>NC_081291.1:43577500-46077500 GCF_030435805.1 Mustela lutreola
AAAGAAACCATAGAGTGTGAAAATTGTGATATTCAATAATTGACCTGAAATTCCAGCAGAAATAGATTGACACTCCAAAACCATTGAAATGGTGACAAGGGATCTGGAAGACTGAACTCTCCTAGGAAAACATATTCTTTAATGTTCTTATCAGTATGAATAGAGGATATAGTGTCCTATGTACCACTGGAGTCAGGTCAAGGATCAGGTCAGTTGGCTTTTTGCTGGTTGTAGAATTCTCAGGGAGCTGGTGGCCATTTTGGTCTAGTATTGATGAGTGACGCAGAAATTACACTAGATGAGAAGTAGACACTTGTTCTACTATATCAGTGTAAGTAATCCCATCTCTTTTGAAGGAAATAGCTTGATCAGTGCCCTTCATTAAGGGCAAATATTATGAATGCCTTTAAAAGTTTTCTGCTATTGGAGCTATCATGTCAGATATATCCCTGGTAAGTGGTTATATGTGTAAAGAGTTACATAATCTTTCAGTGTGTTAGTTTCTTGATTTCTAAAATGGACAAGTAATCTGATAAGAATTAGGATTCTTTCATGTTCTAAAAAGTTTGAGTCTAAGAGTCAATGGTAAAATGATAAGATAAAGTGTTTTTATTACATTTTGAAACATGGTGCCCTTCTTTAACACAGAAACAAAGGGCTTGCTCTATAACCAGGTCTTAGTTTGTTAGAAACATAATTCCAGTAGCCTTTTCAGATTCTTTGTTGGCTGCTACTGAAGTTGATTAGCATAGTACTTTTAGCCTGTAGGGACAACTCTCTTTCCCAACCACTATAGTTAGATTGAATAGATGTGGAGAAGCCTAAAAAGGAAGAAATGGGTATGGACATGTGTTTTCAATTTTCATTGATTTGAAGTCTCTTAAGGTGTATGAGAATATTTCCTCACCAGCCCTACAATTAGATGATGTACAAATAGAATTTTGAGTATTCAGAAAAATGAAGTTAACAAGCTAAACAGAACAGTGTGCCTTGATCTAGAAAATATACAAACATCAATAAAATTCAATTTCATACATGTTTATTGAGTACCTACTAATAGTAAGGGATTGATGTTGCTAGTTTCTGTTGCTAGGTTGAATGCTAATTCTTTTTTTTTTTTTTTTAATATTTATTTATTTGGCAGACAGAGATCACAAGCAGGCAGAGAGAGGAGGAAGCGGGCTCCCTGCTGAGCAGAGAGCCCGATGCGGGGCTCGATCCCAGGACCCTGGAATCACGACCTGAGCCAAAGGCAGAGGCTTCAACCCACTGAGCCACCCAGGCGCCCCTTGAATGCTAATTCTGTTAGAAAAACTAAACTAAATGTAAGTACCTACCCCAAGGAGCTTTTAACTGGTGGAATTACAGAAATGCATTAGAAGATAATGTAGACCATGAAGGGGGGGAAAAAAACATTAAGTGAAAGAGATTAACTGCAAATGGAAGAATTGGGCAGAATTTAAGAAAAGAAAGTATTTGAGTAGATATTAAAAATGTATAGAATTTCAGTAGGAAAGTAATAAACAAAAAGACACAACACTTTTTGTTAATGTATACATGGAGCTCAGGTTAAGTAATTGGGCGCCTATAATAATTTTATGCTTAGAAGCTTATCTGTGACACCAAAAATATAGTAGGAATAGGAAAAAATTTTTTTTCAACTAGTGGTTTTGATCTTTATGCAACTTCAGTAAATAGACACACACACATACACTTTAATTAAAAGTTTGGATAGTGGGAAGTCAGGATAAACTGTTCTGATGGAAATTCAGGCAGTAGACTGATTCTACATCAGCTTGCAACTAGGAAGTACATGAAATTCTCTGAACTCTTGGAAGTAGATGTTGCAGAGGTGCATGTGTGTATGGGAAGGAGAATATTATTTTCTATCAGCTGGCTCTTTTTTTTTATTACTGTACTTGTTTTGCTTTATTATTTTTTTTAACTAGGCTTGTACATGAATTTTCAATTAGAAAGCTCTCTTTAAGACCCAAAAGTAGACACATGTTTACAGACAATGAAAAAGTCTGGCTTTATTTCAGAATTGTCCTCTCCAAGGTTCTAGCACCAAAAGAAAAGGGGACATCCAGATTCCAAATTCCTGGTCCAAATCATAGGACAGATTTGTAATTGGCTGCTGGCAGAGAGAATTTGATGAATTCCCAGTCTCCTGGAAGACTTAACCCTTTGGAAGAAAGTCTGCCCTAACTATGCCTTGTCTTAGCACTCATTCAATTTTTAACCCTTTTTAACTTGCTGAAAAATATCTCCAATGATTCTCTATCAGATCTGCAACCTTATTCTCAGTCACGCTGAAGCATGAAACCAATTAAGTTTCCCCCACTTCCTTGGTTCTCAAGACACGGCATTCTGTTTTCTCCTGTTACTAGTAAAGATGATAGTTACCATCTCTTAATCAGCTGCACAGTTTAGTGAGAGTTTTATGTGGATTATCTCATTTCATCCTCATAACTCACCATAGGAGCAGACCCTTTTATACTCTGCATTTTACAAAAGACAAAACCAAACCAAACCAAACAAAACAAAAAACAAACTAGGGTTTGGAGACGTTGCATAGTTATCTGAAGTTTTCCTACCATCTCTAATTTTTTCCCTAAAAATTCATAATTTCCTCAGTTTCCTTATTTTTATTTATTTATTTTTAAGTTCTTGATTTTTCTTCTCTGACTTTACCTATTCTCTAAAGCTTAAGTAGTAATCATGAGCAAATAATTTCCAAATTCATATCTCTAATGCCCCACGTGCCTAATAACTTCTAAGAATGCCAGCCAAGCTCAGATTTCCAAAAGCTTCATATCATTAAATCAGCTAGAATAGTGTTTTTTGTTTTTGTTTCTCCTTTGGTAGTCAGTATGCATTCCCTCACCTTTAGGCAAAATAGCTCCAGCTTTGAGGAAACTAATTCTGTCTCTGCTGGCTATAGTCTGGCAGGATGTCAGTCAAAGTAGCCAGCCCTGTTGCAGCCAGATGGTTGCTGCAAGACCCCCTTTAGTTCATTTTGATCTGATTGACACAAAGATAAGAAATAGTAGGAGCTGATTCCTTCCAGATACTTTATCTGAAAGAGGTAGTCTAGCAAGACCTACAGACCCCTTGAGCTGCACTGGTTTATGTCTTTTCTAAGCCTCCTCTTTCTGTCTCCCCTGAGTCTGCAGTCTTGTCTGTATTTTTCCAATTAATCTTTTTCTTCTTATGCCAGCCAGAGTGTTTATGTTCCTTGCAGACAAATGCACATACACATGCATGCACACATAACTAATATCCTCAACTATTGTTTATTTAATATCTACCATGCAAGAGGCACTCTGTTAAACAGAGGGGTATGAAAATGAATACTTTAGAGTCCTGTGAATAGGCAACTGTCATTTTAGTGAGGAGATAGATATAAACAAAAGATATCATTATAATGCAATGTGTTGGTGCCAGACCTTACAGGCAACTGTGAGGCATCTTTCTAAAACTTGTACTTCCTAAATTGCTGTCTGAAATTTGAAACCAAAACTTGAGACAATAGCCCAGAGAAGCAGCCATGTGTGATAGATAAAGGTCAGCATCGGAGCCATCAAAACATAACAAAATCTAAAAAAAAAAAGTGCATTTGTCAGAAGATGTGTTGATCACTGTTGGAAGAGTAGATACGTAGAAGAAGAAATTAGAAGTTTCCGTGTAAGCATTGATCAGTAGAAAGAGTTTCAGTGAACTTCCAATGTTGTGAGTGGTAAGACTGAGGAATCTAAAGTCACGTACTACTTGCTCAAAGTCTGCAGAATTGGCTGAACCTTTCTAGATGTTAATTTCTTTATATCTAATATAGAGATAGCAGCATTGACTTTACCAGCTTACTGTGGGGATCAGATAAAATAATTCATTTTACACAAAATGCCTATTATATGTAATTTAATATAAAATATTAATATTTCTACAATTATTTATACTATTATCAAATTGATGTTCTTATCTCTATTATGAGAAAAGACGTTCAGGCCTCTCAAGCCCAGTGCCACGTAACTAACATTTGAATTATCTCATTCCCTTACTTCTGATGCTTTGTTTGTGAAGCAACCTTCTGTTGCTAACTGGCATTGTACATAGGCTTGCCTTGAGGTAAGAATTACTGTGCTCAGGCCAATTAGTATCCCAGGAAGTTCTATTTTCACACATAAACTGACTATTTGCTTTTTATACATCAAACTTAGGATTTTGGCAAATAAATGTCAGCCTTGCTCCTAAACTCCTAAATGTGGGACATGCTGTGATTGACATAAGCCCTGGGGTCTTATAGAGGCATTTGGGTAGCCTAAGCAGCAAGAAAGTCTTCTTAGTAATTCATAGGAGTTAAGAAGATCAAGGGGATGGTGAAGGACTGATTGCTAAAACAGTGCAGGGCAGATAGAAAATTCAGTCACATCAGGCTATGAAAACAAATGGTGATGGGAGATGAGTGTTGTGTGGGGTGACTGTAAGTACTTCAGGATTGCTGGAGAGAGAGGTAAAGGTGGGAAATTGTGAGATTCTAAGCAAAACCAGTGGTATGGGTTGAATTATGTCCCCTCAAAATTCACATATTAATGCCCTAACCTCCAGAATCTCTGAGTGCCACCTGACTTGAAAGTACATCTTTGACTGTAGTGGTCTTAAGTTAAACTGAGGTCATTAGGGGGGGCCCACATCCAGGATGACTGGTGTCCTTACAAAAGGGGAAGTTTGGACTCACAGAGGTAGATACGAAGCCACATGGAGGAAAGCATCTACAAGGCAAAGAAAGGGACCTGAACAGATCCTTTAATCAGAGCTCTCGGAAGGAATCAACTCTTCCTATACCCTGATTTTAGATGTCTAGTCTCCAGACTGTGAGCCAATAACTTTCTGTTTTTTTTAATTCAACCAGTGTGTGGTACTGTTTTGGCAGGCCTAGCAAATTAATGCAGACTGGATTTTAGACATTATTATGTCTAAAAGGAGTTTGTACTTTCTCTTTTCTGTAGTAGGGAGGCATTGAAGAAACGTGTGATATGACCTGACTTGGTATGTGTGTGTTTCTAGATAATTATGATAGCTCTGTGGAGGAAGGATTCAAGGAGATGTAATGCTCAAGTGAAGAGCTTGAGTTAGGAAGCTGTTAGGTTATTTCAGATGAGTTACTGTTATTTGCAGTAGCCTAAGATATGTTTTAATACGAGAAGAATAATTGTCTACAAGGGTAGTTGAGTGAAGTGCAAATGGGGTCACACTGGAGCCAGACTCTCGGGGTGTATATTATACTTCTGCCACTTGCTAGCTCTGTGACCTTGAGCAAGATACTTAACTACTCTGATCCCAGTTTCATTTCTTTGAAATTTATCCACAGCAGCCAACAGTGTTTCTAAAAAATAAACCAAACTTCTCTTTCCTTTTCCCTGTTTAAAATATCTCTCACTGAAATCTGCCCTTAAGGAGCCCACAAGCTGGGGTGCCTGGGTGGCTCAGTCAGTTAAGCATCTGCCTTCAGCCCAGGTCATGATCCCAGGGTCCTGGGATCAAGTCCCGCATTGGGCTCCCTGCTCCCCAGGGGATCTTCTTTTCCTTCTGCGTCCCCTCCCCAATCTGTCTCTCATGAATAAAGAAAATCTTAAAAAAAGAAAGAAAGAAAGAAAAGGAGCCCACAAGCTGAAAGGACCTTTCTTTCTTTCTTTTTTTTTACATATATAAATCTCAAAACCTCAGCCCAATTCTCCTTTCATTGCTGACAATCAGTTTCCAATTATGATAGATTCTACTTTAAAAGCATCTTTTTCTTCCCCCAGTCTTATTAGGGTATAATTGACAAAAACTGTATACTTTTGAGGTATAAATAGGTGTAAAGTGTGATGTTTGAGATATATATAATGATTATCTGTAATTAAGTTAATTAACAAAGGTCTTTCTTGATTTCTTCTCTTTTATATTGCCATCTATATGGTCAATCTGTTCTTAGTCACTCTTGGTTTCCACTGGTTAAGTGACTATGCAGTAATGTTCTCTGACTTTCCAGTATCTGTTGCATTAAATACAGAATGTCTTTTGTGGCATTCTAGGTTGTTCATTTGTGGTTCTAGAATACCAGTCAGCTTGTCTCCCACTCTCCCCCTTTGTATTCCATCTGTGTCGATCAAATTGGGATTTTCTCACTGTTACCTGACCTTGCCCTGTTCTCTCCCAATTCACGTTCTCTTTCTCCGTTTTCTTCTGTTAGTCTACCCAGACAGTAAAGCCTTTCAAAAAGCCATTTGCAAACTGAAATACTCTTTTTGTTGTTGTTGTTTTTCAGTTGCGTGTAACAAAAATTTACTTAGGCAAACTTGCATGAAATTCATTTATTGACATAAATAATTGGGAATTCTAGAAGTTGTTTAAGTTTTCTCTGAGTACTAGAGAAATGCCTCCCTTTACCTCTCCATCCTGGGAAGGAAGGGAGAGAGAGAGAGAAAGAGAGAGAGAAAAGGGAAGGAGGGAGGGAGGAGGAAACCTGGTGCTGCTTAGTCAATGGTAGAACCAGACACAGTGGTCTGAATATGCCATTTAAGCATGTGCTAGATTATTTACTGGTCAAATATGTATGCCATTCCTGCATGGATGCCCTTTAATAGTGTGACTTTACTGAGCCTCCATTAAAAGGAATTTTCCACCTTTTGAGTCTGGGCTGCACTCACTTTGAACAACACAGTGTACCAAAACTGACAACTCCTGAGCTCTGTAGATGGTCTTTGAGGTCTTTGAGGTCCTATGTGGTTGCCCTGGCCTTGCCACACTGCTGCTTGAAGGACTATGTAGAGACAGAGAGATCCAGCTCTCCGGCTAGCCCAGTAGTCCCAGTTGAGCCCAGGCAATCCACCTGCTGAATGCTACTACATCAGCAAGCTCAGGTGAGGTCAACAGAAGAATCATTCAGCCAACTCACAGAATCATGAGAAATTATATTTTAGGCTACTAAGGTTCAGGATGGGTTTTAACATAGTAATAGAGAACTGATGTGTAGAGCAAGACCAAGCTCACTTTCCCAGGTGAGCACCAAGGAGTGTTCTTTAAAATATTCTAGTTTACCAGTATTAACAGTATGTTGTGGAAATAAATCCAAATTAAGACAAGCAAAGGCTATTTATTCAGAGCTTGCTATAGTAAGGGTGTCAGCTACCATCACTTGCATTTAGCTGAGTCTCAAAGGCAGGCAGAGGAGTGGGAAAGATTTCAATAGTGGCAAAAAGGGAGGCGTTCAGATGTGTTCTGACTGGAAGTTGTAGTCAGGCTAACAAGAAGCAAAGTGTCCTGTGTGATTGGTTAGAGCTGTGATTTGGCTTTCTCTGTTTGTTTCCTCTAGGAATGCGGTCAAAAATTAAGGCAGCTATCAATTGTTAAAAATTTACAGACCTTTTTCGCGGTACCTGAGTGGCTCGATGGGTTGGGGCCACTGCCTTCGGCTCGGGCTGTGACTCCCAGAGTTCTGGGATTGAGCCCAATATTGGGCTCTTTGCTTGGCAGGGAGCCTGCTTCCCTCTGTCTCTCTGCCTACTTGTGATCTCTGTCTGTCAAATAAATAAATAAAATCTTAAAAAAAAAAAATTTACAGACCTTTTGAGCCATTTGTTAAAGAGGTTATTCTTTGACACCCTGGACTGGTTTTTTAGATGGTCAGTTGGCTTCTACAATTATACTGGGCTGGTCACAGCAGACTGTGGGGCAGGATTCTATGTTTATAAATGTTGTCATTATTGTCTATTTGAATATTTCATTTCCTGAATGGTTTCCTTTTTTTTAAAAAAAAGAAATAAAATATTTCTCCAAATTGTTCAGAATATGAGGGCCAGACTGGGTTTAACTAAGATAAACCAAACTGTGGGAAGAAAGACCCTGTGAAGTGTCCATTAAAAGGAAAAGGTATGGGTCAGCAGAGCTTGGGTTTTGAGTCCTTGAGGGCAAAGGGGCCCTGGTATTACAGGGGCAAAACAGTAAAGGCAAACCTTTTAAGCTGAATATTATAGAAAGTCAGGAGGGCAAGAGAAAAATGTATTTCTGTACATGTTATAAAAGCTGTTAGAGCTCCAAGGTAGTGCCACTAAGAAGCCTCTTTCTAAAATGCAGGCACTTGAAGTGAAAATAAAACATTAACTCCTTAACCTGCATTATCGAAAACCATTTCATTAATTTTTTAATGAAGGAATTTCAGTGAGGGACTGAAACTTGCAGTAAGTTTTGATGGGTTCAACAGAATTGAAAAAATGAAATACTTCTCTTAATTCACTTACCAAACCATACTGAGCACCTGTAACATGTTTATCATTATTTATCAATGAGAAGGTAAAGTGGATAGGATCTTCTGGAGGAACTGGTAATCAGGCAGGCTCAGGGACACTAAAGCATGCATATAAAATCCTAGGATATGCTGTATAAAGTGCTTAGTGTGATAACAGGCAGTAGGCCCTGGGAATAGGAAAGACCAGAACGTTCTTGTCTCCAGTCAAAAAGATGGGAAACAACCTCATAGAGTATGTACTGGTAAAGATGAATCTTGAAGAATAACATCCCATGCTCTTAAAAAATTAAGTTCTAGGCAAGTTCAGGAGCAAAAAAGAGATTTGGGGATCCCAAATACAAATTAGTAAAATTATATGATAAAGAATATTTGGGGGCGCCTGGGTGGCTCAGTGGGTTAAGCCTCTGCCTTCGGCTCAGGTCATGATCTCAGGGTCCTGGGATTGAGCTCTGCATCGGCCTCTCTGCTCAGCTGGGAGCCTGCTCCCCGCCCCCCCCCCCCCGCCTACCTCTCAGCTTACTTGTGCTCTCTCTATTTGTGTCAAATAAATTTTTTAAAAAAAGAATATTTGTCTAGAGGGTAGGGTTTGATTAAAGAGCCCCCCCCCCCAAAAAAAAAAAGAGAAAGAATGAAGTGAAGAAGAAAACTCAAGGAGGGGGAAAAAAAAAACAAGGTCACCCATATGGTGGAGGAATGCTTAGATAAGAAGTTTATTTATTTTATAGGGAAAGGTTCATGAAACTTCTAAGCCGTTGAAGGACCTATTCAGAACATTGCTCTAAAAATGAGTCTTTTAACAGTGGCTTTTACAATGGAGAAGCCCGAGTTTATATACAAGAGCACCAGATTGGGAAGCCATTGCAAGGTCTAATTGAAGAATCAGAAAGTGAGGGGACATAATAGTTGGCTCCAAATTTATAAGTCTCTGACTAAATGGGGGCTGGGAACTGAAGAAAAGGAAAGGGCAAATGTAACATTAGAATATTAAAAGTTTGCCTGTTGCTATTCCTACATAAAGAACCTAAGAGCCTGGTGGTGAGTATTAAGGAGGGCACGCATTGCATGGAGCAATGGGTGTGGTGCATGAACAATGAATTATGGATCACCAATAAATAAATAAATATTTTTTAAAAAGAGCCACAGTTAATCACTTCAATTTCAAATGCCTGTTCGACCCTGTGAAATCATAGAGAGATAAATGGAAATAAATTTTGAAAGGACATATGGCCATATGATTCACCATCAGACCTGGAAATTAGGACTCAATTCTTTTTTTCTCTTTGTTGCTATTTCTTTGAATAGCTTCCTATAACCCACATGTTCTCTCAATTTCTCAATGTATTTATGAAGTCGTGATAATGATTTTGGCCATCCTCATGTGGCTTTAGAGAAGAAACAAAGTGAATTCATTTCTCCAATGCACATTGAGAATTTCAGAGGTTTTCTTTTATTTCAAGAAAAAATATAAGCTTCTAAAATACTCATAACAGCCAAGGTTGGGCACTGAAATTGCCTTCTGCTCTGTGGAGACCACATAATACGAGGTGGAAAAAAAAAAAATGATCCTGAAACATGAGATTTCATATCAACAACGGAAAAAAAAAATCTGGAACATAAATTGTAGTTTTCTTGCAGAATATATAACAGCTCACTTGTAGTGCTCCTGTCTCTTGCTGAACAGGGCCAATGGAAAACATTTCTCCATTCAGCATTTTGTTTGATCCCTTACTACACAGTGATTGATCATAGCAATTTCTTTCACATAAACAGAATCCTCCAGATAAGCTTGTTGGAGATACTCAGCGCTATGAATACACCACAGACCCAAAACTAATATTTTGCTTGTAGTGTTTGAACTCAGTGCCAATAGGGCTCAAACTACTTGTATCTTAAAAGCAAAATTCTTTTAGGCATCCTGATTTAATCAGGTTCTGGGGAAAGGGCATTGCCTAAACATGTTTATCCTGTAGTGAGGTATCTGTCTTTTATTAGAGCCCCAATATACAAGCAGCAAAACGTATGGTGTAACACGAGCAGCATCTTTAATCATTAGGAAACGATCCAACAACTACTCAGCTATCTCATTTTGGAGAGCAGAGAGCTGTATCGGAAAGGAAGAGAAATGGAGAACAGCATTTCCTGTGATCCTGAACATTTTCTCTTATTGATGATGGTCATTTCTGCCACTGGAGTCGCTGGAATCATAATTTGAGAGGAGTGTCATTTTCTGCAGATACAAGCCTTGTGTAATCCTCCCATTTAAATGACATGATCCTGCAAGCTGATGATTTCATGGCCCTCAATTTGTCACTTCTCCACTGCCTGAGAGTGAAACAGTAGCTAAACGACAATCAATAGACTGATCCTATTATGCCTGCATGTTCACCTTGTTTGAACAAGTTTTTAGTTTGTTCATTATGTTTTAATATGCCACCAAAGGGGAGGTGATCATGATTTTTCAACAGAAGAAAAAAGATCATCAAACAAGGAGAAGGTAGTTTAATTGGAATGGCTTACAGGAATCTGTAAAACTGTCCCCCATCCAACCAGTGGCATAAAGTCTATAGGGGAAGTAGTCTCTTTACATTTTAAAAATCTTTTGAATTCAACTAATAGGTTTATTTTCCTTATTACAGCTTAATTTCCTTATTACAGCATAGTTTTTATTTTTCACCAATATTTAAATGATTATGATAATATAAATACCTATAAATATGTTTTTAAGAATATATTTTATGCTTTGGGCATGGATAAATAATTTTGTTGAGGTATGGAGCAAATGGACATTAGCTCTTGATTCATTGTGTTGGAAGTCATGCCTGGTTAAGATTTTCTTTTTAGTAATGTTCAAGTAGATTTGGATAGAAGGATCTTAGGATTGTAGAAGATCGGGGGTTTTGGGCAAAGATAGGTTTTTAATATAAAAACATATTAGTGAAATTGTGGGGCCCATGAATTGAATGACATTTTCAAGATGTACCAATGATGTAAATCAGGGCATGGATGACTAGAGTCTCCTTGAGAGAATGTTGTTTTTAGTCTTGAATCCTCCAATGTATATAATAGTACTACACAGTGGCCTAGGAAGATAGATTTAATATGATGTGTCCTCTCTGGAACTTTTTCTCTCCCCCTTTTGGCATCTGGACTTTAATATCTTTAGGGTAATCGTCATCTACATTTCAAGTCTTTTGAGAATGAGGGGAGTATTTTTAATAAGTATGCTGGGAATATTGATGAACTGGGGCTCTCTCTGCAAACTGGGATGCATGGTCACCCTAAACATCTGGATTCTGGACTCTTAGGTGGTATACCATGCAAATAACCACCCCCCACCATATCCCAGTATATATAGGGGAATTATGTAATTTATGGAAGTAATGTTTTTATACATAGCATCGATGAGGAATGGTGGGGCATGAAAAGAAAGAGAATGTAGAGAAAGTAGCATGCAAAATCATTTGCATAAAAATGCAATCTAGATTTTATCACCCATGAAGATAACATAATAATAATTTACTGAAACTGAATAAATTAATCACCCCCTATTCTAATTGTTGGTTCTGTGCACCATGTTCCTAGAATATTTATGAAGTTCTTTCTAAATTACAAACGATGAATTGAGGCCCATGTTTGACTTTAGCCCACGCAGTTATTGGGATTGCTTGTGATGTTTCAGACATTGGGTGGTTTTGTGCCTCCCTTCCCTCACGCCAAGTGGTTCTACCTCTGTCCAATTCAAGTGCTAATTAAATAACTTGAATATCTTATTTTGTTCTCCCTAAGAGGGACAGCCCATTTGTAATTGAGCTGATAAAGCAAGATTAATATTATGCCCACAACTAAGAATCAGAGATAATGGGTTCGAGGTAGGCTCTGATTAGCTCTGGGACTACAAAGAGAGCTGACTCTGTTCTGTGGGTTCTGCTTCTGAGAGAGATGATTACTGGCTATCTGTGACCCCTATGTACAGAAAACTGCTTCCATAAAATAAAAAAATTAAAAAAAATACACAAGCAAAATAAGTCAGAACAAGCACCCCCGGCCTTAAACAAGCCATTGATTTTATGCTTATTTTTTATGTATAATTAAAGCTATTTTTTTCTTCTTTTGAAGAAATTCTTACTATTAAAAACTCTAAATTCGTTGTCACAGTTTAAGCTATAAAAGGTTAATGAAGTCCTCGTGGAGAAAGAACATTTTCATTATGTTACTATTTCCTTAAAATAGTGTAAACCTTATATAAGATACACTCGTTTTTCCTCTCAACCTCTACTCCTCTCTTTTTTTTTCCTTTTTGGATAAGAATTGTACATGCTTCCATCCTTTCTTCTCTTATTCCTCCCTTCATTCTACAAATATTTTTACAGAATTTACCATATCCCAGGCACTATTCTGGGCACTTGGGATATATTAGGGAATAAAACTAATATAAATCTCTGTCCTTGGGGAGCTGATATTCTAGTAGAAGGAGAAAGACTATAAACAGAATAAAAAAGTAGTACAGATTAGGAAATAAGTGTCGTAGAAAAAAATGGAACAGCTTGAGAATTTTGTAAGTACTGGATCAAGATGAAGGAGTAGTACATATATCCATTTTATTTTATTTTTTATTCTTTTTATATTATTTATTTATTTTAGAGAGAGAGCAAGCAGGGGGAGGAGAACAGAGAAGGACAGACAAACAGATTCCATGCTGAGCACGGAGCCTAATGCAGGGCTTGATTCCATTAACACTGAGATCATGACGTGAATCCAAGAGTCAGACACTTAACTGACTGAGCCAGGCGCCCCAGATAACAATTTGAAATAAGGTAAGCTTCATCAGAGAAGTGACATTTGAGCTATCTTGTATTGTATAGACCAAACCGAGGGTTATTACTTTTATTTTTCAGTCAGCTATATTATTTCACATAAGCTATAGAGTCAACTCTATAGTGCTTTGGTGTGCTTGAGATAATAAAATAATAAAAAAAAGCATAGTACTGGATGTTCTGATAATGACTTTCGTTTGACCTTCATGACAACGATGCAGCTATTTATCTCTCCTTAAGGCAAGTAAGATCAGCAACCATCAATCTGTCCTGTGTCACACAACTAGTAAGTAGTGATGCTGGCATTTTTACCTGGATAGTCCACTTCTAGACTCCATGACCTTAACAACTAGTCATACTGTCTTGAATACTTTCATACCAAGGAAAATGTATTCTGGACATACTCTCAACATTCTCAGTATTGATTTTGCAATTTGTAGGGTGATTGAGAAGGTGGAGGACACTCATTAACTTAAAAAAAAATTTGGTGTTCAAATTTGGTAAAATGAAAGGGTTAGGCCTGAGGAATAAAAAAAGGTATGAGACTCCTTTTTCCCACTAAAAATGGTTTATGTGTGGTTAGGTGCTTTTTGCCCACTCTTAGAAAAAACATGCATGGTTCGTGTCAGTGGGTGTCTGGTGTCTATATCAAAGGGAGGAAACATCTCCTTGAATTTTGAAGATTGCAAATAAATATAATTTAATCTGTTATATATGATTCATATTAGCAATAACTACTTCAAAATTAACGTCAGCTCATGTTAAGATCAGTGGGTGACGTCTTTTCAGTTTTGCTGCAGGCCATTCTCATAGAGACCCATTAATGCCTTTATGGCTAATTTTCTGAAGCTTATTTTTTGGTCTTTCCTGATGAAATACTAAGCTCTTTTTAAATAAAAAGAGACTTTTTTTTTTTTTAATAAAAAGAGACTCTTTTTTGAAAAGAGGGAAAGCAAAGCATTATGTAACCCATTACATAGATTTTTCTTTAAGAAAGGCTGAGACATTGCCTAAATATTGAAAAGATAGCAGAGGCTTGGGTAACACTGAGAATCTGTGGACGTTTTTTTCCTTTTGGACTTGACCTCTTCTGTTCAATGTTCTCAAAGGATGTTAATACCATCTCCAGAATGTGTTTTATTACTTCTAATATCAAGAAGACTGAATCTTCTACTTAGAAAATCTCAGAAGACAGGAAGTAATTGGAGAATTTAGCACTTAACAATGTTCAGTTCTAATTTGACTACTCATCCTATTCTGATATTAGGAGTTATTTCAAAATTAAAGATTAGAGGTTTTAAAAAGAGCAGTGTCTTATGCCACGATTATTCTTTCCTCCTTTCTCTGAAAATTGCCAGTTTTCTAAAGGAACAATACAGAACTTTGCTTTGCTTTTTTAGTCAGCATTTGAATACTTACCCCGCAATGGTGTTCAGTGAGATTTTTAATCACTCAAAGAATCTCTCACATTTCTTCCTGTCCTCCTCTAAAGTCCTCAGGCCTTCCTTCATCCTCTTCTGTCATCACTGGCTGAGGAAGAAATGTCCATCCTCACTGCCAAGGCCAACATACTCTGCCCTAGCAGCATCTTCCCAGGCAGCATGTACTTCCGGTTTCCTCTGGAATATTGCTCCCTCCAGTAACTGGTTTCTTATTTGAATATTTTATCTGTCATTTTCTAATGATTCTAATTAGTCATCAGATATGTGGCAACCTCCCTAATACCCAAGAGAGCATCCTTTTATTTTATTTATTTATTTATTTATTTATTTATTTATTTATTTATTTTAGAGCATCCTTTTAAAGTATTTTTAAACCCTAGGACTCTCTCCTGTTCTCTACTCTTTCATACTCTTCTCTCCTCTTCTTGTCTTTTCTCCCTCTCTCTGTTCTCTGTCTCCACAAACCTTCCCTCTCTTCATTTTATTGTTACACTTCTTGAAAGGGGAAACTGCCTCTACTTTCTTATCACCCCGGCATGTAAAAAGACCATGGTCCAGAAGACAGAGAGACTGGGATTCCTTTCCTCATTCTATCATCTGGTGTATAACCTTTAATAAGGGACCTCAACTTTTTGGCCCTAAGATATCATGCCATATCTCTCTCGTTTTTGGTGAGGTTTCCACAAAGCAGTATATAGTCTTCACACATATAGCAGTTGGAAGATAGCAAACTCTCCGTAAATAATAACTGACTTAAGTTTTCTCCGAAGTCCATCTCACCCTTGACTTGAAAGTTAGGTAACTTTGTAAAAAGTGCGGTCTGGAAAGGAGAGGTAGTAGTAGTACTAAGGAGTAAATAAACATCAACATAGAACTATGTAGTATGCATAATGGGTCTAACCAAACATCCAGTGCAAGGATTCAGGCCACAGAAGAGATCAGAAACCCTTTTTGTCTTCTACAATAGGTATAATGCTATGAAAATACAAGGAGGAGAAACACAGTTACGAGAAAGAGCTAAAACCAAGTAGAATGGGGAATGTGGTTCCTCTTAGCTGTACTATTGTGATAGTCTGGAAAGGTGGTCACCATTATTTTCTTTAATCACAGACTGATGTATATAGCAAAAGTTGGAGTCTTCTTCCCCCCTCTCAGTCTAGATTGGACTGGTGATTTGCTTTAGTGAGCAGAATGCAGCTAAAATGATAGTTCCAGGCTTTACCTTTTAAAGAATCAGGTCTTCAGCGTCTTCCCTCTTGGCAGCCAGATACCAGGTTGTGAGGAAGCACAGGCTTGCCACATGCAAAGGTGAAGTATAACAGAAGAGGTGATTGACCATCCCCTGGTGGTTCCACCCATCCTGGCGGGGGTAACACATACATGAATGAAGCAGCATCTAGAGCATTTCAGGCACAGAAGCTATAGAGGAGGGAGAAGCATTGTCCCACTGAACCACCACTGATTGCCCAGTTATGAGATACAACAGAGTGTGATTGATTCAATCCATGAAGTTTTGAGATGGATTTTTGAAAGCCTTAGATCAACAGACATGGCTGCTAATATGTTTAGGCAAAGTACTTCAACTGGGTGAACCAATTCTAATTTTTTAAATGAAGTGATTGAATTTGTTTATTGCACAGACTTCCTTCCAGCAAAATTCTAAACATCCATGACTTTTGTATGTGCAAGTATTCTAACCTATCAAAGTAAAGACATGAGTTCAGCAAGTCTGGGTACTTCTACTTTTATTTCCTTTGTGATTCTGTTCCTCTCTTATTGGTATTTATGCTTTAATTAAACATGTTATTTTACATAAACTTAAATAAATGAGGTCATTGATATAAAACATGATTCTGGAAATAATAAGTATACAATCAGTGTCAGCTTTTATTATTGATGGAACAATTGGTAGAGCCCACAGCCTGACCCCAAAGTTATCCACTCTGATCCTTATCAACAGTGGAAGAGAAAGTACAGTTTTTGAGTTCTGAAGATAATTTTTGTATATGTTTTTAAACATGCTAAAACCTCTGCTTCCTACCTTAAAAACTTGATAATTAATAATCTTCACACCTCTTTGCAAAACTTAATAATAAGTAATGTACTGAGGCATCACATCCCTCTCCCTTCTTAAATTATCTTTACTAGAAAGTCAGAGCAGAGTATCTTGAGTAATTAAAATTAAACTCTGCCTGAAAACATGTTAATAAAAACTGTGATTGTAAATTGTAAGTATTGTTCAACACAAGTTCTTAGAACCATACAGAAAGCAAAGGACAGAAGAAAGTTTTAAAAAAAGTAAAAACAAACAGAAAGAGGAAGAAAGAAAAGCATGTCTAGATTATAAACTGAACAAAAAAAAGGGGGGCATATAGTTCTGTAGCCTGTCACCAGTTTGCAAAATTTATTTCTTCTTGTAGATACAATATGTTACGTGGTGAAACCTGACCAACTGTTCTTTATATCCAGAGTCACTTAATTTAAAAAAATAACAAAAAATAGTAATAATAATAGTGTGATTCCAAAGGAAGAAGAGAATATTCCTGACCTCAAGGTGACCTCAGTTCGATATTACTATGGTGTTATAGACTAGTCAAATTCATGACTTAGATATAACTTTATATAGGCTCCAAGGCTAAGCATTGAAGGCAGAACTCTGATAATAGTGTTATTTGGACTTCTAGATCTCACACAATCTGGAGCACTTTCTAGATTTAGAAAAGGATCTAATCATAAAAGGTAAGGATTATGATTTGCATCACTAAGATATTAAAATAAATCACATAAAATCAACTGATGGTTACTCATTTATCTGGTGGAGACTTACATTTTTGTAGATCATATATAAGGCAGTCTGTTTAAACCTGTAGAGATAAAAGAGCTCCCCTCCCCAAAAAAAGACAAAGACAAACAAACAAACAAACAAACAAACAACTTTGATCCTAAGCTCAGGAAGCTAATAACTTAAAAAGGGAGCTAAAACATATTGAGCATCTATGGTAGTAGGTAGAATTTAAAGAATTCTGGAGGAGGAAAACACATAACAAGAGACCAGTGTTTAAGGGAGGAGAAACTCCTAGTATTTTTGTTATTGTTTTTCTTTTTTTCTTTTTTTGAAACTCTTAGTTTTAAGGGTGATATGACAGGTAATTACTTTTGTAAAACCTCTGATATTTGCATTAGACTTTGACAGAGGCACACTGGTACTCACACATTCATTTATTTACATCACTTGGGAAATGTTTGTACACATGTACCAGCTTCCAGATACTGATAAGGCAGTCACTATCCTCAAGTGGCATACTATTTGGGAGAAAAGGCACAAATGCTTTATTTAAATTAAAAGTATAAGGCTTAGGGCTCCTGGGTGGCTCAGTGGTTTAAAGCCTCTGCCTTCGACTCAGGTCATGATCCCAGAGCCCTGGGATGGAGACCCGCATAGGGCTCTCTGCTCAGTGGGGAGCCTGCTTCCCTCTCTCTCTCTCTGCCTGCCTCTCTGTCTACTTGTGATCTCTGTCTGTCAAATAAATAAATAAAATCTTTAAAAAAAAAAGGTATAAGATTTATTCACAAAATGTCAAATGAGCAGGGTGTAAGGGAGTGATGAGTTAGGAAGCAGAAATAGAATAGCTGTTAGTAGTTGTGACCTGAGAGTCAGGGTGTCTGGGTTTAAATCCCTATCTACCACTAACTGGTGAAGGGGAACAGAATTTGCCACTCCAAAATATGCCTCTTTGGCATACAGATTATTTTACACTGATTATTTTTAAGAAACAACAGACACAGAAAAAGCCCTGAAAGCAGTTTAAGTTACCATTTTATGAGACATTTACATTTATAAGAGAATCTCCATTTATTAGTGTGTCTCTCTGTACCAGGAAGAGGTAGAGGACTAAATCTCTAGAAACTCTTATCGGTGTAGAAGGCATTGACATATCTGTATAACAACAATATTCTTGTTTACTGTGTTTTTCCTGGAAACCCTTCATAACCTCTTCATCATCTTACTTTGTCTCTAACTGGAGGTGGTATTTAAGGTGATGGCTTGGGCCATGTCAGAGAGTCACTCAGTTTTCCTGGGTATCTCTCTTGTGTGTGGGAGGTGTATGTGTTGTTAAACTTGTTTGCTTCTCTCTGATTAATGTGCTTTTTATTGGGGGGAGGGTGTCTGCCAAGACCCTAGAAGAGTAGAGGGAAAATCATTTTTTCTCTCCTGCATTGTTCAAGGTCAGTCTTCTCATCTATGAAATAGGGATAATAAAATTAATAGTTTCTTCCCTAGGATTGCTGTTAGAATCAGATAATATAGTGCCTGGAGCATAGTAAACACTCAGTACCTGCTAACATTAGATCTAGATCAGCCTGAAACTGTCTAGGACTGGAGGACTTGGTAGTGCTTCAGGGAAAGAGAAAGATTTGAATGAAGTTCAGGAATAGCCTGTAGGACTTGAGTGGTCATAAAGGAAGAGGGCTATTTCCAGCAAGCACGTGTTAAGGCAGGCAATCAATAAAGCTTTGAGATTTTGTTACTAGAACCATTATGTTCTCACTCATTTTTGGAATATCCCTGGGGTTTACCTACATCGGCATTGTATCCATCTTTCTCTTATCAGAAATTGGCTTGGAGAGCTTCAGAATTTCATGTAAATCAGAAAGGAAACCAGCTTTCTAATCTCAACATTTACTGCCTTAATCCATCTAAGGAAATGTCATATCAGGTCTAGTTTAGGAGGTAGATCCAGTCTAAAAGATCTCATTTCTGAATACGCTGCACTTAACTAGTTCTGTCACTAAATGACAAAAATAAGAAAGAAAAGGAAGCAAAATAAAATAAATGGTGGTTTCAGGTCTTCAATTTCCCCATAGATAAAACATAGCTAAAAATGATCTGTTTCTCCCTATTTCTAATAACTGTTTGATATGAGTCATGAAATTTTAAGTAAAAATTTGAGAGAATAAATGATCTAATGAGTTCTTCCAAGGAAAGATGTTATATAAGTATGATGTATTTTCATTATTAATAGCAGTAAACTGTGAGTCCTTGAAAGGAGGAAGTCCCTAAACAATGACTGTTATCCTTCAATGACTCTGTAAAAGTATGTCTGGTCATCACATTCACTATAATACAAGCAATAAAACATCAACATGTTTAGCAGTTAAATGAATGGTATTTAGAAAAGGAGATGTCAGGGGTGCCTGGGTGGCTCAGTGGGTTAAAGCCTCTGCCTTTGGCTCAGGGCTTGATCCCAGCGTCCTGGGTTCCAGCCCCGCATCAGGCTCTCTGCTCAGCAGGGAGCCTGCTTCCTCCTCTCTCTGCCTGCCTCTCTGCCTACTTGTGATCTCTGTCAAATAAATAAATTAAATATTAAAAAAGAAAAAAGAAAAAAAAAGAAAAGGAGATGTCAGGGACTGATTGAGTAAATCATGTCTAAGATATCCTTATGTTATATTTGATTCTTTGTCTTACTTACTCTACTTTCTAGTATATTATACCAAATATTCATTATTTTATCTCACCCAAAATAATTTGTACCCTCAGATACTAAACTCACAGAAATCTATATTTAAGACTTAATGGATTTATTTAAGCTTTCAAAGTAGTTAAAAACTTTCTAATCCATATTTTGAGCATGTGTGACTCTCAGTTAACCACTATACTCAGTTACCTGAAACATCCCAAATTATTATGTATATGTATTTATTAGTTTAGAAATCGTGCATGCCTGAGAAAGAAAGGGGTCGTGGTTATAGATACTTAGTTTAGTATTTGATTGAACTCAAATAATATGACTGGAAAAAACCCAACTGATTATCTGGGGAGTTTGGCTTCTTGTTTTTTGTTTTTTCCTGCAAAGGTCAGAGAGTAAATACTTTCGGCTTTCTGGACAACATAGCTTCTGTTGTCACTACTCAACTCTTCCATTGTAGCATAGAAACAGCCATAGACCATGCACAGTGAATAAGCAGGACCTATTTCCAATAACAAAAACAGGCAGACTACCAAATTTGGCCCTAGAGCCTTTGTTTGCCAGCCTCTGATCTAGTACAACTGACCTATTTCATATGTGAGGAAATCAAGGCATAGAAAAGCTAAATCTGTTATTAGCCATTGTATATCAAATTTCCATGGGAATAAAACTATGGATTTTTATTTTGCTTTGTCTGTCAATGTTAAAAATAAAATACCCAGTTGTTTTTCCTAGCAAAACAAGTTTACTTGGGAGTAGTGGAGGAATTGCAATTTGTGACATAGAGATTATGGTAAACTATGTGCAGGTCCAAAGACACAGGGGAGAAAGCCAGCTTTTATTAGATTTCCGTAAGAAACTGGGGAGGACTGTTTTGAACAGAAATTCACTGGAGGAGAACAAGAGTTCTCTTCAGGGTGTGGTGGTTTCTGAAAGCCCTCCCTTGTCAAGATAACCCCCATCTTCTTTCCACTGGTTGTGCTGGTGGCCACGAGTGGTTCGTGCATGATGGCAACCCCTTCAGAACTTCCTGGCTCCATTTTAAATGAGGTTTCCTTTATCTTCATATGTCCCTGAATCCACCCTTCACAAGGTTTGCTGGAATGATCTTGTGAAATGCAGGACAAGATGTGCTTTCTTAGTCTTTACATTCTAGTCTTTAAATTCCTTCAACAGATCCCTTTTGATTCCACTGTGAAATACAGTTTTCTGGTCTAGTTTTTTGGGTCTGCCAGACAGCTGTACCCACTCCACATTCTACTCCATTTTCTGGGCATACTTCGCTTGTCGCCCTACATGTGAAAAGCTGTAGGATGACAGAAACTGAGTCCATTTTGTTTACTTCTCTGTCTTCTGTGCCTAGCATAGTGCTTGATATGAATCAGTCCCTACAGAGATAGCTGTGGAGAGAACAGATAAATGATGAGCCCATATCTGAACAGATTGTGGAGGCAGATTTGACAGAATATATCTTAGCTTGGTCCCCATTGAAGATTCCGGTCTCACCAAGTCACCTGGCAAATGAACGGAGCAGGAGCAGTAACGCCCCCGCTAGTGACCTTCACTCAGGCTCTGCTTGATCAGTCTGTCTCCCTCATAACCATCTCTGTATTAATATCTGGCTGCTCCGAGAGCCCCCACCCATACTGCGAACTCGCAAAAGTATTCCACACACAAACTTTATATAGGGAGTCGGTATTTTATTACTCAGCATGGTTTTCATCAGGTAGTTACATTTCCATCTGCTTCTTCGAATTCTGAAAGAAATTGGATTCTCCAAATGTGCAGTTTGGTGTGAGTTAACGCAAGCTGGGGCTGTAACTTGTGTTTCTGAGGGCATTATGCGGACTCACAGTAGGGAGACATTTGAACACCTATATCACTGAACCCACTGGAATGCTAATATATATTTCAGTGTAATGTGTGGAATTATCACCAGAAGGGAGTGCTCCCTGAGGCAGCATTGCCCTACTCCACTGAAGATGCTGATTTGTTATCACTGTAACTCTGCACCAGCGACATCTCTTCAGGGAACATCCCAGACTTGTGGCCAGGAAGAACGTGCTATGATGTTCATGACCCACACTAAGATAGGCAACATTTCTTTTTCTATAATAGTCTCTCAAAGCCAATATGAGGACTGTGCATCCTTCTACTTTTAAAGGCATGAGTATGAACTATCCCCACTCTAGCCATTAGATTAACTAATTAAATATATTTATCGGTCAGATACTTCCTAAGTTGTCAGTTTGATTGCAGAGAATATAGGGGAGAAAATACTTTTTTCTTCTAACCTCTCTTGTAATTTTTTTTTTTAAGATTTTATTCATTCATTTGACAAAGACAGAGAGATCACAAGTAGGAAGAGAGGAAGGCAGAGAAAGGGGTTAGCAGGCTCCACATGGAGCAGAGAGCCTGATGTGGGGCTCGATCCTAGGACCCTGAGATCATGACCTGAGCTGAAGGCAGAGGCTTAACCCACTGAGCCACCCAGGCGCCCCAGTAATTGTTTTTTCTTTGGGGGGGGGGTGGGTAATTTACAAATTAAAGCAACAAAGGACAGATTAGCAAGAGAAAAGACAAAGTTTATTCCCTAGGTACACTGCTCAGGGAGAACACAAAATCTAACTCAAAGAAGCAGTTTGAATTGGGGGTCTATATACCAGCTTAACAAGGGGAGAGGGTTAGGGAAAATAAATGGCAAAGAATGAGAAATATACAGGGGGGACTAATGGAAGGCAGTCTTGTTTTAGTAAGTTCTTGTTTATGCAGTGTCTCATTCTCTCTGACAGGAGTCACTCTTTTTCCTTGGTATGAGAATCCTTCCTTAAGGGAGGTTTTATTTATGACAGTTGAATTTTTCTAGAAGTCTCTGCTTTTAGGCAGATAAAGTGAGTACATAGGAGCCTCTTCCTCTATCTGTTGAATCTCTATTGCCTTCAGCTCAAAATAATCCTTACACCACAGTGGCATATTCTGGACCCCTTCAAGAACAAGTATATACCATGAAGTTAGAAAATCAAAACAAAGTACCAGATAGGTCTGGGAAATAAATTCTTGCCTGAAGTATCCAAATAAAATGGCAGATGTGTTTGAAGGCTCAAAGTTAATGTAACTAAGTATCCACTTTATTTTTCACTTAAATAGAACCTGGTATTGAAAGTCAAAACAACACACACTCTAATTGAATGTCTCCTCCCGGAAGATTAAAAATTTCATATTAACATTTTATCTCTAAATGCATCAAATAAATACTCAGTACAACCTGTGAATTTTTAAATATAGAATTTGGTAAATTTATTACCCAATTTAGAAGAGCTGAACTCTCTAAAAAGAAAGGTCTCTTTGTTGGTATGCAGTGGCAGCTATACAATAAATTAGAACCTCAGAATATAAGGGTTTAAAAGATATCTTAGGAAGCTCACTGCCTGAACCCTTGCTTCATAGGTAGAAAAAGAGGCCCAGAGCAGTTAACTGGTTTGCCCAAGGTTACCTAGTGAGTTAGTGCCTGTTTAACAGGGATTTGAAACCTGGCCTCAGTCCTATCGAGCTACTTGGAAAGGCAATAATGTAATGACTTATAGATTAATGAATTGATTGTATATTTGTTAGATTAATTCCGAAAAGCCCTGGATATTGAGAAAACACAAAATGACTTAGACCTAATTAAATACAGGGAGAATTTTAAAAGTGAGGCTTAAAACATTTTAATAATTTCAGGTCGACATCTCACTTTGATTCTCTTCAAGTACCCTGTGCTTTCCTCTATCACAGCATATGATCTCTCTGTATTTATTATATGTTGAATTGTGCCCCACCCCCACAACTTATATGTTGAAGCCCTAACCCCCTGTATGTCCAAATGTGACCTTGTTTGGAAATTAGTCTTTTCAGAGGTAAACAAGTTAAGAGTTTATTAGGGTAGACCCTAAGCCATTAAGACTAGTGTCCTTATGAAATGGGGAAATCTGGACACAGACACATAAAGGGGGGAAGGTAATTTAATGTGACATGGGTGAAAACAACCATCTAAGAGGAAGGACCTGGGAAAAGAGATCTTTCCCTCCTAGCCTCAGAAAGAACCAGCCTGGATGATACCCTGATCTAAAACTTCTATCCTTCAGAGCTGTGAGAAAATGAACTCCTATTGTTAAAGCCAGTTTGCAGAGCTTTGTTAAATCAGCTTCAGAAAACGAATGCATGTTATTGACTAATTGTACTGACCCCGGGGGCAACCCTCACCCCACATTGTTGCCCACCACCAGCAGCAATTGTGCCAACTCATCTTTATCCTCTCAAAACCTTATACAGTGTGTAGCCTATTTCATGGGTGCTCAGTTAATGTTTGTAACTGAATTATTTTATGCAGACTTTTTGTACCTCTCTTAACTTAACTCTTCTTCACAACTTGGTGTTTTGGGGTTGAGTCCATATTATTCTTATTTATCACATGATTCTCAAGATAGTGGCTTTCTCATTGAAGGTCTCAGGGTTGTAAAAAAGAGAGATAGGACTTCATGCAAATGCTTTTCAACTGTAATAATGCACTTAAAAAACCCAGTTCCTTTCTGTTGCTTCTCAAATTGCCTTTAATCCACCACGTGTAATTTGAGGGGGTCTTTTCAACTAAAGCTGTTTACATCAGAAACTAAACCAGACAAAATAAAAGACCTCGAAACTCAGTTTAACAAAACAAAACAGAAAATTTCCCAATTAAAACAAGAGTTGAAAAAAAAAAACAGGAGTTAAAACATTGAATTCACTTTTGAAAAAATTGATCCTATTATGTTTATGGGCAAACTACTTAAAATAGTGGGTCTTTATGGAGTTTTACGGAGCTCTTTGTCTTTGGAAATCTTGGAATAGATACACGCTAATATAGGGTTATTTCTCAGGAGTACATACACTGACACATATTATTAATAATAAACTAAATAATCATTTCATCATTTTATATATTATTTTGTTACACATAAAAAGTCAATATTTCTTGAATGCTGGCTCCGTGACAGGCACTGTATTAAATGCTTTACACATCAATCAACACTGGCAGAGGAAAGATGGCTTAATTAAAAGGGCTTAACTAAACAGAATTTAATAAATGAACATTTTTACAGAGTTTGGGAAGGGGTTAAGGGAATCACTAGCAGTTAGTGAAGTACTAAAAGTCTAACAAAAATAAAAAAGAGAAGCTGATACGATACCACTCAGGCCTGACAGGATGGGGAGTCCAGATGAAGATTATGAAAGAGGGGGTATCAGGCAGAGTTTGAAGCCATAGAGAGAAACTGCCACTGCCAGGGAAGTGGTGATGGAGGGGCAGCTCAGCCTTGAGTGGTGAGCAGTCCCTCCACATCCCACCCAGAAGCCTGTGGGCCAGGGACCTTCACTGAAGCTTTTGGCAGAGCTCAGTCCCAGGTCAGATTTAGATAGCGGATGGGAGGAGCAGTAACAAAGGAGAACCATCAGAATCTACCTAATGTGATCATCCCCAAGCCCCCTGATATATTTTACCAATTTCAAAGAAGCTCAGAGGAGTTAAAAACCTCTGAGCAAGTAAGTGGAGGAGGGAGGAGGGGCAAGAAAAATTCTGGCCTTGTTCTGGGTCTAATGAAGGAGAAGAAAAGAAGAAAAAATAGTTATGTTCTTAAATAAAAGGTTAACTTACTTATTTTACAAAAGGTTTCTTTTAAGTGAAAGAAGAGGGGGAAAGGGCGTTATGTGGCAAGGAAATTGTAGATAAGTTTTATTTTAAAGCCATTGGCGGGGCGCCTGGGTGGCTCAGTGGGTTAAGCCGCTGCCTTCCGCTCAGGTCATGATCTCAGGGTCCTGGGATCGAGTCCCGCATCGGACTCTCTGCTCGGCAGGGAGCCTGCTTCCTCCTCTCTCTCTGCCTGCCTCTCTGCCTCCTGTGATCTCTGTCTGTCAAATAAATAAATAAAATCTTTAAAAAAAAATAAATAAAGCCATTGGCGTTTGGTTCAGAGCATAGATTTAGTATGGAAGGGGAACATGGCTGCTTGGGCATGTAGATGGAGAAGCCACATTAGAGATGAACCAGTGGGTATGTGTTTATGGTGATGATCAAACATGAAGAAATGTAGGACACAGGAAGTTAAGCATAACTACCTCCTGTAGAGAACTGGTAATTTAGTAAACATGTTAATTTCTTTCTTTGGCTTCAGCACCCAAAATAGTTTTGAGGTATATTACAGTTATTTATTTATTTATTTATTTTTTGGCGTTGTTAGTGTGATTTTTTTTTTTTTTTTAATTTTACAGATAAAGAAACTAGCTCAAAGAAGTTAAATGGTTTGTCCAAAATTACATAGTGAGTGGTTCAGATGGAATTTGAATGCTGGCCTGAAGATTCTGTCTTACGAACCAAGAATAGTTCCTTCTTTGCAGAGGTCTGGGAGCAGTCTGTGATGTCAAATAGTGCCAAACTAATGTACTTCCACAAGTACTGAAGCAACAATTTGGTTTTCTTTAGCTATTTCTCTAATCAAATCTCTATGACTAATATTGGAATGCTAGAAATCCACACATTCTAAGGCCATTTTTTTTTTTCTTTTTTAGACTAAACTGCCTGTGCCCTGGTGAGAAAGCTAATAAACCTGAGTGTTGCCCGGTACTCTGATAATTTTTATCAGCTCTTTAGTTAATCTAACGTGCTATCTGCCAAATATATCTGATTAACAACTCCACTCCATGATCATTTTCCAGCACATGCAACTCTTGTCTCTAGAGATTAATTGCCAGGCTTTTATATCCAACTAACAGTAGGTTGACATTTAACATCTTGGATTTATAGATTTCCTGGTATGTTATTGGACTATTTTCTTTGGATAGAGTCCCCAAGCATTCGAAATTGGATTTCTCCAAGGACAGGTCTATATAAGTGAGGAGCTTATCACATCATTTCACTTCAGACTCTTCTCAAAGAACTTGGTTTATTACAGTCTTGAAAACTCCTGGGATGTTTCTTTGACTGAATGTGACTTGAAGGCACCAGTTAAAATCGTGACTACTGTGACCCATACATTCACTGTCTTACCTTCTTATTCTACATAGACACTTGTATGCTGTGCATAATAATACTAAAGATACTGCCAAGAGCCTCATCCCCCATGTACAAGGTCAAGGACATCTTATTAATTTTCCCGTTTTCACTATTAGAGCCTTATACATATTACATGTATTATACATACATATTAAATAAAATTTGAGGACATGACTTAATGACTTTAAAGAACACTGTAGGGGTGCCTGGGTGGCTCAGTGAGATAAAGTCTCTGCCTTCGGCTCAGGTCATGATCTCAGGGTCCTGGGATTGAGCCCTGCATCAGGCTCTCTGCTCCATGTGGCGCCTGCTTCCCCCACCCCCCCGCCTGCCTTTCTGCCTACTTGTGATCTCTGTCTGTCAAATAGATAAAATCTTAAAAAAAAAAAAGTGAAGAACACTGTAGTATTTATTTAGTATTTCAATGCACGTGTACTTCAGGTACAGTACAGTACTGCCTGTTAAGAAGGTAGGTTTTGAAGCCTAATTATTTGAGTTATATTCTAGTTGAAATCCTTCAGTTTCACAGGATGAAAGCCTTTCACACCTGGTTTAGATGAACATACCTCAGCCCCCACATGTTTCTGCCCTACAGAAGGTGTCCACTCTGACAGGATTCAGGAAATAGTTTTCCTTACCTCACCTCTTCCTCTGTGTCTGACTACAAACAACCTTTTATTTAACTGTGACCTTAGGGTGTTAAACTCTCAAGCCAGCCAAAATGGTGACATGCTTTTAACAACAGCTTGATTCTCTCGGAAAGATTTATCTCAGGAACACTGCAGGGGGGAAAGGGTAAATCCTAACTGTTTTGTTTCTAAGTACAGGGAGACTGAACTGTATTATTATTTAGATACCGGCATTTCTGAACTGACCCTGAGTGAAAGAGTCAACTGCATCATTTCTATGGGATTTTATAACACAGTGGCAATTTTTAGAGGTGAAGGTTTGAGGAGATTGTTCTTTTTTTTCTATAAGAAGATGGGGGAAGAATAGGGTGAGACATTTCTGTATTTGCACAGCAAGATATCTTTAGTGAATCTCTTCTCCATTCCTCAGCTAAAGACATTTTAACTTTTTCTCTACAGCAGAATCATCACAGTTAAGATATCATGCTAAGCCCTCAACCTTTTTCCAGCAAATATGGGAGGCAATAAAATAGAGGTCAGATGAACCAGAAATTCCATTTAGGAAACAGTTAGAAAAATCTATCTGTTAATGAGCATGCTGTGTAGTTCACTCTTTCCCCCTCCCTATTTTGTCTACCTCAAAATAGAATCTAAATGATAAAGCCATCAAATCTAGATAATAGTTTGTGCCTTTAGGGAAACTACAACATAAAGTCATTGAGGGGAAAATGTCTTATGACAAGCTTCCCTTAGTTTACAAGGACTCAAGGTGAAGTAGTTTCTTCTTCCGTTCTGGTTTTAAAATATTTACTTCAGAAGTTGTCAAATCAGCCTGGCATGGTCCTTGTTACAAGTAAATAGGTTCCTTCTGTCAAGGCACTAGCAATCAGCTTTCTCAGGGATGAGGTGCTGATATCCCAAGGCCTGCCTTTTTCCCAACTGAATTTATCTATTTGTGTATCTGTACACTTAGGCAGACAATGTAATACATCTGTTTATCGTCACCACCAGCATCTCCGTCTAAAGCTATATCCAAAGGCATGTGTTCTCATAAAGTGAGAGAGGCACATTAGTTGGGTTTGATGCAGCCGTCACAGGCTTTATCTTGTGAGTTATCTGAAGATAAGGGCTTGATTGTTGTCAGACACCACAGTCATTACCCTGTGACTGTGAGGGGCTGACAACTCACCTGGGTAAAACTCCTAGCAGGCAACAAAGTGACAGGAGGAGGGGCCCTGATTCTCTCTTAATTACGAAGTAGACTGTTTTCCATCAGACTGTGAATTATTTGCAGTCAGCGACTGGGAGTTTATCAGTGTATTCATGACTTAAAAGAAAACCAACAAACAGCATAATATGTGACAAATGTTTATGAGCGAAGAGATGTTTGGACGAACGGATGGGCAGATGCCTGCATGGAAGCACGAAGAATAGATAAATTATGCGTGGATGCATGGGTGCATGGGTGGCTGAGCTAAGCCACCTCCTTTCAGAGCTTTCTGAGTAATGGAGAGCACTAGGGTTTTACAAAGGTATGACTTTTAAGTAACCTCTCATCTGAGCTTGGCCTCTCTCTCTCTGACTCCCGTTAACTTGTCCTCCTTGTTACTTGGGGCTTCTTTCTGCATGGCTCCTGCACAAGCTGTCCGCCTTGCCTGACCAGCCTTTCTTCATAATCTTCACACACCTGCTTCTTTGCTAATATTCAGATGTATCTTACGTGGTATATCATTAGAAATGCTTCTTCTAGCCACTCAGTCTGCAACAGCAAACCTTTCTCCAGCAGTACCACGTATCATTCGTCTCCTTAGCTTTTATTATTCTTTTATGTGTCTCTTTGATGGGTGTGTGTGTGTGTTTGCCTTTATTTACCTTTGTTTTCCCAATGAAGTCTAAATTTCATGAGCATTTCGCACCTTATTTAGAACTATATTGTCTGCATCAGTCTTCAGTGATCTTTTGAGTGACTGACATACTGAGTGATTGACTAAATGAATGGGAACAACATCAAATGATTTCCCTTAATATTAATTCCGAGATCTTCTGTATATAATACACTTTTGCAATACATTTAGAATAATGTTGAGTATACAATTTAGACATCTCAGCCTTTAAAAGGATTTAACTTCCTATTTTTTTTTTTTAAGATTTTATTTATTTGACAGAGAGGGAGAAATCACAAGTAGGCAGAGAGGCAGGCAGAGAGAGAGAGGGGAGGAAGCAGGCTCCCTGCGGAGCAGAGAGCCCCATGTGGGGCTCGATTCCAGGACCCTGGGATCATGACCTGAGCCGAAGGCAGAGGTTTTAACCCACTGAGCCACCCAGGCGCCCCTAACTTCCTATTTTTAAAAAAGTGATTATGGTGACCTGTGTATCCACCAGCCTTGGAAATATATCAGATGATTAAAAAAAGTGTTACTTCTTCGGATGTTTCTGGAGTGAGGTGAGGTATACATATACATACATAAACATCCCTGTATTTCAGGGATTTATTGGTTTAGACTAATGAAAGACATACATTGTTGCACACAGCATTGTTGTACCAATAATTTACAATGATTTAGACTTGCGAAATTTCTCCAAGCAAAGAGGGGTCGATATCTTCTAGTGGACTGCTTTCTTGGGGGTAGTATGGTTTTCTAGGCAGCATTTTGGAATTTGGTGGGAATAGGTTGGTCATTACAATGACTGGGAATACTAATGGCACTTGGCAGCCACTTTTACTACAGATCCCAATGCATGGATAAGTCTTACACAATGAAAAGCACTTTTTATACCTCACACACTTTCAAAAATCTGTTCATAATCACCTGAGCCTTTTATATAATTCTGCTTTACTTTTAAACACAAAATATTTTGCATTTAAACCTGCCAATTAGACTTTAACCCCAAGTGTCACTGAAGTCTGGGGTAGGGACTGTGTGACCTATTATATTTTACTCCTCTTTTTCTGAAAACGTATTAAAATTTAGCTATGAAGGCTACCTTTAACAATATCAGAAGAGGCCTATGAAAGATGACCACAGTGTGTGAGGTCCTTTCAAGGACGGCTATCGTCCCTAGCCGTGAACCTTTCTGAATTTCTAGAACTGTGTCCAAAAAAAAAAAAAAAAATTGGATTTAGATAAAGAGAGATTTTATTTTATAATAGGAGGAGGAGGATTATTGCAATAGAGATAATACTTTGATGGTTAGATCTGCAAGTCTCAAAGATCGGGAAGAATGACCCTGCTTTTTTATAAAGAGGAGTAAATGAAGCTGGAAGAGACTAGGAGAGGGGGTAGTGGAATGAGCAGGTAGTGTGATAAAGCAGTTAATCCAGGTATTTCCCCAAGGGTCGCTGGATTTGGGGGAGGTACCTTGAAGGAGGCTTTGTTTCCTGTTCCTATCCTTGCCTAAATGCAAGGGTGAATCAAATTCCAGGGACCTGTAGGTGGCAGAGAGATGCATGACTAAGACTAAGGTTTGGTCTAGTCAGTTTCATGTGCTATTTTGTCTAAATTGGTCAAATTATATCATCTCAATAAATCGAATTTGCTTTCCTCACAATTTCACTAAGGTTTGTTTGCCATTTGGGATTGAAATCACATCACTAATATATAAACAGTCAGTGCAACTACTTTTCTGCATTTGTGGCTACAAAATTCATGGTAATTCTGGTGGATTAGTTGGAAACAGGTTGACTATTGTGTTTTATCATCTAGTGTCGTCATACTAATGCAGTTACACAGTAATAAATGTATCACTTGATCTCCTTTTGTTTCTCCATTATATCAGTGTAAAGCATTATATAACTTTTCCATTTTCCTAGATTTTGTGTAGAGATAGACTATACTGTGTATGAGTATATGAATTTAATTTTGGGATAATAAAGGAGGCATTATAAAGTTTTTTTTTTTTCCTCTCTTTAAAAGGGCTGAAGGTCCTTTAGAATTGAGAACCACTATTCTGCTACCAGATCATTATTTATGGATAATGACTCTGCAACTAATAGAAGTTGAGAGATTTGCCCAAAGCTACAGAGAATATTGATACAATTACACACATACATACTCTCAAATTGTTAAACATTTTTAGCATGATAAATGTGGGGCTAAGAATACAGATGCATATAACAGCTTCTATTCTGTGTAACAGGAGGAAAAAATGTTCACAAATAAATGATAAAGACCACATAAAAAGTGATTCATTTAGCAAACAAAAATTTCTGGTAATTGTCATTTCTGATAAGTACACTAATAAAGTCTCCATGCTTTCCTGGAGACTGGCTGTATTTGGGACACATGGGTAAGTAGAAAGAAATTCTCTGAGGATCTATTTCTTGATCAGTAAAATGAGAGTTAAAGAGTATACCTAATACCCTAATGGCACCGTGAGACTTCACCAGAGTAAGTGATATGATCCCTGATTAACATTCTTATAAATTACCTGAGGATCTTATTTAAATATTGACTCGGATTCAGTAGATCTCAGTGGGGCTTGAGATTCCACATTTTTAACATTAGCTCTCATAGTTGTCAATGGTACTGTTTGGAGACGACGTTAAGTGGCAAGGATGTAAGTCCCCTGGTACATCAGAAAGGAGCAGCTCTGGTTCTGTCTTTCCCTTTCCTCCCCAACTATAGCTCTTTTTAAAGCCTGTAATAGGAAGCGTTGGTTTTGTTTTCTTGGGGCCTCTTTGCTTTTTGTATTTTTATATCACTGCTATTCATTCACGTAGGAATTTTTTTTAAAATTATTTATTTATTTATTTAACAGACAGAAATCACAAGTAGGCGGAGAGGCAGGCAGAGAGAGAGAGGGGGAAGCAGGCTCCCTGCTCAGCAGAGAGCCCGATGCGGGGCTCGATCCCAGGACCCTGGGACCATGACCTGAGCCGAAGGCAGAGGCTTAACCCACTGAGCCCCCCAGGCACCCCTCATGTAGGAATTTTTGAAAGAAGGGACTTGATAAGAGGTAGATTGTGTGGGGTAATAGGAATTCATGCTCAGTTGAAAGAAATTTTTGAATTTTCTTCATCCAATAATCTAAACTTAATGTACTTAATGTTATTTGGCCTAAATTCAGAGCATCCCACTGTATCAATACAGCTAGAAGTAGAAGGGGGTGGGAGGTACTGTTATTATGTTATTCTGCAGTAGCATCCCTATTTACTATAAAAATATATATACATTTGTCTAAGACAGTCTCACAGTTCTGACTCATTTTGCAAAAACAGTTTTACCATTCCTTAACCATGAACTAAGAGTACAATTTTTTTTCAATGAGAAGAAATGATAAAATGAGGCACCAAACAATTCTGTTAGCCTCATAATCCCACAGATATTTCTTCAGTGGATCTTGTAAGAATGATAAACAGGTTTTGGTTTTTTTTTTAAGAACTCAAATTCTAGAATATCTTGTATTTTTTAGTTTCACCAACAGATGACAGTAGTGATTTCTGTAATCTTTTTTTTTTTTTTTAATAGCATATCAACAAAATTCTTCATTGCTGTAGTTTGAGGGATAAAAGCCAAAGCTAAAGAAACTATTAACTCTGAAGTGATAACATATTAAAATTATTGTTTTATGGAGTTTTATTGTTTTTGTTTTTTCATACAACTTGAAAAAGCATAATCAAAGATTGCTTTTGTAGCAAATTACTGAACATCTCAATTCTTTTCATCAACACACAAATTAGAGCAGTAATTCTGAAATAAGAGAATATCTGAGGTGCTTTTATAAAAAGGATATATGATACATGTTTCATATTGTAAAAAATTGTCTGTTCCTTCGTTTATAAAATAAGGTAATCTGAAGGTGTTTTCAGGCATCTTTCATCTCCTCATTAGAAGCACTGAATGCAATAGCAAGAATGCAGCATTGGGAGACAGGATGCTGTCTGAAAGAATAACCAAATCAAGTCATCCAGTAAAACCAGTTTTATAATCCCTGGGGCCAAAGTGCTCAGAAGTGGCATGGGAGTTTCCAAAGGTTGTCCTACCTTTCATGTGGGAGGGAGCAGAATTTGTAACCTCTATATCAATGTTAAAATGAATGGCTCTTCTCTTCGACTTATATCTACAAGAGTGGTTCACTCTCTTGATATCATTCTGGAATTCGAGATACTTAGTTTTGCGCACCTGACACCTACACAGTACTGTGCACAGTCCTCCCTTTCTAGTTGTTTCTACAGTGGTGCAAACTGATTATTCTTACGCCAATTGTAAATTGAAAACTAATCAGATATTTTCTCGAATTCCCTCATCCCTGAGTAACTCCATGTTAGACACAGACATTAATCAGTTTACAAAAAGGAGATATGAAAAAGCAAAAGGTGTGTGGTATGGCTTTCTGTGATGTGCATTAAAAAAAAGATACCAGGGATCAAAAAAAAGTTATAAGCACCAGCAGGATATGTTTTTCAAAAGGCACATTTAGAAAAATCTCATATAAGGCTGCCTGTCAGAAGAAGACATTCCATTTTATCAGCTACTTAAGAATTTTATAAAGACATGGTTTTCTTTTAGATTCATCTATGGGTGATGTATTTATTAATAAAAAAAATAGTGCATGATTACTGCTACCCAGGTGTGAAGCAAAAATTACATAAACCATTATCATTCTTGATAAAACACAGAATAGTGAGTACTGCTAGTCATTACTTCATTCCTTCAAGAATGAGTAAGAATGCGTGGCTAATGAGAAGCCTAACCATTTGTACTGAAAACGTAGCATTCCATTTTTATTGTTTTTTTTTTAATAGAAAGTTTTGTAGTTTTTTTTTTTTAATTTTTTTTTTAATTTTTTTTTTTAATTTTTTTTTTTTTAATTTTTTAAAAAGATTTTATTTATTTATTTGACAGACAGAAATCACAAGTAGGCAGAGAGGCAAGGGGGGAAGGGGAGGGGAAGCAGGCTCCCCACTGAGCAGAGAGCCCCATGCAGGGCTCAATTCCAGGACCCTGGATGGTGACCTGAGCTGAAGGCAGAGGCTTTAACCCACTGAGCCACCTAGGCACCCCTGTAGTTTTATTTTTAATAACAAGTTATACTTCCTGCTAAACCTTTCATCAGTACAAAATAATATTGAAAACTCATAAACATATTTGATGTCCTCAGTATCAGGAACCATATGATCTACCTTCAGAGACAGAAGAAAACTGAGATCAAAGTTTAAGAAAAAATATATATCTGGTTAAAGAAGTGGTCATTTTATTTTATTTTTTTGAAAATTTTATTTATTTGAGAGAGAGAGAACAAGCACAGGCAGGGAGAAGGGCAGAGGTAGAAGGAAAAGCAGACTCTTAGTGCAGAGCCCTATACTGGCTTGATCTAGGACCCTGAGATCATAACATGAGCCAACCTCAGACACTTAACCAACTGTGCCACCCAGGGATATCTGGTTTAAGCACGGTGGTTATGTTTAATGATTTCATTCTCCTAGGCAGAATTGTCTTCAATGATTTGTATAGATAAATATAGCATATACATTTACATATTTTTAAAACAAAATATTTTTTCTTGAAATTCTTTGTCATAGCAGTGTTCGTGTACAAAATATGGGGACTGGAGGACAACACTGCAAGATGCTCAAACATACCTTTGCAGGAAAAAAGAATATGTTAATTGTGTAGAACCTGGTTCTCCTATTTTAAAACTGAATTGGTTCATGAAGAATAGTTGTGACATGGAAAATTGTATTTATAAACATTCATATATATATGCATGCATAAAGTACATGTAAATTATGAAATATATTAATTAAATAAACAACACCCCCACCTCACTTGAAAAAATCTATATTTTAAAGTCTGAGATGAAATTAAAAAGATTTATTGGTGAAGAAACTTCAGTAAATCTGTTCTTAAATAATTGTCTTTGATATTTCTTTTTATCAAAAATTATGTTTTTCCTCCTTTTATTTAAGAGTAGAGATTCTCACTATGTATACACAGACACACACACATGCACACACAAATGATATTTTAGATATGTATATAGAGAGAACAGTTCTATGTATTTGTTCAGCAGTCAGCAATTGTTTTATCATCTCAAAATATTCCTTGTATTCAATATCATTTTAAGATTTGCATTTGACTGTTATTAATCCCCTGAATTTTTATTGTTTTATGCATTTTGTAATTTTTGTGCCATACATAGTAACTTTTTGAAATTTTGATGGTACAATTTTTGCCTTTAAAAATACATTTCATTCTAGCCCTCATTACAAAAATAACTTGAGGAAATGGGCAAGATTAGCAGCATTTCCATATAAATCATCAGAAAAACATAAAATTATTTTTAAGTTTTTGGTGAAAAAACTCCTTATTTAGAAAAAAAAGAATCGAATGCTTAGTTGAATTGCTCACATTTTCTTTGAAGTTCATAGTTTAAAACTGCTATATTTAATTTCAACAAAGGTACATATTTTTGAGAAAATGCTTTAGAACTTTAACATATTTTAAAAGAGCCCTGTCCAGTAAATAGCTATCATTTCCACTTTATGAATAATAAAATGAATATAATATCAGTGTAATCTACCCAAATCCATATAGGAATCAAGTGGTAAAGAAATGGCCCATCAATTTAGAATTCTTAGCAACATATGTAGGTTATCAGCATGGGGGTCTGAATTATGCTGCCAGGGTTTGAATGTTGTTATCAACACTTTCCTACCTATGTATCATGTACTCTCTAAGCCTCAATTTATTAGTAATATGGGAATGATAAACATAAATGTCAAATTAGCCTACAAGTACCATAAGTAGGTCTAATATAAGTGACTCAATAACTTTTAGAGAACACTATTTTCCTCAGACATTAACATAGTGCTAAATGTTTACCAAACGAAAACTGGAATATCCTTTCCTGTGGTCAAAAATGTTGAGGTATAATTTATAAAACAAAATCACCTGAGGTAGACAGATATGTACACCTGTGTAACCAACAATAAGATATCGAATATGACTATCTTCTTGTAGGCTCCACTGAAGTCAATACACACCACCACCATCATCCCAACCCGCAAGCAATACTGAGGGAATTTTCATCACTTTATGTTACTTATGCATACTCAGAATTCCATATAAATGGATTCTTGCAGTATAGACTTTTCTGTGCCAATTTCATCAATTTCATATCAAGTCATTGTTACGAACTGAATTGTGCCCCTCACCTCACATTCATTTGTTGAAGTTCGAATTCCCAGTACCTCAAAATGTGACTCTATTTGAGGTTAGGGCCTTTAAGAACATAATTAAGATTAAATGAGGTCATATGGGTGGGCCTTAATCCAAAATCAGTGGAGTCCTTTAAGGAAATTAACATATAGACAACACAGACCAAGGGGTGACCGTATGAGGATGCACAGAGAAGATAGCCATTTGCAAACCGAGGAAGGAGGCCTGAGAAGACACCAATTCTGCAAATACCTTGATCTTGAACTCCAGCATTTGTGTATAAGTCTTTACAGGTTTCCCTCACCATCTCAAAGTATGTAGAGCATTACTTTTGCAAGAGACTTGCTTTGAAAACTTTCATAAATCTAAATGGTATAAACTAAATAAGCAATTACAGTTAATTTATATGGAAAATTTTTTGAGTATTTCCAGACCCCCCAAAATAACCTCTTTCAGGCCATTCTGATATGTTAGGGCACATCTTGCTAATGAATGCAAAAAATAAATCCAAATAAAGAACAGATGCTCACAGACACAGTTCAAAGCTATGCCAGCTTGTTGTTGAAATGCTAAGTTTAGTTCCCAGGGAAGGAGCTTGGTGGTGCCACTCTTGCTGCTCAGGATATGCACGGACTCTAAACAGCAAAACAAACACTAAACACTTTGTGTGTGTGTGTGTTTTCATAAAAGCCAAAATCATCTTTGGATTTCTTTCAGCTAGCAAAAACAGGTACTAATGTCAGTCTTTTGTAAATGGGTGGTGGCATAGTATGAACTTCTGAAAAGTGGAGGATACCTGTATGTGGACACGCATTTTCATTTCTCTTGGGTAAATACTTTGGTGTGACATTGGTGACTCCTACAGGCAACATGTACCCTAAAAGACAAGCAGACTGGCATCAAACGTTGTCATGCCACATTGCCATTTCAGCAGCTGTATATGGGAATTCCAGTTGTTCTACTCCACGTTGTCACCAACAATTACCCACTGAGTCCTCCTCACAGCCCCATTCCCCCAGGGATAAAGTGATACATCATTGTAGTTTTATTTTTTTATATTTAATTTTATTTTTTAAATATTTTATTTATTTATTTGACAGACAGAGATTGCAAGTAGGCAGAGAGGCAGGCAGAGACAGAGGAGGAAGCAGGCTCCCTGCTGAGCAGAGAGCCTGATAAGGGGCTGAGCTGAAGGCAGAGGCTTTAACCCACTGAGCCACCCAGGTACCCCATGTTGTCGTAGTTTTAATTTGAATTTCACTGATGACTGCTAATATCATTCCTCTTTCTATGGGCTTATTTTCATGTGCATATGAGATCTAAGAAATGATTAAATATTTTATAGACCATTTCTTTTTAAACATATGTTACAGTATTTTTTTTTCCTAGTATGTGGCTTGTCTTTAAAATTTCTTGTTGTTGTCTTTTGAGATCAGAAGATTTTTATTCTCTTAAAGTCTAATTTATCATTTTTTTCTTCCACATTTCAAGCTTTTTTTGTGTACTACCTACGGAAACTTTTTGTTGATCCAAGATCATAAAGATGTTCTCTTATGTTCTAGTCTCCTTGGATTTTTAATAATCTTAGTTTTTACTTTTAGATCTATAATTCATTTCTAATTAGTTTTGGTGCATGATTTGAGACAGGGGTTATAGTGGGTTTAATGGTGGCCCCAAAAATATATGTCTTAGTCCTAACCTTCTATATTTGTTGATGTGATGTAATTTTTTAAAAAGATTTTATTTATTTATTTGACAGAGATCACAAGTAGGCAGAGAGACAGGCAGATAGTTGGGGGAGGGAGCAGGATCCCCATGAGCAGAGAGCCTAATGTGGTGCTCAATCCCAGGACCTTGCAATCATGACCTGAGCCGAAGCCAGAGGCTTAAACCCAATGAGCCACCCAGGTGCCACAATGTGATGTAATTTTTAAAAGAGAGATTTTGCAGATAATTAAGAATCTTGAGATGAGATTATCCTGGAATTAGGGTAGGACCCAAATCTGATAACGTGTGTCCTTATAAGAAAAAGAAGATTTAAAACCTCACACCCAGGGGAAGGACATGTGAAAATACAAAAGTTTGGTTTTGTTGCCAACAAGCAGCAAGGGTCACCTGCAGATATGGTGGCAAGAAGCATGAGGTGGATTCTCCCTCTGGGCTTCCAGAATGAACTAACCCCGCTGACATCTGGACTTCAGACTCAGGCCTACAGAATTACAAGCATATAAACTTCTACCGGTTTAAGTCACTACTTTATGGTAAATTTTTGCACCAGCCCTAGGAAACTAATAGAGGTCAAGGTTTCTGTATTTTCCCATATGTATATCTACTCGTTCCAGGACCATGTGTTCAATAGATTGTTGTGTCATTTAAAATTTTTTTTTAATTTTTTGATTATCGTGCCATTGCTAATTTGTCTTGGTGCCTTTGTCCAAAATCAGTTAATCACCTAAGTGTAGGTAATTTCTGGATTCTTTAGTTTTGTTCTGGAGATCTGTCTTTGTGCCAGTATGACATTGTACTTTATGTTTTCCTGTACATCATATTCTACTGTCTTGATAAGAATAGCTTTATAGTGTCTCTTGACGTCAGATAAGATAGATAGATAGGTCCTTTATAGATAGGTCCTTTAATTTTATTCTTCCTTTTCAAATACGTTTCTGCTATTCTAGGTACCTCGCATTTCTATATATTTGAGAATCAACTTGTCAGTTAAAAAACAAAATGCTTAGAATTTTATTGGGGATGGGTTTAAGTTTATAGATCAAATTAAGGAAATGAAATTTTTATTTATTTTTTAAATGTTTTTAAGGGAATGAAAATTTTAAAACTAGGAAATCTTTTACCATGAAGATGATTTAACTGCCCGTTTATTTAGTGTGAGGATTTTTTTAAAAGATTTTATTTATTTATTTGACAGAGAGACATAGCAAGAGAGGAAACACTAGCAGGGGGAGTACGAGAGGGAGACACAGGCTTCCTGCTGAGCAGGGAGTCCCTATGCAGAGCTCAATCCCAGAACCCCAAGATCATGACCTGAGCCCAAGACAGATGCTTACCGACTATGCCACGTAGGCGCCCCATAAGTGTGAGGATTTTTTTAAAGAATTTCTCAACTACATTTCCCAGTTTATACTGGAGTTATTCATACCTTTTATTAAATTAATTTCTAATTATTATAATTTTTATGCTATGATAAGTAATATTTTAAAAACTCATTTTAAGTAATTTAGGTGCTAGTTTATAGAGATCCAATTGATCTCTTTTTATTAACCGTGTACTCTATGACTTGAAATTTACTTCTTAGTTCCCACAAGAAATTTTGGCACAAATCTCAAGATTTTGTAATGTGGGCTATCATGTTATCTCTGAATAAGGACTGTTTTATTACCTCTTTTTCTATCTTTGTGCATTTATTATTATTGCCTTATTGCACTAAATATGATATCTGGCACCATGTAGAATAAAATTGATGAAATCAGATTTTTCCTAGATTGTTGGTCTTAAGGAGAAAATATTTGATTTTTCATCACTATATGTGATGCCATCTTTAGGTTTTCAAAGATGTGCTTTGAAAGTCAGATTTACTGTTTTTCATAGTTTGCTAAGAGTTTTCATCATAGATAGGTATTGAATTTTTAAATGCTTTGTCTGTATCTACTAATATAACACAAAATTTTTATCTTTTTAAAATTTTTATCCTTTATCCTTAAAATTTAATGAGTTGTATTGATTTTTTAATATGGAGCCAATCTTGTATTCCTGAAATTTAAAAACTCCATTTTGATTAAGATGTATTTTTTCTTTTTTTCTTTTGATGGATTTGATTTCTTAATATTCCGTTGAAAATTTCTGTGTCTATGATCATGTGGAATACTGCAGAGTAATTTTTTTTCTCAAATGGCTTTATCAGCTTTTGATATCAGAGACCTATTGTCCTTAACAGCATTGGTTGGGAAGTTTTACCTCTTTTATTTTTTAAAAGAGTTTATGTAATATTGCTATAAATTATTTATTTAATATATACATATTAAATTTGTCAATGATAGCACTAACATCTGATATTTTCCTCATAAGAAGCTTTTCCCCCCCTTTTTTAAAATTATGAACTAAATTTCTTTAACAAATATGTGGCTATTCAGATTTTCTAATCCTTCATCAGTCAATTTTGATATATTGTGTTTGTTATCAAATTTTCCATTTCATCTAACTTTTCATTTTCTTGGCATAACTTTTTTCCACTTGTTTCCCTTATGTTTGTATCAGTATTTATAGGTTCTGTAGGGTTATAGGCATTTTCAGTTCTGATGTTGGCAGTTTGCCTTTCCTGTCATTTGTTTTATTAGTCCTGATAGGATTTTATCAATAATACTGATCTTTTCAAAGAAACAACTGCCTTCTTTTTTAAAAAGATTTTGTTTATTTATTTGACAGAGAGACAGTGAGAGTGTAAATACAAGCAAGGGGATTGGGAGAGGGAGAGCCCAATGTGGGGCTAAATCCCGGGACCCTGGGATCATGACCTGAGGGGAAGGCAGATGCTTAAGGACTGAACCACCCAGGCGTCCCTCACTTTTGCCTTCTTAATTTCCTTCCTTCCTTCCTTCCTTCCTTCCTTCTTTCCTTCCTTCCTTCCTTCCTTCCTTCCTTCCTTCCTTCCTTCCTTCCATCCTTCCTCCCTTCTTTCCTGTTCTTACTTCTCTTTATTTCTTCCTATATACTTATTAATTTGTTCAACTTTTTTAGCTTTCATTGGTAAAAATTTAGATCATTAATTTCAAGTCTTTCACCCCACCCCTTTCTACTTAAAGCTCTGAATTTCCTTCTAAGCATCTTTTTGTTGTAAAACTTTACTCTAAACATCATTAGTGATGTTTTTGATATTTTCGTATTTATGCATTTTATACACAGTTTTAATTTTCATTCTTCAGAGCATTTTCTTATTTCCTTTCACTGACCTGTGGATTATTGAGAAATGTGTAAATTTAATTTCCAAATGTGTGGGAGATTTTCTCATTATCTTATTATTGTTGACTTGTATTTTAATTCTGTTGTGTTCAGATAATGTACTCTGTGAGATTTTAAGTTTTTGACATCTATTAAGACATTTTATACCCAGTGCATGATCTATCTTCGTTAGTGTTTCCTGTGAATTTGAAAATGATATATATGTATCATTAGGTGAAATGAGTTGATTGTGCTAAGATCTTCTATACGCCTATTATTTTAATCTCCTTGTCCAATTACTAAAAGAAGACTTAACAAGCTCTGACTATGATTGTGTATTTGTCTATTTTTCCTCTCCTTTCTCTTCTGACAGTGTTTGCATCATACATTTTAATTCCTATTATTAGGTATATGCATTTTTTTTAAAGATTTTATTTATTTATTTGAGAGAGAGAGAGAGAGAGAGAGAGAAAACAGGAACACAACAGGGGGAGTGGAAGAGGAAGAAGCAGGCTTTCCACAGAGCAAGGAGTCTGATGTGGGGTTAGATCCTGGGATCATGACCTGAGCAGAAGGCAGATACCTAATGACTGAGCCACGCAGGCACTCCAGGTATGTGCATTTTTGTAATTGTTATGCCTTCCTGGTAAATTGCTTCTCTTAGGGAATGTATTGTCCCTTATCTCTTGTAATACTTTTGGCCATAAGATACGTGTTGTCCATATTAATATAGGTATGTAGCCTATATTACATATAAGCTATGTATGTGACAGCATGTGATATCTTTGCTTCATTTTTTCCAGTCTACCAAATTTCTGACTATTAATTGGGACTGTTTAGTATATTTATACTTAATATAATTATTGATCTCTTCAGCTAAGTGTATCATTTTATTGTTTGTTTGCCATTTGCCACTTTAGTGTTTTGTTCTCTTTTGTATTTTTTCTTTCTTTTAAATTATTGTCTGTTTTAGCATTCCATTTTATTGTCTTTATTGACTTTATAGCTATTCATCATTTTATTTTTTTAATTGGTTTTCTATGGTGAGCAATATACATCCTTAACTTGTCAAAGTCTACATAGAAAATTTCTTCACATTATCTGATAAACCTTTGAAACTCCTACCCTGCATTTGTATAGCCCAATCGTAAGCCAGAGATTCCCCCCCATGAATTTAGGAAATCCCCATTTTGCTCTGCTCTTCTTTCTGTTCTTATGTCTTACAGACTCTAACCACTTTTGCTGCTTAAACTCCCTTGTCTGGCTTTGCAGCTCAGTTGGACACCTAAGTTATGCTTGGATTAGAGCTCTCTGAAACGTAGTTATAAAATTATACTCGGGCAAAGAATGGATTATCATAATGCTCACCCTGTGAGTTTCTCCTCTCAGTCACTACAGTCTTGTTCTGCCTGTTGCCCATTGCCTGAAAGCAGCTGCTTCATATATTTTGACAGATTTTAAAGTTTTGAATAGTGGAAGGGCTAGTTTAGTAACAGTTATTAAATTATGACCAGAAGTAGAAGTCTAAATTAAATGTACTTTCTTGAAAAGAAAGAAGTAAACTGACAAATAGAGCAAGAGCAGACTCAGAAAATGGAGGGAAACCACCATACATTTATAAAGACAAACAGTTTTAAGTATTTATTTATTATTATTATTATTATTATTTTTACATGTGAGGGGTTACTACAGTAAGTAAAGTGATTTCTGTGTGAGCAAGCATATCCTTGTGTCTCATTTTCATTAGATACCTGTAATTTAAGATGGAGTTAAAATCATTGTCTCCTGAGTTAATTGGAGCTCAATTTGAATCATACCTCTGTCTCATATGACTTGCATGAAGATTTCTCTCTTTAAATACTAATTATACACACATACACAATTATACACATACAGAGACACTTACTGTCTATTCTGAAGTATTTTATTCAGTTGAAAGACAGAATATAGTAAGAACTCAATAATTGAAAGTTATTAGAAGGAACACCATTATCATGCCCTCATCATTATTTTCAGATTTCTAGGTAAATAATTCATTGTTGTATTCAGCTACCCAAATTGTGACAAACTAAAACTTTACTCAAAAAGGACAACAAAGGAGACAGTACACATTCTTATCTATCACACTGATCTAGTGGGAAATGGAAAGAGCTGACATCAGAGGTCTTTATGGCCCCAGAGAGGTATTATACAGATTTCTCATCGCTTATATATAAGACTGAAATGGAAATAGTTGGAAAACAGCCGTTTTATCTTGTCAGATCCTTTCAGAGGAATTACAGTTCACACTAGCATAACCTGAGTGATATTTGCAAGGAATTGTTAAGTAATGAAAATGTACCCTATAGTGCCAACCAGAAATGAAAGTATCATGTCAGCACAATACCTATCAGATGGTCTTTAGATAAAGATTCTGGGCTTTTAGCTTCATTTAATGAAAAAAAACCTGGGTAATCAGTCTTGTAGTGTAATGGAACTTTTATCTCACTGTGTAAGTAAATTATGGAGAGAGTTATACACTTAGGAGGTGACCTACATAGTACATTCAAAAGACAAAATTAAGAATGGTATTCAACCTTGAAATAAATTTTGCACCTTTTCTGAAAAATTAGGGAGATGGACTTGATAAAGTACTGAAAGCAAATATATCAAAAATAGTCATTGTATTTTATTCCTAGGAGACACTCCTTAAATGAGTACAGGGTAAATCTGAAACTGCTTGAAATACCTTAATCTATAACTGTGGTTGATCCCATGACTTCCAAAGTCAGCAAGACAATGGTTCAAATATCAGCTTAGACATTTACTTTCTCTTTGACCTCAGGTGATTTGCCTAAGTTTTCTGAGCCTCAGTTATCTTCTATATAAAATATTACCAGTGCTTGCCTCGCAGTGTTAATTTGATGAATGGGTAAAATAATTAAAAAGAAATGGTGTGCTTGTGCTTGGCATATTTTGAATATTGAAAGGTGGAGCTGTATTGATGGTATTCATTGTAGCTGAGTGAACTTAAGTTATTAAACCTCTTTGTGTTCCCTGTTTCCCAACTTTAAAGGGAGAATATGCGATTATCTTATAAAGTTTTAAGAATTGGGGCACTTGGATGGCTCAGTTGGTTAAGCACCTGCCTTTGGCTCAGGTCACCCTCCCGAGGTCCTGGGATCAAGCCCTACCCGTCTCCTTGCTCAGCAGTTATTCTGCTTCTCCCTCTTCCTCTGCCCATCTTCTCTGCTTATGCTTTCTTTCTCTCTTTCTCTCTCTCTCTCTCTCATGATCTCTCTCTCTCATAAATAAATATAATCTTTAAAAAAAATTTTTTAAGAATTAAAAAGTTGCATACAAATGTATGCAAAATGAGGGAAACAGTGATTGTGACATTGTGAGTGTTCCATAAGCATTATCTTTTAATTGAAATGAGAGTATCAGATAATGTTTAAGAACACGTGCTCTAGAAAATTTACAGGAGACATATGAACACCAGTTCTTCTACTTACTTAATCTCTTTTTACTTCAGTTTCCTTATCTCTTAAATTTGTGTTTGAGTAATAGCATCTGTCACTCATAGTGCTTATGAGGATTAAATGGGCAATACATGAAATGACTTTAGAGTAATGCTTGGTATTAGTAAATGCATAACAAATGATTTTATTGTGTGTTTGTGCATGTGCACCTTTAAAAAGGACAGAAAATTATAAAGATTCATATAGAAGCATCCATATACTCACTACCAAAAAGTAATAAGTACTGTTCTATCTTTCTAACAAATGAAAATATTTCAGAGCCCTTTTTATACTAAGTGAAATTTCATAAAGGTTTTGTCTTTATTCATTTTCTTTTTTTTTTTTTTTTCATTTTGGTAATGCTGTGGCACTGAATTTTAAAATGTGACAACACTAGATATTGTTAAAGAACATGTGTCCTTAGAATCAGATTTCCTATTCTCCATTTCTACTGACCACTGTTTGATCCTGGCTAGATTGCTTAACCTTCCTATAACACAGTTTCCTCATTGGTAAAATGCTACTAATAATTTACTTACAAGTATTTCACATAGGAAAAAAAAATGTGGACAAGTGCTGAGCATAGAGCTTGCCATACAGCAAATGCTCAATTTACTGAAAAACAATTTCTTGAAATATTTTCTTAACATCATGAGGGTAGAATGGGATTGTAAATATTGGTTAATCTACTTTCCTTCCTATGCAACCTTAGTGTCTTGAACTTAGGTTCTAGGAGGGCAAGATTTTTGTCAGTTTAGATTTTTAGATTATTTGATATATATTTGTATATCTTCACTGCCACATAGTAAGGATTCAGTAAATATTTATTGAGCATTAAGTGAATTGAAAAAGGATTGCATCAGGAAAACAAACCATTATTTTTTTAACAATATAATTTTAGTTATTTCATTCCTAACTTTTCCTTCTGACCTCAGTCCCACCCATATGGATTTATGTATATATATTAGAATAGCTTTTAGTATGTGTTAATTACTATTCTAAGCACTTTGCTTATATTAGCTCATGTATTCCTCATTCCAATTCTATGAAGAGGGTATTATTAGTGCTGAGGCACAAAGAACAAGGTCATTCACCCAGGATCATGTAGCTAATAAATACCAGAGTCAATACCTAAATTTAAACTCAAACCCTTGATATAAAACTCTTACCTCTGACCAGAGTCCATGTCAGCCTTTGTTTGTTTTTATTTTAGAGATTTATTGATATATTTTTGAGAGAGATAGAGAGAGTGTGTGTGTGCATACTAGTGGTAGGGAGGGGCAAAGTGAGAAAGAGAATCTTCAGGTAGACTCCCCACTGAATGTGGAGCCCACTATGGGGCTCTGTCCCAGAATACTGGATCATAAGCTGTGCTGAAATCAAGAGCGGGCTGCCTAACTGAGCTAACAGAAGCCCCTGTTTTTATTTTAAAGATTAAAAAAAGGTACTTTAAAAATTGGTCATTCTTGTGAGATAAAAAGAAAAAATGGTGGCAAATCCATTTCTTCTAAAATTTGGCCAGCTAACAAATCTTTTTCATCATTGAACTCCATATTTCTGAGAGGAAAAAGAAGGGATATACCCTTCCCTATTCAGGGTAAAAAAATGGGAACATCACTTGAGATAGTTTTTTTCTTTTTTAACCAGGCATTTCTTTTTTTTAATTTTTTTTTATAAACATATAATATATTTTTATCCCCAGGGGTACAGGTTTGTGAATCGCCAGGTTTACACACTTCACAGCACTCACCATAGCACATGCCCTCCCCAATGTCCATAACCCCCCCCAATCTCCCTCCCCCTAGCAACCCTCAGTTTGTTTTGTGAGATTGAGTCACTTATGGTTTGTCTCCGTCCCAATCCCATCTTGTTTCATTTATTCTTCTTCTACTCCCTTAACCCCCCATATTGCCTCTCCACTTCCTAACAGGGAGATCATATGATAGTTGTCTTTCTCCGATTGACTTTTTTCGCTAAGCATGATACCCTCTAGTTCCATCCATGTCATTGTGAATGGCAAGATTTTATTTCTTTTCATGGCTACATTATATTCCATTGTGTATATATACCACTTCTTCTTTATCCATTCATCTGTTGATGGACATCTGGATTCTTTCCATAGTTTGGCTATTGTAGACATTGCTGCTATAAACATTCGGGTGCATGTGCCCCTTCAGATCACTACGTTTGTAACTTTAGGGTAAATACCCAGTAGTGCAATTGCTGGGTCATAGGGTAGTTCTATTTTCAACATTTTGAGGAATCTCCATGCTGTTTTCCAGAGTGGTCGCACCAGCTTGCATTCCCACCAACAGTGTAGGAGGGTTCCCCTCTCTCAGCATCCTTGCCAGCATCTGTCATTTACTGACTTGTTAATTTTCGCTATTCTAACTGGTGTGAGGTGATATCTCATTGTGGTTTTGATTTGTATTTCCCTAATGCCGAGTGATATGGAGCACTTTTTCATGTGTCTGTTGGCCATCTGGATGTCTTCTTTGCAGAAATGTCTGTTTATGTCTTCTGCTTATTTCTTGATTTGATTATTTGTTCTTTGGGTGATGAGTTTGCTAAGCTCTTTATAGAATTTTGACACTAGCTCTTTATCTGATATGTCTTTTGCAAATATATTCTCCCATTCTGTCAGTTGTCTTTTGGTTTTGTTAACTGTTTCCTTTGCTGTGCAGACGCCTTTGATCTTGATGAAATCCCAATAGTTCATTCTTGCCTTTACTTCCATTGCCTTTGGCAATGTTCCTAGGAAGATGTTGCTGCGGCTGAGGTCGAAGAGGTTGCTGCCTGTGTTCTCCTCAAGGATTTTGATGGGCTCCTTTCTCACATTGAGGTCCTTCATCCATTTTGAGTATATTTTTGGGTGTGGTGTAAGGAAATGCTCCAATTTCATTTTTCTGCATGTGGCTGTCCAATTTTCCCATTACCATTTATTGAAGAGGCTGTCTTTTTTCCATTGGACATTCTTTCCTGCTTTGTCGAAGATTAGTTGATCATAGACTTGAGGGTCTATTTCTGGGCTCTCTATGCTGTTCCATTGATCTATGTGTCTGTTTTTGTGCCAGTACCATGCTGTCTTGAGGATGACAGCTTTGTAATAAGAGCTCAAAGTCCGGAATTGTGATGCCACAAACTTTGGCTTTCTTTTTCAATATTCCTTTGGCTATTCGAGGTCTTTTCTGGTTCCATATAAATTTTAGAATTATTTGTTCCATTTCTTTGAAGAAAATGGATGGTGTTTTGATAGGAATTGCATTAAATGTGTAGATTGCTTTAGGTAGCATAGACATTTTCACAATATTTATTCTTCCAATCCAGGAACATGGAACATTTTTCCATTTCTTTATGTCTTCCTCAATTTCTTCCATGAGTACTTTATAGTTTTCTGAGTATAGATTCTGTATCTCTTTGGTTAGGTTTATTCCTAGGTATCTTATGGTTTTGGGTGCAATTGTAAATGGGATTGACTCCTTAATTTCTCTTTCTTCTGTCTTGTTGTTGGTGTAGAGAAATGCAACTTATTTCTGTGCATTGATTGTATATCCTGTCACTTTGCTGAATTCCTGTACAAGTTCTAGCAGTTTTGGAGTGGCATCTTTGGGGTTTTCCACATATAGTATCATATAATCTGCAAAGATTGATAGTTTGACTTCTTCTTTGCCGATTTGGATGCCTTTAATTTCCTTTTGTTGTCTGATTGCTGAGGCTAGGACTTCTAGTACTATGTTGAATAGCAATGGTGATAATGGACATCCCTGCCATGTTCCTGACCTTAGCGGAAAAGCTTTCAGTTTTTCTCCATTGAGAATGATATTTGCGGTGGGTTTTTCATAGATGGCTTTGATGATATTGAGGTATGTGTGCCCTCTGATCAGGAAGGGATGCTGTACTTTGTCAAATGCTTTTTCAGCATCTATTGAGAGTATCATATGGTTCTTGTTCTTTCTTTTATTGATGTGTTGTATCACATTGACTGAATTGTGGATGTTGAACCAACCTTGCAGCCCTGGAATAAATCCCATTTGGTCGTGGTGAATAATCCTTTTATTGTGCTGTTGAATCCTATTGGCTAGTATTTTGGTGAGAATTTTTGCATCTGTGTTCATCAAGGATATTCGTCTATAGCTCTCTTTTTTGATAGGATCCTTGTCTGGTTTTGGGATCAAGGTGATGCTGGCCTCATAAAATGAGTTTGGAAATTTTCCTTCCATTTCTATTTTTTGGAACCATTTCAGGAGAATAGGAATTAGTTCTTTAAATATTTGGTAGAATTTCCCTGGGAAGCTGTCTGGCCGTGGGCTTTTGTTTGGAGATTTTTAATGACTGTTTCTATCTCCTTACTGGTTATGGGTCTGTTCAGGCTTTCTATATCTTCCTGGTTCAGTTGTGGTAGTTTATATGTTTCTAGGAATGAATCCATTTCTTCCAGATTGTCAAATTTGTTAGCGTAGAGTTGCTCATAGTATGTTCTTATAATACTTTGTATTTCTTTAGTGTTAGTTGTGATCGCTCCTCTTTGATTCATGATTTTATTTATTTGGGTCCTTTCTTTTTTCTTTTTGATAAGTCTGGCCAGGGGTTTATCAATCTTATTAATTCTTTCAAAGAACCAGCTCCTAGTTTTGTTGATTTGTTCTATTGTTTTTTTGGTTTCTATTTCATTGATTTCTGCTCTCATCTTTATGATTTCTCTTCTTCTGCTGGGCTTAGGGTTTCTTTTTTGTTCTTTATCCAGCTCCTTTAGGTGTAGGGTTAGTTTGTGTACCTGAGACCTTTCTTGTTTCTTGAGAAAGGCTTGTACCACTATGTATTTTCCTCTCAGGACTGCCTTTGTTGTGTCCCTCAGATTTTGAACTGCTGTATTTTCATTATCATTTGTTTCCATGATTTTTTTCAATTCTTTAATTTCCCGGTTGACCCATTCATTCTTCAGAAGGATGCTGTTCAGTCTTCAAGTATTTGGATTCTTTCCAAACTTCCTCTTGTGGTTGAGTTCTAGCTTCAGAGCATTGTGGTCTGAAAATATGCAGGGAATGATCCCAATCTTTTGATACTGGTTGAGTCCTGATTTAGGACCAAGAATGTGATCTATTCTGGAGAATGTTCCATGTGCACTAGAGAAGAATGTGTATTCTGTTGCTTTGGGGTGAAATGTTCTGAATATATCTGGGATGTCCATCTGGTCCAGTGTGTCGTTTAAGGCCTTAATTTCCTTGTTGATCTTTTGCTTGGAGGATCTGTCCATTTCAGTGAGGCGAGTGTTATAGTCCCCTACTATTATTGTATTATTGTTGATGTGTTTCTTTGATTTTGTTATTAATTGGTTTATATAGTTGGCTGCTCCCACGTCGGGGGCATAGATATTTAAAATTGTTAGATCTTCTTGTTGGACAGATCTTTTGAGTATGATATAGTGTCCTTCCTCATCTCTTATTATAGTCTTTGGCTTAAAATCTAATTGATCTGATATAAGGATTGCCACTCCTGCTTTCTTCTGATGTCCATTAGCAAAGTAAATTCTTTTCCACCCCCTCACTTTAAATCTGGAGGTGTCTTTGGGCTTAAAATGAGTTTCTTGTAGGCAACATATAGATGGGTTTTGTTTTATTATCCATTCTGATACCCTGTGTCTTTTGATTGGGGCATTTAGCCCATTAACATTCAGGGTAACTGTTGAGAGATATGAATTTAGTGCCATTGTATTGCCTGTAAGGTGACTGTTACTGTATATTATCTCTGTTCCTTTCTGATCTACTACTTTTAGGCTCTCTCTTTGCGTAGAGGACCTCTTTCAGTATTTCCTGTAGAGCTGGTTTGATGTTTGTGAATTCGTTCAGTTTTTATTTGTCCTGGAAGCTTTTAATCTCTCCTTCTATTTTCAATGATAGCCTAGCTGGATATAGTATTCTTGGCTGCATGTTTTTCTCGTTTAGTGCTCTGAATATATTATGCCAGCTCTTTCTGGCCTGCCAGGTCTCTGTGGATAAGTCTGCTGCCAATCTAATATTTTTACCATTTTATGTTACAGCCTTTTCCCGGGCTGCTTTCAGGATTTTTTGTCGCTAAGACTTGTAAATTTTACTATTAGATGACAGGGTGTGGGTCTATTCTTATTGATTTTAAGCGGGGTTCTCTGCACTTCCTGGATTTTGATGCTTGTTCCCTTTGCCATATTAGGGAAATTCTCTCCAATAATTCTCTCCAATATACCTTCTGCTCCCCTCTCTCTTTCTTCTTCTTCTGGAATCCCAATTATTTTAATGTTGTTTCGTCTTATGGTGTCACTTATCTCTCGAATTCTGCCCTCATGTTCCAGTAGCTGTTTGTCCCTCTTTTGTTCAGCTTCTTTATTCTCTGTCATTTGGTCTTCTATATCGCTAATTCTTTCTTCTACCTCATTTATCCTAGCAGTGAGAGCCTCCATTTTTTATTGCACCTCATTAATAGGTTTTTTTATTTCAACTTGGTTAGGTTTTAGTTTTTTTATTTCTCCAGAAAGGGCTTTTATATCTCCCGAGAGGGTTTCTCTAATATCTTCCATGCCTTTTCTGAGCCCAGCTAGAACCTTGAGAATCGTCATTCTGAACTCTAGATCTGACATATTACTAATATCTGTATTGATTAGGTCCCTGGCCTTCGGTACTGACTCTTGTTCTTTTTTTGTGGTGAATATTTCCATCTTGTCATTTTGTCCAGATATGAAGGAGCAAGTAAAATACTAAAAGTGTGGCAAAGACCCCAGGAAAATATGCTTTAACCAAATCAGAAGAGATCCCAAATTGTGAGGGGGGAGAAAGGGGATAAAAAGAGGTTCAGAAAAAAAAAAAAAAGAAAGAAAGAAAAAGAAAGAATTAAAAAAAGAAAACGAATAAAGAAAAAAATATAAAAAAGAAAAAATATCTTATATAGTAGACAAACTAGTTAAAAACGTTAAAATAAGAAAAGGGTAAAAGTTAAAAAAAAATTTAGCAGAAGAAGAGAGAAAAAAATTGAAAATGAAAAAAAAATAATAAAGAATCACGGGGAGAAAGCCATGAGTTCAATTCTTGGCTTTCTCCTCCTCTGGAATTCCGCTGGTCTCCTTGGTATTGAAACTGCAATCCTTGGTAGGTGAACTTGGTCCTGGCTGGATTGCTTGTTGATCTTCTGGGGAAGGGCCTGTTATAGTGATTCTCAAGTGTCTTTGCCCTAGGTGGAATTGCATCGCCCTTACCAGGGGCCGGGCTGAGTAATCCGCTCGGGTTTAGATTCGGGAGCTTTTGTTCCCTGAGCACTTTCCATAGATTTTTGGAGGACGGGAATACAAATGGTGGCCTCCTGGTCTTGGGCCTGGAGGAGTTGAGAGCTTGGGGCCCCACTCTTCAGTGCGCCCTTGGAAAACAGCGCCCAATTACTCCTGTCTCCCTGGCTTCTGGCCGTGCTCCGAGCTCACCGAGCTTGTGACCAATTCAAGGTAACGCCAAGCTGAGAGCTCACTCCTCGGCTCTGCCTCTGTAGCCAGCTTCCCCGTTCTAATGCCTGCAAGCTCTGCGACACTCAGACACCCCTGATCCTTCTGTGACCCTGTGGGACCTGAGGCCACACTAACCACGTGTGGGCTTCACCCCGGTTTAGCCTCTGGAGCGATGTCCCTCAGTGGAACAGACTTTTAAAACTCGGGATTTTGTGCTCCGTTGCTCCGCCCCTAGCCGGGAGCCAGCCCCTCCTCTCGCAGTCTATCTTCCTGTCGCTTTGGATTCACTTCTCCACCAGTCCTACCTTTAAGAAAGTGGTTGATTTTCTGTTTCTAGAATTGCTGTTCTTCTTCTCTTCGATCTGCCGATGGATTTGTAGGTGTTTGCAATCTTTAGATAAGCTATGTAGCTGATCTCCTTGTACCTGAAGTAGTCTCAGCCTGCTACTTCTCCGCCATCTTGACTCCTCCCTCCCTGTTTTTTTTTTTTTTTTTACTGAAGTTTTTATTTTATATTGGACCAATTGTTTTTGATTAAAATTTTTTTCCAGCCTTATTGTGATTGAATTGTGGACTAGGCTTTTTATTTATTTTATTTTATATTATTTTATTTTTTTGACAGTTCTTTTTTTCTTTTTTTGTTTCTTTTTCAAATTTTTATTTGAATTCTAGTTAGTGTAATACTGTTTTCAGGAGTAGAATTTAGTGATTCATCACTTACATTTAACACCCAATACTCAACACAAGTGCCCTCCTTAATACCCATCATGCATCTAGCCCATTCCCCACCCACTTCCCTCCATGAACCCTTAATTTGTTCTCTATCCTTAAGAGTCTCATATGGTAAGTTTCCCTCTTTCTCTCTTCCCCCCACCCTCCCAAATGTTCATCTGTTTGTTTCTTAAACTCCATATATGAGTGAAATCATGTGGTATTTGTCTTTCTCTGGTTGACTTTTTCACTTAGCATAATACACTCTTGCTCCATCTACATCATTGCAAAAGGTAAGAGTTCATTTTTTTAATGGCTGAGTAATATTCCATTGCATACATGTAGCACATCTTTATCCATTGATCAGTCAATGGACCTTTGTGCTCTTTTCATAGTTTGGCTGTTATTGATAATGCTGCTATATATATTGGTGTGCACATACCCCTTTGAATCTGTATTTTTGTATCCTTTGGGTAAATACATAGTAGTGCAAGTGCCAGAATGTAGGGTAGTTCTATTTTGACTTTTTGAAGAACTCCCCATTATGTTTTCCAGAGTGGTTGCACCAGTTTGCATTCCCACCAATGGTGCAAGAGGGTTCCTCTTTCTTCACATCCTCACTAAAACCTGCTGTTTCTTTGTGTTGTTAATTTTAGCTATTCTGACAGGCGTTAAGTGGTCGAATCTTATGGTTTTAGTTTGTATTTTCCTATTGATGCATGATGTTGAGCAACTTTTCATATGTCTCATAGCCGTCTGGATGGCTTCTTGGAAAAAAAATGTCTATTGATGTCTTCTGCCCATTTCTTAACTAGATTATTTGTTATTTGGTTGAGTCAGATAAGTTGCTTATAGATTTTTGATACTAACCCTTTATCTGATATGTAATTTGAAAATATCTTCTCCCATTCCATTGGCTGCCTTTTAGTTTTGCTGATTATTTCCTTTGCTGTGTAGAAGCTTTTTATATAGATGCAGTCCCAGTAGTTCATTTTTTTCTTGCTTCCCTTGCTTCCAGAGACATGACTAGTAAGAATTTGCTATGGCTGAGATTAAAGTGGTTGCTGCCTGTGTTGTCCTCTAGGAATTTGATGGTTTCCTGTCTCACGTTATGTCTTTCATCCATTTTGAATTTATTTTTGTTGTGAACAAAAGTGGTCCAATTTCATTCTTCTGCATGTTGCTTCCCAGTTTTCCCAACACCATTTTTTGAAGAGACTATCATTTTTGCATTGGATCTTCTCTCCTGCTTTGTTGAAGATTAGTTGACCATATAGTTGTGGGTCCGTTTCTGGGTTTTCTTTCTGTTCCATTGACCTATGTTTCTGTTTTTGTGCCAATACCATACTATCTTGATGACTACAGCTAGATTTTAAACCAAAGAGTGTAATAAGAGATGGAGAAGGGCATTACATCATAATTAAGAGGTCCATCCATCAAGAAGATCTAACAATTGCAAATATTTATCCCCCCAACTTGGGAGCACCTAAATATATAAATCAATCAATAACAAACATAAAGAAACATTGATAATGATACAATGATAGTAGGGGACTTTAACACCACTTACAGCAAAGGACAGATCATCTAAGCAGAAATCAGTGAGGAAACAGTGGCTTTGAATGACACACTGGACCAGACAGATTTATCAGACACATTCAGAACATTTCATCCTAAAGCAGAAGAATATACATTCTTTTCCAGTGCACATGGAACATTCTCTAGAATAGATCATACACTTGGTCACAAATCAGCTCTCAGTAAGTACAGAAAGATTGAGATCATACCATGCGTATTTTCAGGCCAAAATGCTATGAAATTTGAAGTCACCCAAAAGAAAACATTTGGAAAGACCATAAATACATGGAGGTTAGAAAAAATCCGACTAAAGAATGAGTTTAATGGCTTAACCAGGAAATTAAAGAAGAGATTAAAAAGTACAAGGAAGCAAATGAAAATGGAAACATGACAGTCCAAAACCATTGGGGTGCAGCAAAGTCAGTCCTAAGAGGGAAGACTATTGTAATACAGGCCTAACCTCAGGAAGCAAGAAAGGTCTCAAATACACAACCTAACCTTATACCTAAGGGAGCTAGAAATTACATGGCAAATAAAGCCTAAAGTCAGTAGAAAAAGGGAAATAATAAAGATTAGAGCGAAAAAACAATGATATGGAAACAAAAAACCCAGTAGAATAGATCAAGGACACGAAGAGCTGATTTTTTAAAAGAATTAATAAATTTGAAAAAAGCCCTTGCCAGACTTATAAAAAAGAAAAGAGAAAGGACCCAAATAAATAAAATCGTGATGAAAGAGGAGAGATCACAGCCAACACCACAGAAATACAAATAATTATAAGAGAATATTATGAAAAATTAAATGCCAAAAAACTGGGCAACCTAGAAGACATGGAAAAATTTCTAGAAACATGCAAACTACCAAAACATAAATAGGAAGAAATAGGTCATTTTAATAGGTCCATATCCAGCAAAGAATTTAAATCAGTAATCAAAAATCTCGCAACGGGGTGCCTGGGTGGCTCAGTGGGTTAAACCTCTGCCTTTGGCTCAGGTCATGATCCCAGGGTCCTGGGATCAAGGCCTGCATCAGGCTCTCTGCTCAGTGGGGAGTCTGCTTCCCCTTCTCTGCCTGCCTCTCTGCTTACTTGTGATCTCTCTCTCTTTCTGTTAAATAAATAAATTAATAAAAAATAAAAAAAAAATCTCAGAACAAACATAAGTCTAGGGACAGATGGCTTCCCAGGAGAATTCTACCAGACCTTTAAAGAAGAATTAATACCTGAACTTCTCAAACTGTTACAAAAAATAGGAATAGAAAGAAAACTTCCAAACTTGCTCTATGAGGTCAACATTACCTTGATTCAAAAAAAGACAAAGACCCCAGTAAAAAGGAAAATTGCAAGCCAATATCCCTGATGAACATGGATGCAGAGATTTTCAACAAGATACTAGTAAATTGAGTCTAACAGTACATCAAAAGAATTATTCACCATGATCAAGTGGGATTTATTCCTGGACTGCAGGGATGACCACATTAATAAAAGGAAGGATAAGAACCATATGATTCTCTCAGTAGATACAGAAGAAGCAATTGGCAAATTATAGCATCCATTCTTGATATAAACCCTCAACAAAGTAGGGATAGAAGCAACATACCTCACCATCATAAAGGCCATATACAAAAGACCCACAACTAATATCATCCTCAATGGGGAAAAAACTGAGAGCTTTTCCTCAAAAATCAGGAACAAGACAGGGATATCCACTCTCACCATTACTTCTTAACATAGTACTGGAAATCAGCCTCAGCAATCAGACAACAAACAGAAATGAAATGCATCCAATCAGCAAGGAAGAAGTCAAACTTTCACTATTTGCAGACAACATAATACTCTGCAGAAAACCCAAAGACTCCACTAAAAAATTGCTAGAACTAATAAGTGAATTCAGCAAAGTCACAGGATATAAAATCAATGTACAGAAATCTGTTTAATTTCTGTTTATCAATAATGAAGCAGCAGCAAAAGAAATCAAGGAATCAGTCCCACTTACAACTGCGCCAAAAACCATAAGATACCTAGGAATAAACGTAACCAAAGAGGTAAAAATCTGTACCCTGAAAAACTATAGGAAACTTATGAAGGAAACTGAACAGGACATAAAGAAATGGGAAAATATTCCATGTTCATGTTTGGAATAAAAAACATTGTTAAGATATCTATATTACCCAAAGCAATCTATACATTTAATGCAATCCTTATCAAAATATCACCACCATTTTTTCAAAAAACTAGAAGAAACAATCCTAAAATTTTCATGGAAGCACAAAAGATCCCAAATAGCCATAACAATCCTGAAAAAAGAAAAGGAAAGCTGGAGGCCTCACAATTCCAGACTGCAAGTTATATTATGATGATAGTTTTTATTTATTTGGAACAAACTATTTTAAAAGCACCGTATGTGAGATAGTGGGTTGGCTCTCAGTGCTATTGGACAACCAGAAGTAGATAGAACAGACCAGCTGGGGCCTGATTTTTTTTTCCTGAAAGTCTTTCCTTATGTATAAAACTGTCCCTGGACGTGTCACCATCTTAACACCCTAAGCATATTACCTAGTCTGGGGTGATCTTCATTACCTACTTCGTAATGGTGATGTTATACAGATACAGGTCTGCCTCTTCCACTGTTTTATGAAATCCTCAAGAGTGGGTTCTTTTATCAATCACTTTTCTATCCTAGCGCTTAGCATAGTCCAACACTTCATAGATATTCAGTAAATATTTGTTTAACTGGTGAATGAAGGATGAGAATGATTTTAAGAAGCAGAAACTTTCTAGTCTCACCAGGCATTTTACTATTCTACATCTGCTGAGGTAGGCTGACAATCAGGAAATTGTGTTCTTTTTAAACCATAGTTTAAGCTCTTAAATGAATAACAACTGAAGACCTTTACCTGCATTAAAAGAGGCGATTTCATTATTATTATTAAGATGCATTAACACATTGTAGCACTTGATTGAGGTATTCTTGACTGAGATGGCCATTGAAGCCTTTAAGCTTAGAACTGCTAAATTGTGAAAGGAAACACAAAAGATAAAGGTTTGTATTTTCTTTGATCTACTCAGTGTGTCTGATTGAGTTTTCACTTTTTTTAAAAAGTGTATCAGATTGAACCTTAGAAAAGAGCAACAGAAGACACTAGTGTTTCAGAGGTTTTCATGTTACTTTAGAGGTAAGGTGATGAGAGGGCCCTGCATACTAAACTAAAATGTGTTTACGTTCAGTTTTTAATATAAATTACTTGGGATCCCAATTCCTCTTCACTGTAGCATTACACACCACATACATACACATACACATACACACACATATACACAGAAACATACATCCTCTCTCTTTCTTCCATTTCCTCATTTTATGTTCCTTTTAGTATGCTGCATTTACATTTCATTAATATGTTGCTACCTTACCATATAACAGTGACATGATCAAGGAATTAAGGCTCCCAAGGGTGAGAAATGCTTTCTTTAGGTATCTGCCATGTCTATTCCCAGAGTTTTCACTTGGATTTTTTAATATAAGCCTTTCTGTAGATTAAGCAATTGAAGTTCAGACAAATTAAGTGAATTGCTTCAGAGATGCACAGATCATAAGTTTCATTGCTGGAACCATAAAGTTAACTGTCATACAGTTTGCTATCTGTGTAAAATGGGAATCGTTCATTTAAAACCTGGTGACATGTATAGAATTAGGCTGTGTCTAACTGTATACCTATCAAACCTGTTTCAGTGTTGGTTTCAATTACTATTGATAAGTCTGTATAGTGAAATCAAAAAGGGAAGATACATGAGCCATCTTGTGGTGGGATAATTTTACTTTTAAAGATATTCCCCATGTATATTGGCTAAGGAGAAGCTGTGATGGGAACTGTTAGGTCCATTATCAAAGGACTGAGACTGATACAAAGCAAAGGTCAAGCAAGCTTTATTTTGCGCCAAGCATAGAGAATCAAACCAACCGTTTAGGGCCACCTCTTACAGAGAGAGCAAGCAACTCCTCACAGACTAACTTTTATAGACAAGGGCCATGTGGTTGAGCCTGGCCACACACAGGTGGCCAATGAGATTGCAACACACAGAGAACGCTGCAGTCATGCTAGGTCACACACAGGCGGCCAATTGAATTACAGTTCACCCCATAGTAGCTATTTGAACCAGCCTATCACCTTGGTCAGAATTGGCACCCAAAAGGCATCCAAAAGGCAGGGCCCACACTTCTTGGTAGCGAGGGAGACAGTATGAGCGCTGCACTGATTGGATGTTTCTACCTGACCCCGACTCATCCCTGCATTCAGGGTCTCTTATCTCCACCTGACCTAACACACCCTTGTATTTGGGCTCTGTTATCAGGGACTGGTCGACCACATTTTACTGGTTTCCTGGACTTGTTTATAAGTAAGTTCCTCTGGGGGAGAAGGGGCAGGGTCAGTTTAAGTTTTACTGCATAAACAACAAAATCACTATTTAACCGAAGATGAAATCACTCTGGCTAAGTAGGGCCTTACAGGAACAATAAATAAGACTAAATAGTTTCAGGGAAATCTTACTGAAAGTTGCTATCATTATTTCTATTGCTTTATACATCTACAGACTAAATATCTTATTCATGGTACTTTAAGGACTTGATAGTGTTGTTGTTTGCTTGATTTTTTGTTTTGTTTGTTTTTGTTTTTGTTTTTGTCTTTTTTTAATAAAGGGATTTTTAAGCAGTAAGTTTATATACTTTTTATCCACCATCACTTTACTGAAAGAAAGTTCATCCTAAGCATGTTGGACATGGGAATGAAAAATCCCCAATATTCAAGTCACTAAGGAGGTAGGGGATAAATTGTTTAATTTTTGAAGGTACATTTAGGCAAATAATTAGAGAACCATTATGTGGTAGAAGCACATTAATATATCTCCGAGAGGCAATCTACTCCTACTTAGCTTTATTGACCTGCCTGATAAATCCCAAGGAATGTGATGGTTGGAGTCTGGTTTATTTCAGGAAAAACAATTTAGATATAATTTTCGTCAGAGTCATTGTTGAAATGGAAAGGAAAAAACATATCTTATTTCATCTTAAAATGTCCCCTTTTGGAAAATCTTTGTCACCCCTAGAGAAGGACAATTGGATATCTAAATAGTCTTTGAAAAATGAAACCCCTCCCCATCTTGACTCTTCTTCTAAAGCTCAAATGTCTTTTTGTTTCTGACACTGCTATAAATCTATGTTCATAAGAGAAATTTATACTGTACTTTAAATGAATCCTTATTAATAATCAAATTATTTTCCCCTTAGTGTTCAAACTTTCTGCTAATGATTGACCAACAATTCCAGAAACCTAAATATAGAAAGACTGTTTTCTGAATTAGCTGTCGGCTGGGGCCCTTGGGTGGCTCAGTCGTTAAGCATCTGCCTTTGGCTCAGGTCATGATCCCAGAGTCCTGGGATTGAGACCCGGGATCGAGTCCCACTTCAGGCTCCCTGGGGAGCCTACTTCTTTGGCCCTCCCTGGCTTTTTCCTATCCTTTTCTCTCTCTCTCTCAAATAAATAAATAAAATCTCTTTTAAAAAGGCATCTTTTTTTGGTAAATTTTGTAAAGAACAACTGCTTCGGAATCAACTATGACATAGTGCTCTGTTACTTCATTAGATCTTTTCACTAAAATCTCTACTTATTAAGATCATTTATTTTAATTTTTTTAAGATTTATTTTTTATTTTTATTTTTACTTATTCATTTGAGAGAGAGAGTGAGACAGAGCACACACAGGGAGAGAGGCAGAAGCACACTCCCTGCTAAGCTGGGAGCCCAATGCTGGGCTCTATCCCAGGACCTGGAGATCATGACCTTAGCCAAAGGTAGATGCTTAACCATCTGAACCACCCAGGTACCCTAGTAAGGTCATTTAGAACTCTTCAGATAATTTTTAAAAAATAACCCTTGTATGTATGCAAATAGATAAACAACTTTGAAAACACTTAAGTTGCTCCTAAGATGTCTTAACATTAAAATCCAATACTTTTTAATCACTTTTCAACTCAAGAGTTGTTAATGCCAGGGATTTTCCATACCATATTGTCTTATACTATCCATGGCACTGGGATAGGTAGGGGACAGTATTTCCTAAAATATTACTTCACTGCTACCTCCAGCATTCTTTTATAAGCTATGACACTGGTTTTTCAAGTTTTATTGCTTTTCTAACTTTAGCAGGTGATAGTAATGGAAGATTTCCAGACAATGTCTAGAATTCATAGTTCTTCTCTATTGATCTGAAATAGTTTAATAATTTAGATGTCAAAGGGTTTCTAATATCCAGGGATGCCACCAAAAAGCAAACCAAAAAAACTGCACATGTTCAAGCAACCATCTCATGAATGCTGTCTGGCCAGCAGTAATTTTAAGACGTTTCTGATTTTTATCATCTCTCTTTTAGAAATGCTATGAAACATATGCATGCTAGAATCAATGAAGTATGATGTTACTGGTAAAACTATATCTCAATTATCAACATATATTGGTATAGATCCAGAGTAATTTAATAAGTACATTTTGGTTTCCCAGTGGATGCAAAAGTTATATCCGGTAGAGCACTATAAGTCAGTTACATTTTTCTCCTACTGAAGGCAATCTCTAAGTCATGTTAAAGTCTCTAAATGAAAGAATTAGACCCTGCCTACCAGGAATGAATGAATTCAGTGAGAATCACAAACCAAACTAGTTGGTTACTCTTACTGCCTAAGCACTAAATAATATGAATGAAAATTTATACCATGCCAGTGCTCTTCAGGTCCACACAGCTTTGAAAAGCCATCTATACAGTATGAAGAATGCATAAAATTGTAAAACATATCTGTGTTCGACAAGCTGAATGGATGGAATCAAACAAGTCTAATAATTGTTAAGTATCATTCATAGGTTTCTAATAGTATTGTAAGCTCATTTGTGTATCTGTAGTCCATATTTCCTGAAGAATAAACACCAGAGCTCCTACTGGATTATTCCAAATGACCACAAACATGTACTCTGTTCACACACACTTCTCCAATCCTAGCTAATTACCCTGGTTTCAAACCAAGTGCAATGTTCCAAAAATCAAGTACTCCAGAATTATGAGAGCCAAACATTTGCTTAAAAATTTTTGTTTAGCTAATATTAGGGCATGAAAGTATTTTTCTTGCTAAGAGATTTATAATCCAGCTTTATCGATAACTCACTGTTTATGAAATATATCATTTGTATCTGCAATCTGCTATTTAAATCCAACTGTATGTATATGATTATTTGCAATCTGCAAATAGTTATAATTAAAGGAAGCCAAGCAAAAGCATAATGAGACTTGTGACACCTGTAAATTTCTCTCAAAACCGAGTATAATCACTACTGATTAGATACTTGTCAGGTGATTTTTTTGCTGCTTATTTTATATCGGTTCTCTTAATATCAACATATGCATATTTCAGATGTCCTCAGAATAGTATGTTTCTTTCAATTAAAGTATATCATGGTTGGAAGCCTTTGGATGGAAGTAGTGAGTGAAATTATCCAGGTATATAAGCACATCTTGAACACAAGAGGAGACAATTGGTTAACCATTTGCCCAGGTATGCAAGTTATATACTAATATTACTTACATTCCTTACCCCCCCCAAATCTGTTTATTTACATTTTATACTGTTCAACATATTGGCAAAGGCAAGAGCTGCTGGAAAGAAAAACAATTTGAAATGCTAATGTGGTACAAAGTGATAGAGATGTCCAAGAGATTTTGGAGTGAGTAAGCCTTTCAAATCTGGGCCCACGATGTAAAATGGAAAATAAAAGTGCATGTTCCCTGGCGTTGTCATCAAAGCAGAAGGATAGTGTCCAGATGCTGTTCTCTCTAAAACATGGTGTAGAGGGTAACACGCTGGGCTTAAAATTTTAGAAGGTTCAGAGAGGATAAGAAGGTTTCTCAAGGTCACTTATGTGAAGCAGCCTGCACTAGCAGTTAACCTGATGGGTGCTAGTCCACAATTCTTTCCTTTACCCTGTGAAAGCTCTTATAGGTACTTTATGGAGGATTAGATATATGAAAAAGAAAGTGGTTAACAAGAGCTACAACATGGCTCTCCTTTCTCTTCTCCTCCTCCTCCCTCTCCTCTTGCTGCTGCATCTACACATGGCTCTTACAATGTGTTTACAATAGTATTCAAGATGTGCTGGAATGATTAGAGATTAAAATCACATGTAAGGAATGTTGATTGCAAGGAAGGAGGAGTGTGTGCCTGACATCAACAAAGGAAGATATATCATATATTATTGTCTAAGAAACCATCCTTAATGTTAATCGTTCAAATGAACATGTATATATCAGTGTTCTTACATCTGTGGGTAAGTTGGGTGGTTCTACTGAACTGGGCCAGGCTGGGATCGTCTTGGCAGGGTCCACTCATGCATCTGTGCTCAGCTGGCGTATGAACTGGGGGCTAGGTGTCCTAGGATGGACTTCATTCATGTTTGATGTTTGGCTGGCAGTCATTTGGCACAATGACTAGACCTTGTGTCTTTCATTATCCAGCAGATTATCCAGAGCTTGTTTTCATGGTAATAGCAGCATATCAAGAGAGCAAGCAGTAGCACACAGGGCCTTGGAATTGGCACAGTTTCACATGCATTTATTTGACAAAACAATTCATACACCATCCTGGATCCAAGAAGTAGGAAAACATATTCTACTCATGATGAGAAGAGCTATAAAGTCACATTGCAGAGGGCTTGGATATAGAAAGAAATGATGAATTGGAGATTTTTTTTTTTAATTGAAGTATAGTCGACATACAATGTTATATTAGTTTCAGGTGTATAACATGGTGAATCAACAATTTTATACATTGCATATGGCTCACAATAATGAATGTAGTTACCATCTGTCACCATGAAATGTTATTAAAATGTTACTGACTACATTATGTACTATATACTTTCATCCCCATGATTTATTTATGCTCTACTGGAAGCTTGTACCTCTTAGTTCCCTTCATCTATTTTGCCCATTTCCCTACCCCTTTCCCATCTGACAACCACCAATTTGTCTTCTGTATTTATGAATGTGTTTTGTTTGTTCATTTTTTAAGATTCTACATTGTAAGTGGGGTCATATTATATTTGTCTTTCTCTGCATGACACTTCAGTTAACATGAAACCCTCTAGGTCTATCCATGTTGTTGCAAATGGCAAGATTTCAGTCTTTTTTTATGGCTGAGTAGTAGTCCATTGTATATATACCACATCTTCTTTATCCATTCATCTCTTAGGTTGCTTCTATCTTGGCTGTTGTAAATAGTGCTGCGATAAACATAGGGGTGCATGTATCTTTTTTTATTAGCATTTTCATTTTTGGGGATAAATTCCCCAAAGTGAAATTACTGGATTGAATGGTATTTCTATTTTTAATTTTTTGAAGAACTTCTACACTGTGTTCCATACTGGCTCACCAATTCCTTTGGTGAGGAATGTATATTGGCTTAGCCAATATACATTCCTCACCAAAACTTGTTATTTCTTACTAGCCATTCTGACTGTTGTGAGGTGATAACTCATTGTGGTTTTGAATTGCATTTCCTTGGTGATTAGTGATGTTGAATATTTCTTCATATGTTTGTTGGCTATCTGTATATATTCCTTGGAAAAACTTATACTCAGCCATTTTCAAATCAGATTATGTTTTTTGTTGATGAGTTATATGAGTTCTTTATATATTTTGGATATTAGCACCTTATCAAATACATCATTTGCAACTATTTTTTCCATTCAGTAGATTGCCTTTTCATTTTGTTGATGGTATCTTTCACTGCACTGGAATATTTGAGTTTGAATTAGTCCCAATAGTTTACTTTTGCTTTTGTTTTTCTTGCCTGAGATGATATCCAGAAAAATTTTCTAAGGCTGATGTCTGAGAGATTATTGCCTGTTTCCTTTTAAGAGTTGTATCATTTCAGGTACTACATTTAGGTCTTTAACCCACTTTGAGTTTCTTTTTGTGTGTGGTATAAGAAAGTAACCCAATTTCACCATTTTGCATGTAGTTGTCCAATTTTCCCTGCATATTTTTTGAAGGGATGTCTTTTCCCCAATGTATACACTTGCCTCTTTGTAATATATTAATTGACCAGATTTGTGAAAAATGCTGTTGGCATTTTAATAGGGATTGCATTCAGTCTGTAGTTTGCTTTGAGTAGTATGACATTTTAACAGTATTAATTCTTCTAGTTCATGAGCATGGAATATCTTTCCATCTATTTATGTCCTTTTCAGTTTCTTTCATCATTGTCTTATAATTTTCAGTGTATAGATCTTTCATGTCCTTGGCTAATTTTATTCCTAGGTATTTTACTTTATTTTATTTTTTTAAGGTTCATTTATTTATTTTAGAAAGAGAGAGACAGAGAAAGAGAGCATGCATGTACGGGGGTAGGGGGGATGTCAGGGAGAGAGAGAGTATCCTGAGGCCAACTCCCCACTGAGCACAGAGTCCTGTGCACCACTGGATCCCGGAACCTCGAGGCCATGACCTGAGCCAAAATCAATAGTCTGATGCTTAACTAACTGAGCCATGCAAGTGCCTGTATTTTATTTATTTATTTATTTTGGATACAATTGTAAATGGGATTGTTTTTCTCAGGTTCTCTTTCTGTTACTTTGTTATTGGTATAGAGAGACACAGCAGATTTATGTATATTATTTTGTATCCTTCAGCCTTACTGAATTCATTTATTCTAACAGTTTTTGGTTAAGTCTTTAGGGTTTTCTATAGGTTGTATCATGTCATCTGCAAGTAGTGATGATTTTACTTCTCCTTTACCAACTTCAGTGCCTTTTCTTTTTTCTTGTCTGATGGCTGTGGCTAGGACTTATAATACTATAATGAATAAAACAGTGGGTAAGAGTTGATGTTTTTATCTTGTTCTTGATCTTAGAGAAAGAGCTTTCAGGTTTTCACCAGTAAGTATGATGTTAGCTGAGGGCTCGTTGTATACGTCCTTTATTTTATTGAGGTAATTTCCCTCTACACAATTGAAGGCATATTTTTAGTAGACTACCAGAGTCAAAATTAGAATGTTTTTGAGGTATCAGAGAAAACCCCTCAAAAAAGTTCACAGTTTAAAAAAAAAAAAAGTTCACAGTTGATTTATGAGTTAGATGAATGTTCAACAATCCAAAAAACGAATGGTTTGAGACACGTGGAGATAAAGGGATAGAGTGGTAATATTATAAGTAATTGAAGCTTTATGATACTAATTTTATAAAGAAAAATATCCTGATTTTAATTTATATTAGATGTTAATGATTAGAAAAAATGAGGTAAAGAATAAATTATACTTACTAAATGAATTAAATTTAAAATGTAATTTTAATGTTTATCTACTGTTGGTAAAATTTCCAGATTTAGCTAAAACTGAGCCCAAATGATTTAAATGTAGATTCAACCTGAAAGGTTTTAGAAGTGTCAGACACAAGTAGGAATGTAACAGAACATATTATCATACTATAGTATATTGTACTTTAAAAAAAATAAGAATTATCAGTGCAACCACTTATTCAATTTTTTCTTGCTAAAATATTTTAACGGTAATAGAAGTTGTTAGCATCCTAATACATAATAATAAAAATGACTGATAATGATATTAATACAAAATAAAAACACATGGCCACGAACTTTTACTTAGAATAAACGTAGGAAAATGTAAAGATCATTTGACTGTTTTAAAAGAATATGAAGAGCTATCTAGTTTCTCTTTCTGATTTTAGATGGAATATTCCTTTCATTAGAGTTCTATATTTAGCAACATTTTTAGACTATGTATACAAAACAGCAAGAAGCTAGTCATTTGAAATAATAGAGGTTAAAAGAAGAGAACTTGAGAGTATACAATTGAGGCTGCCCTTCCCCGTTGAACTCTATCTATTTCTACACACAAGTATCTCCAGTGTTTTGAATGCGTCATAGCCTCTGACAACAAGGGCAAGTCACTTAACTTCAGTGGACTCATTTTCTACTTCCATGAGTAGGAGACTTATAAACTGTTAAAATTCAATGCTATTTGTGCTTATAAATAAGAGCTAATATACTAAAGATGTTAAGAACAGATTTTGCAATCAGCCCCATTGACCTTCAAATCTTTTTTTGGTGCTCTAGGTTTGTGCTCCCTGGCAATTCCTTGAATTTTCTTAGCCTTGATTTCTTCATCTGCAGAATGCAGATAATATTACCTAGTTTAGTTCCTATAAAGATTAAATGGGAAAATGCATTAAGTGAATCCCTCGCACATGTTCAGTACGTAGTAAGTGATTCCATAATAACCATCAAATGAATGAATGGATGGTTAGAGATTTCATTTTTTCCTAAATGATTTGAAATAACTGATAAGCTAAATATCATGATTACAGGAAGATGAAAGAGCATGGTACTAAGCTTTGAGCTGAACTAAGGATCACTTGCCTGAGCACTATTTGATTCAAGTCTTGTGAGCTTATTACAGTCAAACTGATATACAATGGCCTTGATACTATTCAACAATTACAGAGTACAATATACAAGATCTCTTTGGAAGTATTTTTGAGAGATTATTTTAGTGTTTTGTTTATTATAATAATTAATTGATAATTAGTTTTAATGACTTTCCAATTGATTTCTTTCTTTCCTGACCTTAGGAACACTTTGGAATTTCTTTTTTACTTTTATCTCTCAACTTGACTCCAAATGAGAAAGTAGTTCCAATCTGTCTGTATTCTAAATCTTTCCTTAGAACTCTTTTTTTGCTATGTTAACTCAGAACATACAGATTGTGGCATAATTTATATTTGTTTGAAAATAACTAAAAATATAGAAAAGCACCACATTAATGTTTCCCTATGCTCAGAATGTAATTATTTCCTTCCTATTTGGAAGAATTTGCTTATATTAGCTTTGTTTTCATTCATTTAAAAAAAAAATACCAGAACAGTAAAATAAGTTTCTTAAAGCAGAATTTCGAGTGTTTTGTCTATCAGAGAGGAAGTAAAACATGGAACACTAAACTGATTTCAAGAGGTGCAGGCTTTTTGTGGCCAAGCATATATGCATACCCAAGGCGATAATGAAATCATTTACTTGTTTCACCTCCTGCAAAGTAAAATTGTAATAAAAGGCTAGTAAAGACACAGATCAGTTTTTAGACCTGTAAAAGGCCTGAGAGTATCTGGTCTAATCCCTTTATTATATAATTAAGGAAACTGAGGCACAAAGAAAATAAGTGATTGGCCAAGGTCATGGAACTGTGGCAAATCCTGGATAAGAATGGAGGCCTGCTGATTTCCTAATCCAGTAATTTTTTCTCTATAACATGTAATGAAAACAAGGTAGAGAGAGCAATGGAAAGCTGTGGCTCCTGATTATGCAGCCAAGCATCTGGTGATGGACCTGGGGCCACTGTGATCAACAGACCTTCAGTTGGGAAAAGTAGTAGACTCAGAGTGGATGATGAGAAAGAGATTACCTAAGAACTGCATCAGAGTAGGATAAGCTATAGAAAGCTATTACTTCCTATATCCACAATTTCACTCACACCTTCCAAATCTCACATGAGTTCCTCGTTTAGCCAAATTTAACCTGTAACCATCTAGCAAAGGGGGTTCTGGGAAATGGATTTCAAATATAACATATGCTGTTACAGTAAAGCCTCTCCAAATTATCCTTTGACCCACCCTACATGTAAAATTTTTCAAGCATTATTCTACTAAGTTAGTTTTAGAGTAGCAAAGTTCTAAGATGAATAGTGTAAAACCCAATTTTTGTGATTTCCATGTCATAAGATTATTATGAGCCTCAGTGAACCTCAGTTGCTTTCTTCAACATCTCACATTAACCTTACCTTTTAACCACCCCCCCACCACTGAGCCACCCAGGCACTCCCAACCTTACCTTTTAAAAATAGGCAATGCTCCTTACTGTGAATATGTTCATAAAACAACTCTTTGGATCATCCTCTGTTTTTCTCTCCATAGCTATCTACCTGGGATGGATGAATAGATGGATGGATAAATAGGCAATTTCAAACTTCTTCAATATATAATAAGATATTAAAGTTTTCATGCTAGTTTTGTAAAATAAATTATAAAAAGTATTCAGACTTTTGTTTTACTTGATTCAAAATTTTGGTTCTGTCTTAGCAGCTAAAACAGCATTTGTCCTGAAAGGGTAGTAGCTGATATCATACATTCTTTTCCACTTGATTTTTCTGTATTTGTAGTTTTGCTCTTATGAGTTGAACTTTGCAGTAGATGAAATAAATTCTGAAAGGCACTGTTTGCACTGCCACCAACAGAGAAATTTCCTTCCACTAAACACTAATGTTTCTAGCTCAGCACCCCAAAAAATGGATGGGGACATGTAAAAAATTATCTCAGTTCCACGTAAGTACCCACTAGATACTTCAGGCTAAAGTATGTTTTGGCCTGAACTACCCCCATAATTATCTCCTAGTTCCATGGTGGACATGGTTTGAATGTCCATTTACGTTAATGTCTCTCTTCACTTTTCCCTCTGTCCAAATACAATACTGAGATAATCCCCAGATGATTTTTTATTATACTCTATTTTGGGTCTTTTAGGGAGTCCACTCCTGATGGAACCAAGGGGCACCTGTCAGGGCAAAGGAAGCCTCTGCTTCCAATTACTTCTGCCCTGCAGGCACTTCTCATAAAAGAGCTTCCTTTGCCAAGTTCTAGTTATTATTTCCTGAGGCTTTATTTTTTTTTTTTTTTCCTTTCCAAGATACCTCTTGAGACTAAAACTTCTGACAGAGCTGCAACTTTGTGACACTAGATATTACAAGAATCTCTCATTATTTTGGCTTTTTCACTTTCTGACTTTTTACACACTTATAATTGCATGCTTTGCAGTCTTCCCATTTAGATTAAAATGGTATTCTTTAAGATAGTTTTCTTTTATCTGTACAGTTATTATGAAAAAGAGAGGTTTCCAACAACCCTATTGAAAGGACCTATGTGTCTTGTTCATTTTTTAAAGTTGTCTTAAATTCAGTCTTTTTTCTTTCAATTTGCTGTGTTCTGAATGTCATACAGGTTTCTTTGAATAATATAACTGTAAGACTCTCACCCTCTTTGCACGTTCATAGACAGTTGCATTTAAAGGGAAACTTTCCAGGGATGATAGCGTGGGTATGGAATCACACTTTGTCTGTTCTTATTTGTATGTCTAAACAAAGTAAGAAATATTGCTTAGAAAGAGAATGTTCAAAGGAACATAAGTTCTAGATATGCCAACATTTTGCATGATTCTGAAAATACTTTCCAGTTGTATCTTTCAGTCAGATCAATCAAAAGATTAATCATCCTGCAACATAATCAGTGAATCTAATATTTCTTTCTCTTGGGTCATATAAAAGGAATATATATCTGATTTGTATGTCAGTAAGAATTGGATTAGTTCTGAGATTCTCTTTATGATTGAGAATCTCCCTAATCCTAGGACTGTTTTGTAGGTCGGGCCTGCTAAAGTTTAGGCCAGTAGCATTTGTGAATAATAAGATTATCCCTTTTTGAAACTACAGATCTGTCTAACTTGGATTCCACAATAATGTGTGTCTGCATGCACACATTTGTGCAATCAGAGATCATTTAATTACAAAATAAACTAAAAATTGACAATCTTAATTATACATAAATAAATCTTAGGTAATTATACAACTTCAAGTCAATTGAAAAGACCATTGGGACATTAATAATTAAAAGACTGGATTTGGAAGCTTTAAACACTACTTACACTACATAAATATTATTTTCTTTTAACTTTAAATGAAAGGAAAATTGATGCTGATTTAAAAACAAAATGGAACTGTTGGTGCTAACTAACATTATCTATTATTGTGAGCCAGATTTTTCTAAAGTAATTTCTTTGAGGAGACATTGTATGATGGAGATCATAGGGAAAACTTAAGGAAGCCTGCCAAAGCAAGATAATTTTGCAATTAGAAATCAGAGAAATCTTGTCTGAAACAAGGATTATCATAGAAGCCTTCAGAGCCCCCCAAACACACACACACACACCCATAGTCATTTTGAAAACAACTCTAAGATTTGAGAGCATATATAGACATTATCTTCTGTTAGATTTTTAACCTTGCAAATGTTTTTTGCTTTTGAATCCATTTTCCATTTGTAAATTAGACAAAATCACTGGGTTATTTAGCTTATTTTGGCATAGATATCCAAGGACACCATTCCACAGTATACATTCAACAACTTACAAAAGCACGAGTATCTTTTACAACCAGGAAATTAGTAGTATATAGTAAAAGCAGTATGGTCTTTGGAAGCACAACCACCTGAATTCAGTGTGGCTCTGTCATAATTTAGTTAAGTAGCAAATTCTAGCAGAGCCTTAGCTTCCACATCAACAAAATGAAGATAACTTATTTAAGGTTTTATAACAGTTAAGTGAGGTCACCTAGGGTAAAGATGTTTTACTGAATCTGACGTATAGATATTGATACTGAGGTACCTATGATCATATATTTCACCCCTCTGATATGACAAATGAGGTAGTATATGACTTATTCAGAATCACATTTCTGGAATGTTGTGGAATGGTTGATACTCAATGTACATTTTTGTATTCTTTCATACCAAGGAGATTGGAGAAAAAAAGTATTACAGTTTCATAGAAACATCTCTTATGGTATATGTATGTGATGTAAAACATGTTTTTAGACACATGAAAAATGAACCACAGAGATGGGGATATCTGAAGTTTTCCATTTCTTATTAATTGAGTTTGATTGAGTAGGACCTTCCCTGTTAGTGGTTGAAAATAGCTACTTATGGTTCCTCTGTCTTTTGGCTACAATAGCATAAGTGATACCAACTAGCAGTTAGCAGAATGATCTACCATTTTATGTTCTTAGCTTCAAATCCCCAACAAAGATACCTCCTCATAACCGGAAGATTCAGTACATTGATACCCAATTTTCACTTTTGTGGCTCAAACTAGATAAGTTCTGTTACATTAAAAAATGTCCCACATCATCCTTGATAGAATTCAATCACTGCACGAACATTGCCATTTGGCCAGAGTTAGATCTAATAGATACAGACCATGACTAACAGTCAGTCTGCCAACAAATGATTCAGAAATGCTGTATGGAGAATTTTTTCTCTTTAGTTAATTCAGTATCACCTCAGCTGCCTGCTGAATGATATTATTTGAAGCATTATAAATACCATGATCAAGAAATTCAACTGTAACCTTTTCTATCAGGATTGCTAACAACCTTTCTCATGGCTTGAAGCTGAACTGAATAGAAGCAGAATGTATAAAACAAGGATCTTTAGGCATCGATGCTTAGGTAGGAGATTCCACCTTCTTTTTGTGTGAATATAGTGGTCTTCCTTGACTGTAGGTAAAGAATGAAGTCAGCAGAATTCTTTCCATCCCACCTGGAAGCATTAAGTTCACTATCTGACAATATCATTGGCTAGCCAGCTCTTTGATCTTGATCACATGATATCAGTACCTTGGAACTGAAAAAGGAGGAAGTCAGACTAAATTATTTTAAAATTCCCTTTGATCTAGGTTTCTAAGATTGTCCTTTTCCACTCCCAATAGGTTTAATTCAGTTTTTCAAGAAACCTGCATTGGATGCCTATCCTATGCCAGGCATTGCACAAAATCTGGAGGATAAAACAATAGTCTACAATATTAAGGACTTAAATACTAGTAATGACCCAAGCTTTGAATCTCTATGATATTCCTTGTTTTATGCAGGCCTCTGGACTGAGTTTCCTAAGGTAACAATTACCTGGATGACAAACCCATGGTAATGAAGATTCCTTACTTTAGCCCTTTGTTCTTTATGAAATGAAATTCTTGACAGTAGTAATAGGTGAAGAACTTTTTTATTATTAAAAAAATTACTTTTTTAAAAAAAGACTTTATTTATTTATTTGACAGACATCACAATTAGGCAGAGAGGCAGGCTGAGAGAGAAGTGAGGAAGCAGGTTCCCCACTGAGCAGAGAGCCCGATGAGGGGCTTGATTGATGATGAGCTTGATCTCAGGACTCTGGGATCATGACCTAAGCCAAAAGCAGAGGTTTTAACACACTGAGCCACCAGGCTACATCAAATTACATTTTTAATAATGAAGCACAAACCTTACCTAAAATATCAAGTTTTGTGTGCTTTGGGATAAAATTCTTTGTTTCAATAATAATTATATACTGTCACAATTTCTGAATTTTAGGCATATATAACTTCAATGAATAAAATATTATAAGTGTATTAATGATTAGTTCATAAATATAGTTAATATGATCGACAGGATATATCAAAATATGGGACCCAAAGTGAAATTGTATTATGATTGAACAAGATGATTTTTAAAGTCCCTTTAAACTTTAAAATGCTAAGATTCTTTATATGTCTCTAAATTTTAGAGTTAAACATTCTAGCTTTCAGTTCTTAAATCCATATATGGTCCTACATTTCACATATGATCTAAAACTAGTTTGTTTTAATTTTTATATTTTTAGATTAAGAAACAGCATAGTAAAAAGAGCCTTGGAACTAAATGAAAAATAATCCAACGCTAGACCCCATGTAACACAGAAATAATGGGAGTCATACATTATATAGCACCACAGCAAAATAGTTAATCACTTTCTTAAAAAGCCCTATGAAACTTAAGACTGCAATTCCAAATGGAACTCACTCTAAGAAGCAGCCAAAATGCTGCCATAAAACTCTTTAATATTCAAATTAAACTTGAAGTATTTTGTACCATACCGAAACAACTGTAATTAAAAAAAATAGGGATAGAATTACTAATAAGATTCAATTGCTGATTTATATAGCACTAAATAACTCTGAAGTGTCCAGGTATTAATTTTAACTACAAAGAATATTACAGAAGTAATACATTGGTTCCCAGGAGTGCATAAACAGAAATTTTCTGTTCTTTCTCTTTTAATGTAATATCATAGATTCATTGGTGGTTTGCAACTGTACCTTACAGATTTATTTAATCAAATGAATAAACCAGGCCCTGAAAAAGCTATTTAAAGTATTACTAAACATGGAAAGGGGGGTGGAGTTAAATGATATGTGCATATTTACAACCCAATTATCTGAGGCTACAACAGAATTTAGTATACCAGTAAAATCCTGGCTGGAAATCATTATATTTTCTAAGTAAATTCTAATTTATAGGTTACCACATCATATTTCTTTTGGCTATAGTCAAAAGAGGTGTTTAAATAAATAGACTAGAAAATTGCTGAAAACTTGCAACAATGGAAATAGTAGAAAACAGATTCAGAAACGGTCTTAATGTTACAAGATGGGACAAAATAATGTCTACAAAATTGAACAGAATTGATGTCTTTCTGAGAAACTTTGACAGAGTAGTAAAATTTCATAGTAAAAGGGAGATTTAGGGCTCTAGCTTATAAAATAAGTATTAAAAGTATCAGGATATCCTTTTCTGCTGCCTGCATAGGAGGTCCTTTAGAGGTACTCAAAGAAGCTGAATCAATGAATTAAGATTTTCAGTCAAATCAAACAAATGTTTTTCCTGTAATAAGAGAAACAAAATGAAGACCTACTGCTATTACTTTTTTTTTTTTTTAAGTATTTATTTGGAATTCAGGAATTTCTAAAGAAGTACTAAAGTTCCTCCTGGAATATTAGAAAGAAAGTAACAAGATTCATTGTAGAAAACAGGAAATTCAAATATAAAAATCCTGGATTAGTATATTAGTTTCTAAATGTTCCTAGAGATCATCATTCCAGTGCATTGTCCTCACTTTATATAAAAAGAAATTGAAATCCAAGCATAAAGTTTAATACAAAAGAAGGTGAACAACCTTGGAACAATAAAAGGTAGATTAGAGCATTTAAAAATAGTAACGTCTTTGCTGTCAGTCAAGTTCATGGTTATAGAGAATATGTTTGATGAACATTTGAAAGTTGCAATTATTCTAATTTAATTACTTTTTTAAAATCTTTTAATATTTGCATCTTGAAATTATGTGTAGGAATAGGTCTGAATATGTAACTGTTTATTTATTCATTCCTACATTCAGTACCTATTTCTTGAACGTCTTCCAGATTTAAAGAGTTTAAGAGTTAAAGATACAGAAGGAAACTAGATTACACATTTACTGCCCTCAGAAAACTTACAGGATGGTGGAAAAAAGATGTTAAACATGTAACTCCAAGGAAGTGTAATATACACTATGATCAGGTATAAATATGTGTCATAACCCAATTTAAGGGATCATAGAAGTTTCCCAATATGAAGTAATGTTTAAGCTAAGTTCTGAAGGACAAATGTTTATTAATTATAAACCAAAAGGTAATGATGGAGTGTATTTGAGAACATAGAACTCAGTGAAAAATTAGTATGCTCAAGTGCCACTCCCATTTGCCAAGTGCAAAAGTATGAGTAACACTTGACCTACTTTATTTTCTGAACTCTTGAATTTCTGAAAGTCAGTCAAAATTGGTCCTTTAGTGTAATTGTTTTCAAACCTTAAGGGGAACTTTTGCCATTTACACATGTTGATGATTTTCAGAAAATGCTTTATGTTGAAATGAAAATCTATTTAATGATATGAAAAAAATCACATTTGACAAGAAAATGTATTCTATAACTAAATGAAATATGTACCCTTAAATGTGGTTGTGAATTTTCTTTCTGTTTTTCTTACATTTTAAAAGATGTTTTAAATTTAAATTCAAATAATGACCATATAATGTATTATTAGTTTCAGAGGTAGAGGTCAGTGATTCATCAGTCTTATATAATACCCAGTTCTCATTACATAATATATCCTGGGATTGTGAATTTTCTTAACAATATTTAGATTTTTTAAAATGTTTGGATTTTAATAAAAATTACATATGAGGGGCACCTGGGTGGCTCAGCCGGTTAAATGTCTACTTTGGCTCTGGCCATGGTCCCAGGGTCCTGGGATTGAGCTCCACTTCAGGTTTCCTGCTCAGTGAAGAGTCTGCTTTTCCCTCTCCCGCTCCCTTCCCCCCAGCTTGTGTGTTCTCTCTCTCTCTCTCTCTCTCAGTAGCTCTCTCAAATAAATGAATAAAATCTTTTTAAAAATTACATGCTGAATTGTAAGTGACTAAAGATAGTCGAAGTACCATGAAAAGATAGCTTTCCCTGCTTATTTTAAAATCTTCTAATTTAAATAGAATAGATTAAATTTTATAATGTAATCTAGTTTTGATAAAAAAAAAAGTTGATTTAGCTATAAACAATCTATTCCCCAATACAAATGCAAACCTAAACTCCCATGATAATATATAGTTACAAATGAGCTTTTGGTAATATGGAAGCTGAACTGATGTGAAATTATCCTCCCTCCCCCAACAGTATTAAAATTAAATGAAATAAAAGTATTAATTTTATTATATTTATTATTAATTTTAATTAATTAAATTTAATTTAAAATTTCGGGTAAAATATAACAAAAGCAGGAAATTTAGATGACATTGTCCATCTAAAAACAAGAAGGAAGGGAAGGGGGAAAGAATAGGGAAGAGAAGGGAAAGGATAAGGAAGGAATAAGGAAAGGAAGAAAAGCAATCTCAAGATTTAGCAACAAAGAAATTATTCCATGGCAAAATGTTGCTGATACACTAGTACTCCTAAGGGTGTGGGTGGGGAAGAACCTACTAAAGATGAGCTTACGTGAAGATTACAACCAAAATTGTGACCCATTATGAGATATAAATAGCAGAATAAAGAAGTAGGAGATTTAACATCACCACCCAGAAGTGACAGGCAGAAAAACATCAAAATGATATTTTAATTATACATGTCAAAGGTTACAGAACCATAGGAAATTTTATCACTTACAATTACAAAGTGATAAAATATTAGGTTAGAAGGGGCCATAGTTTTGAGGAAACTCTAGCCCAGAAGGACAAAATGAAGTGAATAAATCCTTACAGGTTGGTAAGGATGGTTCTAAAACTGTATTTTTCCCAGTTTTGACGATATCTTGTCCAAATTTTAAGACAGAGTTCCAAATATTTTCTTTCTTTTGGGAGCTCTGTTTTTACTGCCTTGATGGTATTATTTGCACCACAAACTTAAAAAAAAAAAACTTTTCAATGAATTCCTATTTATATACAGTGTCCTCCTTTGGTTGCTTATGTTTTAGGTGTAATATCTAAGAGCCTTTCACCAAATCCAGGTTTATAGAGATTTATTCTTTTCATCCCACAGGAGTTGTATAATGCCCACATTTAGATCTAATCTGTGCTCATTCTTATATATGGTCTAAGGTCCAATTTCACTTTTGCATGAAAATATACAGTTTTACCAGCACAGCTTTTTTGAAAAGACTATTCTTTCTTCACTGAATGGTCTTGACATCCTTGTTTAAAATCAGTTGGCCATAGATGTACTAGTTTTTTGGTTTGGTTTTATTTTCTGTAGACATTTGAATGTTATTATGCCACAACTCTAGATATAAAAATTCTCATTGCCCAGTTTTCTGTTTTATTTTGCTTTGTTTTTTTAAAAATTGCTGATGTTTATAGTAGTCCATTTACTGATTTTCCCAAACTATATTTGAAATGACTATATTCCTTGTTGTATGTGATCACTATTGTCTCTTTTTCTTAGGTTGTGTTCAGGTGTTTTGGCAGTGGTTTTGTTAACTGCTGAAACAAATATTGTTTAAATTGTGTTAAGTGCCAAAACAAACAAAAGGTCAAAATACCTGATCTAGTCTTTGCATCTTTGTTCTCTGTCAAGGTACTCTCTCATCACTTAGCCAGTCTTGCACTTAGCCTAAGGTCCAGCTTAACGTAAAAGTTAAAAGTCTTCTCCAGTCTTTTCTGAGCATCCATTTTACCCTGGGAAAATTTTCAAAATTGACTTCTAACTTCCTATGCATGCAACGTCCTAATTTCTCAACGACATCCCCTCCAGCTTTTTCTTCTGGACTTTAGGTAGGCTATTGTATGTTTTAACTATAATCCTTTGTTCCAAATCTCTGTGGTTTGTTAGTTTACCTTCCACTGTTTTTTATGAATCCCTACTACTTTTCCAGCCTTACTTCTGAGCTAGGTTAAACAAACATGAATGCCTTGTATCAGTCATTCAGATAACCCATAGACACCTTAGAGTGGACATATGTGATAATTTGTGATTAAGGTCCTCTCTACTGTTGCCAGATGAGGAGTCATTTCCACACTGGGAACATAGATTTCCCCCTACAAGAGTGATGTCTCGGAACAAGTACAAGTAAAAATACCACAAAGCTTTTCTACTATTTTAACATCAATATCTGCTTGGGTGCTGTAAACCTTTGACTCCTTTGCAGGGTTCTGACGAAGTTGCTTCTGATAGTTTTCCTTGGATTTCAGCGTGCCAGTTAAAGAGTGAGGCCTGGAGGTGCCATTTTGCTGATGCCACTCCTCTCTCTCTATTCTTTGGCCCAAAGGGCATCAGAGTAATAGGGAAAAATCAGAATGTATCTGTTAGAGCTTGGGATAAGCTCTATCCATCAGTCCAAAAGCACATTGTTTTAAGGAGAAGTATAACTGAAACCACCTGTGTCACCATTACTTAGTTTTATATTCAGGAGGATTCATCCAGGAAAAAAATGAATTTAGAGCATTTAGGCTATGTTGCCTTAATTGTGTTTTTCAGAAAAACTTTGCCTAAGAAATGTAAAACTATATACAAATATTATTTTATTCCAGAATATCTTGAAAATCAATTTATCTGAGACAAAAGTTTATTTTCCTGAGCAACCTGTTTACTTGTTGAATACCGGTTTACTTAACAAGGATCATTTAAAGACCTTGCCTAGATACATCTATCAAATCTTAACTATTATTTTAAAATTTTGTCTTATCACAGTCATTTTCCTGCCCTAAAACATTTGAATTCAGACCCCAGATATTTGTAAATACCTAACTTATGACTTCCCCTTCTAAGAAACTGGTAAGATTCTGTCAAGATAGTGTTCTCATTTACCGTGTGTTCTAAAAAGTGCTTTTAACTTATTAACAGGCAGTCTGATGATATTTTAGAGAATTCAATATTAAATGACCAATTATGTATACTACAATGTTAGTTACAGTAAAGTTACTGAAGTTTTAAAACATTGAAGAGCATATTTGAGCTCTATGTGCCTATAAAGTTTTAACATTTACTTACTTTTTACTCTCCAAACCTGAGTAGTTTCTAAATATTGTGTTCATATTATAGTTTTCATGTGTTAATTATTGTTTTATGTTATAAATTATAAAAATCAAATTGTGTTATATAATCAATTATAAAGTTTTTTGCTTTTTTCATTATATTTTGCTTTTCATAATGCTTGACTGTTTTCATAATACACCAAATAAAATTATTATAGATACTTTGTCTTTCTCAAATTTTGAGAAACCTAACACAGAATTCTGTTATGAAGGGCCAGTCAATCAGTAATTCTAGTCAGTTACCAAATATCATTGCTTGAGTCACCCAGATTTTTTGAGTAAATTCCTGAGAATGTGATATGGATTGTAAGATAATACTTTTGTATTTATAGATATACTCATTTATCCACTGAAGATAGTGGACTAAGCAGTGGCATCTCCTTACATTCTGAATAATTAGATGGATAGACTTAGGGGAGATGGCTGAGGTACTTAAGAATAATAGCTGAGCTCTTAGATATATTTAAATTTAAGTACTATATTTATTTAGTCATCAATTTCCTTTATTTAAAATTTCCCACTGGAGATTTCCACAGCCGCTGGTCAATGTCAGCATCCTCCATAAAATTAGAAAGGAGAGAAGTTTTATTGGAAAGGGAAAATATAATCAAGCTGATTCTACTGTCTTATTTTGGCTTTATATTCAGGTCCAATGAGTATTTGAGCCTATACAGTGAGCAACAGACCAGCCATTCTAATGATATTTTTAATGGCTTATTAATCTCTGTATTCATTTATAGAAGCCATCTTATAGTTAGCAGGCTTTTAGTTTTAAGGTAGTAGAGAAATTGTTAGGCCCCTTTCCCCCTTATACTGTAAGAAGTACATGAAACAGAGATCTATATTCTGGCCTTAATGAATCTAAGATAAATCAGTATCTCTAAATCACAATATAAAAAGATAAGGAGTTGAGTGCATGGTTTTGGAATAAACAGGGCAGAAGAAAATGTCAAATCTCCATAGTAGATGAGGGAAATGCTAACAAGGTGGAAGCTGACATACTCCACAGAACTCTTGGAAGACTGTCAATTTGAAGGCACTGATTACTGAAAAAAGGTTACTTGAGATTGATGGTATATATGCTTCAACGTGATATAGATTAAAAAGTTTGTATACAGATGAAGAAGAACCCAAGATTGCCTCTTCCATTATTCATAGTAAAGTGGATAAACCTATATCCCAGGAGATAGGAGATCTAATCTCTGAAGTAATTAAATTAGCTACTCCCAACTCTCAGACCTCAAAAGGTGGGATGGTGCTTACTGACCTATGGGGATTGAGCTCTCTTTTTCTTCCAGAAAGAGTTTTTATAAACCTGGCACAGAGGTTTGTGATCATCAATAAAAGATATAGGAACATCCCTTTTTTGACTAAACTGAATCACTCCAGAGAAGAAACAGCTAAATATTGATATTAGGAAGTACCAAATAAGATACAAACAGGTAGCCACAGTTGAGGAGCCTCTCTATGATGGATAATGATCAAATACATAAACTTAAAAAAAAAAAAAAATAAAGAACAACCTAACTCAGGATGAACAAGATGGCATAAAGTATAACACCTCAAAAAGAAAAAAAAATACATATATATATATTTAATATATTTTATATATGTGTATATATATATACACATATATAAAATTAGTAACCACAGAGAAACCCCAGAATAAGAGCAGAGGAAGCTTTACAAAAACTATGCAAATTACAATTAGAGAACAAGATAAGGATGTTAGAAATTAAACAAATGATTAGAAAAAAATTGATTAGATAAATATCTGTACATTAGATAAACAAATGATTAGATAAACATCAGTATAGTTTTATAAGATATAAATTCTGTAATTCTCTTGGAAACTAGGGAGATAAGAACAGATAATAGTGGGGAGCATATAAGAAAATTGAGTGAGTCAGGCAGTCCAATATTCTTCTAATACTATTCCAAAAAGAGACAACAGACAAAATAATGGGAAATTACCAAAGAAATAATATAGGAAAAAAAAATCAAAGAACTGAAGTAAATAAGTAACCAAAAGTGCCCACCAAAAAAAAAAAAAAAAAAAAAAAAGGAAATAAAAAAGAACTACTCTGTGGCATATGGTTATTTTTTTTCCTTTTTTCCTTTTTCTTGGTCACTTTTTGTCAAAATATTGATTATAAAAAAGATTCTGAAATTTTCCAGATATTAATAGTAAGAAAGTTTCATATAAAGAATTAAAAGTCAACTTGGCATGAAACTTCAACATTCACACTGAAGCTAGAAGATAATTGGATCTAGTGTCTTCAGAATTCATAGAGAAATTATATTTTATTTATTCATTTTTTATTCTTTTATTCTAATAAATGGTATGACTAAATATAGATTTATAAATTGAGTAAGAAGGTAGAATAAAGATGTTTTAAGATATTCAGTGTCTCAAAAAGTTTGTGTTCATCACTGTTCTGTGGGCATCTGATGTAGGATGCTCTTCAAAGTAATGAGAGGGGCACCTGTGTGGCTCAGTGGGTTAAGCCTCTGCCTTCGGCCCAGGTCATGATCTCAGAGTCCTGGGATTGAGCCCCGCATCGGGCTCTCTGCTCAGAAAGGGAGCCTGCTTCCCCCTCCTCCTCTGCCTGCCTCTCTGTCTACTTGTGATCTCTCTCTCTCTATCTGTCAAGTAAATAAATATTTAAAAATTAAAAAAAAAGTAATGAGAAAGTACAATAGGGTAAGCTTTGAATCTAGGGAACAGAGTATCTATCACAAAAGAGTTATTAAGATAATTCCAAAGATGAGGTCAAAGAAAAACCCATGATATCTGTACTGCAGGCCTTGATAAAAGATACTAGTATAAATTGGAGTGGTAAGAAAGTGACTCCAGAAGAAATATCTACAAAAGTTTTTTTAAAAAATGAAATTGACATTTTTCTGACAATTCTGATTATATGAATACTAGGTTTAGAGAAGCTTCAGATCTATTGGAGGGTGTGGGAAGTCTTGGCAAAAGATTCAGTGACCCTTAAGCAATAAAAATAAGCAATGCAGGCACCTAGGTGGCTCAGTGGGTTAAGCCGCTGCTTTCGGCTCAGGTCATGATCTCAGGGTCCTGGGATCGAGTCCCGTGTCGGGCTCTCTGCTCAGCAAGGAGCCTGCTATCCTCTCTCTCTCTCTCTGCCGGCCTCTCTGTCTACTTGTGATCTCTGTCTGTCAAATAAACAAATAAAATCTTAAAAAAAAAAATAAACAATGCTTAAAGGATGTTAGAAGTTGGCCATGTTGTGTGTGTGTGTTTGTTTGTTTAAGCTAAAAGTGGTTTTACATTGGGGATTTCTTAGGTAGGCACAGGAAGAAATCTGGCATCAAGCACAAGGAGGACTGTTAGAGTAGATTAGTTGCTGCTCACAAAGCTTCCCCAGTCTCTAGACATGGAAGTCATTACCAAGAGATGGCTTAGGGGTAAATGAGAGCCAGGTCCCTGTGGCTTCCCCATGTGAACCTCTGAATTATGGCTAATTCAGCTGTCTTGGGCTAGTTAGCTAGTTTTTCAACCATTAAACTTGAAAATGCATACAAAAGGATGTGTGGCTACAAGCCTAAGCTTTAGTGGAACGTATGTCCTCGCAGAAAAGTTGGAAATAACCAAAACTGAAGTCTTCACCTACCTTCAGTTCCATCTGTGGATTTGTTCAAATACTAGAGATCCTCAGGTCCAGAATTCCAGCATCATCTGTTCTTTCAAAGTAAATTTTAAAGAACTCCATCCATTGTTTTAGTACCTCCTGATCAAAGTTGACAAAAGGAAGAATGAGTGCTTTTGAGCAGTGATATTCATCTGAATGGAGACCAAGTGAACATCAAATGCTGACTATGTCCTGGAAGAATTTTTATACGATCTTGAATTTTCAACAAACTGGCTTTTGCCGGTTTATCCAGCTGTTTTTTAAAACAAAAGTTGGGGTTTTCAAAAAAAAAAAAAATAATAATGAGCAATCCTAATTCCAGGAAAAACAAAAGGAATAAGAAGAAAGAGTTACCGTAGTACATTACGACTCAATAGTGAGCAATATTTACATGGTTATGATAAGTAAAACACTGAATATGGCATTAAGCAAAAGATTGTAGTACAACAACATTTTGAGAACAGAGGTAGGAAAAGTGAAGAGTAGGAGAGCTAAAATCTTCACCTGCCAAAATGCAAAATTTTATACATCTCAATCTCTAGATACCCATTGAGAGATAGCAATAAAAGCATGGTATTTGGAAAGACAGAAGCAAGATCCAGAAGAAGGTTTCTTCTTCCAAGATTGAGATGAGGGTAACAGGAAATTATAATGTTTATTCTAGATAGTTAGAACTACTTAATTCTTTAAACCATATTGTTGTTTTACTTTGATAAAATACTAATCAAAAATTAGAACCATTGCATGTGCTTGGTTACTGCAAATGACGCTAAGAATGAAGCCCTGTCCTCAAGAGCTTCTTGACTGTTGAGAATCTTCTAGGTTTTAGTAATCTTTAGCCTTAGAGTAGCATATAATTCCCATATTAGTGAAGAATGTTACATAAAGACATTTTCACATAAAGTTTCCTGGAAGTGAATTAAGAAATTGGATTAAAAGCAAGACGCTCGGACTGCTTGGGTTCAAATCTTGGGTTCTATACTCATTCTTTCTATTTGAGCATTTATTTACTTCTCTTTACTTCATATGCAATGTTCCAATTTCATTACTATGTACCTTATGAAGTTACTGTGTCTTTTTCCTATTCCTGTGTTAGATTAAGAAGATAATTGGGGCGCCTGGGTGGCTCAGTGGGTTAAGTCTCTGCCTTGGTTTAGGTCATGATCTCAGGGTCTTGGGATCGAGCCCTCCATTGGGCTCTCTGCTCCGCAGGGAGCCTGCTCTCCCTGCCCCCTGCCCGCCTCTCTGCCTGCTTGTGATCTCTCTCTCTGTCAAATAAATAAAATCTTAAAAAAAAAAAAAAAGATAACTTATGTAAAGTGCTGAGCATAGGGCTTACTATATAGTAACTAATGAATAGAAGATGGTATGATGATGGTGACAATGATGACAATGAGGACAAAGATGATGGTGGTGATACAGCTGTATACCAAGGAAAATTTCATTATCCCTTAAGCCTACTCGAAGATTAACAAAATTCCCAATCTGTACAATAACCTACTTTATCCTTTTGGTATTTCATGAAATTGTACCAGAAAATAACATGTTTGTAGTTACCAAAATGGATAAGTTGGGAAACAACCTCATAAGGACAAAATTGGATCATCCTAATAATTCAAGTTGAAGTTACTTAGTGTTATACTTTCATCATTTTTCTTAATTTTTATTTAATTTTTTAAAAGAATTTATTTGTTCTTGAGAGACAGAGAGACAAAGAGAGAGAGAGAGAGAGTCAGGGAGGCAGAGGAAGAGGAAGAAGCAGACTCCCCATGGAGCAGGGAGCCAGGATGCAGGACTCATCCCATGGTTGAGGATCATAACCTCAGCTGAAGGCAGATGCTTAACAGACTGAGCCACCCAGGCACCCCAATTTTGACTCAATTTTTGTTAATTCTGTTTTCAGCCAAGTCCAGAGTTTTTTTCTTGCTTTGGCTTTTTCATTTTTAAAAATATGAATCTCTGTTTAAAGTCAAAGGAAGCTGTATCCATGAAATATATGCAGAAGTGTGAAGTTGCAGAAAAGTAAGATGTCCAAAAGGGTAGATTGCTTGGTGAGAAATAGTTTAGAATGAGGTAGATAAATTATCTGTTACTACCATATTTTTCACAAAACATTAGAAAAGGGACAAAAGGTTGAAAGTTAATGGTTCTTTGCCTAGTGATGCTCTGCCCTTGTCATTTTGAATAGTGTTTTCTTGAAAGGGCATCACTATTTTAAGGCTGCGAATTCACAGGAAAAATGATGCTGATATGTTGGTTCTGAATATTATTTTTAATTACTAAATCCTGAAGGAGATTTAAAAAGCATAGAAGAGTTTTTAATTTTCTTTCCAACTTACATAATTTTCTTTAAAAATTAAGTTTTAATCACTTACAGAGGAGAGTCATTTTGGTGTGGTAACCAACTGAAAAAAGAATTTTATCCCCAAGTCACAGTTTTGAAATAACAGTACTTTTTACATGACTACCTATATTTTGAAGATTGAATAGAGAAATATTGAGTGTTTAGTATGTCATGAGTTTCTATTTATTATCTAAGTGAAAGTTAAGAAAATTAGGCATTATCCCACAATAAACCTGATACGTAATCCACCCATTCAGTAATTCCCACTATGCCCTGACCTCTATAATGTCACTCCAATATTGGCAAGTCTTGACATAAAGTCAGTGATTTAAAGTTACAGACAGCTGGGTAACCACATCACATGTAATAGGACATCTACTTGGATGCTTCTTCAATATTTTGACCTTGAAAATTTTCCATTTCACCAACTGGAAAGTGATCTAAGGATGGCCCTTTCTTGAGTATCTGACAGCTCCTAGAAATTCCTATTTTCCTTGCTTCTAAGAATTATTACAGATAGAAAGACTCTGAATTCATTTTAAACTTAAGTGACAAAGTGATCACGATTCAACATAAAAGATGATAATGTAATATCTGTCATGACTCAAATATATTTGCTGGTTTTTCCTGACCCTAATGACAACTTTCACACTACCACATCTCTCTTTTCAGTTCAATGTGAAAAATGATATAAAATTAGCAACATATATTTGTGTTTTTTTAATTGACAGGCGACATTAAATCTAATAATTTTATATTTCATGAGAATACGGTGGTGATCTTTTTAGGTGTCTTGTCATACTCTGTGATTCCTTTTTTTGGTCATTGTCACCTGTACAAGAGTTGCTGGTCATCAGCCTATCTACAAACTGTTTCCCAAAGTCACTGAATGTCCTGAGCAAGAAATTGCGCAAAGATTTTGAAAGGGCTCATCTCTTTCAACTGCATTGACCATTGGCTTCCTAATTCCAAAGACTTGTTTCTGAGAAACAGAGAATTATAATTACACTTCAGGCACAACAAATAGTCATGTCAGCTCCCATGACTACATGATAATAAACACCTGCTTGGGAAAAAATAACCTAGTGCATAAGGTCACAGAGGAGTTTCTCTGTGAGTAAACAAAATTTTTCTCATAAAATGTTTCATTCAAGTACCTCTTTTTAGTAGAAAGGTTTCTAGCTACAGTGTTTTTAATTCCCATAAGGAAAGCTAAACATTTTGTGAAAATTGGGATGCATTTTTGGACTTTGTCTCCATTTTGCCATTTGGAAACAGGGTTATATGTTGGAGAGGTTTTCACTTGACTTCACAAAAGGGGCTCAGATGGACTTGCTGCGTGCTTTCATGAAATTGGTGGTAAATAGGCAGTGGTGTTAAATGACTGAATGTGTTAAACATAAGATTAGTGATTCACAATGACTTGATTCAAAAAGACACCTTAAGGGAAATAAGAGTTCACCTTCCCCATCTTGAGTAGTTAGGCTTCTGTCTTCCGCTTGCAGGAAAATGATACCCAACTCTAACTAACTTAAACAAAAGAGAAACTAATTGACTCCTATAGTCAAGGAAGGATATAGGTAGTTCATAAAATTGAAAAGAAACAAAAGACTGATGGATTTAAACCTGAGAACCCAGGGTTCAATGGCTTCAGGATTCTTTTTGACCTCTCATGTGTTTCTTTTCATGTACTGGAGGAGCTTCCTTTTGAACAAAAATCAACAATCACATATCAGTAGTTTCATTGGAAAAGCACATAGTGTCCCTAAAACCCATGGATTAATAACAAGGAAGGTCTCTCATTTGTCCATCTTTTTTCCAATTTTAGTATATGTGCTGCCCAAGCGAGCACTCATTTGTCCATCTTTTGGGCCAATCACATTTGTCCGGGGAATAAGTTATAACAGTTACCAAGTCCTATTGCTGATCCTAGGGAATTAGTGTCAATCATAAGAATAAGTCTAAGAAAGCTAGCTGGATGGGCAGAAAAATAGCTAACACAGTCCAAGGAACTATTTCTTGCCTAAACACCTCTATGCCATCATCCAAGTTGCTCCTCCAGCATCACACTGAGAAATCATTGTCCATGGTGAAGAGATCACTTGAGTGGGGAACAGGAGATCACCCATCCCGGCTCTGCTTCTAACCACTTCACAATAGTAAAAATGCTATTTAATAGCTCCGGACTTCATTTCCATCATCCATAGCATAACATCAAGCTTATTATTCTATCAAGCTCCTTCTCAGTGAATAGAAATTACTACTATTGACAGGCTCATTCTGTTATTGGAGAGCTCAGATAAAGTTATATTGAGTTGATTTTGCCTTTTCTACAATGTAGTAAAGAGATTAAGAGTGGATTCTGATGTCAGGTAGCCCTGAGTTTGAGTTCTGGTATGTGATACTGTGCAATTTACTCAATTTCTCTGCCTCAGGTTTCTCGTTTGTAAAGTTAGGGTACATAATTGTCCTAGTTGGTAAGGTGGTTTGAAGGACATAATTAAAATATGTATATAAAATATTTAGCAAACTGCCTAGGACGTACAAGTACTGAATAAATATTAGTCATTATAGCCATTATTACTATATTTATTTATTCACTTATTTATTTAAAAATTTTCAATACCTAATGTCTGTTGTGTTCTCAAGAGCTATGTAGAATTAAAGAATCTTGTTTTCATGGGACAGGTTTTTCTTTTTTCTCATACCCTTTCTACTTTACCATAGTTTTCTATTGTTTACTAAATAGATCCTTCAATACTTCCTTACAGAGTACAGAAAATTTCTATCCAAGGTCAGAGATTAACGGCCTTGTCATTTTAACTGTGCTTTGAATGATTTATAGTCCTATAGTCATATAGAGTTATCTCAATATGACAAAAATTTTAAAAGTGGTGGCAGAAGGCACCAGAAGAACATGGACATATGGATTGGATTGTAGGAATGGATAATTGAGCACAGTTCAATTAAATGTCTAGATCATACAAAAATACTTGTTTGAGAACTGACCCAAGTAACTTGGTCACCCATTTCTTGCATGATGAAAACTGCTTTTGATAATTAGTTTCCTGGCCTATATTATCGTCAGGGAGAAGATAATAAAGGGTGAGAAAATAATTGCAGTTTTAAATAATGTCAGGATGTCAAAGCATTCTATCTGTTGGGTCAAAAATTCAGTCAAATCAGTTCAAAATCATGTACACAGGGTCTGTTTATGGATTGGACATATTCCACTGAATGTCCCAAATATCTTGGCTTCTCTCTGTTATTTTTTTAAAATTTCTCTTTTGAATTTATATACTTTTGTAAATAGCGGTTGCTAAATTTTAGCATGGAAATTTAATATGAAAATTCTTATTTCATTATTCTTATAAACTCAGAAGTTAAGTAAGGTATGGATTATAATTATCACCTTATTTTTAATCAAAGCAATTTACTCAAAGTCACTCAGCTAGTAGATGGCAGCAGAGACTTGAACATAGGTATTCTAACTCTATGTTAGTGTTATTATTAGTAGAAAACAGTTAATGTATTTGTTCCATTTTTCTAATGTTGTTTGAGGTTCTTTATTTTTTTTAATTTTTTAAAGATTATTTATTTATTTGAGAGACAGAGTTAGTGACAGAGATAGTGAGAGAGAACGGGAGCAGGGAGGAGAGGGAGAGGCAGTCTCCAGCTAAGCAGGCAGCATGACACAGAGCTGGATCCCAGGAACCTGGGATCATGACCTGAGGGAAGTCTGATGCTTAACCGACTGAGCTATCTAGGCACTCTACTTGAGGTTCTTGATAAATCATCAGTATTAAGGTTGCTCATATATGAATCTGAAGATCCATGGAATTAAGTTGGGAGAATTCTAAATTGAAAATTCAAGTGATGACATCCCTTACAGTTCAATTATCTGAGTTAACTATTTGTAATAATAGATCTTGGTACACAGCTGGAATAATTCTCTGTTGTGTTTTTCTTCTTTTCCTCACCTTTCTGTTTCTGTTACAATACCCTTAGTGATATTGCTAATAAATTGATTATTACAAAAGTGTATATAGCCTCAAGGTTCATGTATAGGAGCCATTAGCCACAATGTGGTAGAATAGATACGCCATTTCCCTGAAGAAATACCAATCAAGTAGAAGTAAATGATGGATGTTTGGAGGACATGCAGAGGGGGTACAAAAAAAAAGAGATGTGTGCATATCCATTTGGGGTATTTTATTCCATTAGGCATGTTTACTAAAAAAGAATGAACTCATGCAAGGAACACAGCTGGTTGGAACCATGACGCTACCAAATTGAGAATTGTTTTACAAATGTATGTTCAGGAACAGCCTCTCTTAATAACAGCCTCCTTTTAATAGCAGCATTCTAGGCACTTGATCCACAGAGGGAAGTAATTAAATTTAAGAGACACAATCTTCATTTTGACGATACCCTCGATTTAAAGTAGCAGGGGAGCATAATTAAATCTAATAGAAACTATGGCTCAAGCATGAAGATACGCTTGCAAAGAAACACAGACCAAGTCTACACAGTACCAATTACCCAGTCAACCAGGGTTACAAGCTGTGTTTATTTCCATGGATGAAAGGTGCAGCATAGGAAATAGTGGTATTACAATAACGTTGTATGGTGACAGATGGAAGCTATACTTGTGGTGAGCTTAGGATAACATATAAATTTGTCAAATCACTATGTTGTACGTATGAAAGTAATGTAACATTATATATCAAGTATACATTAAAAAAGAAAACTGGCCTTGCTCAAAAAAATACATATATATTAACTATTTTTATTTCATATCACCCAATCAAAGAAAATCTTGAGGGTTGAGATTTATATATTTATTTTAAAATACATTTACATTTGAGGGTGAATATAGACCACAATATTAAGATGAGGTCAAGTTTCACATGTATCCAAAATGAAGCAAAGAAGTGAAATAATTGGGTATTCTTAACTGAAAGAATATAGTCTGAAACATAGATATTTGAATTCACAAGTGCATAACCTAAACCAACAGAATAAATATTGTCTTTGTCCTCCGTTCTTGTCTTACATAATTTACTCACAGATATATTTGAAATTAGAGGAAATCACATTAATTTATAGTTAGATCATAATATAGTATGTTGGCCTGTCATGGATAAAGTCAGCTTCATGCAGTGGAAAGAAGAGCTGGCCTGGGAGTTGTGTTCTCACTTTTAATCTTGTCTCTCCTCATTTATGCTTCTATTTGTCAAATCAATGTATCAGTTTGCATGCAGAGAAATAATTAAATGAACAAGATCCATTTCTTATCATTGAAGAGTGTGTCGAATATTGGAAGGAATAAACATGTAAAAATAACTATGACCAAATGTATTTAATACTAGAGTGGATTTTTGTAGAGCATATTTTAAGAGATAAGAATGGAGACATAAATATATCTGAGTCATCTGAAAAATTGCTCGTGAATGAGTTAATGTTTTCTCTGGGTCTCAAAGGATGATAATAAAGATTTATTTATTAGAGAGAGAAGAGTGTGTGCTTGTGGAGTGGCAGGAGGGGCAGAGGGAGAAAATCTTTAAGCAGTCTTCCCAATGTGTGCAGAGCCCCACACAGAGCTCCATCTCACAATCAATGAGATCACGACCCATGAGGTCATGCGCTCAGCCAAAATCAAGAGTCAGTCCCCTTCACCAACTGAGCCTCCTAGACCCTCCTCATACCCATGGGATGGCTTCAGAGATGAAGAAAGCCATATGAAATCTCAATTTTCTTTGAGAAACGTCTTTGTCAAAGAAATTTGAGATTTCAGTGTATATGGAGAATGGAAGGTAAAATGGAAATGTAGGCAAAAGCTCTGGTTATTCCAAGCATTGGACTTGAGGTGTAAAAGAAAAAAATAAGGCTAGAGAGTAGGCAGTCTTACAGTATATGTTCAAGACTTTGATTTTGCTCCTTAGAAAATTACCCTTTAACCCAAGGAGTTATTCCTGTTCTATCTGTATTCTTATCTAAACTGCGTAATCTTTGGGGTTTTTTTTTCCTCCAGTCCAGTGTACAGTACACTGTGTTGAATGAAAATGAATGAGAAAATAATTGGTCACAATCTGTCTTCAATTTTATGTCATTATTTTTAATTTATGACTTTAAGAGTATTTAAAGGATTATAACATGAATAAATGTGTCATCCAGTGGTATTTCTGGAATACTTGTATGCTCAGATAAAAATCCAGAAATATCAGAATAGTATAAAGTGACCATATTACAGGAATGGTACACATGTTAAAAACCAGTAATGTAAGCAGCTCTTCATTCAGAAAAGCTGGAGCAGAGCATACATAGTTGAAGAGAAGGCTGTTTATTGGGAGGAAATAATGGAAGGAAATATCAAAGGGAATTTAATCTTTTATGTAGGTTCTGAAATAATCTGCCTGTGAAACCTAACATGTTACTGCATTCCTCTAAGTTTTATAAATGAATTCTACAAATACTGTTTGAGCACTTACTGTGTTTCAGACACTAGTGCATGAAACGACGATAGACACTTTCTTGTCCTAACTGAGCTTTCACCTTATGAGCTAAAGTCAGCAAGGATTCTCCAAGAACAAGCCTCATAAACCCAACCTGAGTTCTCACAAGACAAAAATGACTTAATTCAAAGGATCTGGGATACCTGACAGGCTTGAAGGGGACACTAGAAGTCCAGGCTTTGGAAGGAAACTAGATGGTAAGAACTAGAAGAAAATGTATTATCAGGGTCAGGGGAGGAATGATTTTGCAAAGGAAAATTGAGTTATCCTTATAGAAAAGATCATGGATACTGGGCAGGCAAAAGAATGAGTTTCTCCCCAATAATGTTTGTCTTACTCTTTAAATGATCTCTAAGACCTGTTTGCATTGTAAAAATTCTAGAAATAGATTATGATTTGGTGTTTCACATTTTTTTCAGGTATGCTGTTTAACCCTGCCTTATGTAAATAGAATCTCAGAACCAGACTAAGATGGCTTTCATCCCAAAGTTAAATGGAAAAAAATAGTGAAAAATACATACATTTTTTAAAAGAAGAGGTCATGATCGTATTTAAAGTCATTCTATAAATAGGCATTCTGCAAAGCATCACACACTTCAGGCAAAGAGCAAGGTTCAGTAATATAGTTCATTTAAAGCTATCTTTCTGGCATTGAGATGGCCCCAGAGAGATTTATTTTCATGGATTTATAAGCTCTCAGAAACTGCAGCTTAAACATGGGCTAGCTGTGAGATGTTTAATTACTGATTTTGGTCACCGAAGCAACGACGTTAGGCCTCTTGTTGAAGACAAGAGTGTTATCAAAAACTGTAATGCTTTACTAAAACTATCTTTGATGATAACCTCTTTTAGGAAGCATTGTTTTTAATTAGACCCTGGGTTTGAAAGCAAGAAGGGTCAATGAAAAAAATTTTTTTAATCACACCCCAGCTACTCAGCTACTCCTTTACAAAATTCAATTATTTCCATCCAGCGCAGCATAAGAAACATTTGGTAACTGATTAAAACAATTCTTAAAGCAAATTATAGCCCTGTCAGAAAACAAGAAATCAGAATGTCAAAACACAAGGACATTTCTATGCAAAATGTCTTGCAAGTGTCTTTGACAATTTCTGTCTACTTGTTATATTAGTTTCATTAATTTGGTCCACATCAAGCAAAAGAAAAAAATTAGTACTTCCATACATTTGCTATTTGAAATAAAAAATCCTCAAATGAATAATATTCCCAAAGATAACTAAAGTAGTCATGTGGGGAAATTTTATGCTTTAATTTTATCCAAGCTTACTCAGCACTGTAAAAATCTATGTACAGGTTTATAGCTATAGAGACCCCAAAATAACTGCTTTTTCTTTTGGCAATAAAGCTGCATCTATAAAATTTCAGCCACTACTAATATGTAAATGCCTTTAGACATAGAGTTTATTTATTGCTTTCTGGGCAAAGCCAAACATAACAATATGTTATTTGTAATATATTCGGTTAGGCTTTAAAAAGTTAACTTGTAAGCTACATAGATCTGATCCATGAGTCCTAAAATACATGGTTATTTTCACTTCAATTTAAATGTTGTTTATACTTTGTTTAGAGAAGATTACAGATTGTTCTTCTCTTCTAAAGCTAAAGAGAAACTCAAAATACATATTGCAGAAAGATAAATTAGTGAAATAAGGTTACAAGAAATTTGCCTTCTTATTAATAGATTTCCTGTCTCATATCAAAATGAAAGCACTGGAATCTTGTATTCAGCCTTATAAAGCCTGTTAACCGACTCTATGCTTTGCATATATCAGAATCCTCATTTTAGTGAAACAAAGCTATGACTATAGTAGCATCTCAACACATTTGTTGAAGTACAGTTGACCCTTGAAAAACATAGAGATTAGGGGCACCCACTTCCCCCTACATAGTCAAAAAACTATATATAACTTTTTCCTCCCCCCAAAACTACTAGTAGCTTACTGTGTGGATCTGAAGCTTTACTGATAACATAAACAATAGATTAACACATACTTTTTAATGTTGTATGTCTTATATACTGTATTTTTATCATAAATTAAAGAAAATAAAACATTATTAAGAAAATCATAAGGAAAACAAAATTCATTTATAGTACTGTGCTCTATTTATATTTTAAAAATCCACATATAAGTGGACCTGCACAGTTCAAACCTATTTTATTCAAGGGCCAATTGTACATTGAAAGAGAGACATTAGAGCCATCAGTCAACAAGTGTTTATTGAGCTTCTTAGAACTATTTGACAAAAACTATATACTCAGTGTTTACATATTTTATGAGATTGGGTCTTACCTGAAATCAAGAAAGAATTTGGATCATGGAGTTTTATAATTATAGCTACCATATTGGCAAGTATAATTTGTAAGTAAGATTTCTTTTAAATACTAAAACCTTGGGGCACCTGGGTGGCTCAGTGGGTTAAGCCTCTGCCTTCAGCTCAGGTCATAATCCCAGGGTCCAGGGATTGAGCCCCGCATTGAGCTCTCTGCTCAGTAGGAAACCGGCTTCCTCCTCTCTGCCTGCCTTTCTGCCTAATTGTGAACTCTGTCTGCCAAATAAATAAATAAAACTTTTAAATAAATAAATAAATAAATACTAAAACCTCAACTGAGAACGCTTAAGGGATAGAGTGGTGATGATGGATATAGACGGATAGATGTTATGGTTTAAGAAATAAAATTTTAGAGGGACTTTGGCTTTAATTCAGGAACTCAGATGATGTAACCTGGATATTTTCCCTTTCTCAGACACATAGATGCAACACACACTTGGTGTTGGCTTCATTCTCCAACAGCTACATATAGTTCCATTCACTCTGTATAGTTGACCCACAGATCATAGGCTTACACATTTTTATCTTAGCCAGTATCCCTAGTGAAAGAGATCAGCTCTGTTTTGAATAACAAAATGGTCCCAGAATTGAGATACTTTCTTTTAACTCATTTATTCTCTCTGACTTTGGCGCATGGAGATGAATTGTGCTGAAACATCAGGGTACTGATTCCAGAGGAAGGATGAAAAACTTAATAGAAGCCAATGCAGCCAATGTCCACAGATACTCAGAAACAGAGTAGTGAAGAAATAAAAGGAACATTATACAGTATGACATTACGCCTGGCTATGGTCTTCCTTACTATCCTCTAACTTCAATTTTGAGGTCTGTGAAACTCACACAATTTTTTTAATAAATGTTTTTATTTATTTATTTATTTGATAGAGAGTGTAGGGAAGGGGCAGAGGGAGAGGGAGAGAGGCAATGTCAGGCAGACCCCACACTGAGCAGAGAGCCCACTGCGGGACTTGATCCCAGGACTCCAAGGTCATGATTGAGCAAAAACCAACAGTCAGATGCTTAACCAACTGAGCCACCCAGGTGCTTCATCCTTACACAGTTCAGTGGTCACTCAACTCCAGCATTGTCATCAGAATTCCTGTCTCAGCATAATGAGGCAGGGTTTATAGTTTAGGCTAGGGTACTTAAGACTGGGTTGGGCTTTTAGAAAGGACTGCAAGTAGCTTAGTGCTATAGGTTTGGACCAATGTGAAGCTAAACATTCTCAAAATTCTAGACCCACATCTAACTCTCTGCCACAGAACTCTTCATACTTATACCTCAACATGATGAATTTACCTCTTCTGAAACTCAGTGTGTTCAGTGTGTCCCAAACTGAACTGATCTTCTTTCCTGCCATGTCAGTTATCTCCCAATTTTCTGTTCAGATCTTTATGGTTTCTGCTTGGGCGCCTCCTCATGGGCTTCTAGAAGATACTCATTTTCCAAAAAATTTTTCATTTAATTTAAAATTTGACTAGATAATGAGTTTACTTGTAACTGTGAAAAGTATCCCTCCCATTTCTGTCTCCTAGTTCCCTACCTAGTATAGGCAAACACTACTTTGAGTTTCTGGTATGCTAACCCAATAAAGATAGAATATACATACGCAAGAACACATACTTTTGTTAGCTTAAGACAAATCCTGTCTGGGATTTCAGTGTCTTTAGAATGTTTTTATGTCCCTTTAAAAACTTGTTTTTGGAAAGGATGCATAATGATATAATACACATGTAACATATATATGTAACCAGTGATGAGCCCATATTTCCAACACTTTTGCTCTTGTAAACAATACTGTAATGAATAACATTGTACATAGATATCTTTTTCTTATTGAGTTTTAAGACTCCTTATATTAGATTTTTATCTGTAGATGCTAAATTTTTTTAAAAAGATTTTATTTATTTATTTGACAAAGAGAGAGATCACAAGTCGGCAGAGGGGCAAGCAGAGAGAGAGAGGGGAAGCAGGCTCCCTGCCGAGCAGAGAGCCCCTATGTGGGGCTTGATTCCTGGACCCTGAGACCACGACCTGAGCTGAAGGCAGAGGCTTAACCCACTGAGCCACCCAGGCACCCCAATACTAAATGTTTTTATCCAAGGATGTAATTTGCTTGTGAATTTTTCTTGGTCATGCAGAATTTATTTTTATGTAGCTAAATATATGAATTTTTCTTTTATGGATTTTATAATTGATATCATAATTAGGTCTTTCCCACTCTAAGATTACTGAGAAACAAAACAAAACTAAACTTCTGTGTTGTCTAATACTTTCATGAAAAATCTCATAGTAATGTTTTGATTTCTTATATTAGAGTTACCTCATTCTCCCTTCCCTCTGTTCCCTGATAGATTATAAACTGCATTTTTATAGCCTCATGACATTTGTTACCTTGTCCCTAGCACTCATTCAATAAATTTTTGTTCAATGGGAATAAATTACAAATATTGGTCTTTTTAGCTGTCTACAGGACCATGTCTAATGCAAGTATAAAACTCTTTTTATGCAAATTTAATTAAATGATTTTCTTTATAAAATCATTTTTAGGTAAAAATTAATACTCGAATATAGAACTCTTCTGTTAATGACTGTGAAATTTTTTTTTTAATACTAGATAGTCACACTGACCTACTTTCGAATAGTTTGAATAGTTTGAATAGTTTGAAAAGAAAGGAAGGGATTCTTAGATGAGGGTATGGTTTTGATTTCAGATAAACATAGTTCTGAGTCTCAGTTCTACATATTGAAGCTATATAAACCAGAGCCAGCTTCCATGCCATGTGCAGTTTATGAAACTAAGACTCAGTTTCCTCATCCATGCTGCAATGGGGTTAACAGCATTTACCCCATTTAGTTGCTGTTAGGAATAAATGAGATGAGCCATTGATTTCTTTAAAATTGGAAATGATATGCTAATGTGCATCATTAGCTAAACTGAAACTCCTTTGTAATATTGAATACACACTTTGTTTCACAAGGTAACTTCAAAGTGTCAGATAATTACTATTGCCTATTGTTTAGGGTATCAGCATCACCCATGCATTGAGGGTGAAGCTATTATAGAGTTTGAAATAAGTTGTGAAGCAACATGTATCCAAAAACAGATAAATTGTGAAAATCTCAATGGGTATTATGAATTTTTGTCGGCCCTCAAGAAAAAGAAAATTGATACTCTACACTTTCATGGGTAAATTAGGAGATTTAAGGAGGTGAGTAGAATACTACTTGTTTTGTTTGAACTTAATTTACCCCCTAAAGTGTTTTGGCAGAATTTTGGCCTCATTCTCACTGTACCCAAAAAATGTACCCTACCAGGCTACTACAAGGGAGCAGTAGACATGTTTTGCTTTATTAAATTGAGAGAACCAGCTGAACTTGACAAATCAGACCCAAAACTCATAATCTAGGCTCTATGCATAGTTAATCCATAATCCAGTTATCCCTCTATGTTAGCAAATTAGTTAGCAATTACAGGCTATTTACTTCTGGTAACTTTTGGAAATATTTTGCACACATACATGTAAAGTTTTTTTCCAGTGAGATAAACACAACACCAGGCAAAGTGGGTGCAAGGCAAAATTTATTAAAAACACTCTCTGGTGAAGTTTCAGGGCTCAGGAGAAGGGGATCCAGGAAAGTTCCGCCAAGAGGTGGTGCGCACCCTCGGGCAAGGTTCCACGACTCTGGAAAGCAGAGTGGTGGAAGTCGTGCCCAAGGCAGGGAGAAGGGGGCTTTTTAGGGGTCTCGAGGGGAGCTCAGGGGTCTTTTGGCAAGTTTCCCTTATTTGGATATTTCGCCTGCTCATAGGGGTCCCATTGGTCCACTGGAGCCCGGGGCGGGGGTCTCAGATTCCTGCTTGTCAGGGTCCCCTTGGTCCATGGGAGCCAGTGGTGGGAGGGTCTCAGATTCCTGCTTGGGTCTTTGTTCTCTTGTCCGAGATCAGATCTTATGGTGGGGACTTTCGCCATCTTGGGCCTTTGTTCTCCTGTCCAAGTTCAGGTTTTGTGGCGGGAACTTTTGCCATCTTAAGTAGCCCTTTCTGCCAGTCCAACATTCCGACCTTTTGCTTAATATAATGGTGTCAGGGCGTTAACTCAGTTCTGGCTACTTCCTGCTGACAAGGGGCATCGTCATAGGAGTAGTCGGAAGTGGGCAGGCAAGAGTAGAGCTGGAGGAGGAGTTGATTGACAGACACTCGGGCAAGTTCTTGTAGGTGACCCTGCAAGTATCGGAAAAGACAGGGAGCAACTGAGACTAGAAGGAGGATTATGCATATAGGTCCTGCCAGAAGGAGCAGCCAGGTTACCCAGGTGTAGGGGTCCAGGCCCCAGGAGGACGTGTCTTGCCGCCGTGCTTGGATCCGATCCCTGAGTTCTTTGATCCTGGAGGTAACTATACCTGATTGGTTAACAAAGTAGCAACAACCTTCATTTAAGAATAGGCAGGTTCCCCTTTTTTTTGGCGGTCAGAATGTCTAAAGGCCCGTCAGTTTTGTAGAGCTAAGGCTGCCAGGCTGGTGACTTGCGTCTGTAGGGCTGTGAGGGAGTCAGCAACCCATTCCGTGTATCATTCAGGGCTTAGGAGAGTTTGTAAAAAAAGTCTATGGAAATTTCTATCCCCACTGTTCCGGTTGCCACCCCTGTGGCTACTTCTGCCCCTATTATGAATGGGAGGAAGGCAACCCTTCCTCCATGGTGTTGGGGGAATAGGATGGACATCATCTGGGATTCAGAGTAGATGGTGGTAGAAGGAGATAGTAGAATGAATATATATCCCAGGGAGTCATTAGTGGTCAGGCAGCGATAGGTTCCCTGAGGGCAGGAGAGAAATATTCCCGAGGGAGTACAATATGGGAGAGAGGAGTTAGTGATGTTGGCAGCTGTGGTGGTAAGGGGGGAGGACACATTAATAATAGGTATGTTTTCCCCAATGGGGCCGATATGGACCGTATTATTTGTGGCCCTGAAGTTGGGGAGTGGCCAGTCAATAGGGAGGGGTATCCCTACGATGTAGAGTGAGGTAAGGTAGATAGGATAAAAGAGGCGGGGAAATGGCCGGAAGGCTATGACTTCTAAGAAAGGGCCAGCCGAATAGTAATTCAAATAAGCTTAAGCCGGAAGGCCCACGGGGCATAGCCAGGAGTCTGGTGAGAGCCATAGGCAGAAGTGTGGGCCAGGAAAGACGGGTTTCTAGGGTAAGTTTGGTGAGTTGGGCTTTGAGCAGCCCGTTAACCTTCTCTACCTTACCTGATGACTGTGGGTGGTATGGGATGTGAAGTTTCTAGGTTATGCTGAGGCTCTCAGCTACCTGTTGGGTTACACTGGAGATGAAGGTGGGTCCGTTGTCCAACTGGAGGGTCCGGGGCAATCTGAACCTCAGGATGATGTGCTCGGTGAGTATTGTAGCCACCACGTCCGCTGTTTCCTGAGCCATGGGGTATGCCTCAATCCAGCCTGTGAATGTATCAACCAAGGTTAATAGGTAGCAAAAGGTTTTATGGTGAGGCATGTGAGTGAAGTCCAGTTGCCAGTCTTCTCCCGGCTGATGACCTTGGAGCTGATGGTTCTGGTCTGCGGATTCCTCCTTGTGAACTCATGGCGGAACAGGTTTTGCAAGCCCTGTGGACAACTTCGATTACCTTAGATAAGGAAGCATGATAGAACAATGGCTGAAGAAATTGGTGGAGAGCCTCTGGGCCAATATGGAGGAATCGGCGGATGTCAGTAATTAAGGCCTGGCAGGGAAATCCTGTCCTGAATGTAGATCCACCCCTTATCTCCAATCTTTCCTCCCCATGCCTGGAGGGAGTAGGAAGGCTGGTGAGGGGTGACTGGATATCCCTTGGCCCCCAGGAAGTAAGTAGGGCGGAGGTGTCGTTCTGGGAGACTGAGAAGGAGGGGCTACAGAAGAGGAGGTTATCCAAATATTGTAGTAGAGTACTGGCCTTAAGGACGCACTGCTGTAAATCTGTACTCAAGGCCTGGCCGAAAATATGAGGGCTGTCCCTGAACCCCTGGGGTAGGACAGTCCAAGTTAGTTGTCCAGAAGCATGGGTGTCAGGATCCTCCCAGATGAAGGCAAAAAGAAATAGGAATCAGGGTGCAAGGGGACGGTGAAAAAGACATCCTTTAGGTCCAGTACAGTAAAGTGAGAGGTGTTTGGGGGAACACGAGACAGTAGGGTTAGGAACGACTGGGTGGAGGAGGACCATGGCCTCGTTGATAAGCCTGAGGTCTTGTACCAGTCGATAAGCCCCTGAGGGCTTGCATACTGGGAGGATGAGGTGTTACAGGGGGAACTGATGGGGATCAGGAGTCCCTGACGTTTAATCCATTCTATGATAGGTTTCAGGCCCCAGCGGTGGGCAAAGGAAATAGGGAACTGAGCTCGAGAGGGAAACTTGAAGTTATCCTTAAGCTGTACTTTAACTGGGGTAAGGTGGGAAGCAATGATGGGCTCTGAGATGTCCCACACCTGAGGATCTACAGTAGGTAGGTCATCTGGAGTGAGGGTCGAGGGAGTGGAGAGGTGTAGGATGAGACAGGTTGAGGTGGATGGAGGGGAGGAAGGGGAGAGGCAGATAGTTGCCCTCAGTTTCTGGAGAATGTCCCTCCCCAGTAGAGAGACAGGGCAAGAAGGAATAATAGGAATGAGTGGGGGAAGGGGAACCCATCCAGGCTACAGGTAACAAGAGCCTATTTGACCTTCAGTTAACTTTGATTGGAGCTTCCTGTTTACTGCGGATAAATTTGTCAGGAGTGTGGAGAGTGGGGAGGGAATGGGGGAGAGGTAGACGAGGGCACCGGTTCAGAAATCTTGAACTTAAGGGACATTGGGGTAAGGGAGCATGGTAAGGAGGAGGAGGAGGAGGAACCAGGGGCCTTTCTGTCAGTGGGTGGGTGAAGCTCTCCAGGGGTTCAGAGAGAGGAGACAGGGAGGAGAGGTCCAAGTCTTTGGGAGCAGCGGGTGGCAGGGTAGGGGAGGGGAGCGGGCCAAGAGGACCTATGAGGTGGAGCAGCGAGAGCAGAGGGAGGGGCGAGAGCGCAGAGTTCAGAAAGCCTGGACATAAGGGACCTTGGCCCATCTGCCCTGGTGTCTGCTGAGGTTATTTAGGTCCATGAAAATCTGATAGTTAAACGTGCCTTCTGGAGGCCACTGGGACCTATTGTCTAATCGGTATTATGGCCAAGCGACAGTATAGTAACATCGTTTTCGCAGGTCCTGGTCCAGTTCCAGGGTTTTAAGATTGGCCAACAGGCCTAAAACACCCCCGGGATGTTTTAGGGTCGAATTTGGATTGGGAGGTCCCCACAATTTGTTGCCGGGCAACCTGAGGGCTGGAGGAAGGGGTCCCCTCATCCACCACTGGGTTGCGGAAAAACTGTGTCAACTGCCTTAGAGGTTAGGACGTCTCCCAGCCTCTTGGAGTCACGGAGGTCACCTGGTGACCAGCGGGGTCCGCCCTGACGCGGCCCCGATTAGGGCAGGGCTTTCCGGAAGGAGGTGCAGAATCGGGGAAACTCACCACAGCTTCGGAAGTGGCGTTCGGAAAGGCAGGTCCGGTCTGGCCAGGGAAAGGAGAGAGCCTCCCCACTTTGTGGGGGCTCAATCTCTTTCCCGAGTTTCGGCACCAAATGTAAAGTTTTTTTCTGGTGAGATAAACACAACACCAGGCAAAGTGGGTGCAAGGCAAGATTTATTAAAAACACTCTCCCGTGAAGTTTCAGGGCTCAGGAGAAGGGGAGCTAGGAAAGTTGTGCCAGGAGGAGGTGCACACCCTCGGGCGGGGTTCCGTGACTCTGGAAAGCAGAGTGGCGGAAGTCGCGCCCAAGGCAGGGAGAAGGGGGCTTTTAAGGGGTCTCGAGGGGAGCTCAGGGGTCTTTTGGCAAGTTTCCCTTATTTGGATATTTCGCCTGCTCATAGGGGTCCCATTGGTCCACTGGAGCCTGGGGCGGGGGTCTCAGATTCCTGCTTGTCAGGGTCCCCTTGGTCCATGGGAGCCAGGGGTGGGAGGGTCTCAGATTCCTGCTTGGGCTTTTGTTCTCCTGTCCGAGCTCAAGTCTTGTGCTGGGAACTTTCGCCATCTTGGGCCTTTGTTCTCCTGTCCAAGTTCAGGTTTTGTGGCGGGAACTTTTGCCATCTTTTCTGCCAGTCCAACAATACATACTGTCTTACCTTGAACAAGGTAAGGAGATCCAGAGAATTTTTTTTCTTGAGATCCTACTTGAAATCCCTTTGGGAAAGATTGGCTTCCAACTTCTGTTTACTTAAAAAATGAAACAAAACAAAAGCCAGAAGCTTTGCCATGTTATTCCTTTTAGAGCTCTTCTTTCTGGTGGAAATAGTCAGTTATTGAAGAAAAAGCAGCCTCTCACCTAGGAGACAGGCGAATTTAAAGGCTAACATATTTCACTAGGCCCCAACATAAAAAAAAAAAAAAAAAACAAAAAAAAAAAAACACCTCAATTTAATAGAATCATGGGGAGAAAGAAAGTTCAAGTCACTGTGTGTGTGTGTGTATCTGTAGGTTGGGTAATATTATATTCTTTTTAATTCAGAGTTTTAAGTGTGTATTCCTGTTGTTCTTGTTCCTTCTCTGTGTAAGTTTCTGACTAATATTCCAGCAGTTTCAGTTCAGCAGCCTTTGGAATTTGTTGAGAAAAGCCAGGAACTATATGCAGTAGGGTTAAAATGGCTGAATTCACCTGGTGCTTTCACTGGGGTTACTAGTACGGCCTTCATAACTAAGGGTTGGAATGTTGGGGGAGGTTTTTTGACTCTTAAGTCATAAATCTCAAAAATAGGAATAATCAGATCGGGGCACCAGGGTGGCTCAGTGGGTTAAAGCCTCTGCCTTCAGCTCAGGTCATGATCCCGGAGTCCTGGCCCACATTGGGCTCTCAGCTCGGTGGGGATCCTGCTTCCACCTCTCTCTCTGCTGCTGCTCTGCCTACTTGTGATTTCTCTCTCTGTCAAATAAATAAATAAAATATTTTTTAAAAAAAGAAATAATCAGATGGGTGAGTTCTGTTTCCAGGACATGTTCTGTATGTGCCCTCTGCCCAGTTTCCAAGTATAATGTATACCTGAGTTTTCAAAGTCAAGCATAAAATCCAGTTTAGGACACAAGCAGTGACCCTGATCATTACTGAATGAGGTGCTTCACTCTGTATTGTATAGAAATATCAGAGAATATGTCTCTCTCTTTAACTGACATAGCTTTGATTCTCTTTGGCTCTTCCATTTGCCTAGGCCAGTAGTTCTTGAATAGAATTTGTGAATTTGCTGCCCCCTCAACCTCAGGGGACATCTGGCAGTATTTGGAGACACTTTTGATTACAGCTGGCATCTAATGAGCAGAGACCAGGGACATTCCCCTACCACTCAAATGTCAACAGTATGAGGTTCAGAAATTCTGGGCCATCATTTGGGTTGAGTGCAAATTCAGATAAAATTTTAACCAAGCTTCTTGAAATAAAAGCTTGATAAAAGAAAAAGCACCAATTTATTTTAAGAATACTGAGATTTTGTTGCATAAAAACATGTGAGCATGGAGTTTCTACTAGATTTAGTTTTAATTCTCTTCTGACAAGTGGGTTTTTCCAATGGGAGAAAAAATACCACTGATCTTCCCAGGGAGCAAAAAACCCTAGTAGGTTGTTTGCATTATAGTCACTCAATTGTGAATATTCTGTTATTTTCCATCTCCTAAAAAATTGTCTTTTATCTGTTTTTCTTCTTTAAAATTAAAATGGCTTTTGCTAATGCGGGTATACCTTGCCTTGAGCAAATTCTATATATAAAAACATAGATTAAAAAAAAGATTAATTTTGGCTTACTGTTTGCTTTAGAGTAAGAATTTGTAACTTTATCAAAGTCAATGAAGGAAAGATTCCTATAAACATACAAATGGTGGTACCTTTACATAGTGTGATTGTTTCCACTTTGGGAGATACATAAATATTAATTTAAAAATTAGAAGAACTAAAATCAATTAATCGGTCACTTTCATAAAACAATCTGTTATTTTCGTTTTTTTTTAATTTTTTTAAAAATTTTTATTTTATTTTTTATTTTTTATAAACATATATTATATTTTTATCCCCAGGAGTACAGGTCTGTGAATTGCCAGGTTTACATACTTCACAGCACTCACCATAGTACATACCCTCCCCAATGTCCATAACCCCACCTCCCTTCTCCCAACCCCCCTCCCCCCGGCAGCCCTCAGTTTGTTTTGTGAGATTAAGAGTCACTTATGGTTTGTCTCCCTCCCAATCCCATCTTGTTTCATTTATTCTTCTCCTACCCCTTTAACCCCTCAGAGGGTATCATGCTTAACAAAATAAGTCAATTGGAGAAAGACAACTATCATATAATCTGTTGTTTTCTAACAAAAATTCCTACTTATCATCCTCTGAGTACATACAGTTGTTAAAGTACATGTTTCACATCCTTGCTATGTCTCTTGAACAGGTCCCACAGATGTGCTTTTCATCTCTACACTGTTATCATTCTTGTAAGAAATACTACCAAAGCTAAGACTTTTTTTTAATCAATCTAAGTTTTTAGAAGTGTTAATCCAACCAAGCAGGTCTAGATACAATGAAGCATTATGTGAGGAGTATGTTGAATATATATTGAAAATGAAAAGAAATATTAGATACCATCAAATATTAATTAAACATAAAACTCTAGCAGTCATTTTCAAAATTCCTGCAATACTCACATTTCATTAACCAATTTGTTCATTCACTCTGTTATCTGTTATGTATCTAGTACCAACCAGAATTTAGTGCCTATAAGATGTATTCTAGCACCCAAGCCCTAGGTTATGGTGATGCAGCCTTTAAATCAGATAGGCAAGGCCCTTCTTTCCCTGAGCTTATAGCAGAGGGATAAAGAGGAAGAACCACACTGACTGCTCAGTGTGATGGAGGGCAGAGCTATGATTAACTAGAATTTAAATAAAAACTGGATGCAAAAGTAATAATAAAAAATAAATAAAACCCCATGTCTTTCTAAATTTTTTCTTATGGTTGATTTTTAGTTTCATAGCATTGTGGCCAGAAATGGTACATAGCATGATTTCACTTTTTTTTTTTTTTTTGTATTAATTAAGGCCTGTTTTGTGACTAAACCTGTGATCAGTTATGGAGAATGTTCTGTGTGCCCTTGAAAAGAATGCGTAAATGTGTATTCTGCTGTTTTAGAATAGAACATTCTGAAATATCTATTTTAAAAAAAAAAAAGAGGAAGTGTACAGAATCAATGAATCAATGACAACTAACTTTGTGCAAGGATGAGTAGATGTGGGACAGCCTCCTAGAGAAAACAACATATGAAAACAACCTTTGAAGATGGAGAAAAGAAAAATGACAGAGGAACAAATAACTTCTCAGATGTCCATGGGAACTTGAAGTCTACTTCATGTTATAATGCTTTTCACTTACCATGCCCTTGTTTTAATAATAGAACCCAGAAGCCAGACTAGAATACATACAATAAGATATTTTAGAATAACCATGACCTCAAACTCTATCAATGATATTACCTGCAGAATGGAATTTTCTATTTCCGACTGATGTAGTCTCCTTTTGACCACTTCCTGGATTTAGAGAGAAGCCCATAATTCATCACCTGCATAGCCTTGGAGAATTTACCAGTTCATTCTGAGTCTCAGTTTTGCCATTCTTGAACTGGACATAAGAGTATCTACCTTTAGAGTTTTATTCTGATAATTTAAAATTACAGAGCTTTAATTTTTAGCATATAGCAATTTAATTTCTCTCCAAACTGCAAGAAATCGGTCATCACACATGAAAAAAACACCTTGAAGAGAAAATTTGCTTTTTTAAAATAAATGATACATACAGTGATAAATATATATATATGTATATATATATATTGTGTATATTCTGTGTGAAAAGCATTATAAAATGACCTACTATTTTTGTGAAAGGAAAATAATTTTAAATGAAGATTTTATAAAATGGACTGGCAGACCTGCTCTGAGGTTTTATTATTACAGCATAGAAATAAAATACTTTAATGTAAAATTGTTAAGCACTTTAAAAATGAAAGATGAGTAATAAGCAAAAATCAATGTGATTTTACAGGCATTATATGATATGGGAAATAATCAGTTCATACTTAAATTATAAGGTGTTGCAATAGGCTGGGTAATGGGCTCCCTCCCCTGAAATGTCCTTGTCATAATCCCCAAAACCTGTCCGTATGTTGGCTTGCTTGCTAAAAGGGACTTTCAGATGTGATCGAGTAAAGAATCTTGAGATGGATGGGAAGATTTTCCTATATTAAGTGGGTGAACCTCTTAAAGGGTCCTCTTAAAGACAAGTATCCTTATAAGAGGGAGGCAGGAAGATCAGAGCTGGCAATGGGAGTTGTGACCCTGAAAACAAGAAGTTGGAGAAAGAAGACAAGACAAGAGTCAAGAGTCAAGGAATACAAGAAGCTGAAAAAGACAAAGAAAAGTGTTCTTTCTTAAAACTTCCATAGAGAATGCAGCCTTCCCAACAAGACTTGATTTTGGAATTTTGGCCTCTAGAACTAATAATAAGTTAATAAATTCATGTTATTTTAAACCATGGAGTTTGTGCCAGTTTGTTGCAGCAGCAATGGAAAACTAATAGAGGTCTAAATATACCCAGGTATATTTATGTAAAAGGAGAAGACTGAAAATGACAGAATAATTGAATTAAAAGTCAAAGAATACAAGAGCACCTGAGAGGCTAAGTTATTAAGCATCCAACTCTTGATTTTGTTTCAGGTCATGATCTCAAGATTGTGGGATTAAGCCCCAGGCCAGGCTCTGTGCTGAGCAGTAAGTCTGCTTCACATTCTCTCTCTTCTCTTCCTCCCCTTCAGCCCTCCCCGACATCTAAATTAAATAAATAAATCTTTAAAATAAAGAAAAAAAGTCAATATGAAAGCCTAAAAGTATTATATATTTCTATTTTTCACTGCCAAGGTAATGCACTTAAATTTTTATACATATGGAATTACTATATAAATTTCAAACTATGTTTAATTCATTTTATTGCAGTATGAAATGAGACCAGAGTAATGAGTATACAAATACTCTGAGATTTGTAATACAATATGGAAACATCATAGAGATACTTTATTCCTCAGCTAGAAGCTTCTTTGTCATTTTGTTTATCAGTAAAGTCCTTCTTTCCAGGTCAAATTTTCAGATCATTCATAAGTTAACTCTTAATTTTATATGTTTGTTTATGATTTTGGAATTAATTGTAGAGGTTAATGTATTTATGGTTAGCATGGTGAGTAAGCCTTAGAGAAACCTCAGTCTGTGTCCCATATCCTAGTAAAATTAGGTTTTGCCATAGAGCAATGTCTCTTTGTGTGGTTTGTATTTCTCTACTAATGCAATTTTGTTTTAAGCTACTTACCAGAAATCAGTGTCTATCTTACTGTATATGATTGGACAAAGAATATCTGTTTTCTCCCTATGGTTAAGAATGTTCTCTTTTGATCCTACTACATGGAAATGGGACTTCTGGTTGAAATGGTACCTCAGAAGAAACAATGCATGACAATAGAGGTTGGGGGAAGGGGAAAACAACTGCTGGAAAATCTCCATCTTATTCAATGTCCACCTTGCTGATTGCTTTGGGGAAGAGAGAAATTTATGTTGGCTTAGGGGAAATCAGTTTGTGGACCCTGCTACTTTAGGGGGAATTTTGTTGCATTTTTAATTCCCTGACCTGGGTCTCTCGAATCAAACAAAATTTTATTCTTTTCACTTGTGATCCAGAAGGAAGAAAATGTAAACAGCTGTCCAAGTGGTAATGGAGCCTTTTCTTCCACATACTTGCATGTCATTATGTTAGAGATTTACTTTTTCAGCAAATTGAAACCTCTAAAACCTAGTAATCAAATTTCCCCCCTCTCCCTTGCTTTGTATTGCAACTATCATCAATTGCTTACTTTCTGAAATAGTTTTCCAAAGATGAAGCTATGATGAGTATGCACGGTCATTATCATATTTACTCTTGTCAGTACCATATAGCATTATGTTGTTTACAGTAATTAGCTGCTTGAAGCAATCCTGTAAACACAACAATGTGACAGTCTGCATATAGAAAAAAGCAAATCGCTGTTAAGGGAGCAAATGGGTACATGCTGATTTGGCTACTATGCTGTGGCTCTTGGGTGTGACTATAGTGTAAAGGTCTAAGAGAAAGCAATTAAGTGCTTTTTAAGATGATGAATAAATGTGAAAAAAATAAGATATGAGGGAATTTGGAAGTTTTAATAAAACCAGTGGGAGTTGGGCCCTTTTTTTAAGTTGATGAGCTAATTATGTTCACTTGAGAAGCAATACAATGAAATTGTATAATTAATGTGTTTATCTTACATAAATTTAATTTTATGCATGTGATATGCCCCTATTTCCTTACTTATATTAAATAGGTAGTGGATATAGTCACACCAAAAACAACCAATGCCAAACCATTAAAATTTACAGCAAGTACATTTAAAGATTGTTCCAGGGTTTCCTGACCATTAGAAAGAGTTAAGTGTGTTGTGTAAGTGATCTTTAAGTAGGTCGTGACAAATCAGCACTATCCTGGAGGAAGAAATTGAAGAATGATTGAGAAGCATAAAAAATATTGAGTAAATTGAATTAGAAGAGCCGACACAAGAATATATACACAAAACATATATATTTCTTAATAGGAGTTTTATAAGCTTTTCAATGATAATTTTAATTTTATGGAATTGTTGCTTTTCTTGCTGTCTTGATGAACTGACCGCCTCATAAAATGAAACATCAATGTCTATTTACCAATTCAACACACATTTATTGAGCATCTCCTGTATTCAAAGCACCAGTCCATTCAGAAAACATGAAGAATCAGAAACTGCTCGTTCTTGGAGCTGTCTCAGTGGTACAGATATATCAAAGTAAAAAGTGATACTGTTTAATATTGGGATAAAAAACATGCTAATAAAACATGAAAAAGTTGGAAAGTGATGTGAGAGGAAAAACTAGTTATGATTTCTCCTTTAAGATTAAGATATACCTTAATCTCCATTGGATATATTAAGATATACCTTAATCTCCAATGGATATATCTCCATTGGATATATATTTAGAGCTCATTTGTGTTTGCTAAATTATTAATTGAAGTCAGTGAAAATTAGGGAATAAATTGGTAAAGATGTATATATTTACTAGCACATTTTAAAGAAAAGCAGATGTATAAGTTGTGTTTTGTTTTTCTGGTAGTGCAGAGAGGAAATGAGTTTTCAAACTTGTTTCATGGCCAGATAAAAAATAAACAATTTAAATAGTGAAACAACCAAGCCAGCTCTAAGGCCAAAATTTGATATTGGTTATGAGAGTTCAAAGGACTTTTTTTAAGGAGAATCTTTGAAAAATACTAATGGTAACTTTTTGTTTTCTTTTAAGTATGTATTTGTTTGCTTGTTTATATAGGGTACTCTTCTGCCTTTATAATGCTGAGTAATTATTCCTGTGGTTACATTAAAGTCTCCTGCTGTCACATGGTTATCAGAACAGAGGCTTCTGTAGAGGATAGTGGTGTTACCCTATGCAGATTGCTTTCCAGGCCAATGCATGTGCCCTCCAGCCACTGTGAGACTTGGCTGCTAAAGGCTTACATTGCTTTTTTCCAGATATGTGCTCTCAGTTAAACTGGAGCTTTTGTGCCTGAGAGAAAGTGCTGCCCCTCACCCACTCTCTTTCAAAGCCCACAGCCAAAGGGACTGACTTGATGAGATAGAGGCCGTTTTCCTTGCAAAAAATCGAGTCAACTCTGTGGTGCAGTCCAAGCTCTAGGTTTCCACTAGGACAAGCTGACGTTAGTTTACAGCTCCTCAGCTGTTTTCTCCTGCCACATCCCGCTTTTCTCCCTCTCTTTATCCAGAGCAGTTAGCTTATAAATCACTCGAACAAGAATTCCCCTCTCAGACTTTCTGCTCAGGAACCAAGTTAAAGCAGTATCTCTATATTCCAGCTATCTACCTAGCCCAATACCTGACACATATCAAATTCCTATAATGATAATTGAATAAATATTGAGTGATATTTACATTAATGGTATTAGCTATTAAGTAATACCCAGGGCTACTGGTTTATTAGTGGATGTATGTCTTTTTTTTTTTTTTAAATCGGGGTTGGGGCAAAGAGGGAAAGAACCTTAAGCAGGCTTCACACCCAGCTCAGAGCCCCACATGAGGCTCAGACTCCTAACCCTGAGATCATGAGCTGAACCAAAAATCACGAGTCAGACACTTAATCAACTGAGCTACTCAGATACCCCTGGTGGATTTATGTCTTGACATACCTCTCTATCCTGCATTGTTCAGAAAGGAAATGGTTTTGAGAGGTCCGTAATCAAAGGAGAGAGACTGATACAAAGTGAAGATCAGGCAAAGCTTTCTTTTGCGCCAATCATCAAGAATCAAACCGACCATTCAGGGCCGCCTCTTACAGAGAAGGCGACCCCTCCCTGCTTTACAGACTAACTTTTAAAGGGCATCGGCCATGTGGTTGAGCCTGGCCACACACAGGTGGCCAATGAGATTGTAACACACAGAGAAAGTTGCATAGTCATGCTAGGTCACATACGGGTGGGCAATTGAATTACAATTTACCCTATAGTAGATATTTGAACTAGCGTATCGCCTTGGTCAGAATTGGTGCCCAAAGGGTGCCCAAAGGGTGGGGCCCACACTCCTTGGTAGCTAGGGAGATAGTATGTATGCTCCACTGATTGGATGTCTCTACCTGGCCTGACCTGCCCTTGTATTTGGCTCTGTTACCTGGGACTGGTTTCCTGGACTTGCTTTTAAGGAAGTTCCCCTGGGGCGGACATGGCGGGGTGAGGGGGTGGGGGGAGCAGGGTCAGTTTAAGTTTTACTGCATAAACAGCAAAATCACTGTTTAACAAGATGGAATCACTCTGGCTAAATAGGCCCTTACAGTTTTAGTGATCATTTTGCAGACTTAAGAAGGACAACATTGCAAACCCACTGCCATTTTAGTTTTCTTTTTCCTTTTTTAGGTTTTTCTCCCTTAGAAAGTCAATTTAAGAGGTAACCAACTTACCTGCTACTAGATTCAGTGAAGTTGCAGTCACAACAGCAACCACACACACACACACAAATTTGGATTTTAGGAAACAATTTGTTCTAGTATATAGATTGTTAAAAGAAAAGTTGTGAAATATATGCTGTGAATAATTGGAAACTGACTAGCTACAAATCTTCTATAAAAATACGAAGGACAGGGGCACCCGGGTGACTCAATGGGTTAAAGCCTCTGCCTTCAGCTCAGGTCACGATCCCAGGGTCCTGGGATCGTGCCCCGCATTGGGCTCTCTGCTCAGCAGGGAGCCTGCTTCCTCCTCTCTCTGCCTGTCTCTCTGCCTACTTGTGATCTGTGTCTGTCAAATAAATAAAAATCTTAAAAAAAAATACCAAGGACAGCTTAAGATGGTACAGTTGCATGATGGTTTATAATTTATGCATGGTTACTTATCTGAAACTTTCCAGAAAAAACATAGTTTGTTTAAATGACTTCAGAGTAAAACCTTTCCCCCATTTTCCCCAAACATATCCTATAATCTCACATCAGTACTGCCAGTGAGTAGTCTTGTTAAGGAGGTGGGAATTCCAAGCTCTTATCTTAAAGATATTTACTTCCTTGGCCTGAGATACCATGGTAGGCTAAAAATGTTCAAATCTGTTGCCGCACAGCAGAAAAGAAGTGATTCCAGAGAAAGACTGATGAATGATGAATGTACAAAACTGTTTACTAAATTTCTACCTCACTGGACATCTTTGTGTTGGCTGGGCCTATGCTAATCTGATGGGGAAGGATGTACCAAAGTGTGAGCAATTCACACAACTCTGAGACACAGTAAGTGTTCAGTAGAGACACATGGAAGGTGCTTACAAAGCAAGGTCTATGCAGAGTGGCCTTAGAGAACTCTGTTGACGTTGTGGCAGTTAGTAGGAAGGACATTGTACAAGATAGAATTCAAAGTGCCTAATTTGTAGGCATGCAGATTAATGAGTTTGTTGTAGAAAAGATTTAATGTAAGCTCCTCAGGGTAAAACAAACAAACATATAAACAAAAATTCCTTTTTATTGTCTCCTTATCCTCAGAAAGCTATATCACAATGAGTTGTTGGAACAGTGCTGATGAAATGTGTGAGTAGATGATAAACTGAGACTAATTATTATGAATTTATTTGGGAAAGCCATTCCAGCTTTACCTGGAATGAAGCTGGGGAGAGGTGGTTCTCCCCACCTTGCTGCCTCTCAGTCAGCCTTGCCTTATTTTTATGTTTGCATATTCACTGCTTTCCTTCTGACACAGGACCTTTGTCCCGACCAGTCCCATTTGTTGGTCATATTTTTCTTTCCCTTTACTGCAGTTAATTCTTACCCATTCTTGAGACCTTAGCTTAGCTCAGACATTTTATCATTAGTGGACTTTTCTTGAACTTAAGTTTCAAAATCAGTTTGTTTGTTTTCTATCAATCATGTTAACTTGATTTAATTTTTTTCATTTGCTAAGAGGTTAATTTGAAATTTTCAGATTTTATCATTAGTTAGATCATATCATAACTAATAAAGTAAACATGGAATAATTGTCTAATGAATGCCACCAGTGTTAGCTACTAATTTAGATAACTACCTTGGAGTAATTTGTATTTTTCCTTCAGAATAAGTTTTTTTTTTTTTTTTTTAAGATTTTATTTATTTGAGAGAGAGAGAGAGCAACAGTGAGCAAGAGTGGGAAGGAGAGAGAGAAGCAGGCTTCCCGCTGAGCAGGGAGCCAGATGTGAGGCTAAATTCCAGGACCCTAGGATTGTGACCTGAGCCAAGGCAGATGCTTAACAGACTAAGCCACCTAGGCACCCCTAGATTAAATTCTTTTTAACTTATATTTGTCCAAATGACTACATGCACTTAGCTACTTAGCTATCTAAGATAATAAGAATAGTATTGGATATATTGAACAATTAAATATCATATAATTTTTCTAAGAATAATGTTTCTACTAGATAAACAGATATAACTAAACGGATGTTTGATGGTTATTTTGTTCTTACTGTACAATGGCAGAGACATTTATAGTTGCTGCTCTGTTTCTTCCATTTTTTTATTTAATTAACTGATACTTTAGACAAATTCTGTAAGATTATTTTCTCACTAATTATAGAGGATATATATTACACTCAAACTCATAAGAATTAACTTAAAGGGAAGTGAAATCACAAGATTTGCTTGCTGGCTGGTAAACCACTACTCTAGTAGATTTGTTGGCAAATTCTTCAGAAAGTAGACATGATAATTATTAAACTCAATTCTCAACATATTATAGAAGACACTTGGCATACACAGTTTATTGCTTACCCAATATCCATTTCCTGGGTCCGGTGAATCTAGATAAAGTCAAATGATTCAGTTTCACAGTGGAGAATGAACAGAGTTGATGTGTCTCTTTGGTCATGACAAAAACATGCGCATGTATCTTCCTCCAGCTTCATCTGTCCGAGGAACCGGTATAAACAAAGGAATATAAGGTGGCAAAGTTGTGAGATAGAAGTAGCTTAGTCTCTGAATTCCTTTTTGTAAGATAAGCATAAGCTGCCTAACCTGCACTGGGCTTGGGTAATGCTATGCAAGTGGGTTTCCAGGTTTATTTGTGACTATGACATGGCCTTATATCACCTGACTATAGCATGTCTTAAGATTTGACCAAAAAAAAGTTATCACACGGGGCGCCTGGGTGGCTCAGTGGGTTAAGCCGCTGCCTTCAGCTCAGGTCATGATCAGGGTCCTGGGATCGAGCCCCGCATCGGGCTCCTTGCTCAGCGGGGAGCCTGCTTCTCTCTCTGCCTCTGCCTGCCTCTCTGCCTGCTTGTGATCTCTGTCTCTCTCTCTCTCTGTCAAATAAATAAATAAAACCTTTAAAAAAAAAAAGTTATCACACATCACACTTGGTCGACAAAATCAGCCCAGCAAAATTCTATTTAGTGAGTACTGACTAAGTGTAGTATACTGCATGATGTAATTATAGACAGAAATAGAATTCTTTTTCTCTAAGCCAAAAAACTCCTTGGCTTTACAAATCAATAAACAGATGTTATTTGGTGTTATCATGATAAAAACGGTTCTGGAGGCTGGAAGGCCAAGTTCAGGGTACCAGCATGGGTTCTGGTGAAGGCTCTTTCCCTGATTTACAGACAGCTGGTTTCCTGCTGTGATCAAATATGGCAGAGAGAGAGAGAAAAATATCTCTCCCTCTTCTTACAGGGCCAGTCATATTGGATTAAGGCCTACCCTTATGATCTCATTTAATCTTAATTACCTCTCAATGATGCTATCTCTAGATACTTTCACAATTGGGATTAGGCTTCAACATATGAATTGGAGAGCAGAATTCAGTCCATGAAAGTATTTTTCTAGAAGTAGGAATTAAGTGCTGTATATTTAGAATCATTGAGAAAAGGAATAATGCTTCCAGAGAGGAGGTGAGGTTTCTCAACCAAGTCAAATTTTAAGCTACACTATGAAATAAAAATCATTAAAACTGAAAATATCAAAAACTCAATTAAATATATACCCACAAACACAAAAATATTAAGTACAATAACTAGAGATAAAAAACATAAGTTAAAAAAAGAGACAATATGATGTAAATGATACGGTAAATATAGGATCGGTCAAAGAAACACAACACAAAACAATTATAATATTCAGATATAAAGAGCAGAATAAAAGGAGGAGAAGTAGTTATCAAGAAATAATAAAATGCCCCGGAACATGAGATACACACATGTAGAGATAAAAATAATCTAAACTAATAGTGAGGGGAATTTAAAAAAAAAAATTTACCTAAACATGCCATCATAAGACCTCAAAACACCAAGAAAAAATGCTAAAACATCCTGGAAGAACAAAGTTAATTTTTAAAATATTGAGTAACATGGTGGCACCAGATACTGCATCATAAAACAAGTTTCTAGAAGACAATGCTTTCAGATTTTGTGGGAAAGTTATTTTAACTATAAATCCTTCACCAGTCAAAGAACTAATACCAAGGTAAATATTGCTCAGACAAGAAGATTCACAGGATACATGTGGTTTGTCCAGAAAAAAATGAAGGTGAAAAACGAGAAGATGAGAGATATAAAAACAAATGGAGTTAACTTACCAGTGCAGTGAAAATAAGCTACAGGGTGATGTCCAGAAAGGGTCTAGTTCCATAAAGACAGTTCTATGTAGATCTAAGTCAAATGTCTTTAAAAAATTATATAGTCTTCAAATGAAAGAATGAACATGAACCTAAAAAATGATTGCTAACTGGTAACTAATATATGAAAGGGAATTTTTTTTTTCTCTCAACAAGAAAAAATAATAAAAGCATAAGAAAATCACAAAAACACTAAGGGCATCCAAGTTTCCATTATGAAGTGTAATGAAGTGTAGTATGAGCCTAAGAAATGGGTAAGTTAAGACAATAAAGGAATTTATCTGACTATGACTCCAAGAATAGTTTTTATCAAATGAGAAGTAAGTGACATTGGAACCCCAGGGAAGAAAAGTGAATCCAAAATAGTTAAAATCCTGTTAATGGTTTTCAGTATTTCAAATCAATGACAAAAAAATTATGTCTTAATTAAGTCTTAATTATGTTTATTGGACCAAAGAAAGAACCTTTGCACAATTGACAAATTGAAAGGAAAGATACAGCTGAAGAAGAGAGTTGCCTAGTGTTGGAGAGGGATAGGAATGCTAATATATATATTTTTTTATATGGCATAGTCTATAGAAATACTTTCTAATTTGATAAGATGATAAAAGACTTAAAGGTTCTATTCATAAGGGTGCCTGGGTGGCTCAGTGGGTTAAAGCCTCTGCCTTTGGCTCAGGTCATGATCTCAGGGTCCTGGGATCGAGCCCCACATCTGGCTCTCTGCTCTGCAGGGAGCCTGCTTCCTCCTCATTTTCTGCCTGTCTCTCTACCTACTTGTGATCTCTGTCTGTCCAATAAATAAATAGTTTTAAAAATCTTAAAAAAAAGTTTCTATTCATAGATTAAAAGATAATTAATAGTATATCTAAAAATAATAAGATTACAAAAATCCTCGAGATAGAAAGAGGGATATTACATGACAAATACTTGCATTATAAGAAGTCAGAAGATACTGTCTAAAGTTATGTAACCAAACTTAGGACTATAAATACGTATTTGTGAAATAAAGAATTTAGAAACTGAAATTCAAAATAATGGAGAACATAAAGTTAAAATTGTATCTGGGAGGTATGACGGAGGATGAGGAGGCGAAGAATACAGCTATTAACAAAATACAAAGTAAGTCTTGACTAACCTTGTACATTCAAAAGTACTAATTACCTATTTAAAAAAGTGAAACTAGGGATGCCCGGTGGCTCAGTAGGTTGGGCATCTGCCTTTGGCTCAGGTCATGGTCTTGGGTTCCCATCGAGTTCCACACTGGGCTCTTTGCTTGGCAGGGAGACTGCTTCTCCTTCTGCCTCTCCCCTCTCTCGTTCTCTCTCTCTCTCTGACAAATAAATAAATAAAATCTTTTTTTAAAAAAGTGAAACTATTGTTTGCGTATTACACCAGTACTCCATGCTATCCGTATCCTGCTTAATACCCATCACTAGGCTCACCCATTCCCCCATGCCCCTCCCTTCTAAAACCCTCAATTTGTTTCCTGGAGTCCATAGTCTCTCACAGTTCTCCCACTCCGATTTCTCCCCCTTCATTTTTCCCTTCTCCTAATGTCTTCCATGCTATTCCTTATGTTCCACAAATAAGTAAAACCATATGATAATTGACTTTCTCTATTTGACTTATTTCACTTAGCATGATCTCCTCCAGCCCTATCCATGTTGATACAAAAGTTGGGTAGTCATCCTTTCCAATGGCTAAGTAATATTCCATTATGTATATGGACCACAACTTCTTTATCCATTCATCTGTTGAAGGGCATCTTGGCTCTTCCCACATTTTGGCTATTGTGGACATTGCCGCTATGAACTTTGGGGTGCATATGGCCCTTCTTTTCACTACATCTTTATCTTTGAGGTAAATATCCAGTAGTGCAATTGCTGGGACATAGAGTAGCTCTATTTTTAATTTTTTGAGGAATCTCCACACTATTTTCCAAAGTGGTATACCAACTTGAATTCCCAGCAACAGTGTAAGAAGGTTTCCCTTTCTCCTCAACTTCTCCAACATTTGTTGTTTCTTGCCTTGTCGATTTTTGTCATTCTCACTGGTATAAGGTGGTATCTCAGTGTGGTTTTGATTTGACTTTCCATGATGGCAAGCTAATGGTGATGAACACTTTTTCATGTGTCTGTTAGTCATTTGTATGTCTTCTTTAGAGAAGTGTCTGCTCATGTCTTCTGCCCTTTTTTTGACGTGATTATCTGTTTATTGGGTGTTGAGTTTGAGACGTTCTTTATAGATCTTGGATACCAACCCTTTGTCTGTAATGTCATTTGCAAGTATCTTCTCCCATTCCATGGGTTGCCTCTTTGTTTTGTTGACTGTTTCCTGTGCTGTGCAGAAGCTTTTTATCTTGTTGAAGTACGAAAAGTTCATTTTCACTTTTGTTTCCCCTGTCTTTGGGGACGTGTCTTGAAAGAAGTTGCTGTATGGTGACTAACATAACGCAATAAAAATAAATAAATAAATAAATAAAAATTAAATAAAAAGTGAAACTAAATAATAAAAACTACAATTTTATTTTCATCCCTTTTATTTCTTAGAACCTTATCTATCAAATTGCTCATGGACAGTGCTTCAGTTCTTTTCAGCTTCATCTCCTGTGTCATCTGACTACGTGCAGTCTTTTTTTTTTTTTTAAGATTTTATTTATTTATTTGAGAGAGAGACAGTGAGAGAGAGCATGAGCAAGGAGAAGGTCAGAGGGAGAAGCAGACTCCGCACAGAGCTAGGAGCCCAATGTGGGACTCGATCCCAGGACTCCGGGATCATGACCTGAGCCGAAGGCAGTCGTCCTGACTATGTGCAGTCTTTAACCAGATTCATGCAGGTGCCATTTGATGTCATTTGCTTAATTTTTTATGGTATACCCTTCATCTTCTGCTCTAAGGCTTCTCTGACCCTGTGGCAGTGGGACAGCCCTGAGTACCTTTTCAGTATTCACATATGCACAAAACATGGATGTGGAGGAGTTCATGCCCCCCATGAGACAAACTTTGAACACTGGGGGTCAGGAGCTTATGGATAGATGATTCTGAGACTGAACTAAATCTCAAAGTCCAATGGGATGAAGGAACCAATTACCCATAGACAGTTTCAGTATTTTCACTCTTCTATTGACTCCTTTTTTTTCTTTTCCCATCCCTCATCTCTGCTCCAAGTTCATCTTCCTGATTTAACCAGTTGGTGTGAACAAATTGTAACCACTGTGGTTCTGCTTTGAAGAGAGCCAAGGATACAACCCAAGTCATATATAAGGGGAGAGTAAATTGTTGCAGGAGTACCCATCTGTGAATCCCTTTTCTGTATTCTGAGAAAGACATCTGGAATCAGTCATTAATGCTCTTTATGACAGCTTCTAGGAATTTAGACATGCTAATGTAGCTAGTAAAAGAGGTTGGGTGATAAAATATGAATATATCTAGTAAAAGAGGTTAGATGATAAAATTGTCTTGCCACTGTATTGAGAATCAGAAGACTCAAGAAAGTTAGAAGGTTGATGCGGATTTATTATGTGGTTCAGGAAAACCCACTCTCTCTTACCATGTTTCCTTGGAGGACCAAGGCGAGAATCCTTTCACGAAGGTAATAAAGAATATCCTAACGAGGAACCTTGGTCATTTGGTGATGGCTGTCCTCTGTAGACCAGATTTAACAATATTACATGTAATTATAGGTGACTGTCCTCTGTAACCAGATTTTACAATATTATAGGGCTTCTTAGTATCAATAGGAGTAATGAATTACAGAATGGCGGTTTTATTTGGCAGCAATTTACTTGTAAAGGCAAGTCAGATATGATTACTATAATTGGCAGCAAGCCTGAGTGACAATCAAAATTCCTAAACTGTGGAGGTGAATGACAATGTCTAATAGATTTGGCATGTCCTCAAATGTAACACATTGGTAGTGAAAAAAATGAATTACTGGACTTTTAATACTAAAAAAAAACAAAAACAAAAAACAAACCCACATTTCTTATGTCAAAGATCAAAATGAAAAAAAACCCACTGTGTTTATAAGATCTAAGTTTCCAGATGTCAGTCTTAACCCAAGGCCCACTGATAGTAAGTGAAACAGAAAGAACTTTTAATGACACTGCAGTTGCACACATTAAATATGCTTCTAATTCTTAAAGAGGACAGTGAATATTTACCAGAGTAATTGTGCTCTGGGAAGGGGAATGTCTAGAATTTTTGGGAATTGTTAGTTATGAACTCTGAACTGATACTTGGGTGCATGGCAAGCCATGAAATCCTCTAGTTAGAGTATAGGCTTTGGAAACCAGATTTAAAAAAAAAAAAAAAAAAAAAGACAGATCCAAGTCCAGTATATATATGCACCAATTATATGGTTATTTCCCAATCTCTGAGTATAAAATTGAATAAATATATTTAACAGCCAGCCAGCAGAACCTTCAAATTATCTCCCATTCTGTAGCAGAAGAGGCATTATGGTAGGAAGAACCAAGATCCCTATGTGTTCTTTCTTATCCTTCCATCATGGCAAAAATAACAAATCTGAAGAAATACCACATCCTAAGAGGAACTGCGGAAATTAGCATCACTATCAAAGACTTAAAGAATGTAGAAATGGTTGTCCTATCATATTTCCATTTAACTGACCATGTGGCTCTTTTAACAACAACAAGATAACACACAGATTAGAGTGTTAGGACTTCCCAGTACTTGGGACTCTTTTCTACATTTGCAAGTGTACTGCTGAACAAAGCTAAATGTGTTCTCTTTACTGAAACACATCAACACAATATCTGACACTTAGAATATTAATATTGGTCTAATGAATATGATTTCCTCAATCTGCATCAGCAAAAGCAAACTGTCTTTTCATGTGAAGGATAGTAGTACATATTTACTCTCTTGTTATGGGCTATGTTAATTCTCTTGCACTGTTCTCATATTATAGTCTGCAGTTCCCTTAGTTATCTTGCACTTGTGCAGAATACCACACTGGTGCACTATACTAAAGATTATCCTGATTGATCTGGTCAATAAGAAGGACAAGTAACTGAGATGTCCTAGTAAAATAAATATGCCATATGATGGGAAATAAACCTATAAAGGTTCTGAGACTGCTACACATTGATGTCTTTAAGTTTCTAAATAGCTTATGGATAGGTGATTCTGAGACTGAACTGGCATCCTGAGACATCCCTTCTAATATAGAATTATTTATTTCACCAGGTACCCTCTATCATTAGTAAAGAGACATATTATTTTGTGCATATTCTGTATTTTTCAACCGACATATATTGTACCTAGAAATACTTACTAACTGAAAGAAGAGGAAAACTTACTTGAGGCTTACATAACAATTCAGTTGGTGTGAGAGATTGGGATGAACCAAAAATGGACTACTTTATCATTATATCCATTTCTGGGTGGCTCTAAACAAAGGGGTAAATGAGAATCTTGAGCAATAGTGAATGGTTTGCCTACCTAGTAGTAAGTCTGGAAAGAACAAGCATTGAAAATCAGATACAAGAAACAAAGAGTCATAGTCATGGGCTTAAAGGAACAAGCATAATGCATGCACTTGTTTGTGCCTCATATTAATGCCCAACATAGGTTATCCACTGCAAAGAGAAGCCCAACCACTAAATTTAAGAGAGTTAACTTGTTCTTGAATGCCAGTCACTGTCTCTCCTTGATTGCACAAGCCTTAGTGCAGTGAACCATGGATTGAGTGGCCTTGGCTTCAAGGATGGATTTATGTGTGAATTCAACATGACCTTCCTCAACAGATAGAGGACTAGCCACTGCCACTGCTGACTTCCAAGTCCACTGGCAAGAGAGACCAATCATGACTCCTCAATATGGCACTATTCCTCAAGGATCCAGGTACCCACTTGATGGCAGGTTGATTATAATGAACATTATCAATCCTGAAAGATATGATTTATTTTTATCAGAATTGAAAGCTACCCAGGATATAATTTTTCTTGCCCCGCCTGTAGTTCCTTTGCTAGCACTACCCTTGGAAACTGTTAGGATGCCTAATCTATCATTATGGTATCCTACAAATCATTGCTTAAGTCTCAAGGATCCATTTTATGTCAAAGGATGAGTGACACTGGGCGAATGAAAATGGGATTTCAACATTCGTACCATGAGACCTTATCACTCAGAGACACCTAGTCAAATATAATGATGGAATAAACTGTTTAGGACTCAGCCAAATTGACAGTTCCAGGAACACAGCCTGCAGAATTAGAGCCCACCTAGGATGTGATATATACTAAAAGTGCATTTGATATATAGTGTTGTCCACACTGGGTGGAATACATGGATCTAAGAAATGAAAAGGAGTAGGGCAATTGGTTATTCTTACCATCATGCCCAATTACCCATTCACAAAATTTGTGTCCCAGCCCAACTTCAGATCACTTAGATTAGAGGTCCTAAATCCTAATGGAAGAAAACCTTGATTAGGGGACATAATAAATATTCTGTGACATCTACTTGATCTCATGAATCTTTTTATTTTCAGGGACTCACACAAAAAGAAAGAAGTTAATATATTGCTTGGACTAGTTAACCCTCAATATCATTCGAAGCAACATTGCTGCTATATACTGGGATGTTGGAGGAGTATATCTATAATGTTGACTATTCATTGGAATATCTTCTGAATTTTATGTGAAAACTAATAGTTGTGAAAAAGCAAGTGCAGCAATGTAGTTTCACTAGAGCAAGGGATCTAAAGGTGTAACTTCCCCAGGGAAGAAGGTCTGGGTTACCTGAACAGATAAACAGCCAAATGGCTAGTTGAGGATGAAGGACATCTATATTTGGTGTTACAGGGTAAGATTGTGGATACCAGTTACGGTCCTAAGATGAGTTTCGGTGGGGCATAGATATTTTCACTAAACCTTTTGCCTTTAAGTCATTGCAGGGAGGAGCACCTGGGTGGCTCAGTTGGTTAAGTGTCCCGCTCTTGATTTCAGCTCATGTCATGGTCTCAGGATCATGGGGTCGAGCACTGCATCAGGTTTGTGCTCAGCATGGAGTCTGCTTAAGATTGTCTCTCCCTCTCCCCCTGCTCTTTCTCTCTCTCCCCCTCTCCCAATAAAATAACTTAAAGGAAAAAAATAAAAAGGCAAGAGGCACTGGTGGCACAGTTGGTTAAGCATCCCGCTCTTAGTTTGGGCTCAGGTCCTGATCTCAGGATCCTGAGAGCCAGTTCCAAGCCAAGCTCCATGCACAGCACAGAGTCTGCTTAGACTTCTCTCTACCCCTCTTTCTACCTCTCCCCATCCAAGTAAATAAATAAATCTTAAAAAAAAAAAGAAAAAAGAAAAAAAAAACTCATTACAGGGAATTTGCCTGGCTGAATCCAGAAGTTGACTGTGCTAATAGTACTTAATGAAGATCTTTAATAGATCTGAGTGATTCAAAGTGGGAACTAAGTTTGATACCTTTTTGTGCCCAATTTCAGATCTTTGCAGCCTGACCAAATATCCAAGCCACTATTTCAAGTAGCTTAATATAGTTGTGACCTGACAGTCTCTCATCTCTGTTTCATCTCATTCCTAGTCAGTAGTTTCTCTGATTCCATGATATTAAGGACCCACACAAATTTGACTGGCACTCATGTGTATGTACCACACATGTTGAGAGAGTTAGTTTCTTCCAGAACTTTCTTGCACCAATATGTAGGGTAGCCATACATCCTCATTAGCCCAGGACAGATATGAGTTCTATCAGTTCTGCCAGCATTGCTATTAATACTTTCTCTTTTCCCTGTCACAGTTGTCCCGTTTTACATAATCAAGTTTATGGTTGTCTTATCACCGGGTATGAGAGTCAGAAAAGAAGAGCTCCTTCCATGTTCTGTCTAGGTGGCTGGCCCTGAGAGGTGTTTGATATGGTAGAACCTGAGATGTCCCCACAGTATTCAACAGTCATTCATACTTAGTATTAAAAAACTCAGTATTGCACCCTTTATTGGCGTTTTCTGCTCCCCAAGAGACTTTTTAAGTCTCTCTGTCCCTCAGGCATAGGTGACATTTTCAAATAAATAACTCATACATGACAAAAGGCAGAAAGTCCCTGTTTTAGATTCTGCTTTAATCAGAATCCAGCCTTTGTTGACCCAGTTTTAATAAGTAACAATAACTCTGTTCACTAGCTATTATTGAATGAAAAATTGTCCCAATATTCAGGGACTTTAAATACTAAAATCAGTTTTTTCTGTCATGTCTGCACAATAGCTGAGGTTTGTTCAGCTCATCTAGGTTACACTGAGCTAAGCAGTTTTCTTATTACCCAGTTGTGTGGATACCTGAAGTGGCTCTGCTCCAAGTATCCTTCATCATCCTTGGACTGCAAGTAACCAAAACATGTTTTTCTGTGGCAATACCAAAGAAACAAGAAGGTAAACAGAAGCACATAAGGGCACTTAAAAGCTAGCCCTATAGCCAACCAGCATACCTACTTCAATTCACATGCTGTTGGTCCAAGTAATTCATGTGTCAAGTTCAAAATCAAAGGGCAGGAAAGTATACTCCATCTACAATAAAGCAATAGCAAAAGTATATATACATGGAAGAACAAAGGATTGAAGGTGATATCAATCTACTGTGTGATTTTGAAAGGAATTGCAGTATATTGTCTGTGAAAGAAAAGAACCTGTACTGTATCTCTGGTAATAATGCCAGTAAGCCAATAGGTAAATGCTATTTAATAGAAAAAAAAAAAAAACAAAAAAACAAACCTCATGAAACTCACATTCTTTGGCTTACCACACTAAAACTTAATGTAATAGTTGTATATTTTAGAAAAGAAGGACAAGAATGGGAAAGGCAGAAATTTGTTGAAGTCACTAAAGTCTTGAGGAAAGTCCAGATTTTAGAACTTATATGATGTCTTTACTGTATCTAGGAAATAGGATACAATAGTTATTACACATGGGAAAATTTCTCAATATTTAGGATTAAAAAGATTAGAGCAGAAGAGGAGCCACATTAATGAAATACATTTCTTTTCAGTGGGCTCCAAACAATTTACCTTATAATTTAGAAAGATCACAACTGGGTCTCACAGTAAATAATACTCCTAAAATGAAAGTCTTGCAAAGCAATTGGTGCTCATTAAAATTCAGTATTGAAAGCAGCAGGTGGCAGGCAGTTCCATGAAACAATTTTACAGTGTCCTTCTATGGCTGCAGCAAAACAATTTGTGTCAGAAGATGCCAGGTCTTACTCCCTGATGTAAGTTATCATTGTATAACAAGTCTTTTATTTTTATATGAATATAATCAAGGAACTCAAGCTGGATTATTTCAATAGCTTTCTAAAATATGTATTTATTTAACACGTGGTAGAAGACTACATGCATTTCACTATTACTACTTTGGAAAGTAATACATTTCATGGCAAAATGTTATTTTTTTTTTCCAGAAGGAAGTAAATTTTCAAATATCTGTAAAATTATACATATGTGGTCTCAAATGAAAAGAAAATTTTTTGTTGGGGCAAAAGCCTAAAAAATGTATCACCCATCTTTCAATGTGGTTTTTTTTTTTTGAGGAGAGGTAAATACATGTCACAGATTTCCCTTCCTAACACTGATCCCTACCTCTTCCTTACCAAAGGGGAAAAAGGAAGGAAAGAAAATAATTTAGATTTCTTGGGACCATTTAATACTTCTGTCTTTTTCAAAGCTATCTATCTAGTTAGTTGTCAAATTCCATGTAGTAATGGCTTAAAACACTATAGTCAAGAGAAACCTTTAGTTATGTCTTTAAAAGGGGAAACAACCATAAAAGTTAAACCAGTTACTTTTGCCTTCCATTTGATATAGCAATGGATATGGCAGAGAGCTCCTGGCAGAGAGGTTTGAAAAATAGATCTGGGGAGTAAGCTGACCTGCATTGAAATCTGTTTGACCTTTTACAGTTTGTGTGATCTTGACATACTATTTAATCTTTCCAAACCTCAGGTACCTGTAAAGCAAAGGTGATAGTACCTACCTCATCAGGTTGTTGTAAGGATCAAGTGAGATTTTAGAGTTAGTGTCTAGCCCACAGGAAGCATTCAGGAAATTATGTAAAATTGTTTATAATTTAGTGATATTGGAAGAATCACCTATGGTGGGTAGGGGAAAAATATCTCATAAAATAGTATGTCTTAAACACGAGTTATTCAGAACTGTTGTGTATCTGAATGAAAATTAAATCAATCAAAAAAGTAATACCGGGCAGCTGGGTGGCTCAGTGGGTTAAGCCGCTGCCTTTGGCTCAGGTCATGATCTCAGGTCCTAGGATCGAGTCCCGCTTTGGGCTCTCTGCTCAGCAGGGAGCCTGCTTCCTTTCCTTTCTCTCTGCCTGCCTCTCTGCCTACTTGTGATCTCTCTCTGTCAACTAAATAAATAAAACCTTTAAAAAAAAAAGTAATACCAACAACAAAATACAGTCTTTGTTGGTATATCATATAACTTTAATATGATTGTATAAGTTCAAGAAAACATTGTATGTTAATCTTTCTTTTAATTCCTTCAGAGGAAAAAATGCTCTTCACAATAAGGCAATAATATACAGGTAATAGTTATTAGTCATACTTTTTTCCTGCAAGAGGCAGAAGTAGATCAAGATTTAGTGAGGTTTAAAGCCTATAGAATTCTTGGGGCCCCCTTCAAGAACTGGCAGGTGAGGTGAGCCCAATACTTTCCAGTACTTATGGGGAGTAGGAAGCAGATTTTTGGGGGAAGCAGAATTACGGGGAAGACTGAAGCAGAATTTCCTGATAGCGGGAAAGCCGAAGAAATAGCAGCCACAAAGGCAAATTATCCTAGAGGCCTGCAGGGGTAAACAAACAAACAAACAAACAAAAGTGGTGCTTCATAGTTACCTGAAGTTGGTTTCACTGCTGGAGAAATTTTCTGACAGAATCCCTTGAGAGACTCTAGTCCAGTCAGCCTATGCCTGATGTTGGGGGTCCTGCTGAATGATGTTGTCCCACTGAATGAGGTTGTCCCACTGCACAGGGTGCATATGGAACTATTGGTTTCAGTGTCTCCCAGACCATGTGGACATGTGAGGATTCCTTGCACCTAGTGAGACTCCTGACTCCATACCTCCGTAAAACTGAGAGGAAATAAATACATTTTAATATAAATGTTAGTTAACATTAAGGTACCCTGTCAAAAATATAAAATCTTAAACAATCCAGCTTAAACAGTTTTAAACAATTGTCTTAAACAATCCAGCTGTATAACAGTTATGACAAAGATACCTATAACATAGTGGCAGAAAAAAAGTTTTGTTCATATAGACATATATAAGGAAATGCAAACCAGAAAGAAAGCAGGGATGCTAAATAAAATTCTAAGAGATGTAAACACATTTTTACAAATTCCTAAAGATTTTTTAAAATCATAAAGATGCAATCATGTGTATTGTTACATATATTATATATATAATTCACTATTTGTTTATATATATAATTCACTGTAAGTTTATATATAGTGAGATATATAGAGAGTCCTGTATATATGTATATACAAATTCGCATATATACACACACACACACATAATCCCTTAAGCAATATAGTTGCAAAATACATAGTGCTAAACTTCTCTAAAAATTAAGATTACTTGATTTTAAAAATCTTTATAGGAGACATTTATATGCCTCTCACAGAATTTGACATGTTAAGCAGATAAAATATAAATATTAAGATTTGAATAATAAAATTCTTATTTTTATAGATGCTTCAGCCAGACTTTCTGGGATTGATTCCTCCTTGATCTCTTGTTTGGATGCTCTTGGACCATTTAGTTAACTTCTGGGTGCTTCAGTTTCCTTGTTTGTTAGTTGTGGAAAAGAATAATATAATGCTAATCAGGTTGTTGTGAGGATTAAATGGATTACCAGTTTAAATACTTAAAACATTTCCTACCACATATTTTGAGCTGTTAGAAGTTACCTCTCATTATCACCATCACATCATCCTCATCTTCATTCTCATCCTCATCATCTTCCCCTAGAAAAATATAGTTCATTCAGGTTGACCCAGATAGATCTAAAAATCTTGAAATGACTAACAATCATAGAAGAGATTGGAGAGGTGGTTTTCATTGTCCACCAAAATCCTTAATAACAATGAGAGCAACAACATAACAACAACAAAACAATAATTTTTGAATGAATGAAATGAATGAAAGGCTTGTCAATTTTTTTTTAATTTTTCCAAAGCCTTTAGGAGAATCTACTGTCATCTGTCGGTCTATCATAATCATCATTATTTATTAAAACTCAACTTTATATGATATACTTTACATGAAATAAAATATACTCATTTTTGCAGTTTGAGAAGATTTGTTAGATGAATATACCCATGTAACTGCTGACACAATCAGAAACAGGATATTTTTGTCACTTTAAAATATTCCCTGTGCCTTTTTGCACTTAATCTTCACCTATCTCAGCCATAAGAAACCATTCTCTGTTTTCTGGTCAGTATAAAATTGCTTTGGCTTTTTTTCAAGATATTTTTTGGTATTTTTTTTAAGATTAATTCAAATAGTAGCGTGCCTGGGTGGCTCAGTGTGTTAAGTGTCAGCCTTCAGCTCCGGTCATGATATCTGGGTCCTAGGATAGAGCCCCGCTACGGTTTCCTGCTCCTCAGGGACTTTGCTTCTTCCTATCTCTCCACCCCTTCCCATGCTCATTCTCTTTATCGCTCTCAAATAAATAATGAAATCTCTGTTAAAAAGGGACTAATTCAAATAGTGAATATTAGTAATTTTTATTTTTTTAGTGTTGACTAGTTTTACATTTATGAATATATCACAATTTTTAAAATTTATTATACAGATAGGCATTTGTGCTGTTTTCCAATATTTGCCTATTACAAAAAAGTCGTCATGAATTCTTATTGCAGATCTTTATGTGGATATATGCTTTCAGTACCTTTGGGGAAGTATTTAGTAGAGCTGCATATTTTAAGAACCGTCAAATTGCTTTTGAGGGCAGTTTTAACACTTTACACTTCTACCAGCCAGGTGTAAGTGTTCTAGTTGTTTCATATCCTCAAAAACCTTTGGAATTTTCCGTATTCTTAATTTTGGCCTTTCTAATGGGTGTGCAGTAGTATTTCATTGTGGCTTTAATGTTTGTTTCCTTGATGAACAATGATGTTGAATACCCATTTTATGTGTTTAAATGTCATACAGATATCTTTGGTGAAATGTCTGTTCATATATTTTTAAAATTACTTTAATTGGTTGTTTTGTTTTTGAGCTGTGAAAATACATTAATGATGTATTTCAGAGATCAGCCATTTTTCATTTTGGGGAAGCCCAGTATTTCTATTTTTTTTCTTGTAGGTTTTATGTTTTTGTATGTGAAGGTGTATGTCTAAGTGTGTGTCTTAACAAGTCTTTGCCTATTCCAAGATCTTGTACATTTTCTTCTAGGAGTTTTAAAGTGTTTTTTTTTGTTTGTTTGTTTTTTTTTGTTTTTTTTTTTTAAGATTTTGTTTATTTATTTGACAGAGAGAGATATCACAAGTAAGCAGAGAGGCAGACAGAGGGGGAGGGGGAGCAGGCTCCCTGCTGAGCGGAGAGCCCCATGCGGGGCTCCATCCTAGGACCCTGAGATCATGACCTGAGCCGAAGGCAGAGGCTTAACCCACTGAGCACCCAGGCGCCCTGAGTTTTAAAGTTTTACCTTTAGGTTTGTGATTGATTTCAAGCTTTCTTTTTTATGTATATGGTGTGAGGTGAGGTTCAAAATTAATTTATTCCAAATGAACATCCATTTCTTTAGGCATTATTTCGTGAAATATGATGCTTTTATCTTTGAACTGTCTTGACACAGTTGTTTAAATCAATTCACCCTATAAGTGCATGTCTATTTTTAGACATTATATTTTATATTCTAGTGGCCTGTATTGGCAATACCATACTAACTTGGTCACTTTAGATTGCTAGTGAATGGGTGAAATTAAAGTATAATTCTTCCAACTTTGTTATCATTTTAATTTTACTTCATTTCCATATGTATTTTTACTTTCTTGGTTTCATTTCCATATAAATTTCAGCATCATTTGATAACTGTCCCAAGAAAACCTACTAGGACTTTGATTGGAATTATTTCAAATCTATAGACCTATTTGCAGATAACTGACTTCTTAAAAATATTGAATTTTCTGGTCCATGAACATGGTATATTTGTTCACTTATTAATTAATTTTATTTATCTCAATAATTCTTTGTCGCTTTTAGTGCATAGTTTAATTTATTATTATTTTTAAAAGATTTTATTTATTTATTTGACAGTGATCACAAGTAGGCAAAGAGGCAGGTAGAGAGAGAGAGGAAGGGAAGCAGGCTCCCCGTTGAGCAGAGAGCCCGACATGGGGCTCCATCCCAGGACCCTGGGATCATGACCTGAGCCGAAGGCAGAGGCTTTAACCCACTGAGGCACCCAGGTGCCCCTAGATCTTAATTTAGAAGCCTGATTCACATCCCATTGCCCTGTAGTGATTAAAGATTAAGAGAATGAGAAATCATCAGCAGAAGTTCATAAGAAGGAGCTGCTATAGTGATGTAAGGAAAGACAGATGGAAGAACGACCAAATCGCATTTGAGATAGAATGAGAAAAGATTATTTGGAGACAATGAGTGTAGTCAATTCTTTTAAGATGTTTTAATGTAAAAAGAAGCAGGGAAATGAATTGGTAGCTGGAGGAAGATGTGAAGTCAAAAAGGTTGTTGATTTTTAAGGTGGTCAAAATAGCAGCAGATCTTTGTGTTGTAATGATACAAAGAAAAGCGAGAACTGTTGATTCTGAAGAGTAAAGTACGCATACCTGGAACCGTCGCTTGAGTATGTAGGAAAGCATATAAAAGAGAGCATTGGGATTATGGACATTGGGGAGGGTATGTGATTTGGTGAGTGCTGTGAAGTGTGTAAACCTGGTGATTCACAGACCTGGGGATAAAAATATATGTATATAAAAAATATATGTTTATAAAAAATAAAAAATAAAAAAAAAAAAAAAAAAAAAAAAAAAAAAAAAGAGAGCATGGTCACTGGAGCACAATAGAGAGCTTGACTTGAGGAAGGAGTGTGGCTTACCCAGACTCAGAACGAGTGAAGGCAGAGTGTATGGGTCCAGTGCATACACATGACTAGCTGCAGTGGTAGGAGCTATAGAAGGTCTCTTTTGATTCTTATTTTCTTATCAGTGAAATAGGTAGCAAAGTCTTGGAATATGGGCTAGAAGTTTAGGAGATCTAACTAAAGGAGTGCTCTTTAAATTGGATAAATCCGGGCGCCTGGGTGGCTCAGTGGGTTAGGCCGCTGCCTTCGGCTCAGGTCATGATCTCAGAGTCCTGGGATCGAGTCCCGCATCGGGCTCTCTGCTCAGCAGGGAGCCTGCTTCCCTCTCTCTCTCTCTCTGCCTGCCTCTCTGCCTACTTGTGATCTCTCTCTGTCAAATAAATAAATAAAATCTTTAAAAAAAAAAAAAATAAAATAAATTGGATAAATCCATTTTTAAGGAAGAAACCCTCTACATGGTGACTATTTTTCTCATATCTCAGTAGAAAAATTCAGCGTTTTGGCATTTTTATAAATAAATAAAATTTTATTTTGGAAGGGGCAGAGATGGTTTTAATTAAAAATTAGACGTTCAATTAAGATGAATATCATAACTATAAAATAGTTCATTCAGTTTGCCTTCTCATGAATTGGAACTCATTTGAGTTCACCTAATGTCAAGAAACAGTAATTGCTCTCTCGGGCCTCTTACGATGGTGGTTAGACCCTATGTAGAAATGAAGAATATGATGGATATAGTTACAGAAGAATTTCATGGAAATTGTAAGATAAAGTCGTAAAATGTAGCCATAGAAACCTTCTGGCTCATCAGATAAAAAAAGCAAACTGAGTCTGAACGATATCTTTTGGTTTATTCACATTTTATTTGTGGGTTTATCTTCCCAGTTTCCATTCAGTTTAAGATGCTGAGAGTGTAAGTTCTTTTCATTACAACATGAAAATAAGTCCAAGCAATATTCTGCTCTCATGTTACAGCCATGCTTGTATGTGTTGGTGTCTCTGTATGTACGCAGCTATTTTTCCTATTTTTAGCTTTTTAAATTATTGTTAGCTTTTTTTTCAGTAAGAAGTTAGTCCCTCGCAAACCAGTGGCAAGACTCAAACATATTAAAAAGTTTAGCTGGAGGGCTGGGTGTGAAACACAAACAGCATTCTTTCCCTTACAGAGTTGTTTTGCAAATACATGCACACTTGTTCTTGGTCTCTGGAGATTATAAATATGTTACCTAGGAGAGCAGCGATACTCTTTTGGACTTGACTCCACTTTCTTTACATACTTTTCCGTCTTTTAGGAGCCTCGTGCACATATTTTAAAAACATGATTTAGAATGGATTTAGTGCCAGTGCATAAGATCCTTTGATTTTATTTTCCTTTTCTGTTCACCCTAACTAGTAGCGGGAGTTACTGGCATGCTTCAGAAAGCTTACTTGCGTTTGAATACAGTCTAAATCAGTGCAGACCCTTGACTGACTTAATCTTCGCTTGCAAATGACAATGCAGTGAAAACAGAGGAAGAAAAAAAAAATTGACTTCCTTTCGTATTGGAAACCTAATAAATAGTTAGCCTGACCCAGTTTTCAATAAGATTTTCTGATGACCCAACAGGAGTGACTATCTCTAGTCAAAGAAGGGGAGGGTGAATTTAATCTTTCATGCCACTGGAATGGCAGCTGCTCTCAGCTCTCTCTGATTCTGTGAAGGATGGTGAAGATAGAGCTGTTTTTTCGGTATAGGGAGCATTTTCCTTTTGAATATTCCAAACGGGAGACTTGCCCATGTGCCTCAAGAACTAATTGTCTAGGTTCCGTCAGGAATGCAGCAGGAGAGGAGCGTATTTTATGCTTAAGACCAGAGAAGAGCCACGCAATACTCAGTGGATAAAAGGCTTGCAGTCCCAGCTGGGAAAAAGAGTCCCATTATCTCCCAGCTGCATAGACATTCCATACGGCTTGGTTCTGCCTGGATGCACAGCATGCCTGGCTGAGAGCTTGAAACAGAGTTCTGCAGAAAAATTGTAAAGATCCCGAGACATTTCCCTGGTAAGATCTGTAAGTACAAAATTGTGCTGTCTGCTGCAATGAGAATTTTCCTGGGCAAGCTGCAGCTTTTCTTCCTTTCAATGTCTTTGTATTAGCATTACAGGTAAAAGCTGGGTTTGGGGGAGCAGTGACTGCTTTATTTATGCTATGTTTCTATGATGTTGATGCTTAAAATGCATTTATTCCTTGTAAGAGAAAATGTATTGAATCTGTATTCTGGGGAGCTCAGGATCAAACCAGGGAAAGAGAGACTACAGGTACATTTTTCAGTGTTTCACTTGTCTTTGCTGCAGTAAAACTAATGGGCAAGATGGGATGACAGTGCTAATTCTGGTACTTTAGGATGGCTTCACACCCTTTCTGTAATGGCAAATGGGGAAATGTTATTGCTAATTTTTTTTTTTTTTCATCCAAGGGTAGAGGGGTGGGGTTTGCAGTGTCCGACAGATGATTTAAAGGAATGGTTATAAAAAGTTTCCTGGGGGAGGGATTTGGTGAGGGGAGCAGTGTAAGACTGGAGGTCACATGATCCCCCCCAAATTTTGTCTGGCATTTTGCTTTTCACCCAGCTTCCAGATAATAGCTTCTGGAGTTTCCATTCACAATAGTTAAGCTTGTCAGTATTAAACTACCCATAATACTTTATGAAAAGTTTCAGAAGTTGATAACTTGGGAACAAAACTTATAAGAGCTCTAAGATTAGCCATGTAGAACCCATTATGTTAATGAAATACTGTCAATTTGGGGGGTTTGAGGAGAAATTGGAATTCATAGTTCTTGCTTCTCCGACTGAAAACTATGTTTAAATAATCAGCATCCTGACTATGTCTTCTGGGAAATATTCACAGAATGACTAAACAGAAGTTATACTGAGAGAAAATGGGGAGAACAGTAGAATTACACAGAATCAATTTGGAAAATGAGGTATTCATAATTGTATCTATAGTAGCAATGTTTTTTTAAAAATTTTGTAAGAGAAAGAGCCATATGTTAAATATTGAGATTCCAGTTTTGAGCAATCTTCATTTATCTGATGTGTTTATCGTTATTGTTGTTAAAGATTTCATCGGTTTATGTGTATTGTATTTTATAAGATATTTAAGCACACTCTCCTGTGTCCCACCCCCCTCATACATGTGTAAACCTACACAAATTCAGAAAACAAACATACACAGACACAATACTGACATGATTTGTGTAACAAACAGAAATCCAGAGTCATTTCATCTTTGATGCTTCAGTGATTTTTTTAAAGCAATATCATGGCTGTGCAATTCAGAGATTTCAAATATATAAATTTGCAATTTTTATAAGGGTTTCTATGAGGTTATATAAATGCATAACTTATCACATCTTAGCCAGAAAGCTTGTCATTTATAAACTGCACTGCATTACTTCCTTTGAACATTTCTAGTGAAGTGCCAGAATAGTTTGTTTAGTATTCCATATGTAACTTGCCCTAATGAAAACAAATTCACATTGTCATTTGGAGAATTAATACATATTTGGTTTTAGCTTAGACAAAAAACAAACAAACAAACAAACTCAATTATCTTGTGAAAAGAATATGAGGTATATTAAGTTGTTTGCATTCTTTTGTGTTTTTGACAAATGAAAACACTCAGTAATACAAAAGTAAGTTTGTACCTTTTATTTTAGTGGAAGGAGAGGGGTTATGAAATATTTATTTTTTTCACTTACATATTTAACATCATATTAATTAGAATGCAATAACATAAGCTATACTCCTTAAAATTAACTCAAGCTAAATATAAAAGTTCAATAAAGACATCTTGTCACCTGTAAAAAAAAATCATGATATTTGTAGGCATCCTATGCCAAAATTCAAATAACAAAATGAGAGGGAGAGACTTAAGAAAAATTCTTTCTTATCATACATTTTTATTTGTTTGTGGCAGATAAGTATTTAGATAATGTGATCAGTGATAGAAAAGAAGTGATTAAAAGAAGATGATCCTACCTTATTCTTTAAAAAAAAAGTATTAAATTTATTTTATATTTGGATTAAATACAAAAAAATAGAGCTGATATGAAACTGAAGAATTTGCTGAATTTCAGGTATTTGTTTCTTACCCCTCCCCCCAATAAAGGGATATTAGGTCCACAAAAATAACACATGAATTAAGAACAAAAATTAAGAAAATATTAGTAGTTTGAGGTCACCCATTTTTTTGATTCATATTTAAATATCAAGCAATCTCTTGTAAGCCATTGCTGTGATAGTTAAAGAAATTTAACTTTTTGGTTATTTATGGTTATTTTCCTTACGTACACCACCTGAACCTCAATTATATTACCAGTATTACATTATTGAGATTTATAGTATTTACATTCTGGCTTAATTCACACAGTCTTAGTTAGACTTACTTGGAATTTGAAAAAAATCCTTACCAATTACTTACTATTCAATTAATCACTCCTGTATTCTTAATTTTGAAATATTTCTTAGATTGTTAGATTTCACTGATAAGTAGTACCTCTCCACTAAAGAAACAGTCATAGATGCTATATTTTCTATGTGCCTACATAGAACATCTTCTTTTACCTTATACATGGAAGACACATTAATCTTCTTGAATCAAACGTATTTTTCCCCTTTAAAAACTTGCAAATATTTGTAAACAATACTGGAGACTCTTCCCATACTGAATGTTGGTGTCCATTAATTATTAGGTATGTCTGAAATTTCCGTCCTTGAATATAAGTTGCTCTTTTTGATGTATGTCCACGTGATTCTTTTGGGATTTGTTTGTTTGTTGGATTTTTTGTTTTGTTTTGTTTTCTTTGTTTTTTGCCATAGTATATTCTAGAGTTAGACAGTTTTCATCAAATTTGCTTAAATATGATGTACTGCATTGATTCAAGATTTTTATGTTTCAATTTTATTGTTGTTACACTCTGTATTTGATTTTTTAGTTGTTATTATATTACTTTTTCCTTTTCTTCTGTATCACCACTTATGAGCATGTTGGACCTCATTTGTCTGTCTTCCACATCTATCATTTTATCCAAATTTATTTTTAATTTTATACTTTTTCAGTTCATTTTGATTTTCTTTTTAAAAATGTACATGGAAAGATTATATTTTAGAGATATTTAATCTATAGAAGAGTAATTGTCTAGCACTTTGTTCAAACTGTGGCTGATTCTTCTTGAGATTTACATTTTTAACTGTGTTTCTCTTAGTTTTTTTCCCTTCTATCATTTTATTCAAAAATGTATGCGTGAGGGATGAACAGAGAAAGTACAGAGGATTTTTAGGTGAAACAATCTGTGTGATACTGTCCTGGCAGATACTTGTCACTATGAATTTGTCTAAACCCATAGAATATATAATATCAAGAGTGAACCCTGGTATGAACTATGGACTTGGGGTGAAAGTTATGTATCAGGGTAGGTTCTTTGATTATTAACAAATTATAAAACTGTGTACACTGTATTGGTGATGTTAATCATAGGGGAAGCTGTGTATGTATGGGGACAAAGAGTATAATGTATCAGATTTGGGGGAAATCTGTATCCTCCTTAAAGTAAATGAAGGAGAAGGTACTTGTCAGCTTTCCTATGTGCCTCCATCCACCCACTTCATGTAGGTCTGTGTTTTTGTTTTTGATTTTTTAGTATTTGGCAGGAGTGGAAATGTGCTTCAGAATCTATGTTGTGTTTGCAAGCATTTTTATTAAAGACAGAAGGCTTTTTATTTTGATTTTGTATCCCACCAACATCACTGTGTTTTTCTTTCTCTTTGCTGTTTCTGTATATCGAGAGGAATTAAATTCTCTTTATTAAATGAACTTCAAATAAAAATCTTTCAGTTTAAGAGAATTATTTTAAATAAAAATTTCATTAGAAAATGAAGTTATTCCCATTATTCATATTGAAAAGATCTATTCCAGTCAAAATGGAGTATGTACTATGTAATACTTATTGTGATGAAGGCATAACACAGGGCATATTAGGGAAGAAGAAAAAGCGAGTCAGTCATTGGACACTCTTTTGTTATTCTTTTATTTATCATTTTATTATTACTATATTTTCATTTTTTATTCTTTTATTTTTCATTCTCCTATCAGTCTTTAACACTGAAGTTTATGGCCTACTTAACTATCTTGCAAGGAATCTTAGAGTAATATAGAGTGAATTTGGGTCTTAGTAACATGAATCAAAATTAGGAGTCTCAAATATTTTATGGCAGTAGGGTGGACATAAAATTTACACATAACAACCTTCAAATTAAATGAATACATGAATGAAATTACTTAGACATTAAGATTTTTTAAAGAGGCCATCAGAGAGTCATGTATCCTATGAAGTACAAAACAATCTTAACTAGTAAAAGAAGTTCCATTCTCTGGAGTGTGTATAAAATGACACCAAGATTCTGGAAGCAGGCTTCTTGTGATGAAGGGCTACATACCATCTAAATATTTGCTCTTTTACATTTGGCACAGAATAGCTTTGTGGTTTAGAGCAAGTAACAGCCTTTCTGTACCTCCATTTCCCATCCACAATGGGGATAATAGTAGAATTGATTTCATCGTAATAGCAAGAGAAATAAGTAGGTTAACATGTAAAAATACCTTTGAGAAAGGCTTGAAATTAATAAGCACTCTTTATGTTAGTTACTTGATTATTTTTATATTAGTGTTACTATTATAACATTTTGTCTATGAGACTTGGGATTGATTGGGAAAAAATAATATAAAACAATGAAAAAATAAGAATTATAATCATCTAATCATTTATAATGAGTATTTAGTAGAGAATTAAATTTGGAGGTGTAAATTATAGTTAGATATGAAAATGGAGCTCAGGGAATCTTGTGAGAAGATTCAGAAATGCTGGTTCTCAGATTCACCTAGCCTAAAAATAGAAATAATAGTTTTTCATGGAATAAACAATCAGAGCTGATCAAGAAAAACAGTGCATTTAATTTTCTGACTATAAAAACAATATACAGAAAAACAGAAGAAAATAATAAGCCATAATTCCTTTTGCCAAAGAAAACCATCACAAAATACTTGTGAATTTCTTTTGTTGTTAATGGTTTTTGTTTTTCTTTTTTTTTTTAAATTAAAATTTTAATATCCTAAAAAGGTACTGTGTGAACCTGGAAACAACAATAAAATTTGAGCCCATAGGAAAAATACTAAAATAAAAAATTAATCCCACATATTTCTAATCCCACTTCCCAGAGATATTTTCAACAGTTTATTTTAATGTATTTATTGTTTATTGTCCTTTATTGGATTTAGTAAGCATTCAATATTCATTTCTTCCAACTTTTACTATCTTAAAAATTAGATAATTTGTTACATTTCAGTGAACATAAATATTTAAACATAAAATAAATCTTTATATTTTCCAAAAAAAGCTAAAGATAATATATATCCTTTCACAAACAGGACAATGGCTTGTTTAAATTTCCTCCAAGATATTCCTGCCAACGTCCATATTTCTATTATTTTATTTTTACTTTGTTTTTAAATTTCTCTAAATATTTTATCAATATTAAATTTATGACATCTTTTTTCTGAGTTATTTATTAACCATTTCTTCTTACTACAGACATACACCTGTGGGTTCATTTCCTGTCTACTGAAGACCATTTAAAGATCATTATCGAAAGTCTTAAATTCTCTTACAGTTTACCTTCTAAAAATTACTTACTTTTCTCACATTTTAAAATTATAATGCAGTTGGTTACAGAACTCCATGATGACCAATAATTTTTTTTCTCGACATTTTTTGCATATTTTGTTCATTGCTCTTCTGGAATAGAATTTTGCTCATGAGAAGACTGCTCATAGTCTAACTATAACATCTTTGAAGATATATTTGTCTTTCATTCTGGTAGAATTTAAAAATTTCTCTTTGCAATGATGTCTTTGGGTTCATTACAATGTGTGTAGGTGTGGATTTGTTTTAAATTTATATCACTCTGGCCTCTACAAGCTCCTAAATCTGTCTAACTTCAATTTTGAAAAATTCTCAGCTACTATATATTTACTTTTATCCCTTTTCCATCTTTACTTTCTCTAACATGTTCATTAAGTATTTAAAACTTCTGTTCCTCTTTGTCTTATTTTATATACTTTTATATTCTGCTTTTTTATGTTTCACTCTGTGTGATTTCCTGTCATATGTATTTCATAAATTTATTTTTCTTTTCAGAAAATATTTTTTGATTTCTCTAATTTCTATTACTTATCTTAAAAATTATCTTATTTTAAAGTTGATTTGGTTATTCAATTAGTTTTAGTTTTTTCAGGGACAAATTACTTCATTATTTGTGTTTGCCAAGTCTTCCTCATGGCTGTTTATTCCTTTTGATGTTTGTAATCTTTCTTTTATGAAGACCCACCTTTAGCAGTTGTTGATTCCCATGAGAGACCAGCATTATCATAGTTGAAGATGCTTTGCTACATCATTGTTTCACTTTTGCTTCTAGATTTGCTCTATAATTTCTCCATTTGTACTAGCTTCTATGGTAATTTTTGGCCTAAAATTATCTTAACATGCAGAGAGAATAAATTTAGTTTCTACAACCACACTTGGTAAAAACTTGATTTTCAGCCTATCTCTGGAAGACCCTTTCTTTCCAGCACATAAGCAGAATCCTTTAAAAGCCATGTTTTGTGGAGGGTCCTCTTTTCCTTGGTTTATTCCAGCTCCTTTTGAGTTGCCTCCTCATTTTGGGTCCTCACCAACCTAACTTTGAGTTTCCTCTTCATTTTGGGTCCCTGACAATTTATCTTTCTTGTTTACAACCTTAATTATGCATATTTTAAAGTATTCTTATATAACCTTCTCTGTCTCTATGGTAGACTCTTTCTGCATCATATTGCATAGTATCATATACTACATACATACATACATACATGTATACATACATGTTCACTGCAGTTTTCCTCATCTGCTTCCCACCAAAAAGGAGGTCATCAAATTTTCTGGTTTGCTGATACTTTTTTTTTTCCTGGTATTCTTACAATTTCATATATTTCCTCTGCTGTGTTTTCTGTCAGTTTAGTGATGCTTTAGAGGTCAAGGCATAAACTCACTCCAAAATTGTGAACCACAAGTTAATTATGGAGTTAAAATAAGATTTTTCACAGAAACCAAAAACGTTTTTTCTTAATTTTTAAGTTATTCACTAGTCAATTGTATATGTCTTTCCATTGTTTCCATTCAAACAATTTAATTTACCAAAGTACTGAAGTGCTGTTTTAGTTTGAAAGGACAGTTCATTCGATGAGACAGTATGCTAGGAAATGCTCTAGATGTAGTTAGAAAAACTGGCCAATTTGTGTTGTTTACATATTCTCTAAGAATGGTAGCTATATTAATTGCTATGTTTAATGGTGTACAAGTTCTTAAAATGTAGAGGAAATTATTGAAAATGTTTGTCAGCACAATGATTCCTTTTTTTTTTTTTAAGTTTTTGTTTTTTTGTTTGTCTGTTTGTTTGGACAGAGAGAGACATAGCAATGGAGGTAACAGAATCTGGAGGGGTTGGGGGTGGTGGAGAGGGAGAAGCAGGCTTCTGGCAGAGCAGGGAACCCAATGCAGGGCTCCATGTGGGACTCCATCCCAGGACCCTAGGATCAAGACCTGAGCCAAAGGCAGATACTTAACAACTGAGACACCCACGTGCCCTTTTCTCTTTTTCTATAAGCACAATAATTCCTAAGAACACATTAAACCAAGTACTTAACCAGACCACTCTTCCTTTAGATGACTTCTGTTGATTAAAAGTGAGAATTTTGGATGGATTTTTTATAAGAAGGGGAGGAGAAACTAAAATAAGACATTCTGCAAAGTTCCTCGTAATTTATCACCCTTGTTTGTAAGAGGCCAATATGGACATTTTATTTTCAGTGATTTTATTTGTCCATTATTTCAAAGTTTAATTAATCTGGCTTCTCTTACATTTGTATGATAAAGGGGTTGTATAAGGAGATTTTTGTAGTATCTTTGTAAATATCAGGAGTATAATATACTTGTTGGAATAGAGCTCTTAGCAAAAGAACATAATTTTCCCCTTTAGCACCTATCAAAGTCCTCCAATCAGTAAAGAGCAATAAATGAAAGAGAAGGTCAGAAATCAGACATGCTGCTAATTTTCTGTCAGCTGATATAAGAATAAATTAAAGAAAGTCCTTAAAGTTTTGTTGGGATGAAAAGGTTACAATTACTCAAGTGTTGATAGAAAGTAATTTTTTTGAAGGTAATTTTGTTTACAGTATAACATGAAGATATTTTCTGGGTATTTACTGTTAGCAAATTCTTAAACATGCTTAATTGTGAATATGTGGTGCTAACAGATAAGCTAATTCTGACATTCCTATTTATAAGTTAACACAAAAGTGTATATTCAAGGATTCTCTTTATTTACTTTCTTTTCAGTGTTCCAAGATTCATTGTTCATGCACCACACCCAGTGCTCCATGCAATATGTCCCCTCCTTAATACCCACCACGAGGTTCACCCAACCCTCATCCTCCTTCCCTCCAAAACCCTCAGTTTGTTTCTCAGAGTCCACAGTCTTTCATGGTTTGTTTCTCCCTCCAGTTTTTGCCAACTCACTTCTCTCCTTCTCCCAATGTCCTCCATGTTATTGCTTACGCTCCACAAGAAAGTGAAACCATATGATAATTGACTATCTCTGCTTGACTTATTTCACTCAGCACAATCTCCTCCAGAAGATATTTGAAAATGACACTACAAACGACTGATACCCAAGGATTCTCTTTAAGTTAGCATAGTGGTGGGCACCTGGGTGACTCAGGCAGCCACTTAAGCTGCCTTCCGCTCAGTTCATGATCTCAGGACCCTGGGATCCAGGCCGGGCTCTCTGCTTAGCAGGAAGCCTGCTTCTCCCTCTTCTGCTCCCCCTGCTTGTGTTCCCTCTCTCTCTGTGTCTCTCTCTCCCAAATAAATAAATAAATCCTTTAAAAAATATTAGCGTAGTGGTTGTAATATATGTATTTTTCAGAGGTGAGTGCCTACTTTATTTTAAGTTGATATTTTGTGCAAATTATATCTGTGCAAATTGTGTCTGTGTCTATCCAAAACTTCTAGTTAATTTAGATGAATAATTTAACATACTTAATTACCAATATTAATATTATAACTAAATAAAATGTACTAGCAATAAAGCAATAGTAGAAGTAATTTTAAAGTTTAATTAAATAACCTCTCAGAGCACCAAAATTTATTAATTTCATCTTTATAGATGATTGAAAAATGTGATACATAGTGTTAGTTGCCACTCTTATAAACAGTTTTAAAGGGTTTTTCCTAGCTTTTTAAAAAAATATTTAGTATTCACAGAAGTTTGGGTCATATATTTTGACTTGTTTCATTAACTGTGGTTTTGTTCTGTGCCAGAGTCTAAGTTCTTGAAAGCTTGGACCTTGGCTTATTCCTCTCTGTATATCCAGTGCCCGTTTGTAGTAGACAGTGGTCTCCACTAATATCTTAATTCCACAAATGTTGCCTGAATACTTACTGTGAGATTGATGCCATTCCAGGCATGGGGATGTTTAACTCTGAATAAGATTGAGAAGAGTTCTGCTATTGTGAAGTTATAATTTCAATATGTGTTCTTAAACTCAGTTAAGCATTCATTTCTACCAGTTGGTGGCTAATATTGTTAATTTTATATCTTATTTGAGAAATGAACATTAGAAGTTAATAAATTATCTGATTCCAAGATAATTTTTTTTTAAAATAAAATACTGTGATATAGTGAGAAATAGCAAAGGACTACATTAAAAGGTATATGTATTTGCTTGGAATAATAATTATCTCTCAGTTGTGATAAATAGTGATGTATTCTAGGTTATGCAAAGGATTTATAATCTGCCAAAAAAAAGAGTAGATTAATGGAAAGTAGCATCTCATGTTATATATATGTCCCCATAATTGTCTAATCACATATCCTGTCTCTTTTGCCTGAATGTTATTCATTTTCATCAAGTAAGTAGTACTTACAGACTTACTGGGATGATGAAATCTGTTCAGAATTTGCAAACTACATCAAATACTTAAGTAACTTTGGAAAATTATATAGCAAGTAAAGAAAATAAAAGACAAACATTTATTTATTTAAACTATTTTTATTGAAGCAGAATTAACATACAATGTTATATTAGTTTCAGGTGTACAACATATTGATTTAGTAATTATATACATTTCTCAGTGCTCATCACAATAAGTATAGTCACCATCTGTCACCATACAATGTCATCGCAATATTATTGACTATATTTTCTAAGCTGTCTTTTTCATCTCTTGTATGTTGTTGTGTAACTAGAAGTTTTTCCTTCTTAATCTCCTTTTTCTGTTTTACCCGTCCACCTACCCATCTCCCCTCCAGCAACTGCCAGATTGTCCTCTGTATTCAAAAGTTTGTTTTGTGTGTTTGTTTCTTTGTTCATTTGTATTTTATTTTTCACATATAAGTGAAATTGTATGGCATTTGTTTTTCTCTATCGGACTTGCTTTACTTAGCATAGTACCCTCTAGGTCCATCCATGTTGTCACAGATGACAAGATTTGATTCTTCTTTTATGGCTGAGTAATATCACAAAGTGTGTGTGTGTATGTGTATCACATCTTTATCTATTTAACTATTGATAGACACTTGGGTTCTTTATCTTGGCCATTGTAAATAATGCTATATAAAAATAAGGATATATGTATCATTTCAAATTAGTGTTTCTGTTTTCTTTGGGTAAATATACAGTAGTGGGACTAACTGGATTAAGAATATAATTTATTTTATTTTATTTTTTTATTTATTTTTTTTTTTTAATTTTTTATTTTTTATAAACATGTATTTTTATCCCCAGGGGTACAGGTCTGTGAATCAGCACTCACCAAAGCACATACCCTCCCCAATGTCCATAACCCCACCCTCCCTTCTCCCAACCCCCCTCCCCCCAGCAACCCTCAGTTTGTTTTATAAGATTAAGAGTCACTTATGGTTTGTCTCCCTCCCAATCCCATCTTGTTTCATTGATTCTTCTCTTACCCACTTAAGCCCCCATGTTGCATCACCACTTCCTCATATCAGGGAGATCATATGATAGTTGTCTTTCTCTGCTTGACTTATTTTGCTAAGCATGATACGCTCTAGTTTCATCCATGTTGTCGCAAATGGCAAGATTTCATTTCTTTTGATGGCTGCATAGTATTCCATTGTGTATATATACCATATATTCTTGATCCATTCATCTGTTGATGGACATCTAGGTTCTTTCCATAGCATGGCTATTGTGGACATTGCTGCTATAAACATTCGGGTGCACGTGCCCCTATGGATCACTACGTTTGTATCTTTAGGGTAAATATCCAGTAGTGCAATTGCTGGGTCATAGAGCAGTTCTATTTTCAACATTTTGAGGAACCTCCATGTTGTTTTCCAGAGTGGCTGCACCAGCTTGCATTCCCACCAACAGTGTAGGAGGGTTCCCCTTTTTCCGCATCCTCGCCAGCATCTGCCATTTCCTGACTTGTTGATTTTTGCCATTCTGACTGGTGTGAGGTAATATCTCATTGTGGTTTTGATTTGTATTTCCCTGATGCCGAGTGATATGGAGCACTTTTTCATGTGTCTGTTGGCCATCTGGATGTCTTCTTTGCAGAAATGTCTGTTCATGTCTTCTGCCCATTTCTTGATTGGATTATTTGTTCTTTGGGTGTTGAGTTTGCTAAGTTCTTTATAGATTTTGGACACTATTCCTTTATCTGATATGTCGTTTGCAAATATCTTCTCCCATTCTGTCAGTTGTCTTTTGATTTTGTTAACTGTTTCCTTTGCTGTGCAAAAGCTTTTGATCTTCATGAAATCCCAATAGTTCATTTTTGCCCTTGCTTCCCTTGCCTTTGGCGATGTTCCTAGGAAGATGTTGCTGCGGTTGGGGTCGAAGAGGTTGCTGCCTGTGTTCTCCTCAAGGATTTTGATGGATTCCTTTCTCACATTGAGGTCCTTCATCCATTTTGAGTCTATTTTTGGGTGTGGTGTAAGGAAATGCTCCAATTTCATTTTTCTGCATGTGGCTATCCAATTTTCCCAAAACCATTTATTGAAGAGGCTGTCTTTTTTCCATTGGACATTCTTTCCTGCTTTGTCGAAGATTAGTTGACCATAGAGTTGAGGGTCTATTTCTGGGCTCTCTATTCTGTTCCATTGATCTATGTGTCTGTTTTTGTGCCAGTACCATGCTGTCTTGATGATGACAGCTTTGTAATAGAGCTTGAAGTCCGGAATTGTGATGCCACCAACTTTGGCTTTCTTTTTCAATATCCCTTTGGCTATTCGAGGTCTTTTCTGGTTCCATATAAATTTTAGAATTATTTGTTCCATTTCTTTGAAAAAGATGGATGGTGTTTTGATAGGAATTGCATTAAATGTGTAGATTGCTTTAGGTAGCATAGACATTTTCACAATATTTATTCTTCCAATCCATGAGCATGGAACATTTTTCCATTTCTTTGTGTCTTCCTCAATTTCTTTCATGAGTACTTTATAGTTTTCTGAGTATAGATTCTGTGTCTCTTTGGTTAGGTTTATTCCTAGGTATCTTATGGTTTGGGATGCAATTGTAAATGGGATTGACTCCTTAATTTCTCTTTCTTCTGTCTTGTTGTTGAAGAATATAATTTATTTTAATCCTTCTTTTAGTTCGTGAAAGGTATATGCCTTTATTATGCAAAATTTGGAAAATGCAGAAAAATTACTGATTATCTTATCAAGATTATCTTATCAAGCTATGGCATCCTTTCAGTCATCTTTGTGATTGTGTGTATAAAATACAACTTTGGGGTGAATCTATATGTTTTGTTTTATAACTTGTTCTTGTTAATGTACTATGAACATTTTCAAATTTCATAAATATTCTCTTAAATCTGAGGGATAATCACACCAGATGGGTGTGCCATAAATTTTCACAAACCAATAATGTATCATCGGATATTTAGTTTTTTAGAATTATTTACTACCTATGAAAAAAATATGATGCTTACCTATATATATCTTTATAGCTAAATATTTTATATACATCTCTGATTACATTAAAAATTAATCCATAGTATTAAAATTTCAGTGTTAAATGGTGTGTATTATTTTAAAGGTGACAGTATGTATATTACTTAATTGTCCTTGGGGAAGACAGTTCCATCTGTACTTCCAGGAAGCTGAATTCTTATTGCCACATACTTGTAAAGAGTACATGTGTGTATCGTGAATACTCTCCTGTTGGATTGGCAAAATAAACACACAAATAAACTCCATTCCAATATTGCTCTAAATCACCCTTTTTCCATAAATATGGTCTGAGTATTTCATGAATGTTCATGGAACACTTGTATCTGCTCCTTTTGTTAAGGTCAGCCCATATCATTTGTTCTTTTTTCCATTGGTATTGTACAATTTTTTTTTTCTTTTGCTCAAGAAGTTCATCATACATCTAGAAGATCACATTTATTTTTCACACATTTCAAACTTTTTTCTAAGTTTATAATATAATTGAATTTTAGGCATGAAACCTTGTAAAATGTGTGAAATAATATCTGAACCTCAGTTTCAATGTGTATACAGTAGCCTGACTTCCACAAAGTCAAAGAACTACATGAAAACTGAATGAGTTAATGTGTCCAAATATGTTTTTGTTACAGTGACATACAACTACTGATATAAAATTACTGTTCTCAGTCTCATTAAATTAAATCATTATTTAATATAGATTGTTTATTAAGTCATAAAATCTAAATGAAAAAAATTGAAGTTACTAAGGAGAGAGACTGTGTTTTTGACTTTATAGTTCCAGCACCTCACAGTATCTGGCATGTGTTGGGTACTTAACAAATGCTTGCTCTAATGAATGTAGATTCTAAATATACTAGAGAAGCATTAAATTAAATATATTTGTGCTTATTCCAAATATGCTGTTATTGTGTCATCTAAATCTAATAGTGTCAAAAATAAGATACATTAAAATGATAATTAATGTTAAATTTATGTCTCTGCCCTTGGCAGCCACTATAATCTAGTCCACGATGAAGCAATCAGAAAATTAAAGTAGTTATTTATTATATAACTACAAATTGTATTTGACCCATCTTTGGAGTTGATGTGTGTTGTGGTCTTTCAGGGATTTGGCCTATTAGGATAATTCAGAAGTGCATATAGGTACTAGAAAATAGTTTTGAGGTTTTACCTGTAATTTTAAATATCTCTGGATCCGGCAACAATTTATATACAGAGAGACAGACAGTATATGTGAGGTGTTTGATAATTTCTTTTTCAGATATCTCAAAGAATATGAGATTCATAATTGGCTTCTCCAGATGCTCAGAAGAACTTATTTTTGTATTAACCTGCATTTAACTTAGTATAACTTATTATGTTCATATATGATGCTATTTTATTTTGGAGAAAAATAATGAGATGTTTGGCTTTGCCAAACAGCATTTTAGGAATAAATTTTTGTTTGATTTGGACCTGACTATATCCATTTGTTTGGCATATTTAATAAAATAAAAGTCATCAAATAAACTTATTTTATTTCTGTTTAGGATCAGGACATTTCTAAATAAGGTTATGCTGTAGTAAAAATTAACCTCTAAATCTTTCTTTTCTTTCTTTCTTTCTTTTTTTTAATCAAGAGCTCTTGCTCATTTTATTCAATGACATATTCAGGAAATGTCAATATAATCTACTTTAAGCAAAAAGAGCACAGACAACAAATAAAAATCAAATATTATTATATGCATGTTCTAAGTGTTCTTTTTACACATTGTTTTTTGTCTTCCAGCCTTATTTAGATATAATTGACGTATAACCTGTTATTTTCAGGTATACAATATAATAATTTGATGAATGTATATTTTGAAAAATGATTACCATAACAAAGTTAGTGAACACAACCATCACCTCACATTATCACTTTTTTTTTTCTTTTTTTATAGTGAGAAGCTGTAAGATCTACTCTTTTGGCAACTTTCATATATACAATATACAGTATTGTTAACTATAGTCACCATGCACAGCATTACATCCCCAGAGTTTATCCTATAACTGGGAGCTGGTTCCTTTTGACCACTGTCTGCCATATTCCCCCACCTCCACGCTCACACCCTTCCCTGGCACCTCTCATCTGCTCTCTGTTTCTGTGTGTTAGGTTACTAATTCCATAAGTGAGATTATACAGTATTTGTCTCTCCTTCTCTGTTTTAGTTCACTAAAAGGCCCTCAAATTTCATTCATGTTGTCACAAATGGCAGAATTTCTTTCTTTTTATGGCTGGAAGATATTCCAATATTTCTGTGTATTGTGTATGTGTATATGTATGTATGTTTATACACATACCACATTTTCTTTATACATAAAGAATTTATATTCAACCCTTTGTTGAATATAGATTATTTGGCTATCATAAATAATGTTACCGTGACTATTGGGAAACAGATATCTCTTTAAGACAGTGATTTAACTTCCTTCAGATATATACTCAAAACTGGAATGGCTGGATTATATGGAAGCCCTGTTTTAAATTTTTTGAGGAAGGTTCATGTTGTTTTTCATAGTGACTGTACCAATATACAATTCTACCAACAGTGTACAGAGGGAAACAACCCCTATATCTTAGGGAGTTTGAATCCACAAAGAGTTCTCAGTGTGCATCTCTAAGGAAACTATGCTTGAGGAGGAAGTTCAGTGTTAAATTTCATATAAATAAGCTCTTCCACAATTACAGAAAAGAGAATTCTAGTGTCTTGCAGTGGCAGTTAAGTGCTTCCACCCAGAGGTGATACATATTACTTGAATTCACATTTAATTGGCTGAAGCAAATCACTCAGGGGAATGAAAAACTTAAATCACCTACATATTTGAAAAGAGGAGAGTAAGAAACGTTGGTGAGTAGCAGCAATACTTCCCACTTGGAATTTGCTATAAGAAATTCTCTGCCTGGCCCATTTGCTCACTAACTTCAGTTGTGCTAAGCAGTCTCACTCAATACTTCAGGTAACTCTTTCATTTTGTTTTATTGAGATGCATTTTTACTCTTTGTACATATTGAGGAATGAGTATAGTGTGTGATCAACTTTTCTTTGTTTGCTATGCACTAATCAGCACTAATTGCATTTTCACTCATTGATTCACACAGTCAGTAACTATTTATCTGGATCATCTATCCACCATGTCCAAGACTTTGTTTGGAATATCATGGCTTAGAGAAACATGCCTTGTACTCCTGAATCATAGAGCATTTCAGGGAGATATATTTGAATTAAATCATCAGATAAAATAGTACCTGTGTCTGCTTTCCAGAAGAACAGCTACATGGTGCTGTAAGAACCTAAATTGATCAAGTAAGGAAATCCAGGAAAAACTTCCATGGGTGAATGCTGACTAGGTGTTGGTGTTGACTATGTGGCTGTGACGGGGAAAAGTTCATGTAGAAGGAAGAGCAGATGAGTGGAAGAGGCAGGGCGGGGATGAGAGACAGAAAAATGTGGGGTTGAGTTCTAGCGGGATCAAAGGTCCAGGTGCTAGAGGAAGCTGGAGAAGTGGACTAGAAACTAACCAAGAGGTTTTATACCTCAGGTAAAAACTTTGAATATTCTTCATAAAAAAATGGAGGAACTGTTGAAAACCATTGAGAATGAAGTAATATCGTCAAATTTAGATATTGTAATAATCATCCTGGGTACATTGTGAGAAACTTGATCTTTCATTATTCAAATATTTGGCATCAGGTAGATATGGATGTCAAGAAGGAATGGCATAGGCAAGGGAGAAAATAGCCACCTGTTTTTTTTTCCTTTAATAATAAAGCAAACCTTGTTTTGAATTTCACAAATTCTGAAATTTGGTTGTTTGTTGCACTTGTTAACTTTTTCACACAATGGTCAATTATAACATTTGAAGAAAAAAAAGAAAAATAACAGTTTACTAATTTTTAAAATTTTCTTTTTTTTTTCAATAATCTCCATACATAGTGTGGAGCCCAGTGTGGGGTTCAAACTCACACCCCTGAGATCAAGACCTGAGCTGAGATCAAAAGTCAGATGCCCAATTGACTGAGGCACCCAGGTGCTCCCAGTTCACTAATTTTTTTAAGTATAGGTCCAAAGTAGGAAGTTCATAAAATATATAAAATAACAAAATAGCAATCAATAATATATCTTCTGAAAATTACTCCAGAATATTTCCTTAAACTTTAATGTTTTATGGATAACAAGAGTTGTAGTATTTTCATTCTAACCTAAAATTGTATTAACATTTCCTAGGCATGTAAGATTCTCACCGTGGTAGATAATCTTTCAGGATGGTCACCATGTATGTACATGCCATCCCTCCTTTTTTTTTTTTTTTAAGATTTTATTTATTTATTTGACAGACAGAGATCACAAGGAGGCAGAGAGAGAGGAGGAAGTAGGCTCCCTGCTGAGCAGAGAGCCCCATGTGGGGCTCGATCCCAGGACCCTGGGCTCATGACCTGAGCTGAAGGCAGAGGCTTTAACTCATTGAGCCACCCAGGTGCCCTACCATCCCTCCTTTTAAGAAGTGGTGTCTTTTATCTTCCCCTTGACTATGCTTTGACTTTTTGCTTTGAACTCATGACTTACTCTGGCCAAAAGTGGAAGTGAAACCATGCCAATTCTTAGTCCTTGAACAACCAGACTGTTTCTACTTGTATCTGAACATGGTGGTATATGAAGTCATGGTATCTGTAAGAACAATAGAATCCCTAAATGATGAAATACTATACATAGAGAGAGGGTGCTTGAGAGAGAAATGTTTGTTCCCCAGCTAAGAGTCTGTGCTGAAACTTAAAGAGCTTTTCTTGGATCTTCCAGTCCAGTTGCAGTGTCAGTGATCCAAAGAACCATCTAGTGAGCCCACAGAATTTTGAGAAATAATGAATTGTTTTAACTACCAATTTTTGAGGTGGTTTGTTATGTAGCATTAAATAAGTGAAACAGTTAAAATCATTTGGTTAATTTTTACAAGGAAAATAAAATGCTATGGAGTATCTTAAAGATTCCTGTTTTGTACATTGCAGACCCCTAATTTATACATCCTTATTAAATAAAAAACATATGCCAAGATTTGGGACACCCAGGTGGCTCAGTCAGTTAAACGACAGCCTTTGGCTTGGTTTATGATTTCCAGGTCCTAGGCTTGAGCCCTGTGTCAGGCACCTTGCTCAGCAGGGAGTTTGCTTCTTTCTGTCTCTATCTCTGTCTCTGTGTGTGTGTCTATCTCTCTCCCTCTCTGTCTCTCCTCCCTACAAGTTCTCTGTTAGATCCATTTTCAACTTGATTTGTATTATATGTGCAGAGTTGGTTAGAACTTGAACCAAGACAAAAATACAAGATATGTATGCTATTTTGGGGCTTTGAGGTGGGTTGCAGGAAGAACAATAAAGCAGTTTCACAAATACCCATATACTTAGGTCAAGAATATGGAGAACTTTTTTTTTTTCATTCTTGAAAATCTTTATAATTTTCTTAAGTGATTTCTTTAATACACTGTGGACTTGAGTGTTATTTTTATATCAGGTTGTAAATATTGTTTGTTAGAAGTTTCTCTAATGAGCATCATGTATTTCTCTGAGCTCATAGAACAACTTAGAGGTAAAAATTATAACCAGAAAATTCATATTTTTAAGCATAATTTTATTGTTACAATGCATATTACCACATGGATTTTTGTTTTGTATCATGATTATTTTGTTTTGCTAATATATATCATCATGGTCACTAATGATGATAATAATAAAACTACATTGATTTCCTCAAGTGTTATCTTATTAGTAGGTAAGAGAAACGCAGTTGCCCTAGTTAATAAACAGGTACTTTACAGATGAAAGCCAGGAAAATGACTATCATATATCTTTGTTGCTTTAAAATTATACCCATGACATTTCTATTTCCCTAAAAGCTCCATTGTTCATTTGAAAACTAAACATTAAATTGATTTGATTCTCTATATAATTATGATGTGACTGCATATTTATTCATACAAATTTAAGAACATTCATTTGCAGTTGCCATTCATGTAGATGTCAAAAATGCCACTTTTTATTGTGTATATTGTGAAAGGGCAAAATAAATAACCTTTCCTGCTTAAAATTAGATTGCTTTTTAAATATGTCATTAATCATATTTTAGACTTTAAAAGATCAAAATGAAATGGCCCAGAATTTTAAATTTTCCTGAGTGATAAACACTGAGCAGTTTAGTAATGTCTGACCATGCTCCAGGTGTGTTGGCGAATTTCTAAAGATGGTGTACTTCTCTGTTCTATAGTCTTTCAGTTTTTATATTAGGTGCTAATGTGTGTAATTAGCCTGATTTCAGAGTTGTGACCCCTAAGGCAGAGAAGTATTTATAAGAGTTGTGGTCCAGCCACATGAGAATAATATTAAATGGATATGGAATTAATTGAGCTGCAAAGAGTTTGCTGAACAAAGTTAGCTGCCACCTGGGTCAGGGATTGCAAAATTGAATCACAAGAAGCTATTTAAGTGTAACTAGGACCCACAAAAATCCACCTCCTTCTGAAGGGTTTAAACTTGAAGTCTCCAGTTGTTATAGTAGGTATAATTATAATTAAGGTTCAGTGTGTCTGTGAGCGTTATACAGAAAATCACCTGAGATGTAGTAGGTTCCCAATCTACACTTTGTCCTCAAATTTCTGCCCCCACCCCAAAAGTTTTAATTCATTTGATGTGGTAAAACTCCTCAGAGGGTAAAGTCTTCCTGTACTGGAAGTTTTAGAATGAAATATAGACAATGACATAAAGAAAACCCATAGTATTCATGGGTTTTGAGTTAAACTTTGAATTTAAGTTTTAGAATTAAGTCTGTGATAATTAGAACCATTTCTGTGTATGTGTATAAAGTGCATGTAATACTTAAAACTCTGAAGGAGCCTCTGCTCCTTTGTAATAAATAACTGACTAAAACATGACAGTTTAAATAAAAAATTATTTAAAAATTACTAATTATTATTTTTTAAAGTTTAGAAATATTTAGAAGTTAATATTTAGTATTTTATGAGGGTAATATATAAGATTTAAATTCTTAGAAGTATTTTCCTTGTTAGTGTCCTAAAGTTGATTGGTCAGACATTTAAAACACTCAATAAAATAGAATAATTCAATTTTATAAATAACATTCAAAATATTAAAGAAATTGTAAACTAAGTTGTCAGTGAGCCTGGTTGTTTATATTTCATCTATTCAAATTGAAATAATTGAATATTAATCATGGAAAAAATGAAGTTTTTTCTTATTTGACTAACATTATAAAAGTATAGCCATATAAATTAAGCTTGACATTTTAAGAAGAAAATAGCATTACATGAAACTCAGTAAAGTAGATATTAATTTAAAGTCCTCATTGAGCACTGAAACCCTGAGTTCTATGGAAATAAAGGGACTTGCCCAAGACTACAGAGCAGACACTGAGACTCCGATTTTAATATGTGAATCCAGTGGCTGTGGTTTCCATATTCATTCTAAAAAAAAGTTAGCTTTTAATAGACATGGGCAAAATTTTAGAGTAAAACAATGTCATGTCCTGAAACAATATGTAATCTTCTATTGTTAATTTTCTTGTTTAAAATCTGTTAAAGTCAAAAGAAAATAAACCTACAGTACATTAAAAGAAGTCATAATACTGTAAGATATTATCTGACATTGTTTTTCTCTTCCCCGTTAAAAAAGAAGTTTATCTTCTTGGATATGATTTTTAACTCAAAACAGAACCAGCAGTTCCTCTGCTGTTGACAATTTTTTTTTTTTTTTTTTTTTTTTTAGTTTGACAGAGAGCTAGAGAGAGAGCACAAGTAAGCAGAGTGGCAGGGAGAGGGGGAGAGAGAGAAGCAGGCTCTCTGCTGAGCAGGGAGCCCGATGTGGGGCTCAATCCCAGGACCCTGGAATCATGACCCGAGCCGAAGGCAGCCGCTTAACCAACTGAGCCACCCGGGTGCCCCTCCTGTTGACGTTTTAAAACAGCATAACTATTTTGAGTCTATATTCACACTATATTCTTATTTAGAATGTATAATGATTCATTTTACATGATTTATTGACCCTTGAACAGATTTGAAAAGAGGATCTGAGTAATATCTACAAAAATGGTATCTTTTCTTATTCTCTTCCGTTTACCAGTTTTGTTGATTCTGTGATCTAAATCTAAATGGAAAGCAAATGGACCTATTTTTCTATTCATGTGTACACACATGCTTTGTATTTTTATACACCTGTATCAACTTTTTGACAAAGGAACCACAGATTCAAAAATTGTTAATGCCTCTTCTCATTCTTTTCCTTTAATTTTTTACATGTTAAATTATTTTCATACATTTCTTCTCCACACAGGTCCTTTATGGCTATTTTCAAGAATAGGTCAATTTTAAACTACCTATGGCTGGTATTTTAAAACTGTTGTAGCACTTATATTTAGCTGTTATGTCACCCTTGGATATTTTACATGGCCAAAAATGTACCAAACCAATGTCCTTCTTCAGAAAAAGGGCTTTATGTTCTCTACATCTGAAACGTATATCAGAGGCATTAAAAAAAAGCAGTGAACAGAGTCTTATGAGGATAGATGGAAGAATCATCTTTTTATTTTTTTAAATCTCTTTATTGTATATTAGTTATCACACCATACATCATTAGTTTTTGATGCAGTGTTCCATGATTCACTGTTTGCGTATAACACCCAGTGCTCCATGCAATCCGTGCCTGCCTTAATAACCATCACGAAGCTCATCCATCCCCCCAGCCCCCTCCCTTCTAAAACTCTCCATTTGTATCATATTTTTAAATATTAATGTCAAAAAAGCAGAATTGCTTTTTGATTTAGGATATGTAAATATTCACTTTTATTAAAAGTTTGACTTTAAAACATATACAACTCTGCTCTTAACAATAGAATAACCTTTTTTTAATTGAAAAAAAAATCACATAAAGCAGGTATACTATCATGGGGAAAGCAGATACTTTCTATATCATTGTCAAAAAACAAAAATTGCTTCTTGATTTAGGATCCCATAAACTCATACAGAGGTGTGAATGGCTCAAAGAAATCAATACCATCCATTGTTTCTTAGAGAGTGGACTATGCACACATTCCAGCTTCTGAACATTTCTAAAATAGTTTATTTCAAAGATAGCAAATTTGGGAAAAATAAATTCCTTTTATAGATGAATCCTGCAGTAAGGTGACATGTCTTATGAAGACGCCACTAAGATTTTCACTTAATATTCAGCATCCCTGAGGATTTCTCTATCTTCTACTCTAAATCAGTACTTCAGGGAAAAAATGATGAACAGGTTGACAGAGTTGTCAGGACTTTGATTGAGATGAAGCTAACAGTGTCAATGATGTGAATATGAGGCCTCCTGGATCCTGGCCCAAACCTACTCCTGGTTTCATGACCTCTTCTTCTTTCTTCTGTCATGAGAAGATCTGAGATTCTTACTGTAGAGATAGAATCTGTCTTTCCCTTCTGGTCCAAATGAAGAGGGAGTAGTGAAGAATTCACAATGACAGTCAGGCACATCTAGATTTGAATACTGGCACGTATTTTTCAGTTTTCTAGCCTCACCAGTATTCTGACTTGTGAAACAGGAAATAATAGTTGCCCTGTCTCTTATGGTTGTTTGGAGAATTAATTAGTATTAATGAATCTAAAGGTTTAGCAGAGTGCCTGACAAATAGTAATTACTCGGTGTGTTTCAAATAGTGTAGTTTCATTAGATTCATTATGAATAAAAAATGCTATTGACAGTATAGCCCACTGAAGACATATAGGGATGCCATACAGTGTCTGACTTATCTCTCTTGCAAATGTGTGATACTCAGTTCAAATTAGTAATGGTAGCAAGACTAGCTATCCACCTTATATATTCCCAGGCACTTTTCCACGTTCTTTACATAGACTAACAATTTTCATAAAAACCCCTAAGAGATAAGTGATATCACTTCACATTTTATAGATAAGTAAAATGAGACCCAGAGGGGTAAAAGAAATTATTTAATGTCAAACAGCCATTAAACAGTGGAGCCAGAATTCAAAACCAGGCAGTCTTTTGCCAAAATCCATGGGTTTTACCACCATACTCTGCCTTCCTAAACTGAAAACCAAGGCACCCCATTGCACCTCAGTGAACTCAGAGAGGCATCACAGGGCAGAATTAAAGTGTTTCGGAGAAAGACTCCTGATGTTCGACATTTGTCAGTTACTGCATGAACCACTACTATGAGGTTTCTTTCAACTATATGTGGTACTACTTTCCTTTCAGTATCATATCTTGGTTGAAGCTGGATTTCCAGCAATTGTTTTGGTAAGAAGCAAATTCCCCATGAGAGTCAGTATAAAACAAGAAATAACACAGAGCCTTACTCCAAGGTTTGAGAAGTTGTGTTTTGTCATAAGTAAAACTGGTTATTAATAAATGGAATAAAAGTGTTTTTTTTCCTCCAATGTATATGTGTTATGATTTTTTAACAGCTCCCTACATTGTTAGAACATAAATTGTTTGAACCAAACTGCTTTATAAATAAAATCATTAGATATTTGTTTTGGCCTAGGGATGCCATAAGGAAATTACAGAGACAGTAAGAGCACCATGATCAGAAAAAGTTACAGAACCTCTGCACTGCACCAGGAAAACTCTATTTGAAATTTAGGGATCAGTTCAGTCAAACCTTAATACACCTAAAATTTCTCAGGTACTTAGAAATTCCCTTCTCAAAGAGCTCACAGTAAAATAGGGAAAACAGACATAAAGGTTCATAGGAGAGTATGGTATTAAATGCCAGAAGGACCACATCCTCCTAGGCAGGTCTCATAAAGATTTAAGGTAGAGTGACCATGGCATTGAAAACTGGGAAGAAATTTCGTTAGGTAGAAAAGCAACCATAAGTAGAGATAAATGAATGAGAGAACTCTAAATGTACAGCATTTTTAGAATAATTAATACAGTAATAAGGAGAATTTACTAATTACACTATCACTTATTAAATACTTATGTGCTCCCAGGCAATACTTGTGGTACTGGGTTGTGAAGATGAAAGTCAGAGTGCCTTTCCTCAGGCTCTAATATCTCCTGGGATTCTTGACAGCAAAACTGAGTTCAAGTTAGTGATAGGAGGTGAGATTAGAAGGGAAGGATTGGGGTGGAAGTAATGTATTGCTTTTAACTTCTGAAGAGGCAGAGGATGTTTAGAATAATAAATAGAGAGTCTAATTACTTTGGATTAACTAGTAACCAAATGCATTCACAAATATTGATATTATTCAAATTAGCATCATCTTACTGAAAAAAGATGCCAAATTTTTGTACCCTCCTGCTGAATAAATGAGAGGCATATGTATATTTTTTCAGAATCATGACTTATTCAGTTTATGGTCTAATTATTGGTTGAGAAGATAAGTAAATAACAAATTATCATATGAAAAATATGAGCCTGGGAGTAATTAATGCAATAAAATAGATTGCTCAATATGTGAACAACTTCATTGTAAATTCTAGGAAAAGGGCTTGATTTCTGAAGAAAGATAATAACATTAAAAAATCTTAAGGATTAAATTAAGAGATAATTAAAAATATTTGCAGGATGTAGTAATCAAATTCAATAAACAAATTCACTAACGCTGGTAAATTTATGAATGTTTGTCCTAGAGGATTGGCTCAGGTGGTTAGGATGCAGTGGTAACTCTCCTTTGTCAGCAGTGCTCTAGTGTTAACTGGAGACCTCTGTTAAGTTGCAGATTGTCTCAGGTTACACACAGCAATTCATGAATAATTATATGTAATGGTATCATGTTACTAAAACACATTAGTCAAAAGCCCCATGTACATTGTGGGCAAAGAGAATATCTCTCTGGGATAGTTCTCTGTGGTATGGATGCACAGCTAGAACAATTCTCTCTTCAAATACAGTAACCATTCTTTTTTTTTTTTTTTTTTTTTTTTTTTTTGTCCATTCAATGGAGATGTGAATGCTCACAGCCAGCCAGTATGATAGCAAAAGTATTACAGAATTCAAAAGAGCAGATGATTTCCAGCTGGAACACCCAGGAAAAGTTAAGAAGGTAGTGGCATACAATCTATGTACTAAAGAATGGATTCTTTGGTTGTGTATGGTTATGTGAGTATTCAGTATTCTAGTCACAGACTTTGGCAGGACAAGAGGGTATAAGTAAACTAAAAGAGAGGAAAGGAATGATTGCAATAGCAGGATGAGTGATAGCATTAATTGAAGAGCTCTGTATTTGTATTCACGGTGTAAGCCTTTTTCCTATCTAGCTATCACATAACTTGAAAGCAGTTTGTTCTTAGCTATTGCTTTATTCACCTGATAAATCAAGCCTTGGAGATGTTGAAAGCTGAGTTTCTGTGTGTTGCAGGAAGGGAGAAATGAAAAGAAGTCATGACGTCCTCTTGTTTCCTGCCTTATTAATTCAATTTGACCGATGGTTATTAAGCACCTTCTATGTGGTAGGTCCTATGTGAAATTATGTGGATGTAAATTTAAGAAAAGACAAATTTCCTGTCTCATAGGTCAACAGAAACACAGGAATCAGTAAAGAATCATGATAAATGTAATCAATAAAAGAACATAAATATAGACATAGTAAAATGTTCGCTTGGAAGAGTTAAAAGATAATTGCGATAGATGGTCAAGAAGGAAAACTTCACAGAAGTGTTAATTTTAGTCTCAAGATGTTAAGCAATGAGATTTCTTACCCTCTGTCCTCCCTTGAAAGACTCATAAAAGCTAGGAGAACAAGCAGAAGAAACAAAAATTCCATTGTTAATGAAACAAAGACAAGTATAACTCAAAAATACAGGGACAAAAAACAGAAGGATACATGGTGAAAGGAAATGCGGAGAAGAAAAAAGTCACACTGAACTGCCCTGACAGAAAGAAAGCTGCAATAAATAAGCGAATTACCTGCAGATTCCCCAAAAAGGATCAGAAGCAGAAGCCACCTTGTAATATGAAAGTTAGTAGTAGAGGGATGCTGAGTCGAAAGTAGAAGGCTTATATGAAAGTCTTCCACTTGGCCTTCCAGGTGTCCACTTCTCCCATCAGTGAACTCTCTGTCTGTCTCTCTCTTCTCTCATACATACACCCCCCCACACACAACCTACATGGAACTAGAGGACTATTTGCAGAGAAATTGAGCAAGGGAGGCTGTAAACTTTCAGATGTAAGACAGAAAATAAAATAGCATGAGACCTCAGATAGAACTGAAGATAAACTGAGAATTTAGTTGATCTTTCTTTAGAAAAATGGAAAGACTCCAATTATAGACTCATAAATATCTATGTTTAGGAATTTTTCAATGAATAATAGAGTCAACCTTGATAACCTAAGAATTAAGAGCACCAGCCCATAAACCACATCCATAAGTACAGATAAATGAATGAATAGCTAGGGTTACTACACATTTGAGGAAGTTCTCGGTCTAGGAGAGTGAGGCCTACAACTAAATAACAGCTATTAAAATGGTGTTATATAGAAACAAATAAAAAAACTAAAAAAAAATCACCAATTTTTTTAAAAAGATTTTATTTATCTATTTGAGAGAGAGAGATCACAAGTAGATGGAGAGGCAGGCAGAGAGAGAGATTGAAGGAAGCAGGCTCCCTGCTGAGCAGAGAGCCTGACGCGGGACTCGATCCCAGGACCCTGAGATCATGACCTGAGCCGAAGGCAGCTGCTTAACCCACTGAGCCACCCAGGGGCCCACCAATTTCTTAATTAAGATTATAAAAGCCCTTTTTCACCCAAGAAAAGAAAGTTAAATAAAAGGACACAAACAATACAAGAATTAAAAATAATATGTAAGCTATAATTTGTAAGTTGTGAGACTAAAGTTAGGGGAATTATCTAGAAAGGAAATTAGAAATAAAAATAAGTTGATCAGAGTGGCAATAAGAAAGTTAAAGAATCGATGTATAAAGTTCAACATTCTAGGACATTTCTCAAACATAGACAAGATAAAAGAAAAAAGGTGGAGAAGAAAATAACATAAGACATATTATCACAAAAATAGCCCAGTTGCAAAAGGTATAGATTTCAGGATTCAAAGGATTCCAGTGTCCGGGGCATCTGGGTGGCTCAAAGGGTTAAGCCTCCGCCTTCAGCTCAGGTCATGATCTTAGAGTCCTGGGATCGAGTCCCACATTGGGCTCTCTGCTAGGCAGGGAGACTGCTTCCTCCTCTCTCTCTCTCTCTGACTTCCTCTCTGCCTACTTGTGATCTCTCTCTGTCAAATAAATAATAGCTTTAAAAAAAATAAAATAAAATAAAAAAGGATTCCAGTGTCCAATACAATGAATGCAAAGACCCAAATCTTGGCATAGTAGGAATTGAAAGAATATCTTAAGTAAATAAGAGAGTAGAATGAAAACGTTTCCATACTTGGAAATTATTTGAAATTTACTCCCTGTAATCAGACATTTCAGGAAATGCTCCACAAGCCACGGAATAGACTGATGAGAGAGGCTGAGGGAAGCCCCTGAAGAACAGCAGTTCCACAAGCCTAGAGAAGAAAAAACGCATCTTGCAGCAATGTATGAAGGACTTCAGAGGAACTCGAGGAAAATCAAAGGAACGGAGGGATTACTGGCAGGACTGACCAGGAGGGCATTTGTAGCAAAAGCGTTTTACAGATCTCTTTAAAAACAAGGAAGATTCATTCATGCATACTAAGACATCAAAGGGAATGAAGCTATGGAAAAATTATTAACCCTTAAAGAAACGAAAAGTTGTTCAAAAAAAAAAAAAAAAGAAAATGTGGTCATATTATTTGAATCTGCAGTAGACATTATTTGGGTAGTCATAATCATTAGAACATTGAGTATGGATTTAAAGAAAAATCGAGGGCGCCTGGGTGGCTAAGTGGGTTAAGCCGCTGCCTTCGGCTCAGGTCATGATCTCAGGGTCCTGGGATCGAGTCCCGCATCGGGCTTCCCTCTCTCTCTCTCTCTCTGCCTGCCTTTCTGCCTACTTGTAATTTCTGTCTGTCAAATAAATAAATAAAATCTTTAAAAAAAGAAAAGAAAAGAAAAGAAAAGTCGAGAGGATTATGCTGGGGGGACCCAGAAAGGGCAATAAAGATGTAAAAGAGTTATATGGTCACCTGTTGTCACTGGAGGTCAATGGAGAATTCTGTCTTCTGAATCACAAGATGCATATTTTTTAAAAATAGATAGGTAAATGTCTGTGAGAGCATTTGGAAGACTGAAAGTGGGTACTTACATAGAGTATAGATGAGGGAGATCTTTATTTCTTGATGTTATTGTTCTCAGACTTCTTGCACTTTTTGACTTCATAAATATATATGTGTATGTTATTTTGACAAGCATATAAACAAATTTTAAAAATAAAAAGAAAGGATTTCTGATAGAGATTTGGAATACTGTTTGGTGTTTTCAAGATGTTCAAGGACAGAACATGGGAGCCAGAGAGATAAGGAAGATTAAAAGCCAAGACTGAAAATAATAAGCCCTATCCATGGAGTTGCAATATGGCTAACTAAAGTTAAGAGGCAGAGATGCAATGTGGCATAATGGTTAAGGTGTCTATCTTCCTGTTTTTGTATTATAGCTTGACTCTATCTTTGTTGTGTATTACAGCTACACAACTGCTTTAAGTCCTTGGTCAGGTTTGTTAACCCAAGTTTCTATGTTGATTTCCATATCAGAAAATTGAGAGGGTTCCTGGGTGACTTAGTTGCTTAAGTGTCTGACTCTTGATTTCAGCTCAGTTCATGATCTCAGGGTTGTGAGATAGAGCCCCACATTGGCTCCACACTGGGCGTGGAACCTGCTTACGATTCTCTCTCCCTCTTCCTCTGCCCCTTCCTCTCTTGCTATCTCTCTCTCTCTGTCTGTCTAATAAAAGAAAGGAAAAGAAAGAGTGATGGAGGGAGAGAGAGAGAGAAAGAAAGAAAGGAAAGGAAAAGAAAAGAAAAAAGAAAATTGGAGACATTAATTAGTACTGTAGGAGACTAATCCACATCCTGTCCACATACCTCTAAGCTTACCCACAGGTGGCACAGGAGAAACCCAAGCTTCCCTTCTTCAAGTTCCTGTGTTGCTCTCTGCTTCTTCTGAGAGCCTCAAGGAGTTTTTCATCAACACATAAAGCAAACTGTAAGTGTTAACCAAAAGTGCCAGGAATTTAATGTCCTCAAATGAAGTAAAGGAGTAGGTCAATAATATGCCATCTTTTCTATCCCTTCATTGAATAGTCCTGAGGTGCATACTGTATGGTTCCTTAGATGGTCTGGAGAGAAACAGTGTGAAACGTTACTAGGTTTTCTTCTGTTTCCCATTTCCCATACTTGCACCTATCCACTATCATGGACAAAAGGCTTTTGTCATTTCTTTGTGTTTCTTATAATTGCTTCCCAAATAAAAAAAAGTCCTTGTCTCAGGGTCTGCAGTTGAGGAAGGCCAATCTAAACAAATGTATAACCCATGTTTTCAGGAGGATTAAATGGTATGATCCATATTCAGCACAGCTAATCACTGACACTGCTCCAGGCACGTAGCAGTGTTTGCTAAATATTAATTATTAATCCATTATTATCATTATTGTTAAATGCCAGAATATAAGCAAAGTCTTTTGCACCTCAGTTATCAGGTTAGGCATTATCCCAAGGGTAAAGATTAGACTTTGACTAACTCAATATGTGGGGAGTGGGAGAGAAAGATTGGGACTTTGAATGACTCCTAAGTATTTGGCTTGTATGATTAATGTAATAGACATGTCAATAAACCAGAAGAGGAATAGAGAAATTGCAGTTTCATTTGAGATAAAATGCCCTCCTAAAAACAAGTTAACATTTTAAGGAATGTACTGAGCAGGCTAACTTTGAGATATTTAAATAATTATTTGATAGAGGTTTCAGTGAAGAAAAATCAGAGTTGTTCAAAAATTGGATGTCAGGGTCAACACAGATTCCCAAACCAAGAGATCAGGGACTTTAAAGTCTTGCTTTCATAAATGCATAAAATAAGACCTTCTAGATAAGTTACTTTTTATTATCATTTTTCCAACTGTCTCTTTTGTTAGTTCTGGTCTCTTCCTGAGGTTGTGGTTGGTGGACAGGTGGTCAATATAGGTAGCATTATTGCTGAAAAGATGAATATTTATTTATTTCCCAAACCAATCCAATTCATGTTGTTTTCCTCAATTCAAGTACTGGCCACTTTGTCTTTCATATAGTCAGGTCTCTCTAATTCATTATTTAATGGAAATGATTTTGGCAACTCCAAGAGACATCTGAGAGTTACATTTAGCATTTGTGTTATTAACGTTTTCTGCCAGTCTGACGACCTTCGTGTTAATAAGATGGCTGCTTTCCAATTCTTCTATAGAAAATGTCTTTCTCTTTCCCTGTTTTCTTTTATTTACAAATGTGATCTCTGATCCATAAATTTATAAGGTGAGAATGGTGAGTGGCTAGTGTTTTATAGAAGCATACATAAAGGGTAAAATTCACTGATCCATTTCACATCTTTCCACCACTCAGGAAATGATTTTTGAAGAGATCAGTGTGGCAGAAGTGAAGGAGGGAGCTGTTGGAGAGTGTGTCACCAGCGCTTTCAGATTCCCTCTTTCAAATATTATAATATACATTTTTAAGCTAACCTGTTAGTAAACTGATGACTTCAATTCTTTTTAAGTCTGTGGCTACAGAACATAACATGACTGTCATTTTATTTATCTATTGATGGTCTGATTTTCACCCTTAGAACATTAAAGTCTAGGCATATTTGAGAAAGAGAATGAGTAACGTTAGAAAAACTCTGTGTGTGTGTGTGTGTGTGTGTGTGTGTAAGAGAGATAGGAAACTGCAAAATCCAAAGAGAATGTCCTCTTGGCACAGCTCAGGTCTTAGAACACTTTTATTTTTTTTTTTTTAAAGATTTTTATTTATTTATTTGACAGAGAGAAATCACAAGTAGTCGGAGAAGCAGGCAGAGAGAGAGAGGGAAGCAGGCTCCCTGCTGAGCAGAGAGCCCGATGCGGGCCTCGATCCCAGGACCCTGAGATCATGACCTGAGCCGAAGGCAGCGGCTTAACCCACTGAGCCACCCAGGCGCCCCCTTAGAACACTTTTAACTTAAAAACTCCATGATCACAATTATATATATTTAGATATTTATGTTATTTCTTTAAAAATCTGAGAAATGGTTAAACTGAGGTGTCCTTACCAAGTTCTGAGAAATTTTGAAAAACAGAGTAAGTAGAACAGATTTCTACATCTAGTAGCTTAACATTTTTGAATGTTCAATTGAAAAATGTTAGGCTGTAGCAAAACAAAACAAAACAAAACAAAACAAAAAACCCCAAAACCAACAACAAGCCTAAAAGAGAATTGCAAATGTGCATAAACACACAAATTCAAGTATTAGATAAGCATATTTTTCTCTTTATTTTCCTACCCTTTTCAATTTTTTATAAAGACTTTATTTGGCAGAGATAGCAAGAGAGGGAACCCAAGCATGGGGGGAGATGGAGAGAGAGAAGCAGGCTGGATGGGGAGAAGCCTGGGATGTGTGGCTCTATCCCAGGATGATCCCAGGCTGCTGGGATCATGACCTGAGCAGAAGGCAGACGCTTAAAGACTGAGCCCACCCAGGCACCACCCCATCCTTTTCTTCATAGGAATCTCCTTCACTCCATCTTACTTCTACTCAGAATATTGTTTTTAGTCAACCTTATTGAGATAAAATTCATATACAGTGTAGATACATATTATAAATTTGATTCTGAAAAATGCATATGCCCATGTAACTGCCTACCCCCATCAGGATATGGAATAGTTCTATCATGGACAAAAGGGTTGTGTTATTTCTTTGAGATCACTTTGATCACTGCAGATTAGTTTTGGTTTTCTTGTGACTCTAGAAGTTTGTTTAAATGGAATCATACAGTATGTTACTCTTTTATGCTTGATATTTATCCCAGAATTTAGGTGTGTTTTTTCAACTTTTAGAAACTTTATATTCCATCAACCTTATTTCTTATGGTTTGCCTTTCCCTATTTCCCCCCCCCCTTCCCCTGTGTCCATCTGTTTTTTGTTTAATTTGTTTTAGGATTTAATTTAATTGTTTGACAGAGAGAGAGACACAGCAAGAGAGGGAACACAAGCAGAGGGGTGGGAGAAGAAGAAGCAGACTTCCTGCTGAGCAGGGAGCCCAATGTGGCGCTGGATCCCAGGAACCTGGGATCATGACCTGAGCAGAAGTCAGACACTTAACAACTGAGCCACCCCGGTGCTCCTGTTTTCGTTTTTTTTTTGTTTTGTTTTTTAAGGTCTTATTTATTTATTTGACAGACAGAGACCACAAGTAGGCAGAGAGGCAGGCAGAGAGAGAGAGGGGGAAGCAGGCTCCCCGCTGAGCAGAGAGCCCGATGAGGGGCTCGATCCCAGGACCCCGAGATCATGACCTGAGCCGGAAGAGGCTTTAACCCACTGAGCCACCCAGGCGCCCCCTGACTGTTTTGTTTCTTAATATAAGATCATGTCATTTGCAAAAAGGGATGGTTTTATTTTTCCCCTTCTCGATTTGTATCTTTTGTTTTCTTAACTAAAGAACCTTCCAGTACAATTTGAAAAGCAGTTGTGAAGGAGGGTGTACATGTCTTGTTTCTGATCCTATTAGAAAGCTTTCACTCCTTCACCATTGAGTATAATATTAACCATAGTTTTTCTTAAATGGTTTTTATCATTTTTGAGTAAGTTCTTTTCTATTCCTCATTTTCTGAATGTGTTTATCATGACAGAGGGATAGATTTTGTTAAATCATTTTTCATGCATCAATTAACATTTTCATATTTGTATTCTCTTTTGTCTCTTAATGTGGTTTATTTCCTTGATTGATTTTCTTTTGTTGAACCATCCTTACATTCCTAGAATAAATCCCAGTTGGTCTTGTTGTATAATCCTTTTACTGTGCTATTGGACCAATGGTGATTTTGTCCTCTGGATAGACACTTGGCAATGTCTAGATATTAATTATCATAACCGGAAGGATGTGCTACAGATATGTGGTGGCTAGAGTGTTGCTAAACAGTCTGCACTGGAAAGGACAGCATATTAATTGTTGTCCAGGGTGAGAAACTCTTAATTATGCCAACCCTGCTTATGTTCTTCAGAGTGGGCAGTCATTCTCTCTCTAACCTATTACTTGATCTCACTCTCTTCAGCCTCCTCAAAATACCTCACCATACCCCTACCTTCTTCTTTCATGCTCTAGCCATAGCAAACCTCGTTTTTTTTCTGTCAGCCAAGTTATATTTTGCTTTTATCTTCCACACATCTATTTCCCACTGATCAGAACATTGCTTTCCCTCTTTACTTCCCAACACCATCAACAGGTTTCACGTCTGCTCATTCTTCAGCTCTCAGTTACTTCCTCCAGAATGCTTTTCTGATTCCCCTTAGACTAAGGAAAGTACTCTTGCATCATTTTCCCAAATGCTAGCACTGCTTATAACATTGCCGTTGTCAGAACTTGTTAAAATCGCATGTTAATTTCTGTAAAGTATTAGAGGATCATATCCAATCCTGTTTGCTCTCTTTTTATCGATCCTAAGTACTATATCATCATGACACACATCTTTGCCATTTATGTAGTTTTGTTTTGTTTTTTAAGTTGCAGGAATAAATGAATGAGCCCAAACTCATTTTCCTTTATCTGTAACATTTAAGAAGGGTGGGCGTTAAGAAATGTAAATTAGTGTTTTATGTGTATACATCTCAGATATGTCTGTGACACAAAAATAACCAATTATTTTAATTTTTGTTATCTAAAGTTTTGCTACTCTCCCTAACCCATAATTAGTTATTAATATATCTGATTTTTTAAAATTGTCAAATGTTTGATCCAGTATTTGTTCAAAGATCAAGACCAAGATGAGGAGTTTTGAGTACTAGTTTTTAGAGTTGGTTCTTGAATAAATTATCACATGTACAAGCAAGATTTGAAAGTAGAATTTGGGGCAAAAGAAGGTGGCTCGTGTCAGCCTTTTAAATTAGCAGGGTTGGAGTATGGCTTTCTAGGAATTTTTGATTTCCTAGGCATTGTCCAATCTCTGGAGAGAGAAACAAAATGTAATCTGCACGCGGTCAGATGCCAGGGGCAATGTGAGTATTGTGCAAGTTCAAACCAGGTCAGAATAAAAATGACTACTAACCGGGGGAGGAGTCAAGATGGCGGAGAGGTGGCAAGCTGAGACTGCTTCAGCTAGCCGGAGATCAGCTAGATAGCTTATCTAAGGATTGCAAACACCTGAAAATCCATCGGCAGATCGAAGAGAAGAAGAACAGCAATTCTGGAAACAGAAAAACAACCACTTTCTGAAAGGTAGGACCGGCGGAGAAGTGAATCCAAAGCGACGGGAAGATAGACCCCGGGGGGAGGGGCCGGCTCCCGGCAAGCGGCGGAGCAACCGCGCACAAAATCAGGACTTTTAAAAGTCTGTTCCGCTGAGGGACATCGCTCCAGAGGCTAAACCGGGGCGAAGCCCACGCGGGGTCAGCGTGGCCTCAGGTCCCGCAGGGTCACAGAAGGATCGGGGGTGTCTGAGTGTCGCAGAGCTTGCGGGTATTGGAACGGGAAAGCCGGCTGCAGAGACAGAGCTGACAGTAAGCTCGCAGCTCCGTGTTACCTTGAACCGGTCGCAGGCTCGGTGAGCTCGGAGCGCGGCCGGGGGTCAGGCAGACGGGAGTAACTGGGCGCGGTTCTCTGAGGGCGCACTGAGGAGTGGGGCCCTGGGCTCTCGGCTCCTCCGGGCCGGAGACCAGGAGGCCGCCATTTGTATTCCCGTCCTCTGGAACTCTACGGGGAGCGCTCAGGGAACAAAAGCTCCTGAAAGCAAACCCGAGCGGATTACTCACCCCAGCCCCGGGTAAGGGCGGTGTAATTCCGCCTGGGGCAAAGACACTTGAGAATCACTACAACAGGCCCCTCCCCCAGAAGATCAACAAGAAATCCAGCCAAGACCAAGTTCACCTACCAAGGAGTGCGGTTTCAATACCAAGGAGAGCAGCAGAATTCCAGAGGAGGAGAAAGCCAAGCACGGAACTCATGGCTTTTTTCCTGTGATTTTTTTTAGTCTTGCAGTTAATTTAATTTTTTCTTTTTCTTTTTTTTTTTTTTTTCTCGCCTTCGGGTAAAATTTTTTTTTTAACTGTTACCTTTTTCTTTTTTAACGACTTTTTACTAGTTTATCTAATATATATATATATTTTTTTTACATTTTTCTTAGGTGTTTTCTTTTTTTAAAAATTCTTTTCTTTTCTTTTCTTTTTTTTTTTTCTTTTTCTTTTCTTTTTGTTTTTTTTTTCTTTCTTCCTTTTTGAACCTCTTTTTATCCCCTTTCTCCCCACTCACGATTTTGGATCTCTTCTAATTTGGTTAAAGCATATTTTCCTGGGGTTGTTGCCACCCTTTTAGTATTTTACTTGCCCCTTCATTTACTCTTATCTGGACAAAATGACAAGACGTAAAAATTCAACACAAAAAAAAGAACAAGAGGCAGTACCGAAGGCTAGGGACCTAATCAATACAGACATCGGTAATATGTCAGATCTAGAGTTCAGAATGACAATTCTCAAGGTTCTAGCCGGGCTCGAAAAAGGCATGGAAGATATTAGAGAAACCCTCTCGAGAGATATAAAAGCCCTTTCTGGAGAAATAAAAGAACTAAAATCTAACCAAGGTGAAATCAAAAAAGCTATTAATGAGGTGCAATCAAAAATGGAGGCTCTAACTGCTAGGATAAATGAGGCAGAAGAAAGAATTAGTGATATAGAAGACCAAATGACAGAGAATAAAGAAGCTGAGCAAAAGAGGGACAAACAGCTACTGGACCACGAGGGGAGAATTCGAGAGATAAGTGACACCATAAGACGAAACAACATTAGAATAATTGGGATTCCAGAAGAAGAAGAAAGTGAGAGGGGAGCAGAAGGTATACTGGAGAGAATTATTGGGGAGAATTTCCCCAATATGGCAAAGGGAACGAGCATCAAAATTCAGGAGGTTCAGAGAATGCCCCTCAAAATCAATAAGAATAGGCCCACACCCCGTCACCTAATAGTAAAATTTACAAGTCTCAATGACAAAGAGAAAATCCTGAAAGCAGCCCGGGAAAAGAAGTCTGTAACATACAATGGTAAAAATATTAGATTGGCAGCTGACTTATCCACAGAGACCTGGCAGGCCAGAAAGAGCTGGCATGATATTTTCAGAGCATTAAACGAGAAAAACATGCAGCCAAGAATACTATATCCAGCTAGGCTATCATTGAAAATAGAAGGAGAGATTAAAAGCTTCCAGGACAAACAACAACTGAAAGAATTTGCAAATACCAAACCAGCTCTACAGGAAATCTTGAAAGGGGTCCTCTAAGCAAAGAGAGAGCCTACAAGTGGTAGATCAGAAAGGAACAGAGACCATATACAGTAACAGTCACCTTACAGGCAATACAATGGCACTAAATTCATATCTCTCAATAGTTACCCTGAATGTCAATGGGCTAAATGCCCCTGTCAAAAGACACAGGGTATCAGAATGGATAAAAAAACAAAACCCATCTATATGTTGCCTCCAAGAAACACATTTTAAGCCCGAAGACACCTCCAGATTTAAAGTGAGGGGGTGGAAAAGAATTTACCATGCTAATGGACATCAGAAGAAAGCAGGAGTGGCAATCCTTATATCAGATCAATTAGATTTTAAGCCAAAGACTATAATAAGAGATGAGGAAGGACACTATATCATACTCAAAGGGTCTGTCCAACAAGAAGATTTAACAATTTTAAATATCTATGCCCCCAATGTGGGAGCAGCCAACTATATAAACCAATTAATAACAAAATCAAAGAAACACATCAACAATAATACAATAATAGTAGGGGACTTTAACACTCCCCTCACTGAAATGGACAGGTCATCCAAGCAAAAGATCAGCAAGGAAATAAAGGCCTTAAACGACACACTGGACCAGATGGACATCACAGATATATTCAGAATATTTCATCCCAAAGCAACAGAATACACATTCTTCTCTAGTGCACATGGAACATTCTCCAGAATAGATCACATCCTCGGTCCTAAATCAGGACTCAACCGGTATCAAAAGATTGGGATCATTCCCTGCATATTTTCAGACCACAATGCTCTAAAGCTAGAACTCAACCACAAAAGGAAGTTTGGAAAGAACCCAAATACATGGAGACTAAACAGTATCCTTCTAAAGAATGAATGGGTCAACCGGGAAATTAAAGAAGAATTGAAAAAAATCATGGAAACAAATGATAATGAAAATACAATGGTTCAAAATCTGTGGGACACAACAAAGGCAGTCCTGAGAGGAAAATATATAGCGGTACAAGCCTTTCTCAAGAAACAAGAAAGGTCTCAGGTACACAACCTAACCCTACACCTAAAGGAGCTGGAGAAAGAACAAGAAAGAAACCCTAAGCCCAGCAGGAGAAGAGAAATCATAAAGATCAGAGCAGAAATCAATGAAATAGAAACCAAAAAAACAATAGAACAAATCAACGAAACTAGGAGCTGGTTCTTTGAAAGAATTAATAAAATTGATAAACCCCTGGCCCGACTTATCAAAAAGAAAAGAGAAAGGACCCAAATAAATAAAATCATGAATGAAAGAGGAGAGATCACAACTAACACCAAAGAAATACAAACTATTATAAGAACATACTATGAGCAACTCTACGGCAATAAATTTGACAATCTGGAAGAAATGGATGCATTCCTAGAAACATATAAACTACCACAACTGAACCAGGAAGAAATAGAAAGCCTGAACAGACCCATAACCAGTAAGGAGATTGAAACAGTCATTAAAAATCTCCAAACAAACAAAAGCCCAGGGCCAGACGGCTTCCCGGGGGAATTCTACCAAACATTTAAAGAAGAACTAATTCCTATTCTCCTGAAACTGTTCCAAAAAATAGAAATGGAAGGAAAACTTCCAAACTCATTTTATGAGGCCAGCATCACCTTGATCCCAAAACCAGACAAGGATCTCACCAAAAAAGAGAGCTATAGACCGATATCCTTGATGAACACAGATGCGAAAATACTCAACAAAATACTAGCCAATAGGATTCAACAGTACATTAAAAAGATTATTCACCACGACCAAGTGGGATTTATTCCAGGGCTGCAAGGTTGGTTCAACATCCGCAAATCAGTCAATGTGATACAACACATCAATAAAAGAAAGAACAAGAACCATATGATACTCTCAATAGATGCTGAAAAAGCATTTGACAAAGTACAACATCCCTTCCTGATCAAAACTCTTCAAAGTGTAGGGATAGAGGGCACATACCTCAATATCATCAAAGCCATCTATGAAAAACCCACCGCAAATATCATTCTCAATGGAGAAAAACTGAAAGCTTTTCCGCTAAGGTCAGGAACACGGCAGGGATGTCCATTATCACCACTGCTATTCAACATAGTACTAGAGGTCCTAGCCTCAGCAATCAGACAACAAAAGGAAATTAAAGGCATCCAAATCGGCAAAGAAGAAGTCAAATTATCACTCTTTGCAGATGATATGATACTATATGTGGAAAACCCAAAAGACTCCACTCCAAAACTGCTAGAACTTATACAGGAATTCAGTAAAGTGTCAGGATATAAAATCAATGCACAGAAATCAGTTGCATTTCTCTACACCAACAGCAAGACAGAAGAAAGAGATATCAAGGAGTCAATCCCATTTACAATTGCATCCAAAACCATAAGATACCTAGGAATAAACCTAACCAAAGAGACACAGAATCTATACTCAGAAAACTATAAAGTACTCATGAAAGAAATTGAGGAAGACACAAAGAAATGGAAAAATGTTCCATGCTCCTGGATTGGAAGAATAAATATTGTGAAAATGTCCATGCTACCTAAAGCAATCTACACATTTAATGCAATTCCTATCAAAGTACCATCCATCTTTTTCAAAGAAATGGAACAAATAATTCTAAAATTTATATGGAACCAGAAAAGACCTCGAATAGCCAAAGGGATATTGAAAAAGAAAGCCAACGTTGGTGGCATCACAATTCCGGACTTCAAGCTCTATTACAAAGCTGTCATCATCAAGACAGCATGGTACTGGCACAAAAACAGACACATAGATCAATGGAGCAGAATAGAGAGCCCAGAAATAGACCCTCAAATCTATGGTCAACTAATCTTCGACAAAGCAGGAAAGAATGTCCAATGGAAAAAAGACAGCCTTTTCAATAAATGGTGCTGGGAAAATTGGACAGCCACATGCAGAAAAATGAAATTGGACCATTTCCTTACACCACACACAAAAATAGACTCAAAATGGATGAAGGACCTCAATGTACGAAAGGAATCCATCAAAATCCTTGAGGAGAACACGGGCAGCAACCTCTTCGACCTCTGCCGCAGCAACATCTTCCTAGGAACAACGCAAAAGGCAAGGGAAGCAAGGGAAAAAATGAACTACTGGGATTTCATCAAGATCAAAAGCTTTTGCACAGCAAAGGAAACAGTTAACAAAATCAAAAGACAACTGACAGAATGGGAGAAGATATTTGCAAACGACATATCAGATAAAGGACTAGTGTCCAGAATCTATAAAGAACTTAGCAAACTCAACACCCAAAGAACAAATAATCCAATCAAGAAATGGGCAGAAGACATGAACAGACATTTCTGCAAAGAAGACATCCAGATGGCGAACAGACACATGAAAAAGTGCTCCATATCACTCGGCATCAGGGAAATACAAATCAAAACCACAATGAGATATCACCTCACACCAGTCAGAATGGCTAAAATCAACAAGTCAGGAAATGACAGATGCTGGCGAGGATGCGGAGAAAGGGGAACCCTCCTACACTGTTGGTGGGAATGCAAGCTGGTGCAGCCACTCTGGAAAACAGCATGGAGGTTCCTCAAAATGTTGAAAATAGAACTGCCCTATGACCCAGCAATTGCACTATTGGGTATTTACCCTAAAGATACAAATGTAGTGATCCAAAGGGACACATGCACCCGAATGTTTATAGCAGCAATGTCCACAATAGCCAAACTATGGAAAGAACCTAGATGTCCATCAACAGATGAATGGATCAAGAAGATGTGGTATATATACACAATGGAGTACTATGCAGCCATCAAAAGAAATGAAATCTTGCCATTTGCAACAACATGGATGGAACTAGAGCGTATCATGCTTAGCGAAATAAGTCAAGCAGAGAAAGACAACTATCATATGATCTCCCTGATATGAGGAAGTGGTGATGCAACATGGAGGCTTAAGTGGGTAGAAGAAGAATAAATGAAACAAGATGGGATTGGGAGGGAGACAAACCATAAGTGACTCTTAATCTCACAAAACAAACTGAGGGTTGCCGGGGGGAGGGGGTTTGGGAGAAGGGGGTGGGATTATGGACATTGGGGAGGGTATGTGATTTAGTGAGTGCTGTGAAGTGTGTAAACCTGGTGATTCACAGACCTGTACCCCTGGGGATAAAAATATATGTTTATAAAAAATAAAAAATTAAAAAAAAAAAAAAATGACTACTAACCAGCTATCTAGCTTGTAAAATGATATAAAGACTTATTCTCACTTATTGCCCTTTACAAATATTAAAAAATAAGTCATACTGTCAGCAAGATGCCTCAGGTTTCAGTGTTGCTTAAAGGACCATAAGTGTTTCAAGTAGGAGTTGGCTGTGATGTGAACATCCATAAATCAAAGGCTACTTCTTCACTTCATCTAATCAAAGTGATGATAATATATCCTAATGATTATTTGGCAAGCCCCAATACACTGGGATAGTATCATCTTATGAGAAAAGATTTAAAACAAAAGCTATTACCATGTTACTATGGTGTGCTAGATATGTTCTGTCTTTGGGGGATTATAGTTTTCAGTTTGTTTGCTTTTATGTTTCTTAGCATTTTTCAAAATTATTATTTCTTCTTTTACCATTAACTACATACCAAAACCTCTAGAATTAGGGGTTTACTAAGGCCTGACAATCTTCTAATGGATATTATGTTCCTCAGAGTATCTTTGTCTTTCTCATATGTTTGTCCAAATGTTTAAATTGAAAATTATTTGGAGAAGTTTTGGATTTCATTGCCTATTTTGCTTACAGATTTTCTGAGCTTCCATTTCCTCATCTGCAATATAAGGAATTGGAGAGAAAGTTACTCAGTACTTGATATTAAGAAAAGGATATACATGTATATGAGTATATACTGATTATAGTTGCTTATTAAAATAAATCATATTATTCTGGTTAAGGTAAATGTGATCCTCAGACTCATTCCTCATTTTTGTATGAATTTTCTTAGCATGCATTTTCTTAACATGCAGTAAGGCAAGAGTACAGTTAGCTGGAAGGGTTTTCAGAGATTTGATCCTCTCTAATCAATTTATCTAAAGTAGAGGCAATGACTCCCCATTTCATTATACCCCAGGTCACGATCTTATTATTCCCTTTATTTCCTTCTCCATAATTACTGCAACCTTTATTTATTGTGATTCTGCCTACTTTCTTTTTGCCTCTGACAACACCATATTTAGAATAAAAGCTCTGGAAGGACAGGGGCTGTGTTTGGCTTGTTCAGTATTTTTTTTTTTTTAAATCACTGACGTGATTTAGCACTTAGTAGGTCATCAACCAAAATTTGTTAAATTGGATTTTTTTGGTTGCAGATATTACATTTTAGAGACAAATCACTATGCTAGGTAAAGCCAGAAGAAATGAGAAAGGCTTTTACAAGATTGCATAATCTTTACATTTAGAGCTTTGTGTATATGTTCTGCATGCCTTCTCCTTCTCCTAAACCAACTAGAAACTTCCCACATTACCAAAGAATGGATAGAAGGAAATCCATTTGGGGAAAAGTACTTTTCTTGCTGTCCTGAATTCTCTTGTCTTCTAATAATCTGATATGTCATCAATACATCACTGGCAGCTTAACCATTCCAAATGATATGTATTATACACATCAGAAATATAGATATATATAATAATATAAGCTGTATTAAATAATATAGAAATATATAATCAATATATAACTATTAAAATAATATGATACAATATATAATAAAATATACTGAATTGTTATCTACATTTCATATTTTATATATACTATATATACTTTATATATACTTTTATAAAAGTAATTATTTGCATATATAATTGAAAAGTTAAAAATGCCCCTTTTACTTTACTAAGAGATAAGGAAATATGGTTGCTTAAAATATATACCCTAGGGACACCTGGATGGCTCGGATGGCTAAGCATCTACCTTCAGCTCAGGTCATGATCTCCAGTTCCTAGGATTGAGCCCCACATTGAGCTCCCCGTTCAGCAGGGCGTCTGCTTCTCCCTCGCCCTCTTTCCCTGCTTGTACTCTCTCTTCCTCTCTCTCAAATGAATAAATAAAATCTTCTAAAGCAAATAAAAATAAATTATAACAAATACATACCTAGCACAGTTTGATAATAATTACACAACCATAGAAAAGACCACTTGTCATTTATAATAAAATATTTATTAATTAGAACTTTATAGAAATGTTTCTCACTATATGCCAATAATAATTTTATATAATGGATCAAAGGAGGAAAACTATGTAAGGTTGACACTTTGTGTATGATAAACCAAGTAGATTTTCAGTGACATAAATTCTTTGAGTTCTAAACTTTTCAAGTCAAATTTATCTGTATGTGATGTATTGTCAAAAATAGACGTAAGCACATGGACCTCTCTGACTATACTTTATTCCTCTATAATCATGGGATTCAGTTAGGGCCAGTTATTAGATTCAGCTGACACAACCAGAGGAAATTTGTCAAGTCAATAAATTAGTTTCATGCCTTTTATACAAAAACAATACAATTATTGAATTTTTCACTTTTTAGTCTCTTATTTGATATCAAGTATTCTCAGCATTCAGTGTATTTTTTTTATTGAATTACTGCCCACTGGGTAAGACAACCTAACATATAATGAGAGGACCTTTTCTGTTTTCCCCGAATTTTTTAGGGCCTTCCATTAAGCTAAAGCAGTTGTTGAGCTGATATTCTCAGTACATGGAACTCTAACATTTGATATGACCGTTCAATTTTATGTGAGTGTGTATATATGTAAAACATAGATTGTTCAAGAAAAAAAAAATTGAGAAAGGTACCAAAGGGTATTTTTTCTTTTAATTGAGGGAGTACTTACTGCAGGGCCTAGAAGTTCAAAAATTTTATAGCAGGGAATGATTATCTACAAGAAATATTCTAAATGAAGTATGTACCAGTGGGGTTTATGTAACTGATTTCCCTTTAGCTACTGTTAGATTTTTACCTCGAAAAGGTTTATTTAGTTTATTAATGGTTGAATTATAAAGACAGTGTCCTACAATTACCCTATCATTTTGAAATTGGCTATTTCTCATGTCAGAATATTTTTTCATACCACAGCTTTCAACATTACTTATGTACCATAAATGTACTTTTGACATTTTGTTATATAATGCTTACTTTGTTGCATTCATGCCTGCATGATGATGCCTTGAAGTAAATAGGATTATATGTGTGGCCAAGATACAGAGGGGGCCCCACCCCCATCTTGTGATTCCCCATTAATCTAGAGCCAACTGTCATGTTCCTTGTCATCAAATCAGCTTCTCTAACTCAGTCCAGTTTGACTTTCTGCTCCACAGTTTGTCACTTAAAAAACTAGCATCAAAATACATTCCTAAAGTCACACAGAACATTAGAGACAGTACCTGTAGCAGAACTCAGGTATATAAACAGTTGTACTATAGAAGCCTCAAGGGATGGAATCACTGAGTTTAGAAGTGAGGAATTTAGCTGTGCTGGTTTTGAGGAGATAAAGTCACCAGCTGCTGACCTAACATTGTTTTCCTTTTGAATGTCAACAGGCTTCTACAGATATATATACTACTACACAGCAACATTGTGCTAGCTGTTTGTTTCTCAAGTTTTTTATCGAATGACAGCATTAGAACTTCTGATTTTCCCTTTAGTAACCCAAATATATTCGAATTATAAATTGAAAGATATTGGACTGCTAATCACTTAAGCTTTCTGTGCACTATTGAGTTCTACAAAGCTATTTTGGATAGGTAGTTTTTCATTTCTTATCTCATCTAATCTTCACTTCAGTATTGGAACAACTAGATATATGCCTTCTTTTATTTGTATGGTTTTCTTTTTAGCATTTATGTAAATGGATGTAAGTGAAAAGTGAGTAAAATATATTCCAGGAAGGATATTAGAACACTAATATATCTAATGCCATTCTTGGGAACCATTTAGGAAAAAAAGAATTCATTTAAAAAAGAAAGTTATAGAATATTACCAACCTTAAAAGATCGGCAATGTATTCTCTCTAAAACTGTGATTCTGGAGCATATATACGGAGCACTATGAGTACCACAGATTTCAGCATGTGCTTTTAAAATTATGTGCATGTATTGAGTGTCAGAGGGTTTCCCTTTTTCTGTTGGCCTGGGATGGTCCTGATTGTAGAACTCAAAATATTGCATCCTGAGAAACATTTCATACACAGGCAGCTCAAGAAATTTCATCCTGTTGGTCTGACCAAAAGTTCTGAGTGAAAAAGTAGCCAGGAATGCATTGTCTTGGGGTATGTAGGCACAAGATGGAAGAAAATTTGGGCTGATTTTTGACTTCAGTCTTTCCTAGCTTTGTGACCTAAAGCAAATCACCCAGCTGTTCGCTCTCACTTCCATTTTTCCCCTAAAATATGAATAATACTTCTCTCACATGTATTTATGAAGTTTAAGTAAAAATATGAATGTGAAACGTATTCTGATATTCAAAACACTTTTTTATTTTTTTAATGTTTTATTAATTCCGACAAGTATGTAGCATCAGTGTTGGTATATACAACACTTTCTACTTGATAACTGCTGGAAGCATGTATACTGTAACTTGAATGTTAAATGTACATGACTTGGTTTTAGATATGAGTTTCTGTGTATTTTTTTTAGTACTACAGTTTTGGTTTTTTTTATTAATTATTTTTATTAACACACCATGTATTATTTGCCCCAGGGATACATGTTTGTGAATCATCAGTCTTACACACTTCACAGCACCCACCGTATCACATACCCTCCCCAATGTCCATAACCCAACCACTTTCTCTAAGCCCCCCACCCCCCCCAGCAATCCTCAGTTTGTTTTGTAAGATTAAGTCTCTTATGGTTTGTCTCCCTCCTGATCCCATCTTGTTTCATTTTTTCCTTTCCTACACCCTAAACCCCCCACTCTGCCTCTCAAATTCCTCACATCAGGAGGATAATACAATAATTGTCTTTCTCAGATTGACTTATTTCGCTCAGCATAATGCCCTCTAGTTCTAACCACATTGTTGCAAATGACAAGATTTCATTTCTTTTGATGGCTACATAATACTCAATTGTGTGTGTGTGTGTGTATACACATATACACACCACAGCTTCTTTATCCATTCATCTGTTGATGGACATCTAGGTTCTTTCCATAGTTTGACTATTGTGGACATTGCTGCTATAAACATTCAGGTGCACGTTTCCCTTTGGATCACTACGTTTGTATCTTTAGGGTAAATACTAGTAGTGCGATTGCTGAGTCCTAGGGTAGCTCTATTTTCAACTTTTTGAGGAACCTCCATGCTATTTCCAGAGTGGTTGCACCAGCTTGTGTTCCCGCCAACAGTGTAGGAGGGTTCCCCTTTCTCCGCATCCTTGCCAACATCTGTCGTTTCCTGACTGGTTAATTTTAGCCATTCTGACTGGTGTGAGGCGGTATCTCATTGTGGTTTTGATTTGTATTTCCCTGATGCTGAGTGATGTTGAGCACTTTATCACGTGTCTATTGGCCATTTGGATGTCTTCTTTGCAGAAATGTCTGTTCATGTCTTCTCTCCATTTCTTGATTGGATTCTTTGTTCTTTGGGTGTTGAGTTTAATAAGTTCTAGATTTGTGATACTAGCCCTTTATCTGATATGTCATTTGCAAATATTTTCTCCCATTCTGTCAGTTGTCTTTGGTTTTGTTGACTGTTTCTTTTGCTATGCAAAAGCTTTTGATCTTGACAAAGTCCCATTAGTTCATTTTTGCCCTTGCTTCCCTTGCCTTTAGTGATATTTCTAGGAAGAAGTTATGGCTGAGGTCAAAGAGGTTGCTCCTTGTGTTCTCCTCAAGGATTTTGATGGATTCCTTTCTCACATTGAGGTCTTTCATCCATTTTGAGTCTATTTGTGTGTGGTGTAAGAAAATGGTCCAATTTCCTTCTTCTGCCTTTAGATGTCCAATTTTCCCAACACCATTTGTTGAAGAGACCGTCTTTTTCCCATTGGACATTCTTTGCTGCTTTGTCGAAGATTAGTTGACCATAGAGTTGTGGGTCTATTTCTGGGCTCTCTATTCTGTTCCATTGATCTATGCATGTGTTTTTGTGCCAGTACTGTACTGTCTTGATGACAGCTTTGTAATTGAGCTTGAAGTCTGGAGTTGTGATGCCACCAACTTTGGCTTTCTTTTTCAACATTCCTCTGGCTATTTGGGGTCTTTTCTGGTTCCATATAAATTTTAGGATTGTTTGTTCCATTCATTTGAAAGAAATTGATGGCATTTTGGTATGGATGGCATTAAATGTGTAGATTGCTTTAGGTAGCATAGACATTTTCACAATACTTGTTTTTCCAATCCATGAGCATGGAGTGTTTTTCCATTTCTTTGTGTCTTCCTCTATTTCTTTCTGGAGTACTTTATAGTTTTCTGAGTATATATACTTTGCCTCTTTGGTTAGTTTTATTCCTAGGTAGCTTATGGTTTGGAGTGCAGTTGTAAATGGGATTGAGTCCTTATTTTCTCTTTTTTCTGCCTGGCTGTTGCTGTATAGAAATGCAACTGATTTCTGTGCATTGATTTTATATCCTGACACTTTACCGAATTCCTGTATTAATTCTAGCAGTTTTGGAGTGGAGTCTTTTGGATTTTGCACATAAAGTATTATATCTTCTGCAGAGTGAGAGTTTGACTTCTTCTTTGCCAATTCGGATGCCTTTTATTTCTTTTTGTTGTCTGACTGCTGAGGCTAGAACTTCTAATACTAGGTTGAATAGCAGTGGTGATAGTGGACATCCCTGCCATGTTCCTAACCTTAGGGGGAAAGCTCTCAGTTTTTCCCCATTGAGAATGGTATTCACTGTGAGTTTTTCATAGATGGATTTGATGATATTGAGGTATGTACCCTCTATCCTTACACTTTGAAGAGTTTTGACCAAGAAAGGAGGCTGTATTTTGTCAAATGTTTTTTCAGCATCGATTGAGAGTATCATATGGTTCTTGTTCTTTCTTTTATTAATGTATTGTATCACATTGATTGATTTGTGGGTGTTGAACCAACCTTGAGCCCAGGAATAAATCTCACTTGGGTGTGGTGAATAATTTTTTTAATGTACCGTTGGATCCTATTGGCTAGTATTTTGGTGAGAATTTTCATATCCATGTTCATCAAGATATTGGTCTGTAATTCTCCTTTTTAATGGAGTCTTTGTCTGGTTTTGGTATCAAGGTAATGCTGGCCTTATAAAATGAGTTTGAAAGTTTTCCTTCCATTTCTATTTTTTGGAACAGTTTCAGGATAATAGGTATTAATTCTTCTTTAAATGTTTGGTAGAATTCCCCTGGGAAGACATCTGGCTCTTGTTTCTTGGGAGATTTTTGATGATTGCTTCAATCTCCTTACTGGTTATGGGTCTGTTCAGGTTTTCTGTTTCTTCCTGGTTCAGTTTTGGTAGTTTATATGTCTCTAGGAATGCATTTACTCCAGATTGTCAAATTTGCTGGTGTATAGTTTCTCATGGTATGTTATTATAATTGTTTGTATTTCTTTGGTGTTGGTTGTGATCTCTCCTCTTTTATTCATGATTTTATTAATTTAGGTCCTTTCTCTTTTCTTTTAATAAGTCTGGCTAGGTGTTTATCAATCTTATTAATTCTTTTAAAGAACTAGCTCCTAGTTTCATTGATCTGTTCTGTTGTTATTCTGTTATCTATTTCATTGATTTCTGCTCTGATCTTTATTAGTCTTTTCTGCTGAGGTTAGACTTTCTTTGCTGTTTTCTCTCCAGCTCCTTTAGGTGTACGGTTAGGTTTTGTACTTGAAACCTTTCTTGTTTCTTGAGAAAGGCTTGTATCACTATATACTTTCCTCTCAGGAGTACCTTTGTTGTGTCCCACAGATTTTGAACAGTTGTGTTTTCATTTTCATTTGTTTTCATGAATTTTTTTATTTCTTCTTTAATTTCCTGGTTGACCCATTCATTCTTTAGTAGCTGCTCTTTAGCCTCCATGTATTTGAGTTCTTTCCAACTTTCCTCTTGTGATTGGGTTCTAGCTTCAGAGCATTGTGGTCTGAAATTATTCAGGGAATGATCCCAATTTTTTGTTACCGGTTGAGACCTGATTTGTGACCCAGGATGTGATCTATTCTGGAGAATGTTCCATGTGCACTAGAGAAGAATGTATATTCTGTTGCTTTGGGATGGAATGTGCTGAATATATCTGTCATGTCCATCTGGTCCACTGTGTCATTTAAAGCCTTTATTTCCTTTATTTCCTTTATTTGCTTGGATGATCTGTCCATTTCAGTGAGGAGGTTGTTAACATCCCCTACTAATATTATATTATTGTCTATATGTTTCTTTGATTTTGTTATTAACAGGTTTATATAATTGACTGCTCCCATGTTAGGGACATAGGTATTTAAAATTTTAGATCTTATTGTTGGAAAGAACTTTTAAGTATGATATAATGTCCTTCCTCATCTCTTATTATAGTCTTTGGCTTAAAATCTAATTTATCTGATTTAAGGATTGCCACCATAGCCTTCCTTTGATGTCCATTTGCATGGTAAATTGTTTTCCACCCCCTCACTTTAAATCTGGAGGTGTCTTTGGGTCTAAAATGAGTTTCTTGTAGACAGCATATTTATGGGTTTTGGTTTTTTTTATCCATTCTGCTACCCTGTGTCTTTTGATTGGGGCATTTAGCCCATTTACATTCAGGGTAACTATTGAAAGATATTAATTTAGTGCCATTTTATTGCCTGTAAGGTGGCTGTTACTGTATGTTGTCTCTGTTCCTTTCTGATCTACTAGCTTTAGGCTCTCTCTTTGTTTAGAGGACCCCTTTCAATATTTCCTGTAGAGCTGGTTTGGTGTTTGCAAATTCTTTTAAATTTTGTTTGTCCTGGAAGCTTTTTATTTCTCTTTCTATTTTCAATGACTGCCTAGCTGGATATAGTATTCTTGGCTGCATATTTTTCTCATTTAGTGCTCTGAATATATCATGCCAGTTTTTTCTGGCCTGCCAGGTCTCTGTGGATAAGTCTGCTGCCAATGTAATATTTCTACCATTGTATGTTACAGACTCCTTGTCCCGAGCTGCTCTCAGGATTTTCTCTTTGTCCCTAAGACTTCTAAGTTTTGCTATTAGATGATGAGGTTTGTATGTATTTTTGTTGATTTTGAGGGGGGTTCTCTGTGCCTCCTGGATTTTGATGCTTTTTCCCTTTGCTGTATTAGGTAAATTCTCTACTATAATTTGCTCCAGTATACCTTCTGCCCCTCTCTCTTTCTTCTTCTTCCGAAATCCCGATTATTCTAATATTGTTTTGCCTTAAGGCATCACTTATCTCTCGAATTCTCCCTTCATTGTCCAGTAGTTGTTTGTCTCTCTTTGCTCGGCTTCTTTATTTTCTTCTTTATTCTTCATTTGGTCTTCTGTATCACTAATTCTTGCTTCTGATTCATTTATCCTAGCAGTAAGAGCCTCCACTTTTTATTGCACCTCAATAGCATTGATTTCAACTTTGTTTTATTTCTCCAGAAAGGGATTTTATTTCTTGAGAAAGGGTTTCTCTAATATCTTCCATGCCCTCCTTGAGCCCAGCTAGCACCTTGGAAATTGTTGTTCTGAACTCTAGTTCTGACATATTACCAATGTCCATATTGATTAGGTCCCTAGCCATTCCATACTGTCTCTTGTTCTTTTTTTTGTGGTGAGTTTATCTGCCTTGTCATTTTATCCAGATGAGAATATATGAATGAGAGAATAAAATACTAAAAGGGTGGAAAAGATCCCAGAAAAATGTACACTAACCAAATCAGAACAGATCCAAAACCAGGGGGAGAAGAAAGGGAGAAAAAAGAAACAAAAATTAAAAAAATAAATAAAGAAAAAAATCATATATATATATATATATATATATATACACACACACACACACACACACACACACATATATATATATATATATAACTGGTGAATAGAACAGAGCCACCCACTTGATTTTGGATGTATTTTGGTCTCTTAGAAGAAACTACCTCCCAAAATTTTAAGGAAAGAAAAAAAATACACACACACACACACAACACACATATGAATAAAGGAAAACACAATGAAGGGATGGAATATGACTGTAAAGATGAAAATTTTTTTAAAAATTGTAAGAAAGGAATTGATAAGTTGGTTGGAAAAAGAAAAGAAAAAACAAAGAGGAGGGAATGTGTTCAGAATGGAGACTAGAACAAAGCCATGTGCTAGATTAGGGTATTTTTTGATCTATTAGAAGAATTTTTATCCCAGAATTTTTTAGAAAGAAAAACCTTATATGTATACAAACAAAAACATTAAATACAATGAAGGGTTAAAATATGACTATAACAATGACAGTTTAAAAAAATTATTTTAGAAAGATGTTGTTTAAATGAACTAGTAAAGATTGTTAAAAGAGGAAAGACAAAAAGTTAAAAAAAATAGGATAAGAAAAACAAAAAACAAAAAACAAAAAACGTTAACTTTGCAAGAGTAAAGAATCATGGGGGAAAAGCCATGAATTCTATTCATGACTTTCCCCTAGCCCTGGAGTTCCACTGTTCTCCTTGATTGGTAAGTTTGGTCTTGGCTGGATATTCTTGCTGATTTTCTGCAGGAGGTCCCTGTTGCAGTGATTCTTAACTGTCTTTGCAGAATTGCACCACCCTTGCCAGGAACCCAGATAAGTAAATCTGCTCGGGTTCACTCTGGGAATTTTTGTTCCCTGAATGCTTTCTTTACGGCTTTGGAGGACGGGAATGAAAATGGCATCCTTCCAATCTCCAGCCTGGAGGAGCCAAGAGCTCGCGGCCCCACTCCTCTGTGCGCCCCCAAAGATAAGTAGTCAATCACTCCTGTCTTCCTGGTCTCAGGCCACACTCTGAGCTCGCCTGGCCTGTGACTGAGCATTTCTGTCTCTGGCACACAGCCCCACCCCGAGTCTCCAAACCCAGCAGATATCCTGCTGTGCTGCTCCTTCTGGAACAGGAATGTGAGTCTCCCTGGATCTGCCACTTGTGGGGTCCCCCTACTGTGTCTTGGATCATGGTTTAAGGTAACCCCGATCTGAAAGCTCACTCTTAGGCTCTGTCTCTGTAGTGGGCTTCCCTGCTCGGATACCTGGCAGCTCTGCTGCACTCACATACCCTCGATCTTTCTGTGACCCCATGGCATCTGAGACTACACTGTCCCCACGAGGGCACCACCCCCTGCTTAGCCTCTGGAGTGATGTCCCTCAGTGGAGCAGACCTCTAAAAGTTCTGATTTTGTGCTCCACTGCTTCACTGCTGGCCTCTCCCCCTGCAGTCTATCTTCCTGTCGATTTGGATTCACTTTTCCACACATCCTACCTTTCAGAAAGTGGTCAATTTTTCTGTTCCTAGAATTGTTGCTCTTCCTCTCTTCTATCTCCTGTGGGTGTTTGGAATGGTTTGATACCTATCTAGCTGAACTCCTGGGATCTGATGTCATTATAGTCTGCTATTCCTCCGCCATCTTGCCACTCTCAGAGTTGAGTTTCTGTGTATTTATCAGTATTGATTTCAAGTCCCAGGTCATGCTTTTGGAAACTAATTACATCAGGCCATGTTTATTTGTGTAAGATAACTTTTGTCTTCTTTTTCAATTTTCATCATTACCTATATTAAATACTAAATAATTTTGAATAAATATATATAATAAACATATGTCTCTCTCTCTCTCTCACACTCAGACACACACACACGTCTAGGTAGACAGAGATATGTTTCCTTATGTGGCATTTAAAAATTGGTTTGAAAGGCCAAACCTTAATTTTTAGTGTGACTAATCTGTTAAAAGTCCTGTCTTCTCTATCTTTTCTTTAGTTAATGAAAAAGCCAATTACAAAACAAGAAGATTAATTAATAGCAATAAACTTGGTGTGCTAGTACGAAAAATCCTTGCTAAAGTCCAATCTTTATAAAAGGTACTGACTGTACTTTATAGCTAACCTGATGTCTAACAGATGGCAGAAGTTTAATAATTATAGTTGATGCTGTCCATTTGCTAAGTGAATTTCCCACACTGCTACCCATCCTCAAGATTCACCACTACAACCTTGATGACTAGCTAATACTGTGGAAACCTATCTCTGACTGCTTTCTCATGTGAGAAACATGCTTTCCTCCATGCAGGACAAACTAGAACTGCCTGAGAGTTAATGCTCCCAGAAGCAACCCTCAATCAATAATGGATGGGGAAATGATAAATAAATACCTATCTTCTGTGCCCTTCAGTTGGGATAACTGTACATTGTTCTGTACCCAGTATTTCCCAGAGACACTGAGATTCAGTTGACCACAATGATAATAGGCCTGATAACAAATCTTTGTTCTCATTTTCTGAATCATCTGTTTCTCTTCTATTGTTTCTTGGGATCACCTCCCCAAAAATCTTCTTGAGTTCAAATCCTTAATTCATGATCTACTTTGCAGGGAACTCTAAACAAGAAAATAATGTTTGATAAAGAAATTAATCCACCTATATGAAAAGGTACACACATATACAGGTAAGCCTATGCCTCTTTGTGTCAACATATAAATATGTCATCTTTCTCTAAGCAGGTTTATAACATCTGTTACAAATGGAACTCAGTTAAGATTTGAGGAGATTAAGTCCTTTCTTAAGATAGAACTTATTATTTTGCTCTGTCTCTAGATTCTTTGAATATAAAGAATAAACTTGAAATCATAGAATTTAAAGAACAGCAAAGGAATTGAGAACTGCTTTTCTCAGCTGCAAGACTGACCCATTAACATAAGAGGCAGACCCTGGAAATGTTCCATAAAACTGAGTTTTGCTAAAGCCTGCTCTGATATCTGCTCTATGTGATAAAAGTTCTTGGCACTTAGCAGGAATTGATGTCTTGGTATTCTACCTGTGAATGGTAAGTCTGCAGGGGAGATGGAGGATTATGGTAGGTATCCTAGAAATTCAGCACAAGAGCTCAGAAGTAGGTAGAGTGTGAATTATGAGCCACTAGTCACATAAAGCCTGATGGTCACGTCCCGTAGCCTGTTCTGCCTGGGGATATGTGGTACACAAAGGGATGTTCTTGTAAATGCTGGTGGGAGCTATGTGCAAGCTTCCACAGGAACAGTTAGTCCTTCAGAGTCTAATCAAAGGCTGCTTAGGGGGTTGTTCTCCTTGAGTTAATGGAAGTATGAGTGTTCGATGAAGGGAAATTAGCCCCAGAAGACAGGGAAGCAAATTAAACCTTTATTTTGATTTGAATTGGGAGTGAATAAAGTGTTCACTGCTCACTAAACTCAAGTGAAGTTAACATGTGAGAATGAATGGAGACAAACTTCTCTGTGTGGCAAGGAAGACCTCAGGGCACTTTGTACCCAGGAATCTCCCGGGGCAGAACTGAGGTGGAGGTGGTCATTCATCATACTCTGGGGGTGATGGGGATTTTCAGTAAATGCTGTATCAACGTAGTTAAATCTTCCCAGAACCAATAAAAATGCCCTTGCCTTTTCTACCCTCTATTACAAGTAATTGCTATTCATCTACTTACAGATATCTTGGAAGTAGTCACAGAGTACTTGGAGTGCCTGAGGGATGAAAAGTTTAAAGGAAAAATGTAGCTGTATATCATTGGCATTCATGAGAAAATTCATATTAGATGTTTGAAAGGCAGATCCCCAGGAGGCAATAGAGAAATCAGGAAAAATACTGCGCCAAAAATACTACTCTGGCCAGGACATCAGGGAGTTTATGTCAGGTAGAGTGAAGGAAAGTGATTTGTAAAAAAAAGATGTATGTGCTTTTCCACATGCATTTAGCTTATTTATATGTACACGTTCCCTGAAAAACTAGAATGTTCTGGGAATTGACAACCAGATTGGGCCTGAAATTTGTGAGATATGCAGCTGTGCTTATATTTTCTTTGACGCTAACACGTCTGAATAACATCGGGTAACACGATCAATACATTTTCAAACTCATATCCTTTTAAACTCTGTTTGTAACCATTAAGCCAAAAATGTCTTGTACCTGGGTACCATTTTACATTTGGGAAGGCAGGTTTAAGCCACTGGAAATCTACATGCAGAATCTGAAGTCATTGTTTTTTCTGGAAGTTATGCACCTCTTCTGGGACCTAAAGATCGATTGTCTCATTGATGTCATATGAGACACATGGGTAAAAAAAGATATGGTGATGCCATCCTTACTGGGAGTCACTTTAGTGCAAAAATAATTCTTACTAGGGGTGCCTGGGTGGCTCAGTGGGTTAAAGCTTCTGCCTTCGGCTCAGGTCATGATCCCAGGGTCCTGGGATCGAGCCCCACATCGGGCTCTCTGCTCCGAGGGGAGCCTGCTTCCTCCCCTCTCTCTCTGCCTGCCTCTCTGCCTACTTGTGATCTCTCTCTGCCAAATAAATAAATAAAATTTAAAATCAATCAATCAATAAAATCTTTTTTAAAAAAAAGAATTCTTCCTCACTTATATTCTCATTCTCAAATGTTCAGTTACTTGAAGGCATGTAGTCCAGGTTAAGCCTACTTACTTCTGTTCACTCTCCTTATTTAAAAGGTCTAGTGTATCACCTTTCAAGGAGATTGTGCTAAATTCTATCAAAATAACAAAGAGAAAAGTAACTCAAAATTATTATTCCTTATGGATCGCTTTTTTCATAACACCCTGAAATACATTTAAGGCGTTCATAAGTACCAACAAATCACCCACTCACTCAGTGAGTTAATGTAACTTAACCCCTCCTGTTTACAAGGACACAAATGTACACGCATATACACATACAGACACAACCCTGAAAGATAGATGGTGCAAAATACATCATGAAAAAGCAGACAGACCTTAAATGCCTCATTTATTCCTTCCATTAAAGATAAATCAATTAGAAGTTGAAAGGAAAACGAAAGCATTTGTAAATGAAGTTATAATAAAAATCTTCATGGAATAAAAGTTATCAGCTTTTGGCAGAATGCTTAAGTTAGAAAATTCTGGGAAGATAGACCAACATAATCAAAGATAGAAGCATCCTGGGAAATGACCCGATCTTTCAAATTTGGGGTTTTTTGGTACTTAATAATGATGATAACGATGACAGTAATAATAGTGACTATTATTTGTTTGAGCCCTGACTTCATTTGGGATGCTCTTTTTTTTTTTAAACATTTCTTTTTTTTTTTTTTTTTTAAGATTTTTTTTGTTTTGTTTTTTAAGATTTTATTTATTTGTCAGAGAGAGAGAGGGAGAGAGAGCGAGCACAGGCAGACAGAATGGCAGGCAGAGACAGAGGGAGAAGCAGGCTCCCTGCCGAGCAAGGAGCCCGATGTGGGACTCGATCCCAGGACTCTGGGACCATGACCTGAGCCAAAGGCAGCTCCCCAACCAACGAGCCACCCAGGCGTTCCTGGGATGCTCTTTTAAGCAGTTTATAGAATTAAGATGTCCTCACCTAAAACCTGGAAAGAAGCTATTATTATTATCCTCATTTTATTGAGGAGGAAACTAAGGCACAGAAGAGTTAAGTAACCTGTACCAAGTGCCTCCCCTAGTGAGAGGCAGAGGGTGGACTAGAATGAGAAGCTTGGCTGCAAAGTGTGGACTCTTATCTACTACTGCCTTCTCTTGAGGAGCCCACAGAGCCACTGAGTCAATGACTATTTTTCTTATTTCCCTTCAGACATGGATGGTCTGACAGAACCAATGCCATCTTTAAGAACAACACTCACTCTACTTTTATTCTCACTACAGATCCTCCTTCCTTAGACCTTTTCCCCAAGTTACCTTCACATTCAACCAGTCTCCTATGTTAGAAACCAATTAATATTCTTTTCAGAGTAATTCCAAGCACATATATCCAGATAGCTGACAACAATCCTGTGCTTCCTGTATATAATATGAAAAGGGCCCTTGTCTTGAAATCAAAAGATCTGCGTACAAGTTCCAGCTCAGGCATATATATCTATATGCTTTTGACCTAATAATAGTTGAAGTACTGTTACATTATTTGGAAGTTTCCCTCTGTTGAATTGCCTGCTCTCTCATCTCAGTTTAGAATTCAGAAACTCAAAATGTTGCTGAACTCACTGAAATTACGTCACTGATTACAGGCAGTGGTGAACTCTCTCTGACCCATTTAGATTCCTCGGTTCAATACCCCCCTGCCCCGACCGCACCCCACCCCGCCCCTGAGCTGGGCCAGTCTACCCTTCTGCAGAAGGCACTGAGTATGGTTTTTCATATCCTTTCTTAACTACCTCCCCATTGTTAATAGCTCACAGTGGAATAGATCTGGATACAGATTAGGCTTACAGTTTTGTCCCAAGTCACCACAGGGTACATTATAGAAAACAGTGCTTTTAAAAGAGTATGCACACTTTATCCTTTGTGGGTCTGGGAAAGTTTGTGAATCTCTCTGAGCCTTACTTTCTTTTTCTTGGTAGTTTAAGAAATTAAGATGAGACATTTTATTTGAGAGAGCACCTTTCACACTATAGATCAGTTTATAAAAGGAACATGAATTTTAAGTATTAGAAGGCAGTTAAGTCCTGTTAGTAAGGGGGCAAGGAACATACGTGAAATGGGGGAAATTTGTGTCACTATCTTAATGCCCTCCCCTTGGGAAAATGTCTGATCAGGTCAATAGGTGCATTTGTTTTACCTGCAAATGCTATCTCCAAAGGCAATAGAAGGTGCCAAGGGCTGGGAATGAGGTCGGTCCCCCATGCCTCTTGCCACAGTCTCTCCTCTCAAGACCATGTATTTAATGAGAATAACACACCTTCAACAAAAAAGCCTGATCCCCATTTCTGTAACTTCAAAAAGGCAAAGAATGGAGCCCTTAAGAGACTGAGGTGTAATGGCATTGCCTGTTCCCAAATGAGTTATTTTTTTTTCCTTTTTTCCTTTTTATTTTTATTATTTTCAAAATTCTAGCCTCTCAGTAGCTGAGGAATTTCCCAGACTTTTGCAGGAACAGTGTTGACAGGCAACTGCATTTTCCTCCTGAGTCGACTCCTATTTCTGTGAGGTCAGGACTGCCAATAGGAGCACATATCAGGGGACAGGTTGATGGAAGAGAAGGCAAAAGGTCCAATTGTCCAGGGGCCAGGGACCATGAACCTTAGTCAAAGGGAACAGAATGGAATCAGTGTACATCCTGCTGTGAGTGTTCACTATTTTTTCACCCTTTCTCCCTTAATGGATAGCCTGGAAGAAAGTATGTTCTTTCTCAGCAGAGAGCCTACAACTGCATAGTTTTAATGTATTCATGATAATATGAATATATAGATTTTCTTTTCATAATTCTCTTAAAGGTAGGTCGGAAAATTCACACATCCAGACATTAAAAAGAGAAGACATGCGATTAAATGTGGTCAGAGAAATCACTGATTGGCATAAAAGTGATTAGAATCCAGCCAATTTTCCTGATCAGTTATGCAGGAGAGAGTGACATTTCAGTCATTTAATCCCTGATGTATATCTTGGACTTTTTCCAATTGAGAGAGCTCTCTCAAATCCTTTATTTAGTTGATCCCTACAAAAATTAGGAGCAGTCAAGAGGACAGATACTACTGTCCCAATATTTACTGTGGGCAACCTAGGAACAGAGGTTGTTAAGACTTAACTCAGATTGTATCAGTAGCTATTGGCAGAGATGGGACTTGGAGACCTTTCCTTTTCTGGTCCAGGGCTCTTTTGCCCGGATCAAGCTTTCCCAAAGTGCTTCTTTGGGGCATTCACCCTAGGAAAAGTACAGTAGAAAACAGAATCTCAGGATCCTGGAAGTCTTAGCAACACTATGTACCATACCTTTCTCTTCAAAATGTATATACCTTCGAGTAGCAGAGACGGTGAAAAATCCTGCAGGATTTTGTTTACTTTATTTAACCTTGTAGTTTGCATAATATTTTACTGCATGCTATTTTTTTTTAAGCCTGAAAAGCACATGGTGGGAACCCTTGCCCAGTGCTTTATACCAGTTATAACAGTTTATAACAGTTCAGATTACTCACAATGAAGGAAGAATCATCTGCTTGCAACTCTAATAGGGAGAGATCTTTCTTTTTCAATGCAAAGAAATTTGAGCTGCATCTCCCAGAGCCAGCTTTGGGAAAAATTGTAAAGTCTATAAAATTAACCATTGTGGTAAAAAGCACAGGCTCAAGGTTCAAACCAGTTACTGGTCAAATGAGGGACTTTTCTGCCACTGATTAGTTGGCTGTACTTTGTTCAATTCCTCACCCCTTCCAACTTTAGTCCCCCCAACTGTACAGGGAAAGCAGTCATTGTACATATCTTGTAGGACTGCTGAGAAAATTAAATGAGACAGTGCATATACAATCCTTGGCATAGAGCCTAGTCAGTTTTCAAAAAGTCCTATTACTCTTCTTCCTGTGATCTTCCCTTTCAGCCAGCCTCCTGGTATCTCATTCTTTCTCCTCCTCTTTCTATTTCTCTGTGCAGTCATATAGTCCAAAAGGACTCTGCTTCCAGCTATCTCACCCAGGTGGTGTCAGGCAGAGACGGTAGAGACCAAGCAGGTGGTAGAGTGAGGATAGGTCTGAAACAATCGAGGGCCCCCAGACACAGGCAAACAATGGAAAAGGACCAAGCACTCCTGGTTGTCATTAGTGCATTTTTCTTGTATTGTTACTGTGTGGAAAAGTGGATCCAGTGATGCCAGATATTTAGATTTTAAAAAAAAAAATTCTTTATTTAAATTCAATTTAGTGAAAATATACTGTTTTATGACTTTCAGAGGCAGAATTTAGTGATTCATCAGCTGCATATAACACCAAGTGCTCATTCCATCCAGTGCCCTCCTTAATGCCCATCACCCAAAATATCCCTCCCCCTGACCTACCTCCCCTCCAGCAACCCTCAGTTTGTTTCCTAGAGTTCAGTTTATGGTTTGCCTCCCTCTCAATTTTTGTCTTATTTTATTTTTCCTTCCATTCCCCTATGTTCATCTATCTTGTTTCTTAAATTCCACATGTGAGTGAAATCATATGGTATTTGTCTTTCTCTGACAGACTTCTTTTGCTTAGCTTAATACCCTCTAGTTCCATCCAGATCCTTGCAGATGACAAGATTTCATTCTTTTTTGATGGCTGAGTAATATTCTAGTTTATATAGATGTACCACACCTTCTTTATCCATTTGTCTCTTGGTGGACATCTGGGCTCTTTCTGTCATTTGACTGTTGTGGAAGTTACTGCTATAAACACTGGGGTGCAGGTGCCCCTTGGAATCACTATGCTTGTATCCTTTGGATAAATACGTACTAGTGCAATTCCTGGGTCATAGGGTAGCTCTATTTTTAACTTTTTGAGTAATCTCCGTACTATTTTCCAGAGTGGCTATATCTTGTATATAGCACTTGGATTGCTTTCCCACCAACAGGATTCCCACTTACATCAACAGTGTAAGAGGGTTCCCCTTTCTCTGCATCCTCCTCAACACCTGCTGTTTTCTGAGTTGTTCATTTTAGCCATTTGGACTGGTGTGAGATAATTTAAATATCTCTTGAGATATTTAAAGAGAAACCCAAATGTCCATCTTTATAGGGGTTTCCCCCTGTGTAAATATTCTGCTACAATAATCTAGCTTTTGAACCATGAGCTAAGGAACCCTGGTCCAGAAGATTTCTGGCTTCCCACTCTGATACAGAGTTAAAAAGCTACAAGTTTAGAAGGGCTTAAGAGGCCATCTGATTGAACCTTCTCCATGATGCAAAAATGCCATCTATAATATCCAGAAAAAGTGTTATCCAGCTACTCTTATATACTCCTAGTCATAAAGAACTTGGTATCTCAAAGAGAAAACATTTTACTTTTACTCTTTGTAGAAACAATTTCGTGGAATACTCATATAAACCCCACGCAGTAGATAATACGTTTTCGATTACAATTATCATGAAATTCAGGCTCAGAGAGGCTATTTTACTTTCTCTAAAGTCACAAAGCTATTAAGTATCTGTAGGTTGTGAGATAGAAGCCCAGACTGTCTAGGTTTTAAAGCCAGTACACTTAACCACTGGCTAAACAATTCTACTTGTTAAAATGCTCTGGGCTGATACTAAGCTGAAATTTGCTGCCCTGAAATGTCTACCCTTTGGTCACAGTTCTGCTCTCCTGAGACACAAATAATAAGTCTAATCCTTCTTCCACAAGACAGCCCTTCTAATATTTGAAGATGGCTCTTTTCTGCCTGCTAAACCTCTCTTCTCCAGGCTAAACACACTCATTTCTTTTTTCTGACCCTCGTAAGTTGCTAGGCACTTCATCATCCTTGCCCTGCTCCCCGAAGGGAGTTTCAATTTGTCAAAATTCCTCTTCAACCAGGATGTTTAGAAGAGAATACAGTCCCCCTATGTGGTTACATAAATGCAGGTTAAGACAGAAATAACACCTCCTCTGTTTTGACCACTTATGCTTTTATTAATGCAATCTTGGTTATATTTGATTTTTGACAACTATGTAAAAAAATAGGCAAATAAAAATGTTTCCCCAGAATCACCCCAAAGTGTATGTTGTGTCCTTTTATAAGCATTAATTGATATAGAATCAGTTTTCCCCACCCCACTCCAATTCTAAGTAAGTAGATCAATTTTTAAACCTAAATGTAAGACATAATATATATCTTATTAAATATGATTTGTTAGATTTAGGTAATTTTTTGGCCTATACTGATCTGTTTTGTTTTGTTTTCTTTACTTTGAAAAATGTAGCAAAACAGAAAATTTTTTTGAAAAAATTCTCATATTCTAATGAAATTCTTTTAGGCACAGAATGAAGTAAAAGTTTTTTTTTTTTTTTTTTTTTTTTTTTTTTCTGTCTCTGCTGCTCTAATACTGCTCCCCAGATTTTATACTTTCCTCAAAACAAAACAAAAATACTTCACACCCATATCTGTTTTAATGGGATCTTCTTATAAATATTCCTGTTTTGATTACTTTTTTGGCTAATTTGTAATGAAGTTTCAAAAAATGAAAAGAAAAATAATCTGCTCCTGTCTGTTTAACATGTATATATGTGGGTATGTATAGGTGCGTGTGTGTGTGTGTGTGTGTAAAATAATACATACCATTATTATATGTAAATTTTATACAGTAGCAAAGTTCAAAAATATCTGGATTAAAAATAATGGAATAAATGCATGCACTTCATTCTTTGTAATCCCAGTATTTCTGAAATTTGGTATCTGATATGTTTCCTATCCCTCAGCTTTCTCTCATTCCAGAGATTAGCCAAATATTCAGTAGACTTGGGCTAATACCTTAATGACTAGACACTACTCTTCATCATTCTTTAGTCAGGAATTGGTAAACTGCAACCTCGGGCTAAACTCTGTCCTTGATTGTTTTTTTGGTAAACAGAGTTTTATTAGAATGTAGCCACTCCATCTGTGACTGTCTTGTGTATGACTGTTTTTAATGCTACAATAGTCGGTTTAAGTAGTGGTGACAAAGGCCAAAGGATCTGCAAAACTGAAAGTATCTACTGTCTGATCCTTTATAGAAAAAGTTTCCCAACTTCTGTTTTCACGGTTGGTTAGCAATCCATCCGTTCTATTATACAGGAACTAAAACTGGCATACTCCTATCCCTGTGTTAAATGATACTGAAAGCAAAAAAAAAAAAAAAAAAAATCATTTAGTTATTTGCTTCAGGAAATATTTGCTTCTACAGGATAAAGCTTACATTTCAAGACGCACATCAAGAGTCTCACCTCCTGGTGCCCATCCATCTAAAGCTATTATTCCATAAATTGTGCCCAGTCCTACTCAGATTCTCATCTTGCAAGAACAACTTTAAAATCACTCAGCTCAGGCCACAAAATCCTACATATATATCATCCATAACTTCCCCTTTTGAGGTAGTGCTAAGACTGTGTCAAGTTATATTCTCCTTTTCTGCAATAAGTCTAATAAACTTGGATTTGGCTGAACAGATATTTCTTGTCACCCTTTAGGGGAGGGGACACTACAAAGCCTCCAAACTAGTATCACCCCTCCTGTATTCTCTTATTTTGATTAATGTAAACACCAAGAGCATTCCTATGAGGTACAATCACCCACATTTTACATTTGGGAAAATGGACCCACAGAAGCTGAAGCTACTTAGATTTGGATGGCATGCCCTGAGTCATAGATCAAGAGGAATAACTAGTAAAGAGAACCCTCTGGCGGGGTTTGCCAGCAAGTCCCAAGTCTGTTCTAGGACCTGAACTGAACCGAAATTTAACATTCACCTGCTCTAGGCCTCAGTGTCCTCACCCTTGCAAGCAAAGGGCTGGCCTATTTCATCTACGGTTTCTTTAAATTATGCATCCATTGAAAGTATGGTTTTTTAGTAGTTAAAAAATCAGTTTGTCCACACTGATCTCTTTCAGCTAGACTCCTCGACCAAAAGTCATCTGAGATCAACTATATTGAAGACTGAGTTGACTTCTACAGCTTGGTTGCTCTAATAACGACAACAAAAATGTGCAAAGGATTCTATTTTCATAACAAACATATTTGCATTTATTTCATGCTGTTAGCAACTTAACATGTAATCATGCCTCCTCTAAGAAAAGAAGTAATACTTCTTCTGTGATTGCATAAAACACGCTGTGTTATATCTTTCTACTAATCTATCATCTATTATGACTGCCTATTTTGAGAGCTGGCATAACAATTATCATAAGTGATAGCATTATATTCTGAAAACAAAGAATGTGATGGTACAATTTATCTTGCTACTTTGCCTGACTTAATGGCATTTAGGGTTTCCTATTCCAAGCCAGATTTTTTTCACATCATAAATATTTCATCTTTTAATTTATTATTGATTTAGTTTGATAGTAAATAACTCCATGAATGCTGAGGTTGGAAATCTGTTGTAAAAATTGTTAAGCATATTCTCTTCTGTCCGTCTGTGGAATTTGATCACACTGAAATACAACAGTGAATGTACCTGAAGAAAATGGATTTGGGATTTTTAATTTATCTGATACAGTTAATTAACTGGTCAATTAAAAACAAAAGGGCAATTAGTGCTGAGCACATTTGTTCTGATGATGAATACACAATCTGATAATGGATCTTGATCTCTGCTACAAAATTCTTTAATGTCAGAGCAGTGTTGCTGTAAGTAGAGAAAGAATAAAGCCCATTAGGACTAATGCACTTTCAACAATGGTTTTCTTTCATGCTAAAGCAACATAAGTGAGACTCGATTAGAGAGAGAAGTTGGCCAATATTTTAAGTAATATTCCTGCATGGGCCATTCTATTACCCTGTATTTAGAGCCATACCAATCACCAAGCCATTCAGTAGTATCAGGACTTTGTTTTTCTATCAAAGTGAGAAAATCATTTCAGATAGTACAGAAGGGGTAAGGAACAGTCATAATTTGTAATTGACTTGAGAATTTCTATAGAGAGTGTATTAATGAACATAATTCTCCATCACCAGACCGGTATGACTTACATTATCTTTACTATTGAAGAGAATCAGATTGAGAGTTGGACAAGAATAACTTCCCATATTTTCCTTCTGTCCTTCAGTGTGATATGTTAAGTCATCTTAAGCACTCTCTGAAGCTCCAGAGTATGGTAGGTGAATACCTGCTAGAATCCTATATGAGCCCCTTTCAAAGGCTTATTGGAGAGCTACACATGCACACTCATCCTGACTTTAAAAAAAAAAAAAAAAGACTTATTTATTTTAGAGGTCAGGGCACAGAGGAAGAGAATTTTTAAGCAGATACCCCACTAAGTGCAGAGCCTGATGCAGGGCTTAATCCTACCACCCATGAGATCATGATCTGAGTTGAAACCAAGAGTCAGATGCCTAACTAACTGAATCCCCTGGGGTTCCTTCACCCTACCTTTTTTTTTTTTTTTTTTTTTTTTTTAAAGCTGCTGTCCCTAGTTCCCAGTGCAAACAGAAGTTGGAAACCTCTTTTTTTAAAAGGAAAAGAATCTTTCTCTTTTGATAAATCCTATTGTCTCCCATATCTGCTGGAATGCCACAGTTGAACATGACAACATCCCCTACCCCCCCAGTTTCTGATTGCAGTTTAGCCAATACTTGGCTTTCCTAATTAATTCTTGGTTTACTGGCAATTGTATGCAATTCATAGACTGGTGAACGATTTTATAGCTAAGAGTGGATTGAGTAATGGCTTTCCAATTCTAAAAAAGCAGTCATTCTGAACCATTCAAAGAAACTGTTAGTGTTGTCTGAGTTAAGAATACTTAATGTTGGGTGTGACCTCACAGTCACAGCAATTGTTTCTGATTCTTCTCTTACCTGCTTTTTAGGTTCAGATGCTTGTCAACAACACATAGTACAAAGAGGTCAGTTTAAGGCAGGACACTCACTGGCTGAAGCTACTTCAATACAGGACCCATTTTTTTCTGCTAAACAGATTATATTTTTGCTGAGTGTACATACATAGGGTTAAAAAAGTGTAGTACCACAATCCTTTACCTGAAATCTTTATAGCCAAATATATTTTAGAGCTTACAATGTATTAGAGTAAGGTTGAGCAGAAAAACGTGCAGAAACTAAATTTGTAATGGGCAAGATAATATATATTTTCTTGAGGATCATTTTGGTCTCATATGTTTTAACTATTCAACTCTGCCTTTGTTTGTAGCACAAAAATAGCCATATACAGTACATAAGTAAACAGGCATGTTGGGTTCCAGGAAAACTTTATTTACAAAAACAGACAGGAAGCCAAATTTTGTCATCATTCTGTAGTTTGCTGATCCCTATTTTAGCATTTAGAAGGACACTGTGGGGTGCCTGGGTGGCTCAGTTGGTTAAGCAACTGCCTTTGGCTCAGGTTATGATCCTGCAGTCTCAGGATCAAGTCCTGCATTGGGCTTCCTGCTCAACAGGGAGTCTGCTTTTCCCTCTGACCTCTTCCCTCTCATCCTCTCTTTATCATTCTCTCTGTCTCAAGTAAATAAGTAAAATTAAAAAAAAAAAAAAATAAAGGACACTGTGGCATAATTTTATATGTATTTAGACAATACCTCCAGTGAGCAACAGCTCTGTCAACCATTTCTGATTCAGCAGCAAAACATGTAAATACTCATAATAAATTGAATAAAACAGACTGAACAACCTCACATTAACTCAGGACAGGTTTTACCACCCAGTGAATTTTCCCATCCAACTTACAAAGATATTTTAACTTTCAGAGATTTAAAAAATACATATTTTGGAATTACAAGAAATGAATTGTGAACTTACGCATATTCTTTTGTTGAAGTGTGAAATTAATACTTATGCATTGAGAAAGTCCATGAGAGCAAAAGAAAATATACACAGACTAGAGAGGACAAAGTGTGTTCAGTACAAATACAATATTGATCTTAGCAATTGGGTCATGAACCAAGACTCCCATTTTTCCAGGTCAAAATGATATTTAAGATTACATGGCCAAATAAACCTCACCTAAAATGAAATGCTGGTGATGCATTTATGAAACTTTTTTAGAGCTCTGGAAATTCTTTTAAGTTTATATATTGGCCTCCTTTATTTTGCCTCAAATGATCTTTAGGGTTCTAGGAACCTAGAAATAATGCCTGTGGTTATTTTGTGTGTCAGTGACAAGCATAAATTTTACCTACTGAATATTTCTAGGCTATTTGGCTGTGAGTAAATAACAAGAACCTTCTAATTCAGATGGCTTTCATTGAGTCAGAGTACTCTCTTTCCTCATGTAATTTAAACTCTTAAAAATGGAACTTGTACAAATGACAACCAATGTATAAATAATAGCTATTAATCTATCTTTATAGAGTTTTGCCATATAAAATATTTCCTAGACTTTTGCTCAATACAGGATGGTAAAGAGAAATATTTGCTATGAAGTTATATGCTGGGTTGAATAAAACAATTTTAGAATATTAGAGCTGGAACAAACATAAAGGTAATCTCTGGGTTAAACCCCTCCATTTCCATAAGGGGAAAATGGCAGTCAGTGTGATTATAAATGAATCACTCAACATTACTAAGCTGATTAAGTGAAAGAGACAATAGTAGAAGCAATGTCTCTAGGTTCCGAGTTTAGTCTTTTTCTTAGTGGTACTAGATTGTTTGGCTATCAAATACAAACCAAGCACAAATTATGGAATAACTGTGAGCTCTACATTACATACCATACCAAGTATTATTAGCAAGTATGACATATGGTGTTATCTTCAAGGTAAGGGATGAAAATTCTGGCAATGCAATAGAAACTTTGATAAATACAAGTCTCGGGGATTATCAGTTTGCTCTGGTGTCTTTGAGAAACACTTCATATAAATTCAGGGTGAAGAATGAAGGTACTATTCAAATGATTTTGGTTGCAAGAGATAAACATACAACACAAACTGGATTAGGCAAAATTTCATTTTATTGGTTCACATCTGGAAATTCCAGGGACGTAAGCATGGCAGGTGGTTTCATAACTTCATGGTATCAGGTATGATTATAGGTTTTTTGAATGGCAAAACAAAACACAATAATACTCAGATATATAAAACTGTGATGGATGAAGCAGAACTCTTGTTTCTTACAGACTGAGATGAGACAAGAGCCTTGCAGGGGAGTGTACCAAGGGACAGGATAAAAGCCAGCTAGGAGAGTAGGAAGCAACTCATGGATATCAGGTGGGGTGGGGTGGGGTTAGCTAGATTTTGTGGGCTTCTGTGACATTGCATATTTTGAATAATTATACCAGCCCAAGGAAGAAGGAACCATTCCTGAGTGTTAGGTATCCAGACACTGCTAGAAATTGGGTTTGTGTGCACTATAACCCAGGAGTATTGGATCCTATAAAAGAAATAGTTGGGGTGAAGACTTAGTAAACTGTCTTCCAAGGGGAATTGAGAGTTTTTAACCACATTTACAAAATTGGGTTAAGACAGCCCTTCTGAAATATTGTATTATATTGCATCAACAAATTTTTATGTTAGCATTTAATCATCTTTTTTTTTTAAAGATTTTATTTATTTATTTGACACAGAGAGAGAGAGCAAGCGAGAGAGAGAGATCACAAGTAGACAGAGCAGCAGGCAGAGAGAGAAGGAGAAGCAGGCTCCCTGCCGAGCAGAGAGCCCTATGTGGGGCTCAATCCCAGACCCTGGGATCATGACCCGAGCCGAAGGAAGAGTCTTAACCCACTGAGCCACCCAGGCGCCCCTGCAACTTAATCATCTTAATGATATTGACAGAGGTCATGGTTTTGATTGTGATTGGTTTGGCTTATGTGCTCTTCCTTTTATAAAACACTGTAGTGAGGTAAATGGATTTCTGATTGACAAAGCCCTGGTTACATCCTCATCTCTGAAGCTGGAAGGTGGAGGCAATCCCACTCCAGTAATATGGACTGAGTGTGTTTAGGGAAGTGGTTCCTCAAAAGAAAGTCTCAGAGCTTTAATCTAAAGAAAGGGAAAAAATTGCTGCGTTGGAGAAATAACCAATGTCCATCAAATAAGTGGGTCATATAATTGATCTTGTATACTAGAACATTTTTGGAGGAGGAAAGGGTACTATTCTGAGTTGTGCTTTGACATTTCAATAAACAGAAACTGTCAGGGAAAAATAGAGATGTATGGTCATGTTACCATTGCATTGCTTTTAAAGGAGAGGTAGGTTCAGGTGGGGAATTCTGTGCAAGTCAAAGAGCATCCATATGGAGATAATGTATGATACATATGCAAAGTAAATAGGGAGTAGATACTTAAGCCTATATTGGAGGTGTTTACGAAGTAATGTAGCTGGAAAAGAAGAGTTAGAAATTCATTATATATGATCTTGAATACAATTCCAAAAACTTTAGATGATTATACAATAGAGAATGATCAAAGATTTGAGAATGCTGGCATAATTGAACGAAATTTTTGTTTTAGAAAGATAATTTTGTGTGTAATAGTAATATGCATAGAAAAGACAAGAGATTACAGGAAGGAAGATTATTCACAGATCACATTATCTTTATCTTAGATTCCACTACTCTAGATCAAAACCATCATTATCCCTTTCTTAGACTGCAAAAGTAACCTCTTAATTTATTTCAGTCTATCCCTTCCTTTTTCCACATCAGCCAGAGTGATGTTTGTAAGATGTAAATTAAATTGATTCGGTCCTGCTTAAAACCCTAAATTATAATTTGAAAGTATGATACCCATACTTGTTTACATGGCTTACAGGCCTTGCATATTTGAGCCTCTTTCTCCTTTTCCAAACTTGTCTTGTGCCATTGTCCTTCTGATGTCATGAAACTGGTTCTTTTTTAGGTCTTTGAAAATGCACCCTTAGTCCTGCCTCAGGACCATGTCCTACTTTTTCCCTTTTGCTTAGACTGCTAGTCTCATTCCTCATTCTTAACCCATCTTAATCACCACAGCCCTACATCCCCATACCTTGTACACCCACTCTTGGACTGGCTAAGAGCTACCTGTCCTTCAAGTTTCAGCTCAGAAATGCTACTTGAACCTCATCCCATACATCCAGATTTCATTTTTCAGTTCAAAACATTTACCATACTTACCACACATAAACATTCAATAATGTATATATCTGTGTTTGATTTTGTTGTTTTGTTAAATGTTTGTATCTCTCATAAGACGGTGGGACTGAATATTATTTTCCTTTGGATTTTTTATTCCTTGATTAAATTTGAAAGCATTTAACTTAGATTTCACAAAAACTTAAAGTGGAATATAGACAGTTTTTTACTTTAGTTGAAGTAATTAGCAACAGAAAGAAAAGAAAGGGTTTTAAAATTTAATTTAATTATCTGCTAGCATCACAATAGTGTTCACATATTTCCAAAAATATTTGAAGTTACAAGAAATATATATATGTAAGTTAAAAATTCCCAAAGGGTCCTATCAATCATTTCTATATAATCATTTTATCAAATGTAACCTAGTTGCGTCTATTTTGAACTTATTCCACATATATATTTTTGAGATCATGAGTTTTAAGAGTCTCCTTATTAGATTTCTCTTTTGAAGTAAAACACTTCACCTTAATTTCATTTATCACTGGAGAGCTTAACTGTCAAAATAATTTAGAGAAAATTATTATGTAACACTATAGGAAATGCGTGTGTCATATTTGAAAGACAATACTTCCAGAAATTCATTTCTTGCATGTTTTGTAGTACAATATTAGTTCTAGTTCTCATAATGTTAGGAAAGGTCCTGTTTCTTAATGAATATATTCTCAAAAATAGTAATAAAAAAAACTTAGAAAAGTCCATGAAATTTGTAAAATCACTGTTAATACATATAAGATAGAGTAATATTTTATCCTATTTCTAATGGGATAGAATAAAAAGTAAGGGAAACAACAGCATTACAGGAGTTCGTTGAATGTTTTTAGTCCTCATTAACATTTCAAAAGCAATTAAACTCAAAATTCTAATAGTGAAAGTTTTAATCTACATAATACATTCATTCAATTGAATTGCATCCCACCCCATTATCTACTACATCAAATCTCATAGCAAATAACATGTGTATCAAAGGTATGAACTGAAATTATGGAAATATGAGTTGAAATTGTAGAAACTTTGCAAAACATACATATACATAAAAGGTAGACATTTAGATTGCTTTATTTTGGATAATAATATATTCATAATAGATTAAATAATGTCCAATAATGCATATACATTTTAAGTACTCATATTTGTATATTTTTCATTTCATGACAATTTTGTTTTTTTCAGACTCTTGACATACTGACTAGAAGATAGACATTTTTTTTTCCTGCTGATTGTATGGGAGAAATTTTGACCTCAGAAAGTGGAAATGAGGTTGCTATGGAAACTGATAATTCTGCTGCCACTCATAAATACTTGTGCAGGTAATGTATCCTATTATTATGAATTTTGATTGATAATCTATTGGCATTTTACTTTTTTTCATATGTGAAACAACTTTCAAATGCTTAATGCTTATATTATTTGAATTACTAAGTGATAAACAAAAATGTTAAGGTAATTTCTATGGCTAATATAGGATCCTTAAAAAAATATATCAAGCCCTATTTTTAAACAGAACTAATATTTTAGTTATAAATTGTCACATATGAAATTTTTATTGTGGAAGGATGCAATTAAATGATTTTTGCATCAATAAACAATGAAGAATAGTTATTTTTTAATTTCCTGTGTATTGAAGTCATTGCAGATTAAGGTTGAAATATCTATTTTCTCTCAAATTTAAAATCTGGTATAAAACTATATTGAAATAGAAGAAAATGCAATAAAGAATGTTATATCAAAACTAGAAATAACCTTTGAAATTGTTCTTCCCATTTCAATGATATGAATTCTTCTACTCAACTATATCTGTTAATATTGCTGTGTCAGTTAGCTTTTGCTGTGTAACAAACAATCCCAAATCTAAGTAGATTAAAGTAAGTAATAACCATGTATTTAGTTGACAAGTCTGAAATTTGGCAACTTAAGATAGTCTCACTCAGGGCTGTTCTTTTAGTTTTGGCTCGGGTGAATAACATCTGTGGTCAGCACGTAGGTTATCTGGTACTAGGCTGGTGGAGGATATTCATAGCTGAGACAACTAGGCTGCATTGACCTTGGTTCAGGTAACTCATCCTCTGTGTCTCTGGGCTTTTTCACATAGTGACTGCTTAGAGTGCCTGGAGAAATCAGGAGCATGCGAAATACCATGATGTTGAGACTTGCAACTGGCACAGTGTTATTTCTGCTACATTCTTTTAACCACTCTAAGCCACAAGACCAGTCCAGATTCAAGAGGTTTAGAAATATACTTCATCTCTTGATAGAAAAGCTGCAAAGCTATAATATAAAGGGGCACAGAAATAAAAAAGGGAGTAATATTGGCCATTTCTTCTAAATCACCAGCCCTGGTCTGTTAAGATCATAGAGTTCTTTTCTTAATTGTCAAAGTTTATATATTTGAGTTGTCACAGAGTTTGGACATCAGCTAGACTATCTCACTGTCAGAGCAGCCCTTCTACCATGCCATGCTGCTTCCCACCAACTGTGTAATAATGGGTACTTTTGAAGTTCATATATTTGTTTAAAAAAAAAAGGCAGTAATATACTGGAAGAACACAGAAACTAACATAGTAATTTACAAGCCAGAAAAGTAGCAATTAGAAGAGACACATATTTAATAGCAATTCCAAGAAATGGAAAGATAACACTAATCTTGAAAGCTATGAAAATGCTAAAATATGTAGAAATTAACCATTAGAATCAGAAAACCATATAAATAAAGGTGTTTAGAAGTACTAGTCATTTTTATTCCAGTGATTACATTATTTTGATTCATGTCACTTGTCTCTGTAACAAAGATTCAGAGTTAAATAATAATGTCTCTTTTTGTAATTAATTAAAAAAGGACAGAGAAGAGTCCTCAAGTTGCCCCCAAACTATACATGTGTGAATAAGAAATTCTCTTCCCACTTCACATACATTCACATTTCAGTTTCCTGTCAAAATTTAGCATCAACATTTGCCCTTTAAATATGTATATTGAATCAGCATAGTAGCTCTAAAACACCTTTTGTGTTAAATTAAAATAAATTATTATTCTCAGAATGCATATTAGATCTGAGAAATCCACCAATTCTTCTATTAACTTTTATTTATCCAAATTGGATGTGATTCAACATGTCCTTTTGCTTTAGTCTAAAGGGAAAAATAATCATATGTCCTTGGTGCACAATTTCCTTGTGAAAGAACAGATTGGATCTTTTTTCTTTCTTTCTTTTATTTTTTTAACCATAGCTATTTAAATAAAATAGTCTGAGCTAAACATTGCTCCAGAGGTAAGGATTTTGATAATGTATACACAAGAGAGCATTGCTTTAAATTTGTTTATTTATTTGTTTATTTGCTTTTAGAGATCTCATGGTGTGTCTTCCTACTTGCAGATACTAGGCTAGCTTGGAAAATTAGATTTTCTGATGAGGAAATGCTATTTCTGTGCATATGTAAAATATCTTCTTTGCTTTCCCAAAACTTACTTTTTATAAATTGTAAAAGGCTATGGTGGTCGGTATTAAGGAAGGCACATATCGCATGGAACACGGGGGCATTGTATGTAAACAGTGAATCTTGGATCGCTGCATCAAAAACAAATGATGTGTTGTATGATGACCAACATAACACACAAAAAAATTAAAAAATAAATAACCAAAAAAAAAAAAATTCTGAAAGGCTAGTAAGTCTTTTACAATTACCTGCTTTTTCCTTCCTATTTTCACTGATAAAATCTTTTGAAACTTTTGGTATTTTGAATCTTCCCAGATTCTTTCCTTTTAAGATTTTATTTATTTATTTGTTTGTTTGAGAGAGAGAGCAAGTGGCAGGAAGGAGCAAAGGGAGAGGGACAAGCAGACTCTGCCTTGAGTGCAGAGCTGGACCGGGGCTCATGAGATCATGAGATCTCACCCTGAGATCATGACCTGAGCTGAAACCAAGAGTCAGTCGCTTAACCCACTGAGCCAACTAGGCACTCCTAGACTCTAAAGTAAAACAAAATTTTGCCCCCAAACTCTTCTCCTGTTTTCTTTTGATTTGTTTGTTTTCATTAAGTTTACAACTTCTTCTACCACCTTTATTATAGACATAGGTCCTTAAGCCTTTACTATAAATCATAGTCCATGTAGGTGTATGTTATGATTCTGGCACATTTTTTAAATTGTGAGTGTTTAAAAGATCTATTGTTCTATCTTAGTATTTTTTCAATATTGTAAGAAAACTAAGGCCCATTTCATTAAGATACTAACCACTAATCGTATATTTTTAAATTATTTTATTTATGTGTTTGATAGACTAAATAACAGCCCCAAGAATATCTAAGTTCTAGTTTCTGGAAACTGAATTTTATATTTAATAACAAAATGGATTTTGAAGATGTGATTAAGTTAAAAAGATCTTGAGATGGGTAGATTATTCTGAAAAATCCGTGTGGGAAATCACAAGTGCCCTTATAAGAAGAAGGCAAAGGGGGATTTGGACACAGAGCAGAAGGCAATATGAAAACAGTAGAAAAAGATTTGAAGATACTGTGCTGTTGACCTTAAGCATGGAGGAGGGGACTATCAGAAAATGAATGAGAGGAATGAAGCTCTAGAAGTTAGAAAAGACAAAGGAACCAATGGATTCACCCCCTTTATCTTTGGAGGGAGTGTGGCCCTGTGGATACCATGGTTTCTGCCATGGGAAACCCATTTTGGACTCCTGATCTCCAGAATTGTGAGAAAATTAGTGTGTGTTGTTTCAGGCCATGATGTTATAATTTTTATAGGAGCTGTAGGAAACCAAGGCAATATGTTTCTTCCTCACTAGACCTTACGCTCCAGGGCTCTGGGACTATATCTTCCTGGCACTTGGCAGAGATTCAGTAAACATTTGTTGAATGAATGAATGAATGAATGAATGAAAGATTCAGTGTTGTTGGTCCTATTTGCATTTTCACCAAGTAGAAAAAATTTGGAGGGTGCCTAGATGGGTTAAAGCCTCTGCCTTCAGCTCTGGTCATGGTCTCAGGGTCCTGAGATTGAGCCCCGCATTGGTCTCTCTGCTCAGCAAGGAGTCTGGTTCCCCCTCTCTCTCTGCCTCTATCAAATAAATAAATAAAATCTTTGAAAAAAAAGAAAAAAAAAACCTTAGTCATCATTTCCTCTGAGAAACAATTGGTCTAGTCTATCCCAATAAATGTGTGCTATAATGATATTGTCATAGGGTTTCTGAGATGAAGTTCTAGTAATATTTAAAAGTTTCAAACCATTTGAATGGAAACTCCATGTGGGCAGTGATTTCCATCTGCTATATTCTCTACTGTTTCTTCACCACCTAGCAGATGGTCTAGAAATATTTATCAAATAAACTAAAGAAAGCAGTTCCATTCAATTCAACAGATGTGTGTGAGTAGCTCATATGTTCCAGGCACTGAGCTAGATGTTGACCTTCAAAAACAAGAGGCCCTGGTCCCTGCCCCCTTCACCCTACAGTCTAAAAAGGGAAACAAGCAAGTAAGTCAATATATGCAGTAAAGTACAAGTTGCTCCACGAGCAACACAGTAAAGAGTACTTAATGTGGGAGTGTTCAAAGAGGACATCCGCTGCTTTTTTTTCCATCTTCAATCTACTTATATATTTTATCTAGCAAATCTAGCAAATCTAGATTTTTACTAAAATAAAATGACAGAGAGGCATTGCATTTGTGTTGTTCTAGTTAGTGGAAGGATATACCCAGGGCCACTATATAGGAGAGTCTGTCTGAAAATGAAGTTAACACAGAAGTAGGACAATCCAAGGGAAGAAAAGCACAATTTTTTTTTCTTAAAATTCTATCTTTAGAACTTTAAGTAAGATAAGCCAATAAGATGTCCCTTTTTCATATAAGACTAACTTATATTGAGATGCTGTCCCATGTGATGGAAAGAATCTTGTCTAATACAGGTTAGGAAATTTATTTTTTTTTAAGATTTTATTTACTTATTTGACAGACAGAGATCACAATTAGGTAGAGAAGCAGGCAGAGAGAGAGAGAGAGGAGGAAGCAGGCTCCCCACCGAGCAGAGCCTGACATGGGGCTCAATTCTAGGACCCTGGGACCATGACCCGAGCCAAAGGTAGAGGCTTTAACCCACTGAGCCACCCAGGTGCCCCAGGAAATTTATTTTTGTTATAAATTACTGAAGATGCTAAGCTTAGGTTAAACATGAAATTCCACCTGGAATTAATGCCAAGTCACCACAGGGAAATAAGGAACAGAATAAATAAAGGAATCAGGAAAAGACACAGTTTTTCCTGGAAGGAAGAAAAAAAAAAAAAAAAAAACATCAACAGGTTTAGTATAGACTTGGAAGTTTGATTTTTAGCCCCCAAATTACTGAGGCGTGTGCATGTCTTTAGGGTAGGGACAACATAAATATTAATAGGATAATTTGGAGACCACATTGATAAATGGAAGAAAACTCTAATTTTCTTTTAGACAATACACAGGAAGTTTTCACAAAGAAATATTTTTTCTTAGGATAAATATTAAACAAAGTACCTAGAGCAAATCTATAGTGGATGTAATGAAGAAGCTGAAAAGCCATGTAGGATCAGATTCTGTTGATAACAGAATATCACAAGTATGAGAAATGGGTTTCTTTTAAATCTTTCACTTTACTATGATTTTTGTGTAAAATTTGATAAATTATAGGCAAACTGCAAAATTCAAGTTTTCACATTTAAAAATGTGACAATTGTAAAAAAAATTTTTTTTAATTGACATATAATGTATTAGCCCCAGGAGTACAGGTCTGTGAATTGCCAGGTTTACACACTTCACAGCACTCCCCATAACACATACCCTCCCGAATGTCCATAACCCCACCCCCTTTCTCCCAACCCCCCATCTCCCCAGCAACCCTCAGTTTGTTTTGTGAGATTAAGAGTCTCTTATGGTTTGTCTCCCTCCCAATCCCTCTTGTTTCATTTATTCTTTTCCTACCCCCCAGCACCCCCCCACGTTGCATCTCCACTTCCTCATATCAGGGAGATCATATAATAGTTGTCTTTCTCCGTTTGACTTATTTTGCTAAGCATAACCCTCTAGTTCCATCCACATCATCGCAAATGGCAAGATTTCATTTCGTTTGATGGCTGCATAGTATTACATTGTGTATATATACCACATCTTCTTTATCCATTCATCTGTTGATGGACATCTGGGTTCTTTTCATAGTTTGGCTAGACAATTGTAAAACATTTTAAAACATTAAATAATAGGATACAAGTAATAATCAGCTGAATCCTGTGCTGTGTCTGTTTTGGGTCATCTGGGCTTAGAGATAGTATAATTTTAAACCCAGTGCCTAATAACGTGCTTGGCAGTTCTTAAGAATATGCCAGTGAAGATCAGTGGCTGGTGTTATATTATAGAACATAATAAATAGCAACCCTTAATAGTTTTAAGGAATTTTATTTCCATGGCAATCAAAATTCATATCATCTTAAGAAGTTCTGCCTATTCTATTTTTAACTTTGTTATTTTAACAAAATATTATCACTTAACTGGTAGTTTTTCTAAACACTCCACTTGGTTCATGAATGTAAGGCTTATCTGTGTGCCATTTGTATTTATTTGTTACAGCTGAGCATTCTATACATATTTTACAAAATTATGGACTTGAAAACCTATTTGGTCAGTCCTGAAGTAGTACTGGTTATTCACTGTGAGACTTACTTGTGTTTCAGAGAGAAACTGAATAATTTAAGGAAGTCTACATGGAGCTAGTACATTTATTGGCAGAGTAGTATTAAAGGCCTCCTTTAGGCATTCTAACTATTGTATTGTGTCATCAGAGTCTAATGAGCTGGTTTCTCCCTCTGTATTAACTACTCTTGAGGAATAAACTGAGACTAGGAGTTATGTCTTTTCTGCCACCATTTATGTGCAGTATCTACTGACAAATGTGTTTATATTATCATCCAAACTCCCAAAGTAATCGATTTTTAAAATTGAATAAAGTTGTTTTTAGAGCTTATACCAAAAAAGTAAACAACAACAACCTGTGTATCAGTGTTTTTACATAGCTTGCTGTTTTGCAAATGGAGCAGCCTGAAATTGAATCTGAGAGAAAATCTACCTCCTCCTAAACACTCACAATCAGAGAACTACGATAAGGAGACATTGAAAAGTATTTATGATTGCTTAAATTTTACTCTGTTTCAAGCATAGCCTTCTATTGAATTGAGAGCCAGAGAAAATGAACTACCTGAGAGAGAAAGCTGCAAGAATGGAAATATGTACTGTAACCAAGATTTCTTCAAAGTAGACGATGTATCACACCGCAAATCCATGAAAATTGGCAGGTGTAATAAACCTGCTTTGCTCAAGGATCCCAGAAGCACATAATGGATATTCCTTTGGGTCAGAGTGTGATGAATATTGAGTACATCACAACCCACACTCTGCCTACGGTCTTGTTCAGATTTATTGTTGGCATAATAGCACCTTTAGGAATGGAACACCAGGCTATATTTTTAAGTCAAGTGACATCTTTGCAATTTCTAATAGAGATGGCCCAATTTAGAAATGCTGAAAACACCATTTTTATGCAATGCCTACTGATAAAGGTGTTTATATGATTATAAAATCTTCCTGCAAAGTAATTGATTCTTAAAACCTAAATGAAATTGTTTTTTAAGACCGATAACAATGTAGAAAAAAAAAAATTTCTGTTTTGTCAGCACTAGAAGGAAATGATTGGTATGCAGATGAGGCATTCTATAGGGAATGTTTTGGTCCTTAATAGATGAGAATGTGGAACATAGTTCTTTTAACTTCAAGTCTTTGAAGGAGAGGGTCAACCGTTCTTTAGAGGTGATAACATCAGGTAATATTTTTATTTTAATGATACCGTAAATAGTTTAACCGCAAATCGAAAATAACATGGGCATTTTGATAAAATTTTTCTTCTATTTAAAACTTTCCCAAGACTTAAATCAACCTCCTTATGGCTAGCAAGAAACTAGTTAATCTGACTTTTTTCAGCCTTTTTCATCTCAACTTATACTAAACTCCCCTTTGCTCACTACACTTGAGCCATAATTCTTTCTTATGCTCCCAGAAATATCAAGATTATTCTCTGCTCTGGACTTTTCCTTTCCTGTTCAGTTGCCTGGAGCGCTCTTCAAATCTCTCTATGCCTGGCTCTTTCCCTTATGCCCATCTCCAATTAGTCATCTCCATGGAATGATCTCTTAGAAACCTATCAAAAAAGAAAAAAAAAAAAAAAAAGAAAAGAAAAAAAAGAAAAGAGACCAGCTATAGAGGTAGCCAGCACTTGATCCCACTGCTGGCTCCAGTCACTCTTAGCAACCTTTTTTACTGTCTTTAGTGTACTTGTTACTATCAGGAATAACTTATACATTTGTTTATTACTTTTCCATTTTCTATTTATATCTAGTAGAATACAAATGCTATGCAGGTAAAAATATTTCCACCCATGTATGTAGCTCCATCTCTTATGCATAGTAGAATGTCTGACACATAGTAAGCATTCAATAAATATTTTTTTAAATAAATTAATAAGTGATTGATCTCTCAAAGTAAGTCCCCAAAACTACTCAAGGGTAATCCAATATCCCCAAACACTTAGAATTTTTATGTATATTATTAGAATCTACTTTTAAACATATGCATTTTAATCACAATATATCATTTGGTTTCAGGCACTTTTTTTACTCTTTAAAAAACTCATGGTGTATACTGAACACACAATGTTTGCTCAGGCACACTTGACCTGGGCAGGCATAATTTCAGTGTTGTTTCTTCAAGGACCAGCATACTTGACATACAGCCAGTGGTACTTTAATATTATTGGGTAGCAGATACCCACTGATACTGTGTCACAAATAATCTGAATATTTAAAACCTTTGAGCTGTATTTCACCTCAAAATGTATTTGTCCATTCCTTCCCAGTCCCAGGATTATCAGTCAGTTTGATCCCCCATTACCTTTCCTCTAGACTTTTGTAGTAGCCTCCTATGTGTTCTACCTATTTCAAGGCATCCCCTATATCCTTCACAAGACATAGCTTATTGACACAGACTCCTATAGAGGCAAATCTTCATCAAACACAGAGGATTTTGTCCTTACTCTGTGTCAGGACCTCCACAGATCCCATTTCCTATGAAGTTCAAACCATCTAATCAAGCATTCAAATTCAATTTCCTTCAACAAATATTGAAAGTTCTCCAATTAATTTAATTCAACCTGTGCCCTGGGCCAGATCTTCTCTCTCTCTCCTTCATGTATCCTTCATTTAAGTCAGACTGTACTACCAATGAGATCTCTGCACATTTTTTCCACTCCTCATATGAATGTCTCCACCTGCATTGTCCTTCTTTGGATCCACTTCCTTCCAATGAAATAAAATCCAGTCTTTCTCAGCCATGTTCAAATGTGACCTCCATTCTGAATAATCTTCCAAACAACAAATAATTTTCTTTTTTTCCTAATACTTATGCCACATACTTTGTTTAAAAAGAGGTCATTTTTCTCAAATTCTCAAACTGCTCAAATTGCTCATTCTGAGAAATAGACTATATTTACTCTTGTTGAAAATAAATTTATAATGATGTAATGCTCTGTTCTAAAGGGAAAATAAAAACTAACCTTTAATATTTGATTATTTATACTTTATATCTAGTGCCTTATAGTTTATAAAGTGTTTTATGTGCAGTGTTTCATCTGTGCTTGAAAGTAAGCAGAGAAAAGATTGCTATCTTTCTTCTCTAGCTGGAGAAACTGAAATTCAGAGGTAAAAGACTTATCAAGGACCATAGGGCTAGAAAATAGCAAATTTTATGATGAGAATCCAAAGTTCAAATGAAAATTTTGTTAGTATTTATTCAAAACATTCACTTCTTGACAAAGACTCAAATTTATGTAACGGTTGTTTTTTTTGTTGTTGTTGTTTGTTTTTAAGTTAATGTCAATTGTGTGTAGAGGACAGCTTCTGCTCAGAGTGTAGTAGGTTTTAAAGAAGCAGTCTCAAATTTGATGACCAACAAACAAAGGAATAGTAGTTATAAACATATAAATCCAGTGTGTGGGTATGTATTTTATAAACATTAAAAATCAAAAATATACAAGTTAAAATTACAGACAGAATAAACGCTTTTAGAATTTCTAACATTTTCTTTCCTATCAGTAGTTCACCTCGTATACTCTTTGTGCCCCACTTTGGAGATATGTATTTTAAAGATAAGAAAAGGGTATGTCTTATGTGGAAGAGTCACAGGGAAATAGAAAACTACCTGCACTTACAGCAGTTCTCAACTCACTAGAATAATGGGGAGTATTTGGAATTGAAAAGTAGTCATATTTGAAAAATTGTGAGTAAAGCAAAAGTAGATTAAAATTGAGAAAAAGTAGATTTATTATATTTGATTTCATTAAAATATTGTGCAAACCTGAAGAACACACATGCAGTCCTACAGAGCCATTATTTTTAAAATTGTAGGTAGATGTATCATTTACCTATTGCCAAGTAACTAATTCTGTAATTCTGCAGCTGGTCTGGATATTTCCTCTCCTGATTTCACTTTGTTTCTCTCCTCTCATATGGCTTCCCTGAGTTGGAATCAAAGAAAACTGGAAGATTGGACAGAGGAAGGGAGAGATCAAATTACTCAGGGTGTTATAAGTCATGATAAGGGGCTGGATTTTGTTAAAAAAATGTCTGTATTATGTGGATTTGAGGCAGCTATAATTGCCCTTTGTTCCTTTCCTTTCCTTTTCTTTTCCTTTCTTTTATTTTTTCAAAGAAACACCTTAGTAATGTTCTAAATAGTCATGTGAGAACCTTTCAAAATACTGTGCCAGAAACCCACCCCTGCAATTCAGATTTAAGCATGTTGAGTTTGGTCATCGGGATTAAGTTTAAGTGACGGTTCTACAAATTCTCACAAACTGAACCCACCCAAGATATCGAGCACTCCAATCAGGATGCAGAATTTTCCCAACATCCCCAAAACTCCTCCATTACAGCTGAGACTCAAAAGGGTAACCATTACCTGACTTAATGGCCACATAGATTAGTTTTATATTTTGTATGCTAAGTTCGTATAGTATATAACTTCTCTGTGTTGTATACATCTATAAACATGTGTACATGTGATTATAATACATATAAAATCATATAGTATGTACTTTTCCCATTTTACTTTTTAGATTTGACATTAGCTCTGTGAGATTCACCCACATTGTTGTGTATAGCAGGAGTTCTCTAATTCCCATTAGTGTATTCCATTTTATGATTCCGTTATATGAGTCTTTCATAGTTTATGTTTCATTCTAGTCTTGATGGGCATTGGAGGTTATATGTTTTAATTTTTTAATTTAGTTTTTCAGCTTTATTGAGGTATAATTGACATAATTGTTTATATTTAAGGAGTACCGTGTGATGATTGCATATACTTAGACATTGTGACATGTCTCCTTTAATCAAGCTATTTAAGATATCCATCACTGCACAGAGTCAAAGGGTACAAAATATTTTGTTTACCTTATGGAATTAGTACTAATTTCAGAAACAAGCATAATAGACTTTAATGCTGCTCAAAACGATCTCTCAGTCTGAAAATGTACCTAATAGATTATCAGAAAATAGATGAAGAGAATTTCTTTCCCTTCTCTTAATAAATCAAACTTGCATTTTCCTAAAGCTTGCAGCTGACATCAAGTGTTGTCTGCTCACTTTACCAGAAGCTCACAGTGGAGAGATTTGGTACATACAGAACTAAAAAACCAACATTTGAACAAAGAACAAAACCCTCCCCAAGTGCTCACCAGCTCTTTAATCGGTTCACAATATTGAGCTGGGAAACAATGATTATTTCTTACATCAAAAGGGCAGAAAGATTTGTTTTTGTTTGTGTGTTTTACCTGTATTTGCATTCCTGAGAATTGTAAAAAGCAGTAATATAAAAGAACACAGAACTGATACATTTGTGATTGGAGCTTTGCGCAGCCACAGTTGTACAACTGAGGATAAGGAGGTACCAATCCCTCATCGTCTTCATAGAATTCTTATTGAAAATCACCAGTAATTGAAGGAAGAGTGCTTTCTGTGGGCAAATTATCTGAATCAACCTCATCACCACCGTATCTCTTAATAATTGCCAATTGTTCTTTCCATTTTGTATTCTTTATGTAATATTCTTAACTGAATCCAAGGCCATAAGTATAATTTGATATATGTAAGTTCATGGACACATATTTATTTTGCTTACCCAGATTTTCACACTCTCTTAAATAGAAGCTGACAATTTTCCAAATGATTTTCTGTTGCATGATGAAATATTTGTGGGAGCTGGACCATGCTTTGTGTTGGAGAACACATTTTTGGAGTCCAAAGTATGAGATGGGTTTGATGATACAGATGGGTTTTTTATTTTTTAATTTATCTTTTTAACAGATAAATTATTATTTTTATTGAAATGGAATTGACATATAATGTTAGTTTCAGTTGTACAATGCAGTGATTCCACAAGTCTGTATACATTAGGGTATGTTCACTATAACCAGCAGATGGATTTTTTTTTTTTTTTTTTTTTTTTTTTTAGAGAACTGGTTCCAGAAAAATCATCTCCTATCAGTTGCTGAGTTTTTCTGTTTACCACCTACCTGGACATTCTGCCTCTTTGTGTCTGCCTATTGCCTTTATTTTTACATCATCAAAATCATTTCAAATGAGACCACAGGGATAGACAAAGAAGGTAGAAGTAAAGTCAGACCAGGGACAATCATCTGGCCTCTTTCCCTATTTAGTTTGGCCCTTGATGACATTTGAGTTTATAATGTACCAGAAGATGACCACAACCCTTTATAGCCTTGATATTCAGTGATTCAAAAATGAAAAGCATTACACAACTTACTGTTTGCTAATAGTTCTGGTGAAAGAATGTACAAGTACAGCACTGCTTCTTTCAGCTAAAAACCACTTTGGGACTCATCTATGAATTTCATTTATCCATCTTATTCTATTCCCTTGGGTAATTATGAGTGAATTGCTCTGTGCTGTTCTTTTGTCAAACATTTTCTGATTGTTATTTTGAGATTATTTTCAAGAGTATCACTGATGGAGCATAGTCACACATGAATAATGCTTTTTATTTTTAAACTCTAATGCCGCGGTTGAGTTGTCAAATGCCACAATTTCATGGCTAAGTCTGTGCTATACTCTCCTGTCCCAGCCTTCAGAGCTCATTGATTAGTCTGCCTGTCTGTCAATGTGGTCAATCAGTTAATTCAATGGGACACCCAGACACTCCAAACAAACTATTACTGTGGGGAGACAGACTAAAATACATGTTTAGCAGCGGATGTGTTAAGAATGTAAACAGCCACTCTGTAATCATTTGATTCTTCTCAATTTACATGACTGCTGCTTTTCAGCAGAAAACCAAGTGATGATCAGGAGAAATCTGAATCTAGAAAAAAGAAGGACTGACAAACTTGACTTAGCTATAACTACATTTCCTAAATTTCCCTTTCCTGTACGGTTTTAGATTAGAGTTGACCAAAAAGGAAATTTGGGTGAAATTTAGAAGATAGAAATGACACATTTTTCTGAGAGCTCCATGTAAGTAATTGTGAGAGAGACATAAATAAGACATAAATTGTGAGAGAGACATAAATAAGAGTATGTGCTCAGTCTCTTTCTTCATATCCAGCTTTTGTTCCAATTGCTAACATTGCTGGTCAACAGTGACCCCAAACCTACTCTCCAAACTTTTCATTTTATTTGACAAATCTTGGCCATTCTAAATTTCCAAATACTACCAAGAATTTTGCCTCTGATACATAATCAAATACTTAGGTCTTTTGCATATTTTCTTAGAACTATTGGGTTATATATGTGGCCCAAGTTATATTTCATCTTAAATTTTATTCAAAAAGAGTACTTTAAATATTCTTAATTATACTCTGCTAAATTCTTTAATTATACCATAACAATTAACAAAGATCTGAAGTAAAAAGGAAAAATGTTAGTCTGTCCATTATGTGTTAAAAAATCAGAAAAGCTATCTCCCAAGACTCTCAGTTAATAGCAGAGCCGAGTCTAAAATCCGGAGTGTCTATTTAAATTGCAAACTTCCTTGGGAGGGGAAATGCTTGATCTCTAGAGCCCTTTGATTTCAAGAATTTGATATCCCAAGAAGATACAGATTGAGGTCTTAGCATAAATCAGAATAATCAAAGTGCAACTTAAAACATTTATATGAAGTTCAAAAATACTTCTTTTTTTGTATTGCTTGTATTACCAAAATCTTAATGCAGGAGACATAGAGAATCAAATTAAGAGTGTCAGAAGTAAAATATCCCATGACCAGCTCTTTGCTCCTTCTTTTATTCCTTCCTCATATACAGTGCCATGTACTTAGCATTGAATGTGGACTTTGGAAAAGGTCATACCCATATATGAATCCCATTGCTGCCCTTCAGGTAGTAGGCTACCCTAAAATTGCCTACCCTTCTCTGCATCAGTCTCTTCACTTTGTAATAGAGATAACAACTACTTTATAGAGTGAGTTTGACATGTTACTATTCACATTCACATTACTGTGGACATACAAGAATACAGAGTGCTTAGCACCGTGCCCATTAAATGATAGCTAGTGATCACAGTTTGAGTGGAGCTAAGAGCTGTGTAACTAGTAAGAGTTGAAGTAGCAGCAATGACCAGTGTTCATGACTGCTAGTTTGTGTTCATATCTCTAAGGGCAGATCTTTAAACTCAGTCAACTGGGAAATTTACTGTCTTCCTTTGATCCCTGGGCTTTAGCTGGCTACTTCTTAGTGCTTCTTACTTCTCTGAGTCACTGAGTTATAGTCAGTGTTAAAATGGATAAAAGGCCATGTTCGACCTCCTAACTGGGGTATGGTGACCGCAGACAAAATCCCAAACTTAAATGAAGGAATAATTATGGGTACCAGAAAGAGGTGGGAGGAACTGTGAAGATTCAGATTGCATAACCCAAAATTTTGCTTCAAAATTTCATTTCAAAATTTTGGCTACAGAATCAATCTGCTACCCATAAATCAGATTTTCTCAGCATTAATGCCACTGACCTGATAATTAATCAGATTTTGAACCAGATAATCCTTTGCTATATGGGACAGTCCTGTGCATTGTAGAATGTTTGGCAACATGCTGGGCCTCCAGACTGGATGCCAGTAGTATCCGCCCAACTAAGTCATGCAATAAAAAAGATGTCTCCAGACTCAAAAAGTCCACTAGGGGAGCAGAAGTACCTCCAGCTGAAAACAACTCCTGTATGCTCTTGACTAAAGAAATCTCCGAATCTCCAAGCAACTATTCGTTATACTCTGCCTTCCAGTGAAGACTTAGCCTCTGATTTCACACCATTCAAATGTACAATAGTTGTTGAGTCTTCAGACCTGGGAACTCCAACCCTGTCCTATTGAATCATCTCTGCATGGAGGTAGACAGCTACTTTAGGAGTATCTCCCACCAAATGCATTCCCCTTGTGCTCTCTGGAAAAAACAACTGCATGAAATTCATACTTCTTTGCATTTACTACCTCAGAGGTGCTTTAAAAAATTGTATTTTTCACTGCTCTAAACCCTAGTTTACTTTTCCATCAATTTCTGAGGGTCTTCAAAAACAGGATTGTATTAGCTTCTGCAGATACTTCTGGTAATACAAATATTTTAGAAAACACACAAAACAGGCTTTTAACATAAAACAATGAATCAGGAAGGAAGGAAGAAGACAAGAATTAGTGAACTGTCAATGATTAAACACCTACCACATACCAGCCTCTCAACTAAGTAGCCTGTATATATTCTCATCTAGCTTTTACAGTAAAAACTCACATGAAGAAACTGAGACTGAGGCAGATTAAGGTTTCAACAGTGTACTGTAAGTAATTGGCTGTTCCAGATTGTTCTGCCTGACTCAGTACTGTGTGCCCACTTTAATATACCCTTGTAATAGTGTTCAGGAATTCCTGTGAAAAGTGGAAACAGCTGGTGTAACCGTATTTGTGTGTGTGTGTGTGTGTGTGTGTGTGTGTGTGTGTGTGTTGGTGTCTTAAAGCTTAAGCCTTATTTTAAAATGTTAATTGTTTCACTAAAATCTGATTCAACTATGTCCCAGAGGATCAAAGAGAATATTCGGATTTTTTGATGAGCAACTCATACCCTTCAGAGTGAAGAAAGGTTTCTATCTACAGACCTGTAATAAGGCAAGCTGTTTCTTTTTTAAAATGATTTAGAGGCAGCTGGCCTCCAGTCTGCTAGTCTGTTAGTGTCTAGCTTGGCTATTCATCATCAGAGTCAGGAATCTCTGCCCATTTCACATAAGGTATGTGTCTTCCTACTGGAAGATCTTTCTCCAGAAGTGGATGGGTTCAGGCCAAGGTCTCGTCTTGTGAAATAGAGACAGATCTCAGCACTATTTATATCATACTCGAGCTGACTCTGTGCCATTGCTCATTTAACCTACTTGTCTTCCTATCTAAAGATGTTCTTTCCCTTCTGGCCTTCCTGCCAGCTGTGACTTCAGTCTAGGCGAGCCTTAAGGAGAGGACATTTTTAAGGATTACTCTATTTGTTTCATCTTAGAAAAGTTTAACATTCTTGCTATAGACATAGGGAGTGGTTGTATATATTGTCTTCTTTCTTCTTTGCAGTAGGAATTAATCGGTCCAGTTCTGCTTATTATTGACTCATCTCTGGCTTCTTCATTTGGAAATCTAACCCTTATGCTAAATGCTTTTATATCATCTGGCAGTTTGCATAGACTTTAGTGTGAATGTTCCAATAAAAATAGCTGTCTTCATTAAGCTTTCTAACATGTGCCCAATATTGTGCTAAGTGCTTTACATGAACGATTTCATTTAATTTTCAGAAAACTGTAAAGGGAAATAGATTTTGTTATCCCCATTTTAGACAGAGGAAACTAATGAAGAACAGCTAAACAGCTTTTGAACTTCACGTACCTAGTATATGGTGCAGTTGGACTGGAACCTAGATTTATCTAATCCCAAGACTCAAGGATGTTCCATTTATCACACTGCCTCCCAGTGAGTTTCTTTTGGGATTATTTTATTACTTGATCAGTAATATTATTTTCATTTTTGTATTTTTTGTTGATAAAATGAATGCCTTTGTAGAATCTTCAAAGATATAAAAATTGGATTAAAAACAAAACAATCTCTGGAACTTGCCCTTTCCTAATATTTTGTGTGTGTGTGTGTGTGTGTGTGTATAAGAAACCTAGAATAATGGACTGTAACAGTATTCCAATCTAAAATATGTTTCTACTTGCCAACACCAGAAAAGTTATGTTGCTTTTCTAGACTTCAGTTTCTTTATTTGTAAGCTGATGGGGTTGGATTAACGAATTCTTAATTCCTTTTGATATTGTCTGATTTTTTGATGCATAGGGTTTTTTTTTTTAAGATTTTATTTATTGGATAGAAAGAGAGAGATCACAAGTAGGCAGAGAGGCAGGCAGAGAGGGGGAAGCAGGCTCCCTGCTGAGTGGAGAGCCTGATGGATGCAGGGCTCCATCCCAGGACCCTAAGATCATGACCTAAGCTGAAGGCAGAGGCTTAACCCACTGAACCACCTAGGGGCCCCTGATGCATAGGGTGTTTCTGCCTCACAAAGGACTTGTAAAATACACTGCAGACAACACCAGTAATAGGAAATTCTGCGTCCCCGCCTGCTTAGCTTTGCTCATTCAGGGATCTCCATAGTGTCTCTCCCTAGAGATTCGGAGCACTTACTTAATTTAATATAGCCCTTTATAAAATGGGTCTTCTCTGCAAATCTCTGCTTGAGGCATTTCTCTGGTACCTACACAATACATTTACTTTATTCAAAGGCTTCCTTTTTTTCCCCTAAGAACTTCCTGTTCATTTAGCTACAGCCAGAGGAAAAGCTAACAAATTTGTACATCTCTTCAGAGGCACCCAATTTACTAAATGTCTTTTAATAGGCATGGGAGCCTATAGAATGCCCTCTGAGAGACAATGAAAAGAATTATTTGTTTAAATACACAATTATGTAGGATATGATTTCAGATTGAATCTTTTTTTTTTTTTTTATGCATTAAAGTGGACTCTGCCTCATATTGAAATTATTTAGCTGCATCTTATGGACTTTTCAGGTTTCCAATCACAAAACATTCTCCTGTCAGGTTTTCTGGCATAAATGCGACCCTATAGATTGAATGATGGTAATGACAATCACTGAACCCTTTCCTTTTTTATTCCTTTTTTTTCTTTTTTTTTTTTTTTTTTTGTATTCCAGATTTAATTATAGTGGGAAGTACATTAGTAACTATTTGTTTGGACTTTGGGGTCCACTGTCATCTTATAAAACCTCTGGCATCCATTCAGCAACTGTTAGTCATATGTCTCCTACTGCTCACTTCTGAATCCCTATGCCTAAATCAGTGATGGGCACACAGGAGAAATTCAGATAAAATTAAATTAAGATACCAAGCAGTATGCTTATAGGTAAAGTACTAAGCAAAACTGACATGGGGCCAATCCTTACAGAGCTTATAGGCCAATAATTTTATCCTCACACCACACACACACACACACACACACACACACACACACCTGTGATTAGTGCATGAAAAGACACCTGTCTTTAAGAATTTGTAATAGGGAAAACTCACTTCTTTGAGGATTTCACTGAAACTGCTGTGAAGAATTGACTTTCTGAAATCTCAATAATAATTGACCATTAATTAGATAAAGTGGAGAAAAGGTATTTTCAGATTGGACACAGGCAAAAATAAACAACAAAGAAACTAGATAGAAGGACACACAGGTAATTCAAGGCCAACAGAAATGTAGTACAGACAATAATAGCAAGAACAGCAGATGAGTAATAGAACAGCCGATGAGGCAACAGGGAGCAGCAGGGATCAAGTCATTAAGTACTTTGTAGGTCCTTTTGCAAAATATCAAGTATTTTTCCCTTTGTCCAAAAGTAATCGAGTCATTAAGTGATTTCCAGCTGGAAGAGGGAAATAGGAGAGGAGAGAGAAACAACAAAAACATGATCAAATTTGTGTATATAGTATATTGATACATGACCACATTGGCCCCTCAATGGTAACTGTATGGAAAGAATAAGACTTAAAAGGCAATCATAGAGAAAGACAACTATCATATGATCTCCCTGATATGAGGAAGTGGTGATGCAACATGGGGGCTTAAGTGGGTAGGAGAAGAATCAATGAAACAAGATGGGATTGGGAGGGAGACAAACCATAAGTGACTCTTAATCTCACAAAACAAACTGAGGGTTGCTGGGGGGAGGGGGTTTGGGAGAAGGGGGTGAGATTATGGACATTGGGGAGGGTATGTGCTTTGGTGAGTGCTGTGAAGTGTGTAAACCTGGAGATTTACAGACCTGTACCCCTGGGGATAAAAATATATGTTTATAAAAAATAAAAAATTAAAAAAATAATAATAAAATAAATAAATATTATTTTAAGAGACACCTTGGACAAAATGGGTTAAATGGTGATTGTTGCTTTGTTAGGAAATGATATTAAATGAGACAACTGTTTTTTATTATAAAAAATATTTTTTCTACAAAGTTTATGTGTGTTTATTGTATATGAGAAATAAAACAAAAAAGAAAATATGAACTGCAAAAAAAATAAAAAGGCAATCATAGTAATCAAGGTGAAAAAAAAATCCATGGTTTTGTATAGGAATCTAGCAATAGAATTATTTTAAAAGATTGAGGACTTAATCTAAGGGTTAAAAATTAGACTTGGCATTGTATAGATAAGTGAGAGGAAGGAAAATGTTAAGGAGGACTCCCATATATCTGATGAAGCGTTCAGTTCAGTAGTGGTATCATTTTCTGCAGAAGGAAGATAACCAGATTTGGAGTTTGATCATGAGTTTCTTATTCCACAAAAATTTATTGTTCCTGTAGAAGTATGGACTCTAAAAATGACTAACCCATGGAACAAAAAGAATAAGACTGAGTGGACTCATGATGAATTTGGGAATCATCGTGTCATGGGTATGAATAAAATACAATAGGCATAGATGAAAAAAGGGGCACCATGACTAAATGTAAAGCAACTTGATTCAAGCTGGTTAGTTGAAGAGAGTGGCTGATGCAGAATACTGAACAGGCAAAGTGGTAAAAAAGTAGAAACCACAAAGATATGAAGCAAGCTGAAGAGTGTGGTATCATAGAGTATTTTCAGGTGAGGAAATAGTCTATGACCACTGACTGGCCAAATACATGAAGAATTAAAAGAAATATCTATAGATGTGATGACACATATGTCACTTGGAACCTTAATTGAACTATATCTATTTAAGAAATAAGGAGTAAAGTTGAATTTAGCAAACGGCAGGTAAGAAAATAGAAGCAATACGGGACACCTGGGTAGCTCAGTTGGTTAAGCGGCTGCCTTCGGCTCAGGTCATGATCCCACCGTCCTGGGATCGAGTCCCACATCGGGCTCCTTGCTTGGCAGGGAGCCTGCTTCTCCCTCTGCCTCTGCCTGCCACTCTGTCTGCCTGTGCTCGCTCTCGCTTCTCTATGACAATAAATAAAATCTTAAAAAAAAAAAAAAGGAAAATAGAAGCAATGCATATAGAAGCCAATTTATAGACATTAGCTTTGGTAGAAGTTAAAATGTTTATAATTTATTGGGGAATAAAATACACTACACATAATCTCAAATTATCACCCCACAGATTATGTCTGCATTACAGAGAAAGAGACTTCCCCAATGGCAAGATATGCACATTCCACTCTAACCAAGTGATCAAACAGCATCATTAATAAAGAGACCAACTGGAATAGCATACTTCCTAATAGAATAACATGTATGAACACCATCTATGTCATATTCTTGCCAAGAATGTTTAACCTGAATCTGATCTTGAGGAAACCATCATAGAATTCGGGTAGGGAAAACTCTTCATTGTGCAGGCCCTTCAAAAATCTTGATAAGGTAGAAGTAGAAAATATAGAGCTGTTCCATATTAAGAGAAACTAAAGAAATTGTATTGAAAAGGCAGTTTTGATGTGATCCTGAAAAAAATATTCAGATATAAAGAGTAAATATTTTTGGCCAATAGGATAAATTTAATATAGACTGTAATGAAATGCTGTATCCATGTTAATTGTTTCACATGTGATAATACTGATATGATTATTGAAGAATAATAGCCTTTTATTAGAAAATAAATGCTAAGACATTTAGAGATGAAATGTAATATTCTGCAACTTATTGTTACAGCAGTAAATCACATTTTTACAATTTCCAGCACACCTAATTTCCTCGTTTCAAATATGTATTCAAGATTTTGTCTAGCATCACATTCCTTCTACCTGAAGAGCTTTCTTCAATATTTCTTTTAGTGCAGATCTGCTGACAATGTATTCTATGAGTTTTTGTGTGTCTAAAGAAAATACGTATTTTTCCTTCATTTGTGAAAGATACTTTCATTGGGTATAGAATTGTGGGTAGACAGATTTTTCATTCAGCCTTTTAAAGATACCCTCCATTTTCTTCTGACCTGTATGATTTCTGAAGGTAAGTCTGCAATTTTTGTATTTGTTTTTTCTATATGTATGTGTTGTTTCTCTCTGTTTGCCTTTAAGATTTTCTGTTTGTCTTGACTTTTTCTGTTTGAATATGACTTGCTTAAGTATTTTTAGTCTTGATTAGTATTCCTTCTGCCCTGATCTCACTTTCTTCTTGTGAGAGTCTAATTACGCTTAAGTTAGACAGTTTGATATTATCTAACAGCTCTTGGAGGCTCTGCTGTGCTTCCTTCACTGATATTCTTTATGATTTAGCTTAGGGATTCCTATTAACTTATCTTCACTTTCACTGATTCTTTCCTCAAATGTGTCAAGTCTGCTGATGAAACTGATGAAGATTTCCTTTATCACTGTTTTTAATTTATAACATATCCAATTGATTTTTCCCATCTATCTGTTTAAATTATCCTACTGATGTTCCCTGTTATCTTTGTTTTTCATTAGAGCTTTAATGCATTAATCACAGTTATTTTAAATTTTTTGTGGATCATTCCAATAACTATGTTATATCTGATTCTGGTTCTGTTGATTGCTTTGTCCCTTGGTAGTATTTTTTTCCCCTGTTTTTATGCTCTATAATATTTTGATGAGAACTGAACATCTTGGATGGAACAGTAGAAATAGTTTCTATTCCTGGGAGTAGGCATGGTTTTACTTCTGGTAAGCCTCCTGTGTAGGAGTTTGAGTCAATCTAGCCAAGAGGGGTACTGGGTTTAGATTTGCTATGATTATCCTCATGGTACCACTGGTTTCAATTTCCTTTAGGACAGTGGTGTTTAGGGTGAAGGTTGGTTTGCCAGAAATTTTCTTCTCAGTGTGTATTCCACTCTCTTCTTTAGGGTCTTCTCTTTGCATTGCACCTCAAAGACTGTCTTTATACATGTTTTTGAAACCCCCAAGTTGTACTCCACTATTAGAAGTCACTGAACCTATTCAGCCTCAGCGTACAGTGATGGAGGGATATTCTTGTTCTGGCGAAGCTTCAGTCTTAGGCAAACACTGTGTTCCTAGGTTTCGGGAACGTGGCTGCATCAGTCTTCTTGCCCTCTTCCCAGTAACTCTGGGAGAGATATAGGTTCTGATTTGTTTTGTTTACATTCTCTATCTCCAGCTACAGTGTGTTTTCACCACTTGCTGAAAGTGCTTTTCCCTGCAGTTTGAAGCTTTCCTTCCATAGGAGAGAGAGGGGTGAAGGATATAAATGGGGTTTCTTGCCTTTTCTGTGGTGGCTGTTTTTCCCTCTCCTTGTCTGTATTATAAGGATTATACTACAGTAATTTTTTATAAGCTTCTGCTGGGGTCCAAAGAAGGAGCCTGTGATTGGGTACAAAGTTTCCTTATAGCTCTTGCCCCAAGCGTTTCTGTAGTGAGAGCCTGAAAATGAGAGAGAATTTCTGTGTTATCTGCAGCCATCAGCCCCATGCTCTTCTTTACCAGTTCATTATGAAGGAAGCAAAAAATGGTACCTTACCAACTCTTTCCTTGTAGGCATGTTTTCCTTTAGATCTGGAGCTAGTTGGTATTCTTGCGATCTCAGTTCTGACTGGTTCAAGAAAAATTGGTTCAAAAAAGCATTGGCAGGGCGCCTGGGTGGCTCAGTGGGTTAAGCTGCTGCCTTTGGCTCAGGTCATGATCTCAGGGTCCTGGGATCAAGTCCCGCGTCGGGCTCTCTGCTCAGCAGGGAGCCTGCTTCCCTCTATCTCTCTCTCTCTCTGCCTGCCTCTCCGTCTTCTTGTGATCTCTGTCAAATAAATAAATAAATAAATAAATAATCTTAAAAAAAAAAAAAGACATTGGCATATTTTCTATCTTTGTTCATCCTAAGCAAAAATTGTTGGTTCCCTGCAACTGCCTTTCAGATGGTTCGGCGGGGGCGTGGGGGCTGGAAAGAAGGACACAGAGCATGCAAAAAAAAAAAAAAGTTAGAAAGAAAGAAAAAGAAAGGGAGTAGGGGAGTACAAATACAGCAAGATAATAATTAGTGACTCTAAGAGAAGTAAATATTGGTATCATAATACCTACCTTTATAATTCTCTTGTATTAACACACAGGAAGTGCTTAATTAGTTACCATACATCTAATGAAGGCATAATCTGTTGAGTGATAATATGATATTCTTATTAGCCACAACCAAAATGGGTGAGTCATTTTTTTTTCCATCCTAGTTGGACATTGTTACTTAAGATGCTACTTCAGCTAATTCTATTTTTAAATTAGACTATTACTAAATATTTTATTTAATTCTCTCTCAGCAATGTTTTTAATAGAATAAAAATGGTTTTGCGTAAACTTATCACTTACTGAGGGAGTTAGCTAACTGGAAAGAACATAAGATTTAGAATTAGAAAAATAGGCTTAAGTACAAGTGTATTTATTTAACAAATATTGTGGAGATCCTACAATGTTCTACTGATTGTTTTAAATGCTTGGAAGAGAACAGTAGCTCTGCGGCCAATAGTTCTTTGAACTTGCACAAATTTATACCATCTTAACCTTGGTCTCAATCTCTCTGAAGTATGGATAATAATACCTACCTCACTTGTGATGGTTAAATTCCCTGGTATATGCTAAAGCATTTTGTGAATTATAAGCAAATTACCAAAAGCATGTTATGACAATTCTATTCTAGTTGTTTATTTTTCTTCACCTTAGAATTATTCTTTTTCACTCTTTCCTCTACATTTCTATAATGTCCTTGGCCTTTCTTTCTTACTTTATTTTATTATGACTGCTTACAATGTTATAGCAATTTACAACTTCATGTTAATCAAAACCATGAATTTCAGCAAAGGCAACAATCCCTGCCTAGTCTGTGACCTTTTTCCCTTTGATCCTGGCATCTGAAAGCTTTTTATACATTCTAATTCTCTTCCATTTTAATAGCTTTGTGAAGCAGTCCTATTTTCTTTGACTGATAAGATCATTGAAGGTGACCTGATTTTCTCCAGAGATGCACAATGAATAAAATACATTGCTGCACATACTTACTTACCCATATCCCCATGAAGGGGAAGAAAACTTGGAGTTTTTCTTTCTATATGGAGGTTATATTAAGAGGAAATCCCTTCTCAAATGTTGTGATTATATATGTATCATCAAATTGTGTGAGCTGCTTTTGTTATTATTGCAAACCTTTGTGGGGTTTTTGATGTTTTGTCTTGTTTTACCCACACAAAGAATGGAATAATAAAGTTTTAAACAAGATATATGACTTTATTTTGTTTCTTTACTTTTTGAAGTGCTTAGGATATACAAACATCTAAACTTTTGTGTTACATCTTGTTGAGACACAAACTTATCTATACTTCTAAACATTATGTGTATAGGTGTTTATGTTTATGCAGTTTTGAGTTTGCAAGGTGACTTATTTCTAGCTAAGTGAGTGTCTTGCACACAGGGTACTTTATCCTTGTGATTTGTTTGTGCCATGTTAATGATTCATGGCTTAAACAACTAGGTTATTCATGAGTGTGGAAAATTGATATTTGAGAGCATTTTATTCTGCTCAGTTGGGCTTATTCTTTATAAAGAATCCAACTAGCAACATTTGCAAAAGACTGCTGAATATTCAGTATGTATCTATTGCACACATTTGTGTGCTTTCCACACACTCCATAGCAAAACACCATCTCTGTCCACCATCAGCCTTCACCTCCAGCAACCCCACCAGGATTACACTTATCACCACTCCAATCACCCCAGAACATCTTTTCCTTCTGCTTCTCAAAGTTTTATATTATCAAAGCACACAGGGTATATTTGAAAGATGTCAAGACCTTTTGACATTCTCTTACTAATATCTCCTTAATTATTTCCAGCTACTCTTCTAAGCCTTTTGTTTAGGGATGTGACATATCTACTCAATGTTTTATCCTCCTATCCCAGAGAGAGGAATAAAACTAGCTTAGCATTTCTATGCAAGAACATTTAATGATGATATTTTCCTTATCAGGGTTAGAGTCTGAAGATAAGCATCTTTCTTCTCCAGTTTTCAGAGAAGTACTCCAGTTAACAGACTTCCACATGGTTTGTTTCTAGAGTCCTAGAAAAGTGAAACATGGATATCAGGGTGCAGTGTTCTCTGAAGTCATTGTAGAACTATAGTTACTTTGTAGCTCATTTTCAGGAAGTCTTGTTGATTTCTTTCCTCTTTCAAAATAGTGTTATCCTCCTGAGCAAGGACCAAATACCTCGTCATTATGAGTATTCTCTTAGTTTAAAGCCCATCATTAATCTGCAGTCTTTGTTAAAATAAAGATAAGAAGTGGGGTGCTGGGTGGCTCAGTGGGTTAAGCCTCTGCTTTCGGCTCAGGTCATGATCTCAGGGTCCTGGGATCAAGCCCCATATCAGGCTCTCTGCTCAGCGGGGAGCCTGCTTCCCCTTCTCTCTCTGCCTGCCTCTCTGCCTTCTTATGATCTCTCTCTCTCTCTGTGTCAAATAAATAAATAAAATCTTTTTAAAAATATAAAGATAAGCACTCACTTATTTCTATTGCCATTTTCTCTGGCTATTTTTGTTTTGTTTTGTTTTTAACCTCAAAAGTGTAACTCATATACAAAGTATGCATATATTTATATCATTTATCACACATTTCATATGGGCAAAGGAACAGAAAATTGATGAAACATGCCTGAATGCTTGTGGCTTAAAATTATAGTTCAGTTCTAGCTATAAAAGTGTAATCCAATTGAAATGTTTATCATGCATCTGTGAATATTTTTTCTTGCATATGTAATGGTGTTGCATGGACAATTTAATTTCTTTCTTTAAAAGTAATCCTGGAAAAATTCATTTTATAGCTTTTTGAAAAGATACAACTAAAGATCAGCTCTATAGGAGTCCAAGTTCAATGCGTAAAATATATTATCTCAAATAATTATTTTATTTTTATCATTGCCCTAAATTGCTGAAAAACATTAGTACAATTTTCACAGGCATGTCTTTTTTTGTCCTTCGTGTGTGGGTTAAAGTTGTGAATTTTAAAAAGGACAAGATAAGATATTTTACATACATGAGTATGGAATTTAAAGGCAACATACAATCTGCTAAGTTAATATTGAAATTTACAGTTCTCAGAGAAATAGAATCTTCCTAACATAAAGATTATGATCAGAAAAAAAATTAATGTGATGAAATAAAAATCAGAGTAAAGAAAGTGAGTCTGAAGATCTAATGTGCCAAATTCTTCTATTAAAAAATATTCAATTGAGGGCGCCTGGGTGGCTCAGTGGGTTAAGCCACTGCCTTCGGCTCAGGTCATGATCTCAGGGTCCTGGGATCGAGTCCCGCGTTGGGCTCTCTGCTCAGCAGGGAGCCTGCTTCCCTTCCTCTCTCTCTGCCTGCCTCTCCGTCTACTTGTGATTTCTCTCTGTCAAATAAATAAATAAAATCTTGAAAAAAAATTGTAAAAATCATAGGTTAGTTAAAAAAAATATTCAATTGATTCAAAGAGATACCATGGTTTAATATCTATTATTAGTCAATTAGTAATTTCACGTATATGGAAAATAAATTTTAAAAAAATATATTGATCAAAAGCTAGTGTAAGGAGATTCTTGGCCATGGTCTTATTTTTTCCTTCAGCAGTAGTTAAGTACTAAAATGTCTCACAAGGGTCAATATTCTACTAATTGTACAGTATACAATTTGATATCATATTTTTATAATCCTCAGTGTCACTAATTTTCTCGGTATTTTAGACATATTTTCATATAAAATTTCCTTACTTTTTTATAAATAACAGTACCTCCTATAATCAAATCCCTAATTCTGTCTTTGGCAACTTTTAAAAAGAAATGGTATCTGAGTCACTGTATTGATTTTCTGTTGCTGCAAAATATTACCACAAACTTGGTGGCTTAGAACAACCTGCATTTATCATGTCACAGTTTTTTGTGGGTCAGTATTCTGAGCACAGCTCATCTGGGTTCTTTGATTCAAGATCTCCTAGAAAGTGGTACTCAAGGTATCAAGCATGACTAGGTTTTTATCTGAAGACTCAGCTGGGAAAGGATCTGCTTTCAAACACTTAAGATTGTTGGCAGACTCAATTCCTTAAGTATTGTTGGACTGAGGGCCTCATCTCCTAGCAGTTTGTGGCCCAGAAGCTGCCCTCCATTTGTTGCCACATGGGCTTCTCCAACAACTGCTTACTTTGGTAAAGTGTACGAGTAGCCAGTAGAGACACTTTTCTGGTAAGATAGAAATTACAGTCTTATGTAGCTAATCATGGATGTGACACTCTATCCCCTCTGCTTTGTTTTGTTGATTAGATTTGTTAAAGCAGTAATAATAATAATAATAATGCCCAAATTTGGAAATAGTTGCACTACAGTACTATAATATACTGATTTCACTGGAATATAATGGTGACTTCCCTTATGAACATCTGAAAATACATAATAGTTTTTTCAATGATCCTGGGATATAATTCAAACAACTAACTGCAAACTACATGAAATTTACATAGCCTAGGAATTAAGCATGTATGTGTACAGCAAATCTTATGAAATTAGGTATTAATTACTAGAAAATTTTCACTCTTGGTATTTTTCACAAGAAGTTCAAATTAGGGAATCACATGAGACTGTAAAGTTAATAGTTATATGTAAGATTATATTGCTTATGTTTATAGAATCAGGAACAATTAGTGCTTGTTTTAGCATTATATTAATATACTTCTGGTGTAGATTAGATCAATAAGTATTTCTACCAGGAATAGTTAAAAATTTTATATATACACACACACACACACACACTTAAAGTATCATCATTGCATTATAGAAAGACAGTGAAGAATCACTCCTAAAATTTGTTGAATAATCATTGCTTGTTAGATTTTTGTCTAATAAGGAATTTCATGAGGTTTTTTAGTTAATAGAGCAAGTCCTATGGGATACAGGTACCTCAAAATCCCTTCTGCTTAAAATCAATGAATTTAAGAAGCTGATCCATGATTTCCTTTTTAATTTTATATTTATTTGCTATAGTTTTTACACTTAGAGATTATCTCTTCCACAGTGAAAACCATTTGTTTAAAATAATGTTTTTTAGAACATGTGAAGAGAAAAGAAGAGAAAAGTATAAAACACTTTCATATCAAGAAGAGCTCTGATTCTGGGCGCCTGGGTGGCTCAGTGGGTTAAAGCCTCTGCCTTTGGCTCAGGTCATGATCCCAGAGTCCTGAGATCGAGCCCTGTGTCAGGCTCTCTGCTCGGCAGGGAGCCTGCTTCCTCCTCTCTCTCTCTCTGCCTGCCTCTCTGCCTACTTGTGATCTCTGTCTGTCAAATAAATAAATAAAATCTTAAAAAAAAAAAAAAAAAAGAAGAGCTCTGATTCCACAATAAATCTAAAAAGCAGTCAGAAACCCCCAGGGGTTCTCAATGGACATTTTGATAACCACTGCATTAGAATAAAACCACAAAAGTATAAAATTCTCAGCCTTGTTTGATATTGTTAAAGGCCAGTTAAAGTGCTAACATATCCCGTCCTGGCATATAGCCAGCGTCTTTAAACAGAATTCATGATAGAAATGAATTAGTGCCTCTAAAGCACTTAAAACAGACACAATAAATATAATATTTTAGGAAAGCTATATATAGCATAGTAATTAAAAGCACACTGGAGACTGCATTGGTTCAAATCCTTGCTCTGCTGTTCTGTAAACTTGAATCATTTAATCTCTGTGTCTCCCTGTTCTTATTTGAAACATTGAAATATTAATAATGACATCTCAAAGTTTTATGAGGACTATATAAATTAAGAAAATAGTGACTTGTATAGATTAGGAGCTTTGTCCTATTTTTTGTCCTTACTATTTACTAGAGACAATCTTATCAATAAATTTTAGGCCTGTGTTATTTTCAGTCATTTAACAAATATTAAGTGATTTACCTGCCAACTTTAAGGCACTATACCAAATAATAGGAAGAATATAAAAGGAAATAAGATGGGGGCGCCTGGGTGGCTCAGATGGTTGGGCATCTGCCTTTGGCTCAGGTCATGATCCCATGGTCCTGGGATGGAGCCCCGCATCTGACTCCCTGCTCGGGTGGGAAGTCTGCTTCTCCCTCTCTCTCCCCATTGTCTCCCCTCCTAGTGCTCCCTTGATGTCTCTGTCAGATAAATAAATAAAATCCTAAAGAAAAGGGGGGGGTAATAAGATGATTTTTGTGTTAGGAGTATTTATTGTTTAAGGTAGAAGGTGGATATTTGTGTATATGCTAGTAGTATATTGAAGGAAATGGAAGAGATAACAGATACCAAATTGTCAAAATAAATTAATAAAAAGAAGTTACTTCTATGTATTTGTAGAATAAATCATTTTGAGGGTGTTAGAATTGAACCACAAAGATGGTTGATGTTCCTGGAGGGTTACCTATCACTTGAGAAGAGATTTGCCAGATGTATGTTTATATATGAAAATGTTTCATACCTTCAGACCTTCTTGTGAATATAAACCCAGTTTTCACAGATGGCTTCACAAATTCCGCCTACTCAATGAAGATTCTCAGGAGAGAAAATGACCTGTTTCATTTTGATCATTTTAGGAAACTTTCACAAAGACCTCTTTAATTTAGAATGAACCAAATGTCGAGTATTATGGCATGACCAGCAAAATAAAATCCAAATGCAAGTCATTTAGCCACCCTGCTTTCCATTTAGGTTTTTTCTTTTTCTTTTTCTTTTTTCTTTAATATATGAGTTAGGGCTCTTTCATCTTTTATGTGCAGCATGAAAAGCTAAATTGGTACCTCTTAACTCTTAATTTAGCTTTTGGAGTGGAAAAGACAACCTGAACTTGGCTGTGGCGAGAAGCACTGCTCAGTCTTGCTGGTGGGAGACCTTTTACAGTATGAAGCCCCAGTTGCAATGGCTAAATGTCTGCTCCACTCAGTAGCCTTTCTAAAGTCACTCAATCTAGTCATATTTTTTAAATACAGGAGAGGGGGAAAGAGGTATGATAAAATGCCCTTTTCAGTGTGATTTCTTCCCCTTATCCCTGTGCAAATACTTACATAAAAGAAATACTGTCATCTATAAAGCTCTTTTCCATGTTGTTTAAGAGAAAAAGAGAAAAAGTTGAGGGTGAAACCAATCAAGGCAGATGAAGAGGTAAGACCAGTGTGTCCTCATAAATGCCTTAATATGTGCTTTACCTATTTTATCCACATAGAATGACAATTCACAGTCTTCATGATCTTCCCTGTTGATCAATTTCAATGGGTAATTTCCCCCTTAAGTTGGAATTTTCCACAGGGAGCTCCACAAGCTCAAAAAGCTGCCTAATGTATACCGAAGAACTTCTACCGAAGAACTTCTTCAGTAGCTGATCAGTTCTAGCCACACATACAATTTTTTTTTTCCTTTTGTGTTTTTCTTTTCTACCCTTTTATATTCTGCTTTACATTCCTTTAAGTTGTGGAAGCCAGCAGAGATGAAATAATTAAAGTTTGTGTATGTTGTACAAAAATCTTTCTTCAAATAATTTTCATTTGATCTTTTATAGAAAATATAGTATGTTTATATACACAGTTATTGTCCATGGTGTCGGAGACAGAGGCTTTATTTCTCCATATCGAGTCCTCCTGTTATTCCCCAAGTATAATTCAGTAGTTTCTTTTCTATAGCCCAGTAGCTCCCTGTAGTTTTCATGGGGACAGCAGTAGAGAGGGTAGGGTGGTCTGAAGATTGGTAGTAGGAATCCAACTTTGCCCCTGCTTGGGATTGGCTACATAATTTGGGAGGCCAAGGTAGAAATGAAAATGCAGGATCACTTGTTCATAAGTTCTTGTGTGGGTCTTTATAAGTCTGGGGCACTGTGCAGTTGCCATATCAGTCCATGGCCACCTGGATAACAAAATCCAGTGCATAGCTGTTCTTTGGAACACAAAGTCTTCACAGTTGTTGAGTGCAGTCTATCTCTGACTCCATGAGGTTCCTCTCCTATGATGACCCTTACCTCACTTCATCCATCCGTTCCCCAAATAGGAGCCCCACACTATACTACTCCATTGACTGGACAACATGTATCTCTGTTGGATTCCACTCCCACCAATCTTCATTTTCTCTTCCTCCTCGCCTTCCTCTTTAAGTGCTCATTTATCCACAATCAGTGTACTCCCCATGCCACATGCACACATGCAAAAGTCATAGCAACAACCCAATAATCCAAGGCAAATAAGCCAGTAAATGATCAGTAGCAACTGAAAAATATTAATGCACGCCTTAAATAGGAGTCAGTCTTCATGAATGCAGTAGCTGGTATGTACTTTCAGAACTGGAGGGCAATGTTTTAATTTCTTCATTTTTATCTTTCTCTTCCTCCCCAGAGGGGACTGAAAGACTTCTATAAGATACCACTTCTTATAAACTACCTCCCCCAAAATGAGATTTTATGTCAAAAATATTGACGGTTCTTATGTTCTGCTTATGGGGTTATCAAGAATTTTACTCCTTTAGAATTTCCAGGAGTTGATAATAACATTTTGGAAGTTTATAGTTTGATAATATTCAAAAAAAATTAAAAGATTTTGGAATATACAGAATTAGCCATTGCATTGTACATTTGGTTTTTCTGTGGTCTCTTAGGACTAGATTTTTGTTAAAAAAACAAAACAAAACAAATCAATTGAAGTTTTCAAAAAGCTTTTTTTTCACTTTCTCAAAGATTTTATTTATTTATTTATTTATTTATTTATTTATTTATTTGAGAGTGAGAGCATGAGAGAGAACAGAGAGCACAAACGGGATGGAGGGAGAAGGAGAAGCAGACTTCCCACTGAGCAGGGAGCCCAGTGCAGGGCTCAATGCACGGATTCCAAAATCATGACCTGAGCCAAAGGCAGGTGCTTAACCAACTGAGCCATCCAGGCACCCCTTAAAACCCTTTCTATTTCAGTGAACCTAAAAATGAAAAAGAGAAATGGCTGTACCTTGTAAGAGTAAAAATTAATATTTCCAGTACCCAAGATAAATAATGACCGTAAATTCAATTAAAATTCTTCATTTAAATTTAGAAAAAAGGGAATATTCAGTTATCTCCAGAGAATGATAGGCTTCCTCCCAAACTTCTGTAGAAAAATATGATGTGAAATTGTTACCAGTATTTTTCTACTAGGAATCTCAATTCAGTTTTCTTTTATAGGCCAAATTCCCTGGCATTTAGGGACAGGTTAGTTTTGGTTTTGGTTTTTTTTCTTTGCACATGTGTAATTGCCTATCTGTTTAGAATTGGCTTGAGCTACTTTTTTCAATTGGGATCACAAATCTGGCAGGAGCACTACCGCCTTTGGCATGCAGATGTCTATAGGTGATGTAGGAAGAGGCTGAAAAAGGCATTTGCTGTAAAAGGCAAGACTCAGCATGGGTTGACTGCTGTGTAGCCTGGTGTAGCTAGAGTTGGTGTATTATACAGCCTTGTGACCCAAGTTTGTGATTTTTGATGACTTAACAAAATATATATTGGTATATTATACAGCACTGTGACCCAAGTTTATGATTTTTGATGACTTAAACAAAATCTACCCAAATCATTATCTCCTATGAACTCTGTTGCCCCTCCCCTAACACACACACACACACACACACATACACAGACACACACTCTCTCTCTCTCTCTCTCTCTCCCTCTCTCTCACACACACACACAACCTCATTTCTAAACATCCTTCACTGCAGTTATCACTGTCTACCTTATTTTGTAAAGTAGTTGTAAAGGCATCATCACGTTTGCTAACCTCTGACTCCTTTGGATTTGTCCAGTTTATTTCTGTATCCTTGAAAGTGCCTGCCACACTGACTTGCATGTTCTGAGAGTGCTTAGCAAGTAATCTTTTTACTGAGTGGATATATAAAATAATCTAAGTAACTGTTAGTAATACAGATAACTGTAAAGTAATCTAAGTAACTAGACCCAGTTGGAGCCAGGAAATTCCGATTATCTAAACCTGAACTGGTGCTATATTGTCTTCTCCAAGTCAACTCCAAATCAGTTAGCTGTGATTACCAACATTTCACACTGAGTGCAATGAAAATCCCTTGGTGGCTACATATGAACTCAATGGGAAATAGTTCTGTGACAGAATATTAATGTCTACTAAGCTAACGGAATAGAGAGGGCTATCACCTCTGCTGTAAAGTAACTCCCAGGATGTGTTCTACCCACAATTTCTACAGATGAATAAGGCTTAAGAGAGTTAGCAAATTTAATGTCACACAATCAGTGACAAAATTATGATATAAACTCAGACTGTCAAACTCTTGACTATATTATAATGTCTCTTCTCACTACATCTCTTTCATTGAGACTATCTTACTTTTACTATTATAGGTACTTTTATCCTTAAATGACTAAAAACGGCCTCTAAAAATACACATAGGTCAGTTGTTAGTTTATGAACAGTAAATTAAACGAAAGGTGTAACATGCAAAGAGAGTACCTAGCATGTGGTGAACAATCAGTACATATTCTTGAATATTTTTTCTTTAATGCTACTCTTCTGGTTGCTGTATTTATAAAGTCACCTTCTTCTCTGGGCCTCCATTTTTTTATAAACTCTGTGATTCACTTTACAAATAATGTGATTTTCCAGTGCAGTTTCATCTGTTGCGTAAAGTACAACAAGCTTATGGTTAGTTTTCTATTTGTACCACCTTAGTTATACGTGAAAGAATCAACCCTCTAAACTTCAGATTTAAGTCACCATTCAGTCTTCCCACTGTGCTCACTTTACAAAGTATAATTAATATTCAGTAAAATACAATGATCTTGAGTGTTCTTCAGTTCAATGAGGTTTAATAATTATACTTACCATGAAATCACTGCTTAAAACAAGATAAAACATTTCTATTGTCCTAGGGAATTTCTCATGTCTTTTCTCAACTAAAAAAAAAAAAAAAATGGAATCCCTCAAAAACCTATGTCATCCATATCTAGGCTCTATGATAATTTTCTCTGTATTGGGCCATTTTTACTTCATTCTGTCAAAGTGGGTGGTGCCCACTGCATTTCTTATTACCTCCCCTATTCCCTCAGATCCAGCAGAAATTATTAAAAAAGAGAAAAGAACAATTCATCCAGAAATCCTCTTGAGCCAGTTTAAGATCAGGAAAGTCTTGGTGAACATGACCCCCAGACTATTTAAAGGTAGAAGTCTCTGTTTTATATGATGTCTTTATAACATTATTGGTATTTTATTGTTTTTTTAAAAGATTTTATTTGAGAGCGAGCACAAGCAGGGGGAGGGGCAGTGGGAGAGGAATAAGCAGACTCCCAGCTGAGCAGGGAGCACAGTTCAGGACTCTATCCCAGGACTTAGGGACCATGACTCTATCCCAAGACTTAGGGACCATGACCACAGTTCAGGACTCTATCCCAGGACTTAGGGACCATGAAGGCAAATGCCCAAATGACTGAGCCACCCATGCACCCTGATGTTATTGATATTTTAGAGGTAGAAGACAGGAAATCTCATAGAGGAGTTACGGTACCCAAATGGTACATCATGGAGTTGTAGTCAGTACATTTCTGTCTGATTCGTAGCCCTATGAAGTGAGAGATTTGATTTTCTTAGCACAGGGTTGATCATGACTTTAGGGTAGACTTGTGCTAAAAGCAAATTTATAAGTTATATAAATATAAAAATAATAGTTTATATTGATATGTATCATTAATACATTAATAATATATTTACAATCAATTGTTTTATTTTTCATTTAGTACAATATTTACATCCATTTTCAAAGAAACTCTATTCTAGTCTTTCTCAACTTATAGTTCATTATTACCCTCCTTTTTCCACTAAAGAAGCCATTTTAGTGATCTACCCCTGAAGTTTGGCTTTTTTGTTTTGTTTTGTTTTTATTAACATGTGATGTATTATTTGCTTCAGGGGTACAAGTCTGTGAATCATCAGTTTTACACAATCACAACACTCACCACACCACATACCATTCCCAATGTCCATCATTCAGCTACCCCATTCTCTTCCCCAACCCCCCAGCAAATTTCAGTTTCTTTCCTGAAATTGAGAGTCTCTTATGGTTTGTCTCCCTCCCCGGTCCCATCATGTTTCATTTCTTCCCTCCATTTCAAATTCCTCATATCAGAGAGATCATATGATAATTGTCTTTCTCTGATTGACTTATTTTGCTCAGCATAATACTCTCTAGTTCCATCCATGTCATTGCAAATGGCAAGATTTCATTTCTTTTGATGGTTGCATAGTATTCCATTATATGTATATATATATATATATATATATATATATATATATATATATATAATTTTTTTTTCTTATATTCACATCTTCTTTGTCCATTAATCTGTTGATGGACATCTAGGTTCTTTCCATTGTTTGGCTATTGTGGACATTACCGCTATAAACATTCAGGTGCACATGCCCCTTCAGATCACTACATTAGTACAATTGCTGGCTTATAGGGTAGCTCTATTTTCAACTTTTTGAGGAAACTCTGCACTGTTTTCCAGAGTGGGTGCACCAGCTTTCCTCCCCACCAGAAGTATAGGAGGGTTCCCCTTTCTCTGCATCCTTGCCAACATCTGCCATTTCCTGACTTGTTAATTTTAGCCATTCTGAGTGGTGTGAGGTGGTATCTCACAGTGGTTTTGATTTGTATATCCTTGATGCTAAGTCATATTGAGCACTTTTTTACATGTCTATTGACCATTTGGATATCTTGGCAGAAATATCTGTTCATGTCTTCTGCCCATTTCTTGATTGCATTATTTATTTTTGGGGTGTTGAGTTTCATAAGTTCTTTATAGATTTTGAATACTAACCTTTATCTGATATGTCATTTGCAAATATCTTCTCCATTCTGTTGGTCATCTTTGGTTTTGTTGACTGTTTCTTTTACTGTGCAAAAGCTTTTGATCTTGATGAAGTCCCAATAGTTCATTTTTGCCCTTGCTTTCCTTGCTTTTGGTGATATTTCTGGGAAGAAGTTCCTGCAGCTGAAATCAAAGAGGTTGCTGCCAGTGTTCTCCTCAAGGGTTTTGATGGATTCCTTTCTCACATTGAGGTCTTTCTTCCATTTTGAGTCAGTTCTGTGTGTGGTGTAAGGAAATGGTCCAGTTTCATTCTTCTGCATGTGGCTGTCCAATTTTCCCAACACCATTTGTTGAAGAGACTGTCTTTTTCCCATTGGACGTTCTTTCCTGCTTTGTCGAAGATTAGTTGGCCATAGAGTTGAGGGTCCATTTCTGGGCTCTCTATTCTGTTCCATTGATCTATGCATCTCTTTTTGTGCCAGTACCATACCGTCTTGATGGTGACAGATTTGTAATAGAGCTTAAGTCTGGAATTATGATGCCACCAACTTTGGCTTTTTTGTTAAACATTCTTTTGGCTATTTGGGGTCTATTCTGGTTCCATATAAATTGTAGAATTGTTTGTTCCATTTCTTTGAACAAAAGGTGATGGTATTTTGATAGGGATTGCATAAAATGTATAGATTGCTTTAGGTAGCATAGACATTTTCACAATATTTGTTCTTCCAATCCATGAGCATGGAATGTTTTTCCATTTCTTTGTGTCTTCCTCAGTTTCTTTCATAAATCCTCTATAGTTTTCTGAGTACAGATTCTTTGCCTCTTTGGTTAGGTTTATTCCTAGGTATCTTGTGTTTTGGGGTGCAATTGTAAATGGGATCAACTCCTTAATTTCTCTTTCTTCTATTTTATTCTTGGTGTATAGAAATGCAACTGATTTCTGTGCATTGATTTTATATCTTGACACTTGACTGATTCCTTGTATAAGTCCTAGCAGCATTGGAGTGGAGTCTTTTGGGTTTACCACATAAAGTATCATATCATCAGCAAAGAGAGAGAGTTTGACTTCTTCTTTGCTGATTCAGATGCCTTTTATTTCTTTTTATTGCCTGATTGCTGAGGCTAGAACTTTGAGGAAAATGTTGATAGCAGTGGTGACAGTGGACATCCCTGCCATGTTCCTGACCTTAGGGGAAAAGCTCTCGGTTTTTCCCCATTGAGAATGATATTCGCTGTGGGTTTTTTGATGATATTGAAGTATGTACCCTCTATCCCTACGCTTTGAAGAGTTTTGATCAAGAAAGTGTGCTTTACTTTGTCAAATGCTTTTTCAGCATCTATTGAGAGTGTCATGTGGTTCTTGTTCTTTCTTTTATTAATGTATTATATCACATTGATTGATCTGTGGGTGTTGAACCAAGCCTGCAGCTGGGGAATAAATCCCACTTGGGTGTGGTGAATAATCCTTTTAGTGTACTGTTGAATCCTATTGGGTAGTATTTTGGTGAAAATCTTTGCATCCTTGTTCATCAAGGATATTGGTTTGTCATTCTCCTTTTTGATGGAGTCTTTGTCTGGTTTTGGGATCAAGGTAATGCTGGCCTCATAAAATGAGTTTGGAAGTTTCCTTTCAATTTCTATTTTCTGAAAAACTTTTAGAGAAATGAGTATTAATTCTTCTTTAAATTTTTGGTAGAATTCCCCTGGGAAGCCGTCTGGCCCTGGGTTCTTGGTTTTTGGGAGCTTTTTGATGACAGTTTCAATCTCCTTACTGGTTATGGGTCTGTTCAGGTTTTCTATTTCTTCTTGGTTCAGTTGTGGTAGTTTATATGTCTCTAGGAGTGCATCCATTTCTTCCGAATTGTCAAATTTGCTGGTATAGTTCCTCATAATATGTTCTTACAATTGTTTGTATTTCTTTGGTGTTGGTTATGATCTCTCCTCTTTTAATTATAATTTTATTAATTTAGGTCCTTTCTCTTTTCTTTTTGATAAGTCTGACCAGGGATTTATCAGTCTTATTAATTCTTTCAAAGAACCAGCTCCTGGTTTCTTTGATCTGTTCTACTGTTCTTCTGGTTTCTAGTTCATTGATTTCTGCTCTGATCCTTATGATTTCTCTTCTCCTGCTGGGTTTAGGCTTTCTTTGCTATTCTCTCTCCAGCTCCTTTAGTTTAGGGTTAGGTTTTGTACTTGAGACCTTTCTTGTTTCGTGAGAAAGTCTTGTATTGCTATATACTTTCCTCTCAGGACCACCTTTGCTGTGTCCCAAAGATTTTGCACAATTGTGTTTTCATTTTCATTTGTTTTTATGAATTTTTTAAAATTCTTCTTTAATTTCCTGGTTGACCCATTCATTCTTTAGTAAGATGCTCTTTAGCATCTATGTATTTGAGTTCTTTCCAACTTTCCTTTTGTGGTTTATTTCTAGTTTCACAGCATTGTGGTCTGAAAGCATGCAGGGAGTGATCCCAATCTTTTGGTACCAATTGAGACCTGATTTGTGACCAGGATGTGATCTATTCTGGAGAATGTTCCATGTGCACTAGAGAAGAATGTGTATTCTGTTGCTTTGGGATGGAATGTGCTGAATATATCTGTCATGTCCATGTGGTCCACTGTGTCACCTAAAGCCTTTATTTCCTTTATTTCCTTTATTTGCTTGGATGATCTGTTCATTTTCGTCAGGAGGTTGTTAACATCCCCTAGTAATATTGTATTATTGTTGATATGTTTCTTTGATTTTGTTATTAATTGGTTTGTATAGTTGGCTGCTCCCATGTTAGGGGCATAGATATTTAAAATTGTTAGATCTTCTTGTTGGACAGACCCTTTAAGTATGATATAGTGTCCTTCCTCATTTCTTATTACAGTCTTTGGCTTAAAATCTAATTTATCTGATTTAATTGCCACTCCAGCTTTCTTTTGATGTCCATTTGCATGGTAAATTGTTTTCCACCACCTTACTTTACATCTAGAGGTGTCTTTGGGTCTAAAATGAGTTCCTTGCAGACAGCATATTAATTGGTCTTATTTGTTTGTTTGTTTGTTTTATCCATTCTGATACCCTGTCTTTTGATTGGGGCATTTAGCCCATTTACATTCAGGCTAACTATTGAAAGATATGAATTTGTTGGGAACCATGAGCCCTGGTCAAGGGCATTGCCCCACTAGGTTAAGGTTTGAACTAAGGCAGGCCTAACTCTGCTGAGGGCGGGATTGCCCCACAGGTGACTGCCTAGGGCGGGATTGCCCCTGCAGATAAGCATGGTCTGTTAATCCCTTGCCTTTCCTCTGATCCTAGTATCTCTCACAAATAAAAAGCCCCTTGCTAATCTGCTGCAAACATCTTTCAGGCTTATGGGCCAGAGCAACTCCAAGGAGATAAATTACTCTGTACCTAGGACATGGAGAACTTTAGATGTGTACCACAATAGATGGTCTCCTCCCTAAGCTGATGTTTGTCCAAGGCTTTCACAAGCTGAGCCATTAAAATACACCCTGCCTCCTGCAAAGGTATCACCTTCTCACTCCTACTTCTCTCCTATATACTTAGTTTCTTTAGATAGCTTCTCATTTTCCATTAACCTATCTCTTGTTTTCCTACAGTTCTTTACTGTCTAGTTTATCCTTAAAGCTCCTCATTTTCCATTAACCTATACCTTGTTTTCCTACAGTTCTTTACTGTCTAGTTCATCCCTATAGCTTTTCATTTTCCATTAACCTATATCTTGTTTTCCTGCAGACCCCAGAATAAGTTACCAAAAAGCACATATTTGTGCTACGTCCCATGGCTTTCTGAGGGACATGATTACTCAAGAAGAAAGACCCTATCCCCCACCCTTGGCACTAGTCTATACCATTATTGCTTAACTAAAATAACATGTGGTGAACAAAGAGAAATTATCTGATGAGTGCTTGTAACCCCCTACCCCAATTAAACTGCCTATATAAGAATCTCGATACTCGATAATCAGAATAAAATGTAGATGCCTAACTACCGACCAGAACTCTGTGTGGCTCTCCCATTCATCTCACTGACACCACCTCTCCTTCGTGGACTCCTAGACCTGCCAAGACTGGACCCTGGCATGAATTTAGTGCTACTATATTGCCTGTAAGGTGATTTTACTGTATATTGTCTCTGTTTCTTTCTGGTCTGTTATATTCAGGCTCTCTCTTTGCTTGGAAGACCCCTTTCAATACTTCTTGTAGGGCTGGTTTGGTTTTTGCAAATTCTTTTAACTTTTGTTTGTCCTGGAAGCTCTTTATCTCTCCTTCTATTTTCAATGATTGCCTAGTCGCATATAGTATTCTTGGCTGCATTTTTTTCTTGTTTAGTGCTCTGAATATATCATATGAGTCCTTTCTGACCTGCAAATTCTCTGTGGATAGGTCTGCTACCAATCTATATTTCTGCCATTGTATGTTACAGACCTCTTGTCCTGAGCTATTTTCAGAATTTTCTCTTTGTTACTGAGACTTTTAAGTTTTACAATTAGGTGATGGGGTATTGACCTATTTTTATTGATTTGGAGTGAAGTCCTCTGTGCCTCCTGGATTTTGATACTTGCTCCCTTTGCCACATTCGGGAAATGCTCGGCCATTATGTGCTTCAGTGTACTTTCTGCCTTTCTCTCTTTTTCTTCTTCTTGGGTCCCAGTTACTCTAATATTGTTTTATCTTATGGTGTCACTTATATCTCAAATTCTCCCCCCATAGTCCAGTAGTTTAGTAGTTTTTTTATGTCTCTTTTTCTCAGCTTCTTTAGTCTCCATAATTTGAACTTCTATATCACTAATTCTCTCTTCTGCCTCATTTATCCTATCAGTAGGAGCCTCCATTTTTTATTACACCTCATTAATAGCTTTTTTTATTTCAACTTGGTTAGATCTTAGTTTTTTTATTTCTCCAGAAAGGGATTTTATTTCTCCAGAATTGGATTCTCTAGTATCATCCATGCTTTTTTTGAGCTCAGCTAGCACCTTGATAGTCATCATTCTGAACTCTAGTCCTGACATCTTACTGATGTTCTTATTGATTAGGTCCCTAGCCATTGGTTTCTTTTTTTTAAGGTGAGTTTTTCCACCTTGTCATTTTATCCAGATAAGAATAAATGAATGAGAGAACAAAATACTAAATGAATAGCAATGACCCCAGAAAAATATACAATAACAAAATTGGAAGAGACCTGAAAGAAAGGAAGAAGGGGGAAAAATATATCTATATATATACATATATATAATATATATATTTATTTTTATTTATTGTTATTATATTATTTTATATATGTATATAAAATAATAAATAAAAATAAAATAATATATTAAAATATATAATATATTATATATAAAATAATATATAATTATATATATATATAATAATATAATATAATGATTTGGGGTGTATTTTGGTCTGTTAGAAGAAACTGCATCCCAGAATTTTAAAGAAAGAAAAACTTACATATATATAAAAGTAAGGTTAAACATGATGAAAAAATGGAATATGATTACAAAGATGAAATTTTTAAGAGATTCTAAAAAAGGAATTAAAAAGATAAGAAGTTGGTTGAAAAAAAGAGAGGAAAGAATGTGATCAGGGTAGAGACTAGAAAAAGCCATGCTCTGGTTTTAGGGTATATTTTGTTCTATTAGAAGAAATTGTATACCAAAATTTTAAGGAAAAAAAATCTATATCTATACAAAAAATAATGTTAAATACAATGAAGGAATAAAATATGACTATAGCAATGAAAATTGAAAAATATCTTTAAAAAGGTATTGATAAGATAAAATAGTTTAAAAAAATGTTAAAATAGGAAAAAGGAAAAAATTTTCAAATAGAATGAAAAAAATAAAATTTAAAAAATTTAACTTTGGGGGGCATCTGGGTGGCTCAGTCATTAAGCATCTGCCTTCAGCTCAGGTTATGATCCCAGGGTCCTGGGATTGGGCCCCACATTGAGCTTCCCACTCCATAGGAAGCCTGCTTCTCCTTCCACTCCCCTTGTTTGTGTTCCTGCTCTCGCTCCCTCTCTCTGTCAAATAAATAAATAACATCTTAAAAAAATATTTAACTTTTCAAAACTAAAAAGAGCCATCGGGGAAAAGCCATGAATTCTATGTGTTGCATTCCCCTAGCTCTGGAGTTCTACAGTTCTCATTGGTGAACTTGGTTTTGGCTGGATAATCTTGCTGATCTTCTGGGGGAGAGACCTGTTACAGTGATTCTCAAATGTCTTTGCCTGAGGTAGAATTGTATCATCCTTGCCAGGGGCCAGCCTAAGTAATCTGCTTGGGTTTGCTCCCGGGCTTTGTTCCCTGAACACTTTCCATAGTTTTGGAGGACGGGAATACTGATGGCGGCCTCCTAATCTCCAGCCCCACAGGATATGAGAGCTCAGGGCCCCACTCCTCAGTGAGCCCTCAGAGAAAAGCAGTCAATTCCTCCCTTCTCCCTGGTCTCCGGCTGCCTTCCGTGCGCACCCAGCCTGTGACCCAGTGTTTCTGTCTCTGGTGCATGGTCCTGTTTGGAGTCTCCACCCCAGCAGATTCCTGAAGCGTGCTCCTGCAGCACTCATTCCAGAGGAGGAAAGAGGGAGTCTCCCCAGATCTGCCACTTATGGGGTCCCTGCTCAAAGTGGAGTGGTCTGACTGTGCCTCAGATCATGGTTTAAGATAACCCGATCTGAAAGCTCACCCCTCGGCTCTGTCTCTGCAGCCAGCTTCCCCACTCTGATACCTGGGAGCGCACTCAGACATCCTTGTCTTTCTGTGACCCCGCAGGTCAGATCACACTGTCCCAGCAAGGGCTTAACCCCCCACTAAACTCTGAAGCGACTTTCCACAGTGGAGCAGACTTCTAAAAGTTCCAATTTTGTGCTCTACTGCTGTACTTCTTGATGGGAGCCAGCCCCTCCCCGCTGCAGTCTATCTTCCCATATATTGCCTCAGATTCACTTTTCCACACGTCCTGCCTTCAGAAAGTGGTTGTTTTTGTGTTCAATTGCTGTTCTTCTTCTCTTCTATCTCCTGTTGAGTTTGTAAGTGTTCAGAATGGTTTGATAATTATCTAGTTGAACTCCTGCCTGATATTTAGGTCTCCTACTCCTCTGCTGTCTTGCTCCTCCCCCCTCTACCCATGAAATTTTAGTACCATATATATATGTTTTTTTTTTACTTATTTATATAATATATCTATTTCTGTACTTTATACATAAAAAGTAAGATTTTCATCACCCTTTTTACCCTCTGAAGCCAATTTTTACTTCCTTGGGGATTGATATTGACCTCATTGAGGATGTATGCCCATTTATTTTTTCTTGCTACCTGGCACTATGAATTACTGTATCATAGCTTCTTAATTTCTGTATCTCTGATACTTTGCCATCTTGAGTGTTGCTGGACATGGAGAGACTGCCAAATCTAGCTGGTTCCTACAGATATTAAAGGACTCACCTTTGAACAGTCTTTTATGGGCAAATGAACCAATCCAGACCCCACTCGTACACTTTGGCCTTATTCTCCTGCCTGGACCACTCCAGGGCCAGGTTATAAACAATGAAGGATAGTCCCTACACCCCAGAGGCTGATGATATTATAGAAATTAGTCAATCCTAAGACTTCTTAACCTGCCTTGCCTGTTCCTCCACTCTTACCTACATTTTCCTCTGCTTCCTGACTGGTCCCAGTACTCCCCTGTGTGGCCTCGAATGATGTGGCATCTCCCCTCCTCAAGGGAACTATAGCAAGCTATCTTTCCAATGGCAGCCATCTCCTAATCAATTGTGCTCACTATACCTAAATAATAAAACCCACAATATAAAATAATTACGTATCAGGAAGTTGGCTGGTCAACATGCAATATGGATAGTCTAGTCTTTTTTTCAAAGGATATGGAAGTTTATTAAAGACACCACAAGGGAGGGGCCGGCAGGATAGCAAAGGAGAGGCTGTCTGCCAAAATGTCTTGAGAGATATTTGTTAGGGTGAAGCCATGTATATTCTCCCTGTTCCTTACAAAGTACCATCCTTATGGTTCTCTATGCTAGTGGGGAGTAATGTAAAGTGATAAATGTATGATCTTAGCAGTCAGACTGTTGGGTTCAAACCTTACCTTTGCTACTCCTCAGCTATGTGATCTTGAACTTGATGAATTAGCTATGAGTACTAAACAATATGTGTAATGCACTGCAAAATTTAGGAATCCCCAAAACCATCCTCACTTCTGATACTAACTGTAAGTTCTCAAGACCCAAGATCACCCTCAAGCTTGACAATTCCCTTGAATAATTCACAGAACACAAAGCCATCATGTTCACCGTTATGGTTTATCACAATGAAAGTACACAGATACAAATAAGCCAAGGACAGAGGCACATAGAACAGAGCCTAGGAAATCCCACATGCAGGGCTACAGTTGTACTCTCCCAGTAGATGTACAGGTAGTGCTTACTTCTCCCAGGAACCATGCAGAGCAATATGCACGAAAGCTCACTTGAGTCCTGATTTGGATTTTTGTTGATGGTCAATCATGTAGATTTGGTTAATTGCCCATGTGGCTTACCTTAGTCTCAAGTCACTCTAGAGGTCAAGCCGACATCACAAAGCCCAAGCTTCCCCTTACCTTTCACACACTGCACCATAAATCACATTATTACTATAGACTGTGCAGTATAGCCCAAAGCACCCACCATAGATCACTTTGTGGGCATTGACTACCTGGCATGGTGCAAGGCCCCAGGTAAATAGACACTCTTATCATATACATTATTACGACATTCCAAAGATTTACAGATTCCATCTTTGGGCAAAGGGAAAATATGCCTTTGGGCAAGTTTAATTTTTCTTCCTAAATAAGCACTTAGACTAGTTGCCACACCCATTAAATGCATAATCAGCATTAGTATTGTTATTATCTTAGTTATCATCCTAAAATCTCCCGTGCCTGAAGTACTTTAAAAACACTCCCAAGTTCTCATTCCTTTTGCTTTTCTTTTCTGGATCTGTACGGACATTTTTATGTTGATAATGGGCTCTTTATTCATTCATGGTAACATGCACCTGATTAAGACTTACAGCCTTCGGTTAGACCTACTGTAGTTCTGCCTTCTTAGTTTACCCCTTAAATAACCCTAGGTATTCCCAGACCTTTTCAGGTGCATATTTATAGACAATCCCTGGGGCTATTTTGATAGATAGTTGATCTCATTCATTACATACTGAATCTTACTATTCTCACCTTTAGTGTAATCTTATTTCTACATTATTAGAGAGCACATCACTGTAATGTCCTATATTTTACATAAGAACTGATACCCATTGTTTCAGCAGCCAAATAAGTGTTTTGATTATTTTTTTTTAAACTATGAGGCAGTATTAAAGGCTTGCACAAAACTCAGCAGCAAGTAATTCTTTTTTTTTTTTTTTTCCCAGCCTGGAAAGGAGTTCTCTTTGTTATAAAGCAAAAAGACACATGAAAGGTTACATTCTTATTGCCCCATCTCATTATTGTTGATGCAAAACTCCAAATTAATTTGCTTGTAGTTACAGAAATAACTCCTTTAACCTTGGTGACACAATCTGAAAGAATTTGTTTTAGTAGTAGGCATTGCTTAACAGCTTTTGGCATTTGTTCAGGCTGAATAGTCATCCAGAAAGATTGTGTCTTCTTTTTTTCTTTAATAGAGTAATGGCTGCAGAAATATTACATTTAATATTAAAGGTGGTGCAGAACACCTTTATATGGTGGCTGGTATAGAGGCAGTATGCTCTGATTAGCAGTGGGGGCTCTCTAAGTATCTGAATCTACCCTGGAACCTGGCTCTTGAGGACCTCAGACAAATAGCTTAACTGCTCTGCTCAAAAGGGGTGGTAGTAATATCACCGTCTTCTTTTTAGATCCAGGAGGAGAGGATTTCTTTTGTTTGTTTTGTTTTCTGCTGTATGCTGTGCTTCTAAAAGAGGCACAGAGGAAGCAATAAATACTTCTTAAGGAACGAACAAATGGTTGTGATGAAGAAAAATACACATCAGGCATGAAAAGCCCATAGACTAGAACCTGGTACATAGTAAGCTCTGAGTGAATACTCATTTGAAAAACATACAGTTGTTGCAGGATTGCTTTTTCTTTCGTGACTGCAGTTCCTGGTCATGCCACTCTGAGAATGAAGAGGTGGAGCAGAGGAAGAGTGGTAGGCAGCAGAGTAAAGTTCATTGAGAAATAGTTAAAGCCTATTGAACAATAGTACAAAGCTTCCGAAGAGGGAGGGACCTGAGAGAGGTTGCCACCAGAGTTTCTAAGTCTAGGAGTTTTTGTGGGCATGCTGGGGAGCTATTTTAATTTGGTTAACCCTTCATGCACATGTCACCCAATCAGGTTTTTGTCCACATGCTCATCACATACGAAAGGGTGGAGAGCTCCTTCCAGGGTGGTGTAAAACCCTTTGACAGGTGGTTTCCTCTTAGGATGGGCCTCTTGTCCCTGCGTGCCTTTCTTCCAACTATCCTTCATTACCATGAAAATAAAAACAGATTAAACCCTTTCTATTCAATGAAGTGTGTGGTGATGGGTTTATGGGACATTCATTAGTTATATTAGACTCCTAATTGTATTGTCCATTTTTTTAAGCACCAGATATATATTGTGGGATTATCACATGCACAAGTACTATTGGAAGTCCTGGGAACTCAGAGGCTAACAAAAATAGTGACATAAAGGACAGCCATGATACTTTCTGCCCACCCTAGGGCAGTTCCCACATGTCTGTCAGTGACCAGTAGCTGAGGAAGAAGAAACCTATGGGTCGGTCATGAAAACAGAGCTTTTACATCATTAACTTTATTACTAATCTTCTGTCACTTTTATATCTGTCAGAGTCTCTGAAACTCTTGAGCTACAAAAGCATTTTCTGTGAGACAAGAGATAATTCAGAGACTCCCCTCTTTATTTCCCATGTCTGCCTTAGAGAATATCTCAACCAGTTGTTTCAGGTTATAGACATAATTGGCTATTAGTCATTCTGGTGTCATTGTTCATTGACACACATCTCTGCATCATCTCTCAGCTTAGGTTCCAGTTTCTGATTAATCTCTGTCCAGTCATTCAGGATACTGAAGCAGCTCCTGGTTAATTAGACCATTTTATCTCTAACCTCATACATTTTCTGGATGTAACAGTAATAGAGGTGTCATCAGCCTGAAACCTTGCTCATCAGCTCCTGTGATTTGCTGGGGTACTAGTGTTTCAATTGTCAAAGTCAAATGGTTATAAGAGGTTATACATATATGGACATTTTTATCTCCAAATCAATTACACACACATTTAATGAAACCTAAGGAATTCATAAAGTAATAAATAAATAAATAAATAACACCTATAGCATTTAGTGATGTAAATCCAGCATGCATGTGTGCGTGTACACACGCACAATGTGATAAAATAGTGAAATGTGTACTTATATGGTGAGAAAGAGCATGGGCTTCTTATTTTACCAGCTCTTTGAACATGGCCATGTTATAGCCCTCTGAATGTCATTCTCCTTATCTGTCAAATAGTAATAATAGTAACACCTACAGGGTTTTTTTATGGATTAAAACACACTAAATAATATTTTATAAGGTATTCAATGTGCTCAGTAATGTGTACTAATTACATGATAGTTACTATTCTGGGAAACCACCTCATTCTCCCAACTCATAAAAGAAAGCAATTAACATTTTATAATAATTTTATTAAAAAGTGATTGCTCCAGTTTTATAAGGATTCCAGAAAAATCACGGTAGAAGCCAAAGACAGACAGTTTTACTATTTCAACTGGGTTTCTCAAGATGTGTAGTCCAGTTGTGCTAGAGTTTAGGACAGAATTCCAAGAGATACTGGAACACAGGGAAGGAAGTGGGCTCCATTTTCCGAACTACTTGAGGCTTGTCTTCTCCAGTATTTCCAAAGAACTGTATATAAGAAAACAAAACAAACAAACAAACAAAAAACCAGAAACAAACAAAATAAATTAATGAGGTGCTACCAAAATTCAACAAAAATCTGCCATCAAAGTAGTTTGAAAACACACAATATTAAATTTACCCCTTGAAGATACACAATTTTTATTTTAGGGTTGAAGAGTCGGAGAAATTTGAAAGAGCTCTAATGAAAGGAATAAAGGGACAGCCTTAAATCCTTTTAGTTGACTTATTAATTAGAGGTTTTGTCCCCTCCAAAATGTTCCACATCACCTGTGTTACCACACAAAACATCTTTCAAAAAAAATGCTGAGGTTTAGTGTTGTGAGTTGAACAGTGTCCTCCATAAAATTCATGTCTCCCTCAAAATTAAGAATGGGATCTTATTTGGAAATAAGCCTTTGCAAAGATAATTAGTTACAGCCACTGACATGAAATCATCCTGATTCTGATTGGGCTCTAAATCCAATGACTGGCGTCTTTATGAGAAGAGAAGACAGTACTCAGAGATACAGAGGTGACGATGTGAAGCTGGATTCAGAGCCTGGAGTGATGCAGACCTAAGACCACCAAGGATTGCTGATAACCCCAGAGGCCAGGATAGAGGCACAGAATGGTTTTTCCATCAGAACCTTCAGAACAAATCAACCCTATTAGACATTAAGCCTCTGAACTGTAAGAGAATAAAGTCATTAGTTTGTGCCTCTAAATTGGTCATAATTTGTTATGGCAGTCCTAGGAAACTAATAGATAATACATAGATGTGGTATTCCAAAAATGGCAATTTGAAATGTGAAAAATGCCATTAACTGTATCTCGATAAGAGCTTTCTTCTCTTCCCTGCCCATTTGTTTGGGTTCCATTTTTTTGGTCATTGAAGGGGCAGGAGGAGAAATTGTACATGCTACTGATAGGCAGTATGTCCAGTGCTAAGAAGTCTGATTATGAGCTAACTTGTGGCTTGAAAGTGAACTCTCCGTTATTATCACTTGCACTCTTGTCAACAAAATCACTTGGCACTTGTGAATTGTTAGTGTTTGTGAAGAGTTTATAAAATAGGTTCTTCCATGCTAGTGCCAAGAGAAACAAATAAAATAAATAATAAAGTAAGTAATAGCCTATGTATGATAGCAATGTTTGCTAAATTTATATCAGTCTCTCTGCTTAGCTTTGGAATCAGCATGGAAAATTATGAATATCTGCATTTTCAAAGATCAAGAGCTGAATAGGATTTTGTTTTCTTTTCTTTGTCTAGAAAAACAAAACAGCATATACTTTTAATTCAGCCATTCAGAGAGCTGCATCCACTCAGCTGTGTTTGACCTGAGTCTCCGAGTATATGTCACACTTGATGGTGGGCTACTGTTATTTCTCCAAAGCAACAGAAGGAACAGCCAAGGTTATGGCATCTGTAGAAGCCAGAAGCATTTAGACCCTTTGAGGTCTGATAGGATAATAAAGAAAAAAGTAGTTTTGCCCTAAGTCTGGTTCCGTCTTATCAGGATTCCCTATTAAGCTCCTTGCATGCAAGCCTGGCAGCTACCACTTAGGCATATTTGCATGCAGAATTTGCACATGTTTTTCAAATTGAAAACGTGATCACAAACTTAAGTCACATTTATGGCTTCCCGAGTCCTTAAGATGAGCTCCTCATTCTTTAAGGTAGCTAAAAGTGACTTCTTGATGTAGCTTCAGATATCTGTCTTTTAGCCTCTTCTCTTGTTGGCTTCCTTGACAAGGATTACTCAAGCTTTCCAAATGTTTGGTGGTTTATCTCAATTCCAGGTATTTGCATTTACTCACCTCATCCTCTTTCTAAAGAATCTCTCCATCCTAATTCCTGTAGTTTGGGGTTGTTAAGACTGTGGTTTCTGTTGTCAGATTGACTAATTTCAGGTTCAAACCTCTGTAACCTGGGGGAGGATTAGCATTTTCCTTATAGAGTTTGTGGTAAGACTTAGATAATTAATGCCATGTTAGTACATGTGACAGCTAGTAAATTGTTGAAAATGTCATTATCATTGTTAATTATCTTTTAAATCCCAGTTGGTATAAAATTTGCACTTAAAAGCATTCCTGACTTTATAGGATTCAATTAGATGGAAATTAATAATAATTATTAGAACACCCCAAATATTAATACTTTTAGATCCATCAATTCCAATTCTAGAAAATTATGTTAAGAAAATAATTATAAATACAGTATAGGAAAAGCATTTCTTATTGCATTTATTTATGATAAAAAACAAAATATAGACAAATGTAAACTTTTTATTTAGATATATGATGGATTATTAAGAAACTTTCAAAATGTGTAGTTCCATTAAAATGAAAAGTTCACAAGTGCTCATTATTAGTAGGGAAATTTCGTTACATTTTTTACATGAGTAATGGTAGAGATTAACAATTGACACCATAGTACAGAAAAAATTCAGGAATTATAGATACCAGTATCCAAAATTGGGTATTTTTTTTCTCTTTACCTTTCTGAGACTTAAAAATATTCTATAATAAGCATCTATTATTTTATCTGGCATAAAATAATAAAATGCTGGTTCCTACCTCCCCATAGCAGTCCATGCCAGTAAGATGTGTCATGTATTTCTCTTGTCTAACTTTTCCCCTACGGTAAAGTACAGGGAAACAGGGTGACAAAGAATGCGAAGGAAGAACATGAATAGGAAGGAGGAGAAGGAAAAGCCTGATTTTTTCTCATCTTTCTGAATTGTTTACAAAGTCAGTACAGCATCACTGGAGAGACTGTTTATGTTCAAATATTCAAGTGAGGAAAAACAGGAACCGAAATTTAGAACTGTCTGAACCTTGAAAGAATCAACAGAAAATGTCAAGAGCTTCTCTCACACAGGAAACCAATGAGTTTCTTCACCCATAAAAGAAACAAAAAAATCTTTTGTTGCTTATGAGTCTGGAAAAAAAAAAATTCGAGCTCATGTTTGTCATCTTTGTAAACTATCCTTGTCATTTAATCTTTATATTGGGAGGAAGACAATATAGCATAATGAATCAGGGGACGCTATTTCATTTTCTTATTTCATATTCGAGTTTGGTCTAGTATAATTATGGTGTTTATGAAGTTTAAACTGATATAGCAAGAGAGAAATAAAACAACTGCTCCTCTACTCTAAGGAGCATTTCTTCATAAGAAAGATCACATTGGCAAGTAGAGGGAATGGATGAAAGACCTTTATCAACCAATAATTTAAATTTATAAGAAATTTTCATGGTGGTAAATTGGAAAACATATAAATCTATGTCTAAATAAGTTTTAAACTAAAATGAGGAAACCCTAGCACAAATATTTCACAGAGGGAGATAGAGGCAAAACAAAAACAAAAACACCTCACCCCAATCTGTGAGAAAAGAGTTGAGAAACAACCAGGAAATTATAAATGAGCAGATCTGCCCTTGGCTGTAGGCAAGATCTCTGAGACAGTAATAAGGAATGAGGTTACCAAACATCCAGAGAGATATGAGCTGATAAAACTTAATCAGGCTAGTTTCACAAAGGGCAAATCTTTTCTGACAAATTTGTTGGCATTTTTGCATGGCACAGAGGGCAGGAGAAGTACGTGCCTGGAATGAGAGATGCAATTCAACTTGAGAAAGTAGGAAGGCATAGAAGACATACATGAGAATGAGGTACAATCTCAGCTTTCCAAAGGAGGCCCCTTGGGTGACATTTCACCCCAAACCTACAGATTTCATTAAGATATGCATATTGGCAATAATCATAAAACAGGACAGATGGGTCAGCATGCTTATTTGTCATACTCTGTTACCAAAATTATATCAGTCATCACCAAGTAATGTACATTTGGGGTTTGTGTCTATCTTGGCTATTCACAGATTTTTAAGAGTGCTTTTCTCATTTATTTCTCTTTTTCCAAATGTTCTCCTTTTAGTTTGTTATTGGTATATACATGGAATCAATGCCATTTCAGGCATACACAATCTTAGCTCAGAGAGCATCCAGTGGGGTCAATGATCACACTTGGTTTTGTGGGACTTTCTAACCTCTTCACTGTGGGGCATTATAGAAAAGTGCTTTTAGGTGCTTTGTGTACTTGACAGTGTGCTGTTACTTTTCAGAGGTTATAAATGTTGAAATGCTCTAAATTATGGAAGTCATAGTGTCAAAAACCCAGAAGTTCAAAGGAGAGAGTCTGAGCTTGCGTCTCAGTTGGTCCCTTAGCATCAGCCTACAAATCAGCTTCTCTCATTAGTCCTGAAATTACAAATAATCAAAACTGAAAAGCACATATACAAACAGGTCCTCTAGACTCCACTCACTTATCTCTTTCTTTCTCTTTGCCACTAACCTCTGTGTTGTTTCTATTCCATGCCATAGTTTTCTTTCAGTCTCCAGTTTACCTTAAATTTGGCCTTGTGTACCAATCCATCTTGACTTTGATAATGAAATTTCTCCTACTAAAGAAACGAAAGATTGGGGCACCTGGGTGGCTCAGTGGGTTAAGTCTCTGCCTTTGGCTCAGGTCATGGTCTCAGGTTCCTGGGATTGAGCCCCGCGTTGTGTTCTCTGCTGCATGGGGAGCCTGCTTCCCCCCTCTCTCTGCCTGCCTCTCTGCCTACTTGTGATCTCTCTCTCTCTCTCTCTCTCTCTGTCAAATAAATAAATGAAATCTTTAAAAGAAAAAAAAAATGAAAGATTTTCTGATTACCAAGTAAGGTTGTGTTGTTCTTCACTATTCTTTAACACTAGCAATCTTAACTATGTCTTCCATTAAAAACTCTCTTTTCTTGGCCTCCCATATGATGGATGGTATCAGCAGGATAATGGCCCCAAGGTTGTCCATGTCCTAATCCCTGGAACATGTGACTATGATAGGTTATATGGCAAAGGGGAATTAAAGTTGCAGATGGAATAAAGGTTGCTAATCAACTGATTTAAGAGGAAGTTTATCCTGGATTATCTGGTTGAGCCCAGTGTAATCACAAGGGTCCTTAAAAGTGGAAGAAGGAAGCAGAGGAGAATCAGAGGGTAATGTGACTATGGAGGAATAGAGTAATCTGCTGTGAAAGGACCCAATGTACTATCATTGGTTTTGAAGATGGAGAAAGGAGTCCACAAGCTAAGGAATGCAGGCAGCTTCCAGAAGTTGGAAAAGGCAAGGAAACACCTTCTATGCTGGAGACTCTCAAGAAGGGGTTGCAACTCTATCCACACCTTGGTTTTAGCTCAGTGAGACCCATTTAGGAATTCTAATCTATAGAACTGTAAGATAATAAATTCGTGTAGTTTTATGCTACCAAGTTCGAGATAATTTGTTAGGGTAGCAATAGATAATTAATAAAATGATTTGAGTAAAATAATCTCAATTTCTCAAATAGACCTTCTTGGAATTTTTTGGCTCTTTTCTCTCTTTTGTCAGCTCTAAAGATGTTTATAATCACTAGTTCTCCATCTTCAGTTTTTCTTTTACTCAAGTCCATGTTGTTACTTACTTTACAGAGCAATGCCCTTCAACTCTGCCTTTCTTCCCAGCCAATTCCTCCTTAGAGCTCGCTACTGGTTCTACATATATGAGTCTTACTGGCAGTTCATATTTAGTGAGTTTTAATGGTATTTTTAAAATAGCAAAATAATGAATCTCAAATGAATATAAATGAACCCATATGAAAGATTTTGTTTAACTAATTAATGTGGGAACCAGTGAAATGTTGCAACTTGTTCAAAGTAGAATTCAAAAACCATGTGTGCATAGGCAGTAAGAAATGGTAAAATGGATTTATAAATGGATGCAAAGTGGTTTTATTATGGCTAAATTTCATGGTATGCCAATGATATCTCATGAATGATACAAAAAATAAAACAGAAGCCTGGTTTATCCACAAGAGAAAAAGAGAAAAAAATGATATCATTGTACTGGGAACAATGTGCATTTCAGTGTTTAAGCATCATTTGCATTCTTAACAGTTTTCTCTTCTTTACTCTTAAAATGGATGAAAGCCATTGAAAGGCAGAGTTAACCCCCAAAAATGCACTGGACAGAATACCCATTAATAATCTTGTGTTGGCTTTGAAATCTTTCACAAACGGTTGGCCTTTAATAATGGCCTATCACATCTCTCTGCTCTGTCACTTTTCCATTCTCCTGATGATCATTTTATACATTGTCATCTCCTCTCAAACTTCCCGCACTTCCTCTCCCATCATCTGTCTCAGCTAATAATATTTCTTCCTCCTTCCTAAGAAAATATGGAAAATATCAGAAGATAATTTTTTATTAAAGATTTTATTTACCTATTTGACAGAGAGAGAGATCACAAGTAAGCAGAGAGGCAGGCAGAGAGAGGGGGAAAGCAGGCTCCCTGCCAAGCAGAGAGCCCTATGTGGGGCTAGATCCCAGGACCCTGAGATCATGACCTGAGCTGAAAGCAGAGGCTTTAACCCACTAAACCCAGGCACCACCAGAAGATAATTTTTTTAAAGGTTTTATTTATTTGACACAGAGATACAGAGTACAAATAGGCAGAGCAGAAGGCAGAGGGAGAGGAAGTAGCAGGCTCTCCGCTGAGCAGGGAGCCAGATGTGGGGCTCGATCCCAGGCAACTGACATCATGACCTGAGCAGAAAACAGCTGCTTAACTGAATGAGCCACCCAGGCAACCCCATCAGAAGATAATTTTAACATGCTTTCAACCTCACATGTATCAGTATACTTTCTACCTGTCTTTATACACTATGCCTTCCCTCCTTTTACCATGGAAGAAAACTCGCTACAAAGAGACTGGATCCCTCCTCTGGTACTTCTTCAACAGCATCACTCCAGATACTATCTTCCTCTGTTGTGCATCATCTTTTTTTTTTTCTTTTTTTTAAATACAGTATTTTCCTTTTTTTTTTTTTTTTAAGATTTTATTTATTTGTTTGAGAGAGACAGAGATAGCAACAGAGATAGTGAGAGAGAGCATAAGCAGGGAGGAGAGGGAGGGGAGCCCAATGCAGGACTTGATCCCAGTACCCTGTGATCATGACCTGGGCTGAAGGCAGACAGTTAACCATCTATGCCACCCAGGCATCCTATTGCGGATCATCTTGTTCACACTGTACTGCATCATGTCCAGAACCATGCAAATGTGTTGTCATATATTTTTTTAAGATTTTATTTATTTATTTGACAGAGAGAGATCACAAGTAGGCAGAGAGGCAGGCAGAGAGAGAGGAGGAAGCAGACTCCCTGCTGAGCAGAGAGCCCGTTGCGGGACTTGATCCCAGGACCCTGAGATCATGACCTGAGCTGAAGGCAGCAGCTTAACCCACTGAGCCACCCAGGCGCCCTGTGTTGTCATATTTTATCTCAACAAAATGTGCCCTCGACCCTGCATTCATCTATGCTAATTCTCTGGACTCTCTCAGGGAAAAACTTCTTATAATTTTTTTTTCATGCTTATTGTCTCAATTTCCTCTCTTCACATTGCTCCTTGACTATACTCCATTCAGGATCCATACTCTACTCAATTCTTGCTAAGTGCTCAGTGATCCCTACATTGCTACAATGTAACGGGTATGTTTGGCCCATTCTCCCTACTTGCCAAAGCTAACCACTCCCTGTTCAGATGTACCAAATAAATGATATATTCCTTTGCCATATTTTATAAAATAACACCCCAACTCACCCAGAATTCCTAGCTCACTTACTCTTTATTTTTCTCCATTGCACTTAATACCATCTCATGGACCACATGTTTACTTCTTGACTTAGTTTATGCCTCCCCCAATTAGAATACAGGGCAGTTTATCAGCTTATTAGAATTAGAGCAGCTTATCAGCAGGTGTTTTCGTTGCTATATTTTCCAGACCCAAAGATAGTTTTTGCACATGGTAATCCTACAAATAAATGCCTGTTCGATAAATAAATAAATAATGGATTGAACTTGTAGCTGCTTTCTCATCTCCTTTCATCCATCCTCAGTGCCCACATCTTTCTCCTTCTCTTTCTCCTTCTTCCTTTAATAGTTAAAGAAGCCTACAGATGTGCATTCTTGCCTTCATCCATCACGGCTAGCTCAGAGGAATCTTTAATGTTCACTTTCCCTCATCTCTAACTTCAAAGCAGTTACATCATTCTGTTGGTATTGCCTCGAAACACTTCAAAAGATCTCTGACATTGTTCTCAGTCTCTTCATTCCTACTGACAATGCCACAATTATCTCAGTGTTTTCAAGTGTTTGATAAATAATTTCCCTGACTCGTGGTTCTCTTCCCCATCCTTCCTCCAGTTAATCATTGATCTAAGCATGTCACATACCTGCTTAAAACTGAAAACACTTCCATGTTTTCTAACTGTTAACACATCAAGTTCAAACCTCTGTAATGTCATTTAAGGGCCTTCAAAATATTCTAAATATACCATTCCATTTCTGTATTTCATTATTTTCCTATCTTCCAAACTAGTTGTATTTTTTTGAGTGACAGGTACTTTCATATCTTTATTTAAGCTAGTCTTAGAATTTCCTTTCTACACCCTTCCCTTTCAAAGGCATTCTCATTCTAATTGTTTCACACATAGCTCAAATAATTCCTTTTTTGTCAGTCTTTCTTAACCTCTAGGCAGAATTAATCACTTCCTCTTTGCACTTCCTTAAAAGTATAATTATGCTTTTGGTATAACACTTATCCTGTAATATTTCTAGTCAGTTATTTGTTTTCATGTCTGCTTCCCTTTTTGGGCTATGTATCACAGTGACTTGGCGTGTGTGTGCTGGAGTCAGATTGCCTAGATTCAGAATTGGATACTACCACTCTCTAACTGTTCAGTATTGAGCAAATTACCTAATTCTCTAAACCTCGATTTCTTTACACTTAAATTGGTGATATTAGAATTTACATGTCAGAGTTCTTGTAAGGATAAAGTAAGATAATTCATGTACAAGTTCAACTTTATCCCTGGCACTTACTACATTCCCCATTTGCCCTTATTTGATTATAAGCTCCTTGAGTGCAATTTATTTATTTATTTTTATATTATCAGCACCTGAAGAAGGTTCAGGAAATGATTAGAGCTAATAAAATTTCATTGAATTTATTTATGTTACATTTTATTACTGTCTACTGGCAATATATAAATAAGCAATGATGTAGAATTGTGTTTTGGTTTGGTTTTAAGCTGCAGAGATCAACAAAATATAAAATGTATGGTAATGCACACTTCTTACTATGATTTACTTTATGATCTGTGTACCACTTCTGATGTGTCATATACTTCCCAGGCAGGTTTAATGCTCAGCCTTCTAATCACTAGGTCACTGCAAATGTCTGATAGGACCAAATACTGTAGGTGTGCATGTACACACATTGTATACCGAGTGTATACCATTAGTTTTTTCTGCTTAGGGTGTCTGATAGAAAAATAACCAGAGTGATTCTGTTATGTTCAAAGTAGTTTCTCAGTTAAAAATTGCCTTCCCAAATGTCTGTTGTAGGAAAGAATATCAAGTATGGCCATTGTCAGGTAGATATTAAACTCCTCCTCCTCATTTTTGATGTTTGCTTGAATAGGGGCTCACTGATTATCCAGGTTGTAAAATGAATGCCAGTTTCAAAGTATGATTTGATTCTAATTAAGGTTTGAATTTAAAACTATTTTGAAACTCTGCCTTTTTTTTTCCAACTTACTGAGATATAATTGATATATAACATTGTGTAAGTTTAGGGTTTATGATGTAATGATTTGATATATGTATATACTGTAAAATGATTACTACATAAATTTAGTAAGCACGTTCGTCACCTCACATAGTAACACATTTTTTCTCTTTGTGTTGAGAATTTTTAAGATCTATTCTCTTAACAATTTTCAAATATGCAATATATTCTTGTTTTGTTTTATTTTAAGGTTTTATTTATTTGTTTGAGAGAGAGAGACACACAGAGAAAGCAACAGAGAGAGCAAGAGAGAGCACTAGTGAGGAGGAGAGGAAGAAGCAGTTCTCCCCACTGAGCACAGAACCCAAAGCTGAGCAAGGAACCCAGGACCTGGGATCATGACCCAAGCCAAAGGCAGACACCCAACTGACTGAGCCACTCAGGCACCCCTACAATATACTCTTACTAATTATAGCCATCATGCTATATATTTTATCCCCAAAACTTATTTATCATTCCTATTATAAAATAGGAAATTGTTCCCTTTGACAGCCTTCATCTAGTTCCGAGCTCTCTCAACTCCTCCCCACCTCCACCCTTTTCTCCTACCTTTTCTGTTTCTATGAATTCCCAGTCCTTTAAGAATCCACATGTAAGTGAGATCATAAGCATTTGTTTTTCTCTGTCTGGCTTATTTCACCTAGCGTAATGATCTTAAGGTTTATCCATATTGTCACAAACTATACTATATCCTTCTTTATGGCTGAATAATTTTCCATCTATGTATATACCACATTTTTTTATCTGTTGGTTCACTGATGGACACTTAGGTTGTTTCCATGTCTTGGATAGTATAAATAATGCTGCAATGAACATGGGAACCTACTTTTGAACTAATTTAAAATATATTAGTAGAATGATTACCATCAAAACATTGTTAGAGCAAAATTCTCTTTTCATTAGAATTTAAAGGCCAATGTTTCCAAAACTCAGTTTCTCCAACCCAGCCCTCACTCTACAGCCACTGCAGTATATCTGTTTACTGGACAGCTAAACCTGTAAGCCACAAAGACTCTTGAACATGAAAATCTGCAAGTGGGAATAATATGTATTTCTTAGCTATAAAACCACCTTTCTTTTTTCCTTCATTTTGAAAAACACCAAATTTCTGAGCAATCCTTAATGTTTTTTCCTTCTGAACCTAAATTTCTAGGAAGACATAATTGACTGTAGTCTAAGTTAGGTTAAACAGACTTAATTTGGAAACTAACAAGAAGGCTTGGAAAGAAAACAAAGCCAGAGAGTACAGAGCCTCTTTAGTCCTGAAAGTATGCAGAACTCAAGTGTTTATACTGTAGTATGTGCAACCCTGGACTTTGAGTCAAACCTGGATTTGAGTGCTAGTTCTGGAATTTCACTAGCAGTGTGATCTTGAGAAAATCATTGAACTTCTACAAGCTTTAGTCAGAACCAACTACGTAATTTGCAGGGCATGGTGCATTCTGAAAATATAGGGTTCTGGAGAGGCAGACTTGGTGGTGGTAGGAGGCACCAAGTGTTAGCCAAGGCACCAAGCACTCAGTGCTCACCAGACTCATCAGGCTTTACTTACAAAACTCAAACTTATGACTAACAGTATTAAGACTGTTAAGGCTGTGCTTCAGAACATTAAACCAGAAATTCAGGGCCCTTCTAAGCTGAGCCCTGTGCAGTCACATTGGTTACATGCCCTGGTTTTCGTTTCCTCTTTGGTAAAACCAGGTAACATATCATCAAACTTTACTTATTTTTTGTGTTGTTCTATTTTTAGTGAATTGAAAAAATTTTTTAAAGATTTTATTTATTTGTTTATTTGAGAGAAGGGGGGACACCTGTGTACTAGTAGGAGAGAGAGGCAGAAGGAGAGGAAGAGAATCTCATGCAGCCCCTTCATGGGGCTCAATCTCACGACCTTGAGATCATGACTAGAGCCAAAATCAAGAGTCAGCACTTAACTGATTGAATCCACTAGGTGCCCCCAAAATGATTTTAGAAATCAAACTTCTGTAGTAGAAGACATCTAGGGAGTTCCAGGAACCTGGGTAGTGAGCTATATTGGGAGGGATAAGATTGCGACACAAAAATCCCAGGAACTTTCTAACTGGGTGTGACCTTGCCCCTCCATGAAATCTGAAATTTACCCAAGTCCAAACAATGAGTTTTAAGTAAAACCATGGATAATACATTTTTGAATTCTGTGTTCTTTTAAATACGAGGCTTCTCATGTGCTTGAACTTGCCCCTAATAACGTCTGAAAACAAATGGTTGACTACGCATGTTGTTTAAGCTTTCATAGTCCTAGAGAGAGGAGAAGCAGCACAACAGTGATTTCATTCTATTGTTTATTGTTTTGACTCTATATTTCTAAAATCTCTTTGTAAAAACAGAAATTAGTAGAGTTGATGGTTAATAGAACCCAAAGGCTGGACTCACCGAAAACTGGAACGAAAGATTAAAAATCTCAGAGAATAAAGCCACTCTTTATTCAGTTATTCTTTCTCTCTGTCATTCTACTGCTTGTCTTTCTGTCTGTCTCAGTTTGTCTATATAGACTAGTGTTCTGTAACTCTTCATGAGTTTTATAGAAAATGGATTGCTCTAATATTTCTAAATGCTTCATCTCTATTCAAGTAACAATCCATGACTACCATGTCTTAGTATTTGCTTATTACCAGAGAGAGAAACACAGCAGCCAAGCAGGTAATATTCATCCATGGCCACAAAGGTAAAGTAAATCAAACAGGACTTTTTGCTATAAAAAAAAATTGACTTTTTGCTATGAAAGATGACATGACTTATAACATGGGTTAAGAGCTGATTTTCCATGAACAGTTTCATGTAACTGCTCACAAATGTGAGAATGTGACTGCCTTAGATACAGTAAAATGTTCTTAATATTCAGGGGGATAACAATGAACTTTCAACACTGGTAGGTTTAATCTAGTATTAGATCACAGAATATACATGTTTTAATTCCACCGGAGATGAAAAAGGAAGAAAACTGGGATGGAAGCCTATGGTAATTTTCAACAACTGTATGGTCTTCTTTTAATTACCATTAAAATATAAAAATTAAAATTGAACATTAAATTTAAATTAAGTTTAAAATTAAATTTTAAAATTTAAATTTAAATAAATTAAAATTAAATTTAAAATAAAAATTTAAAAATCAAAGTATTTATTTTTCAGTGTACCTTTATTGCAGAGTTCTTGCTTTACTGTCAAGTAAAGCAATTTTAGTAGCTTTATAATCACAGGTGATTTTACAATAGTAGGTATTATCAATACAATTATTTAATTATTGTCAACACTCTTTCTAACCTCTAGTACCTTCTTGAAGTAAAAGTATTTGAGAAAGCATTTTGATTTTTTGGTTTTGATATCATATTGTCACAGTTTTAATTGTTCTTATATAGAAACCAATGTTGTCATTGCTTTCTGACAGTATAAACAAAGCAACAAAAGTATGCTATTGTTTAACCATTCCATTACAGTCTTGGGAAAAAAAAACATGAAAATTTACTAAAAGAGACAATTAGTTGACAAGCTAGACTTTTCACTGGTATGAACTCAAGCTCCTAAAATATTGATCATAGCAAATATAAATGAATAAATAAGATACCAAGTGATGATAATTCACTACGGCAAGTTTTGTGTCTTCCAAAATAAATCACAGTTTGTTACAAAATGCCTTGTTTTATTAGTTGTAAATTCTTGCTCTACCAAATGAGAATGAAAATGTGTCTTACAAAAGGTACCACAGGGATTTAGTTTGTTAATTGGTATGTAAAAGGTCCTTTGAAAACCACAAATCACTATCCCAAAATAAGGTATTATTAAGTCAAGTTATACCCCAAATTTTGCTTATATGAAGTTTGAACAGTGCTTACTTTGGAATGAAAGTAAAGGAAGGTAAGTAAATGAAAAATTTCTTTTCTGCCTCTTTTGTGCATGGCACTCTGCTAGGTGGTTAATATGCATTATTTTAGGCAGGTTTCTTTTTGCGGGGGAGGAAGGTGTTTGGAAATTTCTACAAAAAGAACAGAAAAGCCATTTATATTCTACCATTAAAAATTAGATTACCACCTCAACTTATTTGTTTTCAGTTTCCTTCATTTAAAAAGAAAATCTGTTACAGTTGATCTTTGGACAATATGGATGTTAGGGTTGCCGACCCCCTATGCACTTAAAAAATTCATATGTAACTTTGATTCCCCAAAACTTAATTGGGCAACTGTGTACCGTTGCCCAGAAGACCTGCTGATAAAAAAAAAACAAAAAACAGTTGGTTAACATGTATTTTGTCTGTTATATGTGTTAAATTCTATATTCTTACAATAAACTAAGCTAGGGACAATAAAATGTTATTAGGGTGCCTGGGTGGCTCACTTGGTTAAGTGTCTGCCTTGGGCTCAGGTCATTACCCTAGAGTCCTGGGATCAAGTCCTACATTGGGGTCCTTGCTCAGCAAGGAGTCTGCTTCTCCCTCAGCCCCTCATCCCACTTGTGCTCTCTCTTTCTCTCTCTCAAATAAATAAATTTCAAAAATTGTTTTAATTTTAAAAAGTTATTAGGAAAAATTACAAGAAACAGAAAATACATTTACAATATTGTACTATAAATAACCTGCATATAAGTAGACGACACAATTGAAAATCTTGTTCAGGAGTCAACTGTATTTTCTTTGGTGTATTCCATGTTCAGTTTAAATGTTCAAACTATGAAAAATTATGCAAGCAAAATGGAAACCTTTATCCTAAATAAAACTCTCGCCCCAAATAAAAATTATTAAAATTTGATAAAATTGTAGCAATCTTTTTGTGCATCTAAATACAGAGAATATAGATTAATATGTAGATAGATAAATGCATAGAACAATGCTTTTATAAAAATGCAATCATACCATAGATACTACTTTTAACATGAGAATTAAATTTTAGTTTATCAAAAGTAAAACTAAAGTAAAATGAAGAGAATAAAGTAAAAGTAAAAATAAAAATGTAGAGAATTTTGAACTTCTAATAAATTATTTCAGTCAACAAAGATATATATGTATATATATATTTCTATTTTTCTAAAAGATTTCTCTAAAATGCACTAAATAATACTAAATGGTTAGAGTGTTTATGCTTTTAAAAATTGTATACTCTTATATATGTATTTTTAACATTTAACTCTTTGCTATAAAAGGTGATATTAGCACTCACATTTTTTTTGAAGATTTATTTTAGAAACAGAGTGAGAGAGATAGAGGAAGGGGGAGGGGCAGACGGAGATGGAGAGAGAAATTCTCTGGCAGACTCCATGCTGAGTGAAGAGCCAGACTCAGAGTTTAATTCCAGGGCCCTGAGATCAGGACCTGAGCTGAAATCAAAAGTTAGACGCTTAACCAACTGAGCCATCCAGGCACCCTAGCGCTCACACATTTCTATCTGTCATGACCCTTCATTTTTCTAAACATATTATTATATTTACATTATCCAAGTTTATAGCTTTCATATTCTGTTCTATAACTAAAAGTAACATGGGTTTTAAGTACTAGTTTTATATTTATATATATTCAAAGTGCCTCCTATTCCTCCTTTCTTGAGATTTATATTGGTTCATTTTTAATTGGATGGATTTCATTGTTAAGTCATTTCTTTAAGAGTAGTCATTTAGTCATTTAAGAGTAGTCCTCTGAGGGTTCCAGGTATAATGGTTGAATGCCATTATACCTGGAAGATATATGGTGGATGGTAATAGAGGCGTCACCCTTTTATTCAGAATATTGTAGACTTTCTTGCCCACTGTCTTCTGGTATAGAAGGCTACCATCTTAAAATCTAGATTAATTTAATATTTTCTCTCACTCTTTTAGTTGATCCTCTCTTTCAACCTGGTCTTGTTAAGCTTTTCATTAAAGATCACGTAACTAACATATGCCTTGGTATTAAGTGCTTTCTCTTAAATGTCCCTAAAACATGGTATATTCTTTAAATATATGGGAAATTTTTGTTATAATATCTGCTGCCGATAAGCTTGTTTTATTCTCTATCTCAATGACATCAAAGATTTTATGTTTGTTCATCTTTATCTTTCTTGTTCATTGCCAATTTTTAAGTTGCTTTTTATCTGTTCTTTTTCAACTTCATTAATTACAGTTACCTCAAAATGTCCCTTTATGTCAGTAATTTGACTTCAGTGAGTGTCTGTTTTGTTTTTTACATATTCTAATTGATTTATTAGTTCTTTAGTGATGCTGTTTGGTTTGCAGTTTGTATCCTTATATTTGCAACCTCCTGTTTTATCTAATTCTATTGTTTATATTTTCATTGCCATTGAGTTATGTTAGCTTTTTCTGAATTCATTTTCATACTCTACAGCATGAAATAATTTTGAGAAATTTCCTAGATTGGTATTCTGTCTATCTTTGGCATACTCTGTTTTTCACTTTTATTACTGCAATATATTTGCATAGTTACTCTTCCCTTTTCATTTACTCATACTTGAGGAAATGTGTACAGACAATTCATGTATCACTTTAGAGAGGGATATTTCGTAACTTTTGTCTCATCATATTGGGGACCTTTTTTTTTTTCTCCCTCTTAGCTCCAGTTTGGAAGCTGGATACATCATGAGTACCCACATTTTGTAACTTGAGGGAATAATGGGACTGAGGGAAGTTCAATGTTTATTAGAAAACTTAGGTACTTCTCTCTATTTTAAGGGTTTTATTTATTTGTTTGTTTGCTTATGTATTTCTAAGTGGTGTGTAGCAACATTATTGGTGGAGGAGTCATGGTTGTACTTCCCTGAGGAGATATATTGTTTATTAGAGCTGGACTCTAGAAGTTTTTCCAAGTGAGTGTTTAGGCATGAAACTATTAGTCTGTACAATATAGTCAGCTTTACTACTTACACTTTCCTGTTTTACTCTCTGCTCACCATAAGCTCTGTCATTCCTCTTCTGGGAGAAGAGGAAAAAGATTAAGATACATTACATATGATTATAAAGATTAAAAATATATATAAAATACATTATATAAATGTGCTTAACTCCAGAACTAGAGGTCATTATGAGAGTTCTCAGCACTTTGTCATTTCACCAGTAAATCTCATTGGAGGTGAGGATGAGATGAAGGAGTCAAAAATTCACTTCTGTGAGCAGGGCAAACTCTTTTTACTACACCACTGTTGTGTTGTTTGCTTCTTTGTTTCGATTAAAGTCAATGGCTTTGGGATTTGTGCCTTTTCTTCTTCAGACATTGTTCATTTTTGTTGTTTATTTGTTGTTTATTTACATTTATAATTTCTTGCCCGTTTCATTAGCTGTTGAAGTAAAAAGAGTCTGTATTGCATCTTCAGTCCATTCTTTCTTAACTAGCTTTTACAATAATACAAACACAAAAGACTGAATATTGCTATTTTACAGCTGAGAGTTAAGTAAATTGTCCACTATTACGTAGTGATAACTGACTAGGCTAAAATTAAAACCTGTCTTCACTTCTCGGTTATTTATGGACTAAACTGAAATTATAATTGAAAATAAAGCTAACAAAATGATTTATTTTGCCTGGCTGCAAATATTTCTTCTTAAAGATGATAGTTTTTTAAAAGAAGAGCCAATTTTCACTGGTTTTATTATTTTTTTTAAAGTCTTTATAAACCTTTTTATTACCTGTACCCTCAACATACAACTCCTACCAGGTCTACTACCTGTTTTTGGTAGCTGACTGCACAGACAAGCCCAGAGTGAGTGAAACTTTACCAAATTCCAGCCATGTAATCTTCAGTGATGTCAAAGCAGAAAAATTAAGGAAAGAGTATGGAACTGTCCCACACTGAAGAAGACTAAAAAGATACAGTTAAATGAAAACTGTGACTCTTGACAGGATCCTTTTTGCTATAAAAGATTTCATTAGGGAAATGTTGAAATGGGGCTCAATTTTTTTTTAATTTGATGGTTTTACTGAGGTTATGTACAAGAATGTCCATTTTAGAAAATATAAAAGCTTTTTGGGATGATGTGGCATTGGTTTGCAAAATTGTTCTAAATGGTTCAGAAAAAATATTTCTTTGTACTATTCTTACAAGATTTTCTATTTATTTGAGGTCGTTTCAAAATAAAAGTTAAAAAATGTATATTGTCTTAATATCGAATACAGAGTTGGATTCAAACCAGGATCAAATGTTTTCACATGGTGTTCACTCTTCTTTTTTCAGGTGCTGGTCTCTTGAGTCATCCTGTTTTTACCCAGGAGCCAGAAGATGTTATTTTTCCTTTGGGTTTATCAAAATCTGAAATCATCCTGAATTGTGCTGCCAGTGGTAATCCTTCACCCCATTATAGGTAAAGTCCTAGCTCTGGGCACCACACTGTTTTTTTTCTTTGTCTTGGGTGTAAAATGTACATACAATAAAGTGCTTAGACTTGCCTGATTTGAAGGGTGCAGCTCTCAGTCTGTGATTTTTTTACATAGATATACAGGTGGGCGCCCACCACTCAAATAAAGATGCATGCACTTTCATTATCCTCAACTCTTCCTTCATGACACTTTCCAGGTGATAACCACCCTACCCCCCAGCCCAGGACTCTTCTTATTCATTAGATGACTTAGAAAAGTCATTCTTGAGATTGGTGTCATGGAGTGCCATGTTGTGGCTAGAGTTGAGAGAGGAAAAAAAAAAAAAAAGAGAGACAGAAAGAAGGATAAAGGAAGAAAGGAAAGGGGGAAAAAACAGAAAAGAAATGGAATCCAAAGACGGAAGGAGAGAGGGAAGGGAAAAACAGGCAGGTAGAAAGAATCACAAGAAAATAGGAAGAAAGCAGGAAAGAAAAAGAAATAGAAAGGAGGAAAAGCAAGGAAAAGAAAAAATTTGCTTCTTCAATTTGAAAGGCTCTGAAGTAGAAGCTGCCTTATTCCCCCAATTTGGGGCTACAGGCTCAGTTGCCCCATTTACAGTGACTATGAAAATGTTCTCCTAAACAATTTTTATCGGACTTTTTTCAATTTTATTTTATTTTATTATTATTAATTTTTTTAGATTTTTTTCAATTTTATAAATTTTATTTTATCAGGTCAATTCCTGTGACTCCACTGGCCAGTCACTTTGCCCAAAAAACACTGATTTTAGAAATATATGCTGAAGACAGTGATGTACCTCTAAGGCAGAAAAAGATGTTTTTTTCTGGGCAAGTAGAAAAAAATTGTGTTTGTTTCTCACATATTACCTGTAGAATAATTAGAAAAAAGTCAGTGATGTTTTTCTTCTTACAAGGTTACAGTAAAAACAGAGGGTTGCCTGTGTGGCTCAGTCGGCGAAGTGTTGGACTTCTAATTTGCTCTGGTCATGATCTCAGGGTCATGAGATCAAGCCCCACATGGGTCCCCTCACTGAGCATGGAGACTGCTTAGGATTCTCTCTCCCTACTCCTCTGCCCTGCCCTTCTACCGAGCATGCATGCATATGCACTTGCTCTCTCTCTCTTAAAAAAAAAAAAAGGCAGAATTTGATCCACATTGTTAATAGAATTCACAAAATTAAATATGAAAATATGTATATATATGACAAACATAAATATATGAATATAATATTTTAAATATATAATATATATTAAATATAAATATCTATATATACACATACACCATGCTTGTGTAAATAATAAGGATATTTTGTTGGTAAGAACTGCATATACAATGTGAATATCAGAAAAGACAATAAATATTAAATGACTATAATAGTTTTGTGTTCTAAAAGCATTTTTTCTGAAGTCTTAATTTTTAACAGTGAAAGTAAATCAAAGCACATGGAAAGTAACAATTTCAGTATATTTTAGCAAAAGAAATTGGTTTTGCCTACTTTTTTATGTTGCATTAGAAATATCATACTTATATGTATAATAACTTTGATCTTAAAATGTATAGTTAATTTAATAAATGGCTTAAATGCACAAAGTTAGAGACAACTCTCACCTTGTATTTTATTGTGCTTACCTCTGCATTTTTTTTTTACAACAAAAGAAATGAAAAGCTATGTCTTCTCATTACTTACTAAAGCTTCCCTGTCTATAACATACCCAAACGAATGAAGTTAAAGATCATTTACTTTATAAATTAGTTCTCTCAATTCAGGGTTTGACTGTTTGTTTGTTTTCCTTAAACAGTAGTTGGTATTATTTAATTCAACATATGGTTGAATATATAAAAATCGGATTAATACATTTTTCACAGTTACTTAATACTTAAAATTGTAATTTTATTTTTGAGAGCTAATTGGTAGGGTTTATTAGAAAAGTGTATCTGAATTCCTGTAAAATAGGAAATATTAGCTAAGTATAGATAAGATAAATCATCAGTCAGTCGTATAGTTATATAATTGGCTTATAACAGGCAGAAAGATGTAAAGTAGTGGTTTTCATGACAATTTGCTCATTAGTTTTTACTTATGAAGAAATATTCTGAATGAAGAGACTGTATATTTCACTGTTGTTAAAGGGTTCTGTTTCTAAGAGACTTGTAAATTAGTAAGCTAAAGACAGGTAATTTAGCTTCTCACTTTCAATCCCCTTAACCTGGTTTAGCTCATCTCTAATATTACAGCATAAAACACTCATAGGTTTTGGGAAAAGAGTGAAAAAAAGAACTGTTTTTAATGCTTAAATGTCAGACTCAGACCTACTTTCCATAATAATAAAGCAAAGGGCAAAGATATTTCAGATAATGCACATTAGCAACAAAATGTGAAATTTTAGTTTTGATATGACCCTTTCTATCTTAAATTTTATTAAAAGGACTCACTCCTAACCTTAGATTGTGTGTGTGTGTGAATGCACACATGTGTGTAATAAAGAGAAAATCGTTATGATAGACATTCTGAATTATTTGAGAGAATTTGAATATGATGTGAAGTCATATGAAAGAGCCCTTGATTAGAATGAAGAGTTAACCGTTTCAAGTCACAGTTCTGATATTTAATGTATGACTTTGAAACAATAATTTCTCTCTCCTGGCATCAGCTTCCTTATCCATAAAGGAAGGATATGGTTGATTTTAAGACATGTTTTCCTTCTTCTTTTTTTTTTAATATTGAGTATATTATTTCCAAAGTAAAGAACACTTTTCTTTGATATAGTAGAATATCACTATCATACTTAAAAATTTATTAATAATTCATTAATATTATCTAATATTCCCTAGTATTCAACCTTTCCAGATTGGTTCATACATATTTTTTCTAGTTGGCTTACTCAAATCAAGTTTTAAACTTTTTTTAAAAAGATTTTATTTATTTATTTGCCAGAGAGAGAGAGCACAGGCTGTGGGGGCAGGGGTGAGTGACAAGCAGAGGGAGAAACAGGCTACCCGCTGAGCAAGGAGCCCAGTACAGAGCTTGATCCCAAGACCCGAGGATCATGACCTGAGATGAAAGCAGACATTTAACCAACTGAGCCACCCAGGTATCCCAAAATCAATTTTTAAATTAGGTTATCACAATGTCCAAAAAATAGCAAGGAAGATTGTGTGACTGGAAAGAACTCAATACCAAGGTTCACAGTCTCACAGACAGGGACAAAAGCAGAATCAGAATCAAAACATCAGTTCAACTAAGTGAGAAAAGGTGGTCAATGTTTAAGTGGATAAAATAAATAATCTGCTGCTGGCTGGCAGAGATCCACAGGCCTCTTTTTTAATTATTTCTACTTTGTTTTATTATTTTTCCCCATCCTCATGAAGTTTATATATTTATTTATTTGTTTATTTTTTTAAGATTTTATTTTTATTTATTTGACAGAGAGAGATCACAAGTAGGCAGAGAGGCAGGCAGAGAGAGAGAGAGAGGAGGAAGCAGGCTCCCTGCTGAGCAGAGAGCCCGATGCGGGACTTGATCCCAGGACCCTGAGATCATGACCTGAGCCGAAGGCAGCGGCTTAACCCACTGAGCCACCCAGGCGCCCTATTTATTTATTGTTTTAATTAACATATAACGTATTATTGGTTTCAGAGGCACGATCTGTGATTCATCAGTCTTCTGTAATATCCAGTGCTCAGTACATCCCATGCCCTCCTTAATGTCTAGCACCCAGTTACCCCATCCCTCCACCCCCACATGTTTTCCTTCTTTTAGTAATTTCTCCTTAGGAAAAGAAATATCATGAGGGAAAAGAAGCAATATCTAAAGCATAACTTTGGAAATAGTTTGAAAGCAACTTGTCTTCCAGTCACTTACTTCCAGTGGTGTGAACACATTCACAAACAGGATTTTAGTGCAAGTGTGAAAGATACAGAAATGGGAGGCAAATACGAACAAATCTTTCGATGGAAAGAATTGCTCCTAATTTCTTTAAAGACCAGGTAACACATGAGAATTAAAGAGGAAGCTTTGCAAAGGGAAGGAAAATGGGTTACCCAAAGTTGGTACATGGGTGGAATTGCTTATACTTGAAAGTCTAATATAATCAGATGGCAGTGAGCTTATTCCAGCTCAGAATATTTATTTTATTTGGGAAAATGTAGCAACACACACATAATTGATTTCTGTGCTGGATATATTCTATCAGAAGAAAGTATTTGAATGTCATAGCAGATTTCTGGCAGATCTCCTCTTGACCTGATCAGCACAGGAAGTTTCTTTCTCTAATTTAGTCAGCTCTACCTTAGTCATGAAGACATTCTTAAGTCTGAGAAGGTCTGGGCATCTTTGACTAAAAGTCATAGCTGTAGTCACTCTGCCTTTCTATTCTTTTCATTCATTTCCTCCTTTCATCTTCTTAACAACCCCAAGGGATAAAGCAGGATATATATTATTGTGCAAATTTAAAATTGATAGCTATGACTTCTGGAGAAATTAGATGACTCATCCAGGGATATATAGGAAGGGAATGTCAAAGCTAGGCCAAGGACTCTTTTCACAAGGGCAGTGATGTCAAATTTAGTGCACATTAGTCACCCAGAGAGACTGTTACAAATTTAGATTTTTGGATGTCTCCTTCATAAGTTTAGGGATGGGCTCAGAAAGAAGCACTTTTAACAAGCACTCAGTATAATTCTAAAACAAGGCTTAGTTCTGAAACACACACACACACACACACACACACACACACACATCATCTAATAACAACAAACATAGCCTCCAGCCATTATATTCTTGATACAGGGCTTAACTACTTAATATTGAAGGAGGTTCTCCAGAAAAAGGTCAAGATTTTAGTTCAAATTCATTATGTTTCCTGGAATTAATATGATATTAATGCAGACGCTGAAAATAATCATTTAAAGCATATTTCCTACTTTGCATTGTAGGAAAATTCTCCTGGGTATGCAATCCTATCAGTAACGTGTTTATGACAATCACTTGAATTCATTAATACTATTTCTCCATTGATTTAAACATATTAATTAGGACAAAGCCCACACCAGGGGCTGAACCCCTGATCTATATGCACAGTTTAATAATCATTGTACCATAGTGATTAGAACGATTATGGGGATACTGTGAAAAATTCATTTGCTGCAGCTAAGCCAACAACTTTGAATTTGTGTTGAAAAACAATTACCAAGCTTAATTAGGAGCATGTAATGATGACAGCAGTTATTTCAGCGATTGATTCCAAAATTAAAGAGAGCTGGCAAACTAAGTGTGGTATATCCTTTGCTATGAAAATGAAAGGGAACATGGAGGTCCAAAGATCATGGCCTATAAGCAAATTGTGAAAGACAGCATTATGGAGCTGGTGAGAAGAATATTAGAGTCTTGGAATAGGCCTAAAAAAGAAAATGTCTCTATTTTTTTTTTCCTCCTAACACTGAGAACAAAAAAACTGTACAGATTTCTCTAGAAAAAAAATTTGACAAAGTTCAGGCACATGAAATACACTGGGCTTTGGCTGTTGTCTTTCAATTTCTCTTTATTAAATGGAAACTGAGGTACATAAGAATCGGCTAAACAATTTTAAAGTTGATTGAAAACCTCTGATTGATCTGATATTTGGTCAGTCACTTCTCATCTTTGATAGGGTGGAGAATTACCTAAGTTTGTATTTCTTTTCTACTATGGTAGACATTTGCCATACTCTCTACATCGGATTTTTCAAGATGTTCTTAAGAAAATCAATGACATTCAGAACAATATTGTTAGATGCAATTTCTTTTGTATAGTTAGCCACCCTCATCAAAATATTTTTAATATGATATTAGCATGAAAGGGAAAAAATCACAGCAAAGCTGGCATAGATTCTGAAAACACATAGTTTGGAAATTAGCTATGTTCTATCAAGTAAAGCCTTTCACTTGTTTTTCTAAAAGTTAAAGGGTGAAAGGTGGGGGAAGTAGGTTTGGTTAGAGATAATTACTAGGTATTCATTCATCTTAAAATGACCAAATGGAATTTTATAAAACATCTTTCAGTTCTTCAAAAATAAATATAACTGTAAGACCCTTCTGCTACTTAATTCATGTACTAAAGGATTGTTGACTAATAGGTAAGCCAAGAGACTTTTTTGCTGCCTAAAATAAAAACCTCCCAAATTGCATTTGTTTTGTTAAAGTACAATTTTAGGTTGGCATTTCTAAGTACTGTTGAAATATATTCAGCGTGATTAGTTTTCCAAGTAAGAGATGAACAGAGACAATCATGTTCTAAAATAGGTTATTATTGTTTTGTTATCAACCTCAAATTGGCATTGGAAAATCTTTGCTGGTTTTCTTAATCCCATTTGTAATAAATGCTTCTTGGATTTCTATCTCTAAATCATTTTCAAAGTCCAATTTTTTAGTATCAGTTGTGGAGGTTCAGGTATGGTTTGTGTTATTTGACGGGTTACTGAAGTAATAGAATGGCCAGTATTATTCACTGAATCTTTCAGTTTTATTTCTCATGTCGAGTTATATTGCCTGTTTGTATACACTTAGTGAATGTTTATAATTCATAAAGAGTGGAAGATCTTTCAAGCAACCTAATTATTAATATCACTGAGCTCCTGAAGACAATCATCTTTGGTGAAACTGAAGAATTGTCTCCATGTGTAACCATGTTTGTTGTTTGTTGTTGTTTTAAATAGTCCTAGCAATTAAATATATACACACATATGTAAATGGTCCTAGCAGTCACAACCGCATGTTTTTTAAGACTAGGAGTGATCAACTCTGTATACTATAACATGATTTAATTTTTTTCCCTTGAAGGTGGAAACAAAATGGCACAGATATTGATTTTACCATGAGTTATCACCACAGGTTGGATGGAGGCAGTTTGGCAATCAGTAGCCCCCATACAGATCAAGATATTGGCATGTACCAGTGCCTGGCCACCAACACTCTGGGGACTATTCTGAGTCGGAAGGCAAAGCTCCAATTTGCATGTGAGTTTGTGGGGGAAAATCTAATCCCTGCGTATATTTAATACAATATTTTTTATATTCATATTAGGAAAAAAATATCTGGCTTTCCTTATCATCTGTTCTTTGAGAGTGATTGATTTATGGAGGTAAAAAGTTTTAACTGCATTTTGTGAATTTAGACTCTTGGGGATAGTCAAAATCCTCTTTAAAAAAAAGAAGGAAATACTAGTGTTATTATATTTTATAAATTATGTTTAGAAACATCTCTAAAAGTTACAGATATAAATATTAAGAAAAAGATATATGACATATTACTATTTTTATTTTTCTTCTTCTTCTTCTTTTGCATTATATATTAGTGTTCAGAGCACAGGAAGAAAAAGCTAAGGGTAGAGATGTCTTTTGGGGGAGGTGGGTGTTCTCCCAGGAAAAGTGATTATGTACCCAGAGTTTGATGTAGGTGGAAATAAAGTGGTTGCCAAAGGCAGGCTTTATATTAACTGTAACAATGTCCAGCTGCATCACATAAATGTCATCCAGGTAATTACCTTGGTGACATTTGAGGGTATTAGCAGATGAACAATAGACGTATTGCCTCTTATATCCTTTATGTGTAGTGTTTCCAGGGACTGAAATGTTTCATACTGGATCCAGGAATAGCCTTGATTGAAAGTAATTATATCTGTTGATGTAGATGGGAGCGAAGCCTTGAATTTTTCTCTTTTTGTTTTTATCAATTTCTCTCTTTACACCTCCTCCCCTACCTCTCCTCCATCCCGCCCACCTGAGAGGATATATCAGGAGGCCAAAGAGTTAGAAGCTAACCCTTTGGGTGCTCATGGAAAGGCATATTCTGCTGTTACTTTGAAAAAGTAATTGTTTTGAAATTTTATTAATAAAATACATATCCAGATCCTATCTTGCAGAACTACTGTAGTCATCAGTAGATACACAAATTAATAATTAAGTTTGTCTCCCATTGCAGGTCTTGTGTTCCAAAGATCCCTTGCTTCACATACAGTTCCCCTTATGTTGGCCATTTTAGGAATGGTCTTATTTCTGAATATGTGTGTGTGTATGCTCATGTGTGTGCATGCGTGTATTCAGTTATATGTATATACACACAAGCATTTATAGGTATATACACACACGTATATGTATGGGTCATATATACACAGACACACATGTGTGTACATACATGCATTGCTAAATGTATCAGAATGTGTTTATATGTGTGGGAATAGAAAGCTAACACCAAAGTTCATGGAGCTAAGTGAAATATGAACAAAGGATGGTGGCAATTTTGAAACTTGAGATAAAGGTGATCACAATACTTGATTTCTGCATTTTGCCTAAGATCATCAGTTGGAAAAATAAAAGAGAACAAAATGCTGATCAGAAACTTACATTGTAGAAATAAATAATTGCTGCAGACATTTTGAATGATCCTGCCACAGTGATTATTTCTTCTGCTTGAATAGGATATGACTCTAGAACATACACATGACTTGGATCAGATCCCAAAGGATCAATTGGACTTTCTGGTAGAGGAAAATTCATACAGCACAATTATTTGTTTTGCCTTGAGTGTCTCTAGAGCTATGGATTCTATCTGTTCATGACAATAACTGAATACCTATACCTGAAGTTAATGCACTGTGCTTAACGAAACCCTAGATTTCCTCTTTTCCTTCCCCTTTTTAAAGAAAAATGTGTTTTTAAATTTCCTACATTATTATTTCTTACCCTTCTTCTGTTTTAAAAAATATATGTAACTAGGGGCACCTGAGTGGCAGTTAAGTGTTCAAATCTTAGTTTTGGCTGGGGTCATGATCTGAGGGTCATGGGATGGAGCTCTGCGTTGGGCTCTGCACTCAGCATGGAGTCTGCTTGAGGTTCTCTCTCCCTCTCCTTCTGCCCCTCCCAGTTGTGCTTTCTTTCTCTCTCTCAAATAAATAAATCAATCTTCAAAAAAAAAAAAAATACATGTAACTAGGAGCCTATGTCACAATATGTCTGCTATAAAAAAAGAGAGAAAAAAATTATATTAAGAAGAAATTATATACTTTTATTTGGATGAGTGGGAGAAATAAGTTCTGGCCTATATCCATTAACTGATGTTTCTTCTGCAAACTTAAGGAAGGAATTTTTAGGTTCCATGTCTGAAATTTAGGGAAACAAAAACAAAAACCACACCATCCTGTCTCTCTGTCCAGAACCTGTTGTGGTGCCAATATGCCTGAAATGTTTCCTGCCGGGTCGAGGGAGAGATTTACTTGAGTGTAATTACGTCTCTTCATTTGAACCACCCTAAGCATAACCAGCACATTTTAGTAATTTAGAATTATTTCCCTCCATCTCCTATGTCTTGTAAGTACCCTGTGAACTCACTTAAGTCAGTTGTTCATTCTGCATAATAAAGTACAGCTTTAGAAAAGGTGAAAATGCCAGATTTAACTTTGCCACATAGTATTGTATAGCTCTCTGCAGTTTCCTCAAGGTGGTTTACATGAGGATCTTAGAAATGAATCAAAAAAGTGTTGGTAACTTATGGCCCAGGAGCCTCTATTTACAAATCCTTTGTTCTAATCTCATTTTAAAATATAATGTATTATTTTTGCAATATAGATTTTCTGTAATTTCATCCAAAGAAATTACATTTGTATCCACATATAAACTTATAGACAATTTGAGAAATGTTTATTCTTAGAGAAAGAGAGAAAGGGAAGAGAGAGAGAGAGAAACAAGAGAAAAAATGGTAGAAGGGATATGCCTGGTCAAGAATAAGTTTTCCTATGGAAACACACTCAACATCACTAACCATTATGAAAATGTAAATCAGAATCAAAAGATACTGCTTCACACCCATTATGATGACTGTTATTAAAACCCAAACACTCACTGGAAAAATAACATCTATTTGCAAGGATGTGGAAAAATTGGAATGCTTGTGCTTTGATGGTTGGCATGTAAAATGGTAGAGCTATTGTGGAAGACAGTATAACAGTTCCTCCAAAAAAATTTAACAGAATTACCACATAATACAGCAATTCCACTTCTGTAGATGTACCTCAAAGAATTAAAGGCAGGACTCATACAGATATGTGTATACCCATTTTTACAGTAGCATTAGTCTCAATAATTAAAAGGTAGAAACAACCCAAATATCCATCAACATAAATAAAGAAAATGTAGTGTGTATGGGTGTGTGTGTGTGTGTGTGTGTGTGTGTGTGTATAGAATAGAATATTATCCAACTTTAAAAAAAGGAATAAAAGTCTGATACAACATGTATGAAACTTCACAACATCCTGCTAAATGAAACAAGCCAGAAACAAAAGGACAAATATTATATGATTTCACTTATCTGATGTAACTAGAAAAGCAAATTCATAGAGACAGATGGCAGAGCGGTGACTGCTAGGGACTGGGTGGAGGGAAGGATCCGGAGTTAGCGTTTAATTAATACAGAGTTTCAGTTTGAGATGAGGAAAAGTTCTGGAGATGAATGGTGGTAATGATTATACAATCTGAGTGTTCAGTTCCACTAAATTGTACACTTTAAAATGATTAAAATGGGGGCGCCTGGGTGGCTCAATGGATTAAAGCCTCTGCCTTCAGCTCAGGTCATGATCCCAGGGTCCTGGGATCGAGCCCCGTATCGGGCTCTCTGCTCGGCAGGGAGCCTGCTTCTCCCCCCCTCTCTCTGTCTGCCTCTCTGCCTACTTGTGATCTCTGTCTGTCAAATAAATAAATAAAATCTTTAAAAAAAATAAAAAATAAAATGATTAAAATGGTAAATTCTATGTTATGTGTCTTTTATTACTATTTTTGAAAATAATATCATCAGAATTCAGTGGAATTCTTTCTCCATCATAATTCTTAAAAGAAGAAAAGAAAAAGAGAAGCTTTTCTTATTAAGTATTCTGATTCTTTTTACACAGTAAATAGAGTCTAAATGCTAATCTCTAGCCAAATTGAAAGTTCCTAAAGTATTAAGACCTGTATCTTCAGTTTAATTTGAATTTCTCACCACCGCCTTCATAAATTTGCAACAATGCCCATTTTGGTACTAAAGGATTTTGGTAGGTTGTATAACAATGGTAGGTGAATACTAAGATTTTTGATACAGACAGATCTGAGTTCAAATTCTATCTCTGTCAAATATCTAGTGGTAAAATCAGGCCACTTCTGAACAGAAGTAAACTCTGTTCTGAAATGTATACAGCAGAAATTACAGCTTCAGCCACAAGATACTGACCTGGATTGCAAAGCCCCAGTACTTTATAGGCATTTGTGAAATGATAGCTCTAATTCTTCCTGCTACTTTTAATTACCTCCCTCAATTTGACCAAACATGTATATATTTCGCACTGCTATAGTTACTCATAGAAAAATCTTCTTCTTTTTTTTTTTAAAAGATTTTATTTATTTATCAAAAATAGATCACAAATAGGCAGAGAGGCAGGCAGAGGAGGGTGGGGGGTAGCAGGCTCCCCGCCTAGCAGAGAGACGGATGAAGGGCTTAATCCCAGGAATCTGGAATCATGAGCTGAAGGCAGAGGCTTTAACCAACTGAGCCACCCAGACGCCCCTAGAAAAATCTTCTAATTTACATTTTAAAACTTCCTCTGAACTAGTTCCTTCTCTTGTTTTCAGGACTTTTAGGTGCTTTGATATATGTTAACTTTCTTGAGCCAGGCAACCAGCATAGCAGATAGATGCTATTGTTTTTCCTATTTTACAGATTAAAAGCCCGAGGCTCACTGAGATTGGGGCTTTTTAGAGGTCCATTGTTAGAGAACCAAATGAAATTTGAATATAAAAGTTGAGATTCCTGAGGGCATGCCTTTCATGTTACAGTATCCTTCCCAAACATTCCCCACACAAAACCTGTGTGCTGCTTTTTTTTAATTGAATTTGCCATTGGCATAGTAATTAAGTAAATATTAAGCCATATCTTCAGGACAGTTAGCTTCACAATAAGCCTGGTGGTAGATGCTATTGAAACCCTGTCCAGATCCTATTTAATGGACAGTGTGCCCATCCTCAGCTTTTAATGACCAGAGCTGCACCTGGTCTAAAGTTTACACCCCAGACTCCCTATGGGATCAGGCTGAAGCCAGACAAGAGCTGAGAGCCAACCCCTTCTTGCTTAGCTCCTTCCCAGGCTCTCTTCTGTTTCCCTCCCTCCCTTTCTCATGGGAGTGCTCGCCCCCTAAATCATATACTTGGATGTCTGCCTCAGGCTCGGCCTCCAAGGGACCCAAAGTAAGACAAACACTAATCATTTAATATAAGATATTTGATGTAATTATTGATAAAAAAAAATTAGGTCCAGAAGCCCTACTCATATGAATTTCTATAGTAAGAACAAAGCTATACATCAAAATAAAATTGTATCAACCACTCTGCTTCCTACTGACTGGCAGTCAATTGCATAGTGTCACTTTGACCTTCAGAACAAATGAACTATGAACAGCCTTTCAGAACCCAACCTGTCCCTGGGAAAGGCTCTGTAGGTACATACCACTAGATAATTGATGGCTTTTGTTTGTAACTTTTATCCTGATGTTCAGCAATTCAAAAACACCCTCAGAGTTTATTTTAGGCTCAGACTGTAACACTCTGCCTCATCCTGATTCATCCCACCATGAAACCATGTGAAAATGCAGCCCATATATACAAAACTCTCTATTATAAAATGTATTCCTAAATCAAATCTGTCCTTAACCAGCTATGTGACCCAGACAAGACATTCATCCCTGTGGACTTATAAAAGGTATGTTTTGAATAATTTGATTACAAAAGTCCCCTTTAGTTCTTCTACATAAGATTCTGTCATTTCAGATTGTCAGGTAAATTTCTATTTTAAGCTCTTCTTCCCCCAACCTCAACCCTAAAGCAAATTCAGCAGGTGTCTAGTTACCAAAAGCTCCTGCTACCAACCTGGTGTTCTTGAATGATAAAACCAGTTTGACTTTTTACAAGCTACACTTGTAGCTGCTTTGAATTTCTTTTATTTCTCAAGGACTTTGGTAGTAAAGGTTGAATGTAGACTTCTTCCTTTCATATGTATGTTAATGAATTACTCTGTACTTGTGTGAGAGAACATTGCATCTGTCATTGCTGTTTAAAATGTCAGGCTTGAGAAAAAAAAGATAGGTGTTTTGAAATAAACCTATGATTTCACTGAGCTGGTTTCTTTTTTTTTTTTTTTTTTTTTTTTTTTTTTTTGAGATTCTTGTAATAGTTCAGCTCTACTAATGAATAGATAAACATTTGGGATAAAACTTACTCATGAATAGGAGTTTTTGGTTACGCACTATTTAATATTTAATCACAGGTACCATTTCAAATAAGGTTGTCCCATTATTGCAGAGGGGAAGATAGCTACACTGGAACCTCCTAACTGACCACTCATTTATTCATCCACCAACCACGCAGAAAACACCTTATTTATATGCATCTAGCCCTGTGCTAGGGCCCAAAGATTAAGTGATAAATAAGAAATAGCTATTCCCTGTCTTTATAGAGCAGATAGCTGAAACCTTAAGCACAGTGTAAAAAAAAAAAAAAAAGAAAAGAAAGAAAGAAAAGAAAAAAGAAAAGAAAGAAGGAAATTGCTAACACTTCTATAGCACGTATTATAGAGCAGGAATTGTTAGACTCTTTACCTAAATTAACTCTAGTGAGCCTCACAATAGCCCAATGAGGTTATTTTCAAATGAGTAGACTGAGGCATAGAAGAATTAAGTAACTCACCCTATATCACACAATTAGTTAAGTGGCAGAGTCAGAATTTAAACCCTCGCAGTCAGGGGGCCCCTGGGTGGCTCAGTGGGTTAAAGCCTCTGCCTTCAGCACAGGTCATGATCCTGGGGTCCTGGGATCGCCCCTCCCACCCCCACCCCCCCCTGCATCGAGGTCTCTCTGCTCAGCGGCGAGCCTGCTTCCCTTCCTCTCTCTCTGCCTCTCTGCCTACTTGTGATCTCTGTCTGTCAAATAAATGAATAAAATTAAAAATATATATATATATATATATATAAAATCCCATGCAGTCAGAATGTAAAGTCCACATCCCTGCTGCCTACTGAACCCCCTTAAAAAAATACCAGGTGAAGTGAAAGAAGTAGATTTAACCTATAGTGCAGCCCAAAGTAGGGTATAGTAAGGTTTGCCTGGATTGGGAAAGGGGCAATAGAAGTCTTCCAAAGGCAATGTGGCTTGAATTAAGCCATGAAATACTAGTTTGCGTTCCTGACACAAGTGCATGGAAGAACATACAGGTCGAAAGTAGATCCAAGAGGAAATGCAGGTGTGTGAAGGAGCCCAAATACTGAAGAAAATATATTGACAAAAGACCAGGCGTGATAAGAGAAGTGCAAAAGGCTATCTTTATAAAATGACTAGTTTTCTAGGAAAAGGCTGAAAAATAATTTGGAGGCAGGTACATCCAAATTTTGGAGGCCCTTTATGTCCAAGCCCAATTTAAACAATAGGATAATTGAGTGAAACGATGAAATGCCAAAGAAACATGCAAAAATCCATCACACTGTGAGGCTTTTAGGCAGAGACACCAAAGGCAAACTGCCTGTGTTTGAAGAATATTCTCCAGTCAATGTGACATTGCACACAAGTGTTAATTCATGCATAAAATGGGGTGTTAACATTACTTCATATAGCATTGGTATCAAGACAAATACTTATTAAACACAGAGAGATGGTAAGGGTGACTGTGAGTTGTTAATGGATTGTTCGTGGAGACCTGGCTATGTAACCATCATGTAATAGATGGTTGGGACATCAGTCTTTATCCCCAGAACAATGGAAATATTTTGAACAAAGTCAAGGATTTTGAAGTTGTTTATAAAATGTAGTTTGAAAATGCCACTTTTCCTATAAAAATATTCCTACATTAATGATATTACTAATATTATTAAAACCACACTACACATATTTAGGGATGCTCCAAATCTAAGTTTTCACACTCGTACCATGGGGTGAAAGAATTCTTGCTCCACATCAGAGGGATGATTTTAGAGGACTCAAGGTTAAAATGCAATAATAATTCATCTTAAGGAGCTAAAAATATAGGCATTTACAATCATAACTTTTTTCCCTGAGGAATGCAAAGGATTTTATATCTACAATGCCGTTCATCTTTATTCTGTATTTGTAAGCTATTCTAAACTGCTCTTTACAGATGGAGAAATTCAAGGTAGGGAAACTCTGTTACTTGTCCAAGGTCACCTAACCTCCAAAAGACTAGAATTTCTCATATCTCCATCTCAAAATAATTTTTAAGCATATATTTTTAGACAGAGAAGTAAAACGGAATGCACATGAATAAAAACCATAGTCACAGCACAACAGAAAAGGTACCCAGGTAAAAGCCATAATATTAGATGTTTTTGATCCACTTAAAATATCCTTAAAATTTTTTCATACATAACATATGCAAAACCAGACACGATCCTGATGATATGGTGATAAAGTACATTTATATCTGAAAAAGAAATTAAGACCAGGAAAAGAAGCTTTAAAAATAACACTTACAAACTCATTTGGAAATTGTAAAGTCTCTGATAATTGTGAAGTATGTGTTAAGTGGGTAATGCATATCTAATTACAAATGAAAATGCTAGATGGCTTTTAACCTTTTTTTTTAATATTAGAAAAGAAATAGCTAAACAAAGTGGGAAAATGCATAATTTTTCTTTAATTTCTCAAAAGAAAGTTGATAAATTAGTATTGGTTTTTCATTTTCATTTGGGAAATAGCACTACACAATGTTTTAATGAAACAAACATTCTGAATTTGGCTTAATGTAGTAATAACCACCAATTGATATATCAAGGAGAAAACTTAATCTTCTCTTTTAAAAACATTCATGTCTTAAACAGGGGACTTGGAGCAGTGACGTGGTTGAATTATAGCAAGCCACTATTACATTTTTAAAATCAACAGGGAAGCAGACTATCCAATGTTTAGCCTCATTTTTTTCTTCACCATCACTGCTGGGCATCTATTTGTTATGTACCTTATCAGAAATGATATTCTCAAAATTCAGGCCTCCTCCCCGCTCCTACCTCTACTTACATTCAGTAGGACCTTGTCTTTTTTGGCCCAGTTGAATAAAATTGCACATTGAAGCTGCCAGACTGAGTTGGGATAGGAGAGGGAAATGTTAAAAAATAAGGTATTCATCCTCTCAAAACTGAGAGTTTCTGATTGCTAAAACTAAGAGAGAAACCCAAAGCTGAAATGTTTATTCGTTACTCTTGTGCTATTTGACAAATGGCTTTGAGGAAGTTACGCGTAGAGCCCACAGAGATTTTGCCTCTGAGATTTATAAAACGGGTTGAGAATTACAGCAAAATTTTTGTTTGTGTTAAAGAATCAGATGAAATAATTTTTGAGATTTATTGTTAATATATATCCAATGTTACCTAATAGCAAATTAGAATCAAGTGTTTTAAAAAGTAAATAGAAAAATAAAGAAGTTGATGCCAACTCCTGGAAATGTTTATCATATTTTAAGGTATTAATTTATACCCTATATTTTCCAAGAGGTATAACCCATATGGAAAACGATAAATCACATAAATGCACAGCTCAATTAAAGCATGACTAAGCCAGTCCCAGAATATTGCCAAACCTCAGAATGCCCTCTCCTGTATACTTTCCCTCCTTCCTCTCCACCGTCTTATTTGTAATTGATAATTAAATGTTATCGTTTTCAATTTCATATGGATGAAATCATACAACATACATTCCTTCCAGTCTGGCTTTGTAGCCTGCAGTGTTTGTGACACTCATCCACGTTGTTGTAGGTTATCACTGTTCATTCATTTCTGCCACTATATGATATTTTATGGTATAAATTTACTACAGGGACACCTGGGTGGCTCAGTCAGTTAAGCACCTGCCTTTGGCTCAGGTTGTGATGTCAGGGTCTTGGGATCAAGCAGCACATTGGGCTCCCTGCTCAGTGGAGAGCTTGCTTCTCCCTCTCCCTCTATTGCTCCCCCTACTTGTGCTCTCTCTCTCTCTGTCAAACAAACAAATAAAATCTTTAAAAAATAAGTAAAAATAAATAAATAAACAGACTTCAGTTTACATATGACATCTGCTATTCAGGGAGCTCAGGATCGTTTCCAGAGGCAAAGATGAATAATTATGAATATTCTTTTGGTACAGTTGTGCATACATTTCACTGTTGTAAATAATGTAGAATGGAATTTGGGGCATTTGGGCATGCGCATTTGCAACTATACAAGATAATGCCAACTGTTGTCCATAGTGATTTTATTAATTTAGCCTCCTACCAGCAATACTTTGACAAAACTTGCTATTGACAGCCTATTTTATTTTATTAATTCTAGTTAGTTAAGATATAGTGTAGTGTTGGTTTCAGTAGAATTTAGTGGTTCATCGCTTACATATAACACTTAGTGCCCATCACTAGTGCCCTTCTCAATAACATCACCCATTTAGCCCATTCCCCACCCACCACCCCTCCAACAACCCTAAGTTTGTTCTCTGTCCTTAAGAGTCTCTTATGGTATGTTTCCCTCTCTTTTTTCCCCTTCCCCCAAGTTTATCTGTTTTTCTTAAATTCCACATATGAGTGAAATCAAATGGTATTTATCTTTCTCTGACTGACTTACTTTACTTAGCATAATATACTCTATCCCCATTGTTGCAAATGGCAATATTTCATTATTTTTGATAGCTGAATAATATTCCATCGTGTGTGTGTGTGTGTGTGTGTGTGTGTGTGTGTGATTGTGTGAGCACACACACACACCATATCTTCTTTATGCATTCCTCTGTCAGTGGACATTTGGGCTCTTTCCATAGTTTGGCTATTGCTGATAATGCTGCTGTAAACATTGGGGTGCATGTGCCTCTTCAAATCAGTATTTTTATTTTCTTTGGGTAAATACCTAGTTGTGCAATTGCTGGGTTGTAGGGTAGTTCTATTTTTAACTTTTTGAGGGACCTCCATACTGTTTTTCAGAGTGGCTGCACCAGTTTTCATTCCAGCAGTGTAAGAGGATCCCCCTTTCTCCACATTCTCACCAATTCCTGCCATTCCCTGTGTGGTTAATTTTAGCCGTTCTGACCAGTGTGAGGTGGTATCTCATCGTGGTTTTGATTTGTATTTCCCTGATGATGGGTTATGTTGACCATCTTTTCATGTGTCTGTTAGCCATCTGAATGTCTCCTTTAGAAAAATGTCTGTTCATGTTTTCTGCCTGTTTCTTAACTGGGTTGCTTATTTTGGGGGAGCTCAGTTTGTTAAGTTCTTTATAGATTTTAGATACTAACCCTTTATCTGATGTCATTTGCTTATATCTTCTTCCATTCCATAGGTTGCCTTTTAGTTTTGTTGATTGTTTCCTCACTGTGCAAAAGTTTTTAATCTTGATGAAGTCCCAAGAGTTCATTTTTGCTTTTGTTGCCCTTGCCTCAGAGATGTGTCTAATAAGAAGTTACTATAGCAGAGGTCAAAACATCACTGCCTGTGTTCTCCTCTAAGATTTTGATGGTTTCCTGTCTTGCATTTAGGTCTTTCATCCATTTTGAATTTATTAATTTGCCAGTTTTTAAAAAGTTTACCATTTGGGGAACATATATATGTGTTTCTCATTTTGGTTTAATATATTCTTCAGATAACTAATTAAATTGAGCAACTTTTTAAATGTGTATTGGCTATCTGCAACTCCCTTCCCCTCCTCCCTGTTAAAAAAATTTACATCATTTTTTTAGGGGTGCTGCCTGTCTCTGTCAGTAGAGCTTGCAACTCTCGATCTTGGGGTGAAAAGTTCTAGCCCTACATTAAGTGCAGAGATTACTTAAAAATAAAATCTCAAAACAAATTTAAGTCATTTTTCCATTTTTCTAAAGTTGTCTTCCTTTTTCATAGTGACTGATTCTAGGTCTGAGCACTTTGTTGCTTTTGTTATAGGAAAATAGCTTCTCCTACTGTGCGACTTGCCTTTTAACTCTCTTGTGTCTTTTGATAAGCAGAAATATTTTAAATTCCATGAGGTCCAATTTATCAATCTTTTCCTATAAGTGATGATGCTTTTTGTAAAATTTTAAGAAATGTTTCCTTGCCCTGAATTCATGAAGATATTTTCCTATATTACCTCCTATAATTTATTGTTTTATCCTTCACATTTAAATTGCAAAGTACCTAAAATTGCAAAGTTATTTATTTGTTTGCATGATAAAAGGTAGGTTCAGTATAGGTTCAGTATATACTATTTTTTTTTCCTATAGGGATCCAGCTGAATCAGCAGATATATTTAAAAATGCAGCCCTTTTAATAAAAGGCAATCTTTCTTCACTGTTCTATAGTACTTAATTTGAAAGAAATCAAGTATGTATGCCTGAGACTGCTGTTAGGTTCTCTATTCTTTCTATTCTCTCTTTCATCTATATATTTGTCTACCATTGTACAAAGGCCACACTGTATTAAGTACTGAAGTCTTATAATAAGTCTCAATGTCTGGTAGTTACTGGAATAGATGAAATGGATAAAGAAAAAAATGAGGCTCAAACTATAAGCTAAACTCAAGGAGAATAAAACCCAAAGAGGATAAAAAGAATAACAATTAATAGCATAAGGTTATATCCAGTTTCAAGTTGAGTTTTCTAGTGGCCAAGACGAAGAAGCATTCACATCTTTAATGGGATGAAAATATGTCATTGTTCTGTAAGCATAATTGCTGTCACTCTAGAACCTGAAAGAAGTTTCTCCTGTGAATGTTCATCAAGAGCTAAGTGGGTGATTCAGTAAATGACATTCCCCCCACAAATGTGCTCATACACTTACAATACTGGATTTCCTATGGTGTCTTCTTATATTTCAGGAATAATAGCTAACATTCATTAAGTACTTCTCAGACCTTTTCTATAACATTTGTGGGGAGGCCTCCCAAACTCTGTGCCCAGTTTGCTGTTACTGTAGCCATTATTACCATCAAGATGTATAAATCCCACCAAACTTATTAGTTAAAGAGAATAATCCATAGTTTAGTCTTCAAAACTACCATGTAAAACTATAATCCTGATTTTATAGATAAAGAAAAGGAGGATCAGGGAAATGAAATGTGTCCAGAGGCACTAGAAAACAGTGAAGCTGGGATGTGATGCCAGTTATTCTGATGGTTTAACCCACCTTCCTAATCATTTATTGAGTGCTTGCCCAATAGTAATGTGCATGGAAATCACCTGTGGATCTTATTAAATACAAGTACTGATTCAATAGGCCTAAAGTGGGGCCCAATAGTCTACATTTCTAGCAAGCTTCCAGGGGAGACAGATGCTGCCAACCCCAATACCAGAGTGAGTAGAAAACAAAGTCTCAAAATAAGATCTAGGACATTGCCTAAAGACAATCCAGTAGTAGCATTACTATAGGGGTCAACCCAAGGTGATACAAGGAGGCAGCTCTGGTATGGTGTACATGAAGCTAGAGGAAATGTTCATCTATATTTTCAATTTCGAAGATGGCTGTTCAGTATATTCATTTATACATTCAAGTAATGCATATTTCTTGAACCTACTAGGTGCCTAACGCATGTGGAAACAAAATAAAGTCTATTTTCTCTATTTATGCCTTTGCTTAACTATAACTAAGAGCTTGTCATATATATGTATATAACACTGGAATAAAGAACAAGGAAAAAATGTGCTTGAGAATTATCCAAGATAATAGGCTTTTTAACTATACTCCCCTGTCAGAAAGACTATCCCCCTAAGCAATATGTCTATTCATGACATCAGGAAATGCAAATGAGGATGAGACTAGATCTACAGACATGATTTCACAAGTCCACTGCAGAGTGTTTTCCCCCTTTTTCAAGAATTGTGTGGTTGAAAAACCAACTTTCACATACATATTTAGTTGTTTTGCAAAAATTAGTTCATGAGTGAATAGAGATTATGTAACCCTTGTTTAATTCTCCCAGAAATTCCATCCATAAGAGCTACTAGACTTCCTCTTACTAGTGTTCTATCCCTTGAACACAAAGTATTTATTTTAATTATTTCATCAGTTTTAAGCAAAAGTAATCAGAAGTAAACAAATGTGCTGGAGGGCAATGCCCCTGCCAGCCTCTTAGCCTACTGGAAGGCTCTTGGATCTTTGTACCATTTTCAGTGTTCTTTTACAAAGTTATCTGACTGTTTTCATTTAAAAAGACATGAAATCTGGCTGAGTCAAACATCAGGATTTATGACATTCCTCTTTGGCCAATCTGGCTAACTGAGAGGTCCTGACAATTGTTATCAATATAAATATTAGTTTTAATAAAAACTATTATGTATTTAGTAAGCCAAGCACTGGGCAAAACAGTTCCATTGTGCTTATATTCCCACAGTGAGTTAGTGGTAAAGGGAAGATCTTAAACCCAGCTCTGGCTAGCAACAGAAGGCAAGCTTTGAACTCAGTGATGGCCTTTCAAAGCATCCCTAATGGCAGGTATTTTAAAGAAGTGTCTGTCCTGTTTGCGGTCCTAGTTATCTTACCTGTATATTCCACCTCTCTGAACTTAACAGAAAGAAATGTCAGAGTTTGTGATGCTCTGGATAAAATGGTCTCTTCCTTTCAACTCCACATTCTCATAGCAGGAATGACGAAGGTGTTTTGACAAAATATCCCATAAACACACAACCAGACAGACACACACACACACATCCTTGCCCACATGTTTGCTTTGACGTCATAGTCTCTGATGTGTTAGGCCATCCTTATGATGTGCAGAAGGCACTGTAATAAGCCTAGAGTTCCAAGATCAGCCCCCATTGCCCTAACACTGACCTACACATAACTGTATGTTTCCACTTCTGAACCCAGTTTGCAACACTCCCTACCTGCTGAGATTCTTCCCTGGGCCTTCTGAAACCAACGATCAGTTATCAGCTGAATACTTCCATCCTTATCTTTTGCTCTTAACTTCTCCCTCACTTCATTGCTTTGACAGAAGTTTGGCTTTCATCTGAGGATACTGCTTCTTTTGTATTTCCCTAAATTGGTGACTATTTTCTCCCATACCCTCTTACTACTTGGTCTGTGAATAGAGATAGAGTCCTCCTTTCTCCTTGATGATTCTTCCTCCCTCATATCTAATGCCTTGGGCACTATGATCATGCCATCAGACTATGCTACGGCGGTCATGTTTTTGCTTGAGATCACCCCCATAGTTCCATGAAGACTTCATCTCCTAGCTCACTCTTAATCTTTCTATAATATTCCTGTCATATTTTTTATAATTTCAGCTTTCACAGAAATCAACATTCAGTATTCAATAACTTGACTTCTTATTTCCCTGATTTCTTGTCTTCCATTGATCTTGTTCGTTACCCTAACTTGGCCAAAAACCTCCTTACCAAGCTGACTCCAAGACCTTGTCAATTATCTAAAATGTCAAGCTTCACTCATATATGATTTTCAATCTTCTCAACTGTAGAACACCACTTCTTAACTGTCTAGCTGGCTATCTCCAGACCATGAACTCCAACAATATTTTGACTTACTGGTTCCTACAATGTATTAATCCTAACAATTTACCCCCTGTCCCTTTTGCCCTTGTTCTCTCCTTAATGAGACTAACTTCCATGGCTTACCTTTGAAACATCTTTCCAGTCATTCATGACTCGCTCACTTTTCCCTTCATTTCATTCATTTGATAGAACCCAATCCATGGTGAAATCCAAAGCAAAATTTTCACCTCATAAAAAACCCAACCATGACACCTCATCTCACTTTTAATTCATAAGTGCTTACATCAAATGGGACCTTAATGCTCCCTGACATTAAGATTAGGAAGGCAAATAATCATGAAATTCAAAGATGTTATTGTATTACCTGAGTCTTTAATGTTGGAAGGAGAAACGTACTAGCTAGTATTTCTCCACTATTTTATTTAACTAATTCATCTCACAATATATCTCAAACAGCATTTTCCCCCACCTTTAATTTATTCTGTTTTAGGGACTGATTACCCAGTCCTGACTCAGTCCTGTTTGTACCTTCAAATTCTGCTGCCTGGTCTCTGGACCAGGATGGACTTTGCCTATACCTGCCATGTTGGGGGTTTTCTAGATAACCTGGCACTCTGACTAGCTAGATGGGATTCACTTACCTGTGTCTAGAGTAAATTTCTACAAATGAATCCTATAATAAAGGCAACGTCTTTCTTTTTATAATTGCAGACTTAATATACTAGTAGGGTTCTGTTCTGCTACAAAGTTCTAAAAGTGTTGACCTTCTGTTTTTATTTCACAACCTAGACCCACTTTTTAAACATCACCCAGCTTGCCTTCCCCTTTCAACACCTGTTAATACTTGTTTTCTGTATTGAGATTCACTTTTCCTAAGTCTGACTGCATGCTGTCCTTCATGGACAAGCAACAAGATATGTGTTTCTTCGTTTTGTGGTATTTTTACTTCTTAGTAGTGATGCAATTTTCTATAATCATAATACTTGAATACATATAAAAATTAGAAATGAAAGTTATTAATGTAACCTGCATTGGAGACAACCACTATTGGTAAATCCTTCTGGAATTTTTTCTTACAGTAATTATACACTCTCTCTCTCTCTCTCTCACACACACACACCCCTAAATGAATATTTGTTATTTGTAGACTACTTTTTCACTTTAAAAAAATATTATAATAGCACTTTAAAGCATTTCCCTTGCCAGTTATTTTAGAGAAAGAAAATACATAACAAAAATAATAAAATATGGAGAATAACCAAGATCTCAGAATTTTCAGTTTGCTTGTCATGATCTTTGTTTTAAAATTCAAGTCTCCTGAGTAAGATGCTCATTTTACTCCTGAGAAATAGGCTGTTGGAGATGTTAAGTTGAGGTAAAAAGTGGGCTATTCTCCACACAAATAGAGGCCCCTTCCTGTCAATTTGACTTGAGGAGATGGAGAGATAGTGATATGATGCATCTCTGAGAACTTCCAAGTTGGTCCATTCTAAATCCTGTTGGTATTTGGCTCAGCCCAAGACATTTCCTTAACAAAATCCCCTGTTAGAAGAAAGTGTTACACAGATAAATTGGAAAGTTACCATGCTTATTTCTGCATTTTCTTTTCCTAAACTGGTAAGATTTTACTTAGAGACAGGTACAACAATGGGTTCAATGTGGATGTACAAATCTAATTAATGTATTTCAGTCATTCCCCTTATGTTCTCAGTAGGCAAAATTCTGACAGCATATTTAATTACTTTTCCAGGTTCCCATCTTGCTTTTCATCAGAGGGTTTCATTTTCTTCAGTCCTCATACCTTACCTAGTCCACCACTGGGACACCATACTCTTTATCCTTCTATCTTTGAATGCAAGAGAAATAGTGTTTATATTTGGACTACATATTCTCTTATCTGAGTAGCCTTGTTCTTCAAAACTGAGATCTTAACAAATATTGAAGTAGATTGTCACTCTTTCTCTTGATATAAATACAGTCATTGTTATTTATATTCTCCCTATAATTATGATATATTGATAAATGGTCATACAGTTACTGCAGACTGAAGGTAAAAACCTGCTAAGGTAATTTTGTCTGCTAATTCTCAACAAATTTCTTAAGCAGTTATGCATATCAGTTATGCATATCAAAATCATTTTCAACAGATTTGACCTATCAAAAATATTGAACTTTTACCTGGTTATCTAAGGTATGATTTTAATCTCAATCAAACTCTCTTTCCCTCACATGAGCACAAGTCTATTACATTTGTTTTGTAAATAATTCATGCTTATTGAACACAATTTAGAACTAAGTTTGAAAAAACCCACAAGGCACATCTATCTACACATTAATCAGATGCACACATACACACACATACATTTATATAAATATGATTACTCCAAATAACCTACTTTATTTTCTTTAATAATTTTAAATTATAAATAATTTCAAGCATACAGAAATACCTAGAAAAAAATTATAAGTATATTTCTATATAAATTTATGTTAATGTTTTGCCACTTTCACTTCAGATCACTTTTTTAAACATATGAAATGTTGTAGACACTGCCACTTTTCACTTCATTCATCCCCTACAGCTTCCCAGATGTATCCATCTTCCTGAAGTTGGCAGTAACATTTCTATCAGTGGTGACTTTTGGTTTAAATATGTATATAAATAATATCAGAATGCAATTTCTTTTGCAACATTTTTTCCCTCTACATCATGTTTTCAAATTTTAGCCATATTTCTACATGTTTGTTTACTTCTTTCATTTTAACTGATGTATAATATTTCATTACAAAAATAAAAAATTCCATTTCAATATAGACATGGGAATATACAACATTTAATAGGTTTTTTTCAAGAATAATGTATTGTAAAGATATCTCTGTCACATATTATGCATTTGTTATACTTGTTTTTATTGAGCCACTATCGTGTGGTAGACACTGTGATATCTTAAGGGTATACTGCTTAAAAAAAAAAAAATGTCCTCAGCCCTCATGTGTCTGTGTAGGTAGTGGAAAAGGGATCACATAAATATATACAGAATTTTAAAAATATCAGTAGTTGAAGAAACTCTGAGAGACTAAAATGCAGGGGTTATTGATTGGGGACCCAGGAAAATAGAACTCGGGATGAATGAAATCATTGAGGGATGAAAATTAGAGTTCATGCAATTTCATTTACCTGTTGTGGTTTTTTCCCATCGGTTCCATAATAATGTGCAAAAAACAATGAGAAAGAAACAGCCTGTGGTATATGGCAGTAAACTTTGTATTTTGGTCTCAAATCTTTGGGTTACCAGGTGTTTTTTCTGGACTCTGCGCTCACTTACATATTGGAGGTCAAATAAGCAGCTTTACTAATTCTGTGGTCTCTCTCCTTCCAGGCTGGAGCTTCTGGCCTAACTCAATTGTTGTACAGTTTCTTTTGATCCTCTAGATTACTTTAAGCTTTTACCATGGTGGCTAAGTGGGATTCCAAGAGAAAGAGAAAGACCAACAGGGTGTACGGAGCTATTTTGAAGCCTAGGCTCAGAAGTGACTTGTTTCCACTTCCTGCTGTATTTTGTTTGCAGACTAGTTGAAGCAAGAGTGCTGAAATAGACTGTATCTGTGATGGAGAGAACTACAACATCACTCTGCAGGGATGTGGAGGGGTGGGAGGTGGGGAATTGGGGCTACCTTGCTGTCAATCTGCTGTAAATGATGTGAGGGATGGAGTTGAAGAATGTTCCATTTAGAGGGAACAACAAACATACTTAAAGGCTTATAATCTGGAAGAAGCTAAGACATTCAAAACCTAGGGGGGGGAAAAAAAAAGAGTGTAGAAAGTACAGAATGTTTTCTCCAACAGAAAGTTGGAGAGAGTAGCAGGAGCCAGATCATGCTGAACACATTGCTCATGTTCTAGATTTTTGAAATGTATTGCAAGAATGGGACCCATAAAATTTTAAGAAATAGATCACATGATGTCATTTTAATTGACTGTGTGATCCAATTTAATCTATTACATAGATGTAATAGATTATATAATTTATTTTTAATTGAATTTCTTTGGCTAATATGTATGATATTGAATTGTGTAAATAAAAAAGAATTGTAAATAGTAAATAGTAAAACAGTTTTGGGAGGTTGTGCAGTCATTCAGATATTAGATGCTGAAAACACAGCTAAGAGGGTAGCAGTAGAGAATGAGGAAAGTGGAGATACTGTTGAGAATTTTGGATGTTAACATTTGCTGCTACATGCGATGTAGATTTTAAGGGAAAGGATGATAGCAAAACTAGTCACATGGATTTGACATTTATTATTCACTTTGATGAGGAAGACTAGAACTACTTTGGGGAAGGAATTAAGTGTTCCGTTTCAGAGATGCCGTCTAGTCAGATACAAGGGTATGCATTACAGAAGGAAGATCTGGGCCAACCGTACAAATTTGACAATGGTTTGTGTATAAATGTTGTTTGAAGCCATGGGAGTACTTGAAGCCACTAAGAGGGAAAGTTTTGAAAGAAAAGAGGAGAGCCCAGAAATAAATCCAATATAATTCCAACTATGAGCCATCAAGGAGCATAGATAGATATTCATGCTTTCTAAATGGCTATATACTATCTGATTATATGATTTTACTATATTACTGTAAATAATTGGCTGTTAACGGACTTTTCTAGACTTCATTAGACTGTGCTATAATCACTGTCTATTATATATTCCTTTACTCATTTGACCAATTATATCCTTAAAGTAGATACTAAGAAGTTGAATTGCTAGGGAAAATAGATTTTACATTTTAAATGTGAATACATCTTGATTAACAACCCTTGAAAAACAGTTATGCCAAATTATACTTGGAGTAGGAATGAGTATGCTAGTTTCCTCAACCCTTCTCAATATTATATATCACATCATTTTTCATTTAAGATCTGATGAGTGACAAATTTTTGCTATTTTAATTTGGATTTCTTGGGTTATTAATAAAATCGAGCCTTTTAATATGCTTATTGGAAATTTGGAATTCTTTTTCAAATTTCCTAGACATGGTCTTTGTCTTGTTTTGTACTAAGGGATTCAGATTCTTAAGTACTTCCTTAAAGTATATTAATATTTTTCTATTATAAATTATATAAAATGTTTCAATTTTTATTTTAATTTTGCTTTTGGCATTTTAGCCTGTAAAACTGATATAGGTTTTTTTAATAATTAAGTTTATATTTCTCATTCCCTTAAAAATCTTTGTTTTGTGACACATGTATAAAAGTTTTCTTAAGCCCAAGATCATGAAACTATTCCCCTTTAGTACTCTTGTCATTTCATTTATTATATTTAGATCTCTGATTCACCTAGAATTTATTTTTGTAATGAGTTCAAGGTCGAACACCTAGCTTTGCTTTCCCACCTTCATCCTGTAAAATTTTCTCATTTTTATTTATCAAATAGTCCATTGTTGACAAAACTCATTTTTTTGCTTAGAATCCAAGTAGTTCTTTGCTGTGAGGGCAGTACAATGTAGTAGATAAGAGTAAAGTCTTCAATTACCTAAATAATTACCTACCCCCAACACATACACATCATGTCCCTCTTCGAAGGATGTAATACTGCCTAGTTCCTAGGAAGCTCTTCTACAAAGCACAAAGCTATACTATGGGGTGCTGTTTCTCTGGAGAAAGCCCCTTTATCATCTAAAGACAAACTTTTAAAATGACAGCACTGCCTAGATCCTAGTGGTTTCTGGTGCTTTATTCTTCCTCTGAATGGGTCAGATAAAAAAGTTTCAAAGGCAACCATTAAGATCAAATGCAGAGTCTAAACTGGAGAAAGTGACTGAAGAGTTGCATTTAAGTCCATTCCATCAAATTCACTTTAACCTGATTTATTTGGCTATACGTCTATCCCCCTCCACATTTCCTATATCAGCTTTATCACAAATCAGTCCCCTGCAGGTCGTATTGGAAAAGCAATATGTGTGATTGAGACATTGTTAACAACAGAGCATGTACTGGTCCCAGAACTGTTAGATTCTGATTGATAAAATTTAATATTTTGAAGGGAGGGGGAAAAAAAAGGCTATTATTCCAGCTCCTTTATTTGTAGTGTGGGTGAAGTTCCTTTTATCTCCTCTACTTTCATTGTAGCAGTATGACTGAGATTCCTATAAATTATCGGATGCAATATCCAGATGTCTGGATGATTTTTTGGTGCTGCTGCTACTTCTTAGTGGGCGAGAGAAAAGATAGTTGAGGTTCTGGAAAAAGTGTCAAAGCTTAGCAATAAAATAAGGATTTCATTGAACAGAAAGTAATGAAATCACCCAATTTATTTCCCTTTCACGGTTGTAATGCAGGTAAATCTTGCTTCATATGAGTCACAAAGCTTGAATGTGCAGTGGCCTGGCTGGGGTGGTACGTGGTTTATGTGTGAAGGATTGCAAGAGTACTCATAAATACTTTTAATAAAAAAGTGTGGGTTGAAGCAGCTTAGTTTTTCAAATAAAAGAAGTTTCATTTGTGTCAGGGGATCAGAGCTGTTAAAAGTCAACTTTCTTAACTTTTCCCTCTCATAGCACCCTTCTAATATCACTGTCCTCCTGAGGTGTTCAATCTCTCGTTCATCTTGATGCTCTTGGGTTCAGGCTTTACCTGCTCTGTGGAGAATTACCTTCATCGGAGGGTACCTTCAGTTTTCTTTCTCAGATCTTCTTGGCTGTCGCATATCCATCAAGCAGTCTTGATTGAAATATTAGTTTCATGGTGTGGTGTTAAATGCCATCGACTAGGAGTCAGCAAAACTTTCCTGTGAAGAGTAACAGAGTAAATATCTTTGATGGACAGGCCAAGGTCTCTACTATTACAGCGTGAAAGCAACCATACATAAATGAATGGGTGTGGCTGTGTTCCAGTACAACTTTACAAAAACAGGCAGTAGGCTCAATGTAGCTCACAGGTCTTTGCAGTTTACTGGGCCCTCAGGTAGATTTAGAATATATTTTTAGAGGTAGTCTGCCAACAGTGACAGCTAACATTCATTGAACATACACTTAAAACTCTCTTATCATTTAGCAAAACTAATAGGTAGCTACTAGTGGAAACCCATTTTATAGTTCAGTAAACATCAACAGACAAAGATCAAGTGATTTGCCAGTACATGGTAGAAAGGTATTTGAAGTTAGGCTCACTTGGGGTCCCAGGCTTCTAACCACTATGCCATAATACTTTCCTAATTCATCAGTAGAAAGGGAAAAGCCATGAAAACCCATTTTGGTGAAATGTTTTCATGTGTGAATACCTTTTTTTAAAAATATTAATACATAAAGTGCCACCTATGTTCCAGCTTATTATTCATAGGATGTTAGGTTGCTATTACTATTTATTTACCATTTAAATCTTTATTCTAGAAAATTAACTTATTGGTAAGGAAAATATGCAGAAGAGAGAACATTAAATATGGAAAGTCAGCATGAACTGAAAAAAAAAAGAGATAGGAATCTAAAGTTAAATAAGCTGAATTTTTAAATTCTGGCTCTATCAGTTTAAAAATATGTATAATTTTGAGCAGGTTACATTAGGAGCCTTAATTCTGAAACTAGACACTAGAGAAACTAGCTGTATAGCTATATTAGAAATTACTTTGAGGATCTAGTGAGACACTAAATGGAGAAGTATGTTATACTGATGCATCAATATGTAATAATATACATAGTGATGTATCAATATATAATAATCATATAAATAGGACAAAATGGAATTATGTTTTATTATAGCTGTACGTATACAAACATGTTTGCACACATATATATCAAAGTGAATGTCAAAAAGTCACTTTTTCTTTAGATGAGTAAAAAAGTCTATGTTTTAAATAATCTAAACCAAAAATACTGTACCTTTGAAGCAAAATTTTACAAGAAATTTTTAGATACTGAGGAATAAAGAGTTCTTGAGGGTCATCTAGTCCATTCCTCTGTCTTCAGGCAGAGATATTCTTAAGCCAATGCAGATGAGATCCCGTCTGTTTCTTTTAGAGAAGCAATTTAGTGAAAGTGCCTATAAACCGTTTGCTGATAGAAGGAGAACCTCTTGAATACAAATTGACTCCCTGATTGTAAGTGACTTTTTGATGACAAGCAAGAGAACTTTTCAAAAACACAGAATATTGAAAATATTTTGTTTGTTTTGGCAAGTGAATGGCCTTGTCCGCCTGTGGCTTCCAGATGGGGGTCCAGGCTGAAAACATCCAGAGGCTCCAACCACATTTGCTATGCAGCACAGCACCTCTTACAGTCCAAAGGTGAGCCTTAATATTTTATACCGTTAACTGTGTAGTCCCAAAGATGGATTCAGGGCAGGCGTTTGATGTTGCCACATGTTTGGGTTGCTGAATACCATGGTGAGTTTCTCTACCTCTCTTCGACATTTTAATAGTGGTAACAACAAAAACACAAAAATTTCCCCTTATCACTGGTGCTTTAGGTAATAACGCACTGAAAGAAAAACAAAAATTGGTTTGTCTCCATAATATATCACATTCTCTACTTTATGAAGAAATAATTAAAGAAACAGCTCAAATTTGATGTGAAGCTTCAGAAAACTCCATGTGTGCCATGGATAAAATATTAGAGAAACATTGATTTCCCACAGGAGATGAATCAATTTTGTCTGTTTAGTTCATTGCTGCATTTATAGCTCCTAGAGCATTGCTTGGCAGATAGTAGCTGCTTAATAAATTGGCAGATGAGACCTGCTTTAAATGTCCATAGCACACTGTTTGATTTGCTTTTTAACAGCAGAGTTCATGACGAAGATTTGGACTAAGTAGTGCATTTGGGAAGTAATCTCGGGAAGCATGGGGGAAGAGTAGGGAAGTTTATAGGGAAGAGAGAAAACCCAGGAAGAGAAGGCTAATGAGTGGATTATTACTGTGGACAACTGTGCCTCGGTATGGCTGTGCCCCTCCTACAGACTTTTTAGTTTTGTTTGTTTGTTTGTTTTTAATAAACATATAATGTATTTTTATCCCCAGAGGTACAGGTCTGTAAATCTCCAGGTTTACACACTTCACAGCACTCACCATAGCACATGCCCTCCCCAATGTCCATAACCCCACCCCCCTCTTTCAACCCCCCTCCCCCCAGCAACCCTCAGTTTGTTTTGTGAGATTGAGAGTCGCTTATGGTTTGTCTCCCTCCCAATCCCTCCTACAGACTTTTAAAAACATGCCTCAGGATCGCTCCACCTTAGGACAAGAAAGTTGGGGTATTAACTGACCAACTCCCTTATTCTTTGGTTAAGGTTTACTGCTGAGGACATTAAATCCCCACCAGACATATTGGGGTCTGAGGCATTCTGTGCCCGTAGAATAAAGAGGTCCTCACAAAAGTCTTGGGCAAAGGGGCCAGGGCACTGAAGATAGCAAGCTCTCAATTATTAACTGCTGCCCCAAATGCTCGGTGACTTCCTAGGGCGGGTCTGAGTGGTTATGGGATATTTACTGTGGCTACTACAACCATCCCTTAAAAGAACCTCAACACTTGTGGTTTTCTAAGTGGCAGTCCTAAATGTGAGAAAATTTAAGAAACTGGTTTGATATTTACATTTGCTACATAGTTTTAATTAAAAAGGTCACAGATACTTCTTACCTAATAAGCAAGAGAATTTATAAAAGTTCAAAGATGGCAGTTCAGGAATTTTGCATTTTGTATTCGTGGCTCTAGTATTTCTATGAGTAAACAGGGTATGTTTCAGTTGTTTCCACTTGATTACTGAATAAGTGATTAGACTGAACTTATTCTATCCTTAAAAGAAGCAAAATGGTGAAAAAATAATGAATACTGTTTTTCTGAAAATAAATTGAAAAAATTTTAAAAAAAGAAGCAAAATACTTAATTGAGATTATTGGACAGTGATGTCCTTGATTAATCATTTTATTGAAGATGATAATTAATGGTCTCTTCTTGTCTTATAAAAGAGTGGGCCTAGGTTGCTAAATAGGTAACTTCTTTTCTACCGTGACAGATCATTGATCATCTTAAAAATCTCAAGTAAAAGACACAAAGGAACTTCATGGCAGGGTCAGGAGCTGACCACTTTGCAGAGTGGCTAGGACAAGGCCAAATGATACACAGGCTGAGATTTTACAGGTGCATGAACTATAAATAAACACAAGGAGACCAATCTGCAGGGAAGAAAAGGGCAGAGGCTCGAAGGGAAGCAGAGAGGACGCAGGCCGTGCATGGAAAAGGGAAAAAGAGAGATGGAAAGAGAATAGCTAGCAGTGAACCTCACTGATCTCCGATGTTTCCACTACTTGCTGGCCTGAGCTTTCTCTCCATGCCTCTGTAACGGCCCCTGCTTTAGTTCAGACTCCCTTAAGTGAATATCTGTCCCTGGTGTGCAGAGACCCAAAGGAAACAATGAACACATGATTGTTATTTCAGTAGAAACTGGAATAAACTAGAAAATCAACTAGTTGATCATTTAAGCTTATGGCATTGTGATAAAATCTGTAGGTCACACTCCTTGGGATTTGAAATTTAGCTCCATCAACTAATTACTAGTTTAGTGACTTATTGGCAGTTTTCTTAATTTTTTTTCTGTTTTAGCATTTCATATGTAAAGTATGCTTAATTCTAGTGCATACTTTTTAGACCCCAATATGTGCTTTTATATATATAGTGCCCACACGTGTAAATTTTAAGAACATTAAATATAAATACAAATACAAAATAATAAATATAATAGAAAAAAATAACAACATAAAATAAGAATATATATAAAATTAATTCTACATGTAAGTTTATGAACTATAAATTTTGTGACAATTATAACTTACTGAGGGCTGTTTGATGTGATGTATTAAGCAGGTCACTTTAGGCATCTCACTTAATTCTCACAATAATCCAACAATACAAGTATTTTTTAAGAAATATTTTATAGATTTGATTTATCTATTGTTTATTTCAGCAAATGTTTCTTGGATATCCTTTATGTATCATGCACTCAACATATTAGAGAACATTGAAAACTAAACTTTCAATGTCTCATAGTGTACAGATCCAAGAGCTACAATCAAACACAGGCTTATCGGAATCCAAAATCAAATGTTTTCCTTCAGCTATGGGACCACTCTTTCTTCTTAAATAAAATAAGTACATTCCCTTTGCTCGTGGGTTTGCCTCTCTCTCCTGGGCCACGCACAGTCTTTTATAATCAAAGTTCAGCAGTGACCTGCCATCATTTCTGCCCTACTCTGTTGACTGCACAGACCAATCGTGGCACAGGGCAGTGGGAAGGGACGAGAGAAGGCAGTAGATACCACCATCAGCTTCACTTGGGGCCATTTTGGAATCTGGCTCCTACATCATTTCTTAGAATAAATCCTAGCCTCTTCTCTATGATCCAAAAAAAATTGTATCCTCTTGGAAATTCCTAAAGAAAATATTGTGGACTATATACATGGTATTTTCTATTCACTCACTCACTTTGAAGTTATAACCGTTTCTTAATTCCTTAAACATATATCTGTTGAATATCTGCTTTTGTAAGCACTGACCTAGTTACTGTGGGGAAAATAAGGTCACTATTTTCCTGAAGTTTATAAACTATCTAGGAAAAATTAAAGTAAATTAGAACAATACTCATTTCTGACAGTGATTAGACCTTTGTGGGGGGAGTGAAAGGTAGCTGCTACTTTATATTGGCTGGCTCTCTTGGCTGGCCAAGAGAGGCTTCCATAAAAAGTTAGCACACAGGCTGAGATCTGAATGTCAGGGGCATCCAGCCATGTGGGGATCTGGGAAGAAGTTTTCAAGCAGAAGAAATAAGGCCAAAGACCACAAAAGGAGGAAACTTAGCATGTTCTGAGAAACAGGAAAGTGAAGTATTCATTGTGTCTGGAGTTTTCTGAACAACAGGAGCAAAGGAGTGATAGAAGTATATCATGGGGAGCCTGAAATAGCTTAGCAAGCTTTTTCAAGTTATTTTTATTTCTCTGAGCTCATTAATCAGAGACTCACTGAGTATATACACTGTGTCCCAGCACTGTGCTGTGTTCTGGGAATGCAGAACAAGCCCATATACTCATTTTGGAAAAGGAAGTCATACAAACAGTTACAACATCAGAGTAGGGTCCTTTCCAAGGATCTTATGGTAAGTGATAATTAATTCAAGCAATTTACCTTTTATTTTTTAATGTATTAAATCCACCAATATATTCGGGTCACCTCTGTGTGAGATGCAGGCTGTGTGATCTGGTGCTGCAGGTCTGAGACTGACAGCCCCAGTTTCACCTTTGACAGAAATAACTGTAGCTAAGGCCAGTTACATTTCGATGAAACTCCCCTCAGTCGGTGCACTCTGCACTCTAGATACAATCTACTCACTGTTCTCCAGGAAAATCAGTGACCTCATTCCTGCATATCCCAGTGAAGAGACATTCTTTCCATCCCTTCTAACTCCCAAGTCTACCTCTGCTTAAGTCCTAGTCCCTGCTCAGTGCTTGCAGATATTTCTTTCTCTATGTTAGTCTTGATCTCAAAGAGGAGCTCTTCTTATTTCTGCTCCAGATAACACACTTGTTCAAGTAAAACCTCATTCATGTAGTCTGTGCTTTGTATCAGAACATTTGTGGAAGTTTGAGGAGAGAAGAGGATTACGGACACAAGAAGAACATAAAGCATTTTACATTGAATAGACTTTTTCTTCAAGTCCTGTAGCACTCTGTAACTTGATTTCCCTTTGTGTGTGTGTGTGTTCTTATCCTGCTGCCCTGCCATCCTCTCTCCCCCCCAACCCCCACACCCAGCCAGTTCCTACTGATTGTCAACACAAACCACTTTGGTCCTTTCAAATATATCCTGCCTCATGATCCACCATATCCTCTGCATCCACCATTTTCCTAAGACAGATTCCCAAATTTCAGGCATCTATCTATATATTGCCTTTGTGGGGTTTAAAATACCCACATACCACCTGTACTATTAATTTTTTCCCAATCAAATTGCTTTGATTTTTTTAAAAGTAAATATGTTAGGAAGTACATATTTATTAACCACTGTATCAAGAAAATTAATATAATTTATCATAAATAAATGGAAACTCTAAAAAGTACTGTGTACCTATTAAAATTTAAAAACAGGCATTTCTATAACGCTTAAGTGCATTGCCATGCAACCAATTATACCTGCCACACACATTGGTAATCTCTCTTGTTTATCTCTCAAGATTACGTAAATATTTAAAAAGATGATAAAAGTGAAACTGCTTTGGAAAATAATGGGATTTTCTGGGGCACCTGAGTGTCTTAGTGGGTTAAAGCCTCTGCCTTCAGCTCAGGTCATGATGCCAGGGTCATGGGATCGAGCCCTGCTCAGCAGGGATCCTTCTTCCCTTCCTCTCTCTGCCTGCTTGTGATCTCTGTCTGTCAAATAAATAAATAAAATCTTTGGGGGGAAAAAAAAGAAAAGAACAGGATTTTCTTTAAAATAGCCTCTAATGGTCTCTTTCTGTGTCTGTCTTTCTTTCTCTGTCTCTGTTTCTATGTCTATGTATCTTTCTCTCCGTGTGTGTGTGTGTGTGTGTGTGTGTGTGTGTGTCTTTTTCTCTGTCTCTAAATGACAATGTATGCAAAAGTCCTTATCACTGGACCTTAATTATCCTGAGGGCTGAGCTGGAGAAATCTGCAAAGGAAATGCAGATTGCAGATGTGACTCCAAAGTCCTTGCTCAGAGTAAAACAGTTTGATGGAAAAATAACAGTATTTAGCAACAACCCTGAAAGTCAGTCTCCCTAATTTGAGTACTGCAAGTTCCTGCAAAGTGAAGTCAGTAGGATAGAAAGTCTGTTTTGGTTTGCGGGGCGGGGGGGGGGGGTAGTCTTTGAAGAAGTGCTCTCATTCCACACTCCTATATAAACAGGAAAACAGGAGTAGTAACATTTAACCAGGGGCTCTGCCCCATTACCTTGAGTACCCTATCTTTTATTTTTTATACAGGTTGCAAAGTTTGAAATTAAACTTTCTGATTAAACCATCAAAATGAACTAAAGGGCTTATTATGGGCCATGTCTCAAAAGAACCATGGTTTGTGGGATGGGTCACATTAACCACTGCTGTCAAAGGGCCAGGAGTCTTGCTTTGTGGGAATCACTCCCTTGTTTTCTAATGCCCAGCACAGAAGTTGGCCCAGAGGGACCTAGGAGAAAGTTTGTTCCTGAAAGGACACAAGTTCACCTCATTTGCCACCAAAACTTACATGTCCAGCCCTTTTTGCTGATGTCCAGGCATGGGAGCTTGTAACATCTGAGCCTGTGGCCAATCTGCCTCAGACCTGGGAGCCATAGGACCTACAAGTCAGGGCCACTGTGAAGATTAAGTGGTATGATGTTCATAAAGCCCTAGGAACTGGGAGGGGTTTCAGTAAATAAGCATTCCCCTCCCCACTCTTCCCGGATGGCCCCTCGCTGCACTTTCATAGCTCTTAGTTGATCCATTCAAATATTCAACCAAAATCTAATGAAAACCCACTATCTTTTGGATTAGCTAGTTTGATGTCCACACTAGACTTTAGGTTTGCTCTCTGCCACACAGGGCGCCTCAGCAAAATCCTTCAGTGTTCATTTTGGTAGAAAGACATACCATAATGACACACACAGCTGAATCTCCATCTTCCACACGCTGTATCGCATCTTTATTCATCTGAGGATTTGACCCATTCTGATCCTCCCCTTCTTGCACTTGAGCAATATCTGTGTCATTCATTAATGCTAGGAAATATAAGCAGCCCTAAGAAATCTCTTTACTGACTAAAAAGGTACCAGAGCTGCCCTCCCTGCAGAACAAAAGATGGGGGAAATGAATATTTGCCAAAAGGCACAGGCCAAGACCAGGAAGAAAGAGGGCAGTCTAGGACTTTTCTGGTGACTCAAACACCAAGCCAAGAGGTTATTTCTCCCTCCAGCTGGGTTGTGGTGCTCTCTGAGCAGAGAGATGCAATGACCCTCCATCTAACAGCTCATGTCAAGTTGGCAAAACAGGCTCTGTAATAAAATGCAATGTGATGTGGCATTACTTGGAATAAAATACACATGCTTTTGACTTCAGGCCATTTTTTAAAAATTCATTTATTCACACAGCATTTGAGCTGGCCACTGGATGGGCAGAGAAGGAAGTTCCAGACTCTGTACTTAAGAAAATATGTTTCGTTAAATCACCAGGCACTGAAATAAAAACTGAAAATAAAACCCATTTGAAAATCCTAAACATCCAACTGTTGGTGATGTGCAAGTATATGATCAATGACATAATTAAAGTCCCCCCTATCATTTATTTTGTACTTCATACGTTTAATATGTTAAAGACATTACATCATTATTCCTGTGAGACAGGGGCTATTATTAGCTTCATTGTAAAAGTAGAGAAAACTGAAGTAGAAAGAGATGAATTCAGGTGCCCTAAATCAAGAGCAAATGCATGGCAGAGCAACCATTTGGACCCACAGAGTCTGACTCTAAACCTGTGCTCCAGATCCTGTTGTTTCATCATGAACCTGTACAGAATTCATTAGTGGGTTGTCTAATTTTTGCATGCCTACTTAGATTGCTTCTTTTCTTCCCAGAAACACTGAAGAGCTCCACTTCAGTGTGCAGTTAAGTAATCTGGCATCTCAGTCTATCTTACACTGCCAAAGTTATATCATTCCATTGTCCCCTTCTGCTTCTCTATCATTCAGCTAGTTTTAACTGTAGGGAATGTGCAAACTTAGTAAGAGACAAGTTTGGGAATAGGCCATATCTAGTACTTGAATTTTTTTGGTCATAGATGTCACTGCTTTCCCAGCATTAGTCAGACAAATGATTCCTTTATAGAAAATCAAACTCAGTTGTACATGTATATTTTAATCGACCAAGTAGGCATTTCATAGTTGCTTACAATGACCTATGTAATAAATGCTTATCTCTCTGAAAACCTGGATGCTCAGCTGATAAAAAAGAATATATCACCCCTGCCTCACTATTACTCTATATATTATTTTCTTAAGCACCATAAGGAAATGATTCTCAGTGAATTCATTATTCCCAGGGAACAAAGAAACAACTTACTTGCTCTCCACTTATTTATGAAGTTTTATAAAATTCCTTTTACATCAAAAAAAAAAAAAAAAAAAGGAAGGGGGAAGGAATTTTAACTTGGAATATAAATGAATTTGACACCAGAAATTCTTAAAATATCCCTTTACTTCTTGCTTAGATATTAGCATTCCAAATATATGTTCAATATTGAGACTCAGCTATTGCCTCTTTTACAGAATTTGACAATAGCACTGTGCTTTATTAAGTTATGTCATGTTACATTAACGAGTTATGCTAGGAAACACAATAATATCACAAACACAGTAACTGAGTATATAGCATCCTAAAAATGATGATATAAAATGAAATTAGTCTAAGTAGAAATATTTTTGTATGCCACTTAATAAAGGGCAAGGAAAATTAGTTAACAGCATCAAGAATTTCAGCTTACTCCAAACCACCCAAGAAATAGGAAATGGTAACATTAACCATCTGATATTCACCATGAGTGGTTCTCTTCAAAGGAGACAACTGATGGACAGATGTGAATTTGGAAAAACCTTACTATAATGTCTTGATATTCTTAAAGAGTACTTTGATTTCAAAAGTTACATATATCATATCACGGAGTTCCGTGAGGCTAATGCAGAGCTAGGGAATTATTCTTGGTATCTTCACCATTTCCCTGTTGCTGGGCAGGGGGTCAGCATTTTCTCACCTGGCAAAATGTTTTTGCCGTAGGCCAAAATAAAGCACATACCTCCGATGTGGAAACTGCGTCAGGAGGATGAACACTCCTCAATGCAAACCTTCAGTGCTGAAACTTCTGCAGAATTTGCAAAGGGGTAATAGTATTCTACTGGTGCAAAACAAAGTACAGTGCAAGAAACGTTGGAATTTAAAATCAGATTCAACATTGTCAAAGTAACAAATTATTAAAGTTGTTTTTGAGGTGCAGAGAGGGGGAAAGGAGCACTGTCTCTGGTTTGGGGACAGATGATACAGTCGTGGTGTGAGGAAGCTCTAGGGTGGTAAGATAGTGTGGCTTAAGCAGATGGCCTCTGGAGTCATGGTCTTCGGAATTTAATTTTACTTCCTTTACTTACAATGAGGGCAGATTTCTCAGTTTCTGAGTATGGAAGTAGTAGAAGGAGGGAGGTGAACTTTGCAGGAGGGGGAGAATTTGGGTTTTTCTCTGCTCCAGAAACAGGACTGTAGCGGGAAGTTTGTAGAAGAGAGAAAGCAGACATAACCAACAGAGGGGAGAGCTATAGGCTTTTAAGAACTAAATATCCAATATTTGATTTCAAGGTGTTTGGATTGCATCTTATTCAATCCATAAGATTAGCAGAGGCACAAATATGGCCGTGGTGGTGCTCCCTGTAAGTGCAGAGTGGGGGGACCGAGGTGGAGATTGATGTCTATCTCTGTATGTAGATCAAGATAAGGAGCAAATTCCCTGTTTGCAGGGACACGAAGGTGGAGATAAATTAGGAAACACACCTGGAAAGGACACAACAAGGATTCTGAAAAGTGAGAATATCAGAAATGAAACTTTCTAAACCTGAAAATACAGCATTTCCTTCCCCAGTCCAGGAATTTGCAGGAATTTGGAAAGGCACTAAGCTTTTGTGTTTGTTTATTTGTTTGTTCATTTGTTTGTTTGAACATGGAGTGGCAGTTTATGCCTGTTTTATATCTTATGTATGGCAGCAACACCCCAGTTAACCTTTGGAAAGCAGAAGAGTATCACATTTGGGAGTGTGAGCTCTGGAAGCAGACTACCTCCTCTTCGGTTCTGTCCTGATATATAGAAACTGTGTGGCCGCTGGTCTGGTGCTGATCCTTTATAAACCTGTTTCCTTCCTTGTTAAGTGACTGTGATAGTGGTACCTGCATTCCAGGGTCATCATGAGAATTCAATGAAACTACTTCACTGAGTGTCTGGAACGTAATAGTTATATAGATGAAAAGCTATATAGTAGAGTTATATAGGAAGAATGAAAACTATAACTATATAGTTATATAGAAAGAAAAATAAAGATTTAAAATATTACAATAATATAATGCAGAGCAAGTGAATAAAAATCCAGTTAATATTATTATTCAGATTTCGAACAACTCAACTGTAGTATATACTGCATGAAGCATGCACATTTTCCTGGTGAATGTCTTTTCCTATCCCTGACTTCATAGGTGTCGTACTCCTGGTCTGGGTCAATGAACCCCCAGTACCCACAGCCTCCCTCCAAGTTTGAGAGTTGGCAGACCCCTGGCCTCCTTCTGTGTCAGGGACTGGTGCTGCCAAGCACATCCTCTGATTGTGATCCTCAGGCCTTGGCAGCAAATAATACAGTTTTCTCACTTTAATTAGGCTGAGATTCATTCCTACACATGGCAGCTGCAAAGATGTATTCTCCTTACAATGAGACACTGCAATACTTAGCATTGCTTGGACTTAATTTTAAGTACATTTTGGTGGCCCTTGTCCCTCCTCTGCACCTTGGTTGCTCCAGGAGAGAGCATATGGCCCTGTAATCCTTTAAAGCTTATTTTATGGGCCATTCTCAGGCACTTCCTGCTGGCCTTTGGAACAGAGCCTTGTTTGTGACTGCATTTTTGCTTACATTCCTGCCAAATGCTTCCTCCAAAACCAGCAATAAAACCACAGGATCCGATAAGCCACGGTCATCAGAATGGCTTAATGAGAGCAACCGCAACAATCGGGGTCTTTCACAACAACCTGCTCTGCAGGACTTATACCTTGAGCACAAGGACGGGCTGGGCAGGTCATCTTTGTAGCTTATGGGAGTTTCTCCAAATAATACAGAATTTGAGACCATCTCAGGGAATGATCTCACACTAAGCTGTTTTCCCTTAAGCAAAAATGGATAAGACAAAAATAGGAACTGGTAGTTCTTTTTAGCCTCTCCTCATAGAAGAATAAATCTAGAGTCTTGAAAGGTGTTACAGAGCAAAGAAAATCGCATTGAGTGCTCAAATGGCTACCTAATTCAGTCAGCCTTGCCTCAAAATACCTGAATTATATCATGTCTCTGGCTAGCAAAAAGGTACTTGAGGTAGAAGTTGGATACATAAAACAGATCTTGATCAAAGTGTATTCACGTGAGATGGCACTTAGTTTAAATAAGGCAGAATTATATCTTGTCTGTCATCTGTGGCTATTAAACAGTTTTAAAATCTGAATTATTAATTAAAACCTGTGAACTAGTACCAGTTTGGAATGGCCGTGTTCTGATAGCTAACAGGACTTGTATGACTTTTGAGAGATATATGGAAATTATTAAATACCCCATTGTAATCGTAAAAGGCAGGAAGAAATTATGTTGCCAGCAGATCCTATTATAAATGGAAATGAACACAGAATATATTAAGATATCAGTGGTCTTATCAACAGTGTGTTATAATGGCTTCTGATTAACACTGAGAACATGATTGATGTTACTGGGAATATGGCACACTGACAATGTGACACTGAGAAAATTCAATCCAAAGCTTGTTAATTTCATAGAATCATTCAATTTCTCATTACTCCTTTGTGACAGTTTTTGTTTTTGTGACCATTAAAAAGTAATGACAATTTGATGGGACCTTTCAATAATGATAGTAGGAAAAACATTTTTAAATCCTCACCTGTTATTACTAATAGAAAGAGAGACAATGAATACAATATATTGATTTTTGGTTTTATAAAGAGTTTGTTACCTTGATTCTTATTGAGTCACATTTAAAATTATGCAAACCCAAGTCACAAAGGACTCCCAAGTCAAGGCAATAGTTCACATCAACAGTACCAAACATATGTAGGTTGATTTAGTATTTTCCATGGCCAAAGAAGAAAGGACATGTATTTGATTAAAAATCTTTAGGAAACAGATAAGGCATTCCAGGTCCTGAATTAGTGTAAAGCTAATGACTAAGCAAAACAGCTGGAGGAAGAAAAGGGGGTGTAACTGGGGATAAGTAGAGTTTATTTTGGCCAAATATTTGTATTATTAAAAGTAGAGTACATATAAGAGTTACTAAATTTATGTATCAGATTTAATACATCTAGTTCATTGAACTTTTCATGGATGGAGAGCAATTCTATAAGAAAGAATACTCATTTGGTAAATAACATAGGTAAACAGCATGCATGCTTCAAATGGAAACATCCATGCACAAAAACTTTTATGGGAACCAAAATGTGCTATTTAACCATTTTTTGCAAATTCATGTATCTGAACTCTGTATCAGTCAGAGGAAAATACAGCGGCATGACCTAATCATTTGGTGTGTTGTTTTCATAATAATTACCACATACTAATTACTTCTTCTATAGCACGCTGTAGGTTAGACACTTTGATTCATTATTTTATTTAATCCCCATAACAACCCTGATAAATAGGTATATTTATTGCATCTTTTCCCTTCCTCAGTGATTTACCCAACACTGCCATCCATTTCATTGAGAAATTTGAAACCACCGGGAAAATCTTTCTCATCTAACCAGCAGATAATTGTACAGTCTATCCTGTATCAATAATTAATCTTTTGTCTTAATTCTGCCTTCCTTACAAAGGTCAGCACTTTCATAGGGGTTCTGATTGCCACCTTTCTGACTTTTCAAGAACTTTACCATAATGTGTGTCTTAGAATTCTCATCTCTTTCTTTACCTGATTTTTACATCAGTAGAGCACACCTGCCCTCTAAATTCTTCCCTATTCTTAAAATCTCACCTCCCATTCATAGTCAATTCTAAAGAGTTTGCACACTTGTGATCCCCATGTTCTTATCTACTATTTATCCCTCAATTCACTTTGGCCTTTCTCCATAATTTCACTTAAACTTCTCTTGTCAAGATTACAAGTGACCTTCATGTTGCCTAATAAGACATTTTTCTGTCCACATCTTATCCCATGCTGTAGACCCTGCTTTCTTCCTTCTTCTGCTTCTTCTCTCTGTCCTACTCTCTTCTTTCCTCCTTCCCTTTCCTTCCTTCCTAATCCTCTACTCCACTTCTAAACATTGGAGATTTTTAAAGTTTGATTCTAGACAACTGTCAAATTGCTCACGCCAAAAATTTTAGAGTCATCCCATGGGGATTACATCCATTCCTATGGCTTTAAATACTATATACATACTGATGAATTCTATTCTTATAAATCTGGACCTTGCTTCTCCTCTGATTTCAGTGCTCATATGTTATATAGCATACATGGCATTGTCATTTAAGTAATTCATGGATAAGACACACATAATATATACAAAATAGAAGTCTTCAATTTCTCTAAATCACACCAATAATTTATTGCAATTATACTCCAATAAAGTTGTTAAAATGAGCAAAAAATTACACAAATTGTAATCTTTATATATTTTTAAAGATAGAGAGGTGTAGGTAAAGATTTAATAATCTCTACTTCCATATGTCCCATTCACTCCCTTGAGACAATCAAGGTGAATATTAAAAATATATATTCTATTATTTTACCTATACCAGTTAAAGGAAATGGTCATATTTAGGTTTTTACTTTTTTTCTTTCACAATGGGATAATGACATAGCAATATTTAGCACTTTTTAAACTTAAAAGTATAACTCACTTTCTAAGAGCTTTCCTAGTCAGTCCTTTATATCTAACACATTCTTTCTAATCATTGATAGCCTTCCATTCTATGGATATTACAGATATTACTCAACTTCTGCACTGATTTATTATTCACTTGTTTCTAGTCATTCCCTTTATACTTTTAATATAATCCTAATGTAATACAATAGCCCCAAATGTTGATTATTGCAATTTCTCATTGACCCTTGTCCACTATGTGCCAATGAACAGTGCTTCCTTTCAGTATTGTGGCATTTCCCTGTTATTTTCTACCTCTAGGTTTTGAAACCTGGTTTTTGGTTTTTGTTTATTCACAAGGAATATGTTCCCTGTTCCATATCACCATTGCATGGCTGTCTCTTTCTCATCCAATAAATCTGCGTTCTATTCTTTTCACTCACAAGTTATGTCAGTGGCGTTAAAAGGTTAAACTGCTATAACACAGAGACCCCAAAATAAATGCCTCAAACAAGATAGGACTTGACTTGTCTCTACTCTAATGATCCAGAGTGGATGTTCCAGATAGGTGGAGTTGTACTCCATGCAGCCACTCAAGTATCCAGATCAAGAAGATCTTTTATGTCATTGGCAATCTGGGTGCTGGGGGGAGGGTGAGAACATAAATCTGTGGAGATTTCCTTTCACACATCATATATGGAAGTTTCACTTGTTTCTGCTTGCCACATTAATTGTAAGGATGTCTGAGACATGTATCCTATGCTTAGAAAACTGTATTTGTTCTATAAATCTACTCTTATGGAAGAAGGGAGAACACATTTTTATAGACAATAGCAGTCTTCACCCCACAATAATTATTACAATTTGTAAAGGTACATTTGTTCACTTATTTTTTAAATTGTCTTCTAGTTTTCCTATTTAATAATAAGCACAATAAAGGCAAGGTACATGCCTGGTTTATTTACTAATATGTCTTCTCTCCTTAGTACACTTCCTGTATTTTTAGTAGGGGTTCAAAACAAATGTGTTAAAAGAGTAAATGAGAGTATAATGGGATTTTACAGGTCAAAAAATTAAGTTCAGGAAAGTCAAAAACTACCTGTTCCTGGAGACTGAATGAGGAGTCCAGGAATGTGGAAGGATTTGTACTTCATATGGATGGTTTAACAATGTAACTAGTTAGCTTTCTGCTAACAGTGTATTTCTATTCTTCTTTGATGTTGTAGGACATTACAGCATTCTAAACAAGATCATGAAGCTTCTTTGTGAAGGAGTAGAATGAGAAAATTTAAAAATAGACCTTCTCTCTCAACAGTTCAATCACATAGAACTCTCTACCTCACACCATTCCATCCTAAATTCTCAGACTCCATCTGCACATCAAATACCAACCATTAATCAAGAGGGCTAGAGGACTGTCGCAAACTTGCTGCATACTTTTTGTTTTGTTTTATTTTATTTTGTTTTTTAAATCACACCTTCCCTGGGCAAGGAAAGTAAGTATGTGCTGAGTTTTAAAGATTTCCCGCTAGGCTACAAACTGCCAGGGAGAATAAAAGCAAATAGATAGTAGGTAATGTTAATAAATGTCTTCATCACATGCTCCATTTAACTATATGAAAAAGAAAGGAGAAAAGAAGAAACAAGAGTTTTAGAGATAATAATCAGTGTATATAAATTGACCATCAACTAAATCTTCTGGTCAGTCAAGTATGAGTGTCCCTTACTGTTAAGAATAAAAATAAGTTCAAAATTCTACTTTAAAATGTTATTTACTGCAAGATAATTCTAAAGCTGTTTTGTTTGTTTTCCAAGATATTGAAGACTTTGAAACCAAAACAAGAAGTGCAGTGTCCGTCCGAGAAGGTCAAGGTGTGGTGCTTCTCTGTGGTCCACCACCACACTTTGGAGGTATGGTGGGGAATAGTTTGGGTCACACCATCAATGTGGTCACTGGAGGAGTAAAGAAGGCACATCATGTCTTGAAGTCAATGGTAGCTCTTTAACAAGTCAAAAAGACCGGGAAGGCTCTTCATGTTCATCCTCCTGTATCTAAACAGTATAATCTAAATGTTTTTAAAAGAAATTTTTGTTTAAGCATGGCCTTAAGGAGTTGCAGCCTGGCACCCAGCATAAGCGCCAGGGTACAAAGTGAAATTGACTGCTGCTGCATTCTGATGCTTGTCACCCTGTATAACAAGAGACAATTTGTTTAAGCGCTTTAGGCTCAGTTTCCTCATCTGTAGAATTGAGACACTGATATCTGCACTGTAGTGCTTTCGTGAATATTAAGTGAGCTAGTGAATGTAAACCAATCAGTGTAATGGCTCGTATTTATTCAGAAAAGAAAGCTGAGATTGTTATTTCGTTGTTATTAATGACCTCCATGGAAAAGCAAATTCCAGCATTCCTCTTGGCACCCTCACTTTAACTATTGGAAGAGGAGAGCTACTCCATTAGTTAGAAGCAAATTTTGGATGGCACAAAATCAGAGTATCTCCTAGCAATGGTAAAATCATGCAGTCAATGACAGTCTCTGGTTTGTAAGAATCTGGATTGACTTGGGAATTAACCTGTTGCCAGGGACCTAAACCACCTACTGATTCCCTCGGGGTTGCATTTTGTCAAATTCCAAATGATTTGATAAAATTTGGTAGATTCTCAAGCAACAATGAATCTGGAAGAGGCAATATCACAATATCCATGGAGTCATTTCATTTGGTTCAATTCAATATCATACTGATTGTATGACAGTTACCTTAATAACAGCAAGTACTTACGAAGTAGAGATTTGAATACTTTGTATGTACTAACTTTTCAGTTTCTCACAGCAGCTTCATGAAAGACAAACTATGATTATTGTTTTACAAATGAGAACAATAATGTAGACAGAGGTTAAGTAACCAGTCCAAGATAACACAGCTGATAGGCAGCGGAGCCAAGCTTCAAATCCCGGCAGTCTGGCTCCTCAGAGCAGCCTTTTATACTTTATTTCCACTCTGCAATGGGAGGATTTTGAAAGCAAATATAACAAATTTTTAAAAATAAAACAGAAACAATTATATCCCTATATTAAACAATCTTTTAAAAACTTGGAAGCACTTTTCCATTATTTTCATTTTTACACAATCTCCTGAACTGCTGATACAAAAGAAAAGGAAATTCATTAGAAGGTAACAACACTTTATTCAGTAATATTAGAGTAGTATAGCATTATGCTCGCCTGAAATATTAGGTGAGAGTTACACTATTTTTGATGCTGAGATAAAATATTATTCCAGAGCATTGAAAAAAAATTGATGGTGCTTATTTTTTAACCATAGGGAAATTAGCTTTTAGTACTGTAACTTAAGATGACAAGATAGACAAAGCCATGTCTGTTTGTGCTGTCTGTCTGTGTCATTTTATGCTGACTTTGGTCAAAGAATCTTGACAGGATTGAAGATTGTTTTCACCTTTGTTTAATCTAAATAAAGGAAGCAGAAATGTCAAATATTTGTAAATGAAAGTCACATATTTTAAAAAGGCAGCCAATGGGGCACCTGGGTGGCTTGGTAGGTTTAGCATCCAAGTCTTGGTTTCAGCTCAGGTCATGATCCACTCCCAAGTTGGGCTTTGAGCTCAGGACAGTCGGCTTGTCCCTCTCCCTCTGCCTCTTGTTTCTCCCCTGCTTTCTATGCCTCTAAAATAAATAAAATCTTTAGAAAAAAATAATAAAAATTAAAAAGGCAGCCAAGTAGAAGCTTTCCTTGTTACCTTGTTACCTACCACTGTTAAAGTATAAGTTGATTATTTAGAGCATGTACCCCTTATAACGGTGTACCTCTGCTTATGCCATGAAGTTAAGTCACAGATAGACAAACACTGCCTTCAGTTAAGATCTTTTTAGTTGAATAACTAATGCCTGTTGCATGCAAGTTATGACAAACTTGTCTGATGCCAAATTTGATTATATCATATGGAATGTTTTAGCAGGATCCCAGGGGTATTTGTCAATATTGACTTCATCCAACTATTTTTAGGTATTTGGGTATATCCAGGTATTACAGAATTTTTATCCAGAGAGCTCTAGGATGTGTCATGGACTTCCTCATCTCCACAAGGGCAGAAATACTGAAATATTGTTCCTCTGTTCCTTATAGCTGTCCCAGATCAAAACTATGGGGAATATTGACAGACGCCATTTGACTCAGTTATACAAATAGTCATCAATTAGTTAGAAGGAGAAAGTATTAGTAATAGTGACAATGGCTACCAGTTATTGAATTATTATCATGAGCAAGCCCTATTAGAGTTTCCATTTATTTTCTCCTTCCCAGTATTCCAATAATAATTAAGGACAATAAATTTAAAATGAGGAAACCAAGACTCAGATAAACTAAGTAGATCAGTTTTCAGTTAGTAAATGAAGGCAAGATTCCAAAGCAGGAATTTCTGACTTAAAAAAAAAAAAAAAATACCTTTGTAGAGAAAGCTCTGTAGTTAATGGTTAAACCTCAGATTGTTTATCAATTTAAACACTCTTACACCTCCTGGGTTTGCTAAGAGTTCTATGAGTGTTTTTAACTGGCTCATTTAAAACAATTCCTTATTCTTCCTTTTCCATTCTCACCTTCCTGTGAAAGTGAATTGTGCCAAGAAAGACTTCAAGAATGCAGAGAAACATATTGGTTGGATAACCTTCAAACTGGATTAGTGGACAGCTGGTTTAAAGTGAGCCAAATTTACACATAGACATTTCTGTCTTTGTGATTTTTTTTCTGGATTAGTGCATATATGTATACACACACACACACGTATGTATATATGCATATGTATTTGTGTGTGAATATATGTATGTGTATCTATCTATATATTTCTTTAGTATATAACAATCTACCTTAAACTTAGTAGCTTCAAGCAACACCCATTTATTAACACATAGGTCTATATATCAGAAGCCAAAGGATGATGTGATTGGTCTCTCTACTCAGACTCTTACAAGGATAAAATCAAAGTCATGACCAGGTGGCATTCTCTTCTGGGAAGTCTAAGGAAGAATCCACTTCCAAGCTCTCTCAAGTTGTTGGCTAAATTTGGCTCCTTGATATTGTAGTATTAAGGTCCCCTATTCCTTGCTGCCCAGATGTCAAGGGCCACTGTCATCGTCTAGTGGATGCCCACATTTCTTACCATATGTCTCCCTCCATCTTCAGAGCCAGCAGCAAAGAATATCTCTCACATCAATTCCCTCTGATAGTTCAAATGTCTTTAGCTAGGGCAAGGGAGAAATTATATTAAACTTGCTATTATCAGAACATTGTGAGTTCTTTATATTTTCTCTCTAGTATCATCACAAAAAAAAAAAAATGGAAAACACTTCTTAACAAGGCAGGCCTATCATATACATTTTAGTGTGTTTTATAAAACAAAAACCAAAAATCAAAAAACAAGAACTATGGGAGAGTAAGAAAAATTATCAACTACATTGAATCCTATAAATTTACCCAGGGGCGTGGGGATAATAGCTCCAGGAACAAAACAAAAGAAAAACGTGTGTAGATGGATTTCCCATAGAAATGATTAGTGACAACTCAGTGAAATAGAGTAATCAACATAAGCCAAACTGAACAGATGCTGTTTTATGGATGTCCTTTATTATTTTTTTTTTCTGAAGAGACCAAAGGAGATCTGAATCCAGAATAGCTTTCTCATGGATGTTTCCTACCTAATTTTTAAAGTAACCACAAATTTGCTATCCTTCTAGAAAGAGAGGATTTACAGATAAAGTTTATTCTAGAGGAAAGTACTCATAGTGAAAAAGAAAAGAAACCCAGCAATAATTCCAGAACACAAAACTGGCACATTCTGCTTTACCTCTTATAAATGTGATATTTGGACATAAAACCAGAACTATTCCCTATACTCTGAGGAGAAACGTATATTTGCTTCCTTAATCCTATTGCTTAACTAGAGATAAACCCCATGAATGTGACTGAATGCCAGTAAAGCCAGATTAAGTCCTTGTTTCCATCTTCCTAAGAATATAATTCTAAAATATTACAGAGAAATATAAGTTTTACTGGAAGTTTTGTCTGGAGAACACAGAGAGTGCTACAATGCACATCTGATTGAAACCCTTTTTTCCCTATTAGACATCACTTTCCTTTCTCCTAAAGTCTCTTAACAGTAGTCTATGACTTATCTCGTCTCCACACAATCTCCAGCAATCCCTTCTATTGTCTATTATAGTTATTATCCTTAATTTGGATACCCAGGTCAGAAAAATACAAGTCTCCTAGTTAGCCTCTTGGTGCTTGGCAAAGGTAAAATTTGGTAGTCCGCTAAGTAAAGTCTTCTTTTCCTCTGCTAGGTCTCTGGACGATTCTAAGCTCTCTTCTCTACATCCGGGTTTATGTGACAGTAAGAGGCAATACACTATTTATTTTATTTATTCATTTGGGGGAGGGTCACTGAGCCTGGAGGTAGACTTGGAACTGCCATGCAGAGAGGTCTTTCTACCATGGGTTTTCACTCACCTCCAGGATGAGCTTTGATTAAGAGCACTGGTCACTGGTAACAGAGATTCTGCATGAGTCATTTGCAACAGCACTGAAAGCAAAATTTCAGACTGTTAATTTTTCTAATGGACATGAAACTCTTGAAGCCAAGGCTCTAGGTTCCATATGAAAATAAGTTGTCAATAGATTTTCATGGGTGCAGTGAGTTAGCCAAGCTTCACATGAAATTTTCTTTAAAAATGGCAGAGTGAAGAAATGATACATGTTGTCTAAAATAAGTAAGATCACCTTCACTGTGAAATAATAGTTTCACCATATCTAAAGTAAAGCAGATTCTTTCCCTTTATTGTCTGGATATAAAACTCTCAATCCAGGGCTCATAAAAATCATAGGTTTAAACAATTTGTTATAGAGGAAATATTCCATTGTCTTCAAAGATATAACTCTTAGGTTGGTAGAACAATTGAATTTATGCCAGTAGTTTGGATGTCTATGTCTGTGGTAGGAAGATAGCACTGTTGTTTGAGCCCAGCATTTGTATTTCCATCAATAAAAACATTGACAATTCAACAGAAATGGAAAATCATTCCAGCAAAAACTCCAAATTGTGTTAAAGAATAAAGAGGAAAGTTACATTGAGAAAAAGTGCTAAATTTCATATGCCCTTCTTTCCAATAATGTTTTTTTAAGATTTTATTTATTTATTTGACAGAGATTACAAGTAGACAGAGAGGCAGGCAGAGAGAAAGGAAGGGAAGCAGGCTCCCTGCTTCCCTGTGGGGCTCGATCCCAGGACCCTGAGATCATGACCTGAGCCAAAGGCAGAGGGTTTAACTCACTGAGCCACCCAGGTGCCCCGCCAATTAGTTTTTGTTGTTGTTCTTGTTCAGATCAGCAGTGTGTGTACTTTGAGGTTGCTTCAATATGTAAAAGGCAGATAGCAGAACAGTTGTCTATTGGTATAATAGTAACAACCATCATTACTGAACTTGTACTATATATCTACTCAACAAATATTTATTGTGTACATACTAAGTGCCATTCCTTTTAGTGAATTTTAAGGATATAGTGGAGAGCAATGTGACAAAGTCTTTACCTTCATGAATCTTAAAATAAACAATATAAAAATGTGGCAGATGGTAATAAAAGCTAGGGAGTAAACTAAATGGGGTAAGAAATAGTGGGTGTTGCCATTGTATATTCTGAGGCCAAAGAAAGTGTTGTTGGCATTTGAGGAGAAAACTAAAGGAATGAGAGTGAGACATTGAGCAAAGGCAGTTTGCACAGAGGGAACAGCATGTGCAAAGGTCTTGGCAGTAGGGCTGTGTCTGGCACGTTGGAAGAAAAGCAATGAAACCAGTGTGGATAAAGAAAGGTGAGCAAACAGGAGCATAGATGAGGTTGTAAGCACTACCTAAAAGATATTATGGAGCCTCTGATTTTTAGTGGGAGTGAGATTAGAATGCATTGTGTGGTAGTGAGCAAAAGACTGACGTGCCTTCTTTGAGTTCCAGTTTAAAAAGTTTATTCTAAGTAGACCATAAAGGGGCAATAATATAAGGAGTTAAAGGTGATTATAATGACTCAGGGGAGAAGTAATGTGGCTTGAAGCAGGATGATAGAAGCAGACAGGTGAACAAGTAACCATCTTCAGTATATAGTTAGAACGTATAGCTGAGATGATTTCCTGAAAGATTAGATGTAGAGTGTAAAGAGAAAGAGAGAAGTGGTTTTAGGTTGAGCAAGTGGAAGAAAGAGGTGCCATTTATTGGGTTGATACCAATAACAGGAGAGCAGGTTTTGGAATGGAGGAAATCAGGAATTTGTTTTGGGACATTTTAATGTTCAGATATCTGTTAGATAGAACAATGAAAATTTTGCGTAGGCAACTAGATTTATATATCTGGGGGAAAGTTCTGGTTTGGAGAACTAATATTGGTAGTTACCATTATTAAAAATACAAAATTTAACTGAATAAGTTTAAAGGTCTAATTGGCTTTATTCAATGATTGATGAATCGGGCAGCATATCATCTTACAAATGGAAAGGAACCCATGGGATGCCTGGGTGGCTCAGTTGGTTAAGAGTCTGCCTTCTGCTCAGGTCATAATCCCAAGGTCCTGGGATCAAGTCCCACATTTGGCTTCTTGCTTAACAGGGAGCCTGCTTCTCCCTCTGCCTGCCCCTCTCCCTGCTTGTGTGTGCTCTCTCTCTCTGACAAATAAATAAAATCTTTAAAAAAGTGGAAAGGAATCCTGAAGAGGTTCAAAATTAAAGACTTTTATAGGCAGAAAAAGGCAAGATAAGGAAGTTGTTTCAGCAAAGAATAGATTGTTTCAGGCAAGGTCACCTTAGTCTGGAGGATGGGTAGGGTCTGTCAGGTAGGTTGCTCACCTGATAGAAGGAGACCTGCTAACCAAGTAATTCCAAATTAACTGGTTAAGGGTCACATTTCTGAGAGAGGTTGAAAGTAGAATTGTGTTTGGTGTTAAGTTTTGGTTGGTGGACATGGCACTTAGGAGAGTGACTCTTTTTGGAGACCATTGTCTCTCTCTCTTTCTCTCTCTCTCTTTTTTAAATCACCACATAAATAGTATTTAATGCCACATGATTGGATAAGGTAACAAATGCTTCCTATATGCTGGACTCTCAGTTCAGCATCTTATGTGCCTTAACGCTGTCAAAGAAAATTTCTCCACTCTATAAATTAAGTAATTGTGTTAAAGAAGTTAGTGTTAACTTGACCAAGAAGACATATCTTGGGTTTAAATACCACTTCATTTATTCTGCTATCTAATTTGTTCTGGCATAATCTGGCCCACAACAGAAAATAATTGCTAAATCAAGTATAAATGGAAACAGCAAGTGTATCTGTATTAGAGAATATGTAAAGACCACCTAGAGACGTAAATTGATTTATCTAATATAAGTGTACTGTATTAGAACCAGAAAGATCATGTAGCTGACCAGAGTCCCATAGTTCATTTTCCTAGGTCCTGGGCTCCACGTTTCCTCTTCTACTTTCACAATCTTATTCTTTCCCGGTAAAAATGTTTTCCCTTGCTTGCTAACACGTCAAATAGAATTCTCATGTTACATCTATTTCCATTTGCATAGCCCAGGTTTTCTCAACATCAACACTCTTGACAATTTACAGTGAGGTAATTCTTTGTTATGGGGTTTGTCCTCTGTGTTGCCAAAATGTTTAGCAACATCCCTGGCCTGTGCCCATTTGATATAATAGCACCCCCTCTCCCAATAGGGAGAAGGAAAACATCTCCAGACATTGCCAAATATCCCCTCTCAGGCAAAATCATCCTTGGTTGAGAACCACTGGAATGACCCCTCACTTAACATTCTTTATATCTAGCTCACCTGTAGAGGATGGGAATTGAGAGGAACAAAGGAAGTGTAGTCCTTCTGTAATTGCCTCCCATGGCTTACCCAGCCTTCCTTAAAACTGGAGGTTTCTTAGAAGTTCATTCAGAAGCTGCCTGTGTTTTCATTCCTTCTCCAGGTAGGAAGTACTGGTACGCATGCAGCCCTAGAGTTCTTTGTAAGCTAGCAATAGCAGGAACTCAGAGGGCCTTTCCTTAGTTGTTGTTTGTAGGCCACAAATGCAGCTATCTCCATGATTCTGAACAGGAGATGTGTAAATCAAAAGGGATCTAATAAAATCTAGGTGGTTAAGCAGTAATTGTGGAACAAATGGGAACAGAAATCGGAGTGGTTGTAAAGGTGTCAGGGCAGTGTTCTGGGTTACATCATAAACTTGCTCAACACCAATATCAATGACTTCAATTCCAGAAAAGGAATTATTTTTCTTGGATTAGGTCTTTGCCACTGAGCTAGCATAACCATGATTTACCACCCGGCAGGCAGTCACATTTAACCCTAGAGCTCTGCACAAGGTTTGCAGTAAAGTACACTCATTCCAGAATATTCCAAAAGGGAGATTTATCCACTAAATCTGAGCACTACGCTTCAGATTCTTTATTCTTCTCATTTATTTTCTACTTCTAGAAACATGCTACCCATTTTGAGGCCTGTTTTACGGAGCCAATAGAAGTTCTCATTGTCAGTGTTTATCACAACTGGTCTCTTTCACGTGGGATACTTCCCCTGTAATAAAAATTATGTCCGATATAATGGGTACAATTGCATATATCTCTTGTGTCTGTACTTTAAATATTACAGTGCAAGATATAGGGCTATAAAAGATGTCAAAACACAATCATGCTCTAGGGAAAATAGGATTTGTTGTATGCTTGAGAGAGCAGCAGATAGAGTCTTCAGTTGCTTACTGCAGATCTGCCATTCCTAATAACATTAAAATTGTAGAGGATGGTGTCAATGTGAAACTACAGGCAATGCTTCAGGAAAGACCAATTATCATTCAGTTCTAATGTTACTGCTGAATCATCATAGGGAAAATGCATCACAATCATTAATAACAGATAAATGTCATAGATGGTGGAGAAAATATTTTAAAAATTCAATGGTTTCAACTTAAGTGGCTCATGAATTATACATTTAATTAAGAAAAGCCAAATGGGAAGAATTTTAAACTTCCAATTTGTAAGGTAGTTTTTTTTTTCTTTCCCCATTAAAAATACACAGATTAAGCATGACAGTAGCTGATGATGGAACAAAATAGATAAAAGCCCCCACTCAGCCTGACTATTTGGGGGGGGAATAGGAGCCCATGGGGAGAAGGGAGAAGGGAAGGATGAAAAATACAGTGACAGGAAGGGCTTGCAGGTTAACACATTCATCAGTTCACAGAGGAGCACATAGGGGTACCTGGATTCTAGTAACAGAGCTGCTTCTATCTTCCCCTCTGTTTACTCATCTATAAAATGAGAAGATTGGGCTGATAGATCATTAGGTCCCTTCCATCTCAGACATGCCATGCATCTATGAACTAAGGAATATCCTTTTGTTCAGGTTCCCACATACCACCTGAAGAGAAATATACAAGATGGCCACCATTTTATCAAACTCTGAGCCATTTTCCTTTCTGGTATGGTTATGCAGAGGAGATTGAGAAGTACCATTACATTAGTGATTTTCAAAGAAGTGTTCCAGGTCCCACCAGTATTACCATTCCCAGATAATTTGTTAATGATGTAAATTCTTTGGCTCCTTCCCAGATCTACTGAAGGAGAAATGGGGAGTGTAGAACCCAGCAGTTAGTGTTTTACCAAGTCTTTTAAGTGATTGTTATGCACACTGAGGTTTGAAGATCTGTCCCCTGGTGAGGCCATTTTGGAGAAAAGAATTATTTCCGTAATGGTTTGACAAATACATTCTATTCCCTGCTAATAGTAGCTATAAACACATTGAAGTAATTGAAATGACAGATTGACCTTTCATTCTATAAGATTCTGAGGAAACTGAACACAGGACACACAGTGCTGATGGCAGGAAGGGGACGGATGATCAGGAAAAGTTGTCCTAGTTCTGAGTAGGCTTTGATACGCACAGAATTTGGGTGTTTGGAAAGAAGTCTGAGAGTAAGGAAGAATGTTCCACAGGGATCATATTGACATAGAAGAAAAGGGTCAGTTATAAATAATAGAAAAGAAGAAAGATGGTATTAGGAAAAGAGCAAAGGATTTGGCATCTGAAAAATCTAGGTTCAAGTCCTCCCCTTTCTACATGCAAACAATGTGATTTTGGAAAATTACTTTTCTATTCCTAGCTCTAGTACCTTCTCCTATTAAATGCGCATATTATCAATAGCCAATTAGCTCCATAAAACAAAACTTAGGGATGATGAAACAGGTATGAAATAGAAGTACTCATTTTTTTCTTTATTATTCTTTATGTAATATTCCTTATATCTGGACCATTTTCTTCTGGCAGCTTTTAAATGTTCCACTCTTAGAGAAGGACTAGATCAGAAAGTTTTAGCAACTAAGGTGAAAATGAATTCACCAAGGGAGAAATGAAAATTACAGTCTCAGTTCTCAAGATTGTAGGGTAAAGAATAGGAAGATTTCTTAGGCATTAATGGCAACCTGTAATTTCTCAGTGAGAAGGGTTAACCTTGGATTTCAGAGAGCTAGAGCTTATTTTTCTTCCCAAATCAGCACTGAATAAAGATCCCTAAACTGAGACATGGCCCTGGGAATTTGCTCAAGATTGTCTTTATTTCATAAAAGGTTCAAAAGATGAGGAGTCACTGACAACAAGGGAATCTGAACTACCTTTTTTCTTCCTCTATATACTGAAGAAAAATTTACTATCTAGATACCTCTCACTTTCAAACAAAAACCCTTTGAGCATCTCTTTGGTGGAGACAGAGTAACAGGCTTAGAAGTGAGGCAGCAAAGGACATCAGTAAGGAAACTTAGAAGCAAGAGACCACATGAAATGATAAAAGACTCCAGTAGGGACTTGCAAAAGCAATGAAGTTTCAATACCCTGGAACAGGATGAGAATGTCAAAGCATATTTTCAAAAATAAAAAGTGAATTTTATTTATGCATACTTGATCTAAGAGCATTAGACTCTTAAGAGCAAAGGAATGTTGAGGGTAGAGTAGACTGTTCATAGAAACAGGTTTAACTTCCCATTCATTGCAAACATAGCTCATCCATCTTCTGCTTGGCCATCTCTAATGATAGAGAGCTCATTACCTCACAAATCACCTCTGTTACAGCTCTGAAGTTTAGATTGGTCTTCCTGATACTAAGGCCCATAGGGCTTTCTGTAACCTCCAACAACCAAAGTCCTATTTTTGCCTCCTGGGCATCAATAGGAAGGGCTCTTTTTAACCCTTTCTGCACATGACAGCAGTTCAGATCTATGAAGACTGCTCAATTATTCTTCACCCTGCCCCCAGGGTAAAAATCTAAGTTTTTATCATTTTCTTTTGTGACATAACTTCTGGTCTTTGCTGTATTGGTTATCTGTCTCTTGATAAACTTGAGAATTTGAATTCCCCTTTTGGTAAAGTGTGCTCTGAACATAATATTCCAATTCAGCTATATGAGCCATTCATAGGGTGTTAAAAATACAGATTCCATGATACTTCACTCAGATATATGGAAACCAAATTGCTAGGCATAGGATTAGCTATCTGTATTTTAACAAGCTTCCTTAGTGATTATAATGTGCTCTGAATAAAACATAATACTCCATTCTGAACAGTTCAGAGTAAGAATGAAAAATATTATTCATTATATTGTTTCACAAGTTGTAAATCATTCTAGTGTTTGGTTTTCCTGACACTATTCCCATCCTGTTTTTTTTTTTTCTATTTACACAAATAATACATAGTAGTTAAAAATTATAATGTGACAGAAACATACTATGTAGAGAATAAAAATTTTTCCCCTCACCCTAAGAAAACCTCTATATACGTTCCTAGGTTGTTAAATTTAATAATTTGTATAAAGACACACAGATCTGTATAAAGACACACACATACATACACATACATATACACAGCATTAACCACCTTGATTTGCAGCATGCTTTTCACATTACCATACATCTTGTTTTTTTTTCTAACTGAACACTACTTTTATAGGTTTAATGCCACTTTGTACATTTTCACATTCTACATGTAAGTGGCATTTTTGTTGATTGTTCTCTGACATATCATCCTATCCTATTTTCTTCTTTCCTGAGAATTATATCAGAGTTCTGTCAATATAGGTGAATTCATTTTCACTAAAATAACTTATGAATCGTTGTTAGAATGTAATACTTTAGCTCCTCAGCACTATTAATGGTCTGTTTGTAGACTCACTCTTTTTCTTTCTCCCTCTTCCCTTCCTTCTCTCCTTTTGTGCTTTCTAAAATCTGTTCCCTAAGTGTACCGTCTGTGCTTTATTTTTCCCTATGTGAAAGAGATGATAAAGATGGCAACATCCCCACTTCCTCATAAGTTTTTCTATATAGATCAAATTTAAGGTCAGAATAGCTATTGATCTGTATTGCCTCCTCATCCTTTAGAGAATTTAAATACTGTAGAGTTAGTGAAAAAATGTTTCTGATAGTCTGCTTCCACCTGGGGTAGATTGCTAGGATGTATCAGAAATAATTAGTCATTTTTGGGTCTATCATATCTTTCTTCTGCACCCATTTTTAATAAAAGTGCAGATGACAAATATGACCCATAGCCTCTGCCTGAACTGGGGCCCCTAGTTGCTTCGACTGTTCTTCTATGAGCTGTGATTTCCTACTATGTGATTTCTGAGTTCATCTGTACCTGAAGGTGTTTTCCACCTGTGTATTTCCCTTCTTCACCCCCAGCCTCTGTGCATTTCACTTACTTTGGAGTCCCAGGAGACCCAGTTATAGTCTTCCATTTCCCTAGAAGTAAGTTCAGTTCTACCTTGTTTCCATGATTCATACAATTTCTTAGTCTTCAGATAGTACCACACTTAAAAGCCTTAATCCACAAGAATGTTTGTCTCTGGTCGAAGATTTCTGGCTAAATTTTTTTTTAGACTGACATGTTATTTGTACAAAATATGGAATAACTATAACTCTCACATATCTCTCGTGGAGAGGTCAGCAGGTACAACAACTATGAAAAATTCTTTTGTGGTTTCTTATAAAGTTAAACATACATCTGTCTACCTTATTTCTCACTCCTAGGGCCTTATCCAAGAGAAATGAAAATGTCAACAGATAGTCATTTCCACTAATACCACTAATGGTCCCAAGCTGGAAACAATCAAAATGCTCATCAACAAGAAAGTGGCTGAACAAATTGTGGTATATTTATAAAATGGAGTATTACCAGCAATAAAAAGCAAAGAAGTACCTGATAGTCACACAACATAGGTGAACATTAAAAAAATCCATGTTAAATGAAATCAGACACAAAACAGTTTAGTATGGACATCCTTTGGACTACATATTGAGAGAACTGTTTTCATGTGAGCATTACTGGAGAAATACATGTGTATTTTAACCCCGTGATATTTTATATATGTTACAGCTGTTCTTAATACATTCATCCACTTATTCTCTTGGCATGCCCTCATTGCACCCCTAAATACACAAAGCCAGTGATGGGCAGAATGACTATGTCATGTATCATCCAAATTTGAATATAAGGGAATATTACAATTATACTAGGACAGCAGGCATCAACTGGGGCACAATTTTATTCTAATTATGGAGAAGAGGGCACAGAACTTCCAGATAAGAATAAATACAGTAAGGATAATGCTTATTTTTTTCTGTTCCCCAGACTTATCTTATGCATGGACCTTCAATGATAACCCCTTATATGTTCAAGAGGACAACAGGCGGTTTGTATCCCAAGAGACAGGAAACTTATACATTGCCAAAGTGGAACCATCAGATGTGGGCAACTACACTTGCTTCATAACAAACAAAGAAGCACAGAGAAGTGTTCAAGGACCGCCCACTCCATTAGTGCAGCGCACTGATGGTAAGATGATGAGCTATCTTGGGAATATACTTTCGCTTCTGAGGCCTGGGGACATCTGTTGAGCTTTCAGCTTCCCTCTGGTTCAGAGGAGCCACATCATCAATGAGTTGAGGTTCAATTTACAAATACGATGGAAATCAGATACTGTAAAAAAAATATAATAGAAAATTCTATAATTCACTTACATGGTATAGTTTATATGACTCTGGGTATATCATGCCATTTCTTCACTGGCATTGGAACAGATCCTTTCCTTGCTTAAGGAGCATTTTATATAAAAAAGTTTGTTTAAGGGAATAGGCGTGTGTGTGTGCACGTGTGGGTGCTGCCAAACTTCTTAATGGAGTAATATTGTTTTCAATGAGCATATGATGCAGCCTTTCTTTAATGCCTCTTCCTTTTCCATAGTTGTCTTTTTTGTTCACCCTTTATTTACCTGGCTGGCAAAATGGGGAAAAAAATTCACATCCAAGGAAAGCAAAGCAAGCAAACATTAATTATAAGCATTCCAAAGAGGAATGAAACACTATTCATGCTAATTATATTCCTCCAAGGAACATAATTCAAATTGGTCTCTGATGAGTTTTTTAGTTTAGTCAAGACATAGCTGGCACAAGATTTAGAGAACTAGAAAACTTAGGGAAGTCATCGAAGTAGAATAATCCTCTAGTCGATTCTTTAATTAAATATTCACAGTGGTAAATGTAAAGATAGAAAACCTGTTGATGCATTTTATGATCAGATCTGGACTAGAAATGTAGTACCTCATAGAGTTTTCTTCTCTCTGAGGATTTTAAGAGCAAGAACATAATGCTAATGATGGCTAACAGAATTATGGAACTAGCTCCATGCGGGGAGTTCTTAGGACAGAGCTTTTATAATCACTAACCACCCAAATACACTTGGATAGTCTTAGTTCAGAATATAGCAACCACTAGATTTATTCATAAGTCCAATTTCTGTCCTCCAGTGAGTACTCTGTTCATGAAAGAAAGTGCTCATAAGCCCATAATATGCATAGAAATTCTACCATATTTTTCCTTTTCCTGGTCTACTTTTAGTTTCTCCTTCTCCCCTTCTTAAGTCCTTCATTCTTCTATCCCCTCTATTATCTTTAGTGCATACACGGTAAAAACAGATCAGAAGAATTATACTATATTAATGTTAATAGTATTAATATAAGAAATATCAAACCTCTTCTAAAAGTAGACACTCAAGAAAAATCAGATGTCAAGAAAATACGATATAGAAAATTTAACTAGTTCGCTGAACTAGTACTCTGTACTACCTCAACCATAGCTTCTTTGAATGTTTGGAATGATCAGGTCTTAAAAATCAAGTATTTTTATTTGATACATATTTTGTAAATTTTATCTTCTGTGCAGTTGTACTGGCCACCAGTAAATCATTTACCTTTGGAATAGATTACTCTGGCATTTGGTTTATAAATTAAAAAAAAAAAATCAGTTTTTTGAGGAATCTTGATTTGCCACTTATTTCATTAATTAAGTTAATGAGGATAGCCTAGGGATATATTTCTGCTACACCTCTGGTAGGTAACATATTTATATACATTAGACTATTGTCTTATTCTTAGCCCATATCCACAATTCCTTGTTAAAAAATTTAAAACTATAAAAACAAATGTGTCTTTATAAGTGAACAGCAAACTCATTTAGCAGTAATTCCTTAATGAACTGACATGAGAACATTTATGTCTTTATCTCAATTATTTTTATTAATTTGTAGATTTTGTTGCAGAAATACTGTTATTTTCTATTAAGAGACCTCCTACAGTGTTAATGAAAATTTCCTTATTCCTGAACAGATCTGCCCCAGTGAGTTCCATGAAGGCGTAATAGATCTGGATATCTCTAGAGAAGAAATGTTCTTGATAATTCAGAAACATTTTAGAATCTAGGTACATTCATTTCTTAATTGGAAGACAAATTCTTTGTAAGATCCTAATGTGGAATATAGGGAAATTTGGGATGCCTCTATTCTGACACTCTGATATATCTTAGATATTGCTTTTTTAAGCAAGAAGAAAATCAACTAATTCCTTAAATAGCATCATGTAGTTTCTTTGCCCTCTATCACTCATTTAAGTCTATGAAAATGTTGTTAATTGAAGTACAAAATAATCAGTTTTTGGTTAATGAAGCATTTACTTCACAGAAAACTTCTATTCTCCAGAAATGCTGCTAGCTCTTTTGATATTTAACAGGTGTGATGGGGGAATATGAACCAAAGATTGAAGTGCGTTTTCCTGAAACTATACAAGCTGCAAAGGATTCATCTGTAAAACTGGAATGCTTTGCCCTTGGAAAGTAAGGTTTTTTGTTTTGTTTGGTTTTGTTTTGTTTCTGGTTGCTTAATTTTTTTTTTAACCTTTTTGTTATTCAAACATTGCTGTAAGGTAAATTACCAAATAGATTTCAAATGCTGGGCAAAAGTGGAGCTTTCTGATTGGAATTTAAACAAACGTGCCTAATACTCTAAAAATGATTGGACCTGCAGTTCTCCCCTAAACGTGCTGATGTTTCCTCTAGTTTGAGCATAACGAGTCCCATTTGGGCAGCATCTTGCTGAGGAATATATGTACTTGTATAAGATGGTGAACAAGTCACGAAATCTCCAACATATCCTTCACTCCATCTCATCCTACATCCAGAAATATATTGCCTGGAGTGTCCTCTTGCTTAATTAATCAGCAGTTCTCACAAAGGAAAAAACCTGCACTGCAGATTTCCAAAATAAAACTAATTAAAGGCCATTGTTCATAGTGAATCATTAGAATTGAGCAAAACCTGCCCTGGAAGTGGAGGCACTATGTTTTACTCAGATAAGTGTTTATCAGCCAACAGGTTTGGAATGCTTTGAAGCCAGCCAAATATTTGCAATTTTGCATACAATATGCAGACATCTCTTAGCCTTTGGGCTATATTCAGTCTTCATTTTTATGCCTCTAAATACTAGTACTCAAGTAACGAAGACATAGATAGACTAGATGTGTGTTTTTAAACTGTGTGCATATGAATTACCTGGGGACATTGTTAAATTGGGATTCTGGAGGTCTGAGGTGAGGCTCGATTTCTCCATTTCTAACATGCCTCCAGGTAATGATGATTCTTCATTCCTATAAAACATATTTTGAATAGTAAGCAACTCGACCCTATCAAATTTGAGGGTTTACTTATAAATACAGAGTGTCTTCCCAGAGTGGTCATCACATTTAGGAAAAGTAATTTGCGTTCCAAGACGTGAAAAACATTTTGAAAAGTTCCCATTTTGTTATTAAGTAAATATGAAGTGGGAGAGCTAGGTTCTTGTCTCACAGAGTCAAAGAATGAGTCTCACTGACAAAGAAAAGTGAGTGGAACAACAGAATTTTATTAAGCAAGGATACAGAGGGGGAATAAAGCTCCCAGGAGTGAGGAGGGTCACAGTAGCTTTGGGCTGAGGGCTTTGAAGGTTGCTCTTTTATTGAAAGCTGACCAGGGAACGTAAATCTTTTTAATACTGACAGCATTTTTGTGTAAGCAGGACTAGTGATAACATCTTTAATGGCTTACTTCTTTTTAGGGTCTATTTATTCTTTGTTGGACACAGGTGAATGTCATTAAAAAAGCCGCCCCTGCCGCCCCTCCCACCCCCGTCCCCACCCTTAGGGCAGGGTGGTATGGTCCGTTCCCTTCTCTCTTGTCCCTTTTTCAGACAGACTGAGCATCCAAACAATGCTGGTTACAAAATCTCTCTAAGTTCCTTTCTATACATGAAATTTTGTAGTTCTTTAAGTTACATTTCTCAAGTTACTCATTTTTCAGGTTTTTAAGAGGCCGTATTTTATTTTCATACAGTATTGGTCCTATAGTGTTTGTCCAATAAATAATTACTGATTAAATCATGCTTAAGAAAGTGACAAATGGGGACTTTCTGTCACAGCCTTTTAAGATATGATGAACTTTCACCATTTTCAAGCTTTCTCTGAAATTAAAGTTTGTAAAAAAAACATAAAATGTCAGCAAAATACTCTGAGAACTAGACAATTTACTTAAAAAGACCAATGAAAGATAGCATCTGAAAAGAATATTTATAGCTGATTCTATCATATTTGGCATCGGGAAATATGGATTCCTGTAATTTAAAATATACTCTTACATGATAAATAACTTTGAAAACTATTGAGCCTGGTTCTCAAGAGTCTTATGTAAATAAATTCCATTTGTTAAACATTTATAAGTAAGAAGTTAGATTTTATGTATATATTCTATCTACGTATAATCCTCATAATTTTTCAGGGTATATCATATTTTCATTATATATGAGAATACTGAGGCTCAGACTGAATAAGTAACCTGTTCAATTTCAAGCTCCTGTTGAGAATGCAAGGGCAAGTCAAACCTAGTCCCACCTGATTTTAAGTTCTGAACTTAGAAACTTTTAAATAAATGATTAAGCTAACTGCTTGTGAAACCAGTGAAGACAGATTCAATTCACAATATTCTCAAGAGTTGTCTGTTAGCAAACATACTTCTTAACCTCTATGAATTTCCATATACTCATCTAAAAGGTGTTATAATGATCTCTGCCTTTTATGTTTATTTGGAAGTATGGGGTGGATAATACACATAAAAAACATTTAGCACTAAGCTTTGCATTTAGGCAATGAACACTGAATTATTTGAACCCAAAATACAAATTCTGTTATCTTTTTGTCTAACCAGTGTTTGAGTTAGTGGGATTGATGGGACTAGAAAGAGGTACCTCAGAAGGTCTACAATTCTCAGCTCTGCAGTTCATTCCTTTTCTCTCTGTCTCATACGGATGGCAGTATAAGAGTGAGCAACAAAGAGGGTCAGTTGTGGAGTCGAAAAGAGGAGCAGACAAGAAGAAAACTTAGTTGATCAGTATAGGCTTTGAATTGCTCACATATCGGATTTCCTAATTTTATTTATGTTTACTTTTTTTTTTTCTTAAGAATTCAAACCTACAGCAATGTTGAAAGAGTAATAGCTGGACAATCATGTCAATTATATATGTCCTTCATCTGAACCAACAAAGTATAAATCTTTGCCACCTTTCCTTAACTTGTTTTGTCCTTTGCATGCTCACTCTCTCTGTCTCGTCCCCTCTTACCACACACACCCATACCTGTACCCACACACACATGCCATGCATCAAAACATGGGTGGGGGCGCCTGGGTGGCCCAGTGGGTTAAAGCCTCTGCCTTCGGCTCAGGTCATGATCTCGAGGTCCTAGGATCGAGCCCCACATCGGGCTCTCTGCTCAGCGGGGAGCCTGCTTCCCCCTCTCTCTCTGCCTGCCTCTCTGCCTACTTGTGATCCCTCTGTCTGTCAAATAAATAAACAAATTCTTAAAAACAAAAAAACAAAAAACAGATGGGTGATAAGTTATATCTTGGCCTGGACTTTTTAAAAGATTTTATTTATTTGACAGATAGAGATCACAAGTAGGCAGAGAGGCAGGCAGAGAGAGAGAGGGAGAAGGAGGCTCCCCACTAAGCAGAGCACCCAATGTGGGGCTTGATCCCGGGACCCTCTGATCATGACCTGAGCCAAAGGCAGAGGCTTAACCCACTGAGCCACCCAGGTGCCCCATTTGGCCTGCATTTTTTAGAGGGATATGCCACTCAAAATGTTGCTTAAGATCCACACTCCATTTTTGGCTCAGCTTGCTATGAGATGGAGGAGTGGAGGAAAGGAAAAAGGTAGAGTCAGGAAATATTGACCTTCCCACTTCACCATACAACTTCACTCTTGAACTGTTATGGATACGTGCTATAAGAATTCACTGGGCGTAGATGGAAGGAGTAGATTAATAATCCAAACAGGGGAATCAAAACCTTAGAATATATGAGGTAAATTGTTGAAAATTCTCAAATGGAATGATTTAGAAATAAATTAACTCCTCTCTTTAATAACCTCATGGTGTGAAAACAATCAGGACATTAAAACATGGCAAGTGGTCAAGCTGCATATGGTAAAATTTATTATGTTAAAAACATGTGGGAATACCTAAACTTCTGATATAATTTTACTAGTGATAATTGACTAAGGAAAATTAAAGTTGAAAAAATAATAGTTAAAAACAAACAAACAAACTCTCTTACTGTGTTAAATCTTATGGTATGTCCATTGCTGTACATGAAATAAAATGAAGAAAAATGGAAAATGATGAGAATTACTTCATTAAAAATTGCCAAGGAAATAACTGATTTAATGGAATATAATCCATAAGATTTTATGTGATAAAATCAATGTTGAGATTATTTTTATTAAATTAAGTCACTAACATGGGATTGAAATTCCTTGGGGTTAAAAATGGAAAGTCCAAAGCATCCACTTGGTCGAAGTGATAGTGTTAAAATACGTTGGATAAGAAACACATATTCTGTGTAATTCCAGTGGAGCTACATTTCTCATTTCTTCAGATGGACAATATGTATGTGAAAATATTTTGTATACATTTGGAAAACATTATACGTTAGTGAGCTACTAACAGTTTTTTATATATGCTTGCCAGTGATTTTCAGAGAACAAATTACATGGCAATTGAAACACTGCAAACATACTGAACATGCTTTTGTAGTTCATTATAAAATATATTTACCAAATGCTATACCAACTTTTTAAAATTTGCACAATTAGTAAACATAGAAAACAACACATTCTTTCCACAATACATTATATGCTTGGCATAAAATAACAATCTGAACATGTTAAAAATCAAACCACTTGCTTTATAAATTATAAACCTGTTATTTGCAGTGTTTTTATAAACTCTATTAAAATGTTTTTTTTTCCTTTTTAAAAAATTTTTATTTTTTATTTTATATTGCCATGCTGTATTTGGGCTTGTTGGGTTTTTTCCCCCCAAATGTAGGACTTACTTTGTACAAATCAATTTAAATCTTCTAGTTCACTTTCTGAGGTGCCACACTTCATTATAATATGTTCAATAAACACAAAGCTGAGCAAAACTAATTTGAGGAGGAATGAAGTCAAAGTTCTCTTTCTTATTAGCAATGTTTTTAAATACTTTTGTTAAATAACTGATGAATACTTTTTATGTTAGAAACTATATCTTCATTAAGCAAGGGTTTTATATGTTTTGATAAGAGAAATAAATAGAGAAAGGGAAGGAGGAAGAGAAGGAAGGAAAAAGGAAATAGTAGGTGAATAGGTGAATGTAAGGGAGAAAAAAATGACAGATCAATGCTATATGCTATTCTTAATTTTTTTCATTTTCAGGACATAAGACAGTTCCTAAAATATGAACTGGTTTTCTTTTCTCTTTTCTTTTCTTTCCTCCTCCTCCTCCTCCCCCACTTCCTCTTACCAAATATCTCCTTTTTAAAAAAAAATATTTTTATTAACATATAGTGTATTATTTGCCCCAGGGGTACAGGTTTGTGAATCACCAGGCTTACACACTTCACAGCACTCACCATATCACATACCCTCCCCAATGTCCATAACTCAACCACCCTCTCCCTACCCCTATTCCCCCAGCAACCCTCAGTTTGTGAAATTAAGAGTCTCTTATGGTTTGTCTCCCTCCCAATCCCATCTTGTTTCTTTTTTTCTTTCCCTACCTCCCAACCCCCTGCCCTGCTTCTCAAATTCCTCATATCAGAAAGATCATATGATAATTATCTTTCTCTGATTGACTAATTTCACTCAGCATAATACCCTTTAGTTCCATCCACATTGTTGCAAATGGCAAGATTTCATTTCTTTTGGTGGCTCCATAGTGTTCCCTTGTATATATATACCACCTCTTCTTTATCCATTCATCTGTTGATGGACATCTAGGTTCTTTCCATAGTTTGGCTATTGTGGACATTGCTGTTATAAACACTCAGGGGCTTGTGCCCCTTCGGATCACTACATTTGAATCTTTAGGGTACATACCCAGTAGTGTGAATGCTGGGTCTTAGCATAGCTCTGTTTTCAACTTTTTGAGGAACCTCCTTTCTGTTTCCAGAGTGGCTGTACCAGCTTACATTCCCACCAACAGTGTAGGAGGGTTCCCCTTCCTCTGCATCCTTGCAAACATCTGTCGTTTCCTGACTGGTTAACTTTAGCCATTCTGACTGGTTTGAGATGGTATCTCATTGTGGTTTTGATTTGTATTTCCCTGATGCTGAGTGATATTGAGCACTTTTTCATGTGTCTGTTGGTCATCTAGATGTCTTCTTTGCAGAAATGTCTGTTCACGTCTTCTGCTCGTTTCTTAACTGGATTATTTGATCTTTGGGTCCTGAGTTTGGTAAGTTCTTTATAGATTTTGAATACTAACCCTTTTTCTGATGTGTCATTTGCAAATATCTTCTCGCATTCTGTCGGTTGTCATTTGTTTTTGTTGACTGTTTCCTTCACTATGCAAAAGCTTTTGATCTTGAAGTCCCAGTAGTTTATTTTTGACCTTACAAAGAAAAATTTAAAAAGCAAGGAACTTACTTTTGGCGATATTTCTAGGAAGAAGTTGCTGCAGCTGAGGTTGAAGAGGTTGCTGCCTGTGTTCTCCTCAAGGATACTGATGGATTCCTGTCTCACGTTGAGGTCTTCCATCCATTTTGAGTCAATTTCTGTGTGTGGAGTAAGGAAATGAAATGGTCCAGTTTCATTCTTCTGCATGTGGCTGTCCAATTTCCCAACACCATTTGTTGAAGAGACTGTTTTCCATTGACCATTCTTTCCTGCTTTGTTGAAGATTAGTTGGCCATAGAGTTGAGGGTCCATTTCTGGGCTCTGTGTTCTGTTGCATTGATCTATGTGTCTCTTTTTGTGCCAATATCATACTGTCTTGATGATGACAGCTTTGTAACAGAGCTTAAGTCTGGAATTGTTATGCCACCACTTTGGCCTTCTTTTTCAACATTCCTTTGGCTATTTGGGGTCTTTTCTGTTTCCATATAAATTTTAGGGTTGTTTGTTCCATTTCTTTGAAAAAAAAAATTGATGGTACTTTGATAGGGATTGCATTAAATGTGTGGCTTGCGGGGCACCTGGGTGGCTCAGTGGTTAAGCCTCTGCCTTCAACTCAGGTCATGATCTCAGGGTCCTGGGATCGAGCCCCACATTGGGATCCCTGCTTGGCAGGAAGCCTGCTTCCCCCTCTGTCTCCTTCTGCCACTCTGCCTACTTGTTATCTCTCTCTCTGTCAAATAAATAAAATCTTTAAAAATAAATTAATAAATAAATGTATGGCTTGCTTTAGGCAGCATAGACATTTTCACAATATTTTTTCTTCCAATCCATGAGCACCATGAGCATGGAATGTTTTTCCATTCCTTTGTGTCTTCCTCAGTTTCTTTCATGAGTCCTCTATAGTTTTCTTAGTATAGATTCTTTGCCTCTTTGGTTAGGTTTATTCCTAGGTATCTTGTGTTTTGGGGTGCAATTGTAAATGGGATCAACTCCTTAATTTCTCTTTCTTCTATTTTATTCTTGGTGTATAGAAATGCAACTGGTTTTTGTGCATTGATTTTATATCTTGACATTTGACTGATTTCTTGTCAAGTTCTAGCATTATTGGAGTGGAGTCTTTTGGGTTTACCACATAAAGTGTCATATCTTCTGCAAAGAGTAAGAGTTTGACTTCTTCTTTGCTGATTGAGATGCCTTTTATTTCTTTTTATTGCCTGATTGCTGAGGCTAGAACTTTGAGGAATATGTTGAAAGCAGTGGTGAGAGTGGACATCCCTGCCATGTTCCTGACTTTAGGGGAAAAGCTCTCAGTTTTTCCCCATTGAAAATGATATTTTCTGTTGGTTTTTCATAGATGGCTTTAATGATATTGAGGTATGTACCCTCTATCCCTACACTTTGAAGAGTTTTGATCAAGAAAGTGTGCTGCACTTTGTCAAATGCTTTTTCAGCATCTATTGGGAGTATCATGTGGTTCTTGTTCTGTCTTTTATTAATGTGTTATTAATGTGTTATTTATTGATGTGTTTTATTAATGTGTTATTAATATATAATTAATCAATCATTGATTGATTTGCGGATGTTGAACCAACCTTGCAGCTGGGGAATAAATCCTACTTGGTCATGGTGAATAATCCTTTTAATGTATTGTTGGATCCTATTGGCTAGTATTTTGGTGAAAATCTTTGCATCCTTGTTCATCATGGGTATTGGTCTGTAATTCTCCTTTTTGATGGAGTCTTTGTCTGGTTTTGGGATCAAGGTAATGCTGGTCTCATAAAATGAGTTTGGAAGTTTCCTTCCATTTCTATTTTCTGGAGCAGTTTTAGAGGGAAAAGTATTAATTCTTCTTTAAATGTTTGATAGAATTCCCCTGGGAAGCCGACTGCCCCGGGCTCTTGTTTCTTGGGAGATTTTTGATGATATTCTCAACCCCCTTACTGGTTAGGGGTCTGTTGACGTTTTCTGTTTCTTCCTGGTTCAGTTGTGGTAGTTTATATGTCTCTAGGAACGCATCCATTTCTTCCAGATTGTCAAATTTGAGGGAGTGTAGTTGCTCATAATATGTTTTTATAATCGTTTGTATTTCTTTGGTGTTGGTGGTGATCTTGCCTCTTTCATTTGTAATTTTATTAATTTGGGTCCTTCCTCTTTTCTTTTTAATAAGTTTGGCCAGGGCTTTATCAATCTTATTAATTCTTTCAAGGAACCAGCTCTGTTTCATTGATTTGTCCTACTGTTCTTTTGGTTTCAATTTCATTGATTTCTGCTCTGATCTTTATTTTTTCTCTTCTCCTGATGGGTTTAGGCTTTCTTTGCTACTTGTTTAGGTGTAGGGTTAGTCTGTGTACTTGAGACCTCTCTTGTTTCTTGAGAAAGGCTTGTACCATTATATATTCCTCTCAGAACCGCCTTTGCTGTGTCCCACAGATTTTGAACAGTTGTGTTTTCATTTTCATTCATTTCCATGTATTTTTTCAATTCTTCTTTAATTTCCTGGTTAACCCATTCATTATTTAGTAGGATGCTCTTTAGTCTCCATGTATCTAAGTTCTTTCCAACTTTCCTCTTGTGATTGAATTCTAACTTCAGAGCCTTGTGATCTGAAAATATGCAGGGAATGATTCCAATCTTTTGGTACCAGTTGAGACCTGATTTATGATCCAGGATGTGATCTATTCTGAAGAATGTTCCATATGCACTAGGGAAGAATGTATATATGTGCGATATCCATATGGTCCAGCGTGTCATTTAAGGCCTGTATTTCCTTGTTGATCTTTTGCTTGGAAGGTCCGTCCATTTCATTGAGGGGGGTAATAAAGTCCCCACTATTATTGTATTATTGTCAATGTGTTTCTTTGATTTTATTAATTGGTTTATGTAGTTGGCTGCTCCCATGTTAGGGGCATAGATATTTAAATTGTTAGATCTTCTTTTTGGACAGACCCTAAAGTGTTAAATGGTGTCCTTCCTCATCTCTTAGTGTAGTCTTTGGCTTAAAATCTAATTTATCTGATATAAGAATTGCCACCCCAGCTTTTTTTTGATGACCATTAGCATGGTAAATTATTTTTCACCCCTTCACTTAAAATATGGAGGTGTCTTTGGGTCTAAAATTATTTCTTATAGACAGCATATTGATGGGACTTATTTTTTATTATCCATTCTGATACCTTGTGTCTTTTGATTGGGGAATTTAGCCCATTTACATTCAGGATAAATATTGAAAGAGATGAATTTAGTGCCATTGTATTGCCTGTAAGTTGACTTTATTGTATATTGTCTCCATTCCTTTCTGGTCTACTACTTTTAGGCTTTCTCATTACTTAGAAGAGCCCTTTCAATATTTCCTGTAGGCCTGGTTCGGTGTTTGCAAATTTCTTTAACTTTTGTCCTCAAAGCTTTCTATCTCTCCTTCTATTTTCAGTGACAGCCTAGCTGGATGTAGTATTCTTGGCTGCATATTTTTCTCATTTAGTGCTCTGAATATTTCATGCCAGTTCTTTCTGGCCTGCCAGGTCTCTGTGGTTAAGTCTGCTGCCATTCCAATATTTCTACCATTGTATGTTGCAAACTTCTTGTCCCGAGCTGCTTTCAGGATTTTCTTTTTGTCACTAAGACTCCTAAGTTTTACTATTAGATGATACGGTATTGACCTATTTTTATTGATTTTGAGGGGTGTTCTCTGTACCTCCTGGATTTTAATGTTTTTTCCCTTTGCCATATTAGGGAAATTCTCTACTATAATTTGCTCCAGTATACCTTCTTCCCCCTTCTCTCTTTTTCTTCTTCTTCTGGGATCCCAATTATTCTAATATTGTTTCATCTTATGGTATCACTTACGTCTCAAATTCTCCCCTTGTGGTCCAGTAGTTGTTTGTCCCTCTATTGCTCAGCTTATTTATTCTCTGTAATTTGGTCTTCTTTATCACAAATTTTTGCTTCTGCTTCATTTGTCCTAGCACTAGGAGCCTCCATTTTTTTTTTTTTTTACACCTCATTAATAGCTTTTTAAAATTTCAACTTGATTAGATTTTAGTTATTTTATTGTTCTACAAAGGGATTTTATTTCTCCAGAAAGGGATTCTCTAATACCTTTCATGCCTTTTTTGAGCTCAGCTAGCACTTTGATAATTGTCATTATTGTCATTATGAACTCTAGTTCTGACATATTACCAATGTCCCTATTGATTAGGTCCCTAGCCATCCATACTGTCTCTTGTTCTTTTTTTTTTTTTTGGTTTTGAATTTTTCTGCCTTGTCATTTTATCCAGAGAACAATATACGAATGAGAGACTAAAATACTAAAAAAGTGGCAAAGCCCCCAGAAAAATATACACTAACCTAATCAGAAGAGACCCAAAACTCGGTGGAGAAGAAAGGGAGAAAAATAAAAATAAATAAATAAAAAAGTACACACACACATGCACACACATTAGTGAATACATTGATGAATAGAAAAGAGCCACCCATTTGATTTAGTGTATATTGTGGTCTCTTAGAAGAAACTACCTCCCAGCCAGAATTTTAAAGAAAGAAAAACTTAGAGGAGAACACAGGCAGCAACCTCTTCAACCTCAGCCGCAGCAACATCTTCCTAGGAACAATGCAAAAGGCAAGGGAAGCAAGGGCAAAAATGAACTATTGGGATTTCATCAAGATCAAAAGCTTTTGCACAGCAAAGGAAACAGTTAACAAAATCAAAAGACAACTGACAGAATGGGAGAAGATATTTGCAAACGACATATCAGATAAAGGACTAGTGTCCAGAATCTATAAAGAACTTAGCAATCTCAACACCCAAAGAACAAATAACCCAATCAAGAAATGGGCAGAGGACATGAACAGACATTTCTGCAAAGAAGACATCCAGATGGCCAACAGACACATGAAAAAGTGCTCCATATCACTCGGCATCAGGGAAATACAAATCAAAACCATGATGCGATATCACCTCACACCAGTCAGAATGGCTAAAATCAACAAGTCAGGAAATGACAGATGCTGGCGAGGATGCGGAGAAAGGGGAACCCTCCTACACTGTTGGTGGGAATGCAAGCTGGTGCAACCTCTCTGGAAAACAGCATGGAGGTTCCTCAAAATGTTGAAAATAGAACTGCCCTATGACCCAGCAATTGCACTATTGGGTATTTACCCTAAAGATACAAACGTAGTGATCCAAAGGGGCACGTGTACTCGAATGTTTATAGCAGCAATGTCCACAATAGCCAAACTATGGAAAGAACCTAGGTGTCCATCAACAGATGAATGGATCAAGAAGATGTGGTATATATACACAATGGAATACTATGCAGCCATCAAAAGAAATGAAATCTTGCCATTTGCGACAACATGGATGGAACTCGAGCGTATCATGCTTAGCGAAATAAGTCAAGCAGAGAAAGACAACTATCATATGATCTCCCTGATATGAGGAAGTGGTGATGCAACATGGGGGCTTAAGTGGGTACGAGAAGAATAAATGAAACAAGATGGGATTGGGAGGGAGACAAACCATAAGTGACTCTTAATCTCACAAAACAAACTGAGGGTTGCTGGGGGGAGGGGTTTGGGAGAAGGGGGTGGTATTATGGACATTGGGGAGGGTATGTATTTTGGTGAGTGCTGTGAAGTGTGTAAACCTGGTGATTCACAGACCTGTACCCCTGGGGATAAAAATATATGTTTATAAAAAATAAAAAATTATATTAAAAAAAAAGAAAGAAAAACTTAGATAGATAGATAGATAAAGGTAAACATGATGAGGGATTGAATATGATTGTAAAGATAAAAATTTAAAAAAGATTCTAAAATAGGAATTGATAAGAGAAGTTGGTTGGGGGGAAAAAAAAGAGAGAGCATGTGATCAGGCTGGAGACTGGAACAAAGACATGTGCTAGATTTAGTGTATATTTTGACACATTAGAAGAAATTGTATCCCTGAATTTTAAAGGAAAAAAAAAGCCTACATGTTTACAAAAAGTAAAGTTAAATAAAATGAAGGGATAAAATATGACTATAACAATGAAAATTTAAATAATTTTTTCACAAAAGTTATTGCTAAGATAAAATAGTTAGAAAATGTTAAAAGAGGAAAGGTTAAAAAAGAATAAGAAAAAAATAAAATTAAAAAATATTTAACTTTGCAAGACTAATGGATCATGGGAAAAAAGCCATGAATTCTATGCATTGCTTTCCCCTCACTTTGGAGTTCTGCAGTTCCCATTGACTGGTGAACTTGGTCTTGGATGGGTGATCTTGCTAATCTTTTGGGGGAGAAGCCTGTTGCAGTGATACTCAAATGTCTTTGTCTGAGGCAGAATTGCACTGCCCTTGCCGAGGGCCAGGCTAAGTATCTGCTCAGGTTCACTCTCAGTAACTTTTGTTCCCTGAATGCTTTCCATATAGCTTTGTAGGATGGGGAATGAAGATAGTGGCCTCCCAGTCTCCAGCCTGGAGTTGCCGAGAGCTCGGGGCCCCACTCCTCAGTGTACCCTCAGAGAAAAGCAGTGAATCCCTCCCATCTGCCTGGTCTCCAGCCACACTCCAAGCTCCCCCAGCCTATGACCAAGCATTTCTGTCTTTGGTGCACAGTCTCATTTAGAGTCTCCAAACCCAGCAGATTCCTCCCACACTGCCATGCCACTCCTCCTGGAGGAGAAAGGAGGGGGTCTCTCCAGATCTGCCACTTATGGTATCCTAGCTCGAAGAGTATGACCTGACTGTGCCTTGGATCATAGTTTAAGGTAACCCCGAGCTGAGAGCTCACTCTTTGGCTCCATCTCTGTAGCTGGATTCCCCTTTCCAATACCTGGCAGCTCGGCCACACTCAGACACCCCCAGTCTTTCTGTGACCCTGTGGGTGCTGAGATCATACTGTCCCTGCAAGGGCTTCAGTCCTCTTAATCTCTGGATTAATGCCCCTCAGTGGAGCAGACTTCAAAACGTTCTGATATTGTCCTCCACTCCTCTGCCACTTGCTGGGAGCCAGCCCCTCACCCCACATCCTTTCTTCCCGTGGCTTGGGATTCACTTCTCTGTACATCCTGCCTTCCAGAAAGTGGTCGATTTTCTGTTCCTAGAATTGTTCCTTTTCTCTTATATCTCCTGTTGAGTTTGTAGGTGTTCAGAATGGTTTGATAACTCTTTGCTCTGGTAGAATTGCTTCTAGAATTCTTCCTAGAATTGCTCTTCTTCTCTTCTATCTTCTTCTCTTCTACCCCCTGTTGATTTTGTAGGTGTTCAGAATGGTTTGATCACTATCTAGCTGAACTCCTGGTGCCTAATGATATTTCATTCTGCTTCTCCTCTGCCATCTTACCCCTGACTGGTTTTCATTAGATGTTTGTGGAATGCAGCACATACATACTTTCATAATTGGGCAATATCTCCCTTATTCCTGTGGAATACCCTTCTCTTGAATGTGTAGCTTTTTTTTGGCACTTGTATCATGCTTGGTGTTCTCTGAGCTTCTGGACTCTATGATGTAGTACCTGTCATTAATTTTGGAAACTTCCCAACCATCATCACTTCCACTATTTCTTCTATTTATTTTTTTTCTTTGTTCTTTTTCTGGTATTTCTAATAGACGTCTGATGCACCATTTACAGTTTCCTACAATTCTCAGACATTCTGGGTTTGTGGTTTTGTTTGTTTACTTGTTTGTTCCTCATTCTTTTTTTTTTTTTTTTTCTCTTTGCATGTTGGTTTGGGAAGTGTCTACTGATGTTTCTTCTAGTTCACTTATTCTTTCCTCAGTCATGTTCATTCCACTGATAAGTCTATCAAGGAATTCTCGTTTGTATTACAATGGTGTTTATATTTAGTATTTCCTTTTGGTCATTTCTTACAATTTCTTATCTTGGCTTACATTAACCATGTGTCTTTGTATGTTCTGGTTGTTTTGTTTTGTTTTTTCCATTAGAGCCCTTAGCAGATTAATCATAGTAATTTCAAATTTCTAGTCTGATAATCCCAGAATATTTGCCATATTTGAGTGTGGTCCTAATGCTTGTTTTGTCTCTGCATACTGCTTATTAACATGCTTTCTATTATTGTGGTGGTGAATCCAGAGATGAGGTTTATCAATTAAAAGGAATTGAGGTTACTAGATTTATGTGTGAGGTTTATGTTTATCTAGCAAGGAGTTAATGTGTGTTTACTGTTTTCCACTTTTGTTTGCTACAGCTGTGGTGTCTGAGGCTAACATTTTCTCGATTGTTTTTGTTTGTGTCTCGCTTGTTTTCTTTGGGTTTCCCTAGAGATTCTTTTCTTGTATAGAGTCTGAGGTCTGTGGTTCTCTCAGCTGTAATCCCCTGCTATTATGCAGGATCCCTATTGATGATATGAAAGTCCTTGCTTGCTAATTCTATCATCTTCATAATTGTGAATTTGTGAATCTGTTTCTGTTGACTTCTTTTTTTCCTAGTCATGATTCTCATTTTTATGCTTTTTAGGTTAGCTGGTAATTTTAGATTGAATTATAAACAGAATGGATGTTATGTTGCTATGTGCTGGGTTGTGGTTTATTTATTTAAAGTATTAGATTTTATTGACAGGAGTTAAGTTACTGTAAATCTGCTTGATCTTTCTATGTCTTATTATTAAGCTCTGGTAGACTAGCTATAGAGTAGATTTTAGTTGAAGTCTAGTTAACTAGTAATATGCATCCCCCTACTGAAGGGCCAAATGTTTACAAAACCTCTTTTCTGAAAGCTCAAAGGAACTCAACTGTCTTGTAACCCTGTTTGAGCTCTGAAAATTGTTCTATGTCCAGTCTCATGTGACACAATTATGTACTTTCTTTTCATAATCCCATCCTCTCCAATACTCTGTAGTCCTAGTCCCTCAGTCTTATATGTCTCCTCAGCTCAGTGAAACATTCATGTCCTTTTTAGATTCCCCTTCCTTATTCTTTCCTCTTAAGAAAAGTGCCCACCTGTATATAGAAAGCCAGGATACCAAGGTCTTGCTTCATGTCTTTCCTTTCCTTCAGGGATCATAGTTTTATACCATTCATTGTTATATTTCTGAAATCAAGTTTGTTTCCTGTGTAATTGTCCAGTTTTTTCATTTGTTTTCAGCAGGAGGCTGGGTATAGTCCCTGTGACTTGAACATAGTTAGAAGCCAGGTATTATTAATTCTAATTGTGAAGGTGAATGCAGTGAAGTTTAGAGAAATTAAATGACTAGATCAACATAAATTTTAGATCTGGAATTCAAATCTAAATCTCACTGATTCTGACTTCAGAACTCATACTCATAGCCATTTGATATTTACATCAAACTATCTTTTAATGTATGAATTCATTCCCTGTGTGTAGAGGCAGTTAACCCCAAAGCTATAAATGTTTTCCTAACAAAAGGCTTGAAAATTTCAGTAAAATGTTTAAAAGATTTTACCTAGGGAATGGAATTATAAACCTATTTCCCATTTAGAGTCTCTGTAATTACTAACATTTCAGCAACAAGTGAGTTTTATCTTTACATATTCAAAAAAAATATTCAAAAGTTAACCTTTTTAAAATTCAGGCAGTTTTTTTAATGAGAAGCAGTATTTCCAAAAAAATCAATCAGGGCCATTGACGAACATACCTGTACTGGTCTGTATGAGATGATGGCAATATCTACCACTTATAAAAATCTGGGATAGATGATTAGAGACAAAACAGAAAGCATAGTTTCAGTCACAGCAGCTCATGTGGGAGGCTGCTACAGTAGGCAGGCAGGGACACTAGAGAGTGAGGAATAGGGACAGCTGACTAGAGTATTTACTCATAGAACCTAACCATCTTAAACCACCATAGACTAGGATGAGTAAAGAATAATTAAAACATAACTTCAGATACCTGCTTGAACTTTAATTGCCATGACTTTGGGAATATGTAACTCACTTTCTATGTTGGGGTTTCAGAGCTGACATGATCACAGCTTTCAACTCTCAGCTTTGTCTCATTTGTTTAACATGGCAGACTCTTAATTATCTAAGCTGTAAATTAACTGTATTGTAAAACACCCTGAGAAACTCTGTGTATAGGTGCTATGCAAATGTAGTATGATTGACTGATAGGTCTCAGTGTCTCCTGTTAGGAAAATATAGGCCTTTGCTCTTAGTGAAGAAATTAAACTGATATCCCTCATAACACTTCTCCTGCTCTTATAAACAACCAAACATATTTTCCTTCTTTTTTTTTTTTAACCTGAATTTAGTAACTTTGCTGTTAGTGCTCAGAAATATGAATAAAATTAGTAGCAGCCCTGAATGTTCTATGTGTCCAGGAGTCTTCACACAGGACTATATTTATGTAAACATGTATATCTTATTTCTTTTTTCTAATTTATGAAGGAAAAGATACCCAGCTTGACTATTAATTTCAAGCAATAAATGTGAAGTTTCACCAAGATATTTATAGGTAATCCAGAACTCTCAGATGAAGAGATTCTAATACCCACTTTTTTCCTTACATGTATGGACATCACTGCAGATTATTCCCCAAAATGTCACTGTGGTATCGCAGGATGACAATAGTATTTTCAAATCAAACTAGATATGTTCAGATCTTCTAGGCTTTTAACAGTTAGCTTTAAATGAAATCAAAGGGGTATCTTAAACCTTTCCTATTTGGATGTCTTGTAAGTAATTTGGCTTTTTTTTTTTTTTTTTCTCCTCATTGAATTGAGTATCTGGAGAGCAGAATATTTTGTGTATATCTGTGTATATTTTTTCTGTATATTTCTATGTATAGGTTTTTTTGTTTGTTTGTTTGTTTTGTTCTGTTTTGTTCCATTTGCCCCACACTGAAATGCAATCTCCAGGTACTTGCTAAATGTTTTGCATATTATCAGAATACTAGGTTGCTTGGCATAAACCAGTAAACTCTGGCAAATTCCAAGGTAAACTCCACAGAATACCCCCCTCTGTTGACTGTGCATGCAAATCTGGGGACTGACAAATATTCAAGCCAATCATTAAGAAACTGAAAAACATTAATCTTCAACAAACACATTCATATGTACTCACCCAAGGACTGAATGACTTATTAGTGGATTCACTAACATTTCAATGCAACATTGTGTTCTGGAAAGAGTGTGGACTTTGAATTCAAAAAGTTCAGTATTTAAATCCTAAATTTTTCTGCCCATAGCTAAGCTGCTATGATCAGTTTGCTTATCTGTAAAACAAAGGCAAAATTAGCTAGCTAGATACATATATACATAGATATGTAGATACATAGATACATAGAGTAGAATTGTTTTAAGGACTGAAAATACTATTAAACTTACCTACTTACCTACCAAAGTATCTGGCCCCCAAAAGGCCACCAGTAAATAGTAAGTTTTATTTATTACAGACATTGTCAGTGCTACTTTATCTGAGGAGGTAAAAAGGAACACACAGGAAGGAAACTAGAGATCCCTGCATTATATTTTTGTGCTAACACAATTCTCAAGGACTTGCTCAGAATAATGGATTTACCATTTCAAAATTCTGTGGTTAATAATGTGTATAAGGATTACTGTTATCCCCTCAATCACTCATTTGGCAAGTCAAACATAACTATATATTAACTCAGGAAATATGCTTAGGATACCTCATTCAATCATTAATTCCTTTATTCCTTCATTTATTTAGTCAGCCAGTCAGAAGGAATTCTCCAAGCAGCAGACAAACTATGTGCTGGGGAGATAAAGATTATGTATAGGCCGTGGGGAGCTTGCAGGCTACTGAAAATAGGATGGATGAAACAACACATAATAACACATTTTTCTTGGGATCTGCTCTTTCCTTGCAAAGTTTAAGTGAAGGAACATTTGGGATACTCATATTAAGCTATTATTTAAGGGGTCCTTTGTATCTCTGAGAAATAGGAGATTCTCGCTTCTCTTTTTCCTCCTTTCACCAATACTTTCTTTTAATTAATAGACATTTTAATAACAGTTTTAGAACAAAAAAAATGAGCTGATAGAACCATGAAATCCCATATAATCCCACACATTTTCCCCCATTACTAACATTTTACATTAAGATGGTACATTTGTTTCAGTTAATGAACCAGTGTTTTTACTAGAGTCCTTATGTCAAATTTCCTTGGTTTTTGTCTAACATCCTCACTTTATTTTATTTACTTCTTTTTTTATTTTTTTTAATTTCAGGATCTCATCTCGGCTACCATGTTACATTGAGGTTTTCTTGTTTGTTTCTTTGTTTGTCTCCCTAGGCTCTTCTTGGCTATAACGGTGTTTCAGACTTTCCTTGTTTTCAGTGACCTTGACAGTTTTGAGGAGTGATGGTCAGTGTCGTTGCAGGATCACCCTCTGTTGAAATTTGTCTAATATTTTCTTCATATTTAGATTGAGGTTATGGGTTTGGGGGGAAGAAGAACACAAAGGCAAAGTGCCATTTCACCACATTATATCAAGGTTACTCCTCTATCAAAGAGATTTATGACTGCCGATGTTGGCCTTCATCACTCTGCCGAAGTAGTTTTTGTCAAGATGCTCCTCTGTAAAATTACTGATTTTTCTCTTTCCATGTTGACTCTCTGGAAGGAGGTTAGTATATACCATCCTCACTTAATGAATAGGGAGTCATGCTTCACCTCCTGTAAGGTACTGAATCCTTACAATTTATTTGGCATTCTTCGTATGGGAGATTTGTCACGTTCCACTCCCCATTTACTCATTTATTTATATCAGTACTGATTAGTGGATATTTATTTTATACTTTGGGTTATAATCCAGAACTACTTTATTTGTTGTGCTGTTCATATTGTTTCTATAAATTATTTTGTAAAATGTTTTTTTTTTTTTAAATCTTAAAACCATAAACTGTGAATGTATCTGCAGGTCCTTAAACCATTGTCTTTACCCTCATTTGTGACAATGGGGACATGTGAATGTGTGTTTTCAGCCAGCCTCCTACTGGTGGGCACTTATTTTCCTTTTATTTTGTTTCCATTTTTTGTCGCCACGAATAATGATGTAATGAATACTCTTGTGGCTGATTTTACCCATGCCCATAAGAACTTCCTTGGTATATTTTTAGAAAGTTAGAATTATTGGGTTAGAGGAATCTAAAAAGATAAGGATTCTGAAATGTGTTGCCAAATTCTCCTAAGAATGCTTGTAAATGGGCCACTTTCACAGATCAGGGACCCAGCCTACAAGTTGGGCCTCTTTTGATTTTACAGGCTTACTTTGAATGTAGTGTCAAACCTTCCTTTTTTTTTTTTTTTTTTTTTTTTTCCCATAGCCATAAATTGGAGTTGACAGTGCTGTTTCTAAAATTAAACTAATGTAAAGGCTCTAAAACTCATCCAAGAAGAATATATGTGCTTCTGGAAGGAACTTATCATCCTTCCCGTCCCAGTCTATCACCACCTTTCTCAGGAGACCTACATTTCTTCCTTCTTAAATAATTGGCAATTGCATGAGATTTCAGGTCCAAAATGGTACTGAGCCAAAGGAAAAGAAGTAACTTGCTTCCTTTTTTCCAGCTGACCTGGAAAACGATAATTTGGTTATGGTGTGTGAGGTTCTGGAGGCCTGTGCCCCATGAAATTTCTAGGTCTTGACTTTAGCTCCTTTATTGGAATCTGGAGGCATCTCAGTAGGTCCAAAAACAAAACAAAGCAACTCTATCCTTTTGTCTTCTGAACCTTGAACAAAAAGAACTCTATTCACTAGTTGTGAAACAAATTAGTTCATTAGATGAAGATTGTATTTCTCAGTATATCCTAATACATCCTAGTAAGGTAACTCATTTTATATCTGATTAGTTCATGTAGAAGCAGCAAAGCGTGATGGTTAAAGCTCAGTCTCTATGAAAAGACAGACTGTGATTCAAATACTTTTTTAAGTTCACAGTGTGATATTGGGCATGTTGTCCAGCCTTTCCTAGACCCTGTCTCCTTATCTACAAAATACCAGTAACAGTAGTCCTGTGTCTACTAGTATTGTTACAAGGTTTCACTGAGGCACTTAATACAGTGCCAGGCATCTAATATGTGCTCAATACATATTAGATATATTAATGGTAGAATGATTAAATGTTAGCACACCATATGTAATGTTTCCTTTACTTCTTTATCCGAAAGCATATGGTTATAAGCAGAGCTAAAGTCAAGACCTTGAAATTTGACGGAACACAGGCCTCCAGAACCTCACGTACCATAACCAAATTAACATTTTCTTTACTTTAGAGCAGCATAATGTTCATGTGATCGAGAGGTATTTATTTAGGGTTAATATTATGTATTGATAAAAAACGCTATGGACAAGCTGTTAATTAGCTGCTAAATGCAGTGTCATTTTCACCTTGGAATAACCGTCTCCAGTTTATCCTTCATGTGCAAATTAGTGCTTATTTTACCTTAGTTAAAAGGTTTAGAAAATGGCAATAACATTCTTAGGGAATCTTTAGATAACAGGGCCCTCTTGTCCCTATGTGATAATAATGTGGTAACAATCATGGTAATAAGGAAATTTAGCAAACCTTATTTTTGGTTCAAACTTTCTATTTCACCATGAATTCTCACTCATATTTTCTTATTTGATCCTCTCAAGAAGCCTTTTATGTACCCATTGTATCTTTAGTTACAATGAAAAAGCCAAGGCTCAGAAAAATGGGACAATTTGCATTCAGTCATACAAAAACCTGCCTGTGTCCTTTTACCCTATTTGCAAGCGTCATTATGCTATGGTGGCTAATATCACCAAACCATTTGTAGCTTCTCAATTGGCTCCAACAACTGTAGTGTCAAATATACCAGACTAATACATGCGCACCATAAGATTTTTCCCTGAGAGAAACCTGGTGTAGACACTGACCAATACAAAAGGATCGTGACTGCATTTAGATCGCTCAGAAAAAAATGTTTTCCTTTTTTCCATAACAGTGAGATTGCTCTTCTGCAGAACTCATGAATGTATCCACATTGTATCCCCCTAGGACAGTCTCACATTCCAAGCTCTTTGTATGAATATTTCAACTTGGGGAAATGAAAGCAGCTAGTGGAACAGTCTGAAAATTTAACAAAGGCACTCTTTGCTGGTTTTGTTATTCTGCTTCACTGTCTTCGATTAAAATTGGCCACTGACGGGATTTTCTGAAATGAGGTTCAAGTTAAGAATAATCCCATATATGAGCATTTTAGGAAACTGGTTCTCTGTACCAGTTTCTAGTTAAAAACTTAGTATGGCCTGGATTTAAACTGTGGATAATGAGGTTTAAGAAATCCAGGGGAGAAATATAAGCTTTCTCAAAAAGCACTAGTAATGAAAATTCTATTTATGGGCTAATAGTATAGAACTGAAGCACAGTTTCTGCTAGTGTGTGAAGAGCTTTAATTTAACTTCTAATTCAGGTTGGAACTAGGCCAGATAGCTAACAAATATATACTCTGTCTCCAGATAAAATTAATAGGATGCTCACTCCGTAAAAGCATAATGACGAGAGAAAATGGAGTAAAAGTCCTTATTTATGGCAATGCTTATTTAAGAAGCACGAAACCAAGAGGCTGGAGGGTCAAACAAAGAGAGAGAAAACTTTGCTATTATTATGTGGTATTTCACAACTGTGAGGACCCACATTCCAGGCAAACTCGATTTAACAAATAGTAACAAAATCAGAAAAGGTTTTTGCAAAGCTCTTTTGAAATACAACGCTCATGAGTGCATCTCCTATGGTCTGAGGAAGCTTTGAGTAAGTGACTTGCTTTGGATTAGTTTTCTTTATTGAGATTTATATCCAAGCTCTATTTCCACATCATATTTCAGAAGACTTAAAAAAGGAGAGGGTAGGAAGGAATTAGAGCTAAAAGCGAAATGTTGTCAGAAATGGCTGATATTTGCAGTTAGCACCATTTATTTTGATGATAGCACCATTTATTTTGACTTCCTTCTGTAATAGCACAGTTTCAAGAGATTTAACGATAATCTCCATTCTGAAGACCCCTCGAAGATCTGCCTCGCTCCATGACATTCTTCATGTGTTTATATTTAACTGTACATTTTCAGTAGACCATTTACTTTAGACTAGACTGAATAGCCAGCTAATATTGCATCATTTACATCATCAACATGGCCAAACTAGGTAGAACCTGAAAAGAATGCTTCAGCCCCAGTAGAAGAAGTAGTCTACTAGTGTTTATAATAGAATGGGAGGTAACTCAAAGAATTGGAAGGTGAATCACAATAAATTAGCCTGTACTGAAACTCTAAGTGGAAAAGAATTGGCAGGTAATAACTTAGCAGAAATTACCTGTCTAAACGTGAATACCATTCCAAGAAGGCAATTAGAAGTGTTAATAGCTGCCAGCTGAGTATTTAACTCAGATGACATGTGGAAGCCATCTGTCACAATGCCTGGTACATAGTAAGCACTCAATTAATGATATTAATATTCATATGATTTATTATTTTTATTATTATTTGATTTATTTATTATTTTTTGTTATTTTGGTTTATTTATTATTTATTTATTATTATATATTATTATATTAATTATTATTAATATTCATGCTCAGTGGTGTGTCACACAGCATTCTATTTTTCTCTTTGTAGAATTCTGTATACAAATTCCTTTCCTCCCCACTGCCATGGTCCCAGGTGATTAACCAGGTTGAAAAACAAAGATACCTCACAGCAAATCATGTAGTGTCTTTCCTGAGAGAGCTCTGCTGTCATGATGAGGAAAGGAACATGAGCACTATGACCAGGGGTAATAGCATCTTAACAGTTGATATATAAAGCAGGGAAAAGCAAGAAATTTACTTTGAGAGACATATGGGGATGTTTGTGTACCCATTTCATTCACAGTGTGGAGATCTAATTTTAATTGACAAATGATTCATAAATCAGTTTATGTTGAATGCATAGTCAAATGGAGTCCTTAACAGAGAACAGAAAACAAATATCAGCTAGGGTTTTTGCTTTTGAAATAATAACAATAACATAATAATGATTTTAAATTATTTTATTGATTTATCATTAACAGTCCAATGTAGTGTTAGGGTGCTAGACAGCATACTGTACATGTGACGTGGATTGTATCATTTAAACCTCACAACAGTTCTGTGACTTATGTACTATTATTATTCCCCATTCTATAAATGAGGAAATTCATATTTAGTGGAACAAAATATAGCTGATAAGAGCTATGTTCTGCTCTGTACTGCATAAATAGCATTCTATTATGATGGTTTTATAATTATAATTATAATTATTATTTACAAAGAATAACATGCCTTAGAAAAATGAACTTGCATTTAAAAACTAAAGCCGATTGGGACACCTGGGTGGATCAGTCAGTTGACTCTTGGTTTTGGCTCAGGTCATGATCTCATAGGTCATGGGATGGAGCCCCATATCAGGCTCTACCCTCAGTGGGGTCTGCTTGAAGATTTTCTCCCTCTACCCCTCCCCCCACCCATGTACTTGCTCTCTCTCTCTCAAATAAATAAATAAAAATCTTTTAAAACTATGCTCATTGCTAAAATAATTTCATCTTTTGTTATGATTCCTTTTCTTCCCACCACTGTCCATTTGGGATGCCTTCAGAAAAGACAGAGGGTATGAAATCTAAAGCAGTTCATTTAGTATCTTCATAAGAAGTTTCAGGACAAAATGGGAAGTTTTCATTAAAATGCATATACATTTTTATGTAGTCTGTATTTTGCATTTATTCTGTCTGTATATATCACATTATCAGTAATAATCAGGAGGATCATGGCATTCATGTTTAGCAGTGACATAACAAATCTGAAAAAAACTCAGCATTTAATTAGTAACTGTGTAATCGTATAAAACTGCTTGATTTGTCTCTTATTAGTAATTTTAACATAAAATGAAGTGATAAAATACATTTGATAAGACTTTTGTTTTTTAAAACTTTTTCAAAATGTTTGAGTAATTTTTTTGACAGCTTAGTTGCCCTGAGAATTCTGATATATGGAGTGTAAAACGTAATATCCAGAGGGAATCCTCCATATTGTATAATTCAATCACATAGGTAGCATTTAGACCCAGGCATTCAGAACTATTTGCTGAGTCTTTTTTTTTTTTTTTTTTTTTTGGTGGGAGGATTGGTTTGAAAGCAGCAGGAAAATAACTCAAACAAGCCCAAGTCAGGGCAGGGGTGTCATGGGGAAAAGGGAGGGAAAAATGAAACAAGATGAGACCAGGGAGGGAGACAAATCATAAGAGACTCTTAATCTCAGGAAACAAACTGAGGGTTGCTGGAGGGGAGGGGGCTGGCGGGGAGACGGTGGCTGGGTTTTGGACATTGGGGAGGGTATGTGCTATGGTGAGTGCTGTGAGTTGTGTTAAGACTGATGATTCACAGACCTGTACCCCTGAAACAAATAATACATTATATGTTAATTTTTTTTAAAAGAAGGGGAAAAAAATGTATTGACTTACAGAATTGTTCGAGAGAGATTTGGGGAATGATGGGCATCCATCTAGTTAGTCGTGATCTAGTCATGTAAAGAACTCCAAGTTTCTTTCCTTTGTGGTAACTTTGGCTTTTAAAGATTCTCCATTTGGTGGGAAATTGTTGCCCAAAAGTTCTAAGATTCTATTATACTGTCTGAGCAAACCACAGTGAAGAAAGATTCTCCCTTCAACAGTTCTTCCAAAAGCTGTACCAGAATTGAGTGTGGTTGTCTCTGATAGGTGGCCTTGGTTCCCACAGTTAACAAATCACAGTGACTATGGTGTACCTGCTTCTAATGGCAAGACCTGAATCTTGTATTCTTTCCTGAAGCCAGAGGAATAGTCTTCCCAATTCAAATCATATAAAGATAGGAAGCATTGTTGTTGTTGTTGTTTTTAAGAACAATTAAAATACAAATCAAAAACAAACAAATAAACATGGGCCCACTGCAGATTGAGAATTCAGTACCCTTCTTCAGAATTGAAAGTTGTTATGTTAGAAGCCAATACACTGAATCTTATAACCTTCTTCATAATTAAATGGTTTAGGGAAGAACACTTATCACTCCAACGTCAAATGAGATAAGGAAAAAAAAAAATCTAGAGTGTCTTCTTTTTTAAGTGAGAAACTTATCTGTCTCTGTTCAGCCTTGTGTATTTTCTACATTTCTTGCCTTTTGCTGTTATGCTGGTATAATTTAGACCTTGTATGTTCCACAGTCTGTGGCTTTCCACAAGGATTCTACTGCTCAGTTTTGGTCTCATATTCCATTAATGTTTAATACCACAGAATACCATTTCTATGTCTGTCTAATGGCTCCATGGACATACCATACTGAGAATTATTTAAGGGTTCCTTACAGTTGATACCATAATTAAAGTAGAAAAAGGGTCAGAGCATATTGGGAATTTTAATAAATGGGTTTTCCAAGAAGCAGACCATGAAAAGATAATCTTTTTGCAAGTGATTTGATAGAAGATTTCTTAGAAAGAACTCATAAGAGAATGGAGAAGTGGGACAGGGATGGGAGAGTAGCCAAGCCGAGTATGGTATCATGCAAAATTCAAAAGAAGTTAAATTTGCCTCAGTCCTGTAGGGGAGCTCTGGAGAGGGTGCAGGTCATACCCTAGAGATTTCCAACCATTAGAGGTAAGGAGTTGGACTATTTGTACCACAGCACCTGGTCAGTTGTTGATTAAGAGCTGCACTTAGGGTTGTGTAAATCCCTAGCTGCCTACACCTCTTTCTTTGTGAAGGGAAAATTAGCTACAGCATTTTGAGGGTAGTTGTCAACAAAGAGATATAGATACTAACCGTTGAAGGTAATAACACTTCTTGATCTGGGGTGGCTAAGGGATCAGAAGGCACACAGGTAGAGTACTGATATTTTCTGCTGCATTCTTTCTATTGGAAAGGTATATCTCTAGACCTCTGTATCTTTATAGAATATAGTGTCTCATCCATTTAGGGAAATAAGCTTATCCAGAGAGACTTCAGTGTTATCACTGGGTTCTTTTGGGGGAAAGTAGGAATAGCTGGGATGGGTCGGACTTGTTCTTTTTGCTCCCACTTAATTTGGACATTTAAAATGGACATCTACTCTTGTAAAACCACAAATACTAAAGCTATCAGAAGAGGATCTTATAATAGCCGTGGGTTTTTATTGCCTTATGAGTAAGTACATAGCTTTTGAGGCAAAGAAATTGGAAACAGATCCTAGCTCTGCCACCTTTGGTTGTAAGAAAAGCAAATGAAATTATCTGTGCATGTTGCACACATCTATAATAAGGAGCACATAGTTTGTGGTTAATAAGCAGTTAAGTTAATAAGCTATTTTTAAGATATTATTATAATTACTATTATTATTAAGTGTCAGACTGACTCAGAGATTTAGATATTTAGTTATGTTAAAAATTGACTTCTGTCTTCATAATCAAAATAAAGAGCTATGCTATAACTATGGGAAATATACTCAGTCTTTACTGATTTTATTTTTTGTCTGAATGCCTTAGGTTAAAAACTTTTTTTAGGTTACTCTGCATATATTTGTCATAAACCTCAGAGATACATTGTTATAAAAATAATAAAGGATCATGAATTTAGACAGGTGTCAGAGCCTCTGTTTTTCTCTTTGTAAATAAATTTTCTTAGAAATTTTTATTACAGAGGTAATGTATACTTTTATAGGAAAATAATGGAAAATAGAGATAAGCAGAAAGAAAAAATTAAAGACATTAATATTCTTACTACTCACAGATATTAACTCTTACTATCTTCACATATGCACTACATATATATTTTTTAAAAATTTGGGTGCTAGGGCATATACTATAAAATTCACCCGAATTGGCAAAGATCTTTCTATGTGAATAAATTTTCTTCTAAAACTTCATTTTTATTTGTAGTTTTGTATTCTGTAATATGAATGAATAAGAAAACCAGTTATCTGAGGTTAATTGTTGGCAGGAATATGCCATTCTACTGAAATGTCAACCTAAATTTGTGGTAAGTTTTTTAAGAGGACAAAAACTACAGTTTATCATAATACTTATTTTATTTTGTGTTTAACAAAATACAGGTTACTAATCCTGAGAAAAATAGACAAATCACACAGTGATTGGGGGATATGTTTTCTGATAAATATATGTGAGCACAGGTATGACTTTCTATATTATATATACCTTTGATTTGCACAGAAGGATCATCGTTTGCCAACAAAAAAAATCCCTTGGAGTTCATCAGTTTTGCTTTATTTGAAGTCTCTACTAAGTCACCATCACCAACATTCTGCAGTTTACTGCTCAAACTCAACAGATTTTTGTCAGCAATTTTGCATTTGACAGGATAGTTCCCGCATTATTTTTGTTGACTTGAAGAAATCCCGTAACTTTGACAAAGTTTACAGCGTGGCTTTGCAAAATGATTTACTTTTATCATTATTATTAATTTAAAATATATTTAGAATAGAAACATTTAAATCATCCGTAAATCTGTAAGGGAATGAAGAATGACTTGACAGTAGGAAAGGAAAGATGTTAATGTAAATAGATTGAGGGTTGATACTACAAACAATTGGTTTGTTAAGAAATACTTTCCAGCTGTAACTTTACAGATAGCCTGCATTTCTTTATATTATATCTGTAGAAGCAAGGTCTTTCTCACTATGAATTTCTAAATTCATCCCTTATTGATAACACTTAGGTTCAGCTATTTTAAATATATTTTTGCTATTTTAAAAGATACTCATATTAGACTAAAGGTATCAGATATAAGATATTAAGGAACTCCACAAATTCTAACAGGAATAGGGTACAAAATAAAATTATCTTTTGTGGGGGATTTTTTGATGTTGTTATTTTTGCTTTAGATAAGGTAAAAACGAGTACATTCTTTTGAAAACCGTGAAACCTATGCTCCCAGTTTATATAGGTCTGTTATATAGTATTGGTTCTCCTTGATAATCTAGATCGCCCATCGCATAGGTCTTCAGTTATCTGTTAAGTACCAATTTAACTATAGAGAAATCTGTATTTTTGTCTATAAGTATCTGTAAGTATAGAAAAAGCTGGTCTACTCTTAAATGTCACATGCTTATAAAGAATTTCCTGACCACCATATTTACACTGATATAATCTTGTTACTATTTCTGTTTCCTTTTCCTTTTAAAAGGACTGTTTCCTTTCTTTCATTTACTGCAATTTACAAATGTATTATTTTTTATTATTTATTTATTGTATGTTTCTCCACTGGTCTTTAAGCGACTCAAGGGCAAAAGACATGTCTATTTTATTTATTGATTTATTCCCTGATTATAACACCAAGACTTACACGTGGCAGGCACTTAATAAAGCGTTATAAATTGCTGGATGAGTGAATGGTGAATGATTGAATGACCTGAAAACTAGTCACAATACAATAGATTGATTAAAATTTTTTCCTTAAGAATTTTTCTTAAGGACACTCTTATTTTATCCTGCTATCATATAAAGACTGAATCGTCTTCTATTCTAATGAGGTATAACTGTTTAGTCCAGTTCCTGATATTAGTTGGAGGAGGTTGGATGGAAACCCGTTGCCAGGGAAAGTCAAGTACAGCAAATCCCAAGCTATTCTTGAAATCCCGAACTTTCAACAGGAAGATGAAGGCTTCTATGAGTGCATTGCAGGCAACCTTCGAGGAAGAAACCTTGCAAAGGGTCAGCTCATTTTCTATGGTAAGCTAATAGGATTTCAAAAAGTACATGAAATGTTTGGTAATATCCTTCATAGTAAGTAGTGAAAGTCATTAGCATGTTGTAGAAGTGCCATAGGAGAAATAAAGAAGACACATGGCTAGGTGAGGATGCTAACGGGTGGGAATGACCATTTTTAAAATATAGCTTTAATTCCATCATGGCCTTTGCATGCTATTGTTTATTATAATTGCCTTGAAAGTATCAGCAGTGTCACATTAAAGCAATAAAAGTTTATAACACAAAGTACCATAGAATCCAATATATTTCCCATAAAACATGCAGCAAAAGCCCATGACAATCTTAATTATAATTCTAAGTAGCATTCACAAAAGAAGGAGAAAATGACAGGAGAAACATAATACTGAATGGTAGTTTTCAGTTTTTGTTTCTATTTTCCAGATTTTGCCTATTCATATGTAGATAATAGAAAAATAGTCATTACTTCACTTAAAATATATGTTCATCTCAATTAGCAGAATCTCAAATGAAAGCATGTATTATATAAAAATTGTTTTCGTGTCTTCTTTTATCCAGGCCAAAATACATACTTGCATAAAATTTACTTCTTTCTTTTACATCAAACAAACCATAAAATACACCCCAGAAATATCAAAATGTTTGATACTTTTAAGATATTCTTAACTTCTTTGCTAAATTTAATTTATCTGTACTGGAGAACTTTAAGACTGTATTTATACGTGACCAAAAATACTTTCCTATGTAACATGCTTCTGCGTGACATGTTTACAATCAATGATAAAGTAATTGAAGAAATATTTTTTTTTGTAACTGGAAAAGTCTAAGATGTTGTAATTACCTCACAGGAATGGCGATTGAGTATCCTATGGGGAGAACATATTATGCCTTGGTTATATTATTTTCCATTTTCTCTAGAATTTCCAATTTTAACCTTGAATCAAAAGTACTATTTTATATATAGAATATGATATCCTGTTTATTATTTCTCTACAATTGTAGCTACACACACACACACACACACACACGTACTAAGTTTTAAGGAACAATCTTTCGAATCTAGCATCTGTTGTAAATAAAATATTAAGGATGTGACGGGAAGTATTTGTGTGACTCCAAAGTATTACAGGCTTTGGCTAGTTTTTAATAGATACTTCATTTTTCTATTAAATAGTCAAAGATATATCTAAATGATTAAACAGAAAATGAGTGTATCTTTAAACCAGAAATTAATAATAAAGTGCTTCCTTCCACATCTCTACAAAAACTGCTAACTTACACAACAGATTTTATAAACATATATTCATATAATTTTTAACAATAATAAGAGGTAGGAATACATGTCATCAGTCATTTAATGAGTCCAAATGGTTCTTGTGGAGTAATAATGAATAATTGGTCAATAAGACAAATATTATGTTTCTTGCTCACCTATTAATTTATTTGTCATTGTAATTGAAAGGAGCAATTCAGTAATTGACTCAATTATCTGAGAATTGCATAAGACCTGAATTTTTTAAGAAAAGAATTGGTTTTATTAAATTGCTGTGTTTAAATTATAATTCAGGGCTATCTCTCTATATTATGTCTTTGAAACTTCCAAAAGAAATCTTAAAGTATTAATATCATTATAGAAAATGAAACATATTCAGAGAAGTTAAATGATTTCCCATAACCATTCAATAAGGAAAAAAAATAAAATCTAAAAGCCAAGCCCATATGTTTGACCTGAAATCCTAAGTCCTTCCTTTCATGCATTTACTATGTAGTTGAAGATTTAAAACTTTGGTCTTCAGAATCTGAAGCATCCAAAGGATTTACATATAAAATAAATAAATGTGTTTTAAAGTTATAATTGCTGCATTAAACAATAATCCATATATATTTCATACTTTTATAAGCTATATGAATTTTATGTGGTATGAATTTCTTCTCCCAGGCCAAACATATGTTAAGACAATTTCTAAATAATCATCTACAATTTATAAAATTTTGTTAATATTCAGAAGCATGATTCAATTTCATCCATCATCTACTTCTTCTAAGTCTTCCCTTGATTTGTCCCTTAAAACTTGATGAGCAATAAAAAATTATTAAAAAAAACACTGATGAGCATGATCTGTAAACGGAAGTCACCCTTATTTCCACAGATGATAATCCCAGGCTTAGTTTTTACTACAGTGAGACATCCTGATTTCCTTCTTCGCAGTGACCAGCTCCCTAAAAGTCCTTTGGTCTTAATGGAACCAGATGTTGCAGTGGGAAAATCCAGGAAGTCGGACATACTTGTATAACATTTCAAAGACTCTCAGTCCCACTTCTTACTTCAGCCACCGCTGCAGTGAGCAGCTCCATGTTTTGTAGGTGTAACCTGACAGGGTCTCATCTCAGGTGCCACACAAAGTCCACCTTGTTCTCCCCTTCAGCTTTCTTTGTTCTCAGGAGCCTACTCAGCACTTAAGCATCCATAGCCTGGGTGTTCTAATACATACTGTCTCTACCACTCTTGAATGACTTTGGACAGGAGCCAGTGAACAAATTCTTCCTCTTCCTTTCCCCGGGTAGGCAGTTATAAAGACCCTTAGAATGTCACAGAAGCTAATAACAGTGGCCCATCTCGGTGGCCAACTCAGTAACTGACTCTTGCATTGCCTCCTTCCTTCCTTACTGACTCTTCCTTTTCCTGACTCCCCATCTTAGGGCTGACATTCCCAAACAGACAGCCTGAACACAACCCCTTGATTGAGGATGTGCTTTCAGGGCTTCTGTACTTTTTTGACTATGTCTTCTTGAGAAGGTTCCCTAAAATCCCTGAAAAAATCCTATACCGATATTGGAGGGGGAATTACCTGCAATTAGATATATAAGACATCTAACTTGTAATAGCCTGCAGTTCTGAAGGATTTTTCATCTACTCTTACATATCTGAGGCCAGACCTAAATAAAAGAGAGGGATTAAATGACACAGCCAGGTAGCCCCATATTATATTTGTGGAAGAAATGTTAATTTTAAAGCATTTAATCTGTACCCCACTTTTTGGTGTCAATGGTAGTAAGGATATTACCACTTTATCCATAAATGGCACTTTACTATAAATGCCTCAGTACTCATTGTCTATCAAAGGTTTTATCTAGGGTTAAAAAAAATTGGACTGTAATCCTACTAAAACGTGATGAGACTCATATTTGAATAGTGCTTCAAACTGAATTGTAATTATATCTGATATAGATACACTTATTTTTAGTTACAACATTTCAGACAAAATATAATCAAAGGCCTTTTGCCCACAGTGGACTCAGAATTGTATACATTTTCTAACTTGACCTATCCACTAATATTTGCCATGAAATTATTCTCTGGCCTTGTTCTGCATTTGAACTTTTCCCCACAACTCCCAAGTTGGTGTAAAGGTGCATCAAAATGACAAGTGGCAAATATTTATCTTACGCCAAAGGACCACTGATATTTATATCAAGACTTCCGTTACTCCACATTGAGGCTTCTATATTTCCCTTCCATCAAATCATGTGTTTGCAGCACTTATTGGGCCCAGGAGGCCTTGTCCTTCTGCTTTGTACAGACCTTGGAATGTTGCACAGTATTTTGGATAATTGACTTACGAAGTAGTTGTTCTTGTCTATTTTTGAAACAGCCCCACCCGAATGGGAACAAAAAATCCAAAATACATACCTGTCTATCTATGACAACTTGTTTTGGGAATGCAAAGCTAGTGGAAAGCCAAATCCTTGGTACACCTGGTTAAAGAATGGTGAACGCCTCAATCCACAGGTAAGTGTCAATGCTAATATTAAAAATTCACCTATTCTCCTAGGGAAATTTTGTTACTACCAGCAACAATTAATGTTTTCAGAATGCTTAGTCAGTGTTAGGAAATGTAGTATACTCTTCATATATACTAATTTATATTATATTTAATAAAAGTAGCTATTAATATTATCTCCATTGTTCAAATGAGAAAAATTAAGGGTAGAGAAGACAAGCTTAAGGTTACACACTAGTCAGTGATAGATTCACATCCAGATATCACCATCATCATTATCAGGATCATTGTCATCATAATTAACATCCACCAAAGTCTTGTATGTTCCAGGTCCTGTGCACATATTTTTCCATGCATTATCTTATTGTATCCTCGTGACAATTTTGTAAGAGAGATGCTAGTATTATTTCTTCTATAGATGATGAAGATTGGTTTCAGAGAGGTTAAGTCACTTGCCCAAAGTCACAGAGTAGCTAGTAATTGTTAGAATTTGTATTCTAAACGTAGTCTGATTACAGGATCCAAGATCTTAAACATTATCCAGTATCTTGCTTTTCTGAAAACTAATGACTCTAAACCCATAGGAAGTGGAGAACTGAGGCAGTTATCCACATTTTCAGCCTAAATTATACTTTTGTTCTAGAGTATACTGAAAATGAGACAGATTTTTTTTTTCATCAAATTATCCAAATAATTGTGTTAATTCTCCCTTTTACTTTGTATTTGTAGGCACAGCTAGGGACACAAAGAACATCTGGTGTTTAGAAGCTGAATATAACGCTGTTCTTTGTTTTGGTTTTAGTGGGATTTTCTTCCTGAATACCTTTTGCATAGAGCCTTTTCTGTTTCCTCCAGCCTACTTTTATTATCTTTAAGGGATGGTAATAGGTATACTGAAATATTTTTTTAAATTATATTTGCTCTATTAAACTATTTCATTATGTGCACTCAAAATTGTATTTCTATCCTCCAAATGGGACTCTGTAACAGATTTTTGGCTGTTTAAGCATACTATGGCAGGCTGCAGAAAAGGAGAATTTAGCTTCTCCAACTTATGACTCAATTAGAACATTATCAAGTCATCACATTTCAAGTCTTTTGGAGACCTTATGATGGAAAGCCAAGGGAATTTCTAACCATTATATTCTTGTCTAGCATTATTATTGACCATATTTTCTAGAATAATTGGAATGGTACAATCTTCCAAATTATTTTATATACCTCATAATAGAACGGTAACATATACTCTATGCAGACAATGCCAATTTTCAAAGAAATGAGATAACATAAAATATACTAACCATTAAAATTATATGAAGGATGTTTCTTTTTTTTAACTTCAAAAAGCTGCTGAGAATCTTACAGGATATTAAGTTTCATCTTCATAAACATCAGCTCTCATACACGAAAATATTCTATCTTGTAGATATGCACAAATGTTTAATAATGTATTCTGGTTAAGAGAATGCCTACATTAACATACTAGCATTTTTACATGACCTTTCTTTTATTAGGAAAGAATTCAAATAGAAAATGGGACACTTAACATAACTATGTTGAATGTGTCAGATTCGGGTGTCTACCAGTGTGTTGCAGAAAACAAATATCGGATAATTTATGCAAATGCAGAATTGAGAGTATTAGGTAAGTCATTCACTTATAACCAAAAAATTCAAAATGACATTTTAGCAAGCTATAATTATACATAATATGAATCCAATTTTTCTGTAAATTAGAGATTGCTTTCCCTTGACATAATGGGAAATGTTTAAATTAACTTAAAAAAATGCAGGATCATAATTATTATTCTACTTGAGCAATACATTAGGACTTCCAGAGAAGCCCACTTTTGGGTACATGCAAACCAGAAAAGGTCTCCTCCAAAGCTGATCCTAGCACATGATGTTTTGAGTACAGTTCAAAATTTTCCATTAGAAATGTTTTCACCTGGGGTGCCTGGATGGCTCAGCCTGTTAAATGGCTGCCTTCGGCTCAGTTCATGATCCCAGGGTCCTGGGATGCAGCCCCACATTGGGCTCTCTCCTTCTTTCTTTCCTCCCTGCTCATGCTCCCTCCCACTTCACTATATCTCTGTCTCTCTTTCTCAAATTAAAAAAAAAAAAAAAATGTTTTCACCTGCCAATTAAAGAAAAGAAAGGAAAATCTCAATTTATAATGATTTAAGCAGGTATTTATTTTTTTTTTCTTAACAAGAAGTTCAGGGGTGGTAGCTGAGCCATGCGACTGTGATTGATGATGTTCTTCTTTACACTTTTCCCTCATGCGTATAGCCTTGAGGGGATGACTGCTATTGCTACAGAAATAAAGTTCCTACTTAAAGGAGAAGGGGAAGGTAGGGACAAAAGTGACCAAATTTATACCTCTCATTAGAAAATGCAAAATCGTCTTCCATCCTTACAGTAAAATCCTTCTATGCCAGTGACTAGAACCCTGCCACATGATCATCCAGACCTCAAAGAAAGCTGGGCAGATAAGTCCTGGTAGTGAAAAATTGGGGATCGAAGCCGTTTGAGAATGATAATCTAAGTGGTATCTGTCACAATAAATAACCATTAGTGTCTTTAGTCACAGATTTTTCTTCATGGTAGGAAAAAAGGAGAGGAAAGAGAGGACAGAGCCAGCAAAGAGGCAAGGGTTCAAGAGCTGTTGGACAATGGTCATTGATTTGTTTATTCTTTGAATCACTACTATTTATTGAACATTTATGTGTACTAAGCACTGAAAATATAATTATCAATACTTAAGTGATCTTTACTTTCATAGAACCTATAGCTTCACTGAGAAAAGAAACCTAAAATTTAAAATATGATTATTACAGTCAATAATTGAGTAGTTGTTGTCAGACTACATGGCAAGTTGAATATAACCCTAAATTGAGGATGTTCTCTTTAAGCTGAGATCTGAAAAAAAAGCACACACAGGTCTGTGGAAGGGCAAAGAAACAATACTTGAAATGTCCAGAGACAAAAGAGTTTGGCATATCTGAGAGAATTTCAGCTCAATTAGACTTTAGACTAGGGATGGGGATTAGACACATGGGTTCCCCCATTTATGAAGCTGGAAAAACTCAGAGCAGTCTAATAATTTCTCACTCTCATGAACTAGTATCTGTTCAACATTTATCGAATGGGGACAAAGTTGAAACTGACAAAGACTTTTTTTTTTTTCTTAATTTCTGCTCAGCCTGCCTACTTCTACAGAAGGCAGAGTATTTCCATTTTGCTGGTTAAAGGTTTGCCGGTTAAAGGTTTGCCTGAAGAAATCTGACATAGTGATAGAGTATTCATGATCTAATTCATTGCTATTCTATATTTCATATTTAAGATCATTACTTTGACTGGAATAGATATGGTGATTTCCCTAATCAGGGTTCAGATCCCCCCTCTGGCTCTTCAGAACCATCTTCACCCTCTTTACTATAAACACTGTTAAGAATGTGACTCTTTGTAACTCGCTTCTTCCCTCAGTCCACCTGGCTTTTGTTAATGCCAATGACTTATACCAAAACAAAAACAGATTTCATTTATTGAATACGTATTCTGTGCCAGGCAGTATGCTATGCTTCTTCACAGATATTGTATCATTTAATCTCCACAGTGAATTTCTGAGGTGCTATCTGTTGTCATCTTCATTTTTCAAATGAAAAATAGAACTCCAAAATGCCAAGTTGGTAACTGGCCCTAGAACAGTGTGAGCAAAATAGTTTGAGAGTTCTGGGTACAAATATTAAATTTTGTCTTGTATACCACATCACATTACCACATGTTAATTAAGGATGTAACTCAACAATTTTGTTTTTAATTTTGTTTTTAGCCTCAGCTCCTGATTTCTCTAAAATTCCCATTAAAAAAAATTCAGTTGTTCAAGTTGGTGGGGATATTACTATCGAATGCAAGCCAAATGCCTTTCCTAGGGCAACTATCTCCTGGAAAAGAGGAATGGAGAGCCTGAGACAAAGCAAAAGGTAAATAAAGCTCTTTTTTGTTCTATTTTGTACTATTTTGTGGTACAGTGTCTTCCAAATCTTAAGTCTTCTAAAATTCTCTCCCTTATGATAAACCTAAAACTGGGTACTCACAGATACTAAACATTTCCACATGGTAGCAAAAACTAAAGAACCTTATAAACTTAAGGCCTATTTGTATAATTTTGTTGCAATATATTTAGTGCATGCACTTGTAATATATTTTTAAAAATCCTTTAAGACCTTTTTCTATATTCAGCTTGAAGATTTTTCCTGACCCAGCCTGCTGAGAAATCAGTGAGAAGAGCATTACACAAAAGAGAGAGACACTTATATTCACACACCTGGTGTTGTGGTTTTTAAATAGTCACACAGGTGTTCGCCCCATGACAAAATGAATTCACCACATGAAAAAAATGTAGAGAGGTTCCTGTAGAGAAAGAAGAGAGGTTTCCGTCTATTCTGGATGTGATTGAGAAATCCTGGATCAGCACTGGCATGTTTTCTAGGAGAGTTTAGATAGAGCAAAACAGGTGTTTTTCTCTACTTAGAATATATTTCATTGAGTTGTACTGGAGAACCTTGTACACCTAGAGATGACTAGTGGGTAGTTGAGCTCTATTGTAATGATCCACGTGCACTACTGTGTGATCAGATGCACAGTGGAATGAGATGAGACATTGTGCTGAAGATGTGAAAATGTTTCAGTGAGCTCTTTGCCAGCATTATATGTACCATTAACTCCCATGCGTCCCTGACCAGGAAGGTAGCATCAACAAACAAGGCAGGCCAGGTAAAAGAAGGGACAGCTGAAGTGTGATGAGAAATGGCAGTCTGCCAATCTTACAAGACAAAGCTGTGATGGCCAGGAGAGTGAATTCTGCACCAAAACTACATAGTCACTCCAAATTCAGGCACATGTTGTTTTGTGGGAGGGTAGAACTTCAGACAGGGTTGTAGAACTTCAAACATTTCAAGAAAAACTAGAAACCGGGGTGTTGGCATTGAATTTTCTGAGCCAGTAAAAATGCCCAAAGACTGGATGCAGAGACACCATCTTGTTATTTCTGACCTAGGACTGCTTTTATGGTTAAGGGGGAGAGAAAAGGAGGTTAAAACAAATGGTGCTGGCTGTATAGAGGGCTATCGGAGTTATATCTGGTGCCTCGGAGACCCTCTCCTGACATGACAAGATACACCAAAGAAAGACCTTTCTAGGGCACTCTCTTCCCTTATTGTCTTCTGTCTCCAGTGGTCTCTATAGCCTTACACTGAAGTTTTTCCCAGGACAGGGATTTTGTCAAATTTATCTGCACGTGCTGTATGCCTTTGGCATAGAACCCAAACTCAAAAATATCCGTGGAATGAATGAATGTGTCAAAAAAAAAAAAAAAAAAGTTTGAATATGTAAGAGATGTCACCAGCTTTAGAGAAAAGCTCTTCTAGAGGAGACACCTTGAGACCGAAGAACAGAAGCTTCAGAGCTAAGGAGAAAGGACAGATGAAGGGAAATCTGTTGCCCTGGCCCTGATTGGGCTCCTTCCGCGGTGCAGAGGAGATCATTGCAAGCATTCTCAGGAGCTTTGGATATGGATTCCTCTTAGATGTTTCCTCTTTGATTGCTGAAATAGAATTGAGGCTTGAACACACTGCGGTAGAACCGGACAACCCAAGAGATAGCACAGTATCAAACCGCGGTCTGTACTGAGAGTTGAGATAAATTGATTACTTTGTTTCCTAAAGTGACTGAAGGTCCACAACTAAGCAGGAAAGACTGCTGTTTACTTTCTATAACCTTTAAAAACTCAAACACAGTATATGTGGGGAGGAGAAAGAGAGGAAAGAGGATTGGAATAAAATACGAAAAAGAGAGGAAAATAGTTTTGTAGAGTATGAGGAAAACTGCTTTTAAAATGGCTTTTTAGGTTTATGTTTTGCTTTGCCCCACATAGAATGAATTGGGATCTTTTTTCAGCGTGTGAATAGTCACTCACAGCATATCAGATTAAGCATTGTCTCACTATAATTAAAGGAGTGATCTGTGCGATTTCTATTCACAGATGCTTCTTCTGTAATTCTGTTCTCTCACTGCTATAGGACTTCGTTACAGGTCTCAACAAAAGAAAATAAACAAACAAACAAAATTATCTCCTGAACATGCATCTTAAAAAATTGGAAATAAAATAAAGTTAAGCCCCAAAGTACATGGTAATTACAGAGGTATATCTCTGCCAGTTATAGATTACCTTAAGCAGTAATTTGCAAAGGTCACACAGCCAGTTCGGTGAGACTTTGTGTCTCTGCATGATTTCTGTCCTGTCCCCTCTTCTATTGCCTTCTGACCTGATGGTTTCATTAAGTGCATGGTTTCATGCTGCTTACTGGGAAATGCAGCACCTGGGCTTCAGTTTGTGTTGACTTAATGGCTTTTTTTGTCGTCTAATCGTAGCGATTTCCAAAGACATTGAAGGTAAAAATTAGAGTTGTGATAAAAAGAAAAGAAGGAAAGAAAGGAGGGAGCTAGGAGAGGAAAGAAAGAAGGAATTTTATAGAACCAGGTCCTAAACTCAAAGACAGAACATTGAGTCCCAATATACATTTTTAAACGCCACACTGCTTATTTCACTTAAGCAGAAAAATAAATGGAATTCCTACCCTCTCATATCTCGTTAAAACATGACACAGTTGTATACGTAGAAGGATTTAAAGAGTCACAAATGGAAACCACTTAAATATTTACAATGATTCCAGGTAGGAATAATTTTTAGTTCTTGACCTTGGAAATACCCATGTGGGAAAACGCACATTTTAACTTTCTGTTATAAAACTTCTATATGGTCCTGTCTACTTTGAAATTTCATTGTCACTACCTCTTGCTTTCAATAAAGGGTAACTACCTAGAGATGGTTGAAAGGACTCTAAAGAAGCCTATTCAAAGTAATCTTACTGTATTATCTACTTATAAAAAAAATAGTGGCAATATATATATTTTGACAATTTCCTCCACTCTTACGTGGATTGAGACAGGATACATCACCTAGGTAGTAAATGATAAAGCTTGGACTCTATGCCAAGTTGCCCATCTCTGTTGCCAGATTTTTTCCACTCAACAGATAATGGAAAACATATTTGATTCTTTATTTTTTGAAGGGCTATTTTCACATGATTTAACCTAATTTCATGTATTGGTAATTTAAGTCAAGCAACAATTCTGAGAGAAATTAACATGTTTCTAATGGGTCTGCATGCAACAATTGAAGTCTTGACTGTTTTATGATTTCTGTTTTTGTAAATGCCTGTATTCATGGCATGCTGTCCAAGGAGAAAAATTTTCCTACAACTAAAAATAGGTGGATAGCATTACAGAGTTCAAAGGCTGCCTGGTTTCCTGCTGGGAATGTATGGTCTTATGGCATCACCTCATTCTTTTGGTACTACAAGTTATTTAGCAATAGCATCTCTAGTAGCAAAGGCATGTTCCTACGGGGAAAACGGGGGTGTGTTGCAAAAAGCCCTGCCTTGGGAGTTAGAAAACAGGAATTTTGATCCCAGTTCTATCACTGATGAGTGACCTGACCTTGGATAAAATCACTAGCATAATCTTGGTTTTGGGGGTTTTTTTTGTTGTTGTTGTTTCTTTTGAGGTCGCTGTTTTCTGGATTTATTTAAACACTATCCCCATGCAGTGACTGCCAGCATAGAGATTATATATTAGAAATCAATGTAAAACATTAGTGTGCCAGGTTAAAATTGCAGCTCCTATCACAGTTATAATTTTATATATATTTCACCGATTTCCTCAGGTGACCAAGTGATTGAGCCAGACAATTGTAATTGCTATAAATTGTCAAAACAGCCCAAACGATCTGATTGGTTAGAGAACCCTGGCAGCTGAACTGTAGCAAACAAGACAGCCTAGTGAGCCCCACTCTCCTTCACCATCACAGACCCAGCACCCAGCTCCAATCCGGGATATAATAGACATTCAATAAACATTTTCTGTGTTGCTAAATTAATGAAGGTTAAAATTTACTTTGCTTTGTTTGTATCTACCTGACTTAAGACAAAACTTACTTAATAATTTATAGGCCCGTGATGTGCTCATTCTATGAATATTTAATGAACACCTTTTATGTTCCAAATACTAAACTAGCTATTGTGAGTAAAATGTTAAGCTAGTCAAGAATGTGAGACATATTCTCCTTCCATAAGAAAACTTTTTTTTTTTTTTTTTTTAGTTATTGGGACTCAGATGATCTGGGTTCAAGTCCCAACCCTACTTCTCATATCATTGATAAATTCTAGCAAGTCCTTTAACTTCAGTAGTCCTCAGTTAAATCACTTGAAAAACAGGGAAAATAGTACCTGTCTCTCTCATATGGTTGTATGACACTGAAAAGACAGCATGTGTACAAAGGCTGGGTGATCTGTATACTCTCCTGCCATTGGCTGCCTTTATTGCTGTGATCCTATTTTCTTTTTTTAAAGATTTTATTTATTTATTTGACAGACAGAGATCACAAGTAGGCAGTGAGGCAGGCAGGGGTGGGGGGGGGGCGGGGAAGCAGGCTCCCTGCTGAGCAGAGATACAGGGCTCCATCCCAGGACCCTGGGATCATGACCTGAGCCCAAGGCAGGGGCTTTAACCCACTGAGCCACCCAGGCACCCCTGTGATGCTAATCTTTATGTAAATCCCAGTTACACATTCTTACCTCTTCAGCCAAGGTAAAAACCACAAACTTGACCACTGAAAGTCAAGATGAATACAGATTAAGCTGATTTCTGTAAGGCATTCTGCGGGACTGAGGGAATCAATTCCACATCTGCTAAGTTTGATTAATCACTTCTTTTTTTTCCTTGTGGATCCACTTAGCAAGTGAACTGACAGCAATCAAAGGCCTAGATTTATCTCCTTGTGCTCTGTGACTGCTGGCTGCCTGTTCAGGGCTCACCTCCTGAATTTAATAGGAAATGTTAACCCACTGGACAGACAGCTCAAAGTTGTCCCCTGACGGGCAGCATTAAATACAATGCCTAAATCACCTGAGATTTTGTCAGAGTGCACAGTCTCTGAGCAATAAAAATAAAGAGATAGAGTGTTTTTCCTATTAATGAAAGATAGCTGAATTAATAAGTAATCTACCACATTTCTTCCTCATCTGTCAGAAAAGAAAAAGAAAACATTCACCACATTTCTCGTGTCCCAAGATAAAATAAAATAAAGCAAAACAAAATAAAATAAAATCCAGTTATATATCAGACAAGTGGTCATTAGTAATGAAAATAACCATTTTAAGCACCTTCTATATGTCAAGCAGTATAGCAGATACGTTATACATCTCCAAATTAAAGTATACTTCTTTTCTTTCCTTTCTTTTTTAATTGTGTTATGTTAGTCACCATACAGTACATCATTAGTTTTTGATGTAGTGTTCCATGATTCATTGTTTGCATATTACACCCAGCGCTCCATGCAATCCGTGCCCTCCTTAATACCCATCACTGGCTACTTCTTTTCATATGCAGATACATTTCTGAGGAACACGGTTGTCACATATGGTTATGTTTCTACCACTTTTACCTTAGCAGTTTCAAAGAGGTAAATACAAAGATGCTTTCTAATTCACTAAATATCAAGCTGAAAAGTAGAGGTTCTATCTCTTGGCATTTGTTCTCCAAATGTGATCATATTTCCCCAATTTGATATTAAAAAACTGCTGAGTGCCCTAGGACCAATTCTATTACCTCTATCCAGTTGGGGTTGCAGAGACAGAGAGAGAGAGAGAGAGAAAGAGAGATGGTGGAGACAGGTGCAGAGTTACAAACAGACCTTCTCAAATCCATGAATCTTGTGTGCTTTATCCCTTAGTAATGATACTGTTAAACCCTGTGTGGCCCTGGACCTTTGGCACAATGCATGTACTTTATGGGAGCATATGAACCCCTCAGATAGTAGGAAATCTAATAGTGGTGCTTATCAGTACTTTTGCCTTCTAGCCCAAAATTTAGCAGGCCCACCATGTGCATGCTACTCCAGCACCTTGAGACCTCCCTCCTGAACACAATGTTAGCTGTGGGAAAGGGCTGGGGGGAGAGCAAGGGGAGTTGAAAGGTGGCAGTGAATCAGTGGAGAGAGGAAGAAGAGACGAGAGAGAAAGAAGACAAAGAAGGATGAAAGAGGGGAACCGGGTGTTCTCTGTGCCAAGAAAGAATTGATGGTTCCTGAGCAAGTCATTTGATCTTTATTCTCTTCATGAGTAAAAATGTACCCTTGGGAGGATCTATTTGAAAGTGCTTAGCAGAGTGACACAGAAGATGAGCAGAATAAAAATTAGTTTGTCTTCTTTCCACTTTTTGCTAATGAGCTAGACAAAGTAGTTCCTTTGGTTGCATAGCCCATTGCCCAACACTTTGCTCCAATTCCTCTTTCTCCTTGGAGACTTTTCATGACCATCTGAACTTGTGGGGCGTCAGCTAATGGAAGTCCATCTGCCTGAATATAAGGGAGCCAGTTATATGATGTTCCCTTCCTGTTCGACCCTTCTCTATGTATCTTTCACTGTCTGCTTTCTAAATCACCACTGTTCCTTTTCCTTTTACCTTTACTCCCAAGTGCTCAACCTTGAAAGCATCCCCTCCACAAGTCCATTCAGTGCCACTTTAACCAGAACATAGCATCCAGCAAGCAGACTTCTCCATCTCTTCCTCCTCCTTGCAAAGCTTCCTAATGGAACAAGCAAATAAACCTAATTTCATTTTGTATCACCAACTACTTAATGTAATAGTGCTTAGTACATCAGGTAGCATGAGTATCAAATAGGCAAATGAACCATATGTTCCCATGTTTAAGGAAGAATGACAGTCTGCATAATGCCAGGCTTATTACAATCTCCCTTCTGTGCTGCCTCTTTGTGATAAAATTTTAAATTGTTCATACTCAACTCCTGAGAGCCTTGTTAAGGTGAGCCTTTCCAAGGGAATACATGCTGAAGATGTCAAGAGCCAGCTGATACTCTTGCCTCTGTCACGCAAAGATTTAACAAGCTGAAATCCTGGGTGCCCCTGTCAGTCTTGCCCTCATTTTTTCCCCTTGGCATCCAATCTTCCTTTCTTTATCCCCACTGGCCTCCACCGATCTGGAGCAGTGACCCTTTAACACAATGCGTGCAAAACCACCTGCCTGCCATGGTCGGAAAAAGCTGCGGTTCATTAAAGATGTAAAGCCTGCCCTTAAACTCAGCCTGCCCAGCTGGGTGTGTGCTCTTTTCCACTACCGCCTTGGGTTAGACTGTTATTGCTGTAGTTCTCTATTTAAAGTATTTTAATGATGGGTAATAACATCCTATAGCTTTAAACCAAGGGCAAATATGACAAAGTGAAAAAGTTCACAAATAAATGGCATCTTATATTCTTGTACTCAGTGTATTTTTAAACGAGAAATTCATAAGCTTCGTTATGGAGTTGCTATGAATTCGTAGTCTTTATCAGTAGGCTTCAAACTTGATCATGCATAAGATCTTTGTGAAAAATGCAGCTCTCAGAGCTATGTCCAAGATTTTCAGTCAGTAGGTAGGAAGCAGGGCTGAGGAATCTGCATTATTTTTTTTAAAGATTTTATTTATTTGACTGAGATCACAAGCAGGCAGAGAGGCAGGCGGAGAGAGAGGAGGAAGCAGGCCTCCCTGCTTCCTCCCGACGCGGGGCTCGATCCCAGGACCCTGAGATCATGATCTGAGCGAAGGCAGAGGCTTAACCCACTGAGCCACCCAGGCACCCCAAGAAATCTGCATTTTTAACATAAGTTCACACCCTCTGCTCTCAAGAGAAGCCGAGATTTTTGAATATCCCTTAGAAAAACACCGATTTGATGCAAACACATTATTTGAAAAATAGAAACTTCATTTTATCTCCTTTCCCCCTAGAACTTTGCTTCCTATATTAAAATGCTTGATTCTTCATCTTATCTCACAGCCAAGGAGATATGAGTCCTCAGTTCAGCTACTTTTTGAAAATATGACTCCAGTTCCTTGGAATAATATCTACTTACTTTAGTGTTTGCTTCTAATTTCTGAGTGACATTTATATCTTCCAAAGTTTACATAAATATTCAACAGCAATAATTTTGTAGACAGAAAAGGTCAGTTATTAGTGCAATTTATACAAATGACCTTTTGTTCTAGTTTGACTTTTGAGGAGAGATCTGATTACTTGATTTGCTTAAAGTACAATGCTCCTAGCTTAGAAAGAAAACGTTTGCTCCACAGGTCTGTGTTACACCCTCATCCCCTCACAGACGCTGATGGGTATATGGAAAATAAACCAATAGAAATAAATAGGAGGGATAGAATTGCTATCTTATAGAAATTATGATCCAGTTGAAGACGTAAAAACCAAACCACTTGTGTAAAATTCTGTCTTGTTGATATCTTCACAGTGAAGAGTCAGGCTTGTTGGAGCATTTTTTTAGTCACTGGCTATTATTTCCCATTTTCCTTTATCTTTTGTTCTTTTTTCCCCTCAGTAGAATTGTGTTTGGGGTCCAGGGGGATGTTTGTGTTTTTGTTTTGCTTCCAAATGAAATTTAGGCTAGAGCCCATTTCATAAAACAGGCTAAAACTGAACCAGTCTGGCTCCTGTTTTAGAGGGAAAACCAGAGCCCCCCTCCAAGCCCCACCCACTCCCCCTGCCTCCACCAGCTGCCTTCCTCCCAGCAGCCCTTGGTGTGCCCCAAGAACGCCCTAGATCTCCTGAGAGCGCAGTTAGAGAATTGCTGATTTGGAGTGACAAATCTGATTCTCAAGTGTGACTTGTCAAGCTATTCATTTATTTATAAGCACAGTTGCAAACCAATTTGACAGGCCTTGTGAAAAAATTCTGGGTTTATAAATGTGAATGAGCTCCGAGTCTCGTGGGGGACGCAGACGGGTCAACAGCTCCAGTGCAGTGGGGTGTGTGTCATCACAGACAGAAGATGGTGAGGACTGACTCCGCTACAGGAGTTCAGAAAGCCTTCAGCAGGTTGGAGGTAACTCAGCTGGCACTGGCAGGGTATGTAGGAATTTTTCCTATAAAACAGAGGTGGGAAGACCTGTTTTTTCCTGTGGGCTGTCTTACTGCATAGTCAGTGTCCTACATGATGCCAGGTGCAAGGTGTGGATAGGTACCTGCCTTCCTCAGTGCAGGATAGGATTCCTCTAAGGACAGACACAAATCATTTTGTGAGCCATCCAATGGTGGATTCTTTGACTGCTTAGGGATGCTTAGACACTGAATTATACACATTTTTTTTTCTTTCTATCTTAGATCAAATTACACAATACAGTCAGAAATCTGTCTTTCTCATTGTTGACCCTGAATCTCATCAAATAATAATCATAATCATAGTAATAATATCAACTTATAGGACCAGTCATGGATGAATACTGTTTTAAGATCTCAGATACATCATTTCATTTACTTTTTACAAGTTGCCTATGAAGGGAGTATTAAATTTATTGGTATTTTTAGGTGGTTAAAACTAAGGCTTAGCAAAGTCAAACATCACACCTATAATCTTAGTATATGTGCTGCCGAAGCGAGCACATCATCACACCTATAATCACACAGCTAGTGAGTAGCAGAAATGCATTCCATTCCAGGAGGTTCTGACTCCAAAGCTCTGTGTAATCTTCAACACCACAATGTAAGCCTTTAGTTGAGTTTTCCAAAATCATGTAGTTCCCGTCTGTGGAGCTAAAAGCAGACCAACATACCATACACATTATTTGTTCATTTTTGTTGTTGTTGCTTAAACTACAACTCTTCCCGAAACAGTGGTATATACAGTCAAATTCTACTTTTACATCAATTAAAAGTATAGGATAAGTCTATATTTTGTCATAGTGTTGATAGATGGAGACTTAATTCGCAACAATAAAATAAATCAGTCCTCTTAGTGGCTTAGCTTCCTACACCTACAATATTCAAATGACAGATTGGATTTTTAATGTAACATACAATATAATTTTTGGTGACATATAGACATAGATATGCAAATTTAATAAATAAGGATAAACTCACAAAGTACCATGAAGGACATGATCTAGGTATGAAATTATGTATTATAATTAGGAAGAAGAAATCATTAAAGTTAGCGAAGAGTCACATCCAAGTTGGTATCCCATTCGCAGCAGCCAAGCTTAGTTCCATAGACTTTGAAGAATATAATAATTCAATAGCCAAAAGGGATCCAGAATTGGAAACTCCGCTCACATCCATCACCAAAACCATATTCAAGATGGCAGGGAAAGCATTTCCCAGATACACCATATTCTAAATATACAAAGGACAGAGCTAAAATGAAAAGGGGTGATAATCATAAATGTTCCAGCCCAAGTCCCTTACGTTTTTTTATTTTTTAATGCCTGAAGGAAACCAAGGACTTCAGGGATAGGTCAGGTTTAAGGTCACAGGGCTGAATTTGAATCTTGTCTATCTCAAAGTATGCTGCAGATACAACATTACATTTGCAAACTTCCAAAGTCTCACAAAAATCACACAATAGTCTCATCATCATAAATGTAATGGAAGTGTAGCCAAAAGTTCTGACAATGTTTGGACTTCTCCATTCCTTTCTAAACAGCTCTCTCTCCCATTGTGTTTTCAATGGGTTCTCCTGTAGTTATTTTAGGAGCCTACTTTAAAAAAAAAAAAAAAATCTCTTAAGTCCTACGTTACAAATTTTTTTGTCCTTTGTCAGCTTTATAATTTCCCATCTTTTCTTTTGATTTGCTTGGGTTGTAAGGCATGTTAGCATTTGAATCTGTATTAATTCCCTTTTGTGTTTCCTCCAGCATCCCAAAATACTGCAGCAAATGGAGACGCTTTGCTTTCTTTTATCTTTTCTTCCCTTCTTCTACTGAACAGCTAAATACTCCTCTTAGGCCTCTTACACTGGATTAATTTAGCTAAGCTTTCCATCTGATGCTGTTTTGCTAATGTTAAATCACATTTCCTTCACATTTCATGGGAATCAGCCTAGCAGCGCACTCTGGCATGCGATCGGAATAAAGACACATCATGACACCAAATAATTATGTTATTTAGCAACTGCTCTTATCTGCTGTCTCCTAATTTGTGTCACAATTCAGTCACCCAGAATCTGTGTTTGTGTTGTGTGTCAGCCACTACAAAGCTGGAGCTTAAATTATTTGGGCGTATTGAACAAGGAGTTACATTTTGATGAATTCTAAGGTCTGAATATCTGATGCTTGGTTTCTGCTTTTGGAGTTTAGGACAGTTGAACCAAGGACTTAACTTTTGAAACATTGGCTGTTCACACCAGTTAATTACACATTAGGCATAAAATACAACTGCCAAAACCAGAAATTAAAAAAAAAAAAAAATCAGACACTGGCATCAGTGATGTCTTTATTTCCATGTAAATTAAAAGGTGTTTGAGTCCATTTTAATCTGCCGGTTGGACTTCTAAACAATTCTTTGCAAGGTAAACCCTTTCAGTTAGTTGTGTAATGACCCCCAAATCATGTTTCATTAATCAGTTCTAGGAAAGCATTTCTTTATTATTATTTAATGTGTTTAAAATAGATGTTCGTCTCATTTGTTGAGAATGGTGTGAAAGGGGCAACCTAAGGGCACCCATGCATGCCTGCTTTCCCCTAGGCACCAAGAGAAACATGTTTTCTGACAAGACATAGCAAAATTGAATGTATTTGTGCTGCCAGTCGGTGATGCCCCTTCATGTAGGTTTTTGTCTTTACTCTTCCTGCTTTACCCACCTCCCATTGCACATATAAATTTAAACACACTGTGCTTCATGGAACTCAGTTCAGGACACCAAAGAAACACCGTTATTTGTCTGGAGCTAAGAAAATATTACAGGCATAATTGGTGTATTTTCTGTGAATCAGTTAATTAGGAATGCCCTCTCCACCCCCAACAGGGTCCATATCCACATAATAACTTTCAAAGTTTTCATGATGGCCTTGTTAATCCTTCACTTTCATGAATTGAATTGTACAAAAGAAGATTAAGGTTTGCTCTATATAGTCAAGTCTTAACTCTGGTAAGATTAATTTAAATGTATCTCTTCAGGGGCGCCTGGGTGGCTCAGTGGGTTAAGCCTCTGCCTTCGGCTCAGGTCCTGGGATGGAGCCCCACATGGGGCTCCCTGCTCGGTGGGGAGCCTGCTTCTCTCTCTCTCTCTGTCTGCCTTTCTGTCTACTTGTGATCTCTCTCTCTGCCAAATAAATAAAATAAAAAATCTTTAAATAAATAAATAAATATATCTCTTCAGTTCTTCTGCTGCTTTATATGGTATCAGCAAACTAACAGAAAGTCGATTGGCCAAATAAGCAGTTTGCTTATACCTATTTTTATTTTTATTTTTAAGCAAAGAGGTTATTTGGCTAAGGGACTTCATATTGGTTTGCTGAATTTACTAATAATATTAATAAATATACCCATAGACTACAAAGAAAAGACTAAGGACTTAAGAATAAATAAAGTCAGAAAGCATATTTACTAAGTACCTATGAGTTGTAGATATTCTTAGAGAATACAAAGAAATCAAGAGTGATAGTTACCATTTTGGGGGCTCTCGTTAGATTTTAAAATTTAATTCCCAAACCAACCAATGTTGTTATTATTACCATTATCCCCATTTACATGTAAATTTGACAAGAAAATCAAGCAAGTGCTTCCAATATACCACACCCAAAAAGGGGGAGCCAGAACACAAAAAAGGCAAGCTGACTTTAGATTGTCTTAAAACTCCTATATCCCACGCCTCAAAAAACTTAACTGTACAGTCTATTTAGGGAGTAAAAACTTGTTCAAAAAGAAAATTATGGTGAAGGATCTAAGGCAATACAGCGAACCAAAGATAGTCTTTTCAACAAATGGTACTGAAACAATTGAACAGCCACAAAAAAAAAAAAAAAGAAAAAATTAATGAATCTAAACACAGACCTTACACCCTTCCCCAAAATTAATTCAAAATGTACCATAGACCCAACTGTAGAACAGAGAATTATAAAACTTCCAGAAGATAAGGAAATAGAAAACCTAGGTGACCTTTGGTGTGGCCATGACTTTTCCAATAAAACAAGAGCAGACCAGTGGAAGAAACACATAATACGCTGGACTTCATTAAAATTAAAGAAAAAAACAACTGCACTGTAAAAGACAATGCCAACAGAATGAGATGTCAAGCCATAGACTAGGAGAAAATCCCTTCAAAATATACATCTGATAAAGAACTGTTATCTAAAATATGCAAGCAGTGATTAAAATTCATAAAAAAACAACTCCAATAGAAAAATGGATCAAAGACCTTAAGAGACATATCATAAGATAAGATTCTCCGCGTCTTATTTCATCAGGAAAATGCAAATTAAAATGAGATGCTGCTACCTGCCTAGTAGAATGGCCAAAGTCTGGAATACTAACACCAAATGCTGGCTAGGATGTGGAGCAGCAGGAATGCTTCTTCATTGCTAGCGGAAATGCAAAATAGTATGGGCACTTGAGAAAACATTTTCGAGGTTTCTTACAGTACTGAACATACTTTTCCCATACAATCCAAATATCACTATTGTTAATATTTTCTCAAAGGACTTGAAACTTATGTCCATACAAAAGTCTGCACACTATAATGTATAGTGTCATAATTCATATTTGCAAACACTTGGAAGCAAATAAGATACTCTAAAGTCAATGAATCAGTCAACTGGGGTTCATCTGGACAATGGGATATTATTCAGTGCTAAAAAGAAATGAGCTATCAAGCCATGAAGAGAAAATGGTGGGATTTTAAATGCATCCTACTGAGTGAAAGAAGCCTGTTTGAGAGATTACATACTGTGCGATTGCATTATATGATATTCTGGAAAAGATGAAACTATGGAAACGGTGAAAAGATCAGTAGTTGCCAGGGGTTTGAGGAGGGAAGAATAAACAGGTGGAGCACAGAGGATGTTAGGTCAGTGAGAATACTTGGTGTGATACTACAATGACGGATGCATGTCATTCCATATCTTTCCAAATCCCAAGAATGTACAACACCGAAGGTGAGTCCAAAGGTAAACTATGGACTCTGGGTGAGTATGATGATTATGATGTGCCAATATGGATTCCTCAGTTGTAAAAAATGGACTATCAGTGGGAATGGTGATAACGTGAGAAGCTATGCATGGGAAATCCGTACCTTTCTCTTGATTTTACTGCAAAGCTAAAACTGCTCTTAAAAAAAAAAAACAAAAAACAAAAAACAAAAAAAAAAAAACAACTTAAAAAAAGGAAAATTCAAAATACAAGGTATCATAATGATTCAGATAATAATTCAATAGGAAAAGGACCGACTCAGGATCAGAAGACCTGCATCCTGGCTGTGATTAAGTAAAGTATTAAACCTCCTTGCATATCAGTTTATTGCTGTGCAGAAAATTACTCATCTTTAATATGTGGAGAAAAAGGAAGAGAAACTACTGCAGTTTGTGGTCAAGAAGCTGCATATTTTAGCCAGGTTCCCTGGGGAACTGCTAAGGCAGGTACACATAGGCAAATATATAGGATCATCTTTTATTGCATGGACTATGGACTCATTTTAAGAACAGACCCCAGGGCAAATAATACTTTCTATGCTAATAAAAATAATTTTAAAAAAAAGAACAGAAACACATAGCTGGTAGGTTGGCATTAGTCAGCCACACAGACTATCTCTAGACAGAAGCTATGTGGGAACAGTCTTTGGAAAGAAAGAAAAAGGGACTTATATGCTGGCTGCTAGTTTAGGATGGGGCTGTGTTATCTGGACCTCTGACAGCCAGTGGTACTGAGAGAACCTGAGGGAATACCTAAGGTGGGCCTTTAACAATGGGAATCCAGAGTAGGCTTGGGAAGATGGGTGGGATTCAGGTAAGCAGATTGGAGGGCAAATCCTCTGCTAGGTACTGGGGAAGAGCCTGTGTTTCCTCTCATTTAGAGCTGACTGAAGATTGTGTGTTGTGCTGTATTGAAAATGATCTACATCACTTGGTAGAGAGACTAGATTTTATTTTCTATCACCCATGTAGTCATCTCTTAAGATAGGACTTCATTTTTGTTCTATCTTCATCTCTTTCTCGTGTGTATGTGATCTCATTCTTGCTTTATTTTTACTGCTTGGATGGTCTTTTAAAGAATGATAAAATAGGGTTGCATTAATCCATTGATTACATCTTTAAATTTCCCTTGGCCAGAGGAGTGAGCTATTTCCTGTGTATAATTACCAGTGGAGTCATTTAAAGTTATTGCCTTAAAAAGAGGAGAATGAGAACCTTTACTTTGATTTAAATGAGCTAGCTTTGATATTTACTTGTTTGTAGATCATGTCAGTCATTTTTTGTAGCTTGTTAAAATAAGGAGTTTTTAAGAGGTAGTTTATTAAGTGGCAATGAAATCGGCATACCTATCACACCTTAGCTATGATAATTGGGTGCTAAAATTATTAAAACGTAATATCAATATTTGATCTAAAATGAATTCCAGTGGGACATTTTACTTAAAACCTAAATTGTGTCGAGTCGGAATTTATACACACTTTTCTACTTCATATCTAACTCATTTTAATCCAATCTATTTTACATTTTCTAGATATCAGTAAAATTAGACCGTCAATTAAAATTTCATGGTCTACAGTATTATCTTTAGACAGAACTGGAAGCAATACTCCAGTTAATAATCTAACTATAAAAATAGCAGTATTGCTCTAGTTTCAGCAATAAGAAATTATAATTGCCCAATGTCCTAATTTCTTGTAGTTTAAGAAATTTAGCTATTGCTAATCTTCTGCATCCTCAAACTTGGTGTTGGGCTATGGTTAATATCAAACAAATTAAAATAGAGCCTTCATCATTTTTTATTCATGTGGGATCTATGTATACAGATTTGTTTTCTGTATGTAGGTTAACCAAAGATTGGATATATATTAGATTCACTATAGTCATAACTAGATGTGAATTATAATCTCTATTATATTTAAGAGGTTTATAATAGCTTATCACACGCAACACAGGAAAAAACATTCCACATTAGTCTTTCTGTAGTTCCTCAGAATGACACGAAATTTGACATGCATTTCAGATGAAAGAGTCCCACAAGTTCATTTCATTGGTAGTCCTTCTTCCTGGTATTTCATTCATAATAACACATCAAGTAGAAGGCAACAGGTATGAAATGAGGCAAATGGGTAGACTATTACTTTTGTTTTCTGTTTATGCTCCTAACATTCCCTGACAGTAGGTAGACTGAAATGTTGGGTGTTCAATCACTTAATATAGTGTTCCTTCAACTTATCAGTTAACCTTGAAATTCTTACATGTGTTGGTGGTTCAGTTTTCCACATGTTCTATTTTCTAATGCCACCATAAAATCTACCAATGTCACCTAACTGTCAGACACAGGTTGAGCTACTGAGTTTCTACCTATCTAAAGCCCACAATGCAATTAGACGAATAGCGTAGTACATTACAAATGCCAGCTTTAATTTTTCAAATGTTGAATGGTCATGATACATCTACACATGTAATGTCTTTAAATTCTAATTTTTACAGAATATTTTAAATGCAAATGCCTTAATTTGTGATTTAATCATCTAGAGTACTAAGCTTTGGTAATTTGGGGGAAATTTTTCTATTCAATAGTGCAAACAGTTGAAACATACTAATTAAGTGAATATTTGAGAATAGAGACTGGGGAGGAAGGGTGTTTATCGCTTAATTGTGAATTGATTACATTGGAAGTGTTAAGAAGAAATATACAAATCCTGAAAGGTGAGTTTCAGAACCCAGTGACACCAAGCCCAACACAGTCCAGGACTAATAACCATGATAGTTACAACCTAAAAAAAAAAAAAACCTAAAACCTAAAACCATGATAGTACTGCTGAATTCAATCAGACAAAAGAGTTTTCAGACATCAGGCATGAGTCAGAGCCAAAATGAGAATCAAAAATCCCACTCTGAGTCATGGAGGAGAGCAAAAGCCAATGAAGAGTAAGCATGAGATTAATCACTAACATTTCATTAATTCAATTATCATAACAACTCTGTATTCCTTCCCAAAATAAAAATGAGAACATTGTGGGTCAGGAAGAGTAACTTGACAAATAACACAATTGGGAGGGTGCATGAATTCAGTAAAGGGTCTCAGGCAGTGAAACTTAGTGCTGGGAAGAGTCTCCCTGCATTAGGTCCCTTTCAAAGAGCCTGACATATATCTTTCAGTTCTCTTTTTTCAAAATGGAATGTGACAAAAAACAATGTTTTCATTGTTCAGGAGGTAGAGAAGTGCCTATATTCTTTGGCAGAATGAGAAGCTGGTTCATTTAGAACCTACCTATTGACTGCTAACTAGCAGTCAGGCCTACTGCTAAACTAAGCACATTAAATAGTTTATGTCACTCACTCCTCATGACTCTCTGACACAAGTAATATCCCTATCCACATGGTACAAAGGAGAAACTGAGGACTTGGCAAGTTGAGTAACTTGGCCCAGTGGTTACAAATATTAAATGTTAGGGCTCAGATTCAGTAACAGGCAAAGCAGTTTGACCTGAAACTCCATGTTTGCTAATAACTCTGCTAATAATACTCTATTGAATAGGATGGCATGGAAAAGAAGAAAAATAATTGTTAGTATCGGTCTTGCCATCATTATTGCTGCATGTTTAGGGTTAAACTCTCACATAGTAGAGAATATCAAACGTGCCTTTAAGGTGTCACAACAGTTTAGAACCCTGAGAAAATGTGCACGTGGACTTTTTGAAGGTGAGAGTAGAGTCTCCAATATTAAAGGTTATTCTGTACAAAGGAATTCATATGTAAAATGAATAAACTGCTCAAGTTTGTGTTCTTAGTAACTATACTGTTGGTAAACTATGCTTTGGAAACTTGAAGTGAAAGTGATTTGCCCAGATAGTTGTTTCCTGATGCAAAGAGAAAGACAAGTTGGAATCTGGGCCCCGTACTACCTAGTGAGTAACTTGAGTACACTCCTGCTTCTTCCCTTGTTTCAGTTTCCCCATCAGGAAATTGGGGATGATACCAATAGTAAGCCCAGGGGTTTGACTTAAGGATTCACTGAGTTGACATTTATTATACAATGAGTAGAGGGCCTGTGTAGAGTCGACCTGTAGTAATAACCTCCTTGGATTTTGACCACTGAGTTTATTCATAGAGAAGTGTGTTCTTGGTAATTAACACCCTGTTACTCTTATTTCTATTATAACATCTAACATCCTGCCTAGAACTCAGTAGATACTAGTAAGTATTTGCTGAGTAAGTTTAGAAGGAAGAAAGTATTAGCATTGCTCCATTTCCATTTATATATTTCAATTGCTATTAAATGTTCTTTTCAATTCCCTTTATCTATTTCTTTCTTTCTTTCTTTCGTTTCTTACATTCCACATATGACTGAAATCAATGATATCTGGCTTCCTCTGAGTAGTTCACTCAGTATTATATTCTGTGGATCCATTCCTATTGCTGCAAATGGCAGGATCTTTTTTCCCCAAGTAATATTCCATTGCATATATACCACACCCCCTTAGATGTGGATACTTGGGTTCCTTCTCTGTCTTGGCTGTTGGAAGTAATGCTGCAATAAATATATGGTTGCGTATCTTTTTGCGCTTGTGTGTTTGTTTTCTTGGATAAATACCTAGTGGCAGAGTTACTGGATCATATAATAATTCTATTTTTAATTTTTTGAGGAACCTCCATACTGTTTTCCACAGTGGCTGCACCAGTTTTCATTCCCAACAATATTGTATGAGGGTTCCTTTCTCTCCACATCCTCACGAACACTCGTCATTTCTTATCTTTTTCATTTTAGCCATTCTGACAGGTGTGAGGTCATATCTCATTGTGGTTTTGATTTGCATTTCCCTGTTGATTAGTGATATTGAGCATCTTTTCATGTTCCTGTTGGCTGTTTGTATGTCTTCTTTGGAAAAATGTCTAGTCAGGTCCTTTGTCCACTTTTAAACAGGATTATTTGGGGTTTTTTGGTGTTGATTTGTGTAAGTTCCTTATAAATATTTGTATTAACCACTTACCAGATTATATCACTTGCAAATATCTTCTCCCATTCAGTAGGTTAACCTGTCATTTTGTTGATGGTTTCCTTTGCCTTGCAAAAGCTTTTTATTTTGGTATGGTCAAGAGTCTAATTTTGCTTTTGTTTCCCTTACCAGGGGACATATAGCAAAAAACGTTCCTATGACTAGAGTCATAGAAATTACTGCATATATTTTCTTCTAGGAGTTTTATAGTTTCAAGTCTCACATTTGGGTTGTTAATCCATTTTGAGTTTTTGTAAGAAAGTAGTCCATTTTCATTCTTCTGCATATAGCTCTCCAGTTTTCCCAATCTTCTTGCCTCCTTTGGCATGGATTACTTGACCTATAATCACAGGTTTATTTCTGTGCTTTCTATTCTGTTTCTAAATTGCTTTTGAATTTTTAGAAACCATACCACATTAAATGATGCTCACATTTTTTATTTAGGCTTTTATTGTCTATGAGTAGTATAATGTCTGCATTAGGTCCTAGTATTCATATAAATATATATTTTATGTAATCACTTGATTGCCTTATGCTTCTGTCTCTATAACTATATTCTCTTTACTAATTATTCACAAAAATATTTATTTTTTTTACCAGAATGTTTTCTCAAATTTTTTGATAGTCAAGCTTATCAGTGCTTGTGGCTGTGTTTTGTTTTAAACACCAAAGAAGCTTACATGAAATCAAGATAGAATATTTTAATATATTTCATTAGTATGTCCTTTCTATTCCTCCAGATACCATTTTAAACTACCTTTTAGAATATTCCAAAAGAAGAATAAAAAAAGCCAGTCCTTATATTTCTCTGTGAATATTAACAAAACCATGAATTAAAATGTTTCAGCTAATTTTTATAGGTGCTTTCACTGTTTAGTACAGTTTGATTTTAGTTGGTTGTTCTTTCTTTCTTTTTCTCTCTTTCTTTCTTTCCTTCTTTTATTTTAATCATTTCTTTTTTTTTAAATCATTTCTGCTAAGCCATATTTTAATATGTGACAGAACTTGAAATTCTCACTTTTTTAAACTATTTTTTGTATAATTATTCTGCATAAAATTAGGGCTATGATTATGTGGTTTGATTCCATCTATGTTATCATAGAGTAAGTTTTCTTACTATATTTTACCATCTCTTACTAATTTAAAAAATTAAATGGTAATTTGAAATATACTATTTACCATGTTATAAAATTTTTAGTTATAGTTAAATCTCTGGTTTTCTATATCCTAGGTTGCTGTGGAGAATTATTTTTTTAATCATGTTTTTAATAAGTGATGAATCAATTTGATTACTATTTTGGTTATTTTCATAAAATATTTGAATCTAACCTTTTTAATCTTTTATCTATTTTTGCATATTGATCTTATGAAAAAGTATACATTCTTGCTTAGAAATAAAAATGATCTTTACAGACCAAAGTTGAACTTATAATTAATTGATCAGTGCTTCTCAAATCTTATTGTTCATCCTGATCACTGGATATTTGTTAAAATGCAAAGTTTGATTCTGTAGGTCTGGGATGAGACCACATTTTGAGAAGCAAACACTGATGACTCTTCTAAGGGCATCTAATGATGACTCAACAGGAACTTTTTGAACATCAAAATAAACATGGAGAATTAGTCTACAGCAAGTAACTATAGATGGTTCTGGAAAGAGGATGAGTGCTAGAGATAATATAGAGATAATATAGAGATACGTAACTTTCAATTCATTCTCTAATACTTATTAGCTATTTACTCTTGGACGGATTGTAATTTTTCTTGGTCTGCATTCTCAGTATTTTAAACAGTGCTGGGCACATGAGAAATACCGGTTGGCTGATGAAGATTTCAACAGAAATAATCAATTTCAATGATGACAATTTCAATTCAATTTAACAAACATTAAGGTTGTCGAACATATACCATGAGCCTGAGAAGGGTAGTAATATTAAACCACTTTTTATATGAATTGTTCTTTTCTGAAAGCTAAGTGAAAAATTATATAACATATAAACACTGGCATTTCTAGCTGAGATGTTTGTCTGGTGGCCTTTAGATATCAGCAGATATATAATTTATATCACTTAAATTGTCTTACTGGCCAAAATTTAACATTTCTGTGTTCCTGAAAATTCCTGATTTTTCCTAAATTCTAGAGATGATATTCTAAATTCTAAATATGATACACTGAGATGCTTCTCACATTGATCTCTTCTAATTAAATCAGATACAGAATTATATTTGGCCAGCAGTTTGTTGCATATTAGAATAGCTTTACTACTACTGTGTCATTAACAGTATGATTCAATGTTCATGTAAATTGCAACCAAGAAATATAGACATTTCAGAAAATAAATGAGAGATCAAATGTCTGTTTTGGGGAAATACTCCAAGATAATGGTTTAAACAAAAATCTCATTATAAGTCATGGAGCATTCTAAACTCAGATGTGGCCCCAGCTTCACACTTGACAGAATGTGGAACACATCACTAATAGTAAACTCAGTATCAGAAGCTAGCTTCATACAAATTGTAGTTGGCTGATATTCTCTTGGTTTCAAACTAGGTAATTAATTATATTAGCTACATTTTGTGTGATACACATATTAGGCACAATGATATTATTTGCAATGAAACAAATACTGTTTAGTATTGTTAATGGATATGACATACATGGTAATTGTTATATCTTTCTTTCCTTTAAAATTATTGTTGTGACAAATTAGTTTTCATCACTTATTTTTGTACAACCCTGACTACCTACTAGTGTTTTAAGAGTCGTGTTTTTAGAAAGTTGCTAATTACATTTATAAGACATAAAATTGGACACATGCTTTAATTTTTCCTTTTTTTTTTTCTCCTTATTAAAACACTGAATAGTGATTTTGTCAAGAAACCAATCTTGGGCTTTCCCTGATTATAGCCGTGGTGTGATATTTGCTTTTGATTACTTCTGAGTTCTAGAGAAAAGTTAAGAATCATTTTATGAAAGATTAGAATTTCTTAAACACCTATCCTTTCATTATGTGCTAAGTGATTGCATGTATTTTAGGACAGTTTAATTCAGTCTGATTAATGAAGGATTCATTATCTTTATGGTTTTACCCTTTTTATGGGTAAAAGGATAAGCCTGGGCCCTTTGGCTATAAAACTATATAGATGGTTCCTTCAATTCCCTAGCTCTGGCAGATATTGTCATTGAGAACGCTGTTGTTTGATGGCTGAAAGTGTTAAATAAGGGCAGGTTCCTAAAGCTACGACTAATCATCATGAAAATTAGCTTGCATTTCTCTAATGCCAAGTTCAATTCTCACCAGAGTTGACTTTTCAAAATGCATAGTGGATAGTTACATTTGTTATTAATCAAGCAAATGGGCATTGTAGCATCAAGCATCCATTTTATTTTTAATGGGCTTCAAAATCAACAATGATAATTCAAGTGGTAATATGATAATTATCAATACTGTGTCAGAATAAGAGCAAACATCATTTATTCTACTATGGGGATTCAGAGATAGCTCACAGTCAAGGATAGGATAAAAGGAAATGAGTATGGTTATGGTCTTCGTAATGTTTTAAAATGAATATAGATGGTTAAGGCTTATTTTAAGAGCCTACTTCTGTTAATTATGTATTTTCTTTTTAGAGTGTTTCTCTCAGAGGATGGCAGCCTCAAGATATATAACGTTACTAGGTCAGATGCTGGATCATATACTTGCGTAGCTACAAATCAGTTTGGCGTTGCAAAGAACACTGGCAGCCTAGTCGTAAAAGGTATTTTATTATCTTCATTTGTGCTTGATGAACATTGGAGATATGTGTACCTATCACAACCTCTGTCATTGTGTGAAACTTGTATCATGTTGTATATGTGAAATATTTGATTTCACAATTTATTTAAGAATTGTGTTCCCATATTCATTAATAGTATGTTTGCTCTGCCAGTGGGATACCACAGCAGATGTGAATACTTCAGCAGTTGAAATGCTGTCAGTGGGTAATTAGAATTAAAACCGGCACCTAAAACATTTGAATTTTCACAAATGCCTTAATGTAGGAAGCTATGGACATTTTGATAAAATCGGATGATAATATTTTTCTTGGTTAAGTTTCCTTCAGACACTCTCATTTTGTATGAAATTTTTACCATGGATATAAGGTTGCCAAATTCATAACCAGTTCATTTATTTATATAACTCTAGGTGCATAGCTCATGAGATGCAGACCCTCTTGCATACACTTTAATGAGTAGTTTCTTTCAAAGAGAAAAAAATTAAAATATCTGTGTCTGTGTAAGTCATTATTATAGCCATCATGGTAAACCTATAAGCTCAAATAATTTATGATGATAGAACTGCATACTCTATTCTTCATACTTTTAAGCTACTATCAGTACAAATGTACCTCCATCTATCACCAAGGGATATAATTAGTATTCAAGTATCTATTCCCCATCTTTGCTATTTTACTTTGTTGAATCTCAGCTCATAAAACTAGTATGTTTACTGGAAGACATGTCACTTTTATCATTTCATTGCCTCCTGGATGATTAAAATGACTGTCTTGATAAAGTAGTTTGAACAGCTAATTAAGCCCAAATAATTAAATTCAGCAATCAGTGCTTTATCATCATTTCTATTAAAAATAAATATATTAAATAAAAAGTAGTTAGCTACTACACTTCAACTACTCTTTAAAATATCTCAAGGAAAAAAAAAATACCCACCTTTATCCCCGGAAGATATTTTTGCCAACATTGTCTTAAACATATTATGTTATGCCTGCTGACAATTGTCTGAAACACTCAGGGGAAATGTGATTGATGTAACTTGTGTCAAAATCTTATCAGTGTGACACATTTGGAAAAACTTTACTTCCTTAAGATTGTACTGTCATCAGATTTTTAAGACAGAGATGGACTTAACATTTCAAGGAATGTGCTGTAGCTATATCTAATGATAGGATATCTCTCCAGCAAATGTTTGGTACTACCCATATACTGAAAAACAACATTAAGAGAAAAAAAAATAAAGATTTATTCCCTCATTTCAAATTAAGAAGGTGCAGGTGGTAGCCATTCATTTTAAAATATGAAGAAGGTTAAAACATAGTGGAGGACAGCATCACGGTTAATTTTTCCAAGAATGGAGAAATCTAAAGAGAATTAAAACAAATATAAAGGATCAAAGGTACTGATGCTGGAAATGTAGTTTCTCAGTTGAAGTTTCTGCAGAATACTGGTGATCCTTTTGGTGGACCATTGGTTTAACTGCTAAAATACAGTAATGGGCTTCCTTTCATCACCTACATTCCAGTGATAAAAGCTACTGTATATATTGGACTGCAATGACTACTTTCTCTTCCTCAAATGTTTCAAACATTTGGCATCATGATGATGTCCTCTAGCAAAAAATGGGTGAAAAGAAAAAAAGAGGACTCACATAAATATGTAACTGGAGAAGCTGGACTGTGCTTATTTCTCAAGGTGGCAGTTGGATATTTCAGCTTTCTAACACAGCCATGTTTTTTTTTCTAGATAGGTTCCCAGTTCTTTGGATAGAAACAAGTTCATCTGTAATTTGGGATAGTCCATAAAACACACAATCAACTCTCTATACAAGGAACGAAATAAATAAGATTGCTTGGTTTAAAACAAAATGAAACAAAGTAAAACACAAAAACTCCATGCAGTTTTATTTATTTCTAGTGTTCTTTACTGGGGCTATTGGAACAAAATTATTCTAATCTGCATTCCTGGTCGCCTTAATCTTTACCACTCTTCCTTCCTTGGTAGGATTTTTCATTTTCTGACATACTATATACTTCACTTATTTGTCATGTCTATGGTTTTTTTCTCCTTCTTTCCCTTCTTCTAGAAGGAAGCATAAAGAAGGCAGAAATGTCACAAATCCTAGAACAGTCCTGGGAACTGTATGTGTTCAATAAATAATTATTGATTGAGTGAGATGATTTTACCCTACACTCTTTAGTTCTTAGATAATCTCTGTTCTGACTTCCTTGCTCTAAAATATGAAGGTTTTCTATTTCTCCGGGATTAAGCTTAGGATACTTTGCAATAAAGAGCATCAAAGGAAAATAATAAACTTCTAAAATATTTTCACTTTCCATATTTTAGGGTTTGTAGTTATGTATTTATAATACACAGAGAACTCCTTACTCTGCAAGGAGGATCAATTGTGAAGTACATGAAAATCCTACAGACTTCATGAAGAGAACTCACTGTTCCAATATTTTCAGCACAAAGAAGAGAATCATTTACATATGCAAACAGGGCATATATCAGTATGCATGAATATCAAGTAATTTTCACTCATTTATATCTAATCATGAGAAGGAAATTGTGTTTGTTATTTTTAATCTTCATGAAATACCCACGTTCCATTTTAAGGGGGATCTCTATGCTTCTTTGCCATTAACAAGAACCATGTTAAACAGAAATACATATAGAGTAACATAAAAACATTTAAAAATAACCACATAAACAAAAAATGTGGACATTACAAATAAAAGCATCTTTAGAATTTTTTATTTTTTATTGATATGTACTCTATGATTTTTTATTAAACTGTGGGATTGCTGTGTAAATACAGGCCCAAGATAAGTCTGTCATTAGCATATCCTCTTAACTGGACTCCTATCGCTAATTCTCTTTCAAGTAAGAATGTTTAAACTATTCCTGATGAAGAATTATTATTTTACAACCTACAAATTTGAAGCTTTAATCTGAAAAAGAATTATAATAATATGCACTGATTCAACCATTTTCCTGGCTATTAAGAGTATAGTCATCTGGTTGTTTAAGAAGATTTAATGTGTGTGTGTGTGTGTGTGTGTGTGTGTGTGTGTGTGTATGTGTTCGTATTTTCTAGTCTCTGGTGTTCATCTGATTGTCATTACAGAGTCAAATATAATTTTGTTTCTCACACCAAAATCAGAATATAGTGACCTTACTGGTAATAAGGTGGTAAAGAGCAAATGAGAAATTTCAGTAAAGCTGATGAAACAATCATCTGTCTTTGAATTGACTTATCAGCCCCAGTCATGCAAGAAATGTTGTTGTTAGATAACATGTAAAAAGATAATAGTTACAAGAGTAAGATATTTTCCAGCTTAGTTTTTAGCTGATATGGCTTATCTGTGTTAAGAGGATTCTGAAGTTATCTGCACTGTATGTTAGAGATTTCTATTTCACTCATGCAGTAGGATAAAGCCATTTTCCATTCAAACAGGGAGTTTGGGAGTGCAATTAGCGCCAGCCTTGCCGGAGCCTCGGACGATGCCCAGAGTAATCTGAGGACATGTTCCATAGGCACAAACAAGGATTCAAAAAGAGAGTTTAGGTGTTTTCATTTTGGAGGACTTGCATAAAATTACAGTGTGTACATACACTTAAGAGGTACATGAAAATCACGTAAAAGGGGAAATGATTTGATCTGGCATTTGAAAAATTATTAAAAAGCAGAGTAACAGCAGGCTATAAAAATGATCTTGTTTGCAGGCAACATTTGTTTTTGTTTCCCCACTGGAGAAGTTTTGGATGTTCAATTATAGGCCTCATTGCTTCAGCATTATTTTCAACTGAAATGTCGGAACTTGGAAAAGCATATCTAATGTGCAAATTAAGTTTATTGCCGCTCATTTAGTTGTTTATTCTTTGTGATAGAAGTCTTTATTATACCAGCATGGAGAGTGGCCTATCCGTTTTCTCCAACAGAGTGATGGTGTGCACCATTATGGTTCTCTATTTACTAAGAGAAATACCAAGATAGGTAGATAATTGGAGGCTTTGTGGCTTCAAAAGGCAGTTTAAAGGATTTGAGGTGTTGAGCCCAGCTTTATTGAGAAGCTCAGCTTTATTGAGTAAACCAAAAGTACAATTTCACAGAAATGACAAGGCACGTTGGAATACATCAGTCATATTTTAGTGGCTGAAAACACCACTGCAGAGTAGTCTCCAAGTACTGCTAATATTTTCCTCAGAATGCTTAATCACGCACCCCAGTTTTCTACAAAGAATGGTTTAAAGCATTTTTATAGAAAGGAAGTTTTGATTTAAAAATTATGAGTGGAAGTGCTTTTCAGGTGAAAAAATACATAGTGAAATCATACACTGGCCAGGAATTTTCTTTCCCTCACTAATACTGAAAATAATGCTGAGTGAACTCTTGAGACTTGGATTCCATAGTCCCTTCGAGTAAAAAAGGAAGGAAAGAAGGAAGGAAGGAAAGAAGAAGGAGAGAGAGAGAGAGAGGGAGACGAAGAAAGAAAGGCAGGAGGGAGGAAGGGAGGAAGATAAACAACAACAAAGAAAACCCCCAAAACATTCATTTAAGCAAATACAATATCAGTGTTATTTTGGTCTTTGTAACAATTCAGTCCACAGTCTTTTTAAAAATGTAGCACACACCACTCCCATAAACTTTTCAGGTATGTTAGACAGTTGTTTTTTCTGAATATGTATTTTATAATATATAGTGTAAAGGAAAGATATCAATGAATTTTAGGTTTTCACCTTTTGTTTTTTATTGTTCCAGACATTTTTCATTGAACAATTAAACCTAAACTGGTCAAAGTTTTGTTGAGTTTTGTTTATTCTTAATAAAAATAGGGACCATATTGCTAGTCTTTCAAGCTAAGTGGAGGAAGACAGACAGATGAGGATACACCACTCCTCAAAGTTATGAAGAGCACAGACTTTGGAATTAAATTAACTAGCTCTATTATTGAGTAGCATAAGACCTTGAAGAGGTTTTTTTTATTTTTTGGTTTGTTTTTTGTTTTTGTTTTTGTTTTTATTATTACTGGTGTTGTATTCTTTATTACTATTATTATTAACCACCATTAACAAATAAGTAAATATTTGTTCCAGGCACTGTGGTAGGTGCTTTATGTCCATAATCTCAGTGATCCCTCACAACACTGTAAAGCAAATAATCATTATCTCTTTTACACAAAGGGAAACTGAGGCACAGATTGCTAAAACGACTTGACCATGGATTTTGTATTAGTAAGTGACAGAACTTTTTTCCTTCCTTTTTTTTTTTTTAATCTTCCAGTTGAATTTATGTAATAATAACTGCCTGAGACACCTTCAGTTTCACATGACATTATTTGAAGTCCAGTGGAAATAAAAACAGAGTATCTTGCAAAAACTAGTACATTTCCTAAATAGTTCAGCTTTTCATTTATTAGAATTCAGTATCTGTTTATACTCTTTTCCATTTGAGGTGAACTTTACAGGTATGAAATACACAAATCTTAAGTGAATGTTTGCTGAATTTTGGCAAGTGCATACCTGTGTAGGATACCTGTGTATCCTAAACTCTACCAAATATAGAACATTAACATCGGCCTGTAGAACTTTCCCTTGTGGCCCTTTGTCATCCCTCAATTCCTGCTCCCACCTGACTTACAGAAGCAACCACTATTAGGATTTTTTTCTGTTACTGTTTCTGTTACTGTTACTGTTAACTGTCTGTTACTGTTCTGTTTCTGTTACTGATTTCATACAAGTGCCATCATACAGTATATATGCTTTGTTATCTGGCTTCTTTCAGTTGGCTTACACCACTAGTATCTACTTTCTCTTTTCATTAAAGATTAATGAAACAAAACTTTAACCAACAGCAGGTTTAGTCCCTGCAGTAAAAACATGTCTTGAACTGTCCATGTTTTTGTCTTCAGTTTCCTTCTCCAGCCTGCATGTGTGCCCGGAGTATTTGGTTAGGAATTGGAAGTTTAATAATATGTCCTTGACTCCATTCTAATGCTAAAAGAAACTGTTAGACTCCTCCCTTGCTTGAACCTTCTATTTCTATACTGGCACGAAGGTCACTTATGTTCTAGTGCCATTTTTTAGGGATAATGTGTATCAGTAGGATGTACAAGACCCTCAGGAGCAAGTTCTGTTTTCAGCTTATGGATCCTGAATACTCAAGGAAGCAGCTAGCAAATTCTTTCAAGCCCAAGTGAGGGATGGGCGTGGAGGAGGGCGGTGGGGAAACAGAGAAGAGGAATCAGAAGAATACAATTTACTCTGCTTCTCATCTTCTTGCCTTTTTTTTTTTCCATTTTGTCTTCCCTCACCTCCAACATAAATGTTCAGAAGAAAACATCATCTTTTTGCTAGATCCTGTAGCCAGGCAAAATAAAATTTCCTCATTCCATTTCCTAGAAAACTACAGAATTCTCCAGCCTGATGTTTTAGTAGGGCCCAGCACAGAGTTACAGTTGGAGGACAGAGTGAACATTATCTGTTTATAAGAGATATAAATATGATGCCATAAATAGTCACTGCCTATTATGTATTAACAGCTTTGAAACTGAGTAGTTGGCATATCTAATTCATTAAGCAGATTCTATGGTGCATGCTCTTTCTAAATAGATGTCAGACCCTGTTTTGATTACTTGTTAATATAGAAGATCTGTGTTTACATTTTACATTATTACTTGCTAGGGAATTTCTCAGTGTTACCTTGCATGATACTTAGACATATTTTCTCATTTAGACAACTCCAGTTTAGACAATTACTTTCTCTAGACTGTTCTTTGTTTATTTCTTTTACTCTGGGGTTTTGGTAGTCTTTTCATATTTGTTCCACATCATTCAATACTGAGGTGAAAGATAAATGGGTAATGGTACCTGCAGGTAAGCCAGATATATTGGCCATGGTTACTTTATGCATAATTGAAATTATGAAAAACTATACTCTGTCTGTATTGGAATATACCAAGTGCTGCATGCAGATTTTAATCTGTAAAACACATGTCTGAGCAGATAAAGATTGCACTTGACTAAGAGAATAGAAAACACCTTAGCCTTACGCAAGTATATGTGCAAAGAGAAAAAACATAAAGATTAAAAACCCCTCCATTTCTGGCTTGCTGGAGGAGGAATCCATCACACTGATTTCCTTGTTTTTTTTTGTTTGTTTTTTGTTTTTTGGGTTTTTTTGCTATCTCTGTTAAGAGTTTATTTCAGAGACTAGCTTTGATTTTCCTCTATTTGCTTTCCCTAGAGTTTGCAATTTTCTTGTTTTGTTTGCTTAATTTTCTGTGGACTTGACGATAATTGATTCCTCAATTTTGTCTCTGTTGTCCCCCTTCACTATCAACCTGTCCTTCTGTATACGAGCCCAGCTGTCTAAGCATCATGCCTTTCTTGAAAAGGTAGAATTTCATCTTCCAAAAGATTTTTGAGAAAGAATTCAAGAGGAATGCAATGTTTTGGAGATTTTTCATGTTTGAAAATGTATTTATTCTATGCTTACATTTGATTGATAGCTTAGTTGGAAACAGAATTCTAGATTAGAAATCATTATTTTTAGCAATATGGAGATGTTACTGTGCTCTGAAAGCTGAAACCATCTTGATTTCTGATCTGTTGTTTATGACATTGTTTCTGTCTGTCTGCTTGTCTCTCTTGGTTGTTTTTTCCCAGGGTTCCACAATTGCCTGATGATGTGCTGTGGTGTAAATCTATTTTCAGCCTTTATACAGGGCAATTGGTATACTTTGTCATCCTGAAAACTCATACTTTATCCTGGAATGTCTTCCTGGGTAATTTAATAATTCATTCCATTGCTTTCTCTATAATCCCTATTACTGAAAATGTTGTATTTCCTAAACTGTTGAAAAAACTAGATTTCCTGGAGTACCTAGGTGGCTCAGTGGGTTAAAGCCTCTGCCTTCGGCCTGGGTCATGATCCAGGGTCCTGGGATGGAGCCCTACATTGGGCTTTCTGCTCAGCAGGGAGCCTGCTCCCCCCCCCCACCGCCTGCCTCTCTGCCTACGTGTGATCACTGCCTGTCAAATAAATAAATAAAATATTTTAAAAAAAAAACAAACTAGATTTCCTAAACTTTAGTTTGTGTGTATGTGATATGATTCCATCTCATGTTAGGGACAATTTCCTCTCTCTGCCTCTCAGTCTCAGTCTACCTCTCTCTCTCTCTCTTCTCTCTTATTTTGTGTAACACACCATACTCACCAGAATACTTTCATATTATTATTCTCATCATTTAAAAAAAAGACCTTTTCTGACCCTGCTTCCCTTCTGTGTGTGTAGTTTATTATATTTTATATACTTCTATATTTAGGTACTGATACAGTTTTTGTACATGTGTATATAAACTGTATATATTTTTGTTTCTCTCTCCTAGAATCTATTGTATATCTTTTTGTTTCTACCTTTGGGAATTTTTTACTTTGCTATTTTTTTAAAAATATCTAGGTGTCTTTTATTTTCTGACTGTTCTTTATATAATACCTTGCATTCTCTCCCCCCCTCTGAAAATATTGCTCATAGCTTTTCTTTTATCTAGCTTATTTTTCCTGCATGACCTCTGTGATTCCCAACTGCTTGCTTCTCTTTTTTTGTTTTAATTCCTACACTTTATTAAGAGGTATACCAGGATACTTTGTGAATCTTAGTTATCTGCTCATATTTAAGAATGGGGCACTAAAAAATCTTACAGAAAGCTCTGATCAAGTGTATGTATGAGGCGAGTATTTAATACTGGACTTCACACTAAGATGATCTGGCCAGTATATATATCCTTGGAAAACGTAAACACATTATGGTTAGGATTTTCTCTTAGGTTTATCAGATCCCTAAGAAAAGCACCTCCCACTTCTCATCCCACTTTCCTGCCCAGAGAGCGAAGGCCCAGCAGCCAGCACCCTCAGAACTAAATGACATTAAAAGACATGGATCTCAGCCCTTACTATATACATGTTTGTTAATTTCCCTGATTTTAGTTAAGATTCCCTCATCTTCATCTATGCTTCCTGCGGAGCAGTTCAGAGACTCTCCATTTCGTATTCTCTCAGAATAATTTGCTAATCTTCTACTGAAATGAGAAAACACTACAGAGACCAAAATGCTTCCTATTCATAAAGTCTGTAAGGGGAGTTGACATGTTCAATGAATTTTCTTCTCGGCCTTCTTCACAGCCAGCATAGGATTGGGCTTTATGGTAGATCAGTTAGAAATCATTTCATTTCATTCCAGTTTCTCAAATTTTGTCTCCCCTTTGGATCTCTGTTTTGGTGGATTTAGGACTTCGGAAAAATTTCTTTTGGCTTCACTTTTTAGATGTTTGTAAAAAAATAAAAAAAAAAGACTGTGATTAATCAATTATCTTCATCAGGATATTATATATCATATTTTATACTGATACTATTCTTCTCTACTAACACTTACAAAAAGCCAAACTTTAGTTATTTCTTACTTGGACAAAATTTATCAAGAAATCAACAAATCACAGTTTGGTAGATAACGGGTCATGAACTCAAGTCTTCCACTTGTGTTCTAGATATGATTCCATCTCATGTTAGGGACAATTTCCTCTCTCTGCCTCTCAGTCTCAGTCTACCTCTCTCTCTCTTTCTTCTCTCTTATTTTGTGTAACACACCATACTCACCAGAATACTTTCATATTATTATTCTCATCATTTAATAAAAGACCTTTTCTGACCCTGCTTCCCTTCTAGCTACTGCCATAGTTGACTATTCTCCTTTATATCAAAACTCATCAAAAGTTTTCTATGTGAGCTTGCTTTTTCCACCCCTTCTGGCCGACTTCTTTTTGAATCAACGTGACCAGGCTTTTCCCCTCCAGTTTCATCAACAATGCTCTTAACAAGGTGACTAGTAACCTCCATGTTGTGAAATCCAGCAGTCGGTTCCCCATCTTCATTTACTTAACCTGTCAGACTATTGATCACATCCTTCTTGAAACACATTCCCCACTTGGCTCCCTGCACACTACATGTGGCAGGTTTTCCTTTTCCTTCCACATCTTATGTCACTCCCTTTCTATTTACTTTGCTGTTTCCTTTTAATCTTACCCATTTCCTAAATTTGGAGTGTGCCAGGGATTTTTTTCTTGAATTTGTTCTCTGCCATATCTACTTCCTCTCATTCGGTGTCTTATTCAGTTTCGTCATGTTAAATACCATCCACAAGCTAATTCCAAAATGATATACTCCATTCAAATACCTGCCTCATTCCCCAGATCCCCTCACCAATTTATCATCTTCACTTACCAGTTTACTGTATGCTAATATTGGCCTCCTAATTCTTACTCCCAAAACTTGTTCCTACTGCAGTCTTTCCCTCTATATATTTTTTTAAGATCTTATTCATTTATTTCAGAGAGAATGAGTAAGAGAGAACATGAGAGGGGAGAAGGTCAGAGGGTGAAACAGACTTCCTCATGGATCTGGAAGCCTGATGTGGGACTCGATCCCAGGACTCCAGGATCATGACCTGAGCCGAAGGCAGCTGCTTACCCAACTGAGCCACCCAGGTTCCCCTCACTTTATATTAATAACAGTCTGTAGTGACATTAGCCAGGCCAAATCCTTTTAGTCATTTTTACTCCTTGCTTTCTTTCAAACACCATTTCCAACTGTCCAACAGATGGCCCTCAGCATCAATAAATGTACATAATCTAACTACTTCTCACCGCTGCACTTACAAAACTTTAGTTAATCCACCACTATCTCTTTCCTGGTATGTTTCTGCAGCACTGAGGTGCTTCACCAAGTTGATTTTGCCTCCAAGGGGACCTTTGGCAATGTGTGGAGATAATGTTTGTTGTCACAACTGAAGGATCTACTGACATCTAGTGGGAAGAGGCCAAGGATGCCACTAAGTATCTTGGAATGCACAGGGCAGTCTCCTCACCTTATTCTGAATCCACCCATACAGAAAGGCAACAAAAAATTATCGGGCTCAAAACGTTGATAATGTTGTGGTTGAGAAACCCACTCATACAACCTTATGATTTATCTTGATTCCATCATGCCTCCCTTCTAGAAACTAGAATATTCCTGGTAAAATGTAAATGAGATTTTTTTTTTTTTTTTGCCTCTTCATGATGGAAGTCCTCTAATAGCTCCTCAGTTCAGTGTTGTTTCATTTGCTTAGTATTCATACTAGTGTACACCTGGAAGAAGGTAAGGATTTGATACTAATTGAGTGGTTTTGAATAAAAGATCAAATAAACAATTAGTTATTTTTATGTTAAGGATTTCTACTTCTGTTGAAAATAATACTCAATTCTTTCTCCAACTGTTATCAGTTATTGTACTGTTCAAGGTATTATCTAAAATCCTAATGATAAATTGCCTAAATATTTTCAACCCTACACACAATCTGTTATTAAACATTAATAATATTTGGAGAAACTTTTGTCCTGACTAGTTGAAGCAGCTTTATGAGACTATTATCAGCCAAAAATATTGTTAAAACCTTTTAAAAATAAATAAAAATAGCAGTTCAAAGGAATTATGACAGTAACCAAGGGGTTTGCAACATGAAGGACAATATTCTGGAGAAAAGAAAAGCAGAACTCCCCAGTGTTTTTCTCCAAAAACTTGCCACTTCCCAAGCACTACAAATTAGGAATAAAAAAGAAAAAGAAAAAATAGAAAGCAGAAAATGCCTCAAGCAGAAATTTTAGTAGCCTCATAGTGCAAGGAAGACAAAAATTGGTACTCAGAATTAGCCAGATAAAATGAAGCCTACTACACAATTTGAGCTTGAGTGGAGACACCTAGAGCACTTTATCCTGGTAATGAAAACAGAACAAAATTGACTGACATTCAGATTCCATTCGTATCCATTCCCAACTGGACTATGCTCTTTTTAGTTGCCTGATTTAAAAAGGAAATCTTCTTGGAAAAAAATATAACAATAAAACTACATATAACTATATATAACTATATATATCTATAACTATATATATATGAAACAATAGCAATAAGAATAAAACAAATTTCAATGCATAATGCTGGTATTCGGTAAAATTTTATCAGGAAAAGCTGGAACCAGGGCCAAATTATCAAAACCCAGAACATCTGACATTAGCAAAAAGTCACAGCTGATAGGAATATGAAAGTTACTAGACAGGGGTTTTTAAATAATTGTGATTAACATGTTAAAAATGACAAGATGGCGAATTTCAGGAGGGAAATGGCATGTATTAAAAATCTGTTAGAGAAAGATAAATACCATATGATTTCACTTATGTGTGGAATCTAAAAAATAAAACAAAGCAACAAACAGAAACCGACTCATAAATACAGAGAACAAACCAAAGAGGAGGCAGACAGAGAAATGGACAAAATAGGTGAAGAGGATTAAGAGGTACAAACTTCCAGTTATAAAACCAGTAAGTCATGAAAACAAAAAGTACAGAATAGAGGATATAGTCAGTAATATTGTAATAACATTGTGCAGTGACAGTTGGTGACTCATTTATTGTGCTGAGCATTGAATTGTGGAATCACTATGTTGTGCACCTGAAACAAGTATACTATTGTGTGTCAACCCTACTGCAATTAAAAAGAATCAACTGGAAACCTATAACTGAAAAATACAAAAGCTAAATTAAGAACAGTAGAGATTGATTTTTAATACCAGATTAGATATGACAGAGAAAAGAATTAGTAAAATGGAGGATGTATGAATAGAAAATATCCAGTCTGTAACATGGAGAGCAAATGCAATGGAGAAGACCAAAAAAAAAAAAAAAAAAAAAAAAAAAAAAGAATTTCTTAAGGAGCTTAAGGAGTATATTGGATGTGAATAATTCCAACATAGGTGAAATTGTAGTTTCAGAAGAAGTGGAGAGGAGAGAAAGAAAATGAGGGATGAGCAGTATTTGAAGAAATATTTGCCAAAGATTAAACAAACAAACAAGAACAACTGAAAATGACAGCAGCCCTCCTACTCAGGGAATTCTATGACTCCTAATGACGATAAACATAAAGGAAAGCTTAAATAAGCACATAGTAGTGAAACCAAAAGAAGAAAAGAAAAGAAAAACTGTCTTGATAAAAAAGATACATTATCTCCAAAAGAACAGCAATAAGACTGGCAGTTGTGATAGCAACAGAAATAAGATAATCCAAAAGACTGTGGAATGGCTTTTTTTAATGGGCCAAAAGACAAGAGTGATAAGAATTCTCTTTCCAGCAAAAATGTCCTCCTGAATGAATACAAAGTAGAGATGTTTTCACACAGACAAAATCTCTGAGATTCCATCACTATCAAGTCCACGCTTAAAGAAATGCTGATGATCCTGATGACATTCCTATAGTTAGAAAAACTATGATCTCAGATTGAAGCATGTAAATGGAAGAAGAAATTAACAACCATGGAAAGGACTAGTATGTTAATACGTACATTAAATTGAGATTCTGAGGAATTAGGAAGAGGACCAAATTTAAAGTATTTATTTGTAGTCTTCAAAAATTAACTAGTGAGAGAAAATATCAGAGAATTTTGTCACCTGTTTGCAAAGCTATTTATACACTAGTTTTCTTTATATTGGTATCTTAGCAACATTTTCTATAATGTCATAGACAAATGAAGGCAGAACCTCATGTTTGTACTGAATAAGAAAGGGTTGGTGATTTTTTTTTTCTGTTTTGTCCATTGTTTGAAAGAAGTTGGTAACTTCAGAAATACCTGAGAAGTTATTATTGTGAACAGTGACACTGAAAGATTATTACTCACAGGTGAAGGTTTCAACTGAGTTAAAGATACAAAAGAAACAAATAAATTAAAAGGTACCAAAAAGAATATGCTCTGGATGGTCAGGAAAGGCCAGTTACATATTGCATTGCTATCCTCTAGTTTCTAAAACTGTAGTTAGGGATCAAAATATGTAATAATGTGTTTGGCCATTGATACAAGGGTCAAGTCTCATTTGTGTTTAAAGAAATCATGCTGAACAATTCTGATAAAAGTTTTAATATCAGTTCTCATGTATCCTGAGGTACTCATAACTAAAGATGTGTTTGGGAAGCATCTTTGGCTATTATGACCATGTAAATTTGAGTAAGGCTATTCATCAAAAGCATTATATATCTTATTAAACCTTTCCTTCTACTACTTAAGAATAGGATTTTCAAAAAAGATTTTGTTTAAAGATTTTATTTGTTAGAGAGAGAGTGTGCAAGAGAGCACAAGCAGGACTGGGGCAGACGGAGAAGCAGGCTCACCACTGAGCAGGGTACAAGAAATGGGGGTCGATCACAGGACTCTGGGATCATGACTTGAGCCAAAGGCAGATGCTTAACCACTGGACCACCCCAGGAATAGAATTGTTAGGTCAAACTATTTTTATATGATTTGTATATCATTAAAATAGATTGAAAATGGAAACATTAAAATTCTGTAGTTTTATGAACTCTTCATGAATGTCATTCATATATAGAATAATCTTCAAAAAGTAATATATCCTCATCACTTTAGAAACTTAATGGGAAAGGTGCCTCCTTATTTTCTATATATTTACTAATCTCATCATTTTCTGTTTTTTCATTTATTATTATTGAGAATAACAGGAAAGTAGAAAAAATAGTATAAGGAACTCCCATGTACCCATCAGTCAGGGTTGTTGTTATCAGCTCATACTCAACTTTGTTTGATCCATACCCTCACCTACTACTTCCTCAGCATCCATCCCAAATATCTAGAGGCAGATCACAGACACCATAATTTTATGTGTAAATATTTCATAATGTGTCTTTAACAGAAAAGGAACTCTTTTTAACATAACAATAAAAGTAGCTTTCTTATATTACAAAATTAATAATTATTCCAGAATTAGAGTTCCTGTTAACATGACTGTCTCATGAGCTTGTGTTTCTATATGTGTATGTGTGCTAAATAAACACACACAGATAAGCACATATGTATGTGTATACAAATGTGTGTTAATCCTCTTCCACCATGACAGTCATAATTTCAAACATCGTTTTTCAGGATCTCTTATATCCCAAAATATATTTCCTTTTGAAATATATATATATATACACACACACATATGTATATAAATATGTACATAAATAAATAAACATATATATATACACATATGTGTATATATTTCTTTATTTATTTGAGAGAGAGAGAGAACGTGTGCACAATCATGCATGTGTGTGAGCAGGGTGAAGAGCAGAGGGAGAAACAGAGAATCTCGAGCAGACTCCCCACTGAGTGCAGAGCCCAACTTGGGACTTGATATCACGACCCTAAGATCATGGCCTGAGCTGAAGAAATCAAGAGTTGGACTCTTTGACTTAGCCACCCAGGCGCGCCTCTTATCTCCCAAGGTGTAATAAGGGGTGTTACCTGGATTAAAACTCCTTCATATCTAGTAAGCGTAGGAAACCTAGATTAAATACACTTTAAGAAGTTTCTTTAATCCAGGATTTTCCTGAGCTTTTAATATGCTAAAATGTACTGTGAAACTCTGAAAGCAGTTACAGTATATGGAATTAATTACAGTTAAATAACCTCCAAAGTCCATTTTTGTGTATTTATTTTTGAAGCGTTACCGATCAATGACATTTTACTCCATAGGACGTTTTGCTGGATCTAAAGCATTAGGGAGTTTCTGACTATATATTTACATAACTTGATTTTTCTTTTTTAATAGAAATTTCAGATTCAAATTTCAAAACCTGAGGCAGTATTTCTCAAAGTGTAGTCCCTGGATTAAGCATATCAAAATCAGCTTTTAAAATGGCCTGCTAAATATCCATATTCTCCATTTCCTTCACAGACCTCCAGAATTAGTATTTCTGGTAGGAGTCAAGGAATTCGCATTTTTAACATGTTCTCTGAGAAGCTGTTATGCATGCTAAAACGTTTAAATTACTAGACTAGAATTTCTAGTCTATATACCTATATATAGACATATATATATATATATATAGTCACCAATACCTAAGGAATTTGCGAGAAGAATGAAATGATACTGAATGAAAAGTAACAACTATAAGAGAAAGAGTTTAAAAAGTTTCAAAGTTTCATAGATGATAGTATTTAGCAGAGTTGACTTCTTTCCTTTCTAATTTGTTATACTTCAGGCCCTAATGATGTCACTTATCCATAAAAACCAAGAAATGCTTCCGTATTAATCACGAGCTTCATGTTATTACACCTACTCTACCGGTATATATGGACGTCCAGGAAAGGAGTAGAGTAGATACGTGTATATACATCCCTCTGCTCCCTGAGACTGATTTGAATGGTTTGAAGAAAAAAAAAAAAAAAAATCTCTGCTATTACCATTTCTTAAGAGTTTAAGCGTTTGCACAGGAGGACTCGTTAATGAACTAAGGCACAGTCCTTGTTCTTTTCCTAAAATAGCATCGAAGATTCTGTATATTTCTGCTGCACAAGAACCACTCTCAGTCTCCGCGAGTGTGATTTTTGTCTCTGTGGAGTATCCACTTCGAGATCTGAGCCCGGAGCTATGCGTGGTTGTAGAAGAGAACGCTTGAGGGAAGCAATCAGCAGCCTTGTGGGTCTTGCGGAGCTGCCCACACAGGATTAGGACAGGTCTGTGTGCGGTGTGGCGAGAGGATACAGTAGTTAGAAGATTCCTTCCCAAGCACCCCCTTACCTACACAGAGTACTCACGGGGAACTAAGCTCAGATAATCATGTCTCCCCTTCTTTTGGATAAAAAGTCGACTGTCTTTGAAGCTATCTTTCTGTGTATAATCTATTTTTTCACCCTACAGATAGTGCTATGTCTTTATACCATTGCCTCTGCCTCCTACTTTCAAGGCTTCCCATTTTATGTCAGCAAAAAGAATAGGTTCCTTAACATGTCATCCAGGACTGGCTTCATTGGTGCGTGGCTCAGTGACACAGGACCCTGTGCTGAGAAATGCCCCATTTTGGCAGATCACCTTGATGGCACTGTCTTGAAGTTCTTAGTCCTCTTGTCTCTGAAGTTGTGCGGGACCGCGGAGCATGCTTTTGAGCAGAGGGGTATGCTGGGGGGTAGCACGTGCACCTGCTTATGGTGCAGCGCAGCAGCCCACGTGCAAACGGGCTCGGGCCCCTTCACCAAAAAGACAGCATCCACGCGCAGGAGTCTGTACCATGTGCCAGGACCACGTACGTCGTGGCAGGAGTGCTGAGGCCCTGAGAAGGTGGGCCTCAGGACCTGGGCCCAGACTGGTGGCGCTGAAGGTCACAGCAGCCCAGAAGCTTCCCTGGCTTGCTGCAAGTGTCTCAGGAGAACAAGGGACTCAGAAAGTGACCAGTGCTGGGATCTAATGTGAAGGGGCCACTTGCCCAACTGTCCCCAGCGTCTGTGCTTGTGATCTCTGTGACGTGTGCAGAAATAGTAACTCTTCAACCTGAGCGCCAAGACAGGAACTGCCAGGGTTCAGGCAGTAAACTTTGTCAGTAAAGACATAAAATAAAAGCCTGCGCAGGAGCATCGCAATGAGGCACCACACAAAGTTATTCACATTCTTCAAAGAGTTTAGCGTACACGGTTTTTAAAATTTGTCCAGCATTGCATTGCGAATATCCAGAGGCTTAGAAACAGAAATTAAATTTAAAGATTTTTTTCCACTCAGTGCAAAAGAACACCATTTTTAGAAGAAGCTCCAGGTGGACCAATTATTAATGAGTGTTTCCTTGTAATTGAAGATAAGGCGATAGAATGCATAAATAGGCATTTTGGATTATATGCAAGTCATTAAGGCACTTTCAGTTTCTTGTAAGGCCTCAGAAGTTACAGAGTATGTCAGAAGAACATTGTAGTTCCATTGTTTAAATGTACTTTTAAAATTTAATTCAGACTTACACGAACTGGATTTGTATGAAGAGTTAAATCTTCTAGAAAAAAAATTGTTCTGTGTTATTACCAGCGCTAGATGTTCTAAAATTTGTATTTCAACATAACTTATCAGAACTGTATTCTAGTGTTGTCACATCCTATAAACTACTCTTTACTGTTCAGTAACAGTTATATCAGCAGAGAAAGATCCTTTGCAAAATCAAAAATTATTGAAAAATATTTGTGATTTTACATTCCAACTGATGCCAGTTACATCAATTGAAAATGAAGTTGCTTAAAACAAATTCCAGTAAGTAAATTTACAGAAATGTGAGAAAAATCTTAGGGCAAGCAAGATAGAACTTTAATAAAGCATTATTTCATGTATTATATAAAACTGACACCAAAAATACATTTTTTGCAATTTGCAAGTTTATGCTGTGACTCATGTATCACCATTACTCTTTTACATTTTATAAGTTATGCCACATTTCTAAAGCAAGTTGCTTTATGTTTAATATCTTCAAGAGAACTTCTTTATTTTTTGACCAAAGTACCCCACATTTTCATTTCACATTGCGACCCACAGATTATGTAGCTGAGCCTAAAGATATCTCAGTTATGTCTTTTACTGTGACTATCACCCAGCTTCCGATTTCCCATCTTCACTCTTGTGTTATATTCTAATAATAGGATTTCCAGCAAAACGACTGCTCTCCATCTACCATCCATGTTTCTTCTTCACACAGACCCTTTGTAAATGTGCCTACCTGTGACGGACATAGATATCATTCCCCCATCTGCCATCTTTGCCTAGCTAACTCCTATTTGCCTTTTATCCTCAGCCAAAGCAACTCTTTTTCAATAAACTGACCCCGCAGGGTCCCCCATTTTAATGGGGTCATTTACCTCTAATATATGACATTTATCACAGCTGTAACTACATATCCATTAATATGATTTGATTAGTGTCAGCTTCTCTCTTTAGACTTAAATCTCTGTGAAGGCAGGCACTGTATGATTTATATTTGATATTGTTGTTGTTTTTTTTTCCTCCTGACAGATGGCTGGAATTTGGTAGGTGCTCAGTAAAATACTAGTTTAATAAATGAATTAACTAGTGATGACATCTAAACATTAAAAATTATAATAAATATTTCTTATTCATGAATTCTTAGTCATTATTATTATACTACCAATGAGCTATGTATGCAGGGAATGATTTGTCTAACTTTGCTACTTTGTGGCGCCATAAATGGAAGGAGTTGCTGTCATTTTTAATGTTTGAAAATTACTTTAATTGCATGATCTAAAACTTTAAATCAGAGTGGTTTCGCACTAACACATCCAATTAGTCAACTCATCCTCCCATAAATGTAAATAAGACATTCGCAATACATTCTTTTTCCCAAAAACTACAAGAAGAAAAATATTTTTCTAGTTCTAAAAAGTGTTCTTGAAACCCTTACTCTAGGGGAGAGAAGTGAAGAGGGCTTGGAATTAGGAAAGGTTGTAGTCCATAAAAATCATTCTTCGAACTTTTCTCCAAAAATAATTAGAAAGTGTATATATCTCATAAAGAGCACTTTTAAATTATGCAAATGTAAAAAATGAATAAATTACGCAAGCATAAAGATATACCTGATGTTGGTTGAGTTCAATTTTCTGCATTATATGCAGAAATATAAAATGTGCTTTTATTTTTCCATGCCTCTTTTTATCAATATGTACCTTAAAACTCAAGATTATTAATTTCTACAGGGTTCAACTTTATCTCACAAATGATCTTTAGAGAAAGAGATTCTCCAGGTTCTTATTTCACAGTTTTGAAACGTCTTTATGTACAGTATTTTTTCAGTATAATTTGCCTAAACTTCTAATTCTTAAATGTAAATTCCTTAAAATGTATTTTATTTTAGTAAAATAGTGCCTATCTGAATCCAAACATATGCCCAGGGCTTCTTTGTGTTTACTGATTTTCCCCTTTCAGTCAATTATAAACCTTCTAAAATAGAAAACTATTCATTTTGTTATGAGAAAATACATATATATTTATATATAGAGAGAGAGAGAGGGAGGGAGGGAGAGAGAAAGAGAGAGAGAGAGAGAGAGAGAGAGAGAAATAGGATCTATTGCTATGAGTCTCTTTTAATCAGAGAAATATAGGACTCTCGAGTCCAACTAGAACACTTTTGGAAATGACCTTTGAAACTCTGGTCAGTGAAATGCTAGGATTTATGGAACAGTGGTTGACACTATGACTAATATTTCTAATGGGAAGTATTTTATGATATATGTAGAATTCTAGCCTTGGAAAATCTGGGTAAGAGAGGAGCAACATACATCTTTCCCCTTCACATTGTGTCTTTAGATAAAACAGAAAATTATTATCAGAGCTATGTCAGATATGGGATAGATATTATATTCACACCAGCAAATATATACTTGTGATTATAAATTATAAAATATTGTATTTAAGATCTTAATGGAATTATTTTTCTCACAGTATACAAAATTAACACAGACAAGAGCTGCAACCAGTGTCTGGATTGTAATGTTGCACGTAGAACTTCAGAATAAAAAAAAAAAAAAAAAAAAAAACAATAAAAACTGTGTGGTGCATTTTTCATGTATGGAATACTATCTTTTGAAGTCCACAGTTTTCTATCAACTATTTATTTTTATATAAAATATGAGTAAAACTCTCCTTTTATTACAAGTAATAAGCTATACTGATTACTGCAGACATATTTGAAAAAGGGGGAATAGAATTATTCATATGGAATATAGGAGAACTACAAGTTATATTTATATAATTTCAAGCAATTGCAAAGGCATGTAAAATATGTATTTTGCTGCCATATGTCATATTTCAAAAGTTTTTTCTAATAATAATATTTTTTCTCAACAGAGAGGACTGTTATTACCATTCCACCTTCCAAAATGGACGTTACAGTTGGAGAGAGTATAGTCCTACCATGCCAGGTGTCCCATGACCCATCCATTGAAGTTGTATTTATATGGTCTTTCAATGGAGATGTCATAGACTTAAAAAAGGGAGTGACTCATTTTGAAAGGATTGGAGGAGTAAGTTGATGAAATTTTCAAGTACTTACTAAGATAAATCAAGTTTTTCACATGAATCAACATCTTTCTTAAATATTCTCCTCATATTTATTTGCATGGATAACCACTGTCTGTTTCTGAAGCTGCATCTGTTTTTGTTTTATTTTGTTTACTGTATTTCATACAAATGCTTGTGTTCTAGATGCAATTATAATAGAGGGGATAGAGAAAGGGATCATATATGAGGGATCATACAATGATACTAGTATATCTCCTAATTTCAGAGTTGTCTCATATTTAATATTTATCCAGCTGTAAAAAAAAAAAAATGGGACCTGCTGGGAATTATTGTGTTTTTATCCCCCTTTCATCTTCTATCTGCAGGAATCTGTTGGGGATTTGATGATAAGGAATATTCAATTAAATCATTCAGGAAAATACCTATGCACGGTAAAAACAACTCTAGAAAGTTTATCTGCTGTAGCTGATATCATTGTTAGAGGTGAGCATAACAGTGAAAATAAATGAGCCATTATTTATTCAATCCATAAATGTTAATAAATAAGTGGTAAATCTTTGAATAACCAACCACATCATGATAAAGAAGTAAGATAAAAATATAGATTTTTTTTTTTATTTTCTAAACTTTAAGACTCCAGGGCATATGTAGTATGGATATGGATAGTGAATTGAGTAGATTTTGTGTATTTATAAGGAAAGGTCAGACTCATTGTGCAGTGTCAGTCCCTAAAAATTAGGCATGCCTTCTATTTATAATAAACCATACTCATCAGAATAGGGTCAAAGTCATATATTCCTATAGGTCTCCATATAAACTGCATTTACTTTAGTTACCTTTTGAAAAAGGAACATATTAAAGTTGTTTTCAGTTTTTGAGGATAGCTCCCTGATGGATGATAATCAACAATTCCATGATTGGAATTTTCTTTCTCTTTTTTTTTTTTTTTAAGAGTTAGTGGGGAGGGAGAGAATCTTAAGCAGGCTCCATGCCTAGCGCAGAGCCCAATGCAAGACTCAGTCTCACAACCCTGAAATCATGACCTGAGCTGAAATCAAGAGTTGGTCGCTTAACTGACTGAATTTTCTAATCTTCAAAGGAAGATTTCTAAATTAGTCTCTCCTCATGTAAACTGAATTAATAAAAGTTTTATCTCAAATAATTTGCTAAAAGTACATTATGTTCAATATTTTATTTTTTAAGTATACCAATAAGAATAAACTGCCCCATCTCAAATCAATGAATTTATAATTTTCAATATAGTTATCATCAAACATATTTTTCAAGGTCCACCAGGTCCCCCCGAGGATGTAAGAGTGGAACACATTTCCAGTACTACTTCTCAACTAAGCTGGAGACCAGGCTCAGATAATAATAGTCCCATTCAAATATTTACTGTACAGGCTCGGACACCATTTTCTGTGGGTTGGCAGGCTGTTTCAACTGGTAAGTGACACCAATGTTTTCAGGTGTTTTTTCTAAAACAGATGTTCGATATTGATTGATTGATTGATTGATGTTAAGTAGTGCCAGTTTTGATGCCTTAAGTACCCTCCTCTTTTTTAGTTCCAGAAATTCTCAGTGGCAAGACATACAATGCAACAGTGGTTGGTTTGAGTCCTTGGGTGGAATATGAATTTCGCGTCGTTGCTGGGAACAGCATTGGGATTGGAGAACCAAGTAAAGCATCAGAACTGTTAAGAACCAAAGCATCGGGTAAGATATTAGTGTCTTCTAAAACACGTGGAAGATCCTTTATGGTATCATTCTTAAAGCATACAAGTAAGAAGTATTTTTATGGGTCTTATAGTATTTTGGGTCCCAAGTCAGAGGCAGGAAACCAGCAGCTTTCATTTTCACATTTTTATGTACCCAAAGTAGGGAGTATTTTCTCCTCAATATAAGTTCAATAAGAGATGATTATAGCTAAGCAGGCATGTCAAAAATAAGAGTTTTTCAGAAGTTGTCCTCTCATCTCATCAATTTTCTAGCCAAACTCCAACAGAGAATCTGTAGATTTCTACATGCAAATGAGTTACTGCTTGTTTCATTAAATGTTGTAGCCAAGAATTAATTAGACTCTGTAGGTGCAATCAGCCACATATTTCCATCTATTTCTCAACTCTGACCTAGTTGCAGCTTTATTGAGCAATAGTATAAATTCTTTCCCATGCAAATGAGGTAAATCCTAAGCTCATTTAACAGAAGCACTAATTGAGCATCAGTTGGTTCACTGAACAGCAAAATACAAGTGGAACCTGGCTCAGAAATCACCCCTTCTTAAGCTTTATTCAGTGGATCCTCTTTGTTCTTCTCTTAAACTTTGCATCCAGGGTAACATTTGATCTGCTTGCTACATGCAGCTACAAAGTTCACCTTCCTATTCAGTCATATAAATGAGGGATTGCTCTGTTGTCTCTGGTTTAGCTTAACAAGCACAAAGTACGTCAATTAAGTGCACAACTGTCAGATACCATTAAGTCTCTTTTCAAATTAAAGATAATGTAAGTATTTTCATTATAGGATTGGGACTGAAAAACAAAATATTTTACTGTAAGATCTTAAATGAGATCATCCTAGAACTTTAGAGCTGAGAGGAGAGTCCTTTATTTTACAGAAGAGGAGAAGTAGGACCAGGATCTTAGCTGATTGTTTTGGACAGAGTCAGGATTTGAGCTCAGACCTTCAGACTTGGGCACCAGCATTCTCCGTAACCAGGGGTCTTAGCCTAGACGAGAAAGAGATTGGCATAAAGAAATGTATAAATATAGAAAGTCCCAGACCTTAACATAAACTGGCTGGAGGAGAATCTCTGTGGTGTGGCCTATGAATCACTGTTACCTTGAGTTTTAGGCTTTTTTTTTTTTTTTTTTTTTTTTTTACCGCTGATTGATATCATGGTAGCTTTGGGCAGGGTTGACCCTAACTGTAAAGTTTTACAGTAAAGAGTGTGTACTGCCTTCTATTAACCACTAACATTCTTGTTTCAGTAGCATGATGAGACCTGGTGTTCATAATAATTATCCCAAGTTTCCTAATCATGCCGGTGTGTCCTTTTTTTCCCCCTGTAGCTTCTTCTCGATATGTTTTAGGTTTAGTATGTTTCATTTGAAAAAGAAATTAAAAAAAAAAAAGGAATTTTGTTGTCCAGACCTTTGGAAGCTTTGTAGAGAGTGAATAAAAGTCTAATTTAAAATAATTTCTTTATGTATCTACACTCTTTAATGGTCCTAAAAAAGTGTCGCTCTAAGTTGCCAAGTACCAGAAATCCTGCAGCTGTAGAACCCACATGGATTTATGTGTTTTTGGCCAAAGGCCATGGAAGACTTAAAAAATGGGGTGTAGGTACAAGGCAGTCTTTTAAATTCATTGTGAAGATCAAAGCAGATAAAGGGAAAATTTGAATATGAAAACGGGTAATGTCTGATAGGTGCTATTATTAAGAAGAACAATTAGACTCATATCACTATGTTGTTTATAAAGTTAAACATCTGTGTCAAATGGCAATAATTAAAGTAAGTTTTCTAAATTTGTCTGACTGGTCTCCACAGTGGGAGAAATTTTTGAAATGGACAATAAAATATTATGTATTATAATTCCTGTCTATCAGTCAGCAAACATACCCGGGCACTTCCACCCCCCACCTCTGGATCTTGATCAAAAATGGCCAAATCTAGGTAGTTATGTGTAAATTCAATCTTTAAAAAATATATCATGCAGATATATTCATTATCACAGATTTAAGATGCATCTGCCATTATTTCATGAAAAGGATTACATTTCAGTACTTCCACATATATAAAGTCCCATTCTGATTTTATACTACAAGATCAACACATACTTTCATCAGTTTTGTAATTGACCTCAAATTACCCATTATTTGTCATATCAGTCCTCTTAACTGTATATTTGAAGGGCATAATTGTTTTCTAATTCATAAAAATGATCAGTGTCTGGAACATTCTTAGAGTCATGGAGTTAAACAGAGAAAATCACCTCTGTTACATCCCTGACAGGGGTCCATCTTCTTAGCTGGCAAGTGAAAGGTTAGAGGAAAAGTCCTTCCTGTTCAATACTGAGAGAATGTGAGATTCAAACACAAGAGTTATAATAACAAGAATTTATATACTTACATATTTTTAAAGTGCATTTTTAAATGTTAAATTCTCTTGATGACTAAAAATAAAAAAGAAAACTCATTTTAGTTTGTTTATTAAAAAAAGAATCAATTAATAGACTGCCTCGGTAACTTGTTTACAGCACAACTGTATAATTAGGCACTAAATCAGCAATGTCACTGTTACCATCTGAATGGAACATCATTTTGCCAATTAGTAGATGATGCATAATAATGTCAAATACACGATGTTACTCGATTTTTAATTAATTTTGGAGCCAGGGTGCTCATGTATCAAACACAACTGTGTCCTCTCTCTGAGAAATTTGGATATGTGTAAACATAATTTATGTTCATTAAAAATGCAAGACTCTCACAATGTGCAGCATGAGATTTTGAAAGGTGAAATCTAAAAACAAAATTTTTCCTGATGAAGATGTACTTTAATAATTGCCATCCCACATTTCTCTTGGTTGCTTTCAGTCCCTGTTGTGGCACCAACAAACATCAATGGAGGTGGAGGAAGTCGGTCGGAACTCGTCATTACGTGGGAGGTAATTTTCTGTCCAACTGAGTTATTTTGAAAGAAAAAGATCTAGTTGGCCAGGAAGAATACTGAAAAACAAAAAGATTTATTTGATCACTACTGAGATTATATAAAAATACATGGTAAGAAAGACTCCTGATGATGAAATTACTTAGAGGAGGTATTAGAAACTTTTATTTCTAGTAATGTGAGAGAGTATAACTAACTCAACACAATTCTCTCCCAAATTTAAAAAAACAGCTTCATGGTCTATTGAAGGTTTATCAGTAGCATTTCAACTGTCAATTGATGGACCAGACATTTTTGTATTTATTACCTCTGGAACTATTTTCTTGCACATGAGTTAGCCTCAGTAGAGTGCAGGTGGAAACAATTCTTTTCCTATCACTATTCTTTAAACACTTCCCTGAATCCAGACAAAAACTTGGGCAGGTGGCATAGCTTTTATGGTTCTTATTCTTACAAATTAACATATAGGCCCATCTTTATACCGATTAAAAAATTTAGTCTTCTTTATTATCATAAACTTTAGACTTTTCTCCAACCTAATGTTTCTCGTTTCCAGTAGCTTGGTCTTGCCTCAGTCTAAGGATTCCACATTTTGAGAGGGAACGTGTAGTCAGTTCTTTATCTGGTCTTCATTCTGAATTTTCCTTCCCTACTCCCTATGGTACCTCTTGCTCCTCCAGAGTTGTGGTGGGTTTGGACTGAGAGAGGAGCACGAGTACTGAACAGGTTCTGATTGCTAATACATTTGTAATTTGACTTTGGTGTACTCTACAAGTGGCAAATGGCCAGACACTGTTTTGTTTTTTTTTTATTATTAAGTTTTCAATTTTGATTCCAGTCGAGTTAATGTACATGTTATATTAGTTGAAGCTGTATAGTGTCGTGACCCAGCAATTTAGGCATTACTTAGCGCTCATCATGCTAAGTGTGCTCTTTAATCCCCATCACCTGATTCACCCATCCCCAAATCCACTTCCTTTCTAGTAACCATCAGATGCTGTCATTTTATAGGGTAGTTGTTTTTTGTTTGGTTTTGTGTTTTGGTTGGGGGATAGGCATCCAAGAGATCCCTCGCTAGGGACTTCTAGTTACAATTCCTTGATGCAAGCCCAACTGGCTGCTAAAACGTCTCCTTAGTTCCTGGAGTCCTGTGGACAATGTCCAGTCCCTTCTGGTGGAGGTTGTCTTTTTCTTCTAGATGGTCTTTGCGGATAAAGTTCCTTTCAAGCTACTCATGGACAGGCCTCTTGCCTGGGATCCACATTTATCGTCAGCAAACATACTTTTGTTCCCATGTTCAGTGGGAATATAGTGCATACCTGCTTAGCCTCTCTCTTCACTCTGCGACCATGTGTTGTCCAGATCTCTCTCTCCTTTAGAAGTATTAGGCATTGTCATTTAAAAGGACCTATCTGTCCCAAATTCCAGAGAGCACATACCAAGTAGTTCTTTGTGAGGCCTCTTCACTGGTTAGGCAGAGGACTCTCGTGGCCCCATTACTTTCCCTTGGTAGAGGGAGGTGCACAGCTTTTTCCACAACTCTCGCAAAAGAAATATTTTCCTACCCTTCTCTCCCTAAAAAACAAACACTCCTTTGATAGACCATTGTCATAGAGGAGAGGCTAAATTTTGCCTATAAATGGTTTGATGTCTCTCTTTGGAATGCATATCATGTCATACCCTTGTTGTCAGCTTTGAGCTCCAGCCTTAACTGATAAAAGAGCCCTGCCCTGTTTCATTGCCTGGGTTCATGTTTTTGACATCTTGATAATAACTTTCATACTGCCAAAACATCCACTTCCTCGGACATTTTAATGTTATACCAAGAGCATGATGGCCATGGATGTTTTAATTAAAAATCATCCCAGCTGACATGTACAAAGGGAGTTCTCATTGGGAGGCAGGGTGATTTTATTCCTCGGTAGACATTTTACAATATCTGAGGACATGTTTGATTGTCACAACTGAGTTGGAAGAGAGTTGTGTTTGTTCAGAGGCCAGCAATGCTGCTAAACGTCCTATAATGCACAGGACAGCCCCTACCACAAGGAATTATCTGGCCCAAAATGTCAATAGTGCTGAGGTTTAGAAACACTGTTGTTGAGTAAGAGTACTTCATTGTATCTGTAAATGATTTTGCAGTAGTAAAAGGTCCATTTTATTCCTTACAAAATTCCATTAAAGATGGAGAGAGAAAGAGTGGTAGTGGTAGTAACCTCTTTTTATCTGTGAGTAAACTCAGGCACAGAGATGCTGTTTTCTCAAGGTTGTAAATGACAGGGCCGGAAACCAGGCGTAGCTACTCTAAAAGTCGTCCTTTCTTCTGGATATCTAGTTTCACATAGACATTCCAAGCCCAGCACAGTGCCTGGAATGTGGCATGGCCATGGGAGTACCTGTTGGATGGGTGGGTGGTACTGAGAGAGAAAAACTCTCAGAGGCCTGCGGCAGAGGAGACTACACTCACGGAGTACTTACAGAGTTTCTGAGCTGTGCTGGGCATTTCATGTCACTTAGTCCTCACAGCAATGCTAGGAGGTGGGTAATGTCACTTTCAGGTTTAGAACTGTGACATTGCGGGGGTGCTGCTTGGTGACTTAGTCCATTAAGCATCCACCTCTTGATTTCAGCTCAGGTCATAATCTCAGGGTTGTGGGATCAAGCCCATCCACCCCCCCAATAGGATTCCATGCTCAGCGTGAGCTTGCTTGAGATTCCCTCTTCCTCTCCCTCCCCCTCTCTGTCCCTGTTCCCACTCTCTGCTCTCTAAAATAAATAAATCTTAAAAAAAGATTTGGGTGATGGGCAGTGGAGCATTTGAACACAGGGCTCTCACTCCATACTCTTTTACTTTGTCCTAAATTTGAATTTCACTTATCCCTACATGATGTCATGGTTTAGGGTGGACGAGTCCCTATAGATCTGCCTTAGGCAGTAGGTTAATCAAATTATTCCTGTCCTCCAAACACATTTCCCACAAAACCAATGACTCCCACATAAGCCTACAAGAGGTTTTCTTTAGTATAATGGTAAGTAGGTTATTAGTTTATTTATTTCAAAGGCCAAGTAAGCATTTCATCATAGTATGTAGGGAATTTTGCTTGATATCATGCACTATTTTTTCTCCTCTAAGGTCAGAAATTACTAAAGGTTAGTAAATAATTGTTTTTGCATGTTCAGTATGTGAGAGGAATGGGAAATCCTGTGTCTACTATTCTTAAAGAGAGGATGTGAGTTATATATATATATATACATATATATACACACACACACACATACGTGTACATATATGTAATATGTATATTTCCATGATTCATAATGTCCTTTTTTTAAAGCAGGTTTCATCAAACTATTACCCGTGGGCCAAACCCGGCCTGCTCCCTGTTTTCATACACAGATTCTCCTACGGCCACACCCATCTTCTCAGGTGTACAGTGCTGCTGCTTTCATGCTGTTGCAAGAGACCATATGTCTCTCCGTTGTTTAAAATAGTTACTATCTCGCCTTCTACAGAAAACATTTGTTAGTCTGTTTAAAAAAAAAAAAAATTTAATCCAAGTCATTTGCTCTGTGTGTTTTTTCTTGGAGTATCAGATACATAGATAGATACTTGCAGAAATTACATTAATGGATGCAATTTCCCATGTATCGCTTACATTTGGCATCACATACATGCAGCTACTGAGCCAAATCCTTCTGATGCCCAAACTTTTTTTTAAGGAATAGGTTATATATATTTAGAAGGCGACGCATACATTAGTTCAAGCCACCAGAAGGCATTCAGGAACTCTTTCAGTTCACGGAAGAGGAGCTACTCTGTTCCAAGCAGTGGGGGTCCAAAAATACATTTTATAGAAAGGTCTGCATGTTCAGAGGCCAAGAGGACAAGATAGTCTTAATCCAGCTTGGAAGAAGGTCAGGGACGGTACCACCCTAGCTTCTCAGAACTAGGTTTTGAAAAAGAAACCGGGTGTGGAGAGACCATTCCAGGACCGAGTCACCCCTGTTGTAGATAAGATCGTACCTGACGGGCTTTCAAAACTAATGCACAACTAATGCCCATTTTAAATTCAGTGAGAATCTACCATTACGCTTTATAGGTGACAACTTCACGGGGCATCCCAGGTTACTGCTCATGTAAATACACCATGGTATAATCTGCCTGAAATAAATATCCTCCTTGTGTTTTCTCCAGTGCCAAAGTAATGCATATTTTGTGTTTGTTTGTTTGATTTGGTTTGTTTCCGAATGTAGTAAATGCCAATTCCTTTTTAAGGATATCTTTATTCACATCTTATCATAATTTATATTCCCAGGTCCTCTCAAGTTTGAGATACTTGTGGTGACTATGTCGTATAAAATATGATGATAAGGTTAGGAATAATAGGATAAAATACTGTGGAGGAAGAGATAAACACCTATAGTGGGAGTTAATATATATGTATTTTGTAAAGTGTCTGTCAGGGAAAGTATTCAGGCTTCTGGGCCACATGTTCTTTCAGAACATCCAGCCTTGCCATTGTCATCTAAAGCACCCACATACTGTAGATAAAGGGACAGTTGTGACTATGTTATTTCCAAATCTAGGCTGCAGACAAGATTTGGCTCTTAGGTCATGGTTTGCTGCCCTTGGTCTAAACCAAAGATTCGGTTCTTAATCTTTACCAACTTAATAGATTTTACTACCAGAAGAATTTCTGAATTTCTTTTTTCTACTAAACACTTTCTTTGCTTAAAGAGGGAGACTTTCATCCTGACCATCTTAAACAGCTATATATATATTTTCCATCATCTTCCCCTCTGCGCATATGGGAAGAAAAAATGAAGACCCTAAGTGAGTTTCTTCCCCTCTTCCCTTTCTAAACTGTGTATGTCGGATTCGGGTCTTTCATGAGGGAACATTGTGAGAAACGCTAGTTTTACTTGACTATCAAAAACTAAAGTCCTTCAACTTTCTCAGATGAGCCAAACATCTTGATTTAATCTGGGAGCAGAGAAGCATCAAAAACAGATCAAATGCTCTAGCAAGTAGCTTAAGTTCTCATAAATCTCTTCGATTCCACTAAAAATTAACAGTTTTAACTCTGATCTTCCCGTGAAAGTGCTAATACAAGGGAACATCCTCTTTCCCCAGATTTCAGGACCTATATTTTTCTTCCTCTTTTCACTTTCTGTATTTGTTGGACTGTTCCACATGGCCAGAAACAGAGACCCGCTCAGGTCATCTCAGTTAATGGGGATTTATTTTAAAGCTATGTGGGAGGTAATGAGGATGAAAAGAAGTCTCAATAACCAGGCAGGCAGGTCAAATGAAGAACTGGAACATCGTTCATCATTGTCTAGAGCACGGTGGCTCTAGTTTGCTGCCAGCCGCTCTGGTCATCCAGCTCCTGCTCCAGTAGTCCCTCATGCTTGCACCTAGTTCTACCTGTTTCCTTTTCTTATGACTTCCTACTTCACTAACAGCTCCATTCTGTCTCTTTACGTGAGTTATGGCTTCCATTTTCTCTTGGCTTTTGCTGCCTCATTGTCCCTCCCGTATTCACTGTACGTTTTCTCTTTACTGCCTACTCTAAGTTTATGTAGGATTGCCCCCACCTGTGTTTCATATTCAAACTCTGTAGGGGAGAGGAATTGATGGGGTCTGTCAGCCACTCTAGAACATGAAGATTTGGCACCAGGACACCATACAGACAGTGATTAAGATAGGACCATTGATTCTGGTGCCCATTGCTGGGTAAGCAGATGTGGTCCAAGTCTCAGGATAATTTGGTACAATGAATGGATATGTATGGGTAAAGGAAGACCTCAGAAAAGGAGCTGTAGGTAGGTGGGACACAAGCATTAATGTCCTATCAGGTATGCCTTTATTAGTCTATCAAAATTTTTTAAAAAGGAAAGAAAAGAAAGATATTTCTCTTTAAGAAAACCTAAATTTTTAGTTTTTTGAATACAACTTTCTTGTAAACAGGTGGAATATTTGTCTAAATTCAAGCAGAAATTCATTTTTGTATGTATTTATTTTATGTGATTATTTATAATATGTTATATCTGTAGAGTTCTGAGGACCTTATATCGATTTTTGTTTTGTAATTTTAAAAATAATAAGTTAGGTTTTAAATGAAACTTACAGAATTTGGTCTCTGTGGGAATAAACAAAGTTTTTGTTTTGTTTTTTAAAAAATGTTAGGAAAAGTGCACACTGATATTACTACTAAAAGATGTGTATTAAAAATTACTGAGAGGTCTTTTATCCTTTCGTGTTTGAGAAATAGTCTATATTTCTTAAAGCAAATATTATTATATAACAGTTATATTATCTATGTCTTATAAGAATTTGTTGAAAATTTCATGAAAAGAAAACATAGCTAGCCTTGAGATAGTTAATAAGTTAATTTTGTGCTGAGTTAAAAATTCATATCCAAATTATGTTTTAACTTATAAAATATTGCAATCTTCTAAACCACCTTTATTACATTTTATTATTGCAACTTAATGAATAATCATGGAGATACTAGCATGTAAAACCTGTTTTACATTTCCATTTAAATTTTTCATTTATTTATCTGAATATCTTTAATTGGGATCATTTTCCTAATTGTCAGTCCAAATAAAAGTATTATTGTTTTTTCAATGTTTCATTAAACAGGGTTAATATCCGTGTTTGTCTATTGAAAGAAATGCCAAATAATCAATAAAAATTATAATAGCTCTATAAAATATTTTTGTAAATACTCAGTAATTGATCACTTCTGCCCAAGTCAATTCCAGAAGAACTACAGAATGGAGAGGAATTTGGGTACATCATCATGTTGCGGCCCGTTGGCTCAACAGCCTGGACCAAGGAAAGAGTACCGTCTGTAGAATCATCAAGGTTTGTTTATAGAAATGAAAGCATCACCCCCCTCTCTCCCTTTGAAGTCAAAGTGGGTGTATATAATAATGAAGGAGAAGGATCTCTGAGTACTGTGTCCATTGTCTACTCTGGGGAAGATGGTAAGTTGTGGTTAGCCATGGAATGGTCATACTTGGGCATGTATGCATATTTTGCATTGATTTCCATGAAGATGATTTTGTCTTTTTTTAAATGATAGAACCTCAACTGGCCCCAAGGGGAACTTCTGTCCAGAGTTTTTCTGCTTCGGAAATGGAGGTGTCATGGAATGCTATTGCCTGGAATAGAAACACTGGAAGAGTGTTGGGCTATGAGGTAGTCCACATTAATTTCACTTTTCCTTGTAAATATGCCAGCTAACCACAGAGCAGTTCTTGTTAAGCAGCCTATACTACCAACCTAGTTCTTAGCATATAACATTGTATGTCTATAGCTATCAAGGGGAGTGAGCAGCGGGGATCTTTCTAGATGATCTCAGGCAAGCAAATTAGCAAATGGTAGCCATTTTTAAGGTAACCGAGTAGTTATCTTATTTATTTATTCAAATCACCATCATATTTGTTTCTTGGGGAATAATAAATGTCTAATCCTCAATGATCTTAAGCCATAGGAGAATTTTACTGGGAAAGCTGTCTTTGAATTGGAGCATGACTTGAATAGATACAGTCATCTTGGAAAGGGCAGTTAAGTGATAAGAAAAAAACCCCAGATTCTCCTTACTCTGTCTTTTTTAGTCTGTATAGCATACAGTAAATCACATTTATGGGCCTTAACTCTCACAGTCAAGCGATGAGACTTATCAATTACTTATTACTCTTTAACTTGCAAATCCAGTGGCTCCCCAAATGGATAATACATTTATTTTCTTTTGGAGTTAAAATAAATGTACAATTCTAAACTTTTTAAATTTTACTTTGTACATTTTTTGTTGTTGTTATTGTTTTTAATGCAACTTCTCATCCAAAAAGAAAGTAAAAGAAAAAGGAAGTAAAGAAGGCAGAAAGAATGGAAGAGAGGGAGGAAGGGGAAAGGAAAAAAAAAAAAAAAAAGAAAGTTCTGTTCATATGATAAGTCTCTCTTCCTACTGTAATCCTGAAATGCCTTACCTCTTATTTGAATCCTATTTATTTCTGGAACCTCATCTCTAGTCTCCTCTTTTCTTTGAACCCTTCTCTAATCACTCCCTGATGTTGTCATTCCTCATGTTCCCTGAGCATTTTTTCCCCCAGTATCACGTCTTTGGAATGCATCCTCTGCTTTTTGTTCACCTACATATTCTAACCTCTTAACTAGATTGTAAGGGAATCCTGTCTAGCAAGCTTTATTCTCTTTTGTCTTTTTCTATGTGCCTAAGTCAGTACTAATGTATAGAAAGAGCTTGATATAAGTTGAATTATTAATTAACCTGTCATTTAAACAACTCTAGAGGAAATGTCAAGGGTAAAACATCATAACTAAAGTCCTTCATTGAAGGTATGAATCTTCTTTTAGTCCAAGTTATTATATACCTTTTGTTAAAGCTGATAACCTTTAGATAGCTCATGAAATACTTTCTTTTGGTACTCCTTTTTTTCTTTAAAGATTTTATTTATTCATTTTATTTGCAGGGGGAGGGGCAAAGGGAGAGGGACAGAGAAAATCCCAAGCACTGAGCACAAAGCCCAATGTAGGGTTTGGTCTCATGACCCCAAGTTCATGACCCAAGCCAAAATAAAATGTCTGGCACTTAACTGACTGAGCCACCCAGGTGCCCCACTTTATGTTGGTTTTCTAAAAAAAAAAAAAACTCTAGATTTTCTAATTTCTATTGTGAATTTGTATTTTTAAATTAGAACTTTGGTTATTTTGCTGTTGTTTTTATAAGCATATAGTTAGAAAATATTCTTCTATTTATGTTCCTGTTTCTTCCCATAACCTATCTTGGTTAATAGTTGCTGAGAAATAATGAATTATTTGTTTTTTGTTTCTAATGATCAGGTGTTATACTGGACAGATGACTCCAAAGAATCCATAATTGGGAAAATTAGAGTCAATGGGAATGTCACAACCAAAAACATCACAGGGCTAAAAGCCAATACCATCTACTTTGCTTCTGTGAGAGCTTATAACACTGCTGGAACAGGGCCCTCAAGCCCCCCAGTCAATGTTACTACCAAAAAGTCTCGTAAGTATTCATCCCACAACAAGGACCAATACTCATCTATAAATAGAAACATATTTGCTCAATCTCCATTTCATTCCTCCCACCTCATCATCTTAGTGTTTGGCTAGTTTGTCTTTTAAATACTGCCAATTGTTGAAACTTTCTGGTAACAATTAAAAGAAACCATTTTGATGTTTTTGAAATTCTGAAAGAGAAAATATTCTGCATATATAGATTAAAGATAGAAGAGTGTAATGTTTAAAAGCATGGGTTCTGATGCCCTCCCCCAACCTGAGTTCAAAACCTGACCTCTCATCCTTGGATTGTTGGGTGGTTATTTAAACTTTCAGTGTCTTGATATCCTCACCTGGAAAATGAGAGAAAAATCGTACCTATTTTCTCACAGGTCTCTCTTCAAGAATGAAAGATATAAAGTATCTAAAACATCCTTTAGAACATGCTAAGTATTAGACTGTACTCTGAGGTGATCCTAGCACTGCCAGATGTCTAGATCTTTCTTTATAGGGTAGCTTATTACTGTAGTGTACTTCGAAGTCCCTCACATTTAAGAATTAACTATTCTGCTTCTCTTTAACTCCCTTAATAATCAGCCAGCTGTCTTTTACATAGGCAAAGCCTACTGAATAAAGGATGAATAGTGGATTGTTGCTGTGTTTGTGCTATGAGTGAGTCTGGCATCAGACAAGTATTCTATAATATGAAGCACAGTGATCAAACATGATGTAGTAATAGCTGCCATGTGTATATTTATGATTATATATTTGTATATTTCTTATATCTTGTAGATGAACATAAATTATTGTGTTCACAGGCTTTTAAAGAAGAGAAATTTTTTTTTAAGATTTTATTTATTTATTCAACAGACAGAGATGACAAGTAAGCAGAGAAGCAGGCAGAGAGAGAGGGGGAACAGGCTCCCTGCTGAGCAGAGAGCCCAATGCAGGGCTTGATCCCAGGACCCTGGGGTCATGACCTGAGCCGAAGGCAGAGGCTTTAACACACTGAGCCCCCCAGGTGCCCCATGTTCATAGGCTTTTAAAAACACATTCTTTGGTCTCTGAACCATGATAAAAAAGAGGATTCAAATATAGTTGCTGAATTTTGAGGAAGACTAAATGGTCACACAGGAATAGTATATCTTGCTTTTATTTATTTTTTTTTTTAAAGATTTATTTTATTTTATTTGACAGAGAGAGATCACAGGTAGGTAGAGAGGCTGGCAGAGAGAGAGAGAGGGAAGCAGGCTCCCTGCTGAGCAGAGAGCCCGATGCGGGACTCGATCCCAGGACTCTGAGATCATGACCTGAGCCGAAGGCAGCGGCTTAACCCACTGAGCCACCCAGGCGCCCCTATATCTTGCTTTTAAATGCAGTATTCTTTTCTCTCTTATGTATTGAAAAAGAATAGGAGGTGGAGCATAATTTGTAAATCAAGTGATATAAACTTTTTCCCTGTGTACATTATACTGTCCAATCCAAAAAGAAATTAGAAATCATCTCAGTTCTTAAATCTTTGATTATAGAATACACAATCCACTTTTGTCCACATCACCAGGCCAGCAGCCAAAGACTTGTGTTCTAATTCTGGATACTTCACTGACTCATGACCTAAAACAGGATAAGACATTGCACTTTTTCTTCTTTAATTTTCCTATCTGCTAAGTAAAAATTCTCTCTGCCCTCACTCTCCCCAGATCATTGATGAGGCAAAAAAGAGGTACTGATTATAGGAGCACCTTGGAAAATACAGTTTCTTGCTAAGAAAGAACCAAACAGATGAACAAAAACCCTCTGGGATCAGTCCATTTCAAGGGTAGAGTATGTGCAACCAACAGCTCTTAACCCAGCTCTTTTCCAATCCACCCAGATGGGGAGAAATTAGGTCATGAACAATCCTCAAGAACTGACTAGCTAGAAATATAGTTCTATTCCTCTTCCTGTTTTATCCCATGCTGACCAAATCAGTGACGCCATTGCCATATGCTGATATGGATGATTTGCTTCTGGAGTCCTTCTGGAGTCTGGCCTCTTCCAGCTCATTTGCAAATCTGGATGGAAATTTCCAGTCATTCAGTAGTTTTAAGATTGTCCAGGCACTTCCTTCTAGCTGATTGAGAGATGCCAAACTCACAGAACATCTTGTGTGTCATTCAGTTTCTATCTTGGGCAAAATCAAGGGTGATTAGAAATGTGTAAAGATAGTATTTTTAAAAACCTCACGGATTTGTATCATGATAAATAGACATGATAATGCAGTTGTTGAAGCAGTCTTAAGTCGGCTTAAGATTACATGTATTCCTGTTGACCAGTTGAAGGTGGACTGAGACCTGACCAATTAACTACTTTAAAAGCATTGTATGTATCTTTAAAAACTTAAAAAAATAATGCTTTTCTGTAACTAGAATTTGCTAGTTTGATTGTTCATACAACTTAAATCAGCCATGTATTAGTTTATGCTAACCTATCCTACATGTTTAAGTAGAAAATTCATTTTTTTTAAAAGATTTTATTTATTTATTTGACAGAGAGAGATCACAAGTAGGCAGAGAGGCAGGCAGAGTGAGAGAGAGAGGAGGAAGCAGGCTCCCTGCTGAGCAGAGAGCCCAATGCGGGACTCGATCCCAGGACCCCGAGATCATGACCTGAGCCGAAGGCAGCGGCTTAACCCACTGAGCCACCCAGGCGCCCAAAAATTCATTTTTGACGTGGTGATCTCAAGTTTGTTCAGTTGACCTATTTTCAGTCCTTGATACTTCAAGTGGGTTTAACTGAACTGTGGATTATATGCCAAGAATGTTATTGGTGGTTTGTTTGAGTGTTAACACATGATCATCTTCATCAAAGAGTGTGGAACATATCCTTTGAAAACAGTTTGATTAAGGAGGATTAATCTCCCCAAGATGTAATTTTAGAATATATCTGCTGAGAGAAAAAAGTGAGATGAGATTCAGAAAATTTTAAATGAAGTTTAGTATTTTTAAGCATTCGTCTTTTTTCTTGATTAAGTCAAACAAATAAAAACCCTTATAATTCCCAATTTCTTGATAGCAATTTTGTTTCAATATTTCTTGAATTTGGCTTTCACCAGTCTGTATGCTTCAGTGTAATGATCAAAATAGCCAACAAGGACTTGAGAATAAGAAGTTCTGCACGTCTCCATCTCATCGTGTTTGAGTATACATTAAACCTCTAATGTCGTTCTGTATCATTCTATGTAACTGACATTGTGAAAATGGGATACAAACTGTTTTAGATTCCTATTGTTGCTGTTCAGATTTCCATGATTTAGGGGTTTAAAGCAATATAAATTTATTATCATACCTTTCTAGAGGTCAGAAGTCAGAAATGAGTTTCAGTGGTTGGAAATCAGAGTGTTGACATAGCCTGTGGTCTTTTCAGAGTGTCGCCCCAAAATTTGTTTCCTTGTGGTTTGTAGAAGCTAGAGACCACCTACATACCTTAGCTGTGACCCCTTCCTCTGTTTTCAAGGCCAGCAGCTTTGTGTCTTCAAACCTGCCTGTGACTCTGATCCTCTGCTTTTGTTATCATATCTCCTCTGACTCTGGCCCTCCTGCCTCTCTCTTGTTCACCCATCTAAAGGGCCTTAATTTAATTGCATCTACACAGTCCCCTTTCCCATACTTTAAAAAAAAAAAAAATGAGGAATTACAAGGATTTTTATTTCTTCGATTTAATCAAGAAAAGAGAGGGATGCTTAAAAATACTAATCCCACAAATTCCGGGGATTAGTATATGGAAATGTTTATTCTGTTGATCACAGTTACAAAATACTGAGCATGTCTATATCCTGAGCCCTGTGTTAGTTTTCCACATACATTATCTCACTTAATTCTTAACAACAAATCAAGGAATTTCGTATTTTAATTCCTAAATATAAGAAAACAAATGCTTAGAGAAGTTCTTAGGGCATCTGTCAGACCCAGACACTATGAACATGGATCCTCTGAATCTCTTCATCCCATAAACACTGTGTTAGTTTGTAATCTTCATCTCTAACCATCTAAATAGTCCCTCTCTCTCCAGATCTCAAATCTTCAGTCCAAACCTCAAATGGTCTTTAGATTTTTCCTCCTAAAATGGAATCACTGCCTATTCTTCTTCCAAAATTTCATTGTCCCCTCTACGCCACAGAACAAAAGCTAAGAGAATCTTTCACCGTCTCTCGAAACTCTCTTTCTCTCCTCTTCCAGCCCTGGCAGCCCCAGACTTAGTGACTATGGTTTAACATGCCCCGTCTCACTGCATGTACTCTCTGTGTGTCATGCTGCTGCTATACCTGTCAACAGTCACTTATCTTTCCTCCCGATCTGTAAATTTCCCATATTCTCCTGCTTCATGTATTTGCATTTTTCTGGATGTTCCATGACTCTGGCCCATCGTGAGATAATGTTGGAAGGAGACAAGGACTCCTGAGTGGAAGAAGGTTGGCTGTGAGTCTCAGCTCAGCCATGTACTACCTGTACAGCAGATCTAATTCCCCCATAACTCAGAACCCATTTTATCATCTGAAAAACAGAGATGATGGTACTTTCCTCTGGAGTTTGCTCTGAGAACTAAAGGTATTATGAACACCAAGGTGCCCCAGAGGCTGCCTTACAGCGAGAGCTTAGGGCATGGTAACATGTATTATTATACTTCTTCTGTAGTGATTTCACTCTCTGCATTTCTTAAAGCTGGAAAGCAGTTTTTGCTTTCTTTCTCTTGATAAATCATTGTAGAAATTTTCTTCAAGGGTCATGAAAGGACAGCCAAAGTGAAGATGAGGAATGGCTTTAATGAAACATTGAAGATAGCTCTGATTCCAAATACTATCCCTGGATCTAACTTTGATTTTCCATGTCCTTGAGATGACATCAAGATTACCTCAAAATAGTGGTGACAGCAAGAAATTCTGCATCCATCACACATTCATACTGTCATGTCTAGATTTTCAGTCTGATACTTGATCATCCATTGTAAATTCTCAGAAAGAAAGTTCACATTTACCAAAATCTCTGCCTATTCTGATTGGGTAAGCTTAACAGAAAACAGAGCCTTCTTTTTTTTTTTGAAATATGATGATTCAGTCAATCACCCAAGAAAATAGTGCCTCCCATGAGCTATGCATAGGTTAGTGCCTGATGGAGATTAAAACAGCCGAGATCTCTGCCTTTAGGCAATTTCTCCTTTAGTGGAGAGGCAACCTAAAAGAAAACAAAACAAAGCAAAACAAAAAAATTTCATCATAGATTATGGAAAATGGTGCAAAGAAAATAAGAGGCTGAGATCTACATAAAAAAAGAGGACCTATGTGATGAAGGGCATATATTTTGATATGATATAAAACATGAAAGGAGCTAGTGGACAAAGGGATCTCCAAACAGAAAGAACAGCATATGCAAACTTCTGAAATCTTTGTTACTATTGTTACTAGCGCTGATGTTGGCTTTGTTGTTGTTGTTGTTGTTGTTGTTTTTAAGTAGTTATCAGTGATGTAACAGTATCATAGCTTAGTGAAAACAATATATTTCCAAAAGACAACTGAGAAGCATTGCAAATATATTGTGATCCACAGGGATATCACTTAAACAGAATTTAGATATACAATCAAAGGGATAAAAATATTTACATCAATTCCAAGAAGAAAAGAAAAGAAAATCCACAGCAACAACACTGCTTATATAGAAAGAAATATTCAGACCCAGCAACACAAAGTGTTTGCAAATTTTGGCTCAATTTGGTCCCTGTCATTGACGGACTAATACTCTGTACTGGATTTTTCTTGCTGTAAATTTGCAATCAATCCATATTTAGACATAAAGGAAGCATTAAGCTTTTATTTCATCTTGCACTTATGTTCTTTCTCTCTTGCCCAAATGTCAACCCCATGCTGTTACTTAGAAGTGTAACATAAGAAGTTGTTTTTGAATTGAGTTCACAGTGTGAACTACAGTTGAATATAAATGCCATCTACAGAAAAATTGATCACAGGGAAACCATTAGAGCTGTAGAGGGCTAGTCTAATGTTGCTCTGTCATTTGATTAATAGAAAATTATTTAGTCTTTGAAAATTGCCCAGAAAGATTTTTTAAATTAGAAAAATGCTTATTTGTTGAGTTTACCATTGGCCAATGTGATGCAAACATCCATGGCCTGTGTTTGATGTTATCCATGTGACAGTGTTTTAGATTTTCAAGGTGATAGAAATCTCAATGTCATAATAGGTATTTGAAATCCAGTTTAATCAAGTACATTAAGCTCTTGAAACCAGATTGGTTAATATTGTTCATATTAAGCAACTTTCTAAAGCAGCTTTCAAAAACTTTTTATTTAAATACTGGACAAAAAGCATTGGCATTGGAATCATCCTCATGGACAAAGATATGGAAGATGATAGACTATGATGATTTCTCAGATAATTAGCTAAAACTCTACCAGTTTATCTGTCTTTCAAAAAGCATATAAAGAACCTGAGAAGAACAATATGATTAAGGGCAAATCTTATGTACCCTAGTTAGAGTTAAGAAGCAGATCATTTGCAGACTTTGGAATTGTATTATTACTAACCATCTGCTTTGAACACAATTGAAAAATTGATCATGTCATAAGACCGGAGTGGAGAATTGTTACTCTAAGGAAGGAGAATTAGCAGTTACTGTGTTTTTTAACTTGTACCACTAACCAAGTGAAGAACATTTCACATTTTAGTATATTTAAGCTAAAAATCTTGGAAATTAGGAGATTTTTATCTCATTCCAAAGATAGAAAAGCCAGGCCTCTTGGAAGAGACTAGATGCAAATTCACCTCTCTCTGACTTTGAAGGCCAGTACTTCCCACCTCCTAGATAGCAAGAGAGAAAAGCATTCTAAGTGATCTGTGCCATTGGCCATTCACACCAAGAACTCATTCCTGAAAAAACTCCTCTCGTTTTATGTCCATAGAATATTTTATGTATGCTTTGGTAGATGAAGAAACAAATATAAACATTTTGATGTCATGGCCATAGTCATAAACTCCTTGTCCCCATGGTTGATAGAGGCCAGTTCTATCTCCCAGCCTGGAGCTTCCCCAGTGGATTCATAGTGTTGAAAACAGTGCTTTTACTCTAAATAAGCAAACAAAATAGACACAGACATAGATGAAAACTTCAGAGTCCATCACTGCCAGTGACATCAAAGGAGTAAATTTATATTTTCTCTGCATTGATTCTATGATGGTGTTAATGTTAGTGCTTCATTTTAAAGAACAAAGGTAAAAGAAATGTGTCACAAGAGCATGCTAGATCTATGATGTCTTGTGAGAATTTTTATATTATCTCTTTTATAACAGAGAAAAAGATTATAGAAGGCACTCTGGGATAGTTCAGGGGGAATAGTTACAAAACAATGGTTGACATCTAGTCTTTCAGAAATAAATATATTGACGAACATGCACTGAGTGCTTACTAAGTGCAAAACTCTTAGGCCTTTAAGATTGGGCTTATATTGACCAAAAATGTCCTAGGGCATGTTTAATCTAATTGGCTTGTTTATCTTATAAATCATATGAATTGCTGTAGGTTTGGCCATGGCAATTGACCTTGATTATAGGAAAGCATGATGAATAGATTGGCCACAATTGTGTCACCTATGTGCCTGCACATGGCACAGCACATAGTCATATAGTCTGAGAAAATCACTCAGGACTCTGAGTGGTTTTTCCTTAGCCATCTTTTATAATCATTTATTCCACATGTATGAATTATATGTCTCCTATATGCCAAGCACTGTGCTATAATTCAACGTGACAAATCCATTACAAAATATGAACTGAGCCCCACTGGGAGCAGAGGGGGAAACATTTATCTCTTGACGGTGTCCCCATTGAGGTGTAAGTAACTAGGTGAACCAGAATAATGTCCTTGTAGGTTTGGGATAACAGGGAATATATGATAATGCAATGTAAGACATCCTTAGACTTTTCCAGTGACATATAAGAGAATAAATAGCAGTTGAGCCAAAGCTCTAAAAGAAATCATTTCCATTTCCATCAGTGTTATAATGAGTTAAATATTGTGCTCATTCAGCCTCACAAATTCAAATAAGATGCCAAAAACATCTTGCTGGGTAGTTTTATCTTTGCCTCTGCTTTCCAGCTGAATTATTTTTAATCTCTCCAGTTTCCTAAATCTCAAAAATAATCATGTGGACTCAAACTTTGGGAAGCAGCATGTTGTCACAGAGGAACACCAACTTGGAAATTAAGAGACCGGGATTCTGTTGTGACTCAGTCACCCTTTAACTGCTTGCTTTTGGATAAGTGGCCTCCCAGCCTGGACTCTAGTTTTCTTGTATGTAGAAATCTCCAGCTGCACTAGGTCCATTACCTTCAAAGACTGACTCTAAAGTCTTCTTCCCTTTTACTTACCATATTTCTGTGAGACAAACTTAATTTCAGGGAACTAAAAACTGCATTTTGGACTTAAAATAAATGCCTTTTGGTATGATCACTGAGTTTGTGACGGTTTTCTCTTTTCTGGGTTCCAACAGCTCTGTATTAAATGACATGCATTCTTCTCACTATCCGGCTACAACTGACTAGACTAAGATAAACATGGCCAAATTAAGTCAATCTTCATCTTTCTCCTGGGACTTCTAGCCTGGACTATCTCTGAACAGAGTAGGTTTCAAATGTCAGATACAGAGAAAGTCATGATTTTTGCCGCATTCACTGAGAATAACAAGCGGTCTACGGCAAGATGAGGGTGCAGCAAACATTACCATGGGAAGCGGAAAGAAGAACTTGGCTTTTTGACATTTTTAATTTTGTCCCTCCTAAAGCTCTGCTGCATTTTGCCAAGAGTTCTAAGAAATTCTCCTATATGCCTCATAATCTCTTACTGTTTTGCTTATCCTATCTTGAGTTGATTGTATTACTTAAAGCCAAAGAGTCCTAACTAATACAAGATAAAAAGGAAAAGACTACTAGGAATTAACACTACTGTGTTGATATGTATAAAGGTTTGCAGCCTGAATTTGCGTGATATGGTCATTGATTGATGACCAAATGGAACACTAGATAACAGAGCCCTCCATCTGTTTATGTGTGGTAAAGTAAACAAACTCAGCAGCAATGATTAATAAATTAATACTGGACATGCAACAAGCCATTATTAATTTATAAGTTTGTCACAAAGATGGTCCCAAATGACCAGAATTTAAATGAATTTGCTTATTCTGACTAGAATTAATATGCTATTTCAAATGACACTGAAAACATTTTTGCCACTTCTATGATAATCATCCAGGACTTATTTTCCCTTTTCTTGTTGATGGGTCATACAGTAACCATGAGCTAATTAATATTCATTTGAATCTTTGATTATCTCTTTAAAGCTCCAAGCCAACCACCAGCTAACATTGCCTGGAAGCTGACAAACTCTAAATTATGCCTGAATTGGGAGCATGTAAAAACCATGGAAAATGAGTCCGAAGTATTGGGCTACAAGGTAAGTATTTCGTTTTTCTTTTAATAATATCATTTAAGTTACTAAGAAACCAAGGGTGTTACAACCAAATAAGAAACAAATTTATGCATCTGAAAATACAGGAATCTTAAAAAAAAAAAAAAAAAAAAACTGAAAAATACTTAGCATTGCTGCTTTCAGATTCTTCATTAAAAATTTTTATGTTCTGAGGACAGCAATGTGTCATGGAACAATAAGAATTAAACTATAATATGCACTAATTTTTCTTCAAGTGATTCCCCTCACCATCAAAATATGATGGTGTGTGTGGGTAGTAAGGTGAGATGAGAATGAAATCCAAGAATATATTCAAATAGAATTTCTAGAACTTAGGCTGCAGTAGGATGTGAGCTTTTAATAACAATAGAAGAATCTACCAAGAGTATAGCCAAGGACCCAGAGCAAATTATTTCTATCAGTGGTAATAGACAACATCTCCTGGCAAATACATATTCAGACATTTGAAATGGGTCCAAACTAACCAGTGACTTCACAGTGAGCTCCAAGGATAATAGCCTCAAGCTATTTAATTAATAGAGAAGAAATCTATTCTCATTTCAGAAGCATTGGCCAAAGACAAAATCTTTTTTTGTTTTTTTTAATGACTGAATTTAAAGAAAAGTCACAGACTGGATATTCCCATTCAAAAAGTATTTATTCTGCTATGTCTCATAGTGTTCCATGAGAATCTGGACGTTAAAAAAGTGACATGTCCATTTAACTTGATTCACCATTGTATTCAGATTCTGTACCGGCAAAACAGACAGAGTAAAACACATATTTTGGAAACAAACAATACCTCGGCTGAGCTTCTGGTTCCATTTGAAGAAGACTACTTGATTGAAATAAGAACAGTTAGCGATGGTGGGGATGGAAGCAGCAGTGAGGAAATTAGAATTCCAAAAATGTCAAGTAAGTTGAATCACCATCGGTGTTGTAGATTTTGAATCTAGACAGCTGCAGCATGAAATCTAGGCTCTATGAATGTTGGGTGAAAAAAAATAAAAGGTCTGTGTTTCCATTTTCAGTTGTGAACAAGAGGTGATGAGTCAAGTTTTCTTTAAATAATCCCTCAAATTTGCAACATGCTTACATATTATAAACAGTTTTATGTTTCTTCATTTGAATCTCAAAAAGAAAAAAAAAAAGCAAAAGAAAACACACACAACTGTTTGTCATTGGTGCAGAATTCATTCTATTGGCACCAAAATCAGAAAGTTTTTCTCTGGGTACTCACAGGCTTCTGGGAGTAAGGATAGAAAATATGGAACACATGTACATTTACTCCTATTCCCATTTCTGTGGCAGGCATCAATAATCAATCATGACATGCATACCAAGCTGAGTCACAAATCGCAAATCCTCTCAACACAGTGTTCTAAGCAAGTAACACCAATCAGTCAGATTTAGCATGTAATAATCGTTTATTATTTCTGCTTCAGAGGAATCACTTTCTCAACTGCCTGAAGTTGTAGCTGGTTGAAATCATCAGCCACCACACATTGGCAAATCCTAAGCTGCTCTCCAGTCAGACTCGGCCAGTTTAGGCATTTTTCTTGTTCATGTTTACATTTAAAACAGATATCCTAGAACCAAGAGCTAGTGACACTTCCTAAAATTAAATGTAATGTAAATGCAGCAAGTGTGCTAACACACGTTATTAGAAGAGAAATGATAGTATGCATGAAAACTTAATCTAACAAGCAATTTTTTTTTCTCAAGATATTTTATTTCATTTTTATGTTTTGCAGGTTTGAGTTCCAGAGGAATTCCAGCCTTAGAACCTAGCATCTACTTCCTGTCAGTTGTCATCATTTTTTACTGTTTTACAATTCAGCCACTTACACGATGAATGAAACCATAAATCTTTGAGAGTTTTTTGAAAGCAAATCATTCTGTAAATAAGCTCTCCAGCCCCCATCACAAAATACATGATTAATACAAACTTGTTTGGAAAGGGGGAAAAAAGTGTATATTATTAAGAACCTGTAAATATCTATGGTACATTAATAAAACAGTTTTAAAAACTTTTGAATTTTAAAGTTCATACATGATTACGTACATTCAGAAAGTGCCAAATAATCTCTGGAATTTTAACTGCTGTGGCTTTTAAGTGACTTCTATGGGAAATATAAATAACTCTCCTCGATGACGATGATGAATATGAAATAGGTTGCAGTTATCATAGGGAAGATGTATATTTTTTTATATGCTCCAAGCAATTTACTTCAGTATTAAAAATGTTCACCCTACTTGGAAATAAAATGTCATTATTTGTTTATAGTTGGGATTCTTAAAAATGTAAGCTATTCCAAATGGTGATGATGATGTGCTTTTACCTCTAAGTTAGGTGAGGCTAGGCAATATTCGTACCCAATAAAAAATGTATATACATGATGTTCCTTTTGACTCACTGTTTTAGGAGGTTCAGGAATAATAATGACAGGAAAAAGTGCTTTATGGCAAAGAAAGAGAAAAGAAGGGAAATAAGCACCCATCTAAAATAATCTAACAGGGGCGCCTGGGTGGCTCAGTGGGTTAAAGCCTCTGCTTTCGGCTCAGGTCATGATCCCAGAGTCCTGGAATCAAGCCCCGCATCAGGATCTCTGCTCAGCAGGGAGCCTGCTTCCCTCTCTCTCTCTCCCTCTCTCTCTCTCTCTCTCTCTCTCTGCCTACTTGTGATCTCTGTCTGTCAAATAGATAAATAAAATCTTTAAAACAATCTAACAACTCTGGTATATAACAGGTATCTTCTCACTGCAAAATTTAATTTTTTAAATCAATTTTGAATTCTCCTATGGAAAATGTTTCCTGACCAAATCTCAGGTAATTATTACAAATTGTTAGCAATGCAACTGGGCTTGTTTTCATACAATAAGTAAATCTAGTAACAGAATTATTTAACCAAGTTTTTGACATTTTGGTATATATATATATATTCCATCTTCCCTGCAACTATGAAAATAATCCTACACTGTCCAAGACTTAAAAAGATGTTTGCAGGTTGACTCTTCTCTAAGGTGAACCTATTTGAGTCAGTGGTCCTACTTCTTGGAACTGCATTCTGGAAAAAGCAGTATGAGAGAAGGTAAGGTTAATGAGTAGGCTAATGCCATTCCATGGGGCCATCCGTTTCCTTCACGAACAGCCTTGAGGAGTTTGGCCTCCTGGCAGTCTGCCCTCACTGCCAGCCAATCAGACTTGATGTCCTGGGGAGCTAGGATTGAGAAATAGTCACACTAGTTTTGCCTTCTTCACATGGTGCGACCTCTTAATTATGTTGAAATATTTGAATTATCCTCACAACCCTCAAATCACACAGTCCTCAAAATTGGATTTTGTCCTTTTCATTTCTGATGTATTTTAGAGCTGTTTAAAATACCCAGTGTAGTCGGCAGCAGATGGACAATGACTTTTCATAGTTCAGAATTTCTCCCTGCCTGAATAGTGTGTCAAGCATACAGTACAAATTAATGAGCCTTATTCTCCTCCATGCCCTAAGATATGGCTGTGCTTTGATGGAGCAAAATAAATAAGCAATAGCAAATGCTGTTTGGCACACTCATGTGAATAGCTGCCTGTCCACGACACAGCTGTATTGACCAGAAATACAGGCCCACATGGTCTCAACTTGGTGAGAGACAAGATTGTATCATCCTCCTCAAAGCAGATACTGAGAGTTAAAAATACTTTGAGATTTTTGTTTCCACTGATTAAATAAATTTGATACATAGTCATGTGTATAAGTCTGAAGGCAAAAGCAGTTCTTATCAGTAACTCTTATAGGTTTGAAGTTGTGCTTTCACTCATGATCGTAGGAGTATTAAAAGTATGCATTATTCAGTATCTAATATTTATCCCATACCAAAATTTTTGGAATCCAATTTAGCATTAATATTCAATAACATCTGCTTTGTCTCTTGATTGATTTGAATCTCTACTCTGAGTGAGGCCTGGACACATATTTTAACATTTCCTTATTGCTAATATTAGGATTAAAGGACATATGTGCACAAGTATTTAGTGTGATGCATGCAATGTTTAAAACTGTCAACAAATGGAGCTGCTGTCATCTGTTGGTATGAACTAGACCCCTAACGAAAGAATTTATTGTATTTCCTTGAGTGCCCAATAGACTATGAAAAGAGATTCAGCCTATATTTATGTCAAAATCCAAAAATGTTACAAGAAAAATGAGTAGTCCACCTACGCCCGACACTAAATGGGAGTAAATGAAGAATGGAACCGATGATGATTCCATCAAGCCATTTCAGGAAGATAATCCGTGTGATGTAGGTACTTGCCTGATATTTAGGAGGGATTTCTAGTGGACCCCTTTACTGACCACAAGTACATTGCTGTTAAAAACTCTTATAAACACGATAACTTATTTCCATACTTCTTACAGGAAGGAGCAAAAATGTGGTTGCGCCTGGAAACAGCTTAAGGAGGAAAAGGGACTAAGGACTAGGAGACTTGACACAGCAGAATTATAACTTTATAAACCTGTGGGCTTCCAGGTAATATTAATACTGAAGTTAATACTTCAGATCAGCTCCATGTCCTCTGAGCTCCTATTCTTCATACTAAAATTGTCCCAGGTCAGTGTCTCTTTTCTAAGTGTACACCAGAAAGTGGCCCATAAGAGAACATGCCTATATCTTTAACAGAAAATCCAAGCAGTGAGAGGTGATCTGGAATCCATCTATATTTCAAATGCAGTAAAATAACTATTCTCTACTGTAATTGACTCTACTTTTATTAAGCCTCTATATCTTATCAGTCTAGACTCCTTCTTGAGATGTTATCTTTTAAACATTCCCCATATGCCATAATTATTATGTTATTTGTTATAGAATTAAATATTTAATTCAAGAGAATCAAGAATTCGGTAATCACATCACTATTGCACTCAGTACTTGAATTAGGTTTCTCTTGAGAAACAGAACCAGTAGGATGTGTGTTTGTCTGGACAGGTATGTGTATACACAATTGCACACATGTATAAACATATATGAAATGAGAGAGAAAGAGGAGATTATAAAGAATTGATATGAAATTATGGAGGTGAAGAATTCCAGACCCAGGAGAGTCTCTGGCATAGCTCCAGTCTGGGTCTGGGAACCACGAGAGCCTATGGTATAATTATTGTTCTGAGTATGAAGTCAGGAGAGGATGAGTGTTTTAGCACAAAGATTTTTATTCTTTTTTAGCCTTTTATTTTACTTAGGCCTTCAGTGGATTGGATAAGGTCCTGCCGCATTGGAAAGGGCAGTTTTCTTCACTCCATCTACTGATTCAAACTCCTCCAGAAACTCCCTCATAGACACACCTAGAATATGAACTAAATATCTGGGCCCCCTGCAGCCCAGTACGTTGATACATAAAATTAACCATTCCAGTGTTGTTTTTCATAGTTTTAACTTTTTAATTTAATTTAATTTAACATAATTTAATTTATTTAAATAATTCAGTTCTAACCTCATCAACTTTTGAAATGGAATTATTGAAATATTCTTCTCAGTTTCTTCATCTGTAAAATGAGATGTTGAATTACAAGATCTCTGAGTTCCTTTAAAACCCTGCAATTCTCTCAAGCTGCAGAGTGGACTACTTTTAATATGAGGCAGTATATCATTACCTTTCATGACACACACCCACTCTGTATAGCTTTTCCAATTTACTTCTATATTTTCACTAGCCTAAATAATTGTGTTGAGCTTTCTTGAGATTTCTTTAACTCTGAGTTAATTGAATTTTCATTACTATAACAACGGGTATATTGAGTATGCTTTTTCAAGCCACAAAGAACTCTTGGAAATTCTGACCCATCTCTACTCTCCATTGAGAATTGCTGGTGTGTTTCAGAGGTCCCCAAGTGCAAAGCTGTGATAGGACTTTCATTCTTCAGTGAAAAATGAGAAAAGTTCATACAGTATGATGAGATTTTAATAATGAATAATTTGTGAACTATTTAAGAGATTACGACTTTCTTTTCCTTTTTGTGGTAAAATGTCCTCTCTTTGATGACATGAAGTTGAGTATGAATTCTGGTTTGCTATACATGTTCAATTTTAAAATATTCGTACTTAGCAGAAAAGAGTAGGTTATTTTATATAAATTAATTCAATTATTATTATTTAAAGCTTTTATCTTTGGAGAAAAATCAAATTGAAAATAAAGATGGTTAGTCTATCTTTTTTTACACTTACTTCTTTATCTCATTATCATCAAATTAGTGGGTTTGGCTTTTTTTACTGACTTCAAGTTTGTATGTCACAGCCTTTCCTGTATCCCTTGAATAGCAAGGCTCTGTGTTCTATGGACTTGTTGTTTATATACATAAAACACAGGTTTGGGAAATCTGGTCAACCTTTTATAACAAGGTATTAATATAATTAAGATAATGAAAAAAAGAGAATTTCAAAATCCTGAATTTGTTCATTATTTTATTAACTTATTTCCTTATTTATTTATTTATTTATTTATTTATTTGGAAAAAGAGAGAGAGTGCATGCACATGGTCTCGAGCTGCATAGGGTTGTGGGGCAAGGGAGAGGGACACAGGAAGAGAGAGAATCTCGAGCACACTCCATGTCCAGTGCAGAGCCAGGCAGGGGGCTCTGTCTCACAACCTAGAGATCACGACCTGAGCCAAAGTCAACAGTTCAAAACTTAACTAAATGAGCCACCCAGGCATTCCTCTGATATATTTTAAAGTTTGGAAGTTATTTGCTTTCTATTTATCCATATGAACATTCTTTTCTGTCATGAAAATATATATAATAGCTGTTAGGAGTTCTTTCATTTCTTTATATACAAAATAATTTTTATAAAAAGGTAAATTTGCTCCATTATTTTTAATATTCCTCTTCTTGACAGCACTCAGTACAGTCCTGGGCAGAGAGAATGATGCTTACAACACATATTTTGCTTTCTGGACAGATTTATGCAGCCAACTGTTAGGGCGATTTGTTTTCCCCCAGTTTCCTAAGGAAAATAAGTATTTTTTTTATAGCCTGACTAAAATAAGTTGGCCTGAACTCCAGATTTGGGTGGTTATTCTTGGAAGAAGTAATAAATAAAAATAAAATTTGTGGAATATGGTAATTTTGAGAAAGCATCAGAATTATTTTCCTGTTTTGAAAAACATATACTTTACAATCTGGATAGGCATGCCTTAGAAGATACTTACCTTGTCCAGAGCATAGCTCATGAGAGAAGCAAATCTGATGACTTTAAATAAAGGCAGTATGTCGCAACTCAGTGAGGGAAAAAAGAAATCCTATGTTTTGTTTCCCATCCCCAACAAAGACTGGAAAGTATGCTGCGTAAAATCTTGGATGATTTATCATTTATTCCTGGAACTAAATGGTGTGTTGGGTAGGTCCCTGTTCTTGGATGGTGATTAATTAATGTTTGCAAATCACTTTGAAGATGGAAAGCATTTCGTAAATTCTAATAATTTCTATTATGATAATTTTTTCCCAGAAGTATATTGACTTTTTGCAATGGCACTTTGAAAAAGCATACATTAGTGACTGAGACCAGGTACCATGCCTAGAGGAAAACAGTAATTGGAAAGTTTGAAAGGTAATAATTTTGAGATACTGAAATTCTAGTCAAATTCACAATAGCCTGCGTGGACTACATAATTTTCTTTCAAACAAAATGATCTACTTCCATCCATGATGGAATTTTCAGCGTGTGAAGTAAATGTCATAGCAACAGAATTTGTTTCTCAAATGATATTTACTCATAACAAACCTCAAGTATTCTCAAGGGCCTCAGATGCTAATAATAATGAGTGTAGGCAACTTTTATTACCTTTAAGTGCAGTAGTTACAAAATCTTCCAACTTTGAGCAGATTAACTTCAGCCTATTTTCTGCTGACAGCAAAACATAATTGAATATATCACAGGCCTTCTAAATCAGATCTTTTTCCCTATTTGTTCAAAAGTGAAAGTGTTATCATCCTAAATTACTATTATATTTAGACTTGCAAACTCATATGGGGCTACTTTAATCCTAAATTCTTAAAAGAGTATATAAAAGTTTCCAAAGAGACTCTTAAGAGCAAAACAGGGATGCGGCTTAAATTATTTGGACCAGTATTTGGAATCCCTTGGTATTTCAATCTGGGTGATTGCTGGAGAATGCATTATAATGAATTAAAGAAAATTTGAATTGCCTACAACCTGTTGCTGTTAATTGAAAGGAGAAGAATTAATATTCACTCCATACCTGCTGATAAAAATTAAGATCCTGGATGTGTCCATGTGAAATTATATTCTACACCAGAAAACTTCCCATAGTTTCTATTATTTCACATCGCCTTATGTCATATTATATAGCATATGTTATTATTATTATGTATTATGTTATATATTATATTATTTATCCCTGTTCTCACTTTTGTATAAAATGAGTTCCGGAAGAGCTGGACCCTATCTTTGTATTCCCTCTTGCATCAATCACACCCCATGGAGTGTCTGACATCTAATAGTTGCTCAAAATATAAATTTCGAATGAATAAACAACCAAAAGGAAGCATAAATTGGTGTGCATACATTGTTAGCATAAATTGATAGACTCTCATTACCACTCCTACAACAGTGGCAAAGTTTACCTTAATAATGCTGTCTTTTAGTAAAGCGTCCATATTACAATATTGCAATTCAATGTGATGTATGATTGATGTAGCTCTGTCTGCATATAAAACATTTTTTTCAAATCTTCTAAAATTAAAATAATTTTTAAGTATTTTTCAGTCAAAATCACTACAGAATTATGCAAAGTCTTCTCCTTCCACTATAAGATTTTTACTGGGCAAAATACTCAAAAGTTTGTCTGTAGAAACACTACTCAGAATTGTACAGTCAAGCTAGTGTCAAGAAGCCATTTGGATCATTCCAAGGTCTACGTTGTAACTATTCTGCCTGTAGACAAATTAACTATAGGCTGTACATCTGACCATACACTATAATGAAATGCAATAATCTTATAATGACATGTAGTAATCTTGTCATGCTGCAATGTTAAATCTATATATTTAACCAGGGAGTATTTTCAGGGAGGGGGGAGGACATTATTTTTAGTTGGCAGGTATAACACAAAGTTATGATATTAAAAGTTAACTATAATTCAAAATAATTGGAAAAGCCCATTTGCAGACTACTTTGGCCAAATAAGAGGGATTACTGATTGATTCAGAACAGGAAGATTCCTTAGGTTTAGCCAAATTCCAATTGGGAAGTCAACAGAATGTCTACAGGTGTGGGCTCGCTCTTTCTTTCTTTCTTTCTTTCTTTCTTTCTTTTTTGTTAATTACTTTGACTTTATTTCAAAAAGAGTTCTCAAACTCTGAATTAGTAAGTTTTGGGTAACCACATGATTTGTTTTTCCCTGGCATTTTATTTTGTTCCTGTAGACCTTTGCTTATGCTCTTCTTTTTTCACAGAATGCCCTCCTTCCTTTTGACAGTGTCTTCAGTAACCAGCCCTAATGCCATTCACTGGCACCGAGTTCCCACTCTGTCCCACATGCCTTCTGAGACTGTGAGTGCACTTCTCTCCTTCATTTATCCTTTGAGCCCCTTGCATACACTTCTGTCACAACATTTGGCACTTGGTCTTTTAACTGCTGATTTACTTTCTATCTTCTTTCACATAATGGTGAACTAATTGAACACTGAATTTTCCGGCACATAACGATCATGCTGAGCACATAGTAGGGTTTTGAGAAATGTCCAAGGGAGACAAGAGGGCATGGAGGAAATGAAAAGAGTTTTATTTCTCTGTTTGCTTGCTAACATGTCTGAGAGTATTTTGCCAGCTATATATTTTAGCACAAGATTGATCTAAATACAAGAATATAAAATTATAATATTAAATACTCTGTTTTGCCTGCAAAACATTTTTTATAATAACTATAAAAAGAGTTTCTTGAAATAGGAAGAAAAAAGCCTATTATCAACATGAATTTTTTATTAGTATATCTCAAACAAGCTGATGAACAAACATTTTAAGATACCATGACAAGTGACTGTACATGAATTATTTTTTTTTTAAATTTGTATATAACACAATTCTCATGGCTTTGTGACAATTAAAGAAGCAGTTCTTTTCTGTAAACCTATATTTCAAGGCAAAAAAAAAAAATTGCCCACAATTTCCTCCATTGTCCAGAAGACAAGTTAATATCCAAAGGTAAAATGATTTAGACATCTTTATCACCAAGATCAATGTTTAATTTATTCTCCTAAATGGATTCTTCTTTCCCCTCCTGACCTGTCTATACACTCTTGGCATTCAGCATGCCTAGAGAGTTAGGTGAATTCCTAGTGGGGATAATTCTAGCTGTTTCAAAACTTTAGTCTCCAGACAGGATAAAATATGACACTTTCAAGGTACAGACTGTCACCAGCTTATGAATAAATCGTATTGTTCTAGGAATCCCATCATTTGGTTGTTCAGACATAATGCTCACTTTTTTTTTTTCATAGAAATATTGCTGGAAGTGGTCCCTTCTGCAGCACTGTTGGTACTCAAGAATGAAATCTTAGGATAAAAGCATGATTCTCTGAGAAAATGCGTAAGGTTTCTTACTTGACTTATAAGAAGCACATCTTCCTCCACTCATATCTGCAACTTCCTCTTGAGAACAGGGACACCATGACCTCCACACTTGGTACAGTATCTTTCATGGTGTGGGACAGGATCTCCAATAAAACAAGAGAGATTTAGAAAAGTAAGATCCAGGTTGTGGGAATTAAAGAACTGTAGGGAAAGAGCATCCCATGAACAAAATCTCTTTTGTCAGAGAAACACCTTCTGCTATATACTGTTTTTTTCATTCTTCTGCAGAATTTTCCTGCCTTATCACTCTGTTATTTACTTTATTTTTAAAATAATCTCTTTAAACTCATCTGTTACCACTGTACCCTTGGCTTTTGGGGTGCCAACACAACAGAACTTCATTCCCCTTCAACCATGATGAGCCCCATCTCACCACAGACTTCCGCACATGGTATTAGCTCTCCCTGGAATTTCCTATTGCCCTCACGCATCTATTCTTGCTCCTTTCACCAAATTAATTGCTATTCATTCTTAGTAAATAAAACCCTCTTCTTATATATTCCCCCATTCCAATAGTACAGTAACCCCTAACATTTATCAAACCAGAAGTTTTTAAAAATCTATTTGCATTATTTTTAAATTAATTCCTATAATTTCTTTTTTTTATATATTTTTAAAGATTTTATTTATTTATTTGACAGACAGAGACCACAAATAGGCAGAGAGGCAGGCAGAGAGAGGAGGAAGCAGACTCCCTGCTGAGCAGAAAGCCCAATGCAGGACTCAATTTCAGGACCCTGGGATCATGACCTGAGCCAACGGCAGAGGCTTTAACCCACTGAGCCACCCAGGTGCCCCAAATTCCTATAATTTTTAATAAATTGTAAACTCCGTGAGGATAGAGGCCATGTTGGTTTTGGTTGATTATTATATCTCCAGAACCTAACCCAGTTTCTGGCACATGGGAAGCTCTCAATGAATGGAATTTATTTAGAAACAAATGAGTAACAATAAATTCTAATAAGTATCTAATAAACACATTATTTAATTCTAAGAGGTTAAGTTAATGAGTTAATGATCATTACTTAAATCTTTTCTAGAAGATTTTTTCTTCATAGAATACATCCATGAGCTTTTGCTGTGCTACTAATTCATCAAAATTAGTAGGTAGGTTTCAGATTTCCTCATCACTCTAACAGAAGAGAAAATGAGAAATCTGAAAAGTTTTCATTAAATTCTGTTTGTAATGTCTCTTTATCTTATATCCACCTACACTTTTTCCCCCCATCAAACCAGTGAAATAAAGGTGGCAATATGTGGCATGTATAACCCAACTTGTACACAAGAGAATCCTTCCTGCTGAACATCAGAATCCTTCTTACTGAAAGCCATTGGTGGCTATTACTACTAACTTTGTTGGCATCATGAAATAAAATTGACTGGTAATTCCTAAAGAAGTGAGCAAAAACAAGAATCATTTTTTTTTTTCTGTTATCAGTAAGACAAACTTTCCTGGGCAACTATGATGAGAAGAACATGTTTTCTAATTACCATGTTACTTTGGTTACAACTATACCCTAAGAATAGCTTTAAAAAACTTTTTTGTAGTTTTTTTTTTAAATATTTTATTTATTCATTGGACAGACAGAGATCACAAGTAGGCAGAGAAGCAGGCAGAGAGAGGAGGAAGCAGGCTCCCTGCTGAGCAGAGAGCCCGATGCGGGGCTCGATCCCAGGACCCTGGGATCATGACCTGAGCTGAAGGCAGAGGCTTAAACCACTGAGCCACCCAGGTGCCCCTTTTTTGTAGTTTTGTTATGAAAAGGTTTTCACATAAAAATTTTATGTTTATTTCTTTCTTCTCATAATGTATATTAGATATTATCTCAGTTATTCCAGGTATTTTAAATACAAATTCTGAAATGTGGGCCCCATCATTTAGATGATACAATATCTTAGAAAGTCATTATGATGGGCAGAATAAGCTTCCCTGTTCCCCCATTTCTGTCCCATTCCATATCCTAATCCCCAGAACCTGTAAATATGTTATCTTACATGGCAAAAATGACTTTGAAGATGTGATTGATTATGAATCTTGCAACAAGGAGGTAATTCTGAATTAGCCAGTTGGGCCCAGGGAAATTACAAGGATCTTTAAAGGTGGAAGCTAGAGGCAAGAAGAAGAGACAGAATCAGAGTTATCTGGTGTCGGAAAAACTACATGGGTCATTGCTGGCTCTGGAGATACAAGGGACCACAATCCAAAGAATACAGGTAGCCTCTACAAGCTGGGAAGGCAAGAAAATGGATTTTCCTCCAGAGAAACCAGAGGGAATGAAGTCCTGCCAAAACTTTGATTTCAGCCCATGGAGATTCATTTTGTGTTTTTGTAAGCCACTAGGTTTGTGGTATAGCAATAATAAGAAGCAAATATAACAAGTGTTAAAACCTTGCCAAGTTCAAACAGTGAATGGAGGGTTAGAAATAAAATCCAGACAGTCTAACAAGGAAACCCATTTTATGCAATTGGCAATGTAAAAACAACCCCCAAATTATGTACATATACACATGCACAGACACACAGATGAATATATAAACATAGCACAAACATGTATATGCACAACTATATATATGCATACATATATGTAATATATATGTACATGCACATACACGTCCAATACTGTTTTGCTCCATTCATTTTGATTATTTGGAACTAGCGAAGCTTTATGATAATGAAAGTGCTAAGATAAACTTGGTTTCAAAGTGCTACTGAATACTGTTTATATAGCCTGTCTTATGAGATGCTGAGGATATGCTACACACGTAACACTTAAAAGAAATTATGATTCTACTGGCATTATCCTTAGATTGTCGATTGTGGATCATGGATTTCTTCTACTCTGAGTGTATTTGTGTCTGTGTACGTACCTACCTTCTTTTAAAGTATTGAGAATGTTTGTGACTGCAATTGCTACCAATGATGGTTCATAAATTATTCATAATTTATGTATGAGAAATCTTGAAATCAAAACTAGTGGTACCGGGCAAAACGTGACAACCAGAAATTGAGAAATGTGTGAAGGATCAAGACGAGGATGTCCTAATCCAAGAACAAGCTTAGAATAACACGTATAAATGGAAAGGTGGGGAAGCTCTCCTGAAAATTGGGCTTTGAAGTCATTTACAGGAAATGTTTACAATGTTTGGAGAGAATCAGAGTGAATGTCCACTTCCTAGAGCCAGGAAGAAGAGAGATCAATTTGCAATGCCATCATTTCCCAGTTGGATGATACTGAATCATACACTTAACCTCTCTGAACTTGATTCTCCTCTCATTAAAAAAAAAAAAAACACACATTAAACACATTAGTATTTACCACACGAGGCCGTTGTGGTGATTAAATGAGCCAATGCATGTAAATCACCTAGGACAGTGTCAGTGTTCAACAAATATTATTTCCTTTCATTGTCCCTGCTGTCTCCATTGATACTTTATATGCTTTAAAGCAATATATCCTTAAATTTGCTTTGTCAAATAAGCTGCTTTTTTAAAAGAAGATTTTACTTATTTATTCGACAGAGAGAGAGAGATCACAAGTAGGTAGAGAGGCAGGTAGAGAAAGAAGGGGAAGCAGGCTCCCTGCTGAGCAGAGAGCCTGATTCGGGGCTTGATCCCAAGACCCTGAGATCATGAACTGAGCCAAAGTCATATGCTTAATAGATTGACCTTCCCAGGCGCCCCAAATAAGCTGCTTTTAAATGACATACCATGTAGGGTTTCTGTCTGTTTTTTAATAAACTGTGTTAAATGAATTTAATGGTATTTCTTCATTGCAGGACTTTTGAGAGCCTTCAGTATGATAGTCTCTCTGTGGTTCTTCGAGGGATATACATTATATAATAAGGAGCATTTCCAAATTTTATTAGACAACATAATTTTTTTCATAGAGAATCCTATGAGATAAATTCAATGAAAGTGTACACTTAGACAAAAACAAAAACAAAAACAGAATGAAGCTTCAGGATATAGGAACGTGGAGCTATATCTTTGTTATTTCACAGTTGTGTTGATTTGCAAACAAATATTTAGTATCTAAAGAACTTTATTAGACCTGTATCTTTCCTCTTACAGAGAGTCATGAGGATAAAATTGCACTCAATATGCAAAAGTACTATGTAGAGTGAAAAGCGCCACACAAGCATGAGATTAGTATTACATCGCTGCACCCTCTGACCTGCCATTTGTTCCACCATGTGAAAGGAATGTTGCTGATGGCTCCTAAAGGCCTTGGCAGGTCAAAGCAAAGAAAAAGTATGCACCATTGGCCCCAGAGGCTGCAAGGTGAGAGGCTGGGGATGAATGAACACAGCCCGATTATCTCTGTGGGAAAATAATTCAGTTTAGAACAAATGTCCTACATTTAAAGAGCAAGTAGAGTTTGCTGCATTAGGGACACAGGCTCTTCTAAATTTTTCACGGAATTTTAATCCGTTAAGATAAGCTAGCATAAAATTAGTCATAAGACCATCTGTCCTGTAACTCCCGACATTTTGTTAGAAAACCTCACTGAGGTCTCTGTATCTCTACAAGATTCCATATTGGATAAAGAGAATGAGAGACACAGAGATGACAGAGATAGAGACACAGAGAGAGAGTAATTGATTTTATTCATTCACCATTTCCCCAAATATTTTAACTGTGAAATACTGAACCCGGGAGAGCCTTCTCCAAAGGGTATCGTCTGTGGTCAATCATATTTAGAAAGTGCTGCTCCTCCTCCCCTCTCTGGGAGTGTCACAAGGCACTTTATCAATGTAAAAGATTCTAGAAGTTCTACAATAAAGAAATATTAACTTGGTCTAATACAGTATTTTCCAAATTCTTTGATAACCACTATATACAATAAATTTACAAAAATCTCACTGAACTGTCCCTTAAAATGTCCCCAAACCCATGAGGGAAATGCTGCATGAGATGATACCCCAATCGCCCAAGACCGCTGTCATTCCCAGAGCATATATGGCTCCCTTGAAGGAAGCAGGAATGGCTTAACGACTCTGTGTCCTCAGGACTGAAGCCTTGTTTTCTGATAGCACTATTCAACCTCCACTGAAAAGAGTGGTTTAGACCATTAGTGTACGGGACCAGAGTACAGGTTGAATAGACTGGAGGGAAGAGGCTGCTTCTAGGGGACCCATTTTCACAAAGAAGGGCTTCCTCTGTGGCGCCTGGGTGGCTCAGTGGTTTAAAGCCTCTGCCTTTGGCTCAGGTCATGATCCCAGGGTCCTGGGATGGAGCTCCGCATCGGGCTCTGCTCGGCAGGGAGCCTGCTTCCTTCTTTTTCTCTGCCTGCTTCTCTGCCTACTTGTGATGTCTCTCTGTCAAATAAATAAAATAAATAAAATCTTCAAAAAAAAAGAAAAGAAAAGAAAAAGAAGGGCTTCCTCTTTGTTTTGCTACACACCGATTCTTCTTGACAGCTGGGGTGTCTATATTTGCCACTGCAGGGTGGGGGATTGATGTGCTCCCTTCATGTGGAGCAAGAGGCTAAGAGAAATTGCTGGTAAATGATATGCAAATGATTTTTGCATAAACAAGGTTATATAAGGCCCTGGCTTATCAGCTTCTCTTACCAGGCCAGAGGAAGCAACAGCCTCTGCCAGTGGATGTGAACCTTGGCAATGAGCAGCAGAAGAGGTCTCTGTAGGTTGCTGGGCCTGAAGTGACCAGACAGGATAAGACAGAGTTCAAAAGAGAAAGGAGACAGTTAGTCAGAAATTGAAACCCGACCTCTAAGCAACCTGCAGAAGTCACAAGAAGTAGATTTTAGCAAAAACTGTATGCGATGGCTTTTTCTAGTGATTATCAACACAGAAGTCTTTAATTGCTAACTGTGCATTGCCTGTTTACTGTGCTAAGTAGCATATGTATAATCTCATTTATTCCTCACAGTCATCTTTCAAGTAAATTATTCTTTTAGAATGGTTTTATAAATGAAAATCAAAAGTTGATAGAGAAGAAAAGGTTCTACAAATACCATGTAGGAAAATGATCAAACCAGGAATTCAAATAGGTCCAGCCAACTACAAAATCTATATTCCATATCCACTGTAGTATACTACGTCCTTTTCCCGTGCTGGGTATCTTCCATTTGCTCCTCCAGACCCATTCTCCACCCTTTCCTGCCCCCCCTCCTTTTTTTTTTTTTTTAAAGATTTTATTTATTTATCTAAGAGAGAGAGAGATCATAAGTAGTCAGACGCAGGCAGAGAGAGAGGGGGAAGCCAACTCCCCGCTGAGCAGAGGGCCCGATGCAGGACTCGATCCCAGAACCCTGAGATCATGACCTGAGCGAAGGCAGCAGCTTAATCCACTGAGCCACCCAGGCACCCCATCCTGCCCTTTTCTTTGTTCCATGAGGATGAGCTCTAAAAATTATATGTGAATTAGCTGATTTGTCTCTGACTTCCTGTTAAATTTCGCCAATAGGGGACACTGTAAGAAAATTGGAAGAAGGTCCGTCTACCATCATTGCCTTTCTCAAGGCAACTGATCCTATGTGATTATCTCTCGCATGGTTCCTCTTCCTTTTGAGCCAAAGGTTTGTGTTAGGAATTGGCTGCAATATTCCTCCTGTCCTTGTATGAATACCCCTTTGCAATGTGACATTTCTCTCTTCCAATATAGGGTGGAGTCCATTCCCCCATTCTGTTAATCTGGTCTGAACTGGTCCCTTGCTTTGACCACACAAATGTGGTAAAAGTAGCATTTTAAAAGTAAGTCCCAGAGCACCAACCCCAAGAGGGCTTGTAGCTTCTCTACTCCTATTCCTGGAAACCTGACAGCACCACATGTGGAAGCCTGGTTAGACTCCTTGAACATGAATGGCCACAAGAAGCAGCTGACCCAACCAACAACCAGCACTCACCTTTAGGAATGTGAATGAGGTTGTTTGGGACTATCTAATCTTACTCAATCTGCCAGATCATTGCATCTAAATGTGTAACCCCAGGCAAGACCAGAATAGGAACTGCCTAGCCGATTCCAGTTTAAATAGCTACACAGAAATTCGAAAAAATAAATGGTTGGTTTTTTTTTTTTTTAAGATTTTATTTATTTGACAGACCAGAGAGGCAGATGGGGAGGGGGGGAAGCAGGCTCCCTGCTGAGCAGAGAGCCTAATGCGGGGCTCCATCCCAGGACTCTGGGATCATGACCTGAGCCAAAGGCAGAGGTTTTAACCCACTGAGCTGCCCAGGTGCCCCAGATGGTTGTTGTAAAACCCAAAGTTTTGGGTGCCTGGGTGACTCAGTCAAGTGTCTGCCTTTGGCTCAAGTCATGATCCCAGGGTTCTGGGATTGAGTCCCTCTTTGCACTCCCTCCTCTGCAGGGAGTCCACTGCTCTCTTTGCTTCTCCTTCCACTTGTTCTTTCAATCACACACTCTCTCTCTATCTCCCTCTCTCTCTCTCTCTCAAATAAAGAGGTAAAATCTTTTTTAAAAACCCCGCTAAGTTTTAGGGTATTTTTGTTATGTAGCAATAGCTGACTAATAAAGTAACTAACCAGTTATGTGTCTTTTTCAATAGTCTATTTTTACATAAACCCTCATCAAATTGTCTGTCTTTGGGTACACCATCTGGACCCTGGCTGACTCTCCTACCATTGCAGATTAATAAATAATCAGAGACTTCTCTGGAAGAAGACTGGCCTATGCTCTATCTCCTCGTACTCCTGAATCAACAGACATAATTCTTTAGGAATTTCTAACTATAATGGTTAATAGTTATATATAACAATCACTTGACATCAAACATGTTGCTTATATTACTTCTAATAACTCTAATAGCTGTCACTGTGGACTGGAATTACATATAATTAATAGGTCAGTTTTGCACATAAGAAAGCAGGAGAGGTACTGCTAGTAAGTGGCAGGTTCAGAATTCAAACATCAGTCTCTGTTCACTCCAATACTCATGTTCTTTCCACTTCATCGATCTATCTCAGAAATCAAAACTTTAGTTCTAATAGCTAACCAAAAATATTCTTTTCTTTTTTTACATTTTTCTTCTTTTATTTTTTATAAACATATATTTTTATCCCCAGGGGTACAGGTCTGTGAATCGCCAGGTTTACACACTTCACAGCACTCACCATAGCACATACCCTCCCCAATGTCCATAAACCCACCACCCTCTCCCTACACCCCTCCACCCTGGCAACCCTCAGTTTGTTTTGTGAGATTAAGAGTCTCTTATTAACCAACAATATTCTTGAGCACAAACTCTGTCGATTTGGGAATCTCTGGATTTCCATTCTTTTTTTTTTTTTTAATTTCCATTCTATAAAAGTTTTTCTGAAGCTGTAATGTCTTCTCTCTGAGAAAAAAAAAAAAAAAGGATTATGTTCACAATCGTAGCATATTTCAACGCTATCAGGGTGATATAACTTATTTGGCCTTCAAGAGTAGAAATTTCAGGGACACCTGGCTGGCTTAGTCAGTCATGCAACTCTTGATCTCAGCGTCATGAGTTTGAGCCCCACATTGGACATGGAGCCTACTTAAGAGAAAAAACAAAAGTAGCAATTTCAAGTCATTGGCATAGTTGGATAATGAGCCATGGCCTAGAGTTTGTGCAGTTTCCCAGTAAATCTGCTTTAGAAAATTCATCTTGTTAGACTTCTCAGAGGTAAAAATAAATGTTTACAAATAGAGCAGGGGGTAATCTGTGGTTCTGATTTATTTTATATATTTAGCATTAGATTCCTTGTAAGAGTCTCCTGAGATGGAAAATTTATGTTACCAAGGTCCCTGAGGGAACATACCACCACAAGTGACTCTAGCAGATTCCTTAAGAGTGATAGGAATGGTACCCCCTAAAGGATTTGTGCTAAAGTGGCAGGCAGCCCAGACAACACAAAATTATATTTTTGTGCCAAAGAATGGGCCACATTGTTAGAGTCCAGTTAATAGAGTCTGGAATAATAATAGCAGTTCATCCTTGGGGAGAGCAGCATGGATATAGGATAGTACATGAGCGTGTGGGCTCAGGAGTGAGATTGGCTTAGATCTTGACTCTAGTTACAAACTCTTCTCATTCTGTGGCATTGGGCAAAGTGACTGAGAATCTTTAACTCTTGCTTTAATTCACCATGAAGAAAAGGATAGCAGTAACCTACCTCATGCAATGTTACGAAGATTACATGAAATAATGCATTTAAAGAACTTACTAGAATACCTGGTTCATACTAACAGTAAAATACGTTTTTTACTCATTGGTGTGTCAAATACACATGTCATGTGTGTATTATACCTTTTAATACACCCTCTTCCCTCTGAAGTAAATATACCACCCATTTTTGTGATTTTGAAAATGGAGTCAAGTTACCTATCCAAAGCTTTGCTGCCCATATATATCAAAGCTGGAACTTGATCTGAATTCCTTCTGACTGCACAAAGTGAATGTTTTTTCCTCCAGGTATTGTTCCTCTGTATCAACCTGCATCTCCCAGAGTGGGATGTGTGTGTATGTGTGTGTGTGTGTGTGTGTGTGTACTTCATCTCTTCCATAGGAAGAACATAACCATTGTGCCGTGTACTTGAGTGTTGGTCCAACAGTGGGGATGTATTTCATGATCCAGGAATGCTCTTTTAGCTTCAGTGACCACCCCCCCACACACACACCCATTATAGCAAGGCAGCTGTTGCACGAATCGGGTTCCATTCATAGTTGAACAAAGGGGAGCAGAGGAGAGATAATTGGGCTATATAGGGTGTGAGCCCATGACCTTGGCCTCATTATCAACATGGTTTAATCATCAAAGCCAAGGAACCACAGATGACTGTGCCCTGTGCAAATGTTCTGCATCTCATTTCCTGAAAATGTCAATGTTTGAGAATATAAATATTACTTATAATCCTGGGATGATTGTACAGGTACTAATGGAATGGTTTTATGGTATTGATTTTCAATAGCTCATTTGGTATAATCAGCTTAACTTCATCTGCTAGAAAACGAACTTCTAATTCCAGTCTGAAACATATTACAAGAAAATGATTTTAGCCCAGTCTGCCACTACCTTGAATCCTTTATGGAAGTAGACTGGGCATAAATCTTAAATAAATAAATCAACTTTAGACTCTTCCAGATTTTCATGATCTCACAAGATTGATTTCCTTTCCTTTAATCTGTTTCTAATAAAAGGGATATCTTCCTTTGAGACATGGTCCATAATCTTTTCCATTTTTATTATCATTCTCATAGACATCCTCTTTTCCATTTTAAGAGGAGCAAGTTTCCTCAGAGGAAGGCAACTTTAATGAACAATCAAATCTGTGCACACGTGGAAGAATTCTGGAGAGAAGCAGTGGTCTTTGGGGCAGACTGGGAAGAATAGTGCTTAAAAGCAACCTGCTCTCTGCTCGCTGCTCCCTGCTCCCTGCTTCTTGAGAGGTATGATAGCACGATTTTCTGCCTTACTACAAGGGTATTAATCCAAGGAATTGAAAAGCCATTTGTCTATGAGAAAGAAAATAGACAAGAAATGGGGATGACAATTGGTGTGGCAATAGATAGAAGAAGAAGAAAAAGCATTATTCAGAATGTAATATGCACTTTATTAAATTACTAATTACTAAACACTCTATTAAATTACTAATTACTAAACCCTTTATTAAGTTACTATTTACTAAACACATATTATTATGTTGAATTATTCCAAAACCCTGAGACTGAGACTGTTACCATATCGCTATCTTACAGATGTGTACAGAATTGAACAAGCTTTCCCACAGTCATGCAGCTTGTGTGATGGGGTCAGGACTCAAATCACGGCAGCTGCACTCCAACCACATGGGAGCCCACGAGTCTATGCGACATCGCTGCCTATGAGAATGCTTGATGGTACATAAGTTTTGATATCAGTGTTAGTTTCAAATCTCATCTCTGGGCCTTGGGGAAGAGCACTTCACAAATGTCAACCTCTGTGGCTTTAGCTTTAAAATGGACATAATACCTAGCTCCTACTATTGAGACAAAACATTTAAAACACCAATTATGCTGGACAGCTCATGGTAGAAACTCAATGAACGATAATTGAGGTTGCTTGCTAATATTCTGTTAGTAGTTCTGTAACCCTAGGCAAATTTCTAAAACTACTTGAACTCTGGGGACTTTATTATTTAAGTAAACATAAATAGATTTTCTTTCCTACTTCACCTTGTTGGTGGATGGGAGGTTCAAAAGAAATAAGCACATATGTGACAGCAAATACAGAGTTGAAAAGTATTTCAGGCTAAAAGTTAGGTGCATCTCTACTACAAGAAGTGGAACAACAGGTTCCTATTAGGCAAACACCTCTGTTTAGCAAGCCTGGATCCGATGAGATGCTAAATAGATTACATTTAGCAAGGAACAAACATTGAGAAAAGTGTTGCAGTGCTGCCTTGGGGGTACCCTGTACCCATACACTCAAAGATAAATTCCTCATATATAATGGTGTTATTCCTCTTTGTACTGTAGCACACAAGGTAGAGGATATGTATGTAGCACATAGGTATGTAACACATACGCAGAAATTGAATTTATCCAAAATCAGCTGATTATTGGGGATATCAGTTCAATCTCATAATTGTCAAACTCGAAAGCCCGTAATAATAATACTTCATATTTATAAGATAACTATTATGTATTGAGCCCACTGCAAAGATACATGTAATTTAAACACACTGGTGTCCTTAGCCCCATTTTACAGATCTGGAAACAGGGACCCAAAGTAGTTAACTTGTTCAAGGTTTTACAAAAACACATGGCAGAGTCAAGGTTCAAATCTAAGACTATCTGACCAGAAAATGTGTGCCCTTACCTACGCAGCCCATGTGAGCCTCATTTGTATCTAGGGAATAAGAACATTTATTTATTTATTTATTTTTAAAGATTTTATTTATTTATTTGACAGACAGAGATCACAAGTAGGCAGAGAGGCAGGCAGAGAGAGAGAGAGGATGAAGCAGGCTCTCCCCTGAGCAGAGAGCCTGATGCCCCGCTCAATCCCAGGACCCTGGGATCATGACCTGAGCCAAAGGCAGAAGCCTCAACCCACTGAGCCACCCAAGCACCCCAAATAAGGACATTTAGTGACGGATCATGGAGAGGGGTTGATGGAATCTCTGGGAGATCTTCGAGCAGGCACAGGTCTTGGAAGCTAGGTGGCTGGAGCAGTGGGATAATTACTGCATAATATAAGCTTAATTTTGACTGTGATAACATGGGTGTACACTTATTTCAGGAAGGAATGAGAGTGAGATTCAAATTCAAATTCAAATGTATGTTCCTGAAGGTAAGTAAAAGTTAGCATTTATAATAAATGACTCCTAAAATGCCCTTGTAACATTAGGTATACTTGAGAGGAACATGATATGATCAACATGATGCATTCAGTGTAATAAAAGAAACAAGTATTTAAATATATGATGTGAACTCTAGCAGCATTACTATTAGACCAGAGATGAGATCACCAACTGAGGAAGTAACCATCTCAGACTTGGAAACCTAATTAAGAGTTCTCAGAGGAGGGAACATTTGACTAAAACTTGAAAATTGTGTAAGAGTTTTGCAGACAGAGGTGTTAAATAAAGGACAGGGAAGAAAGAAAAGGGGTATGTGCCAATTAATCAACATAAACATACATGTTTATAAGGAGACTTAAAAATAAAAGGCACAGTAAAAAAAAAAAAAAAAAAAGGTGCTTTATATTTATAAAACTCCATCTATTGGGTGGGCAGGGGAAGATAATGCTTTATCTTCAAAGTGCTTTCATTTGCATTACCTGATTGGCAAAACCCTGTGTATAGAAGCATTGCTATTTGGCAAATGTTTTAGTCTGTTTGGGCTGCTGTAAAAAATGCCTTAGACTAAGTATCTTCTAAATTACAGGATTTTAGTTTTCACAGTTCTGGATGCTGGGCATTTCAAAGTCAAGGCCCCAACAGATTTGGTATCTGGTGAGAGTTTGCTTGCTTTTAGAAGGCAGCTTCTGGCTGTGTGCTCCTGTGGAGGAAGGGATAATGGCGCTCTCTGGGTCTCTACTACAAGGACACTAATCTCATTCATGAAGCTCTACCCTCATGACCGAAGCACATTCCAAAGGCCCCACCTCCTAATACCATCACATTTAGCATTGGGTTTCAACATAGGAATTGGGGGTGGTGGATGGGGGGAGACACAAACTTTCTGTCCATAGCACTAAGGGGACTGAGAAACTATTTAAGCAACTTTTTGGTATAACAGCCAAGTGGCAAAGCTGAACTAGAATTCAGAACCCATAATCCTTAAACTCAATTCATTGTTCTCTGTAGATACAGTATGAAGAGCTACTTATATTTTCAGTACTAGGAGAGAAGAGATTGTCATACTTTTTGAGAAAGAAATAATGCAATTGCAGGTCTTTAATGGCAAGGAAAAGAATTTATACATTAGATTGAGTACCTTTAAAAGCAAAGGGGTTAAAAATGAGACAGCTGTATTTCAGAAGCATCACATAATGATGATCATAGTCAAGAGATGAATAAATTATTCATCATTCTTTTTGAGAGAATATCGAAGAGATGACTTTGAAATATTAGACATTCACAGTAGTAGACATTTGTATCTAATGTCCACCATAATAATTTACCTAATTTATCTGCAGCCCTACACTTGGAAATATAGACTCCTGGTTATTCCTAATATCAAAATTTCTTCGGTTCCTGGAGAATTCCCATGTTGCATTTTTGAATTGTAGTTCTCTAAGTCAATCTGGTTTTTCCTAAGTAATATGAATTGCATTATAAGTATTTTCCATATTTATTGAAGTGTTATTGGACTAACATTAGATATAGTCACCTCTATTGATTTTAATGCTCTAACTGCTTTATTCCTCTATTGTGCATTTAGCTCTGATAATACTAAGAACTAAGATAATACTAAGAACTGATGCTAATTGAACACTTACTATGTAATGTGTCTTATGGTAGGCATTGATTCAGACATTGTCTAATATAGTCATTATGGTACTTTATTATTTTGTTATGTTTTATATCTCACTACCAAGAAAGAATGCCAAGAAAGAGGCAGCTGTTTAGAAGCCCCTTAATCCTGGAAACACAAGTTCAAATCCTAGCTCTGCTGCTTGCCAGCTATATGGGCTTAGGAAAAACATATACTATAAATACAATATTATAAGAAACATATACCATGAATACAATAAAAGCAACTTTGCTAAGTATAAAATGCATGTACAGTCTCTGATGAGTACATGAAGTAATATGTGAATACCTCAACTAATATGGCAAAGTAGATAGCCCTATGTCTGGAATGTTCCAGGGACCCAATATTTTCAGTTGGGTTTATTTACCAGTACTTTAATCTACATGAATACTTAGTTTACATAATCCTGAGAATATAAATGAGGATTTCATTCTCTGCCTAATTAACGGGGTTGATGTTGTAGATCTAATGAAATAATGCATGTGAAATGGATTGTATATTGCAAAGTACTATACAAATTTAGCTGTTATTATTTTCCCTGGAGCTTCACATAAGACAGAGTAAAGCCATTTCCCATTTCAAGAATCCATGGTCAGGGAAAAAGGAATTCCATGGGACCCGGAAATATATCCTATGTGTTCAAAGAGATGATTGTAATTTAGCCCAGAGAAGATACTGTTAAGAGGCAACAACTTGGGTATGTGAGCAATGTTTCTGAGAAGGACACAGAACATTTCCTGTTTTATGTCCACCAAAAACTCACCCACAGAAAACAGGAGAGATTTCTGTGGAATATAAAGAAGAATTTCTAGACTGTCAAGGTGATAAAACTCTGGCAAGGGTTATTGAATTAACTTGTTGAGGCTCCCTCCCTAGAGAACATCAGGTAGAGAACAGGCGTCTCTCTGTTCTGGAAGGCTTAGACATTTAACTGCTGGAGTACAAATTAAAGACTTCCAGCTGGATCAGATGATTTTTCAAGTCCCTTCCAGCTCATTTTCTTACTAATCAATTATATTCCATCTCACAACATTTCCAGTCTTCAAAAGGGATTCCCTGTATTTCTTAAAGAATAGCTTATTTCTAAACTTTAAAGTCATTGCCATCAGTTACATTTTATATAATCTAAATACAAACTAGGTGTCATACTCTATAGCTGGATTTAACCTACACTTTGCATTTAGCTTTATTTTTATTTATTTATTTTTTTTTTTAGATTTTATTTTTATTTATTCGACAGAGAGAGATCACAAGTAGGCAGAGAGGCAGGCAGAGAGAGAGGAGGAGGCAGGCTCCCCGCTGAGCAGAGAGCCCGATGTGGGACTCGATCCCAGGACCCTGAGATCATGACCTGAGCCGAAGGCAGCGGCTTAACCCACTGAGCCACCCAGGCGCCCTGCATTTAGCTTTAACTGCTATTTCATAAGCATGGGGAGTTGGACAGGGGACTCCATCTGATGATTTGTTACATGGAAGAATTCTATGACCTAACACCTAAAATGACAGAAATTATTGCAATACCATGATAATGCATTTCTTGGGATTTACTTAATGGTTCAATTTCCAAGTCACACATGATTATATCTTAGCAAGAATTTATGCTTCTTTGGGATATTTTGAACGTTGTTTTTTCTTACTTGAAGAACTTGAGTCTGACTTGTTCTGAATTTTACTCCATAATGAATCATGAGAGATTCTTCTGTGTCTCTGACAGCATTTCCTCTAAAAGACACCTCAACATATGAATCAATGAACCAAAATGCCACAACCCCAAGAAGAAATTAACTCACAGTTGTTCATCTTCATAATCCATGTCTTTGGTGGTTTCCATGGTGATTCCCTGGCTAGCAGCATCTTTGCTTACCAGATGTCTTATTGTTCAACTGCTCATCTGTCTTAGGAGTTTATAGCTTGAGAACTTAAGTCCAAGCGGAACATTTGTTTTTTTCCTAAAGATCACAGAGAGAGGAAGAAAAAGAAAGACGACAAATTTTGTAGAACAGGTTAAGATGGAAGTAGGGACGAAATAAGGGTATTGTCCTGTCACTCTTCAAATCACTTCATGAGGAATAATTCAAATTTGCATTGTATTCTTTTATGTTATAATAACAAAGGAAGGTTTAATTATACTTAAAACAGAACTCCTACCCACTCAGAGTTTATCTCCACCTTCGGTCCATCATGTAGTAGCTGACATGGTAAAACACTTACTCCTACCAAGTGCTAATGGTCACAAGGTGATATGAAAGTTGATATTTCAAAGAAGTTTCAATTCAGAGAAACCTTGTTTGAATAAATGAGAATAAGTGACTGCCAAAGAGATTCTACTTAAATATTGGCTTCCTTGTCTGAAGTTGAGATAACATCCTGGAACATAATCACTCACCCTGTTAAATTTCAACTCAGTGCCAGTTACCACAGATCATGTTCAGCTTTGTGCTGCAGAATGAGAACCAGGCAACAGGGTTGCCAGCCAATGAGGTTGGAAGCTGCCTTGGACCAGGTGTGAAGATATGGAGATAGGTTTCAAAGCATAGTAGGATCCCAGGTTCCCCCCTCAGTGCAGTGCCTGATTTCTTTTGTAGCTGTAGGCTCAAAGGAGCCATACAAGGCTGGATTGACTTGCTCACATTCCTAATCTCACAGCAGAGGAAACTAAGATCCAGTGAGATAAGTCAATTCTTCGAGCTGACAAAAAGTTAGTGTTTAGATTAAAACTAGTTCTAGAAGAAATTATTTCCCAGTCCATGTAGATGGAACTAGGTAATAGATGCTAAGTGGTTTGTGCCCTAGTACCCAGCTCTCCAGAATGTGTTTTTTTAAAACTGTGACCTTAAAGTATACTTTTAAAAAGATTGGTAGTAATTATTGCTATTTACCAGAAAGCCTCTTCCTCATGCCTACCCCATTTCCCTTTCCTATTCCTTGTCCTTGGAGTAGATGCTGGGGAATAAGGGAAGTTGAGCTTGGAAATTAGCCTATCTCATGCTGAGCCACATTATCAAACATGTGAAAGGTAACAAACTACTGTGTCTAAAAGAACAAGTTTCATTGTATTGGCTTTGTTGTCTATGCTATCTTTTAAAACCACAAAGAGAAATTGCCAGGGAATTCACATGCAGGGAAAGCACTGTGCAGAGCACTAATGAGATATAGTAACAGTCCCTGTCACTCTCAGGAAGCTTACACTCCAGCTGGCAGAAAAGGGACCCCTGTAAAAAGATGGAGCAGCGTGCTATTCTCATGTGATAACCTCATACGAAAAGACAACAAAAATGTGTTAAAAGTCATTCATAGCAGGTCAGAATTTTTTAAAAGATCATTGCAGCTAGGTTAAAAAAAAAGAAACTTCATGGGGGAGAATGGCACTGGACCATGGAAGAGATTGCATTTGTGAGGAAGTGGAGGGTACAGAATATGTGTATCTGCAAACGTGGCATTCCCAAGTCTTAAGCTTATTATGAGGACTCATTTAGAGATTCATATCAACCATTTAGCGCATTGCCTACCATGTTAAAAGCATTTTATAGATGTCATTTTTATTATTTGTGATCCATACAAAGGTCAAGGGAAAAGAATATTGAAGAGAAAATCTAAAGTTCTTGGTTCTCAATCCAGTAGCTAACTGGATAAAATGGAAAAATCATTTACTATTTCAGGAACTATTTTCTCTTTGATGACATGAGAGGTTTGACCTAGGATGATCACTAGGATCCATTTTCACTCATAAATGCTATGATTCTGGGACACTGAACAAATGCTTTTTTCATCTGTGCTTGCCCACAATAAGTATTTTATCTCACCTAGAAGGAACTTTCTGTGAATCTTGGATTGAAGATGGGTAAAGTCAGTAACTTCTGTAACATATGAACTTCAAACAATTATATTCAAACATCAGAATACTCTTTGTTGCCATCACCAACTGTCTTTTTCATTACCATTAAGGTTTATAATTCAGCATACAAGGACCATTAATTCGTATTTTGTATAAAGCTGAACAATCCAAATTGCTTAAGAAAAATAATTAAGAGAATAAGTTCCATTTCTTGATGGAAAAGTTAATTTACAATCCCAGAGAGAAAGAACACAGAAAGAGAGTTAAAATTCCATTTAGTGTATGAGAGTTTTAAAGGTTAGCATCCATGCATGTTGTGAAAATTAAGTATCCTAAATAATGTGTGAGGCTCTCTTAGCTATAAAGTTCTAAATTGCGTGATTTTTTTCCTTTATTTTATTCTATTGAGTAATGATCTTTATGCATTCCTTGTACTTCTTACTGCAAATTAGAAGATTAGTGTTTAGTGTCATTGCATTAATGAAGATTATTATTTACAACAATGCCTAGAAAGTGATTGGAGGATTAACTCCAACAAGGCTAGCAATTAAAATGCTTGTAGAGTACTTTGAGGTTTAAAAAAATACAGGTTGTTAAGAGGAACTCATCTACTCAAGATGTATAGCTACTTCTAGTGTACCTTCTTTGGGAACCCAAAACTATTTCTTATCAAAACTGCTTTTCGGAAAGATTGTAATAGGAACACTTTAGAATTAAGAAAATGAACCTTTCTCCCAACTACATGTGGATTTCAACCCTCTTTTCAGATCCTACAGTAATGAAATTCAAGCATCTTGATAAAAGAACTCCACACGAACTGGGAGTTATAATGAACTTCTACTGTTTTGCTCATTCACTCCTTTCTCCTTCTTTCAACTCTGTAATAGCACTTATTTTGTGGGGAGGGGGGCAGCGAGGATAGCCTTCCAACGTACAAAATTTTCCTCTTGGAAATACCAATCTCAGTCCTTTTCCTGTCCCCTCCTAATCTTTGACCAAAAAGCCTGGCATTTGACTTAAACATGGGTAATAACAACTTAGAAAGTTAGACCATGAACAAAGGGGCACAATTTAAAAATGGGTAGAGTTATCATGAGATTTGAGATTACTTACGACTTTCTGCAACCAAGACCTTCATTCTGACCTCCTGAATGGCTTGGTTTAGTGTTCTTCCTATCATTTTCGTTGCTTATTTCTCTCTCTCTCTTTTTTTTTTCTACATTGGTGAATTCACCAAATACTTAAGGAAGACATAATACTAATTTTAACTTTATTCAGACAATAAGATAAAAGTGAAAATTTCCCACCTGATTTGATAAAAATATCATACCAAAAAACAAAAATTAAAGGAAATATATATATTTATATATAAGATTCATTGGATCTTATGTAGTAAATAATGTGTTTATAAATACATCGTAAATAATACAAATATGTATGCTGTAATAAAATATAACAGATTTTAAAAGAAAAAAACTACAAACCAATACAACTTATGAACACAGACACTAAATTCCTTTAAAAATATAGGCATATAGGGGGGCACCTGGGTGGTTAAGTGGGTTGGGCCTCTGCCTTCGGCTCAGGTCATGATCTCAGGGTCCTGGAATTGAGCTCCACATCAGGCTCTCCACTCAGCAGGGAGTGCTTTCCCCCCTCTCTCTCTGCCTGCCTCTCTGCCTACTTGTGATCTCTCTCTCTCTGTCAAATAAATAAATAAAAACTTTAAAAAATATATATAGGCATATAGGGTCACTAGGTAATTCTAATGGTTAAGCATCCAATTTTTGATTTCAGCTCAGGTCATGGTCTCAGGGTTCTGGGATCAAGCCCCACAATTGGGTTCCTTGCTCAACAGGGAGTCTGCTTAAGGTTCCCTCTGTCTTGCTTGCCCCTTTCCCTGCTCTTGTGCTCTTTCTCCCTCTAAAATAAATAAATATGTCTTTTAAAAAAGTGTGTGTGTGTGTGTACACTATATATATATATATATATTTATATATATATGTATATATATATACTATATATATATATAGTATATATATATATATATACACATTTGTAGCAAAACATACATCAGATAATACATTATAATCAAGTAAGGAATGCAATGTTGAATTTAATATTTGAAAATTAGTCAATGGTATTCATTCCATTAACAGAATAAAGGAGAAAACTATATCATTTCAGTAGATGCTGAGAAAGCATTTGACAAATTCTTCACCTATTCATACTAAATACTAATGTTCAGCAAACAAAAAATAGACCATCTTTCAAATGTAGTACATCCCCAAATATCCTAAAAGATATATCATACTTAAATTTGAGAAATCAGGTATTTTCCATCAAAAAGATCAGGAACAAGGCAAAGATGTTTCCTCAAACTGCTTCTAGTCAACACTGTGCTAGAGGTCCTGCTTAATGTAATGGAAGGAAAAAGAAATAGAAGACAAATAATGCTAAAAGACAGTAACGTGATTGTTACCAAGAAACTAACAGAACTAATAAGTGAATTTGGCATAGGCACAGAATGCAAGTCAATGAAACACACACACACACACACACACACACACACAGAGTTCACAAACAATTAGGAAAAGAAAATTTCAAAATACCATTTACAATAACATCAAAAAAGAAACAAAAATACTAAGGATAAATGTAAGAAAACATGTGCAAAAAGATATTTGTACAGAACACTATAAAATGTTACTGATAGACAAAACAAATACAGAATTGAGAATCTCCCTGGACAAGAGTTAGAAGATACAATATTAAGATACTGATTCTCCTCAAGTTGATTTACCGAATCAATATGACCCAATAAAAATCCCCAAAGTTTTTTGTTTGAATTTTTTTTTTTTAAGGCAATGAACAGGTTTGTTTTAGCAATTATGTGAAGACCCAAGGAATCTGGAATATCTGACACAATCTTGAAGAAATACCACAAAGCTGAAGGACTTACTGTAACTGATTTCATGACTCACTTTGAATCTGCAATTATTAGAGAGTGTGGTGTTCATGTAAGTTACACAAATAAAGGTGCTGAATTTGAAGTGCTGAAATTTACCTATGGTAATTTGATTTTTGACCTGTCAATGCAATTCTATGGGTAAATGAAAAGTTTTGTCAACAGTTGATGCCAAAGCAACTTTTATGGGATTTGGGGGTGGAGGGAATCTTAAATTTTACTTCGCACCACGCAGAAAAATAAATTTTAGACCATAAACCTAAACATAAAAGCTAAACCTATAAAGCTTTTGGAAGAAAATGTGAAAATATATCTTCATAACTGTGGCATAAGCAGAGACTAAAGATTTCTGTAAACAACAACAATGCAAAATTTTTGATAGATCAGACTTCATCAAAATGAGAATCTTTGCTCAGGTCAAGATAGGAAAATAAAAGGGTAAACCATAAACTGGGAGAAAATGTAATAGGCATTTGATAAAGGACTGTAATCCAGAATACAAACCAATTATAGTAAGACTAACCCAGTTTTAAAAGTGGGGAAAACACTTATGAATAGATAGTTCATGGAGATTATAAAAAGCTGATAAACACTTCATACAGTGCTTGGCATTACTAATTATAATGGAAATATAAATTAAAACAAAAATGAGTTGCTGCTTGACATCCACTAGAATGGTTAACAGTAAAAAAGTCCGACACTTAAGAGTTAAGGAGGATGTGAAAAACTGAACTTAGTTAATGAAGGTGGAGTATAAAGTAATACAGTATAAGGAAACTTTGTTCCTAATATAGTTAAATACATCATATCTATGATCCAATAATACTCCAGGAATTTGAAAGCCTATGTACATAAAAGATTTGTACAAGAATTTGATAGGAGACTCATTCATAAAAACCCAATGATTGAAACATCCCAAATTACCGTCCATGTAATAGATTCATTGTTGTATGTTCATACAGTAGGAAATTATTCAGGAAAATAGGGAAAATATGTCCCAGTCATGCAGTATAGAGCAATTTGTTAAATACTACGTTAAAGGCGCCTGGGTGGCTCAGTGGGTTGAGCTGCTGCCTTCGGCCCAGATCGTGATCTCGGGGTCCTGGGATGAAGTCCCGCATCGGGTTCTCTGCTCAGCAGGGAGCCTGCTTCCCTCTCTTTCTCTCTGCCTGCCTCTCTGCCTACTTGTGATCTCTGCCTGTTAAATAAATAAATAAATAAAATCTTTAAAAAAAAATACTATGTTAAGCAAAAGTAACCAGGAACAAATTAGCAATACACTAATAAACACATACATATTGACCAAGACTCAGTGAAATATACCCTAACTTCTGTTTTTCTGTATGTAAAATAAATACAACAGACCAAAAAAAAATATATATGTGTTTATATATATATACACACATACATATACACACACACACACATACACACACAAACAGAAACATAAAAGTACTTATATTTGTAGAGTGTCAATTTTAGTTAATGTAGTAAACAACTGGAAAACACTTTCTTGGTAAACGTCTTTATTGAAGAAATATAGTAAAGGGTAGAAAGTTTTCATCAGAAGCCCCTACCTAATAAAGAGCTGGTATTTCTATATATGGCTTTTGAAGAGCTGAATTATCTGGACTATACGACGTGTTTGCAAATGTTCTCAGAATGGGTTTTCAGAAAAAATAATGTTTCCATTTTTGCAGAGACTAAAATTCAGTTCTCTGGGTAACTAAGATGATATATTAGAATTAAGATGAGTCATTCATTTACAGAAGTCAATACCAGTTATTATTAATATAATTTTCACTTATTATTAAAAGAATCATTCCTTGAAAATAATGATGAATAAGTTGCATAAATGCAGCTTTGTCAGTGGAGAACTTAAAATACTTTATCAGTCCAACATTAAGTCCACTCACTAGAAAATCAAGATCTAACTGTAAGATTCAGATCAAAATATTTTTCCCTCAGTATCTGAAATATTAATAAATGGGAGTAAGATCCAGTTTAATTTTTTTCTCCTCTCTCAATATCCTGGTAACGCAAGCAAAGCAAATTGTGGATAATTTGTTTTTGAAATCCAAGTTTATGTACTCTGAGTGTAAAGATGGAAATCTCTGGGTTTTTTTGTCTTTTTTTTTTTTAAAGATGAAGTGCATTTCTCCTTCAGCTCGTCAGATAATTTCCTCCACTGTCCCACTTAGAACGAAAAGGCTTAGTACTTTACAATTTCAGAAATAGTTGCACTCAGAACACAAACACACATATACACACAAATGCACACCTGCACTCAAGTACCTAAAATTGCTGTGGGCTGACACCAAAATCATAATGAAAATAGCATTTTGAAACTTGGAATCCCAAAAGTCTTTTGTATCTATGATTCAGTGACTAGTCTCTTTGCATATTCATGTAATAATTTTTTTCTCTTTTTTAAAAGCCTGAAAAGGTTTCTTTGAAATCCAAAGCTCGGACATTACCTCATGTATCATTACACTGTATATGCCTAGAATTATTTTCTCAACATTAAATAAGTAGAACTCTATTTAAGTTGGTGTATTTTAATGAATATTTATAACAATAGTAAAAATCCATACAAGAGTAGAAAAGCTGGTTTATTGTATATCTGGTGGTCATCTTCACTTGGTGACCCGAGGAGAAGTATATTTTGAGAAATTCAGAGGGTGGCAATGATCCTTCTACCAAAGTTAAATTGCCAAAGTCTGATCAGAAGGAAGTAAGAGATAGAACACTTCAGGGATTAAATAAGGTTCCCTATTGGGTGGGGTGTAAGGATTTCATTTTGTGCTGAAAATGTGCCCTGTCATCTGTACCCACTGTGAATGCTTTGTTAGTTCACTGGTGAGTCTGCTTGTTTCCCTCTGGTTTGATTTCACAGTGTTGGTCCCTGCTGTCCACAATCAGACAAACACAAAAGGAATCATTTAGCTGTTCTTCGACACGGGAAATTTTTCTCCAGACTGAAAAAGGTAGCAGGGAATGCCAGTTGCTCTTCAGTTGATTCTGAACTATGGTAGCTAAGGCAGAAAGTCCTCCAGTTTCCGTCGATCTGTGCAATACAGAGGAGCAAAACTGGCTATTAACGGCCAGCTGGGGCGATCAGCACCAAGACATTGAGAAGGCTTCAATCTCTTCCCATTGTCACTTGGCGCAGAAGCTACCTGCTCTGCAACAGCATGAGAGCAAGAGGCAGGATATCTTGGCTCACACTGTAATGCCCAACGTTTATCATCGTTTCTGTCCCCAAGCAGGCGTGCAGTACAACTTTGTAAATGATTGAGTCAAAAAGCCCTCTTTATTATTTCGTGGTTGTTCACGTTTACAATTACGATTCCGAGTCCAGAGTTGATTGCTGAAAAGTTGAGAATATGTTCATTCCCTGGCTTAAAACAAAATACATTGGGTATTGCCCTCAAATAAAGCCAAGCTTTCCTAGATTGACATATGACCCTAGCCCAGTTTTTTTCTCATCTTCCAACCAACCAACATCCAAGGTCTAGACATAATGAACAATTCATTTTATGAAGGTGTTATGCTCTCTCTTGAGTAGGAACCATGAACAGTCTTTTCTCTCACTTGTAACTGTCCCACCCCATTCCACTGGGAAGCTCTCACTCAGACTTCAGGTCTCAGACCTAGCATCTCTTTCTCTGGTAAGACATGGTACCCCAAATCTTCTCTGGTAAGACATAGTACCCCAAATCTAGGTTGGCTTTTCTTTCTAAGTGCTCCTGCCAAGCCCTTTCTCATAATTCTCAGTACAGTATATAACTGCATGTCTCAGCCACAGTGCTATGTGTGGAAAGATGCCAGCAGCCTTTCTTGACCTTGGTACTGTTGCTGACAGTGTGTTCTCAGGGCTTACCTGTTGAAAGGAAGAGTAAATGAGTGAGTGGATGGAGTTGGTGCTCTTAAGGGTAAGTCAGTGGTAATTAAGCACTGGAATTTGTTGATGGAGTCCCTCAGATGTAGAGAATGGCCAAAAATTTCTGCAGTTTCCAGCTTTGAGGTTTCCAGTAGATACTTACAAATGAAGAAATAACAAAATTGGGTCACAACAATTAAGTAGTTTAAATGTTCATGTTAAATATATTAAACATACCCATAATTGACAAAATGTTTGGGAAAAAAATATCAAAAGTTTAAATATAGGTCTTTTGAAGATTTTCTGACCTGATTCCCTTTCGTCTCCCAACTCCTTAACACTTTGCTCCAAGAGAAAGGTTTTCTGGGGATTCAGAAAAACACACCCCATTCAGGCAACAATGAGCCAAAAGGGAAAATTCAGTCCTGCCACACTTCATTCATTGCGTTTGAAAGCCTCAAGAGCAGCTTACTCCATATCCCAAGTCCAAATAAGCCCTAAGAAATAGTGGTCCTTTCTTTTTAACTGCCCCCCTCCCCCACTCAACATTAGTCATTCTCTTGTTAACAAACTAAAGGACTTTGCTGCCCACCTGGAGAGAATCTATAGTCTCTGGCTCTCGCCTGGGGCACCTTGGGCTGGGAGGTGCTGAGGGACCAGGGTGTTCTCGGGGCCCAGAGAAGACTGAAGAAATTTTGCAGTCCTTCAGGGAACTTGGGATAGCCTGTGGGGAGCTGAGCAGCTCTGAAGGAGGCTACAGGGGCCTGGAGGGTCTGAGTGAGCCTTCAAGAGCCTGAAGGATCTCATGGGGAAGTCGATGGATCTGGAGACACTATAAGTTCCACAGGAGCCCTGGGATAATGGAGGGAGGGTCCGGGGAGAGTGTGAGGGTTCTGGGGGACCCTGGTGGGAAGCTGAGGGAGTCCTGGGGTTACTGAAAAAAACTAGGGAAGCACGGGGGTCATGACTCCTTTCAGCAAACAACACACTATTCGATATTATTTAGTTTCAAAATTTGACAGGACTTCAAGACTGACACACATTTGCAGTGTTGTGTCCAATAATATCACCATCCAACCTTCAGAATCCCGATGTGAACATCAGCATCGGGTCAGGGCTGGCAAGGACGTATTTGTTTCGGTTTTCATTTTTTTCTGTCATGGCGTCTTCTGTTCCACCCACTGTATAAGGACGACCAGTGTTGAAAGCTAAGTGAACTGACACTGTATTTATGATTATTCCTGAGACAGTTCAGCACTCTTTGTTTTCAGCTCCATAATTTGGGGACTCAGTGCAAAGCAGGGCCCCTGGTTCAAAAGTTACTAGGAATTTTAAGACGGCTACAGCAGGGCATTAAACGGATTTGGGTCCTGCACAACTGCTCATGTCACACGTTCCCGAAGCCTCCCCCTGATATTCCGGGCAGGTGTCCCGCTCACCTGTGTTCCACGACTGCTGGGAAACGGGGCCAGGTGGACCTACTGGGTCGCTTTTGTAGCTTCAGAAACTTTGTTTTCTTTTATCCGTAGGAAATTTACCAGGGTTTCAGTTATTCTTGCCTGCTTGATGATGGGATTATCCCATTACCTTTCTCTCCTTCAGGAACTAGTCAAACACAGGACAAAAAAGGTTCAGGGACGCTCTGCAGAACCCTATGGCGAAAGGTGTATAATGTACTGGTGGGGAATCCCTACTTTCAACACAAGTGTATTTCAATTATTATTAGCACACTTGGGGTTGTTTTAAGTCGCCGAAAAAACAACTTTGATACATGGCTTGGCCGTTATTTCCCACAATCGAACCTTTTGGCCAAGGCAGAATGGAGCCAAGGGCCAAATGTTAAGTGAATGCCTGCTAAGTAGGACGGCTTGGAATCCAGGTTGATGATGAAAGTGGCGAACAGCAGGAAAAGAAAAACAGTAGAGTAAGCCAAAAGGGAAAATTCAGTCCTGGCACACTTCTAGTCACCATCCCTTTCGCCTCCCTGTGGGGCCACTGAGTTTGTAAATAAACAGGTGCATAAATTAAAATCAGGCAATTAGCTGCCAGGCTACTGCGGCTGCCCTAGGGCTGAGGTAATGTTAGCACTAGTTAAACAACAGGAGCTGCTATCACTGGCTAAATGTGTTCTCTTCTGGAATATCTTCTTTTTTCCTTGAGTCTTTAAATAGATGGATGGCAGAGATTTGCTGTTTTGTAACAGAAGTCCGTTAACATCCTTGAACACCAAATTGGTTACAAAACAAAGCACTGGAGGACGCTAAGGCTGATAGCTGAAAGCTAATATTGCTAATATTGCTTGGGTTTTTAGAAGAGGCCATTTATATTTTAAGACCCTGGCAAAATAGAATGATTTTTCTTTAATCATGGAAATTGCAGAGACTAGATAGTTCAAGGTATTTCAAATGTGCTCACACTTGAGGATAAAGACTGAGATTCTTCTCTGGTGCTCATTTTCAAAGTAAACGATTAAAATTAGAGATGAGATTTTGCAGTGCGATAACAATTTTCTAAAATTCAATTCATCACTAGGCTAAAGAAATTTCTTTGACAATGTACAGAATTTATATTTTAGTCACTATTTTTCTGTAAAGTTTAAAGAAAGTATTTATGTGTAGGGTTGGGGAGAAGGAATATAGGAAAATCATCAGTGATGAACTAACATTGAGATCATACAAACTTGGTACCATTAAAGTATTAAACTGACACTTTAGCTGACTTAATTTTCCATGTAGAATCTCTGCTTATGGACCAATGTTACAGTAATATCAGAAGGCTTTTCATAAGACACACTGTGTTTCAGGAAAAACTGAGCTTTCCGAAAAATCATGACTGACATGCATACTCATGAGGGTCAAAATGTAAAGACAGGTGTATCCCACATAGAGCAGTAACAACGGAGGTCAATGTGATTATCCCACATCCTCTTCCAGAGTTGTTTGAAGTCAAGGACCACCAGAACTATGGAGAGAGGGTATGTCATGTCGAGAGACAAGACCAGGGTGCTTACTCTAGTTTGCTAATATTAGCAAACCTACATACTTTAACCTTTTCCAGTCTTTGTAATTTCTAAAATGAAGATAATAAATAATTTGTCTTATAGGCTTCTTTTGAGGGATTAAGTAAAATAATTTACATAAAGTGCTTAGCACAGTGACCAACACTATTGTTATATATGCATTATATATGTAGCTGTCACAGATACCTCATTCTTTTCCAGTGGTTTTCCTTGACTACACAATAATACTGGGGCAGGGAGGCTTCAAAAGCAATGATGCCTGGGGTCCCCACACAGAGATTCTGATTTAATAAGCCGGGAGTGGTCTGAGCAACGTGAACTTTAAAAACTCCCCAGGTGATTCTACTCCGCGGCCAAGGTTGTGAACCAGCCCTTTGGACAGTATATTTTTCATGCATGATCACATTGATTTGCCCTCTGCAAAAAATCCACCGACATATTCTAAGAATGGGCACTTGATCACTTCTTTCTAATGCTCATTTTTCTCTTCCTTGTCTTTTGGTGTTAAAAGTACAAATGAAAAGTCAATGAGGCCAAGGGTTTCAGCTTAGAACGAAAGGGTTCTTGTAGGTTCTACTTAATAGTAACGAGCAGAGGGATTCTTTGAAAAAATGTCTCTAATGTCAATGCTAAAACTGTAAGATATGGAATAGAATACCATCATTAAGAAGGCAGAGTATATAATCCTTTTCCCCCACCCTCTTTATTTATTTATTTATTTTAAGTCTTTCTGAGAGAGCCTGAGATAATCCTTTAACTTTTGGTAATCCCGGGGAATCAGGAAGCTGTACACATTCCCTGAGGAAAATGACAATCATATACTTTGTCTCTGTCCCTTTCAATCTCCCTTCCTTTTTCTCTTTTGCCCTTTCTTTCCTCTCTCTCTCCCTTCTTTTTATTCTCTTTTCCCTTTAAAAAATGTTTTCTCTCTTTTTTTAAGACCTGACTTCTCTTCCAGGTGAAGGGAAAAGAATTTCCAAGTGAGGCCAATTAAAGTTGCCCAGATGAAGCAAAGTCCCCAGGGATCAATCAGAATGCCTACATAGATGAGAAAGTAGGAGCATGTCCTTTCTTTCTCCTTGTTAGAGTTTAGTTTCTGCCCTGAGGAATACTAGTTATTTATTTTCCATCAGAGAAAAGAATGAGCCCTCAACAGAGCTTAACTCTTTCCTATTTGATAAAAACTAAAATACCTACTTAAAAAAATAAGATAGAAAATTCTCACTCCAACCTTATAATGTCTCTTGTTGACCTGTCTTTAGTTAATTATACAGAACACCTCGCTCATTCAGATTCTACTAATTGGAAATTAAAATACTTTCACCAGAATTAGACCCAAACTTACAAATGAACTGGAAGTGGTGTAAAAGAGATTTATTAGCTTCCGCTTTAACCAGAAGATTAGATATATAGATATCTTCCAGATTGCATATGAGGGAACCTTGGTGTTCACAAAAATAATAGTAATGAGTTTTGTGCTGAAATTAATTTTAGAAATGGTGATTAATAGATAACCATTTCCTTCAAAGCCCTCTGAGCATTGGTGTTCAGACTGCAGCTCCCAGACACCAACATAACCTGGTCATTTGTTAGAAATTCATGATCCTAGGCCTCACTGCTTACTAATTCACTTTTACAAAGTCCTCAAGTTATTCCTATGTACATTACAGTTTAATAATCAATAACTTGGAGGATCCCAATTCATAGTAGCATGTTAACAAAAAATAATTTTAAATTAATTGTTTAAGAATCCTTTCTAACTTTGTTTATCCCATAGTTTAATGGGATTATTTGGCCACAGCAATGTAACTATTTTGTTTTTGAAATAATTACTTACATCTTGTAACCCGAAACCTTTTCATGTAAGACATTCAGGAAAAAGCAAAGTCAAATTGTTTCTAAGCTTCCTAGTAATTTTCATATTGTGTTATCTTAAAACACAATATATGGTGAAATATATGCTACTTCTTAGACAAGAAATAGTATGTAGGAGAAACTGAGTGTTCTCTGGGGATGATATTGTTAATTAACATGGAGACTCTAGTCAGTGGTAAAGAGGCTTTTCTCTAGTTTGTTCTGTTCCATCTAACTGATAGCCTCTGCTATCAGTGTGTGTGTGTGTGTGTGTGTGTGTGTGTGTGTGTGTGCGTGTGTTTTCACAGGCAGCCTTTAGCTTCTCCTCGCTTTATCCACTACACACACAGGGTGTTCTGAAATGGGCAGAACATTTAGCCTCAACGTTAGTAATTTCTCTCTGTCCTTCTGGTTATACCTGGATCTTATCCCTCATCTAACTTCTATGGAATTGCTAGAGCCATTTAGGTATCCATTCCATATCTTCCAAATGCCTGCAAGATTTAGGATGTGTTGGGTCTCGTTCCCTTCCCATTCCCAGGCACACAGGGTTTTTCATATCCTGCTGGAACAAATTACTTCAGTATTTTTACTTGCTTTCAGGACTCTTCAGACCAGGAGGAGATGCCAGTATCTGTTTCCATTTGTTGTCTCTCAAATTCAAGAACCTATATCAAGCTGTACTAATTCTCAATTATTTGCTCCAGCAAAAGCACATGGGTTCTCATGATAGTGAATATTGTGAGGGAACAAGACGGCATTGCCCCTTCTTGAAAAATGAGAAAAAGATGTCCTTGGTCTTTTTTGTTGTTGTTGTTGTTTTTAATTTATTTATTTGTCAGAGAGAGAGAGAGCGAGCACATGCAGACAGAGTTCCAGGAAGAGACAGAGAGAGAAGCAAGCTCCCTGTTGAGCAAGGAGCCCGATGTGGGACTCGATCCCAGGATGCTGGGATCATGACCTGAGCCAAAGGCAGCCGCTTAACCAACTGAGCCACCCAGGCGTCCCTCCTTGATCTTTTTTGAAAGAATGATTTCCTATATCCATATATTACCATATAAAACCAAAGCAAAATCTGCTTTCTGCTTTTCAACCACCCATATTTTGATAAGTCAATAAATAATAATCTTGTACTTATATGAATAAATGCAAGAGATTTTCAGTCTCATTTTATTTTATTGACTTACAAAGGAACATAAAAATTATATATTTCAGGAAAAAATAGATTTGAGAATGTAGGGTGTTTTCTTCAATTTATCCCTTAAAAAATAATCTATTTTGGATTTCTTTTGAAGACAAGTGGACATTTGGCATTTATAACTCATAAAATTTTAAAGTTTTGTCTCTCTAGCAACAAAACATAATACTATACTGAAAAATAAATGTCTTCTTCCAGGAATTAAGAAACTTACAAAGAATCTGTAATCAATCTTAGTCTTTATATTCACTAAGGTCATACTACTTCGATCAGGGTTTTAAATGCAGATTTCATTTTAAACCAATATTTTATAACGTATCTGATCTCTGCTTGTGCTTATCAGTTTTGAGAGAATTTAAATTAGGTCAATCAGAGCAGACAAAATAATAAGACCTCCTGGCTCCCTCTCAAAAATTTCCAATGTTCAGATAAAAAACACAACATTTTTCTCAGAAATTCTCATGTTTTGAAGAGGTGAAGTTTAGACATGTTTATTTATGGCATATTCATTCCAAAGAGTATTCTTAAGAATGCCCTTGCTGGAAAGATATTAGGTCTGAGAAATGAAGAAGGGCTTGAAATCTCACAAGAAAGCATTTTTTAAGCTAGCAATGAAAGAGCTTTCTATGTTTCAAGGTCATTTCACTGTGGGAGGAAATTGATAGAGCCTAATTAGAGTAGAAATGCTATAAAGTCTGCTCAGTAGAGATGCACTTGGCTAGCACTGATAGCAGGAAGGAGTCAGAGGAAGTGTATAAAATTTTCTCTTATTGATTTATATTTTGTGTGGTCCAGTGAATTAAATGTATGTTAATGTCATCTACGATGTTTTACCCTTGTCAGGTTATTAAAATACAAATTTTGGGAGTTTTCTTTTGTTTATTTATTCATTCTAAGTAATCAAACACTGACATGTAGATTTAATTCCTAACTGCCTCCACTTAACAAAACTCCAAAACATCTACTCAGAACTTGGTATACAAAGGCACCATTGGCCCTAAAGATATATGGGACATGCACCTCAGGCTTGAAGTGCTTATAGTTATAATTGCAAATAATTTTGTTTCAATGTACCTTCTTTTCTTAGAAAGGAAAATTTTAAATTTAGTGTTTGCACCTGTTTTATCTTTATAAATTTAAATTCATTTAATTAACATATAATGTATTGTTAGTATCATAGGTAGATTTCAGTGATTCATCAGTCTTTTATAACACCCAGTGCTCATTATATCCTTTATATTATATCATTATATCCTGTGCCCTCCTTAATGTCCAGCACCCAGTTACCCCATCACCACTACTCAGCAACCCTTGGTTTGTTTCCTATGATGAAGAATCTCCTGTGGTTTGTCTCCCTCTCTGATTTCATCTTGGTTTTTTTCTCCCTCCCTTCTCCTCTGCTCCTCTGTTTTGTTTCTTAAATTCCACATATGAGTGAAATCATATGATAATTACCGTTCTCTGATTGACTTATTTCACTGTTGGGCACAGCAAAGATGGCGCTGGCCTGCCTTCTCTTCCGGCTAGAAAAGGCGCCACCGTGGCAGTATTGGTGCCAACGTGGCGGTTTCGGTTCCGCATATCTCTGATATTTCCTCCTCTCGCCCAACACCCAATATAAGCTGCAACCCCGCTCAATAAAGTGAGATCCTGCTTCGACAGATCCCCCGAGTCTGGTGTGGTTCGTTAATGCGCCTGGACTCGCGACACTCGCCATCCCACTCAGCCCCAAGGGGAGCTACCGGCTGGCCCGGACGCTCTCCTCGTGCCTGTCGGCCCAACCTACTGGAGTCCGACATTTCACTTAGCACAATACCCTCTAGTTCCATCCACGTCACTGCAAATGGCAAGATATCATTCTTGTTGATGACTAATATATATCTATATTATATATGTATATATGTTGTGTGTGTGTATATCTTTATATATATATATATTTATATCACATCTTTATCCATTTATCTATCAATGGACATCTGGGTTCCTTCCATGGTTTGGCTATTATTGATATTGCTGTTATAAACATTGGGGTGCAGGTGCCCCTTTGAATCACTACATTTGTATCTTTGGAGTAAATACCTGGAATGCACCTGTTTTCTAAGTGGGATGATATAATTCATTTTATGTTTATATATAATATAAAATGTTTACATATATATTTTTTTCTCTTTCACATCCATCAGCTGATGGGACTTGGGGAAAATGATTATAATTTTGATGCCTCTGCAGTGTTTTTCTGTGTCACTAATAGAACCTGAGAAGATGCCTATTATCTTAAAAGAAAGCATCTTAACATGTATTTTTGGACATTTAAAAGTATAGCATGAGTCATGAATGACATATTTCCAAAAGTATTCTTGTAAACTATTAAGATGCTGATTGTGGATTTTGCTCATAAGCACTGTTTTCTTAGAAGAATACAGAGTTGAGTTCCCTGCCCTGACTTTGTTATGTTTGTCGCACCTGCCTCATACCTGTAATTCCATTTAATGGCTCAGCTCTCTTTAACTGGGGAAGTCAATAAGGGAATTCATATGAGGTCTTTAAGATGCTCTGTCTCTACCCCTAAAAGAACACCAATGAATCTGTTTCTCTGTAAAACCAGAGTATTTCCTTAACCACAGCCTACTGGGGGTCAGTTAGCCTAAAGATGGAACAAGCAATTCCTTCTCTTCTTTTCTCATCTTGTTTGCATTCTGTTTCCCCTAACAAAAAGAGAAACAATTCCCTACAGAGCATTCTGTCTGTCCCTTTCCTAGAGAGATGGAGAATATACTTCATTTAACAGGAGTATAATTTATCAAAGGGATTCTGTTTCTATGTAGGCAAATTCTAAATGGCATTAAATCCAAATTCTCCTCATTCAAGATCTGTCAGATTTACTGCCCATCCATTAATCCCACTAGATTTCATAGTGCTGTTTTATCTGCTAATAATGTTTTTATGAGATTGCCATTGCATACTAGCCTTTTCTGTCCTATCTGTGCACAGGAGGCAGATTTATTGTTCTTTACACATTTCTGTTAATACCGGTTTAGACTCTGATTCCACGACCCTTGAAAGTGAGAGGCTACCTTCCAGGAAGAGGAGCTGGGTTACTCTGTAAAATGATCTGAAATTTTGTCATGTCAGGAGCCTAGTGTGTTCAGATCCTTCATGAGGCATTTCTTGCCTCCAGAAGCATTTTATTTCAAAAGCACATTCTTCTAATACCATTTCCCAGTTCAAATGGACTTCACCTGATACAACATATACGCAGTAGCAAAAGCTTTAAAACTAAACATAGTGATTAAAAGTGAGGGTTCTGGCAACAGATCACATAACTTCAAAATCTGTACTTACATGCTGTGTGATCTTTAGTGAGTTATTTGACCACTTTTCAAGTGTTTCGGAGACAGTGACAACGCCAAGCTTGTAGCTCCTATTATTCAAGTTTATGCACGCTTTCCATGTTACATAGCGTCTGGTACACACTGAGCAGTCCGTAAATGCTCCCTGCTGCTCTTGTAAATCTGGAAGAGATCATGTGCCCAAGCTTCATCGTTGTGCAAATGGGTGAGCTGAGGCTGAAAGATAAAATAGTCCATTTACATGTTCTGGCTGTTAGGAGTCCACTTTTTGCTCTCCCTTTGACTGAAGAAAGTTTGAGTGTAGGGGCATTTTGAGCAGACCTGAGTTCAAGTTCCAACTCTACCTCTTATTTCTTAGATGATGCGGGGCGAGTTCCTAAATCTTTTAGAGAGACTCAAAAAGGTTGAGTCATTCATCCAAGGTCACACAGCTAGGAAGTAGAGCTAGAATTCAACTCAAGTAGGTCTGATTCTAAAATGAGTGTTTTGTCCTCCTACAATGTCAAGAAGTTGCTTTATGTAGCATGTCTGTACGTATTACTTTGGGTCAAACAAGTTAAATGTTTTGTGCCCTGTTATAGCAAATTTAGGCAGAGCAGGGGCTAGAACTGGAGCTTCTAAGTGAGCAATTAAATATCCTTCCCACTAGATCAGTGATTCTCAACCCCAGCCGCACAATAGATTTACCTGGGGGGTGCATCTTAGGAATACCCTTACCTGGGGCCCCAGCTCAGACTAATTATTTCTTGCTCATCCAAAGATGTCAGTGCTAAGAACCACTGACCTTGACACAAACAGTGCAAAGCGGATCATTTTACAAAATCAGCCACACTACCAGGCTGCTTCCAAATTAATCAAACTCAGATCTGCCGGGACTCATAGGTGGCATTGTTCCTAGCTCCTACTTTTTATTATTATTATTATTATTTTAAAGATTTTATTTATTTATTTGACAGGAGAGAGAGTGCACAAGCAGGGGAACCTTGGGATCATAACCTCAAGCAAAGGCAGCTATTTAACCAATTGAGCCACCCAGGCGCCCTTCTAGCTTACACTGCTTTACCCAATATTTTCAAATATTTCTGGCATACTTTCTCTCAAATATATACTAGTAGCCATGAAAAGAGAAAAAAAAAAACTAGAAATAATCCTCTCAAGCCTTCATTAATTCTTCACTGATTTCTTGTTTCTTATCTGGCTTGTTTCCCCCTCTAAGCTATTACATTCCACTTTTAGATCAGTCTCACTGACAGCTCTGATCACGCTATTCTTGTGTTGAAGAGTTTCAGTGATTCTCGCTGCCTACAGACTAAGGTTAAGTGCCCCTTATGCAGAGGTACCAAGCCCTCCATAAACTTACCTCTGATGAACCCACCCTCATTTTACATACTTTAAAGACGGGCAAAAACTCCATAGTTTTCTGAAAGTTGGCTGCTTTCACCCTTTATGGTTTTGCTTATGCCTTACACCTCTCTCTGTTAGTCTTCCATTTACTGTGTGATTAAGTCCAAGCTGTGTTCTGTTTTTCCTGTCTTTGCTATTTATTCCTGAATGTAGAAATCCTACCAAGGCCATCGAAATGGCATTCCCCCAAAGCTTTCACTGATGCCTTTCTCCTCTCAGTGTCTCTTTCCCAGATCTCCATAACACATTTTCCTAACTCTCTGATGGAGTTTTTCTCTTTGTAACTTACATTATGTTTAAGGGCAGAGACTATTTTGGATTCATCTTTACCTCCTACACATCTCAAAACATAGTAAGTAATGGCATGAATATTTCAATTTTTCCTTCTACCCTGAGAAAATCTGCAACCCAGTCTCAATCCACGTGGTCTTAGGGGGCCTAACTCTAAGGTTTAGGGACTCTGTCTAAGCCATCCTGTGTGTCCCATTCTCTAAGCCATGGTGATTGGCTCTAGGTTGGGTGCATGACCTAAGCTGTTCATAGGATAAATCTTAGTGGTTTTTTTAGACTTGAAACCTGTAAATGTGTAGATGTAGCAATCTTCTGGTAACTATCCTACAATCACGAGGGAAAAGTCTCTCAAGGAACACTAAGAGATGAAGAAATGTTGTATTATGGGGGATATATCTGGAACCTCTTTCTCCAGATTGACCTAAAGCTAGACCTACCTCTGGGTATAATATAAAGTGATTCAAGTTAAGTCTTCTGCACCGTGAAATTCATTGAAATAACTAATATAGGACATTTACTCAATAACTGCTAACTAAGCAATCATCAAAATAAACTATTCATTCAACTATTGAATGAACTATTCATTCATTCCCACATTAAGGTGAGAACGAGGGAGATTATGTAATACATCTAACTGCTGGGCTTAATGTAGAGCATGAAATCAGCCATAATACCTGGCTTGCTAAAATATAACACAGAGGCCCTTGGGGACAAAGGACAGTTTCAGAGAAGGGCAGAGGCCTTTGGAATGCCAAGGTGTGCGTGATCGGGACCACTCTGCCCTTGGAATGCCCCCATGGAGTTGCCTTCCCCGAGACTTTCTTAGCTCAAACAGCCACCCTGCGATCTAAGAGATGCATGCACTGTGCCTTCGGCTATGTTTAGTAGAACACACAGCTTAGCATATCGTATCTTTCCCATAAACAGATGCTCCCAGTTTCAGTAAGATCCCTTGTCACACATCACGTGCTTGAGACATCACGTGCTTGAGAAATGGCGATAAGGATTTGTGATTATCCTGAAGGACCAAGAAATGCAGGAGCAAAGAAGATCAAAGGGTCTCAGTCTCCGAGTGTTGACCCCCTTGCCTTCTTCTCTCTTTCACAGCAAACTGGAGTAAACTCCAACAAATTGGAGTAAACTTTCATCCATCTGTGCAGGTATTGCTGTCCATCCCGGGCATCTCACCAATCCTTTGGTCTAGGATAACTAAATTTTAATTTTCAAGTTTTGCTTTTTACCTTGTCCTGAAAGCTACAGTCTGATAAAATGTATCTGCCACAAGGCTACAGAATACACACGAGCATAGAAAAGGCATGCGTGTCCCTCTGTTCCTCTAGTATAAACCCCACACAGGAGGCGGGTCTGTATCCGTTATCTAGTTTGACTTTGCAATATGGAAAATGGCACTCTCCACCCATCCACTTAATTGTAAATCAGGAAATTCGGTCAGGCTCAGAAAAAGATCAAAGATAAAGAAAAGGAAAAAAAGAAACACTCATGTCCAGATCATGCTCCTTATCTTCAAGACAACTTGAAGTCCTTTCAGTTATTTGTAAAAGCAAGAGAAAAATCGATGCGAATTAAGGTCAGAGGAGAGGACCAATCTGACTAGTGCTAGTTTATCATGTTTTGGGTACAAAGTGACTGTTGTTTACCCCAGTCCATCATCTGTCTAGGGATGACAGCAAGTATTGTTTCCTCATTTTCACACACAGGACTGAGGGAAAGATAATGCGGCTAACACCATGATGATGCCTTCCAAGGAGCTCAAGGGCACAAGGATCATAGGGGCCACTTACAAAATCTCAGAGAGTAGAAAGAAAGCTTGGGAGGAGTGTTGTTGCAGGATTGGGGAGGGATGGAGGGAGGTTCTACAGAACCACCAAGGAGGAACCATGCTCTGGACATAGTTACCACACAGCAGGGGATAAAAAAAAGGTAAAAGGAGAAGAGTAAGGTGGTGAAAGTGGAAAAGGTAAAGAAATCTGGGATGCCCCAAATAGGGTCTTGAGTCGATGAGCTCATGTTAACCTGTGATAGCAAGAACTACATGGGTTTATAAAGGTCATGCTGAAGCTATTGTTACACACTTATCCACTCACGAAGCATGTGTTTCAGCCGTGCTATCCTTTTGTTGGCGGTGGAGACAGATATTTGGGACACATTAAAGGGAAAGCTGCTATTCTATCTATAGAACAATTAAAGTGGAGAACTTGAAATGCCACTTTAGTTACGGTGCACGTTCTAATGGTGCCAGCAACCCACTCTCAGCTAAAGGGCCTGATGTGTGACCAGGCTGAAATGTGGTCTTTTGAAGTCATCAGTGAAGGGACAAAGAGGTTGTTGCCCATGCATAGGGTCTGGTGTGCCCCTCACCAGCCCCTTGGGAAACATTTCCCAAGGTTCAGAAAAATGACATAGAATTGCCAAACATGTTATGAAATAAATTATATCAATGGTAAAATATAACTCATTATTGTACTTGCTCTTTGCCAGTGTAAGCAATCTACCCAATTTTGGGGGCACCTGGGTGGCTGTCGTTTAAGTGTCTGACTCCTGTTCTCGGCTCAGGTCACGATGTCAGGGTTATGAAATTGAGTCCCATATCAGGCTCCACACTCAGCTGGGCATCTGCTTGATATTCTCTCTCTCGATGTTCTCTCTCTCTCCCTCCCTCAGCCCCTCCCCACCATAGTATCTCTTTAAAATAAATAAATGAACCTTAAAAAAATTCTTTTAAGAAAATTACTCAGTTTTCATCCCTATAAAAAACTAAAGAAAATCTGCAAGTGACACTTCTACGAAGTTAATCCTCTAGCATGTCCAAAAAAAAAAAAAAAAAAAAAGAAGAAGAAGTTTGTCTTTTAAACAATTTAGACAATCACAAGTGGGAAGAAAGTAGAGGTCTCTCATGGTTAATAGGAAGGAAATGTAGAAGGAAGTAAGCTTGGCAAGGTATCAATGAAACATGATAAGGTTTTGATCTGGGAGAGTAATTATTTTAGGAAACTCGGAGCAGGCATGACTGTGATTTATCCTGGCACCTGATTACTATTGGAGAAGCAGCTCTCATGCTTGTCAATGCATCTACTTTGTTGCATATGAGCTCTTTGCATTTTTAATTTTCTCCCTTGGTATTTAATTTAAGAAAACAACAATGGTGTGCAGGTCTAGGTAAATAAAATAAATAACTATGCAGATCCATCCATACATACATCAGCATATATAGATACAGACACAGATAAAAAACTATCAGCATGAATATGAAAATACCAGCCTATCTTAGACAATAATAAGGGGCAAGGGTTGTTTATGGTTGGACAAGAGTTTCAAGGGTTAGGTAGCATGTCCACTTGGAGTAAATAGTGGCAGGAACCAGAAATCGAGTAGGCAGGAGTTGAAAAATATAAGGAGAAAGTGCTTCTAAAAATGCAAATAAAAAGTAAGACTGATTGCTCTCTCATTTTCAGAGTGACTGTGAATTGCCCTCTTCTGCTGACTCATTTGTTTTATTTTCCGTCAGAGATAAATAACTACTGGATTATTCCAGCATGCGTGTAGGCGACCCTAACTCTCCACACCCACACAGCTGGAAATTCGCCTTCCACTGGTGGTTGTGGGGATCTGGGTTTGATGTAACATGGGAAGTCCCCCATATTTAACAATGTGGATTCCCAAGGTTGTGCCAAAGCACGCTCTTCAGCCCAGACTTGGCCAGGCAGTTTTGGCATTAACTTCTAAGACTTAGCTCTTCCTTGAACTAGAATGAGCCTTCCAATCCCAATACCTTTTAAAATACTTCATTTCTAACAAAACTGATGTGTAGTGGTGATATGATGTCCACTGAGAAATTCAACTGCACTGAATTTTTATATTTTTTATAATAAAACATTGGAGAAAATGACCAAGTCATATCTACTTCTTTTTCATCTTTTTCTCTTTCTTTTCATTAATTTCTATATCATTCTTTCTCTGATGCATGACAAAGGAAATGGCAAATTCTGAGCCATGTCATTTAAAAAAATAACATTTTACAACTCTTACCAAATTGAAACATGTAATAATTCTTGTATGAAAGTGTGTTTGTAATTTATGATGATACTAATTATTATTACCTCCCATTTATTTAGCCATACTGTGTGCCATTCATCTGTAAGTCTTATCTGATTTAACTCTACAGCCATTCTAGGAAGCAGGTATTGTAATTTTGATCTTTTTTTACAAATGAGTTAGCTAGGAGCACCTGGGTGGCTCAGTCCATTACCCGTCTGCCTTCGGCTCAGGTCATGATCCCAGAGTCCTGGGATTGAGCCCTGCATCCAGCTACCTGCCCAGCAGAGAGCCTGCTTCTCCCTCTCCCTCTGCCTTCCACTCCTCCTGTTCCCTGCTTGTGTTTCTCTCTCTCTCTGTCAAATAACAAATAAAATCATAAAAACAAAAACAAATGAGCTAACTGAGGCTCAGGGAGGTTCCGTTAATTAACCAGTAAGCTCAGGCTAACTAGGAGCCAGGTTTCAAAGTCTCTGTCCTGAGCCCAACTACTTAGGAATTGCATTCTAAAAAAACAACAAACAAACAAACAAACAAAAAAACCAAACTGCTTTCAAGTGATGCAGTGGGTCCACATTTTCCATATATAACATGTAAATAAAGGGCATCCGGGAATACCATCGGAACCTGCCAAGTAATGACAGAGAGGAGACACTAGCAAGTATTTTAATCCCTGATTGTATTTGAAATTTGCCAACTACAAAATAAACATCAAAGGCAGCTGCAGCAGCCAGATGTGTTCTGTTTCTTCACCTGCGAGCCTGTTCCTGCCCAGGAAGAATGGAGTAACGTCTGGACTAAAAGGCTATCTCTGTGGTCCATTCACTCGTTGGCCTTTGTACAAACATTGCCAGCAGTACATCACTTAGGATGGAGTGCAGCCGAGTTTCCTCTAACGGGAACATCAATCAATTAAAACCGGAGAAAGCCAGCAAACACATTGCACTGAGATCACCAGCGAGTAATCATCACACAGATCATCAGATACTAACGCTTCTTGACAAAAAAGAAACTGAAAAGCAGACCCGCTGAGTTGATGACTGAAGGGGCAAGGCCTTGTTGTGACCACCTGTTGCCTACTGGTATACTAGAATCTTCTCTGCCTTTTGATTTCATTAGTCACATTATAACCATAACTCATAGAAAGAATTTTTAAATTAATCGCTGAATGACTGGTGAGATTTTTATCCTTTTAGCTCCTTTTATTTTAAGGCAGGATTTTTTCCTTGTATTTTTAACTTGCTAGGCATATTATTTGATTATTTGAACTGAGATGATTTGCCCTACATCTGTTATCTCCCAAAGTAGTCAAATCAGAAATACCTATATATGTCCAACTTGCATAGTTATAAAAACATTTATCTCATTGGCAAATCTCTATAAGGTACTTAGTATAAGAACCAGTATGCCTTGAGTCCTTTCTATTTGTCAAGCACTATTCAAAATTATTCATTTAACATATAGCTCACAGAGAGGTGAAGGAACCTGCCCGATATCACATAGTAAGTGGTACCTAAAGTATGAATCTAGACAATAGGACTCCAGATCCTATCTTTTGAACCTAGTAATGGGTGATAACATGACAGTTATACATTTGGAATATCACCATATCTCAAATATTCATTTGGCCATTTAATGACTTTTTAAAACTGTTAACAGTTTTGAAAGCATGAGTAAAGTCATTTTATATTAAGACAATGTCAGGGCTGCTGTTTTAAAGAAATTATATGTTTGGGTCTAAATTTTGTGTTTGAAAAACATCACCTTGAGACCCTCTGAGCCTTTTTCAAAAGTAGAGAAGAGAGGAAGGAAGAGAGATTTCGCTGTGGTTACTCTCTTCTTTAGTATGACAGAAAAACCTGAATTTCATTACAATGGAAAATCACCTGCCTCCAGATGCCAAGGTTGTCTCAGTTACTGAGCAATTGTAGGTGAGATAGACCTGCTGGAAATTTTCTTCATGGGCATCTAATCCTGATCAAAAATAACAGCATCTCTAATTGCTCCAAAAATGCCCTACACCAAAGAGAAACAGGGAAAATATTGGGAAACACTTTACAGTGTCCAAAGCATCATTTCTTGCATTGATGGGAATGGGAGCCGCAAAATAGTCACTGTCAACTGACTAAGGTTCAGAATTTAGACAGGAGAATTTCATTTTTGAGAGTCTCAAAGCCAACACAGATTATCTAACCAAAAATAGGCACACACACACACACACACACACAAAAGGAAATTTATTGAGTCATGCAACTAAAAATTCTATAAACGTCTGATTTTAAGCAACACTAGATTTAGATATTTTAAAAAAAAAAAGTCATTAGAAATCTCTCTCAGCCGTACTTCTATGTTAGCTGTATTTTCAGAACATTGTCCATGGGATCAAGGAATAACATCGCCCATAAGTAAATGATAGTTTGACCCAAAGAAAGCAGGATGAAATATCAGATGCTAGTGTGCTGTGATTCTTTGATTGATGACAGTTTTATTTTGTGGGATCTGTGGTTATCAATGTTCGATACTCTCCCCTTCTCAGCAAACTCACTATATAAGTGCCTTTCTATGGTCTTACCACAGTCACCATGGAGTTCTTAAATGCCATTGGCACTGGGATAAACATGGTCCCCTAACCCGGAATCTTAGTGTCATCTCCCCTTTCCACCAAGCCCCTTACTTCTTAAAATATTTTCCCCATCAATCCATTTATCCCTGTTAATGGTCTCTCATTTAGATAAAAACCATAGTGTTAAAATTATTCTTCCTGACCCATGACTTTTCCCTTTAAATCCATCTCTATGCTATTGTTAGTGTAATCTGCTTAAAACATAAATTCTGCCATACCACCTCCTTGTTTTAAAATCATCAAGGGCTTTCCAAATGTTGTCAGAATAATCTTCAAGGGCCTTTGCCTGCTGTACATGGATAGCATGACCTTCTCTAATTTTGCTGCTTGAAATGGTAGCTACTGGCTACATGTGACCATTTAAACTGATACTAATTAAAATTAAATAAAATTAAAAATTCATTTCTTCAGCTTGCTAACCACATTTCAAGTGCTCAGTAGCCACATGTGGCTAGTGGTTATGTGTCAGACGGTAAAAATACAGAATATTTTCATCATTGTAAAAAATTCTAATAGAACATAAAACATTGCTGTTCTGTGGTCTCACATCTGTTTACTATACAACTGTTTTCTCACAATAATGCTGAATCACTTGTAGTATCTGAGTGAATCATGCATATCCATGTCTCTGTAGCTTTGTTCATTGTAGTTCTTCTGCTTGGAATGCTCTTAATAACCACTACACATTCTTTAAGACCTGGCTAAGATGTTACCTTCCTGAGGAAGGCAACTCTGAACTCTGGTGTTCAGCTACATGGTTTTAACACATTCTGTGCCTAATTGTACCTGTGATGATAGTATTACCTGCTTTGTGCCTGACTTCCTATGTGACAGTAAATTTTGGATTCAAAGTTCTGGTTCTTTGTTTTTCTCTCTGTACCAGTATGTGGCATGTAGGATGGACCCTAATATATATTTGTTAAAATGGAATAAATCATAAAAAGAGTCAAGGCAATCCTGTTAGGACTGTTAAGCAAGATAATCATATCAAATTTTAAAATTAATGTAAGTCATAGATATACCTGACTTTTGGTTAGTCTGCTCTAGTATCAATGTAACAATAACTCATTTGCAACATTACCTTTCAGTCTCAGTCCATGTTCACTCTGGTTCTCCAGTATCATTACCTACTCAACACAGGGCAAGTCTACAAAAAGCGTGAAGGTTCAAGGATGATCTAAGTTGAACGCCTTTTCCAGGAATCATTAGGAAAGTTTCACTGAAGGCTGAAGGCTTCTTCCAAGTGCCATAAATTGAACACAATAATTTTACCCACATTAGAGATATTATGTCTCTTTTATATGAATCTTTGATGAGTATAGTGTTTACAAAAAGAAGAAGATGACATTAATGACCCCGCTCCTCCAGAGAAAGGACTGACTGATTTTCATTTGAAACTTGATTACAGAATGGAAAACCCAGAATCTGAACTTGGAATTATTTTTTCCCTTTGTGTTGAGATTTCTCATGATACCCGGGTATTTCTCCTTTCTATCCCTCTTCCAGAGAAACTGGGAAGGAATTGGTATTCCAGAGTGACTCTGCACAGCTGTCCCATGAGCCTCGGTCAGTTTGACATGACGTAGATATCCCAGCAATACAGTTAAACATTTTGCATGTCAGTCTTTAGATTGCATCTAAATCTTTTATTCTTGACATTTAGCATCATTCTGTTCCCATAAAGGTTGTTGCCCTTTTTTTGCAAAGACTTTCTGACCTGTCTTTAAAGTCAGCACTCCAATCAGTCTACACTGACGTACAGGGAATGGTGACATATTGACTTTTACAAGAGATGAATCAAAAGGTGACACAACATGAATAGATAGAAGCTTAGCACTGAATTTTCCATATAAATGAAAGTGTCAACTAAACAAAGAAAATGCTTCTCTTTTTACATAGTCATTGCGGATGCTCTGTTCATATAATACATATTTGAGTAATAGCTCTGCATAGGCCTGGTGTTCTGGTAAAATTGTGAGTATTCAGTTTTTTAATGTAAAGTTGAATTTTATTCCTCAAATAACCATGTAGTTGGAAAACTTCATCTGTGAAATGATGAAGGCATTAAGACTCAGAAATTTTTAACAAATTGCAAAGTATGGATAATTAAAGTTACTTTGACTTTAGGGCTTTCTTTCTTTTTGATCTTCAGTGTCCTGACATTCCCATTATATATCTAGTATTTCTTCATCCCACATAGCTCTAGAATTAGACACTCATTCTGTTGTGAAATTCTATTTCACGTTTTACTCTGCAGAACCCCTTGACTGTTGTAAGCTTTCTCTGGATCTTCTTTTCAAGATCCAGGACTCTTAAACCAATCAATAGTTTGTTAATATTAATTATAATCACTTTAATGTTAGAAAAATTCCTTGGGCATTCATTTGATGTCAGTCACTATGCTTTGATATGAACCTGGATTATCTCCAGTAATTCTCAGTATAATTCTATGAAGAAAATACTTACCTGTATTTATCCCCATTTTAGACCAAAAAAAAAAAAAAACTGAACAAAGAAATAATATTTAAGTATCATGTCCAAGGTCACTCATCTTGCAAAGCACTCAAGGCCAGGATTGTCTAATTCCAAAATTCAGTTCCCTAATCATTCCAGCTACTGATGTATTCAAGTTGCCTTCTTCCAAATACATGAAAAATATATTTCCATATTATAATAATTAAGAACTTATCAATATATCAATCTTATCTTTAGTGTTAGGTGGCAAAATATCACACAAATATTAGCTATTATTAAATATATTTATTTTATTTGATTCCCTTAATACATTTAGTTATAAATTTTTCTATCTATGAAAACAATATAACAACTAAGAGATATTAAGGATCAAACATTGTATGAAAGTAGGTGACTTTTTTTTAAGATTAATTGCTCACTGAAAAGGAAAGCATAAGTATGATACTGAGAAGTCATATTACTTAAGAGATAGAGGATTGTTTTATGATAGGCTCTTTACGACCATTGAAATAATTAGTACATTTTCAGGTAACACACACAATGAAAATATCTTCATTTAGCATCCCTGAAGAAAACTTTACCAAAACTACACCCTATGTGAATACTTTGTGACAACTAAACCTACAAAAAGGCTGGAGAGAAGAGAAAACAGTGGATAAGAAATGCAAACAAACTTGTGAAAGAAAGAAAATAAACTGACAGGTGGTAACTGAATTAACAAGGTGAAATAAGTGACAACTCAAAGCCTACAGGATATAGAACTAAGACATGGAAGTAAAGCCAGGAGATAACTGGTTTCAAGAACATTACATCAGGGGTGCCTGGGTGTCTCAGTGGGTTAAGCCTCTGCCTTCGGCTCGGGTCATGATCCCAGGGTCTTGGGATGGAGATCTGCATCGAGCTCTCTGCTGGGCAGGAAACCTGCTTCCCCCTCTCTCTGTCTCTGCCTACTTGTGACCTCTGAGTGTCAAATAAATAAAATCTTAAAAAAAAAAAGAAGAAGAATATTATATTAGTGATGGGCCACACTCTGTGTGCCACAAGGTTATCATGGTCCATCTAACCTCTACCCAACAGGAAGCAGGATGTATAGTTTCTGGAGATACTAACATAGACTCCTGGTCTGAGGACACCACATACTGTGGAAGCCAGAGTGAAGTAGGGGGTCAGAAGAGCGAGGATAGTAGAATCCTGAGGAGTCTCAATGCCAAACCATAAGACTCTGCTCCCAGGACACTGGAAAAAAGTTAATGGTCTTCCTTTTAATATAAGCATTAACATAGTGAAAATTAGAGAATGTTTCTCTTGAACAACTGCCTAGTCCTAGAAAAACAACTTTCTGGGCTAACAGATCATGAAGTAATTCAGTTCTGAAGCCCACCAAACCATGAACCGACCAATACTCACTGACCTCCAACATTTTAATCATATTTTCCTTATTTGGTTCTTAAATATTCACAGGTCTGCAATCATGTCCAGAGAATTTTTTTTTAAGATTTTATTTATTTATTTGACAGAGAGAAATCACAAGTAGATGGAGAGGCAGGCAAAGAGAGAGAGAGCGAAGCAGGCTCTCTGCCGAGCAGAGAGCCCGATATGGGACCCGATCCCAGGACCCTGAGATCATGACCTGAGCCGAAGGCAGCAGCTTAACCCACTGAGCCACCCAGACGCCCCTCATGTCCAGAGAATTAATAAAAATCTCCAACGTGAGAAAGAATAGAGTTAAGGACAAACTACCAGAAAAAAGGAAGGCAAAACCAAACATAATTATGTGAGACAAGATGTTTCCAAAAGCTGAAATTAACATCCTCACATAAGTAAGGAAAAGTCAGAATGAGATAGTGAGGAGAAAGAAAGAGAGAGTCAGCGAATAAAAGATAGCTCTTGTGACATAAAAGTTAGATAATCAAAAAGACTAAGGTTGAATAATAGTTTAGGACTAGAAAACAGAATAAAAAGACAAAAGGTGGGCTCAGTGGGTTGAGCCTCTGCTTTTGGTTCAGGTCATGGTCTCAGGGTCCCGGGATCGAGCCCCACATCGGGCTCTCTGCTCAGTAGGGAGTGTGCTTCCCCCTCTCTGCCTACCTTTCTGCCTACTTGTGATCTCTCTCTCTCTTTCTCTCGGTGTCAAATAAATAATTTAAATAAAATCTTAAAAAAAAAAAGGCAAAGTCAGTGGGACATTATGAGAAAGATGATTCAAGAGATACAGCATTTGAGGGATAGAAATTATAGTAGAGGAATTGAGAGAAAGGAAAAAAATACAAACAAATATATATATATATAGTGCTCCAGAACTAAAGGACTGATTGGATTAGCCAATAATAAGCCCACATCATGAAAATTTCATAATTCCAGGGATAAAGGAAAGAGTCTAAATAGTTGCTGCTATGGACTGAATTGGATACCTTCAAAATTTATGTTAAAGCCCTAACCCCCAATTTGACTATCTTTGGATTAAAGCAATAATTAAGGTTAAATGAGGTTGTAAGTGTGGGGTTCTGACCTCACAGGATTAGTGTCCTTACAATAAGAGTTACCAGAAAGCTCCCTCTTTCTCTCTCTCTCTCTCTGCTCTGTGAAGACAGGGCAAGGACACAGCTGTCTGCAAGCCAAGAAGAGAGTTCTCACCAGAAAGGTGAGATCAAGGTGGGGACCTTGATCTTAGACTTCACAGTCTCCAGAGCCATGAGGGATAAATTTCTGTTGTTCAAGCCAGTCAGCCTATGCTATTTTGTTTAGCAGCCTGAACATTCAAATACACTTTCACAGAGGGAAAAAATCATATACATAGGATCAGAATCAGAATTGCTTTGGACTTTTCAAGGGTAAGAATGGATGCCAGAAGACAATAGATCAAAATAACTTTGAACCTAGAATCATATAACCAGCTAAATTCTTAATCAATTGTTTTGACATTTTATATAAATATTGAAGACATACACAAAGAAAAACCAGGAAAATCTCATGTGCCCATCTCCCCCTTTAAGGAAGCAGCTGAAAAGTGAGTGTCAGAAAAACAGAAGAATGAAACAAGAAAGGAAGGACATGGGATACAGGAAATATGCAATCCATCATAAGAGAGAAACAAAGACAAGTCCCAAAGTATCAATTCCAGAATTGCCCCAGTGTGGAAAACTATTCAAACTGAAGCATCTATAAGTGGATATCCAGGAAGAAAGTCTCCAGCAAAGGAAGAAATACATTATTTGTCTTGAATATTTCAAAAGAATTATTTATAACCATGTAATGTATCTGCTGGAGAATTATGGGTTGGGGGGGGTCATCAATTAGTGCATAGTATACCCAGCAAATAAAATTAAAAAGAGGTGATTATTAATCCAGGTTTTAAAGAAGGTATCACGTAAAAAAGAAACATAATAAGTTGCTGGTTTGCCCAACAGTGACTGCTAATTCTGTAGATGTAAAAATGCCCTGACAATTGAGTAGATAGTTGTGCTGTAGAGCTTGCAAGGAGAAGTACTGGGCAGAGAAAGCGGCAGGGTGGCTTAAAGATGATAAATCTTGGGACGCCTGTGTGGCTCAGTTGGTTAAGCCACTGCCTTCGGCTCAGGTCATGGTCCCAGTGTCCTGGGATCGAGTCCCGCATCAGGCCCTCTGCTCAGTGGGAGCCTGCTTCTCTCTCTGCCTCTGCCTGCTTGCATGCTTGTGCTCTCTCTCTATGACAAATAAATAAATAAAAATCTTTAAAAAAAAGATGATAAATCTTAACCTGTGAAAGAGAAGACAAATACACTACCTTTAATATAAAATAAATCAATTTAAAAATGAACATATTATTAAGATGTTCATTATTTAGAAATGTGGAGATATATATAGATAAATGTTTAGATGCAGATACAGATGTAGACATAGATTAGAATAAGTGTGTAGAAAGCACAAGATATTTGCCTTTGAAAAATGGCTCAGTGAAGGGAAGTTTGGGCAGAAAATCCTTGTGGTTTTTTTGTTTTGTTTTGGTTGGTTTGGTTTTTGGTGTTTTAAGGGTTTTATTTATTTATTTGACAGAGAGAGAGAGAGCGTGCGAGAGTGCGCAAGCACAAGCAGGGGGAGCAGCAGGAAGGGAAGAAACAAGTTACCCGCTGAGCAGGGAGCCTGATATGGAACTCGATCTCATGACCCTGGGATCATAACCCAAGCCAAAGACAGCCATTAACCAACTGAGCCACCCAAGTGCCCCAGGAAACCCTTATTTTTTATCTGTTTTATTTTTACCATTTAAAAGCTCTCATAGCATTGTTCTTTTGAAGTACATACATGCATTACTTTCATGAAGGAAGTTTTAATTAAGAAGTATTGTATAAGAAGCAATTGATGGAAGGCAGTGGTAAAGAGTACTATTGTTTACAAATATTTGCTTCACCTCTCTCTTTTGACCTTAAATTAGAACATGATACTCGCTTTGACAGATGAATATTTCAGAACCAACATGTGGTTTCCTTTCTTTCTCTTCTGTCACGACATGTACCAACGTTCCAGCTTAAGTTTGCTCTGTTAGCCTGGGTCCCAGAGTAAGCGGATATGAAGCAAATAATGGACCTCTGTCATTTTAGGTTTAGGGTTTTGTTGCCATAGCAAAACCAAAATTTATTCTGACCAATGTGGGGATGAAGTAAGAATTCATCAGGTATTAACTAAAACAATGACTGGGGTTGTCATTGAAGGGAAGCAAGTGATAAATTAGTATTTGAGGATTTTGTCATATAAGTTTATGTTATTTGTAGACATTGTAACTTTCCACTTCTGGTAGAGGTTATACTGTGTCTCTTCCTATTTCTAACAAATTCATATCACAGTCCACACAAAGAAATTATTTTAAGAGGTAAATTTTAAGTTGAATCAGGCACTTTGAGTCTATACCTTATTACAGATCTGTGATTCTACTATCTGAACAACCTCAACCATTTCAAGATTCCTCAGATTTTCAGTTAATTTCCTAATTTTTCATTGTATTTCAAGATATTTCCTTTTGGGTAGTAATAGGATGACTCCTACTTTCTGTTGCGTCTTTGTTTTCTACATTAAGAAACATGAGTTTACTGTCCAGCTTATCAATTTAACTCTTGCTTAATTAACTGTAGTGTATAGTTTGAATAACATACGGTATTGACATTTGGAGTGTTTTCAAGTAATTTGTAAATGTGCTTAAGGCAAGGACTGTAAGTTCTAATTTCTGTTTGGGTCTCACAGTTTCAAAAACAATTGGTAGAAACGAAATAGGCAATAAATGTTTGCTTTATAGACTGTACCTGAATCTCCACATCGTACATGGGAGTTCATATTCTTTACCCATAAAATGCCATCTCTAAATTATGTTATCACCTGTCTTTTGAATTATCCCTAGATTGACTCACCCTTTTTCCCAGCATAAAGCTGAGTCATCTGACTTCATCACGTGATGCGACTTGGGAATGGAAACTAGTTTTAATACAAACCCAAGCAGAATATAAATATGAAAGTAATTTCCTGTAACTGCTACATCCCAAGGCTAAATGTCAATGACTTATTATTTTCCAGGCAGTCACCTTATCTCAGCCACATTTCCTTTTATTAATTTATAGATTATAAAATTTTAGTGGGAAAAGGAGCAATAGAGAGCATTTAATCCAGCACCTCATTTTGTGAGTGAGGTGACAGGGTGTGCCCAGAGACACATAACACAGGCCAAAGGACTGGAGTGGGTATCTTCTGCCCCCAGTACATGACTGTCCCACCCATGACAATATATACAGTCTTCAGAGAGGTGGATAACATTTCTTAGGTTGCTTTTCTTTGTATGTCATGGCCCAGCCTAGCAGTAATCATGAAACACAGCAAATAGGAAGTTATCATGTAGTAACTAAAACAATGACTGGGGTATGTTTTGAAGGTAAGCAAGTCATTAATTAATGTTTGAGAATTTTTATCATGTTTGCTGGGCTTAGCCTATACAGTGTTTAAGAAAATATATGTGTAGTTATTTAGACAGGTAGCTGAATGCTCCTGTGTATAGGAAATGCTGGAGGCTGGGCAGCAACATCAAGGCATTTTATTTCCAAATCTAGTCCTACCGAATTTCCTTTCTGTGTCCCTTCCCGGTTTCTAGAAGAAGAGAATAAAAAAGGTAAACTACACTGATCACAATTATCTGTTCAGGAAGGAGGGGGGCCTAAAATTACTCCAATTGACAATTGCAATGAGGTAATCCATATTACTAACCTAATTTTAAGACTCATTAATTAAAGTCTTTGAATATTTAAATTTCATGAAGGTTATAAAGTATTGAACTTCATTAGCTAATTGACTTAGTATTTATGGCATGCTGTTACTCATACAGAAATTCAGCATTTATCACATTTATTTTTCCTTACTTACTGTCCAATTTTAATGAATCTCACATCCTATTGTTAGACTTGCTCCCAATTGGAAAGAGTGGGGGTGGGTGCTATCTTTTATTCCTTTAATTAATCTCTTTCCTGAGGTTCATTAGCTGGGAATTCTTTCCTGTTAGATCAATGGCAAAATAATAATCTGTAGTCGTTTTGCCTTGAGCAATAATCCAAACATCCCTCTTGGAAATGATCCATTGTGCCCACTGGAAACTTTGAGCAGTAGTTTTAATTGCATGTCCATTAGGTTTTGTTGTTGCTGAGCCTTGTTGTGATGCCCCAGACGGTAGAGAAACAATTTAGCATATGTGACAACGCCGGCTGCCGAACTGGCAGCACTGCCTGCGTTAGCGCCCTTGCTCTCTCCATACAGGTTTAATAATCAGGGAAAGCATGTTAACTCTTTAATAATTGAACATGTGCTTAATATTTAAATAGCCTGATCCTTCCAGTTGTTAAACTAATATTAAAGGAGGATGGAAGCAGGCTACATACTGGCAACTGTCCATCCTACAAACACCTTTTGAAGTTCAGGGGAGGGTGGGGAGTGGGGGGAGGGGTGGATGGGGGTGTGGTGTGGAGACGTCCCAGGTCCGGGCCCAGGGCATTACTTCCAATAACCAGAACCAAAGGCAATGCAGAAACTCGCTTTCTAAGAGAAACCTATATGGGGAAAACCATAGATAATTAATGATTTTTGTCATCTCCCATTTTATTGATGTAGTCTTTCCTTGCGGCTCTTGAATGCAGGAATGGTTTTCCTGAAAATGAAAGACATTAAGATACTGTTTACCTCAGACGACGTGTTGGGAATTGTTTCACCTCGAACAAATGTTCGAAATGCAAAGGAGAGAATCATTTACTTAAATATTTGTTATTCCAAAGTCTTCCTTTATCGTCCTCAGTGACCTAAGAATTACTTTGAGGGGTTGGGGGAGGTAGTTATACTCCCGTGGACAGTGTTCTGAGCCTGAGACTTCGCATTAGTGGCCCCGCCCCGCCTTCCAACTGACCTTGTAAATTCTAGTTACTCTAGAGATCCTCAACTGACTCAATGACGAGGTATTTTGTAGTGTAATGCTTAATTCCACCTCTTTCATGAAGAAATGTGACTACTTTTGCTGAAGCCTACTCCTAATTGATTATGAATCACAGCCTTAAAAACATTTTAAATTTCTTCCTAAGATACCCGGTCTTGACATTTCCGTTGTCATGTCCGTTTTTTACAAAGACCAAGGTGACTTCCAAGTTAATTTTATTTGATTCAGGCCCTAACTCTTCCACTAAGGATTTTAGGTGACCATCATGCAACTTACAAGCTCCAGATGGCCTTGAATTTTCATAGTATGGTTTCTCTTTAATTTTGCATGAGGGAATTAAAATGACTGTTTTGTTCTTGATAGGCATTTCAACTCAATCTTTGGGGGAAAAATACAGAATTTTAAGCTGTAAAAACAAGTAAAGATAGAAGCTTGGGCTCAAACCCAGAAAATCAGATTTATTAAGTGCTGGGTAAGGTTCCATGATATCTATCTATCTATATATATATAGATATATAGATATTTTTTTTCCTTCAAGTGATTCTACCGCCTACCATTATTTCAGAGCTGCTCTTAACAGATTAACTGTTGGAGAATTATTTCATCTTTAATTTTTCTCTTTTCTTAATCATGTGGATAGGAAAATATAAATGATGAAACAAATATTTCATGAACAGAATGAGACAGCAGAGGTCTTGAGAACGTTAACCCATCATTAAAGTCAGAGAAGATAGATAAGATTTATTAAGTGCTAAGACCACGTGAGCCATGACCATTCTCTTTTCCTTCTATCTTCATTTAGGGCACATTGCTGTAGACTGTAATGTCTGACTTTGTTTCTTGGTAATCCTTTTTAATATTGTAGTATTTCATGACTATCCCATCAAAAAACGCTTCCTTATATTTTCCTCAAATCCCTCATGTCATGATATATGCCCCTTATTTCTCTTGTCATCACTGAAGCAAGAGAAAAGCTATTTTTCACTACTAGATTTTACTTTAATGAAGTTGCACCTCTGACTTCCCTCTTAGAGACGACATACAATTTATCTGAGGATACAAGAATCCATATATGAAATTTATTTTTTTCTGCAATCCCAAAAATGTATTTATGTTTTGATACTTCTCTTAGGTAAAGAATGAAAATTTTCTAGAGAAAGATCATCATTTAAATGGCTGGAGGAGAAAATACTTTGTATCTGTGAAAATATAGTGAGGAGAATTTGATAAAATACATTCTCGCTTTTCTAAGTTTTTTATCCCCTCCTCCTGTTCTTTGCTTAAAACAGGAGACTATTGGTGTTCACTTATGTCAGCTTATCAAGTGATCCCGATTCCATTTTCCTTCAAGTGATTCTACTGCCTACCATTCTTCTCTACATATTCTCCCCTTCTGCTGTGTAAATTTGATTCCTCTGAGCTCGAGGGTGAGTAAGAGTGGAATAGTGACTAGTCAACATTGCCAACAAACTTATGTAAAGGCATATCTTTGAATGTATTTATTTGCTTTTCCCTTGTACTTTTAATGCCACCCTTTCCTGAATTCTGTTAGATTATCCATTGCCTGCATGGAAAGGGGATTGCTAGAGCACAAATGAGAGAGAAAAATTCAGCATTCACCTTTCGAATTCCAAACTAGGCCCTCAGGCTCATTCCGCGGATAATTTTAGCAAAACAAGGCTTTTAATTTGTCAGATCCTGGCTCTCTAAAACGAATGAACAAACTTACGTCTATATTGATATAGAGTGGGTATATAATGTGGGGAAAACCTTTTGTTCTACGGAACCACACAGCAAGATGATTTTACTAGGAGATAAGAAAAGGCAAAATACTAAAATCTATCTAAACTTTGTAACCAAAGTATGAATAAAAACAATAAAACTCCTAATATAAATATTAACATAGTTAAATCTTGACTTACTTTGGCACCTGAGGTGATAATCAGTTTTCCCAAGGCTCATGCCTCTTCTTTCAGGTAGAGGGATATACTCCCAATTGAGAACACTTTGATCAAAATTAAATATGTGATGTACAATATAGACTTCTGGGTCAATCAGGTTTGTTTGTTTGTTTGTTTGTTTTTCTAAACACATGGGAAATGTCTTTGCAGATTCATTTGTGTTTGTAGTTTCAGCAGAGAAATTGTGGAAACACTAATGGTTCTTGAAGCCACTCAGCCAGCCACCATGGGTACTAACAGAAAGCACTTATGTGGCATTTCCTATTTCCTGGTTCCTTTTTTAATTCTGGAAAAGCAAGTCCCAGATGGCTTCAAAATATCCACATGCTGGGAAAATCAAATATACACGAATGCAATTTCTGCATCTTACTCGGGTTTTTTTTTTCCCCCCTGCTATATGCGAATTGTATGTGATCTAGCTTATGTTATAGAAACATACATGGTGACAGAAAAGACACACGTACACATACATAAACACGTATCTACATATACAGTAGACACATATGTCAGTCACATATGTCCTACAAGAAGCAGATGCCTCATTAAGACATTCACTGGAGAAAGGGAGAAGGAGGCAGAGAGAGTCTTTTGATTACCACGCAGGTCTGACTTCTGTGAAGCAGAAAGTGGAGGAAGCATGGAGTAGGAAGAGACCCAAGCCACAGCTAAGGTCCGAGAAATTCTTTGCCAGAACAATGGGGAGTCCTTAAGTGAGTTGCCTGATGGCAGAATCTTCTACTGAGCAGAAGTAGGCTGACACTTGAACTCCTGCCCTCCTCAGTCATTGTCTGGCAGCAGCACCCCACCCCAGAAGCCTAGGAGTCCGCCCCTTCTGAAGTGAGCCTCAAGCTCACAGACGGCTATGCTCCTCATGGTGGTTCTCCTCAGAGAGATCACAGTGGCACAATCCATGGTTTCCTCAACACATTTACTCTTTTCCCCGCAACCTACCCCCATGCTTTTTGCCCAAAACAAACACACAAACAAACTCTGAGGTAGCAGGATATAAGGATTATTAATAACCACTACATTGAAAAACAGATTGAAGAGAACATTTCTTGCTAGATGAATTAAGAGAAGGGGGAATATAAAGACAGTGCTTGTAGGAACTCTTGGATCTGGAGAAACCAAGTTGAAACCACTCAAGTCTTGCTAGCAAGAGCAACCAATTCCAAAACCGGACTCAGTGATGATGACAGGACCTGAGCCTATTGCAAAAATCCACCATCACAATTTTAGTGAATTCCATACATTGCCCCAGCAGAAGAGCTCTGTTGGCCACACTTCACCTTGGATTCTGAGAAGGGAATCCCTGTAATAGTAGCTTGATTTTTGATATTTTAGTAAAAAACACTGCCCCTGTACTATGTTTATAGACTCTACAACACCAAAATATTGGACAACCCCTCAATGACCTAGAACACTTGAAAAAAAAGACCTTTTTTTTTTTCTTTTTAAAGATTTATTTATCTGAGTGGAGGCACAGAGGTAGAGAGAGAATTCGAAGCAGACTCTCCACTGAGCATGGAACCTGACATGGAGCTTGATCTCATAACCCAAGAGATCATGACCTGAACCAAAATCACAAGTCAGACATTTAACCACACCCTAACCAAGCACCCTGCCATAAAATATTTTAGATTCATGGGTTTGGTGGTGGCTAGGAGGAGCATTGGCATAAAAAGAAAATACATCCCACCTCAAATAAACCCTTTACCTTCATGGACTTGAACAAGAAATGCCTTGACATTCCTCTCTGTATTACTCTTTTTCACTGGTGAGTCCCTTAGAAAGTAGTAAGCCAAACCCCCTATTTCTGAATATCTGTTACACACATGATGCCATTAGTGACCACTTGCTGCCACATAAAGACATAAGCAGCATGTCTTTTTACAAATAGCCCTCCCAAGAACACTGTGCTATAGTCATATTCATAGAACAATAGTTTTCTACGGAGTCTGAGTGCATTTTTCTTTAAAATCAAGCACCTGCCCTATGTTTAGCCCTCACAGTCTCTACCAGAAGTAATAAATGAATGACCTTGGGGCCGCATTCAATCTCCAGATAGCTTTGGTTTGGCCCTCCTGGTGTGTTTTTAAGGAATGAGTCACATCAAGGGGTACTAGTAATGCTGGTCTAATTTTCCCACTAGGTGACCATGAGTGGAAGTGGCAAAGGAGGCAGCCAGTCCCACTGAATTGAACACATACATCTGTTACACTCATTTATGTTAACTGCCTTGTCTGTCCTTCTAGGCATTTATGTCTAATCAGAAGTGTGTAATCCAAAAGAGGCTGCATCTTCCCTTCATTTTTACCAGCAGTTTGTCCTTCATAATTATATTTGGATTGAGTTAGATATTAAAGATTACACTCTCTGAGCACACATCCTTGCAAAAACTGGTCACAGATGCTCTGCATAGTGGGAATACACTAATATTTAAATCTGTCTGCACAATGGAGATAACTTACACATATCTAATTGAGTATTTATGGCATTAGACTTCTTTTACAAAGCTCTTAGTTTAGTGGATGAATAAGAACAAAATATTCTATGGGCAAACACATTTAAAAGTATTTTCAACCTTATTCTGGTAATGTAGTGAAAGAAGCAAACCCCCAAACTACCTTGTTTTTAGAGAGAAGGTTGATATTTATATGTATTTGTTGTTGGTTTTGTCACCAAAAACCAATGAAAAATACACTGGAAGTTTTAAGACAGTGACGTACCCAAAAGTCAGTTAATACGCAGCTGCCACTCCAATCCCCAATTTAATTTTACCTTCATCCCCATTTAGCATCAAATCCTGGGAATCTTCAGTTCAGACACCTTTGCAGGTGCTACACATAACTAACCTTTCAATAAGATTAACTGCCAGACTGTGACATTTGATGTGTGATAAAGCAAGGCTTTGTGAATTTTAAATGATTCTGCAGATGAAGTTGAGATACAATAAAGCATTCTTAAAGTATAATTTAGGGACCTGCCACTAGCACACATTAATTGCAGGAACTTTTAAAGACATAAACATGAAAGAGTTAATCATTTCATGGGATGCCTTATATGAAAGGCCTCACATAGATAGGGTAACTTTAACTGCCATTGTTACTGTAATATATTCCATAACGAATACCTACTGAGAAAGAGCAAATGGTACAATAATCTTCCTTTACGTGCTAAAAAAGTAATAATAACGGTAATCAATGTAGCAAATACTGATTGACTATACCTTGTATAAGTACTATCTTAAGTGCTATCTGTATATTAATTCCATCCTCACAATTACCTAATCATCTAGATTTTTTAAAATTTTCATTTTAGAGATAAACAATCTGAGACCCAAAGTCATTAAAAGAGTGCTCGAGGAAGTCTCATCCAGCCTGTTCCTCTGATTCCAGCATCGATCTCTTTAATCCCAGAATAAATGGTTTCCTAAATTTTCCTGATATAAAAAAGAAATCTTGGGGATTGAGATTAGCAGAGGCAACCTGGAAATCATGGGCTACCTACCTAATAAGTTTACTTCTGGAAAGCTGATCCTAACACTCACGGCCACATGCAATCCAGATTTTTCTGAACATCAGTATTACCAGGTCAGAAGATAAATGTTTCAATTTATAAACACACAGATCATTTCTGACTGAAGTTTAAGGGTCATTTATTCCATTAATGACTAGTCAAGTTTTTTTTCACAGAAAAATATTTAAGAGTATCTTTTCACATTTATAGAATATTTATTTGAGATTTCTTTCATAAATGCTGAAAAAGTATAGATATGTCTCATATATACATTATCTTATAAAATCTTCACATCACTCTTGTGTTGGTATTATTTGATTCCCATTTTGTAGATGAGGAGGAAAGTGTATTTGATTAATTTCAAGCAGGAATAAGAAATAATTCACTGCACTGCCCTTTGTTTCAATTTGTCCAATGGAAAAGGAAAGCCAAACGGTGTACCTCTGCCTGGCAATTTTGAAAATGTATTGTTACAATTTATGAGCATCCACCCTTGTTCCTGCCCATATCCACCCACACTTACACTTTCCACATCCACGGGCCACATTTAGCAGAGTCTCAACCAACCAGCCAATTAAGAATCCACTAGTAATAATAAGTAAGTGTTGCCTATTATTTTATGCAAAGCAGGAGAAATCTGTTTAAAATAAACAAACGATAACCATAGCTGAGAACTCCTGCTCTCAACTACCACTCTGCGGGGAAGGATTGGCAGTTATGTAAAGAATAGAATTTTTAAGATTATACTTTAAAAAGCAAGGCAACACTTAAGGTGGAAAAATTAGAAGGTGCATTAAGTGGAAATACAAAAAATAATCACGGGTAGAGGTACAAACAGGTAGCTAATGTCATTATTGGGATATTTCATTATTTCATGGATAACATATATTTCATGCACAAAAATGCTTGAGAAATTGTGTTGATGGCTAATTCAGAAGGTATAAGTAAAGAGAAGTATATATTTGATTTTCAGAGGTAAAGAAAAGATCTACTTCAACCAATGTTCCCTTGTTTTAATTTGTGCCATAGGAGAATGAATTTTTAATCAAAAATTAATTTACATATCACAAAAGTCACCCATTCAAAATGTACATTTCAATGAAGAATATTTTTAAACAAAAACATTAACCTAGTTGTTTATTAGTATTTTTCATGTTGTTACGTAAGTCCTACAAAATCAGTTTTAATGCTCTCATAGTATTCCAATGACTGTATATCAATACTGTAGTTAATCTACTTTCTAAGACATTTGTTATTTATCATGTTTTTGATATATTTTATAATATTTTTTAAAATGTGCAGCATTATCTTTCTTTAACATTCATCATTATTTCTTTATTATACACTCCCATGTATGGAATCACTATCTAAAAGTATACACACTTAATCTAAGGGAAAAAAATGTTAAAATCTCAGATTTCATTTTCAAAATTGTCTGAGGCTTCTGGGAAAACAAGATAATACAAAAGGTATAAAATAGGTGAAAAAGAATCAATGTTAGAAATATGAATTTGGGGTGCTTTTGTGGCTCAGTGGGTTAAAGCCTCTGCCTTCAGCTCGGGTCATGATCTCAGAGTCCTGGGATGGAGAGCTGCATTGGGCTCTCTGTTCAGTGAGGAGCCTGCCTCCCCCTCTCTCTGTCTGCCTCTCTGCTTACTTGTGATCTCTGTCTGTCAAATAAATAAATAAAAATCTTTAAAAAGAAAAAAAAAAGAAATGTGAATTTATATTGGTAACTCTATAATGTATCTAGAGTAAGAAACTTATATGTCCAATGATACTTTGGAGCTCATTATTTAGTAGTAAAGAGTGTGTGTGGTGTTGAGAAGGTCTGGATGAATCTAAATTCTGGCTTCACCATTAACTAGTCAGCTGATTTTTTTTTTTTAAGATTTTATTTTTATTTGTTTGTCAGAGAGCACAAGCAGGCAGAGGCAGAGAGAGAAGCAGGCTCCCTGCTGAACAAGCAGCCCAATGCGAGACTCGATCCCAAGACTCCGGGATCATGACCTGAGCCAAAGGCAGCAGCTTAACCAACTGAACCACCCAGACATCCCCTAGTCATCTTTCTTGAACAGGGTCCTTATCTAAGTTTCAATGTTCTCATGTAGAATATGAATAACAAACAAAGCTGTTTCTGAAACGTAAGGAGTACTATAAAACTGGTAGTTTAGGGGGGTTAAATTTTAGTAATAATAATCATTATCATATTACTGAAAGATATGCTTTCAAAGACAAATTATATTCTTTAAATCTTGTTCTTATGTTTAGCACTAACGATTTCTTGGAACAAACCCATCTATTCTTTTACATTCTTTTTTCATGGGCCAATCCTTTAAGTGATGAACTTTTGTGAGTGAACTATTAAGAGTTACTGTAGGAAATAAAAGAAAAATCTTAAGCAGGGCTTGATACCTTTAATAGGATTCAAAAGAGATGATTTCTAATACAAGAGCAGAAAGCCAAAGGAGAAACAGATTGATAGGAGAAAGTGCTACATGAGATAAAAAAAGAAGAAAGACTCCTAAAGAAACCAAAAACATACAAGCATACTTAGAACACCATTGGAAGCAGGGTTAAGCAGAATTATCAGTGCTGCAAACTACATCAGTGATATAGAGACATATGTTGGCCAATACTGTATTTAATTTTTTAAAATCTGTTTATAGTGAAATTGGGTCTCATTTCATCTCATCTCCTAAATTCTGAAATAACTCACATAAGATAGGCTTTTCAAAATTTTGGTACAGATCACTTTGAAGTCATCTGAGCTTGATAGTTTTTCAAGACAGAAACTTTAGACCACTACTTCAGTGTCTTTTATAGCTTTTTATTTGTTTAAGATTTTATTTGGGGGGGGTGGTTAAATATAACATTTTATGGTTTTCAAGAAAGTTGTTCATTTATTCCAAGTGTTGAAGTGCATTAGCATGCAATTATTTATAATATTTAAAATTTTAAATCTATACCTGGTTTTCTGCTCTTTTTCCTGTTCTGCACAGTACATGCATCTTTTTTCTCTTTTTCCTTGCTAAGTTATGTCCAAGGTTTGTCTATACTATAGTTATTTCTATTGTTATTGCAAGCTAAGATTAATTTTTGCTTTTATTTTTTTAATATTTCAACTTTAAATTTTATTTTTTAAAATAAACCTGTTGTTTCCTTCCCTGTTTCCCCCCCCACCCAGGTTTAAAAATTGAAAATTTAATACATTTACTAATTGAAAATGAAAAGTTTCAGACTTTTTTCTGTCAAATGTATTTAAAATATATTTTTCTGTAGAGTGTGTTTTTCTCTTTATGCCAAGAATTATTTTAAAATATAATTTAAACAAATTTCCATATCTAATTTTATTTGTTATTAAATTTGTTATTTGTTTCTAATTTTATTGCAATATAGTAAAAGAAAACAATCAGTGTAGAGATTTTTGTTGGTGTTTTGTTTCATTTTGAGTTTTTAGAATTTACTGAGACTTTCTGTATGGCTGAGTTAAATTGAAATGCCTGCCTTTTTGTGAATGGGCCACAGTCCTTAGCAGCATGATGTTTTTTCTCTGTTTTATGTAATGATCTCTCTCTCTCTCTCTTTCTGACTATTCACCAAGAATGGTAGCCACATATTAGAAGACATAATTTATCATGTTAATCATACAGTCTATCTTTGCATATTTTGGTCTGTATGAGGTTCTAAGCAGGATTTATTAAATCTTTGAGCTATAAGTATTGATTTTGTTTTTCTCAATGTTCTTATATAATTCATGTGTCTACTTGGGACAACATTGGGATAGGCATGGTAGTGTGTAGAAGCCAGTTTAAACCACCTCATGAGAGCCAGTTATTGTTAATTATTGGGAATGTTGTGAGTGGCTGAACATGATCGTTACCAACTGTTAAATTATATTAATTTATGAATAAGTACATTACAGTACAAATGAAGGTAATAACTACTCAAAACTCATACTTTCTAATATATTCTACTGATATATTCTTCTTATATATCCTACATTTACACTGTATACATCTGGCAGACACCAACTTATTCAAATGAGCAAACTTAGCATCACCAACAACAGAAGGTACGTCTGGAGTGATGCCAGGGGAAGTAATCAACATTGAGGTGGAAACATCTGTGTAGACAAGCTGACCCCCCAACTACTTCCCCTGGGAGGAGACTTCTACCATTACAGATGAGTTTGCCTGTTCTTGGATATCATATAAATGGAATCATACAGCACGTACTTGTTTGTGTCTGCCTCTTTTAATCAATGTAGTGATTTTTGAGATGTATCCATGTCAATTACATGTATCCATACATTGCTCCTTTTTTATTGTTGTGTAGTGTTCTATTATGTCAATATAACATAACTTTTAATCCATTATCCTGTTAGACATATGTATTTATCCTAATTTATAATTATTATAAATAAGCTGTCATGAATATTCCTCTACACATCTTTTTAAAATACTTTTTTTTAAAGATTTTATTTATTTATTTGACAGACAGAGATCACAAGTAGGCAGAGAGGCAGGCAGAGAGAGAGAGGAGGAAGCAGACTCCCTGCTGAGCAGAGAGCCCGATGTGGGGCTCGATCCCAGGACCCTGAGATTATCACCTCAGCCGAAGGCAGAGTCTTTAACCCACTGAGCCACCCAGGTGCCCCTCCTCTACACATCTTTTTATTGACAAATATTTTCATTTCTCTTGGCCAAATACCTCAGAGTTGAATTTCTGTGTCGCAGGATAGGACAGATAGATGCTTTCCATGTTAAGCTACCAAACAATGGTTTCATCCCTGCAGTGCATGAGATCCAAGTTCCTCCTCACCTCCCCCAAATATATTATCAAGGTTTTTTTTTTTTTGCTTTCTGTTTTTTTGTTTGTTTGTTTGTTTGTTTAAATTTCTTTTCCAGCTATTTCAGTAGATACAGGGAGTAACTTTTTGTGGTTTTATTTTGCATGTCCCTATTGACTAATGATATTGAACCTTTTTTTTTTTTAGCTTATTGGTTATTCCTGTATCTTCTCTTTTGAACTGTCTGTTCTTTTCTCATTTTTTTTAATTAAGGTGCTTTTCTCCTTTTTATTGTTAATTTGAAGGCATTGCTTAGTTATATAAATATTCCTTTGTTGAATAGATGGACTGGAGTGGAGTCCTTTTTCAGATGTATGTATTAGGATCTTTTTTATCCCACCGTGGCTTTTCTATTTATTTTTTGTAATGATAAGTTTTGATGGTATCTTCTGTCCTTAGGACATGTCCCAACTGGCCCTAAATTCAGTCTCAGTGTGTAACTTCTGTGTTCAAGCACAAAACCACCACTTTCCCTAAAAGGTTTGGTTCATGCTTTCTATTCCCAGCCCCTTCCACCCTTCTCCCACTACAGGGAAGGACATTAAAAATCAAGTTCTGGAAACTACGTGTCCTTATTGTTACTGAATTTCATTTCACCTAGACCTTTCAGGGTAAAGATTACAAAGTATTTCTATTTAAAACAAAAAAACAACAAACAAAAAAAAAACACACAAATTTGGGGGCCCCTGGGTGGCTCAGTCTTCAAGCATCTGCCTTTACCTCAGGCCATGATCCGGGGGTCTGGGGATCCAGCCCCGCATTGGGCTCCCTGCTCAGCAGGAAGCCTGCTTCTCCCTCTACCACTCCCTGTGCTTGTGTTCCCTCTCTCCTGTCCCTCTCTCTCTCTGTCAAATAAATAAATAAAAATCTTTAAAGTTAAAAAAAAATTAAAAATTTTAAAAACCCACAAATTTGTATATCACAGCAAATTCAATTCTAACAACAGTTTTTTTCTCCTCTTTTCTGATACTGGGAAGAAAAAAAAATGGTTCAAAGCAAAATGATGTATTTATTCATTTGGTCTGTCACTTAATTCATACAAAATACTTTCAAAATTAATACATTCATTCTTTTTACTGACAGTAAACCTCCCTCATTAAGTTCAAAATTTCTTTTCAAAGAACCTAAGTCTATACTCTGATGAAATGTAACTTGAAATATTCTTTTTTCTTCTGTGTTTATACTATAAATATATATATTCATTTACTTTTGTTTGTATTCAATTTTAGGAGCGCCCTATTTTGCATTTGTCTTGATTTTATCTTGTTTTTGAATATGTAAAACATTTACCTGATCCTAAAGTCAATACAATATAAAAAGGTAAACTCCTTGAAGCTTCATTTCCATTTCTATTCCTTCTACATTGTTCCCACTGACCCACCTAGAGGTAACTATTTGAAGTAGATTTTGTTATTGTTTCCATTTTTCTTTATAAAATAGGTAACAGGTGTGTATAGCTACACAAACACATATAAACACACATAAGAAATCTGATTGTATATATATGTAATATATATTTATGTATTTATTATATCACGCATAGTATATATGTATATATGTGTGTGTGTGTGTGTATACAAAGTCACCTTTTTCTCTATTTTTTCCCCAGAAGGTAGCTTACTCTATATACTTCTTTGCATTTTACTTTTACTTTGTTATTCAATATTATGTAATGGGAATCACTCCTTATCAGATTATAGAAATCACTTTTTTAAAAGATTTTATTTATTTATTTGTGATAGAATGAGAGAGAGAGAGAGAGCACAGGCAGGGAGAACAGCCGACCCAGGGAGAAGCAGACTCCCTGCTGAGCAGGAAGCCTGATCCAGGGCTCCATCCCAGAACTCCAGGACCATGACCTGAGTCAAAGGCAGACACCTAACCAACTGAGCCACCCAGGCACCCCAGGATCACTCCTTTTCTTTACAGCTGCCCAATGTTCTACCATGTGTAATATCATGGTTTACTCAACCAGACTTCAATAGAAAGACATTTAGATTGCTGCAGTATTCTACTATTAAAAGTAATGCATCAGTGGATAACCTAGGAGGAATATTGTTTGCATTTATTCCTTTATTTTTTTATACTGACTGAAATCTTTATTTTAAAAGTGGCATTATTACTATTCTCAGGGTTCAAGAATATCTTAAAAATTATCTCACTCCCATACATGCAGTCAACATCACATGTTAGAAAAAGTAATTGGAATGTATTTAACATAAAATTCATATATATATTGTGGGTAAAATTGGTCATAGTACTAGAGACTGATGTGCTGTTTAGGATATTTCACATACACAGCAAACATATTCAACTATCCAGGAAGGCAGCATATTTCTTACCTATTTCACTAAGAAATTTTAAACCATGCCACTCAATCCTGTGTAAATCTCTAGCAGGGTTAAACTTGATCCCAAATCTGGTTCTTCAGGAAAGAATTAAAATGATGTGAATATTCCAAAGTAGTAAATAACCATGCTGTGACCAGCTGGGGTTCAGCAAGAAAAGAGAGGGAAAGAGAGCAAAAAATACGGAAGAGGAATTCAGGGAAGAAGTGTGAATAGTAGATGCAATTAACATACCCTGTACCCTGGAGAATAAAACAACGTGTGTGTGTGTGTTTGATTATTTTTTAAGATTGATTAAAAATATAGGAATAATTGCTATCAGATATAGCCCATAATTATACTGCAATAAGATATTTGTTATGAATATCGTACAAATGCATGTGACAATAAAATTGTTGTAAATGAGTGTTCAATGATCATTTTATGAGTAAGACAGATTTCACTTAATTTGAGCCCTGCTTGGGGAAAGTCAAGAGAAAGACTGTCAACACAGTAGCTCCTCTTTCGATATATACACCATATTTTTTTCTTATACATGCATACCTATGATAAAATTTAATTTATAAATTAGGTACATAAAGAAATTAACAATAAAAACTAATAATACAATAGAACAGCTTTAACAATATACTATAGTAATAGTTATGTAAATGTGGCCTGTCTGTCGAAATATCGTACTGTACTATACTCATCCTTCTTCTGATGATGTATGAGGATAAAATGCCTATGCGATGAGATGAACTGAGACGAAGGATATAGGCACTGTGATGTACCATTAGACTGCTATTGACCTGGGTGGCTCAGTTGGTTCAGCATCTATCTTTGGCTCAGGTCATGTTCCCAGGGTCCTGAGGTTGAGCCCCCAGTTAGTCTCGCTGCTTAGTAGGGAGCCTGCCTCTTCATCTCCTTCTGCTGCTTCCCTTGCTTGTGCTTTCTCTCTCTGTGTCAAATAAGTACTTGGAATCCTTAAAACAAACAAACAAACAAAAAACTACTACTGATCTTCTGATGATATGGCAGGATCATCTAATTCCAGACCACCCTTGACCATGGGTAACAGTATTTACAGGAAGCAAAACAACAGATATGAAGGGACTACTATAATAGGAATTACACATTGAGTGGAATTTGTACAGTACGTCTGAGTGTAGATCTCACATCTCAAATTTTTTTTGCATACTTGTAAGGGACTACATTTCAATGAGACAATCCACACTGCAAATCATGGGAAACATCATCTTTTCATCACTAACATTCTAGAGTGAAAACTAAGTAGAAAGCATTGAATGGTAATAATAGAACCAAAGGATAAAAAGGACAGTGAGAGAAAATGTTCATGTATCTAGCCTGACACAATTACATTTAATGATTGAATGAATATTGCTATTAAAGAAGAAGATTCTTATCTTAAAACAACTTATTTTAGTTTTTGAAATTTCCTATCAGGAGATTTTCCTGTACCTTGAGACACTCATGTCACATTTTCTTCTTCCTCTTGATAAAAATGTGAATTCTTATAGTCTAGTTCATATGTTGGAAGGCTACTAGAAAGTTAATGTATTCTTTAATATCTAGAAAGAGATATTTGAATCTTGTAACTATTCATTTGTTGAGGGGCACAAATTAGTACTCAATAATCATTGGTTCACGTTCTAATTTTATTCATCCAGTAAGTGTTAATTTGTATTTACTGTGTAGCAACTCCCATACTAGGTTTTAATATGAAAACTATATAAAAAATGTCTGAAAAGCAAGAGCTGAGGTTAAATGTATTGAACTGCAAAAATATGAATAAGGCACACTCTCCATTTCGGGGTTCCTATAGCCTGAAAGAAGAAAGAAAATACACAAAAACATACTTGTAATATTTTAAAACATTGGAGGAGATCATGGAAACCTGAGATTCTGGGTGACCCATGAGTGGGACCCAGTGAATCAGAGGCTCTTCACCCACTTTCCTTAGAATGTGCATCCCAGTGCTTGCCCTCCACTAGAGGCTGCCCCAGGATGAAGCTTTGCGATAGTAAGTGTGTTGTTGAAAACATCTGCGGTATATGAGAGTGAACCCATTTAGAGTATCTGCATAAACTTAAAATTCCGGCAGGCAGGTGCAGAAATCCACTCTTCCAGCAGCCACAAATCAAACCTCCTATGTTAAGCCCTCCTGCTTATTAAATCTGCCACCTAGAACCGAAGTGGTCTGCTTTCTTCTTCAGTCTCTCCTTGCCCTCTGTGTATGGGGGCCAATTTCAGTTTTCACCCAGGAAGCTCCTGGGGTTTCATACCAATAAACCAGTTATTCCGATACGAATAACAATTATACTTCTGCTAATTATACTTTATATTCTTGGTTTCAGTTTAAGAGGATGACTAGGAAAATCTTGACCTCAGTTCCTCCCACAGACTCAAGGAATCTACAATTGTAGATGGAAAAATTTTCTCTGCAGAAAAAAAAAAAAAAAAAAAAAAACACTAAGAACTGGCAGAGTGACACATTCACATCAGTCAAATGAGAAGAAGACCAAATCAAAGTGGGCAGGAGAGGCTGGGACACAATGTTGCCATAAATACCATAAATACCACAACAGCACAGCAGCCCACAAGTGAGAGGAAGTCCAAACCAGGACTGACTTCCCTGAAGATGGAAGGCATTGAACCAGACATTGCACATCATCAAGTTTTAAGACCTGCACCTGAGAGGAGCCTACAAACCATCAGACAGCAGGACAGCTCCACGAGACCCGCAAGCCTGTGGCAAATTGAGAACCATCTCATAAAGGGCTGCTGGGCCGCCTTTCTCACTCACCTCAGGGCCCACGGCAGAAACCGCCCTTTGAAAAGTGCCTGTCCTTATGTGAAAGAGACTCATTTGCGAGTTTTGAAGCCCTGGTCTGGGATGTCCTGCAGGACAAAAGGCTGGTGGGAGTCATGTTCCTGCTGTTTGTCTGCATGGTTAAAGCTGGTGAGTTCATTTTTCTTTTCTCCTTTTTTCTTTCCTTTCTTGTTCTTTTTTTCTTTTTTCTTTTCCGGAGGGTGCCATGTTTTCCCTGCCTGTTCTGTTGGGCTCTAGAGCACTCATGTCTCTGCCAATGTGTGTCAGAGGGAAATTCTACACACGTCTGGTGTCCTAGTTTTTAAAACCTGGTGACCCCGTTTTTGTGTGTCTCCCCAGGGGATACCCCTTGATCGACTGGCACTAGTGATCAGGGGGCCTTGTGCTCCTGGTCCCCTGGGATGATCACAGCAGGACAGGCTCTTCTTGGCAGGTTACCAGCCCATGCCACTGTACAGACAACAGACAGATACACATCTTCCAGTTTTCCTGAGAAAGAGGCTCTGTGTGTCCTGGAGCTCTGGCCTAAAAGGCAGGTTTCAGGTTTGGCACATATCTAGAAGCTACAGGAGGGCTCTCAGATAATATGGGGGGGGGGGCATCCCTTTTCTGCCCTCCCCCTAGCTCACTATAGCTCACAAATATCTCTCAGAAGGAAACTTATACATTCATCTGGAGGTCCAATTTCTGTGATTACTGTCCAGGGGGGACCTCCAGATAGCCTGGCTCTTGTTCCGCTAGACTCTATATTTTTAAAGAGCTGGTGCCTGGAAGTCTGGCTTCCAATTAGACTGAAGATGGGTACTGACTGAGATCCTCGCCTGTGGGACTGACCAGTCTTGGCACACACTCCACTACTGGGAGCCACTAAAAATAATAGAGGCTTCTTGGACAATCACAGAGATTTGAGAAATAACCAAGAATTAGGGCAGGATTGAAAGATGAGAGTCATCTCCTATAGGAGGCCACTCCTTCAAGCCTGGTGGGGGCAGGGGCTACTGTTTCATCTAATGCATGGAAACCAAGACAAAGTCAAGCAAAATGAAGAAACAGAGGACTATGTTCCAAATCGAAAACAAGACAAAAATCTTAGGGGCTGGGGAAATCTAATGAAACAGAGGTAAGTAGTTTACCTGATTAGGACTTCAAAACTAATCTATATTCTCAGATGAGAAAGAGGTAGAGTCAAAATAAAATGGTGAACTACTCTCTTCTGTAGCACTAAAAGTTTTATTCCTAAAAATTAAACATATGTTTTCAAAACTTTTTTTTTTTCCTATTGTGGTCTTACAAGTTCACATGTGGCAAAATATCACCATATTTGGTTCCCAAATGTACATGTGAAGTCAAACTTTGTCACAGAATATATTTCATGCAATATCTGGAAGTATTTGAAGGTTAAGAGAGTTCAAAGAAACAATTAAATCTCAGGGACCTTTAAATAACAGATGTCTAGGAATTTAAACTCTTATCACATGAACTGTTTGTTCACTTGTCCATATATCCTCAACTGGCATTTGTAAAGCTTGTAGTTAATTAGGTCAAAGGAACTTGAAGAGTTTCCTTATTCATACTGAACATAAATCTCAAAAAAAGGTCCGGAAAGGCACTGAATTACATTAGTGCCATAGTAACTATAGTTGATATTTTTATATTTAAGTTTGTTGTATTGCTTACAATAAATTTAAAACCAAAGTACTTTTTAATAGAGAAACAGAGAAAAAATATGCATATATAAAATCACAAGAGTTAGTCACTGGTCTGAAGTTTTTGAAAAAGGTCTAGAAACAGTGAGGATGTTTTATATGATCTTTCTAACTAGTGTAACGTAGCCAGAAATAAGGATTTTAAGTCCGTAATTCTTAAAAATAGTACAAATAGATACCTGTTCCCAAAGGAGAGAAATTCGTGGTTGACCTAAAATCTAGATGAGCATTATTCTGCTCATTTTGGCCCCTTTCCAGTCCATTTTAGTGAGCAATAGGTCAAAAATAAAGAGAATTCTTCTAATGAGGTTCTGTTAAGAATTTTCACTCTTGGTTTCTGTGTGCCTGCTCTGTTATGTCAAGGACATATCCTTTCATTCCTAATTGGCTAAAAGATATTTTAAAGTAGATGCTGAAGCTAATCAAAACTTCTTCAATATAAATCAAGATAATTTTTTGATTTTAGTCTATTAATACACATTTTAAATTAATATAATTTTTCTTAAGTTTAATCATGTTTGCATTTCTTTTTTCTTAAAGATTTTATTTATTTATCTGACAGAGAGAGAAAGAGAGAGATCACAAGGCAGAGAGGCAGGCAGAGAGAGAGGGGGAAGCTGAGCAGAGAGCCCAATGCGGCACTTGATCCTAGGACCCTGAAATCATGAACTGAGTCGAAGACAGAGGCTTAACCCACTGAGCCACCCGGGCACCCCTCATGTTTGCATTTCTTAAATTTAGTCATAGGGTATTTTTTAAAACATGCTGCTATTTTTATTCATGTTTTATTTCTCTTACAAATACAGTATATCTCTGGCTTTCTTTCTTCTGCTGCCTTACCAGATTTGGGGTGTGACTATACTAATTTACTAGATGAGTACAGCAGCTTTCTCTCTTTTCTATGCTATTCACCAATTTAAATGGCATAAGAATTACCCATTCCTCACAGATTTGATACATTTTGCCTGTAAAACTATCAGGTAACACTTTTTCTCCACTCCATGTAGAGGAGAGAGGTACTTCTTGTCCCTACCAACCATTCTTTTAATAAGCTCTTTAAAATATTTTGTGGGAATTAAAGCCTGCTCACTCACTATCCTCACTTTTAGCAAATTAGAACCACATCAACCCTCTTAGTATCTAGAATGATCAAAATCCTTTTGTGTTGTAAATCATTTCCTAAGAAGCTTGATTGTATAAACAACTAATTGAAATTTACACATTGATGAGTGCTTACACTTATGATAATAATAAAAATAAAAGAACGACACTACCTTCACATGAAAGTATAGGTAACTCCAGTGAGATTTGAGGATGTATAAAAAAGTTTGAGATGAAATGGAAAGGAAATGACTGATCACACATAGCTCTAGGGGAAGATTGTCCTGCTTTCTACTATATAAATGTTGTTGAAGAGTTTTCAATTTTATTTTTACAGCACATCACTAATATTTTCCACTTTGCTCATCTTGCCAAATCTGAATTGTTACCTCCCCTTCTCTCATTATTAAGCGAAAATGGAAAGAATATGGAGGGAGGGGGAGTAATGAAAGCCAAAGCAGAAGAAAATGCAACATAGCCACCCAGACTCTTAGAGAAAAATTGCAAGAAACAAGTTAAAACAGACAAGGAAGATTTTATTCAGGTTCATTGCAATAGGGAAGGGAGAATAAATGCAACTCTACTAAAATGAAAGGTCAGAAAACTTGTAAGCTCTGGGAAGGATGGACGTTGGTCATTGTGATTGGACATCTGTGTTTGCTAAATGGTGCTTATAGAAGTTAGGCTTCTATCCTCCCCTAGACTGGAAAATAGGAGCACTATCTTTCTTGATGATTACAGTTCAAAGGAAGAGTGCCTGGTCCTTGAGAAAGGCAATTACGGGGTTGAGAAACTGGCAATAAGCTGAGAGAGGACTGATATCTCAAAAGAGGAGAGAAAGGACTTGCAAAGATAAGTTCTCTGAAGTTAATGCTTTAAGAAAAAGGAGATCAAGAGTCCAGTGTCAAGAAGAAACCTATCTAAGTTTTAGTCAAGCTGAAGGATATGTTAAGGCTGTCTTGGTCAAAAACACTTTATAGTTTCTAGGACCTATTCACTAAATACTGCTGATGAGGACACCTGGGTGGCTCCGTTGATAAAGCATCTGACTCTTGATTTCAGCTCAGGTCATGCTTATAGGACTGTAAGATGAAGTTCCACATCAGCTTCCAAGATGAGCATGGAGCCTGCTTAAGATTCTCCCTCTCCCTCTCACTAGGCCCCAACCCCTCCAATGATATGCTCACTCTTGCACTCTCTCTCTCTCTCTCTCTCTCAAACATAAAAACATAAATAAATAAAAATAAAAATAAAATAAAATAAAAATAAAAAAATAAATGCTGCTGACCTACATTGACAGAACTAGGTTTTGAGGGATATGTGTTTGTTTGATTTAGTTTTATTTATTTATTTCCAGAAGGCATTTTCAAGGTAGGCAACATTTAGCAGACTTATAAAGATCTGTAATTTTCACAAGCTCTTAATTCTCATTTAAATTCTACATTTAAAGCTGAAGATTTAATTGTATTAAATGATTTTAGCTTAAAATCTGCTTTGGAAATTGAATTTATTCTTCTTTTCTCCCACTAAGAATATTTTAATCAGTGTATTCCCTCATGATATTCTTTAGTTCACCCTCTTACAATAAATGAGAAGTAAAATTTTCAAATAGTGGAGCAGGAATATGATGATGGAGTAGGAGTAACTTAGGCTCAGCTTATGAATAACTACCAAATCATCCTAAATATCCCAGAAATCGACCTTAAGACTAATAGAACTAAAGGAGAAAAGAGAGGGGCACCTGGGTGGCTCAGTGTGTTAAGCCTCTGCCTTTGGCTCAGGTCATGATCTCAGGGTCCTGGGATCAAGTCCTGCATCAGGCTCCCTGCTCAGTGGGGGGCCTGATTCTCTTCCTATTTGTGCTCTCTCTCTCAATCTCTGTCTCTCAAATAAATAAATAAATAAAATCTTTTAAAAAAATAAATAAAGGAGACAAGAGGCCACATCAAAGGATGGAAGTGCAGAGACATGGTTTGTGAGAAAGACAAATTGCAGCTGCTGCAGAGGGGATGAAGCTGTGGTTACAAAAAAGGGTGAGAGAGGAGCACACAGGGGAGTGCCTAACGAGAATGTTTTCCCAAAGCCCTTGGCTTGGAAAAGGAAAGGAGCTGAATTTCATGAGTTCTTCTTCTCAGAGGGTCTTAAAACCATGACATTTAAAGATCAGTAGACCTAGTTAGGATAGAGCCCACAGGACATTGCACTGCTCCTTGAGAGAAGGCAGGTAACCCAGGGGCAGACAGCATGGAAACAGTGATCTAAAGAGCCCCTGAGGCACATAGTGGGGAGATTATTTGCTCTTCTCAAAGTGCATTTCTGAGAGGCAGCATTCAGAGAGACACCTCTCTGGGAAGAAAGAAGCTGGCCTATGCCATTTCCCTTCCCCACCCCTCAGCATAAACCCAAAACCACCTGTAAGAGCAGCACAGTGGCTACACTGGCTGCCTAACTTGCTAACAACAAGCCCCATCCCCAGTGGCTGGTGGAAATGCCCATGTAAGTCATGCATGTCCCAGAGTGATAGTCCCTTGACCCAGAAGACTGACACAAACCTCAGCCTACCCCATGTCTTCAGACCAGAGAGTTTTATAGGGCCTCAGATCTGGTGGAGGTGATGACAGATCTCATTTCACAAGCAGACCAGAGCACACCTATCTAAAATTTGCCACATTCAGGCCAGGGACCAAAGATTGCACACAGCAGGCAAGGACTGCCTCTGCAGATAACTGGACCAAAGGATAGAACAGCCAAAACAGCAACAGAGCACATGTAGCACACACCAGAGACACTCCCTGAAGTACCAGGCTCTGGGCAGTACATGATCTTTTCTTCATAAGGCCATTATTTTCAGGATCAGGAGACATAACTGGTTTTCTAACACAGAGAAGAAGGCAGAGACTCAAATGAAATGCCAAGGTAGATGAATTTATCACAAATGAAAGAACAAGATAAGGCCATGGCCAGAGATGTAAACAGAACAGATAAAAGTAACATGTCTGATCGATAACTCAAAAAGCAAAAATCAGGGCACCTGGGTGGCTCAGTGGGTTAAGCCGCTGCCTTCGGCTCAGGTCATGATCTCAGGGTCTTGGGATCGAGTCCTGCATCGGGCTCTCTGCTCAGCAGGGAGCCTGCTTCCTCCTCTCTCTCTCTCTACCTGCATCTCTGCCTACTTGTGATCTCTCTCTGTCAAATAAATAAATAAAAATCTTTCAAAAAAAAAAAAGCAAAAATCATAAGGATACTCAATGGACTTGAGAAAAGAATAGAAGATAGCAATGAGACCCTTACCATGGAGATAAAAAAGCTAAATAATCAGAGGTGAAGGGTGCAATAAATGAGACTGGAAACACACTGGATGCAATATATAGCAGGCTAGAAGAAGCATAAGAATGAATTAATGGCCTATAAGACAAAGTAATAGAAAGCAATGAAGCTGAACAAAAGAGGTAAAGAATTATACACCATGAGAATAGACTTTAGTAACTCAGTGACTCCATCAAACATAACATTCATATTAAAGGTCCCAGAAGAAAAAGAAAAAGAAAATTTATTTCAAGAAATAATCATAGAAAACTTCCCTAATCTGGGGAAGGAAACAAACATTCAGGTCAACGAGGCACAGAAAACTCCCATCAAAATCAACAAAAACAGGCCAACACCAAGACATATTGTAATTAAATTTGCAAAATGTGGTGAGAAATGAAAAACCTGAAAAGCAGCAAGACTAGAGAAGTCCTTAACTTACAAGGGAAAATCCATAAGGCTAGCTGAAGATTTCTCAACAGAAACTTGGCAAGCCAGAGGGAGTGGCATGATATATTCAAAGTGCTGAATGGGAAAAAATTGCAGTCAACTACATTCTATCCATCAAGGCTATTATTCAGAATAGAAGGAAAAACAAAGGGTTTCCCAGATAAAGAAAAACTAAAGGAGTATGTGACCACTAAAGCAGCCATGCAAGAAATTTTAAAGGGGAAAATTTGGGTGGAAAGGAGAGATCAAAAATGACAATAAAAATGAGTATTTCTGTAAAAATAAGTCAACTCACACACAAAAAATGATATGAAATATAATAACATATACTTAAAACATGGGGAGGAGAGGGGAAAAGAATGTATTCAAACTTGAACAACCATCAACATAATATAGACTGCTATTTGTAGAATAAGTTAGATACAAATGTGATGGTAACCATATATCAAAAACCATTAATAAACATGCAAAGAATAAAGACAAGGAAATCCAAATATATCACTAAAGAACATCAGCAAAACACAAGAGAAAGAGAAGAAAGAATCAGAAAAAAACTCCAGAAACAACCACAAAACAAGTAATAAAGTGGCAATAAATACATATCTATCAATATTTACTTTGAATGTAAGTGGACTAAATGGCCCAATCAAAAGACAAAAGGTGTCATAATGGATAAAAAAAAAATAAATAAAATGCATCATATGCTCCTTATAAGAGACTCATTTTAGACCTGAAGATACCCACAGATTGAAAGTGAGGGGATAAGGAAATATTTATCAGGCAAATGGATGTCAAAAGAAAGCTGAAATAGCAATATTTATAGTGAACAAACTGGATTTTAAAACAAAGTCTAACAAGAGACAAAGGGCACTATATAAGAATAAAGGAGAAAACCCAATAAAAAGATATGAAAATTGTAAATATTTATGCATCAACATGGGAGTACCCAAATATATGAAAAAATTAATAACAAACATAAAGGAACTAATTGACAGTAGTACAACAATAAGAAGGGACTTTAACACCCCATTCACATAAGTGGACAGATCATCTAAACAGAAAATAAACAAGGAAACAATGGATTTGAGTGACACATGGGACTAGATGGACTTAACAGATACATTCAGAACATTCCAATGTAATACAGCAGAATACACATTCTTCTCAAATGCACATGGGACGTTCTCCAGAAGAGATCACATATTAGGTCACAAAATAGGCCTGAACAAATACAGAATTTTGAAGATACAGCATATATCTTTTCTGACCACAAAGCTATGAAACTAGAAATCAACCACAAGAAAAAAATCTGGAAAGATCACAAATATATGGAGGTTAAAGTACATGCTACCAGATAATAAATGGGTCAGCCAAGAAATCAAAGAAGAAATTTTAAAGGTACATGGAAACAAATGAAAATGAAAACATAATTGTCCAAAACTTCTGGGATGAAGCAAAAGCAAGGGAAATAAAGAGCGATACAGGCCTATGTCAAGAGGGAAGAAAAATCTCAAATATGCAACCTAACTTTACACCTAAAGGAGTTAGTAAAAGAACAGCAAAGCTGAAAGCCAGCAGAAGGAAGGAAATAATAAAGATTAGAGATTAGAGCAGAAATAAATGATATAGAAAGTGAAAACAACAATAGAAAAGATCAATGAAACCAGAAGCCGGTTCTTTGAAAAAATAAAATTTGACAATAATGCAAAAAAATGTAGACACTCCATGCTCATGGACTGGAAAAACAAATATTGTTAAAATGTCATAAAACCAAAAAATCTACATATTTAATGCAATTCCTATCAAAATACCCACAGCATTTTTCACAGAGCTAGAATAAAAATCCTAAAATTTGTATGGAACCGCAAAGACCCTAAATAAACAAAGCAATCTTTGAAAAGAAGAGCAAAGCTGGAAGCATCACAATTCCAAACTTCAGGTTATATTACAAACCTATAGTAACCAAAATAGTATAGTACCGGCACAAAAACAGACACATAGATCAATGAAACAGAATAGGAAACTCAGAAAAGGACCCACAATTATATGGTCAATTAATCTTCGACAAAGCAGAAAAGACTATCCACTGGAGAAAAGGCAGTCTCTTTAACAAATGGTGCTGGGAAAACTGGACAGCAATATGCGAAGGAATGAAACTGGACAACTTTCTTACACCAGACACAAAAGTGAATTCAAATGGATTAAAGACCTATATGTAAGACCTGAAAAGGTAAAAATCCTAAAAGAGAACACAGGCAGTGACTTTTGACATTGGCCATAGCAACTTGTGTTGCTTGAGGCAAGGGAAACATAGATTTGTGTCTTGAGGCAAGGGAAACATAAAACTACTGGGACTACATCCAAATAGCAAGCTTTTGCACAATGAAGGAAACGGAAAAACTAATAGGCAGACTACGGAATGGGAGAAGATACTTGCAAAAGACATATCTGATAAAAGATTAATATCAAAATATATAAAGAACTCCTCAAACTCAACATTCAAAAAGCAAATAACCTAGTTTTTAAAAAGGGCAGAAGACATGAATAGGCATTTTTCCAAAGAAGACAAAGAGATGGCCAACAGAAACAAGACAATGTTCAAATCACTTATGATCAGGGAAATGCAAATCAAAACTGTAATGAGCGATCACTTCATACCTGTCAGAATGGCTAAAATCAAACAACAGGTATTGGAGAGGATGTGGAGAAAGGGGAATTCTCTTGCACTGCTGGTGGAAATGTAAGCTCCATGGCCACTGTGGAAAACAGTATGGAATTTCCTCAAGAAGTTAAAAATAGAAACATATATATATATATATATATATATATATATATATATATATATGTATATTCTATTTTTTAAACTATTTTATTTTATTTTTTAACTATTTTAACTTCTTTTTTAACTTCTATATACACATACATATATATGGATATATATGTACATATATATATACACATACATATATATATGGTATATTCATACAAAGAATGAAATCATGCCATTTGCAAGAACATGGATGGAGCTAAAGAGTATGATGCTAAGCAAACTAAGCAGAGAAAGAAAAATACCATATGATTTTACTTATCTGTGGAATTTATGAAAACAAATGAGCAAAGGGGAAAAAAGAAAGGCAAACCAAGAAACAGTCTCTTAGCTGTAGAGAACAAACTGATGGTTACCAGAAGGGAGGTGGGAGCGGGTAGGTGAAATAAGTGATGGCCATTAAGGAGGGCACGTGTAGTGCTGAGCACCAGGTGACGTATGGAATTGTGGAATCACTATCTTGTACACCTGAAATAAATATTACATTATGTTAACTACCTGGAATTTAAATAAAAAATAAAAATATAACTAGTAAAAAAAAAAAACTGTTCAAGTAGTAAAAGAAAACATTTTAACCCTTGAAATAGTCACTTTATTAACAATGGACAGGAGTTTAATAAAAAAAAAAAATACCACCTTGCAGGTGGCTTTCTCAAAGAGTCCACTCACAAGAGGACACATAAAAAACTGTGAATGTTGGAGTTTTAGATATTGAGATTCAACTATGGGGCAAGATTCTGGAAACTTTTTGACTTGTAGTAGCATATAATAAGAAAAATTGAGCCAGAAGTAGAAACTGTAATCAATTGAAGGGGCTATGAAAAAAGTAGATTTTTTTTAAGTGTTTACTGAAATGCTGTTTGCAAAAGTTTTTATTTGATGTTGTCAAATAAAAGGTTAACAGGAAGGGAAGAAAATGGGGAGGAAACAATTGCTGGCAGCTCCTGAAAACTGTCACATTTGTTTCTGTTTCTCTTATATCCCACATGGTTTTGTCCTGGGCATCTCCCATTACTCTAAAATGAAAAAGAAAAGATGTGCAGAATCCAAAGAAACTCATGCGGGTAACAAGACTCCAAAGTTGTTAAATCTGAAGTTTTCTACCACACACTGGTGTGGATGCAGCTGACATTTCATTAATACAGTGCAGCATTTCCTTGGTAAAGCTGTGTAAGTGGAATGTCAATGTGGTTACATTTTTGACTGAAATGAACAACAGTTTAGAAGAAAAGCTGTGGTAAATGTCATATCCTTAGACTGCCCTGTATAGACTTTGGTTAACATGTTCCTTTTTTGCCAGTGTTTAATTATAATGATATTACACAAGGTGGTTGAAGGGAATCTTTTCATGGGGGCTTTGACAGTCCCTCAGCCAGCAGAGCATTATGTGGTGGTTGAACTTTTGCAAAATTAACCGCTCAGTATGATTAGCACTGGATCTCTTGGGATACAGGCAAGGTCTTTATTTCATAATTCAAGGTGGATGTTAATAAGGAATGTTATTTTTGTACTGTTTATGATAATTTTGACTCTGAATGCAAAAAGAAAAGTTTTGCTACCTAGAAAACTAAGACAATACATTAGGGCCCTTCTGTTCTGTATTAATCTATTTTAAAAACAATGTATCTTTCCTAAGCATGACAAAATGTCAACATAAGAATCATATCAGGTCAACCTATGGTTATAAATGCTCATAAATAATTCCATAGATCACTCAAAAACTCTTTTCCAAAGTCATTGTGATGTTATTTGGCAGGATGAATTCTTTGCCTAAGGTTATATTTAAACATGAGATGTTATGCCCTGGTATTTATCAATCAATTCTAGTGAGGCTAGGGAAAAGGCAAGTCTGAGATTAAACATTGTTAAAGAATAATCTAAATATGGCCAATAAAGACTTGACTGTTTTTCTACATCATGAGTAATGAGAAAAACAATGTGATAAAGAGAAGTGGGAGGAGGTTTTTCTTATATGGAGTTTTCAGGTTTTTATAGAGAAAACAACACATTCTTTGACAGCTCATGTTTGATATTGTACAATCCAATCCAGGGATGATAAATCTGTGCGGACTTTTGGAGATCACCCAGGCTAAATCTTACATTAAGAATTAAAAAAAAAAAAGTTTACCATTAATTATCACCACAGATGAGAATTGTCCTACTTCAGATGAGAAGATTAGAATTCAAATCTCCAGGCTCTAATTGCAATCTATTCTCCATTATCCCATACTATCTGTTTCAATTTAAATTCAAAACAAGTGAAATGATGGACACTTAGACAGGACTGAAGATATTCATCCCTCTTTCATCACCTTCCCTTTGATATCCCCCAGTGAGATTAGGCCAACACATAAAGAGTGTTCTACAAACTTCCACGATCCTGTTATTATCACAATTTATTCACCAATGATCTCCCCCCATAAGATGAGGGCTACTCCAGTTTCTAAAATAGCCATAATAGGTCAGAAAGCTTCAGCATCTCCAAAAATTGTAGGGATTGGCATTATATCCTAGGGCATCTACCTTGGTTCTCTGTCTAGCACTATATATTTTGTAAACAGTATACCTCTCTCTCTTTGAAATCACTCTGCTCTAATCCATAAACTTATTGCATTTTAATATTGCATTTGAACAGTTTAATAACCTTTTATTTTCATGGATGCTTGTCTTACTAACACAGTGTATTAACCACTTCCCTCTTTTCTCCTCAAATCCCTCAAATCACAGGATTAACTTGTAGAATTAGAAATGCTTCACTTCTCTTGTGAGTTGCAAAGTAGCTGCCCTGATTACATTTGGTAAACAAAATGAGTAAATTGGCATTTTGGTGTTGTTTTTTAATGTCACTCATTTTGCAAAGCAGATCACGGTTTTGAATATATTGTATATAGCATATATCTGCAGATGGGGAGTGCTGTCATTAAGGTATACTGTGACAGAAAAAAATAATAGAAAAGATCGTTGAAGACAAAGTTTGATTCTGATTATTGAAATTGCTGTTCAATGTCTTTTTAAAAAAATTGAACTTAAATCCCTTTTAATTAGTCTGATAAAAGGAACCTTAATTAGGAACAAAGCCCACTTACCTGGAATCTTACTTGTATTGAGTGTTGTTAGTTCTGAGTGAAAGTAGCATGTAATCTGAATTTCTAGATATCATAGTGAGCTGCTTGTTTTCACACTCATCCCTATCCAACAAACCAGAACCAGTTTGTTCTTCAAAAACAGTTACTGACTTATAGTTAAAGGCAGCACAGCATAGTAGTTAAGAAAAATGTGACCTCTGCAATTAGACCACCTGAGTATATCTCTTGGGTCTGATATACTCTATCTTCACCTTGGACACAATAGCACAACTCCTCTTTGTGTCTTCCACATTGGGTTTTTGATAGGATAAAATGAGACAATGAATGTAAATTTCTTAGAATAGCACCTGGTCTCTGGAAAACCCTCAATAATTTTTTTTTCTTTTTTTTATTAATTTATTTATTTTCAGCATAACAGTATTCATTATTTTTTTTATCACACCCAGTGCTCCATGCAATCCGTGCCCTCTATAATACCCATCTCCTGGTACCCCAACCTCCCACCCCCCGCCACTTCAAACCCCTCAGATTGTTTTTCAGAGTCCATAGTCTCTCATGATTCACCTCCCCTTCCAATCTTCCCCAACTCCCTTCTCCTCTCTAACTCCCCATGTCCTCCATGCTTTTTGATGCTCCACAAATAAGTGAAACCATATGATAATTGACTCTCTCTGCTTGACTTATTTCACTCAGCATAATCTCTTCCAGTCCCGTCCATGTTGCTACAAAAGTTGGGTATTCATCCTTTCTGATGGAGGCATAATACTCCATAGTGTATATGCAGTAACCTCTTTGATATCAGCCACCACAAATTCTTTCAAGATATGTCTCCAAAGGCAAAGGAAACAAAAGTGAAAATAAACTTTTGGGACTTCATCAAAATCAAAAGCTTCTGCACAGCAAAGGAAACAGACAAAAAAACAAAGAGGCAACCCACGGAATGGGAGAAGATATTTGCAAATGACAGTACAGACAAAAGGTTGATATCCAGGATCTATAATGAACTCCTCAAACTCAACACACACACAAGAGGCAATCATATCAAAAAATGGGCAGAAGATATGAACAGACACTTCTCCAATCAAGACATACAAATGGCTATCAGACACATGAAAAAATGTTCATCATCACTAGCCCTCAGGGAGATTCAAATTAAAACCACATTGAGATATCACTTTACACCAGTCAGAATGGCCAAAATTAACAAGACAGGAAACAGCATGTGTTGGAGGGGATGTGGAGAAAGGGGAACCCTCTTACACTGTTGGTGGGAATGCAAGTTGGTGCAGCCTCTTTGGAGAACAGTGTGGAGATTCCTCAAGAAATTAAAAATAGAGCTTCCCTATGACCCTGCAATTGCACTCCTGGGTATTTACCCCAAAGATACAGATGTCGTGAAAAGAAGGGCCATCTGTACCCCAACGTTTATAGCAGCAATGGCCACGGTCACCAAATTATGGAAAGAACCAAGATGCCCTTCAATGGACGAATGGATAAGGAAAATGTGGTCCTGTTTTGTTTTCTTGTTCTTTATCACTCAGTGACCCCTCGCCTCTTGGAGTTAGAAAAAAAGTCCTCTGGCTTTTTCATTTCGCTGTGAGGAAATGAGGTCGGAGTATCTATGAGACTTGCCCAAGGTCATGGGAACTGCGTCTGGCTGAAGGTTCCCTCCACAGCGACCCAGGGGCAGACACAGCCACTGCTCTGGAAGCAGACACTGGAGCAGAAGTTGACACTGAGTCAACCCACTTCTCGGTGAGGTTGATACTCAGCAGTCATTGTGTGCCAGACACCGTGCCGGCTGCTTACATGTGTATTATTTAATGGGATTGTCTTGTTCCGTGCCAGACTTGTCCCAGCACTGGTCAACAGTAGTTGCTCCATAATGAGGGGTTTCTTCTTTGTCCTGGGACCTGGGCACTGTCTTCTTCCTCTCTCCTCTCTCCATCGCCCTCCAGCCCACAGTCCAGAGTTTATGGAAGGAAGGGATGATTCAGTGTGCAGACATTAGCTGGGCCACCGTGATGTTCCAGGCACCGTGTTCGGTGCTGCTTCCATGAATACGGGGCGGGGACCCCGAGGACAGAGGAGCCTACTGAGGGACGGGCGACCTGCGGGGCTCCTCTCTCCTTATGAGCCAGCTTCAAAAGGGCACCCTCAATAATTTTAATAGCTATTGTTATTTTAGCCTTGGAATTCTATGATTTTTTTGTTTTATTTATGTATTTTTAAAGTTTGTATTTTAACCCCAGTTCATTAATATATAATGTTATATTAGTTTTATGTGTGCAATATAGTGATTAAAATACTATAATTTTTTTTTAACAAAGAGCAGATCAAAAGTAGTAGACAAAGCACAGTTACAATCCTTTGAGGACTTTGTTTCCTCATGTTCTAGGATATAATTTACTGCAACTCCAAGTTCTACTAGAAGGTCAGAGGTCACTTAGTCTATAGCATCTGTGTACTGAATACAGCTTACAGAACAAATCCTGCCCACTGCTTGTTTTCATTAATAAAGTTTTATTGGAACACAGTGACACTCATTTGTTTATATATTATCTGTGGCTGGTTTTTGTTCAGCAATAGAATTGATTACTATATGTAATCAATATTCAGCAATAGAATTGGATAGTTTCATCACAGCCAGTCTGGCCTATAAAATCTAAAGTATTTATTATCTATCCCTTTATAGAATAAGTTGGATAAGCCTAGTTATAGCAGATGCAGTTATAGTTTTGGAAGATAAGTGAATTTTTTTTTTTTAAGATTTTATTTATTTATTTGACAGACGGAGATCACAAGTAGGCAGAGAGGCAGGCAGAGAGAAGAGGAAGCAGGCTCCCTGCAGAGCAGATCATGACCTGAGCTGAAGGCAGAGGCTTTAACCCACTGAGCCACCCAGTACCCCAGATAAATGAATTCTAAGAATAGGTTTTGTTGGGAAGAACCTCTTCAAATGTAACGCTAAAAATAAAGACAGACTTATCTTGAAAATGGTTCATAAAGAGTAAATTATCCCAAAGGCCACACTTATTTCTAGTAAAGCTTTACTGATTTACATACAATAAAATTCACTGTTTTAAGCATCATTGAATAATACATTCACATAATTATATATAGAATTTCACAACCATCTCCACAATTAAATTTTCAACCATTTCTTTCACCCTGAAAAATTCCCTTATATCTATTTGCATTCAAACCCTAGGCCCACCCCCAGCTTCAAGCAACTATTTAGCTCATTTATAGTTCCATAAGTTTGCTGTTTATGGACATTTCCTAAAAATGGAATCATATCATATTTCACCTTTTGTATCTGGCATCTTTCACTTAGGATAGTGCTTTTAAGGTTCATTCATGTAGAAGCATGATTAATGTTTTCTTCCTTTTGATTACTAAATAGTAATTCATCATACAGATATACAATGTTTCTTCTATTTACCAGTGATGGACATTTGCATTGTTTTCCATTTGGGGCTTTTATGGATAATGGTGTTCCTGCTTTTAACACTCACTAACAAGTTCTTGTGTTAAGAGGTATTTTCACATGTCTTTTGTAGATTCCTGTGGGTGGAAATGCTCATTGTCTGGTAAGTTGTTGCTTAAATTTTTAAGAAATTGCCTGTTTTACAAAGTGGCTATCCCATGTTGCATTCCCATGAGTGAGCTGTGGTGGTTTCAGTTTTCACATTTCTACCAACACTTGTTGTTATCTGCCTTTCTATTTTAACCATCCTAGTAGATATAAAATGGTATGTCCTTTTAATTTGTGTTTTCTTAATAGCAAGGAATGTTGTTTCTTATGCTTAATAACCATTTATAAATTGTCTTTGGTGAAATGTATACTCAAATCCTTTGCCCATGTTTAACTGGATTTTTGTCTTTTTCTTTTTTTTAAGATTAGAGATTCATTTATTTATTTAGAGTGTGTGTGTGGAGGCACAAGTTCAGGGAGGGGCAGAGGGGAAGGAAGAGAGAGAATCTCAAGCTGACTCCATGCTGAGAGCCCAGAGCCTGAGGCAAGAATTGATTCCATGACCCTGAGATCATGACCTCAGCCAAAATCAAAAGTGGGGCACATTACCAAAAGTCACCCAGGTGTCCCTGGATTTTTATCTTTTTATTATAAAATTATCAGAGTTTTATACATTGTAGATACAAATATTTTATCTGATGTGTGGCCTTGTGTTTTACCAACTGGTATCTTCGAATCACAGACAGACCAAAGTAGCGTTAATCTTTCTGACCCTTGATAGCTGTGATGCCTTGTAGTGGATGAGGTGTAGACTTTGTAGTCAGAGAGTCCTGGGTTCAGTAACTGCTGTTACTAGCCATGGCTGGGTTGAGGCTCAAAATTTTAACTTTTTTCTCTGTAAAGTAGGATTAATAGCACAAACTTCATGTGAGAAACGAATGAGCAAGTTCATGTCAGTGATTTTCTTTGAAGTGAATACATAAAACCCACTTCCTACTCTCTAATACTTTATTCTCTTTGGGAGAGAGAGGTATTTAAATAGAGAATGTCATCCTATGATAGGGGCTATTTTAGAGGTATTGAGAGGGTCCTACTGATACAAGAGGCAAGAAAGTTGATCCAGGTGAGGGAGGGTGGTCAGAAAGTGCTTCTTGGGGGTCTGATACTAAGCAGTGTTAAATGTTGGAAAGAAGGGAACCAGGAGGTGTGTGTATTTAAAGCTGACTCCACTGCGTGTTTAGTTTTGTGGGTATTTAAAAAATAATATCTTCTTTGTGTTTCAGTCCTAAATAAATATTTTAGAGAAGCTTTATAAGAAAATTTTCTTAGAGAATATTTGTTTTTCATCCACTGATGAAGATATGCCATTTATGTTGAGGCCATTATAGGAAATGAGGATTGTTTGTTGGTCAGTTGTAATAAGACTGCTGAATTATTTGATAATCAGATTCAGAATCATTTCTGAAGGATTTGGAAAAAGGGTTAGATTGTAATTATGTATAAAAGATGATCCAGAGGCACCTGGTTGGCTCAGTCGTTAAGCATCTGTCTTCTGCTCAGGTCATGATCCCGGGGTCCTGGGATCAAACCCCTCATCGGGCTTCCTGCTCAGCGGGAAGCCTGCTCCTCCCTCTCCCACTCCCCCTGCTTGTGTTCCCTCTCACGCTGTCTCTCTCTCTGTGTCAAATAAATAAATACAATAAAAAAATAAAAATAAGAAAATATGATCCAGAGTAATCCAATTCCCACTCTTTTCTATTTCATTACAATGATATAGTACTATAAAAACAACTGACTTCTTTGTGCAATGAGCAGAGGGGGAAAACATGTTACTTTTGTCAATTTGAAAGCTGAGAGACTGTGAAAGGCATATTAACTTTTTTTAGGCCACCTGACAACCACCAAATGTTGTTAATGAAGCTTCAAAGCAGTCTAGTTGTTCATGAATTTCATATTAAATTGATAGCAAAACGAAACTGTGATATTCAAGATACGGTGGGAAATGCCCGATGTCATTCAGTGCCCTTTTCTTATTCCAAACCTTTATTAAGAACCTGTCTTCAAAGTATCTTTCAGTTGGGTTTAATGTCAAGATGAGGACAAATATTACACAAAATAAGGATAGAAGATGAAGGGAATTCAAGGTCTTGGAGAGGTGAAAAAAAGGGGAGTAGCAAAAAAGTCAGAGAGAACAGGCAAAAAGATCATGCAGGGTATGGAATGTCTACACTGTTTCCTTCCCAGTGATTTCTCAGGAGTGACAGAAGCAGTTCGTATCTTTTTTTTTTTTTTTTTTAAAGATTTTATTTATTTCTTTGTCAGAGAAAGAGAGAGAGAGAGAAAGAGCACAAGCAGGGGGAGCTGGCACCTCCCTGAGCTGAAAGTCCAGTCCTGGGACTGGATTCCAGGATCCTGGGATCATGACCTGAGCCAAAGGCAGATGCTTAATCAACTGAGCCACCCAGGCGCCCCAGCAATTCATATCTTGGTCTGTCTTACTCTCTCTCAGGACAATCTGAAATGTATGTACAGAAATAGTGTCACCCATGGGACCATCAGGAAGGGTGAAATGAGAAGTGATGTTCAATGGAGATTTATCAATCACTGATGCACGCAGAAGCAAAACAAAACAAAAACCACTGATAATGTTTGAAAACCACATGCTGTCAGATGTGGAAGAGAGAGAGTTCCAAATAAGTTTTGAATTCATGAGCTCTTTACTCCCTCCTCAGTGCTAAGTAATAGTATACAGGAGCAGAGGCAGTGCTGTCTTCCTGAAGCGATTTCCAAATAAGCCAAGAGTATTATCATGAGCTAGAAAAAGGGTTAGAATAGAGAATGAGAATCAGAAAGAAGGCAGAGTGGAAAAAGCATAGTTAGCAGTAGAAAATGAAAAAAAAAAAAAAAAAAAAGGAGTTGGCTAGGGGGAAACAACTATAAAGGTCTATAGGCAACTGAGATTTCACCGGGCAATACAGCATAAAGCACAGCTTTGACAAGTATCAGTTTAATTTGTTCTTGAATCAAAGTATGTTTTCCTGTCACTTATTTCTATGGATCAAATGAACTGGATAATTTCTTGAGTTTCAGTGTGGGGCGTACGGAAACATTTAGATTCAAGCGTGTGAGCCATATTGGAAAATAATGATTGGTAGGAAAACTTGTATTTGAGCCATGAACGATGGATGAGGATGTGAGTTAAAACAGCCACATAAGAGGCGATTTGCATAGACTGGGGAGGCGTAATAAATGGACTGTTTGTCTTTCACGATCCAGTTCAAAGACCTTCTCCTGATACCCTGATCAGAATTAATCATCCTTCCTCTTCACTTCCATTGTCCCTCTATTAGAACATTTATTTCATGTTCATGTTATTATTATTTACATGCTATGTTTATTACATTTTAATTATAATGTCCTTGAGGACAGGACCTAGGTTTGACTGTGTTTTGTTGCTTCCAGTCCCTGATCCCCATACACACACACACACACACACACACACACACACATACCCACCTTTCACCTAGGATACAGGGCATCGTAACATGCACATTATCAGTAACATGGACTCTGAGCAGAGAAAGACCCAAAATTCAGAGTTTAGATCACCATGTGAAAACTAGGCTCATCTTAGACCGTGACTTGGCCTTTTTAATTCTGCGTATTCTCCTGTAAAATGAGAGAATAATTGCAGTGTGACTGGGTTGTTGTAGAGTGAAATGAGATGTGTGTGTCCTACCTCTGTTGGCTGGAATAGGAATACAACTTGAAATCTCTTAAGCAAATGTATGTGGAGGTGGTGAGAGTGAGGTTTGGCAACGGGACTGGAATTAGGACAGCTCACACATCACAGGACTCTAGAGTCCAGAGAACCTCATGAGTCTTCAGGTATTTCTGAGCTCATCTCCAATGGAACTGCGTCCATGGGCTCCTAATTTCCACATCTTTTTAAAAAATGACAACTGGGCTCCCAAAAGAAGAATCTGTCTTCCCTTCAACTCTAGCAGAAAAATCCCAGGGAAGGACTTTATTGTCTTTCTTTCTGTGTCATGGACCCACTTCTGACTATCATTGGAAAGTTACCAGAAAGAGAGAGGAGAGATTTTTGGGCAGGCAAAAGCCAGTAACTACCAGTTGTACCCCATAAGAAATGCTTCACACAATGCTTACACATAACAAATGCTTAATAAGTAATGTATCTTTAAAAAAAATATTTTTTGTGAGCCAATGAATTCTTTATAAAGAATAATTCTCCTCTCTATAGTGGCTTGCCCAGTAAGAAACTATTACATGAGTAAGTGTCTGTGGCCATAGGGTTAAAAAAAAAAAATCATCTGGATTATTATAACATCTATCTTCCCTATATCAGTAAATTGCACATTCCACCCAAAGCAGAAGTTGATTTCTCTTCAGACTAGATAATGACCCTGCCCATGTATCTCCATTTCTGAGGATATAATCCTAGACAAAGCCACTGACATCTCTCAATGGATCACTGAAATAACCCTCTGATTAATTCTCCACTTCTACTTTTGTCCTCTTAGATGCTGCTTCCTCCACAGCAACTGAAGTTTCTCTTAAAAGAGTAAAACTCCCCGACAATTATTCTTCCAATTCCAGATAGTGTTCTCACGGCAATGAGAATCTGGTCTAAACTCCTAACCCTGCTCAACATCCCTTCTCTGTCCAGCCTAACCTCCCTCTGCACCCCTGTCATTATTATGCATATGTCCTTGCGTTCAGACTTCACTAGGTCCATCAGGGAGCCAACATCCTCCCAGCTCAAGCTGTTGACTCTGTTTTTCTCTCCAGAATGTTCTTCTTCCAGAATTTTGTATGATTGCCTCCCTTGCATTTCTTCAGATCTCTAATGAAATGCATTATCATAACAAAGTGCCTTCTCTAATATCCTTGGCTGGTGTAGCATGCCTCCACCTCATTTCCCAGTCCTTCCAGCTAGAATACAAACTCCAAACAGGTAAGATTTATAGCTCTCTCATTCATTACTTTATCCCTAGGGTTTAACCTATGGAAGGAACTTGATAATTACATGCTGGTGATAGACAAAGTATGCTTTGAGTACAAAACAAGAGAATTAACGGCTCAAAATTCCCATGGTTATGTTAATACTTGATTAAGGCACAGTCTCTGTAAGGGCTTTGTTAAAAGGCTGGATGCTTACTTAGAGATGATATGGTATATTGTCATTTGCACTCTACTGAGATGTGAGTGGTTTTGTGGGCAGGGTGTGTGTGGTCATCTAATAAGATCCTGAGGGAATGGAACCCAAATTAGATATTTTTGAAGAAAAGCAGAGAAATAAATGTCAGATACATATAGGAACCTGCTTGGATTTCTTATATGGGAATTTGTACAAGGAACAAATACAGTGTAAAAAACCACTACGCTTTTGAGAAAGGGTAGGAAGTATTTAAGGCCAGCTTTTTTCTTAATTCTGCAAAGATGCAGCCATAGGAATGGCAGAAAAATGCCATGCTTTGAGTCAGTATGCCAGAAGGGGCAGTCATCAGTTTGTTAGGTTAACTTAGGCAAATCCTCCCACCACTGAGCTTTGGTTTTTGTCTCTGAAATGAGGGTTGGCTTAATGACTTGTAGAGGCTTTCCTGCTTTAACTTTATATAAGCCTATAGACTACATCACATGAGCCTTCCTCAAATGTAAAGGAGGGGTTTACAAAGCCTCAGAGAGCTTCCTTAAAGTCTGCAGGGAGAGGATACAAAGGAAAATATATCAATTGCCAAGACAACCTCTCCAAGATACAAACTAGGATGTATATCACAGTAACCACTATGGGCCTGTCCTGCTTAATTTTGTCAGCTCTGGAGGGGATGAATGAGGGCTATTAAGATGGAGCCAGGTGTGTGTGTGTGTGTGTGTGTGTACTTTTGTTTTTTCACCCACGTATTTTTTTTTTCATTTATTATTATTATTTTTTAATTTTTTCAATTTATTTATTTTCAGAAAAACAGTATTCATTATTTTTTCACCACACCCAGTGCTCCATGCAATCCATGCCCTCTAGAATACCCACCACCTGGTACCCCAACCTCCCACCCCCCCGCCACTTCAAACCCCTCAGATTGTTTTTCAGAGTCCATAGTCTCTCGTGATTCACCTCCCCTTCCAATTTACCCCAACTCCCTTCTCCTAACACCGTTGTACTCCATGATATTTGTTATGCTCCACAAATAAGTGAAACCATATGATAATTGACTCTCTCTGCTTGACTTATTTCACTCAGCATAATCTCTTCCAGTCCCATCCATGTTGCTACAAAAGTTGGGTGTTCATCCTTTCTTTTTTTTTAAAAGATTTTATTTATTTATTTGACAGAGAGAAATCACAAGTAGACGGAGAGGCAGGCAGAGAGAGAGAGAGAGGGAAGCAGGCTCCCTGCTGAGCAGAGAGCCCGATGTGGGACTCGATCCCAGGACCCTGAGATCATGACCGAGCCGAAGGCAGTGGCTTAACCCACTGAGCCACCCAGGCGCCCCGCATCCTTTCTGATGGAGGCATAATACTCCATAGTGTATATGGACCACATTCCTTATCCATTCGTCCGTTGAAGGGCATCTTTGTTCTTTCCATAGTTTGGCGACCGTGGCCATTGCTGCTATAAACATTGGGGTACAGATGGCCCTTCTTTTCACGACATCTGTATCGTTGGGGTAAATACCCAGGAGTGCAATGGCAGGGTCATAGGGAAGCTCTATTTTTAATTTCTTGAGGAATCTTCACACTGTTCTCCAAAGAGGCTGCACCAACTTGCATTCCCACCAACAGTGTAAGAGGGTTCCCCTTTCTCCACATCCCCTCCAACACATGTTGTTTCCTGTTTTGTTAATTTTGGCCATTCTGACTGGTGTAAGGTGGAGTCTCAATGTGGTTTTAATTTGAATCTCCCTGAGGGCTAATGATGATGAACATTTTTTCATGTGTCTGATAGCCATTTGTATGTCTTGATTGGAGAAGTGTCTGTTCATATCTTCTGCCCATTTTTTGATATGTTTGCCTGTTTCATGTGTGTTGAGTTTGAGGAGTTCATTATAGATCCTGGATATCAACCTTTTGTCTGTACTGTCATTTGCAAATATCTTCTCCCATTCCATGGGTTACCTCTTTGGTTTTTTTGACTGTTTCCTTTGCTGTGCAGAAGCTTTTGATTTTGAAGAAGTCCCAAAAGTTTATTTTTGCTTTTGTTTCCTTTGCCTTTGGAGACATATCTTGAAAGAAGTTGCTGTGGCTGATAATGAAGAGATTACTGCCTATGTTCTCCTCTAGGATTCTGATGGATTCCTGTCTCACGTTGAGGTCTTTTATCCATTTTGAGTTTATCTTTGTGTACGGTGTAAAAGAATGGTCAAGTTTCATTCTTCTACATATAGCTGTCCAGTTTTCCCAGCACCATTTATTGAAGAGACTGTCTTTTTTCCACTGTATATTTTTTCCTGTTTTATTGAAGATTAATTGACCATAGAGTTGAGGGTCCATATCTGGGCTCTCTACTCTGTTCCACTGGTCTATGTGTCTGTTTTTATGCCAGTACCATGCTGTCTTGGTGATCACAGCTTTGTAATAAAGCTTGCAATCAGATAACATGATGCCCCCAGCTTTATTTTTGTTTTTCAACATTTCCTTAGCGATTTGGGGTCTCTTCTGATTCCATACAAATTTTAGGATTATTTGCTCCAGCTCTTTGAAGAATACCGGTGGAATTTTGATCAGAATGGCATTAAAAGTATAGATTGCTCTAGGCAGTGTAGACATTTTAACAATGTTTATTCTTCCCATCCAAGAGCTTGGAATGGTCTTCCATCTTTTTGTGTCTTCTTCAATTTCTTTCTTGAGTGTTCTGTAGTTCCTCGAGTACAGATCCTTTACCTCTTTGGTTAGGTTTATTCCCAGGTATCTTATGGTTCTTGGTGCTATAGTAAATGGAATCAATTCTCTAATTTCCCTTTCTGTATTTTCATTGTTAATGTATAAGAAAGCCACTGATTTCTGCACATTGTTTTTGTATCCTGCCACGTTGCTGAATTGCTGTATGAGTTCTAGTAGTTTGGGGGTGGAGTCTTTTGGGTTTTCCATATAAAGAATCATGTCATCTGTGAAGAGAGAGAGTTTGACTTCTTCATTACCAATTTGGATACCTTTTATTTCTCTTTGTTTTCTGATTGCTGTTGCTAGGACTTCTAATACTATGTTGAACAAGAGTGGTGAAAGTGGGCATCCTTGTCTTGTTCCTGATCTCAACGGGAAGGCTGCAAGCTTTTTCCCATTGAGGATGATATTTGCTGTGCGTCTTTCATAGATAGATTTGATGAGGTTCAGGAATGTTCCCTCTATCCCTATACTTTGAAGCATTTTAATCAGGAACGAATGCTGGATTTTGTCAAATGCTTTTTCTGCATCAATTGAGAGGACCATGTGGTTCTTCTCTCTTCTCATATTAATTTGTTGTATCACATTGTTTGATTTGCGAATGTTGAACCATTCTTGTAGCCCAGGGATGAATCCCACCTGATCATGGTGGATAATCTTTTTAATGTGCTGTTGGATCCTGTTGGCTAGGATCTTGTTGAGAATCTTAGCATCCATATTTATCAGTGATATTGGTCTAAAATTCTCCTTTTTGGTAGGGTCTTTGCCTGGTTTGGGGATCAGGGTAATGCTGGCTTCATAGAAAGATTCTGGAAGTTTTCATTTATTATTAATACCAATTTAACCTACTTTGAAAATTAACAAAAAAGAACGCCTATTTTATTTTCAAGTCTTTGAAAATATTTTTATGTTGACAATGATATCATGACATAGCTCCAAAGATCTATTAGGATGGGGCTGCTGAATCTTTGTCTTGTTTGCGGCATTACATCTTAATGTAGGTTAAAGAGTCTACCTCAGACCTAAAAAGAGAAAAAAAAAGTAAAAGAAGTTGCATGCTTGATCCTTATTTCTTTGTTCTGATACGCTTTGGGTATACCAAAGCAATGACTGATTTTTCAGAGTGAACTCTGATATGACCCAGCATTTAGGAGAACAGGATCTATCCACAAGATCTTAGGTTAGATTTTAATGGCCAGTGCCTGGGTCTCAAAAGCAAAATGAGAGATTGCCTCTTTGAAGGATAATTCCACAGATAGAAGGATTCTGTTTTATCTATCATGAAATGAAATGAAGCTTGCTATTGGAAATAGGTCCTCATAAAGACTACTGACCACACAGGTTTTGAGAGTATTAGAAGTGGACATTGTAAAATTCCATTGTTATTGGAAATGTTTCATCTTTACCATTTACATCATGGAACAGAACTAGGAAAAGGCAGGAGGTGGTGGCCTTTTCCTTACACAATTTGTAAATCTCCTTGTGCTTTTACTCCTGTGTAGCCATTTTCCAGAAGAAGATGGTAGGTATGTAATGTTTCTAGGTACACAAGATTAGAAATGGAAAAGCTGTGTTTGCTTAATATCTAAGGAGATCCCTATTTTTCCTGCATATGTAGGATGTATTGTTTTACAGAAATGCATAAAATCTTCAATCTTCTCTAAAAACAGTAGAAACACAAACACTCACACATTTTATCTGGTCAGAGGAAAACAGTACCAAAGGAATGTCCTGCCAAGTGAAATGCAAGGAGTCTTACAGGAATATTATTGAATGTGATGGGCATAAGGAGAGAAGAAATTCACTCAGATTCAAGTGATTTAGAAAGAGTTCTTCAAAAAGTTGAGTTTGGAAAAAGTAGGGTTGAACAATTAATGTATGGACTTTGGGTGAGGAACAAATACAAAGGTAAGAAAGCACAGGACTCTGGAAGCTCCAAGCAGTTTGAAGTGATAAAGATATGTGTACATGAAAATGTGGCTAAATTTGAAACTGGAATAGGTGAGAATAGACCAACGGGACTTGGAATTATTCATTTGACTTCAAGAGTACATACCCTTTATTTCAGAATTCACTGCTTCACCAACGCAAGGATCTATTAAAATCCTATACCTTTAATAAAGCCTTTCCTGCTATTGTACCTCATAATGACGTCTCCTTATTAAGATACCCTTATAATTTTACATAGATTTTTGCCTTAATTACAATTCATCTTGTCTCAATTTCTGACTGTTGGCTCTGGGTTCATTATATATCTCTCAAGAAATTCAGAACACCTTGAGACCTAATATTATATTTAAAAAATAGTCTCTTACAGTTTCAGGTACAAAGATAGCATTTAATGAACACATTGCTGATTATATACTGTGAAAGAAAAAAAAAATCATACTCCCAAATTGAAACCATGACAGTCACAACCTCATGGGTTTTGCTTAACCTATAGGACAGATATTGATCCTGTCTGACCACAAGAACAGAACTTGCATAAAGGGTTTACTTTCTGAACACTTCAGTCATATTCACTTGGCTGTGTGGTCAAAAATCCATATTAGTGGAGTGCCAGCAATGCATCAAATGTGCTGTTAATTTCACTCACAGCAGAGGTTCTGCACTTTGATGAGGACCACTTAAATTTAATAGAGAAGCAAGCTGCCCCATGCCTGTTCTAAAACTAGAAAGTGACCCAGTAGGCAGGAGACAGATTTATGTGACATGCCCAGAATGTAATGTGTGCCTCTTGGCCCACAGAGCAAAATTTTGGCTAAAACTCTAGGAGGTGAAATGGCAGTCTGAGGACGGGATCTCTAGGGTAATGTGCAAGATTAAATAGGCTTGGTTCTTTCATACGTAGTCCAGAAAAAAGGATGACCCTCATATTTGAAAGCCTAGAAAGGTATAAAAAAAAAAAAATTCATCCAAGAAAGCAGCCATATAGAGACACCAAGGCTATGAGGGGACCTGGAGGGAATATACAGGCTGCCAAGACAATGGCAGAAATGGCTGCCAGAGAGTCAGATGCTATGGCTGTAGAGATACTATGCTATGGCTAGGCATGTGGAGCCTACCTTAGAAGTTCAAAGAGGAACAGCAATGACAGAACTAACTCTCTGGGGAACACAAGAGCTAGATTATCTATAATTTATAGGACTTTAAAGACAACCTTTGATTTTGAGGGGATACACAAGGAATGATGTTGCTTCTGTAAGAGAACTTGCCTTAGAGCATAGGTGCTGTGGATTTCTCTGGAAAGGAGCATAAAGATTGAAGTGGAGACAGAGGGAGCTAATCATGAATGCTCTTGATTAGGAAAATTCTGATCATATGTGAGCCAAGCCATGGCAATGTAAGCATAACTCTAAAGGTCAAAAGCCTAATCAGTTCAGTGGAATTATAACAACTTTAGCAGGATTTCGAACCACCCTAACTACTTGAACAACAGACTTCCCAGTAGATTGTGGGGAAGCTTAGGAAGTATTTTGTCAGAGTCTACACAGCAGCTGTTGAAATGTTTGTGCCCATATGACAGCAGAGTAAGAATAAAGGATGATGACTGGAACTTTGTCTCAGATCAAAACTTCTGAGTAGATTCCCCCAGCATCGTATTAGGGCTTGTATACACATAAAATATCTGGATTTTATATATGCATGTGTGTGTATTTAATATATTTATATAAATCCATATTGTGGATTGATTCATTTATTTACTCAGTAAATATTGGGTTCATACTATGTATCAGGTCTTGATCTGAATGTCGAGGATACAAAAATAGACAAGTTTCTGTCCTCATTGAATTTACATTTTAGTGGAGGGAGGAAAATATAAAACTAAGTAAGAAAACATATTCCAGGAGTCTTTAGACTAAAAAGCAAAACAAAATAGGGGAAAAGGAAGGTCATAATGGAGGTACAGTTTTAAATGCAGTGTCCACGGAATGTCTTAATAAGATGGTAACATTTGATAAAAGACATGAAGGAGGTAAATGAGTGAGCCATAAGGTTCCTGGGAAGAAAGAACATTTAAAGTATAGAGAACAGTAAGTGTAGATGTCCTGATGTTGCTGTGTCTAAGAGTTCCAGGAGTAGTGAAAAGAGTAGCATCTATTGCTGGAATAGGTGAGGGGATGAGGAATAGAAGGCAATGGAGACCTAATTAGAGGCTGTGAAAGTGAGAACCTTGCCTGGCACTCCAAGAAGATGAGAATCCAGGGGAAAGTTTGGTGAAAAAGAGGCACGTGATCAGTCTTAGGGTTAGAAAACATCATTCTGGCTACTGTAATTAAAACTGAATGGGGGGTGCGCCTGGGTGGCTCAGTGGGGTAAGCCTCTACCTTTGGCTCAGGTCATGGTCTCAGGGTCCTGGGATAGAGCCCCGCATCGGGCTCTCTGCTCAGCAGGGAGCCTGCTTCCTCCTCTCTCTCTTCCTGCCTCTCTGCCAACTTGTGATCTCTCTCTGTGTCAAATAAATAAATAAAATCTTTAAAACTGAATGGGGCCAGGACAGAATAAAGAGTCTAGTTAGGAGGCACTTGAAATAATTTAGATAGAGGATAATCATGGCTTGAACCAAGATTGGAGTGGTGGATCTATTGCTATATTAGCACTGTTCAGTCAACTAGCTCTTACTGAGTATTCTTTAAATCCATAGGAGTTATATAAATAAATAAACTAGTAATATTATAACTGTTTTCTTTATATGTCATAACAGAGCTAAAATTATAATAAAGTTATTCACTTTAAAAAGTGACTTTTAAAAGGAATCAGCTCTTTGAGTAGATAAACTAATCAATATACTGAACAAATTGATTTTGTTAGCAACGGTCATTAACCTTCAAATTACACATGTTCCTCACTTCAAGATGCAGTATTTAAAAGTTATTATGAAATCCTAATGGTGGTATATAGAACTGTAGCAGAAACATTGAAACACATGCAACTAAATAGTTTAGAAAGTCTTTATAGGTAGAAGGATTGCATTGAAAATTCTTAAAATGTAAATAAACCAGTTAATTTTATTTTATCCCTAAATCTGGATTTTCACATTTTTTTGGAAATATGTATTATATATTATATGCTGCTTATATATGATATTACATTCATGATAATCTTGAAGATTTTTCAAAAGCTCTAGTAACATACCACAATAAAAACTAAAATGATAAATAATTTGGTTCTGATATCTTGCTGTTACTCACCAGTTATGTGACGTAAGCAAATTACTTAATAACTCAGGGCTTTAGTTTCTTCATCTGTAAGATAGAGTTCTTTTAAAGACAAATTATTGATGTGAAAACAGTTTGAAAGTGTATATATATACATTGTATATAAATCATCAGACAATATTCCATAATTCCATAATACATCCCTTTTTTGGTGTCATCTTATCCCTTTATGGTATGCCTTCCAATTTTTAAGAGAGCAGTTCTAACTTAAATGAATTATGAAACATTCAGGGATGGCCAATATAATACATATTTCCATTGCCAACTCTTTTTCTTAATGTAGAAATGTGAGAACTTCATTTATACAAAAAAAAAAAAAATCCTGAGGGAAATAAGAGCATTTTCTCAATCTCAACACTGCTCTAAATAGAAGGATGGATAGAGCTCTTCCATCCAAATTGACTATACAACTGGGGAAGGATTATGATATTGCATAGAAAAGGAGGAAAAGACACTCACTTGGGTTATGGATTTTTACTTTGAATAGTTTATGTTAGCCATGCAAGAGGTATTTAGAAACCTGAAAGTTATTAAAGAGGTCATACCACTATGTACAGTGAAAACATTATTGCTAAAAAAAATATGCCACTTATTTTCCTTTCTTTTTAAAAAACTTTTAAAAGAAAAAAAAATCAAATAAATAGAAAGAGAACAATGATCTACAGTGAGAGCCATCACAGAACTACTTTAATGATATACAATCTGTTAGCTATCTGAAGACTGTAAACAGACTAATATTTCGAGAAGCATAGGATGAATCACCCATTTAGAAGCATTGAAGAGAAAATGAAGGAGCTATGAGTGAGTTGTGAAGCAATGAATAAGGATGTATTACACCACAGGAAGCCATCAATATTTGTTTATTATGTCAAGATGAGGAATAAATCTGTTAGCTAATTTGTATTCTCCACAGTTAATTCCAGTGTTCCTGCTTGAGCATTTTTGTTTCAGAATGAGTGTTGCACAGCTGTTTAATGGTGCCATCAAGAATTCAGAAAGTCATGGTCCCTTGGAAAGACATTGCAAAATATGATATCAAATCACAAATGATGAAACACCATTTCCTTCAGACTGTACTCCTCTTCGGCATTCACCTGTACTTTCTCTCTCTCTGTCTCTCTCTGTCTCCCTCCTCCCTCCCCCATCCTCCATCTTTCTCACTTATAATTTGACCTAACATTTTCTCCAGTTGTAAAAATAAGTCTCCTCAGACAAAAAGCAAAGTAACTACTAGTATAAATGGTAGAGTAGAACATTTTTCTTTTGCAATTGCAAGCTTCTTTAAAATGTTTTTAAGTTTAGCAATGATGGCAGTATAATTCAAATCAGAAATTAAACAGTTCCGTGTGCAGAAAGACCTATAGTTACAAATTTCTCTTAGGTAACAGTAATGATATTATAGCTTATGTATCCACATAGCTTATATATACACAGAAAGTGGTAGGTTTTTTTTTAAAGGAATATTTGTTCCTTTAAGGTAACATTTTAAATAATATTTATTACTTTCTAGATATTAGAAAACAATACTGTTAATCTTTTTGTGTTCTATAATGCCACATTCCTTCCATTCTTTTCAGATTTTGCTTTCCTACAAACATGATCTAAACTCGTTACCTTCTCTAGCTTAAAGGAAAATTTAATCTTTAAGCCAGCTTGAAATTATGACAGGAAAGTCACAAACTAAACTTATACCTCTGAATTCTCCTTAAGTAAGGCTGAGATTTCACAGCAGTTTCACAGAAGGTTCCAGATGAGAATCCTGCTCTAGTGATTATAATCTCCTGCATGCACTCATTATAGGTTTAAAGGCTGAGATACGACAACCTTACTTGTGTGAATTCTTTCTTTTTTTATGATAAACCAGTGAATAAATTACTGTCCACCTATCAATGGTTTCAAAGTCTTTGAAAGTTAATAAATAATATAGAGGACAATAGAATGCAAATTTTATATTCTCCATCCCCTCCAAAAAATTATTAAATCAACTATATGCAATTTCGAATTAACATGGTCACATTCCTAAGTTTGCAAACCAGTCATTAAAAGCTTGTCTTATCTTTAAACATGAATTTTGGTGTAGGGTAATTTTTTTCTTCCTCACGAATACATATGATGACGAAGTTTCTTCTTTCCATTAGTGATTGTTTTTATGCCCTTGATTGTTATAGTAAATCCAATAATATTTGTAAAAAGTGATTTCTCTTTGTAAAAAAAATTATTTTTTCCAAATTGTATTTAACCTACCTATAAAGACTTATGTCTTTGCACATATATGTATGCAGTGTATATATGTAATAAGGATAGGATAACATATATTTGTATTTATAAAATATCAAACACTGATTAAAATTTAAAATTTAATCAGTCATGTTGATATTTTCTTGCTTGATTTGAACATCTGGTCATTTGACAAGATACAGGGATGAATGGGATATATTTTAAAATTTTTAGACATGACTAGCTCCATTTGCAGAATAAGGAAAATATAACATCATATAATAGTGTGTATTCTCTAGATGTTAAATATTGCTACTTCAAGACAGAGATAATTTTTCCCAGTTATAATTTATAACTTGCTGAAAATATAAAGTTCATCTCTCTGGAGTTTTGGGGGTTTTTTTTTGGAGGGGAAGGTAATAAAAGGAACATTTTTATGAATTGCTCAGTTGAGAAAACAGACAACACACTTCATTCCATAAGTCTCTAAAATGTGCCAGCAACCAAATAAAAATCCCAATTGTTTGTTCACTAGAGATTTATAAAGGTCTTCAGGATAGAACTCATTTCAGAAGCATTCCTATGAATGTGAGGAAGGTCATAAAGGTTTTGTATTAATGCTCACTACTTGTTTTTCATTAATCATCTGGTTCTATAATTTCTAGTTTTCAGCACCATGAAGTTAATTCCTGATTTACTTGGAGGGACTAAAGTTATATGTCTTAGAAAACTGCACATCTGAGGCAAATGATGAAATGTGTAATTAAAAGTGAAATAACATACTTTGCAGAAAGTTGCATGCTGTAAATTTGTTTGTCATACAAGGATTTAAGCAACTTTCTTTTCCCTAAAAACATTATTGTTAGAATTTTCCATTCTAGCCACACAGGCTTAGAGAAAGGTTTATGTACTTTATTTGTTCTGAAAAAAAAAAAAAAAAAAAAGTCAGGATCTTCTGTCAACCAACTGTACATATCAACAACCAACTGTACCTTAAGGCTGACTGATGTAACTTGTTCGTGCTATATCATTCGTGATGATGCAGTTACATAATTTGTTTTATATTTGCTTCCCTAGAGCTACTCAGGCATGGTTTCTTTGCAGGCTTCAGGTATGTACTGAGCAGAAGGTATAGCAGAACTCAGAGAGGAGAGAGTCAAATGCATTATAAAGACACACTGTGTGTGTAGTAGCAGCTCTCAGGAAGCAATTCTTCTGAGAGTCAAGGTAATTCTTTGTTTGTGAACTCCGGCACCTATTTAAGATCCAGGAGGTGGAAGGATATTTGCTCATTTGTAGCTTTGGAGGGAAGGAGCCTGCACTTCTCTTAGCTCTGACTTTCCCAGTGCAGCTCGATAGTGTATACCTGCTTAGCTAGGAGGTGGGGAAAAGAGAAAGGAAAACATGAGAAAAAATTTAGTTTTATCAAGGGAAGTACAGAGAATCAAGAACTAATTGATTCTTAGTAAAGATATGTTGTGAAAGCTAACACAGTGGTTATGAAGTCAAAGGATCACTGGGGGAAGTACTGGACAAGAATTTTAAAAACCTTATATAATGGTTCTTAACATATTTATACTCACTGACAATTCTGAGGATTATTAATAGTCTAAATCAGCAAAGTGACTTCCATCTGTATTACTTAATGAGAGAAGAATGAAAACTTTTGAAGTAGCTTTACTAGAACATCATTTAATATTTACAATGCTATACTGCTGTTGATATTTCAAATTCAGTAATTGATGACTATTCACTGAGCCTCTACTTCACAGTTCCCAGATACTCTGCCAGGGATTGGAGATACAGTAATTGTACTTGTAGTCCTGCAAAAGAGGTGGAATTAAGTATGATTCTGTGTGACATGATAAAGAAGAGAAATATCAGTATTGATTAATTTTTTTAATTATGGAAACTTTCAAATGAACACAAAAATAGAATACCAAGTTAAACACCAAGGTATCCAATACCCAGCTCCTTCAATTATCAGTATATAGTAAACTCTCATTTTATCTTTTACCCTCTGTTCTCTCCTCAACCTTATCCTAGACACAATAGCACTTCCTCCATTAAAAATTTCAATATAGGGGCACTTAGATGGCTCAGCTGGTTAAGTACCCAGCTTTTTTTTTTATTTTTATTTTTATTAATTTATTTGACACAGAGAGAGGGAGAATGCCCAGTAGGCAGAGTGGCAGGCAGAGGGAGAGGAGGAAGCAGATTCTCTGCTGAGCAAGGGAGCCCAGAGGTCGGGCTCCATCCCAGAACCCTGGGATCATGATTTGATCCAAAGGCAGATGTTTAGCCGACGGAGCCACCCAGGCACCCCAAGAATCCAAGTCTTGATTTTGGCTCAGGTCCTGATCTCAGGGTTGTGGGATTGAGCCCTGCTTCACATTCTGTGTTTAGTAGGGAGTCTGCTTCTCTTCCTCTCTCTCTCTCCTTCTCCCTCTGCCCCTCTACCAGTTTTTACAGGCTATTTCTCTCTCTAAAACAAATATATCTTTTTAAAAATGTCAATATATTTGTCTAAAAGATGAGTTTTAAAAAAAAGTCTTAAATGAGACACCTGAGTGGCTCAGTCCACTGAGCACCTGACTCTTGATTTCGCTCAGGTCGTCATGATCTCGGGAACATGGGACTGGGTCCTACGTTGGTCTCAGCCCTCAGCATGGAGTCTCCCTCTGCTCTTTCTCCCACTCATGTGCTCTCTCTCAAATAAATAAATGGAATCCTTAAAGATAAATAAATAAATAAAAACCACAAGAGCTGCTAAATGATTATGCCTTAAAAAGCTAATAACATTATTTTCTTACTATTGGCTAAGATACCGTCACTGTTCACGTTTCCCTGGTTGCTTAAAACAATGTTGTTGTAGTTAGTTTGTTCCTGTCAGGTCAAAATATGTTCTCTTCATGACATTTCTTTATGGGATTTTCCCCAGCATTTTACATGAAAAATTTCAAACTTACCAAGCTGATGGGGGAAAAAAAAAAAAAGACGAACATACTTATAACTGGATTCAGCAGTTAACATCCTATATTAGAGGTAGTCTACGAAATATCTATCCAGGAATTCTTCTATCCAATTCTTCTTGTTTTTTTGAGGATTTCCAAAAATATTTGACCCGAATGGAGGAGGTAAGGTGTTTTAGAGACAGATGCATCCAGAAAAGTAGACAAGGGTATGATCTTGTAGGGCCCTGTTTTCCTGATTAAGAAGTACAGACGTTATTTCATATTCTCATGTGGAAGACTAAAAATAAGCCAGACAAACAAGTGAAAGAGATAATAAGTTACACAGCGATCAAGAACCTTTGGCAGGTAGCGAGATTTGCTATTTTAAACAGGGTGATCAGGGCAGTCCTCACTAAGGGGGTGACCTTTGTATAAAGACCTGAAGAAGGTGAGTGACAATGCCATGTGCATACCTGAGGGGTGAGGATTCAAGAGAGGGAATAGAGAGCACAGGCCCTGAAGCTAGCATACATTGCCATTTGTTTTATCCTTTTAGTAAAGTGTAGTTATATAAACATTCTGACAATATAGCAACAAGAATAATAGGCAAGAATAGAGTGAGAAATCACCCATAATTATGTTCGGATGAAAAATAAATATTTTCATGTGTCTCCCCTTTAGTTTCCATGTATCATGTTCACCTAAAATTTATGTGTGTGAACATATATGTTTATATATGAGCATACATACCTATATATTAATTTTAGCTGTAATTTATAAAAAATTTTCCATGTTACTCTGTAGTCTCTACATGGTTATTATTTTAATAGTTACCTACTATTCCTTGAAATGAAATACCATGAAATTTTTTACTTAGCCATTCTCTTGCTAAATATTTAAGTTGTATATCTTTTTCTTCTTAAAAACATAGCGGTATCTTTATACATTTGTTTATTTTTCTTTTTAAAATACTTATTTTAGGAAAAATGAAAATAGACATAATATCAAATATCAAAGGAATGAAAATTTGAATGATTTTGCTTTCTTCAAGTGTTACATTAAGCTGCATTTCTAATCAACTGTATGTGGTTTTAATAGCTTCACAAATAGGAACAACTAAGTTAAAAATTAAAGGATGTATTTTGATCATTTAAGCTAAACGGGGTAATTTTGTTTTATTTTGCAATTTTTTTATTAACAAGACTTTAATATTGTACCATGTATTTATTTAATAGTTGTTATCTGTTAACATACAATTGAATGATCTTACATTTTTACATAGCTTTCATTTTTTTATTTGAAATATTTTACAAATGTTATCTGTCAGGAAAACTAGCAAGAGAACATACCCACTGTTTGTCCTTTGCATTGCTTTTGGAAGTAAGAGCAAATGTCTATGAAATGTAACTGAAATTTAAAAATAATTATTATGAAAACACCCAGTAGTTTTAATTTTTCTTATTATAAAAGAAAGACATTTTTAGGGTTGTTGTTTTTTTTAACTTGTAACTGAGGCTTCAGAAGTAAGGCAATAAACATCAGCTCTCTGTGTATCAGCAGGTGAATGGGACATACGAGCTTGTCCCCTCGTCTCCCCATTCTCTTCCCTCCCCACTCGCCATTAAAAGAACTCTGACTGGACAGGGGTATTAGAAGACATGCAGTTTTTATTAATAACTGAAAAAATAAAATAATTTTTAACCAGAAGAACAGGCTTTTGGTCAACAAAAGAATATCCCTGTATAACAGGCTCAGGAGAACCCTGCCCCCCAAATAGGGACATCGTTATATGGACAAATGCTAGAAGTTCTCAAGTTGAAAATTAGTGACCATTGAGTAAAGTGGATTCTGGAACAATACTTAGGGGATTTCACTGAATGAGTCTCACCGGAACAGTTGTATCTGTTTGTTTTATGTTTGCACAAAGAACTGACTATTTATTTTCAGCCACCCTTCACCAAATGCAAACCCTCAGTACCAGGACATTATCTGTTCTGTTCGACTACCTAGGAAGTACCTAGGAAGTACCTGGCACATAATAATAGGTTTTCAGTATATGTTGTGTGAATGAACGAAATCCAAACATCTTCCCCACAACTTAATTTTTCTTTTATTTTCTTTTCTTTCCTTTTCTTTTCTTTCTTTCTTTCTTTCTTTTTAAGATTTTATTTATTTATGACAGGGCAAGAGAGTGAGAGAGGGAACACAAGCAAAGGGGAGCTGGAGAGGGAGAAGCAGGCTCCCCACTGAGCAGGAAGACAGATATGGGGCTTGACTCCAAGGTGCTGGGATCATGACCTGAGCAGAAGGCAGATGCCTAATGACTGAGCTACCCAGGTGCCCCTCCCCACAGCTTTCAAATGATCAAGGTTGCTCTGTGTCTGGATAAGTATTTCAGAGGTCTCATCTTTGAATTTTTAAAATTTCCTATTAAATTGCTTAGGCTCTGGGTTCTTTTTGGGAATTTTTCTCAGAAGACCATCACACTATTTCCATGATGTTTTGTTTTTAATGTGTTCATCTTTTCTAGAAGCTTTGAAGACATTTTAGTGGAAAATAGGAAGAAGGTTTATTGGGACTGTTAACGAAGTATAATTTCAATCCAGATATGCTTTGTTTTAATAATATAAATTATATCCTTAGCCTCTATGACTATAGTACAAGGTGTCATACTTAATTGCTTATGCCTTTTGCTTCAGTAGAGTGGGACCTAAAGGACCTATATAAAATTCTTCATTTAGAAAAATTTCCCAACTACTTTAATGGGATGTACCTTTGTGGCCTTCTGCACTTTTTTTTAAAACAACAACAAAGTGGCAGTTTTGCTTCTGGCCACACTCTAACCATTCCTGAACACTGACCTGACTTCAAAAGCATTAAAAAGTATGCTGAGCTTTTGAAGTTTGGCAGAGAATGCACATAAACATATCCTAAGAGAGTACCATTTCTAAAAAGCCATTTGCTATTAAGCAGTTTCAAATTTTCTTTTATTTCTGTTTTCTTTCTTTTCTTCTCTTTTTTCTTTTTTTTTTTTTTTTTAATTTGATTCCATATTCTCTTTTGGTTTTGCTTGTACCTAGTTTATCACAAGGGGGACTTTTGATCTTAAAGTTTTGTTTTCCACTTTTATTCTAACATTGTTTTTGTTATAAATCATGTTGCCAAAGCATTTCTGCTACTGTGTTTCTGAAAGTGGTTTCAAATGTGCAACTTTCAGTAATGTTTGTTTAACTGTTCAATCTTCATTTAGACTTGGGATAGCAGCCCTACCAAAGGTCTAGTATAGAACAATAGGAAAGCATGCATCTGATTTAAGATTTTTAATAAAAAGTGAAAGTTGAAAGTAATTTGCCCATGCGGGAGAGTGGCAAAGAAGACAAGTGGCCTGATGAACTTCCTATGTTAGGTGAATGCAGAATTATCAGAATAGAAAGGCATGAAGTGGACAGTATTTCTGACACTCATTAAGTCCCATACAGACAGAGACCCAAAAGAAGAGTAAGAGAATGCAACATATTGAATCTTCAAAAGAGACACTAGGATTACATTATGAAAATCCTTCCAGCACTTTGATAAGTGGAAACAGCTAACTTTTAATTCAAACAATGAAATCCAATATCATTTATAAATAGTTATGTAGTTTAGATTTTCATCAATGGATATTTATTTAACATTATCTGTCTGAAAAAAAAGTTTCTTTTAAATTTCTACATACTTCATCTCAGAGAATCCTAACAATAATGCTAAGATGTAGAAAGTATTGCTGTTTTATATAAGGGGAACTGAAGTTCTGATATTTTAAATAACTTGAAAAAATCACACAGCTAGTAATTGTTCCAGTTGGAATTTTATTTCCAGATGGTCTGATTCTAAATCCAGGCTTCTTTCCATTATAAGCAACTTGCCCTGTTAGACCTACAAGGGCCCAAAATAAATGAAAAATAGCTAGATAGCCTTTGTGTGTTTCATTGAAATACTCTTGTAGATAAGAATAAGGATAAGCAGTGGTCAAGAGATAGATAAGGAAAGTCAAAAAAATACTTTCTGATTTCAGAGAAAAACAGTGTATCTCAAAACAGAATTTTTAAATGCCGCATATATTTCTTATCTACCTAGTCTTGTTTAATATTACTGATTTAAACTTATTGCCTATTTTCCTGGCCTTAAGTAAGACAACTAGAATCAACAATACATGAGAAGTGCATATCCTATTATTAGAATATGATTGTGTGTATGTATATAAATAATAATATATTTTTAGAATAGGATTGTGTGTGTATATATATACATATATATATCGTATACATATACGTATATACCTATAGGCACACATTAAATACACAAATATATGTATATATTTCTGAGTACTAACATGGGCACAGATTTTTAAAGGAATTCTGCTGTTCAAACTCTTATTTTACAAATATTTCACCCAAAGCAGAAGGTGGAAATAGATCTGAAACCAATAGGCTGAAAGGTACTTGTCTTTTACCATTCCATTTGTCAGTTATGTTATGATTACACTTTAAAAGTATATGGATGGCATAGATTTATCTGTGCATATTAAATATAAATCATGGAAATATATTTTGAAAAAATTTTATATGAGGTTCTTTGAATAAATATGTTAAATTTTACTTTCCTAATACATTTGCATTTAGATCAAGCCAACATAATAAAGTATAAATATTTTCTTTACTAAACAACCAATTTGGTTTAGTATTTATTCTATAATTTCATCAGCATACATTCTTTTCCTTCCTTCATTTCCCTCCCTTTCTCCTTCTTGTTTTTGAAAAAGCCATTATGAGCAAAGAAGAGGGAAAAACATTTTTTTTTCTTTCTGTTTTACTTTTCATGCACTTTGTGGTTACATTTTGTCATTGCCTCCATTAAGGGAAAAGGAAGACTTCTTTTTGCTGTCAAGATTTCACACAACCAAATGCATTTATTCTGAAAGTTTTCTCTTCCTAATAGTTAAGTGTATCTGCGGTCTCAAAATCCAGTGTATACTGAAACATGCATCCCTGATTCTGATTCTTGATTTTATGGCATCTCTATTTTGTGCAGTTACTTGTGTTCTCAGTGGTGATCTGTACAGTCATTCGAATTCATAATAGATTATGAAAATCCATGGATATATGCTCTTTGTGGATGTGGCCATCACTGAAATCACTGAGATAGTAGGATGCATACTGTATAAAAAGAAAAGGAAGTGTAAGTTTGAATGAGAACCGAGGAGGGAGACAAACCATAAGAGACTCTTTTTTTTTTTTTTTAAGATTTTATTTGTTTATTTGACAGACAGAGATCACAAGTAGGTAGAGAGGCAGGCAGAGAGAGAGAGAGAGAGAGAAGCAGGCTCCCTGCTGAGCAGAGAGCCTAATGCGGGACTCGATCCCAGGAACCTGAGATCATGACCTGAGCCAAAGGCAGTGGCTTAACCCACTGAACCACCCAGGCGCCCCCATAAGAGACTCTTAATCTCACAAACAGAGGTTTGCTGGAAGGGAGGGGAATGGGGAGAGACAGAGTGGCTGGGTGATGGACATGGGGGAGGGTATGTACTATGTTGAGTGCTGTGAATTGTGTAAGACTGATGAATCACAGACCTGTACCCCTGAAACAAATAATACATTATATGTTAATAATTTTTTTTTATTTTATCTTATTATTATTATTTTTTAATAAAAGAGTGAATGAGGGCACCTGGGTGGCTCAGTGGGTTAAAGCCTCTGCTTTCAGCTCAGGTCATGATCTCAGGGTCCTGGAATCAAGGCCCACATTGGGCTCTCTGCTCAGCAGGGGCGCCTAGGTGGCTCAGTGGGTTAAAGCCTCTGCCTTCAGCTCAGATCATGATTTCAGGGTCCTGAGATGGAGCCCCTTATTGGGCTCTCTGTTCAGCGGGTAGCCTGCTTCCTTTTCTCTCTCTCTGCCTACCTTTCTGCCTACTTGTGATCTCAGTCTGTCAAATAAATAAATAAAATCTTAAAAAAAAAAAAAAAAAAGAAAAAAGAGTGAATGAGAACACACATTTGAACCAGACTATTTGGGTTTGAATCTTTGTTTTATCAATTATTAGCTCAAGGAAAATTAGTGAAGGTCTCTGTCCTTGATTTCATCAGCTGTGGGGTGGGCATGTGAATTGTACCTACCTACTACCCCTTTGGTCAATTTAGATATTTAATGAATAAATCTGAGTATATATAAAGCACAAAGAAGAGTACTGTTATGAAGTGTTCATAACACTTTCATAACAGTAATACATACAGTAATACAGTAAAACAGTAATAGTAAAATTGTTATTAGTCTATTAATAATTGTTTGGGGTTTTTTTTAGTTGATATACTGATGATTTTCCTTGGATTTATGCAGTCTCAAATATTACGCTACATTTTACCAAGTTTATGGGTTTTGGGGGTGACTTAATCTGTTGCCTCTTGGGATCTTCTCATAAGAGAGTGGTCTTAATCTAATTGATTTTAAAAGAAACTGAGTTCAGGCCCATTGGTAACTTTTCTTACTGGAGGAATCATACCATATGATTCTTAATTAATCTTTGGCCTAAGAGGATAAAATGAGAGTGTTTGTGTAAGACCAACACGGTATCATCCTACAACTTGAATATAAAGATACCAATTGATTGCAATTATTCTTTGAAACTACTAATTAATTTGGTTTCTTTTATGCCACTCATATTATTAACCAGGCAATATTTGACACTCTTTGTGTAAGTTGGAAAAGTGACTACATTTTTTATAAATGAAAAAATGAAAGACTATCAAAAGCAACTTTCATCAGTGTTCAAACAATATAGGCAATCATTTGTCTCCTGTGTGTGTTGTTTACCAGACACCTTTTTGTTAGTGTTTTTAGTAATTGGATATAAAGGATGTGCTAATTCACTGTACGCTATTGAAAAAAAGTCCCCTAAATATCCACTGTGAACTGTTGATAAGTCATGGTATTGGCATAAAGAAGCAGGTATAACTGCACGCGTGTGATTTATACATCTATTTCTGTGTTTTCTCCTGCCATCTGTACAGTAGCAGGAAGCTGAACCACATGCCTCAATTTATTTAACGACCATATTTGACTCCCACATTGTTCCCAGGATGCAATAAAAGTATATTAATGATTACAAGGAAAACATTAATAAAGAAGCAAATCAGAGAGCTTGTGTGCTCAGCCAAAATGAACTTCCTAGTCCATGCCTGCCCATGTGAATATGGATCTGATTTAGGCTAAGTTTTCATTACCTTATTTCTCCATTTGCAAGGCTGCATGAATACTAATGAAAGCAAAGGGCTGTCAAGATGGGTAAACATGCAGAATCTAATACCGAAAGGTTTTCAGTAGTCCCCACATGGAATTATAATAATTCCAATAAATGCAGTGGTCGGATATTAATAATAAGTATGTAAATGATTTACTCTTTAAAATGGTTAGTTTTCAAAGGTGAGGAGCACTTATTTAATTATTTTTGTTGAGTGAGTGGCTTGGAGAAATGCTGATTTCAGTGTTTATGTGCTTCTTGGGAATGAGGCCTGTTGGTTAAAATAAAAATAGAACAAATAATACAACAGTACAACTATGTAGGTTACTGAAAGTTTTTTGTTTGCTTGCATGATTTACATGCCTGAGCAAAGTGGAAAAGCTGAGGGTTCAGACAGATTAGAACAGAGCCTTCCTTTTGCAAATAAACCATGATTATAATATATAATGATGTAGTGTCAGATATAGATTCTCTGAAATAAAATTAAGTCTCTCTGGGCTCTTTCTCACCACTGAATTTTATGGAAGGAAGTGAATTCTCTAGTTGGACTGTTAGGTCTGTATTCTAAAGAAACAAATGAATATTTAATGAGTTCTAACCATGTGTGAGTCCTCATGTTAGGCCCTCAGGAAAATACAAAGCAAAAGACATAGTACTGACCCTCCAGGTATTGGAAGAGTCAGAGATATAAACCCATAATGCAAAGTCTTAGAAACATTGTCATCTTTGGAGTTGGGCTTGTATTTGAATCCTGGATCACCTATCACCTCCATGAATTAGGCAATTGACTAAAATTCTTTGAATTTAACTTTACTATGTATACAGTAGGAATAATGAAATCTAACTTGCAGAACTGATATAAATATAAGCAATTATTTACATGGTGCCATAAACTAAAAATATCACTTGTAGTTTGCCCACACCTATACATTTCTCCAAATATGTAGGTTCATTATATTATACTGAGCCCTTGAAAATATAAGTAAACAATTAAACAGGCATGCCTCTAAGATGCAAAATTGCAGTGGATCCAAGATAAAAGTCGATTTCTCTAAAGGGGCTGTGGCAGGTAAGCAGACTCTGCTCCAGAAAGTCATTCAGGGATCTCAGCAATGGGTGATGGGTCAGCTCTGTTTACTCCCTGTACTTAATTTCAGCGACTCAAATGAGGAGGATAAATAAGTTCAGGGCAAGTATTTTTATGAAGAAAAACTAAATAAATAAATAAGTAAGTTAAACCACCTAGAATTTGGCCTCATTGATTCTGTCACATTCTGTTTGTGAGCATTTACTCATATGGTTACACTTAGATACAAGAGGGTCTGTAAAGCATAACACTAGCTACATGACCATATGTCCAAGCATAAGGAAACATAGATTTAGGGAGTGCATTCATTTGCCATATTTGTTCACTGTTTCACAGTAATAATGCAGTTGAATTTTGAAATGTTGTTTCTGTCTGTAGTTAACTCCTAAATTTACATCTCTGGGCTTTATCTCTCTTTTGAGCTCCATACTAATCATTTCTTCTGTGTTACTTAAAATCTCTTATTGTAGGACATAAAGGCATCTCTTACTTAAGAAGCATACATCTTATCTCTTGATCTTCTTTGTAACCCTGATCATTATTTCGTTGGTTCTCTACACTGATCTTCATGATGTAATGCCTTCATGAATCTCTATTTCCCCAACTCCCATAGCCAACAGAACACCAACAATTGGAGCTTTTGCCTCCTAAATACAACATAAATCGGGCTCCTGGGTGGCTCAGTCGATTAAGCATCTTCCTTCAGCCCAGGTCCCTATCCCAGGGTCCTGGGATAGAGTCCTGCATCAGGCTTCCTACTTGATGGGGAGCATTCTTCTCCCTTTTCCTCTGCCTGACACTCCCCTTGCTTGTGCTATCTCTGTCAAATTAATAAATAAAATGTTAAAAAACAAGAAACAAACAAACACAGATCTACCTGCATCCCTCTCTTTCCACTATCTCGACTCTTAAGCCATGATACCATCGTCACTTGCTGAATACAAGGTAATAGTGTCCTAAATAGTTTTCTCAGGTCCATCTTTGCACCCCATCAGTCTATTCTCCATACCAGATCCAGAGATGATGTGAGTGAGTTTTGTTCCATTTATACTTATACTCTGAAAATCTGCTATTATACCCCTACTTAAAATTCCCCACTGGCTTCCTAGTACCCTTAGTTTAAGACCAAACAAAAACTTTTGGTGTATTGCATAAAGTGTTCCATGTACTGGCTCCTGCCTATTCATGCAGACTAATTTCATACATTAGTTTTCTTGCTCTTCTGTTTCTACCACCTTTTGTGTATTCCCCCTAAGTCTCATGCTATCCTCCATTACAGTATCTTTACATGCATGATTTTCTCTACCCTTGTTCTTTCCTACTGTTGTCAACCAGTTCACTCCTATCTATTATGTAGACTTCAGTTCAATAATTGATTCCTAGGGAAGCTTTCTCTGGCCTTCTTGATGTTGTCAAATTCCCTTCTTAATGTACATTCAGAGTACTAAGAGCATATCATTCTAATGACATAATAGCAATATTATGTTTATCGGGTTATCGATTGTCTCTCTACCCACTGGATTGTACTCTGTACATGTACACTGACTTTTTACCCCCTCACTTTAGAATGTGGAGACCTAATATAACATGTGGTCTATAATTATTCTATAGGGGTTTTTAGAATTATTAAAATATGAGTTTGATTTCAAAATCAAAATGCTCTTCATTTGTTTCAAGTGAATAGTAAAAATAATGTTACCAACATTTAGAGAATTAAGGAATCATATAAAATTGAAAGGGTAAATATGCATCCAAAATGCATTTTTAAGGTGGATAATGAAGACAAAAAGTTATCTAAAAGAAGAATGTCTAAAGACTTCACATAACAAGAAGGGCAATGGGGTGCCTGGCTGGCTCAGATAGTAGAGCATGTGACTGTTTATGTTGGGATTGTGAGTTCAAGCCCCATGTTGGGCACAGAGCTTACTTTAAAAAAAAAAAAAAAAAAAGTGCAAGAACCAATATGCAAATGTAAAATTATGGTTGTTCCAGGTGATAGTATCTGGGCCAGATTGATCAAACTAGAGAATTTTTTCTTTTTTTCAGACTGGAGAATTTTTTTTTTTTTTTAGGAAAATTCTGAATATGAAGATTTGGATCAGAATCCAAAAGGTCATCTAAGTCAAACTAACGAATAGGAAAATTAAACTTGTGCAGGAAGAATTTGTTGGGAATTATAGATGGAGACAGAAAAGTATGGGGTGATAAGATCGTTGGGCTTTTTACTATAGTATTTGGCACCAATTTAGATGACAAAGGTAGAAATGGAAAGAGATGGGAAGGAACTGTTAAATTAAAGGTGTTTATACTACTAGTAAAATATGGACTGGAACCCAAGGAAGAGGGCAGACATTGATTAGGAGTCATCTTCTTAGAGAATTCAAACACAGTAAGTGAAAGAGACCTTCACAGAAGAAAACAAAGAATGAGAGAAATAAAGACTCAGAGTTGCAGAGACCCATGTCAAGGATGTCAGAGAATACAAAACATATAACAAACTTATGTAAGAGGTATATTTTGGTGATGTGTCCCTCAGCCCCTCCTCAAAAGAAAGTGTCCTTTTCTGGGCAGGCATTCAGAAGATAGCCTTCAGCTGTCAGCTTCTTTAAGGTCTGCCAGAGCTTTGGAAAGCTGGTCTACCCAACGTCACAACATGCCAAAAATAGCCCAAACATGGTAACTGGACAAGGCAGACATGCAGACACCTGCCATCTTTGCTATACAGGGAGTATTTGCAACAGATAATACTCAACTCAGGGCCTCCTGGACTCCATATGGTTGGCCAAGACAAGGTCAGGGAGGCCTGAATTGCAATTCAGGTTTTTCTGCACAATCCTACATCCTCCTCCTTCCCTTCACAGGTATTCATTCATGAAAAAAATTTATATATATATATATATATATATATATATATATATATATATATATATTGCACTCCAAACTCCACTCAGCATTTGCTTCCTAAGAACCCAATCTGTGATCAGAATTGAGAAAAAGAGGAAATATAGCTTCAAGGAAGTATTTCATAATATTCACATAGCTCTAAATAGAACTTTACAATTTTCAGATGACATTTGCATGTTCTTTTTGATACCTGGTGCAACTTTGTAAAGTTGTCAAGTCACTGGAGGAAATTAAGGCTCTGGAAATTAGTTTCTTCCCTGAAGTTATCCAGCTCATTAGAATTATGAATCTGGAGCTCAGAAGAGGAATCATAGGTTGGGAGTCTTCCAGTTAAACTTCCTGAAAGCTATAGTGCTAGGATGGTAGAAATGGGACCGCATGCAAAACCTTCTGTCTCTAACTAAGCAAAGGTTCTTTACATTTCACCATAACTCCAAAGAAAAAGAAAGTTCAATAAAGTCATCAACTGTTTCAGATGTTGGTGTGGTTAAAGAAAATGAAAGAGAACAGTATAACTGATAAATTGTGGAAAATTCCTGGACTATGAATAGATTTTTGAGTCTAAAGAGTGTGAAGTACTGGTGTACTCCAAGATTCCTGCAATGAGCCTATGCTAAGATTTACTTCCCTTTTTTTGGAGGCTTAAGAAATATGCATTTGTAGTTAATGGCATTTCATCCAAGAATTCTACTTGTAAGTAATGTATCTCTCAGCAGAAAAGGTAGAAGTATATGAGATATAAGAATATTTATTGAAGATACCTGTTGTGATGAGTGCTAATATTACACTGTATGTTAATTAACTGGAATTTAAATAAAATTTTTAAAAAGAATATTTATGGAACTACCATTAGAAATAGGAAAAAATGAAAAATCTAAATGTCCAAGAAAAGAGGATCAGTTAATAAATTTCTACATCACGAAAAGCTATGCAGAAATTTATAATTTATTATGGAAAGATATTTATGATATATATATATTTAATTGAAGTATCAATGTTGCATTAGTTTCAGATGTACAACATAGTAATTTGACATGTCTATATGTTATGCTGTGCTCACCACAGGTGTAGCTACCATCTGTCACCATGTAATGCTGTTGCAATATTATTAACTGTGTTTCCTACACTGTACCTTTTATTCCTATGACTTACTCATTCAATAGCTAGAAACCTGTATCTCCCACTTCCTTCACCCCTTTGATCATTCCTCTACCTCCTTCCCTCTGGCAACCATCATTTTGCTCTCTGTATTTATGGGTCTATTTCTTCTTTTTGTTTGTTTATTCACTTGTTTATTTTTAAGATTCCGCACATAAGCGAAATCATATAGTATATTTGCCTTTCTCTTCCTGACTTATTTCACTTAGGATAAAGCTGTCTAGGTCCATCCATGTTGCAAATGGCAAGATTTCATTCTTTTTATGGCTGAATAATATTCCGTTGTGTATATATATCACATCGTCTTTATCCATTCATCTACTGATGAGCATTTGGGTTTATTCATATCTTGACTATTGTAAATAATGATGCTACAAACAAAAGAGTGCATATATATTTCTTAAATAGTGTTTTCATTTTCTTTGGGTAAATACCCAGTAGTGGAAGTACTGAATCACATGGTATTTCTATTTTTAATTTTTTGAGGAACCACCATACCGTTTTCTACAGTGGCTACATTAGTTTACATTTCCACTAACAGTGTATGGGGGTTCCTTTTTCTCTACAGATCACCATTCTGACAGGTATGAGGTGATATTTCATTACTGTTTTGATTTGTATTTTCCTGGTAATTAGTGATGTTGAGCATTTTTTCATATATCTATTGGCCACCATTTGATGTATTCTTTAGAAAATTTCTTTGGAAAATTGAAAAATTCTATGCAGGTCCACTGTCCATTTTAATTTAGATTATTTTTTGGTTTTGAGTTGTATGGATTCTTTATATACTTTGCATATTAACTCCTTATTAGATATTTCTTTGCAAATGCTTTCTCCCATTTATTAGGTTGCCTTTTCAATTTGTTGCTATCTTTCTGGCTGTGAAGAAGCTTTTTCATTTTGATATAGTCCCAGTAGTTTATATTTGCTTTTGGTTCTCTTGCCTGAGGAGACATATCTTAAAAAATGTTGATATGGCCCATGTCATAGAAATTATTGCCAATGTTTTCTTCTAGGAGTTTTATGGTCTCCTGTCTCACATTTCAGTCTTTGAGCTATTTTGAGGGTGTGTGTGTGTGTATGTGTGTGTGCACGCGCGCGTGTGTGTGTGTGTGTGTATGCTGTAAGAAAGTGGAAGTTTCATTATTTTGCATATCATTGTCCAGTTTTCCTAGCACCATTTATTGAAGAGAATGTCTTTTTCCCATTGTATATCCTGCCTCTTTGGTCATAGATTAATTGACCTTATAAGTATGGGTTTGTTTCCAGATGCTGTATTTTGTTCTATTGATCTATATGTCTATTTTTGTATAAATGCCCTAATGTTTTGATTACTACAACTTTGTAGTATATCTTGAAATCTGGGATTGTGATACCTCCAGCTTTGTTCTGCTTTCTCAAAATTGCTTTGGCTTGATATTTATTTCTGTTCATGAACAAATAGCTCATCATAAAGCATATAGACAAATAAGATTCTAAAGATAACTTTGGCTCCTTAAGTGTATGAGATAAATATTCTAATAAAGTCTTTGCTCAATCAAAGCCTTGAAAGAGGGAGTGGTGATGGTTAGCTCCTAATAGATGTAACAGTGTGGTCTTCTAGTGGATGGGATATCCTGGACCATAGTCATCAGAAATTGATTATTTCTAAATAATTTTCTTGTCTGTCTCAAAAGGTCTAAGCTGTAGACTTCACAGTTTATACTGGTGGGCTTTAAAGAATTGGCCCAAATTAAGAGACTTAATGTTAAACAATTGAAAGAATGTTAAGCAATTGAAAGAAAAGCATTGTAAAAAATTGAGGAAATTGAAAGAAAAGCATTGTATTCAAATAGAGGTGTGAGTGTGTGTGTGTGTGTGTGTGTGTGTGTGTGTTTTGGAGGGTGGCAGTAGGTGGTTTATTTTTACTTCAGGAGAGAGAATTTAGAATTTTTTCTATTGTAAATAACAACAAAAAATTCACAAAGTCAGACTTTCTTAAAAGGCTCAGATTGGGGCGCCTAGTTGGCTCAGTGGGTTGGGCTGCTGCCTTCGGTTCAGGTCATGATCTCGGGGTCCTGGGATCGAGTCCCGCATCAGGCTCTCTGCTCGGTGGGGAGCCTGCTTCCTCCTCTCTCTCTCTTCCTGCCTCTCTGCCTACTTGTGATCTCTCTCTGTCAAATAAATAAATGGAATCTTTAAAAAAAAAAAAAAAGGCTCAGATTGGTTAATTCAGGGCTAATGATACTTTCTGTGTAAATACTCTGCCCTAGTTACTCTTGGCTTCATCTTAAAGCTGGTGTATTTTGGGTTTTGAGATGACTGCCCACAGCTACTAGAGAAATATACTTCCCGATTTATATCCAGTGGGAGACATATATACCCTACAGTAATTAATTTGAATGAACAATTTCTCAGTTTTCCCAGAGATGATATAGCTAGTACAGTTCTATATGAATAGGGAACATTAATCCATCACATATTATGGGGTCTTTGGAAATTAGGTCTTCTGTTTCCCAACCTAAGAAGGGTTGGCCAGAAGTGGAGAAGCTAATTGGGTTGAAGCTCTGTTAGGAAAGAGGATAGAGGATACGTATGGGGTAGGCAGTCAATAAGAGCCACTAGATATAGCTTTTGTAATTGCACCTCTCAAAATTCCACCACAGGATACTCCCTTTTTTGTTTATTTTTACATGTGGAACATTGATCTTTGTTTGTCACTATTTCATTTGTGGATTGGTATTTTATATTATCTGTCTTGGTTCACCCTGCTGGTCTCAGTAACAGTCCTTGAACATTATTTATCTTGGTTTGATTCACATTTGCTCAGCAGTTGTCTTCTGACATAGCTCTTTCTCATTCACTTTTCATTTATTAAGCAGCAGATGTATGACATTGTTTGGTTTAGTTCTTTCCAATTCAATTCAACAGTGTTTGCCTCAAATCATCCTTCTTCATCAAGCCATCTTCGTCCTCTACTATTCTCTTCCTCTCACTTGTGTACATTAGCAATAATCGTATAATGGGATTCAATTTCTTTTATCTCCCATGCATTCAGAACTCATCTGACATCATTTGCTTCCATCCTCTTTGGGTCCATCCAGAGATTATTTATCTTTATTTCGTTTCTCTCATGGAGAAATTATGGACTTAATGCCACATGCTAGTCTTTTCAGTAGGAGACTATTTCTGATCAAGAAGTTGGGCATTTATTCATGAACGTTTTTGAGACTTCTCAGCTTCAGTTGAGTTGGCAATGCATTTTCATCATACCAGACAAATTCTACAAAAAAATAAAAATGTTGGAAATGGAAATGAAATGAAGTGACCAAGGACATCCTTGGGGTAGATTACATGAACTATATTTTTAAATTATTGTTTCTGGATAATTCTCTACATAAGACTGTAGTGATATTTGCAGAATCTACTTTTTAATCATCTACATCTGAAAAGAAAACAGGATTAAATATTTTATGAGGTTCTACAAGTTGTTTATACCTCAGTGATAGCTTTTGTCTTCATTCAAAGCATCCACAAATTGGGGTGTAGATTTGCCCTACATGTAAGCATTGAAACTTGCCTGTCCACATAATACCCCAAAAATATCCTTTCCAATGTCAGGTAAAGTTTAATGTTGAAATGTGTATAGGTAGTGTGGGTGATAACTTTATTATTACATGATGGAAGAATTGTATTCATTTAATAGCTAATGTGCACTGTCTTTTTTTCAACTTCAGACCAAAACCAGTCACACTTAGAGTTTATCACTGCATTCAGGGATTTATGTTTTAAAGAGTCTGTTTGGTACTATTTCAAAGGGTTTATGTATTTTTGACAAAAAGAGAGCATTTGTTTAAATTTTTTTCTCTCCTGGTGTTCTACTTAAAATTCAGTTAAGTATTTAAATCATTTTTATAACTGAGTGTTATCCAATAGTAACTTCCAATTAGAACTTCTTAGAATGTTGCAGGAGAGTCTACTAAGCAACCTAGGTTTTCTGAAATAGATATATTCACACATATAAACTCTAAGATTAGGGTTTCAGATTATGTAAACCATTTGGTTTTAGATAGAAGATTTTTAGCAATTCTACTTCAGACTGTTACTGATGTCATAAAGACCCATCTCTTTTAGTAGTTTAATGACATGTTATAATGCTTACCTGGCTGAATATGTAAACAGTGGTCATAGTATTACTAGACAATTTCTATAAGATGTCATCAGTTTTTAAACCACTAGGATAATACTGAGGTGATAAAACCTTTTCCAGTTCACAGAATCTTTGAGAATTCCCCTGATTTAGTCACACCTGGGAGTATATCATGAACAAAGAATATGTCCCTTTCATTGGCTGGTACAAATAATACTATAATAGAAAATCTCAATATTGCATTTGCAAAATATGGTTGACCCTTGAATAACAAAGAGATTAGAACCACCAAACTCCTCCTTCCTGGGTATAACTTTTGACTTCCCCAGAACTTAATTACTAATAGCCTATTGTTGACTGGAAACCTTACTAATAATATAAATGTATTTATGTTATATTTATGTATGTTCTATGTATTACCTACTATATTCTTAAAATAAGGTAGGGAAAAGAAAAAAATTTTAAGAAAATGTTACTGAGAAATCAAAAGGGAGAGAAAATTGACAGTACTATATTAAAAAATAAAAATCCATGTGTAAGTGGACCCATGCAGTTCAAATTTGAGTTGTTTGAGGGTTGTCTGTATCTTCTGTAATTTCTTCCCCACTGTTTTTCTTTTGCTTCTCAATCATATTTGTCCCATTGTGTTCTTTAAAAAAGGAGAGGGAGGCAATATGAAGATTTCTGTTGTCTTTAGGGAAATGTATTCTTTCTTAATAATCCAAATCTATCAATTAGGCAATATTGTCCACATTCCAGGGTGCCCTACATTCCAAAGGGGTGGGGATGGGTTCATTGTTGCTCAGATTCAAAACTATTGCTGGCATGGTTTACTTTCCATGCTCTTGGAGTAGAGGAAGCATTCACACAGAACACAATACAAAGGTGATTCCTAGAGTTGTGCCCTTTGTAGTGCTGATTTTAAAGCTCAAGTGCATTTTCACATTGCCTAATATTCAGAAATCCCTGGTTAATTGTGCATCATAAATCAGGAATGAAAAGCCTGGTCCTCATCAAAAAGGAAGGTAAGATGTGGATTATGGGAGAAATTCTACTTAAGCAGTAGAATCCCTAAATCCAGCCCCAGGGGAGTCAGGTTTGCAGCAAAAAGAAAAATAAGGACCCTTCGGTGAAAGTTTTCCCATAGAGTTAAATTTGTTTAATTTTAAAAAGTGCTTTCAGTTTTTAGATTATGTTTTTGCTTGATGATTTTTTTAATGAGCAAAACTGTGACAACAGTCCTGTCTTAGTCAGCTCTGGCTGCTATAAGAGACTACCATAGACTGAGTGGCTTATAAACAACTTTTGCCTCTCACAGTTCTAAGGACTGGGATGCCCAAGATGAAGTTACAAGCAGATTTGACATCTAGTGAGGGCCTGCTTCCTGGCTCAGAGTCCATTCTCTTGCCTTGTCTTCCCATTAAGGAAGGGTTGAGGGAGTCCTGCAGCCTTTTTAATAGCTTTTTAAAGGCTTTAATCTCATTCTTGTGAGCTCCACTCTCATGACCTAATCACCTCCCAGAGGCCCCACTTGCGAATACTATCATATGGGAATTCAGTTTCAATATATGCATTTTGAGAGGACACAACGTTCAGGCTGTGTAAGACCCATTCAATAATATTATTTTATTAGTTTATGAAATACAGTTTTAGAAACTGCTGTGGTAAGACATTAAGATCTTTAAAAATTGAATATCATTCATCATGTAAATAGTAAACCACTCAACTTTATATTGATTCCTAGTTTGAACATGGAGAGGAGACAGTATGGAGAGATGTGATATATTCTAGTGGTCACTGTAGTTCATTTCAATTCTCATTTCATTTTAAACCCTCACATATATGCTCCCAGACTTTTAAAAAAGACAAATAGTAATTATGCTCATTACTGATGGTGATTTAATGCATTTCATTCAAATATCTCAAAAACACATTACAATCATAGATTCTACTGCTCTATGTAAGTTTAATGGCTTCATAAAACAATGTTTTGTGGAAGTAAATGACTAATGTACTAATTAATAATTCTAATCCTGAAATTCACAATTATATTTTACTTGTTTTTTATTGAGTGATTTATTAAGTGTATCATAAAATGTAATCAAAATGCTCTTTTCAGTATTAGATTAATAATGTTCAATTATGTGTTGTATTGTTTTATACATGTACATCAAAACTTCTTAGCAACATTTTGAGTTCCCAAGAGGCAGAATTGGTCATTTTTCTTTTATGTCAAGCAATGAATCCATTTCAGGTCTGTTGGTATCATTGGAGTTAAGGAAACAGTTTTTGTATTTTGTGTAATAAGCTTATCTTGAGAGTTGCATTCATTTTCAAAAGATTTGGAAGCCTTAATTTAGATATAGAGAAATAAAGATTTTTTAAGTGTGTATTTCTTTCTTTTTTTAAAGATTTATTTATTTATGTGTGAGAGAGAGATACTGAGCAGGGGAAGGGACAGAGAGAGGGAGGGAGGGAATCTCAAGCAGACCTCCTGCTGACCACAGAGATCCACATGGGGCTTGATCTCAGGACCCTGAGATCATGACCAGAGCTGAAGTCGAGTCAGACACTTAACTGACTGAGCCACTCAGGCATCCCAATAAGTATGCATTTCTATTCCAAAAACTGAAATAAATTGCAGGAGGGCCATAAATAGAGAAATCAGTTTCAGTACAATTTTCTAATTGTCTATGGTTTGTTTGAGCAGATATATCACAGTTCCACTGTTTTATTTTAGGGTAATAAACTGTACTGTTCTTATTAATGCATTAATGGTCAATAATATTATGACCATTTTATAGTTTAATAAATAAAAGAAAGCCCTACTTTCACAATATCTAAAAAACTAACACAGTATCTAAAACCTGAAGTTTTGACCATATGGGGTATCTTAAACTGTAATATAATTAAGAAAATTTATTTTTCCCTGTCTTCATTTCTTTTCATTTCAAATTCTTTTCACACAAGACAGCTTATCCACAGGATGGCATTTAATTCTTTTTTTCATATTATGAGACTTTTACTCTTTAACCACTACAGAATTTGCTCTTCAACCATCTGGAAACCTTAAAATCCAAGCTTTGAAAGGAACTCTACGCTAGTGATAAGATTTTTCTATAGACTTGTTTCTTCATTGCTTTTTTTTTTCTATGCTGGCTCCTTTAAATTATTGTAAGAACTTTTTAAAGCATTCATTATATTACATTTTCATACCTGATTTTGAAAATAAAACATGTATTTTAATAAATATAGTTACATTATTCCTTTGAATAACTTCTCCACATTTGGGAATAATTTCCAAAATAATCTCAGTAGCTATTTTATATGGTCTATGAGTTGGTGGCATTGTGTGGTATGCTTTATCTGTTGTGGCCAATTTTATCCATATAGGCGCAAAAAGTGTTAATTAACACGCAAAAGCCCCTAAGTCTATGATCAATAAATCTACAGTGCTATAGAATATCCATATGGTGAGTCTGAGTATGATAAGAGTCTTTCTCTTTTTCCTTTCCCTTTATAAAGTTTTATAAAGTCAACATCTCTGAGAACAGAAAACCATCCATCTCCACCAGTTTTTGTCTTTAGCATTTGCAAGAGGATTTTCGCCCTTTCTGCCAAGGCCTTCCAAATTTGCCAATGACCCTGATCTGCCAGGAGGTAATATTTAATGCTTTAGAGTTTCTTGAGAGGTTTTTTTTTTAAAGCATTGTTTCCACATACGAAGTACAACCCAGGCCCTCGAATGGTGAGCTTGTCACAGCAGATTAGCTGAGTTTTATATTAAAATATGACATTTCTGGTTGTGTTCGCAGTCACAAATTCAGTTTGTCCAATTATATCCTAGTAAGGGAATGTGTTTTTGTAGGACCTACAAAATAACTGCATTGCCATAAAAAGAAAAGGGACACAGTGAAGGCACCTTGTATAAATTCTAACCAACACATTGAGGAATTTTGTGGATAGAATCAAAATCTGCCATTTTATGTATATAAAAATTCTCAATGCTTGCTTACTTTATATCAGCACAAAAACTGTTTTTATGAAAGTAAAATCATAGAAACTTCTTTGATTTACAACCTTAGTGCCTTTATCACTATTAAATCAGCACTTCTCACTCTATGATTTATTAAATCCTGAAAATTTACAAGCTTTCACTAATGAAACAAAATTTTTTATAGACTTTTAAATTTGTTATTTTTCTTTTCTCTTGTGAGTTGTATTTCCTAAAAAATTACTGTTGTTTCATTTGTAAATTTTGGTTCACTGATAATTTGAAATATTTCTTAACTTGACAATCAGTAATTTACTTCTTAAAGCATAAATATTCTTTTTTCTTATTGAATTAGAATGTGATAGTCCATTTCAGTTTTTAAGCCTTTTACCTAAATAGATTTTCTTTCCTAGGTAGTACATTATCCATCCTTCTTCATCATTTTTTTTTAACACTTTCAGCATGAGTAAGTGTATTGTTGTATCTTACATCAAGGAAATCCACTGGGGAAAACTTGAATATATAAAATAAGAAAATCCATTAAAGAAAATTGAAAATAAGGTATAATTTTATTACAACAAAATATGCATTTCTTTATAAATACACCAATACATAATGGAATTTCTTAGTTGATTTATTATTTACAAGTCAAAGATTCACTTGAATAGGTATCAGGCAATAAAGAAACTGCAATCTAAAATGACAATCTCTCTGAAATCAATCTGAAGTAAACATAAAACCCCTCAGAAGACATGAAATTAAAACAAAATAAGTTATGAATTAAAATTTTTTTTAAAGATTTTTATTTATTTATTTGACAGAGAGAGATCACAAGTAAGCAGAGAGGTAGGCAGAGAGAGAGAGAGAGAGGGAAGCAGGCTCCCTGCCGAGCAGAGAGCCCGATGCAGGACTCGATCCCAGGACCCTGAGATCATGACCTGAGCCGAAGGCAGCGGCTTAACCCACTGAGCCACCCAGGCGCCCCTGAATTAAAATTTTTAAATGATAATATTTTTAAGGAAGTTACCAAGTTTAATGAGCTCTTCCCTGTGACTCTGTGAAATCAGTGAAACTGTAGTGATCTGAATAATTACTTTTTCTTGGAAACTAGTTCATTTAACCTTGAGAACTAATTTTAGTATTTTATCTTAATTTTTTAAAATTTCATTTATTTATTGAGGGGGAGGGACAAAGGGAGAGAGAAGCAGACTCCCCGCTGAGCAGGGAACCAGAACCCAAACAGATGCCAGTTAGATCCCAGGACCCCGGGATCATTTCCTAAGTCAAAGGCAGACACTGAACCAACTGAGCCACCCATGCACCCCTAATTTTAAGTATTTTAGATATATTTTTTAAAACATGGTTTATTACATTTATGGGATTGCCTTACATTAGAATTACACCTGCTTCTTATTATTTTTTTATTTTATTTTTTGACAAAGAGAGAGAGAGATCACAAGTAGGCAGAGACACAGGCAGAGAGAGGGGAAGCAGGTTCCCTGCTGAGCAGAGAGCCAGATGCGGGGCTCTATCCCAGGACCCTGGGATCATGACCTGAGACGAAGGCAAAAGCTTAACCAACTGAGCCACCCAGGCACCCCTACACCTGCTTTTTAAAGAGTTCCATAAAATATTTTTGTAAGTCAGTGTGTATTTTAATTTTTGTAGGAGGATCAGGAATTCTTAGAATTTCTACTTTTTAGAAGAGACATTAGAGACCATTTAACTGAGTGATTTTTTTACAGTTGCAGTCGCTGTGGGCCACACAGTTTAAATAATCTCAGTCACACAATCACTAGCAACAGTCTGAGACTCTAGTTGTTTTTAAGCACTGATTTTTACCAATGGTAGCCAAAATAGTAATCTCTGAAAGCTATATGTATAAATGGAGGTTAAAAGTGATAGAAAATTAAGAAGTGGGACAAGGGGCTTATTTAAATATAAAGATACAAGTATCTGAGCCAAATCTCATATGTGTATTTAGGTTCATTAATGCTTATGTGTGCACCAAGAATATATAGTGAGTTGGGGGAAATCAGAGGCAGAGACAAACCATGAGAGACTGTGGACTCTGAGAAACAAACTAAGGAGGGCATGAATTTCATGGAGCACTGGGTGTGGTACATAAATAATGAATTTTGGAACACTGAAACAAAAAATAAAATAAAATTTAAAAAGAAAAAAAAGTAGAAAAACTTATTAAAAATACAGCTCATACAAAAATTAAAAAAAATTAAAAATGAATGTATATGCATTACTCCTTAAACAATTACTTCCAGACTCCTCTTCCATCCATTAACATGTCACGGACCAACCTCTTAATTATGCTGTAGTTGTTCCACATGACTTTCACCTCCCCTCATATTTCTCAATCCTCGGTTTATATCTCATTAATGAGTAAGCTCGCTATAATTGAATTTGACCAGTGGTTCATTAATCTTTTCAAAAATAATTTTTAGTAACCTTCATCTGCCATACAGTATGTGGAGAGACATTTATGAGCAAGAAAGATTAGATTCCTCCCCTCACAGAGCTTATTGTCTAGGCAAGGGCAAGGGTACTCCATGAACTGATGCTACTCCTTGAACTGTGTAACTGCTTAAGAGATTACCTCTGAAATGTACGAGACTAAAACTGCACATGTTTATTATCAATGTCTACAGATCAGAAATCTGGGCATTGGTGAGCTAGGTCTTTTGTTTCAGAGTCTTTTGCCAGGGTGCAATCAAAATTTCAGTCAAGGCTCCAATCTCATCTGCAGGCTCAAGTGCAAGGAGCTCTGCTTCCATTCCCACTCAAAGAATTTTAAGCAAGATTCAGTTTCTAGAGGGTCATTGGACTGAGGACTTCAGTGCATCACTGGCCGTATTACAGAGGTTATCATTAGTTCCTTGCCATGTGGATCTCTCTATAAAGAAAATCGTAAAATGGCATCTGGGTTTCATTGTAGTGAACAAGCAAGAGAGAAAGAAAGTGGTATTCGAGACGGAATTCAGAATCTGTTTGTCACATAATCTTGGAAGTCACATCATATCCCTTTACTATGTTCCAGTCATTAGGGAAAAATCACAACATCTGGCCTACCTTTTGGGAAGATGACTCAGGAGCCAGGGATCATTGGGAAATATCTTAGAAGTTACCTATGATAGGTTTATATTTTACAAATATACCAGTATGTGATCAAATAGAAATTTTTAAAGTGGAAAACAATATTGTGGTAAGAACTGTGAAGGGATTGAGATTTTATTCTCTGTCTGTATGCCATTTAACAGGTTAGCCTGTTATGATTTCATGGATCTGATAGGAAGACAAGAGACTAAGGGCTCAGAGACTAAGGACAATTTATTGCTTGTAGCAAGCAATGAGAGTAGCCAGAGCATTAGTGTTTTTATTATTATTATTATTGTTTTATTGATTCAGTTTTTGCCAGATGATATCTATGAAGAGTGTCAGATTACACTTGCACATGCTACAGATTGCCTTACAGGAATTCTGAAATTAGTGAACCTAAATCTTTTATAATGAACAATAAGCATACCTCTCCTTTGTTCCAAAGGAAAATGCTATTTCTGTAGTCCAGATTGTAAGCAAACTTGTACTTTATTCCAAAAGGAGACTCTGTCTTTATCCAACAAGGCTGTATACTGTAGAAACATCCTCGAAAAGATAGTGGGGAAATAGAGGGCTGTCTTGTTCATGCATAGCACATGAAGGAACATGACAGTCTCATAGATTTTGTTTCTTAACATCCTGATTCTTCAGCACATGTAGCTTGAGAAGCACTGATCCAGAGGAGTCGGGGTTTTTTGTTTTTTTGTTTGTTTGTTTGTTTTAAACTCTTTTGCTCATACAAGTTATGATCTAGAGATTTTTAGCCTTTTTCTTATGATTCCAGGAGCCTGTCATAGTGTCTCTGAAATCATTGTAGTGATTGGTAATTTTAACAGAGAGTGCTAGGAAAGAATCTGTTGCTTCATGTATGTTTCATTCTTTTTAAAAAAAAAAATACTGGAGTTTGAGAATGAATGAATGAATGAATGAATGAGTTTGAGGTAAGATTGCATAATAGAGATCCTGATGGAATGTTGGAAAGAACTGGAGTATAAACTAAGTTGAGTGGGGTAAAGATAAGTCCTGCTTATTAGAATTAACATCAATCAAATTCTCTTGAAATTTCTTTTTTTTTTTTTCTCTTGAAATTTCTTTAAGAGAACCACAGATGACAATAAAAATAAAAGCCATTGAAGGCATTCTCTGGACGATCTGTACCATGTTATATGTTGACACCTTGGAAGAACCATGAAGTAACCAACTCTTGTCTTTATAGCTCATTACATAAGATAGAAAACTTTTGCAATATTAAGTATGAAATCCTGTTTAGAATAGAAAGACAATGGAAAAATCTGCTGCCTGAGAGAAGGAGAAAGCATTATGGTTAGCTTCTGGAAATAAGAGAAATCAATTTAGTTAATTTCAGAGAAAACCTATAGGTCAAAAGAAATTTATGGAGAAGTGGAAAATACCATAAAAAAAAGAAAACAAGCAAAACTTGTTGAATAGTGTGCATCTTTTTAATCACAAAAGTGAAAAAGACTGAAATTACAGCAGAAATCTGACCAAATCGAGTTAAATCTAAGTTAAGGCTGTACAGGGCAAATGCTAACTCATGAGCATAGAAATATATTAAAGATAACATCATGCAGATGAAACAAACAATAACTAGAAACACCGCTGCATATAGTCTAGTTACCACCATCTTGAGTGAAAGTCTGGAAAGGATTTTGAAAGGGAGTTATATTCCAGAGAAACAAGGCTATCTTGAGAGAGAAGGAATTGTGTTACATGCCCAGGGGTGAATTTAAGTCTTTGCCCTCAAGAGAGATTTTGCCAATTCCTGACTTTTGCTTTCCCTCTTGACACTATCAAATCAGAGTAGGTAATGAAGGAGGAAGTTGAATCTTCACATAATTTCCCCTCTGCTCTTTGTTGCTGTAGGAGGTCCCTTATATGAGGTAAAGCTTTAAAGTTGAATTTAATGCCCTAAACTTCCCTGGGATTTGTGCAGTAGCCAGGCAGCTTACTACTTGTTTCTTTCATCTCCCAAGAATGTTGAATGTTGATCTGTGTGTGGGTGTTTGTGTAAAATCCATGTGAATATTTCAAATAATATAGAAAAAGCAATATCTACCACATTCCTATCCCAGGATCATTTATGCCCCCTGATACATATACTATCAATTTTGTGTGTATTTATAGACATTTATGTGTCATTTATGTAGATGTAGATATGGGATCATATAGAATAGGGATCAGACAACTAAATCCTCTGAGTCAAATCTTGTCAGCCCTCTGTTTGCTTATAGCCTGTGAGCTAAGGGTGGTTTTACATTTTCAAATTGTTACATTTAAATAGTTATATAAAGGGTGCCTGGATGGCTCAGTTGTTAAGCCTCTGCCTTCAGCTTGGGCCTTGATCTCAAGGTCCTGGGATTGAGCCCCCCATCAGGCTCTCTGCTCAGCAGGGAGCCTGCTTCCTCCTCTCTCTCTCTCTGCCTGCCTCTCTGCCTACTTGTGATCTCTCTCTCTGTCAAATAAATAAATAAAATATTTTTTAAAAATAGTTATATAAGAACTCACTTGAAAACCTCAATTTTGTCTCTTGTTCTGCAAAGTCTTAACTATTTACTGCTTGGCCCTTTAAGAAGTGGTTTGCCAGTCCTTGATATAGAATGAACTGTTTTCCAAAATATCTTAATTCATATGTAAAAATATGTTTTAGAGATCTTTCTGTGAGTCTATCTCATTCTTTTTAGCTGAAAGATAATATTCCATGGTATGGTTTACTATTGTATAAGCCACTTATGTTTTGACAGTTACTAGGTTTTGTCTCATTCTTAACATCAAAGACAATGCCACAGTTCCCACACTTTGGGTGCACAAGGGCAAGTATTTGCATGTGAATATTTTCCGTTGATTCTTATAAATTATGTCTCCATAGATCTGAGTTCATTTCCTACTCCTATGTTTTTTAGTAAAGTCAGATGTTCCTCATTCATCACTTTATGAAAATTGTTAAATGCCAATAAGAAATATAACTATAAAGTGTACCACAGTCTTACATCAGTAGGTATAATACATTTTCCTTATAGGCAATGCTGTAAAGGATGACAAATTATAACCAGAAAAGTACTTGGCAAACGTAAAAATAAAACAAGGAGACATCAATTATGTGAGTTTAATGCTTAAAAAGCGTCAAACTAATCCAGCCTAATAGATCTATCTCAAAAATAAGGATAGTGTTGTTAATTGATCAGGTTATAGGCTACTCCTTTTTTTCAACAGACTCTGTCATTCTCATTTTAAATATAAAGCCTTACCTCCATATGTTAGCATATAATAGGGCACACATAATCATTTCCAAATGTTTGAATGAAGACAGTTATGTATTTTTGTTTTTGAAACTGGTATTTCTGGATATATGATTAGAGGAACATAGATTATATAATGCATGAAATTTAATTCAAATAATGTATTTGTTATGGAAAAAATAATAGAGTTACATTATCATGAATTCTTGGAAACACATAATTTAACTAATTTTAAAATACTGTAAGTAATATGTAGGGAGTACAGAGTGAATCAGAGAGCATATGTGAAAAATAGTATTTTTTTAAAAAAAACCTGTGCTTTTGAAACAAATGACAAAATGTTGTCCTGGTTGACTAGCTCAGAAAGATTTTACATACAAACAGAATGTCAAAGCACATAGTTTAAGAACATATACTAATCATGTTCAAATAATTTAATAGTTGTCATAGAAAATAAGAACTGAACATTGTTACATTGCTCTAAAGCAAGTTCTCAAATTTCATCCTGTAAACCTGGAGGGCTTAAGTCTGCTAGGCGCCGCCTCCAGAGTTCCTGAATCACTAGACAGGCTTTGAGCGTCAGCTTGACTATGCTAAACTGCCTCCTCCAGAATCCCTTTCGTGTATATTTCTGGTTAGGGTGGGCTACAACAGATAGCATGGAAGAGGAGGAGGAAGGAATGGGAGCAGCAGTTTACTTGTTCCAAACACAAAAACTTTACCCAGTGACTCAGTCAAACACTAATCTAGGTACTGCTGTGAAGAGGCTTTGCAGATGTAATTATAACTCTAACTAGATGACTGAATTAGGGAGATTATTTGGGGATGGGCCTGACCTACTCGGCTGCAAGGCCTCAAAAAAGCATTTAGACATGAGATGAAGCGAGAGCGAGGAAAGGAAGGGGAAAGACAAGGGCACAGAAAGAGACACAGAGAATGAGACTCCCAGTGTGGACAACTTCAGCGCATGTCCATGGGTTCCCAGCCTGTGTGTGATCTTACTTTCCCAGTTACCTTCCCCTAAGAATGTTGCACTTGCTTAGCCAACCCCTGCAATTGCATAAACCAACTTCTATATATAGTATATGTAATATATAAATAAATATAAATTATATATATGTATATATACGTACAAGCATACACATGCCTCGCTGGTTGAACCATGACTGGTACAGTCATTTGGGTGGGACCTGGGAATTTACCTCTTTAACAAGTCTCCAGGTGATACTAAAGCTGCTGGTCGGGGATCTCACTGTGAATTGCTTTACTAAAGGATAGAACATGGGTCAACATGTATAAATTAACAAGGATAAAATATTAAACACAGCATGAGACAGACGTGTCTAACAACGTGGGATTTTCATCCATGAATAATCTGCCTTGCAAAGAAATGACGTTCTCTGCATTGTAAATGTTCAGGAGTTTGGATGATAACAGTATACACTGAGTACGTTTCATATGCCAGGCAATCTTCTTAACACTTACATGTATTAACGTACTTAATTTATTATTATTATTAATTATAATGATAATTATTATTTATTTTTATTTTTTTTTGTTATGGAAGATAGAGTACACATAATTTGCCCACGGTCATAGCAAAGATGGCAGAACTTGGATTTAAACTGAGATAGTCTGATCAAAAACCCATGTCTCTGAATAATCAGCAATACTCCCCGTTCTCCCACTCCCACTCCCCGTCTATAAATACTCACACACACATAACATGTATCTCAAAGGTGCTCTGAGAGAAATTATTTTAGTGAGAATTATTTGGATTAGATAATCTGGAAGGTTTTTTTGAACTCTGATTCTATGATATAGATGAAGTAACTGGTTTGATGAGGGACTAATTCTTCAATTTTATTCTTTCTTCTCCCATTCTCAGATTTTACTCTTTTGATTGTTTTCTTTTGTAAACAATCTTAGTTTTATGAACATGAACTCTTGGGCCCCTGTGACTTGGATAAATATTAAAATTTTAATTTTTTTAATAATATACATTCTAATTTTTCCTATCATGGGACAATTCAAGTGGAGAATTGCTAACCAAATAATTTAGACCTCATAAAACATATTATATAATATATAATATAATAATATATAATAATTTAGTTCCCCCTTTTTTATTAATACATGTTTTTGCAAAAACTGCTAGGAGTGTGTACCATTCTGCCTAGTCTCTACTATATGATACATGTTTACAAATTTAATGAAAAGAGAGAAGAGAAAGGATTTCCAGGACCTAAAAGGCTATTAGTGAATTATATTATCCTTATCATTAATCATCATCTGTTATGTCATGTTTGCTCTCCATCTGGTTGGGTATCAGGTGTGATGCTGAATAGTTTCAGTACATTAATTTCCAACTAGTGACTACTGGTGGCGGACAGATTAGGTTACTCTGTGACTATTTATTATCTTTGTTAATTGTTTGACAAATCATTATTGACTACCATTCACAGAATGACAGGTGGCCAATAATATGTTAAATAGCATTTGCTGTACTTTTGGGATCTCTTGATAGATCATACATTTAAAAAATTAAAAAATAAAATACATATTTTCCTTTAAGGGGATGAAGGAGTTACATTATAAAATCAAGGTATGAATAATTTTGGTATGAAAATGAAGCCTAATTTAAAATGGAGTAATGAAGACCAAATTAACCTTAAATGCTCACACAATTAAGGGTTGTTTTCAGAATCTTTTGCGCTTCTCTGATAATGAGTGTATTAGGAGAATGTTCTAGTAATCAATATTATAACAGTAGGAGAGCAAACCTGGGAAAGAATCCAAAGTTAGTGGAATAGGTCATGGTACAAATGCTTTCTGGGTGAAATAATGAAAGGTAGACAAGTGTGAATTCATGTTCTTTTCTGGTGCTTTTATGCATGTGAAATTTCAATAGGACCTGAACAAGACAAATTAAATAATGGAACATGTTTAATTGTTTTCACCTTTAAAGCTTCAAAAAAGAAGTTTAAAGTTTAAAAATTTGCTGATTTGGCATTTAAAAAAAATAAAATATAATATGGAATGATCTGAATACTGGGAAACTCATCAAAAGAAATAATGACCTATTGAGTAAATAATCTACAAAACCTAGAACTTTTTCCCCTGTCTTCTCAACTTAATATAGGGTCTTCTTATATTAACTAGAGTAATAAAAGTTGATGAGACAAATGAACATCAAAATTTCATTGACATAACACAATTGAGGCTTATTTCTTGCTTGAATAACAGTTCAAATGCAGGTATTTCTACTCAGAATATGGCTTTACTCCACCTAAAGATTTAGGGACTCAGATTTTTCTATTTGGGGACTTTCTTATTCTCTAATGTTCCAGAGTCTAGTATGCTCAAGCAAAATAAAGGGGAAAAAAGAGGATGGAGAAGGCATTCACACATTTTAACCACGTCATAACATAAGTGATAAATGCCACTTTCACTCACATTCCATTAGCAAGAAATACTCATATGACTCCATTTAAATGCAAGGGAGGCTGGGAAATGTGCTTTCTGCCTTGACACACAGTTCCCAGCCATTACTCTAGTCTGTGGAGGAGTAACATAGATTTTGGTTGTTGGCTAACTGTCTGTGACAGAATTGTCTCATAAAAGGTGTTACATTTGTATTTGGAGAGTAAATGGACAAGGGTTACATTTGTTTGGACTACCTTCTAGGAGGGAAAAAGATCACCAAGTCGAGGTGTCATCGATGAGAATCATGGAGTTTTCTCTCTTGTGTACATGGCAACAGGTAGAAGCAAGGTGGCAGCAGCCTTCCAGTTTCATCACACCTGAAAGATTCTTTCAGTTTGTTGGCTATGTCTGACAAATTTTTTCTGAAGTCTAACAATAAGATTGCAAAGTTCATAAGAAAGACAGGTCACTGCATGGAATAGTTTCTATTTCAAATACCCCAAAATATTAATCCATGCCATGAAGTTTTCCTAGACTAAATGAAATTGTTACTCTTATATTTTCTTAAACATCTCATTCAGAATGGAATCTTCTTAATTTGTCATGTATTTATAATTAATAATGCCTTTTTAAAAATTATACATAAGATTGTTATTTCCCTTCTAATTCCTTTCCCCACCACAATCTCTCCATTAAACATGTTTATAAGCATATCAAAAATTATCTACATGTTGCAGGGAAATGGATCCTTGAAGAGATCCGTCAGTGAATCAAGCCCTATTTTAAAAAGTTAATTAGTTAATTCCAGTATAATTAATGTACAATGTTATGTTAGTTTCAGGTATACAATATAGTGATTCAACAATTACATTCAGTGCTCATCATGATAAGCGTAATCTTAATCCCCATTAGTTGTTTCACCAATCACCCCCATCCACCTCTTCTCTGATAATCACTAGTTTGTTTTCTTAGTTAAGAGTCTCTTTTTTGTCTCTTTTTAATTTGTTCACTTGTTTTGTTTCCTAAATTCCACTTATGAGTGAAATCATATGGCATTTGTCTTTGACTGACTTATTTCACTTAGCATTATAACCTGTAAATCTATGTTGTTGCAAATGGCAACATCTCATTCTTTTTATGGCTGAGTAATATTCCAGCGTGTGTGTGTTTGTGTGTTTGTGTGTATGTGTGTGTGTGTGTGTGTGTTTATCCATTCATCTGTGGATGGACACTTGGGTTGTCAAGCCTATATTTGAAAGCTGGCTATGTTAAAATAAATCAAATGATTATCCATCCAAATGATGAATATCAAAAGTAATATGGATGAAAGCATCTTTTAAATTGCAATGCTTTGTTCAAACATGTTAATACCTATTAGAACTGTCTCTTCATGAAACAAGCCACTTAACCAAGTGAGAGGTTATATTTAGCTTGAGCCATGATGGTTATCCACAGTCTGCCTTCTATATTAGCTGTAAATTGGGTTGAGAGCTCTCAGTGGTTTCCTCAAACTGTGAGATAATCTGGTTTTATTCATTTGAATTTCCTCATTTTGCAGCAAGAAAACAAGAGAAGGGAAGTCACTTACCCAAGTGTAAGTGCTTGAGTCATGAAGCTCTTGCCTTTAATGATATACTTTTTCAGGAATTGTGTGGGCTTTGACCTTACCTATATCTGGGCTACCTTTAGCATTATCAAGTTATTTTGGCTGTTTTCTTGTATGTCATAGCCAGTAAATGCTCTCAGTTTCATATACAATAACTCCACACTGTCAAGAGATCTAAGTAATGTATCTATCAGTATTCTGATGGCTCACTATTCAAATGATATCTTTACTTAGTACTCAAGTTTAGTTTATTTTCTAACGATCAGTTGAACTGGGTATGGTCATCTAAGAATTGAATGAGTGACCATACATTTTGATTTAAAACCTAAACCAGTTATGAAAGAAGAAAATATTAGAAAATGATTTTATAATAATTCACAGTATCTGACTATATAATTTGAAATCAAGGAAAGACAGATATTTTCTTGTTTCTAAGGAAACATTTTCCTTAGAAAATCTGCTGAAATATTTTTAGCAGATATTTTTTACTCTTTGACTTATTTATATTAGGTGAAATAATTCAGGACATAACCACTTTCTTGCTCAAATTAAGCAATCTAAAATGATGATGACAGAACAGGTGAATACTATAGATTCAATCAATTACCGATGACCTGGTCCCTCTGTTTATCTTTATTAGTATATACCTTAGAATGGGTCTAGTTAATTTTTTAAAAATCTGCATTGGAAACATACCTGATTTTCTCTGGTACTTTTTGGTCATCTTCACTGAGATGACCAAGTCTGATGAATTATCAATATCCCCCTTTCTTTACAGTCTCACCATTAAAATACTATAGTCATAAAACTCCCAATTTAGAGAAACTGTGTTATATGGTAAATATAAAGAGGAATATATATGTGATTTAATAGGTCAGAAACATCAGAGCAGAGATATACAGTGAAATTATAATGTATTGATCTGTTTTACCTCCAATACATTGCTAATATTGAAAAATAGTAGTTCCAGAATGCTATAGCTTGCATATAAGAAAAAAATATATTTCATTTCCATAGGCTTTTTGAAATTCAGTTTACTATGCTAGTGAAAGCTTCATCTGGTCCTTGGGAAACACAGGAAAATTCTCTCTTGATAGAATTTAATGATATAAAAAAATGAGGCAACATTTTTTAACTGATTTATTATATCTCTTACACTTTTGATCAACAGGTAACAAGAAATAGTGTTGTATAAATGGAAAATGTTTCTTAAAGTTGCATTTGCATATAATCACATGCTTGCAAATAGCTTTATGAAATCTGAGCGTTTTCTCCATCTACTGAAAGTGCTCACTCAGCATGCTCCCTGGCATACAGAATGGCCCTTAAGTGTTAGTTATTATCACTATCTGGAAATAAGGGAGCTGAATTAGATCCACATAACATGTCATAATAAGCTAAATGTATTTTCCTTTTCTGAACTCTTTGCTCAATATATTTCTAGCTACATGTCTGATTCTAGATAAGACATATGGGAATATCCATATCCATATATATCCATATCTCACAGGGAAATTTTAATTTTTCAAAGATTTTCTTCTTTTTCCTTAATCTTGAAAAAAGGCGAGCAGTGATTGTTACAAAACAGACCAGTTTATCACTCACTTTCCCTCAGAGCAGACATTCTTGTGCATGTGCATAGCTTTGGGATTAGTAACCAGGATTTTTGAGTTTGGGCCATTTGATCTCTTTCAAGCCAATAGCAGCCTAAGAGCTTTGATTCATCCAGCCAATATGTAGACAATTCCAGGCTCACTCCAAGACCTCAAAAGTGAAATTTTAATCTAACTGTGAATTGAAGGAACTTTTGCTTCTCCAGTTTCCCATGCAGAGTATTTAAAAATTATGTTTTAGAATCATTTCTCCAATGGGATGCTAAGATTTGGAGATACAAGTGAAACATTATCCTTAACTTTAAGGCAACTAAAATTGAGAACTACTTATCTATAATACATTATTTAGTATAATATTCTATCACTAATAATTAGATTAGTCTGATGGGAGGTGTATGTGGCGATGTAGAACATCAATCACAAAACATGTGAAGAGGAAATCAGTTGGAGCTTTCTAAGTTTAAATTTAAAGAATGAGTTTGAATTTGAAGATGAAGAAAATGGACAGGAAGAGGAAGAGATGAGAAGACATGGAAAAGGACGTCTTAATCTGAAAAGATAAGAGCAAAGGCAAAGAAATAAGTTAGAATGCAGCTCTTGTGGGACACTCTGGCAAGCAAACTAAGCAGGTCAGTCTAGCAGCAGCATCAATCACTGGACAGCTGGATAATTTTTTTTTATAGATTTTAGAATTCTATAACAAAAGTTTATAACCTACTGGAGAGCATCTGAACATCTCACCCTCCAATCAACAGGGTATTTCTCTTTTTCTGAACTCTGGCAATCCACTGCTGCATATTTAATTAGTCTATTATACATGAACTTTCCTGTCCCATTTTTTAAAATTCCTTTGTCTTAAACTAAAACTTAAGCCTTATTGTTTTACTTTTCACATACATAAACTCTTTGAGGGCAGAGTTGAAATATTATATACATATATATGTGTGTGTGTATATATACATATATATATATATGCCCTACATTATCTGTGTGCTGCACATGGAGTTGATTTTTGAAAGTATTTTTCGTTAGACTATATACTTTGTATGGATATTTGTTTTGCTTTATTATTTGTTTTTATTTTGATTCATTAATTTCCTCTGTTATAAGGTGATTTGTGTCCCTCCAAAGAAGATATATTGGGGTCTCAAACTCTAGTACTTCCAAATGTGATCTTATTTGGAGATTGTCAAAGAAACAATCGCATTAAAATGTGGTCATTAGGATAGGACCTAATCCAATATGTCTGGTATCCCTATGAAAAGAGGAAATTTGGAAATATAGAAACACGTAAAGGGAAGAAGTTAGGAGACACATGGAGAGGAAGTCCATCTACAGACCAAGGAGAGAGTCATACTACAGATTTCCTCACAGTGGTCAGAAAGGATTATCCCAGCCCACGTCTTGATTTCAGGATGTCTGACATCCAGACTATAAATTTCAGTTGCTTAAGATACCCAGGTTGTACTTTGTTATAACAGCCGTAGTAAACCCACACAATCTCTAAAATGGCGTTACAATCCTATGGAAATACTTCCCCTACAAAAAAAATAAATAAATAAATAAATAAAATAAAAATAAAAAATTAAAAAAAAAAAAAAAAAAACCAAGTCATATAAGGCTTAAAGTTTGCCAAGTGCCCTGCACTTCTGAGCAACCAGTGAATTATCCAACCTCTGCTTTAATGTGTTAGAAGACTGGGACCATTCGTTTGATGGTTAGTTTATAGATCAACTTGATTGACCATGGATGCCCAAATTAAACATTATTTCTGGGTGTGTTTTGAGGGTGTTTCCAGGTGAGATAAACATTTAGCTCAGTAAGGATGCCTGGGTGGCTCATCGGTTAAGCATCTGCCTTTGGCTCAGGTCATGATCTTAGGGTCCTGGGATCAAGTCCCATACCGGGCTCCTTGTTCAGCTGGAAGCCTGCTTCTTCCTCTACCTCTGCCTGCCTGTGCTTGCTCTCTCTCCTCTCTGACAAATAAATAAATAAAATCTTTTTTTAAAAAATGTAACTCAGTAGATTGTCCTTTCCATTGTGATTGGACATCTTCCAACACATCGAGGACCTGAATAGAACAAAAGGCAGAAGAAAGAAGAATTAGCCCCCCTTTATCTATGTGTCACTATGTGAACTGGGGCATCTCATCTCATCTTCTCTTACCCTGAGACTGGTATTTACTGGTATTTATACCATGGGCTCCCTTGCTTTTCAGGCCTTCAAACTTAGACTGAATTATACCATTGTTTTCCTGGGTGTTCGTCTCATAGATGGCAGATCATGGGACTTCCTAGCTCCATAATCACATGAGTTATTTTCTCATAATAAATCTCTCTCTGTCTCTACATCATAAAAACACCATACATGTTTTTAAATATATAAAGAGAGACAGACAGACAAATGAAGACAGAGACAGAGAGCCAGAGACAAAAAAGAGAGAGAAAGAGAGATTCTGTTCTATCAGTTTTCTTTCTCTAGAGAACCCTGAGAAATACAATGGGTGTTAAATGGGGGAAATGTCACCAGGTACTTCACCATTTCAAATATATCTTGTGCTTATAACAGAAGTTTTATAAATACCTGCAAAGGTTATTTGCCAGTCAATTGTCAGTTGTCAATCATCTCTCAATTATCCATGTATGAATTATTCAGAACTGGTTAATCTCAGACTGATTTCTTTTTGCCTGATCTCACATCTGATCTCACTCTGTTCCAGCAATTGATATGTGCTTAGGGAATGCAGACTAATTTTAATATTAGCCTGAACAAATACTTAGAAGGTTGAATCTGTTCTCTTAAAAAATAAAATAAAATAAATAATGCATTCCCCAAGACAAATATGTATCACCTGTATTATCAGATATTTTAGATTATGTAATGCCATGGCTCATTTACTTGATAATCAAGAGTAAAATAATCTCTGGGCTGACACTGTTATAACTTGAGGTTATAAATTCTTAATTGTCACATGTTCTTCCTTTTACTTTTCTGTGATGATTAACGCAGCATTACATGGACAGCTGATACAGGCTGGACACAAGAAATCTATCCTGTATTTTCAGCTACTTGGGTTAGGAGACCTTAGTGTTAGGAGACCTTAGTGTATTCAAGTATCAGCTCTTAACAACCCTGCCTCCTTGGTGATTGTGCAGACCTGAGCACAAGTGGAGTCCGACCTGCCATTTCGCACAATATATCCTCTATCTTCCAAGCCCTCGTTTCTGATGCTCATGTGGGTAATTAATTTAAGTTAGATGTGATGATAATCTCTTTCCTAAACATTTTCTGCATGTGGGATCAGTGATTAAATCCATTTCTGTAGGTGCTTGCCTCTTATTATGTTCAGAATCTGTGAGTGACCAGGCTTTTTGGCTTATGAACTAGGAAACAGATAGGGCAGATCAACAAATACGAGAGAAAGGAAATAAATGTTCAAAGAAGAAAGACTATTTGCTGAGTTTCCCAAGCCTTGGTTTAGTTGCTTTCAGAAGCCCTGCAGAAATTCTGCCCTTCAGTGTTATGAGACTCCTTTACGTCCTTATAAATTTTACCTGTTTGATGAAATTCAGCAAATATAGAAATCATTGGTCAGATCGCCTTATTTTATAGATAGGATTTTGAGGTCCAGTGAAGCTAAGTTGTAGGACTGAGTTCACAAATAATTCATTTTAGAACTAGGAAAAGGACGCATACCTCTAAATTCCCAGGCAATAGCTCACTTTGAGATCATCATTCAGTGCAGTTCTCCATCCTTTAAAATATCAGAGTTAGAAACTAGTAACTAGTAAATAGCTCTCTTAATAAAATATTTATCATTCACTCGCTGACTTCCTACTACGTGCTATTTGCCTTCTATGCCCTAGAGTTATAACAGGGCCCAAGACAAATGAAGTGTCTAAACTCACAACATTTATATTGTAAATATTATACTCTATCATCAGTGTAGTCAAGATCTTTTGAATGTTTCTGGTAGTCTGGACAGATCTGTGTGAGTGTATCTCTTTTGTTGGTCCTCCCGGAGACAAAGTTCATGAATATACAAAATGGCATGCTGCAACCACAGGTGTAGTTTGGTCCCTGTGGAATGCAGAGAAGCCAGCTGTCTCCCAGGAAACAACAGAAAAGGGAAATACAGCATAAGGCATTGGCGAGCATATTTACACAATGCGTGCCCCACGGCTCAGTCCTGTCTAATATATAAGCACACTGAGAATGTTGAGAGAGTTTTAGCTCTTTGGAGAAAATAGTGGTTATAAATACTAACCTTCATGCCCCTTTTTTTCTTTTGAGTCTTGTCATGCATCTGTCGCTAATTGCTGAATACATCTTGATATCAATCAACTTACACTTGTGCCCTGGTATTTAGGATTCTCCGTATTTTAAAACTTTAAATGCTACGTTAACAACACAATCATTTCAACTCCTTCACCTTGCATTTAAGGTCTTCCATGATCTGACCATAGGTACAATTATACTATGTGTAAAAAGAATTAGCAACTGGTAACTGAAAGAAAAAACAAATAACTCATTCTGTTATTTCCCTTCAAATTACACACACTCCAATTAAACCATCATGTTTATCTTCCTATGTCATACTACCCCCACCCTGCCTCTGTGTGGTTCCTTTCCATCTGTACCTTTGCCTCTATGATTTGATGATTCAGAATACCTCCCACCTATCTCTGAGCTTTGATAGCATCACCAACAGCTGATACTTCACCTTTGTTTTAAGGATAGGGCCAGTTTAAAGATACTGAATATTTCAGATATGTACTGTCCTTGTCTTCTTTATTACTAGGGTATTTACCTGTGTGATCATCTTCTGGCCAACAGATCATGAGGAGAAGTCTGCTAGGGAAGAATTTCTTCCATGGTAATATTAACATGCATAAGGAAAGTCCGTTTCTCTTCCCTACTTCTCCAGTTGTAGAACTAAGACACCATCATATGGATCTTCTGTATCCAACTTGCCACTCTGATGGGGTTGTTGAGACAATCTCAGAAATGTCCATTCAGAGACCTACCATTATTAAGCCACTCAACCAATCTAGGTGCCACCTTCCTCCAGAACTTCTATTACATAGAGAGAGTGAATCTTTAAGTCACCTTTATGTGGGTATTTTTTTACTTATCACTCGAGACAAATCCATACCGATTTTAGACTACAGTATCACTTTACTTGTACCTTTATATGTTTACCCTTTTATATCTTATTTAAAATTACTTATAACTTACATGTATATTGTAGTTTACATAGTTAACTGAGGTTGTGCCCCCCATGTTAAGTAACAACACACTGAAGCTTGAAGCATTGTTCTGTCTCAAGGCACACAGCTAGAAAGGGGTAATGCTGATTTTAATCTTATAGTATCCTTGAGGTATGATTTCTCTTGGATAATTAGCCAGGTGCTGGTGATTTTTAACAATGCTATATTTTCAGGGATTCCCCTTTGACAAATAGCCTTTCTACCAGTAAGTTATGCTTATATGAATGTTTGTTGATTGGTAAGATTTTGACTTATTTTATAGCTATGCTTGGCCATTGCATCCTTACACGGGTGATCTTATAAATGGTTCACTGTCCATAATATATTCCAGAATATGTGAGAAGCAGGATAACCTAGTAGTTAGGTTCATGGGTTGGGTAATGATGTGGGATTTATATCCTGACTCACACTAGTTAGCTATACACCCAAGACAAGGTAGCAGTAGAAATTATGTTAGAAATTAGCTTTTATTGTGGGATGCCACTTAAGCATTGTTGTCTTTCTAACCCCTGAATAAAGCATACAAGGCTCAGGATCTTAGGCACATCAAGTGCTAAAAATGTGTTTAAATGAGCAAAATGTGATAGATAAAAATCACCTAAGCTTTCTTTGATTGAGACTGGTATTTAATAACCTGGAAGAATATACAGAAGCAGATATCAAATACTGGGTTATGATGTGTGCTAACCTAGCCTTTCTATCAATTCCCACCTGTATATCCCAATATCACAGGAATTCTGGTTAAGGCAAAATATCTCATGTAGCCTTAAAAATGTTATAGGGTTAAAGCTTTGATAGGGTTTCCAATTATATAAAAATGCAAAAGTGCTCATAGCATGATCGCTTTTAGGTCTCAATCCTGGGGCACAGTCTAAGTTTTCTTGCCATGTTAACCACATATAGCTCATCCTGACAGGTTTATCTCTTTTTTTTCTTTATCTCTTAATAAGCGTGTGGTGGGGGGGGGGCACATTTCCTTTCAAAGTCTTATTTGCTCGATGAGACACAAGAATCCAGTTCTTTTGCAGAAAAAAAAAACCAAATTAAAAAGTTATTAAAGCATGTATTGCCTCTTGACAAGCCCCTCTGGATCCATTTGAGCTTATGGCCATGGTGAGTCTTCAGGAAGGTTTTTATTCCACGAACCACTGAGCCCTTCTAAGCCACATGCTGTTTGATAATTAGGGGCTATATTATCTGTGATAGAAATCAGTACTGAAGAAAACAGCGAAAGAGACTAATATAGACAACCAGCTGTTGTTTTTCTGCCACTGTACTGGTTGACTTAAACTATGTTGCCATCCAAATTTATTTTGAGCCAGAACCTTTCCTCACAGTACTGCAGTGGCAAGCAGAACACTCTGCCATCCTGGCTGTATGACCCCAGCAATCACTAACATCTGTGTGGGCTTTACAATTTACAATGTCCTTTTATATTATTTATCTTATTTAATCCTTACAATATAACTGTAAAGTAGGAAAACGTGGCCTCATTTTAAAAATGAAACAGGTATGTGTGACTTGATGTGACTTGTCTATGGTTCTTCAACATTGTCATTCTTACTACGCTTCTTTTAATAACTGTGGGAAACTCCAACTGTTTTTTTTTTTTTTTTATTTTTTGGCATGTGCTGTGTTGGAGGTTCTACTTTTGCCTATAGTAGGAGTGATTTGAATCATACCAGCCCACATACCGTGTTTGGGCTGGTATCACCACTTTGGGTTGGACATCATTGGTCTGTTGACCATTGAGTAAGGGGTCAGTCCGGATTAACTGGTAATTCCAAACTGCTGTCCCTACTGAGCTAACTAACAGGAACAGAGGATTTTTTTTTTTAAGATTTTATTTATTTATTTGAGAAAGATCACAAGTAGGCAGAGAGGCAGGCAGAGAGATGGGGGAAGCAGAGAGCCTACTGAGCAGAGAGCCCAATGCAGAACTCGATCCCAGGACCCTGGGATCATGACCTGAGCCAAAGGCAGAGGCTTTAACCCACTGACCACCCAGGTGCCCGGAACAGAGGATCTTATGGCACTAGTCCTTAAGAGAAATTTCAAAGGAAGACAACACGAATGGCTGTTTTAGAGATTCCTCGTTTGATAATTGACTTCTCACCACAGTTTACTAGCTTTAGATTTGGGCAATAGTTAAGATCAAGTTTTACCAAATGAAGGGACATCTAGGAACTTTTTAGAAATGACTCATCTTGTAGTGTCATTCCTCTATAGAAATGTTTCTCGGTTATATCAATCTTTGCATTGCTCTGGAAGCCAATCCTGTGAGTCTAGCAGATCGTGCTCCCTGGCGGCTGGGACATATATTTATAATCATTACTTCAGTTCCTTGAAGGCAACCTTTGGACTTTATAGATTGCTTTACATCTGTTAACACCCACCTGGCATCCTTGAATTGTACCTTACAATACTGGCAGGCAGTTTTAGCATCCTCGTCTTTCCTGGAGCCCATTCACAAATGAAGAATATTTGATTATTCTAGTGGGAACACAAGTGCTGATAGCTTTAGTATGCTTCCTTCCTGTTGATAAGGCATATAGATAGACTGCTGTTTTACACCATTGTCACCTACTAGCACTTCTTGTAAAGGTAATTGTAAGGTACTATGGGCAATATTGAAAGATGTATTTCAAAGTAAATATATTCCTTTAATCTTATCTTTGATGTTTTTTCTCCTTCTTTCTAACCTTCCTTCAATCCTTTCCAGTATTGGCTCTGATGCCCTACAGAAATTTAAGAGTGGAACTAATCCCAGAAGAACTTTGGTTTAATTAAATAATCTTTGTTCTTGCTTTAAATTAAGATTTGCTATACACCAGGTATAGCAAAAATGATATAAAAACAAGATTTTTTTTTCTCTTTCAACATATTTAACATTATTAATATTTCAGAGATCTGGATTTTTTTTTTTTCCAGTTTTTCACAGTGACTTTCTTAAGCTTGGAATGTATGCTTTGGACAACATTATAAAAGGTTGCCCAAGGTACTTAGGATGCCTCTGAGAAGAGGGCCCAGTCTGCAAAATTACAATGAAATAATTAACATCGAATCAGTATCTTGTAGGTGTTGCTGCTAGAGTTAGAGTCACAATGGCCTACTCTCATTTTATGGAAAAAAAAAAAAAAAGCCTAGCCTATTCTCCTTGCAAACCTTAATACTTTCTAGCCTCATACCTGGACTTTTCTATTATCTTTGTGTGCATGACTCATCAAACATCAGAGCTCAACTCCAACATCATCTACTCAGAGAAGTAAAAATTCAGAGAAATCTCCTCTCTATTACTGTACTATATGTGTCATTCATTTCAAGTATTTTTATTTTTGCTTGGTTTTGTCTTTCTTTCCCAAAAAAATATAATCTTAATCAGTCTAGGACCTTGTAGCGGGGACTGGTACATTGCAGGAACCAATAAATACTTGTTGAATGAGGGAGTGAAATGTTTGCTCACAATGAGTCTGAATTATTAGGTTACTGATAAGGAGCTGAGATGGGGGGAATACAAAGAGGTGTGACATTCTGAAACTATTCACATATATGTTTTAAATTTTGGTCAGGTTTACTGAGTTGTGATTAATAATAACAATAAGTGGCTCCACACATAAAGTGTACAATTTGACAGCTTTTGATATATGTATGCAGACATAAATTATCACTGCGTTAAGATAATGAGCACAACAGTGGTGCTCCCCCCACTGCCACTTTGTCACTTCCTCTCCTTTGCTCCCCCACCCCAACACACACACATCATCAGACAAACACTAGTATGTTTTCTATCACTACAGATTAGTTTTCATTTCTAGAATTTTCTGTAAATGGGATCAAAAAATGTGTAGGGTTTATTGGCCTGGATTTTTACATGCAATCTAATTATTTTGAAATCCATCCATGCTGTTGCATGTATCTGTTCATTCATATTTGTTGCTGAGTAAATATCCCATACCACAATTTGTTTATCCATTTACTGTTCATGGAGATTTGGGTTGTTTCCAACCCAAATAAATAAATATTTGGATTGTTACATCAGCTTATTGAATTGATTTTTCATCATAATCTAAAAACCCTCTTTATCCCAGCCAGAGAATATTTTTATTCTGAAATCTATTTGGTCTGATATCAATATAAGTCCTCCAGTTTTGTATTGATTAATGTAGGAATGATATCTATTTTTCTATCCTTACACTGTTAGCCAATCTGTGCATTTTAAATGGTTTTAAAATAATGCTTCTACTTCCAGCTAAGGCATTCACCCTTCTCCTAAAAATGACTAGGAAATTGGACAAAATGTGAAACAACTGTTTCCTGCATTGAGCATCATTTATCACAGGGCAGCAACCCCTGAGAGAGTGAACAAGTGAAGTGAGTTCCAAATGGCAACAGTTGACTCTATAGAGAGTGTGTGCTCCTAGCCGTAGAGGAGCAGGAAACTAAGACAGAGTCTGGTGGACACTCTAAGCGGAAAAATGGAGGTGGAAGTCCAAGGATGCCAGAGAGAGATTGGTGAAATGTAGATGCAGAAACAACCACTACTTACAATGAAAAAAAAAAAGCTAAAAAGTTAAAAAAAACATGCCATCATTGATCTTGGGAAAACTTAAAGCAGCCTGATGTATGTGTAATTGTGGTCATGAAGAAGAATGGAGAGAAAGAGCTGCAGAAGAAAAATATGTATCAGTAGTTGAAGTTTTCAACACTTGCTCAAAACTAAAAGTAAACAGATCTAAGAATCACAACAAAACCCACGGGCATGATATGGAGAGAGAAGTACACCAAGGCACATCAGAATCGAGTCGCTGGAAGACAGAGATAAAGAGAACATCTAATTAGCAGTCTGAGAAAAATAAATACACACAACATAAAGAGAAACAAAGGTAAGAATGGCCAAAGAGTTCTCAGAAGAAACAAAACAATCCAGACACAGTGGAGCACCAGCGTCTAGGACTGAAAGAAAAGTCTGCCAACCTAGAATTCTATACAGAGCAGGAATACTTTTCAATAATGAAGATGGAATAAAGACTCCTTAGGTATAAATATGCAGAGAGCATTTATCACTAGCACACAAGCATTGAAAGAACCATGAACGTAAATCCTAGAGGCAGAAGGGAAATGATGCCATGTAGAAATCTGTCTTCACAGGGAAATGAAAATCGATGGAAATAGAAATTTGTATGTAAATGTATTATGTTGTTTCCTATTTCTAAAGGCTGTTAAACAGATGACTGTTTAAAGCAAAAATAGTAACAATCTATAGAGTGTGGTTTATAACGCGTGAAAGTAAAATATGTAAAAAATAGCACAAAGAGTGGTAAAGAAAGCAGACCACTATATGCTTTTTATTATTAATAATTCCAATTAGTTAATATGTGGTGCTATATTAATTTCAGGTGTACAACATAGTGATTCCACAATTCCATACCTCACGCAGTGCTCATCACAACAAGGGTACTCCTTAATCCCCAACACCTGTTTTACCCATCTCCCCACCCATCCTCCCTCAGGTAACCATCAGTTTGTTCTCTATAGTTAAGAGTCTGTTTCTTGGTTTGCTTCTCTCTCTTTTTTTTTCCTCTTTACTCATTTGTATTGTTTCTTAAATACCACATATGAGTGAAATCATACAGTATTCATCTTTCTCTGATTGACTTATTTTGCTTAGAATAGTACTGTTTAGCTCCACACATATCATTACGAATGGCAAGGTGTCATTCTTTTTATGGCTGAATAATATTACACTATATATATGTTTTTTCCCCATTCTTGGCTATTATAAATAATGCTGCTATAAACATTGGGGTGCATGTATCCCTTTGAGTTAGTGTTTTTTCATTCTTTGAGTAAATATCCAGTAGTGCAATTACTGGATCATAGGGTAGTTCTGTTTTCACCTTTTTGTAAATAGTACCTGCTTCCTATTTACCAGAGTGGCTACAACAGTTTGCATTCCCACCAACAATGCACAAGGGTTTCTTTTTCTCCACATCCTCACCAACACCTGTTGTTTCTTGTGTTATTGATTTTAGCCATTCTGACAGATGTGAGGTGATATCTCATGATAGTTTTGATTTGCATTTCCCAGATCATAAGTGATGTTGAGCAACTTTTCATTTGTCTGTTGACAATCTGTATGTCGTCTTTGGAAAAATGTTTGTTCATGCCTTCTGCCATTTTTGGGTGTTCAGTTTTATAAGTTCTTTAATATGTCCATTGTATTTTTAAATAATATACTGAAGTGGCATAATATCACTTAAATATAGGCTTATTATAATACAAATTTATGCTGTAAGCTCCAAAGCGAGGTGTTGTTAATCCATCAAAATAAATAAAATAGAATTATAAAAATTATACTTTATATAAAAGAAAGCAATAAAAGAGAAAAAAGTGACTTAAAAGCAGACATCACATAGATAACAAAAAAAGCAAGATATAGTATATTGAAACCAAAGTCTCTCAGTAATCATAGTAAATATAAATGAGTGAAACATCCAAATTAAAAGCAATGATTGTCAAATTGGATTTAAAAAGAAGAAAGAAAGAACCAACTCTTTGCTGCCTATAGCTACTTTGCTTCAGCATTCCTTTTATGTCTTTAAATTATACCAAACAAAAGTACTAGATGTAGAACAAACACACACAAATCACCAGATTGGAATTACAGATAACAATACAAAACTAATTAATTAAAAATATATTAACATTTGAACACGATTTGTAAAAATAGTCTAAAAGAGTAGGCTTGAGATAAGGGGACATTCTGACTCTACTTATCTGATGTCTAACTCCCTCATTTCTTCTGAATATACACTTCAGTCTAATTCACATCAAGCTGTTTAAATTTTCCCTTTACCCATTCTTATCTTTCCTTGGCACCTTTGCATAGACTGTTCTATCTGCCCGATTTCCCCTTTCCAAACCTCTACATCTGCATAAATTATGTTCATCCTTCAAGATCTGGTTCAGATGGCAACTCCTGTTTGAAGACTTTCTCCAGGTTTTGATTTATACTTCCTTAATGATACATGGTTATTCTTTAATCAAAATATCTTCTTTAACCATTGACACAACCTGAGTCAAGAATGCCTTTTTTTTTAACATGAAAGAAACTAGGGATGAAAAATTAAATGAAATTTGGCAAATTCACATGAATAACATATGCAGGAATCAGGACCTTATCACTCATCCTAGCCAATATAATACTTATTAAAATTTCTTAATAGTGGACAAGGATGCATATTATCATAACAGTCTTTCTCACTGAAGTAGTTATATATTAATTAAGCTAACATAAATTCTTTCTGAGCTTCTTACAAGTTTTATCATGAATGGGTAATCCATGCCAGCTCCAGGCAGTCTCAAATCAGACTAAATGAGATACTGTATATGTGTGTATACATAGTTTAATACTATTCAAATGCTTTTCTGGAAAAAAGTAATTCACCACTTATAGTCCTCTATCACCTTTTCCTTATATCTAGAAAAAAAAGAAGAAGAAGAAGAAGCAATTGCAAGAATGGAGTTACAGGTGACTGGGTTAGCCCTTAGCATTGTAGAGGAAATGACTTAAAACAACTCATCTTTTCATAAGAAATGATATAGGTGAACTCCCAACTTGTATAGAATAATACCAAACTGGTCTCATCACTTTCATTTTTCTTCTTATCAGAAGTAACATTTGTATGGTAGAGAATTTGCTTTCTACCTGGTGTCTATTATATGATATTAAAACTCTGATCTTGATCCACCCCCATTACAATAGAGTAGATATAGCTTGTTTAGGTTTAATGCAGGATATTCCAAGAACCTCAGAAAATAGCTGGTGAAGAAAGGGAATGATAGGCCAGAAGTGAGAGATACAACTTGGTTGTAGAATCGGTCTTTCCAGTGATGTTGACAAGCAGGCTAAGTCACAATTTCTGATGGGCAAACTTCTGTAGAGCTCTCCAAGACTTAGTGATGAGATTGGTAAGACATGTCAACAGAAGATTCCAAATATTGATGATACTCTTCAAGTCATGTGCAACATCTTCATTCATTTCAGGTTTCCATTAAACACTCTGTGATAGACAAGCCTACCAGCTGTGTGTTTGGTTGTATGAAAGCAGGATCCTAGCCAACAATCAGAAATATGAAGAGTGGCTCTAGAAAGGACAAGTAGTTCATCTCTAGGCATATCATAGACTTTAATTTAGGAGCTTAATTTCTTGTTAATTTGAACTCTTAATTTTTTTATCAGTTTTCATTTTAATTGGATTAAATGGCACAAAAACAGCTGGTTGAAGGACTTAAGTGACTCCTAGTGAGGATGTATAGTAAGGATAAGAAGCATTCAACAGTTGGCCATGTTAATTATTTCTATTTTATGGTTAAGAATAGCATGAACTTTCATCAAAATTTTTAAGTAAAGAGTCTCTGTCTACCTTTCATCTTTTTTTTTAATATTTTATTTATTTATTTGATAGAGATTACAAGGAGTCAGAGAGGCAGGCAGGGAGAGAGAGGAGGAAGCAAGCTCCCTGCTGATTAGAGAGCCCAATGCGGGGCTTGATCCCAGGACCTTGGGATCATGACCTGAGCTGAAGGCAGAGGCTTTAACCCACTGAGCCACCCAGGTGCCCCTAGCTTTCATCTTTTAAACCAGCTAATAGTAAAAAGGAGAAAGGAAAGAAAACAGTGAGGTTTTTTTTTTTTCATAAAATAGGAAATGGAAATAATACACAATCAAGAAAGGGCTAAAAATCCTTTCAAATTTGAAAACTAGACAAGGGAAAACACCAGAATTTTGTTTATGAATATTTTAGATGAATTCAGAGTTTTCCAAAACTATCTTATTATCTGCAGGAGAAAAAAATTCCTTTTATTGAACATCAAACTATTAGTTATATTGATAGAGTCTTACTGACTTCTACCCTCAAACACCATAGTATGTGAGTGTCAGGGGCCAAGTGAGGAATGATACAGATAAGGTGTCATGGCAGGAATCAGAATGTCAGTATGGCAGAGTATCCTTAAACGTGGATGGCAATTGGGGTACCTGGTTAGTTCAGTCAGTAGTGCATGTGACTCTTGATCTCAAGGTCATAAGTTCAAGACTGATATTGGGCATAGAGAGTACTTCAGAAAAAAAAAAAAGTTAAAACAATAATTTTTAAAAAGTGGTTAGCAATCAAAGTCACAAGAAGGACCTTTAACAAATGAGGTTTCACTCTGAGCAAAGCCAGAATAGAGATCAAGCAGATTTTTTCTGAAAATGTGTTCTAAAACAACAGACTAAGTCCCAAGATGCTGATCTACCTCACACACCCACCTACTCCCTGACACTATTCTCCAAAAATTATCTGGTCCGGAACAAAAAGTACTCTCATTTAAAAATGAGTAACCACAACAACAAATGCAGAGAACCTATGTAAATGTCTATGCAAGAAATAAAAGACATGGAAAATAGCAGGAAGAAAAACAATTTGAATTATGAAAGCTGTGTAGCAAAGTAGATTTCAATTGGGAATTATGAGGGGCGACTGGGTGGCTTAGTCGGATAAGTGCCTGCTCAGGTCATGATACTGGGGTGCTGGGATGGACTCCTGTATCCAGTACCAGGTCAGGCTCCCTGCTCAGTGGGACTCTGGTTCCCCTTCTCCCTCTGTTTCTCCCTTCCTGCTCATGCTCTCTCTCTCTCTCTCAAGTAAATAAATAAAATCTCAAAAAAAAAAAGAGTTATGAATAAATAATGTATATATAACTTAAAATATCTGAAAAATAATGAAAATTAGAACTTCAAAGTTTCAACAAATTTGAAGAAGAGAATAAAACAACAAAATTAGAACATAAAAAGTAAACTGAAAGAGATTAGTGAAGAAAAGGAAGATATAAGCAATGAAAGCAAAGTCCCATTGAAAAAAAACAAAATGGAAGACGCTCTCCAAACCATAGCAAGGATTGAAACATCAGCGTCAGAAAATTGATATGAAGTTGAAAAATTACAATGTTAGGGGAAAAATAACAGAAGTAGAAGATAGAAGAGAGAAAACATATCAAAAATTGAATTTCCCTAGAGGAAGAAACCAAATAGAAAATAAATCTGTTACATGTATGGAGGGAAAAAATAGTGATAAAACCAACCAAAGTATGTGATGGAGGTAAGGATAAGGAATGGAGAGATGAATAGACAGAGAAGTGGAATCACTGTGGGATAGTTTATTCTTTCTTGTAGGTGTGCTTGTGTTCGGTGTGTTCACCACACCCACACTCCCCCCACCTCCCAACCCCATCTAGTAGGAGATCTGTTGTTTGGATTTGACCTTGTGCTGTGAGGCCTGGTTAACATTCTATTCAAAACTGCTGTTTCTATGTCTGGTGCGGGAGATTGCAATCCACAGGACAGGCAGTTGGGGAGGAAAGACGGACATGATGTAGGAAAGGCATGGACAAACAGGAACCTGTGAGGGATGACTAGAACAGACATCAGGCTCTCACCACTCCCAAGCCTCCACATTTCATCAAGGGAACGTCCTGTAGGAGAAACTTGGTGCCCTTCCTCTCTGATCTAAACACACACCTGGCCCAGGAGTCAGAGAAGCTGAAGGAGGCAATAATGCACCTGCTGAAGGAACTTGAATTCTGCTTCTGCTTAAAGCCAAAGAAGTAAGGTAGATAGAAGAGATGCAACAGCCTGTGGGAGCTACAACTGTTCTAAATGTCCTGCACCAAACTTCCGTGTAGGAAAAATGTATGGCAACAAAATTATGGAGACAGTGATTTTCAAGTGCTAATGGGAGCAGAAGGATGCATAGATGGAAAACAGAGGATTTTTAGGGCAGTGAAATTTTTCTGTATGATACTATAATGGTATATCTTTGTCACTAGACATTTGTCTATATCCATTGAATGCACAACTCTAAGAGTGAACCCTATGTGAACTGTGAACTATGAATGATAATGAAGAATCTATGTAGAGTGATCAATTTTAACAAATGTAACAACCCCTTATGCAGGATGTTGATAATAAGGAAGGAGATTCACACATGCATATGTGGGGACAGATTTTAGCCAATCTCTGGACCTTCCACTAGATTTCAGTATGAACATAAACTATTCTAAAAAATGAAGTCCGATAACACACACACACACACACACACACAGCTCAACATTTTCCTTTCAAATCTCATGTAAAATGTCTCCTTTTTTTCATACTACACATGTGAGGGACAAAAATCTGGAAAACATTGTCCCAGGTTGGCTAAACTGACACAAAATAAATCCGCCACAACATGTTAGAGTATTAACTGCCACATCTAAATAGAGTGTATCTTCGAAAGCTAATGATTCAAGGATTCCAGGTACCAACATATTTTCTAAAAGTTAAATTCGATAAATTTTAAAGATACCCAGATGTAGTTATAAAAAGTATAGAAAATCCAAGTATTAGGAAAAGGAAAGGTTTTTTTCTTTCTCTCCTTTTCTCTCTCTTTCTCATATGCACACACATACACATATAACAGGAAAAGTACTTTAATTATGGTGATAAAATATACTGGCAAAAGCACAGTTATTAAAATAAGACTACTAGGGTTGGAAGCCCTGGCTCTCTGATTATTACTTACGGGATTTTAGATATGTGACTTAACCTCTTTAAACTCTATTTGGACACACCTACAACAATAGTAAGTGCACCAGAATAAGAGGGGGAGTGAGCAAGATATGAGATGCCAAGTAACTCTTTGGATCATTTTCCCCATGAAATTATTGGATAATCTTAGCAAAATTACAGAGTTGTGCAGTTTGGGGAGTGGCACAAACACATACCCAAAGCAATTGGAGAGGGGAGTAGTTTAGTAGATGATTTTGGTCAAAATTATCTTAACTACTTAACTGGAGAGGGGAGTAACTTCAGTAAAGGGCTCAGCCACTGTTTCAGAAACTATTGTGTTAATGAAGCCCTTCTACTACACTCTGACTGGCAGCTGAAATCCCAACACCTGTTTCAGACCAGAGAGAAGAATTTGTTGGAAAAAGACATGCCAAGACAGCTCACAGTTAGGAATCAGAAAATTGCGCTCCAGCTGGTATCATGAATCTTTCTCAGAAGTAGAATCTTTCTCAGCAGAGAGAAACAATGGTTCCCTCCAGGACCACAGGATGATCTCTACTTCCTCCTTGGAAAATTGTCCTCCTCAGTCTGTATTTTAGTGCTGAGTTTTTGTTCTGATTTTGAAGCCATAGATTAAACCCCACAGTTCTGGCAGTGAATAAGTCTGCACTATGCTAGTTGCAACAATGAGCTTAAATGTAACAAGTCCAGGAGCTGGTTTCCACATAGGCTTTAGGTTCTGGAAAGAAACTTTACATCTGGGGAGAACAAAATAAGTACTTATGTGGATTTAAATTCAGTTATTCCATCAAAGATTTTCTGCAATGTTGGTAGCTTGTATGAAGCAGGTTTATTTATTTATTTGTTTGTTTATTTATTTATTTTTATTTATTTATATTTACTTTTAGAATACTTTTTTTTTCTCATAGAAACAACTACATATATACTGTAAGAACAATCATAATTTACTATGAAAAACCATATGGTACAATAAACCATCTGAGCACTCTTTTGGCTTCTGTTATAATTTACTTTATTCTAAGCTTTTGATGAATTGTATAGATAGAAGCATTATGAGTTTTTCAATATCTCACTAAATATATTTAGAATGCTTAATTGAAGTTTAACCTTTATTTTGTTGAATACATGTTATCTCTAGCTAATAGTTTTTTTTTGGGAAAAAAAAAATCCCTTAGGTCAAGGTCTTATATTTAGCTGTTTCTGTTTTCCTTTAAAGCTGGGAGAATGAAGGTTCTGAAATGAATTGATACAACAGAAAATCAACAGGGTAAAGAATAATTTTGATGATTTCTTCTTGGCATTGCAATTATATCCAGGCACTTGACGATGAAATAAACAAATAGTTCAAACAAAGCTATTAATTTCCTGCCTATCTACACAATTTTAATTAGAAACATTTAATTAAACTTTGCTAAAATTTCTCAAGATGATTGCAGAATGCATATTTAGGCTATTTGTATATAAGGAAATGTATTTTTCATCACCTAGTACAATAAATAGCTGTTGTAGGTATTTCATGGGGAACATGCTTGTCAAAATTATCACAAAATTTATTAGAAGACAAAGTTCTCTGAGGGTTTATTAGTTATTAAGCTTTTGCTGTTTTAATTGTTATAATAAATAGGATGCCTTTTTAATATATTCACTGCATTTTATATGATATTGTATTTTTATGGCAAGCAATGAATATGTTTGATGTTCTTGAGACTGTTTCACTACTGGAGTTTTTTTCTAAGTTTCATTATCATGAGCATTTCTGACATGAATTAAAATGACATGCAAATCTCAACCTCACTTAATTGAAGCAAAATTGCTAAATTGATGAATTCATAAGCCTTTAATCTTTGGGGGCAAACTGATCGTTTTCAAATAAATTTGATAGAACTCAGCCAATTGTTTTAAGTAGGTCTCTATTTTTTTCTGTTACTCCATAACCATTTGTGTGTAGGAAATATTCAAATATCATAGCTTCTCAACTTAATGTTTAAAATAATATTATTGACACCAGTTACTTGAATTATCTTTTTTTGAAGACACTAAACGATGCTGCTTAGGTAGAAAAACTTTATGCACTAATTATTCCTTTTTTTTTTCCCAAAAGATATTTTTTATTTATTTGACAGAGAGAAAAAGAGAGAGAGGTCACAAGTAAGCAGAGAGGCAGGCAGAGAGAGAGGAGGAAGCAGGCTCCCTGCTGAGCAGAGAGCCTGATGCCCCGTGATCCCAGGACCCTGGGATCATGACCTGAGCGGAAGGCAGAGGCTTTAACCCACTGAGCCACCCAGGTGCCCCAATACACTAATTATTCCTAAGAGGTAGGTCCTCATATGGCTCACAAAATATTTGCTAAACATATTTTTAAATTTATTTATTTTAGGGTTTCTGTGTTTCCAATTGCATATAATAAAGATGACATTTTAAATATCTTCTTTTGGGGCACCTGGGTGCCTCAGTGGGTTAAGCCTCTGCCTTCGGCTCAGGTCATGGTCCTGGGGTCCTGGGATCGAGCCCCGCATTGGGCTCTCTGCTTGGTGGGGAGCCTGCTACCTCCTCTCTCTCTCTCTCTGCCTGCCTCTCTGCCTACTTGTGGTCTCTGACTATCAACTAAATAAATAAATAAAATCTTTAAAAATAAATAAATAAATAAATAAATAAATAAATAAATTTCTTCTTTAATAATCACACATCAACATTGTTTTTTTCTCAGAGTGTTGGAAAAGGCATTTGGATTTAAACAGAGAGGAAGTTATTTGGACATTGGGAGGGTGCAGCTAGTTAATATTTGAGTTCATGCAATTGGGTTTTAATTTTTTTTTAATCATTATTTTAACAAATTCCAATTTTTAAAATAAATGTTTTCTGAACTTATAAAAGTATCTACATAATTATTAAAATATAAATCCTTTCAAAATATAAGCAAAGGTAATTTCATGCGATTCCACATTATTCTCCTCAAAGATACAGAACTTTGAACAGTTTGATCTGTATTTCTCCACTATTTACTATATGCATCTTTTATTTCGTAATAAAAATAGTGACATGTACATATTAGTTTGCAGCTGATCCCTTTCATTTAGTAATATATTTTAGGCATGAATAAATTCAATAATTATTGGATTTTTAAAATACTTGGTTAATTTGAGCATAGCCTGAAACTTACATGGTTATTCTAAATGTGAAACAAGTCATTTCTGTTTTTTAATTTCACGTCTTCAATTTATTCTTATAAACACCCAGAGTAAGCAACTCTTGATCTATGAAATGTATCTTGAAATGTGTGAGGCCACTGAATAAACTAATTTGCCTTTCTCTCTCTATGCTTGCTGAAATCTGCCTTAAAAATTGTCCTGGCTTTAGTTTATTGACTTTATTGTGTCAAGCTAATTGTGTTGTAAACACAATAAACTGTTGGACTTTTGAATATCCCAAATTTGTAATTACCACTGTCATATAAACTTAATGACTATCTACAGTGTGCCCAGAGTATTACAGGATGTCTGCTTTTCTCTCTAAAATATTCTATGAAGTGAGTATTATTTTTACCCCCATATTGCACTAAGGAATAAAAGGCAGAAATCTACATAATTTGCTCAATGCTAATACTTCTATCCAGAGAAGCCAGGATTTGAGAAGTGGCAGTTACTATCTTACTAGTCTATAATACATAGAACACAATCCTTTTCCACAATAAATGAGTTCTGCTAAGCTTATTTATTAGGTAAATGAATAATATGTGCATAAACACTACCCTTTCCAACTTCTTTTTAAAAATATATAATTCACCTTTATACCTAGAAACATAAAAATTTTCTGAAGTCTTAAAACTTCAGGGATGTTTGCTAATGCCCCGCCGTAAAGCTATTTCAGTAAATATTAAGAATAGTCATCTACTGAGCCTTTCCTAAAGTGTGTTCCATGAATTTTTCATGAGAATATAATAGATGTTATTTACACAGTTGTTATTTTGTGGAGAGAGAGGGACCTTCAATGAAAATAGACATTGTGAGCCTCTAAAAATCAACTAGGCTGATTTTCATTTTTGTTTTTGAAATACTTCATTACATAACCCTTTTCTTTTTCAGAAAAATTTTAAATATTGTGTTCTGCAAAAAAGTTTTGGGAAAAATGCTTCTCTATTCTACAGTCACTAGAGAACACAAATTCTAGTTAAACATAGATTTGAATCACTTTTCATTTTTAAATATATTTTAATTTAGTTTAAGCTTTTATAAAGTGGTAACAATAATATGTATTCCATAAAACTTTGTAAAATTAAAATTGGCAATGTGTGTGGGGCAGATTTGTGGAGTACCACAAATTATTTGCTACTCTTTCCATTAATTTCAATTAGAGTCTCATGGATCTGGGCTATTCTGAAACTGCATTAACCAATAAGTTATCATGGAAACTGCATTTCTTTCAAAAAGGCTCTCAGTTTTTGACCTGGTTTTGTGAAAGCTAGTCATCAATCAAAGTATAAAAGTACTGTGATACACTGTAGCATAAGCCCTGACCAAGGGCTTTTGTTTTGCAATGCAAGTGCCTCACTTCAGCTTTCTTTGCTGAGGCACCCACTTCAAAGAGGCATCCATTTCAAAGAGGCATGCATTTCAATGAAAGCTATCTCAAATAAACACATTGTCAGCCTTGAAACTAGATAAAGAGCCAGGCTGCCTTCTCCTGAAGGCTTTTTTGTTTTGGAGATCTTGGTTGATTTCCATAAATGACCCTTGGGCCACTTGTTTTTCCTAATCCCACAGCTTCAAATTCACAGTCACTCTCTCTCCCTCTCCCTCCCCCTTCCTTTTTTCCTCCTACCCTCCCCTATCCCTGCCCTTCCTTCCCTCTCTCCCTCTCTACAGCTGTGCCCCCGGCATGCCTTTTACACTACAGGGCTCATTAAAATTAAGCTATTTTTTTTTTCCTTCAGAGTTTCCTAGCAGTTATTGCTGCAGGTCACCTTTTAATCATAGTAAGAATGCCAAAGGTAAGCCCAGCCATAACATTGGTTTGGACAGGGGAAGTATCTGTGGGAAGCTCACCAGGGTTCAAGTGAGTGCCCCCAGAAATTTCTAGCTGATTGTATCACCATGCTGTGGGGAGGCCTAAACGATGTGGAGAGGCTCCAGAGTATGAAAAGATATGTGAAGAAACAGATAAAACCCTCATTGAAGTGCCAGACCAGTAAGTGAAGAAGCCATCTTGGAAGTGGATACCCTAGACCCAGCCACTCTAAATAAAGCCGTGTGGATTAAAATTGAACCGTGCAGAGAAGTGATATCAACAGAAGTGATATCAATAAAAAGTGGTCCTCAAAAACCTACTCATCTATAAAAGCAATGAGAACTAACAAAAATTGTTAAAATCTACTCTGGAAGTGAACCAAAGGCAGCAATCTGAGGAGCATTGATTCAAGAAAATCTTAGTAATATCCGTGAAATTTGTGGCATTTTAGCTCATCCTATTCTTATCCCCCACTCCCCTGCTTAATAGTACTTTTGAAAATGAGCAACCTTTCAATTACTGTAGTCAATTACATGTAGTCAGCATAACAGTACTAGAAAGAGTAAATGGTTTTGACTGTCCCCAAAGCCCTATCTTCAGAAAATTGTCATGATTTGACTTATCTGGCAGTTCCCTAGAAACCACAGTTTACAGAATTTGTCATTATTTGAGGTATGAACTCACTAAATACACCTTTTCCCTAGGGCATTTGAACATTTAAATCTAAAACAATCAGTATTACAGCTGTTAAAGGTGGTGGTAACAGTTGTAGCAAACATGAAACTGACCAAAATCTTACAAGGAAAAGATGGGAAATAATATATCCACAGAAGTCTTTGAAAAACTCCAAGATATCTGGAGATATGGTAGGTTAAAAAAATTAGTAGGACTGTGCAAATGCCCAGAAAAGACCTAAGGATGCCTAATCTCTCACTTCTGGCTGACCTTGAGGCTTTGTAAAAGCAGGAAGTGATAACTAATGAAGAACTGCAAACTCCCTGCCTACAGGCATGCCCTCAACAAGTACTAAGAATACCTGGCAAGGAATGGTAGATTTAATGGTTCCAGACATTTAAGGAAAACTGTCAAATCATTCATTGGCCACTAGGTTATCTAAGCAGAGATTTCAAGATACCATATGACAAAGATTACAGACTTACGGAATTAGTCCAAGAAAGTCACTAAATAAACCAACAGCAACAACAGAGAACAACAGCAAATACCAGTGGCCGTATTCCAGAGTGGCCATATAGCATTATTTTAAATATCCAGTTTTCAACTAAAACTTATGAGGCATACAGAAAAATGAAAAAGTAGAGCTGACATACAACAAAAGAAGTAATCAATGGAAAATGTCACTGATGACCCCATCTTCTGGACTCATTTCAAAGACTTTAAATTCGCCATTTGAAGAACTGAGGGAAATCTTGCCTACAGAGCCAAAAGAAATTAAGAGGATGATTCCCTACCCAACAGAGAATGTCAATGAAGAGAGAACTATATATATATATACTGCAAACAGGAATTCTGGGCTTGAAAATATATTAACCAAGATGAAAATTTAATAGAGTGATTCAACAGCAGACTTCTTTTTTTCTAGCAAAAGCAAGAACAACAAATTTGCATATAGGTTAGGAGATGTAGTCTACAGAACAGAAAAAATGAACAAGACCTTGGAGGCCTCTGGGTCACAATCTAGAATACCAACATATGCATAAATGTGAGTCCCAAGAAGGACATAAGAATAAGAAAGATGTAGAAAGAATATATGAAGGAATAATATCTAGAGATTTCCCAAATGGATGAAAAACATTAGTCTATACAACCAGGAACTCACTGAACTCCAAATAGGATAAATTCAGAAAAAGCTACACCTAACCACATCCTAATCAAATTGTTAAAGCCACAGGCAAAGAGAAACCTTGAAAATAACAGGAGAGAAATGGCAACAAAATTCACAACTGATACCTTCTCAGATAACACAGAGGCCAGAAGACGGTGGGATGATATAGTCAAGTACTGAAGTAAAAGATTGTGAACAAAGAATTTACTATTTGGCAAAATAAAATAAAAAAACATTAAAAAAAATAAAGCTTTCAAAGAATGAAGGAGAAATTAAAGCGTTTCAAACAAGCAAAAACAGGTAATTTATTGATAATAGACCTACCCTAAAATAAGTAATAAAAGGAATACTTCAAGATGAATTTAAAAGACCCTCAATAGTAACGTGAATCCACATGAAAAAACAAAAGCAATAGTAATTATACCAATAAGAGATAGGAAAAATGTATGTTTGTTTGTAATCTTCCCACCCTATTTTATGTGGAAGATAACTTCATAAAACAGTAAGTATAAAACTATGTTGATGAGCTTTAAATGTATCTAATGTAGTTACATTAAAAAAAAAAGGGGGGGGGTGCCTGGGTGGCTCAGTGGGTTAAGCCATTGCCTTCGGCTCAGGTCATGATCTCAGGGTCCTGGGATTGAGTCCCGGCATCAGGCTCTCTGCTCAGCAGGGAGCCTGCTTCCTCCCTCTCTCTCTCTTCCTGCCTCTCTGCCTACTTGTGATCTCTCTCTGTCAAATAAATAAATGAAATCTTAAAAAAAAAAAAAAAAAAAAAGAAGTTTGGTCTTAAAAAAAAAAAGCAAAGGAGGAGGAGCGGAATGAAGCTATAGAGGAATAAGGTTTTATACACTATTGAAATCAAGTTGGTAATTATCCAAACAAGAACGTTATGAATTAAGAATTATGAATTCAGAAAGTTAAGAATTAAGTTAATTTTAATTTTTAGGGAAGCCATTAGAAAAATAACTCAAATATACTAAAAGAAACAGTAAGAATATTTCAATAAAAACAGTGAACTATCTGCTTAAAATTAGGCAGCTGTTAGAATAGCAACACTGAGAAAATTGTGAGCTGAATTTGGGATGACATCAGTGGAGAAGGAAGAATGTGGATGAATTTGAGAGATGTTTGGAGGCTGAACAGTAGAAATATTAATACATGTTTATTTTAAGAGATAATTTTTTCTCTATTTCTGTATCTTCATGAGATTATCTGGAAGTATATTTTAATTGTTGCTTTATTACTATTGAAGACCTAAGTTGTCTAGCTCTACATATAGCCCAAACTTCCTAACTTATGACAAAAAGATGCATTTGAAGTACCATGTGCAAAGTGTATGCTCAATTCAAGCCACACACTAGTTTTCCCTCAGGTTCTGTAATATCAAATAAGTTCTGCTATATGTTTTGATTTACCATGAAAGTTAAGTGTCACATTTTAGGCAAATAAAAATTATTAAAATTTGACAGCTGGAAAATTATGCTAACATCTGGGAACAAATCATTTTTGACAGTTCAATAGTATCCTTCTTATTGCATAGTTATTAATATTATAAAGAGAAAAATGCAAAAATTATAGCACTTGAATAACATATTCCCTAAAGTGATAGAAAGAATGCACTGTTTATCTTAATGTGTAAGAAATGTCATCTTTTCACATCTGAGGTTTGAAGTAGATTGGAACCGAATAACTATAAACATGGATGGCATCACGCAGTACCACAAGCCAAAAAGAGAATTGAAAATTTCTGAATTTGAGATAACATGATAATATATTTATGATATGTGGGAGGAATAGATAAAATAGTGAAAATAGATCAAGTGCAATAACAGTAACCATAAAATAATTTTACATGCATAGCCATCATTCATCTAATATAATACCACTTTCTTGATTAAGTTGGGTAATAATTATAAAGAGTACATATTCTGACTGGCACTTTAATAAGTAAACTCTAGAGTCTGGGTAGTTAGTATCTGAATCAAATGCCTGGTGTTGGACTATGGATGATTTTTACTGTCATTGATCTTTTTAAAGGAGGAAGGGAATTTAGCTTTTTTCTCTAGAGTGATGCTTTAAGTTACTTTCATTCATTTATAAATGTTAACCAAAAAAAATCATTAAATATGTAAAAGGAAAATCCTAACCAAAACATAAATTGTATCCATAAAGATCAAAGCTGAATTGGGATATGAACATCTAGATTGTAGTTCTGGCATGGTGTTGTGTAAATCACTGTCCATCCATGGGCATAATTTGCATAATGTAAAATTAGAAAGTTGGAGAGTCTAATCATTTAATTCATTTCTACCTCTGAAAAAGCATCTGTTCTTAACTCAAACTATCTAATTTAGTCAACCATGAATTAATTGATTTCACTGGCTAATGATAAAATAAGTATATAGAGAAACCTTTACTCATATTTGTGTGGGTGTTTGTGTCAATCATCAAGATCACATAGTTAAGCAAAAACATTGGCATCTTGTGTTTTAATATAGGTGACATTATTAAGAAATTACCAAAGTTAATGTAGATTGAGATAATGCTTTTCTATCTTGATGAGAAGTCCCAGGTATAAAACAACGTTTCTAAAATGGTATCTGAAAAACTATATCTTAGGAAGTTCCTGTGTTTTGTTTCATGGTTGCATGTTATGTAGAGTTGAAGACTCTAAAAATAATCAAAGGCTGAGAATTCATTTGCTTTACCACATTCATAGATAATTTATGGATGATTTTGCACTTCTGTAACACCCAAGCCTCAATTCACTTTCAAATACATGAAGTGTCATTTGAAGTATACAGTGGGCTCTTAATGAAATTCTCTAGGCCTTATCTTTTAAATGTTTCAGATTCATATTTTATACTTGGTAAGAATACCAGAGTAGCCTTCATACATTTTCATAGTCTATAAGCTGAACTAAAACTATGTGATTTAAAAAAAAGAAGAGTTTAAGTTCAAACCATATTGCTTTGTAACAACAGATACTTGTGTCCAATATCAAATGCCATATGAAAAATATAATATTTCTGCTTTTTGCAATTTTAGTAAGAGATGTTCATTTGAGAGCAAATGTCATTTTGTTAGGGGTAGCTTTTCATTGTTTATACTTGTAATTCTTTCTTTTTTCTCTTTTTTGGAAAATTTAAGATCTGCAGAAGATGGATTAAAAGGAAATACAGCTGACCCTTGAACCACACAAGTTTGAGTTATGCAGGTCTTCTTATACATGGATTTTTTTTACTGTGCAATACCATAAAATTATTTTCCTTAGGATCTTCTCAATAACATTTTCTTTTCTCTAGGTACTTTATTATACAGATATAGCATATCATACATACAACATACGAAATATAGGTTAATTGACTGTTTATGTTATTGGTAAGGCTCCTGGTCAACAGTAGGTTATTAGTAGTCAAGTTCTGGGGGGCTCAAAAGCTATACAGGGAATTTTGGCTGAATGGAGGTCAGTCAGTACCTTTAACCCCAGTGTTGTTCAGGTGTCAACTGTACACTATACTATTTGTTTAAAAATTAGATTAACAGAATAGTAGATATTGAAAGTTGCCTACCACATATTGAAAATAAATATCAGCTTATGGCATCAGTTAATGTATTTTTATGTAATAAGAAAATACATTTAGGGCACCTGGGTGGCTCAGTTGGTTAAGTGACTGCCTTCGGCTCAGGTCATGATCCCGGACTCCCGGGATCAAGTCTTGCATTGGTCTCCCAGCTCCATGGGGAGTCTGCTTCTCCCTCTGACCTTCTCAGCTCTCATGCTCTCTCTCACTCTCTCTCTCAAACAAATAAATAAAATTTTAAAAAGAAAATACATTTAGATTGATTGTTAATGTGGAATAGCATCCCACCCTCTCTGAAAGTTTTCATCTTTGAGTTACGAGGTCACTAAATGAAATTGCCCGCTGTTGGGAAACCATGGTGCCTCCAACATAGGTTCAAAGGGCAAAGATCACTGAAATAAAGAAACTTCATCATTTGCTTTGGACAAGTAAGCAAGCCTGATGGACACTTGGTTACTGCCAACCTCACACAGGCTTTGGATTTTCTCTTGCTTCCCTCTGCTTTCGGCTTTTCTTCTGGCCTGATACATTTAAAAATGTGGGGGAAAGAGGATTCATAAGGAGCAGGCAGGTTCCATTGCCACTACCACTTCAATAGTAGAGGTGGTGCACTGTGGAAAAGGGATTGTGTTGTTGGCCCCAATCTTCATCCTTTCCTATATTCAAACACATTGCAATGTAACTTTTTAGTTTGTGCAAGATAAAGATAATTAATATTCATTAGTTCTTGCTGCTGGGCATTAGGTTTTCCTTGTAACTTGATTGGATAAATATAGACTGACACGATAGTGAACTAGCTTTGTATCAACACCTTAAAAGACCTCTTGTGTAAACCACTTGCTTGGCTTCAACTCTATCAGCTCAGTGAGAAAAACATACCCAGGACTGTCTGCTGGTTGAGGGAAAGGAGTGAACATGTGGTACAGACCCCTTCCCCCAACGAAGCTGCTGCAGCCCAAACTAGCCTATATATAATAAGCAAATGCTTATTTCTGCTTGCTGCTGAGATTTTGTCCATGTGAAATGTCCTTTTTATCTTTAGTAACATTTTTGGGTTTATTTTTTATTTTTTTCTCCAAATTTTTATTTAAATTCTAGTTAGTTAACATACAGCGCAGTCTTGGTTTCAGGAATAGAATTCAGTGGTTCATCACTTACATACAACACCCAGTCCTCATCAGAACTAGTGGCCTCCTTAATACCCATAAGCCATCTATCCCATCCCCCAACCACCTCCATACTTCAACCCTCAGTTTGTTCTCTGTCTTTAAGAGTCTCTTACGGGAGCACCTGGGTGGCTCAGTGGGTTAAAGCCTCTGCCTTCGGCTCTGGTCATGATCTCAGGGTCCTGGGATCGAGCCCTGCATCGGGCTCTCTGCTCGGCGGGGAGCCTGCTTCCTCCTCTCTCTCTGCCTGCCTCTCTGCCTACTTGTGATCTCTGCCTGTCAAAAGAAAAAAAAAAAAAAAAGTCTCTTATGGTATGTTTCCCTTCCCTACCCCCCCATATTCATCTGTTTTGTCCTTAAATTCTACATATGAGTGAAATCATATGGTATTTATCTTTCTCTGACTGACTTACTTCGCTTAGCTTTACACTCTAGCTCCAGCCACATCATTGCAAATGGCAATGATTTCATTATTTTTGGTGACTGAGTAATATTCCATTGCATGTATGTACCACATCTTTTTTATCCATTCATCCGTCAATAGTTGTTTGGATTCTTTCCATAGTTCAGCTATTGTTGATAATGTTTCTATAAGTATCTGTGTGCATGTACCTCTTTGAATCTGTATTTTTGTATCCTTTGGGCATGTAGGGTAGTTCAATTTTTAACTTTTTGAGAAACCTCCATAATGTTTCCCAGACTGGCTGCTCCAGTTTGCATTCTCACCTACAGTGCAAGGGAGTTCCCCTTTCTCTGCATCCACACCAACATCTGTTGTTGCATGTGTGGCTAATTTTAGCCATTCTGACAGGGTTAAGGTGGTATCTCATAGCTTTGATTTGTATTTCCCTGATGATGAGTGATGTTGAGCATCTTTTCATGTATCTGTTAACCATCTGGATGTCTTCTCTGGAAAAATGTCTAGTCATGTCTTCTGCCAATTTCTTAACTGTATTATTTGGTTTTGGGGTGTTAAATTTGATAAGTTCTTTATATAGATATTAACCCTTAGTCAGATATGTTATTTGTAAGTACTTTCTCCCATTCCAAAGGTTGCTTTTGAGTTTTGTTGATTGTTTCCTTCTCTGTGCAGAAGTGTTTTAACTTGATGAAGTCTCAGTTGTTCAACTTTGCTTTAGTTTCCCCTGCCTCTAGTGACATGTCTAGTAAGAAATTACTACAGCTAGGGTCAAAGAGGTTACTCTCTGTGTTCTCCTCTAGGATTTTGATGGTTTCCTGTCTCACATTTAGGTCTTTCATCCATTTTGAATTTATTTTTTGTGTATGGTATAAGAAAATGGTCTGGTTTCATTCTTCTGAATGTACTTGTCTTGTTTTCCCAGCACCATTTGCGGAAGAGACTGTCTTTTTATCCATTGGATATCCTTTCCTGCTTTGTTGAAGACTAATTGACTATATAATTGTGGATCCATTTCTAGGTTTTCTATTCTGTTCCATTGATCTATGTCTGTTTTTGTGCTAGTACCATACTGTCTTAAAGACTACAGCTTTGTAATAGAGCTTGTCCAGAATCATGATGCCTCCACCTTTGTTCTCCTTTTTCAGGATTGCTTTGGCAGTTTGGGGTCTTTTGTGATTTTAGGATTGTTTGTTCTAGATCTCTGGATATTGCTGTTGGTATTTTTTTTTTAAGATATTTTATTCATTTATTTGACAGAGAGATCACAAGTAGGCAGAGAGGCAGGCAGAGAGAGAGAGAGAGAGAGAGGAGGAAGCAGGCTCTCCGCTGAGCAGAGAGCCCGACGCGGAACTCGATCCCAGGACCCTGAGATCACGACCCGAGCCGAAGGCAGCTGCTTAACCCACTGAGCCACCCAGGTGCCCTGCTGTTGGTATTTTGATAGGGATTGCATGAAATATATAGATTGCTATAGGTAGTATAGACAGTATAGACATGTTAACTATGTTTGCCCATGAGCATGGAAAGTTTTTCTATTTCTTTGTGTCTTCTTCCATTTCTTTCATAAGTGTTTTATAATTTTCAGACTACAGATCTTTTACCTCTTTGGTTATGTTTATTCTTTGGTATCTCGTGGTTTTGGTGCAATTGTAAATGGGATCAATTCCTTGATTTTTTTTTCTGCTGCTTCATTATTTGTATATAGAAATGGAAGATTTCTGTACATTGGTTTTTATATCCTGTGACTTTGTTGAATTCATGTATTAGTTCTAGCAATTTTTTGGTGAATTCTTTGTGGTTTCCTACATAGAGTATCACGTTGTCTACAAATAGTGAAAGTTTGACTTCCTTGCTGATTTGAATGTCTTTTTTTTCTTTTTCTTATCTGATTGCTGAGGCTAAGATTTCCAGTACTATGTTAAATAGTGATGGTGAGAGTGGACATGTAGGAAATGTTTTCAGTTTTTCCCCATTGAGGATGACATTAGCTGTGGGTCTTTTGTCTATGGCCTTTATGATGTTGAGGTACATTGTATCTATCCCTAGTTTGATGAGGAGTTTTATCAAGAATGGTTGCTGTATTTTGCAAAATTCTTTTTCTGCATCAATTGAGAGGATCATGGTTCTTAGCCTTTCTTTTATTAATGTGGTATATCATATTGGATGATTTATTGAATATTGATCTACCACTGCAGCCCAGGAATAAATCCTGCTTGATCATGGTGAATAATTGTTTTGATGTGGTGTTGGATTTGATTTGGTAGTATCTTGTTGAGAATTTTTCCACCCGTGTTCACCAAGGATTTTGGCCTATAATTCTCCTTTTCATATGGTCTTTGTCTGGTTTTATGGAAACTCTTCCATTATTTTTTGGAACAGTTTGAGAAGAATAGGTATTGACCCTTCTTTAAATATCTGGCAAAGCACAGCAGAAAGCCAGTACAAAGTCTCACTGCCCTCAGCCTGCACCTCCTATCATATGCTAGTAAGTGGGGAAGCTCATTGATGCCTGCCAAGTCTCTTGTCCCCAGAGAGGTCACAACCCCTCTCCCAAATGCACTCTAAGCAGGGGAATTGCCTCTCCCCATGTGACCTAGAGCATCCTCAGACCACACTTTCTGCTCCTGAGTCTCTGCCCTGCTTTCCTACCAGAGCACTGCTAAGTCTGACAGGAGTGGCCCTGGAGATGTAACAGGACTCTAACACTTCAGACTCTGCACTTTGCTATTTATAAAGATATGTGGTGGTCCACCCCTCTCCTTTTCCCCATCAATGGTGTTGAGGAGAGTTTTTCTTGTGCAGTTTCCTGGGTGTACTTCCACTCTTTCCCTCTCTTTTTTATTCTTTCTCTCTGGTTCCTCTCTCTGTGATCAGGGCCTCCTTCCCACTGCAACACCCATAGCTCTTCTTCCCCGAACTCTTCACAGTTCCTGCCTTCCACAAAGTGGCATTTTGTTGCTTGTTTTTGTTCTTGTTGCTTGTTTTTTTGGTTTTTTGTTTCTTTGTTTGTTTCAGCTCTGGCTGTGCATTTTTACTCTCTCAGTCCTCAAATCAATTTCTTGGGTGTTCAAAATCATTTGATATTTATCTATCTGTGTTTGAGGGATGAGGCAAGCCTAGGGTCTCCCTACTCCTCCACCATCTTAAGTGCTGTCCAGATTGCATTTCTGTGTTTTATATGACCAGAAATATCTTGTACACTTGTACATTTAACCCCAAAGTTTTTTTTAACCCACTGAGCCACCTAGGTGCCCTAAAACTTTTTAAAATCAGTTAAGAGAAGATATGATTTATACTGTCTTTCGTAATTATATAATTACGTAAATAGTGTCCTTTTTTCATGTGGATTTGCTTTATTATCTGGAAACACTTAATTTCAGTCCTAAGAGATTTCTTTAGTATTTATTATAAGGTAGTTCTGGTAGCAACACATTCTTGAAGTTTTTATTTATCTGGCAAAGTCTATTTCACCTTCCTCTTTTTAAAGATAGTTTTCTGGATATAGGATTCCTGATGGACAGTTTTTATCTCTAAGTATTTTCAGCATATTATTCCACTACCTGATGGTTTCATTGTTCTGCAGAGAAGTTAGCTGTTAATTTTACTGGAGTCCCTTTGTGAGTGATGTTATTTTTCTCTTTCTGGTTTCAACATTTTCCTCTTGTCTCTGACAATCAGCATTTTTACTATGATGTGTTTGTCTATCTTTTAAAATTTATTCTACTTAGAGTTTGTTGAGTTTTCCTTGATGTGTTGTTTATTGTTCTTCTATACATTTTAGAAGTTTTTAGTCATTATTTTTTATTACCATTTTCTGCCTGTATTTCTTTATCCTCTACCTCTATTTCTATTATGCATATGTTTGCATCCTTTGAGATTCTGTTCATTTTTCTTTATTATTTTTCCTTCTGCTCTTTAGTTTGCCTAATCTTACAAAATCTCTTTTGACCTATTTTTGAGTTCACTAATACTTTCTTCTGTCTGTTCCAATCTATTGTTGAGCTTCTCTAGTGATTTTTTAAAAATTTGAGTTATACTTTTCAACTTCACAAGTTCCATGTGAAGCTTTTTCATAAGTTCTATCATTGTTGATATAAATCATCAATTATATCTTCTTTTACATCTGCTTTCCCTTAGTTCTGTCAACATGCTTATAATGATTGTATTGAAGGCTTTTTCTATTAAATCTTATATTGGGTCACTCTCACAGACGGTTTGTCTTGTCTGCTCTCTTTTTTTTTTTTTTTTCAAATGTAAAAAGCATACGTCTCTGTTTCTTTGCATGACTCATAAATTTTTGTTGGAAACTGAAATTTTTAGACAATATATTGTAATAACTTATTGTTGGTTCTCTCCTCCCTCTCACACCCACTGTCCATGTTAAGGTCCTTGGTTTGTTATAATATGCTTATTTATTTTTAATGACTGCCTGGATGGTTTTAGTGAAGTCTAACTCTTCACCTCAGGAATATACAATTGTAAGCCTGTGATGCATAGTTCTGGGTGTGCCTACAGTCATCCTAGGATAACAGTGGTTTGGGTAGTGCTCTCTTTTCCTGATCACACCCAGATGTGAATCTCCACTGGGCACTGGTTTGCTCTACCGTTTCAATGATTTTCTGGAGTATAAATTGCTCTATAAATGAATCTAATAAAATTGTGTCTCCTTTGAAGGAATAATTTCTGAAGTCTGTACATCATAATTTTTCTGACCCTAGGAGGGCCCCTCTCAACTCATTCACTGGTTCTCCCCTGCAAATTAGCCAGACTATAGTCTAGGCTGTATCTTCATTAAATCTACACATTTCTTCCTAATTTCCTTTCATCACAACCTCTAGTGTTCTTGAGAATGCCTGCATCCTTAAACTTTCCTACACTCTATTGCAAATGAAGTCTGTTCCTTTGAGAACATAAAAGCTATCTGTATTAAGGTCTGCTTCTTTACCCAGGCAAAATCTGAGCTAGGGCTCTAAAGCCAGTGATGGGAACAATGGCAAATTTTTTCCTAGAGACACCCACACTCTAGTCACTGAGCACCAGGTGGAGTGGTGGGAAGCAGACGCTGAGATCTTTTTGGCTAGCTCCTCTTTGCATGGAATCTCTATCTTATGAGCCAAGACACAGGAGATTGGGGCAGTGGTATTCTCAGTGCACTGTACCCAAGATAGAGCCTTTATTCCTTGAGTGAGAGTTCACAAAACAAGGGAACACCCACCTTTTGTTTGTAATTCCTGAGACTTAGCCTGAGCAACAGGAACCTGGGGCAGGATGAGAAATGCTGAAGTTTTGCAAAAGTTTGCTATAGGAGGTGAGGGAATCCTGTGTTTGTGGCTACAGTTAGAGTGGCATCCCTATGTTGCTGAGCTACAAAGGGTGCAAGTAACATTCTTGGCCCAAATATTCCAGACTCAACTTTCTTACTAAATTTTAATAGGGTTCCTTAAATAGATGTTTGTTTATTTGCTATTTGCCCTTAGGACTATTTTGAGAGAGTTTTGTGGGGTTTGTTGTTGTTGTTTGGGGGGTTTTTTGCTTCTAGTTTCACTATGAAACAGGTCAGCAATTCTCCTCTTGTTGCCATGCCAGAAGTTAATCCATCTTATTGTAGACAGAGATGGTTAAATATACAAATATGTACATATACACAATTTAATATACAGACATGTGTTTCTTTCCTCTGTCAGCTGAAAAAGAGTAGAAGTAATCATTCCTCTTGGCAACAGCAAATATACCTAGCACCCATTTTTTGGTTTATATATGATTCTCTAATGAAAAGAATCAAGGCTCCTTGGAAAAATGGGTGATTGTGGAATTGGGACAGAATATATACAAGAGGAGACTGGGGCATCTTGTAGTCCCAGAAAGTAAAGAATGACTCAAAATGCACACATACCTGTATACATAAATACAAACAGGGAGCTTATAAAAGGAACGTAGGAGCCAACTGGAAGATCTCTCAATGGACAAAGCTGGAACAATTTGTTTAACAAACTGAACATAATATTGAATTATAATCCAAAGCAGAAGGTAAATATCCATGAATCTATACTGTTATAAATAAATGAATGAGGGAGAAGAAGCAAATATCCTGTGCAAAAGAATCTCCCATGCAAAGGATTTATGGAAAACTTGACCCTCAAGGAAGTAGAGTATAATTTCCCACTTATTAAGTGTGTACTGTGTAGTGACTTTCATCTAGAGAGCATAGTACCAAATAAGAGATAAAATAGAGTAACTTTACAGTGGAATATCTGAAAATTATTACCTCATCCTGGTGATCAAAGTGAACATCAATTATGATGAGTTGTGTTGAGGATATATACCCTTAATATGATATGAAGAAAATGGCACTTTAACTCTATGGTCTTCCTCTCAAAAACCCATAACACAAATCAGATCATAAGAGAAGCATCAGACAAATCCCAGTATAGGGACTCCCTACAGATATAAAATTCTTAGGACTGTCAAGGTCATCAAAAACAAGTAATGTCTGAGGAATTGTCACAACCAAGAGGAGCCTAAGTGGACAAGACAGCTAAATATATGTGGTATTGCAGATGAGAGCCTAGAAAAGAAAATGGCCATTAGGTAAAAACTAAGGAAATCTGGATAAAGGATGAGTTTGAGTTAATTATACTGTATCATTAATGGTTCATTAATCGTGTCAAATATATCACACTAATGTAAGATGTTAATAAGAGAAAATGAGTGTGGGTATATGGGAACTCTCTCTACTATCTTCACAATTTGTCTGTAAATCTTAAACTGTTCTCAGATATAAATTTTATTTTAAAAAGAAGTGAGGAAATGAGCTTTCTATACTGTTGATATCTGTGGGAAGTCTATTCCAGTGTGATGGATTAGCCAGTACTAGGATAGAAATATGTCTTGTGGGCCAGAGGCACAAAGAAGAGAAAAATGTGGTTGGAGTGGAATGAACATGGGGAAAGTAATATTAGAAGAGGTTAGAGAGGTAACAGAGGAGGGGAGGAAACAGATTATTTTATGATTTAGTGGCTACTTCAAGGATTTGGGTTTTACTGGGACTGAAAAAAGGAGTCATTGGTGTTTATGCAAGGATTACTGGTTGTTGTGTTTGGAAAAACTGAAAACAGTGAAAGATGATCAAGAGTAGAAGCAGAGATAATGGTTATGATACTGTAATGGAGAGTTGATATTGTTAGCAGTGGGTAAAAATATTTGACTTTGGATATGTAGAACCAGCAAAATAATGATGGACTATTTAGTGTGAGAAAAAGAGATGTATCAAGAGCGACTCAATTTAGGGGGTACCTGCAAAGATTGACCTGTCATTAGCTGTGATATAGTTGAAGAAGGTATTAAGGGGAAAATTGGACACTCAGATGTGAGTTAGTTTGTTAAACAAATTGTTCCAGCAAATTGTTCTCATCTAGGCTCTCATATACTTGAGGTATATGTTAGCATCCAAGAAGAACCAAGTCAGCAAAGGAATGAAGAAACCTGGAGTTCACCCATGAAATCCAGGCTATATTTGTAAATTTGTTAATAATTAACATATGAATAGTGTTTAATGCCTTCAGACTGTATGAGGTCACAAAGGGAATATATAGAGAAGTCCAAGAAATGATTCTTTGTGGAATCCACCATTAGGAGGTCAGGGAAAAGAGAAAAATAGTTAGAGAGAGCTGCCAATGATGGGGCATCTGGCTGGCTCAGTTGGCAGAGCATATGACTCTTGATCTCAGTGTTGTGAGTTCAAGCCCCATGTTGGGTGTGGAGCATACCCAAAAAATAAATAAAATAAAATAAAATAAAAAGGAGCTGCCAATGAGGGAGAAGGAGAAGAGGAGGAGAGGAGAAGGAGGAAGAAGAGGAAGGGATGGGGAAGAAGAGGAAGAAAGAGAAATTTAGTATATCAAAAGAAAGGAGTATTCTGGAAGAAGGATCTCTGCTGTGGCACATGTTGCTGCTAGATTAATAAGATGGCTGAGAGTTGACTTTGGGTTTATTAATAGGAAATCACAGCTATCATAACTAGCCGACTTTGGGTAAGGGAGAGGGTAGTAAGGGTAAGAATCTCATTGAGCCAGAATATATAAACTATTTTAAAAAGCTGTATTACAGCAAATAAAATGGCAGTGTCAAGAACGTGGAAGCTTATTCAGGAACAACACAGTATTTATACACTTATTGGCATGATTCAATAGAGAAAGGACAGTAGTGATAATTAGAGAGGAAGAGGATTTGCTGGAGTGATGGGTTTTTTTAATTAATTTTTTAATTTATTTTCAGCAAAACAGTATTCATTGTTTTTGTACCACACCCAGTGCTCCATGCAATCCGTGCCCTTTATAATACCCACCACCTGGTACCCCGACCTCCCACCCCCTGCCCCTTAAAAACCCTCAGATTGTCTTTCAGAGTCCATAGTCTCTCATGGTTCACCTCCCCTTCCAGTTTCCCCCAACTCCCTTCTCCTCTCTATCTCCCCATGTCCTCCATGCTATTTGTTATGCTCCACAAATAAGTGAAACCATATGATAATTGACTCTCTCTGCTTGACTTATTTCACTCAGCATAATCTCTTCCAGTCCCATCCATGTTGCTACAAAAGGTGGGTATTCGTCTTTTCTGATGGAGGCATAATACTCCATAGTGTATATGGACCACATTTTCCTTATCCATTCGTCTGTTGAAGGGCATCTTGGTTCTTTCCACAGTTTGGGAACTGTGGCCATCGCTGCTATAAACATTGGGGTACAGATGGCCCTTCTTTTCACTACATCTGTATCTTTGTGGTAAATACCCAGGAGTGCCATTACAGGGTCATAGGGAAATTCTATTTTTAATTTCTTGAGGAATCTCCACACTGTTCTCAAAGAGGCTGCACCAACTTGCATTCCCGTGATTCTTTATATGGAAAACCCAAAAGACTCCACCCCCAAACTACTAGAACTCATACAGCAATTCAGCAACATGGCAGGATACAAAGTCAATGTACAGAAATCAGTGGCTTTCTTATACACTAACAATGAAAATACAGAAAGGGAAATTAGAGAATTGATTCCATTTACTATAGCACCAAGAACCATAAGATACCTGGGAATAAACCTAACCAAAGAGGTAAAAGATCTGTACTTGAGGAACTGCAGAACACTCATGAAAGAAATTGAAGAAAACACAAAAAGATGGAAGACCATTCCATGCTCTTGGATCAGAAGAATAAACATTGTTAAAATGTCTATACTGCCTAGAGCAATCTATACTTTTAATGCCATTCCGATCAAAATTCCACCGGTATTCTTCAAAGAGCTGGAGCAAATAATCCAAAAATTTGTATGGAATCAGAAGAGACCCCGAATTGCTAAGGAAATGTTGAAAAACAAAGCTAAAATGGGGGGCATCATGCTACCTGATTTCAAGCTTTACTACAAAGCTGTGATCACCAAGACAGCATGGTACTGGCATAAAAACAGACATATAGACCAGTGGAACAGAGTAGAGAGCCCAGATATGGACCCTCAACTCTATGGCCAATTAATATTCAACAAAACAGGAAAAAATATACAGTGGGAAAAAAAGACAGTCTCTTCAATAAATGGTGCTGGGAAAACTGGACAGCTATATGTAGAAGAATGAAACTCGACCATTCTCTTACACCAGACACAAAGATAAACTCAAAATGGATAAAAGACCTTAATGTGAGACAGGAATCCATCAGAATCCTAGAGGAGAACATAGGCAGTAATCTCTTCAATATCAGCCACAGCAACTTCTTTCAAGATATGTCTCCAAAGGCAAAGGAAACAAAAGCGAAAATAAACTTTTGGGACTTTATCAAAATCAAAAGCTTCCGCACAGCAAAGGAAACAGTCAAGAAAGCAAAGAGGTAACCCACGGAATGGGAGAAGATATTTGCAAATGACAGTACAGACAAAAGGTTGATATCCAGGATCTATAATGAACTCCTCAAAGTCAACACACACAAAACAGACAATAATATTAAAAAATGGGCAGAAGATATGAACAGACACTTCTCCAATGAAGACATACAAATGGCTATCAGGCACATGAAAAAATGTTCATCATCACTAGCCCTCAGGGAGATTCAAATTAAAAACACATTGAGATATCACCTTACACCAGTTAGAATGGCCAAAATTAGCAAGTCAGGAAACAACATGTGTTGGAGGGATGTGGAGAAAAGGGAACCCTCTTACACTGTTGGTGGGAATGCAAGTTGGTGGAGTGATGGTTTTGAGTAGATGAAAAGGATTGGTGCCTTGTATGCATGTTGAGAATTAGTCTTAGGTCTATGGACAATGTAGCTTCAGTAAGAGGAATGGAAGCAGAGAAGGTAGGTATAGTTGCTCACATGGGGATGGGGGTAGTTGTGAAGGTGAAAGTTTGTGCAAGTTCTCTTCCTCTTGCTTCCATTTTCTATTACTAACACCATTATTATCACCACTAATGATAACTTCCTTCCCTAGTTTAAAAAATTATTTCAATACTCAAATAAGATTATCACTGTAAATTACAATTGAAAAAAGATTATTAAACTTCATACCACATTTTACTTGTGATAAGTCAGACAATGAGTAAAGATCATATCTGGATGGCAATATCTGCTCTAAACTGAACACTTCCTAATGGTAGGGTTCTTGTTAAATTAGCATTTTTTTTCTTTCAGCAAAACATAGTAATAAGATAGCAGAGTCAGAGTATTCCTTCAACTGGAATATAGATCATAAGACAAAATGACAAGACTACCCCTGTTGGAATGGCATATCTTAATAAAATGATATCAGTGCTCTCTAGAATGTAAATAAATGATTGCTTCTGGAATATGTAAGTGAAAATAAGCACAAAAATAAGTTTTTGATGAGAAACTCATTGACTGTCAGTAATGCTTGTTCGAAAATCATTATCCAATGCTCAGTAAGTGCTCAGAATAGAGTAGGTAATTAATCAATATTTTGAGGGACACATGAATGGTTGGAACTAAGTCTCCATGGTATCCTGAATAGTTACCCTGAATGTGAATGGGCTAAATGCCCCTGTCAAAAGACACAGGGTATCAGAATGGATAAAAAAACAAAACCCATCTATATGTTGCCTCCAAGAAACACATTTTAAGCCCGAAGACACCTCCAGATTTAAAGTGAGGGGGTGGAAAAGAATTTACCATGCTAATGGACATCAGAAGAAAGCAGGAGTGGCAATCCTTATATCAGATCAATTAGATTTTAAGCCAAAGACTGTAATAAGAGATGAGGAAGGACACTATATCATACTCAAAGGGTCTGTCCAACAAGAAGATTTAACAATTTTAAATATCTATGCCCCCAACGTGGGAGCAGCCAACTATATAAACCAATTAATAACAAAATCAAAGAAACACATAAACAACAATACAATAATAGTAGGGGACTTTAATATTCCCCTCACTGAAATGGACAGGTCATCCAAGCAAAAGATCAGCAAGGAAATAAAGGCCTTAAATGACACACTGGACCAGATGGACATCACAGATATATTCAGAATATTTCATCCCAAAGCAACAGAATACACATTCTTCTCTAGTGCACATGGTACATTCTCCAGAATAGATCACATCCTCGGTCCTAAATCAGGACTCAACCGGTATCAAAAGATTGGGATCATTCCCTGCATATTTTCTGACCACAATGCTCTAAAGCTAGAACTCAACCACAAAAGGAAGTTTGGAAAGAACCCAAATACATGGAGACTAAACAGTATCCTTCTAAAGAATGAATGGGTCAACCGGGAAATTAAAGAAGAATTGAAAAAAATCATGGAAACAAATGATAATGAAAATACAACGGTTCAAAATCTGTGGGACACAACAAAGGCAGTCCTGAGAGGAAAATATATAGCGGTACAAGCCTTCCTCAAGAAACAAGAAAGGTCTCAGGTACACAACCTAACCCTACACCTAAAGGAGCTGGAGAAGGAACAAGAAAGAAACCCTAAGCCCAGCAGGAGAAGAGAAATCATAAAGATCAGAGCAGAAATCAATGAAATAGAAACCAAAAAAACAATAGAACAAATCAACGAAACTAGGAGCTGGTTCTTTGAAAGAATTAATAAAATTGATAAACCCCTGGCCCGACTTATCAAAAAGAAAAGAGAAAGGACCCAAATAAATAAAATAATGAATGAAAGAGGAGAGATCACAACTAACACCAAGGAAATACAAACTATTATAAGAACATACTATGAGCAACTCTACGGCAATAAATTTGACAATCTGGAAGAAATGGATGCATTCCTAGAAACATATAAACTACCACAACTGAACCATGAAGAAATAGAAAGCCTGAACAGACCCATAACCAGTAAGGAGATTGAAACAGTCATTAAAAATCTCCAAACAAACAAAAGCCCAGGGCCAGACGGCTTCCCGGGGGAATTCTACCAAACATTTAAAGAAGAACTAATTCCTATTCTCCTGAAACTGTTCCAAAAAATAGAAATGGAAGGAAAACTTCCAAACTCATTTTATGAGGCCAGCATCACCTTGATCCCAAAACCAGACAAGGATCCCACCAAAAAAGAGAGCTATAGACCGATATCCTTGATGAACACAGATGCGAAAATACTCAACAAAATACTAGCCAATCGGATTCAACAGTACATTAAAAAGATTATTCACCACGACCAAGTGGGATTTATTCCAGGGCTGCAAGGTTGGTTCAACATCCGCAAATCAGTCAATGTGATACAACACATCAATAAAAGTAAGAACAAGAACCATATGATACTCTCAATAGATGCTGAAAAAGCATTTGACAAAGTACAACATCCCTTCCTGATCAAAACTCTTCAAAGTGTAGGGATAGAGGGCACATACCTCAATATCATCAAAGCCATCTATGAAAAACCCACCGCAAATATCATTCTCAATGGAGAAAAACTGAAAGCTTTTCCGCTAAGGTCAGGAACACGGCAGGGATGTCCATTATCACCACTGCTATTCAACATCGTACTAGAGGTCCTAGCCTCAGCAATCAGACAACAAAAGGAAATTAAAGGCATCCAAATCGGCAAAGAAGAAGTCAAATTATCACTCTTCGCAGATGATATGATACTATATGTGGAAAACCCAAAAGACTCCACTCCAAAACTGCTAGAACTTATACAGGAATTCAGTAAAGTGTCAGGATATAAAATCAATGCACAGAAATCAGTTGCATTTCTCTACACCAACAGCAAGACAGAAGAAAGAGATATTAAGGAGTCAATCCCATTTACAATTGCATCCAAAACCATAAGATACCTAGGAATAAACCTAACCAAAGAGACACAGAATCTATACTCAGAAAACTATAAAGTACTCATGAAAGAAATTGAGGAAGACACAAAGAAATGGAAAAATGTTCCATGCTCCTGGATTGGAAGAATAAATATTGTGAAAATGTCTATGCTACCTAAAGCAATCTACACATTTAATGCAATTCCTATCAAAGTACCATCCATCTTTTTCAAAGAAATGGAACAAATAATTCTAAAATTTATATGGAACCAGAAAAGACCTCGAATAGCCAAAGGGATATTGAAAAAGAAAGCCAACGTTGGTGGCATCACAATTCCGGACTTCAAGCTCTATTACAAAGCTGTCATCATCAAGACAGCATGGTACTGGCACAAAAACAGACACATAGATCAATGGAACAGAATAGAGAGCCCAGAAATAGACCCTCAACTCTATGGTCAACTAATCTTCGACAAAGCAGGAAAGAATGTCCAATGGAAAAAAGACAGCCTTTTCAATAAATGGTGCTGGGAAAATTGGACAGCCACATGCAGAAAAATGAAATTGGACCATTTCCTTACACCACACACAAAAATAGACTCAAAATGGATGAAGGACCTCAATGTACGAAAGGAATCCATCAAAATCCTTGAGGAGAACACGGGCAGCAACCTCTTCGACCTCTGCCGCAGCAACATCTTCCTAGGAACAACGCAAAAGGCAAGGGAAGCAAGGGAAAAAATGAACTACTGGGATTTCATCAAGATCAAAAGCTTTTGCACAGCAAAGGAAACAGTTAACAAAATCAAAAGACAACTGACAGAATGGGAGAAGATATTTGCAAACGACATATCAGATAAAGGACTAGTGTCCAGAATCTATAAAGAACTTAGCAAACTCAATACCCAAAGAACAAATAATCCAATCAAGAAATGGGCAGAAGACATGAACAGACATTTCTGCAAAGAAGACATCCAGATGGCCAACAGACACATGAAAAAGTGCTCCATATCACTTGGCATCAGGGAAATACAAATCAAAACCACAATGAGATATCACCTCACACCAGTCAGAATGGCTAAAATCAACAAGTCAGGAAATGACAGATGCTGGCGAGGATGCGGAGAAAGGGGAACCCTCCTACACTGTTGGTGGGAATGCAAGCTGGTGCAGCCACTCTGGAAAACAGCATGGAGGTTCCTCAAAATGTTGAAAATAGAACTGCCCTATGACCCAGCAATTGCACTATTGGGTATTTACCCTAAAGATACAAATGTAGTGATCCAAAGGGACACATGCACCCGAATGTTTATAGCAGCAATGTCCACAATAGCCAAACTATGGAAAGAACCTAGATGTCCATCAACAGATGAATGGATCAAGAAGATGTGGTATATATACACAATGGAATACTATGCAGCCATCAAAAGAAATGAAATCTTGCCATTTGCAACAACATGGATGGAACTAGAGCGTATCATGCTTAGCGAAATAAGTCAAGCAGAGAAAGACAACTATCATATGATCTCCCTGATATGAGGAAGTGGTGATGCAACATGGAGGCTTAAGTGGGTAGAAGAATAAATGAAACAAGATGGGATTGGGAGGGAGACAAACCATAAGTGACTCTTAATCTCACAAAACAAACTGAGGGTTGCCGGGGGGAGGGGGTTGGGGAGAAGGGGGTGGGATTATGGACATTGGGGAGGGTATGTGATTTGGTGAGTGCTGTGAAGTGTGTAAACCTGGTGATTCACAGACCTGGGGATAAAAATATATGTATATAAAAAATATATGTTTATAAAAAATAAAAAAAAAAAAAAAAATGGGCAGAAGATATGGACAGACACTTATCCAATCAAGACATACAAATGGCTATCAGATACATGAAAAAATGTTCATCATCACTAGCCATCAGGGAGATTCAAATTAAAACTACATTGAGATATCATCTTACGCCAGTTAGAATGGCCAAAATTAGCAAGACAGGAAACAACATGTGTTGGAGAGGATGTGGAGAAAGGGGAACCCTCTTACACTGTTGGTGGGAATGCAAGTTGGTGTAGCCTCTTTGGAGAACAGTGTGGAGATTCCTCAAGAAATTAAAAATAGAACTTCCCTATGACCCTGCCATTGCACTCCTGGGTATTTACCCCCAAAATACAGATGTAGTGAAAAAAAGAGCCATCTGTACCCCAATGTTTATAAAGTCATTCTTAAATGAACTTTTCTCATCAAGCAAAAAGGAGGCAGAAAGTTCCTAATCAACATTAGCTCAGGAAAAGGAAAAGGAAAATGCAGAAGAAAAGAAGAAAAGAAGGAAAAAGGGAGGAAGGAAGAAAAAAATAAGAACCAAAAAAGAAGGAACCATGTTCCTTGGATCTGTCACCTTTTTAGGCTTCCCCTTGCCAACACTTGACTTGCCTTTATCTGCATGGACCTGGGGCTGTGCGTATTACTGTCATAATCTATGACACTTCCTTGGGAATCTCAGTCAGGTCTCCATTTGTAAAGGTTCCTAGGTTAAGAAGAACTATCATAAAGTCTCCTATGTGGTATCTATATGCCCAGCTTCAAACATACACATCCATGAGTGCTTGATTATACTCTCACTGTTTCTTTATTTACATGCCCAGAATGTGTCTACACATGTCTATAATAGAGGCCAAAAATTTTTAAATCCTAGAAAATCCAATGGAGGGAAAATATATTTGAATTTCCTCCCTGGATAGAGACATGTTTAGTCAGAAGTTTTGTGTTGACCTGTCATATTTGGCTGAATTATTTCTGGCGAGTATGGAGCATACTATTATAATTTAGGCAATTCTGAGTGAAATAAAAAAATTAAATTAAAAAATGTAAAACAAAATTTGGAGAAGGTTAATAGGGTTGTCCCTGGCTGCTGCATGTTCCCCTAGGGTCCCCAGGATCTGTGCTATGACTCTCTGCTTCTGTAGCATGTGGTGCAGCTTGCTTCTGTGATTATTAGAGTGACAGTAGCAACTGGGTGAATGTTACTGTATTCACAGCTGCTTCCTCTAATGTCTGAAACCCCAAACCACAGAGAGGTGCCTCCCAGGGATTATAGGATGAAGAACAACCATTCTGGTGGGTATAATTGAGAGCAGAATGTCCTTTCACATTCTGTAAAATTAGAAGCTCTGATAACAGATCTACCTTAAAATGACCTGAAAAAATGAATGCATAGACTCAGATGTGTGTGGGAAGAGAGTGCAAGAAGGACCAAGTGAAGAGATTGAAAGAGACAAGAGAGGTAGCCTTGGGCCCAGGATGCATCATCCTCTCTTATTGGAAGGAAAGAATGACACAGAGGTGAGGATGAAGCTTCTGGCATTTAGAGCTTTCATGTATGAAGACCTTTCCTGTAACATTTAGTGCTGAAGACTTGACCCGAGGATTGTGTAGGAGTTATGTAATGCACTTTACATCCTGGAACACTGGCTTCTGGGAGAGAAAAGATGGATTGTGTAACCTGCTTTGTGATTTGATAGTTGTTTAAATCATAGGCAAGTTATTTACTTCTTTAAACCTCCATCTGTAAAATGGAGCTTAAAGCACCAGTCAACCTAACTGAAGAAACATTGAGTGGCTTACACACTCACATGACAATGCACGGCAAGCACTTTGCATGATGTGCTATGATATGGTCAAATGGGAAGACCACGGAATTGAGTCAGGCTTCTCTTAAGTATTTCTCTCTCACTCTCTCTCTCTCTTTTTCATTTACTGACAGTTTATCTCTGGACACATTAACTTTACCTCTCTAAGCCCTATGTTTCCAAATTGAAAAATGGGGAAGCTAATCAAACTCCCCTCACAGGATTATTGTGAGAAATAAATAAAATAATTCATCTAGAGTGTTTGGCATAATACCTGGCATCGAAAAGTAATCATTATTACTAAACAGGAGGCATTGTTTCAATAATGCTAGTGACATTTCACTTTTTGCTTAACCTGGTTGGAAAAAAAAAAAAAATTATAGAACACGTCTTGTTTGTAAAAAGGCGATGGCCCCTTGGGGAATGCTTCCTACTATTACTTCATCAGAATCATGGGAAGAGTTTCAGGGGTAAGTTACTCTGTACTTTTTTTCTCTATGGCTCCCAGTCTTAATTTCTGAACCAACAGATTCCTGCTTTCCTTGTAACCTGTCTGTTGTGGGCAAAACATATTTTTAATGTTAAAACCTCAAAGAATTTCAGTTTCCTTGCACTAAATTGAGCAATGGTATATTCCTGAGCATAGGTATAACTTTGCCTGTATATATATATATATATATATATAGAGAGAGAGAGAGAGAGAGAATATTGGTTGAACCAATAGCTAACCTACTATGTTCCAGGGACTGTGTTTGAACAAGTATCATAGACAAATACATATGCCTTAAGACCCTAAAATCTATAACATCATCCCCATGCAAATTGGGAGGTAAAAAGTATGGAATACGGTTAGATTAAAACAATGAATTATTTTATTGAAAGTAATTTCAGTGAGATATCTGTAAATGATTGAATCATGAAGAAAAGGGCTCTGTATATTTTATATCAAGAATTACCTCAAATCTTTATTTGAGCTCTCTTATCTTCCCCTAGGCTGATAGAGCAGTAGACAATAATGAGGAAGAAACATTTCCTGATGCTCACTGCCTTTTATGAACAACATCCTACCTTGCAAATATTCAGTCTTCTTGCTTTGTGGACTAGCTACCCAGTGGGGCTGTCTGGTTGGCCCATTAACTCTGCTCAGTGCATGCTTTATCATTGCTAAACAGCCTCAATTCCCAATTACAGGGTAATGGCATCATTAGTTTGCCATCGTTATTTAGTCATAATGATAAGAAACAGAAAATATTGTAGAAAATTGGGGAGAATTGGCACACTTTAGAGCCCTGGTTCATATGAACATATCATATGCACCTACACACCTCAGTTCATTAATAGAAACAGAAACTCTTTTTCTGATGCTTATAGTTACTAATAAAAATCAATTGCAATTGAAGGAGAAAGGAATAGGGAATAATTGTGTGACCTTTTTTCCATTTCTTGTGACCCAAAACAGAAGCTATATCAAGGAAAGTTCAAATTTAAAATATTTCTTTTTCCTGACAGAATTTCTCATATCCAAGAAGCACATTCGTAAGAAAGAAAAAAAAAATAGTATCATTTCCCAACACATTTATTTCTTAGAAAAACTCCTCTTCATCTTTCATTTCCTGGAATAATATTTTCTAACTTTGAATTACAAAAAAAACCACATTTTTTGACGTATGGCCCTGACTCTGACTAACATGAACACCCAATCAAGAAAGAAAACTGTTGAAGTTTATTTCCCCCTGCTTTGTAAGATATTTCATTTCTATTCGAATGTGTTGTGGTATTTATGGCTGATAAATACATAAATAAAATCACCAACTTGGCTTTACATTCATACCACCCGCATAACTCAACTTTCCAGAGAGCATTTTTTTTTCCTATGAGGAGCTCTGTCCATCTGTGCAGCATATTTTCATCATCGTCATCATCATCATCATCATCATCATCATCACATTTTTTTAACAGTCTGCAAATTTCAAAGCATTTTGAGATGTCTTCATATGATTCTCCCAACTACTCTGTAGTGTAGACAGAGTAGATACAGTTTCCATTTTCAGATGAAGAAATGAAGCCACTTGCTTTCTTGTATCAGAATCAAGCTTTGAACCTACTCATTTAAATATCACTGTATCAGAGCTCTATCCATCCATCTCTATGTATTTGCAGTGACAGTTGTTTTAATTTTTGGAAAGTTTATTTTGAATTATTTTTGTCCTTGTTACCATTTCTTAACAACTTGGCTTTCTGTTCACCTACTGATTGCTTTTGCCAAATTCAGATATTACAGTTCTAAGATGTTTCTTTGTGCTCTGTTTAGACATCCACTGGCCTGACTACTTTTTTGCTCCAGTTGTTATCTTTTGCTTCCTACAGCTCAATTTTGTGATATGTTTGTTCTGAATGTTCTTCTTCTTCTCTCTGGCTGTGGGTGGGTGCTTTAGACATGGTGGATGTTTTTTCTCACAGCTTACTCGTGTACTGGCCAATGTACAGACCACTTTCACAGTGCCAAAAAGCAGCATCACTGAAGTGAATCAACAACCTGTCTTCCAGTCCCAGAACAGAGAAGGCTTAGTTTGAAATGTTGTCTTGAGCCTCTCTCTCTGCTCTGGGGAGGTGGGAGACCAGGGAAAATCACATCAGCCAATATGGATTTATTGTTCCAAAAATATGTTATGTCAAATGAATATTTTAAGTTGTTGAGGACAACGGTATGATATTTTTCTCTTCTTTCTTTATTTTAGACTATTGATTTGACTGCCTATAGCAATACTTTTCTGTCTTACAAACTGCTCTGAATCAGTATTCAAGGCATAAAGGGATCTAAGGAGGACCTGATAAGTTTACTTAGGTAGAATGACTCAGCCATGGGGTGCAGATTTTTGAGCTCACATTTTGCTGGTGATGTTGTTGTTACTCTGACTTTCTCAATTACATTTTGACACTTCAAATTACTAATTACTTTCTGGATACATGAAAAATTACCGTATATGAAGCCTTGTTGAATGGCTGTGTTATGTTCAATCTACATGCTATCATCATCTCTAATTTTACTCTTTTAGTTAGGGTTTAATTCAAAGAAAAATCTACGTTAACAAAATCACTGCCCCTTATACCTTACTAAAAGTTCAACAAGAATTTCTTTCTTTCTTTTTTTTTTTAAGAATTTCTTTTAAGAAGCAGAAAATGGCAAAAGTACTCCTCTTTCACTTCTCCCCTTATCCTATAAAGTTCCATGAAGATATCTTTATGGCATGACTAGCTTCCTTCCTAGGGATGCAGAGAAACAACTAGTTTTGTCTAAAAGATGTAGAAACCTTTCTATATTTATGAATTATAATGAACTAGTTCACCTCGTTGGGGAATTGTAATAAATTATTCCTGATTTTTCATATGAGCATTGATAGCATTAAGCTTAGGAGGTAATATCTTAGGAATTGACTTTTATATCATAAAATGCCCATTTGGTTCTCTTGTGAGGCTTATTTAAAGACAGGTGTCCACATTGTTACTGAGTGCCTTTTGAAAATTTATGAATTGCAGGTCTATACCTGGGGATATCTGGGTAGTATAACAAGTTCTCTGCTTTATAATGTTGGCTTCCATGCTCCATTTATTCATGTTTCACTTAAAGAAGCGTTATGGAACAGGGAATAACAATAATATAATAGCTGTAGTGATTAAATTTGGACAAACCCGAGCTGAAATTCTAGCTTGGCTACTTACCAGCTTTGGGTCCTGTCAAATTCATTAATCCTTACCTACGTGAGAGGTTTTGGGGGTTAATGAAGGAAATGGATGTAAAGTGTTTAGTGCCTGATGTATATTTATTGGGGGCTCCATATATAATAAATTTTATTATTATTTTTGTTGCTATGGTTATATTTTCAGTTATGATGCATTTAGATATCTATGGCATAAATTGGATGGATATGTTTTTCTCATGGAGATGAAATTTTAAAATGTTGAATTCTTTGAAAAAAGCACATTTTTGGGGGGGGGGAGGGAGACAAACCATAAATGACTCTTAATCTCACAAAACAAACTGAGGGTTGCTGGGGGGAGGGGGTTTGGGAGAAGGGGGTGGGATTATGGACATTGGGGAGGGTATGTGCTTTGGTGAGTGCTGTGAAGTGTGTAAACCTGGTAATTCACAGACCTGTACCCCTGGGGATAAAAATATATGTTTATAAAAAATAAAAAATTTTATTAAAAGCCTTAAAAAAAGAAGAAAAAAGCACATATTTTTGAAGAGAAAATCTGTTTAGAATAAAGAACATTTTATTCCATGTGATCACCTTAGTGTACTTAATCTAAAATTCTCAAGAATAGGAGATACTGTTAGTCTTTCAGGTTCTTCCTCCTCCAACCTTGTTTCTCTTTACTGAACATTCTCATTAAGTGTCTGGTACTCAGTACTCCCCGATGTACATCTTTCCTTGTTAGAGTATCTGGAATAGAAAATGCCCCTCCATTTGAATCATGCTTTCTCTTTAATTGACTCTAGTTCTATATCATGAAAGCCACAGAAAATAAATTTATTCTGAGTTCCATCTGATGAAACTTTAGATATGATTTTGAAAACAGCTATTAAATCTGTCTTCTCTTTTTATATGACATGCTTTCTAATTTGTCATGGTTTCTAGTCTAGTCAGCATCTTAGTACCTCTCTACTGAGTGTGTTCATGTTTTCACACAAGTAGGCACAACCCCTAACAGTTTGTGATAGAGGATCTCATCTCACAGCCATCTCTCCTTCCTTTCTTCTACTTTTCCTGGTCACAGTGTATTGCCAATCACATCATGCCATTGGCCAATAAAAAAGAGTTACATTTTCTTATCCATTTAAATTACCTTGCTCAAATCATATTCCTGTCATAGGTTCAATGGTCTAATTGCTGATCTCTTGTCCCAAACTATATACTTATTTATTATATTTTTTTCATTATTGGTCATTTGAAATCCTATTCTGGAATTTGACTCATTCATGTAAAGTATTGCCATTCTGGGACAATTTAGCAAATCTATAAGTGACATTACAATCTTTTCTTACATACCATTTGAGGTCTATTACCTCTTCCTTTGCATAATAATTTAAGCATTTGCAAATCCACTTGACAGAAGAGGAATAAATGACTCTCTACTCCCTATCCCTTGACTTCAGCCCCTATCCTTTCCCTATCTCCATTAGGAGGATTTTATCTATGCATATAATCTCTGGTCTTTTGGAATACAAAATCAGGAAAAGAGATGATGAAAAGTTGAAAGAAAAAGAAAGACCAGAACTGGTCTGAGAATAAGGTGATTCATAGGAGGGAATAAGGATTGAGGGAAGTATATATTAGAAATAATTTTTAATTACTTATGTTAGTTATACTGAGATGCTTTCTTGTGACTCCTGCAGAGACTAATATATGTTGATTCCAAGTTGTATTATTATTCTGCACATATTCCATTATACTTTCAGAAAACAATTTTTAAAACATTTTCAAATATGTTTTGAAGTCAACACAGTCCACATCAGCTGGGATTTTTTCTTTCCTTGTCGAAAGATTCATGAACTTATACCAAGAAATAAGATGTCAACCTAATATATAGTAAAATTGAAGCAAGAATGAATTACCAGAAACTGAGTTTATTCAGAAATATAAAAAAAGGAATTGCAACTCCAAAAACACAGGCTGGGAACAAGCTACAGTGAGTCCATTGAAGGTTTAAGGCAAACTGTAATTAGAAAGGAGTACAGAAACCAGGGAGGCCCAGCCAGAGTACAAGCAGTGAGTTCATTGCCTTAAGGACGGACAGAAATCGCTGGTGGATGTTCATTGACCAAGAGACAAGTTTCCATCTGCTATAAATCAGGCATTTAGAAAAAATCATTCTCTCATTTCTTAAGTTCTGTTCTTCTGAGGGGGTGTGTGTGAGATTTTCCATTTCATACCCCTTGTTTCCATTTTAGAATGAAATTTGTTCACAAAGGACATGACACTACCTGAAGAATCATGGATCATTTTGTCAGTCCTTTGATCTTCAAACAAAAGTATATCTAAATTTGGGTATAAGCTAAATTTAGGGTATTTTGTCTTGTCATTTTGAAATGCAAATGAGTGTCATTAAAGTTGCAAATAGAGTTTATAGGTATATGCACTAAAAATTAAAACTTGAGAGAGAGACTACCTAAATATAAAAGTGCTTTATACATGGATAGATTTGAACCTCAACAGTTTATACTCAGCAGTTCCAACAGCTGTAAAAAGGCTTGAGTAGATACAAAATAGAAAAAATAAAACTGTTTTCCTTTTATAAAATGCTTAAATTTAAATGTTAACACAAACAGATTTTACCCATGGAGCCTCCTTCATGCAGACCGACACACAGGATGCAGAATAGGCCTAAAGGCCACAGTAAACTGAAAGTCTGAAAACAGTACATTGACTTGGGATATAGACGTATATTGATCAGCAATCTCTTCTTCATTTGCCTGTGCAGTCATAGCACTAGTATTACTGTTCTCTACCACATGAACACATATAGTAATATATGAAAACATACAAACATTATACCTTTATGTATAAATATGTATATAGGGATGCCTGGGTGACTCAGTCCGTTAAACTCTACCTTCGGTACAGGCTATGATCCCAGGGCCCTGGGATTGAGCCCTACATCAGGCTCCCTGCTGAGCAGGGAGCCTGCTTCTTCCTCTCCTTCTGTCTGCCACTCCCCCTACTTGTGCGCTCTCTCTCTGTCAAATAAATAAATAAACAAATAAACAATAACAACAACAACAAATATATATAAATATTTATATATTTTGTGTGTGTGTATGTGTGTGTGCATGTGTGTGTGTATACATATAAATAACATAGTATTTCCAATTAAGGTGACTTTCTAATTCTTATTTTTCTAATTCTTATTTTTTTAAGTTTTTATTTATCTTTATTGGTAATCTTTATATCAAACATGGGGCTTAAACTCACAACCCTGTGATCAAGAGTTACATGTTCTTCTGTCTGACTCAGCCAGGCACCCCTAATTCTTATCTGAAAACACTATGAGCAACTTAGTTCCCTGAAAGATGCCGTATCTGCTATCATATCTGAAGCTACCCTTTTCTCATCTTGTTTCTCTTAATACAACCCTGGGCAAGTAACTTCATATCTCAGTGTCTTTATAGCTCAAGTGAAAGGATTAGTCTAAATGACCTCTTCTCATTCAATCACTTTATGATTGGAAGATATCATAATGAGTGTCTAGATCTTGGCAGTTGGAACATAACCATAAGGGTTCAGGGTTGGTTTTTTTTTTTTAATGACAAAAAAAAAAAAATATGGCTTCACTGCCCCTTTTTCGAAGTGACCTCTTGCTCTCAAGAATGAGAATTGATGATGTCAATCTGTACATGAAAAAAAAAAAACAAATCAATAGAATTTTCTGACATTAATTGACCTATTGGCTATAATAGCATCATATTTTTGTTATGGACATTTTGGAAGAATGTCAGCATACCTACCAAAGAGAAGGTGCCTAGGGCAGGATGTGACAGAGAAAAGAAACTGCTTTAATTGTGAAAGAATCAGCAGGTACAGAGGAAGAAAACCAAATTATTCCTAGCATAAGCAAGATATAGTAGAAATAAATGAGCCATAGGAAAGTAAGAGGTACTTAGAGTAAATTGTTCAAAGACCTTAGAGCCATCATAACTAGCCTAACATAATACAGAAGAAGGGGTTTGGCAATAAATCGCCTCTATTAATTTTATTGCAAGCCAATTGTAAATCTTCAGTTAAGTTTCTTAGGATGAAAATCATGTTTTGGAAATATTTCCATTTATCATCTTCCACACTAGTATAAAGGAATAATTCTGGCGAATAGAAATTAAAAAAAGAAGATGGGAAAGCATACCTACCCTTACATATGATCATGGATGTGCTAGATTTATTTATAAGAACAGCTAGTGGTGAAGTTGGGCACAACTTGAAATGAGCAATACCTATTTTATTTCCCTTACATTTGTACCCCTGTTACTTTCCACTTTCACTGAACCCGTATTTTCATGATACCTAAAACTCTCTATGGATTCCTTAACTGACTGAAGCTTCACATGCCTTGAATGACCTTCCCTCTGCTTCCAAACTCTATAATACTGCTCAAATAATTTCATGTTATATCTTCACACCTACAATGGTAAGATTTATTCAGACACTTTTTTTTTCCTGCAACTATTATTAGCTGGGCAAAGACCCAGGGCCTGTATACAGCAGAGAATGGAGTAACCCATGTCCTGATAGACTGTATAGGTGATAGGCCTACTGACAATATACAAATAACTATAACTATATGCCAGATGACAATAGCGCTATTTGGAACCATGAAACAGGATAAAGGGGATAGAGAATACAGGTAATATTCTCTAATGCAGAATAAAGAAATACAGGTAATATTCTCTCATGCAGGATGTCATGCATTTCAGAGGGACTTGAATGAAAACAAGATATGTGGAGAAAGTAATTAAATCCAAGGAGATGATAATTTCCAAGGTTTTGAATGTCATGGACCAGCAAGGAGATCCTAAAGATTAGAGCAGAGTTGGTACAGGAAGAAGGGTGGGAAGTGAAATTAGTGACCTAAACAAGGCTAGAGCATATAGGGCCTTGTATGATGAGGAGTTTGGCTTTTTGAGTGGAGTCCCACAAGGTTTTGGATGGATTGATATTGTCTGTGTAAAGATCTCTCCAGCCAGTATGAAGGGGACAGAGTGTCAAGGAACCAGAATAGAAACAGAGACCAAGGGACACCTGGGTGACTCAGTTGGTTAAGTAAGTGCCTTCAGCTCAGGTCATGATCCCAGCATCCTGGGATGGAGTCCCACATTAGGCTCCTTGTTCAGTGGGGAGCCTGCTTCTCCCTCTGCCTCTGCCTGCCATTCTGTCTGCCTGTGCTCACTCTCTCTCTCTCTCTCTCTGACAAATAAATAAATAAAATCTTAAATTAAAAAAAGAAATTCTTAAAAAAGAAAGAAACAGAGACCAATTAAGAGGCTATTTCAGTGATCCAGGGAAGAGATAATTTTGGCTGTTAATAAGTATTAACAGTGGAGTGGTTAGTGACGGTTATATTTTGCATACATTTTAAAGGATGAACCAATGCTATTGTTTTTGTTTGTTGGTTGGTTTGTATGTTTGTTTTGAGGACAGGAGTAGGAGAGAAATTGGGGACCCAAAGATATCTCCAAACATTTTCCCTGAGCACGTGGAAACCTGACTTTACCATTTCTTAAATTTGGCAGTAATATGCAGCCATCAAGAAGATGTAAGCAGGGATGGGCTGGGTAGAGAAAAATCATGCTTCAGGGTCACTCTCAGACTTTCTCTGCTATCACTCTTCACTTACTTTGCTCCAAAAAAGCTGGCTTTCTTACTTCTGCTTGAATGTAATGAGCATTTTTTCTCCTTAGAGGCTTTACATTTGTTCAGTTTGGGGAAAATTATGCTTAGGATGCCTATTAGGCATCTACATGGAGATGTGGTGTGGGCATTTGGATATCCTAGATGAGGGTTTAGGGGAGAGGTGTGGGCTGCAGGCAAACATTTAAGAGGAAACAGATAATGAGACCCCTAAGGAGCAACCAGTTACATTAGGGGCGAATAAAGGGAGAACAGTGACCAGGAAGCCAACAAAGGGTTTCGAAAGGGAAGGACTGATAAACAGTGTCAAATTCCTTCAAGGGGTCCACAAGATAAGAGAATTGACTATGAATTTATTAGCTGTTTTGTTCACCTGGTACATTCTTTACCCTGATGCCACCTGAAAATTCTGCCATTTTCTAAGACTAAGGCAAAATCTCACCTTACCTCTGAAGTCTTCCCTCTATCTGTAATCTTTGTTTTACTTCTCAACCCCCAAAAAACGTTCCTGGAAATCAATGACTTGGATGTGTTCTTACTTTAAAAAAAAAAAAAAAAAAGAAAAGAAAATCAAAGAAAATAGCTGGTACATTTTAGAGCTCAGTAAGCAAAATTTTAGGTAAAAGAGGAAGTAAAGGAAGTAGAGATGGAGAGAAGGAAGGAAATTTCTAGAATGGAGTTTCTAAAATGTTTTTCTAGATCTTATTCTTTTTTGCTTGGGTATTGCTAAGTGGTTGATAAATATAGAAATTGATTTCAAGTAAGACATTAATGCCTAATAATGGTTCATTGTATCATATTTTTCTTCCCAAGAAAATAGAGTTTTTAGTAGAGAATTCCTAGAGATAATGATTTTTTTTTTAAGCATTGTGGACTAACTATGGTCTTGCAACATTTTAGTAACCTAGAAAAATTTGCTCTTCTACCTTCATATTCTTCATGAAGATGGCCACTCACCTTTTTGGTTAGTAGTGATTGCCTAATAATTGATTTTGTGAATATCTAACACAACACACTGGCTTATGGAGTAAAAATTGCTATTGTATGGAGCAAAATCTGTTGGTCATTTTTTATATCTGCTTGCATTTGCCAAACTCATCATATATAATGGTAGCCATCAAACTGAAATATCAAGGGTTTGCTCTTTGGAAATGAAAGTGCTTCCTGTGAATAGGTAGAAAGGAAAAAGTAGAGATTAGCAGTGGAAAAGGAAGATGGGGCTTTGTAGCAGTTCAGTTTAGAGAGCATAAGAGGACAAAAATGAAGTCACTGGCAGATGGAATGAATTTTAAGAATTGAATAAGTCACAACAAATCTCTATTTTTTTTAAGATTTTTATTTATTTATTTATTTATTTAACAGACAAAGATCACAAGCAGGCAGTAAGGCAGGCAGAGAGAGAGAGAAGAGGAAGCAGGCTCCCTGCTGAGCAGAGAAACCAATGCTGGGGTTTTGATCCCAGGACCCTGGGATCATGACCTGAGCTGAAGGCAGAGGCTTTACCCCACTGAACCACCCAGGCACCCCACAACAGATCTCCATTCAAGGAATACGTAGCTAGATCACATTGTGTTGATTCTCCTAGGGAAAAAGTTGAATGTTACCTGAAAATCCATTGACTCTCTTATGTCTCTGGAATAGTGGTTCTTAGTTTTTTCTGACTTCCACCATTTAGGAAGAGCAAAAATCCTAAGACAAACATAGGTGAGATAATGAATGCAGAGACCATCTATCCCACAATTTTCATTTTCTAGTGGGAATAAAGAATGACTTATAATAAATGGAGAGAAATTGCAATGACCATTGTTGTAATAATACCACAGAAATTTTAAAAAATGATGACTAAAACTTAATAAATGTATAATAACAATGGAAAACCATGATCAGTACAACACCATAATGATCATAAAGTTACTAAAAATTGTGAATATTCTAATCACCTAAGTAAACATATTCAAAATAGTGCTAAAAATGTATGGCAATATGACTTTTAAGAAGGAAAGAAGTCCTTCATAAAGTCAAATGACTTTTACATTTTAAATAATCAATATATTTAATAATTCTAATAGTTCACTCAGAGGTTACTTGATAGTAGCCCTTTGTAATAAGTAATTATACAATAAGAGCAATAACAACAACTGTTATTAATTATTATGTTTTGGGTACTGGACTATATACCATAAATTCATTATCTTGTTTAATCCTCATAAAATCTCTAAGAGTTCCGTACTGTGTATTTTTCTTCCCATTATGCAGAGGAGGAAACAGATATGGAGGAATCAAATTCCTTTCCAGGGTCACATGTAGAGTTAAGTGTGGCGGTGTTGGTATTCAAACCTGGTCTTCTGAGTCCTGAAAGCCTTTTCTTTTAATCAGTACTCTGTTTTGCATCCTTGTCTATCTGAACCAAGTTTTTTTTTTTTGTTTCCAGTTGGTTTATATGCAAGGTTAAAATCCACCAGGAGGAGCCTTATAGCTTTCTGTCCACCCTTTGGGAACTGCTGCTTTAAACACTCGTTTACTACCCTGTCACGGACAGCTCCTAAGTGATATTCAGTGGCCTTGAGTTCTTGCCAAAATTCCGAACCTTGCCACTGAGGGAATCCTCATTGAATTTTCCTTGACAAATAGTGATCTCTGCTTCATTTTTATCTGAAATACATAGGGATTATTGATGATGTATATTAAACTTTTTAAAAGGCTTAGTTTTGAGATGATTTGCTAGTATGTGGAGCTAGACTAAAAAAATACATTTTTAATCACCATTTTACTGTCATTTCTTTAGCTTCCTGCAGCTGATCTGGTAGAACCCATTTAGAGGAAAAAATGCAGCCATTTTTATATCTGCATGATGATTACTTTTATAATTTCCAGTAGGAAACAGAGAAGCTATTTATTGGTCTCCAGAACTAAAACATTTAAAAGGAACCTACTGCTATATTTATCATCCTTTACAGGAAATGCAAAGCTCTTCAAGACAGACAATGAGCAGATCGGTTCATAAAAGACATTGCAAATTTAATAAGCTACACTATCTTTTGCTGGTTCCTATTTACTATGCATGCAAATAGGGTTTGGTTGGCTTCTCTTTTTACATTTTGTAACTGGAATTTCTAGAGAAGGAGTGAAGAAAAAACAGTGTGAGATTCATGTCTCAAGAAATTATATTTTTAATTAATTTTTCAGCCACTTTTAGCACTGTCTTAATAAGAATGGAATTCTTTTAGGTGTTTAAGAGAATCACCACCTTTGTAGATGAGTCAGAGAATCACGTGTTTATGTGGTTATACAATAGTGAAAACAATAGTTTTATCTTCGAATATACAAATATGTATCTATTTACATCTATATATCTATATGCCTTCATATATGTGTGTAGCTATCATTGTACCTTTTTCCAACAAAGGAGTAAAAACCACTCCACTTCCATAAACCTCTAATTTCTGATTCAATTTCATGTACATGGAGTCGGTCTTCTAATACTTCTATAGCTCCCTGGTTTTTATTCACCTTTGGAACAAGGGAATTTCAAGAGAGAAATTTGAATACGGTATGTCAGTAAACAATGGATACCAGCACATATTCCTTTTCTAAATATTTTATCACACAGCAATTTATTTTGTTTAATATTTCTTTTTGCATGGTCTGGCAGTTTTACCAGCAAGATCCCAGAGCCTCTCCAACTTTCATTCTTTTTTGTCTTGTTCATATCATGCATTCTTTATTATTTATGCATAAGACCCTGACAAATCCTTATGATGTAATATTTTCTTAGTGTTTTTTTTTCATTTTAAACACTTAAAATTATTAGAATCGTCTTTTGTTGACTGTGACTATCATATTTTATGAATAAATGTAAAAAATTTTACCACTTTAAATTTTCCTAAGATTGATTGATTAAATTATTAACATTAAAAATGAAGGTCAAGATAAAAGTTTTAAAATTTTACAATCTTATCTGTCAATCATTTTTAGTATGGCTTCTGGATTATAAATTATTCTAGTATCTTTCCTTTAAATACTAAAATAATATCTTAAATGTTACTCTTTTTGTATATGGATGTGTGTGTGTGTGTGTGTGTGCATATATAGTTTGAGGTAAAAATCTGAAAATAAATGAGGATCATTTTAATCAATATGACCAAAAAGATATGTATGTGTGTGTGTGTGTGTACACACACAATTTAAAAATATATTCTACTATTATTTTTTTTTTTACTTTTACTTTATTTTTTTATTTTTTGAAAGTTAATTCCAGTATAGTTAAGGTATAGTGCTATATTTTTTTTTTTAGACTTTAATTTTTTATTTTTTATAAACATATATTTTTATCCCCAGGGGTACAGGTCTGTGAATCACCAGGTTTATTAAAGAAAATTTTGATGAAAAGCAAATCACTCACCAGCCTTATAAGTAAATCTTAGAAATAAAGTTCAGTGTAATGGATGGGATTAGATTGTGATTTCAATTAACTTTAATGGGTGACACATGGCTGAATCCCCAGTACATATTCTGAAAAGTCACCCCTTCCTGGCTTTACAAAAGAGGCAGTGTAATTACCATAATTACCAGCTCTTTAAACCGATTATTTCCACTTTTTTTAAGATTTTATTTATTTATTTATTTGACAGAGAGAGATCACAAGTAGACAGAGAGGCAGGCAGAGAGAGAGAGGGAAGCAAGCTCCCTGCTAAGCAGAGCAGTCCTGATGCGTGACTCGATCCTAGGTCCCTAAGATCATGACCTGAGCCGAAGGCAGCAGCTTAACCCACTGAGCCACCTAGGTGCCCTCCATTTTGTATATATGACACTTTTATTGACTGGGTTGCTTTAGGTAAACAAGTCTTCTACAAATGGATTAAAAACCATAGAAATTTTTAGTAAATGGGGGGTGTAGAGCAGGTGGCCAAAAATTAAAGATTTTATTTGGAAAAATACTTATTTTGCTTGCTCCAGTGTATTTTTAATTTTATTTCCATTCAAAGGGAAAGACTAACATATTGAATTGAGGGTTTGTTAGTTTCTTTTATCTTCCCTGTGTAATACAGACAAAACTTGAACCCATGAGAATACTTTCCAATGGCAGAAACCAGTAAGTTGAATCTGAGTCATGGAATTGGAGACCTCCACAGAAACTTAGAGATCATTTACTCAAACTGTAAGAATACTCCAAAGAATTCTCAAGGCACACACCTGCCAAATAGCCCAACATTTTGACCCATATTTCTTGATTCTCAATGTTTATTGCACTGCAAAATGGCCATCACTTATCATATTTGCAATGATTCATTCATGAAATAATGATGTTCAAAAATGAACATAAGTCTTAAAATAGCAACCCCCAGCTTCAGTGGAATAGCAAACATGGCAAAGAGCAGATTTTCTGCATCTATAATTTCTGAGCCTGCTGCAGTCATTGACAATGACTACATTCACAGTAGACTGTTTGGGGTTGAGTGGGATTGAGTTTGGAGACCTCCACCTTTAGAAATAAACCTGTTTAAAATCAGTGGTTAGCAGGAGGGCTTTGCTATAAAACAACACTGACACAAAGCTCTTATGCAATGAGTAATAACATTCTTTAATAACACAAAATTCTTGTTATCACCAACGCTGATGGTGCACAAATCATACTGTTTAGGTATAATGAATTATTTTATGTCCAGCATCTCAAAGCTCCACCATTTTTTTTTTTTTTTTTTTTTTTGCCTTGAGAAATGTTTCATTCCTCTGACAAAAATGCTGCAAGGATCAATGATAAATCAATGATAAAGAAGATCAATGTAAAGTATTTCCCGTAGTATAAAAGAATTATGCCTTACAGATAGGAATCATTATTAGTGAGGCTGACTCTGCACTAATGTTAAGCCACTCTTCATAAAACAGTTAGGACTTTCCAAGACAGGCTGAGGTCATTCAGACATGTCCATATTGGATAATCCTTTTCCTTCTCTGATGATGGAGAATAGATGCAAGAAAGCTTAACTGATACAAAAGAAAATAGAAAATCAATATAATAGAGAAAGCACTCTTTACAGTAGAGAAATAGTGTTTGCATTTGCTCTTATTCCACTGATAACTAGTCAATCTTTTGACATATCTATTATAACTTCAGGCATCCTTTCAATGGAATAATGCATCCCAGAGTTGATGGAAACTCTACTGAGAGGAATCCCCAACTCTACGTGCTACTTCTTCAGAATTCCTCCCAACTGTGAAGAGGTGTGAATGGTCTTCCCTCCCTGGGGATGTAAATGTCTAGTAGAGTTTGTCATCACTCTTGACATGGTAAAGAAAGCTCACAGAGAGGATTGTAGAGAGGCATTTGAGATCAAGTTACTTTTTTTCTTTCAAGAGCTGATAGTGTTGAATAAATCCCATGTCTCATTTATTTTTTATTGTAATCTAAAGTAATGCCGCTTTGAAGAAAAAAGTGGAAATCTTTTAATATTCCCACAGGAAGTGTTTACATTTCCAAAGGTCTATTTTACTTCGCAGAGCTTATTTAGTTTCTGTTTAATTTGTACAGGGATGAAACAAATTTCAAGAGTGTTGCTGTGACAATTATATGAACATCTAGAAAACAAAGCTAGAGTCTAAGCTATCTCAGAGGGGAAGAGAGATTGTATATTAAACTTGTACAAAGAAATCCCCTTTCATAACTAGGATTGTCACATGATTTTCAAACTAAGAAACTGAAGAAAATGGCATAAAGATGGAAATAGAAGCCATTTGGTTCCAAAGTCTAATTTTGAAAGTGTGTGATATATTTCCCAATCCTTTTGAATTGGATGGAGAAAGGCTTAATAATAGTTGAGGTTGATTAACCCTGGGATAGGGTATAGAAGATAAATTTAGACTCTCCTACTCCAACAGGCTTCAAAAACAGCTCAGTTGTTGGTGGCAGTGGTTCTGTGGAAGGCAAGCACTAATTAGAAAACTTTTCTGGGTCCTTCTTTGATGTGTGTCTATTATTATTTTAGAGATCTGCCAATAGCAGGGGCGAAGGGGGACTCAAAGTAACTTTTAACTCTGTCCAGACATGGTTGAAGATATAGGTTCTTTTGCTGCAAATAAGGAAATACAAATATAAAATTAGCTATTGTTGGTGGTAATACTTTTAATATAATGATGCCATGTTTTATATGGACTTTACATACAAGTTTAGATTTATTGCTCACAGCCACCCAATGAGGGACAGATGTTATGGGTTTCTATACCAGTGAGTCTCAAGACTACATTGCCATCAGAAGGAAGATAATGAGGCATTGAAACCTGGTCCTCCAATTCTTAGCTCACTGCTCTTTCATTTACAACATACTATAGGCTGCATTTGTGTTTTATGTTGAATCTCAATGAATGTTTTTGTAATCTAGGTTCTCAGTGAGGTCACTCTCAGTTTTAGGAATATCAAACAATTTAGAAGTATTGAACAGAGGCTTCCTTGTGTTCCATGATAGTTCTGAGCCCCCTTGAATTCTCATGGTTGCCTACAGCTTTGAGTTTCTGTTTCTTCTGAGCTTTGGTCTCGCTTGGATTTCACATCCTACTTCTGCTTTCTCTCATTGTTCTCATCCAGATATGTCTCCTTCTGGAGGCCTTTCTGAAGATTTTAGGGAAATGAAACTTAAAATTGGGTTATAGATATTAGTTCTTAATGTCTTATACTCACTCTTTTAATGTCAGTTCTTGAGTAATCATTTTCTTCTGCAGACTCTAGACTTCCTATTGCCTGGCTCCTTCTCTCTTCTTAAGACTGAGCTCTTATCTCTCCCCTTCTTTGTATCTCTGTTCCTCTTCTTTTACAGGAAACTCAATTTATATATATCTTCATTTTACTATCTCCTTTTAGTCCATGGCTTTAAAGCTTTACCCTCCACTCTCATTTTGAAACAACATTCCCAATTACAATAACAAGGTAAACTTTTGTGTCCACTTCCCCATAATGTTGAAAAATCAAATGTGGTTTGACATTAAAAAAAAAAAACTTAGTATCCATATGTAATAAAATGAATGGTGTACAATTTGTGAAGTAGAGGATAATGTTGCAAAATAATTCCTCTTAATCTCTACATGAGAAATAGAATGTGTTGTTACATAGAAAAAATGTGATTTCAAACATTATTTTCACTGCTCTAAATCTGGGAAAACATATAAATAATAAACCTACAAAATGCACATTAAAATATGCATAGACACACATGTACACCTAATCCCGGAAAATATAGACCAACCATTCCAGTGGTTATTATGGGATCAAGAATGAAATGAGATTTTTCACTTTTTATATGTATGTGTATAAGATATAAATTCTTTTGGGGGATGGAAAGTGAAATATTTAAAATAGAATAGAGTGAGGCATTAAACTTTTTTATGAAAAACAGTAGGTATCACACAGAAGATTGTTTTCTCTTCTCTATTCATCAACACCTCCCATTTCTGTTTTTCTAGATCGTGAAGAAAATATATTTCTTTTTAAACATAATGGCACAGCATATTCTTAGTAAGGATTGTTTAATTTCTATAAACATTTTGTTCATTTGTACACTTAAAGCTGTGGTATACAAATAGAAGATTTTGGTTTTGAATAAAGTCATTCAACTTACATGCAAAATTTTGTTCAAATATAACCTTATTTTTTCTATGCAAGTATTACTTTCAAGCTATTGAAATAGTTGAAAACATTTAAAATATTACAAGATTTTTTTCCTCAAATTTAAGTTTAATTTTGTTACTTGGTTTATAAAACATAGATTAATAAATATGTGGGCAGAGCTATCAGCCATCTGACCCAAACTAGTCTCAGTTATTAAAAACAGAACACAAAACCTAAATCCTGACTATTAGCTATATTTGGTTTTATTCATCACATCATTCTGTCTATATAATGACACATTAATATTGTTTTTAACATTGCTATTAATAAGTTAGAGAAGTGAAGGGGCACCTGGGTGGCTCAGTTAAGTGTTGGCCTTCCACTCCAGTCATGATCCCAGGGTCCTGGGATCCAGCCCTGCATCCGACTCCCTGCTCAGCCGGGAGCTTGCTTCTCCCTCTCCCTCTGCCTGCTACTCCCCCTGCTTGTGTTTGTGCGCGCTCTCTGTCAAATAAATAAATGAAATCTTTAAAAAATTAATAATAATTTCGGGCGCCTGGGTGGCTCAGTGGGTTAAGCCTCTGCCTTCGGCTCAGGTCATGATCTCAGGGTCTTGGGATCGAGTTCTACATGAGGCTCTCTGCTTGGCAAGGAGGCTGCTTTCCCCTCTCTCTCTCTCTGCCTGCCTCTCTGCCTACTTGTGATCTCTTTCTCTGTGTCAAATAAATAAATAAAATCTTTAAATAATAATAATAATAATTTAAAGAAGTGAAGGCAGTTCCATTTGCCTGAAAATCATGGGTTAAATGGTAAATTAGAATCATTACAGCTATCCGTATAGAACAAGAATGGGCTTTGGCATATTAAATATAGTTGTCTATTTTACATTGAGTATCTCTTATCTGAAGTGTCACATTGATTTCTAAGAGAAGTTGAGATCCATGATCAAACATTTTGGTGTTATACAAAGTGCCAAAATGAGTCTTAGCAGCTAAGTACAAAATAGTCTTTTATTTTTAGAGTTCATGAAAATTACTTGTAAGGATAGAAAAATATCTGATTATGTAGTAAATCTGAACGTAAATATTTCTATTTGTTCCTCTAGTAAGCCTTACAGATAGTTAATAGATACTACATGCATGGAGTAATTATCTACAAATTATCATGAGCAGAAGCAATAGTTTTTGAAAATGAATACTAGAATATCTGATTCCTGAAAACCTATGGCAAGCATGTGGGAATTTAGGAATAAAGAATTTTTTTTTTCTTTCTGAGAAAGCCCTGGAGTTGTCTCCTTAATGAGATCACAGGGGTATCCAAGAGTTGCCCTTGAATCTTGCCCCTCTTTCCACATGCTCCCTGTATTGTCCCTTTGGAACCAGAACTCACTGCACAGACCAGATTGCCTCCTGGCAAGCAGAGATGCAACCAACATACCCTTACGTTATATGTGAGCATAGACCATTTAATATCCTGAAATATTTTTTTCCTCCCTTTCCTGGAACACACACTTTTTTGGTTGACTTTGAAGGCTGGTTTGAGACTTGAGCACAACAACACTATTTTTCACCATGTGATAAGTTATTCCCTAGATTTTAACTTCAAGGATATTTTTATAGGTTGAACTGTCTTTTCTAAAAAGCTTATGCTGATTCCTAATCCTGATATAACTGATTATTACCTTATCTGGAAATTTACTTTGCAGATGTAATTAGTTAAGTAAAAAAGAGAATAGATCTGAGTGGAATGGACCCGTAATCAAGTATGACTGTTCCTTATAGGCGAACACCATATGACCACAAAGACAGAGTTTGGAGACATGCAGATGCAATCCAAGAGACATTAATGATTGTCAGCAAACATTAGAACCTGGGAAGAGACAGGAAGGATTTCCTTATAAGTTTTAGAGGGAGTATGGCCTTGTTGACACCTTGATTTCAGACTTCCAGTCTCCGGAACTCTGAGACAATAAATTTCTATTATTTAAAGCCACCCAGTTTGTGGTACTTTGATATGGCAGCTCAAGGAAATGAATACAGATTTGTAACATAAGTGAGTCGTTACTAGAATGAGCTCTAATTATTACATCACAAAGTTGAATTGTCTGATTCTCTTCTCGTGAACAGGATCTAGATAAGCTATAAAACCAACCCAATTTCACTAATCTTTTTAAACTCTATATTGTAAAAAATTATTAGTATCTATTAGCCTTGTTTTCTATTCCTTCATTTAAATCAGTGGAGAATCAGCTCTGTGCCAAGTACCAGGGTATGCAATCTCGAACAAGACTTCTGCACTGCTTCCATGGAACTTAGACTCTCAAGAGACATAGGAGCTGATGCCTTCATTCCCCAGCCATCTTCTCTCCACACTCATTATTCTCAAGCACAGTGACTTAAGCACTGCAGTGATTTGCTTCAGAAATTTCTCTGGCTGATGAAAACTACTGGAGCTGATTTCTCCCCTGTATCGTCAGAGATCAGCTCTCAACTAGTGAAATGAGACTGAATACATAAATATCCAAGCTTCCTCACCCCACTCTGAGGCATGTCTACACTCTCCCCCAAACTTCCTTTGTGGGACTAAGAATCACTCGCCCATAACAGTAGCCTGTCCAATGATGCACATGAATTAGTTTCCATCCTTCATATCTACATTTTCTTATTGGTGCTTTCTGGAATAATACCCAAATTAAGTTGAGTTCATATCCTTGACTCGGGTTCTACTACTTCTGGGAATACCCAAACTAAAGTAAGTGGCAAATAATTTTAAAAGAACCAAAAGTGAATGGGTTAAATATTTTCCAACTGTATTGAGCACTGTAAGGTAACAAATAAAAGCTTTCAGTGGAAAAAGATGATGAGAGTTTCCCTCCTTTGGGTAGGATGATCAGAGAAGCTCTTTCTAAGTTGGTGATGTGGTGACATGGTGACAAGACTTGCAGGAAGAAAAGAACTAGTCATTTGAAGAGAAGCACAGAAGTTATTACAGGACAATTACAGTAACAGCAAGTACAAAGACTCTTAAACTACTGATGAGTTCAGCATCTTTGAGGAATTGAAAGAAATTGAGACTGGCATGATTTCAGAGAAGGGGCACAATATATGGTAATAGGGCTAGGCAGAAGCCATAAAAGGCAGAGATCTGTAGACCTTTTTGTTGTGTTTTGTTTTCCATATGGAATAGGGAGTCATAGAATAGTTTTCAGCAATGGAGGAACATAATCTAATTTATATGTTGAAATCACTCTTATCACTGGATGGGAAACTGCATATTAGACAAAGTAGAAGTAGGGACATAGAAATCAGTTATATGAAGAGATCCTCATTTACCTGCACTAAGATGGTAGTAATCAAGATGCAAAGAAAAAAAGATTTACTCATGCATTCTCTCAGTCTCATTGAATACTAGACATAATATTTGAAATTAAAGGATATTTCCTTAATCATATCTCTTAGACCTGTGTTTATGCCAGTCTAAGAGGATCTATGTTATTCTTTTTCACAGCTTTTATCAGATGCTTTCCAAAATCCAAAGTGAAGATCTGAGATGTAATTATTAGGAAGCCATAAGACTTTCTGATGGATTTAAAGGGATGCAGAGGAAAATTAGGGGATGAGAGATTATAACCAAACTTCAACCTTCTGTAGTAACTAGCCCTTATTGTGATGTCAGCATTAGTATGAGAATAGAAAAGACAAAAAGAAAAAGAACAGGTAATGGAATGTAGACACCTCAACAAAAGTGATTACATAGATTTATCTACATCATCTATGATTATAGTTTCTTATGTGTAGTAGATAACTTTGTGTGTGTGTGAATGGAGACAGAAATTATACCCATGAGGAGCTTTGACATATTAATAGGTAAAATAGATTACATATATAGTTAGCATTTATTGATAATTTAGAATAAACCAGGTGCTTTGCAAGGCATTATCTTTTTTATTAACCAAAAAACTATGAAATACCACTAAAATTCCCAAGTAAATTGAAGAATGCTGATAAACCTACCTAAGGAATTGTAATGCTCAATAATTACTATAATAAAGGCTTTAATAAGTATTATCTTTGAGGACGCAAAGGGGAGACTGTGAATCCTGACAGGGGAGTGACAGGAAGTTGTACATTTGAGACATTTGAGTATTTAAAGATGACTTTTTTTTTTTTAAAGTGGAGAAAAGGGAAAGGTTTTTGAGGGAAAGAAAATTATTTCTTCAGTGGCAGCGGTATGAATGCCGTTATCCGATTTATATGTAAAAGATCTTATTCTAGATTAATATTTATTGCCAGTAAATGATTATTTGAGTAATTTTGGCTTAATGTTTGCCCCTTACTAGACAGTAAGCTTCACAAGTGTCTAGATTTCACCTGAGCCGTATAACATGTAAAATAGATAAAAGTGAGAAATCATTCATTAGATGTATATGTAAGTGAATGGGTAAAAAAATAGAAGGAGGGAAGAAATGAATGCACGAACTAATCAGTGAGTCAACCCTGGTGAATCCGCTGCAGTTGCAATAAACCAGGGATGGGAGGAGAAGAGTAGAGTAGGTGAAACATGAGCCATAGGTAAGAGCGCTTGTATGAAGAGCCGCCCCATCTCTTAACCACTGGCCAAACCTGGAAAAGTTACTTCAACTCTCTAAACTTTAATTCCTTTAAAAATAAATTAATAGGCATAACAGTGCTCTCCTCATTGGATTATGCTGAGGATTAAAGAAGATAATACAGTTAAGGCTTTAAACGTGTATGGCACATACTTGGAATCCAATAAACTTCAGTTAAGAAGTGCAGGGGACCGGTTTCCTGGATTTGAGTTACTAAATAGAATTGTGAGGTCTATGGCAAAAGCCATGAGATGGCACAAGGACAAGTGAGGTTAAGGGGGCTTCCCTTAGATATAATCTAAATGTAAGGCAGGAGAACTATGTATTCTAACTTGGAGTCCTGAGTGGGTATGCACCCTTCATAGAGGTAGGGAATATAGGTGCACAAGCACGTTTTGGGAGGAAAAAGCAAATCCATTCAGAATATGTTAAGCCTGAGATCATCATGTAATTCATATACCAAACCTCCTGCACATTTACTCTAGGCCAGATACTCTGCTGCCGGTTTGAAGGGGATATATGACAGCTTGTATAAAAGGAGCAGAAAGGTGATGGATGAAACAACCATGTTTTACATGGCATCTTAGTCTGGGCTGCTGTAACAAATTACCAGAGACTGGATGTCTTCAACCAAAAGCATGGATCTCTTATATTTCTGGAGGATGGGAAGTCCAAGATAAAGGTGCAGGCAGATCTAGTATCCGGTAAGAATGTGCTTCCCTGTTTGCAGATGGCTGTCTTTTCCTTGTATCCTCACATGGCAGAGAGCGGAAAGGGGAAGTCAGCCCTCCCCTCTCTTCTTATAAGGGCTAATCACACCATCAGGGCTCTGCCTTCATGACCTAATTATTACTGAAGGCCCTGTTTCCAGATACCATCACTTTGAGAATTAGGATTTGAACGTATGGAGTTTCCTTCTTTTTTCTTTTCTCCAGGAGCAGGGGGCACATTCAGTCTATAGCACATGACTTTCATTAGGAAAGAGATAGAAAAGGCATACAAATTCACTTTTAAAAGACACATTCAGAATCCACTATGAAGCTTACCTTTTTGTCTTCTCTAACCTATTTATAAATAGTCTTAATTGGTAGCCATCTGAGATTGTTTGCCAGACAGTTAAATGTGTTTGTCCTGACTTCAATCTTCTCCATTGCTTTCCTTTGCTGTTAAACTTTGACTCCTTGACCTGGCCCAACAGGCCCTGTGTGGATGGTCTCCAGGGTCTTCCAGGGTAGTTTCCTGTTTCACTTCCCCATCACCACCAGCTCCTGAGTTCACTCATCATGTTCCTTTTGCAGTTGCTAAAACCAGTAGTTCTCAAGCATTATTTACTCTACATGCCTATCAGTAAATATTTTGAGCATGAAATCCTAATATGTGTTTATTTATATACTAATACAGTGCACGTCTTATAAAAGAACATAAAAACAAACATTTTAGGGGTGGCAATCACTAAATAGAAATAGAAGTTCTAACATGTTCTTTGCACACCCATTGAATATGCCATTTTAGAGACTACAATTTTAGCTATACTTAACTGCTTCCTTCCTCTCTCAAGAGTAAGCGCACTATTGCCTGCTGCCTGGAATATTCTTGTCCTGGGAGCAGGGCTGTTAATTCTTTCTCATCTTTCAGCTTAAATGTGACTTCCTCAGTGTGCCCCATCCTTCCCAGACTAGGTTAAATGCCTAACTGTATATTATTCCAGCATATAGTATCCACTCCGCCCCCCCAGCATTCCTCATTATTATAATTGAATGTGATCTTTGCTTAATGCCTGTTCCCTACCAGACTTCAAGAGGCATTAGCTCAAGGTAGCATTCACACTATTAGATCCTGTATTTTTAAGTCTAACTCACTCTTTAATGAGTGTTGATTATTGGAAATAATCTCTTTTTCTTCATAACCTCATTACCCTCTTTTCAACATTATCTTCTGTTCTCCAATGAGAACACATCAAACGTCCACAATGCAAGGAAATTATACATAAGGAATTCTCGTAGTTCTTTCTCCCGTCACAACTCAGGGTTAGAAACTAGTTAAATAATGATAATAATTAAATACCCAAAGAATACAAAAACACTAAGTCGAAGGGATCCATGCACCCCATGTTTATAGCAGCATTATTTCAATCCAGGATATGGAAGCAGCCCAGGTGTCCACCGATTGGTGAATGGATAAGGAAGATGTAGTAGATACATGCACAATGAGATATAATTCCACCATAAAAAAGAATGAAATCTTGCCATTAGCAACAACATGGATGGGACTGGAGAGTATAATGCTAAGCAAAATAAGTCAGTCAAAAGACAAATACCATGTGGTTTCTCTCATGTACGGAATTTAAGAAACAAAACAAGCAAGCAAAGGGGAAGAAAAAGAGAGAAAGAGAAACAAACCAAGAAACAGACTTTTAACTATAGCAACAAACTGATGGTTCCCAGAGGAGAGGCTGGTGGGGGGATGGGTGAAATAGGTGGGAAGCAGTAAGGAGTGCACTTGTGAGCACTGGGTGATGTATGAATTGCTGGATCACTATATTGCTTGTCTGAAACTAATATTATGCTGTATGTTAACTAACTGGAATTAAGAATACGAATCTTTAAAAAAATAATCCTTTCCAAATATCCTAATACAATGATCACTTTTATAGCAGCATTCAATCCTAGGCAGTATACCACAGTAGATAAGAGTGAGGACTCTGGAGTTTTGTTGCCTGGATCAGAAGCCCTGTTCCAGATCTTACTAGCTAGGTGACCTTGTGCGAGTCACTTAACTTCCCTTTGTTCAGTTTCCTCATTTCTATAGTTGGTAGTATTGAGTTATTGTTAGCTATGAATAAATTAATGTGTCTAAAATATTTGGGGATGTGTTTAATAATAGAAAATTCTTAGTAAATGTTAACTGTTATTAATAACAGTAAATAGACTTTTCCATAAATATATGGAGGCTTGATTTAATTATATACCAGCAGTCCAATCACTTCACTTGTAGTGTAGTATAGTCACCCTCTAAATGTTCTGATCATGGATATGTAAGGCACTTTAAAAGCATTCCAAAATTAATTTAGAGAAGTTACATGATATTTACATTTCAAGAATTGGGTAGAGCATATTTGAGTTCATTGTGATTACAAGACATTCCGTAGGCTGTGACATGGGGACATTTTATTAAAAGAAGCAGGAACCATTATTTATTGCTCATTTCTCTTCATGGTTCACAGCTTGTAATGATTTGAACCAACAAAGTATCTATTATCAGTGTGTATGCATAAGCATATAGTAAGTATGAAAGATATATATTCTAGTATTAAATTCCCCCTTTTCTTTTTTGCTCATAATTGATGCACTCTTTCTGAAGAGGAGTTTGCAGTGGTCTGAACAAAGATCATGATATAAAAATAAATTATGGTATGTATCCCTTGGTGTCTCACTGATAAATTATTTCTCTCTAGCGTTGCTATTTTATATTCAGGGGTGGATTTAAAATTTCCTTCTTGGATATTATTCACAGGATACTGTAGTTAAGGAGCTTGCCTTTTAGAGCTGACATGCTAATATAGTTCAGGCTTCAGGTGACTGAGGGGAGAATAAAAAGAGACCCTCTTTTCTTTTTCCCTTCCCAGGTTACTGTCACCCATTACTTCTTTTTGAGGTGACTTCTATAAACAGTGTCAGTGTATCATCTGGGGAGGGAAAAAAAAGGGGGAATAGACAGTGAGAGAAAGAGGAGGAGGCTCTCAAAGGGTTGTGTTCCTACCCCTTTAAACAGAGGAAATCCAAATGTGCTCCCTGACTGCCTGTTTCATTTTCCACTCAGAAGCAATGGTCCTCAACAGAGGTTGCATGTTATAATTATCCAGAGACTTTTTTAAATGCCCATGACTGGGAGGCTTATTTATTTATTATTTATTATTTATTAATTTTTTTATTTTAATTTTTAAAAACTCCCCTATAATTCTAACCTACGGCCAGGGTTGAGAGTCAAAGTTCTAAATCATTAGTTCCACTCAGTGAACTCAGATCAATTCCATCCAACAGGGCTGTGGAAGGCAGCCAGGTATAGAGAGGCAGATGCCTTGTAGAGCCCAAGTACACACACCCGGGGGTGTGGGACTCTGGTAGTATCATGCACAGAATAAGCCTGACAGGAGAGAGGTATCCTGCAGCCAAGGCACAAGGTGAAGTTGTGAGCCTAGAAAGGGATGTGCAGAGATTAGAAACTAAGCAGGTGATCTGGAAAATGAATTCTGTTATCTACTTTGCACAAAAGTTATAAAAGTCGCAAGAGTTAGGCAAGTAGAGACATAAAAATGAAAAACTAAAATATAAGAATAAGGCCAAAAACTAGGACCACAGACAGAAACCCCAAAATTCATTGGACCTGAGAAAGAAGACTAGATAGTAAGCATAACTAATCTAGGTGAAAGCTTTCAGAGCTAGGTAAAGACATTTTGAAGTGGAACTTGTGGGGCTGAATCACTTACTCTCAGAGTTGGAACAATGAAGAATTTGCAAGTTGAAGAAGACTGGAAGGAGACTTTCCTAAAACTGTTTTCTTAAATCATTTTACAGCCAAAATGTTCACCTAACTGATCATATTCTAGCCTAAATACACTAGCTGCAAATGTTTGGCATTTAAGCAAATAATAAACCCGTCAGTGCACTCGATTAATTTCTACTTGATGGATTAGAGAGCTTGGTTGGCAATTGCTCTGGTGTTGCCAAGAATGGACAGTGACATCACTTAAGAATTGGTGAATGAGGGGCGCCTGGGTGGCTCAGTGGGTTAAAGCTTCTGCCTTCGGCTCCAGTCGTGATCTCGGGGTACTGGGATCAAGTCCCGCATTGGGCTCCCTGCTCGGCGGGGAGCCTGTTTCCTCCTCTCTCTCTCTCTCTCACTCTCTGCCTGCCTGCTTGTGATCTCTCTCTGTCAAATAAATACATTTAAAAAAAAAAAGAATTGGTGAATGAGAAATAGGATATTGGTTCCTTGATGTTGTCAACAATAAGCAGGACATAAAGAATTTAAATTACAGTTCCAGACTGTTTGTTAATTAATGGCTACTTTGAACAACAGAAGGCCACCAGTAGTATTGTGAACTTTATAACTATGTACAGCTCCAAACAAAAGGGACAGTGTAAAGGAAGCAAAAACATTTTAGGAAAAAAACCTTACCTTTGACAATTTTTAAGATCAGCATTATTAAATGGAGATAACTATAAAAGAAAAATGGAACCAATAATAAAAGGAGATTAATAAATAATGCTACCCCTCTGATGCAAGGCAAAAATAAAGTTCCTTTTTCATGTCTGATGGGTTTTAAATAGATTTTATTAAATTCTTGCAACAGATGATAATGGCAAGACTCCTCTTTCCCCCTTCCCCAAAATACCACCCCCACATTCCATCCCTACCACCATGTCTCAGCAATCTACTCATTCCTAGAACAACAAAATCATGATTGTTCTAGGACCCCTAGGATGATCATGACTGTATGTCACACTTGAACTCATGCAGGCACATTGTGACCAGGCTGCAGATGAAGGCAACAGATGGAGGACTATAGGGCCAGAGAGCTGTGGAGTTTATGAGGTAGAACCCTGGCTTAATAATAATCCTGAAGCTGCCACATATGTAGGGTCTTTCTCACTTCAGCAAACGAATGTTTCCTTACAAAAATGTGATATAAGGAATGGGGTTTGACAAAGAAAATAATCTAAAACGCGAAACTACCTCTGTCAAGATGATTGAAGGTCTGCTTTTTAAAGCTGGTATTTTAAGGACAATTGTAGATGGTTGCAAAATATTTGCTTGAATTGTCACATGTTTTGTACATTGGATACAAATGATTTACCCATTGAGGCTTCACAATTAGGGAAAAATGGTAGAAAAAATTACATTGTTGAAGTGTGTTAACTCCTTACTGGAGTGTTCAGTAACTCCAGAAGAAAGAGATGAGCTTAGAGTGAAAATGACCCTTATGAGAGCAGAAAAGGTAAATCATAAAACTTTGAAAGTGAACATTTTTCATCCTGCTCCCCCTGCTACGTCAAAAAAAAAATGAATATATAATAATTTGGAGTCCTACAGAGTTAAAAAGGCTAAATTTAATTGTGTACTCCAAGATAAAATCAGGTTAAACAGAGATGAGTGGGTAACTAGGAGAATATGAACAAACTAAGTAAAGAATATCAACAAACCAAAGACCTGTTACTTGATATGATTTATAAGATAGACAATAACTTAAGTCTTTCATGGTAAAAGAAAATAAGGTGCAAAAAGTTATATGAAAAAGTAGACATACACAATTACAAGAGGAAACCAAAACTTTGTGGCAAAACAATATAAGCTATTATTTATAACAAATGTGTAAACTTGGATGAAATGTTTGAGAACATATGTTATAAGAAATGACTCAAAATCATAGCAATAACACAAATTGATCAAAAGGAATTTTAAAAAATTAAGAAACAAAGTAACACCTACTCCTGCAAATAATGTTAGATCTAAACAATTTATCCAAAATAATTTATCTGTTAAAAAACAGATGAAAATCCCCATGGTTTACAACCTGCTTATGTCATAGGGAAGATGTAATTCTCCTAAATTCATGTCACAGACGTGAAAGAGAAAAGAAATCCACCAGTAGAAAAAATGAGCAAGGACAGCAGAGCAAATAAAAGCATAGGGCAATCTCACTAGTGAACACAGATGTAAATATCTTAATTAAACTATTAGCAAATAAAGCAGAGCCTGAAAATCATACTGTATCGTCACCGAGTTTATGTTTTCCAAGAAATAACAAGGCTTGTTCATCAATAAAAATGAACCAAGTTAATGTACTATATTAAATGATTACAGTGGATGAAAAACCATGGTTAAAGCTGTTTTATAAAATGTTACATTAAATTCTGATTTAAAAATTAACAAGTAAAACTCTTAGCAAGGTATAAATAAGAAATTCCTTGCTTTAAAAATTTTTATTATCAGGTGTCTATAAAGCAAGTATTACATGCACTGGCAAAATATTGGAAGCATTCCCATTAAAATCAGTGACAAGAAAAGAAAATTTACTATCATATTGTTAGTTAACATTTGTACCAGGGCCCCTAGTCAATCCACCAAGCCAAGAAATAAAAAATAAAATGTATAAGTATTGGAAGAAATAAAGAGAAATAAATTGTATAAATATTCAAAAGAAGGAAGAAAAAATGCCATTATATTCAGCATATGACAGAGATGCAATTTTCTATAGCTTTCCTGTATGCTAGCAATGATAGTACATAGATGATAAGATCTGCTTCACAATAGCCACAAAACTATAAAATGCATAAAGATAACCCTAATAAAAGTAAGTATAATCCCTATATGAAGAAAACGATAAAATTTTACTGAAGCACATAAAAGAAGATTTGAATAAAAGGTGAGCTAAGCCATATTCTGAATGGGATGACTCAATATTGTAAAGATAAGAATACTCCTCCAAATTAACCTGTAAATACACTGCAATGTAATAAAAAGTCCTATTAGTGTTACTCATGAAACTCAAAATCCTCCTTCTAAACTTCATTTAAAAGGGAAATATGCCAGCATTACCAAGAGAACATTTGAAAAAATCAATAGGATAGGAAGAGAGAGATTTGCTTACCGTATTTCAGAACTTATAAAAATTGAGTAATTACGGTAATATAACATTGGCATGGAAATAAAGAAAGAGTCGATAGTCCAGAGACAGACTTGTGAGAATCTAGTGCATGAAAAGGTGGTATTTTGAACTCGTGGGAGAAAGACACGCTGATAATAAACAGTGCTTTGTAAACTGTCTATCAACAGGAAGAAAAAGAAATTAAATCCTTCCCTTCCATAACTCACAAAAATAAATTCAACTATATAAATTTCTGTATGTAAGAAACAGAAGTGTGACTATATTCGAAGAAAATGTGTCATTATTATTTACATTACAATTGGAATAAGACAGAAACACAAATAACACTAATGCCATACAGATTTAACTAATGAATATAACTATATGATATTTAAATCATTCTATAGTAAAACATTAAACCATGTTATGGGCAAGAGTAGAGGAGATATTTGCACTATATATATACAAATTGTTATATTCATGTGTGGTTATACAAACCATAAGTGACTCTTAATCTCAATGTGAATATAAAGATACATAATCACACAAGGACATATGTATGTATGTAGAGTGTTTATTCGTATATAATTAGTGTGTATTCAGATTGTATGTATATACATGTTAGCCCACACATAAAAGTAAAAAATGCATAAAAAATACAAGAATAATGGGTAAAAGATTTGAACAGATAACTCAAAGTGTCCCAGAAGATGTGGTAAAAATGGTCCTTAAAGCAAAGAAAATGATGTTTAACATCACTAATAGTCATAAAAATGTTCATTAAAACAGCAAAAGAGAGGCTAAGTCCATTTTTTTAACCTACCAAATGAGCAAAGATTAAAAGTTTGGTATATTCTGCCAGAGATACAGGGAAATGGTTCTAATTTTAGTATATGTGCTGCCGAAGTGAACACGTGTTAAGAGATCTAAATTGGTATTACTATTTATTAAATTTTAAGTGTGCATTCTTTTTGACCCTGCAATTCCATTTCTTATAAAGTACTACAGAGAGGAAGTTTACACATGTGAACAAACAAAGTGTGTGCAGGTTCATGACAACATGAGACAGCAAGAGAAAAATGCTGATCGCAGTGAATATTGGAAAGATTATAAACTATGAAAATTTTCAAAAACAGAAAAATTTAAGTGTGGAACAATATGTGCAGTATATTTTGTTTTCTAAACATACACATGTACATATGTTCATATGTGTTTACATTTATCTAAGTATTCATCCATCTAAAGTTAGCACTCCTTCTTTGTCACTCTTAATCAGTTGAGCCTGAAATATATTCTCGATCACACTTCTAAGGAAGTTTGTTGTCTTTACTTGGTAACTTATTCACTGACTTCTCTCTTTTGACCAGACTACAGATCCATGAGATAAGAGCGAGGTATCTATTTTACCACTGGTGTGCCCTCAGTACCAGGAATAGCAGTTGACTCATAATAGGTCAGGTATTTTTCTAGCAGACAGAAATGTTATATGACATTTATTAACGAATTGATTGTATGTTGTGGGTATTAGGGTTGACAAACTATAATGAGATACTTGTAGTCACTAATGCTCAGTGTAATATCAGATATTAACAAATGCTTATAGTCTTTACATATGCTTATAGATCAGAATACATAAATATATATGTCTCCATGCATCTCTCTATTCCATGCTTGTAAGAGCCTCTTTTTCCTCAAACAACAACAACAGCAAACCTTTACAGAAAGAACACAAAACTGAAACAAATGTTTAGAATTATCCAAAAGTGAAAAGAAAATTATTTCTCTTTAATGAAACTGAAAGCCTGGAAATATATAAGGTGATAAAACCACTCTACTCTATGTACTATTGTAATTGTACTTTTTGGAAAGTTTTCAGGCACAAAAAAGACAATACTAAATTTAGATCAGATGTTTCAGTGGTCCCTACAGAAGAAATGAAGTATGTATTGATGACAACTACATTATAACTTTGGACAGATTGGGGGCAGAAAAATATTTCTAAAAAGGATTCAAAGAATTAACACATTTTCTATAATTCCAACATATAACTTTGCACATTTCTTGCCCACTCCTATATCTGTGGATTTTGCTGACCTAAAATAAGCCATACTTTTGTCTGCAATGTTTGCTATTTCTCCCTGTATTTGTTCTTGATGTCCAGAATAAAGGCTTACACATACTTTTTCATTTTTTGTTGACCCTCAAGAAAGACATATCTCTTAATGTCAAAAGTATTCTAGAGTATAACTTTAGGAAACAGTGTTATATCCTATATTTCAGTTTCTTAGGAAATCTATTAAATACACAGTACCCTGGTTATAATTAGGGCCATTAAAATTATTTTAAGGTTAAAAACATTCAAAATAGGGTAACATGTATACCCTACAGTCTTTTTTTTTATTGAGCTTTTTTAGAGGATTCCTAAAACTCTTCATTTTTTGAAATTGTAAGTACTTAATAAAATTCCTTTGTTGATTCTCTAGAATTTGTCCAAAGACTACTGAAAGGTGCTGATGTCATCCTGGATGAAATAATTAACAAGATGGCAAATCTTGCTTGGTGATTGCTCTGCTTATTTATTCTGCAAGTGATTTTTCACTGCTAGTTCACAACATTTTAAGGGATAACCCTGGATTGTGTCTTTCAACAAGCAATGCTTTTTTGCTTTCTAAAGTAAATATATGTATTTTGTTTTGATGTCCCTAACATGCCCCAGTCAAACAATTATTTGGAGAGTAAGAAGTAATCAGAAAATGTGATAATATTTTTCAAGACTTAGTAAATCTTATGTTGACATTAATAATTTTAGCTGTCAGTTATTGTACAGTGACTGTATACTAGGCATTGTGATAAAAAAACATTGTATTTATTATTTTATGTTTATAGTATCCTAGCAGGTAAGCATAGCCAATTATTATTTTGTAGACGAGAAAAATGAGGAACAGAGAGGTTAACGGACTTTCTCATGGAATGATAAGTTACCAAGAGTTGGAATGAAGATATTATGCAAGTTATTATTTTATTTTATTTTATTTTTAAAGATTTTATTTATTTGAGAGAGAGAGAGAGAGAGAAAGAGCACACACATAGAAAGAGGGAGAAGCATGTTCCCTGCTGAGTGTGGAGCCTGATTAGGCTCAATCCCAGGACTGAGAGATCATGACCTGAGCCAAAAGCAGATGGTTCTCCGATTGACCCACGAGGGCCGGGCACCCCCTATGTGCTGATTTTATTTATTTATTCATTCACTCATTCTTTTTTTTAAAAGATATTATTTATTTATTTGGCAGACAAAGGGTGAGAGACAGTACAAGCAGGGGGTGTGGCAGGCAGAAAGAGAGGGAGAAGCAGACTCCTGACTGAGCAGGGACCCTCCCCTACCGAGGGAACTTGGGGCTCAATTGAAGGATGCTGAGATCATGACCTTAGCAGAAGGCAGACAATCAACTGACTCAGCCACCCAGGTGCCCCTACATGCTGATTTTAAAGCCCTGGGCAAGTTTTTAAAATTTCCGTTATATAAGTTGAGTGTATCTTTCTATTATAGGATTGTGATAGTGTCCCTCAAAGGAAGAGAGAGAAGAGAGATGCTGTGGTATGCCAGTTGGAAGAACATGTGTTTGGGATTCTATGGTTGGATGGAGTTTGAGGGAAAAACTAGTGAAAAGCTTGTCAATTTAGTTGTCTCTGCCAACAGCTTTGTACAATCAGCTGCAAGTCTTACCTTGTCTAACTTAGAGGTACACAAAATTTCCCAAGACTGATTAATCTTTTGTAATTACAGGTAGTTTCCCTCACCACTTAGCCATCTGGTATACACAAGGTCTATAAGATATCTTGTAATTCCTTACAACTCACTAAGAGCCAATGTTGGGTTTTTATTTTATTTTATGTGTTTTCATTTAGAGGGTATAAAGCACATGTAGTGTGCACAACACAGGGGACACTCAATTAAAAGCTATCTTACCCTCCAAGTAGCTTACAGTCAAGGCAGGGTGGGGAATAGACTGGTGCACAAATAATGCAGGAGAATGAATGAAGTTAAGGTGAAGTTTCAGGGAAGTGTAGTGTCTGTCTGTGTGTGTGTATATATAACTAACAGGAACAGCAAATGGCTGGCTAATATGGGTTTAGTATTGATTTGTCATCATCTGTCTTTCAAATGGGGACCCTCGTGATTTGTGTGGAAGAAAAGAAGGTATTTTAACCCTTTGTTCAAAGTCCTGGACAAAACGTGAGAGCAGAGGATGACTGGATTAGGTTTCTGTCTGTCAATTCATATCATTTTGATATAGAATGTTCTCTACCAATGAATACATAAGAGTTACAAGAAGGGGTCATATATAAATCACATTCTACTATCAGAATAATCTCATAAAGCCAATATTTTGAGGTAAATATTCTTGCAGTGATATTGCTTAGTGGACTGAAGCCTAAGAAGTGCAATGAAAGCTCGAGGCAGGAATATGTGAGTCTCAGACAGGAAAATATTTGGAGATGAATGTAATATTTATTGGTTTTGATGTTTGAAATCCATTTACCACTATGCATCTGAAATTTAATAAACCTTCCACCTGAACCATGTCTCTCTAGAATGTGATAGAAGCTTTAAAATGGAAGAACTTATTCTTTAGAAGTAGAAGACCATAAAATCTGTAATGCATTTTTAAATGTTGAGAAAGTATTTTATTGTTAAAAAATAATGCAGTGATGATAGTGATACTTGGAGGTGGATCTAAATTTTTACTGAATAGGCTATTTATCTTTGTCCCAGCCATTTGTTTGATATATATTTTGCTCATTGAAATAACAGGTGTACTAAACCAACCACAATGGCTGGTGATTTGGGCATTCTGTACATATATCTTCTCCCAAGTACCCCCTTACTCTCAGAGATGCAATCATCTAAAAAAATGGCCATGGAAAGTACATAAAACTTTGAGTAGTAGATATTCCTGATATATGTGCAAAAATACGACATTTAAAACTATGTTGGTGGATAAATCACCAGTTTTTTAAGAAAAAAAAATCAATGCCAAATGATAGGGAAAACAGCAGCAGGTTTGGCAGGCAGATGGAGACTGAATTGTTAGGTCTCAAACATCTCCAATTCCTGTGATTATATGATTAAATATTAGTGTCCAGAAACAAGCAAGGAAAATGCCAGCTTTTGAAATACCAAGTATAGACCAGAAAACATTATGAATAAATACTTCATTGAGATGAATCCAAAAGATTAATAAGGTGGCCCAAAAAACAAGGGATGGGGGAAATAGTTAATTAGAAATTTTTCAAGAACTGGAATTGAATGAAAAAGAGGAAAAATTATTTGGGAAAAACAATTTTTTTTAAATACAATTCAATAGCTAAAAGTAATTTTATGAACAAATACTATATCATGTCACTTATATTTTATTGCTATGCTGAGATAATGTAAACCAAAGATTGGTGAATAGATAAACAACAACAAAAATTCCCTCTAATGAGAAGTATTACAAAATCGTAGCCTCCATCTACTCTCCAGCGAAGAACTATTTATACAAGTAATTCACAAGTGAGAGGACGGAAGAGGATATAAGGATCATTTGCAAGCTTTGTCAAATTACATGTATCTTCCATTCACCTTGGCAGCAGGGAAAGTCTCTCCTCTGGCCTTCCTTCCAAAAATTTGTATTCTAATGGTATTAGCATGCGTTATCTCTTAACAACTGCAATATGTTTTAAGCATTTACTTTATCGTGCATGGCACTATATGAGTAAGGTAATTTCAGTACTAGCACTATGATATAGATGATATTAGTAACCTAATTTTACAGATAGAGTAACTGAGGCTTATAGAGTTTACACAATCTGACAGGTCACAGGTGAAGGAAGTTTTGGAGAAACCAGAGCTAGAACCATTAATATTTTTACCTCAGAGTTCATGCTTTTGTCTAATATCTATTAAGCTATATTAAGCATGTTGTGTTGCACTCTTAATTTATATATTTCACACACACACATACACATATAACATACATACTGGTTTACTTTTTATTTTTAAGTGAGAAAGTCCTGTTTTACATATATGTATGTGTGTGACTTGATATATTTATGTGTAGAATTTATAATTATTTTACTATAATTTATATGTATAATTAAATGTTATATTTTTATATAACCTATATAGAGATTACATATTAAAGATGTAATATTTTCTATTTTTATATATTATATGTCTAAATATAAACATAATTTTATGAAGAATGTGGCCTTTTTATAATTATGTTTTAAATTTTATTTCATTTAAATTCAATTATACTGTTAGTTTCAGAGGTAGAGTTCAGTGATACATCAGTTGCCTATAATACCCAGTGCTAATTACATCAGTGCCCTCCTTAATGCCCATTACCCCAACCCCCTTATAATTATTTTTATTTGTTAATATTGATACTTACTGATATGTGCCTCTGAAATGATGCCCCTGATTCTACTTTAGGACTAGACCTAAAAAGAAGGAAGTCAGTTACATTTAAGACAGAGAATTTTAACTACCTTTACATTTGAAAACCAAATGTTTAGAAACTTAAAAATCATTGTAAAGGTGACAATAACCATCAACAAAACTGGTAATGCTTAAAATCCTAGAATATTTTGCTTAATATTCCATTGTAATGGATGAAGAAATTCTTTTGTTTCCTAATTTGTCATGTGTCTGTCATCACTTGTCTCCAAGATTAAAAAAAATATGAACACTATCGTACTTTTTCCTATTTCCCTGCACTCTAACTGCACATTCTAAGGATTTTATCTGCAATGTTAACTGGAAGTCAGCTTGCCATGTTGTCTTTCATGCTGAGTTTTGGTTCCACAGGATTGAATTTACTGAATTTGTTGTCTTTTTCTTTCTTCTTTTCTTTCCTTTTTTCTTTTCCTTTTCTTTCCTTTCCTTTTTTTTTTCCCCCTTTTTTTCCCAGGAAGTTCTCTTAGAACTCAATTTCCTGAGTTTTTTTTTTAAGTTTCCAAGTTTCTGTCTATAATCTTTATCTCTGAATAACATTTTAGCCAATTAAAATATTCACAGTTAAAGCATTCTTATGTCACTATTTGGTAGAGATTGTCCTTTCTTTGGATGTGTCATGAGGCTGTGGCACAATGAGAAGCCAGACTAATTTTTCCCTTCTAGGTGATTTTCTGTTTTCTGCTTTAGATTTAAAATATCTTTTTTTTTAAAGGCTAGACGTTGATAATTTTGCTTGTTTGATTGCCTGTGCCTGACTTTTATTTTACTGTCTTATTTTTCTTATTGTAGTTTATGATTACAAGGAGCATATAAAGCACTTTAGTACATACATACTTTTTTGCATGATAGAATATAAACTAAATTTTACAAGTCATTACTTATACAGAGTATGTTATAAGTATTAACAAACTTTGCAAATTGCTTTCCATTAGATTTACCCTTTTCAACTTTCACCATCAATGCCTACTGTCCATGTTGCACTGCACCACACCAATATAGTGTATTAAGTTTTTTAACTTGACAGAGCTAATCAGTTAAAAGCAACATCTTGCTTTATTTTTTATTTTTACTGCGGTTTAGTTCCTCTGTATATTTAAGACCAATTTACATTCCCTTTTCTAAGAACGAGGTTCATATCCTTTACCTGTTTTTATTGAATGTTTTCTTCTTGATAGGTACATATTCCTTATGGATTAAGAAAATTAGTTGTCTCTATGCTTATGATTTTTTACAAAACTATTTTCCCCAATTCTCAATTGTCTATTAGCTTCTTACCTAATGTTTTGTCATATGGATATATTTTTTACTTTTATATTCAATTTTGTCAGTAATTTTTATAGCCTCTAAAATTTTTGTCATGACTAAGATACAAGTATCCACTCAGATACAACATTTTCCTATTTTTACTTTTAAGTACCTGTATGATTTCATGTGAAGCCTTGGACATGTTATCTAACATTTCTGCACTTCAATTTCCTTATCTATAAAAGGGGAGATACTACATACTCTCATAAGGCAAAATAGACAGTGTGTTTCTCCAGGCTCCAATGATACACCTCTAGTATAACACTGAACACACACTTGTGTAGCTATTTTTATTTGTCTAGATGATATCATTAAATTATGAATTCTTTAAGAGGAAGGATTTTATTGTGTTCTTTGTTTACCCACTGCCTATAAGCTTACATTGTACCTTCAGAGTAAATATTTCTTTTTTAATTCAGATTTATTGAAGTATGACTTATATATAATAGAAATCACCCACAGGGTTTTAACTTTGATATAGTCCAATTTATCAAATTTTCTACTGGGGTTGTGGCTTTTGTGTCCTAAGAAATCGCTGCCTAACCAAAAGTTCACAGAGATCTTCTCCTTTGTTTTCTTCTAGGTGTTTTGTTATTTTATCTCTTATGTTTAGATCTATGAGGCATTTCAAATTAGTTTTAATATATGGGTACATGTAAGGGCCAAGGTTAATTTTATATTTTGGATATTGTTATCTAATTATTACAGCACTATTTTCTAAAGAGAACCTTTTCCCAATGACTTACCATAGTTATAATAAATAGTCATCCCTTGAATTTCTTCTTTCAGTCCTTTGTACTTTTTTTGCAACACGTTTTAAAACATTCAAATTGAATGAGTTTAAAAATTAGATAAAATGTTTCTTAACTAAACTCATGTTTATGAGTTTTCAACATTTTCCCATTGTCTTTTCAGCTATTTCAGTTCAACTACTTTCACATTTGGTAGTGATTCATAGGCTGTCAGTGAGATGTAATGGAAAGAGTATGCACATTGAAATCTGCAGGGCTTATGTTCAAATTGCCACCTTGACATTGATTACCTGTTTTGGTTATTTATATAATAACTCTTAACCTCAGTTACTTCAATTATAAAATGCAGGTAACTCCTATTTCCTAACGTTATATGGAAGATGACTTAAAATGGCTGATGTGGAGGCCAGGGTTCCCGATTAAAAATGCATTCTCCACTAGAGTTATGGAGTTATGGGCCCTCATAAAAAGGACCATGCCATGGCTGTATGTATTTTTCACAAAATTAGGCAATAATTCAGCTCATAATTTCCTTACTTATTTAAAGAGAATATCGATGGGAATCTGTATTTCCTCTATTTGTAAGTGGTTTAGCTTTTGCATTGACCATAACTGATATATATGTAGTTTTAAATGTTCATATACTCTAATCTGTTGCAGCTGGACATGGACAAAGGTAATAAAGATATCCTCAAACATAAGATAATTAGAGAGTCCATATCTATTTGCAAGATTTTTAGTGTATAAACATATAATAGTGTAAAAAATACCAGAGTAGAGTTATGAGGAAAAAGAAAGATTATGTCCTATTTCTCGAGATTCTATTAGTTGTTCTCAGGACCTCAGGTATCCATGTTGTTGGGGGTAAAATTAGAAATCTTGTAGCTGGTACTGGGAGTTATCTTGAAGCTATCCAGCTGACCTGGAAGTTCAAGTGCTCTAGGGTGGAGTGGATTTAAATTGATCAGCTGAGTGAATTAAAAGAGCTCTTAGACTCTGGGGCCCAGCCTCATTTGCTCTGGGCTTCCTCTTGTCTCATCATAACACAGAGAGAAGTGTAATGGAAACTCATTTTAAAATATAATGGAGACTGTAAAAGCACCTGGAAAATCAGAATAGTGAAGGCTATAAAAATAAGGAGCCTAAAGCCAGTGATTGCGAAGTCAGAACCATTAGTCTTATATGAGTTTCTTTTTCCCTGGCAAGGAGGGAGGGCCATCAGAAAGAGAAAGATGATTCATAAACTCATAACCATGGGAACTGCAATAAATTTTGAGGGAAGCAAAATACTGGATTTCTACTTGGTTCTCAGTGAAAGTATCTTATCCAAGCCTTCTTAAGAGTTAGGGTTCATTGGAAGAGAAAATGCCTTTTAATTAATAATCAATACTCCTAGAAAAGTTTGAGCCAAATTTAGACAAGAGTTGGAGAAATATGGCATAAATATTTAATGTGAACAGTCCATGTTGATCTTTAAGAAAGCAAAGACATTCTTATGATTAAGTATAATCCATAGTAATGTTCATAAGAGAAAATGTATAGGGAGGAGACATTTGACATTACTTAAAATAATTACTTTATTAACTGAAAATCTTTGAAGATAGTTATACATTAATATGTAATTGTAAGAAATAGTAGAAAGTGACCCCACGTACCTGCCCCTATGACAACAACACTCAACAAAATAAGAATAGAGGGGAACTTCCTTAATATAATAAAGGTCATCACAAACACCAGCCGAAAATATACTTAATGATGAAAGATTGAATGTTTACTCCTTAGACTGAGGTCAAGGCAAGGGGTATGCTCTCACCATTGTTATTCTGGATAGGACTAGAAGTTCTAACTACTCTCATAGGACAATGAATAAAAATAAGATACATCCAGATTGAAGAACAAAGAAAAACTATTTCTATTATCAGATAACATAATTTTGCATATAGGGAAGCCCTAGGAATACACATACAAACACATAGAACTAATAAATGAATATTGCAAGGTTGTAGGATTCAAGATCAATATGCAAAAATCAATTGTAATTGTAAACTAGCAATAAGAAATCTCACAGTGAAATTAAACAAATTCTCTTCACAAGAGTTTTTAAAAAGAACAAGATGCTTAGAAATAAATTTCCCAAAACAAGTTCAAAACTTGTGCTCTGAAAACTACAAAACATTGTTGAAAGAAATTAAAGAAGATCTAAGTAATTGGAAATGCATCCCATGTTCATGAATGAGAAGACTCAACATTGTTAAGATGTTAATACTCCCCAAATGGATCTACAGATTCAGTGTCATTCCCATGAGAATCCCAGCTGACTTCCTTACAGAAACTAACAAACTGAGTATAAGTTATAGAATTGCCAGGGGCCCAGAGTAACCATTACAATCTTGAAAACTAAGAACAAAATGGAAAGACGCCAATTCTCTAATTTCAAAACTAACTACAATGCAATATTAATCAAGATAGTGTGGTACTGGCACCAGGACAGGTAAATAAACCAATGGAATAGAATTGAAAATACAGAAATAAATCCACATATCTGTAGTCAATTGATTTTCAACATGGGTGCCAAGATCATCCAAAAGGGAGAAAATAAACTTTTCAGCAAATGATGCTAGGACAACATGAAAAAAATGATGTTGGGTGTTTATCTTCTACCATATACAGAAATAACTTGAAATTGGATCAAAGAATTAAATATTAGAGCTAAAAGCATAAAAACACTTAAAAAATTAGGCATAAATATTTATGACCTTGGATTAATCAGTGCCTTGTCAGCAGGACAACAAAAGTACACATGACAAATAAAAAATAGATAAATTGACTACATAAAAATTAAAAACTTTTTTGTTTTACAAAGGACACCAACAAAAAAAATGAAAAGAAAACCCACAGATTGGAAGAAAATACTTGCAAATTATATCTCTGATAAAGAACATATATCCCAAATATATAAAGAACTCTTCTGGGGTGCCTGGGTGGCTCAGTGGGTTAAAGCTTCTGCCTTCAGCTCTAGTCATGATCCCAGTGTCCTGGGATCAAGGCCCAGGTCAGGCTCTGCTCAGCAGGGAGCCTGCTTCCTCCTCTCTCTCTCTCTCTCTCTCTCTGCCTGCCTCTCTGCCTACTTGTGATCTCTAATGTCAAATAAATAAAATCTCTAAAAAAAAAGAAAAAGAACTCTTCCAATTCTACAATGAATAGCAATATTTTGAATTTTAAAATAGGGAATTTGAATAGGCATTTCTTCAAAGAAGGAATATAAACAAATACATGAAAAGATTACGAATATTATGTCATTAGAGAAATGTAAATCAAAACAACAGAGATTTTACTTCACTGTGACAATTATAATAAAAAAGATGGAAAATAATGAGGGTTGATGAAGATGTAAAGAAATTGGAATTCCAATGCACTGGTAGTGAAAATGTAAAATAGTGCAACCAATTTGGAAAGAATTTGGCAGTTCCTCAGATGTTAAACATGTAGTCACCATATATTCCTGAATTCTAAACATCATATAAAACCCCACTTGAAACATGTATCAAAACCCTCCAGCCAAAGCAGTCTTTCAAACCCGAAGGCCCACAGGTGCATTTATCTTTGTTTTTTTTTTTAAGATTTTATTTATTTATTTGACAGAGAGAAGTCACAAGTAGGTAGACAGATACAGAGAGGGGAAGCAGGCTCCCCAATGAGCAGAGAGCCCAATGCAGGCCTCTATCCCAGGACCCTAAGATCATGACCTGAGCTAAAGGCAGAGGCTTAACCCCCTGAGCCACCCACACGCCCACACGCCCACACAGGTGCATTTGGATGGCTGCACACAGTGGCCCATCTAGGTTAAAATACATTTTCTTTTTTTGTTCAAGTATAATTGACATACAATATTATATTTGGGGAAATACAGTTTTCATTCTATGCTTCTCAGTCTTCTCCATTCTCTATAGTATTTATATATACAACAAACATCTTAATATTTCTCATATTCCACTGGTTGAAAAATATTGATTTAGTTTGCTGTATAACATAAATCAAGTTAGGAAATTATCTAGCAATCATCTTAATAATATTATGCAGAAATAGCTTTTACTGTTAATGGCTAGATAATGGAAGCATATTTTTGTCTATAAGTATAATAATTTCATGTTTCTACTTGATTTAACATCTGTTTTTAATGCATTTTTGTAAAAGTATATAAATTGAGGAATTAAGGGAGATGGCAAAACAATTCTGTAGAAAGAAAAGAACTCTTTTTCTCAGATTTAGCATTTTAGTACATTCAGAGAGATGCATACATCAAACACAAATAGAAATTCCTCTATGAACATATAGGTTCCCCAAGTGTGTGGGTATGTGTTATTCCTATGCCCATTAAGATACTATATAAGTTTCAGACATATGCATATCTATGAAAAGTTAAATTTCATAAAAGTTGTGTGGATCTTGATGGCATTAGATTTGGTTGCATTTTCTACTTTTCTGTTTTATTATAATCATAAACCTTAGCTTATCAGCAGCTTCAAAGCTTTCACTGCTTTTGTACTTATTAGGCAAGATAAGATTCATAAACATAAAATTAGTAAGTATAAATGCAATGGACAAATGTTACTGACTGGTAAAGATGGGACAGACCAAGATTAGGATGACCATATACAACTACTAATACCATCTACGGGAAGTGTTGATTTCCTTCAGCTTTGGCACTTAATGTTTATTACCTCAATAGTTCAAAGCATGAAAAATTCTAGAAAGGCTTTCACACCTCAACTATGTATTGTGCTAATAATGTTCTAATGGGCAAAAAATAAAAAACTTTCTAACTGAATCATATTTTGAATTTCTTTTTGTCAGTGTATATGTTACAAGATACGGATTTATTTAGAATAGGAAAAAAAGATTTGCTAGATTATTTATTTTTGTGCATGTATTTGCTGCAAAAACCAAAGCTCAGTGCATCTGTGTGCAGCTAATGGCTGCCATTGTGACAGCTTGTCTTTTTAAAAAAAAACAAAAAACAAAAAACATTTGTCACTTATTGTACATCAGCTGATTTTGTTAGCCTGATCTGCTTAAAAGTGGATATAATTCCTTAGTTTAAATGAATTCTACACCATAGGCTCTCACTTGGCACCATAAGTTTAATTAATAACTGTTATTGAAACTAGCTATAAACTCTATTATAAAAGCATTTTTTTTTTCAGCTGGGGCCCAGAAAATTTTGACAAATTCTAGATCAGTATTAAAGACATATTTTGGGCATGACTGAAGGAGTGGACTCACATTACCAATTGAAATCCACAGCTCCATCATCTCCCTGGTCACCTGTAACCAATGGGACTGTGGTATTCACCTGATCTGAATTAAGTCAGTCAGATTCATCTGAGATACTTACCGACATGGCTAACTGATCTAATGACATGGGAGATTAAGCGGTTTAGGCTGCCATTTTTTGGGAAGCCATAGTGGACTATATCCAACTAGATGAGGGAGAGCAAGAAGCAATTTGTGCAGATATAAAAATGAAATCAGGAGGTATGAATGGCATATAAAAGAGATAAGCAGTTTTGAGTATTGCAAAATAGAAATATGTAGTCCTGGTTCCTTTTTCCAATGAAGAGATATATACTTGATGTCCTCCGTAAATTTCTAGAAGATTCTTCCATGTCTTCATTTTAAGACAGCTTTAAGTGGGTTTCTGATACTTGCAACTTGAAGTTATTTGTCCAGAATGGTTAGTGAAATAGTATATTAATTAAAAATTCCAGAAAGCTCTGCTATTCAAAAAAAGTGTTTATACACTTTTATTTTCTCCCCCCCCCCCGAAATCTGCAATAGAAACTTTTTATCTCAGTGGGGAAACATCTTCTCTCTCTTTAGAATTCAAACAATAACAATTCTATAGGGTAATGATTATTCTCGTTGCATTGTACCATGTAAATTAATCAATTGCTTTGGTAGCACTGCTCCAAAAACTAGTGCTGATGCTGAGGGCACAGAATGAACAAATTAATTAGCCAGACTGCAAAATCAAATAAATCTCACAGTGGTGACCCCTGTGTAGTAGAATAAAGGAAGGCATTAAGTTCGTGTAGTAACTTTGGTTGAAGCAGAACCAAACTTAAATGGAGCTAAGTGTTCTCATTATTTATACTGGACAGTCTAGTTCAGGCCCACAAGAAACTCCTGGCAGGAGGAGGTTGATTTTAAGGGTCTGGTCAATAGCAAACTGCTGGTCTCTGACCAAAAGGCAATCTGCCCCATTAATGATCTGAGAAAAAACAAGGCTAAGAAAATAAACATTCTAATTCCTTCCCCAGTACAAATTATCTCTTGGTATTAAGTTAAGCCTCCGAACAACAGGCAGTCATCACTTTCGGTCACAAAGAAATCAAATTAAGTAAATGTAAAGCGAAGGCAATTATATCATATAGACCCACGTAGACCTTATGGTATTAAGGACAAAAATGGAGCCAAACTCTCCAAAGACCAGAAACTCAAACTTAGGCTTTGTTGCTTCATCCGGGAAATGACACTTTATTCAATCTCATCTTTATTGCCCTAAACTAGTCCACTTAATGGCAGGAGTTTGGGAAGCACTATCTCCAATGTGCTGTATTTCTTTGGTCAGGTCCCTAAAAATAGATGCTAAGATAGAGATTTGTGCACGGGCCTCAGCAACAACATATGTAAGTAAATGAGGGAAGCAGGGTCAGGCAGAGGGACAAGTTGAACAGAAATTCATTGACAACAGAGGTTTCGGATAATCCCACAAGAAGATCTGGAATTAGAATGGTCTTTTAGAGTTATTCTAAATTTAAGCAAGCATATCAGGTCTTTGTATCCCCATCCTAGGTAGATACTAGATGTAGACTAACCCTGGAAGGAGGGCATAACTTTTGTCAGCAGTTTCTTCTGGATGAGGGTATTGCTTGCCTAGTAACACATCTGTGAGCCATCACGAGTCAGTACTCTTGGTAGTTGGGCAAATGAGTGCCTCAGTTCTCAGTAGGGATCTGGTCAGCACACCATGGCATCCACTGCAATCTACCCTTTGTGCTACTAGGATTAATTTACTTCTTAGAATAAATACACTCTCCTCGGGAGATGTTTCTCCTTTCCTGTGGAAACATACCAGAGGAAAGTAAGTGGGGTGAATTACAGCTCTCATTGCTGTGGCTCTTCTAAGGTTGCAGATGGTACTCCTCATCTTCCTCCTCTATTTCTCATTCTCTGTTTGCCTCATACTCTGCTAATGCTGTTCAAGGTGTCTTACTTAGTGGTGTCATGCACAACCTCCTCACCAAGAGATATGAGACCGTGGTTACCATGGTTACTTCTCAGGTTGTGGCCGTTGCCCTTGTCCATTGACCATTAAACTCAGTCAACCGCATGCCAAGAGATAACCAGGGGATCACTGAAGCACCAAACTTTCTCTTCCTTGTCCCCCAATGGGTTATAGCAACCCTATATCCTTTTGGTGATTAGAGTCAAATATCCCTGCCAGTGGGGTGATGGCTTTCTTTCCCTGCTGATCTCTTGGCATGAGAAGCCTAAAATGAAGAGATGGCAGACAAAGCCTAAACCTAAGTAGAATTCTAAACTTATCTGTTATAGAAGAATGAGGACCTGAAGAGCCCCAGAACCTAAAGCTGTGAAGAAGAAAGTGCTTCTATATCCCCCATGGGTTCTCAGACTCACATATCCTGCATAGTGGCTACATGGGGATAGGGTCCATGGACCTCCATGTTTATGTACCCCACTGCCACAGCTTCTTTGCTGTAAAATGGACCTAATGGTCTGAGAAAATGTTGTGCAAGATCCCATGTTCATGTATCAAATGCTTTGTAAGTTCTCAGACAGTAGTGTTGCTCCCATTCCTGTAGCCAAGAAAGGCAAACTCACCTTCAAAATATGTCAGTCTCAGTCAGAATGAATTGATATCCCTTTAGGATATATTTGTTTATTTATTTACTTACTTACTTACTTGCTTACTTATTTATTTTAAGGTTTATTTATTTATTTTAGAGAGGAAGACAGAGAGCATGAGCAGGGGGAAGAGCAGAAGGAGAGGGATATAGAGAATCTCAAGCAGATTCTCTTCTGAGCATGCCTACTGAGCATGGAGTCCAACTTGGGTGTCCATCACATCTTCCTGAGATCTTGACCTTAGCCAAAATCAAGAGTCAGACACTTAACCAACTGAGCCATCTAGTCACCCCAGTATAGACAATTTTAATGTAATCAATTTGCCACCAGAGGGTTAGTCTCCTTTAGAGATGGGTTCTTAGTGGAATTCCCTCATAAACAGTCTCTGTTGTTGGCAGATTAGATATTCAGCCTCAGGAGTAGCTAAATCAGCTGTATTGTGAGGAAGCTCATGATGCTGGATCCATATATCCAAGAATGACTGCTTGGCTACCATGACCAGCTCTTTTAGGAGCCCATTGTACCAAAACTGGAATGGTCTATGACAGAGGCTGACAAGGTCATTGGCAGAGTCATCTGTCTCTTTGATTGTTCACTGTCTCTTACATAATGTGTTGTTTTGAATGGGTATTAAATTGGGATAAAATGACTTTTATAGTTTCTGCTTACTCCATAAATCCATTCATGGGTTTTTTCCTATCCTTTCTTCTTTTGATCTTTCTCATTCCAAGTTCTAAACAGGTGAGGTACTTGCCACTGTCCATGAATCTATATATATTCTTACCTTACGCTACTTCTTTTTCCACATAAAATGGTTGACCAGAATCTAATGAGCAACCAGTCCAGAGCTCAGTTGGCTGGGAGCATTTCTCTCACTGCTATCTTCCTGCCAGCCGGAACCAAACTGCAGCATCAGCCCAGTTTTGGCTGCACTCACATAGTGGGCTAACTCATCCATGAGCCAAATTTCACCTTGTTCCTCCTCCATCCACTTGACAAAGGAAACTCCCATGAGAGTATGGGGATGCACTGAGGGAAAGGCATCAATACACTAGTAAAAAATGATGTGGTGTTCTTGATAATCCACTCACGCAATTTTTTGTGCTCTCTGACATTGCGCATACCCCCATTTTGGATGTAACCATTGGAACCTTGAATCTTTTAGCTTTTATCTCCTACTACCTGGAGAACATGTGTCTTTCTGAGACCTGCAACACATTTCCTACTTCTGCTCACTGGACAAAGTGATAGGATGCCACTGATAAAATTTCAGTGACATGCTCTTCTGTGGAACAAATCCCTATGGACTATATTACAAGAGAGAGCAGGCCCTTAAGGTCCAAGAACTTAAAATATATTGTTGCTGGTTTTATTTGTGTGCAGATTGTTTCTTATCCTTCTTTATGATAGGATAGAAAAGAGCACCTTTGCCAGGTTATTGACCAGATGCCATGTACCTGAGGCTGTATTACTCTGCTCTAATAAGAATATCACCTCTGGAAGAGAAGCTATAGTTGGGGCCTACTTGTTTAAGCTTACTGTCATCTTTCAGTATACAACTTCCTTTTGTGAAGGAGGTCCACACAGCTGAGTTAAATAAGGAAGTGATGAGAGCCATCATGCCTCACTCCTTTAAGTGCTTAAGAATAGCATCCATTTGTGACATTCCCCTGAAATGCGGTATTGTTTTTAACTCACAGTCTTGAAGGTGGGCATTTTTTTAAGTTAACACATAACCTTCATCATCATCATAGCTCCTACATCATAGACCCTAGAGGCCAAAGAACCAATATGAAGGTTTTTCCAACTATGAAGTATGTCTATTTCAATTATACTGGATACTGGAGAAAAGATCACTAATTAGGTTCATGGATCCAAAACTAAACTGGATCTGAATCAAAACTCAATTCATTACATGATCATCATTTACCACTACTCTAACATGAGGTTATGGTGACAAGTTTGATCCCAGAGTATCAGTGTCAACTTGGATTTCCCATCTAAGAAAATGCCAGGATGTTCCTTTTTCTTCAGTGTGTGTATTTCTTCAACAAATGGCTGTGATTTGTTTGGGGAGGGTACGGGGAAAACCATTAGTGTTTCTGTGGTGTTGAATGGTCCCTCCTCTAAGAGCTTGACCTCTTCTTCAATCTGTGGGTTCTTAGTCTGAGAAATGAGTCAGGATTGGAAACATTTACTAGGATAGTTAACCTGAGCCTTTGATTATGTCATGTTATGCCTAAGGTGACACCCTAAGAACACCATAGTTCATTAATCTACTCTGGAGCTCTTTATTTGTCAGGTCCCCTAGCAGTCACTCTCACTCTGGCTCTGTCTGATCTTGCCATTCACTAAGATAATTGTATCCATCTTACTTCCACCTGGAAACTAGTGGTGTGAGTTTCTATCAGCCCAATAACTACTAGGTAACTTGTTTTAGTACTAGTATATCCTGTAGTTAACCATGGCCTAAAGGACATCTAACACTGAGCTTCTCAGCAATGCCAGTGCCCCACTGGCAATGCTTTCCTTATCATGTTAATAATAATTTTATGGCTCCTTTTTTACTGCAGTAACAGAACATATAATAGGCCTGTATTCCTTTGGGGGTTAGATTATTTTGTTCAGCATGCTTTTGAGATTCATCTGTGTCATTGTGTACTCCAGTGTTTTCTTCCTTTTTTAAAAAAAATAATACCTAACTAGTATTCAAATCTATATTTACACCATAATTTATCTGTTCACTTTTGTTTGGCCCAGTGGGTTATTTCCATTTTAGGGGCATTATAATTAATCCACTACGAATAGTCTATATATATCTTCTATGTAGATAAATGTTTTTTTCATTTCTCTTTAAGAAATACCAGGGAGCATATTTGTTGGTGTGTATATTAAGTTGTATATATTTAACTTTTGCAAAACTTCTTTCAAAGTGAGTTTACTATTATACATCACCTACAGCAATGTATAAGTATTCTAGTTATTCCATATTCTCACCAACTCTTGTACTGTCTTTAATTTTAGTTATTTTTATGAGTATGTGGTAATACTTCATTGTGGTTTTAGTATGCATTTCCTTGATAAGTAACAATATTAAGCATTGCTTCATGTGCTTATTGGTCAAATATGTGTCTTCCTTTAAAATATTTGTTCAAATTTTTTGCTAATTTTAGTGGGGACAATGTCTTTTTATTGAGTTTAAGGATTATTTATATATTAGGGAATCAATACATTTAAGACAAATATACACACATATAAATATGTTTGTTTGCTTTATTGCTTTCTTTATGGTGCCTTTAAAGAGCAGTAGTTATTTTGAGGATGTGCAATTTATCAATTTATCTTTGTTTTTTTCTGTTTTATGTCCAATCTAAGAAAACTTTGCTTAACCTAAAGTCACAAATGTTCCTTATGATTTTCTAGAAGTTGTAGAGTTACAGTATTACATTTGGAACTATAAAGCATTTTGAGTTCATTTTTGTTCATTTCATGAGAAAAGTATTGAAGTTCATTTTTTCTATGTCAATATCCAGTTCTCCCAGATCCATTTGTTGAAAAATCAGTCCTTTCCTCCATTGAATTATGACTCCTTTTTAGGAAATCAGTTGAAAATATATGTGTGGTCTTGGTTTGGATACTATTCTGTTCCCTTTGGACGCTGTTCTTTTCCCTTAATCTTCATGTCCCACATTTATATCTGGATTTTTATAGCATAATAGAGAATGTTGATATCAAGTCATGATTTCATATTTCATTCTTTTTTTTAAAAAATTAAGTTACTATAGATCCTTTGCATTCTTCATTAATTTTAAAAGTAGCTTCTCAGTTTCTTTTTTTTTTTTTTTTTAAGTACGATCTGATACAATATGGTACTGAAAATACAGATCAATTTGGGTACAACTGATATTTTAACAATATTACACCTTCCCATCTGTGATTATAGTTTGTCTCTCCATTTGTTTGTAAGTTTCTTTTCATTTCTCTCAGCAACATTTATCCTTTCCAGTGTACAGGTCCTATATATGTTATTGAATTTATACCTAAGTAGTTCATATTTTTGGTGCTATTATAAATTGCATTTCTCTTCAAATTTAATTTCCTAAATTATGTATTGCTAATATATAAAATGTAGATATTTATATATTGATCATGTATCCTGAAACTTTTCTAAATTTGCTTATTACTTTTAATGACTTCTTGTGTAGGTTTCTTTTGTTCACACTCAATCATTTCGTCTTTGAAAAAATTTTACATCTTCCTTTCCGATCTGTCTGCTTGTGACATTCATCCTCTGCTTTTTTCCTTAGATACTAAGTCAGCCAGTACAATGTTGTATAAAAGTGCTAGGGATAGACATATTTTTCTTATTCCTAATCTTATTCTCTCACTGGTAAAGTATAATATTTCTGCCAAGTGGACTGGGGAGACCTTGGGCCTTGAGGCCTCCACCTGGCCCATCCAAAAGTATCCCTGAAGGCTCTTGGTTTTGTCAGGAGAAAATTCAAAGACAGACACAACTCAGCTGATGAGAGGTACAAGCAGCAAAGTTTATTAAAGTGAAAGTATACTCTCAAGATGTGAGTGTGGGTGAGCTCGAGAGAGAGCTATGCCTTGTGGGGTTTGGCTTTCTCTCTCTTATGGACAGTGTTAACGAAGGGTGGAATATTCATTATTTGAGGCTTCAAGGATTTCCTGGAAGCAGGGTTAACTGCTTTTTCTTCCTTATTTGGTCAGGGTTTTTTTGTCATGGCACCCTTAAGGAGGAGATTTTAGTATGTTGATGTAGTATAGTGAAGGAATAATGTGAACTTTGACGCACTTTGTCAACCATGGTGGGTCTCTCTGGTTTGACCCAGGCTTGTGTGTTTTTGTTGTGGAGTGCTGCCAGGACAAGCCTCTGACTTTCTCATTTTTTGCCATGACTTCCTCTTTGTTGTTTTGCTGGCCTCCAGGCATCCTGTTAGAAACTAACTACTTACTCTAACAATATTAGCCTTTATCTAGTTGTGAACATTTCTTCTGCCTCTAGTTTATTGAAGATTTCAATCATGAATGGACATTGAATTCTGTCATATAATTAGTCTATGTTTATTGAGATGGTCATATGGTTTTATCTTTTATTCTATAAATATACTGTTTTATACTGATTGATTTTTCAAACACTAAACCCACTTTGCAGTGCTAGGGTAAATCCTATTGGGTATCATATAATGTTTTCTTTTCTACACAATGCTGAATCTTGATTCCTAATAGTATGTTAAGGATTTTTGCATGTTTATTTTTATTTTTATTTTTTTTTTTTTTTTTTTTTTTTTTTTTTTTTTTTAAAGATTTTATTTATTTATTTGACAGAGAGAGAGATCACAAGTTGGCGGAGAGTCAGGCAGAGAGAGAGAGAGAGAAGCAGGCTCCCGCTGAGCAAAGAGCCCGATGCGGGGCTCGATCCCAGGACCTGAGATCATGACCTGAGCCGAAGGCAGCGGCTTAATCCACTGAGCCACCCAGGCGCCCCTTGCATGTTTATTTTTAAGGGATACTTGTCTGTAGTTTTCTTGGCCTTTTATTTCTTCTTTTCACATAAAAAAAAAATAATAATTCCACCCAGGTCTCTCCCCATCATTAAATTCAAACAATTTCTTTTCAAGAAAATCTTATTTTTCACTTAAGAGAGAAAATCCAAACAAAATTGTCTCACAGAATTATTAGCCCTAGATGTTTTGTTCCAAGAAATTTAGAGTTTCAAATATACCTATAATTTGTGTTTGTAAATTAGTAGTGAGAAATAAAAAATGGGGGGAAATACTGACCCTTTTCTAATTTGAATGATTTTTTAGTCGAAGTATTTTTTTTCAGATTTTATTTATTTATTTATTTATTTGAGAGAGAATGAAAGCAAGCAGGGGTAGGGGCAGAGGGAGCGGGGGAAAAAAATCTTAAGCAGACTCCATGATGAGCACAGGGCCAGACAGTGAGCTCGATCTCATGACCCTGAGATCATGACCTGAGTGGAAACCAAGAGTCAGAAGCTCAACCGACTGACCCACCTAGGTGCCACCTTAATCTAACTATTTAAGATGTTTTTCACTATGTGATATATGTTCTTCAATCTTCTCCAGTTAAGACTGACATCCTGGGAAAGAAAACAATACTAGCTATGTGCCCAAGAGGATGCAAGAGAGTTTTCTTAACTTGTCTGAAGCATAGAGAAGCATCTAAATTACTTACCCTCCAAACAGACCCCTCTAACTTTTATCAATCATTGATTTCCCCTTCTCTGCTACTGAAGCTTCAAGAGGGAAACACCTTGGTAAACCAGGGCTAGACAGCCCAGCTCTGACAGACAGCATCTTGGATACTGAATACTATGACAGGCCCTCCTTTTAAATGTTTAAAGTGGAGGTCTGAACAGCAGGGACACAATTTAAACAGAGTCTTCCTGGTGCAACACCTTTCCAGCTTTAAAAAAAAAAAGGCCCTTTTTAGGGAGGTGTGACACTCGAATTAGATAAGGCTCTCATAACTGTAAACAGGGCATACTCTAGAGGACTGACAGTGCTTTTAAAAAAATCCAATTATATGCTTTTATTTGCCGTTAGTACAAACAGAAAAATAACAAGCCAACTTGTTTCATCCCCACTGTGATTTCCTCAGGGCTAATTAAAGTGCACTCTGCTGAGGCCTAAATCGTTCAACCCCAGGCAATCCTAAAATTTAAAGGGACACACACCCTATCAATTCCTGGCTGTCAGCAAATGGTATTGTGTTTGGAAATGGGCACAATCAAGTTCTTCATTAACTTGAATGCTGCAAAGTTCCTGGAAGAAAAATGGGACTAACAAATTTACTGCCATAGATTTATAGACTGGACTTCATCACTTTGCATAAAGAATTGATAAGTTAAGTGATCAATGATTCTCTACAATATATGGCATAATCAATATGAATTTTAGGAAGAGATAGAAAGACATTAATAATGCACATTTTATGTATGGGTCTGTTTCTAAAGATTCAGGGCTCTCTAAATCATGCAGGAGCCAGTTATAGCTAGAACACAAATAAAGAATTGCTTTAGTAAAATGTAGTATTTAAATTTTAAAAATTGGAAAAAAGTTAACATCATTTTAGGTGGCTCTAAAAACCTGCAAAAATATTTGTGAGGCTTTTTATTTCAGGGTACAATTGTGAGAGGTGTTGTTGGCTGCTTTGTTCCCAGGTCATTTTGCTTGTCACTTTATTAATAATTCTAAGTAATTACAAAGAAATAAATTTCTAAGTTACCTAGAACTATTTTGAGGAAAAATAAATCACACCCTAGGAAAACTGTCAGAATATCATGTTTCCATTATGGAGTATTTCTGCTTAGCCCTCTCCCTTCTCAGTATTGAGAGTCAAAATTTATGGAGATGCCCTTATTTGTCAAGATAAAATATGTGCAATCTGTGTTTTTTGCCAGAGATTGTAAACTTAATCTCACAACTCTAATCCCAAACTTGAACATGAGAAATAAAAGAGCCTAACAGGATCTGCCCTCTAGAAGTTACTTTATATGTTAAATGTCATCCCCACATTAGAGATATCTTTATAAAGAGGGAAATCTGCACGCACTGTGGTTTCTATTTCTTGAGAACTGCTTTTATTTAAACAGGTTTGATATTGGACATTTTTCTGCAGTGAAGGATAATATGTAATGATTTTTTTAAAGATTTTATTTATTTGAGAGAGAGAGAGAGCTCACAGGCATGCACAAGCAGGAGGAGGGTCGGAGGGAGAGGAAGAAGCAGACTCCCTGCTGAGCAGAGAACCCTGTGGGGCTTGATCCCAGGACCCTGGAATCTTGACCTGAATGCAATGCTCAACCAACTGAGCCATCCAGGCATCCCTGTAATGATGTTCACTACATCATGCATGGTCTTCTCTATGAAGGTCCATGAGAATTGTTTCATTTCTCCAGTTGCAAGAAAAGCTAATTTTCTCCTGAGATAATGGCTTATATTTGTTATAAAGACATTATGACTGACACAACAGATTATATTCAAAGCTTATCAATAACAACATTAGAGATATTATAAAGTGAGTTTCTGTGCAAACGTATTCCTTGTTTTATGCTATTTTTACTATGTAATAATTATTCACCAATTTTTTTTTCAAGTCCACTGAATTTGTAAATATTTTGTAAGTTGCCTCATATTTTATTTCTGGAATGAGGAAAAGTATAACTAAATAAAAATGAGAATTGAACTATTGACTTCTAGATATAAGCTATGAGTTTTTAGAAGTGTATTTTTTTAAGTGTTCAGAATTTTTTTCTAAAGATTTGTTATTCCAATATAGGGTACATCGCTAATGTGAATTGCCAAAATCCCTCATTCAGTAGTCCTCAATGAGCTCTCAGACTTTCTTAGAAAAATAGTCTGACCTTACTGATTCAAAGCTTTTGGCTTAAAACAACATCTGGTTAGCCATTATGAATTCAGCCTTTTTGTACCTTTTGTTAAAATATTTATAATGATATATAAAAATAGAAAAGTTTAAATCCACACAAAACACATGATAATTATCTAATATTATGGGAAATTTTCCACTTCTTTAGAGTTTTTAGAGCTTAATTCAACATTACAGTTGTTATCTTACCTGAGTTGTTGTTATCTGAAAGCTAATCTATTATCTGATCACACCCACTAACCAATGGCCATTAAAAAAACAGTACATCTGTTATCAACTAAAATATATCGACATTTCACCCTGGTGAGTGGGCACTGGTTTTTGAGGAAAGCCAGTTTTCTTTCTGCATGTGGTTAGAGATTGCTATACCTAAAAAACAAAACAAAGCCCCAAAAACCTATGTTGGGAAAAAGGCAAATCTGACTGGCAAGGTATAATTCCCACAAGGTATAAAACCATGTATGCAGGAGTGAAGACAGAAGAGCCATAATATTAGTATTTTCAGTGCTCTATCTGTAGAGAGCTACAGACAGTGAGGCAGAGAATATGGGAGAAAAGCCATCAGAACACAATTGGACTAAGAGCTAAGGACCTTAGTCTCTGAAAAAGGGATTCAAACTAAATTTGTGAGAGTGAAGCAAATTTACCCTTACCATCTTGGGCAAACGCAGAATTTGGCTGGATTTTTCTGCATTAGACTGTGAATAAACATATTGTAAATTTTATATTTTATATTTAATATTTTATATTTAATAAACATATTGTAAATTTTATATTTTCCTAAATAATCTGTGACCAACCCCCATGCAACCAAGTGTACATATGTGATAAGGTGATATGTGATATGGTGAATCCCTGCCACAAGGTCAAACTCTTTGTCCTCCTAACTGTGACCTAGTAGCCTTCAAGCATACCAGTCAGATCACCTCATGCCTTTTGCTTATGTACTACACCCTGACTCCCAATAAAGGCACTTACCCACAGTGTTTCTCTCTCTCATCTCCCCACATGCTTGTAGCTTCCACTCCCTAGGCACTCCTCCCATATAGCCCTAGTATGGCTCCCTGAGTGGCGGGCCTTGCCTTACTCCCTCCCTTTTACATTATTCCATGCATAGTTGACTGATCGTCCAAAAAAACAAAAAACCTTTTTAAACATCATAATTATACCATCATAACTATCACAACAAAGAACAATAGTGATAGTCAAATTAACATGTCATTTTAGTAAAAACAAGAAAGAAAATAGAGGGGCATTCTAAAGATTCATATATTCTAAGAGACCTCTGAATAGGAACTCAAAAGAAAGAAGAGTAATTGACAATAGTAATTTGTTTAAGGACACAAGATTCAGAATTGGACAGACCTCTGTTAGAATCCTAGTTATACTGTATTCAAATTCAATAATATGATGTTAACCATGTTACTTAATGTTTTGTTTTTTTAAAGATTTATTTATTTATTTAGAGAGAGAGAGAGAGTGTGTGTTTGTGTGTGTGTGTATGAGCAGGGGAGGGGCAGAGGGAAGGAAAGAAATTCTCAAGCAGACTCCCTGCTGAGTGCAGAGCCCCATGTGAGGCGATCCCAGGACCCTGACATCATGACCTGAACAAAAATCAAGAGTAGGACACTCAATGGACTGAGCCACCCAGGTGCCTCTGTTTTGTTTTGTTTTCAAATAAAGGCTTGAACTCAGGACCCTGAGATCAGAGTTGGATGCTTAACTGACTAAGCGACCTAAGCGCCCCTTACTTAATGCTTTTATGCCTCAGTTCACAGCTTTGACTGGCAAGAATAAAAATGAATACTTCATAATTATCATTAGGATTTAAATAAGTGATTCAGGTAAATTTCCTTCTATAGAGCCTAAAGGATAAATGAACATTAATATTTTTATTTAAAATTTTTTATAAAAGTCTTATATCTTTATAATTGCCTCTTTGAAATAGAAATAGGAAGCATTTAGTTAGAAAGAGGTTGAGATTACAAAGAGCAAAGAGTAAATTAGGTGAAATAAGAAAAACTTAAACGAAAAATGTAATTTTAGAGTAAATCATCTTAAACTGCTTCTCCTTCTGATTAGAAAGCAGAAAATGACAAGTGACCAACCTCTACTATAGCAATAACAACAAGCCATATGAAATACAAAATCATAGTTTTTTATTTAAAAAACCTAACTGAAAGTAAGATTTAAAGAAGTTTAAGTAAGTCCAATTCTAGAAAATGGCAAAAGTGCCAAGAAGAAACCCATGGCTTTTTTTAATCCCTGCCAGAGTGGTGAAAAATGAGATAGTCATCTCAGACTGAAGGTGAGTAAAAGAGGGAAATTAAGAAAGCAGCCAATCTTTTAACAAATTCATTTTTACAGCAACATGTGTCTGGTATGAAGGAAGTGTCCCAAGGAGACTGACCATTGAGAAAATGTCTACACCCTGCCCGTTCTACCCAGTGATCTTAAGGATGAACCCAGGGGTAGTTGGCCAGGGCTGGAGAGAAATGTCATAGCAAACTGGACTTTAAGGAATATAAGAGCAAAAACAAAAGCAAAACAAACAAAAAACAAAACAAAACAAAAAACCAGATATACAGCAAACTATGAGAGGTTAAGGGCAGCAGAGCAGAGGAAAGAGATATCCTTTTATTCTGCATAAGTCCTGGACCTTCTGCAGGTCAGTCTAGGCTTTCATTTTGTGCAGTACAGTCACCCTACAAAGACTGAGGTCAGAGCATAATAGCTGAGAAAATTTCCTTCATGATTCTCTGGATCTTTACTGGAAATTCTGCAGTATTTACTTTGAAAACTTGTCAAAGGCTGGGGCAGGATAGCAGGGTAGTAAGAAATCTCCAAAGGCACAGAAATGTGGCAGAAGGCCTGAAGAGCAAAAAAGAAATCCCCAATGATCCAAAATCTGGAATCTAGCTGGAAATAATAGAGATAGATCCCATAGTTCAGGAAGGTGTCAGCTCAACTGCAAACATAAAGAAATTCTGGAGTTTTATCAATGCTCAGATAGCAAACTCCACTGAAGGTAAACTTATTCTTCTCATCTCAGAATATTCGAAGGAAGTGGTGAAGTGAAAATAATTAAAACTGCAACAAAGAACAGACCAAGTTCTCCCTACAGGGTAGATTATAGTCCCCCATACTGGCATCCTGAGAAAAGAAGTCATTGCCATTTTGTTGGGACAGATATGATTTATTCAGTCTCCATGTTTTTTTATACAAAATATCTAGCAGACAATAAAAATTATATGACATGTAAAAAAGTAAGAAAATACGTAATGCATGGTTAAAATAGAAATAATCTATTGAAATATACTAAGAAATGGCATAGAAGTTGGAATTATCACATATGAACATCAAACTAAGTATGATAAATACAGTAAAGGATATAGTAGATAGAATGGTTGATTTGTGTATGAAGGTGGAGAATTTCATCAGAGGGATGGAAGCTATAAAATGTGAAAAGAGATATTAAGAATAAGAACAAAAATTAATGAAGTAGAAGAGAAAAAGTGAATAGTAGTGAAGTTATAACATTCATTCTCTGGAAAAAAAAAAACAAATTATAAAAGCATAGCAAGAAGGATGAGGAAAGTAGAGAGTGAACACAAATTACCAATTTCAAAAAAAAATAAAGGAGCATCATTTCATAACTTCTAGTCACTCTCAGAAAACTAGTATTAAAATGGTCTTTCATCAACCTGATAAAGGCCGTCTCAAAAATATCTACAGCTAACATGATATTTAGTGGAGACAGGTTGAATGATTTTGTCCTAAAATTGCTATACTGTGTTCTAGCATTTACATATTATAAGAGGAAAAAAAGCATTAAGAATATAAAAGAGAAAGTAAAAAATGCCTTTAGTTAATGAAAACATTACTGTGTTCATAATCTAAAGAAATCTCAAATGAAACTAATAAGTAAATTTATTCAAGTTATAGGATAAAGGTTAGTATACCAAAATAAATTGCTTGCCTAGAAATAAGTATAGAAAAATTTAAAAGGTTTAAAGATGACACTATTCACAAAGTACTGACTTACATTAAATGCCTGTCACTCTGGGGTGCCTGGCTGGCTCAGTGGGAAAAGCATGTGACTCTTGTTCTGGGGATCATGAGTCTAATCTCCATGTTATGTTAAAAAAAAAATGCTTATCACTTTATCCAAGGGAAAAAAAAAATAATAGATCCCTACAGTGAAAACTGCAAATAATTGGTAGAATTGAAGAAGACCTTAACAAATGCAGAGGTCTAATACTGACTGAAGGAATCAATATTGTTAAGACACTCATTCCTCTTCAATGAACAGAAAGATGCACTGCAATTCCTATCAAAACTTAGGATGTTTTGGAAACAAAACAAAACAAAACAAAAACGTTAGTGTTAAAATCTCTATGGATAGGATACCTGGGTGGCTAGTGAGTAAGCATGTGTCTTCAGCTCAGGTCATGATCCCAGGGTCCTGAGAACAAGTCCCACATTGGGCTCTTTGCTCAGTGGAGAGCCTGCTTCTCCCTCTACCCCCCACTTTCCATGTTTGTGCTCTCTCTCTCTCTCTCTCTCTGATAAATAAATAAATAAATAAAATCTTTAAAAAATCTATTATGGAAATTCAGAAGGATCTAGGAATGGCAAATATCTAATAGAAATAAATGTATTATAAGCTACATATAACTTTTTATTTTCTAGTAGTCATATTAAAAAAGTAAAAAAATAGGGTCACCTGGGTGACTTGGTCATTAAGCAGCTGCCTTTGGCTCAGGTCATGATCCCAGGGTCCTGGGATCAAGCCTCACATCGGATTCCCTGCTCAATGTGAGCCTGTTTCTCCCCCTCCCTTTCCACCTGCTTGTGTTCCCTTTCTCATTGTCTCTCTCTCTCTCTGTCAAATAAATAAATAAAATACTAAAAAAAGTAAAAAATAAACTAAAATGTTAATAATATATTTTATTCAACCTGATATAATCAAAATACCATTTCAATATGTTATCAGTATTAAAAATAATTAATGAGAAGTTTTACATTCTTGTTTTCAAACTGTGTTTTGAAATGAATGTGCATTTTATACTTACATAGCCACTCATTTAAGACTAGCTATATGTCAAGTGCTCAAAGCCATATGGAACAAGTGGCTACCATATTGGGCAGCAGATCTAGAATACACAAAAGAATCAAGGAAGAAGGAGGAAGAGAAGGAAGAAGAAAAGATGAAGAACAATAAAAAGAACATATGTGGAGATGTTAACCACCCTGATTGCAACAGTAGTATTGGTATATACAGAGAAAAACAGATAACTGGAAGAGAATTAATACTCCGGAAATTCTCATACATGTTGATCATTTTCCACAAAGATGACAAGACAATTCAGTGGGAAAGGCAACTTCTATTAACAAATGATTCTAGAACAAGTGAATATTCATAGGATTTAAAAAAAGAAAAAAGAGTTTCAACTCCTATCCAATTCTAGACACAGGTATTGTTTTGAGTTTGATCATAGTTGCAGATATAAAAGCTAGAAATACTGCTTCTCAAAGAAAGCAGAAGAATCTCTTTTGACCATGGGAAAGGCAAATATCTCTGGGCTGGGACAAAGAGTAGAAGAAAAGTTGATAAATCAGACTTCATCAAAATGAAAATATTGAAATAGAAAGTAGGCAAAGAAATAAGGCAAATCATGGACTGAGAGAAAATATTTTCAACGCATTTATGTGACAAGAGATTCAGAGACAGTGAGAGGAAAAGAAAACACAGAAGAAGGAGCTAGTCCCTTCTTCTGCCTGAGATGTACACTCTCCCTCCAGCAACTCTTAAAGGAAGATGTGAAAGTGAGCCAGCTGGCAAAGGAGAGCGTGGTCTCAGAGTCCCAAGCATCAACAGCACAGCAGAACATCAAAGGATGGGTCTGAAGACACAATAGCTTAACATCCAGCAAAGATAAATGTAAAATAATGGTGCATCCTCTATGTGCTGGTATCCTAGAGTCATTGAAAAAATGGTGTGTAATTATATATACTATACTGTTATAATTACATTATAAACTAGAAATAATTATATTACTATTTTTTCAGACTGTACATGTAATCTTTTTAAAACATAATTTTAAATAAGGAAAATACTCTATTATTTATTTTTTTAAACTTCAATATGATGTAAAATGCACATTTCTCCCCTCTGCTTCAGATACTGAGTATAATTTCCTGAGCTAACTGGAACCAATGTAGTATAATTCATGACCTGGTTATCTTTTTTTATTAACCCAAGAAACAAGGCACTTATTGTCACTTTTTGCTGAACAACAGTTAATTGTCCAGCCATCCCTCGTTCTTCACTTCCCATTTATGCTCCCCTTTTCATGTACTTGTACTTTCTCCTAAGAAATGGAACTGGGGTGAACCAGGAGCATAGATGAGGCCGTGGGTCAATCCTGTATCAAGCTGTCTAAATGTCTTTCTTTTCCCAGTAACAACAGTAAAAGAATTCTAACAGACAAGCCCCCATGCAAATATAATTGTGAAACACCAAAACCAGTCACAAGGAAAGGTACAAACTTGGTTGGTTGAACATTTAAATCTAACAATAAAAACAAAAAATTTTCAAAAGACTACTGGGGAAAAGCAAGGATGTGATAATCCCTCTTTCTATCCTCTTTTGTCATTCTAGTCTGTGTATACCCATGTGTCTTACCCTAGTTTTGGCAGCTGATGAATGGAACTGTAGAAATTTTGGAGGTAATCCAGAAACTAATGATGAAAGCACTTATTAGAGATACAAAGGTAAAGATGCTTAAAAATACTGATTGGAAAGATTATCTGGGATGAAAACAGACAACCCAAGACACAAGGCAGGGAATGGCATGAATGTTATTAGCACAGTGGTAAGATCTAGCTGACTAAACTTCATAGTGAGTTAGCAGTGCAGTGATCCTGTTTGCTACCGGTAGCAACATAAACATATCCATGTAAGCTGAAAATATAAATGTAAATGCCATCTATTCTCATGTGGCAAACTTGCCTCATTTCTAATTTATTGTATGCCTAATAATTGAAGTGGCATTATAAATTGCGATCTTTAAAATATAACAAGAGGACTGCAGTCAAGATGGAGAATTGATTTGACATGAAAAGCCTCCACTCCCATTAGAAACAGACATTTGATAAAGTATATGTCTTTCAAAATAAGTAAATATAAATTTAAATTCAAACACCATAATATGAAATATCTAGTTTCCAGAGAAGAAGGGGTCCTTGCATACCAAAGGAAATTGAATTTGATGGATAGCACTGTGCCCATTCCTTATGATCTTCCTATGTAAGCCTGGGTATTAAGGCCTTGCACCTTGCAGTGAGAGGAAAGGACACAATTGTGTTTTCAGTATATAAATGGAAATAGGTATCCATGAGAATGCAGAACCCCTAGGCAGCAGCCTTTCCCATGAGCAAAGTCACATTCTTACACTACCTATAAGATCAATACCTAATTTAAAAACCTTAGAAGCACCTGGGTCACTTAGTCATTTAAGGGGCTGACTCTTGATTTCAGCTCAGGTCATGGTCTCAGGGCTTTGAGATCCAGCTCATCATCAAGCCCCGCATCAGGCTCTGCCCTTAGTGCAGAGTCTGCTGAAGTTTCTCCTTCTGCCCTCCTCCCCTGGCCTGGCTCAAGCACTCGCTTGCTCTCTCTCACTCTCTCTCTCAAACAAACAAACAAATCTTAACAAAACAAAACAAAACAAAAAACCTTTAAGAGACCCACCATTCTTTTAAAAAGGGATTTGAAAGACAGTTTTATTTCTATTCCCTCCGTTAAAATGCACTAAAGTGATCAACTCATACCAGTCAGAATGAATAGTATTAAAAAGACAAGAAATAGGGGGCACCTGGGTGGCTCAGTGGGTTAAAGCCTCTGCCTTTGGCTCAGGTCATGATCCCAGGGTTCTGGGATCAAGCCCCACATCGGGCTCTCTGCTCAGCAGGGAGTCTGCTTCTCCCTCTCTCTCTGCCTGCCTCTCTGCCTATTTGTGATCTCTGTCTGTCAAATAAATAAATAAAATCTTAAAAAAAGAAAAGACAAGAAATAGCAAGTATTGGTGAGGATGTGGAAAAAAAGGGAACCGTTGTTAACTGTTGGTGGGAATGTAAATTGGTGCAACCACTGTGGAAAACTGTATGGAAATTCCTCAAAAACTTAAAAATAGAAATATATACAATCCAGTAATTTTCCTGGTTATTTATTCAAACAAAATGAAAACACTAATTTGAAAAAATATATGCACCCCTATGCTCATTGCAGCATTATTTGTAATAGCCAAGATATAGAAGCAACCCAAGTTTCCATTGATAGATGAATGGGTAAAGAGTTTGTGGTTTGTATGTGTATGTATGCACATATATGTAAATGAAAAATGTGTATCTATAATAACACTGGATATACTATATATGATATATAATAGAATATAAAAACATAAAATATTGAACATACTATATATATGAATTATATGTAAAATATTACTCAGCCATTAAAAAAAAAAGAATGAGATCTTGTTATTTGCAACAACACAGACCTACAGGGTATTATGCAAAGTGAAAGAAGTTAAAGGAAGGCAAATATTATATGATTTCACTCATGTGTGGAGTCCAAAAAACAAAATAAATAGAAAAAAAAAATGGAAACAGACTCATAAATATAGAAAACAAAGCAGTAGTTACCAGAGAGGAGGGGGGTGGAAGATAGGTGAAATAGGTGAAGGGGATTAAGAGGCATAAGTTTCCAGTCATAATAAATAAATAAGGGAGATGAAAATTACAGCATAAGAAATTTTAAAAATGCACTAAAAGTGACTGAAAATGCATGTGTGCATGTGTGTAACCTCCGTTGTCACTATGTCATAAGGAATAGAATCAAGAACAAAGAAAACAGGAAAGGGGATAATGGATGAGAGAGAGATAAGGAGGGAGGGAGAGAGGGAGGAAGTAGAAAAGTGTAATGTGGGAAGCACAGGTAGAAAGGAAAATGGATGTCAAGCTAGTTGTGGGGATAGGAAGACAACCTCCTTTGCACCACAAATCCTCAAAAACCACTAAGGAATTTGCCTACTTCTGTGCCCAGACAAAATACTGGAGGTCTCAAAAAGTAAGTCTACACTATGCTTAGAATCACACCACCCTCCATTTCTGAAATACTGTCAATTAGGCAAGAAGATTGCGCTTGTGGACACCTGACTAACCCAAAGAGTAACCCAAGATGATATACCTTTAGAGCTCCCCAACAAAATGATTCAGCCAGACCATCCTATATAGTTGCCCAAATGGGGCAAGTCTAAATTCTCTACAGAGTTTCCAAAGAACATGTATATGCCTCATATCAAATATGAGCAGACAATGAAGAATTGCCAGATGCTTGAGGAATACTGCAAACACTGAAAGATAAAAACAGACAAACAGAAAGCTAAAACTATGAAGAAAAAAATATAAAATAAAAAAAGAAAAAAATTGCAAATATTATTTAACACAAATAGAATAAAATGATACACCTCTGAATCAAGAAGAGGATGTTTAAATGTTTATATTTAAGTAGAACAGAGAACATGATTGAGCAGATTATAAGACAGGATGGAGTGTAAAGAAAATATGACATTATTAAGGAAAGCCACCTCACCCCAAGATAAGGCTACTGACATATTTAAGAATGTGTGTCCTTGTGGGTTAACAAAAGAGCATGCCAGTTAACAGTTATTTTCAAAACTTATATTGCTGAGAGGCTACCAAGAATAGTCTAAAAACTGGGGTACCTGGGTAGCTCAGTCAGTTAAGTGTTTGCCTTTGGCTTAGGTCATGATCTTGGGGCCCTGGGTTCAAATCCTGAGTCGGGCTTTCTGCTCACTGGGGAGTCTGCTTCTCCCTCTCACTCTCCCTCTGCGCTCTCTCTCTCTCTCAAATAAATAAATAAAATATTTTTTTAAAAGTCTACAAACCACCACCAAAACTGTTGTTTTGTATCTTTTACTAATTGCGAATGACTCGCATTAGAGTATGTGAAAATGGGCCCAAACACAACACTTGTGAGAATTATTGTAAATTGAAGTTTCTCCTTACCTACCAAACAGTATCCTAACTCTATAATTGTTTTTCACAGTGTTTCCAGTGTAAAGTGTGCACATTCATCCTGTCTCTTATCCTGCCTTCTTTTTGGCAAAACTTACGGAGTTGCTCACTGCTCCTTACTTATCTTTGTTTTAGCTCCATATTACCAAGGAAAATATATTTATGTAAGAAAAATATTTATTTTGTGTACATGAGGAAATAAATGTTGTATTAATTTAACCCAAGGGAAATCTCTGAGTTTTTACTGTTCCCTGTGGAAGGACCGATTAAAGAAAACTCCTACAGAGTAGCCAGTAAGTCTCTGACCATTAAATTGCTATCCTATGCAACACATTATCTATGTTACTTATGTTACATCAGTTCATTTGCTGTTCAGAGTAATGCTTTGAGTGAAGAAGAGCTATAGAGAATTTATTACCTAGTACCAGTGCCATAAAAATATGTTTCTAAGGAGGAGTGTCACTAAAGAAATTTAAAATATAAGCTTAGTACTCAAAACTCTTCCCTGATTCTGAAAGAGAAAATAAATCTGATTTAAGTTTAAAATATTGACTTATGCATCAAAGAAAACAGAAGTGAAAAGCTAAGGATTATAGTAAAACATGGAATCTGAGTATCTTAGCACTATTTTTGTGGAAATAAATATGATAAATATCATTAAAGATGTTTTACTTCAGAACAATTTAAAACCTCATTTGTATCATGGAATAATCACTCTTGAACTGTGGACAGAGGAAGTCAGTTGGAATAAAATTCTTTGTTAAAATTGATTTTGTTCATCTATGGGACAAGGGGGAAAAGGCTCTACCTAAAATGATTCCTATCAAAATTCAACCTATGGAGATTAGATACATTCAGTTGTCTGTAAAGTGAGGCTATTCATAAAAATGGAAATTCTGAGTATCTTACACCCTTAGGATTTTTGATGCTATCAAATTTTGTTGAAATAAACACAGATTTATTCCAAGTATTTAAATATATTCATTAAAGTGCTCAGTAGGATAAAAAAAATACTGTGACTCTCCTGTGGTTTCTGTTTTCTCTAAATGTTAATACTTATCACAGTTTATATCCTGCCTACCATAAATATTAAGGTTTTCAATCATTCTCTGGAATATCACATACAAGTGTGTCCAAACATTCTTACTGTTTTTAGCAGAATGTAGTTCAGTCTACATATCTTTTGACTGCTTTTATGAGTATTATAATAATAATGTATTAATATTTATAAAAAATAATTATGTTAATAGCAGATACCATTTACTGACTTCTTGCCCTGTGCCAGGCATTGAAATAATCACTTCACACATATCATGCCGTTTAATCCCCACGACAACCATACTCTTAATATCCTGAGTTAGTTGATGTATCAGTTCCCTGTTGTTGCCCTAACAAGTTGCCACAAACTTAGTGGCTTAAAACAGCACAAATTTATCTATGATTCTGATGGCCAGAAGTCTGGAATGAGTCCTCACTGGGCTAAAATTAAGGTGTCAACAGAGCTGTATTTCTTTTTAGAGGATCTAGAGAAGAGTCCATTTCTTTGCCCTTTGCCCTTCCTGGCTTCTAGAGTTTGACTGTATTCCTTGACATATGGCCCTCTCCTCCAGCTTCAAAGCCAGTAACAACAGACTAGGTACTTCTCAAGCTGCTATCTCTTTGGTTCTCCACAATCATATCTTTGTACAGCTCTTTAAGGGACCCTGTGATTGCATTGGGTCTGCACAGTAAATCCATGACAGTGTCTCTGTCCCATGGTCAGTAGATTAAATATTAATTCCATTTGCAACCTTATTCCACTTTGCCTAACTTAGGTTCTGGGGATTAAGCCACTGACATTTTAGAGGAGTCATAAAATCCTTTTATCATGAAGATGGGAAAAATAACTCCTAAGAAGTGATCATAATTAGCTCCAAGGCCAGTAGCAAGTAAGTGGTCATGCCAGAAATCATACCCAGGGACACTGAGTAATCCAATATATGCCTGCATAGCCAATTAAAAGGGGAGAAAAAAAGAAAAAAAAATGTAATCAGTCTGTGAACAGTTAATAAATGGAAAAATCAACTTATTCAACTGTAATATTTTTCACTTTTCATCCAGGCATTTGATACAAACAGATCTTTTTTGTTTCTCTTCTTGATTTACAAATATTTAATCACAAGAATGAAGGATGTACTTCTATTGAGAAAATACATGGAGTAAGTATTTTTAAAAGTTCCTTGCCATTCATGAGATACTTATCTAGTATAAGCTTTCTGGAATCATACATTTTTTTTTTTTTTAATCTATGGGTTTTCAATCTTAATATATTTTATGTAACAGTGACCCATCATGCTTTTTGGTCATTGTATTAAATAGCTTTCTTCTTCTTCTTCTTCTTTTTTTTAAGATTTTATTTTTATTTATTTAACAGACAGAGATCACAAGTAGGCAGAGAGGCAGGCAGAGAGAGAGAGGAGGAAGCAGGCTCCCCACTGAGCGGAGAGCCCAATATGGGGCTCGATCTCAGGACCCTGAGATCATGACCTGAGCCGAAGGCAGAGGCTTTAACCCACTGAGCCACCCAGGTGCCCCAGCTTTGTTCTTTATTGTGATTCTAGTCACTTGCTAGTCATGAGATTTGAATGACTTTTCTAAACTTCATTTTAATCATTTCCTAAAGACTTTTATTTACTTATTTGAGAGAGAAAGAGAGAGAGAGAGAGAGAGAGCGCGCGCGCCCCCAAGCAGGGGGAGGGGCAGAGGGAAAAGGAGAAACGGACTCCCTGCTGAGCATGGAGCTCCAATAAGGACTGCACCCCAGGACCACAGAATCATGACCTGAGCAGAATGGAGATGCTTAACAAACTCAGCCAACCAGGCACCATTAAACTTCATTTTCAAACAAAGATAAACAAACATCCATAAAACAAAGATCATAATGGTAACTATGTCATAGGCATTATATATACATTATATAGTTCACTGCATGCTCCCTGACAAAATATAAGTACCCAATACATGTTACTCAGATTATTTTTGTAAATCTTTAGCAAACTATTTAGATAGTATATTTTATTACATATAATATATATAGCATATAATTATATATAGCATAATAAATCACATTACTATTTTTTTCAGTAGCGATGTTTACTCATCTTAAACCTCACATTCTTGAATGACTTCAGCTTTCACTATTACTTCTTGCATTATTTCCAAACTTCATATAGTTTGTAAAGGAAAGGGAATATGTAAATGGAATATAAGATAGCATAATTACTTTTTCCCATTTGCTATTCAGCATCTATTGATTTTACAAATTTATTCTGAGGCATCAATCTAAATGAGTGGCATTTTTAGATATTACATGATGAAGGCTTATTTCCCCTAATGACTTGTGGTCATTGTTTTCTGGCAATGGCCCATAGCCATACCTAAGCTGATGGCAAATTCATCAAAGACCATAAAAGCTATTACTATGACGAATCAATCCATTTATTTCCTGGATGATGGTACTCCAAATTCTGGGAGAGATTTTCCATTTTGTGTCTGTGAAGTCCTGGAAATTTCTATATCCTTCATTGATGTAAATTAATTATAGTTGATTTTGAGGTTCCAAGTGGCATAAAGCTTGGTACTCTCTAATCCAAAAATATTGCTATTTAGATAAGAAATGCCCCTTTTGTAGCATTATTTTGGAGGCTAGCTTCCTTTTCCATGGGCTCCTGACACCATATAGGGGGTCACTAGCAAGAGTAATAGAACTGGCTTGGCCCTTCACTGCATTTCTCTATTATATCTTATGGGACAAGAGAAGACAAATGAGATGGGTGGGTTCCTTCCTACTCGTAGGTTCCTTCCTTGGAAATCTGCATATTGGTAGAGTGGATATATTCTGGTCTCTTCTCAGATATACAATAAGCTCATTAGGTCAGGTCCTGCTCTTATAAGGGAAGCTGGAAGTTTTCTAGAGCTGTCTGTATTTGGCATCCACCTATTTGATTGAGAGAGAGAGTAATAGAATGTGAATTTGGTTGTGCATCTCCAGCTAAGAAAGCTAATGGTGGTGTCCTTTTTTTCTGTTTCCTGTGTCCTATCTCTCAGTTGGCCCCAGATATGGAAGTACAGAGTGATCTCACTAAATGCATCCCTTTCCATGTAGTCCTCAAAATAAATTTTTAAAAATCAGCCATTTTAATTTTCTATTATAAATTGCATATAGAATTTTTCCGTGTTTCAATTCCATGGCTTATTTTTAATTCTTAAAGAAAAAATATCCTTCCATTACTGATTACAACTATTTGTAATAAGTTAAATCAGTATTTGTACTGATTACAAACTATACAATAGTTTTGTTTCCATTAGGGAAATCCCAGTTGTCCTCAAGAAAAGATATGTGTACAAATTATAACTGCTAACAAATTAGAAATAATTATTAATTCATGTCCAATAGGATTATATATATATATGTCTTAATACATATCAGTATCCATATATATATATATATCTTAATATAAAATAATATGTTATTTAAAATCTAAATACCAAGAGAAGGAAGAAAACTTCATTGATTTCATTTTTTACATACTATCAAATATTTTCTCTAATTTCCCTAAAGGTTTTCCTTCAGAAACAGAAGTTCTTTTACTTGAATTATTGTCACTTTCATAATTTTCACACACTGGTGTACAACATCAACATTTCATATAAAAATAAAATGTGCATATTAGTGACAATATTTTTTTAATACCTCTGAAATAGCCAGTGTGAAAAGGAACCAACTATACATTGCCACTGTTTGGTAACCAATTATTTTCCCAATAAGGCAAGAATATATTGATGTAATATTCTGTGGTAAACAGATCCTGACCAAGAAAAAAAGCCAATTATGTGTACATCTGAAAGACTTTTAAATATTAAAGATGGGGAAAACTGCAGGTGGAGGGTAACCTTTAAAATGTCATTGGACCAAATGTAAAGTGGGTGGTTCCTTTTGTTCCCTGCTATGCAAGCTGAAATATATTTTCTTTTTTCTTTGATCCTATTACTTTTCCAAAGGACATGTGACATAACCAAATAAAGTGTTAAAAAACATTGTACTGCATTTCACATCTAACTTGGGTTCATCCTTCATTTTTCTTCTGCATTATCTTTGGACATTAGATACAAAATCCTTCAAGCTGACTTCTTACAACTATGTGACATAGTTGTCCCTCCTGTGTGTTACTTTTAGACCTGAGTGAAACCTTAGAGACGAAGCCAAACAGCTTACAAATAAGAAAACTGAGTGGTAGCTCAAGTTAGTTGGCAGTATTTTAGCTAAAGTTTCTGAAGAGTCAGATTTCTTGACATTGAATCTTGGCTCTACACATTATGAAAGGATGGACTTTGGAAAGTACTGAACTTCACTAAGCCTCAGTTTTGTCAACAGTAGATTAGAAATAATAATCAAAATACTATCTTCCTTTGACTTTTATGAGGACTCAATGAAGGAACCTATTTTATATGTCTTTTTTAAAGATCTATGTTTATTCTTTATTCCTTTCTAAAACTCCACGAAAAAGGTAGAAAAGTACTTTTTAAAATGTATAAATGCATAAGAGCAAAGATTAATATATAACAGTATTAATATAAAAACATTTTTTTTGCAAGATGGAAATGACTTAACAATGAGGAATAAACTAAATTTAAGTTCTTTCTGTGGAGGTTGTTAACCTTAGAAAAGCTCCAAAAGACACAAGCCTTGGAATGATCAGCTGTCCCAGAGGAAAGGTTGAGACTGCAACCAAAATGGTGGCCAACTATCTCAAATACCACAGAGAATGCCAGGAGAAAAAGGCATGAGGGTTTTCAAATTCAACATGCTGAATTAGATGGAAATGTGTATATGGAGACATAACCAGAGATATCCACTTCTTCCACCTATACATATCAATTTCCCATAGAAATGGAGGTTGATTTTCTGGAGAAATTAAGGCAAAGAGCTATGAACTGAGGGTATCAGGATCCAAGGGGGGTAGAGAATGAGGCAGTGAACTATATACTGTAGTATTAGTCAAAAATTTTGATACTGAACATAGGAGCCTCTTCTACCTCATTAGCAGGCTCTCAGAAAGTAGGTTTCTCAGGCTTATACACACCCACTTACTCTCTTTATCTGTCAAGAAGCATATTGAAGAACTGCTCTCTGGAGAAGATGAAGTACTCCAGGGGTTGGGGGAGGGGGAAGACCTATGGATAGACTTTCAAGGGTCTCCTAAAGGAAAAATAAAGTTGGTTTTTTAGATCACACAGTAGAGAAACCCTCCAGAGTGTAAATGCCAGCTGCCCTATATGCATGGAACTTCCAGTTAGGTTTCAAGTGGCTCATGATTAAACATGAAAGAACAACTGAAGATCACCAGAAATTCGAGAATAGTCTTTAACATGTAAGAATGTGATGTGAAGAAATAGAAAAAAATACTAGCAAAACTCTGTAAGGATGAAAGGAAATCTTAAAAAACAAAGAACAAAAAAACAGAAAAAGAAAAAGAAGAAACTATAATGTTAAATACTCAGAAAGGAAGGTATTGTACTCATGAAATAACAAGAGATAGAAAGAGAGAGAGAGAAGAGTAAGAGAAGGAGAGAAGGAAGTGAGAGGCATTAAATTTCCAAATATATCAAAAATAAAATTTTTAATAGGCAGGTTAGAAGATTAATTGATGAAATCCTCCAAAATTTAGAACTATTGTAGATGAGCTTTAAGAGAAAAAGAATTTGGCCCCATCAGTTACACTTTCAGCATTTACCTTAAGGAATTAATGGAAGTATATTAACATGTCCCTGAAGTATTTACATGAGTAAATTGATAGAAAAAATATAAAGTAGATGCCTATCAAGGGGATTTTTTTCTTCTGGCTATTATAGATGAATCGGTACCACAATATTCCCTTCATTACAAATAAGTTCAAAATTGGACAGAATGTATGAGGTAACTGTAAGGCAGTAAGAATGCTAAACTGCAATTTTTGAGCAAAGGGAAACTCTCAGGGTGAGTTATTTGATCTTCTAGTGCTCAATTTTGGCTAGATCTCACAATCAGGGTGCAAAGAGGGACAGTGAACAGGACATAGTACCTTGCGGAGCCAGAGATCGGGGCTGCAAGAGAATTGGACTTTGTGGAGTGAGACATCTTTGGAGGAAGGATCTGTGTGGAGAAAAATTTCCAGATGTCTTTGTGCAGGTCCTCTGAAGTCTGTGGTTGAGGGCCAGGCACCTGTGCAGGTGGGATAAGACTACCAGAGGCTTACTGGGGAATTGCTGCTCTGTGTTTGAGAGCAGAATAGAATTACTAGAGAAAAACCAGTACCATTCCAGAGTTAAAACAGTTTTACTCATATCTCCTTCACACCTCTCACATCCAGCTAAAATAGAAAAATCGTTGTCTTTTGGATAAAGTACTGTGCTCTGGAGTAATGGCCAGAAAACTTTTCTGCAAAATGTCCAGTAAATATTTTAGACTCTATACACCATACAGTGTCTGTTGCAAGTACTTAAATCTGTCCTTGCAGTTGGAAAGTAGCCAGAGACAATACAAAAACAAGGAATAGTGAAGATCAGAAAAGTAAATCAATTGGTCAACATAAAAGATTATATTTTCTGGGGTGCCTGGGTGGCTCAGTGGGTTAAAGCCTCTGCCTTCAGCTCGGGTCGTGGTTCCAGGGTCCTGGGATCGAGTCCCACATCGGGCTCTCTGCTCAGTGGGGAGCCTGCTTCCTCCTCTCTCTCTCTCTCTCTCTCTCTCTCTCTGCCTGCCTCTCTGACTACTTGTGATCTCTGTCAAATAAATAAATAAATTCTTTTAAAAAAAAAGATTATATTTTCTTTCTGAAGTTATCTTAAAGAAATTAAAATTTGAAATTAAAGTTCGAATTAATATTTTTAAGGCTTTCGTGTAAAAATAATTCTGTAAGTGAGGCTTATAACAGATACAGGAGTAAAAGATACGACAACAATCCCACAGTGAATGGTAGGAGCACCTGGGTGACTCGGTTGAGCATCTCACTCTTGGTTTCTGCTCAGGTCATGATCTCAGGGTGCTGAGACTGAGCAACACCCAAGGGCTCCATGCTCAGTGGGGAATCCACCTGAGTTCCTCTCTCCCTCTCCATCTGCTGTCCCCCCATCCCACTCTGCATGCATGCATGCATGTTTTTTTCCTCTAAAAATAAATAAATTTTTAAAAGAAGAAGGTAGAGGGTCAGACTTAGAAATAAAATAATGGTAATTCAAGTTTATTTTATTGAAAAATACTGATGCAGGAAGTGGGAACTGAGATGTTAAAGAGAGAAGGGAGAGGGGAAAATATGGAGAAAATATTAAATTCCAAGTGTGGTCTATGTAGAGGTGCAACTTGACTCTGAAAAGTTAGGACTCCACTCTGTTAACCCTGGAAAAACTACAAAATATATATATATTGTGGAGTATATATGATTGTCATTTTTTCCTTTTATCTTTCTCTGAGTTGTTATAGTTCATAATAAAACAAAAACAATAAAACTACTTTTGTTTTGAAAATAAATTACTAGGTAAAAATGGCTTTTCATTAATCCTGGATCCAAGAAAATAGTTACTCTTTATAAATATATTCATGTATCTAAAGTTTTGTAAAATGAAACTGAAAAACAACTCATATTCCTGTGCTCTTGAAGACTGCAATAGCCAAATGCAAAGGTTACTACTTCTAGGACTCTGTGAAGTGCCATGGCAAATTCTGTTTTTATTTAGTTAAATAATCCAATATGCATATTCTCAAGCTGTAGGATTCTCTAAAAATATACTCCCGAGCAGTAAAATATATTTACAGTTATATTTGCCAACTTCATCTTTAGAAATGTTTTTTTTTTCTTTCCCAAAATACATTAGAGACTATAGATATTTAAAGGTAATTTTTATTCAGCTTATGTGGGTATTACATGATGCAATAAATTACTGTACTTTTTTCACAGAGGAGTTTTAATTCTATAAGTTGTTTACTTTGGGGTAAAGATTTATTAAGTCATGCAAGTGTATATAAGCTTTACTACCGCATTTTTGATGACAAATCATATAATAAATTGTATTATTTCTATGATTTTTATTTTCATACAATGAGGGATTTAATTAGAAATCTGTTCATGGACTTTATTTCACTACTGAGGTTATATTACCTACTGGAATAGGGATAAGATATATGATTTTAATTTAATTCTCAGCTTTTGATGGAGAATGCTTTGTAACTTTTACATGACATATATCAGATCAACATTTACTATTCCCATTCCATTTAGTAAAGGAGCCCAAGCCATATGGTCTCTCTGTAGTAGTCTGACTGCCCATGATATGCTCTTTTTTTTTTCTTTTTGTTTTATTTAGTATTCAAAACAAATACACAGAAACTGCAGACTCTAGGCACCTCCACTTTTGTATAAGAGGCTCACTCTTATATTTTAAAAATGTGAAGTCGGTCTTAAAAAACAGACTTCCAAATAATAAATAAACAAAAAAAATCATGTCACATATAAAAACTGTCAATATTCATGTTTTCTCAAGAAAATAAGGCTAAAGGATCACTGTAGTCAATATAGTTGATTTATAAATGACTTGTACTAACTCATGTATTAGATATCTTAATAAGAGTAAGAGTTTTATCATGAAAACTGTGCCAAAGTTCTAAGTCCAATATCTATCATAAGGGGATTAAAGTCTTAAGCATTACACCGTCTTCTAAATTAAGGAAGTTGTCTAGGCTCCATTTCTAGCAGTTTCTGAATGTGATTTAACTGGATATGCAGTGATTAAATATCCTGTTGCTATCCATTTCTGGGAGGATTAACTCCATTTAAATGAATTCTCTCTCTCAATATTTATTTCAAATAATTCCCTCGTCTGTCTTGGCTTATACCTAAATAACTTGGGAAATTATTTCATGTGGAAAATTGAGAAACTTAAACTTCAAATTTCAGTTTATTAAGCTTTTCTTCTTGAACGATCTAATGATAGGGTGTCAGTGCTAAGACATTACCGACAACGAGGGGATCACTTAGTGAATATATGAATATGCAAGATCATACAGAGAGGATTGATGTAGAAACACTGTGACTCTTCCTGGTCTGCTTTCCTTTCGTTTCCTTCCACAACAATTTCTGAAACGTGTATTTGTAAAATAACATCGTCAAAGAGGAGTTTGAAACATCTCCGTGTATTGGACACATTTTATTAATAAATTGATCATTTCATCATCACTGATTAAGTTGTTAGGCAGAGAATCCAGCCACATTAGGTGCTAGGGAGATTACTGCAGGTACCTTTCTTCAAACAGCAGAATCAATGGAGAGACATAAAATTTTGGTGACATTCTTTTCATCATCATTATTCAGTGATTTTTAAAAAATTCTTTAATGGTGGTGAAATGTCAGGGTCACGCCCCCAAAATGGCGACGGTCGCGCCCCTAAGATGGCGCCTGAGCAGTACGGACAGCCTAAAAAACATCCGCCCTGCCCACACGTGACCTCGTGCTCGTCACATGAGCACCGTATGCCACCACTGCCTACGAGCCCCAGATACCTCCTGTTCACGTGAACACCTCTGTGATTGACTGTATACCTCCTGTTCACGTGAACACCTCTGTGATTGGCTGTTATGCCCTATATAAGGCAAGGGAACTTCGCCGCAGGGGAAGGAGAAAGATCGACCAGGGAATAAGCAAGAGCTTGTGCAAGAGTTTGTGCATTGACCTGTGTTTGTGTTGAGTCATCTCTGCGGCAGGGAAAGCGTGACAGTAAAATATACATAAGATGAAATTTACCATTTTAAATCATTTTTAAGTGAACAGTTCAGTGGCATTAAGTACGATCACATTGTTGTACAATCGTCACTGGCATCCAACTTCAGAGCTTTTTCATTTTCCCAAACTAAAACCCTATTCCCAGTATTATTTATTTATTTATTTCCCCTCCCATTATTATTTATAAGATATTTATTTATCATTTATAAGTTATTGTTTAAGTTATTCTCATTTCCCCTTCCCTCTTACCCATGCAACCACCATTGTAATTTCTGCCCTTATGGATCTGACTGCCCTAGATACTTCATATAAATGGAATCATACAATACTTGCCCTTTTGAGAGTATCTGATTTTATTTAGCATAATGTCCTCAAGTTTCATCTGTATTGTAGAATATGTCAAAATTTCTATCCTCTTTATTGCTGACTAATATTCTTTTGCATGTATACAGCACATTTTCTTTATCCACTAATCTGTCAATGGACAGTTGGGTAGCTTCCACCCTTCAGCTATTGTGAATAATGCTGCTGTGAACTTGGGTATACAAATACCTGTTCAAGTCCCTGCTTTCAATTATTTTGAGTATATACCCAGAAGTGGAGTTGCTAAGTCACATGGTAATTTTATTTTTAATTTTTTGAGGAAACACCATACCATTTTTTACATTTTATATTCCTACCAATAAGGCATAAATTTTTCAGTTTCCCCACTTTCTTGTCAATCCTTGTTATTTTCCATTAAGGGCTTTTGTTTCTTTGTTTTTATTTTTTTTTTTCATTGCTGTTGTTTTTATAATAGTAATCCTAGTGGATGTGGAGTGTTATTGCCATTTTATGGATAGATATCTGAAGAAGCTACTGTCAAAAAAGAGTCAGCTATTGCACTATATGTAAGAAATGAGTTCTCTAGTTTTTATTAGATGTAGTGTGAAAAATAGCACATAGACCTATTTACAGAAAGCCAAAGTCATTCTTCCATTATTCTGAACCTCAGTCCAGTTCATTCTTCATTTCTCCTTTCAGTTGGTTGTATTCAGTGCTTACTATTTTTCTACCATTATTATCGACAATAAGAAGGGTGCTTACAGTCTGGTAGAAGAGAAGGGAATTAAATAAATAATTAAAACTGCTACTACAGGAAATGTATTTATGCTAGAGAGGCATGAGAGCATGAAAGCAAGGTAAGTAGCTCACTCAGTCTCAGGATGTCAGGAACAACTTTCTCCAGGAAGAAATGACTATGTCCACACTTGACTGAATACAGGTCAGCCAGAAGGCAGGGGAAACTAGAAAATATTCCAGATATTGGAAGTCAACTCTAAAACTGCACATGGCCTTTCCTGGTAGATTATACTAGGTCAGTATTTATTTGCCACTTGGGACAATAAACCAAGGAGTAAGCAGGAAAGATACCTCATTGGTTTCTCAGAAACTCACTTGTACTAATAAAGGTGATTCACAGAAATGTCCTTGATCCCACTGAGCTGGACAACCAACCATATTCTGGAATTGCATAGTATATGTATTATATGTCTATGTTCAGTACTACCTGTTCTCTCCCCCAGGACATGCTTGGCTAGAGTTTTCAAATGTAGTACCAGAAAAGTTATCCTGTATCTCCTTTCAGCCTAGTAATGCAGAGATCAAGAAACTTCTCAGCAGAAACATGGGGACAATATCTCAGGAGTGAAGCCAGGTATGTCTACAGAGTAGTGATTGATGTTTTTACTGCCCCTGAAAGATTAATGCCAACTATCATACAAGATGAATAACCACAAGATATCACAAAGCATTCCCATGTAAGCACCAGAGACTGAGGAAAGAGGCTGGGTAAAACCCTTGAATTGAAAGAAAACTTAACTCTTTTTTTTTTTTTTTTTTTTTTTTTTTTTTTTTTTTTTTTTTAGATTTTATTTGTTTGACACAGAGAGAGAGAGAAATAGACGAGGAGAGAGGGAACACAAGCAGGGGGAGTGGGAGAGGGAGAAGCAGACTTCCCGCTGAGCAGGGAGCAAATCTCAGCACCCAGAGATCATCATCTGGGCTGAAGGCAGGCAGTGGACAAATGAGCCACCCAGGATCCCTAGAACCTAACTCTTGAAGAGACACATTTTTTTTTTTTTGAGACACACTATCTTTTTGTGTTACTTTCCTAGGGTTCTTGTAACGAAGTAACACAACTTGGCGACTTAAAACAATGTACATTTATTCTCTCATAGTTCTGGAAGCTAGAAGTCCAAACCCACTGTGTCAGCAAGGCCATGTTCTCTCTGAAGGCTGTATAGAAAAATCCTTCCTCGCTTCTTCCTAATTTCAGGTGATTTGCAGGAATCCTTGGTAATACTTCACCTGGGGCAGCATAACTCCAGCCTCTGTCTCCGGAGTCACACAGCCTTCTTCCCCTGTTGTGTCTACACAAGGCTTCCTTATAAGGACACCAGTAATATTGGATTTGGGGCCCACCCTAATCCAGTATTACCTCATCTTAACAAAGTTCACCTGCAAATACTAAACTTTCAAATAAGATTACATTCCGAGGTTCCAGGTAGACACGAATTTTGGGAAGATGCTATTCAACTTAGTACAAATACAAATAGCAAATTCGGGGTGGAGAATAGTGCAAGGGAAAACATAAAGATCAAGAGAGAACAGATTATGACAGATACTTTATTAGTTGCTTCAAAATAAACTGGAGAAGTCATTGAGTAGGTTATTGTTTTGTGGTCTGTTACAAAGTGATATGATTTTTCCAGCCAGAAGATTTGTCCAGCCTAAGAAGAGATTTAAATGGGTGAATCTGTTGTGATAACCATGTGTCTTGATGCTAGGTGAGAAGTTAATGGAAAATCTTGTTTCTTGTTTATCCCGTTTCCATTTGAGAAGCATTTTTAACAGAATGCAAACAGAACTCACCTGTCATAACTTCGTAGGTCACTGAAATATTTTCATTGCTAAAAATAGGGAAGGATTCAGGTTCAAGATGGTGATACAAGAGGCTCTGAACCCGCCTCTTCGCACAGACACAGAATCTACAGTGACATATGTAACTATTTCCTCTGAAAAAACCCTGGAGAGCGGTAAGGAAACCTCTTGGAAGCAGGTGGGAAAGGCCAGGCCGAGACCCCAGCAATGAGCCCCACCCCCACCCCTGGCCAGGGGCGCACAGATGGCAGCCCAAAACCCGGAACTTCTCTCTGAGGAGCGGGGGACTTGCACTCCACGCAGGCCCCCGGGTTTTTAAAAAGTGCGTGTGAGGAGCCCTAAATCGTCTAGGTTTGAAAACCCACAGGGCTTTGCCTCCTATAGAAGCTTCGCCTCCCGCACAGGCTCAGTCCCTCAGGCGCCCCGCACAGGAGCCGCCTTGTAAAAGCACCCAGACTCCATGTGAAAAGGCTTATTTGTTAATTTAAAGTGTAGGCCTGAAGGGGCAAGAGATAACTCTCCAGGGACCGAAGCTGTGAGGATCCATTTTAGCACTCTCCCGCCGCCCTGCTACATAAAGCTGGTGGTTGCCGAGTTTCCTCCTCTTCCTCCTCCTCCGCCTCCACCCCAGGGGCCATCTTGACTTTCTCCCCACCCCCTTCCTCCACCTGCAGGACGCCAGCTTTGCCCTCTCCTGCTTCACTAAAGTCGTCAAGCCAAAATGAAGGACTTTTCTATCCAGGTATAGTAACAGAAACACTCTTTCTTTCTTCTCTCTTTTAATACACGTGTGCCACACACCTGTCATAGCCTAATCAGGATACTAGGTGTTGCAGATACAAGGCTGAGACAAAAAGAATTGTCCAGTCCAATGGGTATTCAGTAACTTAAACGCAAAAACCAAAAGCATAATTACGAAAAGGGACAAGTGCTAAAGAAAGGTATGAGGTACAGGTAAACGTCTATAAAATGTAAATAGTTACTATGTGTGGTTGGTGGCATTGCCTTATAATGGGACATTAGACAAACACTTGATCCAGGTTGATCCAAAATTCTAGAGATGGCCTTCCAAGACTCCCACTCCTGGCTGTTCAAGCACTAATGTAATTGTTGTTATGAAGGGTCTTTAAATATCTCATTAAAATCTTAAGCCCATGGATCTTAATACATACATATTCTCTGAATGGCCCGGACTGAGGCAGTTGTGCCCTTTAGAAGCAGAGAGTTTTTTCAGAGGAGATCAGAGAGATCAGAAGCACCAGAAGGATTTGACACACCATTGTTGGCTTTGAAGATGGAAGGGGACAAGTGAGAAATGCTGGCGGTTTCTAGAAGGTGAAAGCAACCCCAGGCCAAGACCCAGCAAACAGTGTCTTTGGTCTTAAAACCCCTGGGAACTGAATCCTGCTGACTGTCTGAATGAGCTGGAAAGTGAATTCTTCCACAGAGCCTCCAGATTAAAGCCCAGTCAGATGATGCCTTGATTTTAGCCTTATCAGACCCCAAGCAGGGAACTCCCTTAAACCAAGCTGGACTTCTGATCTATGGAAACTGTGTGATAATAAATCTGTTTTGTTTTAAGCCACTAAATTTATGATCATTTCTTATGTGACAATAGAAAAGTAATACAGTAGTGATTGGGGAAGGAAGTGGGTAACTAATTTAAAGAATTAACATGTTGGGATGTCTTAGGAATTGATTTACAGCAACAGCCCTCAATAAGATCCCCACAAAAAGTCTTGAAGCCTCTGCTTCATTCTTGGAAAATCACTACAAACCAAAGCTCATTGATTTTAGGATGACACAACTACAGGTTTCTTCCTTCGAGTGAGTTGACACCTACCTCCCTGTAGTTTTCAGCTCTGGATCTTTGATCTGAGCTAGAGGATACTGAAGGATATAATGCACAAAGAAGCTATGGGGCTGACATGACCTACTTCTAGCAAGAAATAAGTTTAATCTTATCTCTAAATGATGGCAGGATGATTATGAAACCAGCATTTGCTGAACTACTTTATGCAGGTCATGTGGCATAAAATAAGCCATTTAGTCCTTATAAGGTAAAAGTGTACATTTTACATATCAGGAAAGCAGATGTAACCCTGATAACGGTTAAGTAAGCCACCCAATATCAAACTGCTTATAAGCGGTAGAAAGAGAATGTAATGTTCCTTTGAGTTGCTTTTTGCTGCACTTGTCCTTCTAGAAAAGGTTAGAGTTTCCTGGTTGAGTAGTCTTCAGGGAACTAGATAAAGTGGTCCATTTAATCATTGATCAGAACTCTTATAAAGAGGGATCAATGTTTAAAAGGATTTTGTTATTTTTATTAGTAATTTCATCCAGTTAAAGTTTTTATTGTTATCTTAGAATGTTATGTATATTTTAGCAAAGGTTAGGTCATGTTATTGAACATTCCCCAATCATATGAGGTCAGCAATTCCAAAATAGACATCTGGGAGCCAGATGATTCACTTGATTTTTTTTTCAAGTGAAGAATATAATACTGCTTTTAATCTTTTATATTGTGTTAGTCCCCTAATTACTCTGTAAATTGCCCAAGCATCAGTAGTGCAAACCTGACTGAACCTTTTGATATTTGGGGGCCATACTTTTGTTGTGTTCATTATTCTTTATAATTATTACTTTTTTCCACATCGTTTAAGTTGTGTATCACACTTATCATGGAGGGCACACCTTGTTGTGTTGTCATTTTCATCTAACATTGGCACTGTTGGCTTGATTCATGTTTTCTGTTTTTTAATTCTATAGCTGTAATAGTTTTGTCACTTTTTAGCCAATTTTAAGAATTGTTATTTACCAAGGGATTGTGCATTTTTTAAAAGATTTTATTTATTTATTTATTTAACAGAGAGAGAGAGAGAGAGAGAGAGTGTGTGTGTGTGTGTGTACAAGCAGGGGGGACAGCAGAAGAAGAGGGAGAAGCAGGCTTTCTGCTGAGCAGGGAACCCAATGCCAGGCTCCATCTCAGGACCCTGGGATCATGACCTGAGCTGAAGGCAGTTGCTTAACCAACTGAGACACTCGGGCACCCCAAGGGATTGTGCATTTTGAAAAACTAATAATAACTTTTTATGGAGGGATTTTAGTCAAACTATTTAAGCAGGTATAAAATGCATATCATTTGCTTTGAAATATGTTCAGAAGATGTATGCATGTGACATGTTAATTTATTCAGTTACAGTGGAGCTAAAAGGAAAGGAAGCATCAGTTTTGTCAAAATTATAGGATCCTTCTCTTTCTTTTTTAAAAATAAAGCTTATGTGTATTTGGAGCTTCCAGTGATGGTTAAGTCTGTAATAAAAGTCAGAATCATACATTCATGCATTTAGTGTACTTTTGGAATGAAGTCTATTACATGCTTAAACATACATTTCTTTGTAAATGCTCCTCATTTCCATTTATTTAGCCAAGAGATAGAAAACTTTTAATTTTGGATGCTACCTTCAAGCTTTTGATTAATAGTGGCTCCCTGAATGCAAACCGGAGACTAAGTTCAAGATCAAGTCCCAATTCAGAGGTAAAGAATATCATAGTTCATTATCAGGAATTACACAAACACAGAAGGAGATGTTGGTACACATGGTGTGTAACCTTGACCTCATAAAAGTTCAGTTTTTAGAAGGAGGAAGTTACTTATGGATGTTGTGAAAAATCCTGGCTCATCTCATGTTCCAAGTGTCATAGGCTAAGTTGGAGAGGTCCCTGCCACATTAAAATCTTCACATTAGCAGCCAGTATGCTGAATGCTTTACATATACTGAGTCTTGTACCCTCAGTCACTCCACTAAACTGCAATCATTATTTCTCAATAAAATATTCCAAATCTTATCATTAGAAGATGTGAAAAATAAGTCGCTTTGGCTTAAAATGCACTTTTAGTGAGGGCATCATATATGCTATTACCTTATTTCAAAATAATACCAAACATTTCATAGAATGTTCTGTTCGGTATAGCCATAGAGGTCAAGTCCATGCATAGCTTTCTTCTGCCTGTTAATATCTGCATTACACTATTGTTGATCTTGAAGAATTAACTTAATCCTTTGCAGCTATATAGTTAATCTTCCACCCATGATTGCAGGGTCTTTCTTGTAAGACCTGTCACTTTGCTTTGGTTTATACTCAATGGTTTTTCGATGATAATCATCAAATATTGCTTATTAAGGGCCTCTTATTCTTGACATCTTTCTAAAATGAGCAGGGGAAACATACACAGTTCTTATCTTTTGGAACCACGGATGCTTTGGTTTATTTAATTTCCACTTGAAATTCTATAAAATTCTATTTTAAAACTTTCAAAATGTATTAAAATACAATGAAAGGCTTTGCAACTGACTATACCTACTACTGCCTAGCTTTTTTTTTTTTTTTTTTTTTTTTTTTGAGAGGATGAGAGGAAAAAGAGGGGCAGAGGGAGAGAGAGTCTTTTTTTTTTTTTTTTTAAGATTTTATTTATTTATTTGACAGAGATCACAAGTAGGCAGAAGAAGCAGGCAGAGAGAGAAAGAAGCAGGCTCCCTGCCGAGCAGAGAGCCCATTGTGGGGCTTGATCCCAGAACACTGGGATCGTGACCTGAGCTGAAGGCAGAGGCTTTAACCCACTGAGCCACCCAGGCACCCTGGAGAGAGAGAATCTTAAGAAGGTTCCACACCCAGCATGGAGCTTAATGTGCAGCTGGCTCTCACAACCCTGAGATCATGGTCTAAGCTGAAATCAAGAGTCAGAAGCTTAACTGACTGAGTCACCCAAGCACCCCGTGTTGCTTAGCATTTTAACTGTTCCTCAGACCTCTACTGAAAGATGCTTCTAAAGCTTTATCACAGTCCAGGTAAGAGTGATAACACTGGGTTTTCTAGCTTTTTAATTCAGTAATACTGACGGTGGATTTATTCCTATGCTATAATTCTTGTTAGCTAAAATAAAGACCAAGAGCAAGGTCTGCCTTAAACTTCTCTCATCTCCACATTCTATTGACTGTATGGCAGTTTTACCTCCAAAGAATGAGACTATCTGGACTCTAGATGGGAAACAGAAAACTTGTTCTTACTTTCTTCTTTATCCTATCAGTGAAGGAATAGGGGAAAATTCTAGTCTTTGGAACTTCTGTAAAGCTGAACAGGTCAGACTTTATTGGATTATGGGGTAAGATATCTGTTCTTGAAAAGTAAATGTGTGCAATCAGTTATAAGATAGGAAGCCTTGATAGCAAATGTTGGAAATGGGGAGGGGTTTTGGCAAAATCAAACATCTTAGTTCAGAATGTTCAGAAAATGAAATATGTTACTCCAAAGTAAAAAAAAAAAAAAAAAGTTGGTTTGAGTAAGTTTCCATTTTTATTTAATATATGGTAACTATTTCCAACATTATTTTAAACCTGTGTTTCTAGAGCAGATGGCACTATGGAAATATAGATAGAAATAAATAATGGAGAAAATCCACTTATTTGAAAGTTGATAAATATTCATAATGACCATGAGGAGAATCCATGCCCATCATCTCAATCAAAGGGAGCTTTGTAAATGTTGTTAGACAATTTTGGAATATATATTCCTTGGAGAAATCAAGAAATTCATTTTGGAAGGTAATTATGGTACCTACTACTACCATTGCTAATGATAGTAATACCAATACTGAGTAACTCTAGTGTGCCAAGAATTTTACAATTTTACAATTAACACCTCATCCTGTCATCCAAAAAATACGAGACAAATATTATTTTCTCTGTTTGACTCTTAGTTGAAGAAATTGAGTCATAGAGGCATCAAACAACCAGCCCAAAATCAAACAGCTAGTGATGTTAGAGCCAAGCTTCAGACACACTTTTATTCAAAAGTTGAAGCTCTAAGCCACTATTCTATAGACTCTCTTCATCTCCGTACTTTATTCCTCTGCCTCCAACAGAATCTTTAGGCAGAATTGTTTAAATATCTCAGAATGGGATCATATGGCACAAGGACTAATAACAAAATCAGACAGAGAAAAGAAAGTCTGTAAGTGGCAAGGAGAGGTTAAATATCTGGAAAATGTCAAGGCTGCTGGCAAGAAGATCAGTCTGAGATGAAATAAGAAGTGACTGCAAGCTTTCGATGGGGCCTTTTACATATGGGAATTTAGGTACAACATAACATGGACAGGAACATGTAGCATATGCATAGAACGGGCAGGAAATTATTGTGTTACAAAAGTATACATAGGTCTTGGCCATTAGTTGTGTGTGTGTGTGTGTGTGTGTGTTTTAGTGGATTACTTAGTAATTCTGGAGGAAAAAAAAAGTCCGAATAGGCAAGAGCCAACATGGAGAACATAAAGAACTATGAAAAATTCAGTTGAGATCAAAATTTGTTTCTAGAACATGGAAAAGAATGTGGAATCAGCCATAAAATGAGGAAGCTTCCAGGGGAAAAGTCAAGAAGTCTGTTTGATCTCTGAGTAGATCTTTTCAACCATGGCTAGCTGATGAGAAAACATTTAAGAAAAAAATTACCCACAATGTATGGCATGGTTTCAGAATGGAAAATAGACCTTATTCTGCTCATGAAGTTCTTTGTCTAGACTCTTCTTTCTAATCAACGTACTACCCTCTCAAGAAGAGTTTCTTAATCAAGCTTCTTAATTATCTGTTGTTTTGTAGGATTATTAGTCTGTTAACAGTGCTTTCTAGAAAAGCAAACTTGACTAGAAAAAACGTATACGTGTAATAATATAAAACATCTTTAAGTATTTATTGAAATGTTTCCATCTGTCTCATATTTGATAAATATATTTTAAACAAAACTTTTATTAGAAATGGTAATGTTTTACATATAGTACATATTTTACATGTAATAGTACATGTAATATTTTATGTACAGTATCCATGATTTTGCATTATACAAAATATATCTGACTCATTATTTGTGTTAGAAATCAAGACAAAGACTTAATGTCCAATAGGTTTCTTACAATAGTTTCAACTATTTTTAAGGAAAATGAAATCATTCTGAATCTGTTCTCTTCGCTTTCCAACACATTTATCTATGTGCTGTTTTTAATTGCTGTTTCTATTTGACTTTATAAAGTGTATTTGACTAGTTTATGGTCCTACACTCAAGATAAACCTATCTTTGAACTCTCTGAGAGAAGGTTTCTATTAATATAATTGTCAATAACCTAGCATAAATTTGAAAAGAAAATTTAGTGCTATAAGAGAGTGAGGAAGGAAGAGAGAGAGAGAGAGACAAACAAAATTATGTATTTTTTCTAAAATGCAATTGATTAATATAAGCAGTTTACTCGAGTGTTCCTCTCATTTAAAAAAATAAGTTTATAATAGACATTCTTGTTCATTTAAAAATTAAATTCAAAAGAAGAGGGAAATGAGCAATAACAATGTCACAAGGGAGAGAAAATGGAAAAGTCATTTATTAGGAAGATAATAACGCTTAAAACTTTTATGGTGCTTTACACCTGGGAATTTCAAAGCTCTTCATTAAATGTTAGCTCAAAGGACTTCACACATGTTTCATTTAGTCCTTTTCTTCTGGGACAATTATATGGAGGCATAAAATGCAATAGAAATCACCACTACAAGAGGCAAAAGCTCTGTGTGTATATTATATGCCAGGCCATAGTCCTCCAAAGAAGGATTTAATTGTGTGATACATATACCAGGTTGACTCTTCCCTGAAATTAGCCATGTGTTGATGATCACCCTAGTAAATACAAGGCTGAAGATGGGAAGAGACTCGATGAAGAAAAAAATCATAGCCAAGCACTAAAGGTAATGGATGGGTCCCTTGAGCATCACTTCCTACTGTGTATCAGCTAAGTATGTATGGGTGAGGTGGTTTAAAGGGGGCTTTTTGAATTCTTTCTCTGAATGCAGACACAAAAGAGGAGCTGGGGGAAAAAAGGAAAAAAAAAAAAAATGAAAGGAGCCGAGGGAGAAGTACTTCTTTTTGAGATCATTAACTCCAGTTCAGAGGCTAGAAGAAAGGATTTACATTTGGACTCTAAAGAGAATTAAAAAGTACATCCAATTTCCAACTCCTCCTGGGGTCATTTTGAGTGATGAAAACTGTGGAGTTTTATAATGCTGTTATGTGTTAAGGAACTCAAGTGCTCACTAAACTTTAAAAAACAAAACAAAACACACCAGGGTCCTACAGAGTAGAGCTTAGACCAGTGCCCAGTTTGCTTGTAGTACCTACTACAGTTCACTTAGGAAGTTGCCTTCCTTACTGATGAAGAAACCACAAGGCAAACAAATACCATGTGTTAACCAAAATAACCTAGGAACAGGTGTAGCATGCCCTACTGGTAATATTTCTGGTACAGCTTGTATAAGAAACTTAAACCTTGGGACTCCGGGGTGGTTCAGTTGGTTAAGCTTCTGCCTTTGGCTCAGGTCATGATCCCTGAGATGGAGTCCCACATTCAGCTCCTTGCTCAGCAGGGAAGCTGCTTCTCCCTCTGCCTCCCGCTCCCTGCTTGTGCGCTCGCTCGCTCTCTCTGACAAATAAATAAACAAAATCTTAAAAAAAAAAAAAAAAGAAGACACTTAAACCTTAAATGCTTCAACACCTAATTCTTGATGAAGACCACCATAAAAGAGAAGGAAATCCTGCCATTTTTAACAATGTGGATAGACATTGACTGAGGGCATTATGCTGAGTGGGCTAAGTCAGACAGAGAAAGGCAGACACTATATGATCTCACTTATATGTGGAATCTAAAGGAAAACAAAAAAAAGCAAAATATAAACCTAATCCCAGAAACAGCAAACAGATTGGTGGTTATTACCAAATGTTGGGGTTGGGAAAAATGAGTGAAACTGGTCAAAAGGTACAAACCTCTGGTAAAAAGATAAATATGTTCTGGAGATAGAATGTATAGCATAGTGACTATCATTCACAGTTTGTATTATACTTTTGAAAGTTGCTGAGTGAGTAGTTCTTAAAAGTTTTCATTACAAGAAAAAAGTTGTGTCTATGTGGTGATGGATGTTAACAAGACTTACTGTGGTAATCATTTTACATATATACATATATGAAATAATTATGTGGGCCTTAAATGAGTAGAATGTCAGTTATATTTTGACAGAACTGAGGGGAAAAAACATTTGAAACCTTAAAGTTGGCTGATTTTATAATCATTCTCCACTTAACTCCTCCCTGAAGCCACAACATCCTCTGTGCCCTTTATTCATTTATGTGTGGAGTCTCCCCTGAATTTAGAAGAGGGGCAGGGTCTTCTTCAGCATTGATAGTTGTATAGAGGCTTTTCTTTCTTTTTAAATCATTTGGCAGAATGTAATTATTTTATGCTTTAATGGTGGGAACCTTGTTTAAAGTCAGTAAAGTTTATTGTAATCACCTCAGGTTTCCCTACTTTATCCTTGTTCTTCCACAGTCCATTTTCAGCCCAGCCGCCAGTGTTTCCTTTCTAACGGATGTATCCTGACCCTCTGCTCCAAACCCATCAGCAGCTCATTATTTCATTCAGTGTCAAAGTCCAGATCTACAAAGTGTCTTTCAGGGGTCTATAAACCCTATTTGATCAGGACCCCAGATACTTTTCTAAGCTCCTCCTGTTCTATTCTATTCTATTCTCTCACTTTTCTGTAGTCATACTGACTTCGGTATTGTTCTTGAATGCTTAGGAATGGGCTGAATGCCTTGTGTCATTAGCTCCAGCTCCTCTTTTCCAGAAAGTTCTTTTTTCCAGATACTGGCTTGACTCACTCCCTCTCTCCTTTTTATCTTGGCTCAAGCATTTTGTTCTCAAAGGAGCTTACAGTTACCACCCTGTTGAATATTTGCAGTCTGTATTCCAGCACTCCTAATCCTCTTATTCTGCTCTGCTCTTTCTTTTTCCCCCATGGTATTTATCATCTTCTAACAGATAATTTACTTAATATTATGTTTATTTTATAATTTCTGCCTCTTCAGTACAATGTAAGGTCTTCCAAGGAGCAAAACCTGATACATCCTAAGCTCCTAGAGCAGTTCCAGGAACATAAACAAATACAACCACACTTGATAAATACTTGCTGAGTGAATAATTGAATGAGAAAATGCAGCAATGACTGTATCGGAGTTTAACTCCTACTCCATCCTTTAATCACAGAGGCCCCAGGAATGACCTCACTAGGTGGCTTTGGGATTGATCATCTGATGGTTTGAATATTCCAGGTTTCCATTTTTGCATGCCAGTAAGCATTGATAGGACACATTCCTTGTAAGTGGCTGAAGCCATTTGGATTTGTGAGAGATACTGTATTCTAGAATTCATTATTTCTGAGAGCCATTGAGTTTATGTGATGATGCTTGTCTGTCTACTTGTTGGCATTGATACTTAATTTATTTGTGCTTTCTTATGTGTAAGTTGTTATTTAACATAAAAATGGTAGGCTGAGGGAAGCCATTAGATAGCAAAGGCATAATTAATTAATTAATTTGAAAGACCTGCAAGACATAGTTCAGCTCATGATATACCTAATGAGTGTGTTGCTCACATAATTTTAATTAGGCTATAATTGTGCTTACTTTTCCTGTAAATCTACAAAATAAAAAGAAGTGTGTACCTAAGACTACCCACTGGGCATTCCTATTGGATACTTACTTGAAACCGTTGATATTATGTGATCAATAGATTTGTGGTGGAGGGGCATCTGGGAGACTCAGTCAGTTAAGCATCTGCCTTCTGCTTAGGTCATGATCTCAGTGTCTTGGGATTGAGCCTGCTTCTTCTTCTCCTCCCCGCTTGTGCTCTGTCATTATGCCTGTCTCTCCCTCTCAAATAGATGAATAAAACCTTTAAAAAAAATGGATTTTTTTTGGTATCACATCATTCTTAGGTCACCCCCACATACATACTTTTGGTATTTGGGCAGCTGTAATCTAGAAATCAGTAAAGTTCATGTTTTTCTGTGAACTGGAAAAACAGTAAGTCTTATATACATAAGCATATAAATTACTATTTTTCAAATATACCCATCCTTGCTGTTTTTCCATATACTGACACATACATATGCTATTGTGTTTAATAGAACAAAAATATTTTTTACATTGAAAAGTTGATTTCATAGTTATGACAAACTATGGGAAATTTTTTATATATACAAATTTATTGTGAAAATGTCATATTAAGTATCTTTTCGTTGTTCCTATTTCAGATAATACAGGAGCCATGGACCAAGGGATTAAAAATTATGCTGAGCAATATTTTTACTTTCACTAGTGATTGAAATACTTTACTTGGCTGTCTCATTGTTATTTACATCTGGGCATGTACAAAACCAGGCTCATGGTTTTTACTGAAGAATTGCCTATTTTATACCCAGGCTCTGTTAAAGATTTTATTTTTTTTAAAGACTTTATTTTTTTGAGACAGAGAAAGCTATAGAGAGCTGAGCAGAGAGCAAGATGTGGGGCGGGTGGGGCTCCATCCCCAGATCATGATCTGAGCTGAAGATACTCTTAACCAGCTGAGCCACCCAGTGTCCCTCTGTTAAAAATTCTAAAGGTAAAAACCAAATCTGATTAGCTCCTAATTGGCTCTTCTTCCCACTTTACTTAATTTGTCCTCAAATCCTGTGGATTTGAAACCTACTTCCATTCTCCCAGTCTTAGTTCAGCTTCATACCTCTTGTTTTTATAAGTTCCTCCTATCTGGAATTCCCACTTCATTCTCTGTTGATTCAGCTATCACATAATCATGGAAGTTATTTTTCCAAAGCTCAAATCTGAGAATGCTCTCCTGTATACATTGTACTCATTAGTGTGACTTAAAATATATTTTCAGAGCCCAATTTACCTTTCTCTCCTATTCAGTCAACATTACCTTTTCCTTTTCCATAGTCTGTCATTCCCACAGTGGTTTGTGATGTCTTATATCTGGGATTTTGCAGAAGCTTTTCGTTGTCTGGAAAGCCTACCTCTTATTCATCTCCAAAGGGTACTTCAAATAAGATGTCTTAAGTCTGCCTTATTCTGCTTGCAGTACATAGGGCTCTCCTTCCTTACTGTCCTCCCATTCTCTGAAATTCTCATATATCTTACATCTCACATTTCTTTACTAAAAACACATCATACATTGAAATTACAGTTGACCTTTGAATAACATGGGTTTGAACTATGCAGTTTTTTGGATGAATACAGTATAGTGCTATAAATATTTTTTCTCTTTTTTATGATTTTCTTAACATTTTCTGTAGCTGACTTTATTGCAAGAACACAGTATATGATACATATAACATGCAAAATATGTGTTAATAAAATGTGCTTCCAGTCAACAGTAGGCTATTAGTAGTTAAGTTTTGGGGGAGTCAAAAGTTATATGTGGATTTGTGACTGTGCATAGGGTCAGCTACCCAACCCCTGTATGATTTAATATTTATACACACACACCTGCATGTATGTTTATATACCTATATCTCTGTCTCTTTATCTAATCTGTATATAGTCAGTCTTCATTATTAACATATTTCATGTGTGTGATTTCATCTATATGCTAAAGTTTATTTTAATCCCCAAGTCAGTGCTCACTGGGCTTTCACGATCATTTACAGATATGCACAGATGGGTGAAAAATCTGAGTCACCCAATATGCACGTTCCCAGCTGAGGGAGAATGAGGTACTACTATCATTTCTTATTTCAGTTCTATATGAACTGTAAACATGTGTCCCTCTCAGAATATATTTAGTGCCTATTTTTCACATTTTTGTGATTTTTCTTGGCGATTTCCCTGTTTAAAATGGCCCTTGAGTGTAGGGCTGAAGTGCTATCTAGTAACACTAAGCACAGGAATGCTGTGTTGTGCTTCACAGAGAAAATGTAGGTGTTAGATAGGCTGTATTCAAGCACGAGTTATGGTGCCATTGTCCACGATTCAATTTCATTGAATAAATAATTTTTATTCAATGAAGTTTAATAATAAGGTGTATTTAAACAGAAACACATAAAACAAGGTTATAAATTGATCATTTGTTAAAAATGTTGTGGTCAGAGGCTCATTAGAACCTAACCCTGTATTAAACCCTAGGTTTAATATAGGTTCAGTGTTCACTTACTACTAGTGTTTGTGGTGACTTGATAAAACATCATTATGATGAATAACAAGAATCAAATGTATGCGGTTTGTATGTATCCTTTGAGAGCGGTTGAGCCTCACACTGTTTTATTTCTAGAGCCTAGTACAGTGCCTGATACATAGACGGTATTGGATAAATATTTGAGAATTAAATGAACAAAGGAAAATAGGACATGAAGACATTCTAGTTGCAAATGAGAAATACTGCCCTGCTTGGTATAAGCGGAAGTCGTATTTATTGGAAGATTGATTGGCATCTCAGAGGAGACAAAGGAGGGTCTTGAAATGAGGCAGGGAAAACTACAGGAAAAAAATGGAGGAGAGGCAGTCCAAGGCTAGCCAAAAGTGTCCCAGAAGCAGTCTAGTGAGGGCACTGTGTTACCACCACCTTTGAATATGGAGCTATAGTTTGCCATTTCCATCAACAGAATTTAGTGGCACCACTTATATCTTGCCTTTCCCCCAGAAATGGGATTTGCTACAGCCTCTGTTGCTTTCTTTCTTTATATTGAGATTTAAACTACAAATTGAATATGATTGAGTGCTGAGCCTGGTCACATGCCCATATCCCAACTGGCCTTTTTTATTTCCATAGTAGGAAGATCCTTGCCTTCCACTAGAACTCATTCAGGAATTTCAGAATCATTAAGAAGATATGGAGTGTTTCATACTAGTCAGTGAACAGAATAATCAGGGGCAACTGGGTAGCTCACTCCTTAAACATTTGCCTTCAGCTCAGGTCATGATCCCAGGGTTTTGGAATCGAGCCCGTTATTGGGCTCCCTGCTCAGCGGGAAGCCTGCTTCTGCCTCTCCCACTCCCCCTACTTCTGTTGCCTCTCTCGCTGTCTCTCTGTCAGTTAAAAAAAAAAAAAAAAAAATCGTTGTATAACACAGAACGTTTCTATTTAAATATCGTATTAGGTTTTGTTTTGTTTTTCCAAATAATACTAAACAACAAACTCTAGCACTCCAGCATATAGTGGTTTATAAGAGTAAGCATTTATTTCTCACTCACAGTTCTGTGGATCAGCTGGGATTCTGCAGGAGTTGGATGGGGTGGGGATTGAGTTCAGATCTGGTCAACCTGTCTCTCATTCTGGTGCCAGTCAGTACCCGGCGGCGGAATCTCAGAATTGATGGCCCAAGTGCAAAGGGCCTATGTGAATGCTACAAGTACGCTGGAAGCCTTAGCAGCCTGCAAAGCCAACATTAGTAGGAAGCAGGACATATTCTTTGCCTACTCTGGTGGATGTTCTGAAAATTCACATGGCAAAGGTGTTGAATGTTTAATTCTGTTTTAGGGAGGAAATTAATTGGAAAAGCTACGCCAGTCTGCTACTGTAGTAAGTTTAAAATTCTGTCTAAAACAATTGAACATTGTTGTTATTATTGATATTATTGATACTATTTTGGCTTATAACATTATTATATTAACATCTACTTTCCCAAATCACTTCCTTTTCCATCCTAATAATGACACGTTTTTAATGACTTTCCTGTTTTCTAGTGTCCCCTCCCTGCTAAAAGTCAAATCCAATATTAAGGACAAGGAGATTGTGTACTTTGTAATTTGTAATGGCCTAATTCTGAATGCTTTTTCTAAAGGGTACAGGAGTGATAAAAAGAACTTAGCCATACAGGCTCCAAGTAGGAGTTGCAACCAAGGCTGCACATTTGAATCATCTGGGAGAGATTTTTTTTTAAATGCTAATACTATAGTAGTCTGCCCCATACCAATTCTGTCAGACTCTTTGAGGTGAATTTCAGGCATTTTAACAAAATCCTTAAGGATTTGTATGTACATTAAAGATTGAGAAGACCTGCTCTAAAGTCAAATGGCTTATGACTGATTTGACCACTTCTGTGGGCCACACACAATGTTCCTTAACATTTCTAAGCTATTTCATCATTTAAAAAATGAAGATAATCATAACACATAACTTACTTGTTCAGTGATTATCAAATGCAGTAATGATTGTAAATCACAGTGGGAGATACATAAGTACTCAGTAGATGATATGTCTTACTAGTACTATTATCTCAAGTTTGACATTGTCTATGACCTTGGCAAATTTGTGCTTCCCCCAGGGGAATTTTCTCTTGTAAAATGATGAATGAGTAATTCTCTCATTTTCTTTTCAACTATAACATTCAAAGATTTTCTGGTGTCAACTTCAAAATTATTATTTCATCATTACAGAAATAGGTTATCTCTTTGTATGCATACACTATCATAATTTCAAACCGTAAAGGAAATAAATATGTGACATCTCTTTCATTTGAGATATCCTTTGTGGTTATTTTGGTTTGTTTTGGAATATTTATTTATGGATCTGCAGTGTTTAAATGTGGTTTGACAGAATGTCAAAGAAAAAGGAGCAGCTTCTGTAGTTGGGGCATGTTAGTACGGGTTGTCTAGAGAAAATCAGTAAGGTGTGTGTGTGTTTGTACACACACACACACCTACCCACATACATGTATGCACACACACATACACACATGTGTATATACACATGTACACACGTGTATATACATATGTATATATACACACATGTATATAAACAAATGTATATACACACATGTATATACACACATGTATATATACACACATGTATATATAAAGAGAGAAAGGATATTTATGATAAGGATATAAAAATTTAAGGGTATAGAAATTGGCTCATGCAGTTATGGAAGCTGAGAAGTTCCACAATCTGCAGTCAGCAAGCAAGGAGAGCCAGTTATGTAAGGTCTAGTGCTAGTCCCGAGTTCAGAGACTGGAAGAGATCAGTGTCCCAGCTATGTAGTAGTAAGGCAGAGAAAAGGAATTCTTCCTGACCCTACCTTTTTGTTCTGTTCAAGCCTTGAACAGGTTAGAGACCACTCACAGTGTGGAGGACAATCTGCTTTACTCAGCTTACTGATTCAAATATTAATCTCATCAGGAACATCCTCCACAGAAACACCCAGAATAATGATGAACCAAATACTTGTGGCCAGTGAAGTTGATACAGTAAAACTAGCCATCATACTATGTGACATCAGTAAATCAAACTTACTTCCTCTAAGTTTCTCAAGCTTCGAAAACCTGTAGAGAACAATGGAACACCTGGGTGGCTTAGCCGGTTAAAGGGTTAAAAGTCTGCCTTTGACTCAGGTCATATCTCCCCGTCCTGGGATCAAGCTCTGGGATCAAGCCCTGCATCAGGCCTCCCTTTCCCTCCCCCTCTACCACTACCTCTGCCCCTGTTTGTGCACTTTCTCTCTCTCTGTTAAATAAATAAATAAAATCTTTTAAAAAAAACCTGTAGAATAACATTGCTAATTTCAAGACCTATATGTTGTCTTATGTTGCATTTTTTTTTTTTTTACTTATTATCCATTTTTGAACAAATTGCTTATTGAAAATTTTTGTCCAATAAGGTAGTTGTTAGGCATTCTATTTTCATGATGTAGTATGGTTTCCATTTTAGGTTTGTCATTCTCCATTACATCAACATGGAACAGAATTACTAACATTAATTAGTAATACATTTTTTATATAGTTATTATCTTAGTATCTGTTATTGTGCCTACCATATTATGCATACATGTTAGGAATACCATGTTATAAAAAATCAAATATACATATTACATCTAGAATGCAGTCTTCCTGATGGCAGGGACCTTATCTCTCTAATCCCCCAACCTTGTACCAATGGGTCTTGTGAATAGTAGGCATTTATTGTTCCTTAAATGAACTGGTGCTCTTTTTAATTTTTCCAAAACTCTATGACTGAGAAGCCATCTTAATCCTCATTTCATCAGTAATGCTGTATAACACAGTATCTCAGTGGCATAAAATACGTGTTTTTCATGAGCTTGCAAGTCAGCTGGGGCAGTTCATCTAGGTTAGATGGGGTAGGGACAGTTCTACTCTTCACCTGTTGATCATGGAACTCAGGATCAAAGAGAAGTAGCTGCCTAGGATGAGATTTTTCTCTTGTGTGGTCACAGAATGCAAGAGAGTAAGGAGAAACACACAGGGCATCTTCAGACTGACATTCAGAAGTGGCACATTGACCTCTACCTACATGTCTTTGGCTAGAACAAGTTACATGGCGAAGCTCAAAGTCAAGGGCAGGAGTGATACCCTGCATCCACAACTGGGCCACAACAGTACTGTGAATACAGGGGGAATTGGAGGGAGAATTAGAACCAGTGATTTAATCTAAGAAACTGAGGCTAAGAAAGGTCATTTGATTTGTCCAAAGTCATAGAGTTTAGTAGGCCCCAGAGTCAAGATTTGACTCCGAATTGCTGGCTCCAATGTTTTAAAACACTTCACTGTGCTTTGATCAAGAAGTTGTAGTGAATCCATTCTTGGTAACTTAGTAAATATCATACATTCTCTCTCTCTCTCTCTTGCATTGGGCTTAGTACAAAAAATAACTAAATTAAAATACAATGCATTTATCACCTTGTTGAGTATGGGGATCGTACAGCTGCAAAGGATTTAATTAAACGTTGATGATTTAATAGGCAGCTTCCATCTATTGTTTACTCTGGAGGGTGAGATTCAATTTAAAATTGGGCTCCAAATTTCATTTTGGAACAGCATCCTTGTCATCGGCAGGCAGAAAATGTCCCAAAGGAAGCAGACATGTCCCTGAATAGAGAGCACTGAATCAGACAGCCAGGAGCAGCTCAGAAGTTAAAACACAAAGATTTTATGTAGTTTCGTTTTATTAAGGGCTAGGTATTCAGTTGTAGATACATAATTGCATATTTTTTACACATTTGTCCCATGCCAGTTGTTCTCTCTCTCTCTCTCCACACATACACACACACACACTTCTCATGTATATATACATTTCTTCAACAGGACAAAGTTTGTATTCATAAAATGACTTCATTTCTACTTGATGCAGTCAAACATTGGTTAATAAATACTTCAAAACTAAAATCTTCTGTGATGTTTTTGTCTGATAATGACAAGGAAAGACTGGACCATTATTTAGGGTTAAAATCTCAGAATAGCATGAGGTTAGAACCTTGAGTTGATGTGAGACATATTCTTGCCTTTGAAGATGCTGTTAGTATTTCACTTAGCATTACCTATACTTTATGGAAGATGACCTCTGATTCATTGTCTACCTGATACTGGTACACATTCATGAAATTGTTTTTCCAGATCCCTGGTCTGTCTGAAACTGGAGACCATTAACAACTCCTAGTAGATGATTCTGGACCTCCTTCCTCACAGTGAGTGTCCTTAAGTTATAGAAGGTTTGAGTATTGGGATATCAATTTATCAACATATGCTTCTTCTCAGAAAGCAAAAATCTCATTAAATATAGGAAATTTTTTGCAGCAGTGTTTCGTTTGTAGATGTATGTTTAAAGACACAGCTATGTTTTTAGGTATATGGGTAGAGTATTACCACTACTTTAAAATTAGGGTTTTATTTTCTCTATAATTAAGTTTTAGCAAGTACTTTTTAAATGGATTCTCATTATTTGAGAGAGAAATAGCAGAGAGAGAGTGCGTGTGTGACTATGCACCCAAGGGATGTGTGTTAGGTTGGTGGGTCAGAGGGAGAAGCAGACTCCCTGCTGAGCAGGGAGCTGGGAGCTGGAGCAGCAGGAGCAGGGCTCATCTCAGGACCCTGGGGTCATCACCTAAGGCAAACGCTTTAACCACCTGAGCCACCCAGGTGCCCCTAGTTTTGGCCAGTATTAATAAGGAAAAGGTTGGGGCGCTTGGGTGGCTCAGTGGGTTAAGCCGCTGCCTTCGGCTCAGGTCATGATCTCAGGGTCCTGGGTTCGAGTCCCGCATCAGGCTCTCTGCTCAGCGGGGAGCCTGCTTCCCTCTATCTCTCTCTCTCTGCCTGCCTCTCCATCTACTTTTGATCTCTCTCTGTCAAATAAATAAATAAAATCTTTAAAAAAAAAAGAAATAAGGAAAAGGTTGATTTTCTACAATCCTGAAACATAGTTGTTCCCTGGCAGTACCAGGGAAATGTAATACTATATTAAATGCAAAAGATAGAGACACTATCTTTTAAAAATAATCCAACCAGATTGTGATTCCAACGTGTGTTCATCTCTGAAGGCTGTATGACCACTCATCACGACCATGATTTACCCCTGCTGGCTGACCTCTGTCATAATGAAAACTGTTCTGTGGGCTAGACCATTGCTGGCAATGCTGAAAATCATGTTTGAGTCTTTCTATTAAGATTTCAAATCTCTAAATTTGCATCCTTAGAGTGTACACTTTTAAATCTCTCCAAGTAGAAAGTCTCTGAGAATGTAAAATCAGAGAATCAGGAAGAGCTCTATGATGTTGTCATTACTGAACTAGGTTTAAATTGGCATGGCACTGCTCTTAAACTTCTATAGTTGTTTCAAGTGTTGGGGAGGACAATTTGAGTTTGACACACAAGCCTCAAGGCCTCCTGTTGTGACCACATCTCAAAATAACCGACGCAGTTTTTCCAAGCAGCCAGTTTCGCTTCCTCTTAAAAACTAAAAAAGACTTCTACTCTCGCAAAAGGAATACTAATCAAACCAATAGCTTGTAAAAATGTCCAGAAAGAGCATATAAATAGGAATGCAGAATGATCAGTGAGGCCAGATAATCCTGAATTCAGTACTTGATTCTGCCACTTGCAAGTGGTGGGCCCTTGGGCATTGTCGGTGTTTAGTTCTTCTTCTATTAAATACATTGCAAATTCTGTAAGTTCACATTTATTGCACACTTTCTGTACTGGACTGTGTGCAGAGTAAATTGTAGGCATTTTGTTATTTATTTTGTGCAGTAATCCTAACGGGTAGGCATTACTACTTTCCTCACTGTTTATATGAAGAAACTGACTATGGAAGTTAAATAAGATAGGATATAGCAGGGCAGTAAAATATGACAGTGCCCAGTATAATTGGTTCATCATAGCTCAATACGTACTAATTTCAGAGACTGAATTCTGTTTTTCTACTCCTTAAAATTCTTCCTAATCCCATATTGATGTCACTCAGTCTGGATCTTGTAAAACTATTAATTCTTCCGTAGTTAACTCACTTGTGCTCGTGGACTTTACTATTCCAGCTACTTTCAATTCTAAAGTATCAATTAAAAATTGCAACACTAGTCACCCTGCACATTCAAATATTTATTGATCACCTAGGTGTATACTAAGCAAGGAAAGCTGTGAGTTGTCCAAAAGTCAGTAGAGATCTTTGCATTCATAGAAATTAATTCTGGCAGGGGGGTTCCTGGATGGCTCAGTTGGTTGGGCGACTGCCTTTAGCTCAGGTCATGATCCTGGAGTCCTGGGATCAAGTCCCATCGGGCTCCCAGCTCGGCAGGGAGTCTGCTTCTCCCTCTTAGAAGGTTAGAACCTTCTTCCATCTCGTGTTTTCTCTCTCTCTCTCAAATAAGTAAATGAAATCTTAAAAAAATTAATTCTAGCAGGGAAAATAAAAAATAAAGAGAAGTGGGTAATGAGTAAAACAAGCAAGACCAAGTGAAGTAATGGGGAGAATGCTCCCGTATATAGGTAGTCAGGGGAGGCCTCTCTTCCACGGTGTATTAATTTTGTAGAGTTGCATAAAAACACAAATGAGTGACATAGAGTCACAGATGAGAATTTGTTTTCTCATGGTTCTGGAGGCTGGAAGTCCAAGATCAAGGTGTCAGAGGGTTAGTTTCTTTTCAGGATTGTGAGGGGAAACCTATTCCATGCCTCTCACCTAGCTTCTGGTAGCCTCAGGCATTCCTTGGCTTATTGTTCCTGTATCTTCATATTGTCTTCCCTCTAAGCATATCTCTGGTTCAAATTTCCCATTTTTAAAAAAGATTTTATTTATTTATTTTACAGAGATCACAAGTAGTCAGAGAGGCAGGCAGAGAGAGAGAGAGGGAGAAGCAGGCTCCCTGCTGAGCAGAAAGCCTGATGCAGGGCTTGATCCCAGGACCCTGAGATCATGACCTGAGCCAAAGGCAGAGGCTTAACCACTGAGCCACCCAGGTGCCCCTCAAATTTCCCATTTTTTATAAAGACTCAGTCATAGGACCCGCCCTAATAACCTGATCTTAACATGACCGTCCCTCCAGAAAGATCCAGTTTTCGAGTAGGGTCACATTCATAGCTACTGGAGGTTAGAACATCAACATACTTCAGGGAAGTGGGGAGACACAATCTGACCCATAATAGGGTGATATTTAGAGTATGTGCTAAGAGCTAAATACCTGAACAGTGAGTGGGGAACATGCCAGGTAGAGGAATCATAAGAAGAAAATTACAAATATTCACCAAAAATAGGTAGTAAAATGTTCCCAGACCACTAATAATAACCCAAACTAGAAATTTTCCAGATGGCCATCAACAGTAGAATGAATAGACTGTGATTTAGTCACATAGAAAACTACAGCTCATGGACCAAGTAAAACCCACTGCCTGTTTTTGTAGATAAAGTTTTATTGGAACACAGCTACTACATCCATTCATTCACACATTGACTATGGTTGTTTTGACTCCACAATGGCAGAGTTAAATAGCTGTGAAGAGACCATGTGGCCCACAAATCTGAAAATATTTGCTGTCTCGTGTGTATGTGCGTGTATGTGTATTGCTGGTTCCTGCTATACAGCAATGAAAACTGACCATTTACAGAATCACACAATAATATAAATGAACCCTGGAAACATAATCTTTTACAAAAAAAAACCAAACACGGAAGACTAGATAATATATGATCCCTTTTATATAAAATAAGTAAAATAATTGGTATTGGTATAATGACTGGAAAGGAGGTATTGATAAGGGGGTGAGGGGAGGGACTAGTTCTGGGATGCCAGTAAGGAATTCTGTTTCTTTTTCCAGGTGCTGGCTACCGTGGGGAGGAGGGGTTCGGTTTCAGTTTGTAAAAATCGTGTAGATTGACCATGGATACTCCATTTTCTTTCTATATATATAGTAAAAAGTATTAAAAAATGAATCCATGTTAAAATAAAGATTGAAAACTTTGCATATTCCTAAAACTAAGAAGAGTCAGGCTGCCCAGGTTATTTGAAACTTCAGCTATATTAAATTGAGACACTAATTCGTGACTGTTTTATTCTACCCAGGGCTGAATTAAAGGACTTTCTGCAGTGATCCATGTGCTCTCTTCTATGCTATCCACTTCAATAGCCAGTAGCCATGTGTGTCTGTTAAACAACTGAAATATCATTAAAGTGACTGAGCTAATAAAGGTTTTATTTTAATTAGTTAATTCTTTAATTAGTTTAATTTCACTTAGTTTATATTCAGTTGGTTTAATTTTGCTGCATGTGGATGGTGAGTATTGTGTGGGAGGGCACAGTGTCTCTACCATATGATGCAACTCTGTCACCATTGTTCTTCCTCTCCACCCTGATCTGTCCCATGTCCCTACTTGGGCCCATGCTGTGTAGCATCTAGAAAAATAAAAATCTCCATTTCCATCCCAGTCAGAATATGTGTTCATCTAATGTTTGAATCTAAAATTGCTTTTCTTATTTGGACAAGTTTTTATTTTGGTAGGGAATAAACTGAATGGCTGGTAAAGAGTGTAGATTTAATGGCTCTGTAGGTTTATTAGTTGACACACTTGACTTTGAGATTGTCTTGCCTATTATGACTTTATGAAGCTTTTTAATAGGATGTTGTTTTAATGTTGTGTGCCTGAAAAGATATAGGAAATAGAAAAAAAATTACTTTCCAAATCAGTTGTGCCCCCAATCGCTGTAGTGTTAATTTGAGGAATCTTCTCTCTGGTACTAAGAAAATAATAGGCAGTGTATATTGAAAATAAAGTTGTGGTGCTCAGAAAGGCAAAAGCAATTGAAAATTCTAAGCTTTAAGTGGCTAATGTACCTCAAGCCCACCTTTCAGGGACATATTTTAAGTATTTTAATGACGTTTTTAGGTGTTTCGTATTTTCAGGACAAATGCAGTAATCGTAAAAACAGTGCATTCAAACATTTTTAATACAGATAAAACACATTTATAAAAGCAAGGAAACAGCTATTCAGCATTGGAAAAGCTGTGATAATCATGTTATTGTGAGGGTTTACTGCTTTGAAGTTGTCATTAGAAAGATACACTAATTTGGTAGTTTTTAATAAATGTATAAACTTTAGAGTAATCTAATAAATTATCATTTGCCTGGAATCCAAACAAACAATACTCAAATCACCTGTGGAACTCTGTCTTTTGTTTGTCAAATTAAAAACAAAATGAGAAGGAAAAAAAAAAGCTAACAATCACCATGAATGTGTTGAAATAATGAACTCTTTGCAATATTATGGTGCTTTATAAACTTGTGAAACGTACAGTGAAATGTAGCGATAGATTTGGCAGTTTTTTTCTGGTACTCTACATTATTTAAATGTCTATAAGGAAGAAAGATTAAAATGTTACTCTGTAAAGTTTCAGTTATAGATGTTTTTTATTGTGTTTCAGTTTTTTAAAATCAGCCATTTATTTTTGCAGTGCTCATCATACCTAAGAACTGTGTGTTTTGTTGAATTAATAGCCATCTCTTGAGCATATGCCACAAAAGGAATGTGGTGGGGGTGTGTATGCGTTCACTTAGAAATCCCATGTGTGTATCTCTGGTTTTATGTGCATGGTGAATACTCTTTGCATTTTTATGTATGGTGGGAGAAAATGATGAATGGTTTGTCTCCAGAAATTCTGATAATGCTTATCTGTAGATAGAGAAGGGCTTCCCAGATGAAAGGAAGCATTTTCTAGTATCAGCTTCTAATTCTCCGTCTGCATCTTCAAGCAAACACACTTAGGTGAAGAGATTAGATGCAGTTGGACCCCATTATATAATCCATTAGTGATGAGAAATGAGTTAGTGGTATACTTCATTTTTGCTTTTGTGACCAATCAACTATTATAAACTGTTAGAAGAACAATGATGAATTTCTTAGAGCAAATGTACTTGTCAAATATGTATCAGAGTCCAGGGATGATAAGAAGGTAGATGCATTGGTAAGCCAATTACACCACTGATTTTTTTTTTTAATACATAGATTCCTATATTATTCTAGTGCCATCAAAGAACATACATGGTAATTCTATATAACGTGGTGATCCCTAGGTTACTCCCTTTAATTGGAAGTATCAGAATAAAATGGCAATGGTCACACATTTGTTGTATAAGCCAGTGCTGCTTCTTATTTTAGCAATCTGTTTCATTCTCTATAAGCTAGTCAGAAGCAGGGATGTTTATCAGAACTATTCCTTTCAGAGAGCAGAATTCCAAGCTTTCCTCTCTGATAGTGTCTACACTTGGACTACTTCATACATTCCTTCCCCCTGGAATGGATTGCCATCCTCCCCTCACTTCAGATTTTATCCACATCTGTATTTGAAGTGAATCCGACTGAAGGTGGTCCTTTGCCTTTTTTATCTCATTTCATACATTTGGGACACATAATCTGTTTTGTGAATTATATTAGGTCAAATTATTCTAGAAACATAAGATTTCTCTTGCATCCTAAATCATGAAGTCTATTGAGATTTGAATATTAAAAGTGAATTTTATCTGATACACATATAAGCTTTTTTTGTTGTTTTGTTTTGCTAAACTCTATTTTATTTTTGCTCAAGAAGCTAAGTATGATCACTCAGTATTTATTTGCCTCTTTTCATAGCACCTGTATAGTGCTCGGATCATAGTAGCAATAAGTAAAAGTTCACAGTTAGTAATATTTCCATAGAGGGAAATTTAAGTAGAATAATAGCAGAAAACTGTCTCCAGGCTTCATCTGTGAGAAGCCACTGAAGCTAGCTTGACCCAGTGGAGAAATCTATGGCAAATTTGAAGTATTTGCACTGTGCAGAATAGCCTTCGTCCCTCTTCTGCTGAATGCAGTGGTGAATTATTTACATAACCATCATATAATAACTTATTGACTTCAAGATTGTAAAGTACCCTATTAATGTTTTAAGCATTTCCCTTTATTTTAACAAGTAAATTATTTAGGCAATGTTAAAATGTTTTATGCTTTGACTAATGAGTAGAGAAAGTGTATATCATATCTTATTTTAATTGGCTGTTTACCTTATCCTGTGAAAAATCATACATTTATTATTTCAGACATAATTAACTATGCATATACTTGCTGATAGATCTGTATGCCACTTTCACACGCAATTTAGTCATTAAGACACATAGCTGTGCAGATAATTGTTACTTAGAAAGTGTCACTCTTTCTTCAACAAGGAGCTACATTTCCACCTAGAGGCAAAGCCAGATTTACACATCTCTTTCTTCCCTGTCTTCCTCTTGGTGCTATCTAAACAAGCCATGTTACCAGTTTCTTTACACCTTATACTCCCAGTCAACAGATACTGCAGGCATAAAATAGACCACCACAACCACAAATTCTTAGCAATGAACAAGTACCTCCCCAGTCAGGCTTTCTCTTTCAGAGTAGTATGGACTCTCCAGGACTGGATTGACTCCAAAGCAATATCCCCATGCAGCGTCCTTATAATTTATCAGTCTAATCCATACTATCACCTGAAGGAATGCCCTTTGACAAAATGGACCTTGACTGTCTCAGAAGTTAGGACTGTTTCTCAGTTCTTTTAGTAGAGTATAAAATGAAAGGACACTCAGAACTTCCTTCAATATCTGTGTAGCATGTGAAGGTTTTATTTAGTTTATATATTCCTCACAAACCCATGAAATAGGCAGAAAATTTCTGTTTTCTGCAACACTCAGGCCAAACCAGGTGTTCTAAAACCAGAAAATGAATCGATTTCACCATTAAAGAGCTCTGGAGAAAAGGATTCTGCAATCTTTTGAAGATACCTAATGAAAGTCAGAGGTTTTTTTCCCCTGGGGATCCTCAGACTAGTTTCCTAAAATCGGAAGTGAATTAGAATAAGGATAATTTATATATATTCTTTTTTCGTAGATGAATAGTGCCTCTCTCTTGCCATAAAATACGTAATACTCCATTAAGTTACTGTAGTTAAATTTCAAATGCCCAGAGTAAGCAACATAAATATAAGATGGCTGGGTATAATATAATAGAGTGCTGGCATTTAAGTAAACTAGCGAAAACAAGCCTCATCAAAAACTTTTTATAGTTAAATTTCTTTTTTTAAGATAACCATTCATACACTTAATTTATTTTTTAATCAATTAACATATAGGTTATTAATTTCAGAGTTAAAGTTCAGTGATTCATCAATTTTAAATAATACCTAGTGCTCATTATATCATGTACCCTTAATGCCCGTAACCCTATTACTGTCAAGTTAAAAAAAAAAAATTGTACAGTTGTACTCTTTGTTATTTATCCAAATAAATTGAAAATTTATGTTTAAGTAAATTCTGCCCTCAGATATTTATAGAAGCTTTCCTTATAATTGCCAGAATTTGGAAGCAGCCAAGAGTCCTTTTAGTATGTGAATGGATAAATAAAATATTGTACATCTAGACAATGGAATATTCAGACCTAAAAAAATGAGCTGTAAGGCATAAAAGGCCATGAAGGAGTCCTCAATGCGTATTTGTGAGTGAAAGAAGCCAATATGAAAAGGCCAGATACTGTAGGTTTCTAAGTGTATGACATTCTAGATAAGGTAAAGCTATGTAGAAAAGAGCCAGATGATCAACCTACTGAGCCACCCAGGCACCCCTGTTTTCTTCTTTATTTTAATTTTGTTTTATTTCCCTGTATTTTTTTTTAAGATTTTATTTATTTATTTGTCAGACTGCCCAAGCAGGGGGAGTGGCCGGCAGAGGGAGAAACAGGCTCCCTGCTGAGCAAGGAGCCTGGCTGGATCCTAGGACCCCTGGATCATCACCTGAGCTTAAGGGAGACCTTTAACCAACTGAGTCACACAGATGTCCCTTACTGTTTTTCTTCTTACTGAATTCTTTACTTCTCAGTCCTTTTAAGAATGAAAAAATTTAAATCCAGAAGTAGTTCTCTGAACATAATTTTGACTGCTGCCCCTATATTTTGACTGCTGCCCCTATAATTATTGGTATAAATATTACTGTTTTTAATGATAATATTATTTAAATTTGGAACCATTTTTGTATCCTCAGTCACTTGCAGAAAGTTTATAACTTTGAAATTTTTGAAAAAATGTTTGATGAATGAAGAAATTTCCAGTTTAGTTACTGTATATTCATATATAGACTTCCCATAGATGTTTCAAATAAAGATAAATAAAGCAATAAGATAAATAAAGGGATAAATCTGATGCAAATGGGGAAGAGGACATTTTTTTTTGCTTTTTAAACTACAAAAATATTTTAAAACAGATAAATAATTTAATATCCATTAATTCCCTTCATTTATGAAATCATACTATACAATACTTCTTGATGAAGTATTTACCATATAACAAGAATATAAATCAACAAGAACCAATTTACTTTTATAATATTTTATACTATCTTATGTTGAAACTACGAGGTAAATAGAGACTTTCTCTAAATAACCTCCTATTATACCTTGCAAGAAATTCTATTTTTAATAATCTGAAATTTGTGTATTTTAAATGTTTCTGAACCATAAAATACATGAATCTGGAAGTGTTAATTTTTGCAGGTTAACAGTAAGAAAATTGATGGGACTTTTACCAGTGAGTACCTGGGGAGCAAAAACAAGCAAAGAAAGAGACAAAGTAGGGGTCAGGGGGTGGGGAGAAGAGCTAACAGAAACTCACATGAAGAGAGCTGATCTTTAATGGTCACATTTTATGGACCCTGAAATTCTAATGTGAGGACATCTGTTTAACAGCTAATGAATCAAACAGATGATTCCCAGAGGGCTCTAAAAGCTCAAAGTTTGCCTTTCAATTTGTGTTAAATTATTTTGAGTAGATTTGTTACCTAAACATAAGCACCTGTAAGAAGGCATGACTGCTTGTATTTTGGGGGGGATGTTTTTGCTCTCATGACCCCATGACCAAATTCTGTCTTCACCCCAAAGCCGGCTGGATACTGGGACAAGAAAGAAAGCAGAATAGTTGTTACAATAATAATTTACAATATTGTTGCAATAATAATTTCTAAGGGCTTTCTTCCATGTATTGGTCCGCGAACATTTTCTATAAAGGGCTAAATGAAAGTTATTGTCAGTTTTATAGGTCAGATGGTCTCTACTACAGCTACTTAACCTTGTCTCCTACTATGACAGCAGCCACAGGCAATATGACAATATGTAAACACGTAATAGTAGCTATGTTCCAATTAAAAAATTTATTTAAAAAACTCTAGGCAAAAGGCTGGATGTGACCTATTGGTTCCCTAGTTTTAATACTGAAGATATTCAAGTGTGTAAAAGCATTCTTTCTAAGATGTTTCAAGCAATTTATATATCCCATCAATGCTTATTTGGTCATTTTTGTTACCAGTTATTTCCACAAAAAATTTGCATAATTATGTCTGTCTTAGCAAATTTCACACGTTTTTAAGGGGTAAATGTGTGTACCTTTGCAACCTGTAACTATATTGGAAGCTCTGGATTGTTTTAAACTTCCCCCACTGTCATTATTGTGTCATTATCTTAGCTTCTTTATCCCTGTAAACAAAGATTGTAGTTCCTTCCCACTGTAAATAAATTTTAGTACAAGCACTAAACTCAGAGTGCCTGGGTTTAAATACAGACTCTGTCACTTATAAACTGTGAATTTAGGCAAGATGCTTATCTCTCCATGCCTCAGCTTTTTTAAGTGAAAACTGGTAATCATGATAATATGCTTCACAGTGCTGTCACAGACTTGACAGTGATAATACCTAAAGTTCTTGGAACAGTACTGGGCACATAGTAAGTGCTTGATATATAGTAGATACTACTTTTCATATTAATTAAAACATTTAATTTATATAGTGCAGAGCAAATATTGTACAGGTAAGTTAGTTTCTTTCCCCAGTTAAGAAAATCCATAGCAGGGGCTCCTGGGTGGCTCAGAGGGATAAAGCCTCTGACTTTGACTCAGGTCATGATCCCAGGGTCCTGGGATCGAGCCCTGCATTGGGCTCTCTGCTCAGTGGGGAGACTGCTTCCTCCTCTCTCTCTGACTGCCTCTCTGCCTACTTTTGATATCTGTCTGTCAAATAAATAAATAAAATCTTTAAAAAAAAAAGAAAAAAAATCCATAGGAAGGGAATAAAAGACATCAATTAATTTGTGGAACAAACATTTATTTTCTCACCTTAACTTTTTTCCTGTGATAGAAGTCATTGGCTCCTGTGGATATTTACTTGAGCCCTTGTCTGAGAGCTCCAGCCTGCCGTTCCTGACAGACTGCCCTACGGATTTCTCACTTTCTTAATCAGGGCCCACCATCCCATAAGCCAACTGACTGCTGCAGTGTATGTCCTCCTGGTTCTGCTTCTCCAGTAGAAATCTGTCTGATTTTTGATGCACTGAGGACTTACTTAGATGTACCATGTACTTAGATGGAGTTAGAGGAAGGGTCTTGGTTAGAGACAGAATTTGAGACTCTTGGGCATGTATGTTAATCGCAGATATTGAGAATGGATGCAATTTCCTGTGCAATGAGTAGAGTTAGGAAAAAAATAAAAAGACTGAGAATGGAGCTGTAGGGAATGCTGAGAGATAGAAATAAAAATGAAGCATAAAGGAAGGAGTCTGAAGATTAGCCAGAGACATGGTTAAAATGAGTCTAAAGGAAGTCAAGTCCCGGAAGCCAAATAAAAAAGTTGTTTTAAAGAAGAAGGACTAAGAAATGAGAGTGTGGCATGAACAGGGGGAATCAAAAGAAAGCAAGAAGGAATGTGGCCACAGAGTAAATGCTTAGTCTCTGACATCAGAGGCTTACAGAGAAAGAAAGATTACATCCATTTCTTCCAGATTGTCAAATTTATTGCCGTAGAGTTGCTCATAGTATGTTCTTATAATAGTTTATGTTTCTTTGGTGTTAGTTGTGATCTCTCCTCTTTCATTCATGATTTTATTTATTTGGGTCCTTTCTCTTTTCTTTTTGATAAGTCGGGCCAGGGGTTTATCAATTTTATTAATTCTTTCAAAGAACCAGCTCCTACTTTCGTTGATTTGTTCTATTGTTTTTTTGGTTTCTATTTCATTGATTTCTGCTCTGATCTTTATGATTTCTCTTCTCCTGCTGGGCTTAGGGTTTCTTTCTTGTTCTTTCTCCAGCTCCTTTAAGTGTAGGGTTAGGTTGTGTACCTGAGACCTTTCTTGTTTCTTGAGAAAGGCTTGTACCGCTATATATTTTCCTCTCAGGACTGCCTTTGTTGTGTCCCACAGATTTTGAACCGTTGTATTTTCATTATCATTTGTTTCCATGATTTTTTTCAATTCTTCTTTAAATTCCCAGTTGACCCATTCATTCTTTAGAAGGATGCTGTTTAGTCTCCATGTATTTGGATTCTTTTCAAACTTCCTTTTGTGGTTGAGTTCTAGCTTTAGAGCATTGTGGTCTGAAAATATGCAGGGAATGATCCCAATCTTTTGATACCGGTTGAGTCCTGATTTAAGACCGAGGATGTGATCTATTCTGGAGAATGTTCCATGTGCACTAGAGAAGAATGTGTATTCTGTTGCTTTGGGATGAAATGTTCTGAATATATCTGTAATGTCCATCTGGTCCAGTGTGTCGTTTAAGGCCTTTATTTCCTTGCTGATCTTTTGCTTGGATGATCTGTCCATTTCAGTGAGGGGAGTGTTAAAGTCCCCTACTATTATTGTATTATTGTTGATGTGTTTCTTTGATTTTGTTATTAATTGGTTTATATAGTTGGCTGCTCCCACGTTGGGGGCATAGATATTTAAAATTGTTAAATCTTCTTGTTGGACAGACCCTTTGAGTATGATATAGTGTCCTTCCTCATCTCTTATTATAGTTTTTGGCTTAAAATCTAATTGATCTGATATAAGGATTGCCACTCCTGCTTTCTTCTGATGTCCATTAGCATGGTAAATTCTTTTCCACCCCCTCACTTTAAATCTGGAGGTGTCTTCGTTTAAATCTGGAGGTGTCTTCGGGCTTAAAATGAGTTTCTTGGAGGCAACATATAGATGGGTTTTGTTTTTTTATCCATTCTGATACCCTGTGTCTTTTGACAGGGGCATTTAGCCCATTAACATTCAGGGTAACTATTGAGAGATATGTATTTAGTGCCATTGTATTGCCTGTAAGGTGACTGTTACTGTATATGGTCTCTGTTCCTTTCTGATCTACCACTTGTAGGCTCTCTCTTTGCTTAGAGGACCCCTTTCAAAATTTCCTGTAGAGCTGGTTTGGTGTTTGCAAATTCTTTCAGTTTTTGTTTGTCCTGGAAGCTTTTAATCTCTCCTTCTATTTTCAATGATAGCCTAGCTGGATATAGTATTCTTGGCTGCATGTTTTTCTGGTTTAGTGCTCTGAAAATATCATGCCAGCTCTTTCTGGCCTGCCAGGTCTCTGTGGATAAGTCAGCTGCCAATCTAATATTTTTACCATTGTATGTTACAGACTTCTTTTCCTGGGCTGCTTTCAGGATTTTCTCTTTGTCACTGAGACTTGTAAATTTTACTATTAGGTGACGGGGTGTGGGCCTATTCTTATTGATTTTGGGGGGCGTTCTCTGAACCTCCTGAATTTTGATGCTCGTTCCCTTTGCCATATTGGGGAAATTCTCCCCAATAATTCTCTCCAGTATACCTTCTGCTCCCCTCTCTCTTTCTTCTTCTTCTGGAATCCCAATTATTCTAATGTTGTTTCGTCTTATGGTGTCACTTATCTCTTAAAACCTAGAAAGAAAGAAAAGAAAAATCTCAGTACACTCAAGGAAAGAGACATCCCCCAACATCCTTATCCTGCTTATTCTTCCCGTATAACACAGAGCTGAGCCCACCTGACCACATCCAGGTAATTTTATCAACTTTTCCATTAAACAAACCTGAGTTAGTACAGTCAGTGATGACATTTGTATGCCAAGGGTATCCTTTGTAGGACTGACTGCATAATGGCTGAAGCTGAGAAATTACAGCAGAAATATCGTGTGGCTCTAAGGATTGTCAAGGATCCAAGATTTGAATAGCTCTCGTGAACACACACAGGAACATATGCAGATGACTGCTTAGTACAGAGGGTAACTCAGCACAAGTGTTATCATTGCCACCAAGACCTTAAAGGAAGGATCTGGAAGATCCTTGGAGTTCTCATCATGTACATTTCTAACCAGAGGTACAACATTGAGCAGGTATCAGATGATTCTGGAGCCCCTCTGTTCTAATTCTTAAAAGATAGAGTTCTCCTGCCCTTACTAGCTTGTTCTGTTGCCAGTTCAATATGGGATAACATGAATTATTCCACTTACCCATTTGTCCTGTTATGATCTGAGGATGGTCAGATACACTTAGTTTTTGATGTTGTTTTGAAATAGATATTTTGTATGATTCTTAATTTTGTTGTATCTTTTTATAAATCAGATGATTGCTCACATAAATAAGTAAGACTGATAACCTTGAAGAATGAGCAAAATAATAAATGGTGAAGTGAAGTATTTATGGATTAGGTCAGATCAAAATTATGGATTTCTTTTCTACACAGGACATCATGGACAAAATTAACACTCTGGAAGAATATATTTTCACTATCTAAAATAAAACAAGGTATTACTATGTGGAATATATCAACCGTGCTTTGAAATCACCAACAATAACAACAAGAGACATTAAACAATAAAGAAAAAGGAATAAAAATGTAATTTAATAAAAGGGAATGTATGCATGAAGAGAGTCCATGGTTTTAGTAATTAGAAAAAATGGTTATTAAAATAATTGAGTGACACATTTTTATACCATCATATTGACAAAAATTAGAAAGTAAGAGAATTTTGGCTTCTGGTGATGGGTGAAAAATGGAACCATTTGCGGCTCTGCTGGCGAGATGTAAACTGGCACAGACTTTCTGGAGAGCAATCCATCAGATTTAATGAAATTAAGTGTGCATTAATCCAATATCACTGCTGGTTTTACTCCCCACCCCACAACCTGACAGCCCGAAGGAAAACTCATGCATAGAACCATATGGTGGCAAATACAGGATGCTCTTCTCAGCACTGTTTTATACAAACAGAATTGAAAGCAGCTTAGATGTCCCACAAAGGTGATTAAAAAAATAAATACAGTGGGTTCTTTCAGTGGAATATAATGCAATAGAAATAGTGAGAGTTATACATAGCTAAATGAATAAATAGATGGGGTTTAATGGAGAAAAAATAAAAAATGTTAGGTCAGTGCTCTCTGTGTGAGCTAAATCTGCATAAGAACTACATTAAACTACTATGGTGTTTAAGGAAACTTACTGGTCTAATGTACTAAGTACTTTATAGTGCCCACTTGTGTGTGGATGAGGAGGATGGGTGAAGAGATTATAATTTTCCAAAATAATGGGGAAGATATTGCAGAGATGATGGTTATAGTTTACCATGAATTTCAGAGTATCCGAAGTTTAAAAAAAAAAAAGTTTAAAGCGCATACACCCGGGGCGCCCGGGTGGCTCAGTTGGTTAAACGGCTGCCTTCAGCTCTGGTTATGAAGTCCTGGGATCGGGCCCCACATTGGGCTCCCTGCTCAGCGGAGAGCCTGCTTCTCTCTCTCCCCCTCTTCCTGCCGCTCTGCTTACTTGTACTCTCTCTCTAGCTCTCTGTCAAATAAACAAATAAAATATTAAAAAAAAAAAAGAGCATACCCCCCATCACCATTCCAAAGCTTCAGTCAGCATTATTTTTTTGATTACTCAGTGTTCCTTTGTTGAAAATTGCAAGCAAAATGAACTTTCATTTCTTCTTTCTTGTTGGTAAAAGATTGCTCTGTTCATCTAAGTAAGAAAAATGGGCTTCTCAGTAAACTCCATGCTGATAGGTGTTTGTTCTCTGATCATTAGACGGTGTTTTACTCTTTCTAATTAAAGTTTTCCCTAGTGGAGTTGCCTTAGAGTAGGCCAAATGAAGTTATTTAACATGATGAAGCAGGAATAAGCAAATAAGTCTTTATATTCTTCTTTTTAAGTTGCTGTTGTTCACAACCTCAAATCTTCAAATGGCAAGTTTATGCATCTGTTTTCTTACTAAATAATTTATAATCTCAAGTATTATCCAGAATTAGTAAGTGACTAGGCAGCACTCTGGAGCTTCAATCTCATAAGAAAATACTGCCAACAGAGGTTCCTTTTCCAACCTAACTTATTATATTTTCAGTGTACAGTAGCCTAGGCACATTATGCTAAATTTGGCCCAAGAGGAAATGTAGTTTTCAAAATATTGACCAAATCAGAGAACTGTCAGGTAACATTCCTTTCCTAGTGACCTCTAAAAGTGTTTTTTTCTAAACCCATTTGATTTGTGTTATTTGAAGTGCTGCTTCCTTCCTCTGGCCTTCCCTCTTAACTTCATGACTGTCAAGGGGGGATTTACTTTGAATGTCTTTACAAGTTGATTGATTAATATGATATAGTCTCGGTCAGAAACTGCCACACAGCCTGATGTATTGATGGCACTATCAGTTGAAATACTGAAATAACATTATGTAGAAAAACCTGGGTAGATTTTTTTTTTTTTTAATCCGGACCCATAGGAGTGTGAAAGCAATGAAGGTGGAGGGGCATCTCCCTTGAACTAGCATGTTTTACTTAATATGCAACAAAAGGAATGATATAGCTCACAAAAATTTTTATTTGATCAAGAAATATAGCCATCTGTAGGAAATTTCATAAGGCATGGCCTGGGCAGGAAATGTCTCTTCAGACTCACATAAAATTAGGTCATTGTCCGATGTACCTTCAAACAATTAGGATGTTAAAAACTAAATGTCCACTTTGGGAATCTAATTTTCGCTCTCTTATAATCCTGAAATACTGGAGGAGGGAGAATTTGTTTAGAAGAGGAAGAATGGAACTTTTATTTGGGGGGAAAGAGAGCTATCAAGATGTCCACAGTGACATACCAATGACAGTAATGTTTCTGCTAGGGCTAGCCTCCATTTTTGTGGTCAAAAGTTAATATCACCCTGATTTCAAAATTTGATGAAAACCTTTTTGTAAGATGCAAGAAAGCTAAACAACATTGTCTCAAAGTCAAGAGCATCTTTAACCAGAAATTATAGTGTACTGTATCTACCAATCGTTCTCAATCTTGACAGGAAGTAGAGAAATAAACTAACCAAGTGAAAAAAACGTTTCCCTCTACTACTTATTTCATAAAAGAAAACATATGGTTTGAACTCTCCTCATTTCACAATGATTTAAAACTCAGAATTGGAAAGATGGCTCAGCTCCATGCCATTCAGTTTTTGCTTTAGCAGATGAACACTTAGAGCCAAGCAAATATATCCAGGCTAGGGTTGTGTTTTTTTTTTTTTTTTTTTTTTTTTTTTTTTCCTTCAGATGTAGTATGAAGATGGAGTCCTATGGCACAAAAGAAATATAAGACAGAAGCCAATATATGTAAAAGAGAAAACCGTAGAAGTGCTGTGAATAAAGCAGGAGGAGATAGAGTCTGTAGGCTGCTCTGCTTATTCACTCTTGTCCATCACCCAACCTCTGCCACCCTCCCCTCTCCCGCACAAATGAAATCTCCAGGCTTTTCTTTATGTAATATAGTTTGCAAACCACTGATCTACATTGTGCCCCCAAATATTCACTCTTGTTTTCTCAGATGCTATGCATATTTTCCTAACTTAAATCTTAAATGACATAGAATCAAGGTTCTTAGATTACAGAGAACATCAAAGACATGTATTGTGTTTTATTCTGCTAATCACTCTACAATCATTTTTGTATAGGTCTGTGGCTTATACAAACAATGACATGTTTTCCTAGTTTTTTTCCCCCCCATGATACAGCAACCATCTACAAATCACATTCAAGGCAGCCTCGTGCACACTGTAGTTCTTGTCACAAAAAGTGTCTTAATGTTCCCTCCAGACTTGGTGCCTGCAGAGGAGGCATTCCCTCAGTCCCTCAGTCCCATAGCAGTTGGTTGGTTATCTCTCATTCCCTCAAGGGTATTATCTGTATATATACTGTATTTAGAATACCTATATACATTTACCTTTCACTAGATTACACACACACACACACACACACACACACACACACTCATTTCTGACGTTTTCATGACTATTTTGAGTATAAGTTGGAATTCTGTGATTAGAAATTCTGACTTGGGAGGAAATATTATCCCTTATGGATGTAAGAATTTAAAACTATGATATTAGGAGAGGAGGTTGTATTAGTTTCCTGGGCTGCCACAACAAACAATCATAAAATTGGTGGCTTATAACAATAGAAATACATTGCCTCATGAATCAGGGTACTGGAAGTGTTAAGCTGCCAGTGAAAGCAGAACCATGTTTCCTCTGTGACCATTTGGAGAGAATTTATTCTTTGTCTCTTAAAGCTTCCTGTCAATGGCCTGGCATTCAATCTCACTCCAATCTCTGCCTCTATGGTGACTTTGTTTCTACATCTTCGGTCTGTGTCCTCTCTTCTTCTGTCTCAGATCTCCCTCTGTATTTCTCTTATGAGGACACTTGTCCTTGGATTTAGGGTCCACCCAGGTAATCCAGATGATCTCCTCATCTCAAGACTTTTTATAAAATATTTTATTTACTTATTTGAGAGAGAGAGAGAGAGAGAGAAAGAGGGACTTGGGGGAAGGAGCAGAGGGAGAGGGATAAGCAGACTCCATGCTGAGCACAGAGCCCAACATGGGGCTCCATCCCATGACCATGAGATCATGACCTGAGACAAAATCAGGAGTTGAGGCTGAACTAACTGAGCCACCCAGTTGCCCCTCATCTGAAGATGTTTAATGTAATTACATCTATAAAGACCCTGTACCTAAGTAAGGTCATATTTATAAGTACTAGAAATTAGGACATGGATGTAGCTTTTTTTGGTAAACTGTACTTGGCTAATTTTTTATATACTTACCATAATCTGATGGTTCCACCACCTCCCCACCTTTCTTTCAAACACATACCCAGTTTGAGGACCCTGTCATCAATATTATCAATACCTTATACTTTTCCATTGAATCAGTTTAGCTAAACTGTAATTAAATATTTTTATGATTATTTGATTCATGTCTGGATCATTATGTTTCAGGGAAAAGACTTTGTCCCTTAGCTTGTCGTTGTATCCCCAGTATTCAGCAGATTGCATCCCACATACTATAAATTCAAGAAACATTTAAGGAATGAATCAATAGAATGAATGGGTGAACTGAGAACTGGTGACAAGATGATTGGTTTGCTGGAAGAAATAAGTTCTCAGCAGAGTCAAGGACTAGGGAAGAGGGATAGGAAGATTGTCCTTCGCCTTTCTTGACCAGTGGTTTCAGTTGTAACTGGACAGGTCAAGAGATTGGGAAGGCCATAGGAGATTATGTAGCTGAGATAATCTGAGTAAATTTTTTTATGCTGAGGTGAGTTTGCATACTGCATTTCTGATATGTCTTCCATTGCGCTAGGCATAATAATAATAGTTTCTCTTCTTTCTTTAATTTTGAAAAACAGAGTGATCTCTTCATCTCTAAGATTCTGTGGGACAAAAAGTAACCACAGCTACACGAGGAAGGACTGCAGGTACTACTAATATGGAGTGAAATGTGAAACAATCAGGTGTGTTAAAGTCTTGTGTCTGTCCATAGTGTGATTAACAATGTGTGATTGAAGTCATTAAGTTCACAATGCTTTGAATTTTTTTATCATGTTTGATTGTGAAGAACCATGAAGAAAATGGATCTTCTCATTTTTCTTTTGAGAATTCTAAAGCTCAGAGAGTTAGTGGGCAGAACAAGTATATGCTAAATCTGGAACTTCAGTTTATATACAAGGCTCTCAATCTGTGTGCTCTTCAAGTATTATTACATGTCTCACCCACCCTGTCACCCTCTATCTTGTTTTATGATGTTAATTGGTTGAACTATATAAAATTACCATTTTTATGGGTCAAAAATGGCCAAACTTGGGCAATTAAATATGGTTCAGCTAATAAAAACTGGACCTTGAGTAAGTCAAGTATACTTCTCAGATTCATAGATAATAATGTGGAAAAATTCCACATTTTTATTTAAGTTAAAAAATAACAGGGAAATCAAAAATATGAAGGTTAGGAAATGAGATGTATTTTATGATAATTAAGACTCATCATATCATCAGTTAACCTTGATACCTCCCTGAAACTTGTGCTTTTTCATTGTTTTTTTTTAAACTATCTGGACCTATGCACACTAATATTTGAAATGTAAGTATATTACTTACCATCTGGCATATTTAGGGTATATGTGAAGCTGACTATTGGAATAATCTGAAATTAAATACATAGAAAACATGTAAAATGTCATAAGCAAGTTCAAGAATTAAAAATACCCAGAAAGGAGTATTTTTTGGAGAAGGTTAATATGGTGAACTCCTATCTTTGAATTCAGTAACATAAATATTTACATCTGTGTATGTGTGTTTTGTCCCAGATTTCATTATCAAAACCCTTCAGTCCATTGATCCCCAGAAATATGAGATGACCTTCTTGGGTTAGTAATTCAGAATAGTTTTATAGACTCTGAATAAAAAGGAAGTCCTCAAAAATACAAAAGTAAATACAGGAGTCAAAAAAATGATAGTATTGAAAAAAATATAATCAACAAAGTGAATTCAAATGAAGTGAAAACCAGTATGATTATTTCACAGGCTATATATTAACCTATTTTTGTATATTTACCAAGGTGCTGAAACTAATTCTATGACTAGAAGGAACATGTATATTTACTGTTGTATTACCTAAAATGTGTATAACCCCATTGAATCTAAATACAAAGAATGATTTTTCCTTCTCCAATTAATATAAAATACAAAACATGGCTTCATTTTCTCTGATTGACAGTCCCAATTTTGGATATATATTCTGACTAATGGAATGAAAATTGCAATACATGAATCAATTACAGTTGTTCAATTGTCTATTTTGTAATGTGAGAACAGTTTAAATTATATATCATTTCATTGTGTATGTGTCATGGTATCTTAACTGACAACACTACCATTGGTAAATTTGGTTTTAATGAGGAGCTTATCTGAATGCACACAGCCCTATCCAATTGCTCATTTCCTATCTATTGTTATTTATGGAAGAAATAGATCCTTATTAATATTCAGATTTCTTCATGTTTGCATTTGACACAAGAGTTTACTTGGAATTGGATAGGATATTTGAACAATACCATACAGCTGGTATCCATGTGGTACCAAACAAGTGAAGAACAGTTTTTTCCCTAATATGATCTCTCCCTACCCCAAAAGGAATTTAAAAAGAAAGAAAAAATTAAAGCACTTTTGTTGATTCAGTGACCAATAAGATGCCTCACATATTCTACTTCAACCTTTTCCAAGTTCATAGACACTAGCGTATTTCATATAGCAATTTTAGGGAAACTAAAATGAGCAGACAGCTTTTAGTTCTTTCCTGTGTCTAGTTGCTCAAGCCAACTGATATGAACTGGACAAACCCAAAAATAAATGCTGTAGTAATGCTACCGTCCAGTTTTCAATTAATGGAATAACAATGGAAAGGCAGGTTTGGTCTTTATCTAAGGAGTCTCACAGTGCTATACTGTTGAAAGTTTTTCTATAGTCAGAAAAGCAAGGCTTGAATATTTTTGCCATGATAACAGTTCTTTGCATTTTTGCTTTTACATTTTGAAATGTCAATTTTATGACTGAAAAAGGACAGTCCTAATTATCTATAATGAAAGAGGCACCTTATAGAAAATGATCAAATCTTTCTGAATGATAATGTTTTGGAGAACTTTCTGTTGATTCTCTGGATTTCTAAATTTACCACTGTGCATGTGTGTTTACTTAGTAAAAGCAGAGAAACAAAGTCATCTAATGATCAGCAAGAGAATGGAAATGTCTAAAAAAAAAAAGAGAAAGATTGAGGGAAAAGGAGGGGGAAGGTAAAAAAAGGATTGAGAATTTTGTTGTTTGACATATTCTAGGTTTTTTATCTGTTAGTGATGTCTTACTGCTTAGCTGTATGAATTTCTGCCACTTCACCTCTTCAGAACAGTTTCCTAGTATCTAAAATAAAGAGGTCAGTTATGATGATCTCCAGGATCCTTGAAGCTCTAACATTAACTTAATGTATTGGCTCAACTTCCTGCAATTTTGGTAAAGTTGACTCTTCTAATTTCTTGCATCATTATAGTGAGTACTTAGAGGCTTCAGGGACAAAAATTCTACATTATATTTTTCTAAGCACAATAATTGATACTAAGAATTGATATTTATGTAGCATTTCAGACCTAGGTAGAACCATGTATAGTTCCCATTAACAACTGGCTCAGGGTTATACAGATAAATACTGGCTGAAATATTCTTTCAATCCAAAACTCCTGTCACCCAGTGCTATTTCTACTATACCATGCTGCCCTTCGTTCATAATAAGAAAACAAGAACTACCTAAATATTATTTCTACTTGCAAATACTATTTTTCAAACTTGAATTTAATTAGAAAAATAATATTTTTCTTGTATAGTACCAAAGGTTGGGCTATATTGCCACTTCAAAAAATGAAATGTTTTGGGACTTACAGATGTATATTTAATTTTCTAGCAAATTACCACCAAATCCCTTCTAAAATTGTTTGGGAACCTATTCCTGTATGCATGCAATTTGCTGAGGTGCATAGGCAAGTTTATTTTTCTGTATTCACAATAATGCATATTAGCTACTTTCTAAGTAAGCTGCATTGTTGAATTGATAAAGACAATAATCAGAAAACTCCATTGGCCACATTTGGTTTTCATAGTGCAGTACCTAAAATAAATAGCTGGATAGATCATAACTAGCAAAAATATTTGTCATCTATATAGAGAACAATAATTTTTTTTGAAAATTAGTATTCAACATTAAATACTCATATGGAACTATAAACCATGATGGGCCAAGCGTCAGGAAAATATAATATAGATCACAGTTATTTAAAAATGTCAATGGGCACACATATTTTGATATATTACAAAATCCCCAATGCATAGCAATGCATCAGAACAATGTCTTTTCCTCAGCATCTCTATCCTCTGCAGCGGTCATGTAGCATGAATTCATATAGAGAAATGGAATGCCTTTGAGAATTGACCATTGTAGAAATTACTTACAAAAGTCTCTCTCTCTCTCTCATTAAATTTAATCTGGGTCTTATGTGACTTGAGCTGGAACTTTCAATTTCACTGGAGTGCCTGGAAATTTAGACAGTTTTTTTTAACGTTTGTCTTCCAAGTTAGTTTCATTTACACTTCTAAGACATGAAAAAGATGAGATTCTAATGATGGGGGCTTAAAATTCTTAAAAATACATATTTTTATTCCCTTAGTCATTTTTGGTTTACTTCTGTTAGTGTAAATTAGCATTCAAATGTAAACTAAAAATAGCTTCATTTTATATTGACTACTTTATGATATGTAAGTAGTACCTGTTTACAGTCAAAACTCACTCATGAAAAGTAATTTATTAATTCAGGCAGTTACTTTCACTTTTTCATTCATCCATTTATTTGCTCAATCATTTAACATATGTTTTTGAGCATCAACTATGTGCCAGATATTGTCAAAGCAATAGAAAGATAAGAGTGAACAAAACAGTCTGGATCCTTATTCTCAGGGAATTTACAATCTAGTGGATAGAGACAGAAAATAAACAACAGTATCATGAGGTGATATATTTTGTCAATAAAAATAAAGCAGGATTAGAGTAGAGAGAGTGATTGAGTGAGAATGCCATTTTTCATAGGGAAGCAAAAGAAAGCTTTCCAATATGATAACATTTGAAAAGGGCCTTGTATGAAGTGAGGGAACAAGCTGTGACAAACCTATGAATAAATTTTGTGAAACATTGCTAATCAGCATAATGTATTATCTATATGAAAACTAAGAATTAGTAAAAAAAATTATTTTTTTTGCTAATCAGTGAATAGATAGGTTGTTCTAAGATTCTGTACATTGAAAAATGAAATTGGATGCTTACTTACATTCTACTTTCTTAATTCTTTCAGATTTTCACAATATCTACTTACTTCGCATTAATGATACAATAAAAACAGAAAGGAGGTCATTTGGGGGCAACATCAGGGAATCAGGTTTTGTTACAAGAATGAATGAATGAGGGGCGTCTAGGTGGCTCAGTGGGTTAAACCTCTGCCTTTGGCTCAGGTCATGATCCCAGGGTCCTGGGATTGAGCCCCACATCGGGCTTTCTGCTCAGCAGGGAGCCTGCTTCCTCATCTCTCTCTTTGTGATTGATCTCTGTCAAATAAATAAATTTTTAAAAATCTTAAAAAAAGAATGAATGAATGAATGAATGAATGAGTGAGTGACTAGAGTTACAGAGATGGAAAGGCCCATCAGAGAGCACCTAAAAATCATGCTAACTCTTCAGTAACAGTGGTCATGCAATTATTTTTTAACATATCCAGAAACCACAGATTCATATCTAAACCCACTCATTCTTTTGATGGCTTCATTAATTAGAAAGATAGTACTTATATTATATAAGTATTAAACTGAAATTTACTTCTCTAAAGGTAGATTGGCTATCTGCCCTTTGGATTCATACAGATATAATTCTGGTGACCTGGCCTAAGAAGCACTCATCTTCAGGCTGCTGAGATTCCTAAATCTAACCCCTATCATCAGTGTCCTCGGAGCACTTCTTGGGAAACGATATGAGTAGTTGGAGAAGTAGGCTACTCGCCAAGTTGAGCTGAGGTTCTGATTTGCCTCTGGTTTATATTGCATTGCCTCCTCAGTAGGTCAATCCAACTGTCCTCATTATGCGTCAAGTAGCTTTTGATGCCAACAGCATCAGGGCTAAAATGTTGATAGTTCAACCTAGATCATGACAGTACACTTAAAAAGAACATTTTTTACCTTGTTTTTTCTTACCCTCTTGATCCCAATCTGAAAGGTCTAATGCCATTTTGCTCATTCATAAACATAATGTCTCTTTCATTCACCTTACTTAACCAAGCAGATGCTTTGCAATGATGAGCCCTGGTTTGGATTTTTAAAGTACATTATTAGGCTTCATTTTTATTCCATCAACAAGTGAGGAGCTGATAGAAATGGCAAAATCTCCTAGAACACTAATGCTTTGTTCCCTAAAATATGATCATAAATGTCAACAATTTTTATAGATACCATTTTAAACTGTAGCTCATAAATAATTCCCTTCTATCTTAAACTGTGATGATTTCTTTGTGAAGTAACTCTTGGGGGCACTTACAGAACCACTCTACCTTTGAACTCCTATACTGTTTAATCCAGTTCTGCTGTCTTTTTCTGTTTTGGAGTGCCTGGAAAGATACTAAGTTCCCAACTCTGGAAGTATTTTACAATACTTGGCAAAAATCACAATAGGAAAAACAAAGAATCAGAGGATTAAACCCAGTGACATTTAATATCTCTCATCACTTTAAGATGAATAATACACTCTAATGTCAGTATGTCAATGTTTTGTTGGGGTAGGTAGGAAGTAAGAGTTACAGGCTTTTCATAGGCTCTGTGACAAACCTTGGACCCCTAAGAGACCTATTTATGTTTGAACCTATTTTGTTTCTGTGTGCCTAAGTTTGTTGTATTAGTTTGAGACACCATATGTCTAGAACCAAATCTGTCTTCTGGTAAACAAGCTGAGGGGCTTTTAGAGGTCACTCTGCTATGTCAGCATGAATCTAATATTCATTCAAATCCATTGTTTTTTCTTCATGATGGACACATTTATTAGGAGTTATATTTATTGATTTCACTGGCAAATAATCATTCATGTTATTGATTTTGTGGCTTATGTGTTCCAACCATTATCTTTGGGAAAATGAACAGCATTGATACCCAAGAATATGGAGGTTTTGATCTGTAAAATACCAACACATCCTAAAATAATTACCAGTGTTAGCACTCCTTCAGGTTGAAACTCTTAGAAACTAATTTGAAAGAAAAATAAGTAATAGGATCCTTTAGCATAAGTACAAATTGCATTGTGTGTTGCCATCTCTATGAAATGTGGCATTTTACAGCTTTGTTTTTAAGAAAGATCACAGAAAGCAATGAGCAAGAAATTGTTTTCAAAAGTGGTCAGTAAGCATTGTTCTCACTTTGATTTTCCATGGCAGTGAGTAACATACTTTTAATCATAGATTTTCTAGCCAGTCATATTGACAAGCATATCCTCTTTGTGTTCAATTCTGCAAGACAGAATATAAGCTGTTCTAAATGATAACAAGGGAGCAAAAGAAATGGGAACAAGATCAAAATACAAAAAGAGAGATGTAGCCAAATTCTGGAATAAAAAAGACAAATTTGTGATGTAAATGTCTTTGACTTGAGGACCACTGAAGCAGGGAGCAAGATTATATGGGAAAACAGAAGTGATAGTCTATGCACAATATGCTCTAGAATATGATAAGAGGTATGTAAGAACATTCATCTAGTCAGTAACCCAGTCACCTCTGCTCTCCTTGAAATTATAATTCTCTTTGCCAAGTGGTTTAGGCTTTCAGTAATGCCTCTATAAATAATGGGATAATGCAACACAGAAGTCAGTTTATCCTAGTGAATTACTAGAGGACTGTTAATGCGACCATATTCCAATGTTAATGTTTTAATAATTCTATGAAGCTGAGGTCTGCTGATATGCTCTATCTATCTGAGAAAGAAAAAAGATCCACTTGGAAGTGATCAAATAAAAGATGCTGAAGTTAAAGAGAAGAGACCTCTCTGTTCTACCTCATGTTGAAAAGTATAAAAGAAAGTTACTGGGAGCAATTTACCAGAGATTGCACTTATATTAGGGTCCTGAGACATGGGTTTGGTAGTGAATGTTAAGTAGAACAAGGAAGATGGGAGGTATGACTAGGTTGAGAGTGTGGACTGGCTGACACTCTCTCCATTTTAGGGAAAATTGTTTAGTGGTGATGTGATAGAAAAGAATAGAAAGAGTTGGAAATAAAACCCTCCAGTGATATTTTCCTCTTTTCTTGAGTCTTGAATTGCTTTTTTTTTTTTTTTTCTTAACTATATCATTATCCTGTATCTATTGCTCTAGACCTTTGAGTGTAAAATCTGGTCTAAAACAGATGCTTCTCTTGGTTATCAGTTATGGAAGTCTTTGTGTATGTGCATACATTTCTCCTAAGAAAGGAGAAAAATGTAGGAAGAGGAAGTATGAGAGTACATTCAATAAAGAATAGAATTAATCCATCATGATATTATTGATTATATTACCGTCTTCTAAACCTTTCTCAGAAATACCTCATTTTGTTCTGGAGAAATAATTTATTGAAAACAGTAGGTGTTAACAGTGGACACATAGTTAAAGATACAGAGAAACAGATAAAACTTTTAGTTACCATGCTTTGGAGTCAGCTGGTCCATATAGCTAGGTATGTATATGGTTGGAGGCAAGTTATCAAAATTCTCTGCATCTCCACTTCCTCATCTGTAAAATGGGGAATCTATCATGTTTTGCAGAACCTAAATGGGATATTTAAAGCACTTCATAAAGTGCTTGTGCTTCTTAATTTCTTGATCAGTGGTAGCTGCCAGTTGTAGTAGTAGTAGTAGTGGTGGTGGTGGTGGTAGTACCTGCCAGTAGTAACAGTAGTTGAAGGAGGAGGAGAAAGAAGTAGGGGTGTTTTTTGCAGGACATTTTAGAGTTCTTCAGTGTTGCCATTTTAGGCTCCAGTATTAATCATAGATTTTCTAGCCACTCAGAGCCACTTGATGGAATAATCTAACTAAAAATACATGGGGAGATGACAGATTATGAGGTTGGGCTGAATGCTGCCAAACTGCCTAGTTTCAGGGAAAGGAGAGCCACATGAAAGACTGTCACAGAGCAGCCAGTGTGTTCAGCCAAAGGCAAACCACCTCACTGGGTACCAGAAGCCTGTTCCTCTGCCACCACCATGTTGTAAATAGTAGGATAAGGAGTATAATTTTCATGACAGATTGGACCACAAGCACACATAATATATGAAAATTAAAGATGCTAATTTAATACTTTTATCTGTCATCCAACAAAATAAATAAAAATGCTAGACTGTTTATAATCTCCTGGTTGGTTTTCAAATGTCATTACTCTCTTTTTAACTAACAACAAACAGAGGAATTGATTTTGCTGACTTTTTTTTTTTTTCAAACTTCACAATCTTTCATCTTTTTCTTTAGCAAATGTACATACCAGTTTTGATTACCTTTGCCATATTGAGTATAGTATATTTTTTTCATTTCTTCAGTGAACCAAAAATCTGCTCATCAGCAAAATGTACTTTGTTTTGTTTTGTTTTTTTAAGATTTTATTTATTTGAGAGAGAGACAGTGAGAGAGAACATGAAAGGGGAGAAGGTCAGAGGGAGAAGCAAGAAGCTGACTCTCTCTGACTCCTTGAACTGGGAGCTCGATGTGGGACTCAATCCCGGGACTCTGGGATCATGACCTGAGCCGAAGGCAGTCACTCAACCAACTGAGCCACCCAGGCACCCAAATGTACTTAGTTTTAACTTGATATATCTGTCTCATGACAATGAATATAGAAAGTGTTGCTGTTAACTAGGTTAGATACTTACACACCAAGTCACAACTTATCTGCTTCCCCTTTGAAGAAATAGGTATGACATCTATCACTTGGAGAAAAGAGCTTGGTAAAGGAGAAAGGTGAGATAAAACTTATTGAAGAGTCAAATTTAATATAAATATTAGATTTTAAAATGTTAATAGTACAATTAAGTAGTGGTCAGGAGAAAGGTGAGATAAAACTATTCAGGGAACACATGGGGGTAGAGTCAAATAGACAAGCACTTTTATGATTTATATTGTTGCATAAGAGACAGACTGAAAATTCAAGGTAGTAGAAGAAAATAAGAGGGTAGGGGCATTTTAACCTGTCACTGAAAAATAAGTTCTCCGTCTTGACAGTGATGCATTTAACCCCATTTAGAAGGTTGAGGACAGATACCAGTTTGGAAGACATTCCGAGTGAATACTTTTTTGTCTAGGATACATTGCATATCAATAGTAATTGCTTTATTTGATTTACTAAGAAAACATAACAGCTGAATCCATATATCAAAAATCACTATGGGGGCGCCTGGGTGGCTCAGTGGGTTAAGCCGCTGCCTTTGGCTCAGGTCATGATCTCAGGGTCCTGGGATCGAAGCCCGCATCGGGCTCTCTGCTCAGCAGAGAGCCTGCTTCCCTCTCTCTCTCTCTGCCTGCCTCTCTGTCTACTTGTGAACTCTCTCTGTCAAATAAATAAATAAAATCTTTAAAAAAAAATTACTATGGTTTTCTTACAGTACTGATGTTAAACAAAATTCAGCTTCCCAAATTCAAACTCTCTATACCACGTGTAGATCCTTTTTTAGAGCACTTCTTTCCCAAAATAATATCCAGTCTCTGAACATCCAGTTTTAGGGGAATCATTATCTTCTATTTTGTATAGTTCATGTTTTTAGTATGTTCTCTTTTTATTAGTTCTCTGTAGCTGCTTTAACAAATTAACACAAACTTGATGGCTTAAAATAACACAGGTTTATTATCCTATAGTTCTGGAAGTCTGATACTCTGTGTTGGTTATCACTGGGTTTATATCAAAGTGTTGGTTGAACTTTGGAAGCCACCTGTATTGCTTGGCTTGTGATCCCTTCCAGCTCAGAAGTAGTGGTCAGGTCTGTGTCACATGACATAATTCTCACACTGATCCTTCTACCACCCTCTTCCACACTTAGAGAATGTGACCATTACATCCAGACCCTCTGGAAAATCCAGGATATCTGCCCCATTGCAGGGTCAACTGATTAGCAATCTTAATTGAATACACAACCTAAATTTCTACCCATATAACGCGATGTATTCACAGGTGACAGGGATTGGGCATGGACACCTAGTCATTTTTCTACTTAAGGCAGTTCCAATGTTAGGTTCCAAATTTCTTCCAATTAAATTTTATGCAGTACTGTTTATTGTACCCTGTGGAACCACACAGAATAAGTATAATTCATCTCTTACAAGACAGCCTTTGGAATGTGTAAAGACCACTATCGTGCTTCCCCTGATTCTTCAAGCATATAATTATTTTAATCACTTTATAGTATAGTTTTTCATGTACTTCCTGTCCAGAAAATAATAATAATGAGTAACATTTACCAAGCAATGTGCCAGGTTGTGTTTACATTTACTCATTTACATATATTTTGTCATTTAATTATTACAACAACCAGATAAATTAGGTTCTCTTTTTTGTCTACATTTTATGAATTTAAGTTTTCTGAGACTGAGAGGGTTTGTATCACTAAACCCCAAATTGCAAATAGAGCAAAAATTGGAAGTACAGCTTGAGTCAGGTCATTCTGAATATAGTAGAAGCTGTTCATCTAACCATATGCTATACTAAAGGACATATCCTATTTTGACAGTGTTTCTCTTAAATTATGGTTCCCAGCATTGAATGTCATGTCTCAGATATTTTCTCTCCAATATATGAAACTATTTTGTTCCACTAATAGGTTTCCAAACCATTCAGTGTTGAACAATAGAAATACATAAATGTATACTTCGTCTGACCCAAAATATTTGTGCTAGAAGAAATAATGTTCAGATCTCCTGTACTACTGGGGTTGTTCACAGAATGGGCAAAGAGAAAAGGAAATGTATCTAAAAACAGGTTCTGCATTTGCTTTGAGTATGTTGAAATATAATTATCTTTCTAACAACAATCTTGTGCAAATTATTTTCATTATATCTTTTAAAATGTGGGATTTGTTTAACATGTACCAGACTGCAGAACCTTATTGAAGAGTCAAATTTAATATAAATATTGGATTTTAAAATGTTAATAGTACAATTAATTTTTGTCAAAACTCATTTGCACTTAGAAGCAATTCATCCTAACTAGTTCTGCTCAGTTTCTCAAGAGCAAAAATAAAACACTTATGTTCTATTCTTATCACTGTTACGTCTTGAGTATAGGTTCTTAGACTGTCACAAACCTGGAAATTAGGAGGGAGGTTTGCCTTGTGGTCTTTCTTTCTTTAGAAGGAAGAGAATTGTGGGAATTATTTTTTTTTCTTTGAGGTTTGCTGGGAAAATTAAATTGAGGCAGTAAAGAGGTAGTATTAACAGGGTGATTTGGATCTAGACATTAAAATTAAAAAGAAACAAATAGATCTCTGATATAGAAACCCAACAACATAAAAAGACTTGAATTTAAGCTAGTAATGACATAATTCAAGGAAAAGAAGTAAATGACTCCCTAAAATTCAAGTCTTTGCCCCTAGTGACATCTAGATAAACAACACTCTGCTTTTCATTCAGTCATACATTTGAATATCTGTATTGAGTACCTTCTATGCTCCAGTCACTATGCTAGCTACTGGGAATTCAGGGGATTTTCTTGAAACATCAAACATTTCTACCCTTTCGAAGGGTATATTCTAGTCAGTTGACAGAGAAAATAAATAAATATATAAAATCTATTTTATAATATATTGGATGGTAGTAAATGTTAATAAGGAAAGTAAACTCAGGAGAAAGGGAAAGGGACTGTCAAGTTTAACCTAGAAAGGCCTTCCTGGAAAGATGGCATTTGATCAAAGACCTGAAGGAAATGAGGGACCAAGTCATGTGAATAAGTGGGCAGAAAGAACAGCAAGTACAGATGCCGTTGTGTGGGTGGGTGCTGGAGGTCCTTATGGAAAATTCATGGTTTATATTCAAATTTGGAGAGTTTAGGGAGGAAAGAAGGAAAATCAGTGAGAAAAGAAGCACATCCATTCTACTTTTAGGCTCAAGAATAAAGAGTATAGAAAGAAAAAAAGAAGACACTACTTGATCAGGCTCATGGGAAGCAGGACCCTGGGGGCATAGGTAGCCAGGCTCACTTTGAAGAAGGGAGGAAAAATGTTCTGAAAGGCATTGGAGATACAGGAGATTTTGCTCATGATTGATCTTAAGGTTCCAGAAGTGAGGAATGGGTGGAAGATGTGGTCAGAAAGTGGGATGCACAAAGCAGCATTGAGATTATGGGAAAAGAGATAAGAAAAATGTGGGAGTGCTAAGGCTTCTATCTGTGACTGACATAGTTGAGAAGAATGGCAGAAAGTCGTGATTATCCCAAAGCAGCAAGTGAGGGGGAAAGAGGTAGGGGAAAGTGGGAAAATGGTCAATATTTGAAGTCTTGAGCTCCTTCTTGACTGTGCTACTGGAAGTATGCCGTAGAGTCTCATCACTGCCACTTCTATGCTCTTGACAGAGCCGTTTGTCAGAAATTGTTGATTTTCTGGATTAAGAAATAACTCACTGTAGTGATGCTTGCTTTTTTTAGCCAGGAGAGATTTGTAAGTTATAACAGGTTGGACATCAACAGTAAAGTGTCTTAGTTACTGAGGAAGATCTTCCTCCTGCAAAAAAGTTGAATCCTTTATAAAGAGTCTCTAATTTATATCAGGGCTCACTGTATCTTAGGCAAAGCTGAAACTAGAAATGGAGATTAGTCAATTAGCAAGCAAACAGCAAGGTTGACATTCAGCAAAGGTATATAACAAATTAACAGTGCAAGCTATCCGGAGAACAAAAGTTAGACAAGCATCAACACAAAGGTAAAACTCAGAATCCTGTGTAAGTTCAGGAGGTAATTAAGGTGTTTGGTTTAGATTTTTATTAAGAAGTATGATGAATGTGGTCAAGGTAACCACCAAGGAGTAGACATAGAACGTGTAGTTTCTAAATCATTGAGGGGGAGGAGTAAATGGAACAATAATAATTAAAAAAAAAAAAAAACCCTTACAATTATTTAATTAGAAAAAAATGAAGACCAAAAGAGGTATAGTAACCATGTCTATTTTCTGTATTTCTTTTTCTTTAAAAAAATAAAAAAATTATATTCTTTTTATGTTCAGTTAACCACTGTTCAGTACATAATTAGTCCTTGATGCAGTGTTCAGTGATTCATTAGTTAAGTATGATACCCAGTGCTCATCACAGCACGTGCCCTCCTCAATACCCATCACCCTGTTACACCCTCCCCCTGTCCTTCTCCTCTCTGAACCCCCCAGATTTTTTCTTGGGGTCCATAGTTTCTCATAGTTCATCTCCCTCTCTGATTTCTCTCCCTTTGAATTTCCCTCCCTTCCCCTATGGTCCTCCATGCTGTTGCTTATGTCCCACATATAAGTGAAACTGTATGATATTTGTCTTTCTCTGTTTGACTTACTTCACTTAACATAATCCCCTCCAGTTCCACCCATGCCAATGCAAATGGTGGGTAGTCATTGTTTCTGATGGCCGAGTAATAGTCCATTGTGTAAGGAGCCGAGATACTCTTCAACAGATGAATGGATAAAGAAGATGTGGTACATATTTTCTGTATTTCTGATGCTTTGACATCTTTGGCCTTGCAACTTCTGGAGGGATTGCCTCTCTCAGGATTAACTAACTCCTAGAAATAGTAAATAATTCATCTGTAAACACTGCTTTTCACATGGAAACCAACCAATTTAGAGGCCATATCCCAACCTCCTTCTTTATTGGTTCTCACAATCTGGGCCACTGTCATCTGCTCTAACCATCCCAGGGTCAGCTTCTAAACAGTGACAGCCTCTGTGTACCAGAGCTTGCTGAAATTATTCAAATTCATCAATCGTAAACCTGCAGAGATTGAAGATTGAGAAAAAAAATCTTAGGAGAAGTCAGAGAAATTTGATTGCCTATGAAGGAGCGAAAATAAAAATCGGCACCTGGGTGGCTCAGTGGGTTAAAGCCTCTGCCTTTGGCTCAGGTCGTGGTCCCAGGGTCCTGGGAATGAGCCCCGGATTGGGCTCTCTGCTTGGCAGGGAGCCTGCTTCCCCCTCTCTGCCTGTCTCTCTGCCTACTTGTGATTTCTGTCAAATAAATAAATAAACTCTTAAAAAAAAAAATAAAATGTAACTTCTTAGAAACCATGCAAGAAAGAAAGTGATGTAAAGCATTTAGCATTGAGATGTTAAAAGAAATGACCAATCTAGAACTGTGTATCTAAAATTATCCTTCAAAAGTCAAAGAGAAGTAGATTTCTCAGATAAGCAAAAATTGAGGGAATTTACTGCAGGTAGACCTGCCTTGCAAGAAATGTTAAAAGAGGAGGGCCTGGGTGGTTCAGTGGGTTAAAGCCTCTGCCTTTGGCTCAGGTCATGATCCCAGGGTCCTGGGATCGAGCCCCACATTGGGCTCTCTGCTCAGTAGGGAGCCTGCTTCCCTTCCTCTCACTCTTTTTCTGCCTGCCTCTCTGCCTACTTGTGATCTCTGTCTGTCAAATGTATATCAAATAAATAAATAACATCTTTAAAACAAAAGAAAAAGAAATGTTAAAAGAAGTGCTTCAGAGGGAAGGAAAATGATATAGGTAAAAAATTTGGATCTATATAAAGAGCACTAGAGAAAAAATGAGCACATATAAAATAAAAACTCTTTTTCTTCCTTTATTTATGTATTTATTTCTTTATTTCAAGGTTTTATTTTAATCACTCGGTGCTTATCATGACGAGTGCACTTCTTAATCCCATTACCTATTTCACTTCTCTCTCCACCCACCTCTCCTCTGGTAATGAAGACTTTCTTCTCTGCAGTTAAGGGTCTGTTTCTTGTTTTTATTCTCTTTAAAGTAATTATTGATAGTTATGTATTTATTGTCTTTTTTTTACTTGTTTTGTGATTGTTTCTGAAGGTTTTCTCTGATCCTTTGTTGTCTTTCTTACTTTCATCATTTTCCTTATTGATATATTTGGATTTCTCTTTTTTTGCATATTTATTAGTGGTTTTTGATTTGTGATTACCATTAGGTTTGTATATGTTTTCTGCATGTAGCAGTCTATATTAAGTTGATGGTTGTTTATGTTTGAACCCATTCTTTACTCCTCTCCTTTCCATGTTTTAAGAATATATGGTCAAATTTTGCATGCTTTTATTTTGTGAATTCTTTGACTTATTTTTTACAGGAATATTCATTTTTACTGCTTTTGTTTTTCCTACCTTTTACAGTTACTTTGGTCTTTCTTTTCTACTCAAAAGCATCTACTTTAATATTTCTTACAGGGCTGATCAGTTGTTACGAACTCCTTGAGTTTTTATTTGTCTGAGAGACACTTTTTCTCTCTTTCTGTTCTGAATGATCACCTTGCTGAGTAGCATATTCTTGGTTGAGATTTTTCACATTCAGCACTTTGAATATATCATGTCACTCCTATCTGGCTTAGAAAGTTTCTGCTGAAAAGTCCACTGATAGCCTTATGGGATTTCCTTTGTATGTAACTATCGTTGTCTTGCTGCTTTTAATATTTTTATCACTATATTTTGTAAATTTAATTATAGTACATCTTGCTGTCTATCTTCTTTTGTTGATTTGGTTGGGGTTTTTCTGTGTCTCCTGCATTTGGATGTCTGCTTGCTTACCCAGATTAGAGAAGTCTTTGGCTATTATTTCTTCAACTAAATTCTCTGCCCCCTCTTCTCTTTCTTCTTCTGGGACTCATATAATACAGATGTTGCTACATTTGATAGAGTAACTGAGTTACCTAAATCTGTTCTCATTTTGCATAATTCTTTTTTCTTTTTTGTTCAACTTGATTACTTTCCATTACTCTGTCTTCTAGGTCATAAATACATTCCTCTACTTCTTCCAGCCTGCTGTTCATCCCATCAAGTTTATTTCTCATTTCATTAATTACGCCCTTTATCTCTGCTATGTTATTCCTTTTCTCTATGTTAATGGTTTCACTGATGTCCTCCACTCTTTTCTCAAGTCCAGCGGGGAGTATTACAATCATCACTTTCAATTCTCCATCAGGCATTTTACTTATATCTGTTTTTCTTAGATCTCCAGCTATGGCCTCGTCCTGTTCTTCCATTTGGAAATATTCCTCTCTCTTCTCATTTTGTCTAGGTCTCTATGCCTTTTTTCTCTGTGTTAGAAAAGTCAGCTATGTCTCCTGTTCTTGTGGGTAGTGGCTTGATGAATAAGAGGTCCTGTAGTGCTATGCAGTATGACATCCTCTGTTCTTCATGGTCTGATGCTTCCAGGAATGTCTTCAATGTGTGTTGCACGTGCATCTTGTGTCCTGGCCACTTTATCCTTCAGGCCAGTCATCTGCAGAGACTCTCTTAGCCTGTATGGGCAGTGTTTAGTCCCTGGCCTGAATGTGGCTCATTTTAACTAAATATATTCTCTTCTGCTTGTGAAATGAGACCTTTTCATTGCTGCCACCAGAACCAAAACCTCACAAAACTCCCAGGTCAGGAGACATGAAGTTGGCAGGGGTTGGAGCCAGTCTTTTGGTGGAGAGGACGTATTGCACTGGGACTAAAGCAGACTTGACTGGAAAATGCAGCTTTTCTGAAGCACACGGGTAGAAGGGATGGGGCATGGCAGGGACAGGGCTTGGGTAAGCAGGTTGGTTTGTAAATGTCTGTGCTGTGCTGGTTCCTGCAGGTGGCCCTGCTCTTATGCTGAGAGACAGGGAAGGGAAATGGTGCCAGCCAGTTCCTTTGTTTCTGGAGACATCTCTTTGTGAATGACACCTCTCTGGGATACACTCTGAGATGAGCAAATAATCTCCCCACTATGTGCCCCACGTACTCTTCATATTGCTGTTTCTCTACTGTATGTCTGTAGGCTCTTTGCCCTGACTTTTCTCCAGGAGTGGCCCTAATGTCCTCCAAGTCCTCTCAGAGCCAAGTACGCTGACCTTTAAAACTCCTGTTTTTTTAAGCTTTGCTGGTTATAAGAACTCACAAATTCAGGCTGTCACACTTTCCAAGTCAATTGCTATGAAGATTTCTTTTCCCCGTGTACTCCCCTGTGTGCTAGCCTGTGTCTTTTCCTTCTCCATAACCCTAGCTCCTTTCCCACCACAGCAGCAATGATTTGTTTCTCTCCCAAGCTGTGTCTCTGAATATCCTACCTTCTTCATTGTAGCCTCTTCTGTACCATGATGTGTGGAGTTTTTTTCTGCCAATTCTCAATTGATTTCTGGGATATATAGAATGATTTGATAGTTGTCTAGTTGTATTCATGGAATGAGGTTAGGCTAGGATCACTCTACTCTGTTGCCATCTTCCCCTCCCTCTCTTTTCATTATTCTTAATTGAGCTAACAGATCAGAGTTTGTTCATGATAACAGCAGTAATGGGGAGCCTGCTTCATCCTCTGCCTGCCACTCCCCCTGCTTGTCCTCTCTCTCTCTCTCTGACACATAAATTAAAAAAAAAATCTAAAAAGAAGTAAAATTGAGAGAAAGGTGAGAAAATGAAATCATATAAAATGATCAGTTAAAATCACAAAAAGCAGGAAAAGAGTAAAGACAAAAATACAACAGACAACAAAAAGAAAACAGAAAACAATATGAGATATTAATCCAAGTGGTGGATTTAGACTTAATTCAAGTCTAAATACACCAACTCAAAGACTGAGATTTTTGGAGTGGATTAAACAAAAGGACTCAAAATGCATTGTCTATAAGAAACCCACTTTAAATATAAAAATATATGGGAATGGAGAAAACTATACTATGCTAACATTTATTAGCCAAAAGAAACTTTGAGTGCCTATATTAATTTTAGACAGAGAAAACTTCAGAGCAAGGAAAATTGCCAAGGATAATAAAAGGCATTATATATAGCAGGTGCTTCTACTGATGGTGGATTCACAGCTGCCTGTGGTAAACTTTGGCTTCCTGCTACCAGCAATACCTCCTGTCCCACCACCCCTTTCTTTGTTACCTGCGGGCCCAGCTCTGTAGTCCCCAGCCTGGCTGTGTGGCCCTCACCTGCTCCTGCTACTTGGGTGCTACTTTGACCTGCTAGACCCTTCCTCCTAGCTGGAGGCAAGCATACCTGCACCCAGTGGGACTAAAGCCATTCCAGGATTATCATAAACTGAGAAGGAGGACCTGGGTCATCACATACTCCCCCAGCTGGAAGGTCTTTGTCTTACCTCAATTCTTGTCTCAAGGCCCTACCTTCTCCTTAAGTGGAGTCTTCTGTACCCAGCACATCAGCCTCTACCAACACTCCTCCACACAAGATGCCCTGTGCTGGATGCTGAAGCCTTTGGAGTAGACAGAGCAAGCATCTTGAAAGGGGTCTTCCCTGACAGGTAGAGGAGCCTAGTTCCTGAGGGGACAAGAACCCTTGGTCCCCCCAACCCTGCTGAGTGAGTTTCCCTTCTCCCCCAGGCCACCCAGGCTTTTGTATATTTTATAAGTATATAAGAGGGAAAATGGTGGGTGGGTGGGGTGGGGCTAAATACTTACTTTCCCTCTCCTCCCTCGTTCACTATCCCTGGGACCATTTGATAAAAAAGAATAATAAAAGGACTTTTAAATATAATAAAGAAAAAAGGAAAGAAAGAACGAACATTACATGGTGATAAATGGATCATTTCTTAAAGAAAGCATAAGAATTGTTAATGCCTATGCACCTAACAACAGAGTACCAAATTATGTGAAGTAAAAACTTACAGAACTGCAAGGAGAAATAGATGCATCCACTATTATAGTTGGAAACTTCAACAGCTCCCTGTCAGAAATTAATAGATCTAGTAGGCAGAAAATCAGTAAAGACATAGTTGAATTTAACAATACCATCAATCAACTGGTTAAAATGGACATCTGTCTATAAATGACTTCATCCAACACCAGCAGAGTACACAGTTTCCTCAACCTCACAGAGAACATATGTCAAGATAAACAACATTCTGGCCCAGAAAAAAAACCAACAAATTTAAAAGAATGAAAATCATGCAATATGCACTCTTCTATCACAATGGAATTAAACTATAAACCAAAATTTCAAAAATTCCAAAGTCTTTGGAAGTTAAATATTGCATCAAAGAAATAATCTCTAGAGAAAATTTTTAAAATATTTTGAACTAAATAAAAATGAAAATATAAATTATAAAATCTGTGGGATACACAAATTTCGAGCACCAAATGCATGTATTAGAGAAAAAGAAAACTCTAAAATCAATAATCTAAGCTTCTGTTTTAAAGAATTAGAAAAAGAATAGCAAGTGAAATCTGAAGTGAGCAGAAGAAAAGAAATAAAAATTAAAGCAGAAATCAATGAAATTGAAAATAGGAAATCAACAGAGAAAATTAATAAAACCAAAAGCTGGGTCTTTGGAAAGATCAGCAAAATCGGTAACTCTCTAACCAGGGTAACTAAGCAAAATGGAGAAAAAACAAATTACTAGTATCAGAAATGAAAGAGATGACCTTCCTAAAGATTTGATGGAAAATATATAATAGAGGAATACTATGAACATCTCTGTGTCCACAGATCTCATAATTTGGATGAGGTGGACCAATTCCTTGCAACATACAAACTGCTAAAACTTACACAAGAAGAAATAGACAACATGAATAGGCCTGTAACTGTTAAACAAGTTGAATCAGTAATTAATGACATCTAAAACAAAGTGCCAGGCCCAGATGAGTTCATTGGTAAATTCAACCAAATATTTAAGAAATATACTATTTTTCTAGAATCTTTTCCAGAAGATGGAAGCAGAGAGAATACTTCTTAATCATTCTTTGAGTCCAGTATTACTCTGATACCCAAAGTGGACAACGACATTACAAGAAACACTAACTACAGACCAGTATTGAACATATATGCAGAAATCTTCAAGAAAATATTAGAAAAGCAAGTCCAACAAAGTAGAAAGGCAGTCATTCACTACAGGCAATTGAGATTTATCCCAGGTTTGTAAGTTTGGTTCAACCTTTGAAATTATATATATGAGCCTTTGATAATAAATGTAATTCATCATAGTAATAGACTAAAGGAGAATAATCACATAATCATCTCAAATAGATGCAGAAAAGCGTTTGATAAAATCCAACACTCGTTCATCATAAAAATGCTCAGTGAAGTAGGAATTGAGGGAAACTTCTTCAACTTGGTAAGGAATATTTACAAAAATACCTACAGCTAACATAATACTAAATGATGAGAAACTCATATTTTCCCAGTAATTTCAGCTACAAGGCAAGGCTGTCTCTCTCATCACTAAACTAATAAGCTAGACTTCATTAAAATTAAAAGCTGCTCTGTGGAAGACAATGACAACAGAATAAAAAGATAAGCTGTACATTGAGAGAAAATATTTGCAAAAGACAATCTGGTAAAGTACTGCTAATCAAAATACAAGGATTCTTAAACCTCAACAATAAGACAAACAATCCGATTAAAACATGGCACAGGGACCTTAACAGATACTTTACCAAAGTGGATATGCACATGACAAATAAGCGTGTGATACTCCATATCATATGTCATCAGGGAATTGCAAATTAAACCACAATATCACTACACATCTATAGAATGTTCAAAATCCAGATACTGACAACATGGATGCGCATGACGATGTGCAGTAACACGAAATCACTGCTTCTAGGAAATCATACCATGCAAAATGGTGTAGCTACTTTGGAAAACAGTTTGGCATCTTTTTTTTTTTTTTTTTAATAAAACTAGGTGTATTCTTACTATACAATCTGGCAGTCCTACTGCTTGATTATTTATTTAAAACTGCTGAAAACTTAGGTACACAAAAACTATACATATGTATGTTTATTGCAGCTTTATTCATAATTGCCAAAAATTGTATGCAACCAATGTGTCCTTCAGTGAGGGAATGGATAAATAAACTATGATAGGTGTACATTCAGACAATAAAATATTAGTCAATGATAAAAAAGAGATGAACCATCAAGACATTAAAAGACAAAGAGGAACCTTAAATGCAAATTACTAAGTGAAAGAAGGCAGTATAAAAGGGCTACATAATGTAGCATTCCAACTATATAATAGAGCCAAAATGTTGGAGATGGGTTGAGATCAGTGGTTGTCAGGGGTTAGGAACAAGGAAGCACAGAGGATTTTTGGACAGTGAAACTATTTTTATACAATACTTTAATGATGGGTACATGTTGATACATATTTATCAAAATCCATAGATTGCATATCAAGAGTGAACCCTAATGTTAATTATGGACTTTGAATGATATTGACATATCAACAAAGGTTCATTGATTATAATAAATGTACCATTCTGTTGTGGAATGTTGACAGTAGGACACCCTGTGCCTGTGTGGGGATGAGGGGATATGAAAACTCCTGGTACATCCTCAACTTTTCTGTGAACCTAAAAATACTCTAAAAATAGTCTATTTTTTTAACCATGTGTAAGCTTTAATCAACTGCTATCAACTTTTTCATGTATTCATATCTGTCAGGGTATATTAGTTATAGTTGTCCAAATAACAAAACTAAGAAATGGAAAAAGAAATAGAATAATAGAGCCATGACCACATTGAGTTTTGGATCTGAGAAAAAAAATTTTTAGTAATATGATGATATTAACTTCTATAAATCTGATGTTTGTAGTTTATAAAGGTGGTCTCATTTACTTTACCTTATTTTATTAATACTACCTGTGAAGTTCATGACCAACCAAATGTTTTTATTATTTCATATTAAGAAAAATGAGGTTTAGTGACTTGCCCAAAGTTGTGAAAATGGGTATTAGAAATTTTTAAAGAAAATCTATGATATGTTCATTACTCCTTTACTTAACAAGATAGTAGATAAAAGACCTGTTCTAAAAGTAAAAGACTACAATTATTCTTGATTCGTAGTATTTTGATACTACGAAAAATGAATTGTATAAAATAGTCCATCATTTAAATAAAATCTTTCACTTAAATTATTACTAGTGAGAATATTTAGTTACCGTCTATAATTTGTAATGTGAAATGGTTATTTGAAAGTTCTTGGTAAGAAAAGAATAATCGTGTTATAAAATCAAGCTTGAATTTAATATTGAAATCATACAACAGGAGCAAAATGGAAGCACAAAGAGAATTTAACAGTAAGCTAAAAACTGACAATTCACAGTCTGATTCATTAATTTGCCATCTGGCATTCATTATATGCCTCAGTTTCTACTCTGTAAAATGACGAGGTTGATACTAAATGATCTCAATCACTAAAATTTTCTGATTCTATGCTCATGTGGCACTATATTTTGAAGCACATATGCCTCTTGTAAAGTGAAATTAAAGCACACATAATGGTACTGTGATTAAATTTACTAAGAGCTAAAAGTCATAGCATATTAGCCTTACATACGAAAAATTCGCCTAATGAATCAAACTTGAAGAATCTGTCAGTGTGTAGTTGTTTGACAGAGAACAAGAACTGTGAAATTACTGATTTTATCCTAATGATTTTTTTCTTCCATGGGTCACACACAGGATAAAGGAGGGTCAGTAAGTTTCTCATTAATACGTATCAGCTTGTAAAAGAAAAAAAAAGTATCTTTTGACATTGCAATGAACTATAATAGTCTTAATGAATATTACTGCTAAAGCACCTATGCAAATTAGCATTTCCTCATATCCTTTAGCTTGAAAGAAATTAAATTTAGTCTAAATGAATTAAAACAGTGGACCTAGGGACATCTGATCATTTCTGTGTCTCAATTATTTTACCTTTAGTCAGATTTTCTTGGAAATAATTATTTGCTTTGAAACTGTGCTATTCTGGTTGGATTTGTCTCTCTACTGTATTATGTAGCTCAAGAAGGGAATGTGGATTCCAAGTGTGATGCACACCAGGAAACACTAAATGTTCAGAGGGACAATTTCAGAATCAGATTTATCCTGACTGTAGACTACTAAAAAGTGTTGGAATTCGATTAGGTGTGATGAGCAATGTTTTAGCTTTAGGGGAAACCAGGAGTCAGTGGGAGTTGTCCAAAGATAGTATACTATAAGACAGTGCTTGTTTAGGTACAATAATCAGATCAAAATTAAGATAAAATCAAATCCTATATTTCATATGGATATGTTATAAAAATGTGTTCTGTATATGTTGTGAAATCATATGCACAACAGAATGCTTATCGAAACATCAGGCTTTGTGATCATGGTGAACATTTAGCAACACTAGATAGAGGTTACCAATCAAAGGAGTGAACATATGTGAAAGAAGATAGTATAAAACCAGTGTTTCTCATTCCTGGCAATATTGACATTTTGGGCCAGATACTTTGTAAGGGGCTGACTGTGCAGTGTGGGATGTCTAGAGACTCTGACTCTGATCAGTTAGGTAACAGTAGCAACCACCACATGAAAGTTGTGAAAACCAAAAATGTCTCCTACTTCTGCCAGAATGTCCCAGCTGTGGCACATTCTCTTCCAGGTGAAGACCACTGGCATAAACAAAGATTCCTGAGAAAGGAGGTAATCATTGCAAGAGGAAGTTTCTTTCCTCTTATGTTTCATTTAGCCAATGAGGTATGGCTAGTTTGACAGTGGTGGTGTCACTATCACTAATGTCTGAGAAAGAGTATATTAGAATGTACTGGTGTATTTGTGCCTATTGTTTCTTGTCCTAAGCACTAACATTATAAATGAGAGTGGTGGTTTTATTTATTTTGAATTTGCTTTTGTTTTGACACCTCCTATAAAGAAGCACCGTGGAAAGATTTAGAATTTCAGACCGGTAACTCACTTGCATGCCTAACTGATTGGTGCAATATATAAGATAGAGTGGTTCATTGCACACTTAAAGAAGCATAACCTACATAGGAAGGGGGTGGGGAGAAAACATGTCAAATTGTTACTCTAAGGATAAATAGTATAAATCCTTCCTCACTTGGGTTCTCCAATAGGAGAAATAAATGTATAGACCAAGGAAAGAGATAGCTGTCAAAGACCGAGTTTTGTAAGCCCTTGGTAATGTATTAAACTCTCTTACACCTTTGCAAAACACTCTTTCCCTCCACCCTGACACTAAATGTTAGAAGGGAGGCATTTTCATGGATACACACCTATGCAATAGGAAAAACAAAAACAAAAACAAACAGAGAAAAGGGATAGTTTATTAATTTTGTGGGTAGAGAATTGTTTGCCCTGGGACTATATGCTGTGTCTAGACTTGTTTCATATTTTAATAAAGTAGTTCAGCTTCTCACATAATAATTGATCTAAAAGAGTATGTGCAAAATGGAATATGCAAGTTTGCAGATGATACTCAGCTCTTCTGAAGTCGTTAAAAGCTGATGCAGATAAGCTGTAAAAAGAACTCACAATCATATTGCAGAGAGCTCAGAAACAGGCTATATGCCTCCATTACTGCACATACTTCTTATATTTAAGAAGGAATCTAAATAATTTTTGTGAAACAGTGGATGTTGAGTAATTAGTTTTAACTCTGGAGAAGAGCTAGAAGTAACCTATTTGAATTGAGATTATTGGATCAATGATTCCAAAGACAGAAAACATTAAAAAGAGTATTTTTAATAGAATAAAATACAGATAATAATAGCAATACCAAAGCAAAAGACAGTGTTCTCCAAACTTCCACATAAACTATAATAAGTCAAAACATTTAAGCGTATAGTGATAACTTCCCCTCAAAGAGGACATAATGATAGTTTCAGTGGTTTTGCATCTCACAATAAATAGGATCAGTAAATTTAAGAGCCACATATAAGAATAGACTGCAGGTAAGAATTATTTCCATCTGCACAGAGGATATATTTCTCATTTATAAACTCATGGAAAATGTGATTAAGATAGACATGGAATTTTTCAACAAAGCCTACAATAAAAGAACTAAGCAGATCCCATTATAGCTTGAAAAAGATAAGAAAGAAGAAAAACATCAGGGGCACCTGGGTGGCTCAGTGGGTTAAAGCCTCTGCCTTCTGCTCAGGTCATGGTCCTGGGATCGAGCCCTGCATTGAGCACCACGTTGGGTTCTCTGCTCGGCAGGGAGCCTGCTTCCCCCCACCCCGCCTGCCTCTCTGCCTACTTGTGATCTCTGTCTGTCAAATAAATAAATAAAATCCATTTAAAAGAAAAAGAATAAAAACATCAGGTCTTACATTATACTTAACATTTTGTAGAACCTGGAAGATGCCCTAATATAGTGTATATCAAATCTTTGTTCTTTTGTTTGTTCAGCTGTCAACATGTTAGTTATATTTGGGCTAGCTGTAAACATTGAATTTTATATCAAGGAGAACAGTTATGCCTTCCACATAGCAAGCATGAGATATTTATGAGAAACAGATAATAGACATGATAGGCATTATAAATTGTAAAAGTAATGCAAATAGGAACTAACTTGTGGCTGAATACAGGTCAGATCTTGGTTGTGGTAGATTATTTGGTAGCCATACATTCTTCCTTTCCCTACATCTGCACCATTTAGGAATAAGCTTCTACACCGACTTTGAGCTTGGTCTCGTGACTTGCTTTGACCAGTGGGGCAGTATCAAGCATGAAGCAAACAGAGACTTAAAAAGTACTTTTCCCTGATGCCTACCTTTTCCTGTTCTGCTTGGAATCCTTCCACTTCCATGAAAGAAAGAAGAGCTAGCCTGGCGAAAGAAGGTATGTGACCTTATAATTTCCATCATTCCAGCAAACAATCAACACCTATAAGATACGTGAGGGAAGCCATTCTAAACATAAAGAATGACCAGAGACACATTAGCAGGTGCAGTAGAAGACAGCCAAGGTGCCGTACTTCAGAATGGCCCAATTCACCCACATACTCATGAGCTAGCTAGATTTTTTTTTTTAAGCTCTTAAGTTTGGGGTTGTTTCATTTTATAGTAAAAACTTATTCCTTAACAGTTTGCTCCCTAGAAGTCAGGTATATTTACAGTAGATCTGGCCCTTTTGAATTTTACTTCATGAAGAGAGTTACACCTTCCCAAGAGCAAACCCCATAGAGCTTTGGTTAAAAACAGCTAAGAAGATAGGAGAATGTATTACAAATTGTAAGAAGTATTTCAGAAATTAAGATGTCATAGATTGGGACACCTGGGTGACTCAGTCGGTTAAGCATTTGCCTTTAGCTCAGATCATGATCACAAGAGTCCTGGAATCCAGCCCCACATTGTGCTCTCTGCTCAGCAAAAGAAGCCTGCTTCTCCCTCTCCCACTCCTCCTGCTTGTGTTCCTTCTCTCACAGTGTCTCTCTGTCAAATAAAAAATTAAAATCTTTTAAAAAAAGATTGAATTTTTCCTGTTCCTCCTCTCTAAAATACAGCTAAGTACTCTAGAAATAATTTTATAGACAGTCATAAAAGGACTGAAAGCATGGAAAAAAAGTTGCCCTGGCAAGGAACCTCAAGACTAGAAGAAACACCACAGATAATTTCCTAGATTTGCTTCTCATATATCATATATCTTAGAGTGGGCATTGGAGAGGGCTGAACTGAAACTGCTAATGGGCATAGAAAATAAACAACAACAAAAAAAAAAAAAAAAAGAAGAAGAAGAAGAAGAAGAAGAAAGAAGGAGGAAGAAAAAGAAAGAAGAAATCCTTTCTCTGGGCAGAGAGGATTGGGAAAGGGGATGCCTCACTTCCCTGCCACAGAGGCACCAGCAGTTACAGAAAAGGGAACCCACTGGAACTAGATAGCTAAAAGAATAGGCCAGGCAAAGTGCTCTCTCTATTTTGAGTCCAGCCTTCCTCACCCTGTGGCCCATGGAAACACCTTCCATTCCCAAGGTGACTACAACAGAATTCAATGGGAATTCAAACAGAGGAAGGAAGCAAGAGATCAGAAGACTGAATTCTCTTTGGGATACAGCTCAGTAAAGTAGTCAATAACCTGCATGTTGAACCTAAACAGAGACTTCCTGATGTAAATAGGATCCAGGGTTTTTTAACATAGTATCAAGAATGTCCAAAACACAACCAAAAATCACTTATTATACCAGGAACCAGGAAAAGCATAGCTTGAGTGGGAAGAGACTCTCACCTGATGCCAGTGCTGAGATGACTCAGATGTTGAAACCATCTGACATAAACTTTAAAGATCCATGTTTTTAACAACTTATTAAAAATTCCCAACACAAGTGAAGAAAAATAGAAAATTTTAGGAGTGTCTCTAGACATGATTAAAAACAACAAAATGGGAATTATAGAACTGAAAAATATGAGTGAAATAGAAAGCTCACTGTATAGACACTATAGTAATGTGAAGTTAAAGGAGGATGAAACCAAGCAACTTGAGATCAGAGTAGAGGAATTTACGCAGCCTAAATAATAGAGCAGATGAATGCCCCTCCCTCCCTAAACAAAGAATGAACGATCTTGGGGCTGTAAAGGTATTTGGAAAAATATGACTAAAAACTTCCCAAATTCCATGGAATACCTAAGCTTACAGATTCAAAAGGTTAGCACATCTGAATAGGTTAGACACAAAAGAATCCATTCCAAGACACATCATAATTAAACTTCTGAAAAGTAAAGACAATGAAAATTTTAAAGAAGCCAAAAGGGATATCAAATCAAATGACAGTCAATTTTTCATCTGGAACTATGGAGGATAGGAGAAATGAGCATAACATTTTTCATGAGCAGAAAGAAAAGAACTGTCAGATGTAAATTCTGTATCTAGAAGAAACTGTCTATCAGGAATGAATGAATAATAAAGACATTCTCAGATGAAGGGAAATAGAAAATTTGTTGGAAGCAGACCTACCTTTAAAGAATGTCTAAAGAAAGTTCTCCAACATAAAAGAAATGATAAGAGAAGGCATAGAAGTTCAGAAAGAAAAAAACAATGAAATGATAAAATAGAGTACATTTAATACACTATCCTCATGAATCTCTTTGAGTTTTATTTCACAGTAGAAACAAAAATATCTGTTATGTCATTCAATATACTGAAGAAATAGTTGGAAAAAATTACTTGTATATAATCATATATGTATATTATAATATTACATATAATATTGGGAGAGTAAACTGTCCTAAAAGGAATTTTTAATAGTCAACTTAAAGTGGCTAAATGAAGATACCAACAGACCATATTTTAATATCCAGAACAACCAGTAAAAAATAAATTCTACAAAGCAATATGCTGAAAATTGCTATAAATCAATCAAGATAGAATCCTAAAAATTGTTCAAAAAACACACTTGAAAGAAATGAGAAACAGGGGCACCTGGGTGGCTCAGTGGGTTAAGCCGCTGCCTTCGGCTCGGGTCATGATCTCTGGGTCCTGGATTGAGTCCTGCATTGGGCTCTCTGCTCAGCAGGGAGCCTGCTTCCTCCTGTCTCTCTCTGCCTGCCTCTCTGCCTATTTGTGATCTCTCTCTGTCAAATAAATAATTTTTTTTTTAAAAAGAAAGAAATGAGAAACAGGAACGAAAGAAGAAACAAATCATAAAATGTCAGCAATGCAAACATAATACAAATATAATCTGGAATGGTTGATTTTGGAACAGAACTTGAATGTGGCCCACTACTTCTGAAACTCATGGACCAGACATTTGAATTGGCCTCAATTGTGTTTAAAATTGGCTCTGTGGGGGCGCCTGGGTGGCTCAGTGGGTTGGGCCGCTGCCTTCGGCTCGGGTCGTGATCTCAGGGTCCTGGGATCGAGTCCCGCATTGGGCTCTCTGCTCAGCGGGGAGCCTGCTTCCTTCTCTCTCTCTCTGCCTGCCTCTCAGTGTACTTGTAATTTCTCTCTGTCAAATAAATAAATAAATAAAATCTTTAAAAAAAAAAAAATTGGCTCTGTGATTTAAATGGGTTTTTGTTTTTGTTTTTTTCTGGGTAACTATCCAAGATGTTACTCAATTTGGGAAGAACACTCCCTCATTTAGCCATGGCTGAGAGATTCTTGATGGAAAACTTCATTAAGAAAACTTAATTTACTTCCATATATACCTATGAAAATAATTTGTGGCTTTCAGGTTTCAAGGTACTTACAGATGTAAGACTGCATGCTTCAGTAATTTTAGGTTTAATCTTGTGAAAAATCATAAGGACACAAGAAACTTTGATAAAACGGTGAATAGAGATTGACAAAGAGATTTCATTTTTCATCCAATCAACTGACATGTATTTAAACTGTTGATAACCAGTGTTTAAGAAGGTACTCTGTTTAATTGTGAATGAGAAAGTCAATCTGTACACTAATCCTATAGGAGAATCTCAATCTCAAACCTCAAACCTGCAGGTCCTGTGATCCAACATTGCTACTGCTCATCTACTCTAAAATAACACTCAGTGTTCACTGATGCACACTGTAGAATTGTTTGTAAAAAAAAAATTTTTTTTGGAAACAATCTAAATGTTTATGAATTAAGTGATGGCTATAGGGGCTGCCATGGGCATCGTTCCTCTACGGCCAACACCGGAAAGTAATAGTAGTGAACAGTAAGCCTTTGCATGAAGAAATTTTTTGAAAGGAGATAAGGTAGAAAATAGGGTACTGAGTCAAAGGACAGAACAGACCAACTGAAGCTTAAGAATAAGTGAAAATACCTGTACTCCTGGGGCAAGTAACACATTATATATTAATAAAAGTAATTTAAAAAAAGAATAAGTGAAAGTGAAGGTTGCCAGAGAGATGGAACCTAATGGTTTAGAACAGAGAGACCATGAGATACAGATGCAGACCAGAGACCTTTCAGGGTAACTTATAAATATGTCATCCTAAATAGCACATTATGGGGCCAGTCTCCCAATGAACACGCTGTATAAATTTATGGTAAGCTGTAGTCCTTGTTTTTACCATCTACCTTCTCTAGAGATTATTAGGATTTTCCTTCTAACCTCAATGTTCTGAAATTTCAGGTGTATACATATATATTTGGAACCAGTTGGTTTGGATTTGGGGTTTTTTTGTTTGTTTTTCTTTGCTTCGGTTTTGTAAGCCCGCCTCGTTACTGAGTGTGCTCTTTTGTCTCTCATATATTTCTTTCCTTATAGAAGAATTTCCTTTTTATCTCTTTAAATACTGCCTACTTTCCATTCAAGTCGTTTTTCTAAAGTTCCATTTAGATTATCTTTTTTCTGGAACTTCTAGACCTATTGTCCAAATCTCTGAAATTTTCTTTCATGATTTCTAAGTTTTTTTTCTATTTTATCTATTTTTCACGTTTCTCATTTACAGCCGTGTCCACTTTATGCATTAGCCTGTTCCAGAAGTTTCTTTTTGTTTATTTCTTCTTTTAAATCGGGAGTGGATAGGGACAGAGGGAGAGGGAGAGACAATTTTAAGTGGTCTCCACACCTAGCACGGAGCTGACACAGGGCTTGATCTCACAACCCGACATCATTACCTGAGCTGAAATTTAATAAGAATTGTAAACTCAACTGACTGAACCACCCAGGTGTCCCTAGTTAGTTTTTAATTTTATAGCTCTTATTGGTTCTCCCTTGTATTCATCTAATCTTATTACTCAATAAAATGCAATCTCCTTTAAAAACATTACTTTTAATTTTTCAAAGCCTTGTTCTCTTATTTTGTTTCCATATGTGTAAGTTTGTCCCAGTGTTTGTTCTTTCTCTTTAATGGCGTTGACTTCCCACAAGCCTTGAGAAGAAATTGTGTATTCATCTTAGAAGCTGAGTTTTCCTATTAGACTATATTACTTATTCTTCACACAACTCACCAATTCCAACCATGGTCTTTACTTCTGCCACTTATCAGTGATAATGGACAAAATACAGAACTAGACACTGACTGAACAGCTAGTAATCTGTAGTGCTCCTCATTCCTCTCTGGCATCCCCTGCCAGCTAAGAAGATACTGCCCCCAGTCTCTGATGTAAACTCACTCATTGCTTCATCTTGAAAACAGATACTTGAATCTTCACTGCCTGTCCTAAGAAGCATTTGACAGAGGTTCAACTGTCAGGTTGCTCCAGTGACCTAGGACATTGTCCCTGGGCTTCCTTCTATTTTTTCATATAACCCTACAACCATAAAATTCCTTCAGAAATAGGCGATATCTTTTGATCTTTTGGGCTGCAATTTCCCTCTTCAATTTCTACCTGTCTGTGATTGTTCATAATTCTCTTGTTCCATTTATTTTTTTATGAGTGTGACTTTCAGGAATGGGGTGCTGTGGACTTGCCAGGTGTGCTTACTTTGCAACCCGGAAATGAAAATCTATCATTTTACATCTATTAATGTCTAGAGATCAAGAGCTAGGGGATCAGGGGTCTCAGCTTTTAACAGTCATGACCGTTTTAGGGACTTTGTTAAAAGCTCTTAAAATGATGCATTTGTATGTATTAAAATTTCAAATAAACATAACCTTTAACTCAGTAATTTAAATTCTGGGAATTTGACCAATATTGTTAATGATACCATTAAGTTAAGATGCTTAGTTAAGGACATTTATTACAGCATTTTTTGGAATAGCAAAACACTGAAAGCCATCTGGATGTCCTTCAGAACAGTTGACTACAAATTTTGGTCTATTTTACTATGGTATATTACGCATCTCTTCCAAAAAAAAAAAAGGGGAAAAAATACATGTGTTGACTCTCAGATCTGACAGTGATGTACCTTTACCTGAAAATATCAAGTTGTAGAGTAGTCTATGAAAGACAGTGAACAAACAGACAATGGCTAGACTACATATATATACAGTTGAGCCCGGATTGTGGCGCTGCCTCGCATGTAGTTGAAAATTCCCGTATAGCTTTTGACTCCCCAGAAACATAACTGCTAATAGCCTTTTGATTTTTGTTTCATTTTTTTAAATGGCCTATTGTTGACTGGAAGCCTTACCGATAACGTTAGCAGTCAAATAATAAACATATTTTATAGCAAATTCTAAATAAATATTGTTTGCTTTTTCTCATTTGGTTGGTTTTCATTTATTCCCACATATATGAAGTATAATATTGTTTGTAAAAATAAATAATTGTGTATGTTTAAGTAAATAATATAAAAGGCTACACATGATTACATGTGTAGTAATTAGACATAATTACATCAAGTGTAATCACAGCAAGTGATTACATCAAGGGTATGGGATAGCATGTATTAGTTTTATAATTCAAATGACTGAAAAAAAAGATACCATGACACATGAACCCACCCATTTATCCACATAAGCTTATTTCAGATAGCTCATAAATTCTGATGGTCATAATAAATGTTATGTTTTTCTGTCTTTAGAAACATTGGGTGCTTCATGTGACTATTTTAGGAGACTTCTGACAGTTTTTCTTCTATGTGAATGGGATTTCAAAACTAGAGAGTCCTTAAAATGACTTGAAAATTATTTTTGAACTACAAATATTAGGCTTAGTGAGAACGAAATTTTTAAATGCTTTCCTGCTTTTTCTTTTCAATATTAACTCTATATTTTATTTTCATCTAAGTTAGATGTGGACACACTCTAAAATGTACTTGGGTTTTATCTAAAGTATTACTATATATCTACAGGTACAAAGAATTTTTCTTATCTGCCCCTTCCTGCTGGACTTCCTAATGCATTTGATTCCCTGCTATTAAACCAGGGGACCTATGTTCACAATCTCTTTGTGCTTAAGACCCTATAGGTTTAGTCATGTATAGACATTCCTGTAAAGATTATTACTTTTTTTATATACTAAAAAAATGTTTGCCAGTATCCCTATGGCTTGTGGCTAAAAGATGACTAGGAGATCAACCAGTCAAAACACTGGAGTATCTCAACTATTCTCTGGAGACATTATTTGCTTGAGGAGGAAACCATCATGAACTTTCAACAGTATCTTGCAACCTTTTGTTAGTAGAGTGGGAAAAAAACCTATAGAGTAGTCAACCTTTAAGTCCAGAGTCCCTTCAAAAGATTTTCAACAGCACTTGATAAATGAAAAATGTGTAATTGTTACAAAATAGTTACAAATAAAATAGAGATCAATTCTTATCCATATGTTTAAGGAAACTCGTAAGTTCATCAGCTTTCCCAAGCCTTTTGCTACCTACATGGGTAACAAAAATGCTTCATGTTGCAAGAATAAAAAAGGAAATTTTTCTGTTTTAGCTCAAAGCTGTCTTATTTCTTTCTTCCCAAGAAAAATTTATGTGTATGCATATATATATGTATATATATATAAATTTTATATATTCAATTATTGAGAAAATATGACTTCTAATTACATTAAATATTCATTAATTCAGAATATAATTACTCAGATATCACTTGTTTTTTTATCAGAAAAGACAAAGGATTAATTGTCCTTGGCCACAGAATTCTGGTAACTCTTATCAGAAAAACTATGATTAAGTGATAAATGTAAAATCTGACCATAACTTTTTGCAGTGACTATGTTGGACTCCAATCACCAGAAATGCGTATTTTAGGATCATATTTTTAAAAGACAGATTGTTTGGATTGACTACCATTTACGAAGATGGTGGGGATAGAAAAAATACTTGTCTGAAATGAAGGTGTTGCATGCATTCTGAATTTATCTGGTGTTTGATTCCATTCCAATTTAATCTATGCATTCCTATGTCATTTATTGCCATGGTAACTGGATACTCATTTAAAAAATCACATCAAAATGTTAGTGCGGAACGATGTAATATTTAACAGACCATACACTCTTAACACGGTAGAAAATATTTTAGTGATAAATGAGTATTAAGCAAATATCATTATCTGATATAAAAACTAATATATTTAAATCAGTAATTGTTATTTTGTCCCCCATTCCTAGAATTAAACATTGCACTAGTTTTTTATATAACATTATTTATTTTATTTTGATTTTTAAAAGTAATATATGCCACTTTTAGGGAAAAAAAAAACTTGGAACTCTACCCAGAGAGGGGTCCATATGGCGTTGTTCTACGTTCCCATCATAACTTAAAGGGAAATTCCACAGTGTTCAGAGCCCTTGATATCAGGCAAATGATGGAGGGGGATGTCCTCAAATTCCTTATAGCAGGAACCTTGGCACCAATATTGACTTTCAGATGGAACAGTAGATCTACAAAAGGAAAGGTGAGGCATCTACCTCATAAATCTTAAGAGAACCTGGGAGAAGCGTCTGCTAGCAACTCATGCTATTAAGCCATAAAAAACTTGGCTGATGTCAGTATAATATCACCCAGGAATACTGGTCAGTGACCAAAGCTAAAGTTTGTTGCTTCCACTAAAGACCCTCCTATTGTTGGCTACTTCACTCCTGGAAACTTCACTAACCAAACTCAGGCAGCCTTCTGGGAACCCCAACTCCCAGGTGCTGATCCATGGGCTAACTACAGCCTTTAATAGAGACAACTTATATTAACCTGCCTACCATTGCTATGTGCCATGTGGACATTGCCATCTGGTACCACAACAAGAGCTCTCAGTTAGCAAGTCTAATGTGGAGGGTGTTGACATTCTGCGCATGTGTGGCACCATCTGTGGTGAATACCCGTGGGTGGTCATGCCTGATCTCTGCTTTTATAGAGTTTCTGAGGAGATTGAAAAGGAACAGCAGGCTACTGCTGAAAAGCCATGACTAAAGATTGCAAGCTGAATGAACCATGCTAGCTTCTGAGTTTATTGCTACTCAATCTGTCTGAAGATGTGCAGGTACCATTGATGCCTCCCATTCGGCAGTTCCCTACTGAGGACTGGTCTGCAGCTCCCGCTGCTCAGACCACTGAATGGGTAGGAACAACTGCTGAATGGTCTTAAACTGTATTTCCACAGACTCTTAAATAGAAAATAGAAGTAAAGTTGATGGAAAATAAAGTTCCTGGAAAAAAAAAAAACTTTAAAAGTTTTTTAAGTTGTTTTGTTTTTGTTTTTGTTTTTTTTTTCCTAGTCCTAAGAAAATGGGCAAGTGAGAAAGGGGAAAAAGGGGTTATGAATTGTACTAGTTTGCTAGGGCTGCTGTAACAAAGTACAAATGACTGGGTAGTTTAAACAACAAAAATTGAGCCTAGAAGTCCAAAATCAATGTGCCGTCAAGGTTGATTCCTTCTCAGTATTGAGGGAAGGATCTGCTCCAGGCCTCTTTCCCTGACTCATATGTGGCCATCTTTTATCAGTGTCTTTTCACATCATCTTTCCTCTATCTCTGTCCGAATTTTCCCTTTAATGAAGACGTCAGTCATATTAGACTGGGATGCACCCTAATGACCTCTTAATTGTTACCTCTGCAAAGAATATATCTAAACCAGGTCACATTATGAAGTACTGGGAGTTAGGACTTCAGTGTATGAATTTGAGGAGGAGACAGTTGAACCCTTCAACCCATAATAGGAATATTTTATGTAGAATATGTGGGGTTTATTGTAGCTGTCTCCTTATGGAGATCACAGACTGAGAAATGACTCAGCCGTTCACCATCTTCACCTATTTTCACATTCAGGGGCAATTTGGGTCAAAGGGCTGATGTGGTCAAAGCCCATCAATTCAAAGCTGAATTGGCCTCCAGGGCTATTTTAGCTTAGTGTGACATCCAGTCTCAGTATGTACTAGTTCCTTTGGGGTCTCCATGGGGACACCTTGGTACAGCTAATGGGATTGCTTCTTTAATGATCCAAAGAATACCTAGTAAGAAGGATTCAATAATTAATTGTAAATGCCTCATTTGAATACTTACTGATCAAGAAAATCATATTGAATATCCTAATGTGCCTATTATGAGTTTTGAATATTGTCCAAAAGGGAATGCTGTGGTTACTGGAGGTTGAGATAAGAAATTAAATAGACAAATCTCTTTGTAATATAAGAAATCTTTCAGCCTAAAAAGAAAAGAACATTCTCATTCTCTAAATACAACTAAGCTTGTACTAGTGGTGTTATAGGTATAAGTAAACTGTATTTTTACATGATTATTTATATATTACAAAGTTTGTATCCTACACAGAAAACATACCTGATGTCTGTGTCAAGGAAATTAAATATTGCTCTCCAAAAGCATCAGAGCAATAAGTTTTAAAAATAATTTATTGAGGTGAAATTCACATAACATATAGACTAAAGTTAACAATTCAGTACCATTGAGTATATCTGTTGTGCAAGTGACACCTCTGTCTAGCTGTAAAACATTTTTATCACTCCAAAGTAAAACCCTTTATTCATTGCAGAGATTCTCCCCATCCCTTCTTCCTCCAGCCCTGAGCAACCACCAAACTATGTTCGTCCATCCTTTCTTTCCCTTTCCCACCATTCATTCATTCATTGGTTCATTCGTTCCTTCCTTCCTTCCCTCCTTTAAGAGCAAGCAAGCATGTAAGCAAGGGTAGGGGGCAGGAGAGAGAGAGAGAAAGAAAGACTCTCAAGCAGGTTTCACAGCCAGCATGGAGCCCGACGTGGGGCTCAGTCTTGCAACACTGTGACCATGACCTGTATAAAAATCAAAAGTCGGATGCTTAAGTGACTGAGCCACCCAGTTGCCCCATATCTTTTTTGATTGGTCTATTCTGGATATCTCATAGAAATGGCATCATATGATATATGTCCTGTAGTGTCTGGTTTCTGTCACTTACCATAATGTTTTTGAGGCTCATCCATAAATGGCATTTGGGCAGTTTCCATGGCTTTTTTATAATTAGGAAAAATGCTATTAAAAGCATCATGTACATGTATTTGTTTGAATAGATTTTTCAGTTATTTTGAGCATATGCTTAAGAATAGAATTTTAAGGTCATATGATAATTTAATATTTAACTTTTTGAGGAAATACCGAACTGTTTTCCACAGTGACTGAAACATTTTACCTTCCCACCTTCCCTTACAGTTTAACATCTTGCCAATACTTGTTATTATCTATTATCTATTATTATTATTATTATTATTACCACCCTAGTAAATGTGGAATGGTACATCATTGTGGTTTTGATTTGCATTTCCTTGAGGACTAAAAATATTGACCATCTTTTCATGTGCTTGCTGGCCACTTGTTTATCTTTTTTGAAAAATGTCTGTTCAAGTCTTTTGCCTATTTTTTAATAGAGTTGTCTTTTTGTTGTTGAGTTGTAGCAGTTTGTGATATATTCTAGAAATTAGACCCTTATCAGATATATAGTTGCAAATATTTTTTTCCATTCCACAGGTTTTATTTTACTTTATTGATAATGTCCTTTGATGCATGAAAGTTTCAAATTTTGATGAAGTCCATTTTATTTTTCCTTTTGTTGCTTGTGCTTTTGGTGCATAAGTATTTTTTAATCACATACACACACCCTTACACAGTATTAGTAGTAGACAGTTATTGTTAGTATTAGTATATATACTAAATCAGTATATATACTAATTATTATGAGTAGTATTAGTATATAGACTTATTATTAGTAGACAGTTATTCCATATCTGTAGAGTATTTTTTCAGAGTATTGGTTGCATGTTCATGAGAGTATTATCAGTTTTTATTTTGCTTGAATGAACCTTGTCTTCATTAATTAAACAAAATATTTACCATTGTTACTTTGATAATATGTTTTTCATCAAATGAAATAAAGATAGAGGATATATATCATCTTCTCTGAGGTACGTAACATGAAATATAAACTTTTCTCATTCATTCATCATTTTTCAGGCACCTACAATATGCTGTTTTAGATAATGGAGACAGATTAATGAAAAGATAATGCCCTGTCCTCATTGAGTGTACATTCTAGTGAATAAATCTGAATAAATAAATAAATTCAGATAGTCATGAATCCTGTGAAAAAATAGAGGAAACTAATGACTTTACTGGAAAGCTGTTTTAACTGGAGTGATCAGGGAAAGGCTACTGAAAATGTGACAATTGAACTGAGACCTGAATTAAAATTAGGAAATTGTAGGAGGAAAGCATTCATGTTGAGGAAATCACAAATGCAAATGTCATGAATTTTCAGTGACAGAAAAAAGCCACTATGGCCCATGGAGAATATAATGTTTATCTTGGAGTAAAGCAGTGCTAAACGTAGTGTGTAGATAGCAAATAATCTGTTGTTCATCACTTGATTTATTCAGTAACCATAGATTGGTCATGAGGCCAGGCCTTAAATGCTATAATACATACCCAGGGTTAAGGAGAAAAATTAGGAAACAGTGGTGGATCAGAGAAGAGAAGTGTGCAAATAAAAAAGACATAAACTTTATCTCCGTGGAATTACAGTCTAGTAAGGATTTTATAAAAGCATAGCTAACTGTAGCATAAGGCAGAAGAAAGGTCAACTAATTACGAAGGATTGAATCAGGGAAGCTTATTAATCGTGCATTTAAAGCATATGTAGGATTTTTGCAGCAGTGGAAAAAACTTTTAAATCAAAGGGAAACAAATACCCAGAGACATGAATGAGCAAAGTGTGTTTGGGAAGTGGAGTAGTGCATTGTAAATCAGAAAATATATGGAGAAATATGTAGGACATAAAAGTTAAGGGTGTTAAACCGGGAACCTACACACCTGTCCCCACTACACTAGAACCAAGTGTTTCAAAGATGGAGCACATTCTACCATCTGTCTAATTTCAATCAGAACCTTAGTAGAAACTTTCTTAGTAGAAATTGTTCTATCCCCACAACAATGGGGAAAGCAATGCAGATAGCTTTCTTCCATTTCAACTCTGATGTAAAATATTCTTCAGCAACAGTAAGCAAATAAATATATATGTTAAGCATTATCGGCTGAATTGTTTTCTCTCCCAAATTCCTAAATTAAAATCCTAATTCCCAGCACCTCAGAAAGTGACTCTGTTTTGAGATAGGGTCTTTAAAGAGAGGATTAAGATACTATAAGGTTCTACGGGTAAGCCCTACTCAATGTGAATGGTATCTGTATGAGAATAGGAGATTAGACCACAGACACACACACACACACACACACACACACACACACAGACCATGTGTATGCACAGGGGGAAGATGGTCAACCTCAAGCCAAGGAGAGGGGCCTCAGAAGAAACCAACCCTGCTGACACCTTGATGTCAGATTTCTAATCTCTAGAATTGAAAGGAAATAAAGTTCAGTAATATAAGCCCCCTAGTCTATGTCACATTATTGGGACAGTTCTAGCAAGGTAATACATAGAGAAAAAAAAAATTTTAAGCTTCAATTATTTATTTAGAGGGAGAAAGAGCAGGAGGAAGGCCAGAGGGTAAAGGAGAATCTCAAGCAGTCTCCCTGATGAGTGTAGAGCCTGATGTAGGGCTTGATCCCATAACATTGAGATCATGACCTGAACTGAAACCAAGAGTCATATGCCTAACTGACCCAGGCACCCAGAGGAAAAAAAAATAATTAATGATGGTTACCCCCTGCATCATTCATATTAGATATGAGGAGTTTGGAGTATCAAAAAGTTATACAACAAACAACATATCAGATCAAGGCCTAGTATCCAAAATCTGTAAAGAGTTTAGCAAACTCAACACCCAAAGAACAAGTAATCCAATCAAGAAATGGGCAGAAGACATGCACAGACATTTCTGCAAAGAAGACATCCAGATGGCCAACAGACACATGAAAAAGTGCTCCACATCACTCGGCATCAGGGAAATACAAATCAAAACCACAATAAGATACCACCTCACACCAGTCAGAATGGCTGAAATTAGTAAGTCAGGAAATGACAGATGCTGGCGAGGATGCAGAGAAAGGGGAACCCTCCTGCACTGTTGGTGGAATGCAAGCTGGTGCAACCACTCTGGAAAACAGCATGGAGGTTCCTCAAAATGTTGAAAATAGAACTACCTTACAACCCAGCAATTGCACTACTGGGTATTAACCCTAAAGATACAAACATAGTGATCCAAAGGGGCACATGTACCCGAATGTTTATAGCAGCAATGTCCACAATAGCTAAACTATGGAAAGAACCTAGATGTCCATCAGCAGATGAATGGATAAAGAAGGTGCGATATATATGTGCGTGCGCGCACACATGCGTGCACGCACACCCCCCCCCCCGAATACTATGAAGCCATCAAAAGAAATGAAATCTTGTCATTTACAATGACATGGATGGAACTAGAGGGTATTATGCTGAGCGAAATAAGTCAATTGAAGAAAAACAACTATCATATGATCTCCCTGACATGAGGAAGTGGAGATGCAGCATGTGGGGTTTGAGGGGTAGAAAAAGAATAAATGGAACAAGATGGGATTGGGAGGGAGACTAACCATAAGAGGCTCTTAATATCACAAAACAAACTGCGGGGGGGATGGAGAGGGTGGTGGAATTATGGTGGTGGAATTAGGGAGGGTATGTGCTATGGTGAGTGCTGTGAAGTGTGTAAAGCTGGCGATTCACAGACCTGTACCCCTAGGGCTAATAATACATTATATGTTTATGAAAAAAAATTTTAAAAGGTTATGCAACTTGGATGTCACATAAATGTTTTATTAAAAAAGAAAACACTTAATTTTTATACGGAGAGTGAGTCTATAATCTGTTATCCTAACCAGGACATTTTTGAGAGTGTATTTGCTGCTATTAATAATTACAGTGAGACAATAGGTATAAACCAGGTCAGACATCTAAAAAATAGTATCTAAGGCTCCCTGAAGAAGCAAGCAGTTCTCTCTTCAATGGCTCTTCCTTTCACATATTCTAGCTGAAAATGAAGATGTTTCATAAGCTATTAACAGGATGTTGCCAAGTCATACCTTGCCTCCTTTATGAGTATCCACAGTAGAAATATTTAATTTTAGTACCAATAATAATTGTACTTCTCATGGGCAATTAATTGGTTTGGTTTATCTTTCTGAGACTATGAACTGTGTGACTGTGTCTCCTTCTTCACGTTAGGCTGCTAGAAAGCTTAGCCCTAGTGCGCTTGCTTTCCCAGGTGCAAAGATCAGCATGTTAGGCCCATTTCCTTAGTCTCATTTCATTTTCTGTTCTTTTATTTGTTTTCCCTTTCTCTTTCCCTTCCATCTTTGTCTTTATTATATTTTGTTATGCTTTACATATCCTTGTAAACCACCTTGAATCTTCTTCTGGAATAAAGTTAGCAGTTTAATCAATCAGTCACTCAAAAGATCACTTCCTCCCCTGTGGCTGTTCAGATTTGGTTTTGCTACTCAGCACCAGTTACAAAAATCGGCATCCAGGTTCCCTCTTATCAGATCATTCTGTTTGTGCCCTAGATGTTTATGACTTCAGGGTTTCCAAGACTGTGTGCAGTCACGTGGAGATCCCAAAGTTGAATAAAAATGTGAAAATACAGGGACCACCTGGAAGAAGCCCTCATTAGTTTGTAATACCTTCATCTGTTCTTCAGTTGAAGTAGAGGAAAAGTAATTTTCCTTCTCCAAAATAAAAACTAAACAATTATATGGTTTTGGAAAAAAGAACATTTTCTAAGCTACAACAACACTATAGGTTGTCTATAATTATAATGTGCCACTTTACTGAAATTACCCTAGATCAAAAAGAATAATTTTAGGTTTATTACATTGTACTCTGTGTACCATTGCTAAATATAGAATCTCATATTGGTCTACTCCAAATATACAACTGTTGAAACATGGGGAAAAGGAGAGCAGTTTATTGGCATGGTTTCAGCAGAGTTCTTACTGTGTTATTCTTCCTGGGTACATTTTTTTTAGACACTTAATTGTAACACACCTGCCTTATTTTTCAAAGATACAAAGAAATAGTGTGTCCTAGTGTGTCTGGCTCTGAACAGGACTAAATGAGCAGCTGTATCTCCATTGCAAGTCTGCCATGGATAGTTCTCTGGTTCTTCCTTCAGATAGACAAAGGAAGAGAAATAGACTCTGCTGTGCTCCTGTTATCATTCAGCAATGCATAGGTGTTGAGATTTTCTTGTATTCTGTTTGTGAGGGAAATTATGTGATGGTTGCCTGCCTGAATATAAAGTATATGCTGAAGAATATAAACAGCAAAGAGGGTGTTATTTATGGACTGAATTTGGCCCCCCTCCCATTCATATGTCGAAGGTCTTCCTCAGTGTGACTGTTTCAGAGATGGAGCTTTTAAATAGGCAGTAGGTTTAAATGAGATCCTAAGTACGGGGCCATAAACCCAGCATCTCCGGTGTCTACATAATAAGAGGAAGAGACACCAGGAAGGCATGCACAAAGGAAAGGTCATGTGAGCACACAGAAATTTCCCATCTGTGAGCCAAGGAGAGAGGCCTCAGGAGAAACCAACCCTGCCAATATCCTGATCTTGGACTTCCAGTCTCCAGAACTGAGAAATAAATTTCTATCATTTAAGCTCCATAGTTTGTGGTATTTTCTTATAGCAGCTCTACAGAGAAGGATCAGTACTAATGAAATGTATATTTATTATGTTTTTGTCTAATCCTATGCAAATTGTATTATTTTGAACTCTGCTGCAGGCTAAGAGTAAGCAGACTACGTGTTCTTTTATACATTCTATAAATGGGAATATAGGAGTAGAGGACTTGACCTCTAGTTATTGACTGGAAGCTACAAATCCAAGAGCCATTCCTTTATGGAACCCCTTGTGTCTGTTTCTCATCTTCTAACACTTATTCTTCTATTCCTATATTTTGAAGCATACATTCAAATACACATTTTCTATCTGATAGCTTTTATTTGGCCCTGTGTAGTTTACCAACTCAGTTTTATACCCAAATGCTTCTATGCTTCTCTGATAAACTAGATTTCAAATAGTGTAGCCAACTGGGGTGCCACAGTGACATTACAGGGCCTCACTCTAAGGACTTCAGAGTATTCTAACTAAAAATTATACAGTGATTTTTTAAAATTCCCACAATATACATGATTATAAACATTAAATTTTCGTAGGAGAATCAAGACAGGAAAATAAAAGTTGAAGACAGAGCAAGAGAGAAATCAAAATGCAATGAGATGTATGCAATCCTACCAATTGCTATAAATGAGCACTAATTTACTTCCAGCATTCTGATATGTTTGTATTAATTTATTCAAAACCAATATATAAACAGTTTTATAATTTAAATGCTGTTTTGGATGACCAGCCACTTGCCAATGATTTGATAAGTTTTGGCAGTTTTCATTTTTTCTAAAGATGTTCATGGAATGTACTGTAAAAAGAGTTAGTTTGGCCCCGACAGCTATGGAAACACCACATTCTGAGTAAGGAAGAGATTTCCTGCCCAGTTTGTATATTGTATTTATTTTTGACAGGACCTTGCCAACAGGGGCCACCTAACTATATGAAATTCAACATTGGAGGGCTACTGCCTATATGTGGGCAGGAACGGTTGTGCTGCTTTATGTGAAGGAGGAGACCTTCATTATTTTTAACTAGAACATTTATTTTTCTTTGATAATTTAAGGAAAGAGACTAACCACATTTGAAAATCACTTGTTTTCCTTTTTAAATTTTATGAACAAAATGGAGAACTTGGATCAACTTTGAACACGTTTCCAAAAAAAAAAAAAAAGGAAATGAGTTTATAAACTGGAGCTTAATACAAGATTAGAAAGATGTTAAAAGCAGATTAATCTTTTTAAAACATTTATTTTAATTGAAGTATAATTAATATACAGTGTTAGTTTCAAGTGTACAGTATAATGATTCAACAATTCTGTGCATTACCCAAGGTTCATCACTCTAAGTATACTCCTAATAACCTTCACGTACTTCACTGTTCCCACCCATCCACCTCCCATGTTTGTTCTCTGCATTTAAGCGTCTCTTTTTTTATTTGTGTCTTTTTTTCTTTGTTCATTTATTTTGTTTCTTAAATTCCAAACATGAGTAAAATCATATGGTGTTTGTGTTTCTCTGACTGACTTATTTCTCTTAGCATTATACCCTCTGGATCCATCCATTTTGTTACAAATGGCAATATTTCATTCTCTTTTTTGTTAAGAGTAATATTTCATTGTATATGTATGTGTATATATCTCTGTATATGCATGCACACACACACACACACACACACACACACACACACATCATACCTACATACATACTATATCATCTTTATCCATTCCTCTATAGATGAATACTTAGGTTGTTTCCATCTCTTGGCTATTGTAAATGATGCTGCAGTAAACATAGTGTTATGTGTATCTTTTCAAGTTACTGTTTTTTTATTCTGTGTGTAATTCTATTTTTAATTTTTTCGAAGAACCTCCATATTGTTTTCCCCAATGGCTGCATCAGCTTGCATTCCTACCAGCAGTGCAGGAGGGTTCCTTTTTCTCCACATCACCACCAACACTTGCTATTTCCTGTTTATGATTTTAGCCCTTCTGACAGGTGTAAGGTGATACCTTTTTGATTTGCATTTCCCTGGTGATTATTGATGTTGAACAACTTTTCACATGTCTGTTGATCATCTGCATGTCTTCTCTGGAAATATGTCTATTCATGCCTTCTGCTTATTTTTTAAATTGAATTATTTGGGGTTTTTTTGGTGTTGAGTTGTGTAAGTTCTTTATATATTTTAGATATTAACCCCTTATTGGATATATCATCTGCAAATACCGTCTCCCATTTGGTGGGTTGTCTTTTTGTTTTGTTGGTTTCCTTTGCTGTATAAAAGCTTTTTATTTCGGTATAGTCCCAACAGTTTAATTTTGCTTTTGTTTTCCCTGCCAGAGGACACATATCTAGAAAAATGTTTCTATAGCTACCTCGTAGATATTACTGCTTATCTTTTCTTTTAAGAATTTTATGGTTTAAGGTCTCACATTTACATCTTTAATGCATTTTGAGTTTATTTTTGTGTAGGGTGTAAGAAAGTCGTTCTGTTTTATTCTCTTGGATGTGGATGTCCAAAAAGCAGATTAATCTTTTGTTTCCCCCAAAGATTTTATTTATTATTTTAGAGAACAATAGAGAGTGCAAGTAGGGAGAGGGAAGGAGGGAGAGAGAAAGAGAGACTCTCAAGCAGACTCCATGCTGAGCATGGAGCCAGACAAGGGGCTTGATCCCCAACCCTGAAATTAGGACCTGAGCCAAAATCAGGAGTTGGATACTTAACTTACTAAGCCACCAGGTGCCCCCAAAGCAGATTAATCTTCAGTGAAGATAAAGGTCTGGATATAGGAACAAGATTTTAATTCCCTTTGACAGGCATTTTTGAATCAACTGAATACATGTTTTCACTCAAAGAGGGAATTAGAAAACTAGATTAATTAGAAAGCTAGAAAATGGGAAGCCATGTGTGACACCTCCTTCTGCCCCACCCCTATATCTAATCCACCAACAAATCTAGGTGGTTTCCATTTACTTTGCCAAGATATCATTATTTTTTTAATCTTTCTTATAGTAGCCATGTTTTTGTCTCCCTCCTTCCTCTCTCATGTTTACCTCAGTTTATCATCAGTCTGGTTCCAGATCAAGAAGCAAATCTGGCTACCCCCCATCAAAACTTTTAAAGGGATTCTTAGTGGTCATAGGACAAAGTGAACATAACCTTCTTGACTTTGCATGGCCTGGTGCCCACCTTCCTTCACAGAGAACTCTTTCCCCCTCTCTGTGACACAGTCACGAAAATCTTTCATATATTCTAATTAACCTTGCTTCCTTCTTCTACGAACATTTCCACATTCAGTTCCTGCTCTTAAAATACCATTCACCAGCCCCCTTCACCTAATTCACTTGAACTCTTAATTCACATCTCTGTTCAATTATCATTTCCTTAGGGAAGGCTTCTATAATCTAAGTAGGTCAATTTCTTCCCATTATGTGCTTTCAAAGAACCTTGCACTTTTCTGTCATACTGCTTTTCACAGCTGTGATTTACTTTTATACGTATATTATACATGTTCATCTATACCACTATAAATTTGGTAGTGGCCTGGACAATGTCTGCTTCCGTATGCTGTCCCATTATCAGGATCCAACACACTAACTAGAGCATAGTTCGTTCTCAGTCTTTTCATTAAAAGTTAATAAATTTTATTTTTATACATTTAATGACTCATTAAGAATTTATAAGCTCTATTTTTATTCCCTCTCATAGGAATACAGTTTCTACATACAGTGGGCACATACAAATTTTTTGTGAAAAATTCAAATGTACCAGAGAAACATGGTAAGATCGTAATTTATACCATAGAAGATGTCTGTGGTGTGACATACTGTGGTACTTAGAAGTATCTTATGGTACTTAGATCTAAGTTTTTTTTTATAATTTTATTTGTCTTAAGGAGTCCCTACTTTAGAGGAGTTTAAATATTCACATAGCAATATTAATTAAAAGATTTGTCAGAAAAATATCAAAGCTTGAAATTTTGAATAATGTCTTTATGTCTTGATTACACATGAAGTTCCAAAAGAATAAACATGCTTTAAGAGATATTTTGACCAATACAGCCTAATTTTAATGTTAGCAAATTTTATAGATAAGGTTTTTTTAAAGCTTTATCCATCTGGAAATGTATATTCTCATAGAGGACAAAAAGCCAAACGAATACAGACCTATACCCCTGGGGATAAAAATATATGTTTATAAAAAATAAAAAATTTAAAAAAAGAATATCATTTATAATATAAAGAATTTAAAAATAGATGGTCATGAATTTGCAGTTCTCTAGAGTTAATATATATTTTACTCAAATTATATTTATTTGAACTTGCTTAATCTGACTAGATTAGAACACAGTGTAGTCATTTAGATTGGCGAAGAATAAGCAACACTGAGAAGGCTTTGAATAGACTTTAGGTTTGCAGAAAGTAAGTCAAGTGGACTAATTTTATGGTTTCCACATTAATTTTGCATAAGCTAGATTGACTTGCATGGTTGGTTTTTTTGCTGTTGTTGTTATAGACTGTATTGGATACCTTCCTCTTATTATGCCTTAAGCCTTACTTCCTCCTTATGTGTTATTTATATGGCCCATTTATCATAATCATTTCTAAGTCAACTCATAAATTGTATACTCATTTTGATAATTTGACATTTGGGATGTTTTATTTTTCACCCTGCTTATTTCATAAAATGGGTGTTTTATTCATATACTGTGGCAAATAGAACAAATTATGGTGGTACACCTTTCTCGAATTTCACAAGTTAAAACTTACACACAAAACTTCATAATAACCCAACATTGTGATTTGTATTTGAATCAGGGCCAGAATTTCCCTGGTTTTCATTAGTGAAATATTCATTTCTTCATGTCCAGGGGGAAAATACATTTTCTCTTGAATGTAGAGCTCATGCTACTGAATTTAGCAATTCTAGATAATTCAGAGAGTTCACTATTTCTGCCCCACCTTGGGCTGAGTTGGGTTAACTTAATTGTGGCTATCTTTCCCCATGTTAACAGCAACACTGAAAATAATTTAATGCCGTCTGGGGCACTTTACCCATTCTGTGAACTCCAGATAAGTCCCAAGAAAGGAAGCAATATGTGATGAAGCAGGAAGTCTGCCTTTATTAGCAGCAGGTGCTAGGTTGCCACTAGGTTTTGGAGCCCTTCTCTCATCTACTTCTAGGCTGTCTTAATATACCTGTAGCTCCAGTGCCTATGTAATGGACACCCGTGTGACTAGAAAGTCCATTATTATTAATTCCTAAGGTTAACAATGCTTGTATCTTTCCCTTTAAAGGCATTTGTTTATCTAAGAGATAAACATTATTATTATTATCACTTTATAAATAACCCAAAGTGGCTAATTTTGACATACTAGAATTCAGTTATATGATTCTTAACCATGAAACTGTAAACATCTAGGTGGTAAAGAGACAGCCAACTCAATAATCCAGAGACATGGGTTCTTCCTGGTTGGTTTCTGAGAAGAGCAAGTCCTTCAACACTTCAACACTTAGGCTGCATTCCCATTTTTCATTCATCCCTAAGCTCTCTCCATCTCTAAGGCAATTGAGATTTGTGAAAAGATCACACGTATTGATGTATAATAACTTTTTAAGTCTATAGGCTATTTCTGTACCTCCTAAGCCTTTGCTAACACATTCTTTAATTCAACCTTTTTTCAGAAAACAATCATGTGGGGCACCTGGCTGGCTCAGTGGGTTAAAGCCTCTACTCTTGGCTCAGGTCATGATCTCAGGGGCCTGAGATCAAGCCCCGAGCCCCGCATTGGGCTCTCTGCTCAGCAGGGAGCCTGCTTCTCCTTCTCTCTCTGCCTGCCTCTCTGCCTACTTGTGATTCTTCTCTCTCTGTCAAATAAGTAAATAAAGTCTTTAAGAAAGAAAAGAAAAGAAAACAATCATGCCCTATACCTCTTCTAATTGTTCCATTTGCTTTTCTTAATATTGCATGTAAACCAACATTAAAGGAGTCTTATAGCTTTCTCTTCATTTTTTTTTTCCCATTGTTATTGGAGACAGTTGTCTTAAAGGTCAAGTTGACTTCTAAATTAGTTTGGCAAACATTGTATCTAAAGACTGTCTAAAGGAAGCACCAATATCTCTACCTGAAGAACAGAATTGGGTCACCAGGTACATTAGTGCATCATAGGCAATTTTTCTTTCACATGCTGGATAAGGAGAAGAGAGCAAGAAGTACAGAAATGCAAAATCTTCCATGATTAGTTTGTGTTCGGGAAAGGAAAATGTGATTGTGAAGTGATTAGTGTGCGAAAGATTAGGTTTAAAAGCTCTGTAAATCATGGTAAATTTTGCACATGCTCCTCAGTTCTGCCACGTCAAAATCGTCATGGAAGTTGCAGATTTTACAATATCTTGGCATTCAAGTGGAAACGGTTCTCAAAGCTCACTACTGAGTGCCTCCTATGCTGGCACATGATTTGTCAGAGACCCGAATACCCTCCCTACCCATAAAATAAGAACAAGGAATTCTCAAATCCCATTATGGGTCCACTGTTGATTCAACCTGCTCAAAATTCCGGTGCTAATGAGTTTAATAAAACAAACAAAAATCTTATAACCTTATCAGGGCAGCTTAGGGTAGATTCCAGTTTGGGGAGTTGTAAAATACTTTGAGATGTTTGATTTCTTTTCTGTGTAATAAATGTTATGTGCTCATTGTCTCTTACCACTGAGGAGGATTAAGCCTGTGGGTAATGCACAATTCTTCTTTGTGCTCAGAGGGGAGGGAATGGCCAGTTAAAAAACCGATTGGATTTTAATCTATTAAGAAGACAATTAAAAAGAAATAGGAGTGAGATAAAGTAGGAGCAGTTTAAGAACAGCTGAAATTTATAAAGGAAAGACCTAAATTTCTCTTAAAAACAAAACAGAATCCAGTGGCACTTTCTACTTAGTGCAAAGAGTGGCTAAAGGATGTAAAAGAGAATATATAGGTAACATATATACATATATATGTAATGATATGTATGTTGTGATAATATAATATATTTAATTGCCAATCACTAAATGCTAATAGCATTTAAATGAAGTAATAAATCGAAAGCAGAATCAAAACTAACCATGTTGAAATAAGAACTAAAAGAAAACTATAAAAGAAGAGATTCGTTCATTTTAATATTCCCAGTGACTAGCTTAGTGCATGACATGTTACTACATGAATTAATGAATAATTGAATAAATGAATGAATGGGATGCAAACCAAAGAGATACTTTAGAATCTTTGCAAGTTAGGGGTGTCTAACTGGCTCAGTTGGTAGAACATGCAACTCTTGATCTTGGGGTCATGAGTTCAAGCCCCATGTTGAACACAGAGTTTATTTAAAAACAAAACCAAACCAAACAGATTGAAGGGGAGCCTGGGTGACACAATCAGTTTTAAACACTGGGCCCTTGATTTCAACTCAGGTTGTGACCTCAGTATTGTGATACCCAGCCCCACATCATGTTGAGTCTACTTGAAATTCTCTCCCCTTCTCCCTCTGCCCATCCTACTCATGCTGTCTCTCTCTCTCAAATAAATAAATCTTTTAAAAGAAGATTAAAAATAAATAAATCTTAGTGAGTTCTGTGCCTTAGGGTCATAAAAGAAATACCTGATTTTAATTTTTTTTTAAGAGATGGACACATGCACACAACTGGGGGAAGGGTAGAGGGAGGTGGGAGAGTGAATCCCAAGCAAGCTGTATGTTCAGCACAGAGCCAGATGCAGGGCTTGATCTCACAACCCTGAGATCATGACCTGAGCTGAAACCAGTAGTCTGATGTTCAAGTGACTGAGCCACCCAGGTGCCCCTATAATTTTTTTAATGTATGCGGTTGTTCCTGAAGTTTTCTGCAGTTCATAAACCGAGGATTGTGGTATTTGTAGTTGAAGGTCTGTGTTTTATTCATTAAGAAAAGAAGAGGGGTTGAGGAAAGGAATGAGAAGCACAGTGAGATCATGAAGGTGGGCATTAAGACATTAGGACACTGCCAGTTTGAGTTTAAGCTCCTCAGTTTCCATGTCCAGAAAAGTGGCTACATGATAGGTAGGGCTTCTGCTCATTTCCTCTGAGATGTGCAACACTTTCCCTTCACAAAACCCATGCCAGTTGATAGTCAGAGTTAGTCAAATCAAAGTAAGATCAAAACAAATCACGTAAAGAACTTAACTTGTTATGACGAGAACATTCTCTTCCATGAAAAAGTGACTACACGCCCCAGTCCTTCCTTTTATAAGATGCAAACCTATTCTGGAAATTAAAGTTAATCTCAGACATTACAAAAACCCTCACTGTCTTTTGCATCATCTTCACACACAGGTGAGGCAGCATGGTGACTGTTTGGAAGTTCTGAATCTAAAGCCAAATTGCATTTAATCAAGTTCCTGTGAGGATTCAATGAGTGAATAATTGGAAGCCTACAGAGCAATCATGGCACATAGGAAATGTGCAGTAAAATTTTAGAGCTTATTAATGTTGTACTAACTCTTCATATGCAGTATCTTCTGATTAGGTATATCACTTTATATGTTGGTAGTACTTTTACCTTAAAGACCACTCTCACATGTACTCTTACTTTTGGGAAATGGTAAGTAGCTTTGCCTCAGTCAACCCTGGTTTGAACCCTAATTCAGTTTCTCTGCATGACCTTGAGTAAGTCAGGATTTCTGAAAGTCAGTTATCTCACAAGTGAAATTGGGATTATAATCATTCTTTTCTTACACAGTAATTGTAAAGTAAATGAAAATACTAATGTAATACTTGTGTATACTGTGGTGTGTGCTCAGTAATAAATTATTGTAGTGTTATATTAAACCTTAGAGTCTCCATAGTCTCCATTCCCAATATGATGCCACTGTAGTCAACACCTGTGTGACTCAACAAATCTATATTGAATTTAGCAGCTTTTTCCTATAAGCTAAACTTCTTCCTAAGTTTTTATTTCCATTATCTTTCTGAACACCCGCACTTGATAGGACTCTTATTGCTATGATTCTGCCATATTGGCTTTTGATACAGATGAACAAACTGAACTGAGAGAGGTTACATGGCTTGCCTGTGGACACATAGTGGGTTATGAGAGAAGTGAAGTAATCACAGGTCTGAATATAGAGCTTTTTTTTCCTCTGCTGCAGTTTCCTGCTACTTTTCAAAGTTGCATAATTGCAGTAAGTCATCTACCGAACACATCTTCTACCTGTAAGTGAATATCTGTGAAATTTACACATATTTTTCATTTCTTTTGTACTGCCGAAGCGTCCAATCTAACAAAATCTATCCTATGGTCTTATAATAAAATATGCTTTAAAATAAGTATCACATAACCATTCATTTTAGGGTATGAAGTAAATATATTGCTGGTACCTGCAGAGTAAATTGATGTTTTTCTTAATGCTAAGCTTTTGTTACTTTTCGCTGGTGAACCTCAAAGGTTGCACTTTAATGCAATGATGCTAACCAAAATGTGTGAGTAAACAACAAAAGCAAAGCACACTCCTAAGTGGTACACATAAAATCTCTCAAACAGAATGCAATTACCCTCCCCCTAGATCTGAACATTTCCCACATGAATTTCTCTTCTATTCAAAGAGATTAGTTGCACTGCTGTCTGAAATTCCTCAGTCATCTGGCACATAGACAAAAAGCTGTGACATATACAAACATCACCTTCCAGACACACACACACACACACACACACACACACACGTACACACACGAGAGACTCACAATTTAATGCTTGGGAAACTAACTGAAAATAATTAACTCTATATCACTCGTAGTGGCCATTCATTTATTGTTCTTGGCAAAATCAATGTTTAAGCATTTAGGACAAAGCCCACTTTATCCAAGGACTGAATTGGTGTTTTGACTTGTACATTGAACTGACATTGTGTTTCTAGGATTTAATTAATTCACAGTTGGGTTTTGTGTGTGTGTGTGTGTGTGTGTGTGTGTGTGTGTGTGTCTGTGTTTGTTTTTCAGTAAAGTGTAAAGCTCCACGGGTAATAGCCTCCTAAAAATAATAATAATAATACTGTCATGCATATCTCAGATCCTGGATGCTGTAGACAGAAAACTTCTGGTTTGAAAAGACAGAATATCTTTTGCTCAGAATATGAGAGTGGAACCAAAAGGTTGATTTACCAAAGGGTGTGATTTCTGCCTTTTCTCATTTCTTCTGAATCTGGTCTTTCAGAGATCAGTGTTGACCTCCTAAACACAAAAGACCTCATTTTCTTTCCCTTCTAGGCAGTATTCCACATTGTTCACAAACATCTTTGTCATGAAACTACCTCTTGTATACATTAATTCTTTCAATAGTATTTATTGAGGCATCATCAGTGTCAGGCAAAATTTTAGGTATTATGAATCCCAACAGTGAACAAAACAGGCCAAAATCCCTCCTGTCACTCTTTGCCTCCTCAAATCTATTTAATGTACTTACCTTCCAACATTCTACCCTTGGACTTTTTGCTCGGAGCTGCCTACCAATTTTACTATATCTGTTCATTTTCTCATGCCTTGACATTGCCTGTTTGCTGAAGACAACAAGAATGTATGTATCTACCCACCATCTTGCCATTACCCACCCTTCCCCCCAAAATGATGCCATTTCTGGGATACCTCAGCACCTCTGTAACTCAACAAATATAAACTGAACTTTTTCTCCTATGGTAAGCTTCCCCCAAAGTTTCCATTTCCATTGTTTTTCCAAATACTCATTATCTGCCATTTCTAATCATCTGTCATCGTTTTGGCTCTACATCTGCATTAATTCTAGAATCCAGTCTCATCTCTGGCCACAACATTATCTTTATGAATGCAGTAATTTCCCTGAGTGGCTGTCCTGTCTATAAATGTTCATTGTTTCAGTCTGATCCATGTGCTTTTACAGACTAAATTATCATAACTCTGATCTTCTATGAAGGCTTTCTCAAAAGTTCAGTTGTTTCTTGTAACCTGTCAAATAAATGACCTTCCAATTAAGACTTTCTATGATGGACTACTCATTTTTCCTCACAAATTCCATAGCACACAGCCTAGTGTGACTACTTTCCTCTAATCCAGATGCAAGCCATGTATACTCCCTCCTGCCCTTAATAACCTTCTTGTCCCCAGCAAGAGTAATTTATTGAAATTATCCTTCCATTTTCTAGATAAAATCACAAAGATTTTCATTGTTTGCCTTACTCACAAGTCATGTCTTTCTTCTTATACCAGTAACACCAATGGAATCTTTATATTGAAAATTATGATAATCTTTGTCTACTTTCCTGGAGTAGAACCATATATCTATACTTACAGTATGATAGATCTAATGGATTTGGAAGAATAAATGAGAAGACGGTGCAAGAATAAAAGAGGAGTACTAGGATTCAAAAGCCTGCTGTTAAGATTACACCAAGTATTTATTACTTTTGACTAACCACTAGTGTCTGATGCCACCACTCTCATATATCAGAAATAGTGGTAAGATGTCCCAGTATATCTAGAACAAAATGAAGTTGGGTTTCCAATTAAATTTCCTATGCTAAAATTACCAAGACTCGTGACCCACTTTTACAGTTTCTCAATAAATATAGTTTTAGCATGGCAATGATATCTAGACATTACTGAGGGAAAGGCCCTCCACAGAGCAACTGAAGGTTTCTAGTACTTCATATTTAAAAAAAAATATGGAAATGGCCTTACTGTTTTACTTTATAAAGCTATTTCCTATTTCTCATGAGCCTGAAAATACCTAAAATATGAAAGAAAAATTATCTTTAATCCTACAGGCTGCTGAAATTTCTGTGAATATTTGATATATTTTTCTAGGATTCTTGCACCATATAAAAGACTTTGAAGTAGTAAATGTATATGATCCAAGTTATAAGTAAATTGTCAAAATAATAAATAATTTTAGATATAGAAAAATTTAACACAGGTTTTTGAAAAGGACATCCAGAAATTCATTACAAAAAAACAAACATTGACTTTATGATACCTTTATGCTGATGTGTATCCTGATAATAGTTTTTGTCCCTTTTCTATTTTGAATGATACACCATGCATTTGCATTATCTATAGACATTTGTAAAATAATTTAGAAATGCGTTGATCTTAGCGCTATATGCATTTCCTGCAAATAATGGCCTAAAAATCTTGCGGAAAAGTACAGGAAAATATTTTTTGCTACCCTGTAAGTCCAACCCTGCATCTTAAAGGAAAGTCTTGAAATAATACATAAGGGGGAAAGCAGAAAGGTCCTAAGATGTCATGATTTAAGTGTGAAGAAATAAAGATATTCTCTTCTTTTCCTTCTTCCCTTCAATCAGATGTCCCCTGATTCCACATTTTCTACAGTAATGGAATGTAGAAAATCAATTAAGGATAAAAAAGTTTCATCCAAATAAATAAATAAATAAATAAATGTTGTATGAGGTCTAACAATGAATGCTTATATAGACCCTTTTTCACTTATAATATAGGAAGAACATATTCTCCTATCAATATATATGTGTAAGTCTAAACACTTACAATGATACCTTGATCATATATGAAAATCTAGAATTCAAAGACTTGTGCATTATATTTTTATTCTATTTTAATTATTTTTTCAAATTCACCCATTCCTGATATCTCAGTAAACATCCTTGAACACATGCCAGAAGTGGAGCTGCTGCATACTCACTTATGCATACTTTTAGATATTTGATAGGTTTGTCTTCACAAATCAACTAACAATAATCTTATTGATAATGAATGCATTTTAATGTGTTTACTGACCATCTCAGGGTTTTTTTCCTTCCCCCTTTCTTTTGATAATTGTTTATTCTTGTGCCTAGGTTGTCTTTCTACTGGGTGATTCTCTTTTTCTACTTGATTTACAAAAGCTCTTTATAGAGTCATTACTAATTCATTTTAATGCATTTATATTTATCATTTGACTCATAATTTGATTATAGCAGAGGCATGGGTAAAAGTGTTACCACACAAACCCATGAATTTTAAAGGAGTTATTTCTCTTAATTTCCTTAATGGTTTTACCCTTGATGCCATCTTTAGAAAGATATAACCAGTATAATTAAAGTGTTTACCTGTACTTCTTTCTGTTACTTTTATGATTTACTTGTGTACCCCACAGAGGATTCATTTTCAAAGAAAGTGTGAGATAAGAATTTAAATTTGTTTCTATCCAAATGGTTTGCCAGTTGTCCCACATTATTATATTCATTCAGTATTCCTCAATCTGGTTTAAAAATGTCATATTTTCTGGTTTTTTTTTTTTACTTTTTTTATTTTTGCCATTGAACTGTGTTGCATATAGTGACATAGATACTAAACTACTTACTTATTATATCTTTATAATAATAAATTTTCATATCTAGTAGGGCAGATCTCTACCTCACCCTTGTTTGTCCTAACATTATTTTTCCCAGATGCACTTTACAGCCATTTTGGTTTAGTATCAATTATGAGCACTTCAGACTGAAAACTGCTTATTTAGTACCTTAAAGTTTTTCCATTTCACACAATTACACATCAACCAAGAGTATGATACCCAATTCTGTTTTGTTAATTCCCAATAAAAATAGTCAGAAATATTGGAATACCCAGGATTCTTTGATCAGTAGATTCTCTTGTTGTTGTAAATCATTTATTTTCAATGAGAAATTCTCATCCTAATCACTCACACTCCATTGGCTTCATTCTCCCTTTTTAAGTAGTTCTACATGAGAAGGCAAATTATGTTTTAAAAGTTCCTAGTGAACAGAGAATTGAAAGGTGAAGATGTAAATAAGTAAAATGTTTAATTGCATCAGAGTTTCTGTAATGCGTCCATTACACAATACAGTATAGACAATGAGACCCGAGTACTTGTGGTTTGTGGTACAGTGTTCACTGGGCAGTTGACAGGGCATGGATGGGTACTAGTGATGTTAGCTGCTGTAACTTGATCTTTTAAATCTATGCTTCTTTACCAAACAAGTCTCATTCTAACGGACATACCACCAGATAGCCCAGTCATACTGTTCCAAGGATTTTTTTCTCTCTTTGTATAGCTTTGTTCAGATAAGATCTAGCCCCTTGTTACTCAAAGACAACAGCATTATATAGGAGCTCCCAGACCCTACTTTAGACATACCGATACCAAATCTACTTCCCCCCCAGGTGTGTACATTAAAATCTGAAAAATACTGATTAGTCTTTAGTGAATTCATGTTAGAGTTTGGCATACAAACCAATAATCCTGAAGCCCTAATTGCAGCTTCATAAGAGTACCTTACTGTGGCATCCATGCTATGACAGCACTAAGTGCCACATTATGTGGATTGTTAATGAACTATAGGTACCAGTGCCTCTTATTAAAAGGTCAAAATGCAAACCAGATCTCCGTACCCAGCAATGAATCACACACTCTAGTTACTTTTTTTCAAGTTTAAAGACACTGTGTCAAGAAAATGATGAAAACACATTCATACTTGTTCATTGTTTATAAATATCTTTTTTTCTTTTTCTGCTAAAAATAGTTTAAGAAGGATCTTTCATTTGGCATTTCTTGTCAGGCTTCTGAAGTTGTCATCATACAGCTATCCTATGCTTAGTATGACTAATACAACATGTGCAATAACACTGGTTTCAGTTTTAATAAATTCTTAAGTTCTAAAAAAAAAGAGAGAAATTAAAGAGTAGCTAAAGAAAGCAACTCATCTAGAAGGGAAAAATGACATGATTCTTAAACAATGTCTTGATATAGGAAATGCTGTTATTTAGTGGATTGGGGACTTTGAAAGTCTGCCAAAGAGTTCTTTGTATCTCTAATTCACTCGGTTGGCTTTCAGAAATACTAACAACTATTGACTAGACTTTCACAGTATGTCAATCTTTCTAAATGAGGAAAGTGGAAGGGAAAGTGGGCTGAACATGTTCTTTGCCTAGGAATGACTATAGGATGTTTGCTGACCTTATATGTTGTTGATCACTTTTTATTTCAAGTGAGTAAGTTCTTCTATGGTATATGAACTAAAAGCCAAAGTTGCTTAAAGTACTCAGGGGGCAAAAAAAGAAAAAAAAATACCTAGAAGTGGTCTGCAAATGAAGGTATTTCTTTTTTTTCTCTCTCTCTCTTTTTTTTATTGTCTTATGTTAGTCACCATACAGTACCTCATTAATTTTTGATGTAGTATTCCAAGATTCATTGTTTATGTACAACACCCAGGTGCTCCATGCATTATGTGGCCTTCTTAATACCCACCACCAGGCTCACCCACTCCCCCACCCATCTCCCTCCAAAACCCTCAGTTGTTTTCACAGAGTCTACAGTCTCTCATGGTTCATCACCCCCTCCAATTTCCCCCAATTCACTTTTCCTTTCCTTCTCCTAATGTCCTCCATATTGAAGGTATTTCTATCTTTGCAAGTAAAGCATATTATTTCAAAATTTTCAGGGAATGTAGGCACCATGGATTTTTTTGCAAAAACACAGGTCCAGAAATCAGAGACTTTTGTAGACCCTACATTTTAAACTGCCAGAGGAAAAATAGCCGCATGGAAACATACTTGTTCTTTTATTATTGCCAGAGAATCTGGCCTTGAACAAATGTTAGGTAATTACAAGGACTATCTGTGACATCACAACAGGGCCTTAGAGTAGAAGGTAGACATTGTCCCTGGAGAAACATGATCTAAGTTCCTTCATATCAAACACTATATTGAATCTCTCTTTCTTAAACTCCATTGTACCTGGCATAATAATTTGTACACAGTAAATGTTTGAGTAATGATTTGTTACAGAAAGGGAAAAAAGGAAAGGTAGAAAGGAATGAGGAGGGAGAGTAGTTAACAATGTTTTATTACATAAATGTGACCTTCTTTTCTACGATGAACATGTCATTTCTGCTTCCCACACACACCCCTGTTACAGACATTGTAGACATTTTCAGTTGGTCACATTTAATGTAGAGATATCTGCAGAGACCAGATTGGCTTGCCAAATTACAGGAAAACGTTAATAGCATGAGGCTCACTGACCTCATTTTCAAGAACAACAAATAAAAAATCCATTCAAAGGAGCAATGTTACAAAAAGATTTATGGAGAGATGAAGATCATGCTCTGGTCACATTTCACAATTCCTTTTGAGTTCTGCACATAACCCACTACTTTTCCTCCCATCAGTCGGGTCATTATCACGGGAAATTATCATGGGATGAAAAATGAGCCTGGATACAAATGGGAACTGGCTTTGAGTTCAGGGATGTTTGTTTTGAAGCCTCCACTTGATAATCCCATCTTCTTTTGATGTGTTCTTGGCATGTGTATGTCTCAGAGAACCTTACTATTAAAGCTGAAAAAATCCCCAGAAAGATTTGGGCACTTTTACTTCCTTAGAAGAGTTATACCATGTTCTCCTTCATAGCATATTGAATAGGTGGATATGTTTAAAAATTATAAAAATGAATCCCACATATAAAATACCTGGAAAATAAAAGGATATAGCTCTGTGTAACTCTAATCCCAGTAGAAGACAGTTCAGATAGTATGGCTGAACAAATTTATCATTAGCAAGTAAATTAACCAAGAAAAGATACTAAACCAAGGTTGTTACAAGGAGGAGGAGAAGGCATATATTAAGTGCAGACTTGTGCCCCATGGGAACTCAATACACCTAACATCCTTTTTGCAGAAATGATTATAATCAACATGTTACGTACAACTAGTTAGTGGCTCAGTGTTTCCTTACCAATACTGATGACCAGAGTTGTCACAACTCCATTTCTCCTATCTCATCTCACCAGAATTGGGAAGACTTCAACTGTGCATAAAGGAATAACGTGTACACTAGTGGAAGCTGTACCTAGCCTATGGATGCCCACCACATCCTAATGTTCTTCTCAGACTGATACGTATACTGTGACCTTCATAACTTCCAGGTGTTTTCCTGACTATACCTGGTATACAGAATACCAATTCACACCAATATTTTCAGCTCTACTATACTGAAAGCATATCCACCAGCTGCCTTGCAGCACCCAGTTCAGGAAAATGGTCTGGGAATGGCATTATGCCTATGCCGATAATGCATCTCTTCAGAGTTCTTTCTATCACAGGAAGAGTGAGTGCCTCATACAGTATGGAAATGTTGTAAGCATGGAATTCTGAGTACTGCATGGAAGAGAGTTGCCCTGGAGAGTCTAGACCCACAGCAGACATTGAAAGAGATTTAGGTTGTGTTAAACCACTGAGGTTTTGGCGTTCCTTACCCTAGTGCAACCTAGATTTTCCTGACTAAACATAGCAGTACTTACCTTTCCTTTACTATGCTGTGTTCTGTTATCTAAACCTATACTTTACAGACTTCTGAAAAGTAACTGACAAGAATTTTAAGAATTGTCTGTCTTGATGGAATATAATTTTCCTCTTACATTAAGCAAACCCTTTCATCCTTGATCTCTTTTTTAGGCCCTCAGCAATTATATTAACCCACCTAAATTTTAGGAAGAATATTACTTTGGAGGGAGTAGTGAACATATCTGGGTCCTAACCTATAGTATGTGAATATGCTGGCAAGATTAAGATATTTCAATTAACATGAGTTCTTTTTCCTTGTCTAAGGATTTTTGAATTCAACATTTCAGATATTGTTCTAACATAATTTGTGCTGCCTACTTGCACTCTGCTGCAAAAATGGGTCACTCCCTAGGAACTCTAAGTTGGACCATTTTTACAGCTTTTGATATTAGCAATTGGCTATTCCCTGCTCCTGTGACACTTTGACAGGTTTATTCGAGGATGATAAATTGAATGGGTTCATTCGTATTTCACACACAAATCCCCTAAATGTAAAGGTTAGCAATTCATTTTTTGAATAGAGGGTGGCTTGAGAGAATGTGTTTGCATGTTTTTAAGGGCATCTGGTATTTTCGATTCCCTCAGAGGACTTTCTGAACTAGATATCCATGTTTACTGGGTGAACTCCTTGGGTACTTTTTGTTGTTATTTTTAAACATAGCTTAAAAGAAGCAGGATTCAAGTAGACTCTATTAGTAATTTCCAGTGACAACCCTTTCTCTCCTTTTTTTCTAAGGCTAAATTTATATATTTGGTATGGGCATGCAGGGGTGAATCCTGGAAAAGGTCTTCTTTGAAGAAGAATATGATGCTTTATTATTGATTTAAACCAGGTAGAATTGTCCTTAGAATCTTACTCCCTCCAAACTCTGAAAGGCCGTTTATTCCCAAGCAAGATCAGTTGACACAGATATTTATCCCCCCAGGATACCCTGTCTTCACAGCCTGAAGGTGGAACAGTGCAGGATCTGGAAAGATGGGACCCATGGTGTCTTTGTGCCTCTCTGTTCCAGCTTCTAACATTGTTGGCACCCCACAGGGAATAATAGGGGGAAAAAGTTTTGATCAAGCTTTAGGTAAAGGGAGTATTTTTATAGTTTTAAGATGAGAGAGGTGGACAGAATTGAAAACATATCTCTTTAATGTTTAGCAAATTATCTTACTCTGAGGTTGGTCTTCACAGTGCTTTTGGTATTTATCATCTAGTCTTGTGCTTGATCTCAGTCTTGGTGTTCACCAGATGCCAAGCTTTATACACTGAGGTAGGTAGAATAATGGTTCCCCAAAGATATCCATAATTCCTATGCTGGAAGGTGTGGATATGTCCTGCTACATGGCAAAAAAAAAAAAAAAAAAGACTTTGCAGGTGTGATTAAATTAAGGAACTTGACAAGGGAGACCATTCAGGATCTTTTGTTAGGGCTCAATACACAACCTTTCCCAGCTGTGGACAGAGGAGGTGTGACTGTGGGGAAAAAAAAAATGTTCAGAAACGTGCAATACTGCTAGCTTTGAATATGGAAGCTTGGGAACACAAGATAAGGAATGTGCAAAAAGTAGATTGTCTTCTAGAGGCTCCTGAAAGGAACCCATCCTGTGATATCTTGACTTTAACACACTGATATCTGGATCAGATATCTAACCTAGAGAACTATGAGATCATCCTGTGCTCTTTTCAGCCGTAACTGTGTTGTAATTTGTATATGGGCAGTAGTAAATTAATACGTACACCAAAGGGTGGCCAGCTTCAAGAATTCCATTTATTCTACCCTGAAAGCTTTTTTGCGTTATCTTTTTTTGTCAGTTTCACTTCATGGGAGATGAGATTTCGACTTTCTGATTCTGAAGCCCATGTTTGTCTATTTCTTTGTTTTTGTTTTGTCTCCCCTATTTCCTCATTCAGTGTTCAACATGGTACATGAAATTAAGTATGAATTCTAAGAAATTATGCATGATGATTCAGATATTATACATTTGTTCAAAGAGTACAGCAATGCAATGTTTGCACTAAGAGCAGGAATTTTTTAATGTGGCACACCTCTCTGGAATCCTGCTTCTGCCATTTAGTGCCCATGTCAGTTAACCAGTCACTAAAATTCTCTGAACTTCAGTATCCTGTGTGTAAACTGAGAATAATATTAATAGTTAACTTCACAGAGTTCGTGTGAGAATTAATGCTTTAATAAATATCTTTTAGAATTTGTTGCACACAGCACTGAGTGATGGTAACTGTTTTTTTTTTTTTTTTTAGATTTTATTTATTTATTTGACAGACAGAGATCACAAGTAGGCAGAGAGACAGGCAGAGAGGAGGAAGCAGGCCCCCTGCTGAGCAGAGAGCCCGATGCGGGGTTCTATCCCAGGACCCTGGGATCACGACCCGAGCCAAAGGCAGAGGCTTAACCCACTGAGCCACACAGGCACCCGGTAACTGGCTTTTGATGGGGGTTATTGTCATATGATTCAGGTTATGGATGGTCATCTCCACCCTTAAGCACATTCCTCCTTCTCAAGAAATGCCTTTGTATATTGTCTGATCTCCAGATAATTCCCTTTATCTGTTCATAATATATCTTAAGTTCATTATCCTTCTTTTCCATCACATACCTTCAGATCCTTTTTTTGAAAAATATTCTATGCTTTGTCCTGGCTATGTTAAATACTTGGCCCAGAACTGCTACTTCTTGGTGAATCTCCACCCACACAGGCAAACCCTGAATCCTCTATTAACACAAAGCTTCTGCTGTCTTTCTTATATTTTTTACAGTTTTATAGACCACAACCAATGATAATGGCTATTGCAACATTATGGCAAAAACCCATCCTGCAAACCTGTAGGCAAAATGCCTGGTTCCTCAAGGCAGACAAATCTCAGACTCAGAAAAGTTATGCTTACTTTGATAAGGATGGGGTGTGGGTAATAGTGGAAAAGTGAAGCATCATTTCTGTGATGAGTTAAGACTCTCTAGACCTGGTTTCTGTTTTAAAATCATATTAGCAGACTCTCTTGACAGCCTCAGGATGTGATCCATGTATTATAAATCTGTTATCACTGTGAAGTGCAATGATTAGCAAAGTTCTTTGTGGCTAACTGGAGATAAAGACATCAATGGGATGGCAAATGCAGAGGACTGGGAACTCATTCTCCTTTTCCCTGTAGCAGGGCGCAGAAGCTCTCCCTTCTCTCCCTTGCTATTTATATCGATCTAATACTAATCTTGCAGTTTAAACTGAAAAACACTTACACTTTTGCTGATTAGGCCAACTTGTGTTTAAAAAAATAATTAAAAATATAATATGATTTACATCTAATGGTAGAAAACTGAATTGTAGTAAGTACAGCACAAGGAAGAAGAACAGGTAGGCTTATGAGAAAACCACCCCTCCCTTTTTTTTTTGAGAAAGAGAAAGAGCAAGGGAGGGGCAGAGGGAAAGGGAGAGAGAATCTTAACCAGGCTCCATGCTCCATACAGAGCCAGGTGTGCATCTGCATCTCATGACCCTGAGATCATGACCTGAATGGAAAGAGTCTAATGCTTAACAGACAAGCCACACAGGTACTCCCCACACCCTGCCTTTTTAAGTGAAACCAATCTGCTGAGAACTTTTCTTCCAGTTTAACTTCTGTGTATGGAACAAGTTTTAAGCAAGGGTAGGAATGATCTTCAGAAGAAGTTGGGAGAGGTAATTTATTTATTAAGGTAATAAACCCGTACTCTTCCCATGCTCTTATAAACAGGAATATACTTGGCATACTGTCCTGAGGATTTTGAGTTTGAATCCTGCCAACAATACTTAGAAACTGTGTGACCTTGGAAAATGTAAATAACTGTTATGAACAGTAACCCCCTGTATCAGTAGTGAAAATACTACTGGTTTCACTCAGCCACAGTGAGTGATTTGGAGGGTAAAATAATACAAAGACCATGAAATTTATGAAACATAAAGCAGTCATTTCACTTGAGTTTTGTTATATATAGAAATGGGGTCTTATTCCTGGATCTAAAAGAGACATCCAAACATAATCTTTAATTCTATAGTTGAAGTGGTAGATCTAGAGGTTACATAAATCAACCAGATTTGGAGATCAAGTCAGTGTATAAGTGTATAAGGACATCTATGTTTGTGGCAAAAACACAGTCTCTACCATGACTAAAAACACATAATCATACAGATATGTGCACTAAAAAAACTTAACAAAATTCAAACCCATTCATGACAAAAACACTAAAAAACAAAAGCAAAAACAAAACACCGACAAAAAACCCTAGAAAACTAGAAATAGAAGATGTGATCGTTATTTTTTGTGTCAGCTTCACCAGCCATGATGACCAGATATTTGGTCAAACATTCTTCTAGATATTTCTGTGAGGGTGCTTCTTAAATTAGGTGAATTAATATTTAAAAATCAATTTAAAAATTGGGGAGGGTATGTGATTTGGTGAGTGCTGTGAAGTGTGTAAACCTGGTGATTCACAGACCTGGGGATAAAAATATATGTTTATAAAAAATATATGTTTATAAAAAATAAAAAATTTAAAAAAAAAAAAAAAAAAATCTGTATATTTAAGAGAGTAGAGGATTCCAGGATGGAATGCAGATAGTGACCAAAAAATAAACAGTAGTAAAAATGTAAGGAATAGGGGCACCTGGTAGCTCAGTAGGTTGGGCTTCTGCCTTTGGCTCAGGTCATGGCCTCAGGGTCCTGGGATCGAGCCCCACATTGTGCACTCTGCTCAGGGGGGAACCTGTTTCCCTCCTCTCTCTCTGCCTGCCTCTCTCCCTGCTTGTGATCTTTCTCTGTGTCAAATGAATAAATAAAATCTTTTAAAAAGAATGTAAGGAATAACCTTACTGAACGGGGTAAGAGAAAAGATGCTGACCTAGGTAAGGTTATAGATAAGTGGAAACTCTAAGACTAAAATTAAAAAGTTATGAAGAAAGTATGTACACACTGTACTCTAGTTAGTATAATTGTTTTCCATGGGGTAGAGTTGATAATCCTGAAACCATTATACATGTATACTGGAATTTAAAAATTAAGTAAATTGATGGTAGATGGTGAGAGGTAGTTTTTTCATTTCTAGAGTGGATCATTCTAGCCCTCCCATCTTGCTTACCTGTAACCTCCCACTGCAACAATGAAAAACCTGTCTCCCACCATCCAGAGTTTGAAATATCAGAATGAAGTTTTATTAACTTACTGCCAATACATATGGAAATATATAGAAATATTTATAGATATATACATATGTAGAGATATGGAAACACATTCTAGACATTTATAGAAATGCTTACAGATTATATAATAATAACACATATATATACACACATATATAAGGTATACATAAAGACAGAGAGGGGGCACCTGGCTGGCTCAGTTGGAAGAGTGCCCAACTCCTGATCTTAGGATTGTGAGTTCAAGCCCCACACTGGTTGTAGAGATTACTTAAATAAATTTTTTTTAAAGAGAGAAATAGATAAGTATATACACATGTATTTCCTAACTCTTGTGAACTGAGAGGGCCCAGAAGAAACCATACTCTAGGAACAACAATGAACCTACCTGATACCCAGATCTTGGTTTCCAGCACCATTTTCCAATAAAAGGTACTAGTACTATTTGGAGAACATTCTGACTCTAGGGCTGGAATAGGAAATATACAATACTCAAAAACAAGGAAAATCTGATAAACTGTAACATTCATGAGGAGCCTAATGATACTTGACACTTCATGTCATGTGCTATCTTATATTCCAAGGGATTCTGAAACAGTAAAAGTTGTGATGAAGGAACTGCACCAACTTAAGATGTGAACAGTAAGGGAACCTACATGTGGGATATATTGCAACTGTCTGTACTATCTTCGTGACTTTTCCGTAAATCTAATACTATTCTAAAATTGAAAGCTTATACATATCAGCTATGTGGAATCAATCATGTAACTTAAGTTGCCTGATAATTGCTTTCTTATTTTGTAAAATGTAATAATCCCAGGTATGCTGTTAAGGAGTATATACATAAATTCCTTATCACATTTCTTGGCACATCATAGATGTTAACAAATATTAATTATTTTTCCTTCTTTCCACATGAAATACAGTACAGTCCAAAAGACATCCATTTCATCTTTTTAAAGGAATGGCTTTCTTTTATTTTAAAGAAGATCCATTGTTTTCAACAAGAATACTTAATATTATATACTACTGTAAAAATACCTTTTGGAGACTTCTTGGATATGGCAACAACAGCAGTAATTGCAGGGATCAATTGCAGTCTGTCCCTATCTTATGAGAACTTTTTTATGGTATAATATAGACTGCTCATTGTTACAGTTTATCAAATTAGACCATCAGCATTAAACCTGTGATCAGTTCCCTTACTGGGGACTGGAGCAGTAATATTCAGGGACCTATTCATAGTTGACTAAAACTAAGAAGGATAAGTAGAAACTACATAGGGACCAAACACTTCCAGAGAAAAATTCAATTGAGGAAAAACATAAAATAAGCAAAGACAATTTTAAGCATTACGTAGAGAATTTAGGGTATGCAAACACAGTATTCTTTAAGTAAATGGAGTAGTAAAATAATATAGTTAAATAATAGAATAATTATCTAGAAATAATTTCAAACTGCCTAAGGTAATACTATCAGGAGTCATAATAAGGCAGAAATAATTCCATTTAAAAAAATCAAATTTACATGAAGAAAATCCAAGGTAAAACAGAGTCATCAGGTTTTAAAGTTAATTTTTTTCTGCCATTTACTGTAATTAATCTTCTCCAAGTACAGAAAGTCAGTGTTTTATATATGGCTGCCATAAATAGTGGAGAAGTAAAAATACTTACAAAGTAACAAATATAGGAGTAGCCTTAATTTTTAAAAACACATCAACATATTACTTTACTTTCTTCTCAACAACCACATTTTGAGTCATATTGGGCCCCATTCCCATTTTACAGATCAATAAATGGAGCCTGAGAAAAGTTAAGATTCACTGTCATTCATAATACTTATTGTGAAACCGTGGCATGCACTGTGTGAGGAGCTATGTGTGCACTGTTAAATACTTCTGATGTGTCCCCAACCACTGTACAGGCCACCAGGGTTCAAGATGAACTAATAGAGGGTTAGTGGTTTGTCTGACAAGGAAAACTCAACTCTAGGCTTCTTTAGTTTTATTATTTTGCAGACCACTGTAGCAGATTATTACCTGCCAGGTTAGTGATAACTGTCCATCTGATGTGGTCTCCAGGAGAGGACTCTGCTTCTCAAGACTTGGACATGCCAGGATTTACCCTTCTGAACTGTGACTGGAAAACTGAGGACTGTTTTCCAGAAAATGCTCTCTTACTTATCTCTTTTCCCTCTACCCATGGCATCCAGGCAGTGAGGTCAATGGTTTAGGTTTATTACTTACAGAGGACTAACTTGGCCAATTTCTATAGAAAACAGCAGTGCAGTTGAATGTAGTTACTGCAATCATCCCCTTAAATACTAAAATAAGAAAGAATAAATGAATTTATAAGAACTTTTTTTTATAATTATGTTTTGAAGCTCATATTTTTTGTTCATTTTAAAGCATATATTGAAATTGTAACAGTTCATTTGATCTTTCAGATAAACATTTTGGGACAAAAGATTTGCACTTGATATATCAAGAGTTGACCTTTTTAACACATGTCTACATTTATAAAAGAATGGGAAGATATTGACAGTCTCTATGTATTTTAGACAGTCATTTAGCCTGTCCATTATTCCAAATAACTGGTTTGATTTATTTCATTTATATTTGGTTGGTCAATTCAATCAAAATGGTTGAACTATTCCTGACATGCAAGGCAGAAATGGTGTCATTGACTTATTCATGATCATGAGTGTATGGTAAACAACTGAAAGTGGGCTTTATAAACCTTTCACAAACCAGAGAATTAAGTGTCCCCATGGGAGAAGTGGTTTGAAAATCAAAGCACAACCAAGCAAAAAATGTGTTTTGATTTTTAAGTGCAAAGTCCAAATTTGTTTTTAGTTTGCCTCGAAACCTCTTTCAGAGTTTTCCTCCTAAAACTCTTCCTTCCCCTGTGGGATCATACAGAACATGTTTTGACATCTTAGTCATTTCCATAACAACAGATTACAGAAACAAGACAAGCAGTCAAACAAGTAAAATGGTTTGAATTTAGAAACTGTTCTGAATCACTATGAAGAATGATGTGGAATTGTATCCTTCTTGTAGGGGGAAATACTGTGGATCTTTTTTGCTGTTTTGATAATCTGTTGAAGGAAAAACCACTGAGACTTTTAAATGTAATCTTAGCATGCTTTTAAAAATGTTATGTTGTTTCCCATATCTTGATACATTTTAATTTTTCCCCCACCTATCCCTTCTTCCTGCTATTGCATCCCAGCATGGTTCCTGCTAAAGTTGTCAGTTGGGATGTGAATGTTAAATTATCAGGATTGACTTGTCAATATTGCTAAGAGGAAAAGGTGCCAATACTTCATCCTAGCAGTCATCACTCGCATATTAAAAAAAAAAAAACCCTTATTGAAAGCATCTGTTTTATTATGCAAAAGCTGTTCTAAGATAAGTGGCTATTTGCATTTTGTTTTGTTTTGTTTTCTGTTTTTTTTTTCCTTTTGTTTATTTTTTTAAGTTTTTATTTTAATTCCAGTTAGTTAACATACAGTGTAATATTAGTTTCAGGGATACAATATAGTGATCCAACATTTCTCTGCAACACCCAGGTCTCATCATTCACTCCTTAATCCCCATCACTTATTTAACCCAACTCCAAACCTACCTCCCTTCTCCTAGCCATCAGTTTGTCCTCTGCAGCATTTTTAAAATAAATTCAACATAACCAAAGTGTTAGGAAAAGTAAATGTTGGGTTGAATTTGTTGAAGAAGAGTCAGTTTATTCACAATGGTTGACCCTGCTTGAGTGGGTAAGCAGCCTCAATTATTTCCCCATATGGGGAAGAGCCTGGTCCTAGTGTGTAATAGCCTGGGATTCAACCCTCAGTTAGAAATGTACACACTGACAATACTGACTATAAGAAGGGTACTTCACCTCTTTGAGTCATACTTACTTCACTGATTAAATAGAAATAATAATATTCACTTCCAAAGATTACAGTGATGTGCCTTTAAACCAAAAACTTGAAAAGCTCTAATTTTAGCATTTATCATTTTCCATGGTGAATATATTACACCAACCTACCATTGTAACTACAATGAATGGGGACTTGGGAAGAGAGAAGTAGAATAAAATCTCAAGAGCCAATATGAACCACTTCCAACACGTAAGGTTCTTAGAACTAATGTAATAAGACACTAAGTCTTAAACACCTGGCACAGTAAAAGATATTTAATAAATAGCTTTTACTGTTAATATAATTATTAGCCAAATACATAAAGATAAGTAGTCTCTAGGCATCTCTGATCCAAAAATCAGAACAGAAGGGTTTTTATTTTTATTTTTTAAGATTTTATTTATTTATTTGACATAGACACAGAGAGAGAGGGAACACAAGCAGGGATAGTGGGAAAGGGAGAAGAAGACTTCCCACTGAGCAGGGAGCCTGATGAGGGACGAGGGACTCCATCCCAGGAGTCGGGTATCATGACCTGAGCTGAAGGCAGACACTTAATGACTAAGTCACCTAGGCAATGCCAGAATGGAGGGTCTTGACAGTGACTCAAGTTCTGTACCATCCCTAAATATAGAATATTACTTCCTTGGGTAACTTAGTCAACCCTAAGCCCAAAGTTTTATTTCTTTCTAATTTGAACACAGTGAAGGTGTTAAGCTCAGTGGGTTTCTGATTCCTTCAGATGATATTTCCAAAGTAATGGTCCAGGGTTATCAAAACCTATTGTGTTTAATAAATGCAAGTGGTGGAGCCAGAGCCATCAGAAAATTGAAGATATGATTCAGTGGTTGATAGCTCACTTACTTAACATCACTTTTAGCAAGGCAGGCAATTCTTGCATATAGAATCAGCATGGTGTCAAAATGTATTGGCTAACCTAGGTTTATATGCAGGTTATCATAAACGAGAGCTTTATTTTGGGAACAAATTAATATCCAAACAGCTGTATATAGCTAGAGTGTTTTTCCCTTCTGTAGTGTGCTTGATAAATCATTTATCATGCCAGTGAAGATAAAGTAAAATTTACGTGTCCCACAAGTGTTGTTTTCTGTAGTAAATAATGCTGATTGAACTATGCATCAAAAAAAATCAAGGTTTATAACCTCTTGGAATACATGCAACTTTCTCTGTATGAAAAATGGAAGGTTATAAATCATAGATAACCACATTGTGCAATAAAATGTGCGAGACCTCCCTTACATTGGATGGAATTCTATCCTATTTATTTGCTTGATTGTATTTTGGCAACTGTAATCTTTATGGAGTAGCTGGTAAGACCTTTCATGAGGGACTCAGCTCCAAAAGTACATTAAGGATTTATTTTAGTCACCTCTAATTCTCTTCTACTTGGGGTGAAGGACTCATAAATATGGATCCCCCACATTTTGAATTGCTCAATGATTTAAGCTGAGAAAAGGAAAAGCCAGCTCATATACCATGAAATTCCATGAAGTCTAGTAAATCAGACTAAGGAAGATAACATTAGGAAATAAGTTGATGATAGCACCAATTTTTTTTGCTTTTGATTTCAACTGAGAAAAATTTGAATGTAAAAGCTAGTTTTGCTGGAAGAGTCTCTGTGTTCCATAAATATATGGGAGAAAATGTATATTCTAAGGAAAGAATGTATTTTTATCTTTTAATCCTGCCTCTTGATTTTAATAGGCCTGCCCAGAGTACTTAGACAATTAGGACCTCATTAGGAGATATTTGCCAGATGCTCAACATTGTACAAAAAAACAAAACAAAAAACAAAAAACCCCACACACAAAAACCCAGATCTCTGCTGAGTATATGCAGGGTAAGATGATAGATAATACATAATCCCAGACCTTTTGGAGTGCACAAATGGGTAAGAAAAGAGGAGAATGTATCTAAAACAAGGCAGAAGACAAGCTTTGCAAGAAAGCTGCTGTCAATGTTGTATAAATACTAAATGTCATCATAGAATCTAGTTTGGCTTTTCAAAGAGTTAACTGATGTGGAGCCATGAAAAATGAGATAGAAATTTAACAAATGACAGTAGGGCAGGAGAAGATTATTAAAGTTGAAGAAAACTCCTAAATGAGGGACATCAAGAGAATTTCTTTTTAAGTTTTAAGTGACAATTTTAGTTTTTTGTTTGTTTTTTCCCCCTTTGACCCTCTCTTGTTTCAGCCCTTTTTTCTGTGACTTGATTCTCTATAGCAGGGGAGGACACCCAACCCTAGATTAGCAGATGCAAAATCAGAAAAGATCTTTGCAGGTTACACGAATGGCCTCAGTATTCAAAAATTAAATCCAACAAGGTAATGGGAGGATCCCATGATTTGATTTAAAAATCCTGTTCCAGAGTGCTCACTTCGGCAGCACATATACTAAAAATTCTGTTCCAGGGACACCTGGGTAGCTAAGTTGGTTAAACATTAACTGGACTCTTGACTTTGGCTCAGGTCATGATCTCATGGTCATGGATCAAGCCCCCCATTGGGCTCCACAATGGGCACAGAGCCTTGTTAAGATTCTCTTCCCCCTCTCCCCTCCCTCACTCGCCTCCCCGCACTGACACTTGAAAAAGAGAAAAGTACATAAATTATCAGGGCTCAGCTCCAGAGTTCTTGCACTGGCTCCTGTGTCTCTTGCCTTCCTTACAGCTGCTTCCAGATCCATAGCTTCCTCCGTCTACTCATTCCTTGGGGTTCTTACCTTCTCATGGTGTCCCTGGTTTCTTCCTCACTGATGCTATTTTGAACACCAACACACTGGACCCTGTGTTTTTGTAAGTGTAATATATGTACTTCATGAAGGGAACTGTTGCAGGATAAGAAATTGCCCAGTGAGAGTGAATTCCAAACCAGATCAGACCGAAAGGCTGAAGCAAGGACTTGAACGCCGGGTTAATGAATCAATGAATTAAGTGTAGGAAACAGGTGGGAGCCTGGGTGGCTCAGTGGGTTAAGCCGCTGCCTTCGGCTCAGGTCATGATCTCAGGGTCCTGGGATCGAGTCCCGCATCGGGCTCTCTGCTCAGCAGGGAGCCTGATTCCTCCTCTCTCTCTCTGCCTGCCTCTCTGCCTACTTGTGATCTCTCTAAAAAAAAAAAAAAAAAAAAAAAAAAAAAGAGTAGGAAACAGGTGATGCGTGGTATGAATGGTATGGCTGAAAAACAAAAAAAAAGAAACCTGCCTAATATTAGTTTCTTTCACTACCCTTCTGGGGCTTTCAAAAGGTTTTTTTGTTTGTTTGTTTTGTGGTTTTGTTTTATTTTGTTTTGTTTTTCTTTTCTTGATTCTACCTTCCTAATAAGTGGGTCAAGGGATTCAGATGCCATAAAGAATGTAAACAGGTTCATTGTTCACTTAAGTGAAACTCTGGCACACAGTGTCTGTGGGAAGTAATGAGAACCTCCTTCACCAATTATCATTATTCTCCCCATGTGAAAAAGCTTTCTTCCTCCTTACCCGGAGCCTATACTTCTGATAGAGTTTCCAACAGTGTCAAACAGCAAGGCATAATTCCATTACTCCTGGAACTATTCTTACATATTTATCCCTGCTGGTATTTGTGATCTGGAAAAGGTAGTTTGAATACAGATGAGGCTATATGATATGAATATAGGTTTTCTTTGTTTTTTATTGTTTGATCAAATTAAATTCTAACTAAAATAACAAAACTCTATTATAAAATGTCATAGTTCTGACCACAGGTTTGGTCTGGTTATAATGTAGGATGGATCATGTTGTCCTCAGTGCCTGACTTAGGATAATTTAGTGAGATAAGATATAAAAGAATTTTGTGAAATGTAGAGATTTTCACCAGCATTAGGCTCTATTGAGTGGAAGTTGTCCTAGGTTTTGAGATTCAATGGCAAGTCTATTATTTGTGCTAGTAAGATATATTCCAGATGAAGTGAAATGAACAATTTTTATCATCCATTATGCATATGCTTTCAGAGTTTGCCCATGTAAATGAAAGTCTTTGACTTTTATTAACAGGGTCACACAACTGATTAGGTACAGAACTGGATTCTGACTTCTCTTTTCATGAGATTGTAGGGTCTTTTCTTCCTATCTTGAAAATTTCCCCGCTGAATATTTTATAGAGCTTTATAACAATTCCTACTTCTAGAGTACGGTATTCCTAAGAAAAAATATTACTGGTTGAAGTCAAATTATCTACATTATAATATAAAGTTACCAAGATACTGACCCCACACTCAGAATCATATAAGTCTTGTTATTTTAAATGTTATTCAAAGGAAAATTATTGTTAGCAGATGTGCTTTTTAAAATAAAATAACCAAATTCCATTTTGGACTATCCCTCAAGTGGTTATTTTCTTAGTTTGATTTGAGTACTTATACTATGCTTGTATACATCTTCCAAACTTTTATCCTTAATATATAAATGTTGCTTTTACCTTAAAAGTGAATAAGCCAGCAGGAAGGATAAACATTTTTCTCTGTTAAAATACAAAATCTGTAATATCAGATAATCTCATTAGACTGAAACATCATCATGCATAAACATATGGTAAATGATTTTTAATAAAATATGTTAGGATGACTAGAAATATGTAAATAGATAAAAAATAAAGACTATGTAAATAAGTATATACTATGTATTATATATAATATGTAAATAAGTATAGAAGAATAAAATATTATGAAACCATTTCTCATGGAAAATATATGTACAACATATATCAACAAACTTAAGGAATATATACAAATAAATATTAAAATGAATATAAAACTGTTTCCCAGGAAAAGGTAATCATAAATGAATGGCTTTTATAAACATTTTGCTATTTTTGAGATATGAAGGCTAAAATATTTTAATATAAAAATACACATACAAAAAAAGAAAAAATTACCTGTGAGCCCACAATTTCCCTATTTTTCTGTGGATTTGTCTGTTTCTTAGTAATCTGTGAGAATCCTTGATAAATTCTACATATAATTCTTCTGTATTGAGAGTGCTTCAAGGCTGTGGTTTGCACATTTACTCTGTTAATGTAGTGGTTTGCTTAATGAACAGTTCTTAATCTGATTAAGTCCCAATTTATCAGTGTTGTTTTGGATGGTTTGGGCCCCTTGTTTAAGAAATAGTTCCATATTCTAACCAGTGCATTTTTTCTGAATGGTGCTGTCCACTAGTCATATGTGATACGGAAACCTTGAAATATGGCTAGTCCAAACTGAGACATGTACTAAGTGTAAAATACATACTGGATTTTGGAGATGTAGCACAAAATAAGTTAATAAGTTAATGTCTCAAAATCAGCTAAAGAGCTCAAATAATTTTATTTACTTATTTATTTGACAGGCAGAAATCACAAGTAGGCAGAGAGGCAGGCAGGCAGAGAGAGAGAGAGTGGAGGAAGCAGGCTTCCTGCTGAGCAGGGAGCCCGATACGGGGCTCGATTCCAGGACCCTGGAAACATGACCCTCGCCTAAAGCAGAGGCTTTAACCAACTGAGCCACCCAGGTGCCCCAAGAGCTCAAATAATTTTTATATTAATTCTTTCATGTTAAAATATTTTGGTTACTTTATTATATATTGTTACAACAAACTTTACCTGTTTCTTTTATTATTTTTAATGATACTCATAGAAAATTTTAACTTACATACAAGGCTCCTTTGTGACTCATACTGTGTTTCTTTTGCCCAAAGCTATTCTAAAAGATACTTCATTTTGGATTTTATGTTTAGGTCTATTTACATTTAGAATTTATTTTGGAAATGGAATGAAATAGGTTTCAGGATATGTTTGTATTCATACAGATATCCAAATATGCCAGCACCATTTATTGTAAAATCCATAGTTTTCAGTGAATTGCACCGACACCACTGACATTAATTAAGCAATCACATTTGAGTATGTTTCTGGACTCTATTCTGCTGATCTTTTTGTCTATCTATACTGTATAATGATTGTTTTGATTATTGTAAATTTATACTATATTTAAAAGTCTGGGGCAGCTGGTTGTCTCAATGGGTTAAGCCTCTGCCTTCAGCTCAAGTCATGATCTCAGGATCCTGGGATCGAGCCCCGCATTGGGCTCTCTGCTCGGCAGGGAGCCTGCTTCCCCTCTCTCTCTGCCTACTTGTGATTTCTGTCAGATAAATAAATAAAACCTTTAAAAAAATAAATAAAATAAAAATCTGGTAGATTAAGCTTTCCAACTTTGTTCGTGTTAAAAACTGGATTGGATATGGCAAATCACTTACATTTCCATATAAATTATGGAGTTGTAGTTTTTGTTTTTTATGATGAAAAAATTTATATTTAGGTTTAACCGGCTGGACTCAGTTTAGATGATCCCAATTTTGTTGGCAACATCCAAAGCATTATAGTTAGGAGCCTGTCAAACATATACCTTCTTCTCTCCATCAGGCCTGATCAAGGTGTTGACCTTGGCCAGATCAATGCCTTACAGCTTCTTTATATCCTGTTTGATCTGGTGCTTGTTGGCCTTGACATCCACAATGAACACAAGTGTGTTGTTGTCTTATACTTTCTTTATGCCTGACTCAGTAGTCAGGAGGAACTTGATTACATAGTGATCAAGGTTGTTTCTCCTAGGGGCACTCTTTGAAGGATATTTGGGCTGCCTTCAGAGATGCAGAGTCTTGGGTCATCGGAACAGAAGTGACATGCACTTTTGTTTTTTTGTGTGTGTGTGTGACTGTGGACGCCTTTCAGCACCGCTTTCTTGGCCTTCAAAACTTCTGCTTTGGCTTCAGCTTTGGGACAGGCAGGGGCTTCCTTCTAAGCTTTTGGTGCCATCTTCATAAAAGGGTGGAGTTATATTGTTAATTAGGAGACATGTTGCTAAGATTTTAATTGGAATTACATTGAAGCTATAGAACAAGTTTGTCATGGCATTTGGATAATGTTGAATCTTCTAATACGTGTAGCTTGTATACTTTAATTTCATCCAATAATTTACTGTATTTTCCAACACACAGGTTTTATACATATTTTTCATATTTTTTTTCCTTTAGTATTTGATGCTTTTAGTGGCTGTTGTGGATGATATTTTAAATTTTTTTTTAATTTGAAGTATATTTGACATGTAACATCTTAGTTCAGGTATACAACATAATGATTCAATATTTATATACATTGCTAAGTAAGTGATCACTACAGTGTAAAGTCTATTTAACATCCATTACCTTAAGTAGTTACAATTTTTTTCTAGTAATGAGTACTTTTAAGATCTACTCTCAAAAAAAACCCCAAAAAAACAAAAAATAAATAAATTTTTAAAAAAGATCTACTCTGTTAGCTGCTTTCAAGTGTGCAGTACAGTAGTGTTAACCACAGTCATCATGTTGTACGTTACCTCCATGTGACTTATTTATTTACACCTGGAAGCTTGTACCTCTTTACCCATTTTATACACTTCTCCCATCAACCGTCTCTGGCAACTACCAGTCTCTTTTCTGTATGTTTGAGTTTGGGTTTTTTGTTTGTTTTTATTTCTGCTTTTGTTTTGTTTTTGTTTTTTAGATCCCACATATAAGGGAGAACGGTATTTGTCTTTTTCTGTCTTATTTTCTCAGCATAATTCCTTTGACATCCGTCTATCTATGTTGTCACAAATGGTAAGATATCATTCTTTTTTATTGCTGAATCATATTCCAGTGTATGTCTGTGTGTGGGTGTACCACATTTCCTTTATCCGTTTGCCCATTCATCCATTGATGGACACTTAGGTTGTTTCCATATCCTGGGTATTGTAAATAATGCAGCAATGAATATGGAAATACATATACCTTTAAAAGTTAGTGTTTTCATTTTCTTTGGATAAATATCCAGAAGTGGATTGCTAGATTATATGGTAGTTCTATTTAAAAGTGTTTAAGGAACCTCCATAGGGTGTTTTACAGTGGCTGTGCCAATTTACATTCCAACCAACAGGGTTCAAGGGTTCCCTTTTCTCCACATCCTTTCCAACACTTGTTATTTCATGTCTTTTTAGTATCTGCCATTTTGACACATGTGAAGTGAAACCATTTTTGACTTGGATTTCCCTGATGATTAGTGATGTCGAACATTTTTTCATGTGTCTGTTGGCCACCTGTATGTCTTCTTTGGAAGAGGGTCTATTCAGATAGTCTGCTTTAAATTGGTTTGTTGTTGGTTTTGTTTTGTTTTCTGGTGCTGTTGAGTTGTATGAGTGTTTTATATATTTTGGATAGTAACCTCTTACAGATATATGATTTGAAAATATTTTCACCCATTCATTAGTCTTCCTTTTCATTTTGTTGATGGTCTTTTGTTATGCTGAAGCTTTTTTTTTTTTTAAAGATTTTATTTGTTTATTTGACAGAGATCATAAGTAGGCAGAGAGGCAGGCAGAGAGAGAAAGGGAAACAGGCTCACTGCTGAGCAGAGAGCCCTATGTGGGGCTCAATCCCAGGACCCTGGGACCATGACCTGAGCTGAAGGCAGAGACATTAACTCACTGAACCACCCAGGCACCCCGGTGCTGAAGCTTTTTTGTCTGATGTAATCTCATTTGTTTGTTTTTGCTTTTGTTGCTTTTCCCTTTCGTGTCAGATTTAACTTTTCATTTTTCTGTTAAGTTTTCAGTTGTTTCTGTTGGTATATAGATTAACAATTGATTTTTCAATTATTTCATGAACATTATATCAAACAAAACAGCAGAATTCTATCTTTAACTTTAATAGTTTGTGGCATAAATATAATTATGTCATCTCTGAAAAATGACAATTCTGCTTCTGTCCCAGTATTTTACAACATATGGAAACTTCAATGCAATGTTGAATAGAAGTGATAGAAGTGGATAACCTTGTCTTGCTCCTTAATCTCAGGGGAAATCATTCATTATTTCACCATTATGTGTGAAGTTAAATATGGCGTTATTACAGCTTCTACTTAAAAGAGAAAAATATTCCCTTCCTTATCTTTTTGTTTCCTTTTTTATGTTGATGGGGTGAAGAATGCTAGTGGATTTTTAGTCAACCTTGCATTATTCAGCTGTAAATTCTTAAACTTCAATAGAGTTGTTATATGATATTGGATACAATGTAGTGGCTTTTAATTTTCCTTCACTGTAAAGTATTTATTTTTTTTTAATAATTTTATTTATTTATTTATTTATTTATTTATTAAGATTTATTTATTTGACAGAGAGAGATCACAAGTAGGCAGAGAGGCAGGCAGAGAGAGAGAGAGAGGAGGAAGCAAGCTCCCTGCTGAGCAGAGAGCCCAATGCGGGACTCGATCCCAGGACCCTGAGATCATGACCTGAGCTGAAGGCAGCGGCTTAACCCACTGAGCCACCCAGGCGCCCTGTAAAGTATTTATTATATTTCTCTATATTATGTTGGCTTCATAATATAAGTTGGAAAGTTTTCCCTTCTCATTTTTTTAAGGAATATATTTAAGATTAGTATTATTTCCTCTCTAATAAGTGAAAGAAATAGACAAGATATTGACATTTGTTTCTGATAGGATTTTGGTAGATTAAGTAGAATTGTCCAGTTTTTCATTTTCTTTGCATGTCATTTTTGCGTCTTGATTTTCAGGAATTTTTCTCTTTCACTTGATTTTGAAATTAATTGACATAAAGCTATTTATGTCTTTTTAAAATTATCTATAGAATCTACAGTGATGCTGTCTTTTCATTCTTCTAGTCTACATTTTTCATTCTTCTAGTCTACAATTTCTTTTTTTTCTTCTTTCTTTCTTTTCTTTTTTTAGATTATTTATTTACTTATTTGACAGACAGAGATCTCAAGTAGGCAGACAGGCAGGCAAGAGAGGGGGAAGCAGGTTCCCTGCTGAGCAGAGAGCCGCTGTGGAGCTCTATCCCAGGACCCTGGCATCATGACCTGAGCCGAAGGCAGAGGCTTAACCCACTGAGCCACTCAGGCACCCCTGTAAATTATTTTCTTAACAGTTTATCAATCTTTTTTCTCACACACCAGTTTTTAGCTTTGTTGGTTTTCTTCACTTTATATATACATTCTATGTAATAGATTTCTGTATTTATTATTGGTTTGTGTTTTTCCCATTCTATGTTTAATATCATATTTTTTTCTTTTTATTTGGAAACTTAAGTCATATGTTCTCAACTTGTTGAAAACTCTAAACAATGCTTTGGCCACATTCCTTAATTTTCTGTGTTACATTTTTATTACTAAAAATGTAAAATATTAATCTAAAAATATTTTGAAATTTCTGTTGTGATTTATTCTCTGATCTATAGGTTATTTAGAATTGTGCTGTTTAATTTCCAAATATTGGGGTTTTCCCAGTTATCTTTCTGTTATTAATTTCTACTTTAATTCCATCAAGGTCAAGGAATATACCCCATATTATATTAAGCTGATATATTAAACATATTAGTCAACTCTTTTATATCCCTATTAATTGATTTATGACTCTTTTATTTATAGTGACAGTTGGTTGGAGAGAGTTTCCATTTTTATCTTATCCATGCCATCTTCGTGTTGATAGATACTTTGAAGGCATAGAACATTTCGGTGGCTCCCCGCCCCGCCCCATTTTTTTCTGTCAGCACTATAAGCATACCATTACATTGTCTTCTGTCTTCTGTAATTTCTCTTGAAAAGCCATCTATTAATATTATCATTTTGACTTTGAAGATTGCTGGTGATTCTCAATTTATGTTTGAATGTCTTCTTTCTTTGAGAGTTGTGGTATGTAGAATATTAAGATGGCTTCCAAGATTACCCAGGCTTGGTATATCTGCTTTGCATAGCCCTGAGCCAATGAATATGATGGATTTTACTATTGTAACTAGCATATGTTATATGGCATGATTTACTGTGAGAAAGGGTGATTCACGTGAACCTAATCTAATCGTAGGAGTCATTTAAAAGCACAGAGATTTTTCTGGCTGGCTGCAGAAAGGAAATTCAGAAGTAAGCACTCTGCACTGACTTGAAGAAGGCAAGCATCCACGTGGTGAAATACCAATGGAGAGGGGTTGCCTATAGGAGCTGAGAGTATTCCCAACCAAGGGGTAAAGCAAAACTGGGACTTCATTTGTATAACCACAATAAAATAAATTCTTTTAACAACCAGTAAAGTTGGGAAAGTATTTTGAGCACCCAAGTGACAACCTGATTTCAGTTGTCCCCCAAGTGACAACCTGATTTCAAATAAGATCCCAAGCAAAGAGCCTTACCATGCTGCACACTGACTTCTGAAGTATAGAACTATGGACTCATAAGTGGATGCTATTTCAAACCACTAATTTAGGATTGTATTTGTTATACAATAGTAAATTAATAAAATTAAATTGTTTACTAAGATTTTTTTACTAAAAGTTAATAAAGAAGTTTATTTAGTCTTCCTTATTTATTCAGTTTCTTACTACCTTTAAGAAGAGATATATAGATATAGATATAGATATAGATAGATATTTCAATGTAATCTGATTTTTGTCTAGTTAGTAGAGCTGTGGCTTGTAATGTTGACTTGATATTGCTTAATACATTTTATAGAAGAGCAAAAATCTATCTACTGCTTGTTTTCAAAGCATATAAATAAGAACTTGAAGATGATTACTCACTCATACCCAACCCACCACATATCCCACCTCTAAACTAAACTACAGAAAAATTGGGAATTATGCAAAATACTTAGCACATTTCTTAAGGATTTTCTCATGCTTATATAAATGTAGATTGATAGATGGATAAATCATTGAAAAAATTATTACTAGAAAAGCTAATAGTAATAGAATGAAAGTGAAAATTTTGGGAAATGATCAGGTGAATTGAGAGGTTTAAATTAAAAATTGTTATCATAGATACAAACTAAATGATGAATTAACATCTTAAATTGACCATGCCAAGGCAAGTGTATGTTTTATGTAGAAATCTCAGTCATGAATAGAAATCTTTGCCAATTCAATGAATAAATACAGAACTAGCATAGCATATATAAATATATTTGGAATAGATGTGTAAGAGAAATAAGGTTTCTGAGGTTCTCTTGAGATGATGTAAATAGCAGTGTTATCTCAAAATTGAGCCTAGTGGATTCTTAGCATAAACACCACTATTGGTGTAAGATAGATACCAAGTAGTACTAAAAGTCATTGACACAATATATTGCTCTATCAAGAAAATTTCAACAGCTTGGGTGAAAATGACCTAAAATCCTTAACAAATTGATTTTTTTAAAGTTGTACCTCAATGAATAGTTGTCACGTTTATATTAAAAGTAACTGTGCCTATAATATATTATTCACTGCATGAACTTTAACAAATTTTGTTTTGTCATTGACATGCTAAAAATAACACACTTAACCTGTGTGTCCTAGAATTCACTATGAGAGAGAAGGAAGGTATTCATTTTTCTTAAAAAGAATTTTTTTGTACAATCCACTCTTAGACTTGCCTATCCCAGAAACTCTGTTGAGTTTTTACTATGTGGACAATAGTTGCTAGTATTGGGCTGCAGAACTTGAAAGACATTTACATAGATCTTGACTTTGAGGAGGTTTTAATATGTGGTTGGTAATATCAACAATTAATTACAAATAGGAACTATAGGTGCAGATATTGTTAGGAAGGAAAAGTCTATGATGTGATGAGAACCTGTATCAGAGTAACATAACTGAGTCTTAGGGTGCAGGAAAGGACTTCCTGAAGAAGTAAAATTTAATCTGAAATTTAAGGGGGAAAAAAAGTGATATTATCAAGGCAGAGAGCAGTGGCATGATCATGACAGACAAAGGAACATCATGCCGAGGTCTTGGTGGTCTTGATGTGGGGAGTAAGGGTGAAACCTTCAAAAAACAGCAAGAAGGGCAGCACTGAGTATAAACAGGGGACCATGATTTAGAGAGTTTGTAATTCCATTAAGTACCAAGTTGTGTGGTTCCGTAGTCCAGTGCTATTCAAAGTGTGATGTATGTAACAGTGTTGGTTTCTGAAATGTTAATAACTCATCTACAATGAAATAAATACAGTAATGGGGAGGAGGGATTTGGAAACTTTTATAACAACTTGACATATTAATTTTGTTTGTTGAATTTGATGAGAAACAACTGGAATTTCTATTTTATATATTGTTTTGTGACATATAATTTATTAATTTCTTTAGTCAATTTCTTGATATTTATGAAATTAATTCACAGTAGATTTTTGTTTTGTTTTGTTTTTTTAAAGATTTTATTTATTTATTTGACAGAGAGAGATCACAAGCAGGCAGAGAGGCAGGCAGAGAGAGAGGAGGAGGAAGCAGGCTCCCTGCCGAGCAGAGAGCCCGATGCGGGACTCGATCCCAGGACCCTGAGATCATGACCTGAGCCGAAGGCAGCGGCTTAACCCACTGAGCCACCCAGGCACCCCCACAGTAGATTTTTTTAAACTGTCTTTTTTTGGGGAGAAACATTGCCCTAAAGTAATTATAATTTTCCCTAGGCAATGTTGATAATTGAATGAAGCTGGTCAGCTAATTGTAGCAAATGAAATAAAAATTTTTACCTTCAAGGTACTTTGCAATTTATAAGACACTCCATTTTATAAAATACAAATACAGTTTTTGATAGTTTTACACACCTTCTGAGTTTGGCAGGATATATACATGATCTAAGTTCACCCTTCTGGTAAAGGACAGAATCTGTCATTTTTTTGTTGTTGATGACTAACCTAAGGGCTTTATGTAGGAGATCTCTGTAATCTGGTCATAATCACACAGTTCTTATTAATTTTCATCTATCCCAACTCTTCAAGAGCTGCTAACAAGTTGAAAATTTACGTGACTGGAGGTATACCCTTCCTTTCCTCAAGTTACTCACTTTCAGAGTACTGAATATCTCAAATGTGCATTGGGGCTTCACACCAGGAAGAAGGGAAAAAAGAAATAAATTGTCAGCACCCAAATGATTGAGAAATAACAGTACAAACTTGTCTTCTACTCCCTTTGAATCTAAAATCCTACAGTCTTTTATTCATAGATTAAAAAGTGTGTCCTTGATTAGCAACCAAGAGATTAAATCATTACCTATTTTAATACAGTGCACCAATTATGTTTTACCTCTCCAAGTGTATGGAATGAGGGAATTTTCGTTGTTTATCTGTGTAAAGCCTTTACTCAATAAACAGCCAGAGAAATAAATTTTATTTAGGGAATCCCTGTAACACTTGGACTTCACCTCAAAGTTAATACTGCATTGCCCTGGCATCTTGTTAAAAACAATGAAAGAAAACAAGCAAGTTTAGAAACATAGAAAATGATAACCCATGAGTATGAAGAAGCAAGTAGAATAGGACCCTTCTGATATTTCATTCCAATTCACCAATACTTAGGATGCAAACCTAGAGTCTGCATCCAATAATATCTCCAAGTAGAAGTACCTACTTTAGAAGGAACTACACAATTCCTCCTTTACAATATCCTTGCTAAGAGGTGACTCTGTAGAGTCATATAGAGATGGGTTCATCTTCTGGAATCTATCACTAGATAGACATGCAATCTTGGAAAATTGTCAGTCTTCCCTAAACCTTCATTTTATGTTCATAAAATAGAAATAATAGCTTCAACCTTACAGTCTAATTGAAGTCATGCATGTAAGACTCTTATACAGGAAGAGTTATATTAATATTAGCATTGTTGATGTGGATTTCTTTATTACCTCAGTAATTTTTCAATTCTAAGTCACCTGTTTTTCATATCTCTGAAATCAGGATACATCTTATGGTCACTGGCATGTCATAGATTGACAGCTTTTTCTTCTCTTAGCACTACATAAAACTATTACTTTTAATTTTGTCATTATGATTGTCATTATTACTGGAAGTATAGTATTAAGAAACTACACGGATCCTTTTAGGCTATGGGGGTATTAGCTAGACAGTATATTGTGAACAGTTTATTATTTAGTAATAAATAGGTGCTTTAGTTGCTTAGAACTTCGGAGCAATGTGTCTGAATTTACGGCTCACATTTCATGTGCTAACATTTACTATGTATCAAGAAGACTGGAGTCTATTTTCCTACCATGAATTAAGTAGTTTGACAATTATATAATGAGTCTTATTGCTGGATGCTGTGAAGAATACAAAATACAGGACAGGGTTTCTACCCTTAAGGAATATTTTAAAGAGAGGCACATGTCTGCATATGACATATAAGCTAAAACAGTTTTATAATCACAATAGCGACTAAATAAAGAATTGCAAAAATGTCCGGGGGTGGGGGAGGTGAAATTACATACATGGGTAAACAACTTCAAAAAACTTCGAGTGGAGGCTCTGTATGCTCATCAGAATCACACAGTTTTAAACCTGGAATAGATACAAGAATCTAATCAGTGCATGAAAATAAAGGGTAAGACATCTGGTCTAGTCAAAACACTTTAAGATGAGGGCCAAGAGGCTAAGAGCACTGAGTGAGATTCACAGTGCCATCTGAATTGGAATTGAAGACCAAGAGAGCAAACCCCCATCTTCTGACTCTAGATCCAGAATAAATAAATAATCTCATGAGCCACAGAACAGATATTATGGTCTCTCTCTATATATATCCTATATAGTAAGGATATTGATTTGGTAGACATGATAGAAGAGGTGGAAGGAAAGGTGGTCTTTAGCTGTGTAGAATGTCTAACTAAAACGGAATTTTATTACTGAAATGAAGAATAAAATGAGAATGGATAAAGGAAAGATGCTAGGAGTCACCCAGAGGGCTTTGGGGTTCTTCCTCAAATTGGAGAAAAGAGGTGTCATTAGATTAAAGCATGTGAAATTGCTGATTTTTTTATGTTTTAAAAAAAAATGGCTCGAGAGAGGAAGATGGCAGCAGAGTAGGAGGGCCCAAGGCTATTCTTGCTTCTTGTTCCAGGAACACAACTAGATAATTATCAATTCATCCTAAATACCCCAGAAATCAACCTGAGGACTGACAGAACAAACTCCATAACTAAAGAAGAGGCCATGTGGAAGAAGGTAGGAAATGCAGAGATGTGGTTTGGGGGAGAAACAGATCACAGGTGCTGCAGAAGGGAGGAAGCCATGGTAATGGAGAAAGGCAAAAAAGAGGAGCACACAGGACAATGCAAAAAGAGAATGTTTCCTTAAAGCAGTTTGCTTGGAAAATAAAAAGGGGCTATGTTTTGTGAGTTCCTGCAATCAGTAGGTTTTAAAGCCTGTAGTTTTAAAGGGCAGTGGGCTTAGATGGCATGGACCCCAGAGAGCACTGTGCTGCTCCTACAGAGAAGGCAAGCAAACAACCAAGGGGCAGACAGCGGGGATCTGAAGAACACTTGGAGCACACAGGGAGGAGATTATTTGCTCTTCTCAGAGCACATTTCAGAGAGGCAGTATTCACAGAAATAACTTTCCAGGAAAAAAAAGAACTGGTCTACAGCATTTCCCTCCTCATCCCTCAACATAAACACAGAGCTACCTTGCAGGAAGCAGCAGAGTGTCAGACTGGTTCTCGAACTTGCTACTTACTCTAAGCCCCTCTCCCTCCCAGCTCCTGGTGGGACTGCTCTTCTCAGTTAAGCTTGCCTTGCTCCCAACAGGGTAGGTCCCTCCCCCAGAAAAAAACAGCTTCTACCTATGCCCATACCATGGTCTCCTGACCAGAGAGTTCTGTGCGGCCTCGGTTCTGGTGGTAGTGGTGTCAGGCATCATTTTGCAATCAGCCTAGAGCATACCTAGTTAAAACTCTCCACATTTAAGCCTGGGAGCAAACCCTGCCCATAGCAGGCAAGGAGAGTCTCTGCAGATGACTAGCCTGAAAGATAGAACAACCGAAACACATGTGGAATGCATATAGCACATAGCAGAGACACTTCCTGAAGTACCAGGCCCTGGGCAGTCTGACTTCTTCATAAAGCCATTATTTTCAGGAACATGAGACATAATTGGGTTTTCTTTTCTTTTTTTTTTTTAAATTAATTTATTTATTTTCAGAAAAACAGTATTCATTATTTTTTCACCACACCCAGTGCTCCATGCAATCCGTGCCCTCTATAATACCCACCACCTGGTACCCCAACCTCCCACCCTCCCCGCCACTTCAAACCCCTCAGAGTGTTTTTCAGACTCTATATTCTCTCATGATTCATCTCCCCTTCCAATTTACCCCAACTCCCTTCTCTCTAACACCCCTTGACCTCCATGATATTTGTTATGCTCAACAAATAAGTGAAACCATATGATAATTGACTCTCTCTGCTTGACTTATTTCACTCAGCATAATCTCTTCCAGTCCCATCCATGTTGCTACAAAAGTTGGGTATTCGTCCTTTCTGATGGAGGCATAATACTCCATAGTGTATATGTACTACATCTTCCTTATCCATTCGTCCGTTGAAGGGCATCCTGGTTCTTTCCATAGTTTGGCGACCGTGGCCATTGCTGCTATAAACATTGGGGTACAGATGGCCCTTCTTTTCACGACATCTGTATCTTTGGGGTACATACCCAGGAGTGCAATGGCAGGGTCATAGGGAAGTTCTATTTTTAATTTCTTGAGGAATTTCCACACTGTTCTCCAAAGAGGCTGCACCAACTTGCATTCCCACCAACAGTGTAAGAGGGTTCCCCTTTCTCCACATCCTCCCCAACACATGTTGTTTCTTGTTTTGTTAATTTTGGCCATTCTAACTGGTGTAAGGTGATATCTCAATGTGGTTTTAATTTGAATCTCCCTGAGGGCTAGTGATGATGAACATTTTTTCATGTGTCTGATAGCCATTTGTATGTCTTGATTGGAGAAGTGTCTGTCCATATCTTCTGCCCATTTTGTGATATGATTGTCTGTTTTGTGTGTGTTGAGTTTGAGGAGTTCATTATAGATCCTGGATATCAACCTTTTGTCTGTACTGTCATTTACAAATATCTTCTCCCATTCCGTGGGTTGCCTCTTTGTTTTGTTGACTGTTTCCTTTGCTGTGCAGAAGCTTTTGATTTTGATGAAGTCCCAAAAGTTTATTTTTGCTTTTGTTTCCTTTGCCTTTGGAGACATATCTTGAAAGAAGTTGCTGTGGCTGATATTGAAGAGATTACTGCCTATGTTCTCCTCTAGGAGTCTGATGGATTCCTGTCTCACGTTGAGGTCTTTTATCCATTTTGAGTTTATCTTTGTGTATGGTGTAAGAGAATGGTCGAATTTCATTCTTCTACATATAGCTGTCCAGTTTTCCCAGCACCATTTATTGAAGAGACTGTCTTTTTTCCACTGTATATTTTTTCCTGTTTTGTCGAAGGTTAATTGACCATATAGTTGAGGGTCCATATCTGGGCTCTGTACTATGTTCCACTGGTCTATGTGTCTGTTTTTATGCCAGTACCATGCTGTCTTGGTGATCACAGCTTTGTAATAAAGCTTGAAATCAGGTAACATGATGCCCCCAGTTTTATTTTTGTTTTCCAACATTTCCTTAGCAATTTGGGGTCTCTTCTGATTCCATACAAATTTTTGGATTATTTGCTCCAGCTCTTTGAAGAATACCGGTGGAATATTGATCGGAATGGCATTAAAAGTATAGATTGCTCTAGGCAGTATAGACATTTTAACAATGTTTATTCTTCCGATCCAAGAGCATGGAATGGTCTTCCATCTTTTTGTGTCTTCTTCAATTTCTTTCATGAGTGTTCTGTAATTCCTCGAGTACAGATCCTTTACCTCTTTGGTTAGGTTTATTCCCAGGTATCTTATGGTTCTTGGTGCTATAGTAAATGGAATCAATTCTCTAATTTCCCTTTCTGTATTTTCATTGTTAGTGTATAAGAAAGCCACTGATTTCTGTACATTGACTTTGTATCCTGCCACGTTGCTGAATTGCTGTATGAGTTCTAGTAGTTTGGGGGTGGAGTCTTTTGGGTTTTCCATATAAAGAATCATGTCATCTGCAAAGAGAGAGAGTTTGACTTCTTCATTGCCAATTTGGATACCTTTTATTTCTCTTTGTTGTCTGATTGCTGTTGCTAGGACTTCTAATACTATGTTGAACAAGAGTGGTGAAAGTGGGCATCCTTGTCTTGTTCCTGATCTCAACGGGAAGGCTGCAAGCTTTTTCCCATTGAGGATGATATTTGCTGTGGGTCTTTCATAGGTAGATTTGATGAGGTTCAGGAATGTTCCCTCTATCCCTACACTTTGAAGTGTTTTAATCAGGAACGGATGCTGGATTTTGTCAAATGCTTTTTCTGCATCAATTGAGAGGACCATGTGGTTCTTCTCTCTTCTCATATTAATTTGTTGTATCACATTGATTGATTTGCGAATGTTGAACCATTCTTGTAGCCCAGGGATGAATCCCACCTGATCATGGTGGGTAATCTTTTTAACGTGCTGTTGGATCCTGTTGGCTAGGATCTTGTTGAGAATCTTAGCATCCATATTCATCAGTGATATTGGTCTAAAATTCTCCTTTTTGGTAGGGTCTTTGCCTGGTTTGGGGATCAGGGTAATGCTGGCGTCATAGAAAGAGTCTGAAAGTTTTCCTTCTGCTTCAATTTTTTGAAACAGCTTCAGGAGAATAGGTGTTATTTCTTCTTTGAAAGTTTGGTAGAATTCCCCAGGGAATCCGTCAGGTCCTGGGCTCTTCTTTTTTGGGAGGTTTTTGATCACTGCTTCAATCTCATTATTAGATATCGGTCTGTTCAGGTTGTTGATTTCTTCCTGGTTCAATTTTGGTAGTTTATAGTTTTTCAGGAATGCATCCATTTCATCTAGGTTGCTTAGCTTATTGGCATATAACTGTTGATAATAACTTCTGATGATTGTTTCTACGTCCTTGGTGTTAGTTGTGATCTCTCCCTTTTCATTCATAATTTTATGAATTTGGGCTTTCTCTCTTTTCTTTTGTTTTTTTTTTTTTTTTTGTTTTTTTTTTTTTTTTTTTTTTTTTTTAAAGATTTTATTTATTTATTTGACAGAGAGAAATCACAAGTAGATGGAGAGGCAGGCAGAGAGAGAGAGAGAGGGAAGCAGGCTCCCTGCTGAGCAGAGAGCCCGATGCGGGACTCGATCCCAGGATCCTGAGATCATGACCTGAGCCGAAGGCAGCGGCTTAACCCACTGAGCCACCCAGGCGCCCCCTCTCTTTTCTTTTGGATTAGTGTGGCCAATGGTTTATCGATCTTATTGATTCTTTCAAAAAACCAGCTTCTAGTTTCATTGATACGTTCTATTGTATCTCTGGTTTCTACCTCATTGATCTCAGCTCTAATCTTGATGATTTCCTTTCTTATGTGTGGAGTTGGTTTGATTTGTTGTTGATTCTCCAGTTCTTTAAGGTGAAGAGACAGCTGGTGTATTCTGGATTTTTCCATTTTTTTGAGGGAGGCTTGGATGGCTACGTATTTCCCCCTTAGGACCGCCTTTGCTGTATCCCATAGATTTTGGACAGAAGTGTCTTCATTCTCATTGGTTTTCATGAATTGTTTCAGTTCTTCTTTGATCTCCTGGTTGATCCAAGCATTCTTAAGCAAGGTGGTCTTTAGCTTCCAGGTATTTGAGTTCCTTTGGAACTTTTCCTTGTGATTGAGCTCCAGTTTCAAAGCATTGTGATCTGAGAATATGCAGGGAATAATCTCAGTCTTTTGGTATTGGTTGAGTCCTGATTTGTGACCAAGTATGTGGTCTATTCTGGAGAAGGTTCCGTGTGCACTTGAGAAGAATGAGTATTCTGTTGTTTTAAGGTGGATTGTTCTATATATATATCTATGAGGTCCATCTGGTCCAATGCGTCATTCAATGCTCTTGTTTCTTTATTGATTTTCTGCTTCAATGATCTATTTCTGAGAGAGGTGTGTTAAGATCTCCTACGATTAGTGTATTCATATCAATATGACTCTTTATCTTGATTAACAGTTTTCTTAAGTAATTGGCTGCTCCCGTATTGGGAGCATAGATATTTACAATTGTTAGATCATCTTGGTGGATAGTCCCTTTAAGGATTATGTAGTGTCCTATCTAATTTATCTGATATGAGAATCGCTACCCCAGCCTTCTTTTGAGGCCCATTGGTGTGAAAGATGCTTCTCCATCCCTTCACTTTCAGTCTGGGTGTATCTTTAGGTTCAAAATGGGTCTCTTATAGACAACATATGGATGGTTTCTGTCGTTTTATCCAATCTGCAACCCTGTGCCATTTTATGGGCACATTTAGGCCATTCACATTGAGGGTGATTATTGATAGAGATGTTTTTATTGACATCGAGTTACCTTTGAAGTCTTTCTTTCTGTAGACTGTCTCTATATTTCTGTTCAATGCTATTCTTAGGATTTATCCTCTTTTATAGAACCCCCCTTAATATTTCCTGCAGTGTCGGCTTGGTGGTTGCATAGTCTTTTAAGCCTTGCCGGTCTTGGAAACTCTTTATCTCTCCATCCATTTTGAATATCAATCTTGCTGGATAAAGTATTCTTGGCCACATGTTCTTCTCATTTAGTGCCCTGAATATATCTTGCCAGCCTTTTCTGGCTTTCCAGGTCTCTGTGGACAGGTCTGACATTATTCTGATGGGCTTCCCTCTGTGAGTAAGGAGCCTCTTTGCCTTGGCAGCTTTCAAGAGATTATACCTACAATTATAATTCCTCAATTTGACTATCAGGTGTCATGATGTTTTTTTGGAATGTATAATCTTGGGTGGAGACCGTTCAGCCTCTAGTACATGAACACTGGTTCCATTCACGAGATTGGGAAAATTTTCATGAAGGACTTGTTCCACTATATCTTCTAGACTTCTTTCTTTCTCCTCCCCTTCATGGATTCCAATAATTCTGATGTTGGAATGCTTCATGGCATCACTTATTTCCCTGATTCTGTTTTCGTGGCTTCTAAGTTGTTTGTTCCAGGATTCCTCCTGATCCTTTCTCTCTATCTGTTTATCTTCCAGATCACTAATTCTGTCTTCTGTCTCAGTTACCCTAGCTTTGAGAGAGTTTAGATCAGATTGGAACTCATTGAGAGCATTGTGAACCTCCTCCCCGGTAGCTTTAAGCTCTGCCCTAACATTGTGAACATCCTGTCTGGTCGCTTTCAGTTCGGCCCTAATCAATTCCGTTTGGTCATCCATGGCTTTCTCCAACCTAGCTATTGCCTGGATAATTGTTAGCCTGAATTCTCTTTCCGACATATTGTCTATGTTGATAGCCATTAGCTCTGTTGCAGAAGGTCCATCCTCTGTAATTTTCTTCTGTTGGGCATTCTTCCTCCTAGTCATTTTGGTGGGAGATGACTGAACAGATGTAGCTGGATTTATCAACTGTGGTGCAGTCAAGTTGCACCCTGGAACACTTCTAAGCAATCAGGATTCCCCACCCAAACGAGAGACAAAAGAAAAGAAAAAAAGAGAGAGAGAGACAGGAAAGAAAGGGAAGATGAAAGAGAAGGTTCAGGCCAGATGGGCCCGAAGGTCAGATTTATGAAGTAGACAAACAAAAAGAGACAAAAAGACTGATACAAGTATATGACAAGAGAAAAAAATATATATATGCAAATAAGGGAAGAACCTCATCAAAAAGAACTCCAAGTGTAAGATGCTGTCAGGACAAACACAAAAACACAGAAACACTGGTGGAAGAAGAAGATGGGAGAGTTCTTATAAATTTTCAGTGTGTGCGAGGAAGGTTGTTTTGATTCTTCCTGGATATATCTTGATATCTTTGTTAAAGGACTCAACTTTCCTAAGATAAAGGGGATTAAAAATTGGTTTACCTATAGGGATAGTATTGATTGGGGAAAGGGGATTACTTTGAAGTTTAACTCCCTATGAATATTAGAGGATAAAAATAATAAGGAATAAACTAGACTAAACTAAACTAAAATTTTAAAAAAAGGAATTCAAAAAATAAAAATGCAAAAGAAAAACATAGGTGTATGTATCAAAAAGTTCAGGTTAGAAGGGTATTATGGAATTTGATGTACTGTACAGCTCGCTGTGATGGTAAATAGGATAAAAAAATTACCTATGTGTAAAAAAAAATGAACTGGAATAGTGGGAACGAGTGAACAATACAAGTTTTCCTATGAAGTAGTGGTTGTTCTCTTGTAGTCCTTTTTTTTTCTTTCTTTCTTGGTTTGTTTTCTGGGGGAGGGGCCTGCCACCTGGGTTGTCAGTCAATAATGTTTCCCGAGTTAAGTCCTCCCGCTCCCCTCAAGGGGGTGGGCTCTGAGGAAACTGGTTTTTTTTCAGACTTTTGTTCTCTGGCGGTTTTTATGTTTGTTCACTTTTTTTTTTTCCTCTCACCTTGACCGCCTTTGATGGTTTTTGTAGTTTTAGAGGAAAACAAACCGCACCCTGATCTCCCTCTCAGAGAGAAGCCTCAGTCTGGGTGCAGAGCCTAAATAAGTTCCCCCTTGGCCCCTGGCAGAGCAGATTCCAAGTTGCAGACCCTTGGGGCGCAGGATCTTTTGTTTATACCCAAAGCCAAGGCAGTGGCGGCTTTCTGGGAGCTCCCGACTGCCAGAGAGGTTCCAAGCAGCGATCGCACACTGAGATTTTGCCGCTGGCCCGGGCTGGGAGTACCTAGTCTTGCTGGGTCTAAGAGTGCCTGGCTTGCGCGCACCTCTTTCAGTGGCCGCTGTGGGTCTCGAGCGCGTCTCGGGCACTGAGAACGGGGCACAGGTCCCAGAGCACCTAGCTGAGCTTTTGCGCACCTCTGTCAAGGGAGAGTTTGGGGCGCGCAGCTTAGGCTTTGAAACAATGGCGCGGGTCAAAGAGCGCCGGCGGGGCCTTTGTAACTCTCTCAGGGGAGCATGAGGGACGTGCGCGCGTATCTCAGGCTTTGTAGTAGGGCTCGCGCATTCTGCCCACCAGCGTGGCTCCCATCCCCTCACAGGAGCCAGAACCCATGCATTCTTGGGTGCTCTGGCGCCTTAGGGACCGAGACCTGGTTTCTCCACCGCACTCTGTCTGCCTTAGCGCAGGGGAGGCTGTCCTGGGACCCGGGACTTAAGCAAGCCTGTCCCTAGCCGCCCGATTCCCACAATTTCCCCCCCACGATCCTTTGCTCTTTTGGAGTGCTTTCAACTAGTCTCCAAGTCAATGCTGGTCCCCAGATGCAGGGCACTCTCGCTTGTATTGGGGTATTACTTTCCAACAGGTCGCCTCTGGTGGCTCCCTCCCCCTTTTGTTTATCTTCTGATATCAGTCCGCCTTCCCACACCGCTTTACCTGCCCACTGGTGTCTTCTGCCCCTGTAGAGATCCAGGCGTGTGTAATTATGATCTCAGGCTGATTTCATGGGTGAATGGAGTTCTTTAGTAGGTAATCAGCTCACTTTGGGGTACCAGCTGAAAAGGCGCCTCCTCCTACACCCCCGCCATCTTGTCCTCTCCCCATAATTGGGTTTTCTAACACATAGAAGAAGGCGAGACTTCGACAAAATGCCCAGACAGAGGAATTTATTCCAAGTGAAAAAAACAGGACAAGTCCATGACCAGAAATCTAAGTAAAAAAAGATATAAATAACATGCCTGATGGAGAACTTAAAACAGCAATAATGAGGCTATTCACTGGACTTGAGAAAGAACAGAAGACCTATGAGACCCTTACTACAGAGATAAAAAAGAGTTTTAAAAAGTCAGAGATGAAGAATAGAATAAACAAAATTGGAAAAAGGCTTGATTCAATGAGCAGCAGGCTGGAAGAGGCAGAAAAACAAATTAGGGACCTAGAAGACAAAATAATGGAAAATAATGATCCTGAACAAAAGAGAGAAAGAATAATGCAATGCAAGAATAGAAGAAAAGGAGGCAGAAAATTTTTTTTCAAGAAATGAGAGCTTCTCCTAGTTTGGGGACGGAAGCAGACATCTGGATTGAGGAGGCACAGAGAATGCCCATCAAAATCAACAAAAGCAGGCCAACACCAAGACATATTATAATTAAATTTGCAAAAGGTAGTAGTGAAAAAGAAAAATCTTTAAAGTGGCAAAACAAAAGAAGTCCTTAACTTGAAAGGGAAGACCCATAAGACTAACTGGAGATTGCTCAGCAGAAACTCAGCAAACCAGAAGGGAGTGACATGATGTATTCAGGAGAGAACAAAGGCAATAAGACAAAAAAGGATCAGAGAAAATCTTCAGAAGGACAAAACAGATAATAAAATGGCAATAAATATATACCTATCTATAATTACTTTAATGTAAATAGAATAAATGCTCCAAAAAAAGACATAAAATGTCAGAATGGATTAAAAACAACAATAACAAAAAAACAAACAAACAAAAAACAAGACCTATCTATATGCTGCCTACAAAAGATTCATTTTAGACCTAAAGACACCTGCAAATTGAAAGTGAGGGAATGAAAAACTTTAATCCCACAATGAATGTCAAAAGGAAGCTGGAGTAGCAATAGTTATATTTAACAAACTAGACTTTCAAACGATGACTGTAACGAGACAAAGGGCACTAAATCATAATAAAGGGAACAATCCAACAAGAAGGTCTAATTGTAAATATTTATGCACCAACATGTGAGGACCCAAATATGTAAAATAATAGCAAACATGAAGGAACTAATTGATAATAATACAATAATAGTACATGACTTTAACACCCTACTTACATCAATGGACAGATCATCTAAACAGAAAATCAACAGGAAACAATGACTGAATAACACACCAGATGAGATGGACTTAACAGACGTATTCAGAATATTCCATCCTAAGAAAGCAGAATAAACATTCTTTTCAAGCATACATGGCACAATCTTCAGACTATATCACATATTAGGTCACAAATCAGGTCTCAACAAATACAGAGTAATGATTGAAATCATACCATGTACCTTCTCTGACCACAATGAAGTCAACCACAGGAAAAAAATTGGGGAAGACCATAAATACAGGGAGATTAATTAAATAACTTGCTACTAAGCAATGAGTGGACAACTAGGAAATCAAAGGAAATTTTTTAAAAATACATGGAAGTAAATGAAAATGAAAGCACAGTGCTCCAAAACCTTTGGGATGCTGCCAAAGTAGTCATAAGAGGGAAGTATATAGCAACATAAGCCTACCTGAAAAGCAGGAAAAATCTCAAATAAACAACCTAACCTTACATCTAAAGGAGCTAGAAAAAGAAAAACAAATGAAGCCTAAAACCAGTGGAAGGAAAAAATAGTAAAGATTAGAGTAGAAATAAGTAATATAGAAACTAAAACAAACAAACAAATCAATGAAACCAGGAGAATAAAATAAGTAAAATAAAAATAAAATAAAATAAACTTGATAAACTTTAGCCAGAGTCATCAAAAAGAAAGGAAGACCCAAGTTAAAAATAAAAAATCATAAATGAGAGAGGAGAAATAATAACAAATACCACAGAAATACAGTCATCAGAGAATATTATGAAAAACTATATGCCAACAAATTGGACAACCTGGAAGGAATCGATAAATTCCTAGGAACATACAAATTCCTAGAAACATACGAAAACTGAAACAGGAATACAAATTTTGAAGAGACAGATAACCAGCAAAGAAATTGAATCAGTAATCAAAAAACTCCCAAAAAACAAAAAAGTCCAGGGTCAGATGGCTGCACAGGCAAATTCTACGAAATACTTAAAGAAGAGTTAATACATTTTTTCTCAAATAGCCCACAAAATGAAAAAGGAAGGAAGAGTTCCAGATCCATTCTATGAGGCCAGCATTACCCTGATACCAAAACCGGATGAAGACCCCACTGAAAAAGAGAACTACAGGTAAATATCCTTGATGAACATGGAAGCAAGAATTCTCAATTAAATACTAGCAAACTGAATTCAACAATACATTACAAAAATCATTCACTATGATCAAGTGGGATTTATTCCTGGGCTGCAGGGGTGTTTCAATATTGACAAATCAATCAATGTGATACCCCACATTAATAAAAGAAAGAATGAGAATCCCATGATCCTTTTAATAGGTACAGAAAAAAACATTTGATAAAGTGCAACATCCTTTCATGATAAAAAACCCTCAACAAAATAGGTTTAGAGGGAACATATTTCAACAAAACAAAGACTGTTTATGAAAAACCCAGTTAATAAACAGTTAATATCATCCTAGATGGGGAAAAACTGAGAGCTTTTCCTCTATGGTCAGGAACAAGGCAAAGTCGTCCACCCTCACCACTTTTATTCCACATGGTAGGAGAATCCCAGTGACAACAGTCAGACAAGAAAAAAAAATAAAACAAATAAAAGGCATCCCAATTAAAAGGAAGAAGTGAAACTTTCACTATTTGCAGATGGCATAATACTCTATGTAGAGAACCAGGAAGACTTTACCAAAAACTGCTGGAACTGATACACAAATTCATTTAAGACACAGGATACAAAATCAGCATACAGAAATCTGTTGCATTTCTGTACACCAATAATGAAGAGACAAAGAGAAATCAAGGAACAAATTCCATTTAACAGTTGCACCAAAAACAGTAAGATACCTAAGAATAACCCTAACCAGAGGTGAAAGACCTGTATTCCAAAAAGCATAATAAATGAATAAATAAAAACACTGATGAAAGAAATTAAAGAGGACACAAAGAAACGGAAAGATACCACATGCTTATGGATTCAAAGAGCGAAGATTGTTAAAAAGCAGTCTACAGGGGAGGCCTGGGTGGCTCAGTCAGTTAAGCATCTGCCTTTTGCTCAGGTCATAATCTTACTCCTTGCTCAGTGGGGAGTCTGCTTCTCCTTCTCCCTCTGCCTGCTGCTCCCTGTGCTGTGCACTCGCTCCCTCTCTCTGACAAATAAATAAATAAAATTTTTTAAAGAAAGCAGTCTATGAATTTAACGTCATCCGCATCAAAATTTGTATGGGACCACAAAATACCCCAAATAGCCAAAATAATCTTCAGAAAGAAAAGAAAAAAAAAAAAAGAAAAGGAAAGCAGAAGGCATTACAATTCCAGACTTCAACTTATTTTACAAGCCTGCGGTAATCTACACAGTATGGTAGTATGGTACTAGAACAAAAATAGACACATAGATTAACAGAACAAAATAGAAAACCCAGAAACAAACCCACAAGTATATGGTCAATTAATAACTTTTACAAAGTTGGAAAGAATATCCAGTGGGAAAAAGTCTTTCAACAAGTAGTGTTGGGAAAACTAGACAGCAACCTGCAAAAGAGTGAAACTGGACCACTTTCTTAAACCATACGCAAAAGTAAATTCAAAATGGAATAAAGACCCAAATGTGAGACCTGAAACTATAAAAATCCTAGAGGAGAACTCAGGCAGTAACCTATTTGACAACAGCTGTAGGAACTTCTTTCTAGGTATGTGTCCTGAGGCAAGGGAAACAAAAGCAAAAATAAACGTCAAAATGAAAAGCATCTGCACAGTAAACAACAAAACTAAAAGACAATGTATGGCAATGGGAGATCTTCGCAAATGACATATCTAGTAAAGGCTTAGTATCCAAAATGTATAAGGTTATATAGATTGCAACACCCCCCAAATTAATAATCCAATTATAAATGGGCAGAAAACATGAACAGGCACTTTTCCAAAGAAGACATACACAAGACCAACAGACACATGAAAAGTTGCCCCAAATCATTGATCATCAGGGGTAGATAAATCAAAATTACAATGAGGTATCACCTCATACCTGTCAGAATAACTAAAATCAGTAACAAGGGAAACAAGGTTGGAGAGGGTGTGGAAAAAGGGGAATCCTCTTGCACTGTTGTTGGGAATGCAAACTGGTATAGCAACTGTGGAAAACAGTATGGAGGTTCCTCATAAAGTTAAAAATGGAAGTATCCTATGATCCAGCAATTGAACTACTAGGTACTTAAGAATACAAAAATAATAATTCAAAGGGATGCATGCACCCCAATGTTTAAAGCAGCATTGTCTACAATAACTAAATTATGGAAACCAAGTGTCCCTCGACTGATGAATGGATAAGGAAATGGTGATATAGATATTAAATAGAATATTATTCAGTCATAAAAATAAATGAAGTCTGGCCATTTGCAATGACATGGATGAAACTAAAGAATAATGCTAGGCAAATTAAGTCAGTCAGAGAAAGACAAATACCCTATGATTTCACTAATACGTGGAATTTAAGATAAAACAAAGAACAAAGGGGAAAAAAGAGAGGCAAACCAAGATACGGACTCTTTTTTTAAAAACATTTTTTACTGAAATTCAGTTAATTAACATAAAATGTATTATTAGTTTCAGAGGTACTATTATTAGTTTTCAGAGGTCTGTGATTCATCAGTCTTATGTAATACCCAGGGCTCATTACATCACATGCCCTCCCTGATGTCCATCACGTAGTTACCCCATCCCTCCACCCTTCTCCCCTCCTGCAACCCTCAGTTTGTTTCCCATGATTAAGAGTCTCTTGTGGTTTGTCTACCTATCTGGTTTCATCTTGTTTCGTTTTTCCTTCTCTTCCCTATTCTTAAATTCCACATATGAGTGAGATCATATGATAATTGTCTTTCTCTCATTGATCTATTTTGCTTAGCATAATACCCTCTAGTTCCACATCCATATCATTGCAAATGCCAAGATTTCTTTTTTTTTTTTTGATGGTGGCATAATATTCCATTGTAAAAAAAAAAAAAAAAAAACAACTCTGTACTTTGGTGTACCACATGAAATCATAAATACCTAGCTATTTTTTAAAAGATTTTATTTAAACCAGTCAGTTAACATACAATGTAATATTAGTTTCAGGGGTACAATATACTGATTCAACACTTCATACAACACCCAGTGCTCTTATAAATCACAGACTCTTAACTATAGAGAATAAACAATGGTTACCAGAGGGTGGGGAGATGGTTAAACAGGTGATGGGGATTAATGAGGGCAGCTGTAATGAGCAGTGGGTGTTAACTGATGGGAATTTAGATAAAAACTTAAAAACTTTTTAAAAATGGCTAGATATTGATGATTTCATGTGGTGCATTGAAATATAAAGTTTCAGAAGAAAAATGCTGAGAAAATAAAGTAGATTTATTAGTACCTGCCCTCTCAAATGACATCATTTTGTTTTTGTAGTTAGAGACAGAACATCAAGGAGGTGTCTGCATGAACGACTCTGTGACTCACAGAAGAGAACAGAGTCCAGATTCTCAGCTCCAGATACAACATGAGCTGCAGAATGGGGGAGGTCGGGGGAGGGGGGAGGAATGTTCCTTCTAATTCTATGTGGAACCAGCATCAGGAGAGAGCTCTCAGCACAGACATGGATATTCTCATGTAGAGCTTTAAGAGTAGTAGCAACAACACCAAGTGGCTTTGAACAGAGTATTTAAACATGGGAAGCTGAAAGAGTATCAAAGTAAATACTAAGAGTTTCAGAAAGCCCATAGGAGAACTCCAAAACAGGTGCAGTATCCTCAAAGAGCATGAGGGAGTAGGAGACATTGCATTTGAATGTCGATTATTACTATCATTGCCAACATATCCTCATCTACATATTCGAATATACTCAGATCCTGTCTCTCAATCATAATCACATACACACCCCCCCTCATACAAGACAGGAAGGAGATATACCCAAATGTTCTGAGTGTTTTGTTATGTTTTTGCATGGTGAAGATTACAGGTTTCCATTCTTTTGCTTGCCAGTATTTTCTATATCTTATGCAGTGAATATACGGTATTTTTAATCTTAAACTATATATATATAAACATATCAAAAGAGATGTACCTACCATTACAGGATTTTTTAAATTCTAATTTTAAAAATACAAAGGCTTTATCATAAAGACTATTCTAACATCTAAATTTCTGTTCAGATTTGAATGCCACTATATCCTGATCGCATTGAACATAGTTAGGGAATTATACCTACCAAGTACATTTACAATTTTATTGCTGATATACATTCTTCATGCTAATCTACAGGAAGCATTATTGCCACCATATTTTATAAGTAATGCTCTTATTTGTGACAATGTTGAGTTCAAATGTAAGAACTTAGAAAATATTTTAGTTTTTAAATTTTTCTCCTAAAAATGCTGCCTTTGGTGCCTTGTAAATATCTCAATAACATTTTATTTTAGCCTTTGCCTCAGACAAACATTGGAAAGTTCAAGAAAGCCAATTAGACAGTCTCTGTTATATTTATAGACTGCTTATAGCTACGGTGTGCATGCTTTATCAACACCTTGGTCAGATAAACAGTGAAGGTTTATGTATTCATTCAATAAATATATATAGTGAGCATCTACTATAAGCATGCAATAATGACCCTTATTGAAAAAGAAAATATATATTTAAATGGAATTCTAGCTGTCTAGAACAAGGAGAAATAGCACAGTATGTTAAGAGTACAGAACTCAAGAATCAGTCTTTGTGCTTTCCAGTATTGGTTTCATCATTTACAGATGGCGTGTGAATTTAAGCATATTACTTGACCTCTGTGTCCCTCAGTTTGCTTATCTGTAAAATGGAGATAATGTTATCTCCATTGGTGGGTTGTTACAAGAACAAATGAGATAAATTATGTATCTTGCATATAGTAAAATCTATGTTATAGTTTTATTTCCTTAAAAGGCTTAAGTGTTTGTCAAATTTCTATACAGACCTGCCTTATTATCCATGAGAAATATTAGTGATTAGAGAAATGAGGTTAAAGAATCATGACACTTCAGAGCTGGAATAAAACTTAGTGACTTAACCAAACCCCATCAAGGTACAAATGAGGACACAAGGACACAGAGATACAAAGTCATGTAATTTGTAAGTTTCCAAGCATGATTAAATTACAGTTTTATGGTTTTCTGATCATTGTTATTCCAACAAATGTCAATTGTAAGTCCATCCATTCATTCATTATACATATTTTTCTTAAATACAACACTTCCTGGGATGCCTGGGTGGCACAGCTGGTTAAGCGTCTGCCTTTGGCTCAGGTCATGATCCCACAGTCCTCGGATTGAGTCCTGCACTGGGCTCCTTGCTTAGCAGGGAGCCTGCTTCTCCCTCTGCCTGCTACTCCCTTTGCACATTCTCTCTCTCTCTCTCTCTTTCTCTGGCAAATAAAAAAAGTAAATATAGGAGCACCTGGGTGGTTCAGTGGGTTAAGCCTCTGCCTTTGGCTCAGGTCATGATCTCAGGGTCCTGGGATTGAGCCCCTGCATCCGGCTCTCTGCTCAGCAGGGAGCCTGCTTCCCCCTCTCTCGCTGCCTGCTTCTCTGCCTACTTGTGATCTCTCTCTCTCTCTCTGTGTCAAATAAATAAGTAAAATCTTTAAAAATAAATAAATAAATATAGCACTTATTGTATGCCAAGCATGATGCTAAATGCAGATGACAGAAGAAATCAGATGGTTTACTTTCTAAACTTCTAGTATCTGGTGGGATACAACATGTGAATGCTATGGACTGTTAGTACATGTGCTCTAATAAAATACATGTTGGTAATAGTGATAGTATAATGGAGACAGTGAACAATTTCATTTAAGAATGTAAAAGGTTTTACAAGATAAGACTTGATTATGAACGCTGCTTAAGAATTCAGAAAGCCGGAGCACCTGGGTGGTTCAGTCGTTAAGCGTTGGCCTTCAGCTCAGGTCATGATCTCGGGGTCCTGGGATCGAACCCCACTTTGGGCTCCCTGCTCAGCAGAAAACCTGCTTCTCCCTCTCCCACTGCCTCTGCTTGTGTTCCTTCTCTCGCTGTATCTCTATCAAATAAATAAAATCTTAAAAAAAAAAATAATTCAGAAAGCCCATTTGTGTGTCTAAAGCATTAGGTATGAAGAGGAAAGGAATCAGTAGAAGATAAATGCAAGAGATACTTAGCGACCAAATGGTGAAGACCTTATATTCTATTATGTATAGTTTTGGTTTCTTTTCTAGAGCCTTAAGAAGAGAATAAATTAAATGGAAAAGAAATGAGTATTCAAACACAGAAGTAACATCATGTAAAGGAGGAAAAAACTGGAGTTCAGATTAAAAGGATGAACTGTATGTAACCCAAAGTGAATGGACGTGGAAATCAGAAACAAACTTCATAAAATTATTTTATTTCAAGGACTTAAGAATCCTTGTTCTAAAGGCATCAAGCAGAATAAAAAATGTTAAGTTCACTTAAAAAAGCAAAAAGAATGGGTTATCATGATCCTACATTTCTGCAATAGTAATGTTTACAAAACAAGAGGCAAGGTCTGTAGATGGTTATGATCTACAAATAGATCATAAGGTTGTGATCTACAAATACTCTACTCAAACACATTATCACTAAAGCCTGAAGGCAAAATAAAATGAAAAATCTTGGATATATAAAATGCAGTCCTGAAAAATTTGCCCAAGGGCACATTTCAAGTAATCCAAATATGAATCAAAATAAAGAACACAAAAATAAAAAAGTAATAGTAAAGGAGAGAAGACCAAAGAGGAGCATTAAAGCAATTAAATTCAAAATGAGTGCAAAATATTTCTGTTGGTATGGATATAAAATAGATCTTGTCTTAATGAAATGAGGAAAATGTAATATCTGAATATGATCAGATAATCAAGCAAGTATATAAAATAAACTCTAAATCATACAAAAAACAAACCCCAAAACAAAACCTAGTAGTTCAACAATGCTAGAGTAGAGATGGGGAAGGAGGAATTCATTCTGACCACATATAATTGTATACAGTATATAATTGTACAATTTTACAATTGTATAATTGTAAAAATATAATTCATTCAGACATATATAATTGTAACAATTAGTAGAATTAAGAGAAATCTGTGCTAAAAGATGGCATGACCACCACTGAATAACTAAACATTTTTTAAAGCTTAATTTATTGCTTGTTGTAGTAAAGAATGTTGATGCCCAGCCACAATATTTCCAGAGTAGACTACTGACCATACGTTGGTGTTCTTAGAAGGTATGGAGTTCAGAAACTGCTGGATTTTCAGAGATATATGTGGATTGACATCATCACTAAACACATGGTTACTTGGGTGAGATTGCTTTTGATTGCTGGCAGTTGGTGGCATGTATATTAGAGTGACTCTGTTTCAGACTGGCTGACTTCTGGTAGCAAGAGGCTGACTTTGGTATTTCAGCTTATAATATGTCATTGATTGAACAGCTCTAAAACTGATGATTATACTACTTGTACTATGAGTACCAAACAATCCATCTTTTCCTAAGTTTGTGGGAATTTTTTATGCTGTCTACCACATTCTTAGAGGGAAAAAATTAGATTGAAAATCTCAAACATATCAAAGTATATAAAACAGAAAACATGAAATAACATGACTGAACATATATTTGTCTTATTTTCTTTTGTAATGAGATAAATATTCTTATTAACAGAAAAATTAGTCTGATAAGGAAGCTCCAATTCTGGAAATGACAGATAAGGTTGTTTTGTATTAATCCTGTGATCATTAACATGTATACTTCTGCACAATTAAAATAAATTTCTAATAAACAAATTCAGCTAAAATAAAGTGAAATAAAGCTACCAATAACCAGACAAAAACAGGCAGTAAATTGGAGAACAAAATGTGTGAGAGAAAGAATGCTACATCTAAGAAGCTTTCTTCTTAAAAGCATTTCCTGCTTTCTACCACAAAATGAGCTTAGAATGCAGACAAAAATTGGATGAACAGATAGAGCTTGGTACTACCAAAATAGCTAGAAATCGAAGGAAATTCCTGGAAAGGAGGAAGCCACAGAGGGGAAACCCAAACTCTGCACATAACTCCTTTAGATTCTTGGATGTTATTTGAACATGTGTATACAGAGGAAGGATTCAAGAGCAAAGAAAGCAGTATATAGGAGGCAGAGATTTCAGCACTGGTTCTAGGAAGACAGAGTTTCTAAATCGAGCTCCCTCAGGTTAGTATTGAGCACTGTGGGCTTTCCTTTAACACCTTGGTTAGGTTATATCTTACAAGTTAGACCAAGACTAGGAACTATATACCTTACAAGTAAAAATAAAACAAAAATGTACCCATTATAATTAAATCTAAAGCCAAACCCCTACGGGATCAAGGTGATCTACCAATAACTTAACTGCCTGCAAATATGAAACTCTGTGTTCTTTAGAGGTGGGTAAGATACAGAGGTTCTACAGTGTATCATTCACAATGCCAGTTATACAATAAAACATTACTATACCTACAGAGTATGAGAAAAATATGGCAAATGATTGGAGCAAAAAGCAGTCCATAGAAACTCCCAGATGTAGAATTTAGTAGCAATTGTAAATATATTTAAAAATGTATAAGAGAAGCAGACAGAATTAATAAAATGATAAGAAACCACATTAGAAAAATTATGCTATTGAAAGTCAAATGAATATTTCAGAATTTAAAAAATACAGTATTTGAAAAATACTTATTGGATGGACTTAACCATAATGTGTACACATCAGAAAAAAAGGATCATTGAACTTATGGAAAGGTCATTAGAAATTAAACAGAGAAAATAAAGATTGAAAGGAAAAAAAAACAATCTTGGGGACATGTGGGACAATATCAAGCAATCTAACTTATGTGTAATTTAAGTCACAAAAGAATAGAAAAAATGGGGCAGAAAAAATATTTGAAGACACAATGTCTGAACATTTTCCAGATTTACTGAGAAATATGAATTTCAAAAATTCACAAAGTTCAGAAAATTCCAAGTAGCAAAAATACAAACAAAAGCACATCAAAAGCAAAAATGCCAAAAAGCAAAGATAAAGAGAAACTGTTAAAAGCAACCAGCAATAAAAGAAACATATTTCTTTTGTTCATAATGGGAGAGGGTACAGATAATAGTTGACTTCTCATTAGAAACAAAAGAGTCCAGAAGACAGTACAATAACATCCTTAAAGTGCTGACAGAAAGGGAAAAAAAAGAAAAGGAAATCTATCAACATAGAATTCTATATGCAGCAAAAATAGCTTTCAAGAAGAGGTGAAATTAATGTAAGATGAAGCTGGGAAATTTTCCACCAGCATAAAAGAAATGCACTAAAATAAATGCTAAATAATTTTTCAAGCTGAAAAACTAATAATACCAGATGAAAAATCATGTTTATGAGAAGAAATGAATAATACCAGAAATAGCCACATATACAAAATTAAATGACTATTTTATTATTTTGAAAAAATATATTTATAATAATTTGGGGGTGATTTTGTAACATATAGAAGTAAAATACATGAAAACAAAAGCACAAAGATAAAAAGGGGAACAAATGGAGTAACAGCCCAATTGTATGTGAAGTAGTGCAACCTGAATTCATGGTAGTCTGTGCTAAGTTAAGTATAATTTAAACCATATCCCTTAAGACAGAAAGGATAGTTAAAAAGTCATTTGAAGAAATAAAATGTGATCATAAAGAAATACTCCATTCATCCAAAATGGGCAAAATAACAACAATAACAGCAATAACAACAACAACAAAAAAGGGGGGGACGAAGAGAAAAACTATTCCTCATAACTACATTTAATGTAAGTAGACAAAAGATTCTTTTAAAAAATAGTGATTCTCAAACTCAGCAGAAATATAAGAAACCACTTCTAAGCTATCTACAAGTTACATGATTTAAATATATTAACACAAATTTGGAAGAATGAAAAAGTATATACCATGAAAACATTAAGAAAGCTGGTGTGTTTTTGTTTATAGCAGACAAAAGTCCACTTCAGAACAAGAAATGTGAAATTAAGAGACTATTTTCATAATGATAAATAGGATCAATTCATCAAGAATGCATAACAATTCCAACTTTGTGTGCAATTCAGAACAGAAATTCTAAATATATGAAACAACCTGACAGAACTAAGGGGAGACATAAACAAATCCACAATTACATATGGAGGTTTTCACACTTCTTTTCATTACTCATGAAACAAGTAGAAAAAAATAAATTTAAATTAGAATACAGTGAAGATTTAAAAAACAACATCATCAAAATAAGCTAATTCATAGTTATGTAAGTCATAGATAAGATGTAACATTTTAAGGTCTTGGATGTGAGACTTATGAGGTGTCTGAGAAGGAAAGGGTACTCAGAAGTGCATGGAGCTGTGTTGGAAGGGTACAAAAGTGGGCATGAAATGACATGTTCAAGGAACACCTCCAATGCACAGTAGAGATAAATATGGAAAAGTAGGTGAGGATGTCTGTAGAATCTGGCATTAGAGAATCACCGGAAATTTTTTTTTAAGAAGGCTGAGTCATGAACAGATCTTTTTAGGAAAATATGGAGGACCAATGGAAGGGAAGAAGCTGGGACCAAAGAAGTACCCTTTACAATACACATACCTTTAAAGTGAGCATGCAACAGTCACTTTATTCGACCATAGACATGCCATAAACTGTGCCTCAATAAATTTCACAGGATGGAATCATGTAGTGTATGTTCTCTGATGACATAACAAATTAATAATCAGTAACAACAACAGATATATATGTGTGTGCTTAATTTCCAAATATTTAAAAATTAAGCAATATGCTTTTAATTGTCAGGTCGAAGCAAATATTCCAAGGAAGTAGAATGAAATACATTTTTTAAAAAGATACAGATTAACCAGTAAGATAGTTGACATCACTTATCATCAAGATAAGGCAAATTAAAACCACAATGAGATACAGTTTCCTCAGCGACTACAATGGCAAAATTAAAAATATTGATAAAAATGAATGTTAACAATGTAAGGTAGTGTTGCATACACTTGTAAGAATTACTTTACACTCTTAAAAATAAGTGAAAACCCCAGAGGTTTCAATAATGTGTATTTATCTATCACTATTTACCAGATTAGAAACTAAAACAGAAATTTAAAAAACTACTTATTAATGCATTTCAAATTATAGTAATGAGCCCAGTAAATGTTAAATAACACGCCTTTGAAAAATTACTGTTTTCCAAAATAAAACCATTTGGTGACAAACGTGATGTACTTTTATATTTTTATAAATTTAACATATGGCTTAATAGAAGCTGCATTCTCATATTTGTTTCTTCATTCAGTGTATTATGACAAATTTTGTGGTCTGATGTAAGGAAGGAAAATCCAGCCTCCAACAGTGGTACCTGGCTGAGACAGTACAAAGAGCATGAGATCTTGATCTCAGGGTCATAAGTTTGAGCCCCATGCCAGGTAGACATTACTACTATAAATACATACATATATACTTTTAAAAATCCACAAATTTATTTTAAAAAAAAAAACAGAAAATAAAGAAATGTAGTTGGAAAAGGAAAGAGTGTTTTTAAATGTCTTTTAAGGTAATTGGATATTCTTTTATACCATACCAAAACTTGAAATGTAGTAATATCTTCAGTGTTAGTTACAGTATGGAATAGAAGCCATACAGTGTTGGCTGAATGATGGCTTCCTAAAGGATATATTTATGTCCTAATCCCTGGAGCCTGTAACTGTTACTTTCTATGGCAAAATATGTGGTTAAATTAAGGAACATGAGATCCTTGGGTAATCTTGGATTATCTGTGTGGACCCTGAATGCAATCACTTGTATAAGAGCATGGCAGAGGGAGGTTTGAGACAGATTATGTGTTGATGTGACCATAAATGTAGAGGTAGGAGAGATTTGGCCACTAGCCAAAAAACCTCTGGAGGTACCAAAAGCTGGAAAAGTCAAGTAATGGATTCTCCCATAAAATCTTCGGAGGAAGTTTGGCCCTGCCAACACCTTGGTTTTGGATTTCTGATTTCTAGAACTGTGAGAGAATACACCAAGTTTTTGGTAATTCTTCACAGCAGCCCTAGGAAACTGAAATGCATATCATAAACTTTTCACATTCTGTTACATTAAAATCCATCATCTGTCTTGAATTTGAGTGGATATTCCATTCAAGCATGATTTAGTAATGTCATATATTATTTTTTTAAGAATTTTATTTATTTATTTGACAGAGAGCAAGATCACAAGTAGGCAGAGAAGCAGGCAGAGAGAGAGGGGGAAACAGTCTCCCTGTTGAGCAGAGAGCCCGATGCAGGGCTTGATCCCAGGACGCTGAGATCATGACCTGAGCCAGAGGCAGAGGCTTAACCCACTGAGCCACTCAGGTGCCCCAACGTCATATATTATTTAGAAAATATTGGTTTGCTGAGTTATAAAGATCTTCCAAACATTGACACATTTCGTTATGTAATACAAAAAGTCATGTACATTAATATCACCATCAATCTTATCAGATACATCTTTAAATATTAGGAAGCTGGTACACACGCATTTTTTTAAAAATCAAATTTTTGCTTAAAAGCTCAACTTTTATCTCCGGTAACACATACAGTCAGCTGTTTTCCTTGAAGTGACAGACACACTTAGTTAATTTTTGAAAACTGTCTAACAAATATCCAATCTGAATAATAATAGAATGACAGTCATTTTTTCAAGTAAAAATGTTATTCCATTGCCAGCTTCCCTAGCAATTAAAGTATTTTTTGTCAAAATAGCCCTCGTACTTCCAAAAGGCAACATTTATGATTTGTGTGTTCTTCCTATTTTGTCACAGAGAATATTAAAATGAAGTGTACTAGAGAGTCACCATTAGATTAGAGAATTTTACTGCTTCATCCAGGGCATCGTTATGTGATAATAACAGATTTATGCTGTTTTTTGTTTTTATTTTGTCTTACTGTAAATAAATGGCAATGAAGGAAACAGTGACTGCCTGTACAGTTGGGTGCTACAGTTCCATTATACTTCAGTGAACGACAGATTTCTTTCCTGTACCACCCTCCCATAGCTTTCCTTCCAAAAGTACAAATTTCACTATAGTGGGAAAGACAAATCACATACTAGTATTATTATGGAAGTATTTTTGACCTTTCAGACCTTATAAATGGTTTTCGGGAAACCCCCAGGAGTACAAATCCTCCACTCCAGTAACTGCTGATGCACAGCAACTGGTTCCCTTACACATGGAATTAAAAGTGGTATAACCATTTTGGGAAATTATGTGGAAGTTTTATAAGCGTTAATTATATACCTACCCTATTACTGAGCAATGCCACTCTGTGTAATATACCCAAGAGAAATGAGTTCCTATGTCCACAAAAGACTTGTTCAAGAATAGTCATAGCAGGCTCTTATTCTTAATAACTAAACCCTGGAAATACCCTAATTGTCCATTGAAAGGAAAATTGGTTTAAAATCATGATGTACCTACACAATGCACTCCTCCTCAAAAATGACTAAAATGACTTACTGATACAAGCACCAAAGTAGATGAATCTTGAAAACAGTATTTGGAGTGTCATATACATATTTGTAGTACATACATACTATATATATATATATATATATATATATATATATATATAGGGTAAGGTTAAATTTATATAAATCTTTACAGCAGGAAAAATTAACATGTGATTAAACCAAAATAGTGTTTCTTCTGGATAGTGAGTTGAAGTGGAAAAGCACATGAGGAGGAAGTTTCTGCGGTAATAAAAATGTTTTTTCTTGAATGTTGTTCATTATACATCTGACTCACCAAATTATGTATTTAAGAAACACATGTAGCACCATATGAGAATTATACTTCAATGTAGGTGCTTAACTTTAGAAATTATTATTGGAGGGGCACTGGGTGGCTCAGTGGGAAGCCTCTGCCTTCAGCTCAGGTCATGATCTCAGGGTCCTGGGATCGAGCCCCGCATTGGGCTCTCTGCTCGGTGGAGAGCCTGCGTCCCTCCCTCTCTCTGCCTGACTCTCTGCCTACTTGTGATCTCTCTCTGTGTCAAATGAATAAATAAAATCTTTAAAATAAAAAAAAATGTTTAAATTATTATTGGATATAGTTTAAGTGGGCATACAAACACATATACATAAACTCTGTACTTTCAGAAACATGCATGGACAAAACAAAGCAAACTAGACAGATAATAAGGAGCAAGGTGGGCACATGGATATGATACAAATGTAATAAAACCAAAGCAGGAATTTCAATAACAATATGTAAGTGGAGGAAGTAGAATTCTAGGTAAGCTTTTAAACAAGTAAAAATGTGCCTTGTTAGAAACATAGCAGTCCCCAAGTATAAAACTTTGATGAGAATTTAGGAATAACCTGTTCTCTAAATATATAAAATAAGTGCTTCAACGTGTAAAGAGAATTAGAAACATAGTATAGGATTTTTCAGTATAACCTGTCAGCTTTTGATGAAATAAACAAGAAAAGGTGCAATTACTTTGTGCCTATGCATACTAAAAATTCAAGCCACAAGATACAGGAAGTAGAAATAGTAGTAAGCCTTTAAGCATTTAACCTAGGGTTTAGATACTTAAAACATATACTTAGAACCAGCCAGAAACAGAAATTTAGTTGAAAAAATTTTACATAGTTTTTGATAGAGCAAGTAAACAAAACACTGGTCTGAGTAATCTATTAACAGGATATATTTTATGTGTAACAGTATTTCACATCCTAAATCTTCTATAAGTACTGCTCCTTCTTTTCAAGAGCCAATGGAACATTTAAAATGATTGCTCATATATCAAGCCATAAAGAAAACACCAATAAATCGCTAAAAGTAGAAATAAATCCAGCCACATTCACTGCAATTTACTACTATACAACTACAAACTAATAACAAAAGTTATATCTTAACTTGATTTATTTTAAGATATATACCTTCAAAGCAATTTTCAAAATAAAGAACATGCTCCTGTTCCTGTATATTGCATTTATTACACAACACAAAATATGAATTTTGAAAATAAACCTAAGAAACAAAAGGACTCAATTCAAAAGGAAAAACGGGCATTCATCATTGGTTTGAAAATGGTATCTCTTACTTTGTTGACTTTGACGTCTTGGTTAAAGGTGGAGTATGCCAGATTCCTTCACTTTAAAGTTACTCTTGTCCCTTTGTAATTCATAAGTAAACAAGGCATTGATTTTTGAGACTGTATAAATAGCCTCATTTTTTGGTTGTCATCCTACTAAAGAACCAGCTTGTCACCCCTATTTACTTTATTTATTTTTGAATTTATCAGTACTTTCATGGATCACTTCTTTCTGAAGGGTTTTACTTCATTACTCTTACCCATTTTGTGGTTTCCGTTGCCCCAGATTGGGCCAGTGGGAGCCCAGTCAGCTACCTCCATGCTAGTTTACCATTTATCTACTGGTACTTTATGAGTCTTATCTATGCGCACATGCTGAACTTGTAGGATTTTTTTTTTCTTTTAGATTTTTTATTTATGTATTTGACAGAGAGAGAGAGAGAGAGAGGGAGAGTTCACAAGTAGGCAGAGAGGCAGGCAAAGGGAGAGGGGGAAGCAGGCTCCCTGCTGAGCAGAGAGCCCAATGTGCAGCTCTATGCCAGGACATTGAAATCATGACCTGAGCTGAAGGCAGAGGCCCAACCCACTGAGCCACCCAGGCGCCCCACTTGTGGGGTTTTGTAATGACAACTTTATAGTTTTGAGGAAATTTGACTTACAATGTTTTTTGAGTTTTGTGTACTAAGAAGCCCTTGCCAACACCCAGGTTACAAAGATTTTCTCCTACATTTATCTCTAAAAGCTTTATAGCTTCTATTTTTACATTCAAGTCTGTTAATACAAGCTAGTATTTGCGTTTAGTGTGTTTAGTGTATTTGTGTTAAGGTTCTAGGTTATTGCTTTCCTGAGGATATCCAGATTTTTGGCCCTTTGTTCTTTCTCCCACTGGATTGTTTCCAGATCTTTATCAAAAATATATAATGGATATATAAGTACATACCCATTTCTTAGCTCTCTATTAATTTAATCCATTTATTGATCCATGTACCAGTAAAATAATGATCAGTTCATCCTATGCTATCGTTAATCTTAAAGTTATGTAGTATAGTCTTCAAGCTTTGTTCATCTTTATCAGGACTGTTTGGCTAATGTAGGTCCTTAACATCTGAATTTTTAAATAAGGTTTTTTTGGGGATTGTGATAGGGAGTACCTGGAATATATTGATCTATTTAAGGTAAAATTGATTTCTTAAAAATATTTTGCCTTTTAAATCATTACCATGGTTATATTTCTCCATTTTTTTTTCTAGGTGTTCTCAATTCCTTTTAGTAGATGACTAAGCCAGGTACTACATGTGTTTTGTTAAACTTGATCTCCTATGGGTGGTATCTAAAGTTTCCATCATCCTTAGCCAGACTGCTGGCAGCGTGCTTGCTCTAAACATGCACATTTTGGGGGTTCAGCCTGGCATGTCTGTAGAGCTAATACACAGACTCAAGGGCTCCCCTTTCTGCATATCTCTTTTGTAAGACTATCTTCTGACCTTGGGAGAGATGTGATTGTCTCAAACTCTACCTACCAATGCTTCTTGGGAGAAATTTTGGGTTTTCTTATAGAGGTGTTTTTCTTTTTTTCTTTTTTTTTTTTTTTAGGATTTTATTTATTTATTTATTAGAGAGCACATGATTGGGGGAAAGGGCAGACGGAGAGGGACAAGCAGATTCTGAGCAGACAGCCTGACGCAGGCCTCTGTCACAGGATCCTGAGATTATGTCCTCAGCTAAAGTCAGACACTTAAATTTCTGAGCCATCAGGCACCCCTCTTTTGGAGTTTTAACTGCCTGTGCAATGCTGACAATGACTTATCCGTAGACTAAAAACTGTAACCTCCAGAAACTCACCTTGTGCTCTTATTATTTTTTTCCAAACGTCAGTTTCCCTCTAGACTATCATAGCTTTTGTTCACTGCTCATTGTCTTCATGTCATTGTTTGTATTTTGTCTAGAGTTCATGGTCAGTGTCTACAGGAGCATTAGTTCTACATAACTTACTTGGTCCTGCCACTTGAAGTTCAGTTTTGAATTATGACCCTATAAACACACAGGGGAGATGTAAGAGAGTATGTAATTACAGATGAAAGCAAAGACAAGTGTCCTCAGGTTTCTTTTCTACAAAACAGAAATGCTACAAAAGAATGGATTTTCCTCAGAATTTTCAGTGAATATCACATACACCTAAATATGCATATCCAGTTTTTTTTTTTTAAAGATTTTATTTATTTATTTGACAGACAGAGATCACAAGCAGGCAGAGAGGCAGGCAGAGAGAGAGGAGGAAGCAGGCTCCCTGCTGAGCAGAGAGCCCGATGTGGGGCTCGATCCCAGGACTCTGAGATCATGACCTGAGCCGAAGGCAGCGGCTTAACCCACTGAGCCACACAGGCGCCCCTGCATATCCAGTTTTAATGTCTTTCCTGGATGGCAGGATTATTGAGTGTTCTTTGATATACATGGACTTTGAAACATATCTGCCACTGACACTTTAGGAAAAAATCACTAGCATTTTGCTACCAAGTGTGGGGCAACTCTCAGCTGCATTCACAGGACTGGCAACATTATTAGAATGCAGAATCTCAGGCCCTATCCTAGATCTAGTGAATAAGAGATTCAGTTTTAAAAATATCTCTAAATACTTCACACCCACTTTAAATTTGATGAGCACTGCTCTAGCTGTATGAAATTTTAAATTTTAGGGTATGAATGTCATTTTTAAAATATTACCATTTATTTACCCAGTTTAGAAGTCAAGTGAAAATCATCTGAAATGTAAAAATTATGCATAAGGATACAATGCTTATCATAAAAATTGAGAAAAATGAACCCAGCATTAGGAAAAAGGATATATAGTCAGTCACTGAAATTTTACTTACGAAGATTATGATGGTATGGTAAAATATTTGTTATGTCATATTGAACCATAAAGCAGGAAACAGAAGAGTGTATACAATAAAATCTTAACCTCAGAACAAATAATAATCACAGAAAAAATATTGGATGTGAACATTCCAATATAAAACTTCCCAAATATGTGTGCATATTGAAATAAAAAATACAATTTGAGTAACTAAGGAAATGTTATCAATAGAAAAGTTACAGAGGATATATAGGATGCATATATTTCTTTAAGCCTTTTACTTCATGCAGATTATATCATTCTTCTTTAGGTGCTATTTTCTTCCTTCCTAGCCCAAGGACATAGTATACACATGACTCATTTTTGATGAAATAATCAGTGAGAGCTAGTGACTGAAGCGTTCTCTGAATTTTCAGTTGCTTTGTGATAAAAAGTGAATTCTACAACCACTCTGTATACCATTTCTCATGTTTGGGTAATAATAAAGTTTGATATGTACAACAGAGCCACTTTTTATAAAAGTTAATGAGCCCAGGACCCATGAAAATTTTAGAGCCTGAAAATGGAAAAGGACTGTGTGAATAAATACAGCAAACCTGTAGCCTGAGTCCTAGTGTTATAGAAATTTCCTGCTTAAAATGTTTTCTAAAACTTCTCCAAAGTAAAGGTAAGTTTGTATTACCCCATAAGGATCATCTGCCAGCATACTCTTTATCCTTGGAAGTTCATAATCTTAGATACTAAGGATTATACTTACAAGGTTTATGGCTCATGACTAGTTTTCTAACACTATTTTCTTGTTGTGGAGGGGGGGGGGGTTGTTGTTGTTGTTGTTGTTGTTGTTTTTTAATTTGAGAGAGAGAGAAAGAGAGAGAGCACCTGAGTGGGGGGAGGGTCAAAGGAAGGGGAAGAGAGACAGAATCAAGCAGACTCCACACTGAGTGTGGAGCCCGATGTGGGGCTGTTTCACAACCCTGAGACCATGACCTGAGCCGAAACCAAGAGTCAGACGCTTAACCCACTGAGCCACCCAGGTGCCCCTAACCTTATTTTCTTTGTTAACATATTGTTACTGGTTTTTATTATGTTTACAAATTCAGTCTAAGCCTTTTTCTTTTCTTCTCCTCTCTTCTTTTTTGGAATCACAGACATCAATTACGGCCTACTCCACTGTCAATTACAATTACTGCTTGCTGCTATGCAAGTACAAAAGATCTAATTGTTACCAATTTGCAGTTCCAATTACCTGGCTATGTCCTTGCCTTAAGGTATCTCATCTTAGTGCCAACTATGCAGTTGGCAGGAAAAGGGGATTTTATAGGATTTTTCTTAATATAAATATGAAAGGGTGAATCATTGCTACTGTTGTGATGTTCCCAAATGTACAGCAGTTCAAGTCACTAAATGTTGCATAATCAAAACCATACAGCTTTTTATCCTGAGAAGCTCTCTGGTCTGTTTTATGGGTATTAGCTATATAGCTGCCAAGTCCATTTCTAAGGAAGCCGTATTGCTTAGTGTTTAAGAGAACTTTGCAATCAAGCAAACCTAGGTAACATATACCACCTTTGTGTTGTGAGAAGAATTAGTTAAAACATCTGTGCCTCAGTTTCTTCATTCTTTCTGTTCCTCTGACATGCCATGTTCCTTCATGCCCCAGGGACTTCTAATCAGTTTTTCTCTCCAGAATGGATCCCTCTCATTATGTAGATCTCAGCTCAAGTGTTCTCCATACTTAAAGAAATCTTCCCCAAGAATTCCCTCAAATGTAGCTTCTCTTCTCACCCATTCTACCCACTTCGTGTCTATTCCATTTTCCCTTTTTCATTTTCTTCAGACCTATCTGAGAATCTTTTATAAGAGTGATGAGACACTTTACTATCTCAAAGTATGTTATCAATTTTGGTTTTTTTCTGTCTCCACCACTCACTTCTCAAGTTAGTATCATAAAAGTGGGGAACTTACACATCTTTGCTTTGATATCCACTGCTCATTCCATTGAATATTATAAGGAAAAAAAATAGTTGCTCAATAAATACTTGAAGAAATATAAAACAACGGGCACCTGGGTGGCTCAGTGGGTTAAGCCGCTGCCTTCGGCTCAGGTCATGATCTCAGGGTCCTGGGATCGAGTCCCACATCGGGCTCTCTGCTCGGCAGGGAGCCTGCTTCCTCCTCTCTTTCTCTGCCTGCCTCTCTGCCTACTTGTGATCTCTCTCTGTCAAATAAATAAATAAAATCTTAAAAAAAAAAAAAAGAAATATAAAACAAGTGACAATTTTATCAACTTCATAATGCTGTATTTTATTAGTTTTTTTTTAAACTTCTTAATAGAAACCTGGTACGTGTTAAGTACTTGCAAATATGCCAACATCACACATACACCAAATGCTTATGAGTATATATATATATATATATATGTATATGTATATATATACACACACATATATACATATATGTATTTCTGATTCGTAGAATATATACATGAAGTTTCTGGATATTAAACAGTAGAGGACAGTTTTACTGTTGCAGTTCCTCAGATATAACTCTTTTCCTGCCAATTCTTGGCTAGACAATTCTTAAAAGATTCTTAAAAGCACTTAAGAGCTTTTAACAACTTACTACAAAGTTAAGATGAAGAGAAACACTGTATTATCTTTTCTAGTTATAGACTGGCATGTCTATCCCAAGGAGATGTAAGGAAGCTTGGAGATAGTCTTCCTGATTTTGTGTGTGAGTATATATGTGTGTATGCCACAGAGACACTTTTCAGGTGTTTAGCCTAATATTTAAATTAATCTTGTTCTTGTTGGTTTAGAAATGAGAGGTACTAAGCCTACCCACTGCCCATTTTCTCCAGTCCTATCTAGTTCTCAAAAATATCCCCAGAGAAATCCCAGTTTATAAATCATTGATTTAATCTAATCTTTCCATTTTGCAAAATAAGAACATATGTCACTGAAAAGGTTATCACTTGTCAAGGTCACACATGATTAGTAAATAGATCAGGATTCTTCCCAGAATCCCTAATTCCCACACTCGGGCTCTTCCTATTGTAACTAGATATGACCCTTATATTTGTGTGTACATATGATTTATTTATTCATTCACTCAACAATTTTTTATTGATTGTTCACCGTGTGCCAGATACTCCTCTTGGCTTAGGGAAGAGTGGTGAACTGGTAGCCATAATTCTTTTTTCTTGAAGTGCTTTCAATCTTTCGGGGAGTGAGTCATTAAAAATATATATATTCACACATAAAATAATTTAATTAAATTCATGCAGAGGAAAGTAGCAGAAGAGTCAAGGTCATTGGCAGCCTGAAGTTAATTTTGAATGCAGCTCCCTCACACAATCATTAAACAACAAAAATAATCACATCTTGTTGGGACCTCTAGGCAACCCCCGTGCATGTTATATGTAGAATTCTCTTGTTTAGAGTACCAGAGACTTTTTTTTGTTTGATTTTGGCTTTGTTTTGTTGAGCAAAAGCCTATGCAGGTCGTTGCTGAAGGTGCTTATAGCTACTAAGGGAAAAGAATCCCACAGTTCCAGTGCTGCAAAGAGGCTGTGGGAAAATCAGTTAGGGTTTCTAAGTCCTTCAGCATTTCCAGGCTTTTCCTAGACTCCTGATCCCACCCGGTTTTGGGAACTTGGGAAACTGTGAAGAGTTCAGGGCTCATTGTCCTAGAGACAGAGCACAGTCATTTCTTTTCTACTGCTCCAATGACACACTGGAGAGTGAAGGAAATTTGGGATCTCCTGCTACCACAACGTCTGCTTGGGTTTCCTTTGCAGACTCAAAATTTATGAGTTTTGTTTTTGTTTTTGTTTTTCATCTCTTAAGTAACTGCTTCCCAAAGAAGAGGGCTAAGAGAAGTTGGAGTTCTAAGAGAAGTTTGGGTGCACCCTTCTTTGGAGACCCACCACTAAACAACCTTCACTTCATATCTCATTCTTTAATTTCAGCTCCTGGAATATACGTGATATAGTGGTGTGGCCAGGAAAGGATGTAGAGGAAATGAGAGGTTCCTACTGACAATTTATTTTCAGTTTTTTTTCTTATGCTTTCTCCTCTTTCTGAGTCTTCACTGAATCTTTGTTTGGGTTGTTTATAGAATCCACTTGGTCATCCCTTCTCTAAGGCAACAAATGAAACATATCAGCTACCTTGATAGTGAAGGAAAGTGGGTGAAAAATTCTTAGGGTTATATAAGAACATTTTTTTCCCAACACGTAGTATTTGATAAACATAGAGAAAAAAAAAGTGTGATTCTGCCTAAATTTGGTCTTGCTAATAGACATGCTACAAACAAAAAACAAAAGCATATTTTAATAGGAAAGTTTTGTTATCATGCAACCTAGCTAATAATTCTTAAAATAACATCTAGTAATTAAAAGATTATGGTGATAACAGAGAGAAGTAAAATAGAAAGGAGGGAGAGAAAAACAGACCAGATGAATCCAATAGGGAGCCAAGAAAAATGTGCTGAACATATGGGAATTGGGGATAACACAAATCTGACATTAAAAAAAAAAAAACTGTGAAAGAATAAATGATCCTGGGACAATTGGCTATTCATATGAAAAAAGGAGAAAATGGTATCCTTCTGTTACATAATATGCAGATATAAATTCTGGACAGATTAAAGCCCTCAACGCCAAAAAGTAAAGTTTTAAAGCTTTCTTAAGAGAACATAAAAAACATATTTGCAACAGACAAAATAAGAGAAAACATGAAGATGAGAAATTTCACTACATTAAAATTAAAGATATCATAAACAGAGTTAGAAGATAAGCTACATACTAGATGAGATATTTATAATGTAAATAACCAAGAAATAACTTATATCAAGAATAGTGAACAGGGGCACCTGGGTGGCTCAGTGTGTTAAAGCCTCTGCTTTCAGCTCAGGTCATGGTCCCAGGGTCCTGGGATCGAGCCCCGCATCGGGCTCTCTGCTCAGTGGGGAGCCTGCTTCCTCCTCTCTCTCTGCCTGCCTCTCCGCCTGCTTGTGATCTCTGCCTGTCAAATAAATAAATAAAATCTTAAAAAAACAAAAAAAAGAATAGTGAACAAAACAGTAAAAAAAAAAAAAAAAAAACCTAATGACCCAACAGAAAAATAAGCAAAGGCTGTTTTATGAAAAAATAAACCCAAATCACCCATCCGCATTTAAAAAGATACATATCCTCAATAATGTTCATGGAAGCTAAACTAAAATTGTAATGAGATACCATTTCATGCCCAGGTTGGCAAAAATTCAAATTTCTGTATGTGCCAGTTGTTAGTCTGCAGGAAAGAGGGAATCTCTCAAGCTTTGTCAGTGAGTGTCAATGGATATAGCTAATTTATAAAATAATTTGATTATACCTAGAAAATGTGAAAAATACACTTCTGCTACAATTGAGATAGGTATGCTTAGATCTTTAACCTAAAACAACTCTTGCATAAGAGTTTAAGGCAGCAAGTACAAGAATAGTCACTTTTGCCTCCTTTTTAACAGCAGAATAATTTATACAGCCTGAAAATCTTTCAAAAAAAGATGAGTAAATAAAATAACATTTAGTCATACTATTGAAAAACATATAAAAATTAAAATGAGCAAGAATGACATGAATTAGAATGAATAGATCTCAAAAGCATAATGAAAGTTGCAAAATAGTTGTGTTCAGTGTGATGCCAGTTTTGGTTATTCAGAAAATATACAGAACAAAGCATGTATTGATTATGGATATGTACATATGTACTAAAGTACCAAAATTTATAAGACGGTGGTATACACCAAGCATCTGATTCTAAGATTTCGCCCATCATCATTCTCCATAAACAGGTCTGTTCTGTAAGGTCCACCCAGAGAGACTTTGCAGAGCAGGTGTGGGGAGGGATGGTAAGGGGGGAGGGTAGGAAGAGATGGGGGAAAAACTCTGGGCCTCAAGTGGTAGTGAACCTACAGTGTTTCATTTCTCTGCAAGCACAAAGCAATTCTGATGCAAACATAGAAAGAAATATACATGTCAAACCTGGACAGTGGATAAATTGACTTATATTTTCATTACAAAAGAGTAAAAGCAGTTACTATATGCCAGGTACTGATTAACTCAATGAATGATCTTTTTTTTTCTTGTGTTTAAAATTTTTCCTACTAAAAATTTCTTTTATCTTTTTCAAATCTTGAAGGATAGATAGATAGTTATCTTTTTCAAATCTTGAAGAATCTTTATTTTCTTTCCTTATATTTAAAATTTTTCCTATTAAAAATTTCTGTTATTGGGCGCCTGGGTGGCTCAGTGGGTTAAGCCTCTGCCTTCAGCTCAGGTGATGGTCTCAGGGTCCTGGGATCGAGGCCCACATCTGGCTCTCTGCTCAGCGGGGAGCCTGCTTCCCCTCCCACAACTGCCTGCCTCTTTGCCTACTTATGATCTCTCTCTCTCTGTCAAATAAATAAATAAAATCTTTAAAAATAAAATTCTGTTATCTTTTTCAAATCTTGAAGGATATCCTCTTGCTTCTGCTCTGTCTCTCCCTCTGTCAAATAAATAAAGTTTTTTATAAATCTTTTATAAATCTTGAAGGATATACCTAGCATGATTTTCAGAAATGGGAAGGAATTTGAGGATGGGAAGGAGAGATTAGTATTTTTATTTTCTATGTCTCTATACCTTTTGAATGGTTACATGTAGTTTACGTTTCTTGGGAGTTAAAAAAGAAAAAGCAAAAAAATAAAGTAATTACACTTATGATTATTGAGTGAGCATTAAAATAGTAAGGAAAACATTCTTACAAAGAAAACCAGAAAGAAGAAGGGCATGAACCAGACACTGTTGGCTGAAAAACAGTATGGAATTGTGAGATTAGTTAAAAAAAAAAAGATAGATGATCTCACGACATCATAAATGGGTGTGTAATATGGATAGCTTAACATTTCATGTAAAGTTTACTTGTCATTTGAGTTAGTCATGATCAAAAAGGAAGAAGAGTCTTCAAACAGAATGTCTGATAAGAAATGGAGTTTAGAAATTTCTAGAGGGTAAGTAGGGTAGAAGTAAGTTAATGGAGCAGTCTTTTATATTTAGCCAAGCAACTTGAAATGGGTCCATTGGGACTGTGGCATGTAATCCCAGTCACGCTGGAAACCTAGATTATCTTGCCCACTGGAATTCCTCCTAAATGACATGTTCATCAAGGAAAAGAATTGACAAAATCCTTACTCCCAGGCCTGCCGTGATGATACTTGGACTCCCACTGAGCCAACGTGAAGTGAAAACTCTGAGAAGGAAATCTGTTAGCATCAATTAAGTGATAAAGCAGTCAAAGTTACTGATAATGTGTGTGAGCATGTCTAACACATTCCTTCTTAATGAATTGATCTTAGTTAATGCATTAATTATTCCTTTCAGGTCTTGTGCTGTAATGATAACAATGTCCCCTAGAGAAGTACTTCTTGGTCCACATCAGTGTTACTGCAGTAAAAGTAAAAACCAAAGCCATCTTCTGAGTCTATCAAGAGACACACTTTTAAAGTGATTTTAATTCAAGTGATCTCTTCCAAAGTTTCTTCACAAATTCAGATTCGTCGCTGAAGATGATTTTAGGCTTACTTGTCAGCAGGTGTTGTGTACACTGTTGTGGGTCTGCCAGGTATCCATTCTCCTTTCCTGCAAGCAAATAAAGCCTACTTTTATTGAGTTATTTCTCATGGACTTAACTTAGGTGTTTCAGGGTGACTCATACCCGCTGTAGTTCTGTCCTCGCTCACCACCTCCTCAGCTCCATGTGCAGTCCTGTTTGGTGTGCGAGTATGCTCATCATTTGTCTTACACATCGAGCCCCACAGTCATTCTTTCATATCCTCCAGCAGGGAGCCTGTAAATGGCATTTCTTAGACTGTCGTGTTGGGTGAGTATTGCCAGTGAGAGCCAGTAGGTGGGAAATAAGGAGTGCTCTGCTTCTGGTAAAGGAAACTTCCAGGGAACTATGTATTCTAGCAGGGTGAATGGAACAGAGATCTCCTCGATTGTTTTTACCCAGTGACAGAGTGGCCATGTTTTCGAGAGCAGTGTTGTGTTACACTGACCTTCCCCTTTTGGTTCTCCCAGGTATGGGGGAGGCAATAGTGTCTTCTTGCAGTTACAGGCCCCAGGTCACTTGCCTGACCCCACTACGCATTCTGTCCATGTAACAGTTTCATTGCAAAATGACCTGTATTTTTTTCCACCCAGGCTACTAATTGATTCTAAAAGTAAACTCATCCCACTGCCAGTGATAGGCTCAAGCATGGCCTTTTGTATAATTTATACCAATGAGAATACAGGACATATTTGCTATTGAAGCTTGGAATAACTTTTATTCTATTTTTTGGAACAATTTCTTTCCTGTAGTTTTTTTCTCTGGTTCTTTCTCTAAATACTGTCATGGATTTCATTCCTGTCATTTCATCACCCTCCTGAGGATTAAGTCTATACGCAGATGAAAGCAGTGTCCAAAGACCTCTAGAGAAGTGAATTTTGTCATTCCTGATAGGTACCCTACTTCTGGATTCCCAGGGATGGGAAGCCATAAATGTTCTTATTTTAAGTCATTATGAGATGGGGTTTCTGTTACTTTCTTCTAGCTGACACAGCTGTGACCTACTATATAGATGTCTATGAAAACAGGATCTAGATGGGTCAGCACATTGGCATGTTAAATTGCTCTACCAGTGGACACCCAGTGGCTCAGTCGGATAAACGTCTGCCTTCGGCTCACAAGGTTCTGGGATCGAGCCTGCATCTAGCTCCCTGCTCATCAGGGAGCCTGCTTATCCCTGTCCCATCCCCCCTGCTTCTGCTCTGTCTCTCTCTCTGTCAAATAAATAAAGTCTTTTATAAAAAATTACTCTACAGGTCTCACAGGAAGGACACAAGAATTGTTGTATCCTCCATCTCTGGGGATTTAGAGCCTATAGTGGATCTGAGGGCTTCTTTTGGCATTCACTTGAATTCTAAAGGTCTTTCTTATAGAATGTACCTTGAAAAAAACAAATTGACTACATTTGAAGGTTTGGGATAGCCAATGCCAAATATCCCATCTTTTAGGTAAAGAAGACTGCTCTAGAATTTCAGACTCAGTGGCTCAGGAAAAGTTTCAGACAGGTATTAGAAATCTAAGGAAGTTAAGGACAAACTTTTTTTTCTTATTCTATTCTGGGGGACTTTAGAGAATTTAAAGCCCAAGGTTTTCTTCTCACCCTGAAATACTTACTGCATTAACAGCTAGACTTTCTTCCCAGACACCCTTCAAAGTTCAAGGTCACACTTCAGGTCTATATCTCTCTCTGAAGCATCTCCTTGATCCTATCAGTCCCTAATACTCTTGATTTCATTTTCTAAATTTCTTTCCATTCAGTCACTTCATCCCAGCCTTTGGCTTTGTGCTAGCATACTTCATCTCACCCTGGGACCACCTCTGTTCCTAAATAATCTTTGGCTTGATAAGTATCTTTCTACCAAGATAACTCATGTCTTCATGTTCATTTTATCCCCCACTGACTTTGAATCAAAGTCAAGTCCAAATCACTTGGAATCAGATTCCAACTTGCCTTTCCACTCTTATCTCTCCCTTTTTCTGACCTCTCCTCCAGTTCTAATCCTTACGTCCTATATTTAACTGTGGGAATGCTCATTTATCCTCAGCACATTCACATTTATACCTGTGTATATCTGATGCTGTTCTATTTCTCTGGAAAGGTCACTTTACTACATTTAATGAATGGTGATCACGTACACGTTCAAAATCAATTTACTGAAAATTTTCTGTGTGCCAAACACAGTTCAAGGCATTGGGCATCTAAAATGGTATTTGCAAAAAAATAAAAAGTAAAAAATAAAATAAATAAAATAAAATGGTATTTGCTTAGGGCATCTGGGTGGCTCAGTTGGTTAAGCATTTGACTGTTGATTTCAACTCAAGTCATAATCTCAGAGTTGTGAGATTGAGACCAACTGGGGCTCCGTAGTGAAGCCTGTTTAAGATTATCTCTATCCCTCTCCTCTTGCCCCTCCCCCCCTTTCTCCATCTCTAAAACATAAAATTAAAGTAAAATAAAGTAAAATGGTACCTGTTCATGTGTAACTCCATGGAGAATGAACAAACATATACAATTAAATAAAATATGGTCCAAAGTACTATAATAGAAGTGCGTTTGAATCTCTGTGGAAGTAGGCATCAGATATCATCAATTTGTCTTTCAAAATTAAATCGAAATACTATCACATCATTTGAAGTATGCAGTCCAAACCTCAGACACATTTCTCACATTTCTGTATTCCCAGAGCATTTGACCTGCTGTGCTCCAGCTTTTCGGGGTCAATACCACACTCTAAGCATCAATTTCTTTATCTGAAACTGAGGGTTAGAATGGGATAGACCTGATAGAAGTGTTATAAAGATGAAATAAAACAATCTATCAAAAATGCTTTAAATAACATTCAGTATATTACTAAGTAGGTGTTCAATACACCTTAGAGAGTATTATTTCTCAGCCTACATTATAAACTTCTCAAGGGTAGAGAGTGTATCATACACATTTTGTATTCCCCATTTGGGTCCTGGAGCCCACAGGGAGTAATGCGAAGAAGAAAAATGAATGAGTGAATAAATGAATGAATGAATGCCTCACTCAGTAATGTATAGAGAGCCAGCCTTTTAGAATCGGTTTACACTGTTCTGTGCCTGAACTATTGACATTTTATTTTAGTACAAGAGTTCTTTCCCATTAATCAACTCTTACAGTAGAAAATGACTCTGACTTCAGGGACTGCTAGCAGGGGAGAATGTTAACAGACCTTTCAGTGGCTGCAGTTTCCTTGTTGCCCATTGATGGATCAAGAGCTAATTCCCAAACTATTTTCAAGCCAACCTGGTAAGTACATAATATTTACTCAAGCGACACTAAGCCATTTGGCGTGATTTCAGCAGAGGGAAAAAAAAAAAGGGCACTTTGAGGAAGAACTTGTGGTATAAACAGGGTTTGCTCATAACTGTATGGGTAGTGCTTCTGTTCATCTCCTGATAGAGAAGCTAGGAAATAGTTCTTTAGAACTCACTCTGTTTAATATTTTGCTTATTCTTTCTGCTGCTCTTAGTGCAGATCTGAGTGACAGTATAATCAGACAGAACTAAAGTATAATCCCAGCCAAGAAGGGGCAGAGGCGATTAAGCTGTATAGATAAAGCAAATGAATTCTAGCTCATCTAAGAAAAAATTGTTTGGGCTGCAAGACAATGGCCACTTTTTTTTGTCAAGCTAGTGGAAGGTTTATCAGTGACAAAGGCTTACTTAGGTTTATTTTTTGAATCCATTTTCCTGCATTCGTGAGGGGGAAATGCTAAGAAATAGAATTCCTATATTCTGTTCATAATGGCTTTCAAAGAGATTTCCATTTTTTAAGATCCATCCCCCTCGTGGATGGAACACTTTGACCTCCCTCAGGCACGTAAGTAAGACAGCAGTTCCTTTTTAATGTTAGGAAAGCAGATAAATAGTTTTAAATTATAGCTTGGTTCATTGCAAAAGGCCCCCTAGAGAATTTGTTTTGAAATGTGGTAATTTGTCGTTTATGTGTCACATCCTATTTCTTCCACTGATACAGGTGACCAGTCAAAGGGTACCTGTCAGAAAGGCCGTTGCATTAAAACTCAAAGAGTAAGGGTAGGGGGTCTGAAAGTGGGAAATGACATGATCTGACCCCAACTCAAAGAAAAGGAGATGGAAAGCAAAGAGCTGGGAGCAGGCTGAGTAAGGGATGGTGGGGAGGATTATGTTATGTGTTTACTCCAGTCACATAGTATCAGAAATGTTTATGACAGTCTAATATAAATGGTGCTGAATTGCTTCAAGGTCTCAAACCAACACCAGCCCTTACAATAATAATGAGATTAATTGAAAGTTTCCTGACCACGAACCAAATTCTTACTTTTAAACTTTATTTTTGGTCCTCATTCTATTTGTATATATCTCGGGATACATCTCTAAAAGATTAGGGTCCTTAAGAAACTGTGCCTTAATACAGTGGGTTAAAGCCTCTGCCTTCGGCTCGGGTCATGGTCCCAGGGCTCTGGGATCGAGCCCCGCATCGGGCTCTCTGTTCAGCGGGGGAGCCTGCTTCCTCCCCTCTCTCTCTCTGCCTGCCTCTCTGCCTACTTGTGGTCTCTGTCTGTCAAATAAATAAATAAAATATTTTTTAAAAAAAGAAACTGAGCCTTAATATTATTTTTTAAAAAGATTTTGTTTATTTATTTGACAGAGAGAGAGAGATCACGAGTAGGCAGAAAGGCAGGTGGAGAGAGAGGAGGAAGCAGGCTCCCCGCTGAGCAGAGAGCCAGATTCCGGCCTTGATCCCAAGTCCCTGAGACCATGACCTGAGCCGAAAGAGAGGATTAACCCACTGAGCCACCCAGGGCCCTGAGCCTTAATATTATTAAAAAACCTAAATGAAATGATAGTATTTTTTACTTTTTTATTTTTTTAAAGATTTTATTTATTTGACAGGCGGAGATCACAAGTAGGCAGAGAGGCAGGCAGAGAGAGGTGGAAGCAGGCTCCCTTCAGAGCAGAGAGCCCAATGCAGGGCTTGATCCCAAGACTCTGGGATCATGACCTGAGCCGAAGGCAGAGGCTTTAACCCATTTTGCCACCCAGGCACCCCATGACAGTATATTTTTTATTTAATTTTTATTTATGTATTTGTCAGAGAGAGAAGGAACGAGAAAGCATGAACAGGGGGAGCAGGCAGAAGGAGAAGCAGGCTCCCTTCTGAGTAGGGAGCTGGACTCGGGGCTCCATCCCAGGACCCCAGGATCGTGACCTGAGCCGAAGGCAGATGCTTAACTGGGTAAGCCACCCAGGCGTTCCATGATGACAGTATTTCATCAATAACTTCAAATAACCAGTCAGTGTTCAAATATTTCTGGATGTCTAATGATTTTTTATAAATGTGCTTGAATTAGGATCCAAATTATGATTGGTTGATCTATCTCTGCTGTATCTATTAATCTGTAAGTTACTTCAACTCATTTCGCTTCATTGCCAAAGATCCTCATTGTTGCTACTTAATGAAGCACAGGCCTGGCCAGTGGTAAGGATTAACACATATTTGCAGAACAAAGATACCTCCGCTGCCCTGGTTTGTATTTGGAATATAATTCTTTCCAGAATGATCGCTTTTTGTCTTTCACTTTCCTGTATCCACTCATTCACCTCTTCTACTCTGTCCTAAGTGCTGAAGGGGCCGAGGACACCCCGCCATGCATGCTCGCCAACCTGACGGCCAGTCAGTCTCTACTCCATGCTCCTTTCAAGCCTCTCACCCTTCCCCAGTTCACTGAATAAACCACCGCATGTTTTCCTCTGCAAGCGAGGACACTGCAAACAACTTGAAGGAAGAAACCCTTCTTCATCTCCTTGTGTTCAGCCTAAAACACATTCCATCACAAAGTCCACATGCAGTGAACATTTATAATTGTTGGTTAAAACCATAACTAAGCCTTGTCCAATCGTCATGGACAAGTATGAAGATTAAGGAGAAACGGTCATAGAAAAGTTAGCATTTTCCCTCATGTGTTGATTTTAGTTTTCACCAAATCGGCATTGCCTGTTTGAACAACCGTGTGCTTTCAGTTAAGAATGGCTGTGAGTCCTTTTGCGTCTGTCTTCATGCCGCCGCTTTCTAGCAGTGTTTAATTAGTGAACTCCAATTTTACCTTTGCAGAAAGGATGGTATTAAGGAAAGTAGAGCAAAATATGTTCCCACAGTGCCTCAGAGGACAGAGCAGAGCTAGGACTGCAGTTCTAAATTGCAATTCGCTATAGGACTGCGCAGGAGTAAAAATAAACTTGCAGTCTGAGAAGAGAGACTACGGTTCCATTTCTCATCAATAGTGAAGAGCCCGGGGGCACGTGGTTGGTGTGTCTTGGCTGGTTAAATGTGTGTCTTGGCTCAGGCCATGATGTCAGGGTTCTGGGATCAAGTCCCGCTTTGGGCTCCCTGCTCAGTGGGGAGTCTGCTTCTCCCTCTCTCTCTGTTCCTCCCCACCCCCCATGCTCTCTCTTGTTCTCTCTCTCTCTCTCCCTTTCAATAAATAAAAAAATCTTTAAAAAAAAAAGAAAATAAAAGAAAAAAGTGAAGAGCCTGCCGAAGCATGGCTAAGGAGTCAAGTTTCTGTTTTTGAATATATGTCCCTCTCTCCAGTTACTGCTCTTACTGAGAATCTATGGCTGGAGACACACTGGTATTGGGCCTATCTTCTGTGGACTTCTCTTACTCCAACAGCAAGCTCCCATCCCAATTAAAGTCAGATCTGTTTTAAAATTCCAAATAGTACTATTATTTTAACTTTCTAATGGAGTACCTGAGATAAGCACTTATATCCCAATTAATACTTAGACTTCTCAAAAACTAAAGCTTCAAGGGATAACTTTTATTTATTGTCAGTTGAGCTGAAGGGTAAATATTGAGGTAGAAAACCCTTCTAGGTAACGAAAATGGAATGCTACTCAGAGATGGCTGACATAAACTGAATTTGGGATTCAGCCTGGGAAAGTAAATATTAATGCACTTGAAAGTAAATATTAAGAAAAAGTATATAAGAAAAAAAAAGTATTTAGTAGTAAGAGGGTAACTGAAAAAGGGATGAACTAAAACCCTTTTAGATCCTAATAGAGTTATGAATCATCTGTTGATCTTTCTTCTCTTTTTCCTTCCAAATATCTACTTTGTTTCTTGTTCCTGATTTTCAGAATTAAATTTTAGCCTATGATGTGGAATATTAATAGTCATATTAAATATATGAATATTCTTTAAACACCATTTATAAAGATAGTCCTTAAACAAAATGGAGAATGAATAAAATTGGATTCTTGTTGATACAATCTAGTTGTAGAATAGATAGTTTAGTTAATAAATTTACTTCCTTTTTATTGTATTGGGATGAATATATTTGCCTGAATTAGAATGCAATAGTAATTTTTTTTAAAACTCTGGAAAATAAATCATGTATCACTGGCCATTTTTAAAATCAATTCTATAGCATTTAGAGCAATGTTTGTAGGGGATAATATCAGGGCATCTCTCATCTCTTTGCATATTCTAGAGGTCAGTGCCAAGGTCAAGACCAAATTCCATTCTCTTTGTTTGAGCTCACTTGGCCCCCTCAGGGCAGGACAAAATTGCCAGAAGACTAATTTCCCTAGGAGCGACCATCAGCCTGTGATAGATGGGAAGTTGTGGTTAAGTCTACAACTTCCTTGCCCAGCAGTGGGACAAGTCTGTGCTATGTTCTGCACCATCTATCAGAGCATCCCCACTGTGACTGACCTGGAGATACAAGCTCAATGGCCCTGACTTGTCTTTCCCCCCTTCCATGTCTCTCTTCACCACTCCCTTCCTGTGCACTCTGGAATCACCTCCAAATGAACCACCAGTATCTAAAACCTCATCTAAAGGTCTGATTTGGTCAGAACTCAAACTTGGATAATGGTTCTCTACTATTTTGGAGTTCCATCAGAAATGGTAATTCACTAAAGTTGAAATAATAATTTTCTGGCTTCATTTATTCACATTAAAGCATCATAGTTTTGCCATACCAGCATTAGCATCTGCACTATGATTTACTCAGTAGCCATTCTAAGTTAGTTTAAAATTGATTCGCTTTTTAATTTAGTCTTTACTGTGGTAAAATTATGCATGAAATCACATTGTAATATGATAGCAATACATAATTTTTAAATGTTTGCTCATGTATCATCTCAAATGATATCAAGCTTTCCAAAACCCTGGCCTACAGTACAGATGAGAAGCATGCATATTTTCTCTGTTACTGGCTTATGACACCAGAATTCTTAAGGTAGAAAGGTAAAATTTTTTACTAGATGCTTCTCTCGGAGTGTTTGAGAATTCTGCATTTCTTGTTGGATGATTTCATCTAGATTGAAAGTGTCCATCTTGAGATTTGAACTCCTACTCCCCAGGAACCTTATCTAGCACTTCCATATTAGCGTCCAGGGCAATGGGATCAGAAGGGAGAGAAAAATGGGTGATAATAGCAGTTATTGGCGCTCATTATATGTCTGTGGCATTTCCTTATGAATATATAAGATACAGGGGCTTCTGGGTTCCCCTCTTGGTTAAGCATCTACTTTATGGCTCAGGTCATGATCCCAGAGCCCTAGGATCAAGCCCTGTATTGGCTCTCTGCTCAGTGGGGAGTGTGCTTCTCCCTCTAACCCTCATCCCAATTGTGTTCTCTCTCTCTCTCAAAGAAATAAAATATTAAAAAAAAAAAAAGAATGTGTAAGACATAGAATGCTGATATTTTGGGTTCATAGCCAAAGGACAAAAATTTTCTTCTGCTGTCATATAGCAAAGGTCTTTATTTTTTTGGAAGGAGGGTTTTACATTTAAAAGGATTTTGATCTTCATAACACAGTTCAGGACCCAAAGTCATAAAGCCACTTTTCAAAAGAGAATTATTATCTCATTTTTTTTTCTAAAGAAGCACTCCAGATTTCTTTTAAGTGGCAAAATTTGTTTCTCAGTGATTTAATTGTCATTACTAATTTATGAACCACATGTTGCTTGTTACCAAGAAATCAGATCTATTTAATTCATGAATGATATTATGGCTCTAGTCCTGGAGGGGTGTGTGTGTGTGTCTGTGTATACATGTGTGCATGTGTATGTGTATGAGAGAAACGGTGACAGAGACAGGCAGACAGACAGACACAGAGACACTGAGACAGGGGAGAGGACAGAGAGATGGAAATATCAAATAGAACTATCAGACAGTATTCATTGAAGTCACTGTGAGAGAGAGAGAGACAGAGGGAGAAAGAGAGAGAAAGACTAGGGGAGAGGAAGGAGAGAGAGAGATCTAAGAGAATCTTCAGACATAATCCATTGAAGTCAGTGTGTGCTGATCTACAGAGAGATGTGCAGACAGGATATGAAATTGTATAGATTATGAACATCTCTGGTTGATTAAATGGAATTGAAATACATTTTCTCTCTCATATTGGAAGAGGCTTAACACTAAAAAACTAATCTTTTCTGAGATAAAGTTCATTAACACAATGATTATTCATTTGGCTTTTATAATGATATTGCTGCTTAATCACCAGAACATTGCTTCCTGTGCTTGGTGGGAACCAGCAGGAAGCACTTGAAGAGCAAGTCTTGCTGCTAATGTGAAGGGAGAGGGAATGGTATTCTCCCTGCTCTTTATTTCAGAAGTACATCACATTCTGCTCAGAAGCCTAAAAGCTCTTGTCGGACAGCATGGGCTTTAAACTCCACATTAAACACGGAATAAAGTTATATAACCCTGAAGGCTAAATCTTTGCCTCAGGTCTGCTGTTTCCCTTTGGGTTACACATGATGTTTCTCCAGGAGGATATTTTTATTATAAACCAAGATTTGAGGTGGTTTTATCTTGGTAGTTGCAGATACTGTGGCACCAAATTTGATATCTCCTTTGACTGTTTAGTTCAGTAAACAAAGACATGAACAAGATAGGACCAAATATAAATCTTTAAAACTGTATCTTTCTTGATGCAAGATGAACCCACACAGTGCACCACTTAATCGAAAAACTGGTATCTTTGTAATGGAATCTAAATGAAAATATAATCATAGGATGTGATAAAGACAACTGTTATAATTTTTGTTTTTATTCACTAAAGATTCTTTTGAATGTAGGAATTGATAAACTCCCTGTAGGGAGCTAAATTATCAACAAGGTGTAAAATGCATAATTATCCACTAATATGCATTGCACAGTGTAGCAATGGTAGAGCTGTAAATTGCAAGCAATAGAAACCAGCTCTGGATAATTTAAGTAGACAACAAATGTATTGGAAGGATATTAACCAGTTCACAAAGTTGTCCAGTGAATCAACTTCAAAAGCTGGGCATAAACAAAGTATGTTGGTTAGGGCTAACACCAACATCATACCATGGAACGTTCTCATCCAGCTTGCACTGGATGTCCATGTGGAACCATCCTGAAAATGTGGCATGATGGCCAGCAAGGCTGTCACTGGCCACTAAATTGGATTCTCTAATGCCTCTGCTTCTTCTGTTCAAAAGCTGGAGAGTCCAGTTCTAGAGTAAGTGTACCAGCTACCTGAGGTGTAATGCACTCAGGTCCTTGCAGCAAAGAGACCAAATGATCTCTGGCCTTACCAAGATTCCCAAGACAATGAGTTTCCCCAAGATATAAGATTAGTTCAAACTTAGCTAAAATGTAACACCTCCATTACCCACCATCATATAAATCTGATAAAATTACACATTCATAACAAGGAGATGCTTAACCTATTACTAATTTAATCATATTATTCAAAGCCTTGTTTACAGTTTCTCAGGCAGCATGACTTGCTGGCCCAAAACCCGCCCATATGTTCCTGCCAGACGCTGTATAATGTTCTTTAACTACCAGCATTAGTCTTTTGGCCTCCTTCAATCTGCCCACAGCCTTTCAGATAAGCAGTCAGAGTTGTACAAAGAAAGGAAACAGAGATGAACAGGTGTAGATAGCATAGGAGATTGTTAAAGGACATTTCAGAGAACTTAGGTGTGCCTTTACAATGATAATTCACATTTTAAAAGGGAGAGATTTATCTTTACAAAAACAGTGCTATAGGTAGGTTCTCCTTATTTCAGTACCCCCTCACAAGAAGAACTAATAACTTTTTAAGAACAAGACTCCACTGAGGGAATTCGAGAACATGGGGGATAAGACGGACACCCCTCTGAGCGCTGCAGAGACCAAAACAGACTGCCTTAGAAAGGGAAGAGAAGCAACTGTATATTGGACATTGCTCCTATCCTGCCAAGTTAATGTAGTACCACATGGAGAGGTCTTCCCTGACCCTCTAGTTCCTCCAGGAGAGAGAACCCAGGGAGGACAGGCAGCCCTCACTAACACTGTGGGTAGCACTGAAGTGCACTCTGACTGGGGAGATTGGGGAGAGGATGAGGGGATCTGCCTGATTTAGATCCTCAAACAAAGTTGGCCAGCCCTAGAACCTGGTTCACAGGTAAGGAACTGACTCATAGCCCCATCTACCCATCTACCGTTGAGAGTGTCTTCTAGTTCCAGATGACCAGAAGGGCTGGTGACAGTTTCTGGAAGTAGTGGTGCCCATCTATGTTCAAGCTGAGAAGTGAGGGAGGAGAGGAGTGCTGATACTCTCCTACCCCCCAGGAAAGCCAGTACCAGGTGTACGGTGTACTAAACAGAAGAAGTATAGACATTTTAACAGTGTTTATTCTTCCGATCCATGAGCATGGAATGGTCTTCCATCTTTTTGTGTCTTCATTTTCTTTCATGAGTGTTCTGTAGTTCCTCCAGTACAGATCCTTCACCTCTCTGGTTAGGTTTTTTCCCGGGTATTTTATGGTTCTTGGTGCTATAGTAAATGGAATTGATTCTCTAATTTCTCTTTCTATATTTTCATTGTTAGTATATAAGAAAGAAACTGATTTCTGTACATTGATTTTATATCCTGCCACATTACTTAATTGCTGTATGAGTTCTAGTAGTTTGGGGGTGGAGTCTTTTGGGTTTTCCATATACAGTATCATGTCATCTGCAAAGAGAGAGAGTTTGACTTCTTCATTGCCAATTTGAATACCTTTTATTTCTTTTGTTGTCTGATTGCTGTTGCTAGGACTTCTAGTACTACGTTGAGCAAGAGTGGCGAGAGTGGGCATCCTTGTCTTGTTCCTGATCTCAAAGGGAAGGCTGTCAGCTTTTCCACTGAGGATAATATTCAGTTTGGGGTTTTCATAGATAGATTTTATGAAGTTGAGGAATGTTCCCTCCATCCCTATACTTTGAATCGTTTTAATTAGGAACAGATGCTGTATCTTGTCACTTGCTTTTTCTGCATCAATTGAGAGGACCATGTGGTTCTTTTCTCTTCTCTTACTGATTTGTTCTATCACATTGATTGATTTGTGAATGTTGAACCACCCTTGCATCTCATGGATAAATCCCACCTGGTCATGGTGCATAATATTTTAATGTACTGTTGGATCCTACTAGCTAGCATCTTGTTGAGAATCTTAGCATCCATATTCATCAGTGATATTGGTCTGAAATTCTCTATTTTGGTGGGGTCTTTGCCTGGTTTGGGGATCAAGGTAATGCTGGCTGCATAGAAAGAGTCTGGAAGTTTTCCTTCTGTTTCTATTTTTTGAAAAAGCTTGAGGAGAACAGGTATTATTTCTTCTTTGAATGTTTGGTAGAATTCCTCAGAGAGTCCATCAGATCCCGGGCTCTTGTTTTTGGGAGGGTTTGATCACGGCTTCAATCTCATTACTAGATATTGGTCTATTTCAGGTTGTCAGTTTCTTCCTGATTCAGTTTTAGAAGTTTATAGGTTTCCAGGCATGCATCCATCGATTTTTTTTTTTTTTTTATCTGACAGAGAGAAAGGGAGAGAGAGAACACAAGTAGGGGTAGGGGGAGAGGGGGAAGCAGGCCTCCCACTGAACAGGGAGCCAAATGCAGGGCTTAATCCCAGGACCTGGGATCAAAGGCAGATGCTTAAAGACTAAGCCACCCAGGCACCCCTTAATATAACAGCTGTTAATCAGGAGATCAAATCAGTAATCAAAAATAACCCAAGAAAGAAAGGCCCAGGATCAGATAGTTTTACTGATGAATTTTACCAAACATTTAACGAAAAATTAACATCAATCCTTCTCAAAAAAGTGAAGAGGAAGAAATACTCCCCAAATCATCTTATGACATGAGCATTATCTTTTTAAAAAAAAAATTATTTATTTATTTGAGAGAGGGAGCATAAGTGGAGAGGGACACAGAGAGAGGGAGAGGCAGACTCCCCACTGAACAGAGAGCTTGACACGAGGCTCAATCCTAGGACCCCAGTATCATGACCTGAACTGAAGGCAGATGCTTAACCAACTGAGCCACCCACGGGCACCGAGGCCAGCATTGTCTTGATACAAAAACCAGAAAAGAACATTACTAGAAAAGAAAACTACAGGCCAATATTCCTGATGAATATACATGCAAAAATTCTCAATAAAATACTAGAAAACCAAATTCAGCAGCACATTAAAAAAGGATCATCCACCATGATCAAGTGAAATTTCACTCCAGGATACAAGAATGGTTACGCATACACAAATCAATGAGTGTAATACATGCATTGGTAGAATAAACAAAAGAATCCTCTAATCATCAATAGATGCAGAAAAAGCGTTTATCAGTATGCTGGCTAATTAAACATATAATTAAAAAAAGAAATAAAATTTTAAAAAAAGAAAAAACATTTGACAAAATTCATTCGTGATAGCAACTCCTAAAAAATTAGGAAGGAAGCTATCTCAACATAACAAAGGCCAGATATGACAAGCCTAAGCTAGCATCATACTCATTGGTAAAAGATTGAAAGCTTTTCCTCTAAGATCAGGAACAAGACAAGGGTACACGCTCATCATCCCTATTCAGTGTAGTACCAGAAATCCTAGCTAGAGCAATCAGACAAGAAAAAGAAATATGAGTTATCAGAATTGAAAAGGAAGAAGAAAAATTATGCCTGTGTGCAGGTGACATGATTTTATATATAGAAAATCCTAAAGACTCAATAAAAAAAACCGTTAATCTAATCAATAAAATCAAAAGTTGCAGGATATAGAATCAACATAAACAATCAGTAGCATTTCTATTCACTAACAATGAAAGTGCTGAAAAAATTTAAAAGATTAATAGCATTAATAATAACATCAAAAACAGGAAAATACTTATGAATAAATTGAAGGAGGTGAAAGATCGCTACTCAGAAAACTACAAGAAATTAATAAAAGAAATTGAAAAAAGATACAAATAAATGGAATGTTATCCTGTATTCATTAATTGGAAAAATTAATACTGTCAAAATGTCAGTAGTACCAAAAGCCATCTATAGCTTCAATATAATCCCTATCAAGATTCCAACAGCATTTCTACAGAGGTAGAAAAAACATTATTAAAATTTACATGGGACCACAAAGATGTCAAACAGCCAAAGAAGTCCTGAGAATGAAAAACAAAGTAGGAGGCATCACAAGCTAACATCCTCAAAATAGTATGGTAGTGTTGTAAAAACTAATACATCAGTGTAACAGAATTGAGAGCCCAGAAATAAACCCAAGTGTATATGATCAAATAATATTTGACAGGGCAGCCAAGAATACTCAATGGAGAAAAGACACTCTATTCAATAAATGGTGCTTAGATGGATATTTACATGTGAAACACTAGACCCATATTGTTCACCACTCATGAAATTAACTTGAAATGCATTAAAGACTAAAATGCATGGAACTCCTAGGAGAAAATGATCAGAGTAAAGCTCCTTGACATGAGTCTTTGTAATATTTTCTTGGTTATGACACCTAAAGAACAAGCAACATAATAAAAATAAGCAAGTAGAACTACATCGAACTAAAAAGCTTCTACAATGAAAAAGAAATGATCAACAATGTGAAAAGACAACCTATGGAATGGGAAAAAATATTTGCAAACCACATAGTTAATAAGGGGTAAATATCCAAAAAAATATAAAGAATTCATGTTATTTAATAACAAAAAACAAATACTCCAATTTATAAAAACTGGCAAAGGATCTGAAAATATACATTTCTCTGAAGAAGGTATATAAAAGGCCAACAGGTACATAAAAGGATGCTCAACATCACTAATCATTAAAGAAAGTCAAATTAAAACCACAGGGAGATATCACCTCCTGCCTGTTAGAATAGCCATCATCTAAAAGACAAAAGATAAGAAATGCTGGCATGGATGTGGAGAAAAGGAAACCCTTGAGCACTGTTGGTTGGATTGTGTGTTGATACAGCCATGATTAAAAAAAAAAAATGTTTTTGGAGGATCCTTAACATATTAAAAATAGAACTGCCATAATGATACAGTAATTCCACCTCTGGGAGAATATCCAAAAGAAACAAAATACTAACTCAAAAAGATATCTGTTCTCTGATGTTCGTAGCAGCATTACTTGTAAAAGCCAAGACATAGAAACAATCTGATGGTCCATCGGTGAATAATGAAAAAAATGAATAGAGAAGTTGTTCATCCTCAAAATACGTTATTGCACATGCATACATACATGCATATACTATAGAGTATTATTCAGCCATAAAAGTGAGGAAATCCTACCATTTGTGACAATATGGAGGGACCTTGAAGGCACTATACTCAGTGAAATAAGTCAGAGAAAAACAAATACTGTATGATCTCACATTTATGTGGAAACTAAAAAGAAAAAACAAACACAAGGTAATAGAAAAAGAGATCAGACCCATGTTTATTTACCAGAGGCAGAAGGTGGAGGAAGGTGGTCAAAAGTTCCAAACTTCCAGTTACAAGATATACAAGTCCTAGGATGTAATGCACAGCAGAGGGTCTGTGGCTAACACTGTTTTGTGGTAGACAGCTATGTTGTTAAGAGAATAGATACTATAGTCTCATTACAAGGAGGAAAAATTTTGTTTCTTTCTCTCTTTTTAAAAAATTTATTCATAGGAGAACATAGATGTTAGCTGTATCTATTGTGCTAATCAATTCACAGTATATTTAAGTCAAGCTATCATGCTTTATGCCTTTAACTTATACAGTGGTATGTGTCAGTTATATCTTAGTAAAATTGGAAAAAATTTTCATGAAAAAGGGCAACGATATACAAAGAGGTCATTTAGAAAGGAGTCAGTGTCTGTGAGTCTGCTGATCCCCATTTGATCATATCTGAGGCACTTACAAGTCTCATTCACTAAACCTAAATGATTTTGGAATTCATAAAGGAACCTGACGCCGGGAACATGCACTTTCATTATGGTGTTACATTTCATTATTTTGCAAAACCCTGGTGAATGCATTTGACTCCCACAGAGATCAGCTCTGAAAAAGTCACAGAGATGAGAGTGTATAGGCTGAAAATCAGAGAGAGGTCACTGGTGGGCTATGAGAAGCTATGTTTTGACATTTGTCAAGTATTAACAAAACAGTCCACATTAAACTGACATCTATGGATAGTAAAAGGTAACAGCAGGAGCAAATGGGGCATGGATAATCCAAAGCATGAGCTAATGTAAAATTAATTTATATTTGATTAGTAGAGACATTATGTGATTTCTGCAATATCTACTTGCTTTATGTTTTCTTCTGCTTATGTTGTAATTGGGTTCAACTCCCTGAGTACACCTTGGCTAGGTGATGTACAATTAAACATTTTCAGTTTAAGAATGATTAAAAAAAATTTTCTAAGTAGGGGAAATCTTACTCAGGTACCAATTTGTCAGAGTACATACTGTGTGAAATCCTAGAAAGTTTCTTGACTAAGAAAATCTTTTGAGCAGGGACAGACCCGAAATAAGCAGCCAGTAGTGTTGGAAAAACATGCGTATTAAAAGACTTGGGAACATGGTGTTTGGTGATAAGGAATCACTAAATTTAAAAGGAATTTTGATTAGAATTTTTGCTGGGAAACAGGATGTTCTTTGCTTGGGACGCACTCTCTAAGCTAGTCTGAAGCAAACATTGCAGGCAGAAATTGCTGCCCTGGCCCTGGGGACCAGATGGAGAAAGAGGCTGCAGTGCTGAGTGCTGACTTAGGCACCACATGAACAGTGATGCTCAATAACTTGTGGAAGATGATGAGGTTCCTATTGATTTTTCAGTCATATCCAGACCCCCAGATAATAAGGAATGGAGTAGGGCCATCGCCTGAGTGTAAAGGACAAATCAGAACTGACGGCTTCAGGATTTGCATGTTAACATTTGTTTTCCCATTTACATGGAATCTTCCTTTGCAAATATTATCTGTACTCAATTTTCTGCCCATAATTTCAGGTTAACTAAACTTAAACATGATTTAGACCTGAACTTTGAAATAAGGAACAAACACACATTCTACACCTGACTGTAGAGAGTACTTATACAACTCCAGTTGAGTCACTTAGTCTTTCTTGGACTCAGTTCCTTTATTTGCTTAATGAACGGTGGGTGGAAAGCAATTTCAAAATCTAAGATCCCCTTCAGCCATATGAATTCCGCATTTGGAGTATGATTTGTTAGACTTGATGTATCACAAGAGTTTTAGATCAGACTGAAGGAAGAACTTTATTTTTAAGAAGTGTCTATAAGTATGTAGCTAAAGGTTAGAGTTCTGAACCAAATGACGGAATCATCCTCCCAAAATATTATAGACAGCTAACTATCTTGAAAAGCAGGTAACTAAAATAGGTGAACTTCTGAGATCCCAATTGTTATCTTAGTGTTGTCTTTCTTTATAGGAAAGGAGATGTCTATTTATTATGATTCATGCATTAAAAATTATTTGGAACTTGGGGTGCCTGAGTGGCTCAGTGGGTTAAAGCCTCTGCCTTTCGGCTCAGGTCATGATCCCAGGGTCCTGGGATCGAGCCCCACGTCGGGCTCTCTGCTCAGCCAGGAGCCTGCTTCTTCCTCTCTCTCTTTCTCTGCCTGCCTCTCTACCTACTTGTGGTGTCTGTCAAATAAATAAATAATATTTTTTAAAAAATTATTTGAAACTCATATCTTTCTATTGCTATAATGAAGAATTAGAAACAACACTTTTCATTTTAAATTATACATGTAGAATAATTCAATGAAAAATACTGACATTATAAAAAGATTGATAATAGATATGGGCAGGTTTATATAATTAATGGATTAACTATTCAATGGATTAACAGGCTCATCTGAACTTTGCATATCTAAAGCCGTCATTGTGTCCCTTGCCCCTTTTGTATCCTCTTGGTGAAGAAGGAGAAATGCAGTATGACAAATCTATGTCCTGGGAAGGCCAGGTGTTTCTGTTAATAACACGGAAGTTATATTTGCTTCCTTCTCAGACAATCAATGAAAGTCTCCTGAAGCAGTTAAAAGACCATAATTATGCATATTCCCTAAGATCAATTAGGAAACACAGCTTTCATCCTTTGTACAAACCAACAAATGATAACATATATACACTACCACTACGGGAGACCTTGGAGGCTGTGCATAAATAAGAGACACGTTAGGCCACAGTTGAATCAAAAATTCATTCTTCAGAGCAGCACTCAATCTGAGAGGGTAAAATCTCTGATGTTAGATGATAAACCTGCTCTGTGCAGAATACTATGATGGGATGGTATCAAAGAGACAGGTTTAAAAAAGCTTAAAGTATTCAATAGAAAAGAATAATGGAAATCCAAGTCCAGATTTCTTGAGCTGTTTTCCATCGAACCCAGTCCCTGTAAGATTCCTAACTCACCAGGCAGTCACCTAGACTTTTGTTGCTGATTTACTCTCTCTGAATTATCAAATCTTTGGGTGCAGGAAGGCCAGTGCCTTCAGGCCTTTATACACAAGCATCTGATTATAGAGGCCTTCCCTGACCACCCTTGTGGAAACTAGTAAAACCCTTCACTTGCCTAACCCTGCTTTTTCTCCAGGCTCTTACCACCATCAGTCAAATTATGAATTTGCTTGTTGATTTTTTTTTCTTTTGTCTCCTCACTCTAGAATATAAATCCTGCAGGTCCATGGACTTTTCTGTTTTGTTCACTATCTTCAGTGGGTAGAATAATGACTTATACTCAGAAATCGCATTACCAGTATTTGCTGAAGGAATAAATGTATATATACATGAATGAGTGAAATTGGTTAATTAGTTAATATTCCTGTATTTATGGGCATGGATGAAGAGCACTTATTTTATTTTAAGTACTTTTGTACTTTTATGATAAGCACACTTCATTTCTACAATCAAAAATTTTAGAAGTATTTCTGTTTAAAAAAATAAAGGTCAGTGCCCTGCCTTGAAATAGAATGACACAGATGATTCACACAGAGATTCACACATATCATATTTCTAATCAACTTCAGAGAAAATGATTCCAGCTTCTCCACTGAAGTAACCTATTCCATCATTCAGCATCTCCTGTTAAAAGGAAATCTTCTTTTAGTTAATGTTCATTTTCTGTTTTATTTTCTATATGGTCTGTCCTTTTCACCTTTGATAACAGAGATCATCGTATTACAAAAAAATACTCCCAACAATTTACTCCAAAAAATCTTGATAGAATGAGATATATATATATATTGAAACCATGCAACAGTCCATAGTAGGAAAAGGTGTGTTTTATGGGGGAAGAAAGAGTTTAATCCAAATGAAACTATCATGTATGTGTCAGGCAAGATATATATATTTTTTAAATTTCAGTGAACTAATGAGCAAGAGGATGTCATTTTCTTAGAAGTCTAAGTACTAGTTCATATTTTAGTAAGTAAAATTTTTCTTAGAAGTATTTAACAGTACAGATGTGCATATGTTTATAAAATAAAAAAAGATACTGTCTATATCCTTGCCTCTACCTTCAAGGAAGATAATGGTGATTTTTCATGATACTATTTTACTTTAAAAAGAACAGGGATATTACTTAATTTTGTAATTACCATGTTTTCACCACTTACTTTTTAAAAGTAGTGACAGCTTAAAGTTTGAATTGTACACATATTCAAATCAAAACAAAATAATGCTCAGAGAAATTACATCCTTTTTTCTCCTTAACGCAAGAATTTCATTTTTACTGTTATACTCGTTTTGGAATGCTAAACCATTATGATAATAAGGATAGATAGATAGAGAGATAGATAGATAGATTGATCCATCTATGGCAAGTTGATTTTCATATCTTACAAGAAAAAATTGCTTAATGGACAAGATTTTAGTTAAGTGGGTACATAGATAGATAAGACAGGGATATTTATAGCTAGAGATTTATAACCATATAAATACTTGAAATCTATGTTAGATTTCTAAGAAGACAAATTTTAATAAAAGAATTGATAATCTTATCTTCAGTATCTTAATCAAATGGAGAAAAATATTTCAAGCTCAGTCATTAGAATAGTGGATTAATGCTAGGAAGAAGATACAGGGAAATTTTATGATTATTTGTAAATGGTTGATATAGCTAAATTTGAAAATAAATGATTTCACACTGTGCTATGCCTAGCTCTCTGAGTAAATAACTGAAGCTTTACAGCAGATTCAAATGCAAATTATCCATGATGCTTTTTGATTTTGTATTAAAAAGTGAGAACTGCATGAGTCCAACTTTTAAATTAGCAAGATTTTTCTCATCAAACATTCAGATATAATAGCCAAAATTATTCATCTACCTTGTAAATTATTTACATATGAAGAAATTATTCTAAAAATCTATTCCCACCAAATGGGTGCTTATTATTATTTCTCTTTATCTTTTCTTTTGCTGCCAGATTTTACAAATCAGAACTGATTGGATGACAAGTAAATATTTTTTGCTAAATGTTTAGAATTAAGATTTGCAAGTGATTCTCCAAAACATTGACTGTACATAGTTTTTACCGACCAAAACCACTTATAACACATCTTCTTCCCAAAGATAATGTTTCGTTTTTTTTTTTTTTTTAAGATTTTATTTATTTTTTCAACAGAGATCACAAGTAGGCAGAGAGGCAGGCAGAAAGAGAGAGGAGGAAGCAGGCTCCCCACCGAGCAGAGAGCCTGATGCAGGACTCGATCCCAGGACCCTGGGATCATGACCTGAGCCGAAAGAAGAGGCTTAACCCACTGAGTCAAATAGGCACCCCACAAAGATAATGTTTCACACCTCTCTCACTAGGACTTGGCACTATGATTGTAACTTTTACACAGTGTAAGGACAGAATACAAAATATACATATGAATATGGAGTCATTATTTCAACTGTTCATTGTATTATTGTCAGAAATGTTGGGTTGGCTTTCTCACTCACTCCCTATTAAATAGCTGTGTTACTATTAGCAAGTTGTTTCTATACTTAAAGCTGGATCCATATCCTGTGAGTGGGACAGCCGCTAAGATCTGCCTTAACCATTGCTGTGAGAATTAAGTAAAATAGCATATGCAGACCACCCAACATAGTGCTTATACATGGCAGTCATTCAAAAGATTTTAATCTTTTCTCTTTGAAGTTCTTTCTGCAATTGTACTTGTGAGTAATCCACATATAAACTACTCAAAGTTTCTTTTTGGTCTCAGTTTGTTTATTGGTAAAATGAGGATAATTTTTTGTGTCTTTCTATGTGATATAAGCATCAAATGAGAACAAATATATGCATTTACACTTGCATTTGTATGTGTATGTACATATATAAAAATGTTCTGTATAGTATAACAAACTGTGCAACCTTTGGATCATTGAATGAGATGATTTTTAAGGTCCTTTAAAATGTAGATTGTCTAAGGATGCCTGGGTGGCTCAGTTAGTTAAGTGTCTGGGTTAAGCATCTGACTTCAACTCAGGTCATGATGCCAGGATCCTGGGATCAAGTTCTGCATCAGGCTCCTTGCTCAGTGGGGACCGTGCTTCTCCCTCTGCCTGCTGCTACCCCTGCTTGTGCTCTCTCTATCTCTGACAAATAAATAAATAAAATCTTTAAAAAACAATAACATAAAATTTAGATTCTCTAATTCTGTAACATTTATATTAAAGCTTCCTATTCTTGGAAATTGATCTTTAAACAGATTAACTATGGTATGCAAATTTAAACTTATTTGGGGCCATCATTGTGCTTTATAAATGATTCTGCCTCACTATGATATCTATTGGGCATTTAGATATCTTTCAAGTATATTAGAACTTCATGACCATTTGGTTAATACTGATATCTTGGTAGACCTTTCTTTCTTTGGTTCCTCCCATACTCTCAGTGAATATGCATTGCTCTAATCAGATGATCTGAAAAGGCAGGTACCAGACTGGTGCATTAGCACAAATCTGTTTATACTTCTAGAAATGCGATGCACTTATGTAAATACATGAGTGTTTATGTGTTCATATAAATGTATGAACACATATGTGTGTGGTCCTGTGTGTCCATACATTACTTCACTGATGTATTCAGCCCACATTTATTGTGCTGGTATGGTCATACCTAGATTGTATGGATTGAAATCCTTGTTCCATTATTAGTTGTGTAACTTAAGGCAAAAGGTTAACCTCTCTGTTACCCAGTTTTCTCATCTGCAAAATAGGGACAATAACAGTACCTGTTTTAGTCCATCTGTGTTGTCAAAACCAGTCTCCTTGCTTTGGATCCAAAATATAATACAAAGACAGAGTTTTGGATAAAGAGGAGCAATAGCTTTATTGTTTTGCCTGACAAAGGAGGCTGCCAACAGGCTAAGGCCTTCAAAACAACTACAAGCCCCCTGGAGGAAGGGACTGGGGGCCTTTATAGGGAATACAGGATCTAGCCAGTTTTGACAGGAATTGTGTACCTGTGGTCAGCCTCCTTTGTCATGTTTTTAGATAGCAGGTTCCTGAAACAAAAGGCTAGGAAGGGAGGGGGATAGGTTTGTGAAAGAGAGGAGAAAAAGGTTACTTAGTTTAAAATCAAGATTTGTCAAAGCATTAGTGCAGCCATTTTGATTATTGTTCCACTTAATGATTTTAAGTGGTTTTGTTGTGCCCCAATTCCGAGACCCCCCAAAGATGACCACCAGAGTCCAGAGTCAAAGCCAAACAGCAAGGGTCGTTTATTTCGAGTTCGAACCAGGACCTCCGCGTACTCGTTGCCGGTGACGCTAAGAGGTCCTGAGCTCAGGATCACAGCACTTTTTAAACACTATTTTTGGGGAGGCAGGGACTTAGCATACATCATAGTATCTCGTAACAAATCACTACATACTGCGGGAAAATCAAACAGCAACTCTATAATATGACTGGCGCGCTACAGAGTGGGAAAAGGCTGGGAACAGATTATTGGTTAGGTCAAAGGGCTGTCATTCTTCAAACTGCTTGGTTGGCACCGCTAGGGTATGTGTCACCTCAGGATTGGCCAGGGTCTCCCTGTCAAGCCGCGGGGTGCCAGATGGTTATTATCTCTCGTACCCAAAGCTGGGTGGGGGTTCCGGGAGCGGCCACTCTGCTAGGTTCGATTCTGGGCGGGGGTTGTGTGGTTACAGAGTGCCTATAGAAAGTTTGCTGGTAATTTTCCATCTCCTCCTGGGTTAGCAAGCGAAGGTACAGAAGCAGAAATAGCGGTTATGGTTATAATTTAGGCATCTCAGTTTCATTTGTGCTGTTCTAACAAACTAGCATAGACTGGGTGATTTATAAATAACAAAAATTTATTCTGCACAATTCTGGAGACTGGAAGGTCCAAGATTATGGTGCCAAGCAGATCTGGTATCTGGTGAGGGCCCATTTCTTCATAGATGGCTATCTTCTCAATGTGTCCTTACATAGCAGAGAGGGCAAGCTAGTTTTCTGGGGTCTCCTTTATAAAGGCACTAATCCCATTCATTAAACAACACCCTCATGACCTAATCACCTACCAGAGATCCTACCTCCTAATATCAACACCTTGGTGGTTAGGATTTGAGCATGCGAATTTGTGGGTGACAAAAAACATTCAGTCCATAGAAATATTTAATTCACAGGTTTTTTGTGAGGAATAAATACATTAATACCAATGAGTCCCTAAGGAGAGCGTGTACCTGGCTTATACATCCAGTCAGTATTGGTTTTTATAATTATCCAGCACCTAATTTTTGCCAGGAACTCTCTTCCATAAGGTGAGCAAAACAGACAAACTCCCTGCCCTTAGACAACTTATAGTCCAGTGGCCAAGATGGAAGGATGCATAGAAATTAAGTATGTAAATAAGATGATTTCAGATGGCAAAAAGTACCATGAAGAAGAAGTAAGATGGTCACACAATAGTCATAAAGGTCCTCTCTAGCTAGGATGGTCAGCAAAGGTTTCTGAGGAGGTGATACTTGACTTGAATTCTGCTTGACCAGAAGGAGCCAGTCATGCAACAGTCTAGTGGAGAAGTGATGTGGAGAATATGAAAAGCATATTCAAGAGTCCTCAATCAAGCACAAGTTTTGGAGTTAAAGAATGAGGGAGGAGGCTGTTGTGGTAGAATCATGTACTCAGTGGATAAACTAAATGGAGAAGACAGGTCATACTAACTTAGAAGTTTAAATTATATTTGAAGTAGAATCAGGTATGTGTTTGCTTCTGAGGTAAATATTTTCCCTTGGGATGAAAACACTTATATGAAGTGGTATCCATTATAGATATGTTGTATATATACATGTGTGTTACAGTGATTTTCTGGTACAGTATTACTTTTTTTGTTGTTTCCAGGCTGTGACATTTGTTGTAATGAACCACCTGAGGAAGCTTGGAATCATTCTTCACATGTAAAGCTGAATCTCCCACAGAAAATTCCCCCAGCATCTTTAAATGTTATATTCTAAGGATGATTTAAACCATTTTTTTAAACCTATAGATCGACAGTCATCACTTTCAGGTCCTCGGGGTTCAGGCCATTTGCCAAAATGACAATAGCTCTAAACGTATTGCTATTATTAGTATTAATAGCTCTAATAATATCTACCTGATGACTTCAGTGCTGAATTTACCTCAGGGCTAGTAAGAAGTAATGAACTAAAATGATCATAAAACCCTTTTCAAATATTTTAGGTAATGCTAAATTATTACAAATGAAAGAGTAGATGTTACACATTCCCTATGAAACACCTGGTGTCAGCCAGATAAGAAGAAAGCAACATTAGCTTTGAAAATGGCATTGGAGGTCCAAGGGCTCAGATTATCTCTGAAGTTTATTTTCAAAATCACTGTTACTAGCTCCAGGTTCAAAAATGAAAAGGGAATCATTTATCTGAGGATAAGAGAATAAGAAGATGTTACCATTCCAAAACTGAACAATTCCTTATTGGGTTTTGCTGGCTGCTCTTACTTTCTTCAGCCATTCTTTTCACCTGTCAAACAGCATGGTCAAGGTGTCCTCACCTGATGCTCTCAAATAAGCCCATTACTAACAGCTCACTAGCTAGCTAGCTACTGGAGGTGAAGTGTAATAGTGCCTGGTTTATGAAGGCTCTTTGCCTGCTAGATAGGGTAATGAAACAAATAAGCTGCCAGAGCTTGGGACAGTAGAAGTCTGGAGACTTGGTCTCAGCAAAACGAATTCCTGGACGTGAAGACACTCTAAAGCTCCCTGTAAGATGGAATTAGTACTACCTTCCTAGTGCCCATTCCAGAACCCATTTGGTTCTGATGAAGATCAAAAGAAGTAATGTATGTAAAAACCCATCTAAGGAAAAACTCACTGTTTCTTTTAAACTCTCACACTGCTAACTACTATACTGACAACACTTCTGACCTCAGATGAATGGGTTTTCCACAGCAAGCAATTATGAAAATAACTGCCTGGAGTTAGGGTAGACCCCACAGGTGAAGGGCTCATTTCCACCAGACTGCTCTTCCACCACTACAGTAGTGGGTCTTTAGGTTACCCTCACTTCTGTCTGACTTGGCTGCAAATCAGGGGTCCCCGCAATTCCCTCCAGTTTCATTCATTTACAAGAATAGCGTCACAGAACTCAAGGACCCAGGAATGTACATTTACCAGTGTAGTATATAATAAAGGATTGATAAATGATGCAAATGAAGAGCCAGATAGAGAAAGATGAAGGTGAGGCCTGGAAGGGTCAGGAGCACAAGAGCTTCTGGCCCTGTGGATTGGGGTGCACCACCCTCTGGCCTATAGATGTTTCCCCAGCCTGGCCACTGTCCAGATCTCCTGCTTTAAGAATATTATGGTGGCTTTATCATGTAGGCATTATCCATTATTGTCATATTCCAGCCCCTCTTTCCTCCCTAAAGAAGAAAAGGGAGGAGTGCTGATAAAAGGTGCTAGCTTTTAATCACAACTTGGTCTTTATAGTATGCAGCCCCCATCCAGGAGCCCATCAAGAATACCTTCATTAGAACAAAACATATTCCTATCACCCTGGAAATTCCTAGGGATCTAAGAGCTCTGGGTTAGACACTCCTATCCCTCAGGAAATGACACCAGTTTGGGAGTTCTGAATCTGAAACTGGGTTCAAAACCCAAATATTAGTTAGAACTAGGGATATGTGTGTGTGTGTGTTTCTTTTCATTTGAAGAATTCTTTGCAATTAATAAATTGCCAAGTGTTTTTAACCATGAATTGTTTATGTAGAATATAGCATTTGAGAGTATGTATGGTCTTAGGAGTCATGCAGTTGCGAAGTGGGTTGTCCAAGAGATTGGCTCTGACACACTCAACAGTTCACATAATTTCTCTCAGTGTCAGTTTTCCCATCTATAAGTGAGAAAAAAAGACTAGTCCTTAGGCCATCGCATTTTAAGAATTCAGTGAAGTAAATATATGGCACCTAGCAGTTTTGCATCTGGACTATAGTATGCAAACATGTTGGAACTTGTTGTTTTTGTTATTGTTGTTACAGAGTCTTAAAGCAGAGAGGCATAACATACTGAGTACTGCCTTCAGCTGTTCACAAAAAGGATTCCTAATAATATGCATCAACTATTAGTGCTGGGAGCTCAAATTTGAGTATGCATTAAAAATGCAAAAATTCCTAGAAATCGTGATTCGTTTGTTGTGGAGGAGCTTAAGAATCTTCACCTTTAGCACACACTACAGGTGATTCTGGTGTTTAAGAAACCATGTCTCAGAGTAAATGCCAAACTTCCCTTTCTACATCCTTCCTAAGACTTTCTGAGCAGACTCCTTACCATCAGGATGTATTTTAGAAAAAGGGCTTGGCAACTGGGTTTGAGTGTGAATGGCATCCTCACTCTTAACTCCAGAAACTTCACCTAGAGCTTGTTTCTGCAATTCGTACACATTTTTAGCTTGTGGCTATCATGACTGAAGTACAAAACTGACCAACTTAAAAGCTTCTTGAATTTCTCTGAAGACAAGACCTCTGATACATTAGAAGTTAAAAATGATGGCTCTTTGACAAAAGGGGACTGGGAGGGCGGCCAAGAGGGACATATATTCATGTGGAGTTTTGTGTAAGAAGAGAAAGAGACCAAAAATAATGAATTTCAGCATCAAGTGTTCTTCATCCTTCCAGCTTTGGGTCTACTTTGTTTACTGGTAACAGGAATGCCTGAGATGGGACAGAACTGCAAATAGAAAGTGACTTGGCATGAATGCCATCAGGTTTTACCACGGCATAACGCAGTCAAGATTGCAATTTTACTTTGTGTAGATTGTGACTAGGGCTAGTGGACCCTCAGCTTCTTGCAGTCTTTCTCTTTACCCCACACCATTACTGAAAGTGAACATTTTTGAGTGTTTACATGTATAGGATTAAAACACATTGGTCACATGTAGTATTCACAATTTTTTTTCTTTTCCTTATTTTTTGTTTTTATTGCAGGCAACATTCATTGGTCATTTAATAATCTTTTTCTGGCACATTCATTTTTGGGCTTTTATCAGTAACTTTTATGTGTTCATGAACTTCAGGTGATCATGCTCACTCACTAGGAGTCAGCCCATGACTATACCCTGGGACTAAGATAGGCACTGAGCCTCAGCCACTCTGCGGCTGTCCATGGAGCCAGACAAGGCATGTCGAAGTCCACAGCTCTGCCTCCTGAAATTGTTAAGGCAGCAGGCTAGCCTAGAGCTGGCTTTAGCTCTGGACAAAACTGGGTTCAAGTCCTGAATTGGCTTCATGCCAGCTCTATGACCAAGAGCAAGACACACATTTCTCTCAGGTTGCTCACCCATAAAACATAATAGCAGTACCTAGTTCATATGATTGTTGTAAGGATTAAATGAGATAAATGCTAAATACATGTTCAATATTCCTAGTAATGTCTAATAGTGATTATTAGAAGTGCTAATAGTGCTGAACTTCTCTGAGTGCTTATTAATGTGTATCTTCCTGAGCCCCATCCAAACAAAAGATTAGGAACTATTTGAGTGGTTTCTACGTGCACTACAGTTTGAGGTCATGGTTTCTGTCCACACTATACTTTTAAGTCCAACTGAACTTTAGTATTTTGTTCTGACAACACTGACATATGTCACATACCTAGAACAGTACTTGGTGCCTAGTAGTCACTCAAATAATGGATAAGAAATAAAGACATGAATTGATGAACATGCATTATTGTTAGTATTTTCCTTCCTGTTTTATTTGTGATTACCTCATTGCAAGTTACTAGACCACAAGAATTTAGACAACCTGTACATCTTAAAACCAGCAGAAATAAATTCTGTATTCTTCTTACTCCTGCATATTTATCATATTTATCTCCCTTACAACCACTCAGAACACTAAGAGGTTAGTACTTTCTTCATCCCATTTCGGGTATAAAGATGCCAAGGCTTGGAAATAAAATTGTCTTGCCCAGGCTTTCACATCATTGAAATTCACAACCAGGATTCTGTCCCAGGCAGCCTGCATTCTGGATGTGTCCTAACACCATGCAAACAAGAATTCAGCATTTTTCCTTCCATGAGGGCAGCCATGGAATGGGGGTTGCTTTTGACTTCCAGAATGAGAACAAAAACATCCCAAGTACAGATTCTACATACTGCCAAGTCACTTGTTCATTGAGCATTTCATGAAGAAGTACTGTTTATCTACCTACTCGCCGATCTGTTAAGTTTGACAGATATTTATTGAGCCCAGCTAGAAGTGTACAAGATATACAGGGCTTCTGTCTCCACAGAATTTATGCTCCACTGGACAGTATGGCGGTATTGATCTAACCAATTTTTAGTAGCCTTTTTATATATAAAAGACAGAGTCATAATGTTGGTACTAAACATTTTTTTACCTTCATTTTGAAAAAAAAAAAAACCCAAATGTCAGAAAATTTCCAGGAATCCTACAAATAATGTCCATATAATTTTCCCTCACAGACTTCATTTATGCTTCATCAGTTATCCTGGTGATGCCCTTTATCTTAAGAGCCTCATCTCAGGTCACAGGTTGCATCCATTTATCATGTCTTTATAGCCGACTTCAATAGAATGTTCCTCAGTTTTTTACCCACTTTGACTATGGTATTTCTGAAGATTGAAGGCAAATCATTTTGGAGAAGGTCTCTCAGTGCGGGTTTGTCCAGTGGTTCGGCATCATTAGACCCAGGCTACATATATTGGCTGTAATATCACACAAACACTGCCAACTTCTCAGTGAACCTTGGGCAGTGCAGAGATACTGATGTGTCCCATTGGAGACAGTGTTAACTTGGATAAGCTGATTAAGATGGTGTCTGTAGGCTTCCTCACTGTAATATTACCATCTCTCTGTAGAGAATAAGTATTTTTGTGGGTAGAAACTTGAGATTATGCAAAATCCCATTCCTTATACAACTTTTACCTGTGACTTACAGCATCTAGTGACGGTTCTTTCCTGAATTAACTTTTATTATAATAGCTGTCTCATGGTGACTTTCTAATTATGTCATTTCTTCTACATTCATTAACTTGGCATTCTACTCAAAGGAAAAACTTTCTCTCTACTCCCTTTCTTTCTTTAATCAATTTATTTTAAGTGTGTATCTAGATTTATTGTGTGCAAATTATTTATTTTTTTTATTTTTATGTTCAATTTGTCAACATACAGTACTCCCTTTCTTCCTTCTTTTCTTTCTTCCTTCCTTCCTTTCTTTCATTATATTTTGTAGAATCACTTAGTCAATTAATTGTAATCCATTGCTATAATTATTTTTGTTGTTGTTGTTGGTCTGATTGTCTCAGATTTAGCTAGTAGCAGAACTTTCAGTCTGGTTTTTATGTCCTTTTGACATATCCCCATTTTCTTCAGACCTGTCCCTGATTCCTGGCACAAGAAAATGCTTCAGATCATTTTATTCTTTTCCTGCAGCAGCCCATAATCAGCCATTTTCCAAGAATCTCTGATCCTTTTAGTGGATAATTTTTGTTTGTTTGTTTAGAAACTGAGATACAGATGCTAAATATGCTCATTGCTTTTGAGGTATTGCTGTACCCAGGCCATCCCAGTGGATACACATGTTTATATCTAGATTTCTTTTTATATTTATAGGTACTGAAATCATGAATTCACACCAGTATTTCTCATTCCAGTGCAACAAAGAGTGTTCATTTCAGCTTACTCCATTTCCATATTTGTATCTCCCTTCGCCAATTGTGAGAAAACCTCCCGCCATTATCTTTCAGTATATGTATTTATTCATTTCATCTCCTGCCTATATTTGCTAATCTTAAAAATAAAACTACCAGCTATTTAACCAGCAAAAGTGGTTTTGTTTGGGAAAAGCATAAAATTGGAATCTGGGAAAAGTAAGCTATAGTAAAACCATAGGCAGGTCCAACAAAGGAGAAGAACATTATTTTATGGAGAAGGAGAAAATGGAGAGGGATTCTTTTGAATGAAAGTATATTGGAGAAAAGGAAGAATTCAGGGTGGTAATAGTTTCTCATTGGCTGAATTGCAGAAGTTGTCAGTTTCTTGTAGGAATTGCAATGCACATCTTTCCCTTTTGGGGCCTGTAACTGACCATTCTTTCCTAATGAGGATTATTCTCGAGGAGTCTATAATTGACAGTTCTTCTTGTAATTCACATTGAATAGTATGGCTCCCTCTTTCAGGCTCCCTTTCTAGCATCCCAAGTCTACTTTGCTAAGGTTTCCCTTTATTAGTTTTCACACAGTCAACCCTTTGACCCCACTTGGATGTTGCACAGCTGAGACACCCTCTTTACTTGAGCCTTGACATGAGATGGCTGCTACCCCTGTCAAATACCCACCTCACCTAGGCTTCCTTCCAGGAAGAAAAGGAGAGAAGAGAGAGCAACAGAACAATATTATTGTTTATAAAAATAAACTAACACTGTTCTTTCCATTTATGCACACCAACAAAAGAGCCTAAGGGGTAAAACTTTTATGACTGCTAATCTGGCCCATCACAGCTGTTATTCCAGTAAAAGATGAGAAGTTAGTAATCTCTTCTTTGCCTTGTAGGCTCTGTAAAGAGCTTTATGTGGGATGACTAAGATAAAAACAAAGCATAGCATTGTCTCAGCAGTCCCCAAAGTGCCTAAAGCACAAGTGGTATGGGAGGGTAAATTGTAAATCAAATTCATTACGATCTCATAAGTCATCTGATTTGAATCTACCAATTAAATGACAATCAGTTTTGTTGTATAGTTTTCAGCAATGTCTTTAAATGACAGTACAGGAAGATGGCTTTAGAAGTATAGTTGGGCACCTGTAATTAACCACACACTACATAAATGGCTGCTTGACTACATAATTATATTTGCAATTATTTCCTTTATTCTTTAATTTTAAGTGAGAACATACAAATGTTGGAAAGCAAAGTAGTAAACAAAGTTAGGCTTGGACACTGAGTTTGAGATTCATGATGTTTGGGGACTTAGGTAGAGAATTTTTTGAACCAGGCAAGAACGCTGGACACCAACGGTCAACCAGTTGGCACGAATTTAAAGAAAACCTGCTTAAGTTGTGTGTCCATTTACAAACCAGTTTGTTTTCCCTCTTTCTTATTTTTTTTAAATGAAACAAGTTGCTTTTGCTTTAAAGTGAACCAAAAGACTACCCAGGTGCAATTGTCTCCTGAGAGAAGAGAAATGAGAGTCTTCAGGAAAATAAAAATGTTTCATGCTTCCCTTTCATCTTCTGAGAGGTTACTTTTAAAAGTCAGCTCCTGAAGAGAAACAGATGTGTCTAGAAATTAAGTATTCAAAGCCAGACCAGGAGAAATTCTTTTTGCCTCTTATGGAAATGGAAGAGGAAGGTCTAGTTCCAGGAATAATTTCTTTTTCTTCTTTCCTTCCTTCCTTCCTTCCTGTCTTCCTGCCTTCCTGCCTTCCTCTTTCTTTAATTTTTTTTTCAGCGTTCCAAGATTCATTGTTTATGTACCACACCCAGTGCTCCATGCAATACGTGCCCTCCTTAATACCCACCACCAGGCTCACCCAACCTCCCGCCCGCCTCCCCTCCAAAACCCTCATTTTGTTTCTCAGAGTCCACAGTCTCTCATGGTTTGTCTTCCCCTCTGATTTCCCCCAACTCACTTCTTCTCTCCATCTCCCAATGTCCTCTGTGTTATTCCTTATGCTCCACAAATAACACAGTTTGGTGACTGTGGCCATTGCTGCTATGAACATTGGGGAACACGTGGCCATTCTTTTCACTACATCTGTATCTTTGAGGTAAATACCCAGTAGTGCAGTTGCAGGGTCATAGGGTAGCTCTATTTTTAATTTTTTAAGGAATCTCCACACTGTTTTCCAAAGTGGCCGCACCAACTCGCATTCCCACCAACAGTGTAAAAGGGTTCCCCTTTCTCCACATCTTCTCCAACACTTGTTGTTTACTGTCTTATTGATTTTGGCCATTCTATCTGGTGTAAGGTGATATCTCAGTGTGGTTTTGATTTGAATCTCCCTGATGGCTAATGATGATGAACATTTTTTAATGTATCTGTTAGCCATTTGTAGGTCTTCTTTGGATAAGTGTCTGTTCCTGTCTTCTGCCGTTTTTTGACATGATTATCTGTTCTGTGTGTGTTGAGTTTGAGTTCTTTATAGATCTTGGATATCAGCCATTTGTCTGTTGTGTCATTTGTGAATATCTTCTCCCAGTTCCGTGGATTGCCTCTTTGTTTTGTTGACTGTTTCCTTTCCTGTGCAGAAGCTTTTGATCTTGATGAAGTCCCAAAAGTTCATTTTCACTTTTGTTTCCTTTGCCTTTGGAGACATGTCTTGAAAGAAGTTGCTGATGTTGAAGAGGTTACTGCCTATGTTCTCTAGGATTTTGATAGATTCCTGCCTCACATTGAAGTCTTTTATCCATTTCGGATTTATCTTTGTGTATGGTTGTAAGAGAATGGCCAAGTTTCATTCTTCTACATATAGCTGTCCAGTTTTCCCAGCACCATTTATTGACTAGACTGTCTTATTTCCACTGTATATTTTTTCCTGCTTTGTCAAAGATTATTTGACCATAGAGTTACGGGTCTATATCTGGGCTTTCTACTCTGTTCCACTGGCCTATGTGTCTGTTTTTGTGCCAGTACCATGCTCTCTTGTTGATCACAGCTTTGTAGTAAAGCTTGAAATCAGGCAACATGATGATCCCAGTTTTGTATTTCTTTTTCAGCATTTCCTTCGCAATTCGGGGTCTCCTCTGGTTCCATACAAATTTTAGGATTGTTTGTTCTAGCTCTTTGAAAAATGCCAGTGGAATTTTGATCAGGATGGCATTATAAGTATAGCTTGCTCTAGTCAGTATAGACATTTTGACAATGTGTTTTTTTTTCTGATCCATGAGCATGGAATGCTCTTCCATCTTTTTGTGTCCTCTTCAGTTTCTTTAATGAGTGTTCTATAGTTCCTCAAGTACAGATCCTCATAGAGCAATTCAGTAATGTGGCAGTATACAAAATCAATGTATGAAATCAGTTGCTTTCTTATACACTAACAATGAAAATGTAGAAAGGGAAATTAGAGAATCGGTTCCATTTACTATAGCACCAAGAATTGTAAAATACCTGGGAATAAACCTAACTGGGAACAATTTCCAAGAATTGTTTTGAAGTGGGGAGCAGGGGAGATGGGGGTGGGAGTTTTTGGGCTAGGGTAGAGCTCTTTAGTATGGTTTGTTTTCAATCACAGTTTCCCTGACAGACTGTTATGTGTGCTAGGCCAAACATCTGCTTTCTCTAGATATTCCCATCATGACATATCCTGAGGAATGTCTAGAACAAATGGGACTTCTTACTGTTTGTTTTGTTTTCTTTATTTTCTTGAGCATATGAGGTTTAATGCAAATATATCTTCTTTTTACTATGGGAATATTTTCTCATATTTAACCAAAGTTCCCTGGATATCAGACTAAAGTCTTCATTGGAAAATTATATCATTTTAAGATAAGATACTTTGAAAGGTAATTTAGAAATGTACATTTATGCAAATTTAATTTAAAAAATACAGAAATCAAAAATCTTGATAATTCATGATGCTTTATCTACTTCTTCATGCATAAAATGTCATAGAAGAAGGAAAGCAATAATTTACCCACTGACATTTTCAAAGATCTCCTTTTACCTCTACCTTTATATGTAGGCATTCCCAAAGGTCCCAGGTTCTATGTCCTGATTTTTTCCTCCATTTTGTATCTCTTGTTCCACTCAAGTTTACACCTATTCCTGCACACTGGTTATTTCTGAAATATCACCCTAGTCCAAATATACCCAGTGGAATCCTTCTCCAAAAAAATACATCTCCTGATTCACCAAGAATATAAACTTCCAGGTCAGGTTGGATTTTCTTTGCATGTCCTATCAATTCCTGTAAAATTCTCCAAACCTGTCTTCAGCTTTTTTAGACTGTTTCTACTGACAACATGCTAATTATAACACTGGTCATCTCAAAGATACTTAATGTCTTATCTCTCTATCTTATTTCTATTTATTACCTATGAGATTTAGAGCAAGTTATTGAAATTCTCTGAGCCAAAATTTTCTCATCAATAAAAATGGACTTTATAGTAGCCCTCTATATTACTTGGGAGTATATATTACCAGCTACAAGAAAACTGTCTGCCTAAACACGTAGGGAGGTGATTTCATCCCCCACAAGTCATCTCCCAATTGCTAAATACCTCACATTTGCTACCACAGGTAGTATTTTCTAAAAGAATAATATGGTTATTTTTTACAACTACCAGAAGAAAATCCTAATTTTATGCTAAAGTAAGACCATACTTAAGTAAGAGACTTAACTTTCCTAGTCTCTTCTTTCCAATTACTCTGCAATTCAGCATTAACAACAACTAACATTTGCTGAGCATTCTCCCATACCTTGTTTGTTCAACCTAGAATGCATTCCATTCTTATTTCTACTGTAACAGCTCTTTGTGCATAATGCAGCCTTCCACCTCCAACTCAAATAGTGATAATACCATAAGAAGTTTTCCTACTACTGAGCATAGTGGATCACTCACTTTTCTATATTCCATAATGCATCTTTATTTATTTTATCTCTTTAAATCTCTCTGATATTAAAATCAAATAGAATCTAATGTTATAAAAAAGAAAATATATGATGTTATTCACAAGATTTCACACACACAGGCACTTAGTAACATTTGTTGAATCATTAATGCCTTAGATTCTACCAGAGTAATAATATGCATCTTCAGATATAGCATTTTAACTGTCTTGTGTTTCCAAGAGTAAGTAAAATTTGAAATGCAAGTAATTTAAAATTAATTTACTTTTTAAATTTGGATAAATCTGGTCAGATTACTGAGAGCAAATAACAGATTTGAGGGGTGTGTGTGTGTGTGTGTGTGTGTACACGCATGTACATATTGGGGGTTGATGTTTTCTGCCTGAACCTTGGCATTAAATAGATAAACCCTAGAAGTAGGTCTCTTACAAGTCAGTGAAAGATTTTCTCACAAATGAACTCTAGCAGACGACTTTGTTTAATCCACATTCAGGTTGGTTTTCTTGAAGACTGCACGGTATTTTCTTGATTTCATTATTATATTAATACAACAACTAATTTTCTTTGTATGCTTTAAATATGTCAGACATGTACTGAGTGCTTTTCATGTTTTATATCATTTATATATAAACCATAGCTCAACAACCATTAAGGAAATAAAATCCAAGCCATTAACTACAGTCTCTCTAAAAGAAATACCAAAGGGGAACCACATTTACAATAGAAAGCAAAACATCTTAAAACTTTTATTTTCCCATAGTATCAATCTCAGTATCTCACATAATCCTGAGAGATGCTCTCTAAAGACTTTCCATCCCCAGTCCAAACTCTAAAATTCATCTCTCCAAGTCAGCCCAAGAAAGACCCTCATCACTCTTCTCTCCCTTTCTACCTGTGTGATGTTGGACAAGTTATTTGAACTCACTGTGACACCGTTTTCTTATTTATGTAATGAGGATGCCTACTGGTAGTAATAAGGCATGAAGTCAGCAGTAAGAAAAGGTAATCCCGTGCTCATACAATCTGATTATCTACTTCTCCCACAACAGGAAGTCTATCTGGTAGGAAGTGGTTGTTGGCCTTGGTTTGGGAACTCAATATCTGAGCTGCTGCTCTGTAAGTTTCTGGGCTCTTCCCTCATTGCTACAAGATGGTTGCTACCTCTTCAGCCACCATACCCATCTTTCAGGCAAGGGAAGGGAGGAAGAGAAAAATGGCCCTGATATCTAATGTAAAAGCTTTCCCCTAAATCCCCAGCTGAGGCCCACTTACAACTCATTGTCCAGAACTGCCGCATGAGAAGCTTGTAAGGCCAATGATTTGCTTTGGAACATTGCCCCCAAACAAAAGTGAAGTGTTCTTAATGAGAAAGAAGTGGGGAATAGAATATTGAATACATAACTGATAAGGCTTCCTACACTACCTTCAGGATTATCATGAAGGTAAATGAACTAATATAATACCTGTACAATATTTATCAGATTGCCCAGCAAATAGTAGTTGTTTTTAATAATATACCCCCTCTTCCTCCTCTTTTCCCTTACCCTCAGTTTTCTGCCACAAGTAATCTTCTGCTGTTCTAAATGTAGATCCCACCCTGATCTGTTTCCCTTGTTCACCTCTCATTCTTAACCAGTGTGCACAATAGGCACAGCACAGGTTAGGATACAGTACAGAGAATCTTATAAGTAATTGTTTCTAGGAAGGGCAAAGGAGTTTTTGAAAACTCTCTGGGTTTTGTTGTTGTTGTTGTTTCTTTCACACACTCAAAGGAAAAAAAAAAAGTGACCTAGGAAACATCATTTAAAATGCTCATTTATTTAATACCTTGAGCTAGCAGATCAGAGTTAAAATTTGTTCTTCCCCAGTGGCAAGGTGAGGTAAAGATATGCATAATAAGACATATTAAGGTTATCAGCAGCGCTTCTAAACTTTGAAAATAAAAGCTTTTTGAAGTCTATAATTAATAAGCATTATGTTAATTAGGGCACTTCAGTCTTAGAGGTTCCCTTCTTTACTTGGGTGAATCTTTGATGTGGAGGATCAGGGGAGTTCTTCTTGACTATTTTTATTGTAAATTTCAGTTAAGCAAAACGGTTGTCTGTCACTACATGATCAGCTTATTATTCAGATCTCTCTCTTTTAATAAAAAGCCAGACTACCTGCTGTCATCAACTAAAAACAAATCTCCACTATTCCATGGTCGTGTCTTCTTGATCACTCAGAACTGATGCCACTTGATCCTTACCTGTGGAAACAATGTCATGCAAGGTCTTAGGATCATCATTGTTGCCTACAGGGAATTTGAGAGTCATTGCCTAAATGCATGATTGACCCACAATCAATTTTAAGATGTTGATAACACAGCGTATTCACATTCTGATCATTGGGTTGGGTCTTATTACTGAGACCAAAGCCCTGCCCCATAACAGAGTCAAAAAATTTGCTCATTTCTTATGTTTCTCCCATTTATAGGTCATAGTTTTGCTAACCTGGCTAGAAGTAAATATGTTTATTTGTTTTTCTGAGAATGTGTCCAGTCTTTTTATTTAACAGTTTAGCCATAGGAATAGAGACCTTCCATTCAACCCCAGCCCTGTGACCTGCTGGTGAACATCTTATAGGCCAAGATCTGACTTGTAAACTTTCTATCTGGCTTTGACAGAATAGCTGATTCAAACTATCAATCCATTGTAAGCAAAAGTAAAAACTGGAAGCATAGATAGAATGCCTATTTGTGGGCATCACACAAGAAGCAATGCAAAGTTATAAATTCTCGTTAAAAAAAAAAAAATAGAAGAACTTGGGTACCTGGGTGGCTCAGTTAGTTAACTGTCTGACTTTTAATCTCAGCTCAGGTCTTGATCCCAGGTTGTGAATTTGAGCCCAATGTTAGGCTCCACTTAAGAAAAATAAATAAATAAATGAACTAGTTCATCTGACTAGAACTCCTATTTCGTTATATCATAATTACTGTGGTTATATTATGGTAATTCACAAAACCTGTTTTGTTCTGTTGGCTTCCTGGTATTACAGACTGATTTGCCTGTGCTCTGTACACTATGCCCTTCCTTATTTTTTTTAAAGATTTATCCAACCATTAGAGAGAGAGAGAACGTGTACTGGGGGAGGGGGACAGAGGGGGAGAATCGCAAGCTGATTGCACACTCAGCACAGAGCTGATCCTACGACCCTGAGATCATGATCCAAGCTAAAACCAAGAGTTACCCTCAACTGACTGTGTTACCCAGGCACCCCTATGCCCTTAATTATTTATTGAATAACTTCCTATCATCTGTACCTGGGTTTACCCCCAAGCCTGGATTAATTCATCCTAGGTTGGCTGGTGATAAGAATCCTTAAGGGGTGCATATTAAATATATAACTTACCTTTAGAATTTATATTCAGTAGGTCTCAGTTGCAGCCAGTAATCTTTCTTTTTCTTTTCTCTATCAAATGCTCCAGGTGATTCATATCTTTAGCCAAATTTGGAAGCAGTGCCCTAGGTGGTATGATTAATTACTGGTATGATTAATTACCATATCCTGACTTGTCCCACTTCTTTACCTCTCTTTCTGACTAGGTCTACTAGGTATCCTACTTATTTTCAAGGCTGAAAGTTTAAAAAAGAGGTCAGAGGAAACATTCAAGATAATTTCAGTGATACTGGAAGCTTTATTGAAGAATTGATGTGTTTTTTTCACCTCAATGGAGAAAGAGCCATGATATGAGGAAGTAGACTTCTCCAGTGATCTTAGTGTTAAGAAGAAGGTTAATACCCAGCCACTTTGTAGACTCAGTATATTATCAAATACTTAATATGTACAGTTCTCTCAGACTGAAAATCACAATGTTATCACTATTGTATCTGCATTTCTGCTGTGATGTTATGTGTTAGCACCATGTCTCATAACTTCTGTGAGGATAATCTCAAGACTTTGCAAGTGCCTGATTTTTCTTCTCTCTTTTCACATAGAAATGAAGGTAGAAAAGGGAAAGCATAGGTAAAAATGAACCTTGCTGGTACTATTTCGTTAAGGACTGCATTGCTCTTTCATTTGACGAACATTTATCGAATGTTTATTATATGCCAGGCACTGTACAAAGCTGTGGTTTCACAGCACTAAATAAGAGAAAACATATCCTTCCTTACTAGGATCCCCATAAGAATTTATACTTTCATATGGATGGAATGGAAGAGAGATTTCTTTTTAAAGCTTACTTAAATTTTGGGGGCACCTGGGTGGCTCAGTGGATTGAGTCTCTGCCTTCGGCTCAGGTCATGATCTCAGGACCCTGGGATGGAGTCCCACATCGGGCTCTCTGCTCAGCAGGGAGCCTGCTTCCCCCCCACCTCTCTGCCTGACTCTCTGCCTACTTGTGATATCTCTCTCTGTCAAATAAATAAATAAAATCTTAAAAAAAAAAAAAGCTTAAATTTTTTATAATAGTGTGCGCTAAGATATTAAAGAGAAGTTAAAATAATCATGAGATATTTAATGGAGGGAAATGTAGTTTAGGAGTCAGTGAAAGTTTCTAAGTCATAGTTGCAGCATATATTTTATCTCTGATTTTTAACTTTTTTCGTCAAACAAATGAGGGGGTTCTATTTTGTCACAAAATGGAATTTAAATAAAAAAAAGAGGTTTCCATTAACATGTTATGATTTGAGTATTGCAGGACCAGACCAATTAATGCTCAAGGACAACCTCCAAAGCCAAGATGCTTTGAGCATCACTGACTCTGCTAGAATAACTGTGGCAAAGCCAGCTCTTTTCTTCCTTCTGTTTTGAAACAAGTGGCCAACTGCAGTTAGCTTCTTCGCAGATAGTCAATAGAAATAGATATGAAAACTTCAAAAAAAAGAGAATGAGAATATCTAGGTAGGCGTATGTGAGATTTTTTTTTTTTCATTTTTATTGGCTCTGTTCTAGATACGTGACTCTAGAGAACATCAGAAATAGCATGGTTGATCAGACAGTACCATTTCTGTTTCAACATGAATCCAGGGAGATAAGTTACATTTTTTATATTTCCAACTAGACTCAGTGACTCTATAACAGCATGTGTCTATAAGTAATATTCAGGAAAGTAAAGAAGTTAAGGTTTGCTAATATTTTCTCATGTGCAGTGGTCACTATTTCCATTTTATCAGGCTGTCTTGGACTAAGCTGTATATTATAACCAAGAAATACATATATGCTGTTTCATAGCTATTAAGATTGGTACAGATTTTATTTTTTAACTACCATCTCCTCCAAAAGAAATCTATAACCAAACATAGTTCTTTTGGGGGAAGAGGAAATATATATTCTTTTTACTGAATTTAATTTCCAAAGCCAAAACTCTAACATGATTTAGAATGTGAGCATGAACCTGGAAGCTTGTGATAGCTCTCCTGACAAGCTCAAGTTCATAACTACTACTTAACAACAGCAGAGGACAGTGACTCCTTTCCTGTCCTGTAGGGCAGAGGGTGAATGCAAGTGCATACATGCCTGGGTTGATAGGTTAATGTATTAATTTAGCTACTAAATTCATTTATTCACCAATTGGAGGCTGTTGTATTTCAGGCACTGTGTTAGGCAATGTGAACACAGATGAAAATAGAACTGAGGCCTCTGCCATGATAACAGTTGTATTTTGGTCAGTGAGATGGATAATAATGCACTAAACAAAGAGATACATATATTATAATAATTCAAGGGTATGTGATAAAGGAAACAGAAGCAAGTCAATGTAGACACCTTTGGAAAGGCTTGGAGGAGTCACATGGAGGGGAAGGGAGGGGGAGTTCTTTCATGAGTGGTGAACTTTCAGGAAATACTTAAAAAGTGAGAAGAGAAGCCAGCCATTCAGTAGCAAGAGGAAAAGTGTCAGTCATTTGCCAATGCCATGAGATGGAAGAGTGCCATGGGTTTGAAGCTCATTGAGGAGATTAGTGTGTTTGGAGTTTAGGATGGAAGCAGAAGATGGTAGAACCTCAAGTGGGGAAGTAACCAGGAGCCAGATCATTCAGTGCCTCTTAATTTTGTATAGTGCACTGAAAATAAACTGTATAAAATCTTCTTAGCTGTTGGGGATTTACAGAGGATAAAGCAAGAAAAGATTGTAAATGTATGGTTTTATAAACAACTAAGAACTATGACAGTTATCAGTTGGTCTTCAGCCAAAGAAGTAACACTATTATGGTGCTGTGGAGTAAGGGAGATGAGACCTTAGGCAATTATGGAAACTGGTTACAAGAGCTATGCAAGGTTGTTGCCTATATATCTGGCATTGAGCTTAATATGAAGAAGGGCAAGGACAAACTGGAATCTCTTGCACTGGTCTTTCACTGTCTCCACTTTTGATGATGTCAGTAAGGTGTTAGGTGAGGTATATTTATATCTGGCCCAAAGCTCAGAAAAACCAAAGGAGAAGAGGTGGCAGGATCTGCACCTGTGGGTCTGGGTGCTCCCACACCACCAAAGTGAGTTGCTAAGTCAGCAACAGTATCCATGAGCTGCCCTAGTAGATAGCACCCTACACTTGACCTTGAGTATAAAAACTGGCTGCTGCTCCACTTCACGTCCTAAATCTTCCACCAAATTTCTTCTTTTAATCTGGAACCAGACAAGGAAGGGACTTTGGGAAATGTAGTTACAGTTTAGCTAAAGTCTTAAAAACAAAACAAAACAAAACAAAAAAACCCAAACATGGTATGGAAATCACTTTTAGTGATATGGCTGTACTTTGTGGTTGTGGTGATGAGGGTTGTATGTGAATGTCTGTGTTCCAGGGAGCTTGTTCTTATATAAAGGTGTCTGATTTTTACACATTCTTTGTTCTCTCATACTATTAGGCAGTAAGCTTTCATATTCATATAAACTTTTATTTTTATAATGCATTTATTATACTGTTAATAATCTAAAAATGACTTTTATACCAACTTTACTTTGAGTTTCATGTAGCTTCAAGGTATTAAAGTTAACATTTAAAATGTAAATTATGGAAAACTATGTGCAACAGCTGCATGATAGTCAAGAACATTACAGAATTAGGTCTCAAAAAGTCTCAGAGCTGGAGGAATCTATAGACCTAGTGGTTTTCAAATTATATTTTCACCATAGATGAAAGGGCTTCTTTATGCAGAACCTAAAAATAGAGAGAAAAAGTCCAACAATAGCTTTGATTGAGGCAAAGGTAGGACATTGAGTGGCACCTGTCCTTTCCTCTCTGTGGCCCCTGAAAGGGCTGTTAGGGAATCAACAGTTTAAATATGTGATCTCTCAAGGCTGCTTCTGTCTCATTCTTTCTCTATTTGAAGCAAAACTCTGTACTTCACTTGCAGCCTCAAGATACATACATAAGATACACAGCACATAAATAGGAAATGGTGGTTTAAGTAAAAAGTTTTAAATGGAGATGGAGAAAATCCTTAGCCCTAAACACCAAATGGCAATACTGCATTAAAATACTCTTTAAAATTGAAGCAGTAATCAATAGTCTCCCAACAAACAAGAGTCCAGGGCCAAATGGTTTCCCAAGGGAATTTTACCAAACATTTAAAGAATTAATACCTATTCTGAAGCTATTTCCAAAAATCAAAATGGAAGGAAAACTTCCAGTCTCTTTCTGTGAGGCCAGCATTACCTTGATCTCAAAACTGAAGACCCCACCGAAAAGGAGAGTTACAGATCAATATTGCTTAATTACATGGATGCAAAAATTCTCACCAAGATGCTAGCCAATAGGATCCAACAGTACATTAAAAGGATAATTCACCACAACCAAGTAGGAGTTATTCCTGGGCTGCAAGGGTGGTTTAACATCCACAAATCAATCAGTGTGATATACTACATTAATAAAAGAAAGGATAAGAACCATATGATCCTCTCTATTAATGCAGAAAAAACATTTGACAAAGTACAGCATCCTTCCTTGATTAAAACTCCACACAGTATACTGACAGAAGGAATGTACTTCAATATCATAAAAGCCACATACAAAAGGCCCACAACACATATTATTCTCATTGGGGGGAAAACTAAGAGCCTTTCACCTAAGGTCAGGAACACAACAGGGATGTCTGCCCTCACCACTGTTGTTCAACATATTACTAGAAATCCTAGCCTCAACAAACAGACAACAAAAAGAAGTAAAAAGCATTCAGATCAGTAAAGAAGCTCTCAAGCCCACTCTTAACAGATGACATGATACTCCATGTGGAGAACCCAAAAGACTCCACCCCAAAATTGCTAGAAGTCATACAGGAATTTGGCAAAGTGTCAGGATATAAAATCAGTGCACCAAAATTTGCATTTTTATACACTAACAATGAGACAGAAGAAAGAGAAATTCAGGAATCTATTCCATTTGCAATTGCATCAAATGGAATAGATTCCTGAATTATCCATATAATATAGATTGTATTATATATATATAAGATATATATATATATCCATAATATAATAGATTCCTGAATTATCCATAAGATACTTAGGAATAAACTCAACCAAAGAGCTAAAAGATCTGTACTCTGAAAAGTATGAAACACTTATGAAAGAAATTGAGGAAAACATTCCATGCTCACGGATTGGAAGAAAAAATATTGTTAAAATGTCTATGCTACCCAGAGAAATCTGCACATTGAATGCAATCCCTATCAAAATACCATCGACATTTTTCAACAGAGCTTGGAACAAACAATCCTAAAACTTGTATGGAATCAGAAAAGATCCCGAATTGCCAGGGGAATGTTGAGAAAAGAAAACCAAAGCTGGAGGCTTCACACTGCCTGACTTCAAGTTTATTACAAAGCTGTGATCACCAAGACAGCATGGTTTTGGCACAAAAACAGACACATAGATCAGTGGAACAGAATAGAGACTCAAGAAATGGACCCTCAACTCTGTGGTCGACTAATCTTCGACAAAACCTAAAAGAATATCCAATGGAAAAAAGTCTCTTCAACAAATTGTGTTATGAAATTGGACAGCCACATGCAGAAGAATGAAACTGCACTGTATTCTTACACCATACACAAAAATAGACTCAAAAATGGATGAAGGGCCTAACTGTGAAACAGGAAACCATCAAAATCTTAGATTAGAGAACTCAGGCAGCAACCTGTTTGACCAGGGCTACAGCAACTTCTTCCTAGACTCCAAAGACAAGAGAAACAAAAGCAAAAATGAATTATTGGGACTTTATCAAGATAAAAACAATTTTCACAGCAAAGAAAACAGTCACCAAGACCGAAAGACAACCTACAGAATGGAAGAAAATATTTGCAAATATCTTAACAAAGAGCTAGTATTCAAAGTCTATAAAGAACTTACCAAACTTAAGACCCAAAAAACAAATAATCCAGTTAAGAAATGAGCAGAAGGCATGAACAGACATTTCTCCAAAGAAGACATCCAAACAGCCAATAGACATATGAAAAAATGCTCCACATCACTTGGCAGCAGGGAAATCAAAATCAAAACCACAATGAGATACCACCTCACACAAGTCAGAATGGCTGAAATTATCAAGTCAAGAAATGACAGATGATGGTGAGGTTGCAGAAAAAGGGGAACCTTCTTAGGGTGCTGGTGGAAAAGCAAGCTGGTATAGCCACTCTGGAAAATGGTATGGAGATTCCTCAAAAAGTTGAAAATAGAGCTACCCTACAACCCAGCAATTGCACTACAAGGTATATACCCCAAAAACCGTGATCCAAAGGAGCACCTGCACCCCAGTGTTTATAGCAGCAATATCCATAATAAACAAACTATGGAAAGAACCCAGATGTCCATCTATAGATGAATGGATAAAGAAGAGGTGGTGCATGTATGTATATCTGTTTGCGTATGTGTATATATATGTGTATGTCACACACACACACACACACACACACACACATAAAATATTACTCAGTCATCAAAAAAAAAAAAAAAAACCCAAATCTTGCTGTTTGCAATGACATGGGTAGAACTAGAGAATATTAGGCTAAACAAAATAGGTCAATCAGGGGTGCCTGGGTGGCTCAGTGGGTTAAAGCCTCTGCCTTCGGCTCAGGTCATGATCCCAGGGTCTTGGGATCGAGCCCTGCATCGGGCTCTCTGCTCAGCAGGGAGCCTGCTTCCTCCTCTCTCTCTCTGCCTGTCTCTCTGCCTACTTGTGATCTCTGTCAAATAAATAAAATCTTTTTAAAAAATAGGTCAATCAGAGAGACAATTATCATATGATCTCACTCATATGTGGAATTTAAGAAACAAAACAGAGGATCATAGGGGAAGAGGGGGAAATAAAATAAGAGAAAATCAGAGAGGGAGACAAACCATGAGAGACTCTTAATTGTAGGAAAAACTTGGGGTTGCTGGAGGGGAGGGGAGTGGGAGAATGGGGTAACTGCATGATGGACTTAAGGAGGGCATGTGATGTAATGATCACTGGGTGTTGTATACAACTGATGAATCACTGAACTCTATCTCTGAAACTAGTAATATACTGTATGTTAAGTAAATAAAAAATAAATTAAATTTAAAAAAATAAAATACTCTGGAGGGGCACCTGGGTGGCACAGCCAGTTGAGATCTGCCTCTTGATTTTGACTCTGGTCTCAGGACGTGATCTCAGGGTTCTGAGATTGACGCTGCATCACCTTGAGCTCAGCAGGGAGTCTGCTTATCTCCCTCTCCTCTGCTCCTCCCTGCACTCCTACACCCAATGCACCTGCATCTCTCTCTCTTTCTCTTTCTCTCTCTCTATATATGTATACATATGAAATAAATAAATAAATCCTTTAAAAAAATACTCTTTAAGCATTTTCCTCCAGAATTTCTTTCTGCCGTAAATCCCTTTTATGATTCCCAACATACAACTTCTCAAAATTCCTCCTATTGCACTGAGTAACAACTATTATAATTAATAATTTGGTGAAATAAATACTTCTAGTTTAAGCTATCCTCCTAAATAATAACAGCAGTCTTTTGTGAGTGCTTGGCATACTCTAAACATGGTGCTAATTCCCCATTTTTCTTTTCAAAACAACTCTATTAAGAGGTTACTATTATTCTATTCTGTCTTATAGTTAGGGAAACTGAGGAAAAGAAATATTAGTTAATCTGTCCAAGGACATTCAGGTAATAAGTGGTAGAGGATACAAAGCCTAACAAACATAAGGGAGACTTCTCCCTAAGAAAGACCATTACTAGGAGATGTGTTTTTACCAATCAGAATTTCTGGAGGATTTACACTCTACCAACTCAAGAAGATTATCAAAGTTACTTACCAAATAAAACCAGTCACCTCCTGGGGGTTGAGGAGGAATGGACTAATAATGTCTCTTGAACAAAAAATACAATATTCCCCATGATGTTCCAGCTGTTTGAAAACCACCAGATCCTCTGACATTCATGTATGAAAGTCATAACTTTTCTTCAGCAAGTCATCAGCAGCCATTTGTTGAACTGAAATGAAGTATGGGAGACTGAGTTTTCTAAAGATATTGCTGACATCTACTATCCCAGAAGCTGTTATTATAATGCGACTCTGACATCCCTTCTATCAAGAGATGGAGTTCATCTTCCAACCTCTTAAATTCCAACAGGTTTGTGTGACTTTGCTGAAAGTAATGCCAAAGTCTTGCAAGGCTAACTTCCACCTAGCTCTTTTGGGACACTTGCTCTTGGAACTCAGCTGTGATTCTGTGAAGAAATCAAACTAGCCCACACAAAGAGGCCACATAGAGTGTGGTGTTCTAGCCAGCAGCCCAGCTGACAGTCCAGTCAGCAACTAGACACACTAGTGAAGACACCTCTAGATGATTCCTGTCCTGAGGTGTTCAAGCCATCCCAGCCTTTCAGCTACCCAGCCAAGGCCTCAGTCATTGCTGTACCGAGACAAGCAATATGGGCTATGTCCTGTTCAAACTCCTACCTGTCCTGTCCTATGAGCAGGACACCAGATATTTTATGCCACTAAATTTTGGGGTGACCTGATGCACAGTATTAGTAACTGAAACCTATAGTGAGGAAACAGGCTCAAGGAGGAATTGAGCTCTCAGTTCCTAGAACACATACTCAGTACACTCTGAAAGTGTTCACTGAATTTAACCGCCGCATAGCAACAAAGCCAGTAAATCTTGGTAGCACCCTGTCTGTTGCACCACTGTACTTTCTCCAATTAGGCTTAAAAGTAATAAAAAATAAAAAAGGAAATTTTGCTGTACCAGTTATTAAAATCCATGGTAACAGTACTTTTAAAAATATATACTATATGCTTGAAGTTCTTGAAAATTGTTTGTTCTCATGAATAAGTTAAATACTCTTCCAAATATTTAATTTATATTTTTAAAATATTTCTTGGCTTTTTGTTCCCACTCTACATGCCTCCTACATTGATTTCTCACTCCATATTCTATATATTCCTCTCTCCCAGTCAAGAAGTTTTATCCAGCTCTCCTTTCAGGCTTATGTAAGGAATAGGTATAGTGAATATACTTTTTCAAACCTGGCATGCTTCTTGATAACAGATTCTGCTATAGCTCCCTATCTCCACTGAGAATCACTGCCTTATGGCACTGCTTCAGAAATCATTTTTATACTTGTAAAAAGATGAATACTAGCTTACTCTCTATCCAAATTATGATGATTTTCTAATTAGTTGTGTCCAAATTAGCCATCCATTATTCTATCCCAGATTCCCTGCCATCTTCTACTATTTCTGAACAAATATCAATTGTGCCAATGTCTTGAGTAGCGTCGATCTAAACTGAAATGGGTCCAGCTTCCTTAATATCATCACCAACTGTCTTATTAATTAATTAATGATGCTGTGAATAATAAAGTACTAGTGTTGTTAAACCAGGAAAAAAGCAGTAGGCGGCAACAGCAGCAATAGCTCTGACACCAGAGTGCATATCAACTGGCTAGAGGGAGAAGGTGAAAATTCTCCCCAAGGCATAAAGACAAAGCAAGTGGAGAAAGAGAATAATAATTCATCTCTATTGGGGGCAGTGTCCTTGTCTGGAATCTTTGGAGGTGAGATGCTCCCTCAAGTTTTTGGAAGTGGACTTTCTTCATAAGAAATCCCAAGATTTTCACCATTTGGTAATATAATGAGGGAAATGCTGGCTCCTCTTGTATTTGTTCACAAGCCCTTTCAGAGTTTGGGAATAAATGTAATTCATTGGACAGGTCACACTGTGAATAGGTTTCATGGTCTCCTCTGTCAGCTTTATGATGCTGAAAGTGAAGGTAGAACAAGAAGAGTGAGTATTAGGGGATATAATACAGTGAGTAATAAGAGAACAACAAAGCCATCCTTGTTGAAAAGAGCTTTTACTCTAGAGTATTGAATGGCAGACTTATTTTTTCCCTCCTCTAGTCCATGTGAACACAATCTGAGAAGACAGTCATTGCCTGAAATGATTGGTGTTATTTTTGAGAGTTTGTCACCATAACCACAAGTATGAGTTGGATTAGTTTGTTTGCTCAGCTGTTCCTGGCCCTGTTCCTCTTTCCTCAAACCAAGCAAAACGAGAGGTGCAGGAATCCCTGGATTCATCAAGTGCCTGATGGAGCCCCGCATTCAGGCCACCCCCCGCCCCACTCATCAGTCTTCATCGTCCTGGCAAGTGGGTAACGTCTGCAGAGTCCATGCTGCCCTGAAGCTGTTCAGTGCAGCCATGCTTTCTGAGGGTGCTAGCTTCACGTGATTAAAGATCTCTGTTCCTTGAAGGAATGGGCTGAAGAAGCGTTAGGGAATGTAGTTGGCAGTTTTTAGTATCTTTCGAAACACGCGCTAAGCTCTGTCTTTACATATATCATTATCCTCTTAAGCCTTGCAATAATTCTTTGAAGTAGATACCATTTTTTCAGTTTACAAGGAAACTGAGGCTTAGAGATGATGAATAATTTGACAAAGGCTAATCAGTTCCTAGTAACTGAACTCTAATATGTAGATGTAGAAGCTTCTTGCCAGTTTTTGCTCACTGTTTTGTCCTCATAGTGTCTGGCTTGACACCTGGCACACGCCAGGCATTCAATATTTGTTGCGTGATTAATGAATTGATGAATAAATGAACAAATGAATTGGCGGTACAAGCATTTGTGCTCAAGGCTCTGATGCCGTGATAGATCCCTGTGACTGACAAAGTAAAGCATAAAAACAACACAAACTACATAATCAACATCCATTGTGAGAAAAAAGAGAAATAGAATCCATTATGAGTTGACCCCATTTGCTGAACTTTTTGAGGTTTATATCTTTTTGATGTGCAGAACAGGTACGTAACTTGTTGGTTTTTCATTCTCTCTTTTAAGTTGTTGTTTTTCCATTTGAGGTGCTGTGACTTGATGGTAGTTATCTGGCCAGAAGAGTTGAGCTAATGTTGTAAGTAAAACATTTAAGTTAAAACTTCAAATATCTCCTCAACTTATAATGAAATGTACCATATGGTTCTGTTTTACTGAAAGTTGGGGCCTAATTTAATGTTTTCCTTTTTCAGCAACAAATTTTATTGGCTTATTCTCAATCATTTTTATGTCAAGAAAACAATCACAACCACGGCAGTATTTTGAGATTATTAGACAGAAACAATCACTTACCTGGGGATAAAAATACTGTTTTTGGTGTGGATATATCATTATTTAAACTCATCAAGAATAAAGAACAGTTGCTTAGCTTTACAGTTGTTATGTCATTGTAGGAAAGGCTCAAACTTTCTCCAGGTTTCATCATCCTACTCTTCTATTTAATTTGAATGCAATTTGGGACAAAATGCTGATTTTCACAAGTTTTAATAGGTATGGTTGAGCATTATTTGGGATGTCTTAAAAATGTCCAGTAAGCAATTTATAAATACAAGGCCAAGTTTTATCATCTGAGAAACTTCGTATCTTCTTGTCAACATTCCTAAGTGAGAAAATTGGGAGGTAGACAGTGTTAAAATTTAAAGAAAATAGCATTTTACAGAGGCAATTCCAGTTCTCTACCCACCTTGTTCTACGTCTGCAGATATATCCAATGGCCGTAGCCTACTTCAGTCTAAGCTATTTAATTAAGTTATAATACTAAAAAATAGTTTGTAATCTTCCCCACCATTTAAATGTATTTAGGTACAACTCTTCCTCTAGACATTAGTCACCATGTAGGCATGTGTCAATATGCTTTATAGTCTAAAGTTGACATTTGTTTGAAACACTGTTGTAGCCTTTTTATCAAAGAAGTGAATCTCTGGCAGACACCTTCAAGGATCTAATAATGCCAAAAGGGAGAATGTGAATGAGGGGCAAAATGACTGTCTTGTCAGATCCCATAAAACGTCACTGTGCATAGAGAAGGATTTGTGTAAAGGAGATACTTCAACTTCTAAACAAAAACTAGGATTTAGAGTGGTTTAGTAATTTACCTGATAGCCACATTGTAGAATCCTTTGCATGTGTATGAAAAAAGTGAGGTGGTCCCAAATCCAGGTGCTGACATGAGATAGTCACCAAGACATATTAAGCTGAAAAGGCAAGTTATATTCACCCAACAAATATTTAAGTGGTTATTATATAGCAAGCACTTCTCTGACTTCTGGATATATCACAGTGCCAACAAAGTCCCTGTTCCCGTGGAACTTACATTTAACCGTAATCCAGTTTATGTAAAAAAACAATAAAAATAAGTGAAAAAAATCTATGTACATCTGAGTAAATCTGTTTATGTAACTCAGTAGTAAGGATTCTGGAAGAACACACACTATATAGGTTACTTCTGGAGTTGGTTATTTCTGGAGAACAAAGTAGGAGTGAGGAGGTTGTGATGGGAACTTTGACATTGTTTTTGTAATGATGTATTATTTAAATATTTTAAAGCAAGACTGCATTCATGCCTTACTGTGCTTGAAAATAAAACAGTAAAGAGAAAAGTGAAACAAAAGAAATAAGCAGAGAGGAAGCATTTTGCACATAGGGAATAATTTGAACAAGAGTGGAATATGAAAATGAGAGCTAGCAGCTTGTGCAAGTTTACAAGGAATATGCCCTGAGACTTCCTATAATCCTGAAATTTGCCAACAGAGGGAAGTTTCACCCGAATCATGAATCATGGATCTATAGAGAATCACATGTGTTATCTACAGTGTGTAATATCATGTCCCTAGTTTGCTGCCATTTCAGTTTTCAGTGTTTTATATCTCACTTGATAGAGCTGAAAAAGAAAGAAAGATTGTCTTCTTGAGAGGCAGTGGGAAAGGTAACCAACACTGCTGAACTGAGACATTGCTATTAGGCTGTTGACCAGTTTTGCTACTGGATGAATGCCTGGCTTTGACGATCAGCCTTGTAAGGAATTATTAGAATTACTCTGATTTATACTTTAACAAGATGACAGATTACTACATATCAGAGTTCTCGCAAGAATAGTTTTAACGATGAATCTTGAATCTGCCAAGTCTCATTTATCTGCTGTTCAACAACAACAACAACAACAACAAAAAAAAAAAAAAAGAGGAGGAAGTAGAAGACAGAAAAAAAAAAGAGAAGGCAGGTTGTGTCTGGAAAGTGCACCATGTCTGATTCTGTTGGGTTTATGAAAGTCTCTTGTAGGGCTTGGCAGTAGGGTGAAAGTGTGCAGGTACAATTAATAAATGCCCCAGTGCAAAAGCAAGTTAAAAAGTGAAAAAGCATGTCAATCACCCAAGTGATATTGCTAGGCCATGCCCTATGTGAAAACACCTTCATTTCAGTGTTGGAGAGGAAAAACCTATTTCTGGCTTTATGATATTCCATTTTGACCTTTTATTTTGGCATTACTGAAGAGAAGCAGAAGGTGAAAGATCAGATGGTAGTGATAAGCTTCTTATGTACCTGATTAGTGCAGAATTCTTTCTAGCAAGGCTGTGGTCTATATATAGAACTTGCTGCCATGGTGTGCAGAATGAAATAGTCTCTCCATAGTCAGGAAGTTCTGTCGCAGGGCTCATTCCAAAGAGCCTTGCTTGTGGGGGAATTGAACATCTCTGGTAGAAAGTGATATAGTTTATGAGACCGACCCAGGAACAGGGGCTATATGATCTACTCAGTGAGTCAAGATGCAATTCACCATTACTGTGTATTGGAAGGGCCTTATATAAGTATCCAGAATACATGTTTCTAATTGTCTTGTGTCAAAATAAAGGTACCCGAACTATTTCCAAAAACTTACGATTTGGCTACATGGGCAAATTTGCCTTCACAGGGGTCAAGAATTTATGTTCATTTTCTCACTTAAACCATTATAATAAACACATTTTTAAATTTTGATCATTTTTGAAGAAATTATTTTGTCTTGTGGGATAAAATTTATAACATTTTTAAAAATTGATTTTTACAATAGTATCCCACATATAGTATATGGACAATTGGAAAACTGAAAAGAAAACATTTGAAAGGCATTTGGGGATGTTGGAAAAATGACAATAAATAACATTTTATTTTTATTTTTTTATTATTTATTTATTTATTTTTAAAATTTTTATTTATTTATTTGACAGAGAGAGACACAGTGAGAGAAGCAACAGAAGGAAGGGGAGTGGGATAGGGAGAAGCAGGCTTCCCACTGAGCAGGGAGCCCAATGTGGGTCTCGATCCCAGGACCCTGGGATCATGACCTGAGCCGAAGGCATCTGCTTAACGACTGAGCCACCCAGGTGCCCCAATAAATGGCATTTTAAATGCTCATTCAATATATCATCAAAATTGATGCTTTATGAAAGAAACACCAGGCTTTAAAACATTGTTTTCTTATCTGGTCCTCTCACTATACAGCACTGTTCACAGAATACAAGGTAATTTTTTACCAGCAATGTGTTATTGAATATGTAACAATTTCCAAATTTTTTTTGTTCTCATTATCAGCACGAACAATTCGAGTCATCAGCCAGCATAACTGGATGAGGTAAGAGAATTGGAAGATCTATTATGTGCTTTGTTAGTATGGGAAGTGCAGATGCATGGATCCATGATCAAAATAGACTGGAAAGCCACAGTAGGGCACTATTGTAAAAGCCTCAAATGTTCCATTAAAATACTTCTTGTGGCTCAACCAGCCTTCTCCTTCCAGATCAGATTTCAGATCATTTATATACAAATGCCTTCACCCAGCATGCTTTCTTGTAGCCACAGGAAAAAATACTCACCTTATACCTTATCTTTTAAAATACTTTTCTCACACAAATCTCCTCAGTAATTTTTCAAATTCTTTTAATTTTGTTTGTTGTTGTTGTCCTGGTAAAGAGAAAGTTTTATAGCATGTGAAAAATAGACAGTTAATGGAAATATTAAAAGGCCTTTAAAATTTGATGGTATAAGACCCCAAGAAAAATAAAACATCTCCTTATTATTATATTGTAAATATCAAGACCATTTCAAAATCATTTCCCTACTGGTAAAAAAAAAAAAAAGAAAAGAAAAAGATAGCAAATCTCATTAAATATATACCTTTCTAAGGAAATTTCATTTGTTTAAAAAAAATCAGGATACTAAGAAATAGTTTCCTCTTCACCTATCAAAATGTTTCAGCTGCAGTGATGATACTATTTTCTTGATGTGAAGTAGAATTTGAAAGCACTTTATCCTTGCATTTATATAGGACAATATGTCCACTAATGAACAAAGTGATGCAAAAAATGCAACCCATGACATCTTGATTTCACTAGGTTAATGAGAGCAGTAATAAATATTTGTTGCAAATCATAGAACAGATTGTTTTTGTCAGAAATATCTCATGAACTAATAGTGAATTAAACTAAGTATCTTCATGTTCATTCAAGGGGAGAGATCAGACAATTTCCTCAATTCTTTGGATCCCTGCTAAAATGAGAATGTTCACTTGGGACATTCACTGATTAAAACTGGCAGAGAATTTTTCACAACTGTTATTTCAGTTAATTCATAAAGATAGATATAAGTATACGAAATAAAATAAAACAGGTATGTCAGGAGCCTTGACAAGTGACTTGTGTGGAGCTCTTTTCTTTTTCCATAAGGTCTTCTGACTTAATCTAATCATTGGAAAATAATTTTGTTTGTCAAGGGAAGTTTGTGCATAATTATGTTTAGGTCTCAGATAGTTTCCCCTTTAGAGACACATAAAGATTATTTAATAATACATTTCCATACTTCAAATGGAGTAGCATGTCAAAAAGGCAGGCTTGGTGTACAATGGCTTTTCAGAAGAATTGTGTAGTGCTTTTTTTTTTCAATTAAATAGGCAATGTATCATAAGCTCTTACTGTGTGCAACAAACACGCTGTGATAATATGGGACGAAGGAAGGAATAGCTAGCTATGAAGATGAATAAGACTTAGCACTGGTCCCAACTTAAAGGTGTTTGAAACATGGTATAGTTCTAAGAAGAATCACAATGGTTGGAAACTCAGTTCTTCTCATGAAACAATTTCAAAGTGTAAACTCAATTTCCTTTAAGCTGTATTTATATATGCTTGATAAATTGCGAAGAACCCTGCTCGTTCTGTAGCTTGTTAGCTAACTTTCTTGAAATGAAGACTTCATGAAAGAAACACATCTGTGCTCTCTTTAGTCTGTGTAATGCTTCCCATGATATATGGGGCAAAAGTCTTAATACAGCAGCAGCGATGATTGATCGATTTACCATATTTATTGGGCACCTACTGTGTTCCAGGAACATGGTATTAAGTTTTCAATTAACTCATTTGCAGCCTATAATCTTCTTACCACTAATTAACTGTTTGAAATTAAAAATAAATCAGCGCACACAGGATATCCTGTTGTTGCTAGTTTCATTCTTTTCAAATTAATGAATATTTGAATATAGCTAGATATCACTGAAATAATAAATTCCAGTTTTTATGCTATTGCAAGTCACATCATTTAATAAAGCAATCTTTGGGGGAGATTGAATTAGATTAAGTTGAAGAATGCATCTGTTTGCAGTAGGATACTGAAGATTATTTGAATACATTATTGATATTGTTGCCGATCAAATAGTTGTGATGATTACATCGGGCAGTTGGATTTATTCCAGTGCTGTTATCTTGTAAAGTTACTGCATCCAAATCTAGTTACTCTGCAGTATATTCTTTAATATACTATTATGTGTCTTTTCCTCCTTCTAACAGCTTTGTTTTGTCCCTGTGTGAATATAATCGAAGGATCAATTTTATTAATCCAGCCCCTTTCCCATTTTAAATGCTTAATTAAATCATCATGAAGTGTACTGTTTTCCTGTGAGAATAAGATTCATTTCCTTAGCCTTTCTCCTCAACATACTAAATCTCTGAAATAGTCACTTTCATAGTATTTCCTAAACTGTATATTTTCCAAATCTATTTTCTTTTCCTTAAGGAATTCCATAATGTGTAATGACCAATCCAATACCTCCTCTAGGTAAGGTCAAATTGGTAACGATGCCCTGAATTTGATTTATTTCCTATTTTGATAGAAAAACAACCAAGAATGCCTACTTTATTCTGGGCCACCTCATACTGCATTGCATTCTTGGAAGTTTCCCCACAATTAGGTTTTAGGTTACCTTAAATTTTATTTTTTGGTCCTCTTCTGACTATCCAGTTGAATATCTTGCTGTAAGCTTGTTTACACAGTTCTATGAATATGTTGGTTGGCCCGTGGTCTAGTAAGCAAGTGCTGCACATCTGTGCCTCCCCTGAAGTCACCATTTCAAAGTAGGAAAAAAGAATGATCTAAGCAAAATTAAATGGCAGTGGGGCACCTGGGTGGCTCAGTGGGTTAAGCCTCTGCCTTTGGCTCAGGTCATGATGCATCGGGCTCTCTGTTCAACAGGGAGCCTGCTTCCCCCTCTCTCTCTTCCTGCCTCTCTGCCTACTTGTGATTTCTGTTTATCAAATAAATAAATAAAATCTTTAAAAAAATTAAATGGCATCATAGAAACCATAGCTTAGTTTCATTTCTGAAGGAATGGCAAGGTTTTTATTTGTTTTTAGTTTTTTTTTTAAGACTCTCTATTTCTTAAGCATTCTTTCTTTTTTTTTTTTTTTAATTTTTTATTTTTTATAAACATATATTTTTATCCCCAGGGGTACAGGTCTGTGAATCACCAGGTTTACACACTTCACAGCACTCACCAAATCACATACCCTCCCCAATGTCCATAATCCCACCCCCTTCTCCCAAACCCCCTCCCCCCGGCAACCCTCAGTTTGTTTCGTGAGATTAAGAGTCACTTATGGTTTGTCTCCCTCCCAATCCCATCTTGTTTCATTTATTCTTTTAAGCATTCTTTCTATAGACCCAATCAGTAAGTCCATTTAACAACAAACAAATAACAACAACAACAACAAATTAGTCATTTGGCATTTAATTACTGGAATAAACCAGTACTTAAATATAGTTGTCTTTTTGTGTCCTATATTTATCAATGTAATATTTTTTATGTATGGTCTAAAACAGTCATCCTATAGAACTCTCTTCAATGATGGAAACCTTCTATGCATTATTATTGGCCATATGTGGCTGCTAAGTACTTGAGATGTGGCTAATATGAATGAGAAACTCAATTTTTAATTTAATTTTTTAAAATTCTATTTAAATGGCCACATGTGGCCAGTGGCTGACAGTACAGAGCTAGTAATTCTGAAATCATTGCTCAAATTGTAATTTTGAGGGGGATTTCTATTTGTCTTTTAAGGAGTAATGATCTTCATCATTCTTTAATATAATCACAGTAGTCCCTTTATTATGAACTTTACTATCTATCTTAAAAAAGACAAATGTTTAAACATTAATAAAATTAGATCTTGACTATATTGCTCAATTCTTAAAACAGCCCTCTATAGTAAGTATTCCTTTAAACCTATTTTATAGATAAACTGAAAAACCAAACTCAGGCTAAGAAAAATATTTTTCCTAAAGTCACACAGCTTTAACATAGCAGGACTTAGCAGAATCCCTGCATTTCTGATTCCAAGTTATAAAATCCTAACAACTCCAAATAGGTATTTTGAACTGCCTGCTGTTTTCCAGACTTTGCTTTGTAGACAATCATAAGACTAGAAACCAAATTTTAAAATTTCCACTGACACTAATGTGAGGTCATACATAAATACTTGCTGCAGCTTTTTTCTAGTAAACCTATCCAAAGATCTAAACCAAACACGCAAACTCAAAGCCTACACACGTACATCTATATTCAAAGTCTAAATCAATAAGCATGTTTTAGAACTTCATTCTCTAAAACTTCATTCTTTAAAACTTTTCTTTTTTTTAAGATTTTATTTTATTATTTGACAGAGAGAGACATAGCAAGAGAGGGAACACAAGCAGGGGAAGTGGGAGAGGGAGAAGCAGGCTTTCCACCCTCCCCTCCCCGAGCGGGGAGCCTGATGGAGGGCTTGGTCCCAGAACCCTGGGATTATGACCTGAGCTGAGGGCAGATGTTTAAGGACTGAGACTCAGGAGCCCACTTTAAAACCTTTCTCAGTGGACAACACTTAAGCCTGCTCGATAAAAAAAAAAAAAAAAAAAAAAAAAAAAAAAAAAAAAGTTGAAACATTTTTATAAAAATCATTTTATTTTATTCTAAAGATTTATTCGTTTATTTGAGAAGGAGAGAGAGAACGCATGGTGGAGGGGAGGAGAAGAGGGAGAAGGAGAAGCAGGCTGCTCTCTGAGCAGGGAGCCTGATGGCAGGTCTTGATCGCTTCCCCACCCCCAATGAACCTTGGGATCTTGACCTGATCCAAAGGCAGATATTTAACCAATGGAGCCACCCAGGCGTGCCTGAAACATATTTTAAGTGTGTACATGAGCTAGCAAGAAAGTAATCTCCTGCTCAAAAACACAAAAGGGACAGAGGCTTTGCTACTCAAAGTGTAGTCTGCACAACAGCACCCACCACATCAGTTAGTTAGAAAACAAAACAAAACAAAACAAAAAAACCTCAAACACTACTGGAGACCTATTGGAGAATAAGAATCTGCATTTTTCACATAATCTCCAGGGCATTTGATAGGAATTCACTTATAAGATGGTTGTTACTGGGACGCCTGGGTGTCTCAGTGGGTTGAGTCTCTGCCTTTGGCTTAGGTCATGATCTCAGGGTCCTGGGATTAAGCCCCGCATCTGGCTCTCTGCTCAGTGGGAGCCTGCTTCCTCCTCTCCGTCTGCCTGCCTCTCTGCCTATTTGTGATCTCTGTCTGTTAAATAAATAAATAAAATCTTTAAAAAAAAAAAAAAGATGGTTGTTACCTCTAAGGCTTTTGGAAAAGAGGATGATAGGACTCTCATATTTACAATACACACATGCATACATACATACAAAAGAAGGAAGAAAAGGAGGCAGGGAGGGAGTTATCACAAAGGGAAGAAAAAACAGAAATGTTAAGTTTTCTACTACAAAAAAACAAAAGTTCAAGTGAAGGCTGAGGGATATTTTATAGTGACCTGACTTAGAAATCTTTACTGTTTTCAATTTGGTTATGTTTCTTGGTTTCCTAGTAATTAATACCAGTGAGCCTTCGGTGAGTTTTTGTAATCAACGTATTATGAAGATTAATGAAAGGCAGTATCGTCTGGGGGACAGAGTAGCATAAACATTTACCCATCCCCTCTCTAAGAGTCCCCCAATATCATTCCCTCCCTCCTAAATAATTCCATGATATTGGCTTATTTTTCACTCTCTAAGCTTTATTGCCTTTGTCAACTCAGTAATGTGCTCCACTATTAAAAATATAATGAAATACAAAATTGGACAATCTTAAGAAAGCTTTTCCATTATCATATGAACATAGAATTTTTCAATGGTATTGAGATTCAAAATCATTGAAAATATTTTGCTTGTTTTTAGAAAAAATATCATATAATTTTATGATTTGTGGTTTACCCCAGTAAATATGGTATTTATAATTAATATGTCTTTATATTTTGCCATTTTGAAGGTGAGCAAACTGTTCAAATGTGGTAATTGGGTATTCCTTGACCTTTATGCTTTGATTCCTTTTGTATTTACCCATCAAGATTCTTTCTTCCTCTTTCATTTTCCAGATGTTTAATACCTTTCAAGGACTATTTTAAACACACATATTTCAGGTTCGAATAACTTCTGTGGTCTGAATTCTTATTAATATGCATTGTATCTATTATCATTTGGCCTTATGCACATACTACACTGAGACATCCTTTCTACTGTCTTCCTTATTATATAATTCTAGTGAGTTTTAGTTTTAGTGTTTATATCTCATCTCTCAATAGATCTGTTCTAATATGCATAGTTCTCTTATGGGGCTCTGAACTGTTACAAAAGATGTAAGTCCTTCCCTCAGTTATTATAGGTAAAATATGTATAATACCATTGATTTTTCACTTTTATGTGATAGAACTAGGAAGTTCTTACCATTAACCTAATAAATGTACTATTAAGTGTAACTTAAGTTTGGTATTCTAAAACTAAAATTGAGGTATTGCTAGAGCTTACTGAAGATTTTAATTCAATATTCTGCCATATGGCCCTTGGGAACATTTTGAACAAGGAAATTGGGAATACCAACAATTTTGAATTTGCTTTGTTATCATTATACTATTAATGTTGTCTTGAGTTAGTTGATGTTTTTATTTTCTCCTATCCTTCTTTGTTAATCTACTGTAATAAAGTTATGAATATATCATTATCAATTTAGTTTATTATATTTTATATTAATTCTACAATGAATAGTGTTACATGTTACCAATGACAGGACTTTTACCAATAGTGTTACATGATACCAAAAATTAAACTTTAAAACATAATACATTGCAGTTCAAAACAGAAATTATTAAATCTGGTTTCTTAACCAAAAATACATGCAATGTCCCAAATTTTACTGGATGGACATAGTATGTCCTATGAATTTGTCTCCTAAAATGCTATCAAGGTAAATATTTACCTTTATAGGTTTAATTTATATTCAAAACACATAAAACCACAAATTTTTCTCTCATTGGGATGTGAAAGAAGATTCCTACATGTTGCCAGCAACAAATTTATGGCATTTTATTTTTTTCTTTTCTGGTACTTGGCTGCCCATGAGCCTATTTTTCACTGGAAAGCTCCCATGATCTTTTGCTCTATATAAGGTGGAAATGAGAAAATACCTTTGAGAGCCTTGTATATAAATTACAAGAAGGGATTATACTACAGAACAAGAACTAAGCTCAAGGTGCTTTTATCATAATATCTAAAACCATACCATGACTTATTAGGTGCTCCATAAATTTGTACTGGTGATTCAGTCTGATCTCAAGTGCAGGAACAATACCTGCTCATATATTATCTCTATTTCTAAATTAAGTTTGTATTTGAAGGGTAGTGCCTGGATGGCTCAGTCAGTTAAGGATCTGCCTTCAGCTCGGGTCATGATCCCAGTTTCCTGGGAAGGAGTACCACATCTGCCTGCTCTCTGCTCAGCAGGGAGCCTGCTTCCCCTTCTTCTGCCTGCTGCTCTGCATACTTGTGCTCGTGGGTTCACGCTCTGTTGCTGTCAAATAAATAAATAAATAAAATCCTTTATTTATTTTTTAAAAGATTTTATTTATTTATTGACAGAGAAAATCACGGTAGGCAGAGAGGCAGGCGGGGGCGGCGTAGGGGGGGGAAAGCAGGCTCCCCGCTGAGCAGAGAGCCTGATGTGGGGCTCAATCCCAGGACCCTGAGATCATGACCTGCGCCAAAGGCAGAGGCTTAACCCCAGGTGCCCCAAATAAAACCATTTAAAAAAATGATTTATTTGAAGGACGTAGTATCAAATATTTTTTACAGTCATCCAGTGCTCTACTGTACAGTAAGATTATAAAATTTGATGAACTTGTCTGGTTAGCTCAGAGGTGTTGAGTGAATAAAAAGATGATTTAATTTTCCCCACAGAAAGGAGAAATAATCATTGCTTAGATCATCCTCATTTACTTTGTGTAGATTGTGTTCTAAATTTATACTATACATATATAACTATATATGTGGGTGTATATATACACCCACATATATTCATGGGATTTAGGGGCAATCTTTAAAAAAAAAAAAAAAGAAGGAAAGAAGGGCAGTAAGAAGGAGGGAGGAAGGGTGAAGACAGAGAAGGGAAAGGAAGGAAAGGAGGGAAAGAGGGTAAAAGTGTTATATCCAAAACACAAGATCTTTTGTTTTATGCATACCAGAGTCACAGATCTACTTAGGACTGTAGTAAAAGGAAAGTGACTCATAGTTTCATTCACTCACAACAGGGATATAAGAAGCATTCTATGTATGGCACTTGAGTCCCAGTCTTTATTTGAAACTAAGATGAAGTCAAGAGTAAAGGCGCAGGCAGCATCCCACAGAGAAATGTATCTTTACCCTAGTGTGTCTTACCAATTAATGCTAATTGGTTTCATTAAGCCATTGCTGTGCTTCTCAAGTGCTACCATGTATAAGAACCACCTGGGCAGCTTGTTAAAATAAATTCTTGACCCCATCCCTAGAAGGTTTGGTGGAGCCTCAAATTTGCTCTTATAACAACTTCCAAACAGTGTTGCTGCTGGTGGTCACATAGAAGTCACACATAAGTAATATTTAAAGTCCTCTGACATGCAAGATGTTATAAATTTTAAGTCTTACCTAAGAGAACACTTGACTTGGGCATGCAGAACACTATGAGTAGATTATTGTTAATTAATAGTGACTGCTGTTATCAAAGATACTATTCTTGTGTAAGTCCAAAACAAGACTTGACCATTTATGGATGCGTAAAGTAGGAAGGAACAGAAAGAAAACAGTCTAGTTTTCATTTTAGAATTTGATGTTACCAAAGTTGTTTTCCTACCCACATCCTCTCAACATATTGAGTATTTAATTACTGCAATAGGTATTTGGAAATGGAATATGTCATGTATGTTCTGTAGTGGTATAAACTAGAAAGACATAGAGAGATAATTTTGGTTCTATTTAGAGACAGTGTGGTAAATGTGCTACTTTTTAGAATTCAACATTGCTGTTTCTTAAGGGAAAAAAAAAAATCTGAGTATTAAACACTTGTCCCTGGTATCTATTTCACCTTTTTTTTTTTTTTCCTGGAAAATGGCCCCAATAAGTTTCCCCAAGATTATGTTAGGGCTTTAAGTTTGTAGATGGAAGGAAAGAGTGCCACCTACTGAAGAAGCCAAATGCTGACTCCAACATAGTGCGTACATCTTGGCTGCCCTGATTTAACCTTAGCACCTTAAGGAAAAAATGGTTCAGATCTTCCCATAAGGCATTAATGGCCATTTGAACTTAAACTTCTAAACTAAAGGACTCTTGTTAATTTGTTTAAATCATTGCGGAGTAATTATGTGATATCATTACCCGGGAATACTGGGATGCCCTATCTGTTGAATCCAAGGCCAGAGGAGAGATGAAAATTATAACCCTACCCTCCTGAATCTGCAGAAGGAAGGTAGGAGAAAACACCCAAACCAGAAAAACTCCTGTTTATTCTTTATCAGAAACTGTAAAATCACCTCATCTTCTCATCCAGGTAAGAATTTATAATATTCTATACAAATTTAAACCCAGTTAGTGTCAAAAATCCTCCAAATCTGCCTACCTCAGCTAATTAATGGGATTCAGTAAAAACAAGATTCTTCAACTAAAAATCTGATATAACATATAACAAAGGCAATTTGAAATAACTTTTAAGAGCATCGATTCTGGAAATATTACATGGATTCAAATACAGTTCTGCCATGCACTAGCTCTGTGGCTTTGCACGCTCACTTGTATCAATTCACTCATCTGTAAAATGCAGGTTACAATCTCATAGAGTCATTATTAGAGAAACAAATCATAAAATAAGTGCAAATACCTTGAAAAAGCAGTTAGTAAATGTAAACTACCACTGACATTTATCACAATCTCTTAGAAGTTATGTAACCCTAAGGAAATCCCTGAGGGCGCAAAGCTGAATAAATAGCAAAATGACTGAAAGTTAACTCAGGTGTATTTCAATTCTGAAAACAATAAAAATTTTAAAGTCTTTCTTCACATTAAATACAAAGTTACTAACACTATATTCAATGGTTTTTTTTTTTTTTTCCATAAAATCTTGGCAGATATGTTGTCAAAATGAAGAAACTATTAATCCTTTAATATGTTTATTTTGTGGGGTCAAAATTGATATAACTGAATGAGAAACTTCACTTTTGCTATTGTCCCACCTCAAACATTACTCGCACAGGGGAGCTCTTTCTTTTAAACACCGAAGCTCTTTTCTTTAAAAACTGAATGATCTAAATATTTTCTGAGGGGAAATTTTCACATTTGCTTATTTTTAATTGAATTGTGTTATATAATATTCTACTTTGTTAAACTGATCGGAGTTTAGCTGAAAATTCATTAGATAAATTATAGGAATTACTTTACCATTTTATAAATAATCCTATTCAAAAACAGGAGATTGAGCGTCTGGGTGGCTCAGAGCCTTCAGCTCAGGTCATCATCTGGGGATCCTGGGATTGAGTCCTGCATCAGGCTCCCTGCTCAGCGGGGAGCCTGCTTCTCCCTCTACCTCTCTCTCCGTCTATCATGAATAAATAAATAAAATCTTTAAATAAATAAACAAAATCTTTTTTAAAAATCTTTTAAAAAACAGGGAGATAATTTTAAAATGGAAATATTACCCTTTAACATAAATATGTGCTTGCTGTCAACAATCCAGGTGCTTTCCCAAAAGCAAGATCAAGAGAGAGCTATGACAGTGACTAAGATATTTACTAGATTTCAGGCTATTTGTAATAATGGATAATGCAGCCTTACGTGAATCACCATGGCTTCTGATTGGTTCCTTCTTTGTTACCTGTAACATACTTTAACATACATTAGCATGGGCTCTGTGTGTGTGTGTGTGTGTGTGTGTGTATGTGCATGTCTTTCTGTGTGTCTGTCTAGCTACAGACACCTAATTGAGAGATAACAGTCTTCAGGGAGCTAGTTCACATTTAGAAGGCTCCCTCCAGTGAAAATCCACACCCAGAGGTAGCTACAATAAGACATTGTCCATTACATAATTACATAATTGTCCACAATTACATAATTGTGTAATTAACAGTAAGAGTGTTCATAGTGACCTTTTACTGGTTAGATTGGTAGAGTTCAACAAAAGTGGCCTGTCTGAAAAATTGCAGAGATGTTCCCATCCTTGTGCAAACCTGGTGTAAGGACTGGTCTTCTGAACAGTGTCATAAACTGGAAGGACTGGTCTTCTGAACAGTGTCATAAGCTGGATGCATAGCTGCTGATCATGACAGTTTTTTACCGTGCCCTGACCAGATGTTTAAACTTCTCCTGCCATTAGAAGATCATTGTGAACATGATGTCATGCAAGGCACGGTTGGAATATCTCAATGGACAGAGAGCTAGGATCTCACTGACCTTGCTGGGAAGGTGGGATGGCTATATTTTTTGCTGGTTTGCTATGAACATTTGAACATGTTCACTCTCAGATGTAGGAAGGAAGTTGAGGCAGGTGGGACCTTTTTAGCTCTTGCCCCTTATCTCTCAAAGATTTTTACCAGTCAGAATCTAGGATTTATGAGCTGCCATACTTGATTAGGTCAGTTAGCAAGTCTGTTAAACATTACAATGTGTAACTATCTCAGATTTAGTTTCTTGGAGGAATTTCAAAAATCTGAATTTTTTCATAACTGCTTACTTATTAAATGGAACTGTCAATCTGATAGGCAGTTTTAGTATTGAGAGCTGTAAGTCAAATGTAAGATTTTAATGTGGTGAGAAGCAAAGTTTGTTTTTATCACATGTTATCCAAACTGGGTATACTTAATACCCTAATAATATCTTTGAGTTTTAATCTATTACTGATTTTATTTTAAATTCTGACAGTTTCACTTTCTAAAAGAAAGTCTCAATAAGACCTTCATGTTTCCAAAGGATCTTAATTGCTGGTTCTTTCCGCCATGTGTACAATTATTTGGTTGGACGGAGAGAGATGGGAGGGGTAGTTAGAGGAGGAAGGGAGGGAAGGGGAGATAAAGATTGAGAGAGAGGTTAGATACAGATAAACATGTCTAGGTCAAGGTAATTAGGCATTACAGGGACCATTCTGGGGTGGATGCTCATGAAAGAAATAAACTGAATATAAGAAATAAGACCACTCCAGCTCTAGGTAGACTTTGTTAGAAGCTGTAGGTACTGGTCCTGTTCTTTTTTTTGTATCTATATAATAATGATATCTATTTTATAATTCGTAAAATAGCTTTTCTGTACAATACAGCTTGTTTTTCATGGTCTTGTAGTGAGGACAGTCAAAAGGTTATTTCTGTGTCTAAATTCTAGAAGAGCAAGCTGAGTCACTGTGGGATTTCAATGCATGCTAGAATTGGGTCTCAGAAAACTTGGACGTTTTCTGAATCTCCCTCAGGGATCATGATCCAATAGGCATGAGCTGGTGTCAAAATATCTTTAGGATCTTTATGCTTCTGTTGCTACTGAGCTAGCCATATTTCTAACTTTATACTTATATATTCATTCAAGAAATAAATTACCATGCCTTATTTCAATTCAGGTTTCTATTCTGGGTGGATTTGAATATTATCTGGCTTATTAACATTACCTCCATGTAAACTGTGTCTACATTGTAGAGTTAACTATTTTGAAGTGACCACTTGAAACACAGTAGGTCAAATCATCTGTACGCTCAAAATTATATTTATTCTTTTATGTGCAGCTTGTTCTGGCAACTTTCATTTGATGAGTGTGTGATTGTTCAGCTGCAGGAAAATAAATACTACTGATAACACATATATCATGTACTTACATTTGGATGCCTTTACCTGTCAGATTAGACTTTGTTAAACCTAGAACTGTTTGTTTTTAATTGGGATATTCTGTACGTATCCTGGTGTGCAGCTTTTTTGCTAAGGTCATGAAGAATAAGATAATGAAATGTCTAAAACACTATTAAGTGTGCTAATTCCATTCATGGCGCATGGAAGTCTTCGTTTTAATGTATCAAATGTCGTTTTTCTTCTTTTAAGAAATTATTGTATCTAGTATTTTATTTCCAGAGGTTCTTAACCCTATCCATATGATCATGAAGTCTCTTAAAAGGTTGATTACACAGAACAAGTGTCCCTGAACTCCACTGTTCAATCAAAACTTTTTTGTTGTTACAAAATTGTGGTGGGAACCTGAGTAATTTCTCAGCTTATCCTTTTTCCACATTTCCTGACTGTCTCCCATTAAGAAATAAGGAAGTGTTTTATTTAAAAATTTTTTAAAGACGGTTAATATTCAGTCTTCCTGTAATTTGAAGCATTCTGTATATATAGCAAATTACTTCATCTATCAGAACCAAGGTTCTTTTTCCTCGTGTTAGTTGGATCTGAATCTCATTCATCTTTATAATTGGATTTTTTTCTCTTTTCTCTTGGGCAAGCTCTTATAGGTTGAGGGGAAGGAATACAGTTGCTAATCAAGGCCATAGGAGAGCAGCCTCCTGTGTCCCTACACAGGCACCTTCTCCTAAATTGAAGATTGCTGACACAGAGAAAGTCCAGCCTAATGGATGTGGACTGCCTGGATTCCAATTCCTGTCCCACTATTTACCATTTCGGTGACCCTGGACCAATTATTTTATACTTTCTCTGCTTCTCGTTTCTTATCTAGAACAAAGGTGCAATAATAATATTTACTTAATAAAATGTTTCTAGGGGTGCCTGGGTGGTTCAGTCAGTTAAGCATCTGACTCTTGGTTTTGGCTAAGGTCATAATCTCAGGGTAGTGAGATGGAACCCCACATTGGACTCTGCGCTCTGTGACGGTGGGCGGAGTGGGAGTGGGGGGAAGCCTGTGCTTCAGTCTCTGTCCCTCTGCCCCTCCCCCTCTGTCCTTCCACTTGCTCTCTCTCTAAAATAAATAAATAAAATATTTTTTAAAGAAATGTCTCTAGATAACATTAAACAAACTAGCCATATAAAGTTCTCAGAACAAATATCTGGCACATAGTGTTTTAATTAATGATAGCTAGTATTACTACCATTGTTACTTTGCCACTGCTGAATTCTCTGTATCTAATCAATGTTATTTTCTAAATCATTCATGATATGGCTTATTTTGGCACCATTGGGAGTGTTGCCATCTTCTCAAATAGAAAGCAGATGAGAACAATTCAGAACAAATTAGACCTCTGAAGATATGTCAGCACCTTCGCTGGAAACTCATTTTCAAAAAGCCTGCTACCTCTAGGATGCTGCTGATATGGAAGGAGGCATTCTTTGGAAATCTATTTGTTTCACATTGCTTATGTTCTTTTTAATCTGTTTATACAAATATTAAGAAGAATTCTGTTCTAATACATTAAATTTATCATTGATTTAAGGGGTCAAGTCCATTGCAAGGTGGACAGTACTTCAACAGCTAGAGTAGCACTAATTTTTCTACCTGGCTTTTGACAAAACAGTTTGGCAAAATGGTTGAGTTGAGGGTGAAAGTTTTGTAATTTTGCTGCATGGATCAAAACTTTGATTTTACAACTTTCCAAGGGAGCCACCTCATGTTTCCTCATCTGAAAAATAGAGATAATAGCAGTTATCTATCTTTAGGATTATGGTAAAGAGGTGATGCAGGGGGCACCTGGGTAGTTCAGTTGATAAGGCATCCAAACCTTGGTTTGGGCACATGTTGTGATCTCAGGGTCATGAGATTGAGCCCCACATTGGACTCTGCACATAGCAGGAAGTCTGCTTGAGACTATATACCTCTCCCACTGCTCCTTCCCATTCTCTCCTTCTGCCTCAAATAAATAAATCTTAAGAAAAAAAGAAGTGGAGTGGTAGGTGGCTCAATTGGTTAGGTGTCTGCCTTCAGCTCAGGTCATGATCCCAGGGTCCTAGGATGGAGTACCACATCAGGCTCCCTGCTCTGCAAGGAGTCTGCTTGTCCCTCTCCCCCTGTCTACTCTCCCTCTGCTTGTGCTCCCTCTCTTTCTAATAAAAATAAGTAATTTTTTTAAAAGGAAAAAAAAAACAGTGATGTAATAAGAACACTTAAAAGAGGCTCTGGAGGGGCGCCTGGGTGGCTCAGTGGGTTAAGCCTCTGCCTTCAGCTCAAGTCATGATCTCAGGGTTCTGGGATTGAGTCCCACATTGGGCTCTCTGCTCGGTGGGGAGCCTGCTTCCTTTTCTCTCTCTCTGCCTACTTTGATCTCTCTCTGTCAAATAAATAAAATCTTAAAAAAAAAAAAAAAGAGGCTCTGGAACACAGTGTGTGTATGGTGTCCACAGTTATGTCAAGGATGATTTATACTGTACTGAATCTCAGTGAGGACCAATGATTCACAATTAGTGGACTATACCAATCAGTCCACTATACCTAGAGAAGAGAGAGCCTTGAGACTTTCTGTCATCAAATTTACTTAGAGATTGAAAAGAAAAAGGAAGTCTCAAGAACTGAGAAGAATGACCCAGGATTCCAATACCTCTAGTTTGACTACAAATAAAGGTCTTTCACCTATTCCATCCACTGCACTATTATCCGTAATGTGTGATGCAGCTTTGTTTGATTTATGTCAGGCTGCTTTAGACTGCCAGTCAGGGCCTAGATTATGAAAGGACAACAAATGTCAGACAAAACAACTTGAGGACAGAAGAGGAGAGATATCAGGACTTCCAATGTAACTGTTTTTCCAATTTTAAAAATCAAGTAACTTGTCCCCAAAATTTCTTCACATTTTTTTCTATGACGATTTTTCAGAAATTCAAGAATTCAAATACAGTTGTCATACATGGGTTCCAAGATACAGTATCTAGACTTTAATGAAATGAAAATGTAGATTGTCTACACTGCCTCTCATCTTTAAAGCACAGGATAAAAGAATGATCTAGATCTGTGCTATCCATTATAGTAGTCACTAGCCACATGCACTTATTTATTTTATACTTTAAATCAATTAAAGTTTTAAAAGTTTCTCAGTTGCACTGCCCACATTTCAGGTGCTCAAGAGCTGCAAGTGGAAAGTAACTACCATAATGGACAGTTCAGATGGATATACCCACCATCAGAGAAAGGTCTATTGGATGGTGCTGCCCTGGAGCATCTGAGAGATACTTATATAGTTAGTAGGCTAAGGTGCACACTCAGAAGTACCATAGAGAAGTGTTTTCACAAAATGTGAGCTGGGCTTACACTATGATAAACAAAATAATATCCCAAAATATTTAGAGAGTTCAGTCAAATCCAATCATTCTCTGTGCAATGAAGGGTCTATAATTTGTGATATGAGAAATATCTCCTAGAAGAAGGGCAAGAAGCGGGGGTGGGGGGGGAGGCAGAAACTGCAGGCTCTTAAGGAGGAAAAAGAAGGCAGACATTAAACTAATTCTGATGTAGGCTCACCTGATTTTCTAATTTATTTACAAGAATCTTTGAAGTGTTTTCAACTTTCAGAGTCACAACAGGGGCTTTTCCAATCAATATTTATGTTACTTACATTACACTTGGAAAACAGCTAACACTTTCAAATGCTGATATATGTGGAAGAAGATCATGTTGGCTCAAGACCGCATCTATCCATGGAAAATGTCCCTGTTGATATAATTCCACAGTTCACCATGATGCATTTTAAACAGAAGGTACATTTTTGTCTGCTTAGATTTTATTTTGGCAGTAAAATATCTAATGATTATTCAATTTGGTCTGAAGCATAAAATATCATTAGGAGTTCTGCATAAGTGCTTAAGAATTCAATCTCAACTGCCTATTGCTCTTTACTGTGGATCTAATTAATAACAGTAGTTTCCAGCCTTGAAGTCAGGAAGAAAGATTTGGCACTTTGCCCTCACAATTCTGACCTTTGACGTTAATAATAATCCTTGTATTGGAATTGTTCCAATCAGTTTGCAAGATGCTTTCAAGCAGAGTTTTAACATAAAGTAGTCTGCTTCCTTCTAAAACGGGCTCATGAAAGAGACAGGAGTTTTAGCCTCTTAACTTAAAAACCTGGAAACTGATGTGTGCAAAATTAAGTTATCTGTCCAGGGATAGAGCAGAACTTGTGTTATTTCTGCTGTGCTATGCTATCTTCCTAAGCATCTTGTAACCTACACCAGTTGCTACAACCGGATTTTGGCCCAGACATGGGAAAGAGAAGGAAGAGGGAAAATCGGCAAAAATGAGAAACAAGATATAACAGTTTATGCTCTTAAAAATAATTAGCGTAAGGATACCGATAAATGCAGTATGATATAATGGGTCCCTGAAACAGAGAAAGGGCAATAGATAAAAACTAAGGGAATCTGAAAGAAATATGGACTTCATTTAATAATGGTACATTAATATTGGTTCATTAATTAGAATAAATGAACCATTATAAGATGTTAATAATAGGGAAAATTGGGTATAGGATACATTAAAATTTTCTGTACTTCTCTTGCAATTCTATGTCAGTCTAAACTTTTCTAAAATAAAAAAGGACTTAAAAAAGTCATTGGTAGGAGTATGTATCCAAAACCTCTCAAGAGTCACAGTGCAAGTCTACAGGTTGCAGTTGTCAACTTGATGAAGGGAGATAGCTTCCATTCCAGTAGAAGTTTTTTTGTTAATGATGCTACAAAATAGGTTTGTTGAACTAAGACCTACAGGCCAAATTCAGCCCATCACCTTTTTCAATAAAGTTTTATTGTAACATGGCCAGGTTCATAAGCTTACATAATATCTCTGGCTCTTTTGTGCTACTAGTGGCAGAGGTGAATAGTTATGAGAGAGACCACATGGTGCACAAAACCTAAAATATTCACTATCCAGTCCTTTACAGAAAAAGTTTTCAAAACACTGGTATAAAACATCAGATTCTCTGCTTTTCATCAACATCTATTTATTGAGTGCGTACCACGTGCCAGGCATTCTTCTATGTGATAGTAAAACAATGGTGATCAATTCAAAGAGTCTACATTTTATGGTACCTCCAGTATAATGAAATAAAGATATAAATATGTAAATAAACAGCACCACTGATGAATCGTGCAAAATTAATTCCAACAGCCCTAAGTCCTACCAAAACAGTAAAGTGAACATAGTTGATATAGAGAGAGTTGTTGGGGATTAAACAGCTAATTTAGTTTGGGTATTCATGTAAGTGCTCTGAGACAGATCCTGAATAAAGGGAAGGAACTGACTATGGAAAGATAAAGGGGATGGCAGTCCAAATAGAACGACTGGTACAAAAGTCATATCATAGAAACAAGCTTAAGGTTCATAGCAAAGAAATTTTAAGATTTGTTTAGACCTCAACTACTTCCAAAGTTAACTGTGACAAAATTAAAATACACATCCCATATTTCTTTTCCTTTTTTTTTTTTTGCTGTACATTTTTGAAAGGATTACTCAGCATGAATAACCAAGATTTCATATCCTATGAGAATTTTGCTAATGAAAGTAATGATTATTTTGAAAACATGGAAAAAGAACAGCAATAAATGTTACTTATTATAAGATATTTGGCATATTATAATTTTCTGTTAAACTTAAAAATATTTCCCTCCTTATCTATGCCAGATTTATTGAGATATAATTGACATAAACACTGTATAAGTTTAAAATATACATGTGTTGATTTGATACACTTATATAATGCAAAATGATGACCACCACAGCTTTAGCTAACACCTACATCACATCCCCTAATTTCTACTTCTTCTTTATGGTAAGAACATTTAAGATCTCTCTCATGATAACTTTCAAGTATATACTACAGCACTACTAACTATAATCACCATGGTGTACATTATACCCAAAACTTCCTTATCTTATAACTAAAAGTCTGTACCCCTTTAACCAGCATCTCCCCACTTCCCCCACCCTGACCCCTGGTAACCATCATTCTGCTGTTTCTATGAGTTTGGCTCTCTTAGATTCCACACACAAGTAATACCATATAGTATCTGTCTGTGTCTGATGTATTTCAGTTACCATAATGCCCTAAGGTCTATCCATGTTGTTGCAAATGGCAGTATTTCCTTCTTTCTTTGGCTGAATAGTATTCCATATTATCACACACACCCTTCATCTTCTCTATCCATTCATCCACTGACAGATACTTAGGTTGTCTCCATACCTTGCTATTGGGAGGAATGCTGCACTGAACATGGAAGTGCAGGGATCTTTTCAAGATCCTTTTCTTCATGTCCACTGGGCATATATCCAGAAGTGGGGTTGCTGCATCACGTGATAGCTCTCTAATTTTGGGGGGAATCTCGGTTATGTTTTCCATAGCAGCTATACCAGTTTGCATTCCTGACAACAGTATACATGGGTTCCATTTTCACATCATCTCCAGTATTTGTTATTTTTTTGTATTTTAATGATAGCCATTCTAACATGTCTGAGGTGAATTTTTTTGTTGTGGTTTTGCTTTGTACTTCCCTGCTGAATAGTGATGCTAAGCACCGTTTTATGAGCCTATTGGTCATTTGTATGTCTTTTTTGGGAACATGTGTATTCAGCTCCACCAGGGCTGATTGCTGAACCCTACTCCTGGAGTTCCTGATGTAGTAGATATTAGTGAGGTCTCAGAAATTGTATTTCTTTTTTTAAAAATTTTTTTAAGATTTTATTTATTTGACAGAGAGAGAGAGCCATCACAAGTAGGAAGAGAGGCAGACAGAGAGAGAGGAGGAAGCAGGCTCCCGGCCAAGCAGAGATCCCAATGCGGGGCTCGATCCCAGGACACTGAGATCATGACCTGAGCCTAAGGCAGAGGCTTAACCCACTGAGACACCCAGGTGCCCCAGAATTTATATTTCTAACAAATTCCCATGCGGTGCCCTGCTGGTCTGGGGATCACATTTTAAGAACTACTTAAACTAGATAACTTTTCTATTTCTAGGGCCATATTAATATCTGCAATTTTGAGGACGAGAATCATTAGGAATTGTGACGTATCAGCAATTTTAGCATCCCCTTTAATAAAAGTTTCATTCTCCCCATGTAGAAAGTTAATTATCAATATATGTGTTACTTGCTTTAATCAACCATGCAAGAAGTAGTGTGAAAGATTAAAAAAAAAAATTGAGATGACCTATGACACTAAGGGGTCAGAATTTTTTTTTTTTTTAAATTGAGTGATTGATTGATTTGACAGAGATCACAGGTAGGCAGAGAGGCAGGCAGAGAGAGGGGGGGGCAGAGGCAGGGGAAGCACCCTTCCTGCTGAGCAGAGAGCAGAGACCCCGATGCAGGGCTCCATCCCAGGCCCCTGAGATCATGACCTGAGGTGAAGGCAGAGGCTCAACCACTGAGCCACCCAGGCACCCCGAGGGGGTCAGAATTCTTATTTTAGGAATATAGACTTGCTCATTGCCCTCTTTAGATACCCTGCTTATGGGCTGCTGAGATCTTCAGTGTTACTAAGTTGAAGGTACTCTTGAGTCCCTCTCAGGCACACTTGTTTCTAAAATACCTGCTGTGCTGTCAAAGTATAGCTCTCTGAGAGGCAAGTGGCTGTCCCTCCACTCCAACCTCAGCCAACAGAAACATTCTACATTAAGCCTCCTATTTTCATTTGCTCTGTTCTCTCTGCTGGGTACCATCTGCTCTATCCCAGTCACTATATGTATTTATACATGTTCCTGATGTTAATGAACAACTCAAGCTCATTTGAGAATATTTTCAAAATACAGAAAAGTATAAGCAAAATAAAACAATACCAGAAATCCCACAAATTAAAATCATCCATAAGATCAACATGCAGAGAGAACCATTAAGTAACGCTTTGGTATATTCCCTTTTAATTGTCTTTTTTATCTAAACTATAGTGGAAATGTTTTTTGTATTTATTGGCCATTTGTGTTTCTTCCAGAAATTAACTCCTATTGTCATTCATCTATTTTTCTACTGGTGTGTTAGTGTATTTATCACAATCTGTAGATGTTTTTAATCAGTCAAGGATATTCAACCTTTAATTTTCATGTTGCTTAAACTTACTCCCAATTTCTTAAGAGGTTGCCAGTACTTAGCCATGTTAACCCACAAAAATAGTGATACCGTATGGTTCAACCTAATTTTTAGCTTTCAGTTTTTATGTTTCTGATGTTTAGAAATCTTTTTCCTAAAGATTTTATTTATTTATTTGAGAAAAAGAGAAAGGGAGAGAACATGAGAGAGGGGGAGGGGCCAAGGGAGAGGAGCAAAAAGACTCCCCGCTGAGCAGGTAGCCAGACATGGGGCTCCATTCCAAGACCCTGAGATCATGAGCGAAGATGAAGGCAGATGTTTAACCGACAGAGCCACCGAGGCACCCCCAGATGTTTAGAAATCTTAACTTCTCACACAGTTAAAAGTTCCTTGTGTGACTTTTCCCCATTGTTTATTAAAACAATAGTTTACTTAGTCCTACCTGTCCAAGACCATTTGAATATATTCACTTTTATTTTCTTTGGTCTTTTATTACATCATTTTTATACCTAAGCGAATATGAATAGTATTGTTCAGTGAACAGTAACTTGACATTTTTAGCAAAGATGTATTTTTTTCTTCATGCCATTTGTTGAATATGAATATGAATATGTTGAATATGAATATCTATGTCTTTCTTCTTAAAAGATTTTATCTATTTACTTGAGAGAGAGAGAATGAATGAGAGCATGAGCAGGGGGAGGAGCAGAGGGAGAGGGAGAGGCAGACTCACCATCAAACTGGGAGCCCAATGCAGGACTCGATCCCAAGACTCTGGGATCCTGACTGGATTTGAAAGCAGACGCTTAACCTATTGATCCACCTTAGGTACCCCTTAATATTCTGTATCTTTCTAGCAAGTTTGTTAGGCTTCTTTTAGGGTATCATGTGAACTAAAGTTTTTATATAGATTATTAAGGTATTATTCATACAAACATTTATTTCAAGGCTCTTTGAGCTGTGACATTTCTGTTTTCATATTTTGTGTCTGGTATAATACTATTTCTATTATGAAAGCTTTATAATAGTGCAGTTCTCCAGTTCTAATTAGCACAATTTTTCATATGTAAACATTTCTAAAATGGAGATGATTCTTACAGGATGACATAGAAAATCACCTTTTTTTCTTTTTAGTGGTGAATAAAACAATGGTGTATGTTACAATCAATGATTTTTATATTTGTTGTAATACAAAAAAATTTCATATATGGCTGGACAAGAGTTTTTTCATTACTCCTTGTCAAATTGTATTTGTCTTCATTCCTATTTTTAATTCATTTTCCTATGCTATAGATTGACTTGAAGTTTATGTTACTGTGAAAAGATCTTTTTAATCTTGTGTAATGTTTTTGCTTTCCACTTTACTGAAGTAGTTTCCCACTGCTTTATTATAGTGTGTGTCTATATAAATATATTTTTTAATGTTTTAGTGTAATTTTATCTATTATTTTCTCTTGTGTGTGGCTCAAATAGTTACATATTGAATTGTCAGTCAAATCCAATTGTCTTTGTTTTCTAATAGAAGAGTATAATCCTTTCATACTTACTTTATAAGTAAGTCTTGTTTTTTTTCTTTCTGGAATTTGCCTGTTTTCTACCTTTTTCTTTATGGAAGTATTTTTGTTCATGATCTTCAGGGATTCTGAAGTAATTCCTCCAGTTTTAAATTCCTTAAAAAGTTGTTTTTTGTTTTCATGATAACCTCCATTAATCAGCCTCTGTTGATACATGAAAGTATTCCCTTTTACTTCCATTTTATATATTCACAAAAGATGAGAATTTTGACAAGCTTGTACTTCTCTGCCTTTTTAAAATTTACACCTGTTCACTTGATAAAATTTGGTTTTGGACCCAAATTATGATACTAAACTATTATTTGAACATCTCCCATCATCAAAAATTTGTAACCTCACAACATGTAACATTACAACATTTGATATAATTACAGATCTTCCCTTACTTATGATGGGTTTATGTCCCAATAAACCCATTGTAAGTTAAAAATATCATAAGTTGATAATGCGTTTAATATGCATTGAACAACTTATACAGGAATTCAGTAAAGTGTCAGGATATAAAATCAATGCACAGAAATCAGTTGCATTTCTCTACACCAAGAGCAAGACAGAAGAAAGAGATATTAAGGAGTCAATCCCATTTACAATTGCATCCAAAACCATAAGATACCTAGGAATAAACCTAACCAAAGAGACACAGAATCTATACTCAGAAAACTATAAAGTACTCATGAAAGAAATTGAGGAAGACACAAAGAAATGGAAAAATGTTCCATGCTCCTGGATTGGAAGAATAAATATTGTGAAAATGTCTATGCTACCTAAAGCAATCTACACATTTAATGCAATTCCTATCAAAGTACCATCCATCTTTTTCAAAGAAATGGAACAAATAATTCTAAAATTTATATGGAACCAGAAAAGACCTCGAATAGCCAAAGGGATATTGAAAAAGAAAGCCAACGTTGGTGGCATCACAATTCCGGACTTCAAGCTCTATTACAAAGCTGTCATCATCAAGACAGCATGGTACTGGCACAAAAACAGACACATAGATCAATGGAACAGAATAGAGAGCCCAGAAATAGACCCTCAACTCTATGGTCAACTAATCTTCGACAAAGCAGGAAAGAATGTCCAATGGAAAAAAGACAGCCTTTTCAATAAATGGTGCTGGGAAAATTGGACAGCCACATGCAGAAAAATGAAATTGGACCATTTCCTTACACCACACACAAAAATAGACTCAAAATGGATGAAGGACCTCAATGTACGAAAGGAATCCATCAAAATCCTTGAGGAGAACACGGGCAGCAACCTCTTCGACCTCTGCCGCAGCAACATCTTCCTAGGAACAACGCAAAAGGCAAGGGAAGCAAGGGAAAAAATGAACTACTGGGATTTCATCAAGATCAAAAGCTTTTGCACAGCAAAGGAAACAGTTAACAAAATCAAAAGACAACTGACAGAATGGGAGAAGATATTTGCAAACGACATATCAGATAAAGGACTAGTGTCCAGAATCTATAAAGAACTTAGCAAACTCAACACCCAAAGAACAAATAATCCAATCAAGAAATGGGCAGAGGACATGAACAGACATTTCTGCAAAGAAGACATCCAGATGGCCAACAGACACATGAAAAAGTGCTCCATATCACTCGGCATCAGGGAAATACAAATCAAAACCACAATGAGATATCACCTCACACCAGTCAGAATGGCTAAAATCAACAAGTCAGGAAATGACAGATGCTGGCGAGGATGCGGAGAAAGGGGAACCCTCCTACACTGTTGGTGGGAATGCAAGCTGGTGCAGCCACTCTGGAAAACAGCATGGAGGTTCCTCAAAATGTTGAAAATAGAACTGCCCTATGACCCAGCAATTGCACTATTGGGTATTTACCCTAAAGATACAAATGTAGTGATCCAAAGGGGCACATGCACCTGAATGTTTATAGCAGCAATGTCCACAATAGCCAAACTATGGAAAGAACCTAGATGTCCATCAACAGATGAATGGATCAAGAAGATGTGGTATTTATACACAATGGAATACTATGCAGCCATCAAAAGAAATGAAATCTTGCCATTTGCAACAACGTGGATGGAACTAGAGCGTATCATGCTTAGCGAAATAAGTCAAGCAGAGAAAGACAACTATCATATGATCTCCCTGATATGAGGAAGTGGTGATGCAACATGGAGGCTTAAGTGGGTAGAAGAATAAATGAAACAAGATGGGATTGGGAGGGAGACAAACCATAAATGACTCTTAATCTCACAAAACAAACTGAGGGTTGCCGGGGGGAGGGGGTTGGGGAGAAGGGGGTGGGATTATGGACATTGGGGAGGGTATGTGATTTGGTGAGTGCTGTGAAGTGTGTAAACCTGGTGATTCACAGACCTGGGGATAAAAATATATGTATATAAAAAATATATGTTTATAAAAAATAAAAAATTAAAAAAAAAAAATATGCATTGAACAAGTTCCGAATGCTTCTGTTAGCCTGCAGTTGGGCACAGTCATCTGACACAAAGCCTGTTTTATAATAAAATGTTGGGCGGCTCCTGTAATTTATTGAATACTATATTGAGAGTGAAAAACAGAATGATCGTAAGGTACCAAAGAGTTGTAAATGTATAGATTGCGTATTCTCGGGATGGGAGGGGCTGGCCAGGAGCTGCAACTTAACTGCCACTGCCTGATACCATGAGAATATCATACTTTATCCTACTTTATATTGCTAGCCAAGGAAAGATAAAAATTCAAAGTACAGTTCCTACCAGATGCATATTTCTTCCACAGGATTATAAAATTGAGAAATTGTTAAAGTCAAATCGTTGTAAGTCAGGGGCCGCCTGTATTTAAATGTTTTCAAAATTTACCAAATCTTCTAGCTTATATTTTTCTTCATTTTTGAGTTTTAAAGTTTTAATCCTTTCTTAATAAGCTGTAGTATGTACTTAAATCTATTTAAAAAATATGTGTGTGTATATACATTTTTAAGTGCTTCCATATCTGAGAAGGTCTTGTTGCCTTAACATATGGAGGAATATTTGTTTTGCATTTTTAGGTCTTAAATTTGCCACATCAAAATTCTGAGACCTTTATGCAATAAATATTGCCTTTTTGAAATAACTTCTGCAGTGGAGAAGTCTAAGACCAATTCAGGTTGTTTCTCTGTGGGTAACTCACTTCATTGTCTGGATACGCATATGAATTTTTACCTTAATTATTCTAATTAGAATTTTTGGTTTGGTATGGGTTCTTTTTATTTCCCTTTCCTGGAATGTTATGAAGCATTTTTATTGGAAGATTCATAGTTTTATCAGTTGTGGAAATTTTTCATCATTTTTTTTCCTTTAATGATTGTTTCCATTCTAATTGCTTTGGTATCTTTTTGCCTCAAATACTCTTTTTAGATTTCGATTCTTAAACTTCCATCTGCTTCAGTTTTTCTTTAATAGTTTTCTTGAGTCCCATGGTTTTTCTCCTTTGTTTCCAGGAATGAATCTCCACTGTGTGCTTCACATGAATGGTTTTATTTGCTGCAATAGTAGCTCTTATCTTTACTGCCTCTGATGCAAAATTTAATTGTGCTTTCCTAATTTAATTTATGATACCTTATTTAGATCAGCTTCGTAACTTCTCAGCCTTTGGTCTATGTGTTTCATCTTGTTTTATTTTCAGCCCATCCCCCTTTTCTTTACTATCTTGCTGCATTTGCTCTCAATACGTTCTGCTCATGTATGCATAGGCACCATTATTTCTTGCATACTGGGATTTAGTTCAAGCTGAAATATTTTAATATTTTCTTCTGTTTTCTTTGATAAATCATTTTTTTTAAATGTTCTTCCAAAGAGCCTTCACAACGATATTCTGTTTTCCCCTTCCCTATGTGGCAATTAGATTTTAATAGAACACACATGTTGTTTTGTTTTCCTTCTTGTATGCATGGAGATCTACCCTATTTACAGTGTTTACCAATTAGTAGGATGCCCTTGGCCCCAGCTACTGTCCATTTGATTATAAATTTAATCATCTTTTCAGATCTATATATGAAGAGTAAATTGATGTGCACAGTTCTTGGCCCAGTTCCCAGGATCTTTTCTGTTGAAATTAAGAGGGGTGTCTTTCATCCCACACACAGGAGTTCTTATTAAATTAAAGGTGTACATGAAAATCTACTGCATATATTACTCACACTTCTTTTCCATCTTCTGCCTCACACTACCCCGCTTTCTTTCTTCTGAGAGCTACACTTCTCAGTACACAGTGTGTCCCTGTTTAAGGGCTCCCATATCCCCACTTTCTACTCCATTGTGTTCTTGTCATAAGAAAGAAGATACAAACATTGAGATTACCTGTAAAAGCAACAATGGCATAGAAAAAGGGAGAATGGATGTCTAAAGTCCTAGAAATTAGATACAGAAAGCATATTGTGTAGGAAAGACAGAAAGAAAAGGAGGATAGAAAGAGAGGAGGATATGTAAGGAAAATAAAGTATCTTCTGATCTTTTTAGGCAGTGTGAGGTTATTTTCTTTCATGAAACCACCATTGTTTTTCTCAATGCAATTCTATCGACTTTATAGTTAGTGGAAATTTCTCCCATTTTCTAGCAATAGGTGGTCTGTCAGTCTTAATTTGTTGTGATGTTTTGAGTTTTCCTGTGTCTTAATAGGTATTTTAGAGAGAAGTTGAGAGACATTGCCGCTGGGAAGACTAGCCAGATGCCATTTTAAATGGAAGCCTGTGGCTTAGTTATAAATACAGAAAGGACAATTGCCCATGCCAAAAGATTCCATCCTTGTTCTTTTTTCCCATTCTATGTTGATATGAGCCAGATAGTGTTGTTTGTTTTCAGGGTCAAATGTTGAACAAAATAATTATGCTAACTTCTTGATAAATACCTAAAAATCAAGTTTACATTGACATAAGTTTTTTTTAATGTGCTATAAGCCTTGCCTAATATTGGCTTTAACTTGATATTTTTGTGTACTTAATTATGTTGCTTAAAGTTTATATGATTATTATATTTTGAATTTCTTCCTCATCCCTGTAAGATGTCAAGACTCTTGATGTCATTCTAATTTTAAAATCACCTTCCACATGTATAAATATTCACCCAAGGTAGTGGTTCTATAACGACATTGTACATAATTTTCAAAGGAGTCTTTCATAAAAACATTCAGATTTCTAGGCATTACCTCTATGATGTAGATTTAGATTGTGTAGGACCTCAAAGTCTTCATTTGTAATGAGCACCCTCAAATGGTAGGAATGTTTGGTCCACTTACACTTTGATGGCTATGGATGAGGATCAGTAAAGGGATTAAGGTATGATGCTTTTTCTTATTCTCCTTGATATACTTTAGCTTCACAAATGCATAACTAGACAATTTCCTCCAGTGAGGACTATCTGCCCTAAGGCTAGATTTTGTATGTAAAAACCATATGATTACCACTTCACGAATTTGTGAAGCATACACTCAGATATCTCCTGATTGCCTGGAGGATTTGATAGTTTGTTCTTACAGAAAAAAAATTTCTTTTCATAATATTCCTCAAATAAGTATTATTGACCACCTACAAAGATACTAATTATCTGATAAACAGAAAAAGCATACGAGTCATAAGAGTCAGAAGAACTAAATTAAAATCCATCTACGTGACCATGAATCCATTTTTAACTCTTTTTCTTCATCTGCCAAATAGGGCTAATGCCATCTGTTTTATTCACACAACAGGTTTTAGAAAAGGTCAAATAATACACATATGTGAATATACAAAGTACTTTGTGAACTCTAAATACTGAACACATGAAGAATACTGTGTTAAATAAAAGTATTTTATTACCATATCTATATAGTATCAACAGAAGTTTCAACAAATCTTATTTTATTGAAAACTAAATAATCAACATGGATATACTGAGGATTATAGCAGGAATAGAAAACTAGGTATCTAGCATAGAGTAAGGAAATGTCTTGTTTGGTTTTGTACCTTTCAGTTAATATATTGGTTTATAAAAGTCCAAATATATATTATGAGTTTTTCTAAAACTATTAAAATTGCATGCTGTTCTTTCCTAGATAGGCTAAGTTCATTAGTCTAATAGAATGCGACAGGTAACAGTTACCCGTTGGTAATTTTGTTCCATTAATATCCACGCACCATACTTCACTCTTTCAACACTACTTTAATGACTTGTAGACTTTCACTCAGGTACTTCCTAATTAAGTATACTTGCAATAGCTATAGTTTTTATTATCAAATCATTCTTGATTCAGACTTTAGGCTGATGGTTGTTTCTTAATTGCTCAGATTTTTTTTATTTAATTAGCTTTAGATAGCAGAACAGATGGTCTCTGAATTCGTTGATGCTATATCTATGTGGTAATATATTTTGGTTCTGTCTAATGGGGTGACTCTTCTTTTCTAAATTTTCTCATTAAACAGCACTTTTAGTTTCTCATTTTCTTTTTTTATTCAATTTATGTCAAAGTTAATGTGAAATAAACATAAATTTCTCAAATTATAATCTTGGCCAAACTCAAAATCAAAAATGATAGTTTTGGATTGGATACATTTAGATTCATATATTTAAAGTTATACACACCCAATAATATTAAATCAATACAAGTGGAATCTTCTCTCAACCAATATGATAAAATCAAACAACTTCCTAATACATCTTGGTAAGCACTTAAGGAGTGCCAGACTTTAGGGATAAGTCATGAATCAAAATACACAAATCTCTTCTCTGCTCTCAGAGAAGAGAGGTGCATACAGTCTACTGGCAAAGGAGTGAAGTCTATATATTAAACTAATTACCACATCACTGATCACATAAATTATAAATTGTAATAAAATATCCGAATAAAAGAAGTATAATTATATGAATGTATTACTAAATAAGCCTAAACAGAGTCAGAGAGTTCTTCTTCATGGAAGGAGTATCTAAGCTGAGTTCTGGATGAGTATCCATAAACTTGGTTATTGAAGAGCATATAGAAAAATGTTCCAGACACAGAAGGCACAACATATGTGAAGAATATTATGCAAGAATATATGGTGCATTTAGGGAAATTAAGGAAGGCCAGGGTGGTGGAAGCAGACAAAGCAAGGGGAAGAGTTTTCTGGGGTAAGGTTTGAAAAATTGAAATAGCAAGACATTTCAAGTGAGAGTAAAACTTAGAGCCAATATCTTAAGAGTATAGCAAATTTAGTAGAGTATTTTAAAAGATGGGCGATGTTACCATAATTTCTTATGGAAAGATTACTTTCAAAAGATTAATTTCAAAATATAAATTAAGCTAAGCCAATACATCTGCCACTACAGACATATAAAAATGTTGGGTAAATATACTACAACTTCTAAAAAAGAAAATGAAAGAATATCTCCAAGAACCAGTAAAGAAGAAAGATTTTGTCGCGAAATCATAAGAGGAATAGTAGCCTAGAAAACAAGATAAAAAAACTGTGGTTATTAAAGAGTGTATTAAAGAAACAGAAGATTGTCTTTAAAGCTATGTGAGTCAAGGAGCTGGAATTTGAATATTTGTAAAACGTAGGGGTATTAGAAGCCCTGCCTTCCCTGTAAAAGAGCCTAGAAAAGTCCTAATTCCTGGCTAAAGAAGCTACACAAAAAATTAATGTAAAACCACTGACCAAACATAGTAAATACCACAATGTGCAGGACTTCCATCATAAAAGATACAGTCCCAAGTTAAAGAGGAACTTAATTTAAAAAAAAACAAAAACAAACAAACAAACAAACCAAAGGAGCAAATAACCTCTACTGAGGGACGAATGCAACACACTGGATGATAGGAACTTAAATAGTAGACTTATTTGGAAAAGATAACAAAATGAGAACATTTAAGATTAAAAATTTTAAGGGTGCTTAGGTGGCTCAGTCAAGCATCTGCCTTCACTCAGGTCATGATCCTGGAGTCCGGGCATGGCCATCACATTGGGCTCCCTGCTCTGTGGGAAGCCTGCTTCTCCCTCTCCCTCTGCCCTGTCCCCTGCTGTGTATGCTCATTCTCTGTTTCTCAAACACATAAGTAAAATCTTTAAAGAAATTTAAAAATTACAGATGGAATAGAAATCATGACAAGAGAATAGAACACAATGGAAAAATAATGCATTTACTTGCAAATGAATGAAAAGATAAGATGAGAACACTTAAAATTAAAAACTATAGGTATAATAGAAATCATGACAAGAAAATAGAACACTGGAAAAATAATACATCTACTTGCAAATGAATGGAATGTAAATTCTAAAAAGAAAGAAAGAGCATTAATTTAAAACTTAAAAATCTCTAACCAACAGATGTTGTAGAAGAAAGGATTTTGAACTACATGATAGATCAGAGCATCCATGTGGGTGGCAGATAGAATATAAACTTAAACTGTATACAGTGACTGATACACCTACAAAAGAAACACGGAAATTTTGCCAGAGTGGAAGAAAATAAAGAAAGGGGATTTATCTCCCTAAAAGCCAAAGCCAAAGCAAAATACCGAGAGAAGATAATATTTTTCATTTTCCTGTATTTGCAACAGTTAAGACCATCTCTACAAACCACAACATCATATTAGTCTGACATTTTTCTCTTGGCGTTAAATACTAAAAGGAACACACATTCTTAAATATATTAGTGTATGTGGACATCAGGGATTCACCAGAAATATTGGGTGCTGCATATATTCACTTTATTTTTGTGGAGTTTTTAATAATTATAATCTCCTAAAGCAAGTATCTTTTCTGTAAAGAGGATGGTAATTTAGGTGTTGGGTTCCATAGGTCTCTGTTGAAACTATTCAGTTTTGCTATTGTAGCATGAAAAGAGCTGTAGGTCATACATAAATATTGAGTATAGCTATATTCTAATGAAACTATTAACAAAGACAGTATCAGTCCAGAGACACCAAACATATGAGAGCATTAGGGTTGCTGTGGGATAGACTCTGAGCTATTTTAAATCATTTTACTGCATGCAAGTAACATTCATATGCACAGCATCTTTGACTTCCCATATTTCTGTTAAGTCAGAAAAATGCTTTGATTTTAGACAGAAAAAAAGAAACAAAATATTATTAGATGCAAATAATATGATAGGAAAAATACTGATTTAATTAGAAAATAACTACAAACCATGTAAAGACTAACAAGAGAATCTAAATAGTAATTTTTCGATTAAGGAATATGCCTTATATATGACAAAAGGGAAATGACATAGAAAATCAGTTTGATAAAAGAAACTATAAAGGAATTCATGATCCATGTAATAAAACTAAAGTGTCTTTTTTTAGGAGTATCAAGACATTTACGCAAATACGTATGAACAGCTATGTGGAGGAAAAGTAATAATAACAGTGGAGATATCCACCAAAATAAAAATGTATGTGCCTGTATACACAAGATACACACATGCACACACACACACAATACATGCACTCACTACTGTAGTTTGGAGTTATAGAGAGGCTTAATACATCTCTGTAGGACAATACAGTTAAAATTAAAAATAAAAATTGATGGTTTGAAGACACAATTTCAAATATATATGTAAGAAAAGGCTAAATACATTAGTATCCTGTTTTGTCTCCTACTAGATTACTATATTATAATCAGTTTTTTTTTTTTAAACAAACTGATTTCCATGGTGCCTGGATGGCTCAGATGGTTGGGCGTTTGCCTTCAGCTCAGGTCATGATCTCCAGGTCCTGGGATTGAGCCCAAGTTGGGCTCCTGGCTTAGCAGGGAGTCTGCTTCTTCCTCTCCCTCTGCCTCTCTTCCTGCTCATGCTCTTTCTCTCTTGTCTCAAATGAATAAATAAAATATTTTATAAAACCTGATGTCCAAGAAGAAGAAATAGATACACTTTTCTCTCTTCTTCCCACTATGTATAATTAATATCCCACCAATTATATGTAAAGTATATAAAAAGAAACTTTCAAGGGTGAAAAGAAAGATAGACTGGCAAAAGACCTCAGGACCAAAGGACAGCCTGATAGTGCATTTTCCAAGTGTTCTTTCCACGTCATACAGCTCAGACTATTTCAGACTATAGAAGATGGCACCTAAACATGATAAGAAGTATAAACAAAACAATACAAAACAAAACAAAAAAATAAGACCTACTCAAAAAACTACTCAAAAGGGACCAGGAAAGGGGCAGCCTGACAAAACAGAAAACCTTGAGACAATAACTGCTCTACTCCACCCAAATACCACAGAAAACAGCTGTGATTCTACATATGCCTACCCCAGCAGAGATGGAGTGGATGTTCCATGCTCACCAAATGGTAATAAGGCACTCTGGCACCCCTCCTCCAACACCACCAGGGGAGTGTCAGAAAATACTGAATAAGGAGCCTGGAATTTCAACTCCATCAGGTAGTAAGGTGGTTCACTGTTTCTCAACCACTGCAGTGTCAAGAGACTATGTGGGGAGCATAGAATTTCACCCTGACCCAGAAATAATGAGGCACACCTCTTCACTGGGCTTGAGTGACATCAGAAGAGTCCAATACAGAGTCGGTGTTAAGAGGTCATCTCCCTGTGGTTTCAGTGGAGGCTCCATGGGGAGTAATAACATGAGACTCCTATCCTTCCCAGCTAGAGAGGTATCAATGGTCACCTAGAGCAGAAATGGTACTCTTACCTCCACCCAACAGTAAAGATGCTGCCATTCCCATGGGTATCAACAGAGACCAAGGGGGAACATAGACTTATACTTCTCTTGGCTGAAATAAGGGAGCATACCCCCTCTTCTGCTTTCCTGACACTATAGTGTCAGAGGAAACCAGGCAAAATAGAAGATTTGAATAATCTCCTGTCCCATAACCTAATAAAAATATGTCAAGGTTTCAGTTATGTATCACCCAACACACCAAACCAGAAAGATCTCAAACTGAATGAAGGAAGGCAATCAACAGGTGACAGTACTTATATGACAGAGTTGTGAGAATTACATGACAAAAATTTAAATAGTAAATAAAAGTTAAATAATATTTAAATTTAAATATTACAACAATTTTATATTTAAACATTTAAATAATAAAAATGTCCCATTGAGTAATTAAAATCTCACTTAAAACAAATGAAAAAAAAAAATACAAAGTCTCAACAAAGAAATAGAAACCTCCAGGAAATAAAGAGAAGACATAAAGAATCAAATGCAAATTTTTGAAGTGGAAAATATGGTATCTGAAATAAAAATTCAGCAAATAGTTTCAACAGTAAAATGGGAAGGACAGAGAAAATAGTAAACTGAAAGATGGAATAATAGATATTAAGCCATCTAAAAACAGAGAAAAAATATAGACTGAAAAAGGTAAACAGAGCTGAGGGGAAAAAAAGGTCAACCCCCAAAGGTTATACACTTCATGATTCCATTTATACAACCAAAAGATGACCAAATTATAGAAATGAAGAAAAAAATTAGTGGTTGCCAGATGTCACGTGTGGGGTTAGAGGAAAAGATGATGTAGGAAGATGTTACTACAGAAAGGTGACAGTGGAGATCCTTGTGGTTGGAAAGGTACCTGGACTGTACCAATGTCAGTAACCCGGTAATGATAATATAATACACTGTGGCTTTTTAAGTGTTACCATTGGGGGAAACTAAGTGAATGGTGCACAGGATCTATTAATTATTTCTTCCTACATGTGAACCTACAATTATCTCAAAATACATTTTTAATAAAAAATAATTGATCTCATAGCAATTCAGAGATTTGCTGCAATCCCTACCAAAATCCCAGTGGCTTTTTTTTTTTCATCCCAGAATGGGAAATTATAACTTAAAAGGTATATGGAATTTCAAGAGAACCAGAAGAGTTAAAACATGCTTAAAAAAGAACAATGCTAAAGGACTAACAAATTTTAAGATTTACATGAAAACTACAAAATTTAAAATAGTGTGATATAAATCCATAGAATATTTTTGTTTGGGGTAATAAAAATTTTGGAAATTTGGAAATTGGGGCACTTAGGTGACATAGTCGGTTAAGCATCAGCCTCTGGCTCAGGTCATGATCCCAGAGTCTTGGGATTGGGCTCTGCATTGGTCTAGCCTGTTTCCCCCTCTCCTCCTCATATTCTCTCTCACTTTCTCTCTCTCTCCCTCAAATAAATAAATAAATAGCAGTGATGGTTGCACAACTTTGTGAATATAATTAATGCAACTGAATTGTACACTTGCAAATGGTTAAAATAGCAGGTTTTATGTTGTATGTATTTTACCACAATAAAAAAAAATTCAAAAAAAAAGAAGAAAGAAAGAAAATCTTATTATGTCATTCATTAATTATTAACTATTCCATGGCTTCTCAGGGCTCTTGGAATGAAGAAAAAAAAAAAGTTCTCCGTTTGACCAACAGCTCTGCATCTTCTGACCTACTCTTGGAGCAAGCTCCCCCTCCTTCCGCTAGATGATCCAACTAGCACTCAGAATCTATCTACCAGCCTCAGTCCTGCTCCTGGACTTCTGCTTCTGCTATTCTCTATACCTGCAATAAGATTGCTTCGATTGCTTCCCCATTACCTGTTTTTCTTCTTCTTCTTCTTCTTCTTCTTCTTCTTCTTCTTCTTCTTCTTCTTCTTCCTTCTTCCTTCTTCCTTCTTCCTTCTTCTTCTTCTTTTTTTTTTTAAAGATTTTCTTTATTTATTTGACAGAGAGAGAGATCACAAGCAGGCAGAGAGAGGGGGGGAACCAGGCTCCCTGCTGAGCAGAGAGCCCAATGCGGGGCTTGGACCCAGGACCCTGAGATCATGACCTGAGCCGAAGGCAGAGGCTTAACCCACTGAGCCACCCAGGTGCCCCCCGCTTTTCTTTCTTATCTCAATCAGGATTCATTTATTTTCTTTCCTATATGCCTTGAGGGGTTTTATAACCGTAAGACTAACTAAAATTTGTAATTAGTAATTCTCATGTCAGTGGCCTTGGGTATTTCACTTGTAACACTTGTCACACTTGCAAGTTTTGAAATATATTTGTGATCATGTAATGGATATTTGTCCTCTTTCACAAAATACAAGGTGTGTAAGGGCAATAACCATGCCAGTTTATGGTCACCACCAAGTCCCAAAACTAACATCCTGGTGGCATATAATTGACAATAAGTATTAATGGAGTGAATGAATATAGTTTTTGCTGTTATTTTTGTACAGTGATTTGCCCAGAGGAATTATGTGCCATAACTAAGAATCCAAGAAGTCAGATAAGCTATCCTGTGATGCATGAGTAGATAACTTTGAATTACACATTGATGACAGAGCCCTCATTTTAACATCCCATGGACCCACTACCCATCTGCATTACAGATCTCACTTTGCAATTTAACAAGTATATTCTAAACATAATATAGATTATACATTTAATGTCTATCTTCCCTTTACTACAGTATACCAAAATAGGTTTTTTCATATTATACTTCGTAAAAGTAATGTAGAAAGAGACTTGATTTTGAATCCAGAATTGAAGTTGGACTGGGAATATTGTTTGATAGGAAGTGAGCTAGTGCTATGTATGTGTACTGTGTATGCCATTCTTATTCTCACAGTGTGATCTCTTAACTCTTAACAAATAAAAATATAAATATTACAAACTTTGAAGTGCATACTCAAATATTAAGTTTTAGTTATGGTGCTCCAAACCACTAAGTTAAGAACTTGATCACGTTTGTTCACTCCTTCATCTTCAGAACCTAGAACAATGCCTGGAACAATGTAGGTGCCTAGTAAATAAGTGCCAAAAGAATGAATGAAAGAAACCAAAACTTCACTCTTAAATAATCATTTTTTTTTCTTTTTACATCCGCAGTATATCATCAAAATGTTTCAAGATATTCTTGAAATTCTTTCCAATTTACCAAAGCATGATGCTCTAATTTTCTTTTTTATTTATCTCAAATGGTCCTCAAATTATGGCATCTTCAGAATTACTTTTCCCAACTTAATTCAAGGGAAAGTTTGTTTCCCTCCAAACTCTTTCTTTCATTGGTCTGCTGAAAAAAGCCTTCAGTATCTGCTCTTTGTTAATAGGAATTTTCAGTAAAATTATTAAGTAAAGGCAGACTGTAGATGAGACTTGAGATCCATGAAAAACATAAAGATCAACCACCAATAATTAGCAACCTCACTATAAACTTTGTAGCATCTGCTTTGAGTCTCATCTAATTGTATCTAATCCCATATCAGTAGGCTTCCCAAGCCTTTGCCTAATGAAAGAGTTTACCATAAATCCATCAAAATGGACTATGGAAGTTATTTTTTCTTCCTCATCCCTTCAAGGCATTTTAATCCTTTTCCTTTTTAAGAAATGACATTTTGCCTTATTCTTCTTTGATATTTGTCAAAATCATGACCATTAGGCAAACTAGAAAATAGCAGGAACTAAGAACAAAACGAAGTGCTCAGTAAATATCCCAAGTGATATATTGATTTACTGTTTTCTTAATTCTTCTGCACGTAACTCCTGCTTTTCTATTCCAGGTTGTCCATAAAATATGAAACCTTTAAAATAATACTGTCTATGGGAGAAGTTATTTAATCTAAATGTAACCTACTGTGAGCATCCAGTAATATTATTATGCTTCCTTTTTAATATTTTTTAAATTTTAATAACTTTAATTACATTTTATATTTCTAATAAATACATAATGAATTCTAGCATAGGGTAAATGGACATACTGTGGTCTAAAATGGGGGGAAAACTAATTTAGGAAGATCACATAATTTAGGAAACTGGTTATAATCCAATTTCTAGATAGCAATCTTTAATCTTATAATTATTTTTCTTTCAATTATTGCTTAAAGATTTGCTCCTATTGTGGGATATTGAGACCATAATAGTAATTCAGAAACCCACCCAAGGGTTATAAGGAATTCCTCATTACTCCATAGCGAATATTTAAAGTATGGGGCAAAACAAAAAATATTATAATAAAAAAATATAATAAAACACAAGGTACCACATTACTTACTTTGTTATGCTAGTAAATTACAATATCAAAAACCAAGCTTTCAGAGGTACAATGGTAATATATCTAAACATCCAAAATTTTTAAATTTTATTATATAGCAGATGGATCCCATTATTTTTTAAAATTGCAGATAAATTTGTTTTGTTTCTCCCAATGGAGATTTTTGAGTATTTAATTAAAGGCCTCATTGCCCCATCATTAAATTCAAAAAAGCATATCTAATGTGAACACTTAAATGTAATGTCACTCATTAGTCTTTAATGAAGAGAAACTTATTCTTTCTCTAAAGAACAGCTGTAAAAATAGTATCTGTCACCTACAAAATTATATATTCCCAGGATTATTAATGTGCATTTAATGACTTTGAAATATGTCTTTGCAACAGTTATTATGCATGTTTCTTTCTTTTTGGCTTCATCTGTAAGAGAGGTTAATTGAAGTCAGAAGGCCTGGAATTCTCATGCACCCCAGGATACCACACTGAAGCAGAAGCTGAATCTTCCCAGATACATAAAACAGATTTAGCATGAAGCTGTTTGGCTTTCTATACCACACATTCTCTTATTGGTGCTGCACCTTGATAATAGTTTTTAAAATGCCTTAGTCATAACATCTGTCATTAGATAGTTAAAATTCATCTGGAGCTCTTTTTCCTAGGATCTAGTCAACAAGAAAATTGATTTTAATGTCTGTGCCATTACCTGACTCTGCAAGATGGAAACTCAGAGTAAGGAGGTAGATTGCAGTTGATTCTCTAGTGTGATATCAGGTTCATTATCACCATTACCATTATCATAAGCAGCATCACAATCATTACTAGCTCTGCCATTCTTGAAAAGCATACTTAGATCGATTATATACTGAATTCCTAAATTCTGTGTATTTGATCATTGGCCTATGTTAGCACCCTAAATCTATTCCTTCTTCCTTTTAAAGACAAAGCATTAATTAGTTCTCCTACTACTCAGCAAAACATCTAAACAAAAAAATTTTTTTTTAAAGCTATCAGTTATCCATGCAAAACAAATAGATGTATATCTGGCTTTAATACACTAGACATCTATATTTTTATAGAACTTCTTAGATTTTATCGAGGAAATTTAGTGTCACATAGGTACAGTTTTCAAGTATATTTCTACATTGTTAAACACAGTTCATCATGAAACAAAATTCAACATTAAGTACCTCCATAAAGTGTGTCCAACATGCTTTCATTACAGAAGCAACTAAAATATTTCATCACATTTGCATATGTACTTGTTCTGTGGCACAACTCCAAGAATGACAAAATAACATTATTCTATTTTATTTATTCATTCAACAAATATTTATTTAGTCTTCCTTGTGCCAGACATAGTGCTGCGTGCTAGAACTATAATAGTAGAGTCTCACATATATGTGTATAAATACATACATTTCACAAGTATAATTATATGTTTTTCCCTCTGTTGGGAAAATGTTCTTTTTTTTTTTTAAGATTTTTTTATTTGTTTATTTTAGAGAGAGAGTGTGCGAGTAGGGCGGGGGGAGAAACAGATTGAGAGGGAGAGAAAACCTGAAGCAGACTCCATGCTGAGGGCAGAGCCCCACAAAAAGCTTGATTTCATGACTGTGAGATCATGACCTGAGCTGAAACCATGAGTCAGACGCTTAGCCTACTGAACCACCTAGGTGCCCCAGGAAAATGTTCTTTATACTCTGAATACTTCACACTTTTTTTTTCTTTCTACAACAGGAATGTGAACTACAATAACATAAGCAAGTGCGTTGTTTCTGAAACTATTACCAACATTCAACAAAAAGTTAGCTCTTTTGTCTTATGTGGCTTTCATAATCCAGCTACTCTACCACATTACATAAGATGTAAATAGTGGGTGTCCAAAAATACCTATTGTTTATTTGGTTTAATAAAAGGAGTAAAGGAGTAAGACAAAGTCCCTTTCTTTGTAAAGTAATTCAGGTGTTTATGTTTTTCTTAAAGCCAGCTAGATATGTAAAATTTTCCAAAACAAGTAAATGTTTTATAGCTACTCTATTTAACTTAATTTATTAAGTTATTCAAAAATACTTTTGAAATTGATGCTCTGCAAGGCTGATCATCCTGAAAGCCTTTCTTCCAGCATCCTTTTCTGTCTTTGCCACCTCCTTGGCCCCAATGCATCCACATCAAATAATATAATATTTAGAAAATATAACTCATCTTTTGAGGCTCTGCTAAAAATTCACTTTCCCCATTAAACTTCCCTTGGTACATTTTCCACTGAACTATTGATTACCCCTTATTTTGTTTCCACATTGTATATTGTTTTCTTTTTATACCATAATAATGCAATCATTTTATTGCATACATTTGTTTACAAGTATAACCTATAGGAAAGCCTCATTATGCTGTCTCAAGTATAGTTTTATCCAAAATATAATCCTACACATAAAAGATAATGAGAAATAATTCACCTTTGTACTGAAGAAGTATCCCAAAAAGTTATATTTCTAAAACATATAGAATTTTAAAAAAATTTTTTTCTGATCTTTATAATACTTAGTGTTATACATACAGGATTGACAATGTTAAAGAATTGTTTCAGTCAAAAGTCTAATAAGTAAGACATTGTAGGTTGTTGTAGGTTGATGAGATCATAACTGAAATGACTTTCAGTAGAGCTGCAAGATAGGAAGGTGGTTGATAGGAAAAATACAATGAATTTGTGTGGTTTGGAAAACAGAATCTATACTGTCACTTATTACTCAAAACTCTTTGTTTGCAAATAAGAGAAATTAATTCAAACTGATGTGGCCATGTCACTGAGTCTAGGGACAGTCTTCAGTCATGGCTGGCTCCAGATAAACAATGTTATCTTGAATTATGTGCTTGTTTTGTTCTCAGCAGAGCTTTTCCCCCATGGTAGACCCTACAATGCCAGGTCTATATTGAATCACCTTAACAAACCCAGTAAAAAGAAACCTCATTCCCCAAAATTCCAGCAAGAGTTATACAGGATTAAATCTTATTCCCAAACTTGGGATACCCAAATTAGGACTATGACTAGCTCAACTGGGTTTCCTGGGTACCCTAGAAGGTGTGGATTTTGATCAGCCCCATCTGAACTTCAGGACTGAGAGTAAAGGCAGAAACCAAAGAGTTGTCACCATAAGGGAGAGATGGAGGCTGATCAGGCAAAACAACAAATGTGCAATGTGCACCGTACATCACATGAAATGAGATATACCCTAGATGGATATTCTTGTTTTACAAAGGTTTTCATGCTAAAATATCAAATGGAGACCATAAGATAAAAGGATACATCATCAATCATCCACCAGAAACTTTTCACATTTCAAATTTTCAGAAATTCACTTTCCTTTCTATTACATTTTCATATCAACAGTATGAATTATATCTTTTGAAACCTTAGTTGCCCTGCTCTATTGACTAAAAAGAGCAAATAACTCAAGTGAAATAGCCTTTCTTTCTCTGCCTTTCTGTACTCTACATCTCCATATGCATATAGATCATATATATGATGCATTTCAATTCTTCTCAGAGTGCCCATTAAGGACAGTGAGTATATATGGTACCGCTTCAAAGAGCTCAGTGAATTTATTGAACTTTGCACTTGGCCTAATTTGTTTTCCATCTTTTGCTTTCTCTGTGCTCTTCCCAGAATGAATGTATGTGCACACAGAGTCTTTGCATATGTAAACATTTCCCTCTGACACCTCTTATGTGTGGAAATTACTTTGCATTTATAAGCCTTCCCTCCTCTCTTCCCCTCCCCTTTCATTTATCTCTAAGCTCTGTCTCTACTGGGGCTCTCTGCTCTACAATCTCAGAGATATTCCTAACTCCTTGCTGTTTGTAAATGGACTCCAGTTCAGCCATTTCTTCATAAACTCGCCATTTTCTCTTACTCTCCTGCCATCAAAATTCTTCAGAGACAGTGTGTCTCTGCTCTATCTAACCTCATTCCTTTTTAAAATCTACCTTACAGTCTGACTTCTGGGCCCTTCCAGTATACTGAGGCTGTGGTTAACACTGATTACTAATAAACAAAGAATAATGCCTTCCTCTCTGTAATAATGTAATGTTGTAACAACAATTACAACAGAGTAGCTACCATTAACAGTAATTCAGATGCTGGGCACTATGCTAAATTCTTGATGAGATTTATCTCGGTATCTTACTAAATTCTCACAACATCTTTAAGAGATAGGCTGTATTTTTAATCTCCACAGAAACTGATGCTCAGAAATTTGAAGTCAGGTGTCTAAGAGTGGCAGGACCATGCTCAGTCCTGTTCTCTTTATCCACTGTACTTGGTACCTATGTTTCCTTTCCATCCATTCTCTCTTCATATCTACCTTTCAGTCACCTTTCTGGTTCTACCCTTCTAAAGAGGTTATAATCTCAGAAATTTTCTGTGATAACAAATCACCTAAGTGTAATGAGTATTCTGTCCCAACCTGTCTACTTTTTAAACAATAACAACAGCATTTTCAAATTGTATCTATTAGGGGAGTTTTATAATCTCTATTACCTGTTTCCTTGTCTTAAGATCATGACACTTGGTGTACAAGGATCATTTCTTAATATGCTTTTATGCTTAATATGGTAGATCTCAGTAAGGAATTGCTAAAGGAATAAAGTGAACAAAGACTTTCTGTAGCATATCGTACAGCGGGGTTGGTTCTCAGGGCATCGGGGTTAGATATCTATATAGACATCCCAGTTTCAGTGCTAATTCTTGTTCTTCCACTCACCTGATGCTATGACAATACGGCAATATATTCATCAGAACAGGTGTGTGACCAGTGCAGTGATGTTTGTTTACTTATGAAGCAACTTACAAGAAAAGATAAAGCAAACCATGTGCTATCCTTCCACCCCCTGCATTATGCTAAGACTAAAGTAGCATTAAAAAAAAAAAAAAAAAAAAAAAGATTAAGGTAGCATTTTGGGAAATCCTATGAAGAAAATGATGCAGGATTAAATGAGGAGGAGAAATATTCTCCCTAGCAACTAGTGTACTTTAAAAATGACTCTTCATTCCGAATCTCTTGGGTAACCAACATCAGGAAGAACTGGAACATACTGCAGGACTTCACGCAATGTCGTTCATGTCAGAGTTGTGACTTATTACATAAGATATACCTGCTGTATCGTTCGTTCTCTTTTACTCACTGAATTACTGTACAAGTTTATCAGTTAGACTTAGGAGCCTGATCTTGCTCTCTACTTAAAACGCACTGTAAGTCTGAACACTCAGAGCAAAGTACCCTGCCATCTGAGCGGCCACACTTTCCACCAGTCCAAAGTTACTTCATTTTGCTCGGATTCATAAGCCAAGTAGAAGTCAAGAATGGAGGAGGAAGGAATCAGAATCAGGTCCACACTGAAGCAGCTTCTAAGACACGGTGTACTTTCTGCAGACTGTTGAAGTCCTTGTAACACAGTCCCATTTCTTTCTACCCAAACAGACGGTCTCACTGGACTGAACGTTTGTACCAACCTCTGGTTTCGTTTTTTGTGGGTACTACACTGATAATGCTCCATTTTGTTCCAGGTACCTGCTAGCTTCTGTTGGCTTCTGCTCGAAAGAAAAAAAGCAGCAAGGAAAAGAACTTTGAGTTGTATTACAAAACTATGGCTGAATCTCAAGGACGGGCTATTCATGATTCACTTATTTGTGTGCAAATTGAAGTGTATGTCTTCACTCTAAACGTGCAAACTCCCTTTGGGTACCAGCTCTCATTTTTTAGGTAAAAACAGGGAAATCAATTCTTGCATGCACTACTGAATAAACAAATACTTGTTTCTAAATTATTCCTAAACAGATTCTACTTCTGCTTCTCTCATTCACCTACATTCGTAATATGACCCATTTACTAGGCACTGACAGGCATGTAGCCTATACACAGTATAATAGCGCCTGAAGGGGTGTCTGCGTGGCTCAGTGGGTTAAGCCTCTGCCTTCGGCTCAGGTCATGATCCCAGGGTCCTGGGATCGAGCCCTGCATTGGGCTCTCTGCTCAGCAGGGAGCCTGCTTCCTCCCCTCTCTCTCTCTGCCTGCCTCTCTGCCTACTTGTGATCTCTCTCTCTGTCAAATAAATAAATAAAATCTTTAAAAAAAAATAATGCCTGAAATTCTAATGGATCTTCTAGCCTCTACAATGTTGTAAATGAAGCAAGAGATTGATATTCTCTTTATTAAGGGGTTGCAGAGGTACTGTACTTTGTAAATTTCAAGCTTAACAGTTCTAGAAAAGATAATATCATACCCTATCTCACTACCTTAAATTTCAGTTTGCTGTAACTTTGCTGTGGCGCTTTGGGTATTCTCAACTGTAGATGGCATGGGACACAGATGTTCTGAGCTGGTATGAGTTTTATCAATGTGTAACTTAGAACACTAGAAGTCAAGTGCATGTGTCTCAATCCATCAGCAAAATACGGAGCATACTGCACTATGGTAGTTGAGCAGAATGCAAAGATTTTCCCCACCCTCTAATAGAATTGCAGTTTTGTTGGAAAAATGAGCAATACACTTATAACAAGGAAACTCAGTGACATTAGGCAATCAATCAAGTGCTAAGAAGCAGTAGGGAGAATACTTGTTGTTGAACTTCGTAAGAGAAAGAGCTAGTTTTGAATATGTAGTCACCAGAAACTAAGTCCAAAGTGAGGTTTGAAGTATGAGTCAGACCTTGATTAATTAAAAGGAATGGAATGTCATAGGTACATGAAACAGTATGAAGAAAGGAAAGAGACGGAAATAGCAGTTCTGACAGCTAATTTTTATTGAGTATTGAGTTTGTGCCAGGCACAGTAGTAAATGTTTTATGTGTAAACTCATTCAAGGAGAAATTAGAGATGTAGTTGAAAATCTTTGAACAGTCAATAAGGTGACCCAAGTTTTCTTCCTGGTTTTGCCACAATGTGACCTATGCTAATAACGTTTTTTGTTTTCCTGTGGGCCTCCATTTTTTCATTTGGCTATTAATAGCATGCATTGGGCAGTCATTCACATTGCTTCTGCTCCAAATCTAGATCATAAGGTCAACATAGGAAAAAATCACTATCAGACTGAAAATTATTATTATTATATGCTGGGTTTTAGCACAAAGACCCTAGGATCATTTAGTTGTTAATACTGAATTGAAGGCATTTTGCTATGTCATCTCTTTTTTTTTTTTTTAAGATTTTTTTTATTTATTTATTTGACAGACAGAGATCACAAGTAGGCAGAGAGGCAGGCAGAGAGAGAGGAGGAAGCAGGCTCCCCACTGAGCAGAGAGCCCAATGCAGGACTCGATCCCAGGACCCCGGGATCATGACCTGAGCCGAAGGCAGAGGCTTTAACCCACTGAGCCACCCAGGCGCCCCTTGTCATCTCATTTGCTTTACACCTGAATTTTGTAAAAACTAAGGTACTGTCCAACACTTATTTATGACCTTATGTAAAGATAGCCCATTCATATACTTGTAAGGAACAGGTATCTAATGTAAATGAATAAATAACATTGCATAGTGACCATGGTAAACTGAAGAACAGACACTCTGTCTAAACAGTGAAGTCACTGCCCATCCCTGACATTCATCATCATGTGACTCATACTGCTGGTGATAATCCTTTATTTCCTGTTTCAGGTAAAAGGGCCTTAAGCTCAGGGAGGTTAAGTAATTCATCCAGATTTTTTACTCACATTGAGAAAAGGAGAAGATGATGACAAGTTTCAAACTCAGGATAATCTAGCTATCAGGCTCTTTTCCCCACCAATAACTAATGATGCCTGGTGAGACAGGAAAGCAGTGAGCAGACAAAAAGAAATACAATGTTTGGCCATATTTCTCTTCTTGAATTAAGTTTCTTGAATAAAATCTGGCCATCTAGTTCACATCAAAGAAGTGAAGATATTATAAAAATATATCACATTAAAGCTGAGAGACGGCAATGGGAATGAATAAACCGCAGTTCTACATCCCTCAGGTGGGAAAACTGACGTTCATGGGCACTGTGAAATTCAACCTATAATCAGGATCTAGTTCATCTACTTCCAATTGCTTTTTCTCCTTAGGTACAATTTCTTATCTGTTCTTTCCTTGATGTTGTTCAGGGTAGTTCATGCATTTCTCTATGAAACATTTGGTTGGATCATTGCAGAGTGTTGGTTTCAAGGTTATCTTTTTGCATGTAGTTAGTACTGACTTCTCTGCATTATAATAATTATGTATTACTTAATCTTTTATTTATTTATGTGGCTTCTGATACTACTACATATTTATTTATGTGGCTTCTGCTACAGGTCTACACTCTCTGTCAGTCCCTGACCACAGCAAACCCTCTCACCAAACCAGGGCTCCTGCTTAATCACATCCAAATCCACTATATGACGTCTTCTATCCAATCACTTCAGTCCAAAGGGAATTCCACTTCCAGTAGGTTCCCAGGTGTTTGTGACTTATATCAAAGCCTTTAATGAGAAAAAATATATATATTTTTTTTATTTTCAAGACATATTGGAAGCAGTCTCCAAGGGTTCTATGAAGTTAATCCATCATTAAAATACTGAACACTTTTTTGCTCATAAGTATAGTTAAGAGCGTTACAGCATCCAAACCAGCCCACCTGTTAAACATCTCCAGCAGTCTGCTGCTGGGAGCTGATTTTCACAACTGTAGCAACTTTGTAATTTGGACAACTTTAATCAAGATTCTTACCTTAGCAGATGCCATCTTTTTGCTTCAGTTTCATACTAGGCCTTCTGACGGGGTCTATTTGTTGAAGTTTTTGCCCTTTATTTGATCCCCAATGATTTCTTGTTTCCTATATTTTTCTAGATTAATATCTAACAGCTGTTTGTCTAATGTACAAAACTCTTATATAATTAAGACTTTGCCCCTCTACACCATTTATTTTCAAACCTGGACTATGTTAACATGTTTGGTAATTTAGAGGAAGTTTCTTTGTTGTCATTTCATATGCATATTCTAAAAGAAAGATCTACTTAATGGACAGTGATATAGCAGAGACTATAGATACTAATATGAGTGCTATTAGTTAAAAGTGGAATGCTTTCAGTTTTAAATGTTTTCAAAGAATATGAATGCTAATGTATTTTTACTTTAGAGGATTTATTCTTAGCATTTGGAATCATTTTTGCTTAATTGGTATCAGCTATTCTCACATAAATAAATGAATAAATAAAACTCAAATTGCTAGCCCCCATTGACACAAGAGAAGCTGACTTCTGGAGCCTTCCTAGACCTTGTCACTTACTACTGCACTCACATCTATCCACTTAATGAGAAGAACCATTTCAGCTGACACAACATGGCTTTGATGTAGAAGCTTCGATGAAATGTATGAAGTTTGCTTCTTTTAGAAAACATCTCATTAGATATAATTAAGATATACAGGAAGGGGATACTGAAGTTCAATGGCTTATTGCCAACCAAACGTCTCAACCATTCACAAGTAAACCTTAGTAGCTAGATTAATTCACCAGTCAGATTAAAGCAGTTGGAACCATATTGGAATTAGCATCTTAGAGTTAGTGTTCTGTCTCCCAATGGAAGCTTCTGAGGTGAAACTAAAGTAAAAAATAAATAAATAAATTAGAATATCTATAGCCTCTTTGGAAAACAGTGTATGGAAGGAGCATCTAGTTAATTATTTGAGAGGAAAAATAAATTTAATTATCATTCTGTGAAGTTTGATGGTTAATTTCACAACAGGAAGAGAAAGTTTAAAGCATTAATGTGCATATATTTTGGCTCAGGATTCAATGTGACTATAACACAAGGAAATTCACCTATTTAGGTCTCGCGGCTGTCAAACACAGTAGCAGCATTTTCAAAGCTATTACCAGATTTCATTATTCAATAATGTAATTAAGAGGGAGCCTGCATGGCTCAGTCTGTTGACCGCCAACTGTTGGTTTCAGCACAGGTCATGATCTCAGGGTCATGAGATCAAGCCCCGCATAGGGCTCCGTGCTCAGTGCAGAGTCTGCTTGAGATTCTCTCCCTCTGCCCTGCCCCACCCGCATCCCCAACCTCATGCTCTTCTGCTCTTTCTCTAAAATAAAATAAATAAATAAAATCTTAAAAATATATATAATTAAGTTGGTGTTTATTGTTGTTTTTTGGGTTTTGGTTTTTGCCAGGCATGAGTTAACTGTTTTGAGGATATAAAGAGGTTGTGAGATACAGTCCTTAACTTTGAATCTTCAGGGAATTAATGAGTTCCTTTGTGGAACCCCTCTCTGATCCTGATTTATTTTAGTAGTATATCTCTTGCTACAAATCTGTAGGGTGCAAACTTGTAGGTAGTCCTCTACAACAGCTATTGTTAGCTATTTTTCATAACTAGTGAAGGGACACTGATCACAAGGAACACTTAGAAAATGGAATAAACTAGTGTATTGGATCTTCTTACTGGAAATACCCATGTGTTACTGAGGATGTACTATAATCATTCCATTTATTCTTTATGGTAGCCCACGAAGCTGCCCTATTATTAACATCATCCCTCCCATTTCACGTGTGGAAACTTGGTCTCAGAGAGCTTGCACATCTTGTTCATGCAGCATCTAGTAGGTACTAGAGATAGGTTTTGAAGCTAAGCAGTTTGTCTCTAGAGCTTAAGCTCTTAATACTATTCCATTCAAACCCTGCATATTAGTATGAGTAAATAGATTCGAGTTAGACTGCTAAAGTAAATTAATGGCCGAGTGCTCTGCTCAACATACAGAGATAAACTCAATAAATACCATCTATCCCTTCAATTTTAAGACTTTACCAGGAGAAAATAGCTTCCAAGGCTAACCACAGGTGATATGCAAAGCCGTTTTTTTTCCTTTTTAAATTTTTTTTCTCTATTTTAGTATGAAAACCCCAGACTTGTACTACAGGGTGGTTTTTGCAGAATAGTTAATGCTCAACGATTATTCCATATGCTCCCCTGTATTTCCCAGGCTTCCTTGCTGGTCCCATGAATCTAGTTTGGTCCATGAATGCTGACAGGAAATGGCATGTTTTATGTGTAAGCTAAAACAGTTCATCCATTCCCCTCCTTCCCTGCAGTGTCCTTAGAAGATGTGTTTTTCAGGGCGCCTGGGTGGCTCAGTGGGTTAAGCCGCTGCCTTCGGCTCAGGTCATGATCTCGGGGTCCTGGGATCAAGTCCCGCATCAGGCTCTCTGCTCAGCAGGAGCCTGCTTCCTCCTCTCTCTCTCTCTGCCTGCCTCTCTGCCTACTCGTGATCTCTCTCTGTCAAATAAATAAATAAAATATTTTAAAAAAAAAAAAAATGTGTTTTTCATGTGGCGTGACTACAGGTGCAGAAGGGCTGCCCAATGTGCACTAGAATAATAGCTTATGCAAATGTATTAAGTGACTGAGATTTAGGGATATGCATAGCCTAACCTAATCTGACTAATACTAAAGTTTAATTGCTCATGGGTTAAAAATCTTCATTATCTGTCCATCGATGCATGTCTTTTCCATCACCTCAGAGACACTCTTCCTTAGAAGACAGAATTTGTTTTATGTGTTAGCCATTAGTAGGATGCCCAGAACCAGCCATTAGCCAGGGCCTCCTAACAGCTTCTGGGTTCTCAGTACATAGAAATTGGAGATGATGATGCGTGTCTGATTAGGAAGTGAGCTCATTGTCACCTGGAGCCTTTAGCATGTGGGTGGACATACTGAAGTCTCTCTGCTCACCCATAATGAAAGGGGTGTGTAAATTTTCCATAGTAGTCACCATTGTCCCTCTGTTGAGGCAAGTCATAAAACCTGTGCTGCTCTTTGGCAGCAGTCCAGGAAAGCCAAAGACGTTTGTTCAGGATCTTTGGCAAGGTTGACTTTATGTCAAAATTTTGTCATGAAAAAATGTCAAGTGAAAGGCAACGCAAGGTAATTTTGCCACCTTCTCCACCCCCATTTTTGGAGAAATACGGTTCCTTTTAAATATATGGTATTCTAGATCTTATCACTTTCAATGATCTAGAATGAAGCTATTAATCTGGGTAAAATTCTGTACTGTCTGACCTCCTGAAGTGTACTGCATCAGAATTAAATGTTTAGATTTAAGGAAGAAAGTTTAAAAATATATCTCCTGGGTTTTATGTTATAACCTGGGAATTTACTAGAAGAATGTGAGAAAACATCTCCCCAGTCTTAAAGATCCAAAATTATGTCTCACAGTTACAAAAAAATAACACGTATTGAAAGATCTCAACTCAGATTATTTCTGAACATTTTGGATTGTCTCACTACAAATAAATTCTCCTTCATATACATAGTACATAAACTTAAAAGAAATATTAAATGCCAAATAACAATGGTATTGGCCAATCTGAGATCCTCTATTCTGAGAATTTAGCATTATGCCTTTCAAATTATGTCCAAACCCCACCTGCTTTCAGATCCTCAGAAGCTGGCTTTCTGTTTTGCTATGATTGCTTAATAGAAAATAAACAGATGGGGCTGAAAAAAATCCAGAAATACAAATAGGGTAGAAACCGCCTCAGGCTTTTGAACAGCATCAAAATAAGGGTTGTTTTTTCTTTCTTTCTTTCTTTTTTTTTTTTTTTTTTTCAAATCTGGAACACAAACCTCGATATGGCTTCACTTTCAACAACAATCAAATGTTTTATTTTGTTTTCTCTTTCTTGAAATCCAAAGCTAATTTGGAGATTTTCTTTTTTAAAAAAAATTCTGATGAGTGAATGATCAATGATTGGTATTTCAAAAGTATATTAAACTGAGGTTCGGGGTAAGGGAGAAATTCTTGTAAGACATTAGGATATATGGATTTGCTTATTTCAGCAATGAAGAACTTCAGGGGCACTAATCTAATTAATTAAATTGCTTTCAAATAAAGGGCAGGTCCATTGACACCTGACAAAGATAAATTATGCCCAGAATAGACTTTTGTTTTTCTGCATCTGCTTGCCCTTTATGTGTTGACTTTCACATATAGGAATCTAAGTTAAACACATTGTTATGTTTCCAATACCTTATTTTATACCTGCTTTTTTGTTTGTGCAACTTTTCCAGAGAACTTCAGGTATAGGACTTTGAAGGGAAAATTGAAGGGCAGAGATGCTAAATGCTCTAGCTCTACAGGGGCACAGGGTACAGTAGCACAGGATGTATTCCGAACAAACCATCAGTCAGTGGTATAAATCAGAATTTAAATCTAACTTGAGTTCTGCTCTCTAAGGCCTCAGACTCTTGATGCTGCATTAGTAAGCATGAGTAAGTTTTCAAATTAGTTCTACCCATGGTTGTCTTTATTTGGACAATCCAGAAGAAGTGTATTTTTCTCACACAAAGTTACCATAAGGCCCTTGCTGTGCCCTGGTTGCTTTAAATAAAAGAAATGAAAGCTTCTTTTTTTTTTTTTTAAGATTTTATTTATTTGAGAGAGAATGAGTGAGAGAGAGTACAAGCAGGGTGAAGAGCAGAGGGAGAAGCAGACTCCCCACTGATCAGGGAGCCAGTGTGGGACTCGATCCTGGGACTCCCAGATCATGACCTGAGCTGAAGGCAGATGCTTAATTGACTGAGCCACCTAGGGGCCCGAAGCTGCTTTTGTGATTCTCTCCATTTCTAAGATATACAATTATAATACCATTCCAATTAGTTCAGAAACACAACAGGATGGCTTCAACAACTAAAGTTAAATTAGATGTTTTTGACATTCTAGACCCAGCTTTGACAGCCTATCAAAAATAGAGAGATGAAGACTGACATGTTGACAGCTATATGGCAAACTTTAGCCAGGACCTGAGAAGCAATATAGTAGTTTAAGACCATAGGATTTGTGTTCGGCCAGTCTGTGCTCAAATTCTGGTTCTTTTCTTCTGCTAACTGTACGAATGTAACTATTTACTACATAGTTTTTAGGACATCCCCCCACCCCCTTTATAGGTAAGGTTAGCAAGAGTGCCTATGTCACAGAACTGGTCTGTGAAGAAATATGTCTTAGTACATTTAGATGATCAATTAAGGATGGTTATTAGACCAGTATCAACATCACTGTCATCATTGTAGGCTTGAGTCTTAAATCCCATATATGCATGTTTTAAAAAAAAAATGTATGCCTTCAGTCCTCACTCTTTATTAACTTAATCAGAATAAATGGACTTGGGACCTGGAAATCTGCATTTTGACACACTTATCACAAGATTCTAATTGTACCTTGAGTATGAAAATATCAGAAAAAATAGAAAATTTGCCTCAGAGACAATCTGAATCAACCTTTCATTTTAGTAGGTGAAGAAACATACCCATGTTAGTTTAGTGACTTTCTGAAAGACACACAGTTTTCCTACTCACAATTCTAAGTATCTTCTAGCATTTTGATGGGTTTCCTCATTTCAAAGATGATGGCAGCTTTATTCCACCCATCATGGAAAGATGAGTCAAAGACTAGGTTAAGTGTGCTTCAGAGAGATGAAAAAGCTGTTGAATTTTCTTGTTAGAATACAACCCTGCTGAAACTTGCCATGATCCTTCTTACCTCTATTCTCCACCTTCATGTTCTGTCAGATCTAAACTGCGGGCCAGAGACTTGTTATGTGTAGAACTGTGCCTCCCTCAAGGCCCTGCTCCTAAATGACACTTACATACACTAGGCCATGATTAATAAGTTTGGAAATATATCAGTAAAATTGGTCAGTGGCCTCCAACTCTGGTTGTCTTAATGATTGATGTCAGGCTCTCCCAAATCTAAAGAAAAAGATCACTTTGCCATTGATTGACTAATAGGCCAGGAGGCACTTTGTTGTGAAATTTTGTCAGGCCACATTCTAATGAGCTGTCTGGCATAGAACTGGTATTGAACTATTGTAGATATGGCCCTGAAGATCTGAGATTTATTGGTCAGACTTACAAACAGACCAAGATGAGAACAAACCAAATATTATTCTTCCAGTTCTACCACTTTGGAAAAGTAAAGTTTAAAAGCTAGAAGCAAGCTTGGAAATCATTGGACAACTTTTTTAATGTTGTAGGAAGGAAACAAAGGCCCTGCAAAGTCAGAGAATACATACGAGCCCCATGGCAATATAGCGGCATATCTGGTTCAGGAATAGCAATAATACCAGCTTTAACTTAACCACTATTCTAGGAACTTCTTATTCCATTAACTCATGAAACTCTAACGTTCCATTAGCAATGAGCAAAATGCTCAGGATGGTTAAGTAACTTGCCAAAGATCACATACCTCATACATAGAAAAGCCAAGATATGAACTATTATATCAGACTTCAAACGATGATGCTTAGACCCAGTTCTAATGTTTCCTGTTCCATTCTTCCCTCACTCCTCATATTTCCAGTCTACTGGGTTAGTGCACCTTCTTCATTCAAACTCTTGAAATTAAATTGGTTTTGTCAATTTAATCAAATTTTGTCAATTTAACCCGAACTCTGGGTTCATCAAGGAAGGCTTCAAGAAACACTTCATTGCCAAACTGTTAGGCGTCAATAAATGAAAATTGTAAGATGGTTTTATAAAGCCAGTAGAAGAGATTTCTGCACTCCCAAATGTCACTGCTGTCATTTAGATGATTAGCTGACTTTCAGAGTAACTTGAAGTTTAGAACCAACTTGGAGCATTACTTCTCAAAGGAGTAGAAGGGGGAAATTAGATCAGGGTGTCTCCTAAGTGGCTGTTTGTATGGCAAAGGTTTTTGATAGTAAGGTAAACAACTGGATGCGTACACACACACACACACAGAGAGAGAGAGAGAGAGAGAGAAAGAGAGAGAGAAAAAAAACTAGCTGAAAGGAAGCAAAGGCCACAAGACCACTGTAAGAAGCCAATGAAGTTGTTGGAAAGTCACATGTGTGCTTGGGAGGGAGGCTACAAGGGGAACTTATGTACTTCCCTGTACAGCAAAAGGACAGCTGCAGTGCAATCTGCTGCTTCTGGAGAAGCAATAGCAGTTACAGAGGATCTGCCACAAGGTGCTGTTGGAAAGCAACCATCCTGTCACTGACACATCTGTGTAGGAAAAATGGCACTAGCAAGAGATGCTAAAGAAAGCTCTTGGGCACCTGAAACTAATATTATATTGCATGTTAACTAACTGGAATTTAAGCAAAAGCTTGAGAAGTTGGTGGGGGAAAGAAAGGAAGCCTTTGGGGTGCTAGCCTTGGGCATCAAGGTCAAGTACAAACATAAGTCTCCTAATGATTAAAATTGTTGTTGTTAATTGTTATTGTTATTATTTCACACATTTTCGATGTTAAAAATATTTATGGCCTCAGGACAAATACAGGATTTGTACAGATTTCATTAACTCCATCTAATACTGCATAAAAGCTGTGGTTAAATATCAAAATGTATATAAAGGCTTTGCACTTGTGCCTGTAGTCACCTGCCAACCATGTAAGGAAGGCTAGTGATGAAAGAATTCCTTAAAAATGGATGAAATTACAAGAAGTCAGAGAATGAGATGCAACCCAGTTCTGCAGGCAAGAAAGTGGAGGGTGCAAGTAAGGAGAGGAAAGCAATTTGGCAGGTGACTCTGACCCCTGAAGGGAGTCTCAAACAAATCAGACTGTAGATAAGGTCAGGTGGAGATGATGCTCTAGATGGCTCAGGGCAGACTTGTTTCTGTTCCCTAAGTGATGGGTAACTTACAGTTTTGAAGCAGTGGATTGGTAGGCATGGACTATCAAATGAGATACACCAACAGGTGACCTAAATATGTGCAAATAGAGAGATACAAAGATTTAGGAGCACTAAAACCTGACACAAAGCAGAAATGGTAGTAAGGCCACGTAGCATAAAAAAAAGTTAAGGGAAGATTTCTGAAGTCCTCTTCAAAAATGAGTAACTTGCACTTGCTCTGAAGCTGATCATCACCATTGCCTTCCTTTCTTCTCTTCTAATTCCCTACATGAATTAATATTTGGCAGTTACAGGTACTTTACTGCTCCATCCCTCACCTCAGTACCTCTTTCTACATCTCTTCCATGGCTGAGGCTACAAAGGGGCAGAGAGAGTGGAAGATGGGTAGTTGTGGTGTGCACTACATTGTAGGATGATGAGCTGATAGTAGGAAGGGGACAAGATGGAAATGACCAGAGAAGAGTGAATCTGAAGGGGTTTCCATATTTTTTCACCCTTCTAACAAAAGAAAAGTTAAGCACTTTTTCAAGTTAATGAGGAATAAAATTACTTCTCCATTGTTCATGGCAAGATAAGATCAGCCATCTCCTCCTCAGAAGAGCATTGTCAGATTAGGTCAATAGTGCCTTGAGACCTGCTGTTTGACTAGAGGTTCTGCAAACTGATGAGAGGTTTGATCTGAAGATCTTGGTAACAGCCACATGGCATGAAGTAATAAAAAAGCCACTGCCCCATCTTTACATACAACAGGATGAGAGAGAAACAGTTTCTCACACAAAGGAAAGTATAGAGAGAAAAAAAGGGGAGCTCAGAAAAGATTGTGTGCCATAAGTAGGTCCATTTTGTTTCATAATTTAGAGAAAATATAGTATAAAATCATTTCATAGAGGAAAAGGAAATGGGAAAAAATCAGCTTTATGTTCGGAATAGACTTTAAGGAGGAATGAAAAAGCAAAAATAAGAGAATATGGATGAAATGAAATCACAGGTTAGAAATATACATTCATTAGTGATATGAGAAAAACTGCAAGGAAGCTAAAGGTTCAAGAGAGCAAGACTGTTGGCTGTAAGGAGTTGAATTGGCATTGCAGAAAATGTCATTGTTGGAAGAAGATTGGGAGAAACTTTCCCAAAACAGACAAAGAGGATAAAAGAATGAAAATGACAATAGAAAAATTGTAGATAGCCAGGACTGAAAATAGGGATTCAGCTTTCAGATAATGAGTCTGTCTAATCTGTACAAATGGAAAAGAAACAAGATTCAAACTAAGCAAAGAGGGCTGCTTTTTGAACCTTCTGATTAAAAACCAAAGATTGTGGGTTTTTTTTTTTCAAAGATTGTGTTTTAATGAAACTAAGTTGATATTGACTCAGTAACTTAGAGTTAGAATAAGGGAACAGAAGAGCAAACTGAAAAAGGATCCCCCAAAATAAAAAATTAAGTAAGTAATAAAGGTGATAAAGGTGATGGTACAGTTTAGCAGAGGCAGGATGAAAGCTTCTTGGTACAATGGACCCTTTATAAAAAGTTTCAGTTAAAGGCTCATATGACAGTGCATATGAAAATATGTAACAGATGGATTTTTAATTTAGAATTCTAAATATAGGGCACCGGGGTGGCTCAGTTGGTTAAGCATCTGCTTTCAGCTCAGGTCATGATCTCAGGGTCCTGGGATCAAGCCCCGCATTGGGCTCTCTGGTGGCAAGTCTGCTTCTCCCTCTCCCTCTGTGCTCTCTCTCACTTTTTGCCCTCTCTTAAATAAATAAACAAATAAATAATAAAACCTTTTAAAAATAAAATAAAATTCTAAATACCAAATCATATTTGAACTTTCAGAAAATATAAGTGAATACTTCTAGTATATGCTGAAGATATGTCTAAACACAAAAGCAATAAAAGAAGTTACAAAGAAAAAATTATTAGATTTGACTACCCTGTAATCAGACAGTTTCTTTTCCCCTTAGATATCCAAATTTTTAGAAGGATTTTTCCATATTTTCAAGCCTTATCGTCCCAATACACCCTCATCATGGCACCAAAAACCTGGCTTCCACCCTGATCAATATACTTGATTTTGCTAAGGTCAACAATAATCAAAAACATATTGGTAAGCAGTGGAAAATATCACAATCCTTTTCTTATTTTGTGTTTTGTAATATTTGACACTCTTTACCATTCCCTCTATTTTGGAATTTTCACTAATTTTGGTGACTTTGTCTTCACCTTGTTTTCCTTCCACTTACGATGTCAACTATCCTTTTCTGGAAATTAGGAAAAGATGATTTTGCCATGCTGAGGCACAGAGCTTAGCACATGGGATTTTAACCCACACTTACCCCCTTTGGCCAGAAGTTCTTGTGCAGGATACAATCTGCTAATCTCTATGTGGCTGCCTCCTTACTATATCTCTGTTAGCTTATTTTAACTTCCTTTGTAGATTTCAAACTATGCTGCTGATTCTACACTGATATAATTTAATAATAACATTTTAAATGCTGGAGTTTTTACCAGTTTTTAGAATTAAGCTATATGCAAAGCACTGAGGACTAATAAACAATTTAAATTACATAGGCCTTAGAAATATGAAAATACATACAATAATATAACTAACAAAAATTAAAAGGTAGGTGAAAGGAGTAAGTGCACCAATTTACACATGTTTCACAGTGGGAAGTCAGTATATATTGCGTTACATGTTATTATACTAGAAAAGAAAGTTAAAAGTCAAATTATAATAGTAACCACCACGACAATAAAAACTCAAACTAAAAGTGAAAATAGTTGCTTCTGGGAAATAAGTGGGAATGGAAGAAAGGAGCAAGATTTTTGCTTTTTATTTTGTACTGTTTAATTTTTTTTAACCATCCATTGCTTCTATAATAAAAGTACACATATCCAATTCTGGTATTTATTAAGAAATAAAAAGAAAAGAAAGAAGTTGCTTCAGTTGACCTTTAAGGGCCTCTTTTATCTTGAGAGTCTGTGATTCTGTGATCAGAGATGCAGTTTAGGAAGATTAATCTTATAGCAGTGTTAAGATGAATTGGAATGGGGAGATACAGAAGTAGAGAAGCCAATTACTAAGTTATTATAGCACAGAAGGTAGGAAAGTAATGAGGATCTGAACCGAGGTGTAGGCAGCAGGAATAGAAGGAAGGTTAAAGATGTGAAAGCCTTTGTAGAGGTAGGTGTATGTAATTTGGAAATTGATTGGATGGATGTACAGGGTTAGGGAGAAGGAGGTATTAAATTGACTATAAGATTTCAAGTCAGGGTGATTATATGACTAGTGGCATCATTAGCTGAAATAATAGAGTCAAAAGTAGAGGGCATATTCCAATGACTAGGCCAAGCTGAGTGAGGCAAGACTGTAATTATGAGAAGCACCTTAATCATTAGTGCACAGGGATTTAGGAGAGGATGGTAGTAGTCAAAAGGAATTTAGGCAGCACCTAAATTTGTTGAAGAGCTTTGTTCCTGCTCTCCAACACGAGAGGACTGGAGATCATTTCTGACTGGATAAAAGTTTATTTGTAGTTTGATGTGGTTTAAGTGTTGGAAACCAAAAAATAAATAAATAAATAAATAAAATAAAACAAAACAAAAGCAAAAACAAAATTTTCTCTATTAAAAGAAATAGAAAGTATTGTATTGAGATAGCTCATCAGCATTATTCTATAGGATTGACCTTGTCATGCATAGCTTAAAAAATAAATAATGATAATAGCCTGTCAGGTACTGTGTAAGTAATAAATGTAATTGCTCCTATAGTATATCTGGTAGTATCAAAAATATACTCCTTAGGCAAATAGATGATTATCAAAAACATATAGGTACATTTGTAACAGTTACTCTTTCTACTTTTCTTAACCTACCAGAATTGCTTGAACTGAATTTCCTGTTTTCAGGGATATAAATAAGACTATGTATATTCTGAGTTACATGAATTCACAGCCAACCACTTTATTTGGAGGTTTTATTATATGTATACCTGCCTCTGTTGTATTGAATGATTTTAAGCTAGATCACACCAAAGAAATTTTTAAATATATCATTAAAAATTAGAGTTAACCCAAAATAAGGAACTGAAATGGGATAATGCCAGCTGCTATTACAAATGAAAACTGAAATCTCCACAGATTAAGAAAATAGATGTTTATTCCTCCCTCAAATAAATAAAGTTCATTTGGAATGGGAGTGGGCATTTATTCCAGGTAGTTATTCAAGGCTTTAGGTGACAGACTTTACCATCTTCAACACATTTTTTGCAAGGTCTCCCAGAATGTTGACTTTTTATCAGCAGATAGGGGAGAAGAGACATAAGATTACACAGGAAGTTTTTATGGGCCAGGCTTGGAAATAATATTACCTCTGCTAGCATTCCTTTGGCATAAACTCAGTCATATGGTCACAACTAACTGTAACAGATTCTGAAAAATAAAGTCTAACACTATGCCCTAGATGTAAAGAAAATGGAATTGGTTTGGTAAATACTCTGCCACAGTTCACACAGCTGATCAATATCTGGTTTACCCTTCATCCCATACATGGAACACACGCATCTCTTTCCCAGTCCCAACCAGTCTCTGCAGATAGCTAAGTTTCTGAGGTTTCTAGGTGAAGCACCCATACCTCCAAAAGGACCCATTATGGGTCCTCTTGCATCATCCACCCATGATTAAAAGGGCAAAGTATCATGTACCACCTCAACACAAACACACACACACACACACACACACACACACACACAGACAAAACACACAATTTAGTGGAGAAGTAGCAACAGAATCATCTCAGTAAAGCCCTTTTTAAAAAAAAAATTAATTTAATTTTTTTTCTTTTTTCAGTGTTCCAAAATTCATTGTTTATGCACCACGCCCAGCGCTCCATGCAATATGTGCCCTCCATAATACCCACCACCAGGCTCACCCAATACCCCACTTCCCTCCTATATAAAACCCTCAGTTTGTTTCTCAGAGTCCACAGTCTCTCATGGTTTGTTTCCCCTTCTGATTTCTCCCAAGTCACTTCTCCTCTCCATCTCCCAATGTCCTTCAGATAAGGGAAGAATACATAGTAGTCACTGGTCTGCACTGGTTTATGTATAGGTCATATGGAATTGTATATGTCTATGATGGTAGACACCTCTGCCCTAGCAGTGAGTCAGTTTCTTAAGTAGATCCTGATTTTTGCTCTCTTGGGAGCCAGAGGGATTGTCATGGTTTTCCGTATTCTGAGTCTTCCCCTACTTGGCTTTTCCATGTTTACTCATACGCCTGGCCACATCTGAAGTAAGTGATGAGGATATCCTTCTTAATACTGCTGAACTTCCACAATGTGCTTTCTGCCCATTTTAAGCCTTAAGAAGTCAAATTTATTTTTTAGTCTAGGTTTCTGGGTTTTTTGTTTTTTGTTTTTGTTTTGTTTTTAGATCCAATACCTTCATAATCTTACTAGGCATGTGCTTTAACTGGCTCTAGTCAATTCCATATTCTGATAGACTAACAGTTTTTTCTGAGTCATAGTTACTGAGTATGTTTTTTTCTTCTTCGCCTTCATGCTTCTCTTGCAAATAAACATTGGCTATATTGAGGCCTTCTGGTTTATGTGGGAAGGTCCATATCAGATGGAATTTTGCTGCGTAGTTGAGTAGAAATGAAGTTTTGTCAGAAGATGTTTTGATCTTACTCTCTTTTTGGCTTCTACTTTCTTTTTTGTAGTTGTTTTTTAATGTTTTACTTATATATTGGAGAGAGAAAGAACGTGTGTGCATGTACAGAGGGAGAAGGAGAAGCAGACTTCCTGCTGAGCAGGGCACCTGATATGGGGCTTGATCCCGGGATCCTTAGATCATAACCTGAACTGAAGGCAGACTCTTAACTGACTGAGCCACCCAGTCTCTCCTGGCTTCTGTTTTTCCAATCAAGTTTTTCAAATCCTGCAGAACCTCAAATTTCTAGACACTTTCTATTGTTTTTTATTTCTCTGTGAAACACAGCTAATTATTATTTAACCTTATTTCCTCTAATACCATGTTTTTCTCAGTGGAAACCAGTCCTCACCAATGATACCATTTTCAACCCCTTTTTTGGAGAAGGGCTTTGCAAACATATTGTCTGTCTTCAGGTTATCACGGGCACACAAATTCTTAGCCACCAAATAACTTGCATTTATATCTTTCTTGACTCTGACATGAGCTTTTTTTCTTGATAACCAATAATTAACTGCTAAGCAAAGAATAACTTTGGAATGGATGTTTTAAAGATGGCAGAGCCTCCAGGAACCTGAACATCTGTGTGAAGTAGAACCTGTTCTGCTATAAATTTTGTTACACAAGCACCCACATCTTACCTCAGTAGAGCTTAAAAAAATGGAGGGGGGGGGGAGAAAAAAGGGAAAAAAAAAGCACTTTATGTCTGTTACCCATTTATTTAATAATTAATAAAATAGTAGCCACTATAATTGGTAACCTTTGAAGCTTTAGTGGCTTCCAACATTAGAAGTTTATTTATTGGCCATATAAGGAGTGACTTTCAGCAGAGAGGTGGGAGTGTGGGGTTGAAAGAGGTCTGCTCTCTTCAGTACATACCTTCAAAGATGACCCTTGGCATTGTGAATCAGCAAGCAATTTGGGGAAGGGAGAGAAAATCAGCAGTGAGTGGCCAGGCTGAACATAATACACATCACTTTTATCTACGTTTCATTGATTCAGATTAGTTATCTACCTGCAGAGAAGGCTGGAAAATAGTCAAGTTGTGTTCTCAGTTAGAAGGGAAAATAGGAAAATGTTAAAGCCACTGCCACAGATGCTAAATGATTGCTTTGAGAAAGCATTCATATTAGGTTGAGCTTCCCAACCGCCAGGGTAAAAATGAAACATGTTACTAAGACAAGCCATATAGTTCCTTAGGGGAGAAGAAGCCTCTCCTGAAAAGAATTTCCACAAAAGCACTTTCTTTCTAACATGGAAACTTAGATAGGGACTGTTAAATGATATAGAAGGCAATGCTTTTGACAGGAGTCTTAAAATCAGTTTAATAGTGTTTTTCATATATTTCCCATGACATTAAGTAGTAATTTGAGAATAGTTTTTACCTCATTAGCAAGAGCCCAGATCCCCATTTTAAGAAGGATGTTTAGCATTTTACAGTGGCTTCATAGGCATTGGAGAATAGCTTTGCCCCTTAATTGTTCTTCTCTAATCTCTTCTGTAAAGAGAACGAAATCCTCTAATGCTTTCTTCTTGAAAGCAAAAAAAACAAATGAATTTCTTTGAGCTTCATTTGGTCAGATTTATCGTGGCCACCATCCTGAAATCAACAGTTTCCAACCATGCTGTTGCAACTTTGTTAGCACGAAGAAATGCTCCTTTCTACCCTGACTCAAACCACTGGGTATGGAGACACAGAGGTCACAGTGGAAGAGGCTAAGCAAGCAGAGGGAACTTTGTAGTATAAAGAAGTCATACTTTGGAATCACAGAGCCATGGATTCAAAAGTGACCTCTGTCCCTTTGGACTTGTCTGAATTGGGCAACTTGCTTCACTATTTTAAGCACCAGGTTTCTCAATGTAAACTGAGGGTATCGTAATAGCACCCTACTCATGAGCTGTAGGACCAAATGATTTCTGGGAACCGCTGGGAACAAAGCCTGGTATGAAGCCAACCCTGGGAGCTCAATAAAGACCATCTATCATTTTTTTTATTAGTTATTTATTACTGTGTGAAATATGTTACAGCTTAAAAGAGTGGTTGGAACATTATACCTACCAAACAAATGTTAACTGCCTTTGATGTTATTCCTTCCATCAGCTGGCCATAAATGACCACATGTATCTCTTTCTATCCATCTTTATATAAAAATAGTGTATCTCCAAACCATGCCAAATGGGTTTTATTTTATTTTATTTTTTTAAAGACTGTATTTATTTATTTGACAGAGATCACAAGTAAGCAGAGAGAGAGGAAGGGAAGCAGGCTCCCTGCTGAGCAGAGAGCCCGATGCAGGGTTCGATCCCAGGACCCTAGGATCATGACCCGAGCCAAAGGCAGAGGCTTCAACCCACTGAGCCACCAGATGCCCCATCAAATGGGTTTTAAATGTACAGTAAGAAAAACAAACAAATAGAGTGAATTTTTTCTAAAGTATCACTTTGAAAAGAATTGAGGTGTTGAAATTCTTAGAAGTAGGAACAAACATTGTGATTCTTGAAGACAGTCTTTGGAAGAAGATACAGGAAGGTTGTACTGTTACATAATCTAATTTTATCAATGGTTACAATAAAAGCACTTCCCAAAATTGCTTGATATACCTTTTTTTTTTTTTTTTTTTTTAAGAATTTCATACTATGTCTGGAGATAACCCATGAATATAATAAAATCAGCATTCTTGGTCTGGCATACAATTTTATATGACCATGTCTATCTGTAAATCTAACAGAATAATAGCTTGTTCTTTTCCTATCACAGTCTTTGGTTTAATCCCACTATTCTTCTTTTTCGAAAAGCTGTAAGTAAGTAAGAGTGCAAATATGACAGGCAAACATTTACCATATGCAACACTCAAATGCTAATCCATATGCTGTGTTCTAATAGTACATTCCATATTACAGATGATTTATCTATTGTTTCGTTTAATAACTTTAAATACATTAGAATATATATTGCTGATTTATTTGAAATTTTAATAATATTACACTTTCTTACTCACTTTCTAGTATGCGTTTTCCAGAAACACAATGAAGAAGTTATTTTAACCAAGACTGTTGAATTTCTAATTTTCCTAATCTCTCTATAAAAAGTACCCAAATTAGGGTTTCTTAATTTATTCAGCATTTTAAAACACACCTTCCAAAATGGACACTTATTTCTCCTATGTAAAACAGTGTGTAGGGGCGCCTGGGTGGCTCAGTGGGTTAAGCCACTGCCTTCGGCTCAGGTCATGATCTCAGGGTCCTGGGATCGAGTCCCGCATCAGGCTCTCTGCTCAGCAGGGAACCTGCTTCCTCCTCTCTCTCTCTGCCTGCCTCTCGGCCTACTTGTGATCTCTGTCTATCAAATAAATAAATAAAATCTTAAAAAAAAAAAAAAAACAGTGTGTATATGTTTAACCAAGATATCCAAGGTTTATATTGAAGTATTTATTTAAATTGTCTTATTTCAATTAATAGAAATCATTTGAATAACTTCTATTTGAATAACTTGAATATGAATATGAATTTCCCAAACTTATGAAATAGAACAGTAGAATCTTTTGCTCATGATGTGAAAAAAGAACCTAAATGAAATAATTATCTCATCAGATGAGAGTCATTAATTAAGGAAGAATTATAAAAACATACCTTTGTCGGCCTATTATGATTCACTAATATGTAGTAACAAATTACCAAAATATTACTAAAAATCCTAAATCAAAAATGGAGTCTCCTGTTAAAGGACTGTGTGTCCTAGGTAATTTACATAATGCCTCTGTTCAGTCCCCTCATTTGTCAAACAGGAAAAAACCACACTGTCTATGGCAGATATGCTGATTGCTCACCTGGTATCTGGGTACTTCCCTATAATCTCCGCCTCCTGCACTTAGGCAGGGTCATGTGGTAGTCCTGGCCAGTGGGATCTCCTAAGTCAGTTCTGGGCTAAAGCATTTAAAAGCAGATGGCAACTCTCCAGATCTTCTTTCTCCAGATTTGGGGACTTGGGAGGCATGTGTTAAAATGGTGTCATAGCAAAATAAAGCAACCTGAATCTCTGAGTCACAGCATGCCAGAGAGCTTCTCTGAAGATTCACCTAACTCTGCATCAGAATTTTTTGTGGAAAGCCACTGAGATTTACAGGTTTATATATTAATTCAGGGTAGAAATAAACTAACTTGTAGATCGGTTTGAAGATTAAATTACATGACACAGAGTATGAATTCAGTAAATGATGTCAGATAAGAGTAATAGTCGTTGTACAGTTGGCTTCACAGTGACCCTTTAAAATAATCAGAAGCAGTGATTATCACCATCATGCTTTATACCAGATGAAACTGAAGTTTCTAAGGGCCTTACCTATAATTCTGTCATAGAACTGGAGATCTAAGCCAGTGACTTTGTTCCCTGAGCACTGTGTTCCCCACTACCACATTGACGGTAGTCAGAGTTTTATGCATCATTAATGAAATGCATCAAAAATTCACTCCCAGCATGTCTGGTTCTAACTGTCTTCCAACAAATAATAACACATACTTATGTTGAGTATCTCTACTGACCAAAAAAATCTGATCAAATAAAATACTTGATATAGGAGCCCCTATGATATTTCAGAGAGGCGTCTAATAATAATCTGATTAATATTCTTAAATTTTACGAGTTATTGTTTCAACCGTATTTGCCATCCAAAAGCATATTAAAAAATACTTTGTGTTGGGGTCCAAAAATTGTCCACAGGAATAGATAATCTGCTTATTTTTTTTCCCCTCTGGCAATTACCTGATCTCTCAAGAAACTTTTTCTTGGAGTGCATCTCCCTAAGTAGCATGTCTCAGTCAAAACAATTATAGTAGTTAATTGCAAATGAAGAGCCTTTCAGGCATCTGAATGAATTTTGAGAAATAAGTATTTGCTAGGTGGATGGGGTTCAAATATGCTGAAACTGCTACTTGCATTGTTCCAGGCCGTTATTTTTGGTCCACTGAATAACAGCTGCTGCATATGGTAGTTGTTGAGTTTTCTGCTAAAGATCCACTTACTGGCACAAATAGTAAATGTTTGCATGTGCTATTTTGATACATCTCCTGTGAGGCTCTGTTTCCACATTTAAATATGGATCACATATGGTGAATTGAAATATCTTTTTGTATGTAAAGCATATGTCCAAGGAGTAAACCAAAGAGACATAGTCTATGGCACTGTCATGTTCCATATGCCTTCTATATGAGCTATAATTTAATGAAAAAATAATAGAACAAAAACCACATAAGAAAAAATTAAGTTCCTAGTTATAACACTAGTGATTGGTGACATGGAGAATAGATATTTATAATGTATAATAAATGCTGGTTTCTCAAAATTTAGTTAATATAAAGGCTATATAGAATTATAAGACAAAAGTAATAAGGATAAAATATATCACTAAAATATTACAGTAAATTCCTATAAATTTGAATTCATAACAACTAGAGAATTCAGAAACTTGACAGCCCTCCTGAATCCACAACTTAATTTTTATGAAACATAGAGTAGTTAATGTATGGACAATAAGTCAAAAGATGCTTCAAATATGGATTCTCTATTCAGGGAACTTACAACTTGGTAGGATCAATATGATTTGTAGAAAAAATATATCTTTTGCAGAAAAACAACTATAATAAGGAAGAAAGGGAAATTTGTGCTATGAGACAGTCTGATAAAGTACTCTCAGAGTTTACTGACCAAGAACCAGGAGCTCTGGGACCCAATTGAGTTCTTCTAATAATTACGTCATTGTATGCTAGTAAATTTTTCCTGCTCTGACTTGAAGTTTTCTCCTTTGTAAAGTTATGGGTCCTCTGGACTGAATTTTGTCCCCCTCCCCCTGCCCAAAATTCATAAATTAAAGTCCTAGCCCCCAAAGTGATAGTATTTGAAGTGGAAACTTTGAAAGGTAATTAAATTTATATAAGGGTGGGCCTCCCATTTTGAGGTTATAGGAAGAGGAAGAGAAACCAGAACATGTTCCCAGTCCTACTTTCTTCCTCTGTCTCCCTCTCTCCCTCTCTCTGTCTCTCTCTCAATTCCCATTTCTCCCTCTTGCCTTCTCTTTGCCCTATGAAGACACAGTGAAAAGGTAGTCATCTGCAAGGAAGAGGGCCCTCACTAGGGAATTGAATCAAGGCCAGCACCTTGAACTTAGACATACTAGGCTCTGAAACTGTGAGAAATAAATTCCTGCTGTTGAAGGCTATGGTATTCTCTTATAGCAGCTAATACAGTACATAGCAGACTAATACAATATGTAAATTCAAGGAAAATAAAAAGTTTTCCATTTATGCACCATACTTCTCCAGTTGGCATCTAGCAGTTTTTTTTTCCTTCATGACTCTGAAACACTGTAAGATTCTAAAAACAAATCAAAATTAAAGTATGTTCTATTCCAGTGTTCATTTTCATAGCATCTCGTTTTTTAACTTTTCAAATATTTTAAAGTTGAAACCATCTCTAATTTATTTGCTAACTCTGAGTAAAATAAGGTATTTAATTAAATTGAACCTCTTATTCTACGAGCATTAGGGGATTTGTTACTGGGTGATATAAAGCCTACTGATATGTCACAACAACCCTTCGAATTAAGAACATCTCAATATTGGGCGCCTGGGTGGCTCAGTGGGTTAAGCCGCTGCCTTCGGCTCGGGTCATGATCTCAGGGTCCTGGGATCGAGGCCCGCATCGGGCTCTCTGCTCAGCAGGGAGCCTGCTTCCCTCTCTCTCTCTCTGCCTGCCTCTCCATCTACTTGTGATTTCTCTCTGTCAAATAAATAAATAAAATCTTTAAAAAAAAAAAAAAAAAAAAGAACATCTCAATATTGTTCTCTTGATCATTCAAAACAATGGAGCAATGACTAGCTCCAGCTGTATCTTGGCTCACAAAATTTTCAAGCTGAAGTAGATATTTCAAATGTGTTGGTATATTTTAAAAGCAGTACATTTTTAAAAGAAGCCTTATGTAAGTGAAACATCTTAAAATAAGAAAAAAGTTTGCATATGAATACTCTATTCCATTATATGATAGTCAACAATTCACCTTATAACAAATACCCAGGATAAATTAAATACTATGAGAACCTGTCACCAATCTTCCTCATTCTCACTGTAACCTGGCAAATCATCTTAATTAAATTTTTTAAAATGCATATTCCTGAGCATCTATTTTTGACACACAAATATCATTCCATTGTTTGAATATGCCAAAATTCATTTTCATAAATCTCTGTTTCTGGCCCTTTGGAATTCTTTAAGCTTTTTACTATAAAATGAAAAGCTATAATTAACTTTCTTATATGCTAATATTTGTTTATTTTTGTTAGCATACATTTTTCTTGGATATATTCCTAGATGGGAATTTGCTGGATCAAATCCATGTGTAGTGATATTGAAATGTATAAAAACAATTTGGCAAGAAAACACATAATTTTATTTTTCAGTAACTGAACTCAACAGAGGTCATGAGTTCCCATCTTAATGGAATACTCAAAATAATTACACATTAATTCAAAGTGTATTGGTCATTTCTTATTTAAAACTCAATCACTTTGGGGAAAGTATTTGGTTAAATATGAGTCACTCCCTTCCCCTCCTCCCTCCCACTTTTCCATGTAGCCTGAGTTCAAAGTGTGGGACAGGTGATATTGCATCAACCTAGCTTCTGCTCCATGCTTCTTTTGAACCTTATTGCCTCTATTGAGGAATCTGTTCATGCATAGCCATAGGATGCCAGCCCCTGTCTTTTCTGCTTCCCATCAGCAAAACGTATGCCCTGTGCACCTCCTGGTCTAAATTTCAGGCTTCTTTATATTCTGCGGCCTTCTCACCATTTCTGTCCTGATCCTTGTGTGGCTAAAGGACCCCCACCTTCTTTCTTCACAGCCAACTGAGACTTCAGGTCTCTGGTTACTTTGGAAAGTGAGTATTGGAAATAAAATATCTTCCTATTTTGTATTTATTTAAAGGCTTTATTAGTCAAATTATCGATATAAAAGAGTAATTTCAGGGTCAATTTATGAAGGGATGATCAATGAAGAAAACTATTTATAGATATAACTGGTTTTACTGTTTTTGTACTAGTTTTATAAGTTATTAATCTACTACTTTTATTATGTTTATATATACCTGTGAAATCTTCCTTACCCTAAGTTTCTTACTCCTGATTATGGTCTTTCCTTTCCACTCAAATAACTCCCTTTGATGTTTTTGTAAGACTCGTTTAATGGTGGTGAATTCCTTTAAATTTTTTTCTCCTGGAAAGTCTTTGTCTCTCCTTCTAGTCTCAGTGATGGCCTTGCTGCATAGATTATTCTTGGTTTTAGGTATTTTTCCTGTCAGCACTTTGAATGTAACATGGCACTTTCTTCGGGCCTACAAAGTTTCTGCTGAAAAATCAGCTGATAGATTTTTGGGTTTCCTTTGTATGTAACCATTTTCTCTTGCTGCTTTTAAAATTCTTTATTACTATTTTTTGACATTTTAATTATTTTATGTCTTCATGTGGACCTCCTTGGTTGTTTTTTTTGGGTGGGGGGGAGGGTTCTTTGTGCCTCCGGGATCTGGATTTCCTTTTCCTTTCCTATATTAGAGAAGTTTTCAACTATTACTTCATTAAGTAAATTCCGCCCCCCTCCCCCCGCTTTCTCTCTTTTCTCCTTCTGGGATCCTTATAGTGCAAATGTTACTATGCTTGATATGTTGTTGAATTCCCTTGAACTATTCTCTCTCTTTTTTTAATCCTTTTTTCTTTTCCTTGTTCAGTTTGCTTTCCCTTACTGTCTTACAAAACTATAGGGTTGTTAGATAAAGTTTAAGACACGCAGTTAAATTGAAATTTCAGGTAAATTACTAATTTTTAGTACAACTTTTAAATATAAATATGGGTAAAAAATTGCACTATACCAGTTAAACAGTCAAAAGACATAAGTATAGCCACCTCTGCATTTGTTTGGTTACGATTTATGTGAAATACTTTTTCCCATCTCTTCACTTCAACTTGTGTACATCTTGTAGACAGCATAGCGCTGGATCTTGTTGTTTTTTTTTTTAATCCAATCATCCACTCTTCAGTCTTTGATTGATGAGCTTAATTTATTTACATTTAAAGTACTTCTTGGGGCACCTGGGTGGCTCATTTGGTTAACCATCAGCCTTTGGCTCAGGTCATGACCATAGGGTCCTGGGATTAAGCCTGGTGTTGGGCTCCCCGCTCAGCTGGGGAGTCTGTTTCTCCCTCTCCCTCTGCCCCTGCTTGTGCTCTTTTCCTTCTTCACTCTCAAATGAATAAATCTTTAATTTTTTTTTAAATAAAGTAATTCTTGATAAATGAACACGTACTATCATCATTTTGTTAATTGTTTTCTGTGAGTTGTTTTGTTCCTCTCTTCTTGCTCTCTTCATTTGTTATTTTATGATAGTGATTTGCTTTCATTATTTTCTGTATCTCTTGTGGTTAGCTCAAGGCTTTTGTAAAATATCTTATAGTTATAATCATATATTTTATATTAATAACAGCTCAACTTCAATTGCATATAAAATTTCTACATTTTTACCCACTCCCCCTATGCACACACTTTGTGCCTTGTAATTGTTTGCTTCCTTTTCCATTGTGTATTCATTAGTAAATCTTTATCTTTTAACTTTTACATTAAAGGTTAAAAGTAGGGGCCCCCTTGCTGGCTCAGTTACAAGAGCTTGTGACTCTTAATCTCAGGGTTGTAAGTTTGAGCCCCATATTCAGTGTAAAGATTACTTAATAATAATAATAAATTTTAAAAATAAAGGTTAAAAGTGACTTACACACCATCCTTACAGTATTACACTATGTTCTGTCTATATTTATCTTTCTGAGTGACATTTCTATTTCCATATGTTTTTCAGTATTTTTAGTCTGTTTTCATTTTGATTTATAGGACTCTATTAAGCATTTCTTTTTTTATTTTTTTTAAGATTTTATTTATTTATTTAACAGAGATCACAAGTAGGCAGAAAGGCAGTCAAAGAGAGAGAGGAGAAAGCAGGCTCCCCACTAAGCAGAGAGCCAGATGCGGGGCTCAATCCCAGGACTCTGGGACCATGACCTGAGCTGAAGGCAGAGGCTTTAACCCACTGAGTCACCCAGGTGCCCCTATTAAGCATTTCTTATAAGACAAATCTAGCAATGAAGAACTCCCTCAGTTTTTGTTTGTCTGAGAAAAGCTTTATTTCTCATTTTTAAAGATAATTTTAACAGGTACGTTGTTTTTAGTTAGCAGTTTTTAATTTTTTTTTTCTTTTAGTACTTTGAATATATCATCCCACTCTCTCCTGCCCTGCAAGTTTTCTGCTGAAAAATTCATTAATGGTGTTTGGACATTCCTTGCATTTAAAGAGTTATTTTTCTCTTGCTGCTTGAAAAAATTATCTTTTTTCTTTGATTTTTGATAATTTGATTATAATGTGTTTGAAAGTAGTCTACTTCAGGTTGATACTGTTTGGGAATCTTTAAATAAATTTAGTAAGAATTTGGGTGTTCATTTCCCTACCAAGATTTGGGAAGTTTTCAGCCATTATTTCTTTAAATAAGTTTTCTGCCCCTTTTGGCTCCTCTTTCTGAGACTCCTGTAACGCATATATTGAATCAGTTTATGACGTCTCATAAAACCCATAGGTTTTCATTACTATTTTTCAATCTTTTTTTTTCTTTTTCTTTCTCTGACTGAATAATTTATAATGATGTATCTCTGAGTACAGATTGCTTCTTCTGCTTCATCAAGTCTGATGTAGAAGCTCTCTATTGCATTTTACATTTGATTCATTGTATTCGTCAACTTCAGAATTTCTATATGATCCTTTTTTATGATTCACTCCTTGAATCTTTGCTGAATTGTTTTGTTCTTGTGTGTTTTTTTTTTCTTTCTGATTTCACTGAGTTGTCTGTGTTCTCAAGTAGCTTTTTGAGCTTTAAAGCAATTATTTTGAATTATGTTTCAGGCAATTCATAGATAGTCATTTCTTTAGGATTTGTTACTGGGAAATTATTGTGTTCCTTTGGATATGTAATGTTTCCCTGATTTTTCATGCTTCTTGTATTTTTGCTTTGATGTCTCTGCATTTGAAAGGCAGTTACCTCTTTCAAACTTTATGAACTGGCTTTGGTAGGGAAAGATCTTCACCTATGAGTCAGTATGTAGGCCTGGCTAGTTGGGGTACACTGTCTCTAGCTTTGAAGGGTTGTCACTCCTCTTTTTCTTGATCAGATTATTTATAATTTATTTACTTGCTTTCCTCCCAATTTTTAAAAATTTGCACATTTTTTTCAAGTTTCTATAGTAATTTATTCTTGAATTTACCTATATTATGCATTTCTTAGTTGTATTTTCCTTCATTTTATGTTACTTTTCTAATCTTTTTTGAATCTGGTGTTTAATTTTTTTGTTCTCATTTTCTTCTTTAAAAAATCAATATATGGGACATAAACATTCATAAAAATTAGACAACTGTTGAAGCATAAAGTAAACTTTGATAAATTTATGAAAGTAGAATTCATACAGATAGTATTCCCTGATCATGGTGAAGAAAAACTATGAGTGCATAATGAAATTATGTAAAAGAGATTATTTTACTTGGGAATTTAAATAATCTCTCTTAAAACTCTTAGTTCAAAGAGGAAAGACCAGGGGCACCTGGGTGACTCAGTGGGTTAAGTCTTTGCCTTCAGCTCAGGTCATGATCTCAGGGTCCTGAGATCGAGCCCCGCATCAGACTCTCTGCTCGACAGAGAGCCTGCTTCCCCCTCTCTCTCTGCCTGACTCTCTGCCTACTTGTGATCTCTCTCTGTCAAATAAATAAATAAAATCTTAAAAAAAAAAAAAAAGAGGAAAGACCAGAACTGAAGAATATATACAGAAAAGATAAAAATAAATGTGATGTCTATCAGAACCAAAAGACACTATCTTCAAAGGAAAACTCATAACCTTGAAACATATATTGATTTTTAAAAATATCTTATTTATTTATTTATTTGAGAGAGAGAAAGAGAATCAGAGAGAGAGAGGATGAGAAGGAGAGGTTGGAGGGAGAAGCAAACTCCCCACTTAGCAGGAAGCCTGATGTGGAACTGAGTCCTGGAACTCTGGGATCATGACCTAAACCAAAGGCAGTCACTTAACCAACTGAGCTTCAACACTTGTCTAATTTTTATGAATGTTTTGTATGCTCTTAAATAGAAAGTATTTTCCTTTTGTGGCAAAATGAAGCATATCTATGTATTGTTAGATTATTCTTATTTTGGGGGGGGGGTCACCCACCCTTATAGTTTGTAAACTTGATTTGTCATGAGCTGATTAAGTTATTTTTCTACTACTAGTGTTTCTATTTATCTTTGCATTTTTAGTAATTTTATCAAGGACAAATTTGAACTCTTGAATTTATAGCCAACTTACATTCAAATGCTATATGCAATCACATCTTTATGTTATGTGCAACATTTATGACAGGGTTTAAATTTAAATAAATTTAGTTTTATTTTCTTCAAATTATAATGTGCAAATTATAAGACAGAGAAACTGAGTGTTGTAAAGCCATGTCTTTCTCACTGCTCTACTATTTCTTTAAGTAAAAAAATCAGTAATGTTTATCTGCCCTATCATATCAGAAAAATCTTATATATCTTATAAATCTTATAAATTTTATAGCATTACTTTTCAGAACAATTGGCTTTTACCTGAGTAATTTAAGCACTAAAACCTGCCATATACTAATATTTTCTTAGTGTGTGAAAGTAGACTGACACTCCTCACATGATTTCTATAGAGAAGGAAACAGAGAGAAATTAGTATCTTTCCTGACAATGAAAAATTCAGTAGCTACTGGACTGTGGACTCAGATTGTTCTGAAGAATTTAGTGTCTCCTCACTATATTTGGCCTTGTTCATCTCTGAATTAAAAAGTGTTAAGGAGATTTTTCTCATTTCTTATTATTCTCTAATTCCTACTCTTCCCTAAAATCATACTAATGTGCTTCCAAAATCTTTAAATTGTTTGTTCCTTCTTCAGAGCCTCCAGCCACTCAATCTTTGTTATTTCCCTTTTTCAATACTTTTGTTTCCCCCAAGTGAACCTATTCCATAAACTTTTTTTTTTTAAAGATTTCATTTATTTGACAGAGAGAAATCACAAGTACACTGAGAGGCAGGCAGAGAGAGAGAGAGAAGGAAGCAGGCTCCCTGCCGAGCAGAGAGCCCGATGCGGGACTCGATCCCAGGACCCTGAGATCATGACCTGAGCCTAAGGCAGCGGCTTAACCCACTGAGCCACCCAGGTGCCCCCCATAAACTTTTTATATCTTCAGATTAAAGTCTTCAAAATCAAGTTTTTGCAGGAGAAATATCTAGAAGTATTATGTTCTATTATTTATCCATGAATGTGTTTTTTTCTTGTATGATTTTTCCATATATGTAGACTTTCACTTATAAATGTTAAGCTATTTGAAGGAAAGGAATATGCATTCCTACATGGTGATTAGAACACTGTTTAAAATCCCAACAGAACTGAAAAGGAAAATGTGTTGTTTTTTATAAAATTACAGTTTATGTATCGACTATTATTATAGCCATAGATTTTTTGAACTAGAAGAGAGATACCATTGAGTCCAAGTGATTTTCTTAATACCTAAATCATGGCATGATTGTTCAATAACTGACTTCATCATAAAAAGAAAATATTTCAACTTACCATTTATACTATCCCCACAGAAGTGTAATTTTTCAGCTCTGTCCTCATTTCTTTAGTCATTTAAGCTGCAGATCCAGAGAAAAATCAGTTTTATTTGTTGAAAACCACTGGGCTTTCCTCTGAATAGGGAGTGGCGTAGGTGGCCTGAGAATAGGGTTCCATTTGTGCTTTAATGGTGTACATGATACTAAAAAAATGCTGTTGCTTTCAAAGTATGCTGCCTGGAAAGCACAGGTGGGATTTGTGGATTCACTGTTTAAATATTTATGAAGCTATTTAGACATATTTTATTTATTGCAAAAATGTTTATACTATAATTATTTTGAGAATTAAGCTTCCACATGCTATCAGAGGCTAAAACTAAAATCTAATTCTTCTCCATACTGTCCTTCTAATGCTAAATCATATCCAAGTGGAATAGGGTGAGAAAAATTCTTCAATGGGTATCTGTTGCCATAAACCTATTGAACTATGTATTAGTCAATCAACTCGTGATTTTAAAAGCATCCTCTGTGGAAAATCATTGGATAGATCTATTGCAGATTGCAATATAAACTTGTAATAATGGTAAACACATTTACCACTTACAAAAATACAGGAGCTAGTACACATTTACTCATTTAAGACCCAAACTAACTTTGCAGTAGGTCCTACTATAAATCCCATTGTACAGATAAGGAACATTTCACTAAATTCTATAAGCTTAAAGTTAATTTGAAGACATATGTATACCTAACAACTTATAGTAAGCATCGAAGTAAGACTGAGAATCCATTCAATAGAAATTAGCAGGATTTAGAAGAAAAAATGATGAATAAAATAAAAGCTGAGTGATTAAAATTCAAAGAAATCAGACATCAGTAAAGTAGTGACCTGTGGACCATATCAGCCTTTAATTAATATTAAATATCCCATATTTTTATGAAGTCTGTTAACTCTCAACATTATATAATCATTCATGTGATCATAATGTGAAATCTTCCACATAAAATTCCATATTTTAGCTTTTCTTGCAAAAATAAAAAACAAAGCAAATTAAATAAAGAAATGAGAAGGTCTATAAACATTTGCTTCCTGTTTTCAGATGCCCACAATCACCTGATCTAAATACTGATTATCCACTTTAGATGAGTATTTGTTCTCCATTTTACCATGAACCCCCATTGCTCTGTGAATGCTCTTAGAGCCAACCTGCCTCAAGACATTTAACCCCCTTGCTTATGTAGTCAAATGCGCTAAGTGTCTATTTCCTCATCATTTTTTGTTATGTCAACATTATTCATTGATACTGGGTGGCAGTAAGCTCAGTCAGATGATTTTTGTTATCAGACATATGAAATGGATGGGTTCTCATTATTCCTGTCCAGAGGTGTATAGTTAAATATTTAATGATGAATAACAGGGTTGTCATTTTAATTTTTTAATTGTAATTATTTTAATTGTCATTGTAATTTTCATTTTAAGCACTCTATTTGATTGGATCTTTTCTTTTTCTTTTCTTTCTTTCTTTCTTCAGGGCAAGGGACAGGATACCATCTAGTCAATTTTGAAACAATAAGTTAAAATTTTTTTAGTTAAAAATTAATAGCTTGTATTATATGTGTTTATCATAAGTAAAAGCTCTTCCAATCTTTAAAATTTTTTTCTTATTTTCTTTGCTTCTAGTCACCAGAGTAGAAACACATTTCTGGGCACTGAAAATAAATATAACTAAATCTTAAACTCATATTTGATGCTCAAATTGTGCATATAAATGAAAGACCACGGGCAGCTTCTCCTTTCCCCAAAGCAGACCACTAGGCAAAAGTTTGAGGATTTTAAATTTCAAGCTTCAAGACCTCAGGAATCCTATTGTCTATCTCAGTCATATATACTTGTTGCAATATACTTTTCCCCCAATCTATTTAGGAAATTCTCTCTGTGTCCTGGCCCTCACATTTTCTCATTTCGTGCTGCCAGTATGGTGGTTTGTTGAGTGTTCATTGAGTTGAATTATAAAGCAAAAGAGAATATAAGAGCAAGTCCTTTGTCAGGAAATTCTGTGGTCTTATTTATAAGCTTTCAGGCCTTATTTTCCCTTCCTAACTTTTATTTATTTTTCCCTTTGGCATTTATGTTTCACACCATAAAAGGTAAGCAAGCGTGCCTTTAAAAGATGCAATTGCAGGTGAAAACTTTTAGGAGGGAAAAGGCACATGAGGAAAGGGTGATATGGCTTATTTTGAAAGTGTGAATCGCATACTGGAACTGTAATGCCACCAAACAAACCATGGAAATACACCTTTGGAGGTGAAAATATGATTTTCAAGAATGTGATAATAGTTTCTACAAAGTACAAAGAAAATATCATTGAAAATTTGCTATTCCTTTTACTTCTCACCATAAACATTAGAAAATTGAAAATAAGACCTTGTCGAAGAAAATAAAATTGATATTAATCTTTGTGTTTGTTTGTTTGTTTGGTCAAAATTAAACCTCAGAATCCTCTTGGAAAAGAGCATTCTTTACTATAGCCATTTCTTAGGTAACTACCGTAAGTTGAGTGACCTTGCAGTAAGGAAGAGGTTGGTGGAGATCTCCGCCTCTGTCAGGGAACTGGAGTAATGCTTCTCAAGTTTGGCTTCATACTGAAATCACATGGGAGCTTCAGAAACATTATGTCTGGGTCCCAACCACAGATATACTCTTGTCATTGATTTGGGGGAATGGCCTGGGCATCAGAGTTTTTGAAGCCCCCAAGTGATTCAAATTTCAACCAAAGTTGTGAACCACTGAGAAAAGGAAACTATTTCAATTGTAAAAGAGGAGAAAGGATAAAGAAGTAACAGAAGAAGAAAAGTCAGGCTCCCTCTTTCCTTTTGACAGTTCATCTACATGTGTAGGAAAGAGTGAAAAAGTAACTTTGTTCTCCATTGAAAGGGTATTAAAGAGCATTTATAATTTGCACGACTTAAATCCTTGATATGAACCAAAATGGCAATTCATATTGTTTAACCCATTCAATAATTGGCCAAAAGGTGTGAATACATTCAGCATTGGTAAATATGTAATGATATAAAGGATACTATATTAAGTATCAGTTTACTAATATGAATAAAACATATAATTGTGTATCTTAATTTTTGTGCTTTATAGTTAACTAAATGCTTTCATATACAATGTCTTATGTATTTTTTCAAGCAACACAAGTGGAAAAGTATTAAAGTGATGGTATACTCTGGAGACATGAGAGGGAGGGGAGAGGAGGAGAGAGAATGCTGTGCCACTCTGAGGCTGGGTTTCTGTCTTTTTTCTCAATTCTTTTTTTTTTTTTTAAGTTTCTATTTTAACAACTGAGGATTCATCACAAGTACACTCCTAATCCCTATCATCTATTTCACCCATCCCCCCCACCACATCCCCTCTGATAAGCATCAGTTCATTCTCTGTAGTTAAGAATTGAGAGTCTATTTCTTGGTTTCTCTATCTCTCTCTTTTTCCCTTTGCTCATTTATTTTGTTTCTTAAATTCCACATATGAGTGAAATCATTTAGTATTTGTATTTCTCTGACTTATTTCATTTTGCATTGTAGCATTATATTCTCTAGTGCCATCCATGTTTTCAAAAGGCAAGATTTCACTCTTTTTTATGGGTGAATAATATTATATTATATATAGATACCACTGCTTCTTTATTCATTCATCTTCTATAAACATGGACTACTTCCACATCTTGGCTATTGTAAATAATGCTGCTATAAATATCAGGGTGTATATATCCCTTTGAGTTACTGTTTTACTATTTTAGTATTCTTTGGGTAAAAATACCAATTTTTGCAGTGCAATTGCTGGATCATGAACCTCCATACTGTTTGCCACAGTGACTGCACCAGTTTGCCTTCCCACCAACAATGCACAAGAGTTCCTTTCTCTCCATATCCTCACCAACACCTGTTGTTACTGTTATTTTTTATTTTAGCCATTCCATTAGGCATGAGGTGATATCTCATTGTAGTTTTGATTTGCATGTTCCTAATGATAAGTGATGATGAGCACCTTTTCATTATTTCTATTGGCCATCTGTATGTCTCCTTTGGAGAAATATCTGTTCATGTCTTCTGGCATTTTTTAATTAGATTATTTGTTTTTTGACTGTTGAGTTTTATACATTCTTTATATATTTTGAATACTCCACCTTTATCAGATATGTCATTTGCAAATATCTTCTCCCATTTCCTACATTACCTTTTAGCTTTGTTGATTGTTTCCTTCACTGTGCAATAGCTTTTTATTTTTATGTAGTCCCAGCAGTTTATTTTTGCATTTGTTTCCCTTGCCTTGGGGGACCTACCTAGAAAAAAATTGCTACAGCCAATGTCAGAAAAATTAATAATTGTGCTCTTTTTAAAAATTTATATGGTTCCAGGTCTCACATTTAGGTCTTTCATCCATTTTTAATTTGTTTTTCTGTATGGTATAAGAAAGTGGTCTAGTTCCATTCTTTTGCATGTTGCTGTCCAGTTTTCCCAACACCATTTGTTGAAGAAACATCTTCCCACTGGATAGTCTTTCCTCTTTGTTGAGGATTAATTGAGCATATAATTTTTTGTTAATTTCTGGGTTTTCTATTCTCTTCCATTGATCAGTGTCGTGTGTGTGTGTGTGTGCGTGCGTGTGCCAGTGCCATACTATTTTGTACTTGAAACCTTTCTTGTTTCTTGAGAAAGGCTTATACCACTATATATTTTCCTCTCAGGACTGCCTTCACTGTGTCCACAGATTTTGAACTGTTGTGTTTTAATTATCATTTGTTTCCATGAATTTTTTCAATTCTTCTTTAATTTCCTGGTTGACCCATTCATTCTTTAGAAGGATGCTGTTTAGTCTCCATGTATTTGGGTTCTTTCCAAATTTCCTCTTGTGATTGAGTTCTAGCTTTAGAGCATTGTGGTCTGAAAATATGCAGGGAATGATCCCAATCTTTTGATACTGGTTGAGACCTGATTTAGGACCAAGGATATGATCTATTCTGGAGAATGTTCCATGTGCACTAGAGAAGAATGTGTATTCTGTTGCTTTGGGATGAAATGTTCTAAACATATCTGTGATGTCCATCTGGTCCAGTGTGTCATTTAAGGCCTTTATTTCCTTGCTGATCTTTTGCTTGGATGATCTGTCCATTTCAGTGAGGGGAGTGTTAAAGTCCCCTACTATTATTGTATTATTGTCGATGTGTTTCTTTGATTTTGTTATTAATTGGTTTATATAGTTGGCTGCTCCCATGTTAGGGGCATAGATATTTAAATTGTTAGATCTTCTTGTTGAACAGACCCTTTGAGTATGATATAGTGTCCTTCCTCATCTCTTATTATAGTCTTTGGCTTAAAATCTAATTGATCTGATATAAGGATTGCCACCCCTGCTTTCTTCTGATGTCCATTAGCATGGTAAATTGTTTTCCACACCCTCACTTTAAATCTGGACGTGTCTTCGGGTCTAAAATGAGTTTCTTGTAGGCAACATATAGATGGGTTTTGTTTTTTTATCCATTCTGATACCCTGTGTCTTTTGATTGGGGGCATTTAACCCATTAACCTTCAGGGTAACTATTGAGAGATAGGAATTTAGTGCTATTGTATTGCCTGTAAGGTGACTGTTACTGTATATTGTCACTGTTCCTTTCTGATCTACTACTTTTAGGCTCTCTCTTTGCTTAGAGGACCCCTTTCAATATTTCCTGTAGAGCTGGTTTTGTGTTTTCAAATTCTTTCAGTTTTTGTTTGTCCTGGAAGATTTTTATCTCTCCTTCTATTTTCAATGATAGCCTAGCTGGATATAATATTCTTGGCTGCATGTTTTTCTCATTTAGTGCTCTGAATATATCATTGCCAGCTCTTTCTGGCCTGCCAGGTCTCTGTGGATAAGTCTGCTGCCAATCTAATGTTTTTATCATTGTATGTTACAGACTTCTTTTCCTGGGCTGTTTTCAGGATTTTCTCTTTGTCACTATGACTTGTAAATTTTACTATTAGATGACGGGGTGTGGACCTATTCTTGTTGATTTTGAGGGGGGTTTTCTGCACCTCCTGGATTTTGATGCTTGTTCCTTTTGCCATATTAGGGAAATTCTCTCCAGTAATTCTCTCCAATATACCCTCTGCTCCCCTCTCTCTTTCTTCTTCTTCTGGAATCCCAATTATTCTAATGTTGTTTCATCTTATGGTGTCACTTATCTCTTGAATTCTCCCCTCGTGGTCCAGTAGCTGTTTGTCCCTCTTTTGCTCAGCTTCTTTATTCTCTGTCATTTGGTCTTCTATGTCACTAATTCTTTCTTCTACCTCATTTTTCCTAGCAGTGAGAGCCTCCATTTTTTATTGCACCTCATTAATAGCTTTTTTTATTTCAACTTGGTTAGATTTTAGTTCTTTTATTTCTCCAGAAAAGGCTTTTATATCTCCCGAGAGGATTTCTCTAATATCTCCCATGCCTTTTTCAAGCCTTGCTAAAACCTTGATAATCGTCATTCTGAACTCTAGATCTGACATATTACCAATGTCTGTACTGATTAGGTCCCTAGCCTTCGGTACTGCCTCTTGTTCTTTTTTTTTGTGGTGAATTTTTCCGTCTTGTCATTTTGTCCAGATAAGAGTATATGAAGGAGCAAGTAAAATACTAAAAGGGTGGCGAAGACCCCAGGAAAATACGCTTTAACCAAATCAGAAGAGACCCCAAATCGTTGGAGGGGAGAAAGGGGATAAAAAGAGGTTCAGGAAAAAAAGAAAGAAACAATTATAAAAAGAAAACGAATAAAGAAAAAATATAAAAAAGAAACTATATCTATATATATATATATTAGATAAACTAGTTAAAAAACATTAAAAAAGAAAAGGGTAAAAGTTAAAAAAAATTAGCAGAAGAAGAAAAACAAATTGAAAAAAATATTAAATTAACTGCAAGACTAAAGAATCATGGGGAGAAAGCCATGAGTTCCGTGCTTTGCTTTCTCCTCCTCTGGTATTCCGCTGCTCTCCTTGGTATTGAAACTGCACTCCTTGGTAGGTGAACTTGGTCCTGGCTGGATTTCGTGTTGATCTTCTGGGAGAGGGGCCTGTTGTAGTGATTCTCAAGTGTCTTTGCCCCAGGCGGAATTGCACCGCTCTTACCAGGGGCCGGGCTGAGTAATCCGCCAGGGCCAGGTTTGCTTTCGGCAGCTTTTGTTCCCTGAATGCTTTCCGTGGAGTTCCAGAGGATGGGAATGAAAATGGTGGCCTCCCAGTCTCCAGCCCAGAGGAGCCGAGAGCTCGGGGCCCCACTCCTCAGTGCACCCTCAGAGAATAGCGTCCAATCACTCCCGTCTCCCTGGCCTCTGGCCACGCTCTGAGCTCACCCAGCTTGTGACCGGTTCAAGGTAACCCCGAGCTGGGAGCTCACTCCTTGGTTCTGTCTCTGTAGCTGGCTTCCCCGTTCTAATACCTGAAAGCTCTGCGACACTCAGACACCCCCCGATCCTTCCGTGACCCCGCGGGACATGGGGCCACACTGACCGCACGTGGGCTTCACCCCGGTTTAGCCTCTGGAGCGATGTCCCTCATCGGAACAGATTTTTAAAAGTCCTGATTTAGCGCTCGGTTGTTCTGCCACTTGCTGGGAGCTGGCCCCTCCCCCCACGGTCTATCTTCCCGTTGCTTTGGATTCACTTCTCTGCCAGTCCTACCTTTCAGGAAGTGGTTGATTTTTTGTTTCTAGAATTGCTTTTCTTCTTCTCTTCGATCTCCCATTGGATTTGTAGGTGTTTGCAATGTTTAGATAAGCTATCTAGATAAGCTGACCTCCTGCTACCTGATGTTGTCTCAGCCTGCTACTTCTCCGCCATCTTGACTCCTCTCCACCATACTGTTTTGATCATTACAGCTTTATAATATAACTTGAAGTCTGAAATTGTGATGCCTTTAGCTTTGCATTCGTTTTTCAAGATTGTTTTGGCTATTTGGCATCTTTTGTCATTCCATATAAACTTTAGGATTGTTTGTTCTCACTCTGTGAAAAATGCTGTTGGCATTTTGATAAGGATTGCACTAAATGGTATAGATTGCTTTAAGTAGTACAGACATTTTTAACAGCATTTGTTTTTTCCAATGCTTGAGCAGGGATATGTCTTTCAATTTCTTTGTATCATCTTCTGTTTCTTTCATCCTTGTTTATAGTTTTTAGAGTATAGGTCTACCTATACTAAACCTACCTCTTTGGGTAGGTTTATTCCTAGGTATCTTATTATTTTTGGTGCAGTTATAAATGGGACTGTTTTCTTTATTTCTCTTTCTGCTGTTTCATTACTGGTATATAGAAATGCAACAGATTTCTGTAGATTGATTTTGTACAGTGTCTTATTTAATTACCCCAATAACAGTACGTAAAAAAGTAGCAAGTTCTTTTTTTTTTTTAAGATTTTATTTATTTATTTGACAGAGAGAGATCACAGGTAGACAGAGAGGCAGGCAGAGAGAAAGAGGGAAGCAGGCTCTCCGCTGAGCAGAGAGCCTGATGCGGGACTCGATCCCAGGACCCCGAGATCATGACCTGAGCCGAAGGCAGCAGCTTAACCCACTGAGCCACCCAGGTGCCCCGAAAGTTATTTTTATTTTACAGATAAAGATACCAATGCCAGGGAAGTTAAGTCACATGTCAAGGGTCATACATGCTTGAAGTTGGGTCCATAGCAGAGACAGTCCAGTGAACCTATAGATAAACCCTGATTATTTAAACCAGAAATTTCTTATCCTTGATTTCTTTCTTTTGGATAAAACTTGCCTCTGGACATAGAGGCAGTACATATTCTAGTAATAACTCACTTGAAAGCTCTCTAAGAGTATTGAAGGTGTTCTGAAAAATGTTGAAAATGTTTGGAACTGAATGTATGAAAAGATGTCTCTGGGTCCATAAAATCAGGATAGTACCACTTACATGATGCTTTAAGTAAAGAGAAAACATAACTTTGCTTAAAGAACAAAACACAATGAATTGTAATAGAATGTCCTTTGTTCCAGAATCTCCTTTGTTCCAGGCTCTGTACTTGGCACTTCAAGTCATTTAGTATTTGAATTAATCTAAAACAAAACAAAACAAAACAACAACTTACCCCATTTAACAGAAGAGACTGAGACTCAGAGATCTGTCTAGTTATAGAGTCCATACTTTTTGTGTAGTTCTGGAGGCATACCAAAAAAGAACTTCCCTGAGAGTGAGGAATCCTGGGTTTTAATCTTGGCTCTGTTACCAACTGGTTATACACCTCATACTTCCCAAAAGGTCAAGTCTCTTAATAGGTCTCATCTAATTCTAAAATTATATATGAACTATAATTCAGAATTTAACTCTAAGTTGCTTAGAATTTGGCCTTTGTTAATTGAATGAAGAGACATGTACTGTCTTTCATTTATCTTTCATTCTAAAATTGCCTGGTATCAAGGTCCCCAGTTGTCCTGCAGTGAACCACCCTTTTTCTCAATCTCAGTATAAGATTTCTCGGAAGAAATCTCTCTGTCTCTGGCCTTCTAAGTGGACTTGTGACTTCACATTGTTAATCATGTACTCTTTACCACAGTAATTGTTCAGTTATAAACAGGAAGGAACCCAGTTCTGGTCAGAGAGATCAAAGACAAGTTATTTTTCCAAATTAGTCCAAAAGAAGCTTTTTTTTTTTCCTTTACTGCTAAACTTGGAAGCAGAATGATGTAGGTGTGTATCTGCTCATGGCCAACTGACCACTTGGTGAACATTAAGAATTAGACTAATATGGGTGCATGCCAATGGATGGACATAAAGTGTGACATATCAGTGTTACTCAAGTCCCTAAATCAGACTTTTACCAAAATTTTCAGTAATATGAGTAATAAATTTCTATTTTTTGTTTAAGTTAATTTGGTCTTATTTTCTGTCACTTGAAAGTGAAAAAGTTCTAACCAATACCTAAACACTAAAAGCAGCCTTTATTGGAAGATGCAGAGATTTTGGGGTGATTATTATGGGTTTAGATCAAGGATACCTATGCGATAGAGGACTCAGTTTGTGGCAAAGTAGATGAATCAGTAGGAAGCTATTGATTATAAATGGTTATAAATGAAAATCCTATGATTCATATAGGATTGAACAATAGAGGTAGTTAATGAAACAAGTAACTGTAAGGACTAAAGGTTCATCAAGATCAAGCTGGCCAACAATATTGTAAAGACCTAATTTGTTTCTATATATTTCCTTCACCCTTTTGTAGTAGCTGTTTGCATCTTAAGGCTGTTACAAAATAGTTCACAGAAGCTATAAGAGTTACATATTTCTCTGTTCTCTTCCCACGAGTTAGCACTGTTCCCTATAGCTCTCTTAAAAGTGCAAGGAAGCTTCTTTCTCAGAAACCCATATTAAATATCTGTTCATAACTAATTGGCCCCCCCTTGATTCTTATGCCCTGAAACTTACCTGTGGTGTGGGAATTGATTATGCTAATTGGCTTAAGTTGAGGACAGGTTTAGCTTTACCTGAAGCACAAAGGCTGGACCCACCTCCAACTTGAGCCAATTAGCACAACCAATTACCAGCCCAAAAGGTAAGTTTCAGGGCATGTGAACCAAGCTGTTCTCCAGGAATGATTTCTGTGATACTGAGCATTGCGGTTTAAAAACAAATGTGTATAGCTCGATGTCCAATAAACTACATGTCTACATGTAATAACATGCAAAATTACATAAACCTGCGCTATAGTTTACCATTTTTAGTTCTTCCTATAATTATGTATCTATTTGGCAAATAGTTAGTAGTCTTAATATATGCCAGGAACCATGCTGTACTAGGTTATTGCAGCAGGTCCACAGACCAAACTCTGCATTAAATATCCTGCAAAATTATCCCCTGTAATTTTACCAAAGCTCTTTTAGAGTAGGTATGTGCATTGTTAGCATCCAACTCTAGATAAATCAAGTTGAAAGGAATTAACTGAAAAGAAATTAGGGAGATAACCAAACTGGTAGGAGCTAGGTTTGAAAATAGGTTGAAGAAGGAAGCAAAACATCTCCAGTGGTGTAGCCTGCAAGAATCCCAGCAGTCTCTTAAAGCAATGACTCTTTGGTACACCGTTGTGTTCCTTGCAACAAAGCCCTTACACTTCCCAAATACTTTTATCACTTACTCAAGCAAAAAGCATTTGCTTGGCCAAGTCAAAGTTATGTGCTGGGGAAGAGAAAAGGATCTTCAGATTCTATAGCAGGATGGGCATGATTTTCTATTGAAAATGTATTCAATCAAGTATTCCTCCAGTGTGAGCTAAGGGTACTAGTAGTAGCAGATTTGCATACAAGACAGCCAGAGTCTGTCCATGCCACAATTATAATCTTCATTTTACAGAATAATTATCTCTGTTTTACAAATGAAGAAACACAGGTTCAGACAAAATGAGTCATAAATTCCTTCTTTCTCATACTCTTTAAGAGTTAACAAATCTGCCATTGAATCATATGACCCTAGTTTATGATGGGTCTAAATTCCTGCAGTATAGGATTTACTCTGTTTGGTATCCTGCTTATTTTGACTTAGTTTTTAGCTTCTACATTTTGAAATTATAATGTAGGGATTTTGTTAGGTTCATTCAACCTTTTATTTCTACATAACTTTGTTTCATAAGGTTTTTCTAAAGTCTATATAAGTCATTAGTCAAAGGGATTACCAAATATTTAGCATATTTAAATCCCAGTTGATTCACAAGGCATGAATTAGAACCAGTACAGATATCCCTTCTTGTGAAATTGATAATTTCAGAATTATATCTAAAAATATTTATTTGTTTCTTATTTAAGAATTATTTGAGCACACGTAACACTGTACTTGATGCTAAAAATATAGTGAATTGTTAGTTAGAAATGTGGTTGCAGGAGAGAGTAACTCAAATCATATTAGCTTAAGCAAAATAACCAAAAAATTAAAAATTGAATATTTTGGATTCAGTTAGTCATACCGTGGCCATACTGTGGCAGGGGCAGAAGTGGGGCAAGCCTTGGGATACCTTAATCTGAGCCCTCCCATACCGGAGACCTCACTATCTCTATCTTTATCTTTGTCTTTATTTATATCTCTGTCTCTCCAGCTGCTCCTAAGAGGATGGGTCCAGGGTGTTAAACATTTGGATTATATCCTATAATCAAAGGAAAAATAGTATCTTCCTTACCATCTGTAGTTTTACAGCTATATTATGACTCAGTTGCTGCTCCCCAGATCAATTAAACCAGTATTAGGAGTTTGGTTGAGGCTGGGTCACTTGCCCAAATCTGTGGCCACAGTTGGCATAGTCTCTGGAAGAAATGTAGGAAAAAAAAAATCAAAAGAGATATGTCTCTGCCCTCATTAGAGTTTGCCGGACAATATGCAAGAAAATTGCTAAACAAGTATAAATTACTATTGATTACAACTGAATGCATGCTACTCGTAAGGACAAGCTAGGAAAAAAAGCATTTTATGTGGCTAGTCAAAAAAGGATTCTTTCAGAAAATGATGCCTTAAATGATGTACAAAAAAAGTGTAGGAATTAATTAGATGAAGGATATAAGGGGTTCTCAGGCTGAGGGGAAAAGAGGGAAAATGGAAGATCCAATTAGAGCCCAAAAATATATCTTGAAAGTCAAAATAACAAGGTTAAGATATTGAAAGAGATCTTGAAAAATCTTTAGTAAGTTTTTTAAAACCTTTAAGGGTATGTGATACCTTATGTTTTATTCCCTTTTTCATTCACATCATTTCTTAATCTAATTACATTATAAAGCAAGTGCTAACATAGGCTCAGAGCTACTTTTGATAGTACTAATACTGGATGACTTTAGGTAAATTATTTCCCTTCTTGGGACCTCCACTTATTCACCATCATGAGAAAGGAATTGCATTGTACTAAAATATTTTCCCCAATAACTTGTGTACTCTGAAAATAGTGGGAGCTTTGAGGCCAATAAGTAGATTAATTTGGGGGAAAGAGCAGAATGGGATTAATGGCAAGATTAATTAAAGGTCCCTGAAACTTCACCATTTAAAAAAAAGAAAGAAAGAAAGAAAGAAATTAATTGTCTGGGAATAGAACGAGGTGTAGGGAAAAAATGTATCAGAGTTCCTGAGAGGAAAAGTTCATTTGAATAGTTTGAACAGTCACGTAGGATGGGGTGAGACCTCTAAGAAATATGTTCATAGAAGAGGATCCTCCAATGTGTCTCCCAGGGAAAGCCAGTTAACTGGAGGGTCTTGTTTTTCTTATTGGGGTCTGCCAGTTTGTCACCAAAGGTGAATTAATAGTTCAGGAAAATAAAGTCAAGGCTGAAAACTGCTAACAGCTATGTTTTCCACCTACATCTGTTTCCTACATATACTTCAGACTATTTTCTAGGTAAATATTGAAGAAATATTTACTGCATATTGATTTGAAGGGTTGCCAAAGTATTTAGTTCTCTGGAATGCATCCAGGTTTGGTACAGCTCTAGGTGAGAAATTGTGCTTTTTAGATTACTGAGTATTGTGTTTCCACATTTTACCTAAATGAGGAGACAGAGGTGGGGCAAATTTTGATGTTCTTTCAATGTTTTTAAAGTAGTTTAGCATCGGATTCTAAGAAATGTGCACAAATTTGAGTTATCTGGTAAAACGCAACATCATTCCGCAAAGGAGAGAGCAGAGATAGAATGTGATCTTAGCAGTGTAGAGGAGGAAAGGATGTGACTAAGGGCATTGATGACCAAAGGCACCGACTGTGACCCTTGGAATGAATTTAACAACTCAGTGCAGTAGTAAAAAACCATGAAAGTGAGAAGTCTGAAAATATGATCACGTGTTCCTAGGACAGTGGTAGACATAGAAGTACAATGTCAATATTTATTTTTGCTAAAAGAACAACAGTTTAGGGGATAGCTGGACTCATCAGGGGCAGTTGTTACAAATATCACTTATTCTATTATATGCTTTCTAGAAAGGAACACATACAAATTAATTTCGTTGTTCAGTGCAATGAAAAGAGTCATCAGAATGCATTTTTAAAAAGATCGTATTTATTTATTTATTTGACAGACAGAGATCACAAGTAGGCAGAGAGGCAGGCAGAGAGAGAGAGAGGAGGAAACAGGTGCCCTGCTGAGCAGAGACCCAGAAACAGGGCTCGATCCCAGGACCTTGGGATCATGACCTGAGCCAAAGACAGATGTTCAACCGACTGAGCCGCCAGGCACCCCTGAAATATATATATATATATATATATATATATATATATATATATATATATTTTAAGATTTTATTTATTTATTTTACAGAGAGAGATCATAAGTAGACAGAGAGGCAGGCAGAGAGAGAGAGAGAGGGAAGCAGGCTCTCCGCTGAACAGAGAGCCTGATGTGAGACTCGATCCCAGGACCCTGGGATCATGACCTGAGCCGAAGGCAGCGCTTAACCCACTGAGCCACCCAGGCGCACCTTAGATAATATCTGTATTCTTATTGTTTCACAAGAGAACTTTCTTTTCCTGTGTTTTCAGAATGTTGTCTCTCAATTATTAAAATATTTCAGTCAGTCTCTCAGAACAGAATAAATTGATAAGGAACATTCTAGACTATTAGCAGACCTAACCTGGTTTTTCATTTTTTTTCCCCCTACATAAACTACTTCTACTTATTTTATTTTAAAGATTTATTTATTTATTTGAGAGAGAGAGAGCGTGTGCCTGCATGAGGGAGAGGGGCAAAGAGAGAGGGAGGGAGAGAATCTCCAGCAGACTCCCTGCTGAGTGAGGTACCTGACCTGGGATCCATTCCAGAACCCAGAGATCATGACCTGAGCCAACATCAAGAGTCAGATGTTTAACTGGCTGAGCCACCCAGGCACCCCTACTTTTACTTATTTTAAGTCTAGTTTTTCTTTTTGTGGAATGGAGATATAACCTTCCTAATTCATTGCAATCATATAAAAAATTAAAATAAGAAAGCATCAAGTCATCTATATATATATATATTTTTTTTAAGATTTTATTTATTTATTTGACAGAGAGAGATCACAAGCAGGCAGAGAGGCAGGCAGAGAGAGAGGAAGGGAAGCAGGCTCCCTGCTGAGCAGAGAGCCCGATGCGGGACTCGATCCCAGGACCCCGAGATCATGACCTGAGCCGAAGGCAGCGGCCTAACCCACTGAGCCACCCAGGCGCCCCAAGTCATCTATATATTTACTTGGAAAAAATATTGTCTTTAAGATCAAAGACTGGATCTGTGAATTCCTTATTCAGTGATTTGTATTAAGTAAAAAATAAATATATCCTTGATGAAGATGATGATAACAATAATCATGGTGATTATTAAAATCAGAGTGAATCAATGTATGGATAATTATTATCTAAACTATAAGGCTCTACAAAAATGAAAGGTGCAATGTTAAAATGGACCTGAGTTGTCATCAGCAATCATAGATTATTACTGATGTTAATATTACTCACATGTATATGCAATGATTGGTCTTTTATCACCTTAATTTGCAAGTATCCCAAGATAAATGTGTGCCACCCTGAGTTCTTTAGAACAAAAGTTAAGTGGAGAGTCATCAGCAATATAGCAACCTCAGTATTATTAAAGTTGTTTAAACAATCAAATACAGACTTAAAAGCAACTAAATCTGCTATATTTGCAAGCTCAAAATGTTGCCTTTAAAATCTGCATATATAATGTTGGTTTTATTTTCAAAGGTCAAAAGAGGGACAGATTTTTACCCCTGAACATTATTATTAACAGTTTGGGGAGTAAAATAACTAGAATATGTCACATACATAAGTCAGAGTCATTTGAATGTGTAATATGCATTTTAGCATCATTAGCATATTCACACTCTCTGATGTTTGCCAAGTATTCATAAATTGGGCTCTCAAAAATTACCCAAGCATGTTCTACAGGAAAGTAATGCAAAAGGTGGTGAGGAAACCAAAAGGTCAAAATAAAGGATTTCTACCAAATGGAGCCAGCATGTCTCAAAGCACTAGATTTGTAACAGGATAATCTGAGTTGAATACTTGAAAATGAATGCAGATGGAAGGACTGTGAATGTTGCCAGGGGCAGGAGATTTCCGAGTGTAATGCTCTCACATTACTGTTATTGATACTTAAAAAGTGAAAGTGCTTCAGAGCAGCTCCACATATACTCCACACATTACCATGTGTGATTCCTAGATCCCGCAAAGAATGCTTATTGCTGAAACAGGGTACCGTACAAACACATACTATAATAAATAGACATTGATACCTACGTGAATGGAAGCTAATGAACCTCTCCAGAATTCTAGCAACTGCAGGAATCCGAGCCACTAGGATACTTCCATTATGAACAATTGTTTGACAAGTCAACAGAGATCTCATGGTTTGGTAATGGTTGGTTGCCATTAAGACAAAAGACTGTTAAGTCTGGGGTCTTAGTCAACAACTTTAATATGTATAAAATTTGTCTGTACTTTTAAGTATAAGGTCACCATCTATTCTGACAGACAGTAATAGTGAAGCCTGCTGATCACTGGATAGATTAACCAATGATTAGAACTGATGCTAAACAGATAAAATATATTAATGAGGGGCACTTGGCTGGCTCACTTGGTAGAGCATATGATTCTGGATCTCAAGATTCTAAGTGTGAGCCCCACGTTGGGTGTAGAAATTACTTAAAAATAAAATCTTTAAAAAATATGTATTGTTAATGAATTTTCTAACACTTCAGAGGACATTTGGGCCTCCTGCCTCATTGATATGGTTGTTGTGAAGTGAACAGGTAATGCTTTTTGTTGTCCCCATTTTCAAGACTGGTAGATTTTTACATCAGTTTTTATGTCAGTAACAGACTCTAGTGAAAATAACTATCATCAACAAATAAATAAGCCACTGATTTGATCATAGAAGTCAAAACAATCACAGTCACAATCACAGGCAAACATTATATATATGTGTGTGTGTGTGTATATATATATGGGTGTGTGTGTGTGTGTTTGTGTATATATATATATATATATATATATATATATATATATATCTGTATATATAATCATGTAGATTCATTCAGACTTCTCAGAGGCCAAGAGAGACCAGAACATTTTCATTTTCTAACATCCCTGGCATATTAAAAATTAGGAAAGGCCAATACCAAGATAACAAAAATTATAAGATGTTTCATATGTTTACATATATCACACCAATGTCTGATGAAAGTCTTTTTTCAATTCTTGTCACTATTTCTGCAACTAAATATTACATCTTATTTGAGGATGACATCAAAACTAATTTTGAGGGGTGCCTGGGTGGCTCAGTGGGTAAAAGGCCTCTGCCTTCGGCTCGGGTCATGATCCCAGGGTCCTGGGATGGAGCCTGGCATCAGGCTCTCTGCTCAGCAGGGAGCCTGCTTCCTCTTTTCTCTCTGCCTGCCTCTCTGCCTACTTGTGATTTCTGTCTGTCAAAATAAATAAACAAAATCTTTAAAAAAAAAAAAACAACACTAATTTGAGCTGCTTACCTGATTGTGATTGCCAGACTTCCCTTATGATATGGGATTTGATTTTCAAATATGAATATAGAAGGAAGAATAATAGACAAATACTTTATGCAAATATCATTATATAGAGAATAATAATAAACAAATAGAAAATACTGTTTGATAGTAAAAAAAAAAAAAAAAAGAAAAAAAGAAAAAAGCCAAGGCAGAGGAAGAAGAATAAATATTTAAAGTATTGAAAGCATAATACTTGAAAGTGACTTCCCATTTCTAATGATTCTCTAACAGTGTATCATGTATTGTAGTCATTGGAATACATGTCCTGCAACATGAAGACAAAGACAGTGTATTAAGCAAATAAAACAAGCACATAAAACAAGTGCCGGAGTTACAAAGGCAAAACAGACATCACCCCATTGCATGTCTTTGCACTACCTGATACGTTGGAAGTGCTCAAACAAATATTGTTATATGAATGAATGAATGAGTCGATGAATGTGGGCCTTATTGCAATATTAGGTAACAAGGTAATTTGGTTATTGTTATTTTGTAGCTCACCAGACCTTTTCCTTTTCCTGAAGAAATTAGAGAATCTCCAGCATAGGCTGAGTCTCTAGTGCTTTTTCTCTTAATAGGCCTTGTTTCTGCTGAGGAAGCAGTTCTCCATTTGTTGGTCTAAGAGGGGTTTCCAGTAGTAGTCTGAGGCTGCAGCTTTCTTGAGATATGTAATCAATCTTGCATTGAATGCATGAACTCTTGCTAAGGGTGTGTACTGCAGGAACCCTCTGCTTGAATCCAATGCTTTGTGAAGCTATTCAACTTTCAAGACACAGTGAGCCAAGACCACATCTTTGCAGTATTTCACAGTCTTCAGATATGACCCAGTTAATTTTCAGGGGTGGGCCTAATGGTCCCTGAAGATATATTTCCCTAATGCTTGATGTGTTTAAGATGACTAACAGCAGATGCATAAAACCCCCGGGAATTCAGTCAAGATGGAAGTCTGTTTCCTCTGGTGTTCCTTTGCCACAGTTCTCTGGGGGAAGAGCTCTGACAGACAATATGTACATATCTCATATTCAAATAACAAATATCAAACAATATCGCATTATTTGATTGAATTAGGCTCTTTATTTCCTTTCTTTATGTCAGGTATATACTAATACTTCTAGTCCTTCATACCTTAGAACCAAGCCATTCAGATACCCAACACACTCTCTCTATATATATTTGTAGTAACAGAATACTCACAGAAATTAAGCCTGTTCTATCATATTTTCTCCATGAAAAATCCTTATATTTTGAGGGAAGTGTAGTTAGTTAAACCGTAGTCTCTGTTCCAAAGAGAGACAAATGTTTGTTAGAAACTTCCGCACATCCTGAGAAGCAGTCTTTCAGCAGTCCTTCTAAGACTGATTTCAGTGGGCTGGGAGGTTTCTCTTAGAACAACAGGTAATGAAATTAGTCACATAGGGCCCAGTAAAATATGCTTATTTAGCACAAAATGGTAAGAAAAGGGGTGGCAGTGGTTCACCGTGACTACAGGGAATGATTTTGGTAAGAATAGAAATCATAAGACTTTTTTTTTTTTAAGATTTTATTTATTTATTTGACAGACAGAGATCACAAGCAGGCAGAGGCAGGCAGAGAGAAAGAGAGAGAGGGGGAAGCAGGCTCCACGCTGAGCAGAGAGCCCGACGCGGGGTTTGATCCCAGGACCCTGAGATCATGACCTGAGCTGAAGGCAGAGGCTTTAATCCACTGAGCCACCCAGGCACCCCATCATAAAACTTTTTATTTGAAAGTATTTAAGAAGCAATTATAGACAACGAAGAGTAAAACAACAACAACAACAGCAAAATAAATGATAAAGTGGTAAGTACTTGAAAGCTGATGAATAACAAATAAAGCTTATTCACATAATAATAGGTTGCAGCAAAGTTGCTGGAGAAGTCTGTCAGTATTAAGGAGAAGGACAAATACATTTATGCTTAACCATTTGAAGAATAAATCCATGTGTGTATTTTTATCACTCCTCCAAAAGAATAAAATGGTGCACTTAGTAAGCAAGTTAGGGTTTTATGGTCCTAATCAGGGTCAAATTTTTAACAATAAGTCAAATGCTAACATACACAAAGGGGCCTTGCACAGCAATAACATTAGTTAAAAATGTGAAATTTTCCTGAGCTGGTACAATTTCCCAACAAACACATTATGCTTAAATTGTATTCAGAACTTAAATTACCAAGACTAAACAGAAAACGCTTCTAGCTAAGGCTGCTTCTTGGTATCTTGGGTTGTAAATTTCTCAGAAAGAAGTTTTCTAATATGCTAGTTTTAGATTTTCTCTCTCTCTCCCTCTCTTTTTTTGGCAGTAGAGAATGTACCGTTTTCCATTGACCTAAAAAAAGAACAACACTATTCTTCAATAATTACTTTAAAACCATCTGAGAAAATGTGCTGCTCTTCACTTGTAGATCTAGAATAACTTTAATATAAGAGGTTTTAAGACATTCAATTAAAAACTCCAGAGATTATATTTTTTCAGAACTCAGTGCCATAATGTATAACCAGATGTTATGTGTTGTTACTTTCCTAGCACTTTAACTATAAGTACATCTTTTATACAAAGAATTCAGGTTGTATTTGTGTGAAGTTTGGTTCACTTCCCATAATTTTTTCTAAGATAAGATGACAAGTGAAGTCTGGGGTTTCAAGTATCTTCTTTAACCACAATCTAGTTGGGGTTTTTTGTTTGTTTGCTTTGTTTTGTTGTTGTTTTAATCTCAAAAGCAATCTTATTGAAGAATAAGTAGCAAATTACTCGGGCATAATTTCTTTCTTTTTTTTTTTAAAGATTTTATTTATTTATTTGACAGACAGAGATCATAAGTAGGCAGAGAGGCAGGCAGAGAAAGAGAGAGGAAAAGAAGCAGGCCTCCTGCTGAGCAGAAAGCCCTATGTAGGACTGGATCCCAGGACTCGATCCCAGCACCCTGGGATCATGACCTGAGCTGAAAGCAGAGACTTTAACCCACTGAGTTACCCAGGCCCCCCTCGGGAATTATTTCTACTTACATATTAAGCTGTTTCCTAACTTAGATATAACTGCTATTATATATTGGTGTTCATAATCCTAACCATGAAATAAACTACATAGAAGCTTGCTCTGTTTTACTCAATGTATAACAACCACACAGTAATTCTGTAAATAAACTGGGCACATAATAAATGTTACAAGCTTAAAGAGACTTGAGAGACACTGTGGTTTTCAAATTGTACCTTTTTGAACCTCAGCAGAAGAGAGCAGATTGAAGGAGAAGGCCAGCAGTTGTGATTTTAAGACACCCCCCCTCAAAGACATTATCACACATAAAATTGCACCCATTTGAATAAAGTATTTGAAATAATGTTATAACTTTATTCATTTAATTAATTTATGAATTAATTTAATTCATTTAATTTATTGCCTATGATTCCTCAGCAACCAGTTCATATTCAGGAATTCTTTCAAAGTGAAAATAGTCTAATCCACACAGTGTTTTCATAAGTGATGAAATTTTGTGGATAGTTAACAAAATATGTCCACAAATATTTATCAGTTTATCTTTTGAAGGTTTTTGGTTTTTGTTTTGGAGACTATACATGTTTTTTGATTCTCAAATCTTCTAAAGTTGCTAAAGGTTTATAGATCCTAGGCCTTTGATGCCTAACAGGTAAAATGGTTCTTCTCTCATTTCCACTTTAACAAGAACAGACCAAATTTGAACACTCCTACACGTTAGATATTCAGTAAAAAGCAATGTTTAGAGTTAGCAAACTGATACAGAACATTTTTAGCCTATCAGATGTGGAAACGGAATACGTAAGCCCCCATTTTGAAATGAGGATTCAGGACATCAGAAAATGGGACATTTATGAAAGAAATGAGCTTATTTTTAGGGAAAATTATAAAGTCATCACCTGAACATTTCATTTATTCACAGTCAATGCAGTAAACTGTCTTTGCTTCCGAATGTGTAAATTATCTTTGGGATTTGAATGCTGGCTAGCTAAATTACTTGGGCTATTTAAAAAAAAATTCAATTCATATTGATTCTACTATACTATATTCTTTCTCATGAGGTTTCAGGTCCCCAAGTCTCCTGACACCTATAATCTGAGAAGGTGTAAGTGCTCTAAGATGAAGATGAGGCACATTTTTTCTATTAGAATATAAATGCAAATGCTGTATTTTATAGATAATAAATGCTCTAAAATGTATTTTCAATAATTACAAGAAGTCATAAAACTTATCTAGTGTAGCATGTAGTAACTGTTCATAAAATGACCCTGTAAGATGCAAATGATTTCCAAATAAACTCTTCCTTCCTCCTCATCTTAAGAACTTTGTTTAAGGGGTGCCTGGGTGGCTCAGTTGTTAAGCTTTTTGCCTTTGGCTCAGGTCCCAGAGTCCTGGGATGGAGCCCCATGTCGGGCTCCCTGCTTAGCAGGAAGCCTGCTTCTCCCTCTCCCACTCCCCCTGCTTGTGTTCCCTCTCTCGCTGTGTCTCTTTCTGTCAAATAAATACAATCTTTAAGAAAAAAAAAAAAAGTATAGTAAGGAAGAAAACATCAAGAAGATGTTTCTGAGTCCATTAGAGATCTGTGTTGTAGGAAACTGAATTCCTGAAGTCCCAAGTCCCTCCAAAAAGAGATTGGAAATAATGAACTATTTCACCTTTAGCAGAGCAAGGACCAGGGGCTACCATTGTGGTGGGTGGGAAAAAAAACAGCTAAAATTTAGGTGAATTCTTAAAGGAAAAGTGCGGGTTTAACCCAAGAGTTCCAATTAATTTTGGCCCCTATCCTAATGGGAGTCTGCTCTTTGAAAGCTCTTTTCCTCAGGCCTCGCTTGAGTGCTCATAGAAAAGATTGTGGACAAAACAAAGACCAGACAGGGAACTTTTTAATGGCTCACAGGAAGAAAGCCTGCCTCACACCCCCAGACTCCTTCCTCCCCCATCTAAAAAGCCTTCTCACAGACTCTTTTTTTTTTTTTTTTAAAGATTTTATTTATTTATTTGACAGAGATCACAAGCAGACAGGCAGGCAGAGAGAGAGGGAAGCAGGCTCCCTGCCAAGCAGAGAGCCCCATGCGGGACTCGATCCCAGGACTCTGAGATCATGACCTGAGCCGAAGGCAGCGGCTTAACCCACTGAGCCACCCAGGCGCCCTCTCACAGACTATTATATTGATAGAAAGCAAAGGTATGAAACTGCTGGGGGATGGTAAGAAACACTTCTCTGCACGAGGCAACCACAAATGCAAGGCTCAGTTTGGCTACCACAGGGACATTGGTCGGGAAGGAACACTGAGAAAGCCCCAACCTGAGCCCTGGGCTCCCACAGTCTGCCTTTTAAATGACTATTTGTGCTGATGAGATTTCATGTCCTTTAATCCACAGCAGAAGTTTTATCTTAAAAAAAAAAATCAAGAAAATTTAGAGTGCTAATATAGTCTGAGTTTCACAAATCTTCCTGAAACTGCTGTTTTTCCCAAGTTCAAAACTTTTTTCTGTTTATGCAAGACATTTTGAACAAGTTTTAATAAGGCATTTAAACATCTCTTCTCTTTTTCTGAAATACATGTCTCTTTAATAATTGGAAAGAAAGCATTACTTTTTCTTCAACCACAATTTCAACTTCAGAACTACATAATGAAGTTAAACAAGTATATTCCTTGAAGATTTCTTAGGTAGATGACTTCTTAAAATCTAAATCTCAATTAAAATTCCTTTGCATTCTTTGATTGGAAAAGCTTTAGGGGCTTCCAATTCAAAGTCTTGCCTTACAACTAAGATGATTGCAAATATATTTGTGGGTTACATTGAAAAACCTACAGAGAACATTTTTCCTTTAATAAGAAATATGCAGTGATCTTCTTTAGAAGCATTTAGAAATCTTAACCATGAAATGCTTCAATAAATGGCTGATAGACTTTTTTTTCTTTTTTTACAAAAAAATGAACAAGATATATATTTCACGAGAGATAACATTGGGTGGTTTATATTATTACCAAATTCTAGTTTGTCTAAATAATTTTCCTAAAATAATCTTTAGTTTTGAATATATTGAAGAGGCAGCAGCAGCATGGTAAAATGGAGAGTGCTTGATTGAAGGCCACCTGTTCTGGCTTCCTCTCCTGTGTCTGTCTCTAACCAGCTGGGTGACCTTGTTTGTCTCAGCTTTTCCTCTGTGCAGTAAAGCGTTGGGGTTACATTATCTCTCTGGTTTCTCTCACATCTGATTTTTTTTTTTATGTGTTCCATAATTCTTCTATTTTTGTCTATTCAGTTGCCCTACATTTAACCCCTCTAGTGCTGTTTTTAAGGAAATTGTCCAGTTCTACAAGCAGAAGCTCTCAAATGCACATTTGCATGATAATTGTCTGGAGATATTTATTTTTAAAAGATTCTTGGCTCCATTCCCATAACTAAAATTTAATAGATATGAGATAGGGCCCAAGTATATTTAAAATATAACAGTTAAACTGTTATCCCAGGTGATTCTGATCCAGCGGTCACAGAGTCAAGAAATCTGTGACCATAAGACTGAGAGACATTTTTGTTTGTTTTTATTAAATGTTAACTATTATCTAACCAAGAGAAAACTAGAGCCAGAATTATGTCAATAATACATGGAAAGAATGGCTTGATTTGGAATATAACTGATGAAATCTACTGAACCAGACTTTTAATTTCATCAAACTATTGATTGAAAATATGGAGATAGAGAGGAGTCGAGGATAAAGATCATGCTTTGGGCGCCTGGGTGGCTCAGTGGGTTAAGCCTCTGCCTTTGGCTCAGGTCATGATCTCAGGGTCCTGGGATCGAGTCCTGCATCGGGCTCTCTGCTTGGCAGGGAGCCTGCTTCCTCCTCTCTCTCTCTCTCTGCCTGCCTCTCTGCCTGCTTGGTTTCTCTCTGTCAAATAAATAAATAAAATCCTTAAAAAAAAAAAAAAAAGATCATGTTTTGGTCTTGGTCAACATTGTGAACGGTAAAGCCCATCGTTCTGAGGGCAACAGAGGAATATTAATAAATGATGGGTGAGATAGGAGAATAATAAAATAATTTGGTAAGTTTTGGACATTATCACCTATGGAACATCCACATGGATTTCTCCAGGAGGCAAATGGACTTTGAGGTTCAGTTCTCAGGAGAAATATTTAGATTAAAAATAGAGATTTGATATTTATCTAAATATAGATGGTAATTGAAGTCCTGAGAAGGGTAAAGTGTCCATGAATGAATGAATGAATAAGTTATGAGTTCTTTGTAAGAGATTTAAAAAAACACCTATACAATTAAATTTGCAGATACCCATATTTAATGTGTAAGAAAATCATTGGGTGCTCTCATATCTTCTAAGGGCCTAACAATAAGAGAATCATACTTTGTTGAACTGGGCTGGATGCAGCAGTCTGATTTTTAACAAGAACCTGCATGCAGTTCTCATATAGGGAACTTAACCACATTTGTAGAGACTTATAGGCTCAGGAAGAGGTATTTTTCATTTTTCAGGCAGATAAATGAATACATATATTTGGATATAAATATATGTTTATTCTTGGGGCGCCTGGGTGGCTCAGTGGTTTAAAGCCTCTGCTTTCAGCTCAGGTCATGGTCCCAGGGTCCTGGGATCAAGCCCCGCATCGGGCTCTCTGCTCAGCGGGGAGCCTGCTTCCCTCTCTCTCTGCCTGCCTCTCTGCCTACTTGTGATCTCTGTCTCTCGAATAAATAAAATCTTTAAAAAAAATAAATAAATATTTGTTTATTCTATAGAACTGTCATTTGATCCAAACAACTACTGTTACAAAGGCATACACTTTAGGCATATGCTAAAGTGAAATACTGACCACCTATGTTTATAAACCATAATCACTTTCTCCAACCACTCAGTTCTTAGACTGATAAATGAGAGTGTTCTATTTGTGCCATTTGTGTGTATATCATTGCTTCCCATTGCTTTATTGGGTGCTTAACACATAATAAGTGTTTAATAAATATTAATTGAACTGAATTATAAGAATAAAGTTCTTGGCAGATGTTGCCTTCTTCCTTTTTTTTTTTTTTATAAATATCGGTAATTGCAAAGTAAAGAGCATCACTGAATTGTAAAACCTAGTACTATAAATATGTCACTTTCTCTCAATCTTTTATTTACTAGATGTGTGAACAATGTTAAAGTTTCTTATCAGTAAAAGAGGATAATAATAAGAACTATTGAAACATCCACTTTTGGTAAGGGCAAACTAGGTTTTTCAGACAGTCTTTACCATGGATAACAAATTGAATAAAGTCTTAAAAAAAAAATCTGCTTGCAGACATCAGAGAACTAACAGGGCAGTGAAGATCTTTAAGAAGAAGGAAAGTCAAGTTGGTAAGCATGGATTTGAGGTTGCTGTTTCTTGAAGGTTATTTCTTATCTGGAAGAGGTTCTAAAAGACAGGGAAAATTATCAGCACTTTTAAGGGCCTAATAGGAAAAAGAACTTAGTCTCCCAAAAAAGGCCTCTTGGTAGAACTTTCTTGCTATGGCTTAGGATCATGTAGGGGTATCCTCTAGAAATAGAAATGAGCTGGAATATCTACAATAAGATTACATTACGCTGAGTTTGCTATTGACTGTAGCCACCCACTAGAATCAAGCATAAATAACCATATGGAGAAGACCATGTCATCCTTGTCCTCAAATTATTTCTGAAACTTTTCATATAAAATTTCTTATAACAAATAAAAAATAACCAGGCACATGATGAGAAAAGACCACATGGCTAGAAAACAAGAGAGCAGGCCATAGTAATAGAAACTGATTCATAAGAGTTCTGGATAACGGAGTTATTAGAGCCAGATGTTAAAATAAAGTTATTACATTCAAGAAAGACAAGATTGACAACTTTGTTAGAGTAGCAAGTGAATTGAAAATACAATTAGAGTTACAAAACTCATTGGATGAGTATGGAAGCAGATTAGATACAGTTGTAGAGGAAAATAGTGAACTAAAATGTAGATTAGAAAGAAATATCCAGACTGAATATAAAGACACACACACACACACACACATACAAACACACATACACATAGAGAGAGAGAGTGTGAGAGCACACAGAAGAGTCTAACAAGTATAGGCAATAGAGTAAAAGGGTCTAACATATGGGTAATTGGAATTCAAAAGGAACCTGTATGATAAAGTATCATGCAGAAGCAATATTTGAAGATGTTATGTAAAAAGAGTTTTACGAAACTTAGAAATATATTAAGTCTCAGATTTCAGAGGCTCTGCCAATGATCTGGTGGAAAACAAATAAATACATGTATAGCCAGAAATTCTTTCCATCCATGAATGAAAGCCATTTTGCAGTGTGACCCTGTTGACCTTTCTGTCAAGTGAAGTATATTGTTTCACTCTCTTTAATTTGAACAAGTAAGTCCATTTGTTTTGACTAGTAGGAATATGGAAAAAGTTTTGATGTGGAATTTCTAAGCATAGACCTCAAGACGCTTTGGAACTTTGGATGCCATTTTCTGGCTGCCTATTTTTTATCATGTGAATAAACTGGGATTAGCCTCCACAAGGATTAGAGGCCATAGAAAGAGAGGCCCAATGAACAGCCAACATTAACTATTAGACATGTGATTATCCATTCCCAGTTGAGAAATCAGTTGATTGCAGCTGCTTACATCATTTCAAGGGCAAGAACCACCTAACTAAATATAGTCCAAATTGCTGAGCCACAGAATCATGAGTAAAGGAATTGTTAAGGCACTAAACTTTGGATGTAGTTTATTAGGCAACAACAGATAACGATATAGAAATTGTTACTAAAAGTAAGCAGCTGCTATAATAAAAACATAGAATATATGCCAGTAGTTTCTGAATTTGGTATTGAGTGAAGGCTGGGAAGGGTTGGGGGAGGAAATACACCATAAAACCTTAAAAGAAAGGAAGAAACATCTATAGGAGGCTAGAAAAGAGGTGACCTATATCATTCAGGGGCAAATGACACTATAATCTGGAGTGACTTGGAAAATGTACCTAAATGAAGTTATGTAGCTACCTAGGGCAGTGTATCACAGAATGTTGAAAGTGTGAATTTGCAAGTAAAATGTAGAGGAAATATATGGAGCTCAGGACTTTCCAGTTTGGAACATAAAACTGTTTCTCGGGGCGCCTGGGTGGCTCAGTGGGTTAAGCCGCTGCCTTCGGCTCAGGTCATGATCTCAGGGTCCTGGGATCGAGTCCCACATCGGGCTCTCTGCTCAGCGGGGCGCCTGCTTCCCTTCCTCTCTCTCTGTGATCTCTTCCCTTCCTCTCTCCTACTGTGATCTCTCTCTGTCAAATAAATAAATAAAATCTTTAAAAAAAAATAAATAAAAATAAAAATAAAACTGTTTCTCATCCTCTGTTCTTCAAGCTAGCAAAATATTCTCAAAGAATTTGCCTCAGAACAAAGATCAAATCACTAGTGTTGGCTCTAAGATCCTTTACTAAGCTCTCAGAAAGATTTAGCAAGGTGATAGTAGACCCTTTCAGTTAAGCAAAAGAATTCCAAGTAAGGCTTTAAGAAGCCATGTACCTTCATGGCACAGGAATGAGTAAGAAGCCAAGGCTAGCCACCTTGAGTATAAGAAACCACATGATGGATGTCCAACCAATGTCTCACTTATAACACAGACATGAGGAAGAGGCCACCTTAAAACACCCATCCCTAGTCAACCTTCTGGAGTAACTTTGATCACATAGTTATCTTGTCAGGAGCAGTAGAAGAAAAATCCAAATTACCAACACTCAGAATCTGAGCCAGATAAAATTGTTATTTTAAGCCAATAAGTTTTTGAATGATTGTTTCATAGAGCAATAGGTAACTGATGGAACCTCAAGTGTAGCTGATATATTATTTACAAGTTAAGAAATAAGGACATTTTCAGACAAGCAATACATGAGAGAACTCATTAACAGCACATCTACAAGATGGGAAATTCCAGTGAATCCAGATTAAAGATAAGAGATGCAGGAAAGATGAAAAGAGCCTGACTTGGTAAATATGTGGATAAACATCAATGAGTAATGACTGTATAGTAGTAGTTATAGTGCCTTAGTAGATTAGACAGTTTTGTAGGGAAATACATAAGTAGTATTTAGATTAATACGGGAAAGAATTAAAAATTACAATACTAATAGTAGTAAGTTTGGAGTGGAATAAATGGAGTTTAATGTTCTAAGGTTCATAAATTACTGAAAAAAACGGTAAATGTTCTAAGGAACATAAACTTCATAAATCAGGCAGGCAGTTGTAATTTCTAGGGTAGCTTCTAAAACATGGCTAAAAGAGTGGGGAAATGTCAAACTAATAGGGGAGGAAATTGATTGTTAAAAACAACTCATCTCCCAAAAGAAGGAAGATGGGGGAAGGAAAGAGTATACAGGAGACAGAACAAATAATGTGGTGGATTTAAACATAAATATAGGGCGCCTGGGTGGCTCAGTGGGTTAAGCCGCTCGCTGCCTTCGGCTCAGGTCATGATCTCAGGGTCCTGGAATCGAGTCCCGTGTCGGGCTCTCTGCTCAGCAGGAAGCCTGCTTCCTCCTCTCTCTCTCTCTCTCTGCCTGCCTCTCTGCCTACTTGTGATCTCTCTCTGTCAAATAAATAAATAAAATCTTAAAAAAAAAACATAAATATATCAGTAGTTAAATGAAAAAATTATTCTACTTAAGAGATAGAGATTATCAAAGCGGAATTAAAAAAAATAAAACCCAACTATATACTAACTGCAAGTAACATACCTTAAATATAACATTACTTAATGATTGTTAGCAGTCAGAAACATGCTTATCTTTGGGGAAGAGGGAAGAGTCGTAATTGTTAAAGGGTGTTAGGATCTTGTGGGATGCTGGCAATATTCTAGTTCTTGATATATTTACTGGTTGTGTAGATGTCCACTTTGTAACAATTTATTTATCTCTGTATTTATATTAATGTACTTTTCTCTATGTGTTTATTTCACGATTTAAAAAGTTAAAAAACCCACACTACTTATGTCATGGAGGTCTTTCAATGATCATTATAAGTATGTAATGATTATGCTTGTTTTCTAGCATGTCTAAAGCACTTAATAAATGAAATATTATCATTTTAATAGTTTATACAGTCCAAATAAAAATATGAGTAATAACTTTTAATCTGACAAAATCATTCTAATATATATTCAGAAGAATCAGCTAAGAAAAATAGTCAAAACCAATAGTGGAAAAAAAAGAATATAAATGATTACTTATCCTAACAAGTATTAAAATATATACAATAATCATTAAGAATAATACTGGTATATGTTTCTAAGAATATAATGAATAAATAATCCATATGTATATTTAATTAAATACATGTCATATTTTATCGAAAAAACAAATCAGCATTTCAGATTTGTTGAAGAACAGATTTGTTAGAAAAATAGAATATGCATGACTTGGTGTTATGTTTGTTTCAACAGCAAATGCCTTATTGCCTGATACCCCACCCTGTCTGCTGCCCCTGCTGCTCTTTTATCAGTTTGCTCTCAAAGAGAGATTTTTTTTTTTTCCGAAGGGTTAGTACCCTTTTATTTCATATTTATTTTTCCCCAAAGTAGTATCTTTAAGTTAAATGTTTCCAACCAAGTGCTGTATCTCAAAGTTAATTTCTTTAGCATCTTAATTGTGCTCTCTTAATTAGCATTTTATTTCACATAATTCAAAACACTACCTAATTTCTTTGGCAAAAGTAGAATTGATAACGCTATGGCTGAACTAGCATCTAAAGTGATATGGAAAGAACTGGGTGATCGTTTCATTAGTGAAAACAATAGCTTAAAAATTAAAAATCACCCATGGACTGAAATGAATGCTAGATGAATTAAAGACAATTCTTTTTTAGAGCCCAACACAGAGATTGAACTCATGATCCTGAGATCAAGACCTGAGCCAAGATCAAGAGTCGGATGCTTACCAACTGAGTCACCCAGGTACCCCAAAGATAAATATTTTTAAAATAAAGGCATAAGTATGGTAGGAAAAAAATATAGGTAGGATTTTATGTTCCCTTGAGATGAGAATACAGGGGTTTTTGATAACAGCCTTATTGAGATTTAGTTCACATACATACACTTATTTTTTAGTGTACTTATAGAACACTACACATCACCAAAATCAGTTTTAGAACACTTTCACCATCCCTCAAATAAACCCTTTAATCTTTAATCATTACTTCTTTTTTCAACCCTATCCTCCTCTCCCCCAACAGCCAGCCCTAAGCAACCACCAATTTACTTTCTGTGTTTGTAGGTTTCCCTGTTCTGGACATTTCATGTGAATGGAATCATATACTTTGTGGTCTTTTGTGACAAGCTTCTTTAATATAGCATGTTTTCAAGGTTCATTTATATTGTATCATATATCATTATTTCATTACTTTATTGGCCAAATAATATTTAATTGTATGGCTCTACCACATTTTGTTTACTTATTCATTATTTGATGGGCATTTAGGCTGTTTCACCTTTTTTGGCTATTATAAATAATACTGCTCTGAACATTCTTATATAGATATTTACTTACTGTACTTTTCAACTCCAGAAATTCCTTGGTTCTTTTTTTATAATTTCTGTCTCTTTATTGACATTCTCTATTTGATGCAACATTGTCCTCATGCCTTAGTCCTTTGAGCATGTTCATAATGTCTACTCTGAAGTCTCTTTCTGTCAAATCTGACATCTGTTCACTCTCAGGGACACTTTCTATTTCTTTTTTTTTTTTCTTTTTGTTTTATAGGTCACTTATTAGTGATTCTTTTTGTGTCATATTTTATTTGAAAACTAGATATTTTAAATATTTTATTTTTTATTTTTCATTTTTTAAAGTGATTTTTATATGCAACCTGGGGCTTGCACTCACAACCCCTAGATCAAGAGTTGTATATTGTTACAACTCTTGTTGGTTAACTAACTCTTGTTGGTTATTGTTAACCAACTAACCCAGCCAGGTGCCCCTGAAAACTGGATATTTAAAATAATGTATTGTAACATCTCTGGAAGGTTCCCTTTTGCCTCAGGTGTTTGTGATTATTGTTTTCTTGTTTGTTAGTCACTCATTGATGAATTCCCAATTCTTCCACAGACTGAAGTCTCTGTTTTTCTCCTCAGATGGCACCGGCCTGGCATGCACACAGTTATCCTGGGTTGACAGTGGTTTTATGGTTTTAGACTGCTTTTTGTGGTCTCTTTCCCCCTGATCACATCCAACTTTAAGCTCTACTAATTGCCAGCTCACTTTTCTATTGTTTTTAACAACACAGCAGAACATAATTGCTCTGTAGATTGAGACTGATCCAATTAAATCTGGGTTCCTATACGGGGGTACATTTTGAGGTCAGTGTTTGCATTTTGTTCCTACCCAAGCTCCTTGTGGTCTTTCTTCGGTAAACTTATTGACTTCTGATGTACCTAATACCCTTCATAAAGCAACCAACCTCCTCTTATTTGCTTTCTACCAAAACTTCACTGTTTTTGAAAACACCCTTAGAATTGAAATTCCTCACACTCTGAAAGAGTTTTAATAAACTCAATATTGTCTTTGCCTTTTTTATGTTTGTTTGTTTCCCCAGAGAGTACAGAAGCAGTCTGTTCTTATGGCTTACTTCTTCACTGGGCAAAATCTCTGAGCCATGGCTTTGGAAATAATTGTGGGGACAGTGGTATGATTCTGTCTGAGTGATCCCCTAGATTTCAGAGCGTTCTGGGTGGGGGGCATTAGCTTCTGGTATTCTAGACTTAATTGTCTTGGCATGGAAACTCCACTCTACAAATGTATTAGGGCAAGAGTGATGGGGTCCCTAGTATTTTCTACCTGTCATGCCAGAGATAGAGCCTCTGCTCTATGAGTGAGGGCAGAGTAAAATAAAGTAACCCTGATCTCTTAGCCATACTCAACTGCCAGTTAGCTACTGCAATAAATATTTGGGAATAAGATAAATGCTAAAGGCCTACCCCTCTAGTTAAGATACCATATATCTCTATCAGGAGCTGGGGGTGAGGGTGTCCACATTCTTAACCCCATCCTGAGTGGATTTTCTGTTAATCTGAGCCCCAGCAGGGGTGGGATTAGGGAGGTGGAGGGTTGATATCATGATTGAAATCTAGACTCGCTGTTCTGAGTTTTACTAAATTTTCTTGAATAAATGTTTCTTATTTGATGTCATCCCTTAAAACTGCTTCTAGAGACTTTAATTGTGTGTGTGTTTTAATTATTTAAAATTACTTAAAAGTAATTTCACCCCCCTGCCTGTTTTTCTAGTTGGTTTTCTTTTTTTTTAAAGATTTTATTTATTGAGAGAGAGAGAGAAAGAGAACAAGTAGGGAAAGGAGCAGAGAGGGAGGGAGAAGCAGATTCCCTGCCAAGCAGGGAGCCTGTAGCAGACAGCCTGGAGGAGGCTGGCTTGATCCTGGAGACCACCAGGATCATGACTTAAGACAAAGGCAGATGTTTAACCAACTGAGCTATCCAGGCGCCCCTAGGCAATTTAAAAATATGACATTGAAGAGAGAAATGTAAGGGATGATGTTACCAAGACGGTGGGGTAGGGGGAACCAGTTTCTGTGACCCCACAAAGATTAACCATTAGACAGCTATTCACAAGCAAAAGTAGCTCTGGGAGAGCTCAGGAGTTCACTTAAGAAGCTTCAGAAATGCAGTGGAACAAAAATCCCAAGAATAATTGTACAAAAAGGTTCGGAAGAGGAATTTAATTTTACTTATTCCTTAGGCCAGCACTGCTGAGTGTGAAGAGGGAGTTCCCCAGCTCAGAAACATTGCCCTACATATGACTGGGAGAATGGAGTTAGCAAACTGTTTCCCTAGCCTTTGAGGGCACTGCGTGATGGATCCACTGTGGTTCCGCCTGCCAAGTTGACTCATGTAAAGATAGCTAGGAACAAGAAAGATAGGGGTTACCAATATTAGTCACACAAAAGGAGTGTCTTCTGAGAGGACCCCAGAAACTTTTTCCACTGGAGAAACCAATGGCCATCAGAATTACTGTGCAACCCCTGCTGATTTTGCCACTGAGAATTTTGTCCCACAGGTTTTTGCATCCACAGACACTATCTACGTAAGTATCTCTCTGCTCCCTCCCCAACACCCTAGGGAACCTCTATGGCTACACCCAGAATGCACTGACCTAGACCAGCCCACAGCTGAATCTTAACCTGTGTGTGCACCCCTAGCTTGCCCCTGTAGCTATGAACCTCTACGCTGCTGACCAGACTCCTGTCACTAGCCTCCATTGTTCTGCACATGCCGGTGCTAAGAGTCTGCAGCTACAGGAGTGCATGCTGGGAGCTAGAACTCTTGCAGCTGCTAGTGTTCCTGCAACTGGCCCCAGTCCTGGCAGCAAGCCTCAACCCTTGCCACTAAGTGTATGTCTACAGCAGGCCCCTTCTACTACACAGGTACCTGAAGGTGGCCAGCGCAGTCAAGCACATCGCTAGGTCTGGCAACTACAGCTGCCTACCCTGGGCCTTAGGGGCTTGAAATAGAGGTGTCAGTGAGGACCTACAACCCTTGCACTCTTGTGGGACCCCTGCAGCTCTTGCTAAGAATCACACAGCTGTCAATGTCATGGACTTCAAGACTTGAGCCAATGGGACATTATGTTGCCCATACCTGCAGCAGTCACACACCCCTGCTTTTAGCACACTACACCACTAGAACAAGGGTCACAGCATGCTCCAGCATGGACCCAACCATAGGTAAAGGTCTTTATTTTTCTTCTTCTTCTTTTTTAAGATTTTATTCATTTATTTGACAGAGATCACAAGTAGGCAGAGAGGTAGGCAAAGAGAGAGGAGGAAGCAGGCTCCCTGCTGAGCAGAGAGCCTGATGCGGTTGGTGCTCAATCCCAGGACCCTGGGATCATGACCTGAGCCAAAGGCAGAGGCTTCAACCCACTGAGCTACCCAGGCTCCCGTAAAGGTCTTTTCCTAACCAAAGTCAGTCCATAAAGTCTGGAAGAAGTGACTGCTTTTTCTAATGTGCAGACACCTATACAAGCCACAGGGATCATTTAGAATCAGGAAAACATGGTATCACAAAAGGAATACAGTAATATTTCAGTAACTGAGACCAAAGTAATGAACATAAACAAATTACCTAAAAAAATTTTAAAATAATTCCTCTAAAGATGCTCAGAAAGCTACAAGAGAACACAGATACAGTTTACATAAATCGAGAAAACAACACAAGAACACAGTAAAAGATTCAACAAAGAGATAGAAACATAAAACAGAAGCAAACAAATTTCAGAATTGAGGCATAAAGTGGCTGATGGGAAGAACTCGATAGAAAGCTTCAACAGCAGGTTGATCGAGTCAAAGGAAGAATCAGGGAACTTAGAGACATGATTTAAAACTATTCAGTAAGAGGAGTAAAATAAAACAAAAGAAAAAATATAAAAAGGAATGAAGAAAGTAGATTGTAAATGCTCTCACCATAAGAACAACAACAACAACAACAAAGGGCAATTCTGTGATGTGAAGATTGTGTTGACCTTCCTGTGGTAAACATTTCACAGTATGTCCATCTACCAAACATCAGGTTGTATACTTGAAATTTACTCAATGTTATGTGTCAATTGTATCTTAACATATCTGGAAAAAAGAAACATAAAGAAAAAGCAATACATTTGAGCATACAAGAATGTAAAATATAGGGGCACCTGGGTGGCTCAGTGGGTTAAAGCCTCTGCCTTTCACTCAGGTCATGATCCCAGGGGCCTGGGATGGAGGCCCAGATTGGGCTCTCTGCCCAGTGGGGATCCTGCTCCCCCCACTTCTCTGCCTGACTCCTCTGCCTACTTGTGATCTCTGTCTGTCAAATAAATAAATAAAATCTTTTTACAAAATGTAAAATATATGTAAAATTTAAAGTTAAAAAAAACACACAAGTAAATATCAGCAACAGAAAAAATCTTATCTTAAATATACCAAAAACTTTAACAAATTTCTAGGATAAAGGTTAACACTCAAGTAAATGAACAAAGAACACAAACTGGCATTTCAGAAGATACAGATAACGAATGAACACATGTAAAAAGTTTGACCTCAGTGGCAGTAAAGAAAAGTGAGAAACACTTTTATGTCCACAAATTTGAAAAGATGATAAAGTTATATTACTCAGCGAGTATGCAAGGAACTGGGAAGTATATACCACTAGTGAAAAAGTAAATTGATACAAACTTTCATAAACTAAATAAACATAATCTTAAAAATGTGTTTTACTTTACCATGTTGCATTCAAGTTACTTGAAAATGTTAGCATAATGTGATAACGTGATATATGGCTTATGGGTGTGTGTGTGTGTTCGTTCATTTTACCCTACCTTCTTGCCAGGTTTGGTTAACAGTTTTAGTTCCCTAATCAAGGATATACATTCTAGATGAAGGTAGTTGGCATCTAAATGCCTCTTATCAGAAACCACGTGAGATTCAATTAACTTTATTTAAGATCAATGATAAAATCTTTGTTAATTGGCATAATTGAAGGTAACTGTGATTATTCTCTGGTGAAATAAGTGGTGCTCAAGATACGGGTTTGACTAGAAATATTGCAATGAATGTTGCTCTGCAGAACATGGTATGAGAATCTGGTGTGCCCAATAGCTTATATTCCTGGGAATGGTGTCCTGTGCTTATGCTTGCAATGATATCTGTGAGTACTTTTTTTTTTTTTAAAGATTTTATTTATTTATTTGATAGAGATCACAAGTAGGCAGAGAGACAGGCAGAGAGAGAGGAGGAAGCAGGTTCGCCGCTGAGCAGAGAACCCGATGCAAGGCTTGATCCCAGGACCCTGGGACCCCAACTGTGAATACTTCTCAGAGCATTTTGTTACTTGACTCAAATTAAAATGCTAACTATATCCTGCCCTTGCAATAATACTGTAGTATTTGCCTCTAGTGAATCTTCCATTTAAAGTGCTATTGGAGAGCCTGTAGGACAGAGAGTTGGCACTTGGCTGCGCTCAGTTTGAATGATTTTTTTATGTCCACTTGCTATGTTTTTATATTTACAGAATTTAGACTTGAATCTTCTTTCATTATAATTTGCTAAATTGTTTTGAGGGTGTTGAGAATAAGATCTAGAGCGCTTACCTACATTTAATTTTTGTAAATTATGGATATATTCCCAAAAGAATCTAATAATTAAGAATGAACAAAATCACAATACTTTCTCAACTGGTAGTTCAAATTCCAGGAATTTGCTCTAAAGAAGTAACTAAGGATGTACGTAAAATTTAACTTCAATATGATTTTCAAAGGCTTATTTATCATGGCAGATCATACATGATTTACTGTTCAACAATTAAAAATTGATTAATTTGTAGCATATTCTAAAATGAAATACTAAGCAGATTTAAACAAATTGGGGGCATCAAAAACTAGTGATAGGAAAAAAGTGCAGGACACATTGTAAAGAAGCAATATGTACAATATGAAAATATGCACAATATGAAATATTTTAGAATATATATTTTAGAAAATATATAATCATGCTTATGTGGATGTAGTACCAGTTGTTTAGAACAGAATGAAAGGTGTATGATGGAATGAACTCTCTAATTCCTTTGTAACTCTTTCATCTCTAAATACCAAGGTTTATAAAAGAGTTGTCGGGGAAGCATATGCATTAGAATCACTTGGTTTGTTTGTAAAACTCATATATCCAGGCTGTAGCCCAAACTTATTAAATCAGAATATGTTGGGGGTGGGTAAATTAGCTATCTATGTAACAAATTACAGCAAACCCCATGGTCTTAAACTAATAAACATGAATTGTTCAAATTTTTTTGGGGGGGTGTCTATAATTCAGGTTACCTCTTAGTGGGAGTGTTTCTGGCTGAGGGTCTCTCATGAAGTCAAAGTCAATGTGTTGGCCAGTAATTCAATTATTTTAACACTTCAGTGGTATTGGAGAATCTGCTTCCAAGCTCACTAACACACTGTTGGTAAGACTTAGCAATTCCACCTTTAAAGTCATTCCCATGAATTCTGGTAGATCTTGGTTATTTGCCCTGTGGGTCTTACCATTTTAGGCTGATTGATTCTCTTCACAATGTGGATGCTGGAAATCTGAGAGAGAGAGAGAGAGAGAGAGAGAGCGAGCACTCAAGATGGTAGTCACAGTCTTTGTGTAACCTAACATTGCAAGTGACACCCATCATTTTAGTGAATCAAAAATAGTGAATCAATAAGTCTAGCCAACAGTTGAAAGGAATTAAAGAAGGACATGAATACCAGATAGCATGGATTGGTGGTGGGTAGCTTATAAAATTTCCAACATGGGCTGAGACTTTAAACCTGAATTGTTAACAATACCTGTTGTTATTGTTTGGAATTTTTAACAATATTTATAAAGGATTTGTATAAAAACCATTTTCTTCTTAAATATTTTTAATAGAACAACAACAAAAAAAAAAAAAAACTGATAAGTAGAATCTGACTAATTAATTTCAGCCCATAGATTTGTTTCCTCTGCACCTAGCCTTCTGTATAGATATTTGCCAGTCTTCTGTTCATCTAGGATTACATTGTTCTAGGGCCAAGCCCAGAATTCCAGTTTTCTCAGTTCCTAAAAAGACATACTTTTCAGTTTACTATGCTTCATCTTTGTTTATCCTTAACTTTATCTTAGTTTTTGAAATTATTTTACTTTGTGAACAGCTGTCTGAATTATAATGTTGAAGAACAACAAAAACACCAAAATCCACTTTGGAAGTCAAAACAAAATGACTGTGGTCTATAATAAACAGATAAATCATATGTGATTGTGATGTATCACTTACTTGAGGAAGCTGGCAGAAGACAGTCTTTGATAGTACAAAATACACCTTTTACCTCAGAATACCATGTTCCGAAAACAGTTGAATGTAGAAAGGGATATATAAATTGAATCACGTACCATACAGACTAATGTGGCTAGCCATTTAAAGGGGATATTTGGTATAGTCATCTTTATTATTCACAGATTCCATATTTGCATATATAAAAATCATTTGCAAATTTGCCTACTTGGTAAGATTTATTTGTAACCCCAAAGTCAATACCTGTGGCACTTATGCAGTCATTTGTGGACATAGAGCAGTGAAACATTTGAGTTGCCTGCTTTCCCCATTGAAGTCTATTAAGTCTACAGGGACGGGATACAGATGGTGGTTTTTACCTGAAGGTGATGCTCTGCCTTCCTGTTTCCTATTGTAAACAGCCTCTCTTTTGCAATCCGTTTGCTGCCCCATTTTCTGAATTTGTGTGCTTTTTATTGATCATCATGCTATTTAAAGTGGCCTGAAATGTAAGGTCTTATGTTCCCAAGGGCAAGAATTCCATGTGCTATGCCTTAGAGTGAAAATACATACTCTTGATCCGTTTGTTTGGGCATGGGACACCTGGGTGGCTCAGTCATTAAGCAGCTGCCTTCAGCTGGGGTCATGATCCTGGGGTCTTGGTATCAGCCTGGCACTGGGCTTTATGCTCTGTAGGAAGTCTGTTCTCCTTCCCCCTCTCCTCCCGCTTGTGTTCCCTCTCTTGCTGTGTCTCTCTCTGTCCAAAAAAAAAAAAACAAAAAAAATCTTTAAAAAAAGTGGGTTTTTTTTTTGTTTGTTTGTTTTGTTTTTTTTTTTTGGTTCAGGCATGAGTTTGCTTCTGGCCGTCACGTTAGTGTTAATGAATCAATGACGTATATTAAATACAGTGTCTTTAAGCAGAAACACACATAAAATGAGGTTTGGTCTTGACTGGTTTATGAAGATCTTGTCACCAGAGGCTCACAGGAATATATTTCTCCTAAGAGCAATGGTTTTAGTCGTCACTAATTAGTGTTCACAGAGAGTTTACAGAACGTAACTACTGCAAACAACAAAAAAATCAACTAAATACTTTTGCAAAGTAAGCACTTATTGAACTTTTATTTTTGTATTTCATGTAAAGAATCTAATAAAATCTAGAAAAAGAGTGCAGGGGAGCACAGCTGATTGATTCCTAATTCCACTTCATTATGCTTAAATTCAGGGGGGAGTCTCACAGCCATGTTTATGAAGGAGTCTTGACTGGGGTGTCAGGCTTCTAGTTTACTTTGACTCTGTCTGTCAGTCTATGTCATAACCTTCATGGCAATTAACTGTGCTTTTGTGTGCTAATTATCATTATCACACTATGCGGCCATTATTATTCTGATGCCCTTAGTTTGAAGCTCAAGCATCAATCAGTCACCTAAAACAATTGCATGGAAGGAAGCTTTGGAATGCTGGTCTTAAAGTCCTTATCGGAGTTCTGTTTTATTATACTCTGTTTCAACAGCGAGCACAAAGCTCTTTAAGACACAATTCTTTGAAAAAAAAACCAAAACAAAACAGAATTTTTGAAAAATAATGCTTTATCCACTTGATTAGAATGAAGTTGAAGGTAGTTTTAAAACTGCATATAGGATAGAAGTAGTGCTTTATACCTGAAGATCTATCCAGGTACCCAATACATTAAAATACACAAAAATTACAAAACTAAGGTACATTTTTTCTCATTGAGGCACCCTTGCCATTGGATGATGTTTTCCAAGTTTTTAGAACAAAGAGGGTGGTGTTTTGTTTTGTTATGTTTTGTTTCACAGATTTTATTTATTTGTCAGAGAGAAAGAGAGGGAGAGAACAAATAAGCAGGGAGGAGAGGCCGGCAGAGGGAGAAGCAGGCTCCCTGCTGAGCAAGGAACCAGATGCCCATGCCCTACTGGAGAGCCCAGGGCAGACACTTAGGAACTGAGCCACCCAGGCATCCCAGGGTGGTGTTTTTGAGTTTTTTTTTTTTTTTTTTTTTTTTAATTCCCCAGGAGGCCAGATTTAGGGAGAAAATGGAATCAGATTAGATTGGTCGGAAGAGACAAATTTCTTTTCCTGTAGTTCTCTTCCTTTTTCCTCCTCCTATATTAAAGCTATTCCTCCTCCCCCTCACCCCTACCACTCTCCCATTGCCCCGGATGTAGGGGAAAGGAAGAACAGGCGTAGATAGATGTCCTATCTGGAGTTTTCAGAACTGTTACACGTTGAGTCTAACCTAATGATGTATTCTGCCCATGTTTCCGAAAAGTCAAAAGCATTTTCAGCGTTGATTTCCCTTAAGAATCATCACACTTTTGTTCAGATTGGTTTAACGAGAGTTAGGGGTGACCTTGTGTCCACATAGATAGCCCTGTATTAAAAGACCTGGAAGTAAAACCTCACACATGTGTATAAGTAATTATTTTAGGGCACATAACGGCGAGAGGTTTTGCAGCTCTCTGCTTAGATGCGACCTAGGCTACCTGGACCAGAGAAATTTTCCATTTCATTATAATGATTAGTTGCAAATTACATGAGCACCAATAATTCATTCTTGCACTGATATAAAGCAGGGGGACCTAGTGCTGTGGTATTGAACTTGTTGCTGGCAGCATTAATTGATTTGTTTGGAACATCCCCCCCTCCCCCCAGAATCCCAATGACAGCTTCCCTGAGCAAGACACTGACACACAGCCAGGGTCCCGGATATGCAGGGACACACATGTGAGGATGTTGTCAAAATAAACCATTCTTGTCTCCTGGCAGGGGCTGGTTCTCCTAAGAACACTCCAGAGAGCTTCAGTGAGAGGCTTTCTTTCTTGGCAGAGGTGGCAGTTGAGCTTCATGTCTTCCTTGTGGGATTGGAAAAGGGGACTGAATTATTTGTTGTATTTTAAACTAGCCACTGTTCTTCTCAGGGAAATGCTGGGCATGCGGCTCTTTTTGGAAAATGTTGGGGAGGTGCTGATCAAGCTTAGCATTTGATCTGTGTGGCCCTATTGATGGCAAAAAAAAATGCCTCTCATCACAATGTTTAACTGACATCCCCTCAACATGACCCAAATCTGTCTCTCCTGATACATAGTGCCTGTCTTTCCAACTACATGGTAAACTGTGGAGCAGATACTAAGTTTTGGTCATTTTTAGTTTCCTAGCACCTACTAGAATACAATGTCTAGCTTATAATAGAAACAGAAGGGTAAAAGGAAAGAATGAAAATAAAACTATTTAAATTTGAAATTTGAAAACACTGTTAAGGGGCTTTGTCCTAAACGTTAATAAAACTTTGAAAGTTGCTTCAGTTTATAGTTTCTTTGGTAGAATGTGACAGTCTACTTTATTCTTTTCTCTTTGAAATTTTATTTCGAGTTTAAAGCATCACTTTTCCCCTGAACATGTTAAGAGTATGCATGTATACATAGGAATATTTTCTGGAGAATTTCTGGCTAGACCTTTTGTTTTTTCATTATGTATTTTTACTGAAAATCATATGTATAATTTTAAGAGACTAGTGGCAGAAAAATAGTCTCAAAGACATTACATTATAAGTCATTGTTCTGGCAGGACCACAAAAGCCTTCAGAATGAGTAAGAACAATTCATCTTAACTATTTACCATGGAAAATTCTTGCATTACCCAACATTCCCTTTTTGTGAAAGTGCCTGTTATTACAGAAATACACCAAGTGGGCAGGGGGAGGGGGACTTAAAATCTCTCTCCAAGTTTAAGCCATCAAGAAATCTGGGGAACAATAGCAAAAACTCCTTTCTTTAGCATTAATCTCAGCAACAAGGAAAGACATGGAATTTCAAGTGGTGAAAATTCTGACCACAATACATACCACACTTCTGAATTTGCCCACTGCCTGAATAGGAATGGAAAAAAAAAAAAAAAAAAAAAAGAACACAAAACTGTGTGAACAAGGCAGCTGCATGTATCCGTAGGAGTTGGTTGCTTACTACAGTAGTTCAAAAATAGTTTTCCAGTTAACATCTTTTCCACATAATGGAGATGTCAGTGTGGGTTTACGTGATTGTAGAAATGGTCAGAAGCTGTTTATGTAGCTCTGAACTACTGAACAACGCACAGAAAGACTGGGGTTCAGCAAAGCCCTTGGGGCTTTTTCCCTTGAGAGGAGCCTGGGCTTCTCTTGTGGTTGCTGGAAATGCATGCCAATGAATTCGACCTGGCTGGCTTTCCTCTGCCTGTCAGACTCACTTTGCACAGGGTTCTTGAGGGGCTGGGACATTGTTGCCAATCTCTACGGTTACCCTGAGGTTTGGAGTTGGGGATGAAGACAGCCATTTCTGCAAGAAAACAGTAGATTCACACTGTAGAAAGATCATGGTAACGTCATTTTCCAAGCACATGCTTTTGAATAACAAAGATTTCAATGTGCGCCTCCCCCCCCACACACCACAAATTGATCCTTGTACGTATTTCATCGCAACCGTTTCCTTTCCCACACACACATTCCAGCTTGAAAGCACACAGGTTCAGGTCGGAAACGCTGTCTGGCCAGTGTCCTTCGCCTAAGGACAAGTAGGTAAAACCTTCCAAAAGCCCCCTCTTCCGGCTTCTCAAGTTCACTGTTGTCCCCCCCCCCCGCCCCCATCCCCCTGTACTCGGCAATTCTCAGCCCCAAAGCAGAAGCGTTTGTTTCCCTGGGTAGGGCGCCTTAAAGATTCCTCGAGTTTCCTGTCTACGGAGGCCAGAGGTTTGGGCATCCGCACAGGTCGAGCCTCCTTGTGCCCCTACACTCGGGTTGCAAAGGCCGGCAGCATCACTGCTGTATATTCCTGATCGCTAAGAAGCACATCCTGTAAGCCTCTGCGCCAGAACGGGTTGTCGTCGGGTGCTTCGGGTTCAGGTGAGGCACCCTACCCGAGTTTTGCGCCCAGGGACTGGGGACCTTCTGTCCGGGGCTGGGCCAGGGAGGGCCGGGCAGGTGCAGCACCCGGGCGCGCGCCTCCTCCCGCCGCGCACTGAGCATGCTCAGCCCGGCTGCGCGCGGGCTCCCGCCCTCCCCGTGTCTCTCCTCGGCTCCACGCGTCTCCGCCTCCTTGAGGCTGAGGAGCCGGCTGCTTGAACTCTGCCGCGCCGGGTTTTTTGAGCTGCCGGGAGCGCTGGGAGGGAGGAGAGCGCGGCACCAGACGGAGCACCGGGTTCAACACCGGGATTGGTCGCAAGTAGGAAGCTTTCGCCACTACAGCGGGACCCTCGGGCTCTGCCGACGCCGTTTCCTGGGAGGCTGTAGCGGGCGCTGCGCTCAGGTGCGGAGGTAAGTGAGGCGCGAGCAGGCAGGGTCAGCTCCAGCCGGCGCGTGCTGCCCCGGGCGCTCCGGTTTTCGGGTTTTGAGGAAAGCCGTGGTCCTCGGAGGCTGCGGAGTGAAAAGGGGCTCCCTGGGGCACCCACTCCTGCAGGGCTGGACGGGGTCTGTGGGCCGTACTGCCTTGAGCCCGGCAGCCCTGCGGGGTCGGCGCAGCTGGAACTGAGCGCCCTGAACGCGCGAGGAGGCAGGGCACCGACGACGCCACCTTCATCCCACGGCGACCCTTCTTTTTAGTCAGAAAATAAGTTTGTTGCGCTGCAAGGCAGCTACAGAACAAGTAGCCTGGAGCGCGTAATGCTTCAGGAATCGTTAAAATCAGCTTCTCCAACTGGTTCAGGCTATTGCCCCCTCTCCGTGCGTGCTAGCAAGTTTCCTTCTGATGTTGATACCCGGGGGCTCCGATTGCCCAGCTGTGCAGCCCACGTTAGAGAAAGGCGGACTTAAGCTAGTGTTTGAAGGGATTTAGGACCTAAGGGAGAAGGAGCCGGTAGCGGTGGTGGAAGGAGCCCTGTTGGAACAGACCCTGATTTTGGTGGTGCCCACTGTGTGCCAGGCTCCGTGCTAAACGCCGGGGGTACAGCGGCGAATCCAGGTCCCCGCTCTTGTGCACGTACCTGGTATACCCAGGCTCTGCCCAGGGAACTTGTAGGGGTGGAGTAATAATCTCCAGTAACTTCGGGGGTTTTGCAGTTTCTTTTGCATGGCAAAGACAACTGCCTTGTAGCCTCCTCGGACCCTGATATCAACGAGATCTGCGCCAGGCACCCCGCAGACACCAACCCGCACTCTCCTTCTGGGAAGGAGGGCTCAAAACCTGCCTGCCTTTTCTCCCTCTGTGATTCGTTTGTATATTCTATTATTTATGAACGGTGTGGAGGTGAGGGTAAGAGGACGTGGGCTGTTCAATCTTTCTGAACCAGTCAGGCAGTCTGATGCATTAGAATATTTTGCAGCACAGCGGATTTCCAGCAAGGAGGCTGCTTCGCGCAACGCGAAGCTAAGGAGGTTGGTTGCTGGCTGGGGTCTCCAGGTTTGTAGCGAAAAGGTTTTCGGGGATAGCGTAGGGCGAATCAGTGTGACTGATCACTTCGGGTGGGTGGTCTTCGTAGAGGTGGGATCGTGAATCTTGGGGTGTGTTGGAGGTTTGTTTGCAAGGAGGAGCTTCTGGAAGGAAAGCTCCGGGAACTTTTTCTAGTTTTCCCACTGAAATCAACATAGGGGCGGGACATGTTTGTCTGAATAACTGTATTTTAATGGCTTGGGAAGCATCTGCAGCTTCTTGTGACAGGAGCTAGATATTTCAAAGAATAATTCCACATAATTGATTTGTTTGGACATTTACAGTAATAATTTGGAATGAGCTTTTTGTATTTTGATGTTTATGCCCTTTAGTAAGGACTGGAGTGGATTTCCAGCAGGCAGGTCCTCGGAGGAGCATTTATATTTGGGGCCGATTAGCAAGTTTGTTCTGTCTCTACCCAAGTGGGTGAAAAAGAACATTGTGCCATGGAGACAGATACCTGCAGGTGATTTTTGTGGCATTTATGAGAAAATTCACATTTCACCCATAACTTTTTTCTTGCCATCTTCATCTTGATTTCATTCAAGACTATGTTAATCTCCACAATAGGTGGTGGAAGTGTTAGATTGCTAAGAATCAAAAACAAGTACCATGGGAGTATCATTTTTGCCATGTTATAAAATGCTCTTGATTTTTGTTTGTTTAAACCAACTTAAGCTGCTCTGGATTGATAAGGGATCATGATGATAAACCTCATTATGGACTCTGTCAGGTTGGAGGCGAACATAGAGAAACCGACCTTTTAAAATTAGGGACTAAGACCAATAAGAGAAAAGACCTATTGTTTAAGGGTGCAGGTCAGAGCCATATGGAAATTTCAGCAGAAGCAGATTATCTTTTTGATAGCCTTTATGAAAACAGTTTTCTTTAACTTGGGGGAGTCTGTCTCCTTGAGTCAGCTCAACATCTCTTTAAATAGTCATTACATATTGGTGGGACTTTAAATAGAAAGCTTATCAAATAATCTTAACTTTTTAAAAAATCATCCATTTATTTTACGTAGTTCTCTTTCTTCTTCTTACTCAGAAGTAGGTCTTCTAATTATTTTCCCTCTAAGTACTAAATCTTTTGACTAGGAGTTTTCTTCTGAAAGGTACACAGGACATCTGTTACTTCAATTTATTTCTTAAAAAACATAAAGGTAACCTGAATAATTAAGCTTCTCAGCAAAAAACTCCGCTTTATAGTTCCAAATTATCTGCCCAGTTTAACTTGTTGGGTTCTTCTGTGTTATATTCAAAGACATAGATAGAATATACATTAGTTTCAGTCTTGGTTTTTATTTAAAAAAATTAATCTTTTGTGAAAACATGTTTTTATATGATTTTAATTGAATTAGTCTATTTCAAATGGTAAGCAGAGAGATGTCTGTATACACAGATGTGGTAAGTTTTGTTGTTTTCATTTTTCCATAACACAGTATCAAGTCTGGTGAAGGAAACCAGATTTATTACATATACTTATTAGTCCTTATTTATTTTTTTCCTCTTACATGCTATCAGAAGAAAATTTGTCCATATTCACTAAAATTTATTAATGTTATACATATATACTAATATGTTGATATTACTACTTAGGAAATAGATACGGCAAAAGCTAAAGGATAAATAAAGCAAATAATATGAAACAGAAGTTCTAATATTTTTATGGATTCCAGTGATTTGCTCTGCATTGCCCTCGGGTGTATACTCCACTTTGGAAATCACTGATGGTTTGTGGAGTTTTTACCTTTCTTTTCTTACCTCTGGCTTTGCCATTCACTGTCTTTGGTACGGTAGCCGGTTGAAAAACTGCTCGAAATCTGTGTCTCCTGTAACAGATGGGTTAAGAGCACTGTTTCCTGGTCATGAGCATGTATGTGGACAAAATGACGCAGAAGACATGAATGTGATATTAGGGATCATCCTGGATCTCCCAAATTAGATATACAGAAGAAAAAAAAAATGAGGTTTTAACTTAAAGACTGAGGTTTCTGTGGTTAAAAAGTGAGGAAACCAGGAAGATGAGGAAAAGAAACATTGTCCATGTTGCAGTATTGCGCGGAAGGTGGAAAGATCAAAAGCCTTGCAGCAGATAAAGCTGGATGTGACCCTACCACTTCTTACATTCATGATGTTGGACAAGATAGTTGCATAACTTTTTTGAGTCTAATTTTCCTTAGCTATAAAATTGGGATAACATTGGGGCGCCTGGGTGGCTCAGTGGGTTAAGCCGCTGCCTTCGGCTCAGGTCATGATCTCAGAGTCCTGGGATCGAGTCCCGCATCGGGCTCTCTGCTCAGCAGGGAACCTGCTTCCCTCTCTCTCTCTCTGCCAGCCTCTCTGCCTACCTGTGATCTCTCTCTGTCAAATAAAATAAAATAAAACAAATCTTTAAAAAAAAAATTGGGATAACATTAAGTTTCAAGGCATCATTGTAGGAATTAAATGTGAGAGTATGGGTATAGAGCTTACCTCTGTTAGTTTAGACAGGTTAACAGCTATAACAAATGAATCCATAAGTGTACTTCTTCAAACATGAAATATTCTCATTCATGTTAAGTCCCCAAATGGATGATCCTGGCAGCATTCCTCCGAGAACTCTGTCTTCTTCAGCAGGGTCAACATGCTCATCTTTATGCATCAAAGCACTGGAAGGAAAAAGACTTGGAGAACATTCATTAATCGTTCAGACTTGCAAACCATACATAGAACTTTTGCTTTCTTTCCATTGGCCAGAACTCACCTGTATGTAAACGAATCTTACTGTAAGGGAGGCTGGGGAATGCAGTATAGCTGTGTTTCAAGGAAGGAGAAGAACTCTTGGGGGAACAGCTAGCATTTCTGACACTCTGTTACTCTGTGTGATATTTCTTCAATTTTCAATAAATATTACTTACCTTTCCTTCCCCCAACACCTGGTTTTCCTGGCAGAAAAAAACCAGGACAATTATAAGGAAATACTTTTCTAAGCGCTTTGCCCTCCTTGGTAGGTATTGTCTATGTTGTATAAATAAGGAAAACTTGGCTTAGAGAAATTAAGTCGTTTGCTCAACATAGCCAGTAAGTGGCAGAGCTGGGATTTGAACCAGTTCTCAGGCTCTAGAGTTGATTTTCTTAACAGCTTCATTATACTACTTATTTATTCTTGCCTCAATACCTTTGTTATGTTGCCATTGGACCACTTTTTCTTTTTGTCTGTATAAAAAAGTTGGAGGAGAATTAAAAAATCCCAAAGAAGAAAAAAGATTGTATCTAATCTAAAATGTAATGGAGTGTAATTAGATATGAAACAGATTTATCTTGAATACTTACTTGAATCAGGTGTTTAAAGTAAGACTCTCTACCACAATGCTTTTTCACTTCTGATAAACAAATTATCAGAGTCTATGCCCTGAATTATAGCCTTTCTCTTAGGCTTTCATTGTAGGAATTCTTGGCTGCCATTTTTATGCTGCAGTATGTAAAGTTGTTTTTTTTTTTTTTTAATTTTATTTATTTATTTGATACAGAGAGAGAGATCACAAGTAGGCAGAGAGGCAGGCAGAGAGAGAGAGGAAGGGAAGCAGGCTCTCTGCTGAGCAGAGAGCCCGATGCGGGGCTCTATCCCAGGACTCTGGGATCACGACCTGAGCTGAAGGCAGAGGCTTTAACCCACTGAGCCACCCAGGCGCCCCTGCAGTATGTAAAGTTAAATTCCTACTCACTTCTTAGCCTAAGCAAATATTCTTTCTGGCAAATTCATAGCTAAAATATTCTCCTCTGATCTTCCCTTTGATCAAAAGCATTGTTTTTCATCAACATTCCCAGCTCCCAAGAAAGAAAACTCTTCTCTTGTTCTTTCAGCTTTGCAAAACTTTTTGAGCATTTACTGCATGACTAAAGGGACTTCTACCGATAATCCTAGCATCGTGGAAAAGAAAAATGATCCCTTTTGGTCTTGTTCTGTTATCTTGTCCCACTTATATTAGAGAATCTGCCTCATCTCACCTTTCCTGTGTATTTGTCCTTTGTAAAAATACCTCTCACAGTTTTGGTTCCAAACAGTTATAGTAGAGATGTGAGGTGGTTAATAGTGAGAGTGTACTTTCTGCCAACACAATTCATTTTCCAGTATTTTAAGTCATTTTTTTCTTCTTGTCCGGTATGTATTTGTGACATCTTCCCAATTAATTAATGACACATATGTTCTCACCATGTAGGTGGGCAGATATACTTGCATGCGTGTCAGTCACCTCTTTCTCAAAAGACCCTGTTCATTTTCTAACTTTCCCTAAACTTTTTAAGAGATAACCTTTTTTTTCCCTAAATTTACCTTGCTTCCAAATTTCCTCACACCCACACCATTTATATGTGTGTGAGTCCCTTTTTTATAATTTAATGGGGGTAATAGGACAGAGAGGTTTAAACTTACTATCGTATTTTCAGACTCCGAGTGAACAGGGTCCCACAGGACCTCGTGAAAAGCTAACTCTAGCTGCTGTAACAGGTAAACTCTAAATTTTCAGTGACTTAAAATGCTTCCTACTCTTGCTCATGTGGGGTAGTTCAATACTCACAACATAGTTCTGATTGAATGGCTTCCCATGGGGTCATTTGAGAAATCAGTTTCCTTATCTTCTGGCTTCATCCTCTGCTAAGACCCTGGAGTCCTCCTTCTTCAGACAAGGTATATGGGGTGTAAGGAGGGAAATGTCCTGACAAGTTTCACAAGTGGTTTTTATAGGCATGCATTGAGAGTGGTTATCATGTCTTCTGTCCACATTCCATTAGACAGAACATGGCCATTCCTCTCTGTAAGGGAAGCTAAGGATAGGAGTCACACTGAGTGCCCAGAAAGCAGGTGTGGTGAATAAAGCAGATTTTTCAATAAATGGTCACTCACAGATTTCTATTATGGGAATGTGAGATTGCCAGCCAGTTCTATTTTCCTCTCTCTATGTGTAGAGAAAGGCCTGTGTCTGTGTCTCTGGGCATGTGTATTTGTGTATATGTATAGGTTATTTGCCTGGTAAATGCCTATTCCCTTTCTTCCTTTTAATGTTGGCCTTTGTTACTATCCCATTCTAGTGTTTGTTTTAGGACTTTATTTATTAATTTCTTTGGGGTGTAGGAGGAGCAGAGCAGGAGGGAGAGAGAGAGAGAGAAAGAGTCTCCAGCAGACTCTGTGCTGAGTACAGATCCTGAAGTGGGGTTTGATCTCAAGATCCCTTGATATCATGATCTGAGCCTAAACCAGGAGTTGGGTGCTTAATTAAGTGAGCCACCAGGGCACCCCTTAAGACCTTATTTATTTATTTGTTTGTTTGTTTATTTATATTTATATATTTTAAAAAATATTTTATTTATTTGACAGAGAGAGAGAGAGAGAGATCATAAGCAGGCGGAGAGGCAGGCAGAGAGAGGGGGGAAGCAGGCTCCCTGCTGAGCAGAGAACCCAATGCAGGGCTTGATCCCAGGACCCTGAGATCATGATCTGAGCTGAAGGCAGAGGCTTAATGTACTGAGCCACCCAGGTGCCCCATGACCTTATTTTTTAAAAATTTAAATTTAATACATATAATACGTTATTAGTTTTTGGTCTTATTTTTTAAGAGCAGATTTATAACAAAATTTATAGGGTAGTACAGAGATACCCTATATACATCTGCTCCCTGACATTATCAACATCACTTATCAGAGTGATACATATTCTACCCAGGATGAACCTACACTGACATCATAATCATCCTAAGTTCGTAGTTTACCTTAAGATTCATTGTTGGTGTTACACTTCTATGGGTTTGGACAAATACATGTATGATGACATATATCCATCACTAAAGTATCATACAGAGTATTTTCACTGCCCTAACACTTCCCTATATTCTGCCTATTCATATCTCCCTCTCTCTCATTTCTTTTTAGTGCTCAAGAGTATTCCATCGTCTGGTTCCATCCCATTTTTAGTGTGTATGGTCTGGGGAAACTCTATTTCTTAGAGTTAGGATTGAAACATGCTCTGCTACTTAAGAAAGAGTATTGGCTCTCCCTATCCGCAGTAATTGTTTCCAGAAAGGGCATGTGGCACAGTGAGAATGACTGCAAAGAAGTGAGATCTTTTGCTGCTTATAATAAGTCCGTTTCCCAGTTAGGAATCACTTGGCATCCCCCTACCAAGGCACATATAGTCATCACTAAATCACAAAGTGAAAGCTGTCATTTCTTTAAAGCCCATCTCTGTAGAGCTATGGAGGGAAGTGGAAGTTAAAACCATATCCTCATGCTTAATTTCCTTTAATAAGAATACTTCCGGTCCGTCCTAGATGGTGTTTTCCTTTCCATTTACACTTCCCCTGTTGTTATCCCCTTTCCAGGTTTGCAGTCTAGGTGCCCACCCTGGAACCTGACAAGTCATTTTTTTTGCATGTCTTTGTTTTCAGTGCCTTTGTGTCTGTTCTACCTTTGTCATCTTTCTCCATCATGTTTATTACAGTTTGCATAATGTTCAACTCAATTGCCACTCTATTAACCCTCTTTCAATCTTACTAAGGAATAATGATTGCCTTTTCTGTATGGACTCTTATTTATTTATTTTTTTCCATGCCACTGATATAACACTTATTATGAAGGTGATCAGCCCTCCTAGTTTTCCCAAGACTGAGGGATTCCTAGGGTGTTGAACATTCAGTGTTAAAACCAGTAAAGTATTGGGCAAATTGGGACATTCATTGCCCTACCTAGTACATTGTAATGTTACTCAGTACCATGAGAGTTCCATGAGAGAGTGGATAGGGGCTTGAAATTTGGAGTCATGGATTTCTTACCAGTCCTAAATCCATTTTGCACTATCTGTATAATTATGTCATAGCAAGTTACCTACCTTTTTTAGGTTTCAGTTTTATTAGCTGTGTAATGGGAAGATACACATTTTGTAGGGTTGTTCAGATAATTAAAAGACATAGTAAGCTAAATGACTTAGTTTATTGATGGACAGATCTTAAAACTTGGATAGTCCTTAAAGACACAGGAGTTTTATGAAGATTATGTGGAATACTGCTTATAAAGTACTTAGTTTAGTGCCTAAATCTTAGTAAGCTTCCAATAAACAGATTTTAATTGATTAGTAATATTCATTTTGGATATCTCTTGGTAAAACATGGTAGATACCAGAGATACAATTAAGCTCAGAATATACATGTTCATGGAACATTAATGATATTACCAGGAATTTGAGGAACAGACAAGTCCCTGAGAGTAATTAGGAAATACTTCAGAAAGATTTTTAAAAAAATTTTTGTGTTTAAAACTTAAAAAAGCAGGATTTGGCTGTAAGATTAGTTCCTTTTTAGATAAGGTTTTATTTATTTATTCTTTTTCTGGCTTATCTGAAGCCAGAGTCAGCTGTTTTCATAGTTTGGAAAGAGAAAATATTTTCCATATTTGGAAAGGGTCAATTTCAGGCCATAACACTTAAAATATGCATTTATCACTATTAATTAAATAAAATGGCATACTTCTGGGAAGGGAGTATGGTTCATGAGAAAATGAGGGTTAGGAGAGTAGAAGCACTGCTGATTCCATAATGACCTGGAGATTTAAAAAAAAATGCATATAGAAGTCTCTTTTGTTTATACCATGGTAAAATATACTCTCCACCTTTGAGTTGAACTTCTGGGTGTAAATATTTGTGCCTTGCACAATTGTCCTAATAGGAACCTTGATAATTCATGTTTCCTGTGCCTTTTAGGTTTGTTATGGAAATTTCCATTGAGGACAGGTGATATAAGTGTGCTTATGCTGAAATAGGCCCAGTTTGTAGGAGAAGAAAAGTGAAAAAAATAATGACATGACTCAAATCCTCAAATGTGTTTTATGAGGCTTGATTCTAGGCACACTGCCATCATTTTCAGTTGTACAAATTTGTATTATCTGTATTATGATTGCTCTTCAATTATGAAATATAAATATGAATATTTATGCCTTTAGTGACTCATTTGATTAGCTGTTAGCTAGCTATTGATTCTAGACTTCTCACAGATTAGCAAATTAATTACAAATCCAAGGACTACTTTTATTGCATTTAATTAGGTGAATGACATCCTTAAGAAGAAAATGTTTACCTAGGTCACATTTATTTTTTTAATTTTTTGTTCAAGATTTATTTATTTATTTGATAGAGAGAGTGGAGAGATGGGGTAGAGAGAATGGGAGAGAGAATCTTAATGAGACTCCCTGTTGAGCGTAGAGGCCAAAGTGGGGCTCTATCTCATGTCCCTAAGATCATGACCTGAACTGGAATCAAGAGCTGGCCACTTAACTGACTGAGACACCCAGGGCCCAGGTCACATTTTGAATTCTTAGTAAAAATTAGAATACAAACATGGTTATATATAGAATTCTTGGAACGAAGTAGTTATAAATAGAAGTTTGTCTTTAATGGTAATTTTTTTTTCTTTTTAAATGGGAATCTCTCTAAAAATATTCCTTTACCTTTTAAACAGGTGGCTGAATATGATTTACTTCTTGATGACAAAGGATCACCATGATGAACATAGAAAAGTAGTTTAGACTAGAACATGGGCCTTTGATGCAGACAGACCTAGATTTGTTCTGTCACTTAGCAGCTGTGTGATCTTGAACATGTTCTTAACCCTTCCTAAGGCAGTTTTAAAAATCTGTGAGAAGTTGAATATGCCTATCTTAGAGAGATGCTGTGAACATTAATTGATAATTTTTTAAGACTAGTGCAGTGTTCATGGCACATTCTAAGTAATAAGCAAATTAGCCTTATACTGTGATCTTTGCAATTTATACAGAACATAGTACACATGGATGCTTTATATATTTGTTGAACCACTTCATGTGTTTTATATATATATATATATATATATATATATATATATATATATATACACATACACACACACACACACACACACACACACAGGATCCCAACAAGTGCAGCTGAGATGTGGGTACCCTCTGTCTGCTTTCTGATGCCTTTTGATGGTCATAATTGATTCCTTGGTTTAGTGAACTAGCCATTTCTATTTGCTGTTTCTTACTGTTTGTGAACTAGAATAATGAAATATACAAGCCATTCCAAGTATATTTAATAGTTTGAGTAGATTCTGAAAGAAGCTCTGAAGGGCCTTTTCTTTTTTTCTCCTTACCTGCAGCTCCCCCCGCCCCTCCAGCCCCTCTCCACCCCAACAGATGCTTTTGGTGACAGAATAGTATGGCTGTTTCACATTTTCTCTGTTCTCAGTTTCACCTTTTCCTACATCCTGACTGAGGATCTGAGAGGTAAAGTGTTACTGTAGTACAGTAGAAATAGAAAATTACCTGCCTTGATAACATTGTCATATGTGTTGGTGATATGCTTTGCAGCAGAATCATCTTTGTGAAGATTCCTGTGATATAGGTGAAGATTCCTGTGATATAGTTGTGGAATGTTGACCATTTTACCTGCAGTACAAGAAACTTAGTTCAAAAGTCTGTACTGGGGTGCCTGGGTGACTCAGTGGGTTAAGCCTCTGCCTTTGGCTCAGGTCATGGTCTCAGGGTCCTGGGATTGGCTCCACATCAGGCTTTCTGCTCAGCGGGGAGCCTACTGCCCCTTCTCTCTCTGCCTGCCTTTCTGCCTACTTGAGATCTCTGTCTGTCAAAATAAATAAATAAAATCTTAAAAAATCTGTACTATGAGCACATTGTCTTTACTGAATGAAGTAATTCTCTTTTATTTCCTTCAGCACATTTCTAGGTTTCATTTACCAGTTAGTAGTTTCTTGCTTAAAATTCCTAGTGTTTCCCCTCCATTTTCTTTTTTGAACCTGATGGTCAGAATTCAAGACACTGCAAAAATTCTAGATATTATTGAGGTAGTGGTAACCTCTGTATATACACTGTGTAACATGGAGGTATCATGAATTCACAGTTTCAATAACTCTATTCACTTTATTAATAGCAATTTGCCAGCATATTGTAGTGTAGAGTCTGAGCTATAACTGAAATAAGCACTGTTCTTAAAATGTTACTATTATTTAGAGCAGCAGTTTTCTTTTCTTCTGAATTAATAAACTTTTAAAAATTTTAGTGGTTTTCTTACAATGTAGCTCCTTAAATGAGTATTTTAAGATGAATTCTTTTTTGCTTTTTTAAAAGATTTTGTTTTTAAGGGATTCCTATGCCCAATGTGAGGCTAGGACTCACAATCCTGAGATGAAGAGTTGCAAATGCTCCACCAACTGAGCCAGGCAGGTGCCCTATGAAGGCTAACTCTTAAAAAAAGGAACATAATATAATGCACATCCCAAAATGATGAATTCTGTGTTTTAGGTTAAACTTTAGTCTCTGCAGGTGGAATACACTATTTTATATGATGTAAAAGGGAGGCTATAGGCATACTTGGTGATTTGGTATGATCTGATGACTGAAATATTAGTGTGAGTTACATAACCTCTTCTAGCTTTATTTTCCCACCTTTATAATGGAGATATTATTGTAGGGTTGTGAAGACTAAAATGAATTAATCATATATACACATAGCCTAGTGCCAGGGACCTAATTAGACCATTCCTCAAATTGCAAAGTTTATTATTAGGATTCTATTCTTTTTTTTTTTTTTTAAAGATTTTATTTATTTACCTAACAGAGATCACAAGTAGGCAGAGAGGCAGGCAGAGAGAGAGGAGGAAGCAGGCTCCCTGCTGAGCAGAGAGCCCAATGTAGGGCTTGATCCCAGGACCCTGAGATCATGACCTGAGCCTAAGGCGCCACTGAGCCACCCAGGCGCCCCAGGATTCTATTCTTTTTATACATTTATTCAATATGATGCCTATGTTGATGAGACATGTGAAAGTTATTATTTATGAACTTGAAATTTCATTCTTCCAAAACACTCAATAAAGTGATTTATGTTTGTTCCTGTGTCTTTATCCATGGATAGATATTATGATCTCTCTTGACTGTATAGAAGCAGAGGAAGACAATATTTCCATAGTGTGTTGTTTTATCTTTGACTACTACAGGGAGCCAGTATATCAGAACTGAAATGTGATTAGCACTATTTGAAATTTCATTTTGGAGAAATGGTTTTGGCTATGGTTAAGAGTCTTGTTTATTAAAAAGAATGAATTATCCAATAGGCTCTTTCTCATCTGTATTCTTTTTACTTCAGCTATAGTCTATCTTGCTATGTTGCAAAAGGAAATGCTGACATGTGATAGAGTAGAAATAAAAAATGTTTCAAGTTGTTCTCCATCAAATGTGATTGAAATTTTTCAAAAGATTTACACATTTTTTTTTGTTTATAATAGTGACGTTACTCAGAAATGAATTTCTGTTTTTTTGTTTTGTTTTGTTTCTGGAGAAGAGCAGCTTTTTTATGCATGCTTTGTATTTCAAAATTTAGCAAATGTAATATAATGACTGGGGTATTATTAATATGCCTACAATGAAGGAGTTTTACTTATTTGAAGAGAAACAAGTTACTCTTATTTTACTTCCTAATTCTATAACCTTTAAAGAATGAAACATTGTCAGTAACTCTGTTTTGAATGTTTCTCTACTTCCTCCTTGTATATATGTTTAGTGTGGCTTATGGAATTCAAATAATAATTTTATATTGTTTTGTTTATAATTATTTGACATTATTTAGATTCCTTAATTACTTTCATGTTTCTATTTTTTTTAAACACATACAAATAAGAACTTACTGGTTTCCATTGTGATTTACATTTTCTCCCTCCTATCTACTAAACTAATTCACATCAGAATCTTAATTCCTTGACATGTTTCCATCCATTACTTCTTCTATCCCATAGAATCTAAGTTTTGGCTTTGTTATGAAAATTAGCCTGACTGTGGGCTTCTAATCGTTAATGCCATAGTATTTTCTGTCATTTGGTTATTCCCAAAATGCACTGTATACTACAGTTGTTAAGTGATTCTTCAGAGCACCAGACCAAGTATTTGTGAAAGTCCTAAAGGATACACTTCGAATGGAAAGGATGGTAGAAATCCTGCCATTTCTGCCTTAGGCTTTCAGATGTTAGAAAGAACTATAGAGTGGTGCCTGTGTGGCTCAGTGGGTTAAAGCCTTTGCCTTCTGCTCAGGTCATCATCCTAGGGTCCTGGGATCCAGCACCAACCGCATCAGGCTCTCTGCTCAGCAGGGAGCCTGCTTCCCCTTCTCTCTCTGCCTGCCTCTCTGCCTACTTGCGATCTCTGTCAAAATAAATAAAATCTTTTTTTTAAAAAAAAAGAACTATAGAAACACATTTACATTTACATCATCCCCAATTACTAGAATTGCCTGACTAAGTTAAGGGAGTGTAGGGGCGGTTTCCCTTGTATCTAAAAATGATATAATGAATTGTCCATCAATTATTTGAGTTTTCTATTGATCCTCGATGTTATGTACTCTATTTCTTATTGCATAAGAACATCCATTCTAGCAAGGCCTATGTATACAGTCTATAGTTCAGAACAGAACATCATTCATAGAGAAAGTTTGCTCAAGACCTTGATAACCATTGTACTCCATAGATGGGCATTTCCTGGGAACTAGTGAGAAATGCAGTACTGTATCAGGATCTTCATTTTAGCAGGTGTATTCACATTAAAGATTGATAGGTATTGATTTACATTGTATTCTTAACTAACTAAACTAACTGGATACCTATTATTAGGCTTAAGTGTGAAGTATATACTCAACATACTTAATTATATATTTAAGGACCCAATACTACAGGAATAAAGATAGATACAGTGAATTCTGGCCAAAGAATGGTCATAATCTAGTAGGGTAGAAAGCACACACACACACACACACACACACACACTCAGAAATTCAGGTAGAATAGGTCAACATGATTGGGATAGACAATAAAATCATTGTAGGGAAGTGTTTTCATTTCTTAAGACTATGTTCTCATCATGTTCTTTTTGAAGGCCTTGGTTGCGGAATATCTCAAGCCATTCTTGCTTATGCTGGGATTAGGAACTCAAGTACAGTATCTACCGTTTTACCCATTAGTGTAATTGATGAACCTTTAGTGAATTTCTACATATCTAGTTTAAAGGATAAACTTTGTGTGCATGAGTGTGTGTGTGTCTGTGTGTGTGTGTAAAGACATGTTAAATATGCTTTCAAGAAGCTTTTTGTTTAGTATGAAAATTCAAAGTATGACATGATAGGGGATCTTATGGTGTCAGTTGCATAGAGATTACAGGGAAGACTGGATAATTGATATAAAGTGGGAAGATGGACTGTATTTGCATGTTGTGTTTGGAAAGAGCACTTAAGAAAGATAATGTAGTGTTATAGCTCATGAGAGAAAAGAGTATCTTCAGAGAATGGCAAAGAGCTGGGTAATGGAGGACCTTAGGGATGTGGGAGTGTAGCAGCAGAGTCCTTGCCTTACACAATTTCATAGGCTAGAATGAGAGCGATGCCCCAAGAACTGGGCAGACAACAGATGCATTAGTTGTGACTGTGATTTGTGCATCATAGAATTGTGCGGATTAGCATCATTAGCATGCAAGTCAACTTGGGGAATAAGAGAAAATTGGACCATATCATTTAGACCATAGAAAGCCATTATACGGAAATACAAATCAAAACCACAATGAGATATCACCTCACACCAGTCAGAATGGCTAAAATCAACAAGTCAGGAAATGACAGATGCTGACGAGGATGCGGAGAAAGGGGAACCCTCCTACACTGTTGGTGGGAATGCAAGCTGGTGCAGCCACTCTGGAAAACAGCATGGAGGTTCCTCAAAATGTTGAAAATAGAACTGCCCTATGACCCAGCAATTGCACTACTGGGTATTTACCCTAAAGATACAAACGTAGTGATCCAAAGGGGCACGTGCACCCGAATGTTTATAGCAGCAGTGTCCACAATAGCCCAACTATGGAAAGAACCTAGATGTCCATCAACAGATGAATGGATCAAGAAGATGTAGTATATATACACAATGGAATACTATGCAGCCATCAAAAGAAATGAAATCTTGCCATTTGCGACAACATGGATGGAACTAGAGCGTATCATGCTTAGCGAAATAAGTCAAGCAGAGAAAGACAACTATCATATGATCTCCCTGATATGAGGAAGTGGTGATGCAACATGGGGGCTTAAGTGGGTAGGAGAAGAATCAATGAAACAAGATGGGATTGGGAGGGAGACAAGCCATAAGTGACTCTTAATCTTACAAAACACATTGAGGGTTACTGGGGGGAGGGGGGTTGGGAGAAGGGGGGGTGGGGTTATGGACATTGGGGAGGGTATGTGCTTTGGTGAGTGCTGATTCACAGACCTGTACCCCTGGGGATAAAAATACATGTTTATAAAAAATAAAAAATTAAAAAAAAAAAAAAAAGAAAGCCATTATACGGTTTTAAAGGGCTAGGATGACATCAGATTGTTAAATTTGAAAGATCCATCTGAATTCAACGTGAGATCTGAATGATGTGTTTGGGGTGGGATGTAGAGTGGTATCCACAGCTTGTCTAGGCTTTTAGATGTCTCCCTGCATGATTATGCAGGGATATGATTGGTTCTTATTTCCTGTTCTGGCTCATGGTAATTATGTAGGATAACAGTAAACTGGGTACAAAAGTGCATTTTCATTTTATTTATATGAAATATTTATACTTGTTTAATGTATTTCATATTTAAATTCAGTATGCATAGGAATTAATAAGTGATTTGGGGCTTAAATTAGAAAACTCAGAAAATGAGCGAACAACAAAGGTTCTTATGCATATGATGAAAAAAATGCATCTCACAGGTAATTAAGTGATTTTATATTGGAGTATGAAAATAATTGTCTCATGGCTGTAGGTTACCAAATGGACAATTTCAATTAAGTCTAACACTTTTTTTTAAAATTTACATACTTTTTTATTTGGAATGTCAGAAGTTTACATAGCAAGATGTTCAGGGCCCATTTGCTTATCCACCATATTTTTTGGCTTCATTTCATTTCTCTTTTCTGTGACCGAGGTATAGTCTTTTGCTAATAGCATTTGCTGTCCTACGATGTTGTTGAAGGGAAATTAATGCTGTTTGACAACATTTCAACTAATAACCATTGATAGTGTAGTGGACATTTTTTCCTTTTAAATCACAGGAGCAAGTTTACCTTTTCAACAACAAAATTACTTCCGCTGTTCATAGTCTTATTGGTCAATAAATCCCAAGCCCACTGCCCATACCCACTAGGAAGTGGAAGAGGAAGTTTTTCTGGTGACTTTCTCAGCCATGCCCTTTCTCTGCCTCAGTATACCAGATGTGCAGGCATGTGACCTGCACTTCTAGATGTTCGGATTATCAGACTCTGTCTCCTTATGTGGAATCTTAAGCTAAGTAATTCAGGATGAAGAAATAGGAAGGTCCATTCATTCATTCATTCATTCATTTAATTTTTATTTTATATATATATATATATATATATATATATATATATATATATTTATTTATTTATTTTTAGTTATTGTCCTGGCTAAACTGCCCAGTGGTATCTGCTACTGGGGATTTTTTGGAGCTGCTTGGTTCCCTTTTTCTCTCTTCTGTCCCATGATCTGCCCAGATCCTTTTTAGAGAGTCCCTTTATTCTTAGGTTTTCAGCATTGTTTATTCTTGCTTGCTATCAAAGTTCTCCCAGTATGTTCTCCCAGCATATGCTTGGAGGTGTTTTTTTACCTGTCACCTGCCGTATGATGTTACCCCTTAATCTTTCTGTTGGGACCTTGTGCAGCACAGACACATAGGTTACCTTTTGAAGGTATATTACGTATTAGTTTGACATCTCTCCAGGAATGGGAAAAGTCATCCCCTTGAATAGGCTATTGCATTTTTCAGTTTATGGTAAGGACTCTCATCCTAGGGTTATGCAGAATAGGGAAAGATGGCTGGAAATTTGGCATCTCTCAGCCTTCCTCTCTTCAGGTTTGGGTAAATGACATCATTCAAAAGGAGTTCTAATGTCTCATGTGACCACAGCTACACCTTCCTTCTTCATTAAGCTGTATCTTCTCTGAATAATTCACGTAAGCTGGTACCTCTGATATTTCATAACATCACTTAGGTGAAAGTTCCCATCTTGCTCTAGCTGGTACTTAGCTGGTACTTAGTGTCTTTTCTACAAATGTGTTTCTGGAGTCTTTTTTTTTTTTTTTTTTTTTTTTTTTAAATCATAGTAGGGACCTAAAGCTTAGATTTTGGGGCATAGCTGAAAACTTGTTAATGCTGGATCTAGATGTGTTGGTATTTGTACTGTTGGACTTGATCTTCATCTAGGATGCCTTATAGCATGAATGTGTCTGAGTTTAACTCAGGTCTGGCACTGTTAATTGGGTTGTACCCCAGGCCAGTGATCTTCTAATACTCTTTTATATATAGTCATTCACCACTAAACTCTTAGTGACTTTCTGTTAGAAGCAAGGCATTGCAGGAGACCTACTGTTAGAAGTAACATTCTCTGTCATTAACTTGGAGGTAGAAGGGGGGAGGGGCATGTTTATAGGACTGAGTATAAATTCTCTGGGGTAGAATCTACAAAATATGATCCTGAGAAGAATCTTGGCACTTTGGAAGAACATAAAGATTTGTAGCCCCACTCTATTGAATCAGAGTCTCTGGGGGATGAGGTTTAGGAAGCTATATTTTGAATACACTCTCCATGTGATTCTGATGTTCAGCCAGGTTTGGGAACTAGAGCATGTTCTGCAGAACACTAATTCTTCAAGATATAAATAGATTCCCTTTAAACATGTTTCTTAGGAAAATGAGCTTGGGAAATTCTGGATTTTTAAATAGGGTTTTTTTTTTATGTTAGTACATTTCAAAATCTTTATATGCTTTGTGAAATACATGTTTCTGAAATTTATTTGAGTAGTGTTGTAGAGTGTTTGGCCTCTATTAACAGAGTATCATAGACTGAGTGCCTTATAAATGACAGAAGTTTATTCCTTACAGTTTTGAAGACTGGGGGATTCAGGACCAAATTGTTGGCATATTCAGTGTATGGTGAGATTCCCACTTCCTGGTTCAAGAACAGCCATCACTGTAAATCTCTGGGGTCTTTTTTATATAGGCACTAATCCCATTCATGAGCGCTCTACCTTCATGGCCAAATACCTCCCAGAGGCCCAACTTCCATTTGTCATCATGTGGGGGATAAGGTTTCAGTATTTGAATTTTGACATACTTTCAGTCTATGGCCACTAAGAAACAATCCCTGCCTCTTAAACATGGAATGGTTGTAGTTATCAGCCCTGGCAGATCATTAAAATCATTTAGTTTAGTTTTATCTTTTATCTGGAATAAAAGTGTGTCTTTGGTAATGGAATTTTTAGATAGCTTCTGAGATGATTTTATTAAATGCAGCGTGGTGTAGGCTACAAAGAGTGAAATATTCTTTGGAATGTGGTTTAGGAAATTTTGTCCTATATGTGTGTTTCCTGTCACCCAGTTTTTAAAAATTGTTTTATATCTATCAGTTGGTTTTACTCAATTTTTATATGTTTCATGCCATATATTCCAGCATAGGTTTTCAAAATTTTTTTTCTGATTAACTACCTTTTAGGAAGATATACCCCCACCCCCCCATCAGTGGAGACACTCCATCAGAAAAAAATATATACATTATATATATATCTAGTGTATATATATAATGTATAATGTATATAATACATATACATTCTGTGTATATATACATATATATAATATGTATATGTATATATATAATATGTATATGTATATATAATATGTATATAATACATATACATTCTGTGTATATGTATTATGTATATATACACAGAATTATATGTATTATATAATATATAATATATAGTATACCATTATATATGTATATAATGTATATATACATATATATGTATATATACACAGAATGTATGTATAATATATAATGTATAATGTATAATTTTTTCTATATATACATAATATATATACATATATGTATCTATATAGATACATATATATCTATATATACATAATACAGATATATATTATATGTACATTATATATCTATACACTGTGTTAGATATACATACATCATATATACATATATATGTACATATTGTACATTATATAATATATATAATATATGTATATAATATATATAGGTTTTATATGTATATATGGATTGTCTAAATTTTAATCATAATGAGTAACATTAATTGAATACTTAACAAATGTATAGATAAGTTGTTAAATTCTTTTATTTTATTATCTCATTTAACCTTATGATCACTCTGTGAGCTAGGGACTGTGGTGACACCCAGGTCCTAGATGAGAAAACTAAGAGTCAGAGAGATTAAATAACTTGATTCAGGTCATGCAACTATTATATGTCAGTACTGATTTCAGATCTCTAGTATGCCTATCTGTGACCTAAAGTTTCTAACCAGTTTGGAATCCTGGCTAACGAAGAGATTTTTATATTTTATGGTTAAAAGACATCAGCACTTACGCATTGCTTTCAGAATTATATTTTATTTCAGGGATGGTAAATCTTCATAAATTATAGGGGTTTGGGAATGTATTTCAAATGTTGAGAACCCTTTCTAACTAGGAAGATCTTCAAATAAACACCGGCATAAGTGTGTAAACAGAATTTTTGTGGGTATAGTAAATTGGTTATTTGCATATATAAATTGTATATTAATTATTCTGAATGTATTTGAATATGCAAAATTCACTGTATAAATGTATTTTTCGTAAAGCTAGGCTTCCAAGTATTGCTAAGCTTCTAGAAAATACTGAGTTTGATAGACTTTTGTTATTCTGGCTATAAATTTAAACAAAGGGAAAAGAATGATTTTGACTGTTGGCAGTAAAACTCAGTGGATTTATGTATGGGTTCAAATGCATGCTTATTAGTCACTCAGAAAATGATGTTTCATTTTAAAAGTACATGCCTTTATATCTTATGATGACACTTATAAAAAGTTTTCCCTTGTATGTCTTTCATTTTGCCAGAGAGAATAAATTGAGTAAATGTAAGTGACAATATAGGATCTTCTTAATAAAGTGTAATGGCTACTCTTATGTGTCAGCTTGGCTAGACCACAGTTCACATATATGGTCAAACACATCTGGATGATACTATGAAGATTCCTTTTTTTTTTTTTTTTCCTAAGGTGAAATTAACACTTAAATTAGGAGACTTTGAATAAAGTGGATCCATAATGTGGGTGGGCCTCATGCATGCAGATGAAGGCCTTAAGAATAACACTGACCATCCCCAAGGAAAAGGGAGTTCCTTCAGAGGACTGCTTTTAAACTGAAGCTGCAACACCAACTCTTCCCTCTGTCTCCTGCCTATAGGTTTCCTACCTGGTCTACAGATTTTGTACTTGACAGCTTCCACTATCATATGAGCCAAATTCTTAAAATAAATCTCTCTCTCTCTTAGCCTCTTTCTCTGGAAAACTTTGACTACTATACCAAGATTCTCTTTGTCTCAAGAAGATTCTCCCATAGTTTTTCAAAAGATTTTACTTGGTGTCCTTGTCCATGGAGTTGCCATCATATTTTTGCAGAATGAGGAGCAGTAGATGAGATCGAATTCTGCTATCTCCAACACTGGTGATATTTTCCCATGAATTGGGTGATTTCATAAATGCCACATAGAGTTAATGGGAGCATAAAAAGTTTAGAATGAAATTTATTGCTCCCTACAAATTTGTGGTATTACAAGTTTTCAGATGTGGCTTTGGTCTTGTCAAAGTGGGATAACTTAGAAATATGTGAGTGGACTATCCTTTTAGAAATAATTTCATTCATCTAGGAAACCTATCTTAATGCATACTTGTAAGAGCTAGGGCTATGTTAGGTCCCATGGGTAGAAAAGAAAAATGCCTCAGGTCATGATCTCATGGTCCTGGGATGGAGCCCTGCATCGGGCTCCCTGCTCAGCGGAGAGTCTGCTTCCCCCTCTCTCTCTTCCTGCCTCTCTGCCTACTTGTGATCTCTCTCTCTCTGTGTCAAATAAATAAATAAATAAATAGCAAGCCAGAAATAGACTCTGCCTTCATGCAGCTTAGAGTTTGGTAAGGGAGACTGTTAAAAAAAAAAAAAAGTTAATACTTCAGGTAAAAACAATTAACTTATTAAAGAAAAAATAGTATGTATTCTGTAGGAGATGAGGGTCCTAAGGTGGAGAATAGTGTAGGAAATATCTGTCTTCGATGGTGTAGGGAATGGAAGGTTTTTTGGTGAATGTGAATTTTGAGACTGAAACTTGAGAACGTGCTAGTCCTACAAACAACTAGAGAAGAAAGTTCCAGATAAAGAAGATAGCATGTAAAGAGTAAAGAGACAGTAGGCAAGTAAGAGGTTGATTCATAGCTTAAGTTGTTATGTATAAATGATGAACTTGTCATTGGTCAGGAAAGCCTTAGACTACCAGCGGAGTGAAGGAGGATGTTGGGAGTGACGGCGGTGAATAGAATGAAGTAGGAAAATGTAACACTGGGAAAATGAAGTTAGTTTAGGTGGATTCACTTTGAGAGTGCTTGCTATAGAGAAACCTTAATTTCATACTTGACTAGTTTTTAAATATGTTTAGCTTTCATACTATTTAAATCATACATGAGGCATCTAGGTAATAAATAGTTTTTTTTATTATGAGTATGACTGTCACAAACATAGATTACTATCTAAGGCTAGCTCGTGGATTCTTGTCTAGATCCTAAATTACAGTGTCATGTTGGTTTGGAAGGCTCTCCGTACTCAGAGAGGCTAACACAATATTTCAACTTTCTTGAAACTCTAGGCTTACCAACTTTGTGAATTTTAATAGTCTATCTCTTGTGTTCTTTTGTCTTGTCTTTTTTCCTCTCCTTTCCTTTCTTCCCTTCTTCTCTCCTCCCCATCCTTTCCCCTCCCCTTCCCTCGTGTCATTACCAAAGGCTAGGAAGTCATTACAACATTAGATATGGTAAATATATCATTTCAGCTCTATTTTCCAGTCTCGTAGAATTGTTAAATAGGTTACTCTAGAATTTGTGCTATATAAGAAGCCTCTCACTGAAGAATTTAAGCAAATGTCAAACCTATAACTTGGAAGAGATTCCATTTCATTGTCTGAAGAATTCAACTGTACTGTCTACACTGTTGAAATGAAGAGTTAAGGTAATTATCCATATTATTTAAAAAAAAATTCTGATATTGATGAAAAATGTAGGGTCTGGGACCTCGATTGATTTGGACTGGCTGTTAATGTTGTTTGATTTCCCTGGATAATGTTTGAACTTTCCATTTCAGTTTGCCTTTATAACCCTTTGTATTTGTAAATTATTTTTACATAAAAGTTAGGTGTCTGTGAATGGGCATTTTAATAGTATGAAAGTGTATTTGGTCAAAACTTAACTTCTTTCTATCATCTCCTGATAGCTCTTTCTTTAGAGACAGGAAAACTTTTTTATTTTTTATATTTTTAAATATTTTTGTTTATTTATTTATTTATTTGACAGACAGATATATCACAAGTAGGCAGAGTGGCAGGCAGAGAGTAAGAGAGAGGGAAGCAGGCCACCTATTGAGCAGAGAGCCCCATGTGGGACTTGATCCCAGGACCCTGAGATCACGACCTGAGCCGAAGGCAGATGCTTAACCCACTGAGCCACCTAGGCATCCCAGGAATACTTTTATCTGTTTATCTTTCCAGGGATGTTTACTGTAGATGAGCATGTGTATGTTACTTCTTTAATTAAAAGAAAAATCTGAACATCTACTATAAAAATGATGATATGGAATATCTTTCTTTACTTAAAGATAATCTTAGAGGTCAGTCTCCATTAGTCTACACATACCTAAGCAAGCTATCTCTTGCTTGCCAGTGACTACTTGGAATATATGTACCCTTGTACCAAGGTCGTAATACTAAAACCCTGCTATCATTATTTATGTTCTTTATATGCCTTTGTTAGTAAAAACATTAGTTTTGTAGACATATGTGAATATATCTGTAGAATAAATTCTGGAAAAAGAAACTGGAATTTCTCAGTTCAAAAGTAGTGCATTTGCATTTTTGACATTTATAGTTATTTCCAGATTGCCCTCCAAAGAAATGATCACAATTTATATTCTCCAAACAATGTCTTCGTAACTTTGGAGTTGATTTAGTAGCCCCTTAGTGATTAGCAGAAATTCATTCCATAATCTGTCAACATTGGTGATTTTCACAAAGCCTCAGAGTGATCACATACCCAGGCAAAGCAGCTTATATTAGGCATTCTTGTACAAGGTCATGGTTGACTGTTGTGACATAGCTATACCTGCTTCCCTGAGAGTTTCCCCATTTATTCTGCAACATTGCAACTGACCATTCAGAATCACATAGATTTACTAACTTTTATGTGTTGAAGAGGTCCTTTCTGACTAATATCCAAGCAGTTTTAAATGGTGCTTTGTCTAGAGGGTCCCTTTACTTGGTTGATCCAGCTGCCGTGTCACCACTGCTTAGAGGGATGTCCAGATCTGTCTTCTTGTACCGAATCCAGCAGTGCTATGTCCCCTCACACCACCCACAACCTGTTTTTAAATGACATCTCACAAGATTTATTGAGATGCTGTAATTTTCTAGCACTACAATGACTGTAATTAGTCGCTGACATATGATGATTTATTACTGGAGGTTTCCTTAGAAATTTACTTTGTGTTTTGGGGCTAGGGAACAGTGTTAGAGTTTCAGATTTACAGCTCTTGTCCTGCACCACTTAACACATCAAGACTACATTTGGGATCACCAGGCAACTTGACATCATCCTGACTCTGTCTCCAAGTAAAACTGGAATGAATAGCAATTAAGAGTGCTAAACAATGTACATGGGCAGATTAATTCTTCTTGATTAGGCCCTGGCGAATTTTTATATAAACAGATTAAAAAGACTTTAAGTTGTTGGCTAGTCAAAACCAAGAATCCAGGAAAACTTCTAACAATTCCACAAAAACAAGCCAGAAGACAAAACTCTAGACTGTCAAAGCATGAAGGACAAGAAGAATCTCCGTGACAAGGCTTGCACAAGAATGAAGATTAGAGGGAAGTCATTTAAAATAGTTAGGCAACATATTCTAAGAGTGTGCCAGAAGAAGTCAGGTAAAATGTGCAGCCCAGTGAAATGCTTTGGACAGGTGAGGTAATAAGGGAGAGGAGAAGCATTATGCAAGAAGTATGAGCAGTGTACAAGTGAGAAAAATGTTGGTATCAGCTTGCACTCCCACTTATTTTCTCACCCCAGTAACCATGCCATTTAAGTCATCTTGGAATGTTGTTAAAGTGGGGCATTTTAAGGTAACAATGGCTTGGTAGTTAGAGGAATCTTTTAGAATAATGGAAAAATGCATTCCTCAGAGCCATTGTCTGTGTAGATTTCTGTTAAGACTTCTAGATCCCTGAGTTGTTTCCTTTTGTATGTGTGTGTGTTTTAATTTTAAAAATCCTATCACATTTCTTTCTTGGTGGGTGTATTGGCACTGATGGCGGCTGTGTTGTATCAGAAGCCTTTCCTGTAGTGTTATGTTTTTATGACTTCTTAAGACCTGTTTTCTTGTTGACTGTGGAGCAGTGCATATAGCCATTGGAATGTCTGAGTATTAAACACTCACTGTCTTTATGGAGTGTCCACCAATGCACATGGGTTTGTTTTTGTTTTTTCAGGGACCTCACTGATTTCCCTTTGGTTAGACCCCCTCAGGCTCTTATGAGATAGAATGGAAAATGAATACTGCACTTCTGCTGTGTGTTATGCTATTTTCTTGTCCATATTTCTATTAGAATGTGAGATAATAAACTGTGTTTTCCTTTGTGTTCCCAGCACATGGCACATTTCAGTGTGTCACACAGTCCCTAACATTAAAAAGCTCAATAAATATGAGTGAATTCTACTTTGGTTTCTTTATCTGACTACCTTTTCTTGTACTTTCTGGGTAGAGATCTGGGTTTCTGGTAGATTTCTGCTTTATAATTAAGAAATATTGATTTAATAATTTTTTTTTGTCCTGTGGGCTTTTTTAATCATTAACTAATAAGATTTACTGAGCACCTTGCCATTCTATAGCCCTATACTTGATGGTGTTAGCTCCTTAGCATATAATTGTTTTGAATGGAATGATAATTAGGTTAATTAGATATAGAAAACTAAGTGCTGTGTATGAAAAGATTGAGAGGAGGAAGGGACAGTGTAACTTTAAACATGGCTGAAAACTCATCAGGTAATGGCTTTCTTAATTGTAGATATGCTTTGTCCTCCTCTGGTTGCAAGCAGTGAAGACTTACTGAGGTTTGGTTAAATAATAGTGGCTTATCAGAAGTGAAATACAGACATAAAATAGAGGGAAATATCTTCCACATGGAAGGTTTATATGGGAATTTTGGGAAAGCTACACAACTGTGGTACACCTAGACCTTAACTAGGTCAGGAAAGTTCAGGACTAGAAGATTATGTGGGATCTTTTGACATGTTATTGGGAACATTAGGAGTTTAAAGATCCCTATTCCACTGTTGTAGAGTTACTGAGATTTACCCATTCATTCTATCTTTCTCATCTTTTGTAGTCTGTGCTCTAACCCCCCTTCTCTCTTTCCAAGTGAATTACCTCCTCTTTTTTCATGAAAAGACCGAATCTTTCCACTTCTGGGAGCCATGCTCTTGTTAGGGGCTGCCTGGTAGTGTCTTGCTCTGTGATCAGCTACCCCTTACCAGGTATCCACCACAGTCCCATCGTGTGTTGCTGAGGGGGTTGCCTTCAATGGAAAGAACTCAGTATTTGATCAAAATTAAGTGAAGGGAGTAAGAAAGGGATTATATGGTCCTAATATAATTGGAAATTCAGGTTAATTTAACTACATAATAATAATTACCCTTTCAGAACAAGTACATGATTGAAACTAGTCTTCCTCTATTCACTTTTTTAATTGATTGCTAGAAATCAAGAACATTCCTAAAATATCAAAGAGATTTCATGACAGATAATTTGGGTCTCTTAACTTTTTGTACTCCTGTTAAGTGTTCTCCACAACTCCATTAATTTTAGAAGGATCAGAATCCATATTGGAAATATATGCCAGGTTCAATTCAGCTCCTTAGTGCCAACAGTTCTTACACCTAGATGCATCTAGCATCTTGAGATGCTAGAGGTTTGAGCTAAATGGAGCCACATTCATCTTTGTTGTAGAACTCTACCAGTGCTTAAAAGGTGCTACAGGGAACTATGACTCATGCACTGAATTAAAAGATTGTAAGCTCCACTGGTATAGCCAAAAGCAAACTCAAAGTTGAGTGGCATCGGTTCATGAGTAGAAAATTACTTGACACTGAATTTTGTTCTGCCTCTGAATGCCATTCTTTCTAGCAGAGCAGGGAAAAGTTGAAGTCTATGTTGTTACAAGATGTTTGTTTCGACACCCCCATTTCTTGTTCAAATTGAAAGCTTTTGCAGAATGTGTTTCACTGAAACCCTTAAAGGAAAGTGACATGTTACTACATGGGAAGACAAAGATAGAGTCTGTTCTGTAATGATTATATAGTCAAGGCTTTATCCGCTTGCCAATAATTTGTGGTTTATTTTTAATCCTCTGCCAGTTTCTTTCCTCACTGTTGCATTACCTGCTGATTACAAACCCTGAGCCAATAGGTCACTGTTGAGTACTTGGTGAATTCTCCTTTTTTAAATTGGCTGAAAGAATATATGTATTTCAAAATGGACATATTAACAGTAGCTAATACTTATTGAATACATAATATGTGGCACATTCAATCTATTAAATTTAATATTCATAGAAACCTCACAGTGAAAAGAGCTACCATTATTACTGTTTTCCTAATGAGTGGAGTGAGGCTTCAAGAAAGTTAACTAAATTGTCAAGGTCTCAAAGACAGTGAGTGACAGAGTCAGGGCTCAGACTCTTGGAAAACTGGGTCAGTATTCATTCATGGTTGACATGACCACATTCTGAGGATCGTGCCCTGTGCTTTTATCTCCCAAACACATATATCATGAGGAGGTCAGGTTGGAAAGTGATGACATCTAAACCATGAAGAATTTAGGATATTTAGCTTATAGTGATGGAAAGTCAGTGCAAGGGATTAGAGTAGATGTCCTCACTTATACAAAAGGCTTTTAAGTGAAAGAAGGTCTAGAAGATCTGTTTTGCATTTACGTAGAGGTAAGAACCAAGACATACTAAGGAAACCACAGGAAGACCAAGACATATTAAGGAAACCACAGGAAGGCCACTGAATGGAATGGTCCAAAAATAAATAGAGTGTCTCCACATGTATTGAGACATCACTAGAAACATTAAAAAATAGGCTAGTTTTTTTTTTTAAGGAATCTTAAATCAGTTGATTGTTTATGATGTATTATAGAGAATCATTATCCAGAATACACTGTATGGAAAATCCAGGAAGTACAAACCATAATTTTCTAAGGACAAATATTGGGGAAATACTTCTTTTGTCAATTCATAATATTTATTAGAACATTAAAGGCAAAGAAATTATTCAGGAAAACAAAATAAAAGAATTTCTCAAACTGTTTATCTAACCCTGAATTTCTCAAGATTTTATATGTATTATTATATTAAAATAGCACAGAACTCTTCTTGTGGCATGGATTAAGAGCTCATATAATATTGTTTGCAAATACTCTTTTAAACCTACATATGTAGAGACCTTCTTTGGGTGTTGGATGTCGCTCTTTGTAATGAGAAACAAAATAATCTTTGGCCTTATTATCAGATTAATGAGAAGAAACCAGTAGCTTTAAACAGTGCAGGGATGGATAAAGTTATTTATTTTAGATACACCGTTTTCCATTCTCTTGAATACTTGGAAATAATCAAGTGTTGATGGCATTAAATTTCCTTTAGCAAACATGTAAAGAAGAACGTGTCTCTAGACTTTGATTTTAATTTCTTATAACGGGTCTTATTTTCCCTGGGTATGTTTCTACTTAAAAACAGATGCTCTCTGAAAAATTCATGAAAACTGAAAATATATTGAAGACTTTGGAGAGAAGCTCTTCACTCTGTTATTAGATTGTTTTTAATGAATGGTCGTTTTTCTCATCTGCTTGGCAGTTAACTTCATGACCTTGAACAAATTTCCTGGTGTTTATAGAACTCATTGTCTTCATTTACCTACTTGCTTAACCAGATTGTACAAAAAATGACATACCACATATTGGTGTTTTTATGAATAGATTGATCCTTTCAAACAAATTTCTGTTGGTGATTTCATGAAGGACTCTTGCCAGTTTGGCAAATACACATGTTTTCTGAAATGAAGGTTTTTTTTTCAAAACTGGCATTATATGTAAATTTTACCTATTATTTGCTAGCTCCCAAGCCATTTACACTGTGAATTAAAATATATTTTAAGCAGGCAGTGGGTGGGTGGGGATGGGTGAAATAGGTGATAGGAATTAAAAAATACATTTACCTTGATGAGCGCTGAGCAATGTATAGAATTGTTGAATCACTATATTGTACACATGAAATGAATATGACTGTATGGTAACTATACTGGAATCAAAATTTGAAAAACTTAATAAAAAATAAGTAAGATATATCATAAGAATTTTTAAAAGTGATCTAAAAAACTCCAGTGGAAAAATGATAGAGTGCATCACAACCTTATTCATTATCAGAAGTAATATGATTCTGATTGGATTGTCACATGAAAATTCAAGTGTTTAAATTTAAAGATCAAATTGGCTTTATTCAGCCATTCATGATTCGGGCAGCATCCCATGTAGCTACAGAAAGAAGCTCCACAGAGCTGTACAAAAGGAAAGGTTTGGGAAGGCAGAGAAGGGGTGGAGAAAGGACATTATTAGCAAAGTGTGCACTGTTCAGGCCTGCCTGCCCTCCCAAGAGGTATGGAAGGGTCTGTCCTGTGGAGCACCTCACTGGTGCTGAGCAGGTAATTATGTGTTGGCTGGTTAAAGGTTACCTTCCTGGATGATTGAAGCTGTAGTTAGGTTAGAGATTAAGTCTTGGTTTGCTGATATGCCATTTAACACAAGTGACTCCATTTGGGGCCTGCTTTCACCTTCTTAACAAATTATAATTTTTATATTTGTCATACAGGGATTTATACATATTTATCTTGAACTTTATATTTTATTTTTGGAAAAAAAAAAAGAGTCTCAGAATCTTCAGTATGAAATAAAAATTTAACCCTGCAGAAAATATTCTATAGTGGTTTAGTCTTTTATTCTGGAGCTCTGAACCGCTGAGAGCCAGATCTGACAGTATAAGCAAAAGCAACAGTCCCAGGGTGGGATTATAATTCAAACCTCTGATTTTTCCAATTCATTGTGAGTAAGAGGATATGATATGAGTGAACAGCAGCCTGTGAGAAACCTACAAGTGTGGAACCAATGGCATTTAATTCAGGTAATAAAATATAATTCTTAAACACACACTAAATTAAAAAGCCAGAAGATGCAGTTCTAATTACATGCCTTAACTAGAAGTATGATATTTGTGGAGTAGCTTATCCAATTATATGTAAATTTGTTCCTTCGGCACAATTTGCCTATATAAGCAGTATTAGTTCAGCATAAAATGTTTGTTTGTTATTTAGATTGGCTTTAGTATAACTTCTGGATGTTGATAAATAGTTGCATTTTTTAGAATCATTCACAGCTCTCCATAGCCACTCTTCTCAGTGTGTATAGTTTTTATTTTAAAATTCTTTTTTTTTTTAAGGTTTTTATTTATTTGACAGGTAGAGAGAGAGCACAAGTAGGCAGATCATCAGAGAGAGGGAGAGGGAGAAGCAGGGTCTCCCCTGAACAGGGAACCCAATGCAGGGCTCAATCCCAGGACCCTGGTATCATGACCTGAGACAAAGGAAGATATTTAACTGACTGAGCCAACCAGGTGCCCCTAAAATTCTTAAGTAATAACAACTTATAGGTCTGTACTCTTTTACCTGAAACCCTTGGGGTCAAGGTGATTTAGAATTTTACCTTTTAAAAAGGAAGTATGCTGCCTGTGCTACATGCTGTGTGATTTTCTAAAAGGATGTTGGGCTAAGCATATTGATGTTTCTGTGGTGTAACAAGAACAGTTACTTAATGGGATAAAGATCACAAGGAGCCCTATTTCACTTCAGGTCAGGTTTTGCTGACAAAGGGTTTGGCTTTCAGAGCTTTTTGGATATTAGAATTACAGATAAGCAATTATAGACCTGTAATATTAAGTGTAATAACTAACAATTACTGAGTAGCTTACTACAAGCCAGACCTTGTGCTTTACTTATATCATCTCATTTAATCTTTGCAATTATTTGAAGAAGATATTGTTCATGTTGTTTTACAGGTGAGAAACAGCCTCTTAAAATTTAAGTAATTTGACTAGGATGCATACACCTAGTAAAGAAGTGGCAGAATCATATTTTAATTGACCTGGGTTAGATCCCAGAGCTGGTGTGTATAAACGACTGTAGTGTCCTTCCTGTCCTGCCTACTACATAGCCAGTGTATCTCACCTGTGGGCCATAAGTTCTGACTTATATCAGTACAAAGCGAATTTATGGGAAAGACATCAAGTTGCCGGACTCCCAGGCCCAGGAGATAGTAGGGCGTGGGTCTCATTAACAACAACTAGTTGGTATTCTCTCCAGGACATTCCACTAGAATAAATGTTTCAAACATTGCATTCCTTTTGCCATTATGTTTAAGAGTGAGATGAGAAAGAGAGAAAGAAAAAAAGAGATAATGGAGATAGTTGAGTTTGTGCTCTCCTTAGCTAAGGCAGAGCGGGACATCTTGAATCCTGTGTGGGTGGACCAGTGTTTCTAAAGAAAAAATGATGGCTCTTAGCAAAAGAAGATGTGATTAATGTGTGATGGTGGGCTGTCCTGAAATGTCCACTTCATGGACAGTTAATTAATTGTAGATGAAATTAAGGTTTGGATGAAAACTTCATCTTTTTAAGTGGAGTCCATTTTAACATTGTGATCTAACTGGTGTAAGCTGAATATTGAATTTAGAATCTGAGTGCTTGGAATCCTTTCCCATTTTGGATAATTTCTAGGACTTAGATTACAGACCCAGAATCAAAGAGCCTGTTTCTTGTTTGTAATTTGCAACAGTACTTTTCCCTGGTTACCCAGTAGGTGTTGTGTTAGCCAAGATGGCCCAAAGAGCCTCTGGAGGTTTCTACCCACTGTGGTGATCTCCTACACTGAATCTGGCCTGGCCTTGTGCTATCAGTAGATGCGGTGCCAGGGATGACTTCTGTGACCGTGTCTCAAGGAGCCTTGCAGCATCCACTTTTTCTCACGGCATGTTCATTCTGGGAGAAGCCACTGCCATGTTAGAAGTCTGATGAATATGCTGTGAGGAAGCTCAGTCTCACCCTGTGGAGAAAGAGTGACTTCTGGTCAACCATGTGCTGTTCTAGTTGTCCCACTTGATGGGCTAGATATGTGAATTACCTTGGACAACACCACCTGGTCTGACCAAGCCATCTGATAATTTCAATCTCAAGTGACTGTAATTACTTGAAGACCCCAAGGGATAGCTGCCCAGCTGAGCCCATTCACAGAAATATGAGAAATAATAATTCATGGTAATAAGTCATAGAGTTTTTGAGTGGTTTGTTATCTAGCACTAGATATTAAAAAAACAGGTTTGTTGTGAAGAAGAAGGGAGATAATGTGTTAAATTTCTCATATGAAGGTGAGCAGCTGTTTTATTATAATTGTTTTGACAATCCCGAAACCAAGGCCTTTCTCCCTAATATCCTCAGAGGTTTCATTATAATTTGCCATTGTGATGAGGATAGTGATCATTCTGTATTCCCTGGACAAGTATAGAGAGTGAATATTTGTGATTGGCTGGCAGCCAAGCTGGTCATTCTTTTTCCTTACTGGAGGAGTTTTAAAAATTCTATCTTTTCTTTACTCATATTTATTTTTTCATAATGAGTGGAATTTTTGACAATAACAGACCTTTATTGTTATAGCAATAACAATATGTAGAACATCTGATGGGTCCTCATTCTGGATGACGCAGGGCCCATTACTCTCTTTTTATAGACTCTTTGTCTAGGAAACTATAGGGGAAATAAGATGTGTTGGATTTTGAGAAAGTGGCAGTAAGTTGAACAGTTGCTTGCGCAGCTTCCCAACAATTGGAAAAGGCTGCTAGAGTGAATGTCAGAGAGAAATTGTTTTTTTTGTTGGTGTTACAAGCAAGCAGATAATGAAACAAAGAAAGAAGAAAGAAGTAGGAGGTACACAGAGGGGAAGAAATGATGTATTTGATCTTGGAACACCAGAGCAATCTGTGGTAAGTTAAATAGGAGGCGTTGGAAGAAAGAAAGGAGCAAGTAAGGGTTGGTTGGGACATTATCACCTGTTGGACTCATTCCCTCCTATCCGTAATTAATTTTAGCTTTATTTAGTTCTTTTATCTCTAGGGGGGAAAAAAAAGTGACCTGGATTGTTTTCTTTCTATTGTAGTTGTTGACAGTCAAACAGCATTTTTTACAAAGTCTGTTTTACTATGTAGTTTTTCAGGTTTCTTAAGTGGCATTGTCTCATCAAACCTTGAGTCTTCGTACATACAGTGAGTGTTGCCAGCACAGGGGATTATAAAAAGATAATGCTATTTTGTAAAGAGTAATAATGAGTAAATTACACATTCCAGTGTGAATTTATTTTCAAAAGAGGATAACTCAGAGTTTTTCTATAGCTTTTTAAAAAGACTCTGGTTTCTGTATTTTTCTTAGCTGTACATAGATTTTATTTCAAGGAAAATTTTACATATTGAAGTTAGAATCTGTACTTGGATTCCTGTCCCAGTTTGGACAATTTCTAGGTCTTAGATCACAAACCCAGAATCAAGGAGCCTGTTTCTTGTTTGTAATCTGAAACCATGACATTGCTTACATTATCCTTAATATTTACTGATTATCTGTAGTGTTAAAATGGACAAATGAAAGCCCTTGAGGATGAGAAATTTATATTCTAATGTAGCACAGTAAATATATGTGTACTGCTGCTAGAATTGTTAGAAATTTTTAGGAAATTACTTGTATGCCCGAGTTAATGAATTATTCAATTTAGGGTTACTTTTCCTTTCACATTTATCACTGGTTAGGTCGTTTAACAATCTTTTGATTTATTAAAAGTCACTTTCCAGAATTAGATTTAAAACCTTATTATTTTCTTATGATTTTCTTTTGAAAATTGAATATGTGTTTTATAAAGCCTGTATTTTTTTTCTATGACTTTGCTCATTTTTCTATTTTGAAAGGTAATTCTTTATGAACTGATGGAATTAAGAAAAAAAAATTGACCTCATCTGATGAAGTAGTCCATAGAAGTAAAGGGATATTCTATGATACTTCTTCACATATTGGAAAGACAATTGAGTGGGGGCCATGCCCATCCTGACTTCCATTAGGAGACAGAATATTTGCTTGTGTCTAGAGATGTTTGGTCTCCTGGTGGTCATTTGCCTCTCAATCCTTGCTGCAATTTTAGGAAAATTGTGCTTCTACAGGGACTATGTATCAGACTCAGCTATGAAACTTTTTATTAATAGAGATTCCCTGGCCCCACTATCAGATTTATGAAATGAAAAATCTCCAAGGCCTCACAGGTGGTTTGAATTCATACACAGTTTGAGTCAGAACTACTTTTACAGACAGGACAGCGGGTTAAGGGATGAAAGAATCTGGTCTGAAACATAGAAAAGCTTTAAGAGAAGAGCATGGAGACATCTTTAATTTAAGAAACACTTGGGGGTGCCTGGGTGGCTCAGTCAGTTAAGCAGCTCCCTTGGCTCAGGTCATGATCCCAGTGTCCTGTGATATAGCCCTGTGCCAGGCTCTCTGTTCGTTGGGGACCCTGGTTCTCCATCTCTTCCCCATGCTCATGCTATCTTTGTCTCTCTCACTCTCTCAAACAAAACACACTTGGATGCTGTGAATGACATAATCACTGCTAAAAATTTGTGATATTTCTAAGACATATTTATGTCCCTAGTTGTCCTCATGGTGTTTCCAGTTAACCTCTAGTTCAGAAGTTCTCAGCCCAGTGGGGCAGTTTTTTCCCCAGGGGATATTTAGTAATGTCTGGAAACATTTGCTCATCATAACTAGGGGAATGCTACTGGAATATAATAAAGAGGGGCCAGGGATATTGCTAAACACCCTTCTGTGATTGAGAAAGCTCCTGTATTAGTCCAAAGTGCCAGTAGTACCAAGGTTGAAGAATTCTGGTCTAGTGAAGTTCAGTGAAATCTTTAAATAAAAATATTGAGGGCGCCAGCATTGAAAAGGGTGTGACAAATCAGGCAGGAGAGCATTTGGAGAGCCTGTGTGGCCCTTGAGGAAGCCAGATGAGGTAAGGAGGAAGAGAAGTCATGAACATAGGTTAAAGGCTAGGGACAGGAGTAAGGGTTCTCATGCATATAAAGGTCTTGGAAAGAGGCATATTCATTGGAATATTATTTTCCCAAAAAGTGTCATATAAAATACAAATATCTTACAGTCTAGAAAAAAAAGCATATTTAATATCAACTTTCAGATAGTAAATCTCCTCTATTCTATATATCCTAATGGTAGTTATTGAGTCTTAAAAACTTAAAAACACAAGAGAATGGTAGTGAAAGTGAGCCAGAGAGAATATGGTGGTGAATTAGCATTCTGGGATTGTTGTCATCAGAAGAAGCATTTGAGAAAGAATGAGGTAATTGATGTTGTCTCTTCAGGGCTAGTGATGGGGTGATAGTGTTGATAGAACTTTTTGGATGGAGAGCTGGAGCTGGTTGATGCAGATGAATGGGTAGTATGGGATCCTTGTGATTTAATCAATTAATTAATAAATTATTTTCTGAGAGAGAGAGCGTGTATGGGGGGAGGGGAAATGGGAGAGGGAGAGAGAATCTCAAGGAGGCTCCAGCCAAACACAGATCCTGACACAGGTATTGATCTCATGACCCTGAGAACATGATCTGAGCCAAAATCAAGAGTGAGACACTTAGCTGACTGAGGCACCCAGGCACCCTGGAACTTTGTTATTTAAAATGCACTGCCTGGGGCGCCTGGGTGGCTCAGTGGGTTAAGCCGCTGCCTTCGGCTCAGGTCATGATCTCAGGGTCCTGGGATCGAGCCCCACATCGGGCTCTCTGCTCAGCAGGGTGCCTGCTTCCTTCTCTCTCTCTGCTTGCCTCTCTGCCTACTTGTGATCTCTCTCTGTCAAATAAATAAATAAAATCTTTAAAAAAAAAAAAATAAAATAAAATGCACTGCCTATTGTCTTTATAACAGCATCTCTAATTGCCTGATCTGTTTCCAGATTGGTTGTTCAGAATGGAAGGGGTTATCATAAGTATGAGAACTGGTTCCTGGCTTCTTGCAGTGTAATGTCTAATTGGAGAGGAGGCTACTGCCATGAAACAGCAGAAACCCACTGAAGTTCGTTGTCCATCACCCTTCTGATGAATACTTACTTCCTTTCTCTTGGGGGATATTTCCCCATGTTTGTTCCATTTGTTTGTTTGTTTGCTTGTTCTGTGAGCTGTTGACTTCATCTTTGGTTTTAGGTTGAATTTATGTTATAGGCAGTGTCTCAGAGACATTTGGTTATAATTTTCATTCAGGTATGGACCTGTGGACATGATCCATTTAGGTATGTTGATGCTAATTCTAGGACTCTATTTTTTTCACTTCTATATTTTGAGGTGTGAGGATGCAATCCCAAGCTCTTGGCTGTCATCTTGCCATCCTGAAGGGAGGCACTGATTGAGAATATATTCATTTCAAAAGAGAAGAGAGCTTGAGACTCATGATATTGTCTGTATTTCTGGATGAAGCTGTACCTGAAGCCAATTTAGTTACAGAATTCACTTATATAAACCATTACATTTTCATTTTGATTATACCAGTTTATATTGTATTTTCTTCTATTGATGACTGAAAAAAATTACTAGAAATATGCTGATGTAGGGGAACCTATACAAGAACAGAATGTTATAGCCAAGTAATAACTCAGGATCTAGTTTTTCATACTCCATTACTTAGTCTTTGTGAACAAATTAATAATATTTTCCATATTTTTGTGTTTATGTTTCGGTGAGTTTAGTAAAATGCATAGGCTTTCTCTGTTAATGTTTTATTTAAAGCACTTTTTAATATTTTAGAGAGTTGTATTTCAGAAGTAACATGATAGTAATTTGTGAGAGCATAATTCTTAAAAATGAAAGGGTTACATTGTTTCCTTGGTGAAAACAAAAAAAGAAAAAAAGAAGAAGAAAAAAGAAAAATCTATCTTCTAGGTGTGTAAACAGAGACAATGCACTTTATGGTATTTGCAATTACAGATACCACTCAACAGAATTGGCCTTTTTTTTTTCTTTTATATTAGTATAATATAGGAATTAATTAATTGTAAATTCTATTCTTCTCCAACAACCCCAAATAAGTAAAGATAGAAATATATGGATTATCAGTTTAAAGGCCTGCATGTCATCAGGCTTCATGGGATTGCTAAAATGCAAAAAAAAAAAAAAAAAAAAAAAAAGTCTTTAAATAGGGCATCTGTGACATAACAAATTAGAATCTGGGAGAGGAAGAATATTTTCACTGTGTCTAAATCCACTGAATCAAAATAATCATATAGATCATACTTGAGTTCAGATATAACCTAGATAAATTCTCTAGCCGTGGTACCCATCTGTCAAAAAATAAAATTCTGGCTCTCACTTAAAATGGCTCTTTTAGACTAAGGTCATCAAGCTGTATCTAAAATGGACATGAAATGTCAATTTCATATGTTATAGTGGCACATTTCATATTGCTCTACTTAAGGTTATGTCAGCCTTACCCATAAAAAGCAAGTGATTTAGGTCTTATTCTAAATGAACTAAGCAGAGAAATCAGCAGTGGGACTGCCTTGCCACTAAAGACAAAGGGAATGTACAGAATACTTCTCCATTGTCCTAACTCTGGAACTGTGCAGTGTTTCAAGATAGGATGTCTTCTCTTTTATTTTTCTGCATTCTAATTCCCTGTGATAATTTTGGGGGTGGAATTTTTGGCAAGGTGCTTTATTAAAAATGACTTTTGTTGCCTGGAGTTGATTTACTTGTTTGAGTTTTGTGTTATTTTGTGTAACTTTATCGTGTTGGGAGGTTTATGGACCTTCTGTAGAAGGATGATTGTGTTTGGGGAGTTATGCTCGTCATGGGTTTACTCACAAGTGACAGAAAGTTACTGCAGATGATTCAAGCAGAAGGAATTGAAGTTTTTTGAAATGTATTGAACGTTGGAGAATCAGTCTTAGAAAATGGCAAGGATCAAGGAAGCCAGGTAGGCATCCCCATAACTACAACTTCCCAGGGAAACAGTGTCCTTGACACACATGGCTGCTCTGTCCCGGCTGCTGTAGTGACATTGGATGTTAGTGCTGATACCACTGCTCCTGCTGTCCTTGAGTCTGAATGTTGACTCTGTAGCCACCATGCTCACACCACTCCTAATGTTTTGCTTCTCTGGATCCCATTAGTAGTCCTGGGAGCAATATATCTCGTTGGCTGAGCATGTATCGGGCATTTGTTCCTAAGCAGCAAGGAGGCTGGGAAAGTGAGTAGCCTGCTATTTTGGCTTCTTTAATAGGAATGCAATTGTCTCCCAGTATGTCTTCTGATACTTCCACCCCTCAAAAGAAAGAGGCTTCAAATGCTTGGCAGCCAAAGAACAGAAAATTGTCATGGTATGGTTTTTTTGGTGGTAGGGGGGGAGAGATAAGTTTTCTGGAAAGCCAGAGAGAGAGACTTGGATACTACACCTTTTTTCCTCTAAGAGATAATGATGTGGCCTTCTAGGTACTGGGTTTTGTTAATGAAAAAGGAGAGCCAGTATTTGTGAAAATCTCTTTAAAGGGAAGAACATAGATCCAAGATTCCCAAACTTTCTTGGTTCATGGTGTCCTTATGTATTCCTGGTACCCAAGCGCAAAGAAATACCCAACACTTTCATTTATGACGTTAGGTTGAAATAAATTACTAATTATTTGTTTTACAAAATAACTTGAAAAAACTATGCCATTTGAAAAAAAGTACACCTCAATTCAAAGAAAAATACTTTTCATTCCATAATGACTTTCAAGTAGATTATGTTCCCTTCTTGGACTCTGAATGACAACTCAAACACTGGAACTGGATTTGACACTGTCGCCCTATTTCCTGTCTACACTTATTTTTATGCAACACATTTTGTCACAGCATTGGTATAGACCTAGCTTTGCAAAGGTCCATCAAAAGGAATGTAGTGCAATCTGTTGTTGAAACTGAACTTCCTGGAACGATCTTGAGAGTACAGCACAACTTTGGAACCATCAAATTATGTTGTCAAGGGGTGCCTGGGTGGCTCAGTGGGTTAAAGCCTCTGCCTTCAGCTTGGGTCATGATCCCAGGGTCCTGGGATCGAGCCCCACGTCGGGCTCTCAGCTCAGCAGGGAGCCTGCTTCCCTTCCTTTCTCTGCCTGCTTCTCTGCCTACTTGTGGTCTCTTTCTGTCAAATAAATAAATAAAATATTTAAAAAAAATAAGGTAATTCCATTCATTTAAAAAAAAATTATGTTGTCAATGAAGTTCTCAGGGGATGTTGATGGAAATTAGAGATTAAGGGCACTTTTACAGCAGTGCTTAATTGCGAGTGTTACAGCACCTGGATGACTCTAGAACCAAGAGCTGGCAAAGTCCTGCCATGAGTTCTCAGTGTAGCCACCCTACTTCTGTTTGATTTCTTTTTCTAAATCAGTTTGGCATTTATCACAGATGTGTGTAGCCTTTTCTTTTTAATCCATGAGACTCACCTAACATACTCTACCTTTTAAAATATTTATTGATTTATGAGTGACACACCTTCTTAGACGATTAACAAAAAGATGAGTATCTTTGCTGCTCATATCAGGCCAATAAAGATTTAAAGACTTAGGCCTATATGAAAACATGGTTTCTTTCTTTCTCTCTCTCGCTCCCTCTCTTTTTTTTTTTTTTTTTAAGATTTATTTATTTATTTATTTATTTATTTGAGAGAGAGAGAAAGCATGTACTTGGGTGGGGGCAAGGCAGGCACAAGAACAGGGAGAAAATGTTGAGCAGACTCTCTCCTGAGTGTGGAGCCCAACTTGGGGCTTGATCTCACCGTCTTGAGATCATGACTTGAGCCTAAATAAAGAGTTCAATGTACAACTGACTGTGCCAACAAGGTGCCCCCATGGCTTCCTTTTTTTTTTTTTTTTTTGGTAGTATATACAAAGTTGGAGTCTGTCTCAAATTTTATGTTACACTTGGAAAAAATACTTCATTTTCCTTTGTTCTTTTTCTTTGCTCTCTACTTGTTTATGCCTGAGTCTGCCATATATGTGAGTTGACTGTCATTGTGATAAGAGTACCCTCTGATATTGTTAAGAATCCCAGTTTCTTTTCTTTTGAAGTTCTCAAGTTCTATAATTTACCAGCCTAAGCAAACTAAGTATGCAATCTACAAGATAGAGGGTTATATGGAGCCCTCAAATTGGTATCACTTATCCTGTTTCAGCTGGAATAACAGTTGCTGGGAAAGTTGAGGAAACATTCCTGAAATGTAGAGCACTTTAGCATTTTAAATCCTTTTCCCTCATTATAAAAGACAACTTTCTATAAAGTTGTCATGCAGGGTATTGTGGTAGACAATAATAGCCCCCACCAAATATGTCCATGTCCTAATCTCTGGAAAGAGGGGAAGAGGAGAGTCGGAGAAGGAGACCTTATGGTGGCAGAGTCATGAGATAGCTAGCTTTGAAGGTAGAAGAGGGCCACAAAGTAAGGAGTGAGAGCCCCCTCTAGAAGCTAGAAAAGGCAAGAATAACAGATTCTACTAGACCCCTCAAAAGGAACATAGCCTGCCAACACTTGATTTTCACCCTGTGAAAATGATTTTAAACTTCTGACTTCCAGAACTATAAAATAATAAATTCATATTGATATAAAGCACTACATTTGTGGTAATTTGTCACATCAGCAAGAGGAAAAGGAATTGTAGATGTAGAGTTGAAGAAACCATAGAAACCCAGCCACTAGAATGATACAGCTCTCAGTCTCAAACTGAATTAACTGCATAATCACCTTTACAATTCTCAGGTTTGCTATAAACAGAATTAATTATACCATGCTTGTGTTGAGGCAGATGTACTCACACTATCATATACTTTTTACATGAGGTTCTTGTGATTGCCTCCAGAATGCTTAAAACCTTTGGCATATGCATCCATTTTATGAATCCAGCTTTAATAAAACCTAAAGACTGAAATGCACTGAAACATTGACTGTTATTGGCTTAGTAAGGAACCAAGGGTGGGTATACAAAAATAAACCTTCGGGCCAGTGAATCTTGCTACCATCAGTACATATTTCTTTATCCTGATACACTTATTTTTATGACGCTTTGTTTCTGTCATAGACCTGTTAATCATTCACACATAAACCTGTAGGACATTGTTTGCTTTTCCATGGGACTCTCTTAACTGGTCATATAGCCAGGAATGGAAGAAAGGAATGTACAGTATAGATACATATATCTTTTACCTGTATTTGTGGAAGCATCTAGCTCTACAAATGATTACTGTGAAATAATATTTTTTCATAAAATATTTTGTAATCTCTTCAAAATGTACTACTTTTTTTTTTATTTTAAAGGAGCTTGGACCTTTGCCTTCCTATCTTTTGGATATTCCTTCATTTCTCATTCCAGTTTTCTTAATCATCCCTTCCCTTACCAGTTTAGAAACTAGTAAAGCTGCCTTTGCAAGTGGTCAGAGGAGAGCAAGGACAAAGGGAAAGAGGAAATGGGGGAAGGAACGGGAGGGGAATGGGAAAGGTGAAGGGAAGGGGAAATAGCAGTTCTTACTAGAAATTAAGGGTTTCCTGGAGAAAGTTTGCATGTGGCTTTCAGGTTTTATGAATGAGCTGTCTCTTTTTTGTTTGTGATTGTGAACTGGTGAAATTGTGCTATACTTCTCCTCTCCTCTAAAGAAACAAAATGAGTACTCTTTGGCCTTAACCTCTTTTTTTCCTTATCTACATTCAAATGGATGTCTTGCTTTGTACTCTCATTACATAAGTACTTAATCTCAAGGTCACTTAAAAATCTGCACTCATCCCCTCTGGATGCTCACCATACTGCAATTACACATTTTCCTACCATCTCATGACTTGGGGGACATTTTTATTGATTCATTTTAGAGACTGGATTTTTTTTTTGAAGTTTCTCATTTTCTTTGTAAATTGGAATGAACCATGACCAAATTCATGGATGATATAGTTCTATTTAGATCTATGTTTTCTTCTTCCATTATTTGTGGATTTGGTTCACAGTTACTTTCATAAATGTTTTGATTGCTAATGAGGCTAAACTAAAGATTATCAATTCTAATTTTGTATAAACTATGGGCCCAAACTATATTAGATTCGATAATGTTCCATTTTTGTTTAGTTGTCACAAAAACTTTTACAAGGAGGTGAAAATATTCCCATTTTAGAGGTGAAGAGTCTGGGGCTCAGAGAATTATTAGCAGAATGCAGTTTTTCTTGACAGATTGCTCTAGCTGGGACTGTGTTGAGTAGGAGTGGTAAAAGGGCCACCCTTATCTTGTTCATGATCCTACGTGAAAATCTTTCACCCTCTTACCAATAAGTATGATGCTAGCTATGGACTTGTTATATACTGCCTTTACTATGTTGAGATATGTTCTTTCTTTGCTAAACTCTATTGTGAATGGATATGGAATTTTGTTAAATGCTTTTTCTGCATCTATTTAGATGATCATATGATTCTTTCCATTCTACTCTTGTGATGTATCATACTGATTAGCATATGTTGAACCATCCTTGCATCCCTGGATAGATACCACTTGGTCATAGTGAATGATCCTTTTAATGTGCTGCTGAATTTGGTTTGTTAGTTATTTATTGAGAATTTTTGCAAGTATATTCATCAGAAATATTGGTCTGTAGTTTTCCTTTCTAATAGTATCCTTTTCTGGTTTTGTATCAGGATAATTCAGCCTCATAAAATGAGTTTGGGACTGTTTCCTCTTCAGTGATTTTTTTTTGGGGGGGGGTGGGGAAGGAGAGTTTGAGGATTGGTCTTAATTCTTTTTTTAGATGTTTGGTAAAATTCACCAGTGAACCCATCAAATTCTAGGCTTTTCTTCATTGGGAGATTTCTGATTACTAATTCAATACCCTTACTAGTAATAGAGCTATTTAGATTTTCTGTTTGTTCTTGATTCAGTCTTGTTAAATTGCATGTTCCTAGGAATTTTTCCATTTATTCTAGGTTGTCCAGTTTGTTGGTGTATAATTGTTCATGGTAGCTTCTTATGATTATTTGAATTTCTATAGTATCCATTGTAATTTTCCTTTTTCATTTATAATTTTGTTGAGTTGGCTTATTTCTTCTTTTCTAGGTTACTCTAGCTAAGGGTTTGCCAATTTTGTTTTATCTTAAAGAATTCTTAGTTTGGTTAATCTTCTCCATTGTTTTTCTATTCTTCATTTATTTTTGCTCTATTCTTTATTATTTCCTTCCTTCTGCTAACTTTGGGCTCAGTATGTTCTTCTTTTTCTTTTTCTTTAAGGTGTAGAGTTAGGTTGCTTGTTTTGTATCTTTCTTACTTCTCAATGTAGGTGTTTATTACTATGAACTTCCCTCTTAGAACTGCTTTTGTTGCATCTTACTAGCTCTGGTGTGTTGTGTTTACATTTTCATTTCTCTCAGACTTTTTTGAATCTCCCCTTTAATTTCTTCTTTGACCCATTGCTTCTTCAGGAGAGTGTTGTTTAATTTCCATGTGCCTGTCAGTTTTCCAGTTTTCTGGGTGTTATTGATTTCTGGTTTCATGCCAGTGTGTCCAGAGAGGACACTTGGTATAATTTTGGCCTTCTTGAATTTTCTAAGGCTTTTTTTGTGGCCTAATATATGGTCTTTTAGAAATTGTTACATGTATGCTTGAGAAGAATGTGTATCTGCTATCATTGGATGGGATATTCTGTATATGTCTGTTAGGTCCATATGTTCTATACTGTTGTTCAAATGTGCTGTTTTTTTATGGATTATCTGTCTGGATGATCATTCTGTTGTTGAGACTTGGATATTAAAATTTCCAACTTTTATTGTATTACTGGTTATTTCTCCTTTTAGGTCTGTTAGTTTTTAATTTATATATTTAGGTGCTCCAATGTTGAGCACATTTGAAGTTAAAATTATTATGTCCTCTTGAAAGAATGACCCTTTTATCATTATATAATGATCTTCTCGGTCTTTTGTTCTCCCAGTTTTTGTTTAAAGTTCATTTTATCTGAAATGAATTTAGCTATTCTTTTTTTTTTGTTTATTATTTGCTTGAGAAATATGTTTTTCCATTCCTCCCCTCTCAGTCTGTTTGTGTCTTTAAGGCTAAATTGAGTCTCTTGTATTGTTGTATCTCGGTTTTGTTGTTGTTGTTGTCTTTTTTTTTTTCCAATTTATTCAGCCAGTTCGTGTCTTTTTTTAAAATTAATTAATTAATTAATTAATTTATTTATTTATTTTAGAGAGAAAGAACACACATGTGGGTGCTGAGTGGGAGAGAGTATCCTAAGCAGACTCTGCTGAGTACGGAGACTCAATCTCACAACTCTGAGATCGTGACATGAGCCAAAACCCAGAGTCATGTGTTCAACTGACTAAGCTACCCCAGTGTCTTCCTTTTAGTGTCTTTTAATTGGGGAATTTGATATCTTTTGTTTAAAGTTATTATTGATAGTAAAGACTTACTATTACCATTTTGTTAATTGTTTTCTCATTGTTTTGTAGATCTGTTGTTTCTTATTTCTTATCCTGGTGTCATTTTTATGTTTTTTGTTGTTCTTTGGTATCAGTATGCTTTGACTTCTTTGTTGTGTTCTGTTGTGTAGCTACTACATGTTTTTTCCTTATGGTTATCATGGAGCTTACATAAAATATCTTAAACTTATAACACCTATTTTAAAATGACAACTTCAATAGAATTCATAAATTCTACAGTTTTACTTCTCCACCTCACATTTTTGGTTATTGATGTTACGATGTAATGTTTTTTAATGTTTTTTATATTGTAGAACTAGTAATAAATTATTGTGGATATGGTTGTTTTCACTATGTTCATATTTTTAAACTTCTAATTTAGAGTTGTAAGTGAATTATGCACTACTATTACTGCATTGTAGAATCTAATGATGACTATATATTTACTGTTACCACTAAGATTTATTTTACCTTTTTAATGTTTTTATGATGTTAATTAGGTTTCTTTTACTTCTACTCAAAGAACTCCCTTCAACATTTCTATAAGGCAGGTCTTTTGGTAATAAACTCCCTCAGTTTTTTTGTTTGGGAAAGTATTCCTTCTTCATTTTGGAAGGACAGCTTTGCTGTGTCTAGAATTCATGGTTGAGACTTACTTTTAGTATTTTGCATATGTCATCCCATTCTATTCTAACCTGAAAATTTCTTTCAGGAAATCCACCAGTAGTCTTATGGAGGTTCCCTTCTATGTAAATTTTCCCTTTTCTTTTTTGCTTTAAAATTATTTTTTTGTCTTTGATTTTTACAATTTAATTAAAATGGATCTTGGTATAGCTCTATTTAGGTTCAAACTGTTTGGCATCTTTTAGGCTTTATTGATCTGGTTGATCATTTCTCTCCCCAGATTTGGGAAGTTTTCAGCTTTTATTACTTTAATATTTTCTTATTTCTTTTTTATTTTAGGGAGAGAAAGTGAGAGAGAAAGAGAGGAAGGGCAAAAGGAGAGGGAGAGAATCCTCAAGCAGACTCCCTGCCAAGCATGGAGACTGACATGGGGCTCAATTCCAGGACCCCTGAGCCCAGGCCAAGAGTTGGATGCTTAACCAACTGAGACACCTAGGCACCCTAGTATTATTACTTCAATTATACTTTCTGTCTATTTTTTTTTTTTTTTACTTTTTCTTGGAATTCTCATAATGTACTTTTTAATGTGGTTGTTGTTGGTGTGTACTGTAAGTCTTATAGGCTTTCTTTACTTTCTTTTATTTTTTTTTTCTTTTTGTTCCTCTGACTGGGTAATTTCCAATGTCCTGTTCTCCAGGTAACTGAATCTTTCTTCTACATGATCAAGTCTACTTTGAAACTCTGTTGACTTCTTTTATTCACTTATTTTATTTTTTGAATGGTCAATATTTCCTGTCAAATTTCTCATTTTGTTTAGGGTGGTTTTCCTAATTTCATTTAGTTATCTGTTTTTTCTTGTAGTTCTCTAAATTTCCTTAAGAGGATTACTCTGAAATCTTGGTCTGAAAGTTTGTAGATCTCCATTTCTTTAGGTCAGTTCCTGGAGCTTTATTTTTTTTTCTTTGCATGGTGTCATGTATACCTAATTTTTCATGATCTTTGGTTAATCAGGTTGGTATCTGAGCATCTCAGTACTTGGACTCCTCTTCTAGACTTTACAGGTTTGTTATGACACAGACAGCTAATCACCAGTCAGGTCATTTTGTGTTTTAGGCATGTCTGCAGATCTTGTCCTTGGGTAGGTGGGGCTTACTATTAGGGTTTATTTTTAGGTGAGGCAATTTCTACCTCTGAGAATGGGGAGGGGGGCTGTGCTTCTGGCTGAGAACAGCTGATAGGACTGCTGGCTAGTTTCCTGCACAAGTGAAGCTGTAGGATATACTCTGATGCTGCCTCTATTCAGACTTGTTAGATGTTTGGGACTGTATTATATTCAGTATTTGATAGAGCTGTGAATTAGCTTTTCTCCCATTGCAGGGCAACAGGACAAGACCCAGGGCCTGGATATTTTGAGAATCCCATTCAGGCCAAAAGTGCATCCTGCCTTCTTGGTCAGGTGAGGCCACCAGTTTTGCTTTGCAAGTAGGGGAAGCCACAAGCTATACTTTCTGTTGGAGTGCCACTGAAGGTAGGGCTGTTGAATGGACTATGTGGCTTTCCATGTGCCATGGTTGGGTTTCCTGGTCAGATAGGGTGAATGTTGTATTTAGCAATGAGCACGGCTATGAATTAGAGTCTCTGCTTGGGCCTAGCAGGAGAAGCAGTTCTAAAGCCTGTAGAGCTCTTTGTTTGTTGTCTTAACTCAAGCTCACATGCACTCCCTGTTCCCTAACTGAACAGAGCCACTGGTTTTGTTCTACTTCTTGGCCTGAGCTTTGTTCTACTTCTTGCCTGCTAGTTTGCACAACATCTAGGATTTATCACCAGACCTTCTGGTCAAATGGGGCCAGGAAACACTCTCCACATCAGGAAGGGCTGGGATTCAGCTCCTCATCTGGATGTGGGCACGCTGGGTGCAAGGACCAGCAAAACTCCTTGTTTGAGGATCCAGATCAGTCATATTTGTACTCTGCCAAGTTTCCTTGTCAGAGTGCATCCCTGACTTGGTTCGGTAAATAAGCAGAAATGCTGGTTAGAATTACTACTTTGACTGCAGATATAAATTCAGTCTGACAAAGTCCATGTGCTGGTTTTTGTAGCGCCCTCTCCACCTTTTCTCTCACAGTCAGATTCCCAGTGGTTGAGCACCACAGGTTCCCTTGTATCCTCATGGGGCAAGATCAGCGTAGTGGTTCTCACAAAGTGACCCACAGTACTGGGGTCAGGACAGGGATGTTTGTCTGCCCTGGCTCTCTCTTCCCACTGGAGGAACTGGAGGCTCAAGGGAAACTTTTTGGCATGGTGCTGTCAGTGTGTAGCTGCTTCTCTTACCCTTCTAATGCAGTCTATCTCAGTCTCTGTGATGCAAAATGAAGAGGGATGCTTTAGTCTCGTCATCATGTGCCAGAATTCTCAGTGATGTCTTGTTCTTATAGAGTTGTTAGTTGTTCTTGTAAAGGAGAGTGAAGCCAGGGATGATCTATGTGCCATCTTAGTGATGTCCCTTTCTAGAGTGTAATTTTGAACCCAGATTATGATTCTAAATTTTAACTCCTCTATTATACCACTTTGCCAATTTTATTAATAGCTAGTATTTGTTAAGTGCATGCTATGTACTAGGTAGGCATTGTTCCCAGTCATTTAGTTACACTCACTCAACTAATTCACAAACCTTTGAGCTATTATTATCTTTGATTTATAGGAGGGGAAAATGAGTTCATGGTTGAGTGATTGCCCAAGGTTCTGTTGTTACTAAGTGCAGAATCAGAAACCAAAAGGATGTGCTATGTCCTTTGGAGTCTGAGATCTTGCATCGTGATGAGCCATTAAAGGTAAAGGTGCTAATTAAAGGCAATCATGACTAATTTCAATGGGTAATGCAAGTTGATTTATACCATAATATTTTGGTTACTTTTATACTTTCTGATGTATTATACTTGTGCTGGTGTAGTGAATGGTATGAGTGGGAAATAGGGTTTCTGAGCCCCCCTTTTTTGAGTTACAGCTTGATTCAGATAAACTAGAATCAGAGTAAACAAAGTGCAATCTCTCTCTTTCTCTTTCTTTCTTTCAACAATAACCCTCATGCAAGGCCCTGGGATTCTTTAGGACCCTCAAGATCTTAGCCTCCAGCCTAAAATTACTCCTCTCCTCTAGATAGAGAAGTCACAAGTTCCTTTTACCTGAAAACTTTCATGTAGACAACTTCTGTGATAATTCTGATGATTTTCACTTTATCTGTGGCTACTTTGTGGGTTTTCATAGGGATTTTAGAAGAGAAAGGCACTTTTCTGAAAAATGGTTCCCATTGTAAAAAGTTCTTCAGCCTTTGTTGTACACATTGTTAAAGGAGTTTGGGATAGGCAGGGGTAAAGTGTGGTTGTGGAAGTATGTGTGACATTTGATTACCTGTAATAGTTGATTCCCTTCTTCCCACATGGCAACAGGATTGTTGAGGATCTGGGTTGTGTTTTATTCATTTTCCTGGCTCCAGTTTCTGGTGTTAATTCTCTTTCTTAAACCTGGGATTGATGAACTAAAGATAAACAAGGTAGTGAGTACCTGACTGGTATGGTATCCTTCGTTTGTTTTTAAGTATTTAAATATTTAACATTTAAATAATTTAATAACATATAGTTTATATATATTAAAAATAAATTATTTAATATCTAAATAATTTAATATTTAAATATTTAAAAATAAACAAGTTTTAAAAACTTGTTTTTAAGTATTTTTAATTCAGTTTAATTAATTTATTTTTTAAGTGAGCTCTATACCCAGAATAGGGCCGAACTAAAAAACCAGAGATCAAGAGTTGCATGCTGTACAGACTGAGCCAGCCAGACACACCTGGTATCCTCTTGTTAAGAGAGAAAAATCTGCCCAGCATTTCCTGGGACAGATTTCTCAACACTGAAGTCACCCTGTTCATACCAGATTTATTTTATTTATATAAGCAGGAATACATATGCATGGAAGATAAGACACCACCATAAGGCTTTTACACCATGATATACATCCTCTCCTTCCCTAGGAAAGCACTGCTGATTAAAACCATTTTGGGGGGTGGGTCTCATGAGAGTAGATGTGCAGATGGAGGTTATCTCTGATGTTCTGGGTTTATTTCTCATAATTGTTTCCCCAAACAGAGTAGTTTTCAGCCTCACATTTCCTGTGCTCATTTGGACATACGGTAGTGGAAGGGTGAAGAGAGTCTCTGACCCACAACTAAAATCTGTGTTCTATTGTCACTTCATCAAATTAGTTCTGGTGTCATTTTGTTTTCTCCTAGAAATAAATCACTGTTAAGCAATTCTTTACAAAGCATCCCACACATTTATCACACCGTGGTGATCTGAACCCATTTAGGGAATTTTGAGGTACAGTTGTTCATGTTGCTGACCTAGCAACTCTGACCTTGTCACATTACATCTTTCTTCACTCCCTGTTCTACCATTAATCCTTCAGAACGGAGACTGGAGGCTCTGCCCCTTAGAGGCTTGGAAATAATCCTATAAAACACAATACTGTGGCAAGGGGAAGATAGAGCTTTTAATTTTTCTAAGTTAACAGAGAGTGGGAAGACTGACAGGAAAGAAAAGACAGATTAGGAAAAAATCAGGAATAATGCTAAAATATCCTCAGAACTTGAGCTTCTGTGATTCATTTGCCTCATGTTCAGTTTAATTGTTATGAGACTTACTGAAAACAGCAATTGGCTTTTTGCATAAATTAATCATAACAACCATTAAACGTGAAATGCAGTTTCAGTCATATTTGTTGAACATTTTCTAAGTGTTTGGTATTCTCACTCTACACTTTACATACAGTTTCTCATTATCCTCCTCACAAGACTATATAGTGAATAGTATTATCATTTCCACTATCAGTGCAAAGATATTTGGGATTAAAAGCATAAAAGCATAAGTAATTTGACTAACGTCATACAGCCTATTATCATAGCCTGGGACACCAACCCTTGATGCTTTAATCCCTATACTAGAATGTATCTTTTTTTTTTTTTAAATGGTGTTGACATCAATTTTTTTTCTTTAGCACTTTTATTTGCGATTTGATAATTAAGAAAGTAGTTATAGTATCTACATTTAAAATTCATCTGGCAAACAGGTAAACTTGCTACATTATTTTATTATGATGTCTATTTTATATTTGATGGTGTTCTAGAAATAAAGTACTTGGCCATGAATTAATATTAATTATTGATTTTCTTGATTGTGCCTTTGGGGAATAATACTTAGAGTAATTACTGCCAGAATTTTGGATTGGACTAAAAATTTATTTCCAAAAGTAAGCTTAGTAATGTCTACCTATGTCTTGTTTGAGGATTTTGTTGTAAGTACAGTAGCTTTCAAACTTATTTTACTATAGTGGCAAATAAACACCATCCCTTATTTATTTTTATTTTTAATTTTTTAAAAGATTTTATATTTCAGCTCGACACTGTTAGCTCCAACTCACAACCCTGAGATCAAGAGTCTCATGCTCCACAGTCTGAGCCAGCCAAGCACCCCTAAATACCATCCCTTTAAATATACCAGTAAGAATAAATACGTATATATGACTAATATTTCATAAAACATTGGTTATCCTTGGTATAGTCAGTGCTCATTGATACTGTTGTTTTATCCCATTTCAAAATATATGGTGGTCAGGAGCCACCCACAGTATTTTATAAGTCTTTTAGAATCATGACATGCAGTTAATAGTTTGTTCAGGTGTGGTGTGATAGATAGAAAATGAGTTGGTTTTTCATTCAGAAACTGGTGTTTAGTCCCTACCAGATATGTATTAGTTATGTGTCACCTATCAATCAGTCAAATGGTGATACTCAGTACTTCCCCAGGAGGTTGCAAAATAGTCAGTAAATATCCGATTTCTTTTGCCTTTAGGGTTCACACTTTCTTTTTTTTTTTTTTTTTTAAGATTTTATTTATTTATTTATTTGACAGAGAGAGATCACAAGTAGGCAGGCAGGCAGAGAGAGAAGGAGGAAGCAGGCTCCCTGCTGAGCAGAGAGCCCGATGCGGGGTTCGATCCCAGGACCCCAGGATCATGACCTGAGCCAAAGGCAGAGGCTTAACCCACTGAGCCACCCAGGTACCCCTCACACTTTTGTTTTTTAATTAGCATTCCATAGTATGACAGAAAATGACTAGGTCTTTGGGCATTCCAGCATCCTATTGGATTTTGTTACTACTTGTGATTTTAGCTCTCTTTTTCATATCTTGATCTTAAAAAATAAAAATCAATAAAAACAAACAAACAAAAAAACTAAAAAAAAAAAAAATCTTGTATCAGTTTTAACAGGCCAATGTTAAGTAATCTAGAAACAGGAACAGAAGCTAGGGGCTCATTAATTTTTATGTATTATGAGTAAATGACTGCTTGTATTTGTTAAGTATTTTTTTATGACAATCTTTTGTAACATCTCTTATTCCTGGCATTCACTCTTTAGCCTTCCTGGCCCATTTTTTGTAGGTGCCAGCAAGGTCTTTCTCAGTCAAATCTTTAATTATGGTATTTCCCACCTCAACATCCTTCACTGACTCACTGCTATCTTTCATATTTGTCATACGTTCCTTAGCCTGATTTGGAGTCTTTGTGAAAAACAGAACTAGCCTACCTTTGGAGCTTTATTTCCTTTATAGTCTCTACTTTACATGTATTGCTCTGATCAAACAAGAGGACCTTTCTTTCCCTAAATGAGTCTCACAATTTCTAGTCTTTGTGCCTTTCCTTCTTTTCTACCTAGAGTAGCCTTCTTCTAGTCCATCCCTACTCATTAATAAGTAATCTCCTGCTTTCAGATTCCATGTCAGAGCTGCCTGTTGCATTGTGATTCTTCAAATTGATCCTGCATTAACTCCCATATTATTCCATTGACATTGATTTTTCTGAAGCTACCTGCTATGGCCAGCTTGCCTGCCTGCCTTCCTTCCTTCCTTCCTTCCTCCCTCCTTCCCTCCCTCTCTTTTCTCCCCTTTTTTCTTTTTAATATCAACTTTATCTATAGACGTGTCCATTGTGTTGTTTATATCATCTCCAAACTGTACAAACACATTTGAAATAAATGGTCAAACTTATAGAAAAATATAATTGACTATTTTATTGTTTTTCATTTTCTTTATAGCTTTAATGAGCTATAATTGACAACATTTAAGATGTACAATGTGTTGACTTGGTGTATTATATATTGCAATATCATTCACACTGTAGTGTTAACTAACACCGCCATTTAGAGAACATTTAAGATTTACTGTCTTTGCTTTCTATTGTACAAAACAGTATTGTTATCTGTAATCACAATGATGTGCTATAGATCCCAAGAATTTGATCATCTGCTAACTGGAAGTTTGTACTCTTTGACCAACATCTTACCATTTTTCAATCCCAGGCACCAGTAACCATTTTAGTATCTGGTTCTGTGAGTTTAGCTTTTTCAGATTCCACATATGTGATACCATATAGTGTTTGTCTTCCTCTGTCTGATTTATTTCATAATGCCTAGGGTCTTTTTTCTTCATATCTCAAGGCATATGCAGTCTGTCTCAGTTGGAAATACTTCATGGGTCCCCTACAGCTGATAAGTGGGTAGGTTATATCCTTGAAGATAATTCAGAGAAATCATAGTAGGACTAATAGCAGTTCTGCAACTTTGGCTTTAAATATACACTGTTTCTTGGGCTAGGGCAGTAGGGTAAAATGATCCCATTTGTATAAGTCTTATGTGGCTTGATAAATGGACTTAGTAATTATCAGATGATGATGGAATTAAATGAGTCATTGAATGTTAATATCTCTCCTTCCATATAACTATATACCTTGAGACAGTTCCAATATGTGGCATTTATACTGTGTTAGGATATATTAATAACAAGTGAATCCAAGAGAAGCAAAAGTCAAGGACAAATGTAATTTGTCCTTACATAATTTGTCCTTATAATGGAATACATATTTAATACTTTTTAGCCAGTTACCTTTGGGTGCCAATTAAACATTATACCTCCTTCCTCCAGTAATTTTTAATTTTTTTTGTGGTGTCTATTTAGTGAGTCTATTCATTTTCTTATTGCAATCTCAAATACTAAATTATTGTAGATTTTCTTCAGTTGCATTGAATTCAGTATATTTTATTGATTCTGCTCTAATCTGAGAGAATTGTTTTTGTAATTTAGAGTAAACTGGGCAGATTTCACACTGTGTCAAGCTTTGGAGTCATTGATTAGATTAGTATATCATTTTAGAAATGTTTAATCTGCCTTATAGTGGCCTTCAAGTTTGGTTAAAGAGTACTAGTGTTGTAAAACTCCCAGGATATTATACGGTGGTTTATTTTATTTTATTCTGGTTATTTAAATGCCTAGTACAGAACTTATATCATGGCAAGTTCAGTGACAACTTTTAGTCTATTGAGGGTTATATTGAGAAGTGTGTCACTTGACCTTAAATTACCATTTTGAGATATATCTCTATATATCTATATCTATCTATCTATCTATCTTTATTTATTTATTTATTTATTTCAGATGTTCCACTGTCTCAGAGTTACTACTGCTGTACTTTAAAAGCACCTCAGGTTTATATGATGAAGACAAAAATCTTCATAGTTAGAGAATGTGATTGTCCTAGATCAAGAGAAATGCTTGCAATTCTTTAATTCTATTTGATGTCTCCAACATAGCATGCTATGTAGATGCTACTATAGATCATGTTTATTTTTAATCTATACTTACAAAAGTAATTAGGCTCCCATTTTATTTTTTTTTTAAAGTACAGTGAAGGGGCCCAGGGCAGTCTACCCCAAAATGTGCCACTTTGGCATAAAGATTATTTTGAGTTAAAAGTAATAAAAACCTAGCAGATTCAAGAAAGGTGCTCTGCCTTTTTAAATACATTTTTTTTCTTTCTTTTTTAAAAGATTTTATTTATTTATTTGACAGACAGAGATCACAAGTAGGCAGAGAGGCAGGCAGAGAGAGAGTGGGGGAAGCAGTCTCCCTCCTGAGAAGAGAGCCTGACAATACATTTCTTTATAGTAGGGAGATTTTTAACTAAAATTGTGATCAGAAGACTTTATCTGTATAAAGCATTTCAATAAAAGCCTTCTAATTTGACCTTGGCTTCTATTAGTCCTTGGTCTTTCACAGATCATTTATGGGAGGGATTAAGAAATTTTGGTCACCTTTTCCTCTGGTGGAAAGGTAGTAAATAAGTCATTAACCTTTTAAATTTCTTCCTGAATTTTGTAGGCTCTTTGAAAAGTGAAGGTAAAGGGCTTATACTTTAAAATATTTTGCTACTGTCCAGGGGATACAAATTCTTTTGCAGTGGGCAGTCTAGGATACACCTGTGAAGGGCATTGCCCCTGAATGCCCAAGACTGGCAGAGCCTGATGATCAGTGCCTGAAAGGTAGGAGAAGAGCAAGTCTATTGCCATTCTCAGGTGCTTTTGTTAAATTTATTTCCCGGGCTTTCAGCATTTACATGAATAACCTGTACACTTTGAACCTAGAGATTAGGGCTGAGTGCTCCTTGTAAATCTTATAGGGAAAGGTATATTAAAACAGATAGATGAGGTCAGATTTTAATGGAAATATACATCAGATGTGGACATTTATTTCTAAGTCTTAAGCCTAATTTTTGTGATTTTATCTTGTCAAGGAAGTCCCTAAGTCCCTACGACCAGCCATTATACTACTAAGACAACTGAGAGCTCTCTATAAAGAATATTTTCTTTTAAATATAGCTAACTTAAGGGATCCATTGTCTGGCCAATGACAAGAAGATCTAGTAGCAACACAAATCAATAAGCCTTAATGGCTGAACCAAAGACCAAAGAGGGCATAGGTGAAACAGCCCCATGATCCAAAAGTTGATTCCCAAAATTTGTCTAAGAAAGTGAAGATGTTCCTGGCAGAGACACTGATGGTGTGGTAAAAATGCTGTCTCCAGTCTCCTACAGAATTGTGAGATGCCTCCAGTCACAGGCCTGCTAATCTGTGACACTGGGTAGATAATACTGGAATGGGACTTTCCAGCACTAACAAACAACAAAGTTTCTTATGGGTTGGAACCTCTCATGACAAACATCCCCAAGAGCTGGCATGGTGGGACAGACAGAAGGAAAGAGAGAGAGAGAGTCAGTACGACCCCCCTGTCTGACCACCGAAGTGCACTCCTAATGGTGGAGACTAAAGAGAATTTTCTCAAAGCCACAAAGCCAGGCTCTTAAGACATAGAACAAGACAAAAGGACGATACATGCACATCAAGTGTTGGCCAAGCCTCAGGTTTCTTGGAGCCACAATAATACCTATGAGGGATATGCCACAGGGCTGGAGACTGTGTTTGTTTATAGTGTACCTCAGATGCTTGAAGTTTTCTTGTGGTTGGCAGGTGACCTATGCTCAATCAATCTAACCTGTTCTTTGACCAACTTATCCTATCACAGAAATCTTGAGGTGATAAGAGCTCTACTAGCTCTTAAGTGTTCAAGTCTTGCCCACCAGTTTTGTGGCTTTGGCTTCCAAGATGTCCCTTAGCAGCAGCCTGTACCTCTTGTGTGCATCAAATGACACAGACAAAAAAATACAAAGACCACGTTTGGGAGGGAATGGATCAGTAACCGAAGAATGCTCTGCCATATTTAACCAAAGAATCTCTAGGTCCAAGGAACTAGTTCCACAAATATTTTCTCTCCTGTTAATCTAAATTTAGATAGAAGAGGACTCTCACCATTCTCACTCCTTAGGACTCAGCAGATAGAGATTCCAGGGAGGTTAGTGGTGAGAAATGTCACCTTCTGCCAGCTGCTTGTTAGATGTCCCAAGAATCTCTCAGCTGCAGCAGCATCTGGGGTGAGTGGCTTCCAGCAAGTTAAATATCCTGCTGACAATGCCAACTGTTCTGGAGGAAGACCTTCTTCTGCCATGTGGTTCCTGTTGCTTGACTTAGAATCAAATTGACATGAGACAGATTAACAGGAGAAAATCAAATTAGTAGGCCTACATACAAGGAATCCACACAGACATGAAATTCCAAAGACGATGAGGGTTATATGAGCTAAGGAGAGGCATAGTGGAGAAAACTCATTAGCAGGAAGGTAAGAGGAAATATTTGGAAAAACAAGGTTGCCCTGTTATGCAGATAGGTTCCGTTGATGAGGGGGCCTCTGTTAATATTTCTCTTTCTGTTGAAGGCTCTCCTTTCCTGTGTAAATTCAGGTAGTGATGGGTGGGGTGGGGTGGGCAGAACACCTTTCCTACGTGTGCTTGGTTTTTATCATTTTAACTGTAAATAATCTTTATGCCAAAGTGGCACATTTTGGGGCAGCCTGCTCAGGGCTCCTACAACAGTAATGCATAAATTTATACAGATTGATGCAGAGGGTGTTCTCCATAATATAAAATTATTTTAGTGTTTAGTAAAATAGCAAGAACCATCTGCCTTGTAGGTTACATAGTTGACTTAACATGTTTTCACTTTGTCACAGTGACAGCATAACCAGGGGCCTGACCCATGCTAGTCCAATAACTGAAAAGAATTTCCACATGATTGTCAGACAAACCTTTGAGTCTCAGCACAAATTGAATTTGGGATGAAGTGGCGGTAGCCTTTTATTTTTTATCTTATAAAGCAGTTGGACATATGCAAGATTAGAACTGAGAAAATAATGAGTTTGTTGATTCACATACATTTACCAGCCAATATCTACTAAGTGCTGAGCACCATACTCAACTCATTGTAAGTACCTCATAAATTGGCATTACCCTTGAAGAAGCATTTACCATAAGAATTAGGAGTATTTATAACATTTAAAAATTTTTTTAAAAAATTAATTAATTAATTATTTTTAAATAAACATATAACGTATTTTTATCCCCAGGGGTACAGGTCTGTGAATCGCCAGGTTTACACATTTCACAGCACTCATCATAGCATATACCCTCCCCAATGTCCATATCCCCACCACCCTCGTCTGTCCCCCCTCCCCCCAGCAAGTATTTATAACATTTTTAACTTGTTTTAATAAGCAAGAAAATAGTAAGAAAAATACCAGCTAAATGTCAGTTGTTATTTGTCATGTATTCTTAAACTAATTCTTTTTTTTTTTTTTTTAAGATTTTATTTATTTACTTGACAGATAACAATTGCAAGTAGGCAGAGAGGCAGGCAGAGAGAGGGGGAAGCAGGCTCCCTGCAGAGCAGAGAGCCTGACATGGGGCTCCATCCCAGGACCCTAGGATCATGACCTGAGCCGAAGGCAGAGGCTTTAACCCACTGAACCACCCAGGCACCCCTCTTAAACTAATTCTTGACATAACTGTTTTTTTTTTTTTTTTAAGATTTTATTTATTTATTTGACAGACAGAGATCACAAGTAGGCAGAGAGGCAGGCTGAAAGAGAGAGAGGAAGAAGCAGGCAGAGAGCCTGGGACTCGATTCCAGGACCCCGGGATCATGACCCAAGCCGAAGGCAGTGGCTTAACCCACTGAGCCACCTAGGCGCCCCAGACATAACTGTTTTTTAACATTCTTGGAAAATTGGAATCTCTTCATTTCCTTGGCTTCTTTGGAAATTTGAAATTGCAAATAGCTACACCCAGGTGTAGGACATGTCTTTCTGATTCTTCCCCCTTGATGGAGAAGTCTGTGTCTGAGGGATGGTTTGGTTATTAGGCTACAGATCTTCTCCTGGAGACTAGATAGCAACTACTTCAAAGTTATCTCAGCTTGCACTTAATCATTTGAAACATCAGATAACTTGTTTGTTCATTTTATGCATGTTTTCCTATTGAGGAAATTGGTTAACCTAAAATGAGCACCAGAAGCTGATTTTTCTTGGTTTTCTTCCTTTTTTTTTTTTTTTTTTTATGTTGGGTCATCTGGTAGTTTTATTTTAAATTTTTTTATTTGCAGCATAACAGTATTCATTATTTTCTTAAAGTAGTTCTCAAGCATGTTTATCTTGGAAGAGTAGGGTACTCTCCTGTAGCTTTTAAGGATGATTGAACTTGGGAACATTCTGTTTAACCACAAAACTCATGTTCCCTCTATTTAATTTCTTAAAGCTTGCCCTCCCTTCAGTGTAGTTATCATTTTTCTTCTACATTAGGTGGACAAGATTTGTTTTGCCTCCTCTTTAAGGGAGGCCCTTTATTAAACAAGTGTGTATGTGTGTGTGTCTGTGTCTGTGTGTGTTTAGTTCTAGCCCAGTAGCCACCGCTGAGTTGAGAGGGCAGTGATGAGTAAGATAAACCAAGTTTCTGTTCTCATGGTGCTTTCAATCTCATAGAAGACAGATAATAACAAGCAAATAAATAGGTTATTTTTGAAAATGTGTAAGTATGATGAATAAAATAAAACAGGAAAATGGGCCAAAGAGGCAGGAAGGAAGGGGTGTACTTTACATGAAGTGACCAAGGGTGACGTCTGTGAGGAAGTGGTGTCTAGTCAAGAGATTTGAATGGTGAGAGGGAAAGTATCTGAGTAAAAAAGGTCCCAGGTGGAAGAAACAGTAAATGGCAGGGCTTCAGGGCAAGAAGGAATTCTGTTTGGGTGAAAATGGTTATCAGTGAAAATTCATTTTTTGTGGTTTTCTAGATGTTGAAGATGTTTGGGGATGTACACCAGTGAAAAAAATAGTTTTCCTCCTTAAGACATTTACATTGTCAGGCTGGATAGGTGGATGGTATTTGAGTGAGGTCGGAGGGGCAGGCAATAAGCAAGCCTGTTAAATTGATTAATTATGTAGAATATTAGCAGATCAGTGAAACAAAAAAAAATCATGTATGGGGGTGTTGGGAGTGTGGGGTGGGTGGGCTACAGTATAAAATAATGAGGTCAAGGTAGCCCTCATAAAACAGGTGACATTTAAACAAAGTATTGAAGGAGCTAGGGAAGTTAGCTATGTGGCTATCTAGAGGAGGAAATTGCTGGGCATAGCCAAGAGCTAGTGCAAAAGCCATAGGTAGCAAGCTTGGCTTGTTCAGAATGTCTGAGGGAATCCTGTATGAGTAGAACAGAGTGAGTAAGAGAGATAGAGAGCAGTGGAAAATAGATCTGTGTAGATAATAAGAGGTGATACCACGTAAAGCCTTTAAACAATTAATGTTTCATCTGAGCCTGAATGAAATGAAGTACTGTTTGTGTGTAATGTCGGGGAGTAAATTAAGGGGAATTGGCTGCACTAGGGGGTTAGGGGCAGGATTACCTGCCAGAAGAATAATGTACTAAGCCAGAGGACACATTCTGGTGGCTCATAAACTGTGTTAGTAGAGATGGAAAGACTGTTAGATTCTGAATATGTCTTGAAGGCTTCTGGAGTGGGAAGGAAAGAAGGGTCCTGGATGCCTTGAGCATTTGGCTTTGATAAGTTGGTTAGTATGGGAAAGACTATGGTTGGAGTAGGTTAGGACTGGGTGAGGTTTGGATATGCAAAGTGAGAGACATCTGTTATACATGGTGGTTATTGTTCCTTGTGCCCATGCGTAGTGTATCTACCCTCCTGACTAGTCTTTGCACTGTGACTGGCTTTGGCCAGTGGATCCTTAGAGGTGAGATGGAATGGGAGACTGAGATGTGTTCATCATGAGAAGAGCTCCCCCTGGGTAGTTGTTCACATCTGATGTGGTTCCCATGTACATGAGCGCAAGCGAAGCAGATCCACCCCAGCTAAGTAGAACTAGACCAACACCTTGAAGCTGCCCGCTGCACCCATTTAGATCTTCATACCCTGACTGACCTTCAGATCTATGAGAATCCATGGATGCTATTAAAATCACTGAGTTTTGTGGCAATCTATTATACAGAAGTTTTATGCCAGTAGTTTACCAGTGGAGTATCTAAGCAGTGACATGAAATAGGGAGTTGGATATAAGAGTCTGAAGTTCAGAAGAGCCCTGGCTTGGAGATAGAAATTTAGGAGTTACTGGTGTATTGATGGTATTTAAAACTGCAGGAAGGGTGGCTCAGTGGGTTAAAGCCTCTGCTTTTGGCTCAGGTCATGATTCCAGGGTCCTGGGATTGAGCCCCACATTGAGCTCTCTGCTCATCAGGGAGTCTGCTTCCTCCTCTCTCTGTCTGCCTCTCTGCCTACTTGAGATCTATGTCTGTCAAATAAATAAAGAAAAAATCTTTAAAAAAAAATTCCATTCCACTCTGAACCATTCTAGTGACCCTGGCCTATTTTGCTGGTAACATTAGAGACAATTTCTGGTATAGGGTCCTTGTATGAGTTCATATGCAAAATAACTTTTTTTTTTTTAATTGGAAAACGTTCCATTATCTTTATGTGGGAAGAGGGTTAAACACATTAGACACAGTTTCTGGTGTAATGTCCTTGTGTGAGTTTCTATGCAAAATAACTTTTTTTTTTTTTTTTAATTGGAAAAGGTTCTATGATCTTTATGTGGGAAGAACAAGACAGACTTTTACTTCCTTATATTTTGGAGTTATATTTATATATTTACTAGTGAATTCATCCTATGGAAGTGGTGAATAAAGTATTTTGTCAACTGTGCTTTCAGTAAAGACTCAAATGATTGTGATCTGTTTTGCTCTTATACCACATCCAGAGGTTCCCATGGGAATTGCCCCCAATTCGTGGGAAGAGTCAAATTTAACAAACGATACCGAAAAGCCATTTAATCATCCTCTGTGTGATCCCTGAAAGAGCAAGAAATACAGAGGAAATTAAATCACTAGAATCTCTATCTGTATGGGACTGTCCAGAGAAAAAAATCCTGCTCATGGTAAATAGATTTGATAAATGGCAAAAAAAACCCAACAACAACAAAAACAAACCCTCAGTGTCCCAAATCTGACAATAACAAAATCTTTTTCATCACCTGTCTCTTTCTTTGTTTAAGTACTTTCTCAAAATTTAAGTATTTTGGTGTTTTACACTTTGGCATCTTGTCAATCTTTTTTTTTTTTTTTGGTCTATTTTTTTTTTAACTACCTTAAAAAAATTAACGTATAATGTATTATTAGTCCCAAGGGTACCGGTCTGTGAATCATCAGGCTTACACACTTCCCAGCACTCACCATAGCACATACCCTCCCCAATGTCCATAACTCAACCACCCTGCCAGTCATTTTTATTTAACTGTTTTTCCTCTGAAAGATTTTTTTCCATAAGCAGCTAGGGTTCGTAATACAAGTAAGCCTTATACATAGTTTTCTCATTATGTTTAGAAAGCTGATTTTAAACTTGAATTCCCCACCTCTCTCTTTCTCTCTCTCTCTCTTTCCTAATGCTTACCTGCTTGCATTATGTAATTTCCATATAAGCAATGCAGATTTGCCTCAGATACCAGATTCATCACTTTCTAAAGATAGAGGCTGTGTGCCTTTTATGGGGAAGCGGGGCACCTGGTGCCATAGGATATACAAACAGATTATCTGTACCTGGGAGGTAACTTTTGTGAGTTGGGGTCTCCAAGGATCAGCTACTCAGAAGAGTGGTGATGAGCATTAGAGGATACCCCCACAATATATTATAGAACCCAGATCCTTCTTTTCACTGATTTGACTGGAAACTATTTTTAAGTAATTTTGTTTTTTAGAGGTTGCTAAAAGCTATTGGGTTCTGAAGGTGGTCTCTGGAAGTATCTTGGAGACCACATAGTACAAGACTCCATTTGATCTTCACCTGACCTTCTTCTCCATGTTTATCTTCTCATTCTCCTCTTTGTTCTCTACTGTGAAACCGCATTGTCAAGTGTCCTTGTGCTTGTGGTTTATTTTTCCTGAAATACCTCTTGGCAATCCCCATTCATCTTTAAGATTTCAGTTTCAGCCTCTTCCTCAGAAAAGCACTTCTTTGGTCCTCTAGTCTACATTAGGTTTCTCTGCATAGTTTCCTCACTGCATTTTGACTTTTCCATCAAAATATTTAACGTAGTTCATCATTTGTTTATATAGATGAGGTCCTATAAAATGGGAGTGGGGAGTGTTACACTTGGGTTTGCTTTTTCTTTTTCTCAGTGACGGATATTCCAAAATCACTCTCCTTAAAAGCATAAGATGTGAATTTCTCCATGAGGGCAAGCCAGAAGCATGTCTGCCCCAGAAGGCATGCAGTCGAGCCTAAAAGCAAAATACTTGGTATCTTTGAGAGAAAACATGGAATTTCGAAGAGGTGTGATAGGTGCTAGAGCCATTCCTTTCCAGTGCTTCCATAACGCACTGGGGTCTTGGGAGGTGGTTGTTTTGGGGAATTAAAACAAAACAAAACTGAGCCATGGGAAACTTGGAAGCTCAAGTACTGACCATCTTGGATGAGCTAAGCATTCAAAAAGTGAAATTGTCTTCCGTGTGTTATGTGGGACGTGTACAGGATCTATATAGCAGCACAAGCCATCACAGCAGTGGCTTAACCTACTGGGTAGCATCCTTAAACAGTGCCACCGCATGGCCATTGTAAGCAATGGCAGTGATTCATTATCTTCTCCCTGGGGTGGATGTGCTAGGACTTCCTGTCCATTATGCACACAAGACATGAAGAAAGATACTGAAAGAGTAAGAAATACAACTGTATGTGAATCCTTATTTAGAGACAAATTTGTTACCATTGGACTGTAAGATTCATTGTAGATTCTCAGTAGATGTTTTATGGAAGAAATAGAGGCTAAGAGAAGTCAATTACTTTATTATGGGATCCCAGCCTTAAGTGAGGGTAGAGTTAGAATAAGAATATGTGAATCTTCTGGCTTCAGTTTCAGTAGTTCTGTGGCTGAATGACATCATGAGGAAGGCTGGACAGTTTGCTATGATGTCTCTTAAGAGGTTATGGTCCATTCCCTTCTTTGGAAAACATGCCAGGGATATTCCTGGCTATTTTGGAATAGGTAAATGTGTGTCCATGGGGTGCTTGTTCTCTTGATTTTGGGGGTCATTCAGGTCTCCCTCAGCATGTCTTTACCTCCTTCCTTTTCTTTCTGCCTGGTTCCTTGAGGCATTTTTCTTCTATGACTTTCTTAAGTAGATTTCTATAGAAAGAGAAATTTTGCTTTCTGATCCGAAATTACTGTCTTACACAGTAAATGGAAGGAAATATTTTAAAAGTGAGGTAAGAAATAAATACATATTAATATAATAAAATAGATTGTATAAGGCCTTGTGAATAATAAAAGAAAGAATGGGGTGGGAATGATGATGGCTTTTTTTTTAAGATTTTATTTATTTATTTGACAGAGTGAGAGAGCAAAGCAGAGGGGTAGCAGGCAGAGGGAGAAGGAGAAGCAGACTCCCCACTGAGCAGGCAGCCCCATGTGGGAACTGATCCCAGGACCCCGGAATTGGGAACTGAGCTGAAGGCAGATGCTTAAGCCACTGAGCCACCCAGGTGCCCCTAATGATGGCTGCTTAGAGGAAGAGGGATTTAAGGAAATGTGAAGATACAGATAAAAGATGTGCACCCCAGAGAGAAATGAGACAGGTGGGAAAGAACAAGGTATCTGTATTTACTGGGGTTGAGCGACTCACTGGGATGAGTCAGAACCAGCTGAGGAAAGGATGGCTTGGGAAGGAATTTCTGGAGTCACTGGAATAGCCCCAAGCTGCCAAAGGACTGGTGGATGAAGATCATTAAAGGAGCTTATAAAAATGCAGATTTTTATGAGTACAGTTGATTGACAAGGAATTGTCATAGGTTTTGCATGTATAAACTGGGGATTACTTCTACAAAGTAACATGAGAAAACCCTGGTATAATTTCTGGCTTCAAAATCTGACTTTATTGCTATTACCTGGGTGATTTTAGATAAGCTTTTTTAAGATGTAAGACTCAAGTATAAAAATTGGTTTTTCTGATGATAAAGTGAAATATCCAATGAGATGTCCTAGGGCAGAGCTGGCTCAGAGCTCATTTATTTATCCTATAAATGTTAGTTTTATATTTTAAAATATAGTCAGTCTAGGTCATGGTAACTGATGAAGCTATAGTTTTGAATGAATGTTTTCAGTTTAATTATTTAGTGTCTGACTTAAAACTTTTCCCTTTGAATTTTCTCAGAAATGAATAGTCTTTCATAATTAAGTATGGGATAAATCATTGTTTCCATTCAAGAGGCAAGACTAAATAAGTACACATTTACATAAAATCACTCCCAGAAATCTGTGAAAATGAATGAAAAAAACCCCAAATTAGGGAGGATGATTTCATTTATACTGAATTTATACCGAAATTAGAGTAAGACTCAACTTCCTACCCTAAATTACAAGGACTAGTGTTTGAATTCAATTTGATAGAAGTTGCCAGAATTTAATTCACATGTTCTTAATCTCGGGCATGCTGCATTACGTGGGAAATGAAATGTTTGGAACTTTCTAACAGCCGTGGTAAACAGGACAAAGTGGCAAAGTTAAACATCAAATTTTATGTTCCCCAAAATGCAGCTTATAACAAAAAGACCAATAAAACGGGATGTTGTTTTCCAAAAATGTAAGAATTTTAGACCTGTTTCTGAAAATCTGCTGTCTTTCATTATTTGTCCATTAATATTTTAATATATACATATTCAATGTTTCTTAAAATACATTTCATAAATAAAAGAAATAAAAGCTTTTATTTAACAGTTTCTTACCATACAATTGTGGTTGTGCTCTAAACAGCTACTGAAAGAATTATGAAGGACCAACTGAGCCTCTGTACCAAAGACAACCATCAGAGATGTTTGCTTTTTTTTTTTTTTTTAAGATTTTATTTATTAGAGAGCACGTGAGCGCACAAGCAGGCAGAGTGTCAGGCAGAGGCAGAGAGAGAAGCAGGCTCCTTGCCGAGCAAGGATCCCATGAGGGACTCAATCCCAGGACCCTGGGAACATGACCTGAGCTGAAGGCAGCAGCTTAACTGACTAAACCACCCAGGCAGGTGTCCCAGAATGGTTGCTTCTTAGATGAAAACGGCTGGGCAGATTATCTTCATTGTTTCTGTTCCACATATGAAAAGAGCCTAAATTCCTGGTGATGTGAGTCATCATGGATGCAGGGAAGTGAAAATGTCTGTACCAGCAGGGTCTACAGAGAGTATCAGGTAATCTAAATAGGAGAATCAGACACTAGTTATAGAATCTATCAGTCGTTGAGTCTGCAGAGGCTGGAAAGGCCACAGGGAAGTTATCAGTGCCGGTCCATTGCCATTTGGGAACTTGAGGTCATTGTTTCTAGATGCTCAATTTTTCAACAGAAGCAAGGTATCTGTTGTTTTTCCTTTGTTATTTGGTTGTTTGTAAGGGGTTAAATCTACAGATTTAAAAATGTAGGGAACTATCCCAAAATTTTGTGTTTTTTTTTTAAATTTTTAAAAGATTTTATTTATTTATTTGAGAAGAGAGAGTGTGCACACAAGTGGGGCATGGGGTGTGGTGGGGGGAGAGGGGCAGAGGGAGAGGGAGAAGCAGACTGTCTGTTGAGCAGGGAGCCTGATGTAGGACTCCTTCCCAGCAGCCTGGGATCATGACCTGAGCTGAAAGCAGATGCCTAACCAACTGAGCTACCCCAGCACCTTCCAGCATTCTTTTTAAAGCATAAGTCAGTGTAGGAAGCGCTGTGCAGGCTAGATAGGACATTTCTGTGAGCCAGATTTGGCCCATGGGCTTTCAGTTCACAGCCTCTGAGGGCTACTGTATGATGTGGGAATCCTGAGATGCAGAGAGTAAGGTAGGGATGAATTCTCAGATCACAGATGGTAGTCCTGGCATCATGCTTACAAAATTTCCTGGAGTGCTATCTTAGCACGATACAAAATCTGATCAGGGGGATGGTTGTATAGGATTGATGTTCCAGAATTGATACTTTTAACAGGGCTCTTTCCACTAAGACTTTTGCTCCTCTATAAGCACACTGCTTTCGTGAGTTGGAACATTATTATTATTTTGCATTTTAAAAGAAAACAGTAATTTTCAGCATATCCCCAAACTCCGCATATCTATGCCTTAACTCATCCTTATTTCTTAATATTAAAAAATTGAATATCAAAGCAGAACATAAAATCATTAGGCATACTTTATTGTCTCTTGTCCTGATCTATCTTAGGTTCCTTAGGAAGCTTTTCCTACAGTGCTACAAGCCAGTTTTACCTGAGCATTGAAAAACTGTAAAGGTCTCAGAGAAGTAGGAAATGATACAAGAGGCATTAGAAAGTTGGTTTTGATACTGTCCTCATGAAAGGTATCCAATTTCTCTGCCCTGTGGATTTCATATTAAATGGATTATCTGTCTGCGAGGGACTTTCAGCCTTCCCCCTTCACTGACTTTCTCTGAGGACTAGTGAAGCATTGTTTTGTGATATGAGCCTTTTTTTTTTTTTTTTTCAGATGATTTGTAGAATAGGAGATCTGTAAGCAGCCATTAAAATATCCTATTGTATTTTTAAAGCTGTGTTTGAATGGATTATGTTTGCCCCATTATGATCTCTTTTCTTATATGAACAATAGTAAGGTCAGTTTGACAGCCTTTTTTTTTTTTTTTTTTTAACATTAAGTTTAATCCTTTGACAAAACTTTGCTCACATTTGTGTTTAACCTTGGACCACCTGTCTTGCCTGATGCGTGATTTGCAAATTAGGAAATGCCTATTCTTTTTCATTGTTATTGAACTTCAGAGCTCACCCAGACTATTCGTTTTCTTTGGTTTGCTTTTCCCTCTTTCTAGTTTATTATGCTCATATTGATCACAGAACTCAGGGACATACTACATACTTACTTACATTTACCTGTTTGTTATATAGTAAAGGGTATGATGAAGGTATAGGTGAACAGACCTAGGTCAGGGTCTGAAGGGGTCCTGAGTGCAGGAGCTTCTTTTCCCATGGAACTGGGGTTTGCCACCCTCCAAACACTGGGATGTGTTCACTGACCTGGAAGTTCTCCAAAACCCTGTACTTTTTGGGTTTTGTATGGAGGCTTATCATGTAGACATGCTCAGTCATTCACTTAATCTCCAGGCCCTCTTTCCTTACTTGATGATAGGGACTGGAGCTGAAAGTTCTAATTTCTAATCATGGCGTGGTCTTTCTGGTGACTGGGCCCTGTTCAGGAGATGCTCATTAGACTAAAAAGAAATGCTTCATTATTTAAAAAAAAAAAAAAAAAGAAAGAAAGAAAGAAAGAAACTCCTTTAACCTAGGAAATTCCAAGGGATGTAGGACCTCTCTGTCAGGAACCAGGGTGAAAGACCAAACATTAGAACAAAAGGTACTCCTAGTACTCTTATCACTAAGGAGATGACAAAGGTAATAACAGGTCTGTGCTAGAAGCCATGGATGAAGACCAAATGTATATTTCTTATTATAAATCAGAATCTTACAGAGAAGGAAATAGAAAGAAGACGCGAAGTCGTGAATATTATGGTAGAAGACATTTCTATTTCAAATATGTTAAATTTCAGTAAGATTCAATATTTCAGATAAGACCAGTAAATATAAAGACTTAATCTACTAAAGTTGTGAATTGTGAGGTTTGTGTGTATGTTAATCAGAATTGAGGTCTTTTTGTTTTTTATTGTTTTGGTGGGTACCATGTTCTTCCTTGACAGCGATCCCAGAAACTATTTAGGTCAACTAAATTACTTTTTAATAAAAACCTAGAAACTCAGTCTCAGTTCTGGGGTATAAATTGATTGATTAGAATTTTGCCTCTGAAACTAAGCTAAACCATGGCTGTTTGTACATAAGATACTGATCTTGCATCTTTTACCGGTGTCTCAAATATTTTATATTTTGTTTAGTTTTATTCTTCTTCAATGAGAAGTTAAGTTGCAGACTAAATGATACGTAGGTGTGAATGAGGGCAAAATAAAATACCAATTTAGTGTAGTTTTCTTACATGTGTTTTATGCATTTCAGCATATTATAATTTAAACTTGATTTGCACTTGAACTATTTATTTTTGTTCACTGACTTGAGTTTCCAGCCTATCAAGAATTAAGTATTTTGTGTTCAGAATTCCATCCATTGTATTGAAAAATGTTCATTTTTGTTCACGTATTGTTTACATATGTATGTATATTTGGATTAAAAAAATTTAAGTCCTTACACTGTGAAGTTATTAGGGCATATGACATGATGGCACTTTAAACACGTTTTTCGTTTTGTTTTGTTTTGTTTTGGACTTTCATTCCTCCGCTTTCCACTACCTACTGTAAAAGGGAAATCTGTGCCACACAACTGGAAAATCTGTAAGAGTCCATGTATATTTGAAACCTTGAAGTATGAACAAGTCTATCATTCATGCAAAAAAGAGTTGTAGGTTAACCATTATGGCCTGTTCTTTAATTCCATAGTATTTGCCAAACTTAGGGAATGGAGAAAGGTTCTCTTGCTTTTCACTGGCCACCTGACCTGTCACAGTTCATACCACAGTTGTTTTGAGAAAGTTTAAAGCTACATATGGGAGAGGACTGAAATGATATACCAATTGAAGTTTCCAGCCAGACACAAGGGCATATTGCATTTATCTAAAAAAAGCAACCATTAAAAAAATAGGGAATCATTAAAAATTAAACAAACAAAAAAGATTGATAGGGAAAAACATAAATCATCTACCTTACTAGAAACAGTAATATCAGAAAGGATGTTATTGGAAACCAAATTAATTAAGGAAAGGTGGCAAAAGAACATAACTACAAGTAATAGGAGTTTATAAAGGAGATGAAACATGTAAGGCAGGCTCTGAAGCTCATCTCATAGCTAATGGTAGGAGTTTTAGAAATATGGAACAGATGTGAAGCAGGAGGACAAATTAGTAGATTACCATTTCCCCTAAGTGGAACTAATTCTTAAACCCTTCACATTAAATGAAGTCAACAGAGGCTGGTGAAGATTAATGAAAATAAAAACTTTGAGACATATCACGATGAAAATTTTGAATTCCAAGGATAAAAAGAAAATTCATAGAAAAGCTGCCACACACAAAAATAGGTTCCTTAAGAGAGATGAGAATTTGTTACCTAATTTTCTCATCTATAACACAAAACGCTGGAGCACAGTACAACATAACTGAGTAAAAAGAGTTATAGCCCTAGTATTCTTTAATCCTATATTGTTTGCTAATATAGGAAGGGAAAAAGTACATTTTCATAAATAAAAGGACTCAAAGTATTCTGCAATTGAATTCTTCCTGAAGGGGGAGCAGGGAGAGGGAGAGGACAAAGCAAGAGAAAAAGGACAACAAAAAGAGGGGAGAGGAAATGGAATGATGTACCATAACTAAACTAAATTTACTCATTTTTAGTTTAGAATATGTCATGAATGAGGAGGACAAATATAATGGTCACAAATGCTGCCCGGGTTGCTGCATTAAAATCACCTAATCAGACTTGTAATGCTCTTGGAGTCCAAAGTTGGGAATAAAATATATATACCTGAGATAGAGCCCAGCAGTCTACTTTTTTATGTAAGTCCTCCAAGTGATTTAACACCAAGCCATATTTGGTAACCTGTGAGTAATGAGTTCAGTAAATTACATAACTAAGTTATTGTTGATAATGTAGTCATGAAATGTTAATGTAGTGTTTTAGAAAAGATAGTTAACTACAAAGAATACAATGTAGTATTTTCATTTTTTTTTGTTTGTTTTTTGTTTTTGTTTTTTTGTAAAACTACCTTATTTCAGAAGTAGACAGTGTGTATAAATTAGGGTGAGAGGGGAATGTGGTGTGAAGGGATCACTGTAGAAACAGAAGCCTGTGAATGCCGATGTGGTTTGTGAAGGGGGAGCTCTTAGAGACAGTTTAATTATTGAACATTGATACGATGTATATGCATACACATTTTAAAATAACTAAGTATAAAAGATACCAGATGAAAAGATCCATATGGCTAGAGAATGGAAAATAATAAATAAGGAGAAAAATAAATCTTTGACAATATGGTAAAAATTGGGGGGAAAGGAAGAAAATATAAACACAAAAACTAAACTAAAGTGATAGAATATATGCAAGTTTATACTCAGGTGGTTAAATTAAACCTTAATTACAAAACAGATATTGTTACATTAGGTGAAAAACATAACCCAGTTATGTGCTGTTTAAAAGACACGTTTAAAGAAAATGGCACCAAAATAATCAGGTTATTCACAATTATATTTCTAGGACTTAGCATGGTTGATTGAGCATGTAGTTAAAAAATGGTTGTCAACTCATGAATGGATGTGCAAAGATATAAGAGCCTCCTGCTTACCATTACCACCAAAAAAAAAAAAAAAAAAAAAAAAACCAAGTGTTATTTATACCAGTATCACTTCAAAGTAATTACTAGCTGGCAAACAGAAATATTTTAAATTCAACCATAAAAAAAGATATAGTAGCATTAAACCTTGGTGCACTGAAAAACATGCATTAAAATATAATGAATTTGAAACTTAAAAATCCATGGAAAAATTGTACTAAAGAAATTCAAAATAGGGGCACCTGGATGGCTCAGTGGGTTAAGCCTCTGCCTTCGGCTCAGGTCATGATCCCGAGGTCCTGGGATCGAGCCCTGCGTCGGGCTCTCTGCTCAGCAGGGAGCCTGCTTCCTTTCCTCTCTCTCTGCCTGCCTCTCTACCTACTTGTGATCTCTGCCCGTCAAATAAATAAATAAAATATTTTAAAAAAAAAAGAAAAGAAATTCAAAATAAACAACGTCATGTTTTCTACAATTTTAAGTTCATACCTCTTCTTTGAAAACATAAGCTTATACCTTTTCTTTTAAAAGATTTTATTTATTTATTTGACAGAGAAATCACAAGTAGGCAGAAAGGCAGGCAGAGAGAGAGAGGAGGAAGCAGGCTCCCCGCTGAGCAGACAGCCCGATGTGGGGCTCGATCCCAGGACCTCGGGATCATGACCTGAGCCGAAGGCAGAGGCTTAACCCACTGAGCCACCCTGATGCCCCAACTTATACCTTTTCTAATATTCCAATTTTAAAAGAGAATCTAATTGGTGACTAAAAAATAAACTAAAGCAGCCATACCTGGGTGGTTCACTTAGTTGAACATCTGACTCTTAGTTTCCTTTCAGGTCATGACCTCAGGGTCCTATGATGTCAGTGTCCTGGGATGGAACCCAATGTAGGGCTCCACCCTCAGCAGGGAATCTGCTTGAAGATTCTCTTCCTTTGGCCCTCCCTCCATTGGTGCCAGCTCTCTTTCTCTCTCAAATAAATACATCTTAAAAAACAACCAAAAAAACCCCCAAAACTAAAACATTACAATAAAACAATTCTTTGTTTGCACATCGTTCTTAATCGATTTGTTATGACATTTTGGGTTATTGTAGTATGTACAATTTCTGTTTTCTCATTTGAGGAACCCTGATTTAAATATTATAATTCATTAAGATTTCTTTCAAAGGTATAACGTGAAAGTTATACACTACAAATGTAGCATTTATATTCTTTCAAAAGTATTAGTGAAATGTTTATGAAAATTAGTTGTAAAATAGATCTAATGGAAGTTTCACATTTAGAAATCTTAAAATCTTACCATTGATATTCTCTAGTTAGCAATAGAACTATAACTAGTGGTTGAAGGGAAATTACTTGAAAATTAAAAGAAAAAGACAACTTCTGAATGGCTTTTGGGTTAAAGAGGAAATCCTAACTAAAATTTCGACTATTTAAGAAAAAAAAGCCAAAAATACTGAAAATACTCAGTATACTAGTATGTGGCCAGCTGTTTATGTATAGATATTTTTGTGAATATTACTGTATTTTCTACACATTAAGGATCGAAATTAAGGGAACAAAATACTTATGAACTAGAAAGCAAACACTACAAAATAGGAGGAATTAGTAAAAAGTAACTAGTAATGTAAAAGGCAAAAATTAGTGAATTGTTTACATACAAAATATATAAAATTAAAAATAGACCATGTTTTGAAAAGACTGGTAAATCAATAACAAAACTTTGTCATGTCTGATTGAGAAAAATGAGAAGTCCACAAATATGTAAATTACAATATAAAATGGATAGGGCCTGAAATATATAATACATTTTCAAAATCATAAGTGATTTTATGGGTATATGCATACAGACAGAATTGTCACTTTTCTTCGAGAAAACTGTACCAATTTTGTTTTTGTTTTTGTTTTTTGTTTTTTTGTTTTTTTTCAGGAAAAGAAGAATTCCCAATTAAATGAATTACCTGGGAGGGGCGGGAAATGAAAAATATCATCTGAGATTTACCTGTGGTTCCACAAATTGCACAGAAGCACATGGCTTCACAGTTAAGTGCAAGAAACAAAACAGATGAACATCGGGGAAGCAAGGGATCTAGAGGGAAGCAAACCATAAGAGACTCTTTGCTATAAAGAACAAACTAAGGGTTGATGGAAGGGAGGTAGGCAGAGGGATAGGTTAAACAGGTGATGGTTATGAAGGAGGGCACTTTTGATTAGTATTGGATGTTACCTGTAAGTGATGAATCATTCAATTCTACTCCTGAAACCGATATTACACTATATGGTAACTAACTAGACTTTAAATAAAATCTTGAAACAAACAGAAACAGTTCAAGAAACAAATCATCACTAAGTAATTTTAAAGGTTTCAGATTTTTAAAACTAACAGAATATTTTTCTGTCTCATTTCCAGTTCATGTTTTAAGAATCTAACATAAATATATTATTTAATTTGAGAAAGGGGATACCAGGTAGCAACAAAAAAAGTGTAGGCCATTTTTCTTATGATTGTTAATGTAAATATTAGTGAATCAAAGTTATCATTATTATTATTATTTAAGATTTTATTTATTTATTAGACAGAGAGATCACAAGTAGGTAGAGAGGCAGGCAGAGAGAGAGGGGGAACTAAGCAGGGAGCCCGATGTGGGGCTCGATCCCAGAACCCTGAGATCATGACCTGAGCTGAAGGCAGTGGTTTAACTCACTGAGCCACCCAGGTGCCCCTATCATTATTATTAAAAGAATGATATAAACTTATAAAATCTATTTATCCTAAATATATATGAAGAGATGAGTTTTCAGAGGTATATAAATGTAATTAATTATAATCAATAAAAGATAAATGGTAAGTTTCATATTATTATTTTGATAGAGGTTAAAAGTCTTCTGATAAGAATGTATAGACACTCCCAAATAAAGCTCTTAGTAAACTAGAAAAAATAAAATAAAATGTGTTAACAAGAATACAGCTGAACATATTTATGAGAAATAGTAGTTAACATGACAATCTATTATAAACACTAAAAGCATTTCTGTTCAAAATCAAAAAGAGTACAGAAAAGCCTTTTATCAATGCTTAGTCAATAATGCTGTGAAGGTTGTAGAAAGGTAAATGTAAACAACATTTAGAATAAATAATAGGAAAGGACATATTACTACTATTTTCAGATTATGTTATACAACAGAAGTTTCACAGTTACTTAAAGACTTTAAAAAATAATGAGTTTAATAATATAGTTAGATAAAGGATAAAACAAGGAGCTAATAACAATCAGAAATGTAGAGGTAATGCTATTATATTCATAGGGAAAACAAATAAAAAATAGAAAAAACTTAATGGGAAATGTTCAAGATCTGTGTGAAGAAAAGTATTCCCGTTTATTAAATCATGTAAAGCACATGCTTAATTGACAAATAAAGCACAGCATCCTCTCAAATTTGAATTACCTAGCCTTTTAAGGATGTCAGTTGTGTACAAATTAATAAATAAATTTCTTGAAGTCCAAATAAAAGTCTCAACTAGTTTATTTATTTTTATACTTAGATTTAGGACAGGCAAAACTTAAACAATAAATCAAAATTTGATCTGGAGGAAAAGTGGTTAGAAAAGTATAGAGTATTTAGAAATAGAACATCATAGAAGAAGGGATGGAGGATTTTATTAGATGTAGAAGTGAATTAAAATGCCAAATAATTTAAAAAACTGGATAGTAAAAAATTGTGCAGATATAGATTGATAGAAACAAAAAATTATAGTTAGAAGTTTAAGAGTTTATTAAATATGTCAGATAAAATGAATGGTAACACAGATTAATAACAAATACTATGAAAATCCCATTTGTTTATTGGATCAAGACTCCAAGTAAAAAATTTACATTAGCCTGAAATTTAAATATAAAAATAATCACACAATACTAGATGAAAATAGAAAATATTTTTTTACTTTTATGGAGCGACTTCCTTAGCATGATCCAAATCTAAGAACTATAAAAGAAGAAAAATAGATGTTAGGTTTTCTTAAATACTTCAATTTTATAAGATAGAAATTCCCCATAAATGCAAAACATAGCTACTAGCTTTTTATTGTTGTTATTTTTTTATTACATCAGAAAATTAAGCACAAAAGTGTCCACCACAAAACAAGTCATTAAATAAAAACAGTACATTCTTACACAAAAGATTGTTTAGACAATTCGAACAAATGATGAGGTGTATCTATATGATTGACTTAAAAAATGTTCATTACATTTTTGGAGGAAAACAACAGTTATAAAATAGGATGTAATTTGTGATCTCATTTTTGTAATCCTATCTGTTGTGTATAGGGAAAAAAAGATGCAAAAATAAATACCAGACTCTCAAGAATGCAGTAGCTAAAGTGACAAGAGTGAAGATTTTTAACTTTAGTTTTATTTATTTCTAAATTATTGCAATATTTATGGTGAACATTCTCTATTTTAATAATTGAAAAAAGTAAAACTATTGACATTTTAGTTCAGAAATTCAGTGGGAAGTTATAGTCAATTTTCTACCTGTATATATGTTAAGCAAAATCATAAACCAAACTGTGATTCTTGGAGGTGTTCTGAGTGACACGTCCCAAAATGTATATAAACATACTTATTGTTAGTGTCTCTTCAGTTATGAGAGAAACAGTCTCCAACTCCATCAGATACCATAAAGGATAAGAACAGATAATATGTATAATATATTTACTTAATTTACTTACTGTATAGTTTGTGTGATAATCTTGATGTGTTTAGTGTTAGCATTGTCTGTGACACTCTGTCTAGACAAGTCATTTTCAAAGTGTTGCCCTTGGATCGACAGCACCTGCGACCTGTAAGAAATGGAGATTCTCAAGCCTCACCCCAGACTTCCTGAATTAGAAACTGCTACATCCTACCCCCTAGAATCTGTGTTTTTACAAGCATTCCCGTTGATCCTGATGGGTACTAATATTTGAGAACCACTGCTCTAGAGTCCATTCAGGAGAAAGCTTTTTACTAAGTCAAGTTTTATTATAAGTTGATTTTTCCTTTTAGAGACTAACAGAGAATTTATTGACATTAATAAGAAAACTGATTGCTAATACATGGCTAAGTAAGCTGGAATTTTTGTTTGTTTCTGGGTTTGTTTGTTTGGTAGATGGTAGGAAGTTCTAAATGTTTCTGAATATGGGAAGGATGGAATAGAAACGTCCATCATGACAGCTGTTCAGGAGAGTATATAGTGGATTATAGGGGACTGATTTAGGGGATAGAGGCAAGTTAGGAAGGAGGCTATTGAATAGATCAGGCAAGAACTAATGAAAAACCTGGATGTGAATGTGAACTAACGACTTAGTTATTGATTGCATTTACAGGGCAAAAGAAACAAATGGCAAAGTCTGAAATTTTAAGCTTATGCGACAGGTGTCATTGGCATTACAGATCTGAATGACTCTTAGTGCTCTGTATATTGGTAGATTGTGTTTGTGCTGTTATTAGTCATCATGAAAATGATTGGTTTGTTTGAATGTCTAAATTGGGGCTTTCAGTTAATCAGAACCGTGGTTAAAATTTTCAATGATTAGCATGAAAAGAGAACACAAATACAGTTGAGTACTTTGCCAAACTCATCAAATATGATGGGCTAAGAACTCCTAATGAGGATGCTGTGATCAGCTGAGCAAACAGACCGTTTGGCTTCAACAGAAATGTCAACACAGGCATACTCTACTAACTTGTTGATTAGGGATGGTTCTAGCTGGTTGATGGATTTTAGCCAAGATACAGAATGGTGGGAAACTGGTATAGAAGAGCCTTCAGGAATCTGAATGATCAATTATTTTTCACCCCATAGATTAATTTCCTTGTGTTAGAGTTATCTATGAACTTAAACACTCCTTCCTCCAAGTTTCCATAAGACTTCATTTATATTTTTATTACAAGGATGGCTTATTCATCTTGAGAAGAGCTTCCTGTGAGATATAGAGCTATTAATGGCTATCAAGGGATAGACTGAATGTTTTTGGGAGGTGGATTAGTGTGAACAAAGGTTTGAGGTTTGGATATACCATGACAAGTAAGCTATAGGAGTGGAGTAAAAAAAAAAAAAAAAAAAAAAAAAAAATTTTAAAAATTGAAAGTTCAAAGGCAACTCAGGTTCTTACTTCCTGAGAGAATTTGGTTTGAACCCTGGTTTCTCATTTGTTAAATAGAAATTGTATTATAGGGTTGGCATATGAAGTAAGTGAAATTATGCATATGCAATATATGATACAGAATCCATAGAAATAATTTCTTGAAAAGTATAGCTGTTTTTTATTGTGAAATAAGCTTTGAGAGTCAACTGGACGTGTGCAGATCTTGAAGGAAAGTGTGCCGATCTTTGGACATCTTGAATACATTTTACCAGAACTATTAGCCTCAAGATAAGAAAATGTCAGTGAGCCTGGATTTGGTAAATAGTAGTGAAATGGACCAATAAAGGCTACATTCATTCATTTTTATTTGTAGGGTAGAAGGGTACAGTGACCTGGTTATTCTAGAATATACCATGTTTTCTTTTCTTTCTTTCTTTCTTTAGTTTTTGTTAGATTTTATTTATTTATTTGAGAGAGAGTGTGTACATGCACATATGTGCACAAGCAGGAGTAGGGGGAGGGAGAATCTAGAGCAGACTTCATGCTGTGCATAGAGCTCAACATAGGGTTTGGTTCCACCACTGCAGGATCATTACCTGAGCCAAAACCTAGAGTCCCAGGATAATTAACTGACTCAGCCACCCAGGTGCTCCTATGATATTGTCTTTTCTGTGGAAAGGGAAACTATAGTTGATCATTCAGTTGAATAAATGATGGTAAAACCATAGTCATCCTTATGGATGGAAAAACTAGACCTTTTCCCCCCCATAAACATGTATATGTCACTTTTTTAAATTTATAAGAATAAAATCTTTACTGGAGAGATCATAAAAGCTACTTTCTAGGTTTACCGTCCCACTTTATGAAAACTTAGAATGTCATATCTCCTAAACTTAGACTGATGGCTTACGTTTTCTCTGTGTAAATTTTTTCTGTGTAAAATTTCCTGCTTAGGCTACAGTAACTTATTTCTAAACATAGAAATCACTAATCCTTCATGACTCAGTTTACAGTCTTCCTTCTTAAGCAAAGTAATTTCCCTTGACTTCAGCCAGAAGTGAACTCTTGAATTCTGTTGCGCTTTGGACCACTATTATAACATGAATTTCAAATGGCCTGGTATTGTAGATGCTTGTGTATAAATATCTTTTTATCTTACTAGATTGTAAACTCCTTCAGAGAAATGTAAGAAAATCAGATTTAAGAACATGGGGAAGTATTTGAAGCCAAGGCTCCTGAATGCCGTCCTGAGGGTTTAGCTTGAGTAGTGCTTGATATAGTATGACTTGCCTCACTAAACATGGTTTAATGGACCTGAGATGGCTCCCTGCGCCTATAGGATGGGGATCTTTAGGAAGTGGCTTGGCAAGAGCTCTGGCGAACAGCCGTGCTTAGTACTTCATGGTGGCACTAGGCAGTCAGTTCATACAGAGGGAGAGAGCAGAGAGTGGATTGGCTGAAGCTGGAAGGCATAAAAACAGGGTAGTAATTTTAGGAAAAAAACAGGGTTGCTGAAGGGGAGGAGAGTAGAGGCTTGGGGTAACTGGGTAGTGGACACTGGGGAGAGTATGTGTTGTAATGAGCACTGGGTATTATATAAGACTGATGAATCACAGACCTATACCCCTGAAACCAATAATACATTATATGTTAGTTAGTTGAATTTATTTTTATTTATTTATTTTTTAAGATTTTATTTATTTATTTGACAGAGATCACAAGTAGGCAGAGAGGCAGGCAGAAAGAGAGGAGGAAGCAGGCTCCCTGCTGAGCAGAGAGCCTGATGTGGGGCTCGATCCCAGGACTCTGGGATCATGACCTGAGCCGAAGGCAGAGGCCTCAACCCACTGAGCCACCCAGGCGCCCCTACTTAGTTGAATTTAAATTAAAAAAAAAAAAATGAGGGTAGTAATCAGAGACAATGGGTAAGCAGACAGCATAGCATAAAGTCAAGATAAAGAAAGTAGTTACTAGACGCAGATTACCAGCCCTCTTTACCAATTTATCTTGACAGTAAACTTCTTTAATGAAAGTGACCTGAAAATGTGGCTTATTCCTTATATATGGAAACAAACAAACAAACAAACAAACCCTAACTACTGCAGCATCATTTTGTAAGATCTGCAATAGTAATGACTCTCTTTTTATGTTGAATTTAAAAATGCCTTCTTGTAACTTCTTTGGAAAAGTACTTGTCATGCTTCCCAAATTATGTGCTAACCCTCTGGCCAGTGATGGACCTTCTGGGATAGATCTTTCAGCAGTAGGGGGAATCCTGTTTTTTATAGGAAACAAGTAAGTGTTAGTAAGGACTTTATATGGTTTATCTTTCATCACTATCCCTAGTAAGGGATAGTTATATACTTCAGTATATAAGGATATACTGAATATTCAGGATATAAGTATCCCTAGTAAGGGATAGTTATATACTTCAGTATGTAACTGAAGTATATAAAATTTACTTATTAATGGAGTTTCTTGTTAAGTAGAATATACTCACTACTTAGTGGTATTGTGTTTGTTTTGGGTGACATTTTTAAGATCCACTTTTGTTTTCATAGTTATGTATCTATTAAATATTAGGAAAATAGAACTAGCATGTCAAATCCATGGTTTCTTAGATTCTCTTGGCTATGACATGTGTAAAATAAGTGTTTAAATTTAAAATATTAAATAAATAGTTTTGGTGATGTGCACATATGGTCCAAATAATGGAAGATATTTGCTAATGACTGTAATTAATATAAGACTCCTTTAAAGAAAAAGATTAGCATGGTATCACCTTTGTTTTTGCTTTCTAAATTTATTGGGTATATCTTACGTTATTTTCTATAGTTTGGGAGATATATATTTAAGTCAATTTAAATGTAAAATAAAAAAAGTACTCTATATAAGCACTAAGAAGGCAAGAAATAAACATCATGGCAAGGCCAATAACCTGAAATTGGACCCTTCTTTGAATTTCAGGAATGTGTTGAGAAATAACTTTGTGTCAAATAGAAGTCAATAGGAAATCAGCCAAGTTACCTTTGTTGTCACACGTAGATAAATGCAAGAATATGAATTTTTTAAAAAATCACTTTCAGGGGCACCTGGGTGGCTCAGTGGGTTGGAGCCTCTGCCTTCGGCTTGGGTCGTGATCTCAGGGTCCTGGGATCAAGCCCAGGTAGGGCTCTCTGCTCAGCGGGGAGCCTGCTTTCCCCCTCTCTGTCTCTGCCTACCTCTCTGTCTACTTGTGATCTCTCTGTCAACTGAATAAAAACAAAATCTTAAAAAAAAACCACTTTCAGCAGTCAGAGGGAACTTTTTTTTCTTCATAAACACCACTGCGTATCCATTTCTATGTTGCATGTCAGTTACATAAATATAGATAAAAGCAAAATTGTGGTGGTGAGTAATTCTAGAGCATGTATCTATTAAGGAATCATGAAAAACGTTTAGGGGAAGAAGGGCTAAAACTTTTTTTCAAAGGAGCCCTTAAGTCAAATGTGCAAGGGGAAGTACATGGTTTCATCACCATATCATTTTTATTAATAGAAGGAATTCAGCATTATTAGTGTGATTTTTCATAGACTTTATTGGTTTGGGAAGATTAACTATTAAATGTTGATAATAATGTTCTACCTGGTTTCTCTACATCTGTTATCTTTTGTCTCTTTGGTCCAATGGGAATATCACTGACACATTTGTCTTCCTAAAGTACCTCTTGGATTGTTTTCCTCTGATCATACACCTTCAGTGGCCACTTTTTGAATTCTTCCTCACATCTGAATTCTTCAGCATTCCTCTGCTATCTGTTCCAAATCTACTTTTCAGTGGTTTCCCTGTATTCTTGTGTGCCTTTACTTTTATCTTAATATGCTTTATCAGGTTCTCCAGAGAAACAGAACCAGTGGGATTGTGGCTGTGTGTCTGTATGTGTTAAGGAATACATTTATTATATATACATGTATAATATAATATAATATTAGTATAATATAATATTTATAATATTGACAGTATTAATATGCATAATATATTATATAATATTATAAATATTATATTATATTATATTTGTATATAGACACATATATAATATGTATTAAGGAATTGGTCCATACAGTGTGGAGTCTGGTAAGTTGAAATCAATAGGGTGGGATTTCAGGCTGGAAACTCAGGGAAGAATTAATGTTGATGTCTTGAAGTTGAAATTTGTCGAACAGGCTGGGAGGCTAGATACTCAGATAGGAGTTGATATTAGTCTTGAGTCTGAAAACTTTAGGGTAGGGTGACTGGCTGGAATCACAGAATTTCTGTGTTATAGTCTTGAGATAAAATTCCTTCGTTTCCATGAAACCTTAGATTTTGCTGAAAGACCTTCCGTTGTTTGGATGAGGCCCACCACATTATGGAGGGTAATCATTACTTAAATTCAACTAATTATATATATTAATCATATCTACAAAATACTTTCACAACAATATCAAGACTACTGTTTGGCCAAACAACTGAGCATCATAATCAAGCCAAGTTGTTACATAAAAGTTAACTACCACACATACCATGATTTTTCTTTCTGCATTTTCTGTCTTATGTGTCCTTACTTGACATTCCTAAACTTTTTAAGACACTCAAGCTCTGGCTCATTTTCTTCCTCTATTGCAAAGCCACTACTGTTTACTTCAGCCAGGAATGATATAACTAAGACCTGTGACATTCTGTAGGAGGATGTACCTCTTTTATAGAATGCATTTCATGCTGCCTGGTATTGAATGTATTTGTGTAAGGCTTTTATACTGTGTGCGAGCTTTGAGTTTCTCAAGGGCCAGGGTGATAACACATAGATCTTTGCATTGAATTTATTATATAATGCATTGCTCTACACAAAGGTGCTTAGAATTTTTTTGTTTTCTGATGTGCCAGGGTACTATTCTAAGCCATTTTTAACCTTAAAGAATTCTAGCATCAGTGGGAGTGTGATATAGCACAGTGTTTCACAAGGTTTGGTAGGCATTCTGTAACAGAATATAGTATTTATAATAGTAGATACATGTTAGCTTTAATCTGATTTGGAAAAAAAATGTAATTAACATCATCCTAATAAATTTGCAGGTATGAATTTTTAGGATGAGGTGAAAACAGAGAACTCATTTAGGATTGAATCTATTATTAAGTAATAGAGGGTAAGTATATAAATACTGCAATATTATGAGTAGTACGTGAAGCATTTAGGTTTGTGAGATATTACTGTCATGTAATCCTAGACTGAAAATGAAGAGATAATGAAATTATTTAGTTCTTTCACACTGTGTGATCTAAGGTATTTAATGTCTCCCATCAATTTATCTTCCAACTCTAAAACTATAATTTGTTGCTTAAATCCCTTTAAATACACAATCTAGATCACAATACAGATAGTATAGTGTAAGTATGGAGAAGATCTCTGATTTGTAGACTAATCCCAAATAGGCTGTGTATATATTGAACGAAATAGGACCGAAACATTTTCTAACAGTAGGCACAGGGCATCCTTTGGCTTAGAAATGAAACAAATACATTTATGATCTAATCTTACTTATTCTGTGACATTCCTGTTAAATGGATGTCCCTGATCTTCCTGCCATACTAACCATATTTCTAATGTGCTCATAGTACTCGAAAGTAATAATGATCATTTGTAATTATAAATGTCCTGTTATCAATTAATTTGTAGTTCACCAGTAACCATCTGATTATCTCTAACAAAGCTGCAAAGGCATGGTAATTACATTGAAAGTAATTATCATGTAATTGCACATAATTATTTGTACCTTATTAAGTGCTCACATGATTAAAATATTTCTGGTCAAATACAAATTATCAGTGGGATTAAATTTTTTTAAATTTATTTAATTTTTTTGTTCTTCTTGGGGGAAAATAAGAAAGTTTTCTTCCTGGTCTTCTCTTTTGTAGATTAAGTTGAGCCATCAAACTGACATTTCCATGTTACTTCAAATAGGATGAATTGGTAAGGAGAGGCGAAAGTTAGATTTCATTAATGGGATTCCTCATACATCCAGTGAAGTTGAGATAATAAACTTCAACTTTCAGCGTGGATGATGTTTTTCTTCTTGTAACTATAACAAAAAATACTACCCTATTAAGAGTGTATATTATGAATGTCATTGAGGACAATGTGTTTTTCATGACTAACACCACCATTAGCAATTTTACACTGAACTTCTATTTTTTCCCCAGTATTCTTTCTTCAGAACTTTTAATATTCCAATACTCATACTCAGTGTTTCTGTTTTAATTTTCAAAAGCTTTATTTAGAATGGGGTGAACTACATGTATGATTGTAAAGTGGTTCCCAAGTTTGTTCATGTAGAAATCCATAAAGATCCAACTAGTTATATCAGCATGGTTCTTTAGAAATAGTATGTGAGCCACATATCCAATTCAAATTTTTCTTTTAGTCACATAAAAAAGCAGCAAGAGGCAGGTAAAATTAATTTTAGTTAATATTTTATTTAAAACAATCATTAATTCAGAGATAGTGTAAAAATTATTAATGAATTGTTACTTTTTTTGTACTAAGTCTTTGAAATCTGATATGCATTTTACTTACAGCACATTTCAATTCAGATTAGCCACATTTTGGAAATGACAGAGTATGACTTCCATGACTAAATCATTAAAGACGTTGGAGCTTTTGCCTAGTTCTCTCTTGGCTAAGCCAGAAGTGATGTGGAACCTTAAGGATGCTTATGCAGGCCCATGGAGGTTTCCATAGGATGGAGAACTAAGACATGCTACCAAAGCCGGCATCAACTTCCTGGCCATGTGAGTGAATCATCTTTTTATTTTACTTTATTTTATTTTATTTATATATTTGAGAGAGAGAGAGAGAATCAGAGAGAGGGAGAACATTAGAAGGGACAGGGTCAGAGGGAGAAGCAGACTCCCCGCTGAGCAGAGAGCCTGATTCTGGACTCAATCCTGGAACTCCAGGATCATGATCAGAGCTGAGGGCAGTTGCTCAACCAACTCAGGCATCCAGGTGCCCTGAGTGAATCATCTTGAAGCCAGATCCTCTAAGTCAAGCCTTCAGGTACCTCTCTGGATGACTTCTTGACTGCAACCTACAGAACTATCTAGCTAAGCTGCTCCTAAATTTCTGACCCACAAAAATTATGTGAAATAATAAATGTTTACTGTTGTTTTAAGCCCCCCCTCATTTGACTACATTTCAGTTGCTTAGTAGCCACATATAGCTTATGGCTACTGAATTAATAGTGTAAGTATATTGATTATATTGATCAATACCTACATGATGGAAATATGAGTTATATAGTTTGCTTTCTGATTTATAGGTTTTCTATCAGTTTATATTTCATACTCTGGTAAAAAATATGTTTAACCTAAACAAACACCTACTTTTTTATATTAAAAAGTTTGCTAGAAGGATAGGGATAAAACCAAGATTTATGAACTGCTTTATTAGGTCATATATGATGTTGAGTACATTTACATTTATTACCTGATTTAATCCTCATAAAGTCCAAAAAGATAAGTTGTATATCCTTACATTATAGATTAGTGAGGCTCAGAAAGTTTCACCTTATCAAAGTTGTATAGTGAATAGTGAGCTGTGATCCAGACCTAATTCTCTTTGACGACAAATTTTTGTCTTACTCTTTTCAAATAAGAAACACATATTTTGGGTCCACTTGCTCATTTGGTGGTCCTAGCAAGAGTATTTTGAATGGCCCAGACTTCTCTCAGGATTGTGTAACAGACTTGATGTGAATAGAGTTTCTTACAATTATAATTTGATTGTTAGGGTTACTCTTGACCTTCCTTATCCATTGAATTAAGTTCCCAATTCACTTTCTTAAATTGAACTCTCCCGATAGCTAGGCCTGGCAACTTATCTCAAATGCAGCATAAATTGTCTTTTTATGGCATTTTAACTGGAAGTTTGTTGACTATCACACACACTCATAGAAAGCCGACCTTTGGGGATAACTGCGTGACTGACAGCAATGCCTTAGCAACCATCTGATTGTAGTTATAGAGGAAATTTACCTTGGATTGAAGAATCACATGCCATTGTGATTGACAGAGTCTGTAAGACAATCAAGGTCAAACCCAGAGTGAATTGAGTATGTAGCTATAAGCATTGACAGATAAGTCATGTGTCAAATATTGCCTAGCCATCTGGTTACTGCTCATGATTAGGCTGGACTCATTGTGTTAACATTTTATTGAGGCCAACTACATAGGAAACTTGTTTGTCTTCAGCTTATCAGTGAAATATGTTTTATCTGCACAACAAAATGGTTCTGCTTAAAGTGAACCTCCAAATCCATTGGCTGTAATGACTCCAGCATGACCTTCAAAAAAGCTTTATTTGGGAAATTGTCATAACTATGTTGTAAAGTGTTTTCTCATCATTTTTAAGTGATTGATGCATTATTGAAATAATATATTAGGTATTAAAAATGACACTTGTGAATTGGTGCCTAATTTCTTAAACAGTAGTAGAAAACAAACTTGGCCACCTCAGGGGTTTTAGAAGACCCCAGATATTTAAAGACTATTAGCTAATCCCTATATTAGATGTGTAGGTAGTGAAAGGTGATGGGGTGTCACTACTAAGCTTTGCATAAAGGGATACGTAACTTATGTGAAATACTGAAAACTCATATTCAGCCAAATGTATTAAACATATTAAAACTCCCCTAACAAATATTTGGTTTATTTTTGAGGGGAAAAAAAAAAAAAAAAGAAAACACAGGGAAATGAAGTCAAATATCTCTGGGCACATTATATTTAGAATGGGGATCCCAGCCTACTGACTATTAATCCAGTGTTATTGACTCCTGTAACTTTGCTGTTTTTGTAACTCAAGTTTTAAATACAGTGGCTGATTGACTTAAAATTAATGTTAGAAAAGACAAAGTTGCTTTTTAATCTCTTATTGATTAGTAATTATCATTCTGTTTTTAACTGTCATATTGTTCTTTTGACTGGATTATCAGAAAAGCATCCTTTTGATCACAAGTTGAGTAAACAGATATGGGCTAATCAAACATAAGTTTTCCGGAGAAGGCAGCAACAGTTTTGATGGATTGGTAGTTACATTTCCATATACAAATTAGAGCATGGAATAAGCAAATAATTTGAACTAGTTTTAGTTGGTGTTCTCTCTGTCATTGCTGGTTCCCTTGCAAGAACAGGTATTGAATGCCTCTGGGCATTTACATTAACTACAGCAAATCCATTCCAACCATGGATGGATTTTTAAGAAAATGTAATAGAGTGGTAGGTTCTAGCCAAGTGTAATTTTATCATCAATTACATGATGTTCCACCATGATAACATTTGTGGTCCAGCATGTCTGGGATGGTACTGCTGAGGCTGGCATCTTAGTAAATGCACTACACTAGGTGGTGCCTAGTTCACAATGCAGTCAGTGATAATCCTTTTAAGTGGATAATCAGATTTATCCATTGTATTTTCCTTTTTCCTTATTCAGCTTCATCTCTTTATCTATCTACTTATTAGTTGTAATCTACTTACTTACCTACCTTCCTGTTAGTTGTTACCTACTCAAAGGCAAGACCATAAATGAATTAACAATAACATTAATCAACCAGAGATGATATAAATTTGTTAGTCCTCTTTAGTAAAGTCTGCAGATACAACATTAGTTGTTTCTTGTTTGTCCCTTTGTCATTACATAGGAGATTTTCAAGTTTTCTTTAATAAACAGCCAGTATATAATATTTACCATCTATATGCATCATGAACTATCCGAATTAGTGTTTAAAATGTAGGGTAGGCAGCCAAAAAAAAAGCTACTGAATATGCAGCTTATTGTATATGTTATAAATTAGCCAAGTTAGTGTTTAAAATTATGGGTCAATCAGCCAAAAGGCTATTGAATATGTAACTCATTATAACATTAATAGAACAAAATATGTCTTCTTATAACCCAATTATTGGTGATTTGGGAGCTATTTTCCAAGCAAAATTTCCCCATAAGTTTGTTTTTGTCTTGGTGGAGAACTGGCACTTTCGAGATAAAGCCACTAACGCAGCATGTGTGTGTGTGTTTTTCTTTCCCTCCCGAATAATTTTGTTCAACTTAAAATGACTGTTCCTAACAGCAGGTGTTTTCTTCTTTGTTTTGAATTATACTGAACATGCTTTTGGTGTTCACAAATACTGAAAAATCAACTATAAAAGTGCTGGATTAAAAAAAAATCTATTTACATATGGTTGAGAGATAAAATTTTAGTTTTGATTCACATATTCTACAGAAGTGAGTTCAATAACTCACATCACATAGTCTGTCTTCCAGGAAGTTTTTGTATCTACTTTCAAAATATATCTAGAAACAGAAAACATTTATAACATCTGACTGGTTTGCTCATGATGAATAAAATAAAATCTTTAATACGTGTCAATCTTATATCTGTATGAAAATCATGATTTTGAGTTTCTAAAAATTGATTATATTTATGAGCTTTGGAGATCTTCCACTGAGATATTTAGAGGGTTCAATTGTCAGAACAGGTGAATTTCATCACAAAAAAAGTATACTCTGTAGGAAATTTAAACCTACTCATGTCTTTTCTCGGCTTCTAGAAGTGAATCCAAAGAAGCGGTAGAGTTTTGTTTCCTTTGTTTTTCTCTTTTTAATTTCGTTCTCTACTAATTCCGTGGTGTGTGTTTGTTTGTTTTGGGTTCATTTTTGACCTGATAAGTTATTCTTCATTAGTGACAAGCATGATTAGGAATTTTGTTTTATGGTCTACCATTTGGTTGTCTCTGAAAGTGAATTAACAGTTTATAGAGATTTGTTCTCTGTGGGTGAAAGATGATAATCTGGTTTGTTAGTCTTTAATTGTTTGTGTTCTTGTCAATTTTGAGCTTAAATCATTTTTCCCCCCCACTGGGAAGGAGAGCAGTTCTTTTATATCTGAATTATATATAATTGGAAATAATGACAATACAACTAAAGCCTTGGATGGAATGTCCTGTTTGAGAATGATGCTCACTTAATCAGCCCAAACTACTGGGATTATGTAAGACTTGACTTTACAGAGAAGATAGTACTCTCATTAGAAAAACCAATATAGTCAGAAGAAAATATTTTTGGAAGGAGAAACAGAGACCATCCTCTTAAGAGAACAAACTAGTGAAATACATTTTGTTCACATGGACTGGAAATTTTCATTGAAAAACATTTCCCTTTATAGGAGGAAATGAAAGAGGACTTTTCAGGCATACTTGAAATGATAGTCTCAAAAGAGAGATCAGAACAGGGGTGGGAGTGAGCTGTAGCTTCTTCCATCGTGGATAGCAGCTGGTGGGGATAGAATGGGGACACAGGCTTCTTGGGAGGTGTGTAAAGAGGATACCTCAGTCACATTTGACTTCCTCATTGTTTCTAGGACATCGATCCCTCCCTGAACTGCCTGCTCCTCCCAAAAAAATCTAGGCCTTTAAAATTTCCTTGAAGATAGTAGAATGTGGCATTTGTCACTTTGCTTTGCTTAAAGGAGGAGGAAGGTCTATAATTACAGGATTGTTCGACTGTGGGCTCTGCCTGAGCTGGGAGTTCTTCGGCGTGTTGTCTGTGCTCTCTTGCTTGAAGTATATGCCTTAGATGCAATCTCCCTTCCTGGATCAAGCCCATGACTGATGTGTGCTGCAGTCTTCAGTGTTCACATTACACTACCTGAAAGCCAGCTCTGTTTTGAAGAAGGCCTGGGCTCTGCTCAAAGTCTGATACTCACTTGACATTCTGCGGGGAACCTTGCTGACTTTTCCCTTTTCTTGGGTGAACCCAGTGAGGCAAACGACTCTTGCTTTCTCTGAATTGTTTTTTGAAGAGCCTGTACCCTGTTGGGGCAAGATCTGGGATATTTCCCTCAGCAGGTTTCTGTTGATCCACTCTTTTTTGAAGGGTGGGTCTTTCTCTCTGGTGAGGAAGTTTCCCAAATCTTTATGCCCTGTGGATTCTCTACTTGTTGGAGGCTGCCAGAGGACTCATTTTCTTCATTTTTGTCTAAACCAATACTCTAGATCTGTCTTACTATCTGAAACATAGATGATCCATGCTCCTGCTACCCCAGGGTGCTTGTCCTCCCCTTCATATAGTTATATAAAACCTGGGAAGGTGCCATATCCCTGCTGTGGCATGCCATGTGGATGTGGCTTTGAGCCAGTAGCAGCCAAACTGAGTCGGGGACATGTCAGTGACACAATTACGAGCCTGGTTCTGAGGTTTTGCCTCTGTTTTAAGCTTTAACTGAGAAGAAAGATGGTGTTAAAGCATGATTTCCCTGTAGTTTAGACTACCAAAAATCATGGTTGTATAGGGCATTCCCTAGTTATTTGAACCCTTGAGCTACTTAGGTGGCCAGTTAGTATGGCAATCTTCGGAGCTTTATGGTTCTCAGAATGTCTTTCTCTCTCTTCTTTAAATCTCTTTGTTTCTTTGTTTCTTTTGGCACTATGGACTCTGTAGCCATACTGTACTATCTTCTTAGAAACATTTGCCCTTGAGAGCATCTTCAGCTTCATGCCTCATGTCTTCCCTCTCTGAGACATGGGTATGTGATTGCAGGAGTCACCTGAGGCACAGTTCTCGTTCTTTTCCCTGGGTTCATGGTCTGCTATGGTTTTCTCTTTGTTGCACATTGTAAGGGTTGAAAATAAATTTGGCGTCTTCTCTAGCCTGATGAGTCTATGGAACACCATCGCAAATATGAAAGTGCGACCATGTCATGCCTCTGGCCTTGCTCTCCCACCAAGAGGAAATTGTCCAGGGTAGATACCACATGTTTTTAAATTACATCTTTTCTCCAGCTTAGGTATTGAGTAAATCTGCCCATGAAACATGGGTGACTGAGTAGAAAAGGGTATGGTAAAAGGCCAGATTGAGCCTCTTTTACCTAATACCATAATTTTGTGAATTAAAGGATCTTGAGGAGTAGGCACCACTTTTGCCATTCATGACAGCAAAGGAAGTGAGCTTGTAGTATCAACCGAGAGCATGGATCAAGGGAGGAAAGCTCCCAAGAGGCATTCATGTTGATATTTCTGACTTATTGATGATACCAAGTTTCTGGTTTCCAAGAGGGAGTGAAACTTTTTAGGAGCGGGGAATGTAGAATAGCCAATAATTTAGGAAGGATGCTCACCCTCATTGATCTATCCTTGAGCTTGCCCAAGTATACATTCTACTGTTTTCAGGATACTTTTGGTGGAGGTCTTCCTTGGGCCCCTAAGTAAATTCCCTGAGTGACTCATCAGATTTTTTTTCTTTTCTTTTTTTGTCTCCTTCTCACCATCAGCTCTGAGAGTGAGCCTTCATTGGATAGCTTTCTTAGCCCCTTGGTAACTTATCTTTGTGTCCATCCCCAGGTTATAGCCCAGATGCCTCCCCAAGTCATTTCTTAGTGGGAATTATCTGGATCTTCTATATAGAATCTTTCTGGTGTTTCAGTTCAGTTTCCTTGAGATCCTTTGGCCCTTATATCTCCCTTGAGATCATTATAGCCTTCTTCAACTTTACCCCAAATAATATATTTTTACATATAAAAAAATAAAAAAGCAGTGTAACTGCTGTATTAAAGATACTGTAAGAGTGATAAAGCTGGAGAAAGCTGTGAATATATTCTATACCAAATAATTTGAAAACTCTCTTGATCACTCTTTGTCATTCTTGTCCTTTGGGGGCTGCTTTGCCCTGATGTCTCTCAAATCCCCACTCTCTACCCATATAGTGCCTCACTAGACTGGTCCCACTCTCCAAAACCCTTTTACCTCTTCTGTATTTTAAAATTTTTCTCACATATCCATACACAGCAATTCAGGTCTTTTAAGCCCTGGATCCATCTTGCATATGCAAACACTTCTTGATTTAGGGAGTGGCCTAGGCCTTCTCCTATAAAATTAAATCTTGAGGAGATTGAGGAGAACGGTTGGGGGTTACATAGAGCAACATGTATGTGAGGTTTGTTTTGCATTACAACCATGGCTGCTTTTTCTGTAAGTGATCTACTGATTTCTCTTTTCTACATTCTAACATTTCACCAAAAGCACTATTGAATTGCCAGTATTTATAAAAATAAGTTATGAGAAAAAATATTAGGTGGTGGTGGTAGTGGTGGTGAGTGTGTGTTTTGCCTTGTGATCCAGGCATATAACAGATTCTGAATACTTACATCTTCATTATTTTTTTTATTTTTATTGTTTTTAATGATTTATAAATTTATGTTAGAGCACAAGCGGGAGGGGCGGAGGGAGAGGGAGAGAGAATCTGAAGTTCTGGCTAAGCATGGAGTCTGACATGAGGCACAATCTCACAACTCTGAGATCATGACCAGAGCCAAAACCTAGAGTCAACCACTTAACTGACTAGGCCACCCAGGTGCCCCACTTACAGCTTCATTATTAAGAACAGACTGCTGAAATCATGCACTGTAAAATGTACATGCTTTGTTTCCTCATTTTCCTGATTCTGTTGCATCAGTGATATGGGGATACCTAAACCTTTTCCACTCATGTGATGAACTTTTACCACAGATGACTGTCCCTTTATTTGCCAATTTTCCCCTGCAGCAAAATAAATAAATAAATAAATAAATAAATAAAAATCTGAATAATTAAAATAAATAAATAAATAAATAAATGGAATAAAATAAAAAAAATTTTTAAAAATCCATAGTTTCCCATTTCCCCAAATACTTAGATTCTAAGCTATACCCCCTAATCTATTCTTTCTTCAGATTCCCTAATCTCTCTGCAGGATTTCCTTCTAAATGAAGAATTCCTTCCAGGTATCCTAGCATCTCTGGTGTTGTCAATTATAGAATGATATGGCCCTGACTGGTCTTAATGCTTCAAGACTCTTCTATTAAAAACAACAATAACAACAACAACAATAACAAAAAAAAACAGCCTTCTAAGTTTGAAGGAATATAAACTCTAGAAAGATAATATTAAGGTGATATAAGGGACTATAAAAATGGCCCATCAACTTTATTCTTCAAAACTCTCAATATCATAAAAGAAAAAGTCTGAGGAACTTTTTCAGATTAAAAGCTACTAAAGATGGGGCGCCTGGGTGGCTCAGTGGGTTAAGCCGCTGCCTTCGGCTCAGGTCATGATCCCAGAACCTGGGATCGAGTCCCGCATCGGGCTCTCTGCTCAGCGGGGAGCCTGCTTCCTCCTCTCTCTCTGCCTGCCTCTCTGCCTACTTGTGATCTCTCTCTGTCAAATAAATAAATAAAATCTTTAAAAAAAAAAAAAAAAGCTACTAAAGATGTGTGGTGACTAAGTATATGATAGCTTGGATCTTGAAGTATAAGAAAACAATGTCATAGGGCATATTTCTAGATGAACTAACAGTTCAGATAAAAGTTCTGTATGCATATTTGGTTCAATGAAGATAGCGACAATACTGTGGGTATAAAAGGAAATAACCCTATTAAAGGACATACTGAAATAATCTAGGTATAAAGTCATGACACCCATTTCAAATGTTCAGAAAAAAGAATAATATGGATATGTATAAGGAAAGCAAATGATACGAATGTCATAACTCTGTTATGGGTTGAGTTGTGTCTACAAAAAAGCAATAGGTTGAAGTCCTAACCTTCCAGTACTTCAGAATGTGACTTTATTTGGAAATGGGCCCATTGCATATGTAATTAGTTAAGATGAGGAATACTATAGTAGGATGGGCTGCTAATTTAATGAGTGGTAGTCTCTTAGGAAGCAGGCCATGTAAAGACACAGAGACTCCCAGGGAGAATGTCATGCAAACACAGGACAGAAATTGGAATTATGCATCTACAGACCAAAGAACAGCCAAAGTTGCCAGTAAACCACCAGAAAATAGAAAAGAGAGTAGGAAGGATTCCATGACAGATCTAAAAGCGAGCATGGCCCTGCTGACACCTTGATTTCAGACTTCTAGCTTCCCAAACTGTGAGACAATAAATTTCTATTGTTTTAAGCCATCTAGTTTGTGATATTTTGTTACAGCAGCCCTAGGAAACTAATTTAGTAGGTGAATGTACCTAAAGGCTTTAGGGGTTTTTTTTGGCTTGTTTATTTTGTTTTGTTTTTATTTTTTATTTTTTTTAGTGTTCTTGCAGCTTTCAGTATGGTTGAAGTTACAGCAAGATAAAAAAGAATTTTGAGATACAAATACACAACATGCACACTCCGAAACTGATAGCGTTTTTACCACCTTCATTTCCATCATCCTGGTCTGAGTTACCTTCATCTCTCTGCTACACTCCTATAAAACCTTTTAATAGTTATCCCTACTTTTATGCTTTCCCCACACCCCAGTCACCTCTAGTTTTACTAAGTGTGATTTATTTAAATTGTATGTCAAATTCTGACACTTCTCTGCTTAAAGTCCTGCAGTGGTTCCCTTTTCACTCTCAGTATACGCTGCAGTCCTTTGAATGACCTCAGATTTTTGCATGATATAGCCTTGTAATTTCTTCCTTTACTACTCTTTCACTAGCTCTGGTCCAACCACCATGACCTTCAACACTGCCAGGCACAGACCTGTGTTTTCACTTTGTACTCTCGGAAGCCTCTGGCAGACTTCCTCCTTTACCCCTTTAATTGCTTCAAGTATTTCCTCAAATTACATACCATTGAATTCATGTGGATCCCCTCCCCCCCATTTAATAGTCCGCCCTTTCCTTCCCCAGGATTCCCTCCAATAGTCCCAGTCCTCTTTAGCATACTATGTTACCTTCTGTCATACTGTTGTCGTTTTTTTTTTTTTTAATTTTTTAGACAATTTCATTTATTTATTTGACAGAGAGTGAGCACAACTAAGGGAAGCAGCAGGCAGAGGAAGAGGGAGAAGCAGGCTCCCTGCTAGGGGAGGACCCTGGGATCATGACCCCATCTGAAGGCAGACACTTAACGACTGAGCCACCCAGGCATCCCTGTCCTGTCATACTGTTTATATTGCTTATTTACCTTATGTCTTGTCATCTGGCTGCCCCCACTATAATATGAACTCCTTAAGAACAGGGGTCTTTTTTTTAGTTTTTGTATTTTGCTATATTTCAATTCCCTAGCACATAGAGGGTACTTACTATGTATTTGTTAAATGAATGGCATTTTAAATGTGATTGACTTACATAATACTACATACATTGGTAAAAAAAAATTTTTAAGTAAATATAAAGTTTATATCATCTCTTTTCTCTCTAGTTACCTGTGAAATAATCTGTCATTTTGTTAAAAAAAAAAAAAAAAACATAGTTATAACAGTGACTATTTGCAATCATGGATTAATGGCAAATAGCCCTAATTAGTGGATTTCTAAAATCTACAATAAATATAGAATTTTTACTGCATTCGGTAGAAAGCAGTGTGGATCTTCCATGATCCTTCAGCTCTTGCATTATCATAAAAATAAAAATGTTTTTTAAGAGGAGGTGCTTCCTTAGCGCACTCACATCTGTTCCCTTATTTCTTCTCAGACATTCATTTATTTCTCTGACATTCCAGAATATGAGACTCTTATTTGGATGTTTTGGCTGCAAGTAAAAGTAAGTCCTCGCCTTCACAGTAGGTTTAAAAATGAGCATCTTTGTTATTTTACCTAAAAAGAAGCTCTCTGGTAGGCAGTCTCCATGGTTGATTAATCTGTTAAGTGACTTCATCAAGGGACCACTTTTTTTTTTTCCACTCAGATTTCTTCAACATACAGTTTTTCTCCCATTAGGGAAGAAAAGAAACAAACAAAAAACATGCTACCCAGATTTTGTTTACTGTATGAAAACATATAAATATTGAAAAGAAGAAGAGGGGCTATTTCTTTATATATGTTCTTCTTGATCAGCAAGGATGGTCTTTCTAGAAGTTCTTTATAGATGTTTCCATATATCTTATTGGTTAGGATTTTGTTGTATCCATTTATTCAAACCAATCATTGATATATGAAATGAGATGATTAGTATTGGTTTATACTAAGGGTATCAAACATTTTCTGTAAAGGGCCAGATATTGAACACTTTAGACTTTGCAGACAATACAGTCTTTGGTATGGATAGTCAGTCTGCCAATGTGGCACAGAAGCAACCGGAGATACATCTATAAAGGAATGACTTACTTGGTTCCAATAAAACTTTGTTTATACAACAGATGGCCTGCTTTGCTTTGCTGACCCTTGGAACAGACTGATCCGGTCAATCCTGTCACCATATCCTCAGGTTTGAGAAGAAAGAATTGAAGTCCAAACAAAATCAGGCTTTTTCTCCAGTTAAGAAAAAGATAATGACCATGGATAAGCAAGTGTGCCCTACACACTGCCCCTTGTGTTAAAGATTTTTTTGATATCAAAACAGATAAAAAACTATTTTTTAAATTATTTAGTTACTTATTTAGTGACCTCTACCTCCATCATGGGGCTCAAACTCATGACCTTGAGATCAAGAGTTTCATGCTTTACTGAATGAGCCAGCCAGGCAACCCTGTAAAAGGTATTTTAAAAAGAAGTTAACAAACTTGTGTTCAGCTCTGAAAACTAGGATGTAGTACTTCTCTACCCCAATTACTTCAGGTGGAGATGAATACCCAAGGAAGTATTTATCAAATTTAGCTCTTTTTTAATTTTTTTCTTTCCAGAATATATGTGTGCTTTTATAATCAACTCTAAATTTATGACTTAATCAAAAGTGAAGATGAGGGGATTCTATTCTGTCAACTCCATTGCCATTGATACTTTTGTTTAATGTATCAAAAGACCTGTGGTATGATGAGTTCAGACTGCTAAAATGAAACAATGTAAAGATTACCACTGTAAACAAGTCATAGAGAACATGAGGATGGTATATATGTTAGGATATGTTGAACTGATTCTCTTTATATTTGCTCGAGCATTGTCTCTTCTACCCATGATGCTGCCAGAGTTATAGTATGTGCATTATAATCTTTAAAAAATCTGATTTCTCAGGAATTTCACTTATAAAAATTTAAGTTTTATTGTCATATAATAATATATGGAAATAACTGTTATTCTGGTGCTGTGTGTTGCTATATAGGGCAGGAAGCAACTGACACCTTTTAAATGTTTAACACAGTTCTGGACCATAATATCAGGTAAACCCTCCACTGACAGGTATTACCCTGGAGATCATATGGCTTGTCCAACTGGAGAGCTGACTTCAAAATGAGGGTGGGTGATTTCCCAGTACTTCAAGGTAATGCTGTAGTTGATAATCAAATAGTTCAGCTTGAAGCATCCTGGAGCTCCTTATGAACCAACTTACTTATGGAGATAAAATAATATGCTTAGAGACATGTTCTTTAACTGGCAGGGAAGAAAATAAGTCTGCTTTCTTCGTGAATTATTGATAAGGGTTGTAGTATTTACCAATATATTGCTAAACTTTTAGTAAGTACTCATATGTGTTTGTTTGATCCTGTTTTGAGTAAAAACTTCTCCCCAAAATCTACAGATGACATGGGAATAAGGAAGCAGGTCCTTTAATCAATAGTATCTGTTTCTGATCCAACTTCTGAAGATGCCAATTTTCATAGCACTGTATCATCTATACATTATCTCCTATAAAGAGAGCAGACTGAAATTAACACCTCTTTGCTGTTTTTTTTTTTGATACTAGCTTTTATGCCTCACTTAGAAAGAGGTAGTCTGAGGTCTGTGTCTGAAGGCACAAAAGTGGTGCTGGAGTGTTTTTTATTGTTTTTTGTTTGTTTGTTTTTGTTTTTGTTTTGTTTGTTTGTTTTTGGTAAGATGTTATTTATTTATTTGAGAGAGAGAGAAAGAACAGGAGCAGGAGTGGAGGGAAGGTCAGAGGAGAGGGAGAAGCAGATTCCCTGCTGAGGAGAGAGCCCAATGTTGGGAGCCAAAGGCAGACACTTAACTGTCTGAGCCACCCAGGCACTTCTAGAGTGTTTTTTAAGATGGCCAACTTGATATTCTTGATTTCCACTGACTCCTACCATGGAATTCTAGTTTCTATCCTTTGAATTCTTTTATTGACAGAATATTCTGAGAACATATTTGTCCTTGTAGTCATTGGTAGACTCAAAGGAACCTTCATTCATTTGTTCAATACAGAAAGTATTTATTGAGCATCTACTCAGTCATTTATCTTTGATTTCTTTTCATCTTGGATGAATACCAACTGTTTTGTTGATATCATTCATCCATCCATCATTCAACAAGTATTAGTGCTTTCCATGTGCCAGGCATAAAGGGATACAGACTACTAATCTTTGTGTCAAGCTCTTGGCTTAGTTGACTATGTTGTCTTCTCTGTGAATTGATCCTATCTTCTTCTGTGCTTTGTGTCATGATCCACTCCTGACCTGTGAAAGATACCTGCTCTCAGACCTCTTCCATTAGTAAATTGAAGCATAGACTTTCCTCAAGTTGTACCAGCTTTTAAATCTTCACAACTTAGCATCATTTTTCTAGTTCTTCATTCTTAAAACTGATTCTTGGCCTCTACTATTCTTCTTAGATGTCCCTGGATGCCCTATTTACCTACCTATGTATGTAGTGGCAGGTGATGACCTATTTTTAAATTCAAAATACTTTAAATTCCTTCTTGGTTTCCTAGCTTGGATTAATTGATATTTTTAAAATAAAAGAATAACCAGGATAGAATACATCTGAAGTACTCTGCATTTAACATTTATTGAATGCATATCATGTGCCAGGGCTGTGATTCTGTGCCATAATGAAACTACATTTCCAGTAATCCTCAAAATAATACTGCAGGTAGGAGTTACTTTTTTCATTTTATAGATGAGAAGTCTGAAACTCAGACTTTTTGTCACTGTCTCTAGTTAGTATATTTCATTAATGGTCAAATGTAGATTTGAACTCCAGGCTTTCTGGCATCAATCTCCTATTCTTTTAAAGCTGTCCTAAGCAAAGTATATTAGTCTTGTGAAGAGATGAAAGCTGGTAGGTACATACTTTTTGAAATAGAGGATTTTCAGTAATGTGTGAATTCTCTCAAGGGGACAGTGGCAGACATTTTGGTCTCACCACATGGGGCTCTGGATTAGTGACAAATCCGTACTGAACTGCAGATCTGTAACACTGTCATATAAGGTGGTAGATGTATTTGTCTTCCTAAAAATGCTCTTTTTAGCTTTGGAACATTTTAGATATTTTTCTATTGTCTTGGTTGCTCTCAATTTTACTACCATTGAAATATATATCTTCCCATATGACAGCAAAAGAAAATAATGCCTGTGAATGATTTATTTTTAATGTTTCAACACATAGAATTCAAACTGGTGCCAGTTTTCAAGTTGGTATTATGCTGTTTTTAATCAGTACATGGAGGATATGAAAGTATTTGTATCATAATGATTTTTACTATTTACTCACTCCACATTAATTTAACTTATGGTTCTGAAATTATACAGGGATATATCATCAGAATCACAGAATGTTCTTCTAATTAAAATTCCCCCCAAATATTAATTTCAAATATCCAAATTTATAAATAACTTTGGACCTCTGATTTTTCATGGGATTAGTCAGGAGGAAATAGTACACTCAAAGAAATAAAATACTCTTCCTCCTTCCTCCACACCCACAATCATCAGGGACTTGCATAAATGTACTTGAGACTTAATTTGCTTCATTTTGAGTTTCATTTTCAAAGCTATTTCTTTTTCAGGCTTCCCATTACACTTTATTTGAAAACCAGCTCTTATCATTTTAGTCATTATTGTCACAGATTCCAAGTTCTTAAATTATGCTGATCACAAAAGATACTAGTTTTATGTTCTCATCTCATTCAGTGGCTTTTCGAATATCCCAGCGGAGGGCCACGTTGGCAACATTCAGCACGGATGACAGCTTTTGTTCTGTGCAAGCACACAAAGAAGTGGCTGGGGAAGCTGAATCACCATTTCATAGGCAGCAGAGGAGCATCTCTCTGGGTCCTGTAGCCCATGGCCAAGAGATGTCAGAATACTTACAGCAAACATATAAGCAATGTAATTAGCTCACCATCTTCCCCCTCTCACTTGGCATTATTAATTCAGACCTCCTAAAGGCCACAGGATTTTAGGCAGGCTAAACAGGCTGCAGTTTGCTGGAATATATATTGACTTTTGCCTTCTTCAAGATGCAGCTTAGGCTAACGTCCTAAATGCAGACTTTTGTGATCCCATCCTGTACTTCTTTCTTTCTTTTCTACTGTTTCATGTCTATACCAGTATTTTGGCATTTATCACATGTGCTTTTTAAAAAGTGTGTCTGCAGGTGTGTGTTTGTGTGTGTGTGTGGTGTGTGTGCATGACTCCCTTATAGACTGTAAGATTTACTCCTGCAGAGATTTCATCTTACTCATCTTCTTCTATCCCCCTGTCACTATCATATTTCTATTGTAAGAATTGATAGCTTTGAAATCACTGTTTGTTTTTTTTTTTTTAATAGTATAATGGAAAGAATCACCTGGCTTCTGGTCCTGACTCTACAACTTATTAGTCATTAAATGATATTTTTATTCAACATGCATAAATTTAGTGCCTGCTATGTGCCAGATTGTTCAAAGTGCTTGGAATATAGTGACGAATGAAACAGTGAAGCTATAGACAAGACATTCCTGCTATTCTAGAGTTTGCATTCTTTGGAAAAGACAGAAGACAAACATCAAATAAAAATTATGTAGGGAATTAAAATAGGAAATATATAAGTTGTTATTTTAGTTTAGTAATTTAGCAGAGATCTGAAGATCAGGGTAAAGGCATCCATGAATAGAAGGAACAGTTTATCCAGAGACTACAAAGCAACAATGAACTTGTCCTATTTTAAGAATATGAAGGAGATCACTCTGAACAGTGTGCTGGATGAGGGTGAGATATCAGAGAGATAAGCAATATAAGGGTTTTGGATTTTATTTTTTGTACATTGGGACAACATTGGAGGTTTCAAACTGCAGTGTTATTGTTTGATCGGTTTTGCAAATATTACTCGTGCAATATCTGGAGAATGGATCTGAGGGGAAGAGAGGTAGTGGAGATCCTAGATAGGAAACTACGGCACCAGCGCAAGCAAGAGACACTTCATTGGTCTGGCTGGTGGTAATAAAGATGGAGATGGAAAGATAGATTTTGGGATATGCTTGAGGTAGAGTTAAAGATTTGCTGAAGGTTTGGGAAGTTAATTAAAGAAAGGAATCACAGTCTGTGTAAACTTGGGTAAGTGGGTTAAATGTTTCTAATGACAGACCCCTCATAAAATTAGACAGATCATTAATATTACATTAATCAATTAATTACATTATTTACATTAATTATGTTACATTTAATTACATTGATTACATATAATCAATTAATCATTGATTTCCAGCTGGGAGTGGTTTTGTCATCATTCATCCTCAAACTTGGGGACATTTTGCAATATCTGGAGACTGTTTTAACAATCACAACTGTATATGACATTGATCCTACTAGCAATGAGTGGGTAGTGACAATAGATGACGCTAAAACCCTGCAGGAGAGCTGCCTCAACAAAGAATCACCTGGCCTCAAATGTCAATAATGCCAACGTTGAGAAATCCTGAAATATATTTAATCACTTCACAGAAAATTTGTGAAAATTTGCTGAAAACAATATATTGTAAAGCAGGATGGAAGTTTTAAATTCTACACCAAGTATTATTGATGCCTCAATTTTACATTTACTTTTGGGGCAAACACAATAAATTCTCCCCATTAAGAAATTGAAAGGACATCCTGTCTCCTACTCCTGAATGAATATAGTACATTTTGAATGGAGTATCTTGAGCATTGGCTTCATCATGCTTCAACAGACTAGCAGAGAGGAATTGAAACTTCTAGTTTCAAAGTTTCTTTTGATTCCCCTTACAACCACTATTTTAAATTGTGTTTCAGAATGGCTCGTTATAAAATTAATTGGAAATGAGTTTCAAAGTACACTTTTATTTTTAAAAGAAAGTGGTGGGTGGGAGAAAATGAGACTTTGGGTGCAGGGCCAGGTTGTGCCACCTTTCTTCCTGAGAAATGCCAAGGGAATTAATTAAAGAAGCTGGAGAGAAAGCAGAGACATGAATAGAGGAGCCAGTTCTTCGTTCCTTCTGTCTCCAGCAGTGAGCACACCCTCCACACTGTGCTCTGCACCAAGGTCTTGTTAGTAACCTCCCATGGGACAGGGCACCTACCTCTAGGAAGTTATGCCTCAAGATGAGGAGAACAAGTAAGATTTACCTGTAATTAGCTCCAAGAATACAATGAAAGATAGATTAAAAAAAAAACAAAAAAACAAAAATAAAACTGTTTCAATGAGTTCTTAATTGGGTACAAGATAATGTTGGTAGAGGTTTAAAATATTTAACCAGCAGTAAATATTCAAGGCAGTCATTTGAAGTAATCAATGGCTAGGTGAATGCATACATTAGCTAGCAGAGAATCACTTAATCAACAGTTCAAATAAACAAGAGGAGAATTTAAAATGCAGAACTGAAAATACAGAGAATTAACAAAGTTGCTAATTACATCCAGGTACTTTCTTCCTCCAGTCATTGACTATTTAAGCATTTGTCAAAGTATTGCTAAAAATAAACAGTTGTCAAAGATTTATTTCTTTTCAGAGATCTGCTTACTTAGATTGATGGCCAGGTCCAGCAGGCAGCTAGAAATACTCAAGAATGAAGTACTAGGAAGTGACCTCAGAATATAAAGCCTTGAGAACCCATCAGCTGGCATATTCTGCTGGGGAGAAAAGGTCTTTTTCATTTTTTAATCTTTATCACTTAAAAATTTCAGACTTTTCTCTTTGCATTCAGACATTGTATGATAGAAACTATTAGACAGTGAACCACAATCATGATAATATGCTAAAACTAACATAATGCATGATTTTCTTCACTTAAAAATTCTTAGTTATCTTCCTATTCCAATCCTTGTCAACCTTTTCTATATCCTGTTAATTACAAAATAAAAATATATTAAAGTGTTTTAAATCTTACAGAGGAGGCTATTTTCAGTATCCCCAACTAGAAGAACAAAGTTCTTAAGCCATATAGTAGAATCACTTGTTAGAACGAGACATTCCTATAGGCATTTTTCTTTTGCTTTTTGAAGGAAATATGACCTTTTTTCTCCCTTCAAAGAGCAGCTTCTATTTCTTCCTCTAGCTTCAGTAGCCATGAAACAATTCCTCATTTTGAAGGAAACATATAGATCCCAAGACATTTTCTGGTTCAAAAAAATCCATGCATATTTTCAGGGCTCCCTGTCTTCAAGTTTTCTACTTCTTATATAACATAATAGGATAATCACCACAATCTATTGTTGCTTATGCTTTCCCTAGAAAAATCACGAAGCTGGAAGATACAAGTAATGGTTCTAATTTTAGCATTTTTAAAAACTACTATGGCTTTGGGCAAGTCATGTACATTGAGTTTCAGCTTAAATACAGGGATTTAAGTAGAAAGGATCATTTTGTTAAGGGTATTTGAAACCTTATGGACAATTAAGAACCCTACCCAAGTGGGTTCGAAACCAGATAAGCGTGTTAGAACTAGTTTTGGTCTTTCCAAAGTCTCAAGTAATGAAGTCCTTTACAGCCAGGCTCCCAATGTTTGTGCATTACTTATAATTCATTTCCTTCAATTTGCAGACTATAGAAATTTAAGGTTCAGAAAAGGTAAGTAATTTACTTGAGGTTACATAGCTAGCGGTAGAACTTGGACTTTAAACATAATCCACTGACCCACAAAACTGCTCATTCCAGATTTATTAGTTGCTTGTTTAATCTGAGAATGGCTATGCCTTTTTTGGTAACATAATAATTTATTATTAAAAGAGACATATTTTACTACATATGCATAAATACTTAAACTAGAGTATAGAGGAAACATACCTCAACATAATCAAGGTCACATGTAACAATCCACAACCAACATCATACTCAATGTTGAAAACCTGAAAGCTTTTTCTCTACGATCAGGAACGAGATAAGGATACTCTCTTTCACCACTCCTGTTCAACATAGTACTGGAAGTTCTAGCCAGAGCAATTAGGCAAGAAAAGGAAATAAAAGATATCTAAATTAGAAAAGAAGAAGTAAAAGTGTCTTGATGTGCGGATGACATGATACTATATATAGAAAATCTTAAAGATTCCACCAAAAAGCTATTAGAACTAATGAATTCAGTAGAGTTATAAGATACAAAAACAACACACAAAAACCAGTTGTGTTTCTATATACTAACAACTATTGGAAAGGGAAATTAAGAAAGTAATCCCATTTACAATTACATCAAAAAATAAAAGATGTAAGAATAACTTTGAGTAAGGAAGTGAAAGATTTGTATACTGGAAAGGATAAGTCATACTGTTTAAAGAAATTAAAGACTACACAAATGAATGGAGAGATATTCCTTACTGATGGATTGGAAGAATTAATATATTGTTAAAATATCCTTACTGCCTAAAGCAATTTAGAGGTACATTATAATCCCTATAAAAATTCCAATGGCATTTTTCACAGAAATAGAACAAACACATTCTAAAATTCATATAGAGTGACAAAAGACCCTGAGAGCCAAAGCTGTCTTGTGAAAGCAGAACAAAAGGGGAGACATCATATTTTCTGATTCCAAACTACCTTACAAAGCTGTAATAATCAAAAAAGTATGGTATTGGCATGAAAACAGACACATAGATCAATGGAATAGAATAGAATTGAGAGCCCCAAAATAAGCCCATGCATACATGCTTAATTAATTTGCAACAAAGGATCCAGGACCATACAATGGTTAAAGGATATTCTCAATAAATTGTGTTGGGATGACTAAACAGCTGCATGTAAAAGAATCAGAACAATCCCCTAACTTATACCATATACAAAAATCAACTCAAAATGCTCTAAAGACTTGATACTAAGACCTGAAACCATAAAACTTCTAAAAAAAAACATTGGGAGTAAACTATTTGATGTTGGTCTTTGCAATGTTTTTTTGTTTTGAATTTGATACCAAAAGCAAAGATAAGATAAGCAAAAATAAACAAATGGAACTACACCAAACTAAAAAGCTTTTGCGCAGCAAGGGAAATCATCAACAAAATGAAAAGTGAACCTACTGAATGGGAGAAAATATTTGAAAATCATTTCTCCAATAAGGGATTAATATCTAGACTATGTCAGAAACTACTGCAATTTGAGTGCCTGGGTAGTTCATTTGGTTGAGCCTCTGACTCTTGGTTCTGGCTCAGGTCATGATCTTGAAGTCCTATAATCAAGCCCCACATCTGGCTCTGTGCCTAGTGAATAGAGTCTGTTTGAGATTCTTGCTCTCCCTCTCCCTCTTCCCTTTCCATGCTTTCTTTTTCTCTCAATAGCACCATCTAAGGTAATATGCTGACTTAATACTACATATATATAGTGTGTGTGTATATATATATATATATATATTTATTTATTTATATTTATATTTATATTTAAATATTATATCAATTACACTCTTTTTCCTAGCCATAGGATTTGGAGCATAACCTCTTTACATAGATTATAAAACTAGCAAAGAACTTGAAACTACAATCCCAGAGCTGTCTAGCCAGAAAGGATAGAATCAGTACATGGACTTGGATATAAAGTTAATATATAAAACAAGGTTTCTCTAAATTTCTTTCCTTTTTCTTATAATTTCTGCATATATATAATATATGGATATGTATTCATGTGTGTGTATATTTTAAATTTGTATATTCAAATTTTCATCATATAATTATAGGAAATGATAATTTTTAAATTCTTAAATTTCATAATAGGACATCTGGTGGCTTAGTGGGTTAAGTGTCTCCCTTTGGCTCAGGTCACCATCCCAGGGTCCTGGGATTGAGCCCCATAGTGTTTGTCTCCCCACTCAGCCAGGAGCCTGTTTCTCCCTCTTTGTCTGCCCCTCCCCGTGGTTGTGCTTGTGTACTCTCCTCTCTTTCTCTCTCAAGTAAATATATATATATATATTTTTTTACTTTCATGGTAAATGTTATTTTATAACTTGTATTTGAAGTTTTGTATTCATTCATTGTTATACCCCATGAGGAGAACTTATGAATACTTGGAAATACAGAGAAGTGGTTAACTTTTAGGATCTTTGATGTATACACTTTAATAAATAGGTCTAGTAAAATTCATATTTCTTGACATATTCATTACTCAGCAAAAACTTGCATACATCTTTTTAATTATTCCCAAACTTCCAGTGCCTTCAAATCTTAACAATGAATTAATTCCTTTGATGTTATTATACACATTTAATGAAATTATATGCATCTACACAGAAAAATAGTATACGCTTTTCTTTTGAACCTAAAAGTAGGTAAACTATTCTTTTGCAATTGTAGAATCTGTTCCCAGATTGTTCTTGGAATTTTACACTTTTGTATTCTCTGCTTGCTATTTTATTGGTTAAGTGAAATAAGACTCCTGGATGGCTTTTATACACAGGCTTTGGGATACCTGGGTGGCTCAGTCAGTTAAGCATCTGCCTTCAGCTCAGGTCATGATCTTGGGGTTCTGGGATTGAGCCCCAAGTCAAGCTCCGTCTCTCTGTCCCCCTGTGCTCTCTCTTGCTATCTCTCTCTCTCAAATAAATGAATAAATAAATAAGTAAATAAATAACCTTTTAAAAATTGTACACAGGCTTTGAAATTTTTTTAGAGATTTTGTTTATGTATTTGAGAGAGAAAGAGTGAAAGAGAGCATGAGAGTGGAGGGGTTCAGAGGGAGAAGCAGACTCCCCACTGAGCAGGGTGCCTGATGCATGACTTGATTCTGGGACTCTGAGATCCATGACCTGAGCCAAAGGCTGTTGCTTAACTAATTGAGCCACCTAGGCACCCAGACTTTGAGATTTTAAAAGTCACAGCCTTATGGGACACCTGGGTGGCCCAGTTGGTTAAGCATCTGACTCTTGATTTCCTCTCAGATCATGATCTCAGGGTTGTGTGATTGAGCCCCACTTTGGGCTCTATGTTCAGCATGGAATCTGCTTGAGATTCGCTCTTCTGCCTCTGCGCCATCCGCTGCCCTCCCCACCCCCATTAACACACACACTCTCTCAAAATAAATAAATAAAGTCTTAAAAAAAAAAAACCCCACAATCTTTAAATAAAGTATTTAATTAAGAAAAAACAATTACTTTGAACCTTTTTCCTCCTTTCAGATTTAAGGCATATAAAAGGCATATTTAAGGCATGCTGTGTTAATGTTGTCCTGGGATTCTGAAAAGATGCAAGGCAACATGTCAGATAAAGCCATCCCGGTCAAAGAAACATCAGCCTGTCAGCTCTTAAAAGTTCTTCAAATGGTTATTTGGAGTTTGAAATAGGAATGCACAGAGGAGATAATTGAGAAAGTTGATTTAGGACAGGATTTCTGGGCCTGATAATATATGAATGTTTCATAATTGTCAGTATAGAATCATGAGAAATCTGTTTACTTTGAAGCTGAAAATATCATCACATTTATATTTAGGTATTTATCTGTAACAAATAGATATAGATATTAGGTTTTACTTAATAAAAATAGTCCCTGCTTTTTAAAATCACATTTAAAAAAATCTTTTTGGTGATAAAAAGATACCTCAGAATGAATTATCTTTACCAAGACATTAATACTGTCCATTCTTATGAACTGTTGAGTTTAAAACAGCTTTTTTAGCCTACTCACTATACTTTTTAATACATGCATGATTTTCTGTCATGTCCAACATATTATTTAATAATGCAAAGTACTTTAAATTTCTAAATGTAACTATTCTTGTAATTTTTTTTCTGATCATGAAAGAATACTGTGAAAATGCAGAAATGTATAAACACTGATTTAAGTGGGATTCCCCAACCTGATGTTATGTTTCTTTGACTATTTTAGGAGCCATACTTTGTTTTTGTTTTTGTTTTGTTTTCAACTAAAACTTCTATTAGGGACTTATAACTTGAATTATAGAGACTTATGTCATCCTGGAATTCATTTTGGGTCTAAGTGCAACCTAACATGTTCTTAATTATAATCTCCCAAAGGGCAAGGATTATATATAAGTCTCATACTCAAAGCACATAGTAGCCATTCAGTAAGGAATGACAGATGGACTTAGGCAGTTTTAAAATAGTCCCTCAGTTCTTCTGCACAGGAGTCGAAATAATACTTAGAAACTTGAATGAAATAGGAATAATATATGTCTCAGCAAATTGACATGTATATGGCTCTCAAAAAACTGGCTGTTTTTTTTGTCCTCTTCAAGAACATTAGATTTAATATTAAATAAACTTCTGTAATGAGTGGATAAGATGGTGTGTCTTATGCACATAACCAGAGAAACACTTAATCAGCAATTTTGAGAGATGAAAGTGTCATTTTGAGGAAATGCAAAACAATTGAATACATTTCATTACTTTGCATTTAAAGTAGGAAGGTGGTGAATACTCAGAAAAGTATTCCAGCTATTCTAGTTCTGTTTCTTAGTAAGTAGTTATTTTTACTGACAGGTGAGAGTGTTTCGCCTGTACTTATTTCGTAGATACAAGCTCTTACAACATGATTTTTCTTCCCATGCCCCCCCTTCCCTTTTTTTTCTTCTCCAGTCAGTTATTGAAACAGAACTCTTGAGGTAAAGTGAGGAAGGAGACAAGTAATATCTTCCTGCTTTCTCTTTCTAAACAATAGGGAAAGATCAAAGTTAGGGTCAGAACTAATATTGTCAACTTATAAAAGAGCCCACTCATCATGCCTAACTTTCTTTGACAGTATCTACACAGGCTTCTATATCTAAAGATGATTTCATTGTCAATATGCAACCAGGCAGGTCAATGTTCATTTCATTTGTGAAGAAAACCACATCAAGCAAATTTCATTATAAAACCTAAAAATCAATATACATTTATGTCAGTGTTCTCGAAACAATGAATGTGAGTACTCCTTTACCTTGAAATCACATTTTTAAGGATTGGGTTTTTACTAAAAGAAGTAAGAAGCCATATTTAGTCTTGGACTATTATTGGGCAGTGTTTTTATTTAATACGAAGATAGTGATATTAAGAATGACTTTGGGGGACACCTGGGCGGCTCAGTGGGTTAAAGCCTCTGCTTTTGGCTCAGGTCATGATCTCCGGGTCCTGGGATCGAGCCCCCCATCGAACTCTCTACTCAGCAGGGAGCCTGCTTTCTCCTCTCTCTCTCTGCCTGCCTCTCTGCTTACTTGTGATCTCTGTCTGTCAAAAAATAAATAAAATCTTTAAAAAAAAAAAAATGACTTTGGGAGCCCATTTTGTTTTAAATGTGTTTATTGGTCATTCATGGTGTCTACACAAGTTGCAATTGACTAGAGTGAAAAAAAATATTCATATGTGTCACTAGCAAACACCAGAATAGTACAAGGATCATAGTAGTTGTTTAGCATGCAGTCTTTGTGGACACTGTGATAAGAGTTTTCTTTTGATTTTTTCATTAGTCTTTATAAGTGTCCTAATATGGGAATACAACAGTGTGTGTAGGCTAAATGCCAAAAGTCCCAACTACCCACACAACAGATATTTCTCTTTCATCTGACAGTTTAATACAAATGTGTCTTCCTAGTTGTGGCTCACCATTTTGCAGAGCTTCTGAGTACTTTGTTGGGTTCTTTGTTCCATCTGACATAAGAGGAGAGAGATGGTAAGGATAGCAGAGATGATTTTACAAGAGCCAGGCCTGGAAGAGCCATCTACCCCTTTAGCGACAGTCCATTGGCAAGAACTTGGTCATGTGTTATACCTCATTGTAAGGGAGTCTGGGAAATGTAGTCTAGCTTTGTGTGCTGGGGAAAAGGAAATTAAGTTTGGTGAACAAGCAGCCAATCTCTCCCACAAGGGGGTGTTATTCTCCTTTTATAGATAACAAAATAAGACCTAAAATTCAAATAATACCCAATATCATCTCAGTGGATAATGGTGATACCAAATCTGTCTAAAAGTATACATTTCTAAGCACTGCCTTCTTATTCAACACTGGACTGTACAGTGTACTAGTTTCCTATGGTTTACCTTGGAATCATATAGCATCTTCCTAAGGAAAAGTTTAGGTAGGGAGATGTATACTGAGCTTTTGACTTTATGTTCTATGCAGGGGCCTCCACTAAACTTGGTATAGCTCTACTGATAATGCTGAAATCTTAAAACAGACATAGTAAATACAACTTCAGGAGAAGTTTTAACAATCACCTAGGCATTTCCTGTGCTAACTCTGCCTCCTGTCATGACAACATTCAATGCTCCAGCTGGGAGCTATTCTGTCAACTTTGGTTCCTGTTGAGAGTGATGAGCAGGGCCCCTCTGCAGTTCCATGTCTGATGCATAGTGCAAGTGACAACTAAAAATTTCTATAAGCCACTGAGTTTTAGTTTTGTAGTGTTATTGTTATTGAAGCATAACCTAGCCTTTTCCTGACTCGTAACACAGTGTGTCTTGGTGTTGGTTTTACTGGAATATTTACAGAGGTGCATAAATATGCCCGTGTCCCTGTTTCTGTGTACTCAGTTTTATTCATCCGTCTTATTTTAATAATTGTGGTTGAAATTTATGCTGTAACCACACAATAGAATGTATGGAGCTCATAATATGCATATAGTTTAGGTCTATATTTAACTACATGAAAAGATGTCTATGATCTTTGATTATATGGAAAATGTAAGCTGAAAAATGCATATAGTTACATATATGATATTTCATAATGTTAATAAAAACTTTATTCTCACTTTTGTGAGACCTCACAGGAAGAGAGCTATAGGAAGTGATGGTACCTGGCTGATCCTGATGTAGTTCCAGCTACCACGATTTTTTGCCTGAATCACCAAATAAGCCTTCCTGAATGGTCATCCTACATTTACTTTGGCTCCTCTAATCCATTTTCTACTTATCTATTTATTGTAGAGAGAGATTTAACTATTTATTGGAGAGAGAGAGAGTATGTGTGTGTGTCAAGGAGGAGGGGCAGAGGGAGAGAGAAGCTCAAGCAGTCTCTGTGCTGAGTGCAACAGAGTGCAGACCCCAATGCCAGGCTTGATCTCAGGCCTCTGAGATCATGATCTGAGCCCAAACCAAGACTTGGCATTGCTGGGTCAGATGCTTAAATAACTGGCACCCCTAGTCAGTGTGAACTTTGTAATAGATTTTATATATATATTTATTCTACTATTAAAAACAAAGTTTGCCTCAGTGTTACCATGAAAAACTCAATGTCTTATATCCTGGGTTCCTAAAAAACAGAGCCTAAGATACAGCGCTCACGTTTTACTGGAAGGTGTAGTCCTATAGAGGAGAGAGTGAAGAAATAAGGAAGTGAGGAAGACCAGAAGAGACAGTGGAAAAATATTATCATGGTTGCCACCGCTTTATGATCTGCTTAAGATCAAGAATGGTTGCTTGACAGGTATAGTGACTGGACCATGTGAGATATTTCTGATGTGTGTACACAAGAACAACACACCTTAAAGAAAAATATCTCATCAGATGGAGGAAATGAGAGAGAATTCCCTAGCTGGCCCCTTGAGGTCTCCCATGGGGAACTCCTCTATGAGTATGGAGACCATCATCAGGCCCTGTGGAGCTGCTTAGGAAGTAGATTCCACATGTGTTATAGTGACTTACCTAAATGTGAAGTGAACGGTGGGTACAGAGATTGTAGGGTAGGTGGCACGTCAGGAGGATATGAAATAGGAATAATATATGGGCTCACATGAAGTTTACAACAACCACACAGGCGGAGGTGGAACAAAGTGGAAGAGGGTCCCGTAATGGGGAAGGGGTAGAAACAGCTTTGAGGGGAATGTAATATGATGGCTGCATTTCATCATAGTTGGGATCCTAGGTCCTGGCACGATGAAGTGCTTCCTGGGCCCAAGAACATGTTAGTTCTCATTTCCTTTCCCCAAACCTTACTAATTTACTAGATCCTCAGCTCTGTTTCCATTCTTCTCTGTGAAGATAATAGAATCAACTCTTGTTTTAACTTTTGTATTAAAGGCATTCCAAAACCTGTTTGATATAAAATTAAATGTCTATATTTAAGACATTTCAAAACTTGTTTGATAACAGTTTTATCTGTAACAACTACCATTCATGAGTTTAAAATAACTTAGTAAATTCTTCATATCGAATTTAAAATATATTTTTTTCTTGGTTTTAGTTAAAAATATTGAAACACATTTACAATATTCTGATTTATATGAAAAATATATATTTGATCATCTGAATAAACCATGGGTCCCGACTCTCAGTTCCCAAAACCCTTGGAATTTCCTAAGTGTTGAGAGTGACCAAGATGTCTCTTATTATGTTAATGAGGTGACTTTGGGGAAGCACCTAGGGGTGGGGACTGGTTGCCAGGAGAAACAGTGTTGTGATTAGAGGGCTTAACTTTCAGCCCCTGGCCCCATCCCCTGTGGGGAGAGGGCTTGGATGTTAAATCAATCACCAGTGCCAGTGATTTAAGCAATCATGACTTATAAAAGCCCAGGAACTCAGCCATTTGCAGTTTCTGGGTTTGGGAACTCAGGGGAAGTGGTGGGTGAGTGGCACGCCTGCAGGGCATGGGCAGTCCCTGCCTGTTTCCCATGCCTAACTCTGTGCCTGGTCTCCGTCTGGCTCTTCCTGAGTGATGACACAGTAAGTAAAATGTTTCTGAGTTCTGGGAGCCTCTTTAGGAAATTCATTGAACCCGAAGAAGGAGGAGGTTGTGGGACCTTCTAATTTATAGCTGATTGGCAAGAAGTACAGGTAACAATCTGAATTTAGAATTGGCATCCTCAGTTGGAGGCGATTGTTGGAACCTGCAATTTTAGTTGGTCAGTCAGTAGCACACATAACAGCCTGGATTTTCTGGGTTTGCATTTGGCATCTGAATTTGGGCAGGGCAGAGGCAAGTTTTGTAGGACTGAGACTTTTACCTATGGAACCTGATAATCTCTGGGAATAGGTATCAGAATTGAATTGGATTGTAAGACATACTGCTGGTGTCCAAGAATTATTTGTTTGTGTTGGCATGTACGCTCCCCTCCCCGCCTCCGGAGGTTTTTACATTTTACATTTAGAACATTATAGGTATTCTGATGCTTTAAAATATTTTTTTTCCTTTTTTCGTATTAAAGCTCTTTTTAAATGCCCTTAAAGTGTCCCATTATTCATTAATTTTATTTTTTTTTTAAACAGTGGCTTTCAGTCTGTGAACATTAGGATTGAATGGGGACTTAAAAAATAGTAACAATAGTAATGACAGAGCCTGACTCCAGGAATTCTTACTTAATTGATCTCAGATGGGAGCTTAAATACCAGTATTATTAAAATTGACCCCATGTGATACCTATATGTAACTCGGGTTGAAGAATTTTGAGAAGAAATTTTCTTACAGTGTAATCCTCAAGCCATTGGGGATCTTTATGAATCTTTGTGGTCATTATAGCTCTTAAAATAATACAGATTTTGTTCCTGATATGAAAGAAGTAACTTTTCAATTTCAAACCTTTTAGCTGTCTTGCCAATATTGGCACCACTTCATAAATTTGTTATGTTTGGTGTTGATTGACAAGTTGGGAAGCTGGCTTACTAACTGAAATTACTGTCTTAAAATAATTTGAAAAATCAGGGGACAGTTACAGTGTTGAAATTGAGAGCTTTAGGTGTCTTTAGTTAAACTCACTCATTTTATGGATGAGGAAATTGAGGTCCAGGGGGATGATAGGATATAGCTAGTCAGATGAAGAACAGGGACTTTGAGGCTTCTAGCCCATAGTCTGGTACTCTTCTTGTTTTACCCCTTGCCTCCCTGGAACCTTGTGCAATATCATAGGACTTAAGACTGCAGTTCATTTTGAGCCAGGTCCTAAAAATGCCACCATTTGTTATTTAAACCCCAGTGCTAAGTTCTAATTACCATTCAGTAATTACTTTACAGTGAGCAGATGTGTGTTATTTTCTAGAAAAAAAAAAAAAAAGCTGGAATGTGTTCTACACCTGTACCTTCAGCAGTGTTTCTCTACGGAGAAGTAGCAATCAGCATTAATGGATAAATTCAAGTTGCCCAGGTCTCAAATTTAGCTGATGCTGAGGCGGAGTGCAGTGTAAGGGTTTCTCTTGCCAACAGATCAAATATTCTCCAGGCTCCTATCAACTTTCCCAGTTGCCAGTCACCAAAATCTGTTTTCTCCTTAAAAAGCAAGTTTTGTTTTTGTTCATTAAATGGTACATTGGTGAAATGAGTTGGTGCCTTTCTCACAGGAAATTATTTCCCTGGGAGCATAAAGTAACAGAAATGTAGCACTTGAGGGTTTGTTTCTGTTATTATTTTGTATTATTTGCATTATTTGTATTATATTGTACACAGCTAAGAGTACAGAATTTAGGTTGTGGTTAGCAACAAACCACATCAATGGGCTTTAATTATTCTTTTAGTTTTTCAGTGGAATGGGCTCTTTGGCATGGCACAACCACGCTCAGAAGTGAGTTTAGAGAATGCCAGTAGGCTTGTTTCAAATTTCAATTCATTACATTATACCATGTGGCCAAATATTACTATGTTTCACTTGAATTTCATACTTAGAAATTTTGTACTCTTTCAGTGTGGGCTTGAACTGAATGGTGTATATGAATGCAAAGTAGTACTATTTTTTTTAAATATACATATTTGTTCAATAGGTTTGCTCCTAGAGAGGTAGGTTATGTGGTTTAAATACATTAGCCTCCTAAGTTTCCTGAGCATGGAAATCATGTTTATTGTAGCTTAAGGGGATACAGGAACAAACAATTTAGTTGAAGTCTAAATATTGCTACATTCCCAAACAATCTTACACTTCGTTTTTTCAGATCAATTCATGTTTGTTTCTCAATTTGGACTGTTAATGAGTAGATTATAATGGCAAGTCCTAAATGGTATTGTCATGGTGGTCAAGCCATGATCAGTTGTTCAGCGTTCTATTTGTTTAATGTTGAGTTTTTGTGCTTTTTATTTATTTATTTTTAAAGGTTTATTTTATTTGAGAGCAGGAGAGCACACAAATAGGGTGGGGGCAGAGGGAGCAGGAGAAGCAGACTCCCCACTGAGCAGGAAGGCAGACCCAGGGCTCTTTCCCAGGACCCAGAGATCATGACCTGAGCTGAAGGCAGAGGCCTAACTAAGTCACTCAGGTGCACCTGAAAGAGGCAATGAAAACTTCTCCCATCTTTCTTTTTCCTTTCAAAGAGTAGTAATGGTAGTAAACAGGCAGTGTCTTATATAGAAGGAGAGGGACATTATAAATGACCAAATTTTGACATTATTAGTTGATATTAGAGTATAAATCTTCTTAAAGTCAAAATTGACAACATAAAAGTTTTCCTCTCAAAAAAGACATATTGCCCAAGAGAACAATCACATGAAATGAATCCATGATCCTGTGAACTGTCAAAGCCTTAGGTAAGGTAGCATGTCTACCCAAGGGGAGGGACTTATATTGCCTTCCAGTAGGTACATAATAAATAAATTCAGTCTGTATACTCTCCAGTAGAGTTAAATATTATCTAAGAATCTTATTAAATAGTAACGAACTTTTGTGGTCAGTTGAAAAGAGGAAATTTTGCATAAAGGAAAATAGTCTCTTAGCATTTTAATTCGTAAAAAAATGATATAAATATTATATATAGTGCTGTACAAGATAAGCCATATCCTATCTGTGTATTCTTAACCTCCTTGGAGATGTTAATATTTTACAGTGTTTACTTTTGATCCATTTTAATGACCAGATCAAACCCTTAAATTACAGGTACACATCAGCTGCTTTTCTTGAGCAGCTCTTTCCCTTTCACAGCAGATTTGACAGAGCTGCAGGTGGCTACTCTATAGCTCCTGTATCTTTTATGTTTATTGCTTGTCTGGCCTTTGTGACTTTGTTTAAATAAGTAGACTTTTATATTATAGGCACTTGGACCCACAAGTGTAGGATTAAGACTTTGCCTGACTTCTTAAAGTTTCTATTTCGAGGGTAGAAGTTCAGACGCTGGAATTTAGTCTGCTTCTGGGATTTTGATGAATGCTCCTGGGCTTTTCTGTGACATCATTCTTCATCCCCATGCTTCACCAACGCTCTTTTGACTTCCTTCTTGTCTGTATTAGGAAAAACTTTCCCTTTATTTGTTACCATACTTGGAGGCAGTGTGTTTTCTGACTAAGCTCCTTCTCTTGTCACCTTCCTGGCCTTGAGGGTTGGTCTAGTTCCAAGCAAGTTAATCTTGTTCCACTATGGACTTTGTGGTTGATACCATTTAAGAAAAAGATTGATTGCCTGCACCTCTAGAAGTGATTTCATGCTGTTGGGTCTAATCTTTTGTAAACTGTCAATTTTTTTAACTCCTATTTTTCCTTGAGTAAGCTTTGAAGGTCATAACAACTAACAGGACTACCAGACAGTTCAATCTCTTCTTCACTGATGGGAACATCTTCATAGAAGACTAATATGTATTCTTATGACCAAGCAGTAAATGACTGCCTTTGACTCAAATACCTGGCCTATATCAGAAAATCAAAGCCCCAAGAAAAGCATTATAAAGGGAAAACCACCCTCAGAAAAGGGGATAATTTTCTTGATTTCACAAGAAATAGGTGTTTGCTTTAGAAAATTTGGAAAATACACTGGTGCATAAAGAATAGGTTCTCTTGGAGTCATTATCTTTTTTCCTAATCCGGATCTCAAGATAGACCCATGTACATAGTCCTTGATTAAATATTTGAATGCTTAGTAGATGTTAGGTGTAGAAAGAGAATGGTAAATGAATTGAATGTAGATAATCCACTCAGGAAGCTTAAGGTTTATAGGGGAGACCCATAACCCATGGAAACATGAAAACAAATTGGGAAAAAAATGTGTCCGTAACAAAGAGATATGGTGATAGTAATCAATGTTGTGATTGGGTAGGAAGGAAGAATGGGTTAAAAGGGCTGACAGCGTCAGTAAAAACTAATTAGTGTATTGTGGGAATGCCAGTTTTAGAAGAGAACATTTCAGCTGAGTTTCTCAAGATGAGAAAAACAGTCATGTGAAGATCGAGGAGGATAAAATTATAAGGAGATGGAATTGCTTGTCCAGAATTTATGTGGACAGGAAAGAGGTTGGCATGTGTCTATAGTTAGGAGGAGATCCCATCAGTTTAATCGCAGCTTTCTAGGGAGAGGTCAAGGAGAGAAAAGAGTACAAGAACTGAAAGTATAACACGGTTTTAGATACAACCAGTTTCAGATAAATTCAGTTTACAAAAGTGCTTTTTAGAATCAAATAGTATGGTATGTTTATAGTAAAGAAATGGGGAACATGTATATACTGTGTAATAACTGTTCTAAAACATAAGTCTAATACTTTTTTTTTTTTACACCTTAGTATGGCCATGTAGAAATTAATGGATATGTAAATTGGCTTAGATATTTGACATTAAATTTTTAAAATTCCTTTTTTATTTTTAAGATTTTTATTTACTTATTTAACAGACCACAAGAGAGACAATACAAGCAGGAGGAGTGGGAGAAGGAAAAGCAGGCTTCCTGCTGAGCAGGGAGCCTGATGTGGGGCTTGAATTTAGGATCCTGGGATCATGACCTGTGCCAAAGAAAGATGCTTAACAACTGAGCCACCCAGCGCCCCTAATTTTAAAAATACCTTATCTTCAATTCTTTACCTTACATACTCTGATAAACATAATTATAGTATTAAGCCAAAGGGACTCTTTCCCTTGATAAAAGGCAGAGTGAGTATTTATGTACAACAAAGAAGGATTGGTCCCATTTAGTCTTTTCCTTCCCTAAATTCTCCTATCATGAATGAGGTCCTTCCATTTCTCATCATACTAGGATTGGCTTATCAGATTGTCCTATAGCAACTTCAATTTTGCTTATCAGGATCAAAATGTGTCATCCTGTTTTCTATTTTTAGTGATTGTAGGAAGCTGTGCTTTGACATGTGAGATGTGAGGAGCATCTGTTAAAGAGAATGCTAGAGCTGAAGGTGTTAAATGTTTAAAGAAATGATAAGACTTTGTGCTCAGCTTCCACATAGGTTTACAAAGGGCTTGCAGATACTAGAGAGCTAGTGCTCCGCACATTTCTGTGAGGCAGATTTTATCTTCCATAAATACCTTAATGCACAGAGATGGCGAGTTGGTAGAGTGTTAAATCTTTATATGTCTAGCTTGATGTTAACAGTAGCTCTGAAGGAAGAGAGCCGGTGATAGATATTTTAACCAGTTCCTAATTTCGGTCCTTCATCTATCTTGGCTGTAGCTTAATGCTTTTTTTGTAGGGCTCCAAAAATACATGCACATCTGAGATAATTTTGAATTTTCATATCCCAGTGACACAGAAGACTTCTAGAAATGTACATGTACCAGTCAAATATTCTGTCCGTGAACTGGACTTCATTTCATTTATTTATTTTTTTTTCTTTATGCCTTTTTCAGTGGTTACTGAAAAATGTTATTTGGCACAGCTTTGACAAAATCTGCTACTTGGGTTATAGTGAACCTTCCAGGCCATACTATGTATTATTTTCCTGTATATTACTTAGAAGCCTCCAGGTACCTATTGAATTATTTATTAAACTACCTCTCCTAGAGCTTTGACGCTACTGCTCCCTGTGTTTAGAAGCACAGTTCTTTGGAAGATTTTTTAATTGTAGTGTATATCAAAAATAAAATATAATAAAAGATGATGGTGTTTTTTAAATTTGTGACAAGGTAATTTATATCAGCTTTGTTTATTTACTTAGAATTCATAATCATAATTCACATTTCAGCCTGATTTAACATTTTTTTATGGTCGTTTTGAGCAGGGTCTTAAACCATCAAATATTCTCCAATAAAGCATGGCACTTTTGAGAAATAAAGACCTTAACGTTAATGGAATTTGCTTTGCCAAATTCATACCATGCCTCTATTTATTTTTCTGTGATAACTTTTTTCATACATATAACTCATTTCATACTTCGTATCCATTTCATTTCTGCCTGTCAGGAAGCTGTTGTTTTCACCATGCTCAAGACACCATTTAAATTAGTTGATCTATATTTTACTACTTGGTTTTGGACAAATACAGCTACTCAATTTTTTTGTTTTGTTTTGTTTTCGCTGCTGCCTCTTAAAATGTTTCCTTCCTCTGGTATACTATTGTCTTAACTTGGGATGACATATTTATTTAATAACATAATAAAATCCTATCCTCAGTGGCTTGATCAACAGACATGTTTCTCACAGTTATATATATATCCATATTTAACAGGTTATTTCATAGAAACCTGATATTTGACAGAAACTTGACTGAGCCAGAGTCAGACTTTTGCAAAATTTTATATATATACACCATTGCTGGCCTTAAATATGCTCCTTGTAAAAAAATGCTGTTACACCTAGAATTTTTGAGACGGAATTTTACTCTAACATCTTCTACACCAAATGAAAACTGTAGCTAAACTGTCATGTTCATCCATATTATTTGTTTCATTAATCCCTGGAAACTACTTAAGAAATTCTAAACCATTATAAAAGACCCTGACAGAAGCCAATCCTGATGTCCCAGGTATAGCCTGGAAAGTTAAACTGCTGGAGGGCTAATATAGATGGCATTTACACCTTTTATGCCATATCTTGCATTGTCTAGATACAAATTTAGACTCCTGTGATTCTTGCAAAATCACAAGAAGGCTTCTTACTTTCTTCCCTAGGATTTCTCTAATATTGGAAACTAATGGTTCCTGAGCACTTTGACCAATAGGGAATGGAGATACAGTAAATAACTATTTTCCACTTCACTATTTTGAATGGACAATGTTAAATTTCATTTCACTTTGTGCTTCATTGGGATTGATCCTCACTTGCCCGTGGTGGTAACCAAATTAATAAAACACCCTTGAGGGTGCCTGGTTGGCTCAGTTGGTAGAGCATGTGACTCTTGATCATGGGGTTGTAAGTTCAGGCCTCACATTGGGTGTTGAGATTACTTAAAAATAAAATCTTAAATAAATAAATAAATAAAAGACACCCTTGGGTGAGCTTTCCATTCTTGTTTCTCTGCATCCTAGTCCTCTCCATCTCACCTTTACTCCTGTTTCTTGAAATTTTTCTTAAAACTAAACCATTTGACAAGACCTTTGTCTCTGTGTATTTTTAAAGAGCTGTCAAACTAAAACACACTGGCACTTAGAACTTGTAGGATCATAGAGGAGTCACTGAATATCTCTGTGTTGAGTTACTTGATCTTTGTACAGTAATAACTGCTCCATGTTTAGCAAAGGGTTATAAGAGCAGTCCTGAAACTAAGAGCGGTGTTTGCAAGATTGACCCTGGCTTGGTACTGATAGAAAGCATGTCCTAATTGATGAGTTGTTCACTATGCCTAGTGTGTTAATACAAATAATGTGGTTTGTGCTCAACACTTCCTTTTTTGTAATCCGGAATTTTGTTGATTCTAGGAAGAGAGAACCTATGGATCAGCCCTCAATGAATAGACACTGGCACTCAGTCCTAATAGTTTTCCCTGGATGGATATATTACACATGTGTATCGATATATTCATTGTTGGGAGAAGAGTGTACTCTGACCACCACATAGGAGAGGGAAGCATAAAGAGGTTTGCATATGGATTCCTACAGATTCTATCTGGGTTTTTTTTTTTTTTTTTCCTCTTACTATTTTTTTGTATATCCCTAATACAGGGTTGTAATAATTCCTTAACCATAAGAACAGCTTAGATCCTGAGTTCTGTGAGTGTTTCTAGCAAGTCTTTCCATGTAGGGGGTCTTTGTCATTCCTGACAGACCAGTTGTAGTTATTGTGAAGGTAAAATAAGGAGGAGTAAAAGAGATTTCAGTACAGCACTTCTAACATAAGTGTTTAAATAAGTTAAGATTTACTAAAGTGCTTTGGGTAGCAGTTGGTTTGGGGGTCCCAGTTAATCATATTGATTGAGTGTATGGGCCATAAACAGAGTTTTAAGAGAGATAACAGGATAGATTGGCATTAAAGGTATTACAGTTGAAATTTAGCTTAGTGATGCTCAGTGCAATTGCTTCAAAACCCTGGGCAGCCAATAAGAAATGTAGAAGAATAGCTAATGACTTTTCTATTCTTCTCAACACAGCCACCCCCACTCCCAGAATCTCCATTCAAAATCATTGACCTGGTTCTTTACCTTTCTGAGGTGACACCATTTCCCATTTGCAGTGACCTTCCTCTCCCGTGAGCATGCTCACTTCATCTTTTTCAAGTTTCCTTTATTTAAGTACTCTCTCCATCCAACATGGGGATCAAACTTAAAACCCAGCCAGGTACCCCTCATCATGACCTGTCTCACATCCTCTTTCTGGAAAGTTATGAAATCTCTGTTTTCAGAGAAGAGTATGCTGGCGTTTGAAATCTTAGATGGGAGTGTGAAGATCTGGATTCTGCACGACAGCTTTGCCTCCATCTTTAAGGCCTGGACCACGTTATTTATAATTTCCTGAGGCTCTGTGTGGTAATCTGTAATGCCAAGATAATACAGTTTATTTCTTGGAGATTACTTCCTGGACTGGGGTGGGATGGAGGTATCTCATTTTGTTATCTTAGAATGAGATAACACACTGGTGAAAACATTGTAGATACTAAGGCACTGTACCCATGTTTACTGTTGTAGTTCTTCCTTGATGTATGATTTTGTGTTTCTGTTTTCATCTTACCTGTTTAGGTTCTATTTTGTTTATCCAAATAGATGGTAAACTTGTTGAAGTTTGGGCTGCCTTTTCTACATCTTGACATTCCATATGAATGTTAGCAAAGTGGCATGGTGTCTTACATGGAATCCAGTAACAATAGTGTCAAGTTTATTTCTGAGGACCTCACAACTTGAAATTAGTAGGTCATAGGGATATTTGGAAGAAAGAAAGCACTGGAGTGAGAGCAGCCATTGTTCCATACTGAGCATGATGACTTTTGTTACATACTGAGCAGGAGCTAATGAAGTGGCATATTTTCAGGGTTATTATGGAAGAGTCAAATTTTCTACACTGTGGTTAAAGACTCCTTCATTATTAGCTGCTTTAGAACTAAGTGCCCTATTGCCCTATAATTTTGTTTCATTAATTATGTCAGACGTTGGTGGTATTTGAGGCAAACAACCCTTAGATTTCCATTTCACCTTTATCATTGGCAAACATTTATCATGGATAGGGCTATTAAGTTCTTTAGATTTTTTTTTTTTTCCTCACAGAGATCTAAAAAGAGCCATATAGTAGTGACCTATCAAAATGCAAATTTTATAAAAACCGTAATATAGAGTATTAGTCAATAAGTATTTTAGCATTGCTTTATTTAATAATCATTTACATAGCTCTTACTTTCAGTTAGATAATATAAAAACTTTACACATGTTAACTCTTTTAATCTTTGTAACACTTTATGGTAACTTTGATCATTATTTGCTTGTTACTGAAAATTCAGACTTAGAATGGCAGGTAAATTATCTATAATCCTACAAATACAAAAATGGGGAGCATGCAGAACACAGTCAGTCTGGCTTTATCGTATGTATCTATGCTTTGTTATTACCTGTATGTTTAACAATCTGTACATATATCCAACGGTGGCTGTGTTGCTATTTTGTTAATTGTTCAGGTGCTAACTTGATGTCAGGACTGGGAAAACAAACCTGTCTTGTGATTTGTATACCTCAATGGCTTATTTATCTTTGCATTCCTATGTTTTCACTTTCCATGGTAATTAAGTCCAAGAAGTCAATAAATTGGTGGGTTATAAAGTATGGATAGTTAAGGAATCCTTGGTAAATTTCTCCAAACTCTAAGTTACTATCGTGAGAGCAACTGATATGAACCTCAACAGCACATCCTTCAGCGGTGGTGCCAGTCAGCTCGATATTCTCAGCAGAGCTGACCTGATAGTCACCGTCTTTGTTCATTTTACAGATAATCCAGCATTAAAGGCATAAGATAGAAAAAGGATGAAAATATTATGCCCCACTTTGGTTATTTAACTAAATTATTATCCCTTGACCTTTTGACCAAACCAAATTCGTCTTCTCTCTCGCCTGCATTTCCGCCCGTTTTAATACTGCAGCACAGATTTAATGGATTGGGAGTCTGTGAGTAAGTAATAAGAACACAGAGGAGAGTGGCCAACATGATTAAGATTTTATTTGTAGTGTAATTCCATTATAATTAACATTATGTAACTGGAGAAATACGGTGTTTGCATCTCTTCCTGGCAGCTGTTTTTAAGTCAGTGGCAGAAAGGAGATTAAAGAGTAAATGAAGACCTATTTATTGAAATTGTGTTTGCATCTTGTATTGTGAGATTCATGTTTGTTTCACAGACCACAGTTAATTTAGTAAGGAAAAGAAGCAATATGTTTAACAAGCATGCTAAATAAATTGGTTGGCACTGCTTTGGACTATCATTGTTGAACTTTTTACACTGGAGGTGAAATACCCCTAAAACTTCTACATAATGGTAGGTGTTTAAATAGTGAAAGCAAAATAGAGGCTTATCGAACTATCCAAAAATAGGCCCAATGAAACCTTTTGTAAGCTGAAATAGTACAAAGAGAAGAGTATCTCCCACTTCCTGAAAATTTGAGTTATGCTACTTTGCTTTTATACAGACCTTTGTTAGTACTTGTTCTTGCTAACTAAAAGCAATCTGCAGAGGATTTTTGCTTTTATGAAAAAAGCCCTTAACTACTCATAGGTAACTAATGTAGGGAGCTCAAACTTTAGAAAGCAGGGATTCCTTATATTATGTTTTTCCAAAAGCATCCAACAGACTTTAAAGTTTTTCTTTTTAAAGATTTTATTTATTTATTTGAGAGAGACAGAGAGAATGCACATAAGCAGGGAGGAGGGCAGAGGGAGAGGCAGGCTCCCCACTGAGCAGGGAGCCTGACGTGGGTCTCAATCCCAGGACCTTGAGATCATGACTTGAGCTGAAGGCAGATGCTTAACGACTGAGCCACCCAGGCGTCCCAGCAGACTTTAAAGTTAATGAAAATAACATGGTTTTGCATGTGAAGCATTTTCAATTTGTTGTAAATGATTTTTTTCCTAAAAATTAACTGGCCAATTAATGATAGAATCAATTTATATAAATTCAGATCAGAGTCCTCTAGCCCAGAGCTTAGCGATGTATGGCCCGATGGTCATAACTGGTTTTCCAGTTCTTTATGTTGCCCACAAACTGAGATGGTTTTTATTTTTTTAGATGGTTGAGAAAAAAAAAAAAAAAAAAAAAACAAAACAAGAGAATAATTCTACATAATGTTCAAATTTCAGTATCCACGGATACAGTTCCATTAGAACACAGACACCTCATTTGTTTACGTATTATTGGTGAATGCTTTTCTGTTAGGACAGCAGTTGCATTATACTAATACAGATTTTATGGCCTGCAAGGCTAAAAATACTTATCATCTGCCCCTCTACAGAAAAGTTTGTAGAACCCTACCCTAGCTGATAAAATACAACATCAATAGTGGTAATAACTTTGTGATAAGTGCTTTAAATAAATTACTTCTAATATTTCTAAAATGACTACAGTGTAGCTGTAATTACCTCCATTTTACAGACCAAGACATTGAGGCTTTGATTAAGTGATTTACTTGGTTAGATCTGTGTTTTGAAGACCATATATAACAACTTGTAGTAGATAGGAATGACTAGAATTTAGACCTACTTAAAAATATCATTGTTTGGGGCGCCTGGGTGGCTCAGTGGGTTAAGCCTCCGCCTTCAGCTCAGGTCATGATCCCAGAGTCCTGGGATGGAGCCCTGCATCAGGCTCTCTGCTCAGCAGGGAGCCTGCTTCCCCCTCACTCTCTCTGTGCTGCTCTGCCTACTTGTGATCTCTCTCTCTGTGTCAAAGAAATAAATAAAATCTTTTAAAAAAAATCATTGTTAGTCTTTTGAAAGTAGGATGGTATCGTCTATCTTCTAATTAATAGTTACTAAATAGGACTGGATTGGTAGATTTGAAATCTGTCATTCCAGTGTATGGAACTTTTGACATGCCATATTAATTTACAGTTATCTGCAAAGGGAACTTGACATTCCATTCTGATAGTAGATGGTAAAATCTGCTGTGGCCATTTGGATTCTGTTCCCTCCCTGCCTCCCACAACATAATAAATGATTACCAATTGGTTATAACTTTTGAGGAATTCTATTATACTGGTCTTGCCAAATTGGCCAGTAGGGGCTTTCCTTAAAAACTATTACTATTCTGTGAATTATTGTAGGAAGAAAATAAATTGGCAAAGCTGATGGGTACTCATGGTAAGAGCTTATTGAGGCAAGTTTCTGGAAGGTGCAAGAAGGTATTGAGGTTTTATTATTATTTGTCTCTCACCTCTCTGACTGAACCAGAGGATCATGGTAAATGATTATTACGTTAGTTTGTGATGATGGTGGTTTTGTGTGTTATTAAAAAGTGGTTTAAGAGGAAATCCATTTGATAGAGTACTTAGGCTAACTTTAAGCCTGCTGGAAGAGGTAACCACTGTTTCCTCAAGAGCTTTCTGAAATTCAGTATGACAAGACTGATTAAATGAAACCTATTAGGTAAACTCTATATTAGTTTGCAAAAATCCTTAGGCTTCTTGAATGGATCCTTCAGAGGATCAAGACTGTAATTACACAGGGCTAAATATTAGGATAACAGCCTGTAAGATCCATATAGCTTCCTGGATACTGGAAAATAATTACTCTTTAGACTTCCTTAGCTACAGCTCATAGATGATAGTGTAGATAATGCCTTGAAGGCAGAGCCTGTGTCTTTAGTGTCTTCAGTGCCTAGAACAATAAATAATAATAAATATTATATTTTAGCTAAAATTTATTAAGTACCATGTGCTCAGAGTTAATTTTTTTAATTATATGTCATTTAATTGTCCAAAAAATCCTGCTAGTCTTAATAATTGATTCCAATATTACAAGGTTGGCAGGGCCACATAAAACACTCAATGGGGCCAAAATTTAACACTCTAGTGTCTGTAATTCAAAAGCTTGTGATCTTGTCCACTTTGCTGTATTATAGAGCACACTGTCAATATTTGATGAATGAATGTGAGTATATGATAGAATTGTTATGAGGAAATCACCATCATTGAATTTGAATCTGTTTTCCAATCTAAAGATTGTTTACTTTTAATTCTGGTACTGTTAAAATTGTTAGGATTTCTGAGAGATTCATATGTTACTTACTTGATTTGAAAAGAACTATTTTTAAAAAATATTGACTTATTTGAGGGGGAAGGTGAAAGAGCAGTAGGGTGGGGCAGAGAGAGAAAGAAAGAGAAGCAGTCTCCCTGCTGAGCAGGAAGCCTGATGCTCCATCCCAGGATCCTGGGATCATGACTTGAGCTGAAGGCAGATGCTTAACAGACTGAGCCACCCAGGCATCCCTTGAAAAAGAATTATTGTGGAATAATCCAAGGTATGACTTATGTTTGGACAAATGAGCTGCTGCCTATCGTATACAGCGATGCGATTGGCAGGAAGGGTGTGGTACTTCTGCTCCAATTTAGATGAATGACAAACAATTGTTCCAGATGCTCTTGGTTGAGATAAAACTAAATGTTAATGCCACTTGAAAAGTGTCGTAATGTATATGGCTTGAAGAGTTCTCATCTATACCTTAAGTGATTTTCATAGCAGTGTTGTTGGTCATACAGGTGGGCCCTCTATAGCTAAGAAAAAAACATCTCAGAGGCTTTAAATGATTTGTCCCGTTAACCCAGCTGAAAACTCAAGCCTTTCATACCAAGCTGGCCAGTGCCTTGTTTTGAGGGGCAAGATCTCAGATCAGTAAGTACCAATATTAAAACAGTTATGAATGAGATCCTTTACACTGACCGTTTGCACTACATTTTCAGTTTTTACTAGTTACATGACAAAGTACTCAGTAGTCACATCTGGACTGTGGCTACTTTACTGGACAGCACAGCTCTAATCAGCAGGCTAGTCCGACTGAGATTTAGTTCTTAGGTATGGGGAAGCTCTGAGAATAAAAGGAAGGGAAGAAATTCTCCTAATTCATTGCTCTACATCGCCCATAATTTGTCATTCGGATGATCTCCTTTATGTTTAAATTTAAATGTCTTTTCATATTTTTAACCTAACTGGCTAGTCATCTCACTGTTTGATATTCAATCATTTGATAAAGAATTTCTATTCTCAAGAGTTCTCTGAGGAAGCAGTATATCTGTGCAAGGAAATACATAAACATGACTCCAGTGATTGGAACAAAATTAGAAGATTCCTGAGGAAAAATTGCTGCTATAATTTAACAAATGCACCTCAGCAACAGCCAAGGCTCATGAGAAGCAAATTGGTTACTTTGGGTTAATGTCAAATGAATGTGCTTTCACTTCACATTTTTTTTTTCTTTTTGTCACTCACCTAAAATGAATGGGTGATAATGGCTAGAATGTAATTTAGTTACAGAAAGAGAAGAAAATGCTGGAAAAAAATTTAAACTACTCTTCAACTCATTCAATCATGTCCTAATGGATTATATTAATTTTGATTAAGATTATAAGGATTTTTGTTTTTTTCTCTACTCTTTTAGACTTTATTAATTCAAAACAAAATTTTCCTAGGAAATTAATACAAATGATTATTTATAAATTATACATTCCTCTAAAGAAAATTCTCTAGTTGGCAAGGCTTACCAGAGCATTTAAATAATTATGTGCTAGGTATAGATTTGTACAGTACACACATAGGTTTTTTTCTTTTTACATAATGAAAGCAACACTTGTCTCAAATTAAATCATATCATCTAATAATAAAAATCACATGAACTACTCTATACTTTTTTTTATACTTTTTTGTTCTATATACTTGACAGCCATTATTTTATTTAATCTTCATTATTTAATTGCTTCCCAGTAAAGAGTGCCCCAATGACTATATATTCCTAGACTATATAATTTTCTTTAAGTTTTATTTATTCGTTTGACAGAGAGAGAAAGAGAGAGGCAGACAGAGGGAGAGGGAGAAGCAGACTCCCCGCTGAGCAGCCAGCTGGATCCATCCTGGACTCGATCGATTCCAGTACCCTGAGATCATGACCTGAGCTGAAAGCAGATGTTTAACTGACTGAGCCACCCAGGCACCCTAGACTATATAATTTTACAGAGATATTTAGGAGTAAAAAAAAAAAATGCTTTATTACTTTCCATAAATATTGATAAATAATCCTTTATAGATTTTGTACCAGTGGATCACCCTCCAAAAATGGTGGGTATGTGAATTTTTTTTATCCCTTGTACTTACCAACACAGTGTAAATATTTTGCTCTTTGCCAGTACAATAGATGGACAACATGAGGTGTTAAAATATTCTGTTTCTCAGTTGTATTTTCTCTTATAATTAAAATTGAGCCCTTCTCATAGCCCTTACCACCTTCCACATCTTCAAAGCAGCCCTGCCAGAGGATTAGCAAGTTTTAAATGAGATGGGTTTGTCAGTGGAAATTAAAAAGAAGAATTGAGGAAGAGATGTAGGATTCTTCACTTTGGTATATAGTATAATTTTTTATAAAATGTCTTATTTTTTTCTGAGGTGGTTTGAGAGCTTTTGATAGAGATCTGTTTGCATCCTAAGAAGTTGGTTATGGAGAACCTGTTACAAGCATTCAAACCATCTATGCATGACTGGAGATCTGTCCACTATTATATTTTTAAGGTTAAATAGGGGCTAGACTGAACTGTTTCTGAGACATGACAGTTATTAAACTTATACCCACAAAAACCCTGGAGGGATGCTCAGAATTGATGGGCTTTTATTTTTATATACCAGATTCTTCACTGCTCCAGGATTGAAATCCACTGTTGACTCTTCATTCAATAAAATCATATGAATATTGATTCTCAGTAGATGGCATTCTCGACTGGAAACCTACCTCATAACTTTACCTCATGACCTTTCCATAACCTCTTAAATAGTCGATTAAAAAGCGTTTGCTTTATTCTTCATTCTTTCATGGCTATATGCATTGACTATTATATAGAAAGCTTTTGTGAACTAGGCATGTACAATTCATGAAATACTTGACTTTGGGATAATGTCATTTGAGGATTATCTCCAGTGATTGAGGACAGGCATAGATGGCTTGGGAAATTGTTGAGAATCTGGAGATGATTTTCTATGGGTTTCCACTGACCTCCCTAATAAACCTTTTAATGGAGCAGCAGTATGATAAAATCATCCTAGAAATCATAGTTATTCTCTCATGCATAGACTTGAAGGTCTTCTAGCACACCCCTCTAACTTCATAGATGTAAAAACTCACTAGGGAAGTGCTTTTTCCAAGAAAGATCCTAGAAGAGTTAGGACTCCCTGATTTGAGCCTAGTGATTCTTCTTTCTCAAAATTGTCCATGGCCTGTTTGAACAAGAAGTGAAATACACAGCACAGGTGGAAAAACAAAGATAATCACATGGACAGTGCACCTTATTAAATTAGTGTTGGCAACACTTCACTGTTCCAGCCATTCCATAAGATTCTTTGCTCTGTGAGCTATCTAATAAGCTTTCTTTGGTTTTAGGTGATAATTTTCCAGGTAGCTTTTAGATTCTGAAATGACAACCTGATCATCTGGCAAGAAAAGCAATAGTACATAGGTATTATAAGAGATCTTTTCTTTGCATCCAACCAAGACTTAAAAACTTCATCAGCTTGTGGAATTTCTTTCCTTACACAGAACTACTCAGAAATACGCCTTTATTCCAGACACTGGACCAAGGAATCTTTGACAGGGATTTATACTGATATATCTGATAAAAAAATTTATTAAATGTCATTTTACAGAGCTCATGGGAACGGGTATTATACCTGGAGTTAGTAAGTTATAAAATAAATTTATAAAATAAAATTATTTTCCTGAGCATAAGACAGATGCATTGTTGATTGCATTTGTCATAAAGAAATTTAATCTTTATCAATTACTCCGAAAGAAGCTTGTTCTTTTCATGAATGTCGTCCTAACAAAGAATATATTACTCTTGTCGTTTTTTTCTCTATTTCCCTTTTCTTCTGTTTAGTCAGTGGCACCCTTCTCTGTCAGAGAATCAACCAGTTGCATTTCCAGTATTGCCTTAGTCAGAAATGATTCAAGTTTATGCTAAAAGGGGACCAGATACTTGTCTTCCTTGTTGCTTGAAGCTTTGACAAGATCTATTCATTTGCCTTCAATAGTATTGCTCTGAGTTTATTTTTTGCTTGGGAAAAAGGCCATAGTTGCTTGGAAAAATTGAGTTTTCATTTATCTTGGCCTATCTGTCATACTGATAAGATCTGCTGTCTTACAACTTACTCAGAACTAAGAGAAGAACAAAGTGGCTGAGAAGACCCATAAGTCTATATATTTCAGAAACAAAAGATTTATTTGTCTCCATTCCACTTGTCTTTTGAGTAGAGTTTGAATGAATGCTTATTATGAATAGCATGAGATTTAATGATGCCAACATTATCAATTTATACATTTACCGAGGTGTAATGGATTATGTGTACTGAGGTAACCTGAAAGCTGCTTACTTTAAACTAACTAATATGGAACTTAGTTTTAGGGTACCTGGGTGGCTCAGTTGGTTAAGTGTCTGAACTTTGGTATTGGCTCAGGTCCTGGTCTCATGGGTCCTGATTTCATGGGTCATGTGATATAGCCCTGCATCAGTCTTCATGCTCCATGGGGTTGCTTGGAAATTTTCTCCCTCTGCCCCTTCTTCTCCCTCTGCTCTCTCTCTTCCTCTCTCTAAAATATCTTAAAAAAATAAATAAATAAAAAGTTAGTGTTGATGCGGTCACAAATACAGAACCCTTAATGTCTGAATAGGAAGGGAGTATCTCATTCTGTTTATCAACATGCTACAGTAAATACTGAAAAGATATCTCAAAATTTTGAGTAAATAAATCCTATTGTGTATCATTTTCTCATTTTTGTATTAATGCCTGTAAGGTTTTTTATAAATGTTTGATCCATTCTATCTTCTTAAAATAATGTTTCCTCTTGATGCAATTTGCTTTGATCTTTAACTTGTCAGTAAGAGGAGCTTTGCCATATTATTATAAACACATGATGTATTTTGATTAATGGTCATTCTGCTGACTAAGAACCAGATTTCAATATAGTGGTCTCACTAGATTTTAAGTATTGATGATTTACAAGTCACAGGACTATATAGTGCTGTGCTTGTTCCTGGCCTAATTCATTTATTTACTATTGCATATACCCATTCCTCACCCAGGGTTTCAGTAACTATGGTGAGAGTCACCTCGCCTTAGGTGCTGGAGTACATATATGAAAGCCCTCTTGCTCCCAGCACATACAGTTGAGTTAAAGCAGAGATGCTCTAAATGGGTATAAAACATGGAACAGAAAAAACTGCAATAGGAGATGCAGAGGTAATCCTTAATTCAGTGGAGAAGGGTTTGGAAAGTTCAGGTTGGCAGAGTTGAGTTTTGAGGGGTGAGTGCTTCCTTAGTTATGCAGTAGTACAGATTGCATATGTTATCATGAAAATTTAGTGTAGCGGTAACATAATCATCATAGAGTTACAACATGGGCTCACTGGGAGAACTTGTCTGGTTTACATCATCTGGATCACTGCCAAGGCTCTGTAATTTAGTAGGAAGTACACAAGAGTTAGAGATAAGAGGTCTTATTCTGCTGCTTATTAGCAATGCAACCACAGGCCAAACATGAAACCTCTTACTCTACTTTTTTATCTGATAACTGGAGATAATACCACTAGATACTCAATATGTGTTCTCCTTTGAACATTAAGTCAAACATTTATCTGAAAGCATATTGTAAATGGAAAGGATTCATGAAATACAACTTTTATTTTATACATATTTCACTTCTAAATTTTATTCATTGAATTACATGTGGGGAATAATTTTGTTTCAGGCTTCAGAAAGCAATTAACAGTTTATAAGCATCGTTATTGGCCTCCATACTTCCTTGTTTTGGAACCCCGGAATAATTTTAAATATTTTCCTCAAGAATACAACATTTTTATGTTCCATTTATATCACCATGCCTTGGTACAAATGGAACATAAAAAAGATACACCAGGAGCACCTGGGTGGCTTAGTTCTTAAGCGTCTGTCTTCTGCTCAGGTCATGATCCTAGAGTCCTGGGATTGAACCCCACATTGGGCTCTCTGCTCAGTGGGGAGCTTGCTCCTTCCTCGCCCACTCCCCCTGCTTGTGTTACCTCTCTTGCTGTGTCCTCTGTCAAATTAATAAATAAAACAATTAGAAAAAAAGATACCCCAAACTATCATTTAAATTCACTTACTCATTTTAATTTTACTCATTAATATCTATTGTATGTCAGGCTCTCTGCTAGGCATCAGAGATGTAACATAGATGCTACCCTCATTACAGTGAGGGATGTAGTTATGTCACAGAGACAATCAGTTATAAATGCTTTAAAGAAGCATTTATAATGCTTCTGTGAGAATATATTATGTTCTGTGAGAATATATTATGAGGACATGACTTAGAGTGTCAGATTTTTCTTAGAAGGTGAACTTTAAGTGGGAATCTACAGAAAGAATTGTTATGAGAGTTCTAAGTTTTAAGAGAAGTTCTAAGTTCTAAGAGAGTTCTGAGTTCTAAGAATAGAAATGAGTTAAGGGAGAGAACATACCAGATGAAATGATATGTATAAACACCCTTAACTAGGAAGGAACATGACAGATTTTAAGAAATGAAAATACTTCAGTGTATCTGGAGTGCAGAGAGCAAGGTAGAGAAAGGTGGAAGATACTGGGAATATTTGGCAAAGGGTAGATGATGGATTTGTCGACCAGTTTAAAAACTTTGGTCATTTTTATGACTAATGAGAAGACACTGAAGCATCTTCAGAGGGTTGAAATGGGGGGTTGGGTAAATGCAGTGAGAAGGTTCTGCTGTTTCGGATATGAAATAATGGTAGGTAGAAGAGAGATGGTAATAGATAACTGTATGAGGTAGAGTGGTCTAGACCTAGTGGTGGCTGATTACTTTTACAAGAGGTGAGAGAGAAAGGCATGAGGGACTTCTGCCTCTCTGGCTGGTGAATTATGGTGGTGCCATTCACTATCAACACTGGAAGTTGACCATTTAGAATGGGAGGAGAATCGGTATAGGAAATTATGTGTTTGTACTCAGAGACATTGAATTTGACATCCCTTTAGAGTATCCAAATAGTTTGTCAGGTAGCCAATTGGCTGCACGGGTGTGGAGGTCTGAAAGGAGCGTTTGAAGATAAAACAATGTGAATACAAATTTTTGTTAAGCCCAAACTATTATCAATAACTCTTGGAGTTTAAATTTAGGAAGGTTCAATGTTAGATTTTTGAGGGTAAGAAAAGTGGGGCATTTTTAAATATTGGATAGACCTCACACCATTTAAAATTTTGTAGGGGTGCATGTCTGGCTCAGTTAGTAGAGCATTTGACTCTTGATCTTGGGGTCATGAGTTCGAGCCCCATGTTCAGTGTAGAGATTACTTAAAAAAACAAATAAAATTTTTATAATTGTTGAACAATTTATCTAGACTTAAAAATTTAGATTTCAGGTTTTTAAAAGTGAATTGTGATCTGAAAATCATCAGTGAATTTAAAGATATGGTGAGAAGTGAGTTTTTATTTAGTTTATAAAGAATGAATATTAATTGTTGCTCTTTATGATCTTAGGAAATTTTTTCCTTAATTTTAAATGAAGACCATTTTTAACTTTCATATGAAAATCAAATGCTTACTATAATGTGTACATTAAGCAGAACTAGTAGTATCTCTTTCATTATAGGTATTGAATATAGGTCAGTCTACAGGCTTTCATACTAGATTTATGACAATTTTCTTACTCATCAGGGTAACTTCCACACAGTGTAAAGAATATGATGATAAAATCAGATCCTCTGTAATTCACTGAGATACTTTTTCTGGATGACTTCATGACTTCCCATTCAGACAGCTTTTCAGTTTTGTTTATTTTTGAGGTAGGCTCCCACCCTGGGGCTTGAACTCATGACGGTGACCCTCAGATTGAGACCTGAGCTGAAATCAAGTATTAGACACTTAACAAACTGGGCCACCTAGGCACCCCGCCATTGAGATATTTCATTCTAAAACCAGCAATACTGGAATGCAACTGACTACATTAAACAGGCGTGCACACACACACACACACACACAAAACAAGCCTAGGTTTGTGTTTTATTCTAAAATCCATTTCTTTATTTGTAGGTGATGAGCAATTGAAGTTGAGATGAATAACATATTTGGGGGTATGTACCATTTTTTTAAATAAAAATATGTATGTGTTATGTAGCATATAAATTGTTTTACAAATTATACAAAGACTATGACTATTGATAAGGACCACATTTCCTTAAATTATAGAATTAGTAAATAGCTCTATTTTATGTAAATAATATATACAGAAAGCAGTAGCAATGGATTTTATGATAAACTCTAAGGTAATAAGTGATTTTAAATGTAATGTGTAGACCAAAAAATTCATTTACAAATAAAATCTTTTTATTAAACTTCATTTGCCAAAGTGTTTTAAAATTCAGTTTTTAAAGTAGGAAAGTTAACTAATTATTTTAAATATATTATAAAAATAATTATAGTATGCACAGTGTTTATTAGTTTTCCCTGATATATTTATTTGGCTATAAACCTTTGGTGTTTTTCATATACAAGTTCTATTTTGTTATGTTAAATTCTAGTTATTGCCAACATGTGCATTTTTAAACCCAGTTTACCCCTGTAAACATTATTTTATATGTTGTCATTTTTACTGATGAGTTGGCTCTGTTTTCAGTAGAAAAATTCAAAATGAGCTTTTGTTTCTCAAGCTAACACCTTTATATTTTATACAAAGTTTTCTGTTGTTACTCCTTCTGATTTAATATATACATCATATACTGGAGAATGATCAATTTGTTGTGTTTTAGCAATTTACGTTTTGGTTATAGTTGCAAATAAATATAAAATACTAATTTATGGGGAAGATCTTTAGACTTAAGGGTTACTGACCATTTAAGAATGACTATTGATAAATATAAAATTGAGTCTTAACTGTATTAGTGCCTGACTAACTTACACATAGATACATGGACACAGACATGAACCACCCAATCCCATAGCAACGATGACAAACTTCTAAAAAAGCAGATGGTATCCTACCATGTTGGGCCATCACAGCCTTGGGCCAGTGGTTCTCAAGTGTTTTGAGACAAATATTGCTTTCAGGAGCTGTGGGATATTAAGCAATTCAATTTCCCTAAGCTCAGTTTATTTGTATGGTTTAGTTGTCTAAATCATATATGATTTCTTACATGACTTCTTCCTTAAAACATTTTTATTTCATATTTGAAAAAGCTAAAGTTTAGAGGTGAATAATTTTGTATTGGTAAAACTGTTACTAATATTTTGCAGTGTAAGATAAATTTATTTATTGGGATAGGACAGTAGAAAAGTACAATTGATTCTTTGGCTAATCAGCAGTGGTTTTGTTTGCTTAAATTTTGGGGGCTGGGCAGATCTAAGAAGGCAGGCTTCCCCTCTGTGTCCTTTTGTCCTACCTGACATGGAGACTCAGGATTGAGTCACTTTGAAAGAATTCCTCATGACCTTGTTAGCTCAAGGTTATCTTTTATCTGACTTCTCTCTTCCTGGATAGGTTACAGGCTGGAAAACATTAAAATATCTATTTTCTTGGTGGTTTTCTTTTCTAGATTTGAATAATTCACTTGAATCTTCCAAGCTACTTAGATGAAAAAATGTTATCAAATAAACGTATTATATTTTTAGTCTACATATAAGGCTTCATATCTTTTAATTTGGTCATTTAAAAAACTAAATAATGTTCAGATACTTTTTATATTGTGAGGTTCGATATTTGCTTGAGATGGGCACTTCTTTTTTATTAAAAAATACTGGAAGTATCTAAATACTGTGAAAGATCCGTTTGAGTATCGGGCTTATTCTGCATTGAATACTCCCTTGTGTTCCCATTCATTCACATAATATTTTAAGCTCTTTATTACACACATTACAAATGCAGATATGAAATGACCTCTCTTTTTCAGTAGAGGGGATTTTTAAGAACCAGGTTAGGGACTCCGGAGGTATCTTGTGCCATTTTTCTCACTCTGAAATTTTGTTATTATATGATTTTAATCGAGTAGGTGAATCAAAAAAAAAAAAAGTTAGTCTTGTAGGTGAAAAACGGTAAGATGGTGTCCATTTTATATGGATTGGCCTACATATACCAGATTAGTTACTCATTGTTTAGAAGAATGTATATAACAAAAAAAAAAAGAATGTATATAACTAATCCGTGAAAATGATAACAACAAGCAGCAAAGCTTATTAAGACACTAACTTCGTTTTAAAAAAAGTAGTTATCATGAGTGCCAGATATTAAAACTATATTTTAAACATTTGTAAATCAAATGGGAATAACGTGTTCTTTGCATATATTATTTCTTTTACAGGAATTCTTTTCTGTATTTTATGAGACAAATCACAGGCATTATAGTTTCAAATCAACTTTATTGTTTTCATTGCAATTGCTACATAGCTATTGAATAGTTATAGTAAGTTTTAATGACGAATGAAGTGCATGTTTGATTATATGCTGTTAGTAAAAATATCTTTTTATGGCCCAGGGTGGTTTTCAGCATGGCCTTGACAAAGGCAGTATGTAAATGTGTATTTCCCTTCAAAAGAATATAAGTCAGCATAAGGACATTTTAAGGGAAATATTTAAAAATTAACAATTAGTGAATATTCTTTGTGTGTTGAAATTATATGAACATGTAAATAACATAGCTGTGCTTATTTTCAGAGGCCATTATAATACTAATTAGAAAAGTTGTAAATACTGTAATTCTACTAAATTACATTTTTATTTCTATGTTATTGCTGAATATAGCAGGGATTAGGAAGATAGTTATAATGCTGACATTGAGAATGTTCCCACAATTACTTTTTTATCTTGTGTTACTGATTCTCCTGCTACTTATCATTTGCTGTTGTGCCCAATATCTGATCCTACCTTTCTGCCTTTTATTCTGTTTCCTTTGTCAGAGATACTCTTTTCTTCCAGTCCTTAAATTTCAAAGTTGTACTTAACTTGCAATGTCTAGTTTGAGGGTTGCCTTTTTCACAGTGCCCTACAGTCAAAACTCCTGCTCAAGGTCATTGCTATCAACTTGTTCCTTCTTTTGTAGCTCATCTAAAGCATGGTCCCTTGTGACTAACAAATATTCTTGATGTTCATCTCACTTATTCCTTGTTTTCTGCCCCATTGGAAAAATCATCTCACATCATCCTTTGAACATAGTTCCTCAGTGATGAAAAATACTAGAAAAGTAAGAATCTCTGCATCTGCATGCATGGTGTGAGGTTTGGGGCTAGAGACCATGAAAAAGTGTATTGGTGCTGGGAAGAATGATTATCTAAGGAATTCAACATGTAATAATTATTTTATCCAAGAGCCAGGAGATATCTTTGATAGGAATTACAAGGCAGGAGATACTTTCTTTGACCCTTCCTGTTCAGCTTCTTAACATTTCTTTAATATTAATAACAGCTGAAATGAGAACTATAATGACAACTGTAGTTTTATGGAGCTTAATGTATGTATTATACTTCATCATTTTTTATCTTCATGTCCTGCCATGAAGTTGGTGGAACAGAAGTTGACATTATCCAGAATTGGCCAAGTTTATTTGTTATCAGCTAATACTATTTAAAGCCTGATTATGCAGTCTAACTGTTCTTTTATTAAATGTTAAGTTAGTATTTAATGTCTGTGATCTTTTAGCATAATTTAGAAATAAAGTAACCTCTGCAATCCAGAAAGCAGTGTCCTAATTTAAAACTGTATGCCTTTTAAAATAGATATAGCTATTTTGATCAAAATTCTTGGATTAGGGTCCCAAGTTGCATCAATTTCACAGTTCCTAATCCTCTGGACAAAGGAATTCAAGATAGAATAGACCTATACCCTAAAAATATCATCAGAGTAGGAACATTAAGAGTGAGATAGTCTCTAAAGAAGAAGGTGACTAATGTCCATACAGTTAGGCTAAGCCAAGATACCCAGACAAAATTGACCAGGGAGCAGGGAGAGTCCTGAAACAGTGTCTCCACTTCTGTGAACTCAGCTGCTACAATTTTTCCTTCAATCTTGAGCTATATCCTAGGGTAATAAGGAGCTATAGGACCCAATCAATTACCCTGTTATATAAGCTATACTAACTAGGGTCTTTGTTATTTGCAGTTCAACCTCCTGACTAATGCAGGTAAAATCACTGATACAACGGTATTCTTCTTTCTGCTCTACTTTCCATTTCTATTTTACTTTCTTTTCTTCTTCCCTTTCCTTTCTTCTCCTCTCCCTCTCTGGCTACATTTTCCTTTATCCTTGCCATTTCTTTCTTCCTCTTACTTCATTACTTGCCTATTCATTCATCCATGTATCCATCCATGTAATACTCATGAGTGCTTAGCATACATTGGGCTTTATGCTAGGTTCTGAGGGCAAAAAGATACATGACATACACTCTTTATTCTCTTTAGGATCACGTTTCCTCTCTTAATTTTAGGAAGTTGGTTTTTGAACAGGAAGGTAGAGCTCAGGCCAAAAAATGGGAGAAAATAATAAAAAAGGAAATCTCTAAAGCATTTGCTTAATACTTGAGATTGGTGGAAAGATTCAAGATGGGAAATGTTAATTGGGAAGGGTTGCTGAAAAAGTTGAACTTAGAGCAGAGATTCTTTGTAACACCAATTTAGTAATTCAGTATTCAAGGCAGTAATTCAAGGCAGATTATAGGTCAAAGTACATACCCTCATACCATATCATACATTATTTAAATTGGTAGGGGGAAAATAATCCTTGAACCTTCCTGTTCTATAGTATGATTATAAGGTATGGGTAAAGAAGAAAACCTGGATGTGTTACTCTTTCTTCTGTAGTAAGCATTGGGAAAGTAAACACTATACAGACACTAATTATAATCACAAAATCACTCACTGCTTTTTCAGGTCCTCATAAACTCACAGGGGACCAACAGCAGAGGAACTGGTGAAATTTCCTTTAAAAATGCTCTCCATATGCAACAAGTCAGTCCAAGTCTGCTCACATTGACATGCACAAGAACAGTAATAATTTGGAAACCAAAGATGGAAATTTTGATGGCTTTGATCTGTAACCTTTTCCTCTTATAGTATTTCAGCTAAATTCCTTAGTTTGGTATGTAGGATCCTGACCACATTGACCACAATCTACTTTGTACCTCATCACCTCAAATACCCTAAGCTTCTCAATTTCTTTACCAGCATACCTTGGCAAATATTCTTCTTCAGACATGTTACTGACCTCTATCTGCTGTCCTCTTAAACCTGGTAAACTCATTTTAAAAATAGCTCTTTCTTTTAAAGCCTACCTTTTTAAGGGCCTCCCCCTTGGAAGCTTTCTCTGACTCTCCAAGGCAGTGTTGTTCTTACTTGATAACTGTGAGCATCTCTTAAGTCACCAACCACTGTGTGGATTATTATCGTTATTATGTTTTTCTTTTTAAAATGAGATAAGGGCTCTGTTAGAACAGGAACCTTTACATTCATCTTTATATGATCAGTTTCCAGACCCATGCATGAGGGATAATGAGGGTTGAATACTTGTTACCTGAATGAATAAATGAACAAAATGGGATGGAAGAGACACGTAATATAGTTCACTGTGGACAGGTAAAAGATAATGCTTTTCTCAAAAATAAGGGCAAATCAAAGGTTCTGAGGTTTCTAGATGCATTATTCTTAAAACCTTTATGGTTTTACATGTAGAAACTTTTTTTTAAAAAAGATTTTATTTATTTGACAGACAGAAATCACAAGTAGGCAGAGAAGCAGGCAGAGAGAGAGAGAAGGAAGCAGGCTCCCTGCTGATCAGAGAGCCAGATGCGGGGCTCAATCCCAGGACCCTGTGAGTCAAAGGCAGAGGCTTTAACCCACTGAGCCACCCAGGTGCCCCATACACGTAGAAACTTTTACATTGTTCAAAGTATTATCTGATAAATAATCATTGTTACAAACATGTCTTATGATCTACATTCCAAAAGACTATATAATAAAAACGATGACTATATAGTGGTTTGCCCACAGGAAAATACTGGAAACAAAAGTAAAAGCACTTTAGTAATTCAGGATATTTAATGTTTAATGTTTAACTATGAAAAGATTTGAACAGCCTATTATAATGTTTAATTAAAAATACTCTGAAGTTGGGGCGCTTGGGTGGCTTAGTGGGTTAAAACCTCTGCCTTTGGCTCAGGTCATGATCCCAGTGTCCTGGGATCGAGTCCCGCATTGGGCTCTTTGCTCAGCAGGGAGCCTGCTTCCTCCTCTCTCTCTGCCTGCCTCTCTGTCTACTTGTGATCTCTGTCAAATGGTTAAATAAAATTTTTAAAATAAAATAAAATAGTATTTACATATTACACTGGTACAAAGACATGTGCTGAATTGATGAACATTTTCTATAATAATTATACTTTAACTTCAAGCCAGTATCCTCAGTTTAAAATGTTCCTTCCATCATTCTTATCATAGCTAAGACCCAGAACCAAAATAGCTATTTGGAAGCTACTTAAAGCAAATGTCAAAGATAGCAGTTCTATCATTTAAAAAAAAAAAAAAAAGAAAGAAAGAAAGAAATGTTTAAGTACAATGGCCAAAAAAAGCCCCATTAAAAGTTTCCTTTCAGGAGAAGAGATATTATAAAATCCCTTCATTATTATTCCCACAAGAGCCAGCACATTGCCTTGATGACAATTTTTTGAATGAATAAGTAAATGATTGCATGATTATGGCACCTTACTCTATCTCAGCCACAGAATTGTCAAAAATTTGGGAAAGAAAAGATGGTTGGAAGAGAAGAATGTCCAAGATAAGCAGAGTACAAATTAAATTGTAGGGTAAATGGAAAGAAAATAGGTCAAAGCTGTTATTAAACAGAATTCTGGCAGAGTTTTAGGTTAAGAATCCCATCTGTACCTGAGGAAAATAGTTACAACCAGTAATATCCTAAAAAAATTAACATCTAGCAAGATGTTCATGTAAGAGTGTGTGTGTAAAGGAGAACGAGCGAGCACCCATGTTTATACAAACACACACGCATCCATTATGTCGGTCTTGTGCTAGTGAAGTTGGAGGAAGGGGTCGTAGAAAGGATAATTCTCAAAAAGCAACTATTTACTTTTGGGGTAAAAATATTGATTCACAAAAAAATATGCAAACTTCAGCAATGCTAGACAGTTTATGATTTATGATAGGATACCTTGTTAAAGGTAGCTGAAAGGTATATCATTTTTCATGACACAGGACCAATGATACTCAAATAATAAAATGAAATATTAGGTTGAACTTAGAATTTTTCACTATGCAGTTATTTGTCTATGAGAAAATACATGCATCTACTTTTATTGTTTTAAATTAAAATGGTAACAGTTTTAAATATATATAGTACATTGTTAAGATTCCTAATTATTTTCTTTAGTCTTCTTCAAAGTCTCTAGTTACGAAGAATAGTTACAAGAGATTCCATGCAGTAAAAGATTTTGGGAAATTAATTACAGCAGAAGAATGATGCTCAGTGTACACACTGTTATTGCCTTTTTCTGTAAATATGAATCATCACCTGGGAACCTATCAATTGTGATATTCCCCAGCCTGCCTGTCTTACTCATCATATACCCAGAATGTACCTCGCACAAATAAGCTACTCAGAAAGTTAAGTTACTGCATCAATGTATCTATTTTGCCCAAGGTTTTATTTCTGAAAGTGGCAGCTTAGGATCACAAAAAAGGGTACCTGAGTGGGTCAGTCTTTAAGCATCTGCCTTCAGCTCAGGTCATGATCCCAGGGTCCTGGGATCAAGCCCCACATTGGGCTCCCTCTCCCACTCCCCCTGCTTGTGTTCCCTCTCTTGCTATCTCTCTGTCAAATAAATAAAATCTCTTTTTAAAAAATTTTTTTAAAAAGATCACAAATCAATTAACAAATCACAAATCAACTGGATTCTCCCAGTCTCATTTCCTTTCTAATAAATGATTATGGTTTTATCTTCTGTTAAGCCAGAAACTCCCAAAATATATTATATGGAATATGGTTACCAAAGGAAAAGGGGGAGCGGTTCTATCCTTAGAGTTATGTGAACAGTTTTATCTGCAACAAAAGGTGTTATTGTTGTTTTTTAAAGATTTATTTTAGAGAAAGAGAAAAGAGTGCACTTGCACATGCTAAGTGGGGAGGAGGAGCAGAGGGAAAGAATCTCAAGCAGACTCTCGAGGGGAAGCCCAATGCGGGGCTTAATCTCAAGACCCTGCAGACCTGAGCAAAAACCATGAGTCAGACACTTAACTGACTAAGCCACCCAGGCACCCCTGCAACAACAGCTTTTCAGTTATAGGACTTAGCCTTGTATTTAATATGGAAACATATACATATTATAGAAGATAAATATACAAAATATTTCTCAATTTGACTTCGGAATATTTTTTTTAAAAATTTTATTTATTTATTTGACAGAGATCACAAGTAGGCAGAGAGGCAGGCAGAGAGAGAGGAGGAAGCAGGCTCCCTGCTGAGCAAAGAGCCCAGTGTGGGGCTGATCCCAGGACACTGGGATCATGACCTGAGCCAAAGTCAGAGGTTTTAACCCACTAAGCCACCCAAGCGCCCCAACTTCAGAGTATTTTTAATTAAACATTATAATAGGCTATTCAAATCTTTTCATAGTTAAACACTAAACATTAAATATCCTGAATTACAAAAGTGCTTTTACTTTTGTTTCCAGTATTTTCCTGTGGGCAAACCACTATATAGTCATTGTTTTTATTACATAGTCTTTTGGAATGTAGATCATGAGACGTGTTTGTAGCAATGATTATTTATCAGATAATATTTTGAACAATGTAAAAGTTTCTACGTGTATGGGGCACCTGGGTGGCTCAGTGGGTTAAAGCCTCTGCCTTTGACTCACAGGGTCCTGGGATTGAGCCCCGCATCGGGCTCTCTGATCCGCAGGAGCCTGCTTCCTTCTCTCTCTCTGCCTGCTTCTCTGCCTACTTGTGATTTCTGTCTGTCAAATAAATAAAATCTTTTTTAAAAAAAAGTTTCTACATGTAAAACCATAAAGGTTTTAAGAATAATGCATCTAGAAACCTCAGAACCTTTGATTTGCCCTTATTTTTGAGAAAAGCATTATCTTTTACCTGTCCACAGTGAACTATATTACGTGTCTCTTCCATCCCATTTTGTTCATTTATTCATTCAGGTAACAAGTATTCAACCCTCATTATCGATGTGGGGCTCGATCCCAGGACCCTGAGATCATTACCCAAGCTGAAGGCAGAGGCTTTAACCCACTGAGCCACCCAGGTGCCCCTGTAAATACTATTTTAGTAAATAAAAATAAGCTGTTATTATAATTGTGAACTTGTTTTTCCATTTACAGGAGAAGGGGTATGATGGATGCAAATAACTATAATGCAAGATAGAATATGAGTACCCGGAAGATGTATAGGTGAAGTCTGATGGGGAGTTCAAAAATGGCAAAAATTACTTCTCTCTGGGAATCTAGGAGAAATTTTTGGAAGAGGTTGGCATTGAATTTGTTCAGTGTTTATGGTTAGGATATGCATATATGGAGATGGTGATGATGGTCACTAAGTAATTAGTAATTAGTGCAAATACAGATAGGAAGATATGGCTTGGAGCATGGATGTGTACAGTACATGGAGAATACAGCATGCAATGTGGAAAGTAATGTATCTATTGTGTGTAACACATAAGTACATTGTGTTCTATATATGTGGTCACAGGTCTCTTCTTTTTCTACAAGGTAGAATTGCATGGATGCCTTTCTACTTGGCCCTCATATAGTCAGTTCTGTTTATAAGTTCTTGCTAATGTCGTAACCTCAATAATCTTTGAGTTGTGCAGTCTTCACCAGCTTTGATAGAGTGTTGAATGTTCAAAAGAAAAATCCAAGTACCTATTAAATCATCAAATGCCATTGCGTGTTTATGAAATCAGATGAAAGCCAATTTCTACATTAGAGCAAATATACTTTCCTGTACTTGGTTGAGGTTGTAAGGAGAGATTACTCTGCTTCCCTAAGAAGGTTAAGTTGTCATCTAGTTAAATATGGACTTAAAATAATGCTGCCAAAGCAGCTGCCTCCTGTGATTGATGATGATGATGACGGATGATGATAGTTTTGAAATCAGTTTTGCAGGGGAAATTGCTATTTTTCTACTTTGGCTGATGTTGTAGTCTGGGTTGGGGATTTCTTGTCATATTAGGTATCTTTTTTGATTAAAAAGGAAATTGCTAAGGACTGTATTCTCTATGATAAAATGGCTCTAAAACTGAGCTATGGCGCAGATGATTATATGTTGGTCTATATGTATTACTTGAGTGACACAAGTTATTCTGGGCTTCACAGTGTCATCTCATGGTGAATTGTGTTTTGGTGAACAAATAGTGACCCATGTCTAGACAGAGAAATGGTAGAAAATGTGGCATTTAGAAGATAAGATAATAGCAGGTCACTAAAGTCTTCCAAAATTGTTCACATATATTGATATTTATTGTCCTTTTCAATCCACTCAAGACTTATTTATTCATTGGTTCCCTCATTTGGGTTGCTTTGAGGGAACCCAAATGATGCCTGCTTGGCTGGATCCCTTACTGCCTTGGATCTCTGCTCCTCAGAGCAGATGTCGTCTCCTCAGAGCAGTCTTACTTGATCTTCATCTCTTGAAGAGTCTCCCTACGTAGCTCCTCTGCTTTTTCTCATTTCCACATGGCAGTATGCATTCCCTATGTGTTATGTATTCATTTCTTATTGTCTCTCTCCCCATCTAGAGTAAACTATGTGAGAGCAGAGACTTGTTTGTTCAGTGCTATAAACTGAGAATCTATAAAAGTTCTGTCCCATATTAGGTATGCAATTAGTAATTATTGAAAGATTAGCTGAATGAATTAATCTTTATTTTATACTTTAAATAAAGTGTTCAAAATATTTTTAAAAGCTTATTAATGTTGGGCTCCAGAGCCAAAATCAAGCTTTTTGCCTTATTAACTCAAATTGCTTTTGTTTGTCTTACACAAAAAATACAAACAAAAACCATCCCTAAAAAGAAAACAGAATATTCAGGGCTTGCTCTTAGGTGAACCATTTTATATCTCATGTACTAGAGAAAGGGAATCAATTTTGTTTATAGAAAATCACTGGTTAACCACTATTCCATACCATTCCATTGTGTAAACCCAAGCACACACTGGTCTAAAAAAAGCCGTTTTCAGAAAGGAGAGGAAAACAATACATAACTCCCCCACCAACCCCAGTATTTTTAAAAGGCCAATAACATTTGTATCCACTGCGTAAACATGATCAATCAAAGCTTTACAAGCTTTATATGGGCTGCTTCCTTAACAAAAGTGTTTTTTGTCTCAGTCATTCATCATATCTGGAAGTTTGGATGATGAGCTTGAGCACTCTCTTAGGTTAACATGGAAAATAGCCACTTGGTGGATTTGTAAAAGGAAAAGCCTGTTAAAGTGGCAGACATAGCCCTCTGACAACATAAAGAAGCATATTGTAGCCTGTTTGTGTTGTCTTGATGTGGTGAAATTCAGCTGAACTTTAGGAGGAGGATTTGTTGTAATGGAGAAATCAGGTTATAAATGTAAAGAGCTAACATGGGCATGTTGAAGGTATTCCCTTGGACTTCCAAATACATAGGAAGTTTTCTAATGAGACTGAAGCTACTAGCTAGGTTATGAGAGTGGAATCATCTGCTGTGTTGAATAAACTACCTTAAAAAAACTGTAGAATGCCTTCAATAACCAAGATATATGTTGCTGCTGTCACTATCACTACTTAGAGAAACTGAACTGTTTAGTCAGGGGGAGAAGGAATGCTGTGAAAAATAAAAAGTTGAATCATTGGAGGCAAGCATGTGCTATCACATCCGGAGAGGACTTCACATAAGGAGTTTGGTATAGTCATATCAGGTCTCATGGAAAGACCTCTGAAATGAGATAAGGCACCAATTATATGTCATTGCATGACAAATATTTTGTTCTTCAGCTAAGTTAGTGCTTATGAAAGACAGCAGATAGGTGAAATAGCCTCATTTATCTTTTCTTGTAGAACTGTTAGGGGTTATGCAAAAGGCCCTAGTTCATTCACAGGGGCAAGGTCAGATCTTATTCAGGTTAATAAGAACCCTAGTGACAAAAGCAGTTGGAACTGCATAGATTGGGCAAATAATTGAATGGAGGGAGGAGAAGAAGGTTGTAGAAGAACATGCAAATGAGACTCATTGAATTGGAAAGAAATGGAATGGAAGTCTGAGACCTTGAAAGTCACAGAGGGGGAAAAAGTTTGTCTTACCATACTGTGGTTTTGGTTTCCGCTCACAGTACTGTGAGCTGAGGTACTGGTACTGTACAAGAGGTACCTGTACAAGAGGTACCGGTACCTCTTGCCATGGACACTTTCTTTAGAAGAACCCAGGAATATACTTATACCTTATCCCCTATATAATAAGTGTTGTTATAGAGCCCCACTTTTAGATATTTTATTCTGTTGAAGATCCCTGCAGAGGGATTTTGAATAATTTTCAATTTCTGCTTTAGCTGGGCTTTGTGCCGGAAATAGATTTTAAAATAAGTATCTCTTAGTGTCTCCTAATCCCTTTCCGGAGATACACATCACCCCAAAACAAAAAAAAAAAATGTTGTTTTGAACATAGGTTTTGGGTTTCATAGAGAGAACATGGCTCACTTATTTGGCTCTTATCACTTAACTTTTTAAATATAAAACTACATTCATTACTATGTGACCAGTTAAAAAATGAAAGTATTTAATTTCATGAATCTCAGATTTGAAAGGGCTTTAGACCAAGGATGAGAAGGGAGAGTCAGTGTTTCCCATTAAAGGCATAGCTGATTTATAGCAAAATGGGATTCACACTTTATGATCATGGCCTCATTGTACTTTCTTTCAGGGAGAGTAGAATAGAGTGTTTCAGAACACAAGCTCTGCAATTAAACGAGATCATATTAAAATTTCACCATAGCTGAGAATAACACAAGTTATTTACCCTGTAAATCTTACTTCATCATCTATAAAATGGGGTTAATAACAGCTTTTGTCTTATGAATTTGAGGATTAAATGGAACAATAAATATTAAACTTAGCACAATTCCTAGCAAAGCCTTATAAAATATTCAGTACATGATAGTACACCTGTATTGCATTTTTGTTGCTGTGTGATACATTACCAGAGGTATAGAAATAAAAAAAAAAAAAAAATATTTCTTATCTCACAAATTCCATGGGCCAGGAGTCAGCATATTTTAGTTGTGTTATTCACTCAGGGTTTCATCATGCTAAGATTGAAGTGTCAGTGGGCTGTGTTCTCATCTGGAGGTTCAATTAGGGAAGTAATTGTTTCCAAACTTTCTCAGATTATTGGCAATATTCATTTCCTTGCAGTTGTGGCAGTGAGGTCTTAGACTCTTGCCTTGCTCACTGTCAGCCAAACTCTACCCTCAGGTCCTTGCCATGCAGTACCCATTGTAAGTACCTTACACACAGCAGCTTACTTGTTCAGTCAGCAGGGTAATTTATGTCACTTCAAACCTCTTCCTTTATGAATAGAGAGAGTTTGAGATCTGACCTGATTAGGTCAAAACCATCCAAGAGAATCTCTTTTTCAAATAATTCAGTGCTGACTGATTAGAGGCCTAAATCTATTCACTTGAGTCATATAAAATAGTCCAGCCATTGGTTTGAAATCCATTCTATTAACTGCCATACACTCATTAATAGGAGGGTATTAGTGTATATATACCAAGGGGCAGGGATCTTGGGGCATTCTCAGAATGCTGCCTTCTTCAGAAAAGTATCATTGTTAATTGTCATTAAATCTTGCTCTTACCATTATCATATACTTATTATATTTATATTTGTTTCTATTATGGTTGTATGCTTTATTATTATATACTTCTTTGAACTTATGGTGATTGAGAGCGCTAAAGTGAAAGGTGATTGTGTGATAAGAGTGGGAAATAAAGGAAACTATTGATTGTGAAGGAATTGGCATTGTATCTCTCCATGTGTATGCTCATTTGTTTTGCACTGCATAATGATATTCAAATATACTAAATGTTATCCCCCTAAGAATATATCTATTACAGGGCACCTGGGTGGCTCAGTGGGTTAAGTGCTGCCTTCGGCTCAGGTCATGATCTCAGGGTCCTGGGATTGAGTCCCACATCGGGCTCTCTGCTCAGCAGAGAGCCTGCTTTCCTCTCTCTCTCTCTCTCTGCCTGCCTCTCTGCCTACTTGTGATCTCTCTCTGTCAAGTAAATAAATATATTCTTTTTTTTTTTTTAAAGATTTTATCTATTACAGTATAATTCTTAAATCTTAGAAAGTTGTGAATGAAGACAAAAGTAAACTGCAATCATTGGAAACACAGACCATAATATTGAATGTTCAGTATAATGCCTAGTAATTTAGAATAGAAACTGTCACTGATTTTGCTCTAGTTCTAGTTAATTGAGGAAGAGATTACCTTAAAGGAATATTTAGTAAAGGAACTTGAATATTTTACACATAAATCTGAGGAAGAGAAGTTCTGCTTATAATGCTAATGCATTGTCACCTATTTACAGTTTCATCAAAGGAGTATTTTCAGAATTCCAAATAAGAATGCCTTACTTCTTACCATACAAAAGAAACTAATGAAAAGCCAGTCCTCCTGGCCGGTTTTTAAAATGTATTCTCTGTTGTATAAGCTGTCATTAATTTCCTGGTGCACCTTGAATATGCCACAAGCAATTTATAATGGCATCAATTAACATTTGGGAAGTTGAGCATGGCCATCTAGGATATTAAATATTTGCTCCAGGAATGCTAATAAAACCCATTGACCTTATATTCTCAAAGTATTTGTTAACAATAACAGCAAAATTAAGGGGTACCAGATAAATGAAAGAATATCTGTTTAGATCTGCTTTCCTCAAATTTTTTCATTTTTGTGTTTCCATTTGATTTTGAACACTCTTGCTCTTTTTTAGAGGTAAAATTGGGCTATATCACTAATGATCCCTTAGAAAATAAGTTTTTGTGTCATCAAAGTCATTGAAGAGAATTTGGTAATAAAATGAAAAGAAAGAATAAATTTACCCTTCCTTCTACTTCTTCATAGGATCATTGCCATTTTTTATTTGATATTCATGGACTGCAAGGATATTCAGCCCTACTTATAAAATATAACATAGTCTCTTCAATTAGGGTGACATGCTGGCAAAAAAAAAAAGCTTTGGTCCTATTTTTAAAAGTTAGTAATTTTTCTTGACTCAGAATATATTCTATAGACAGGTTCCTTATTTTTCTGTATATTATATACCATGGATCCCATTGAAAAATAAAGTTGGTATAGTTTTATTAAAGCTGTGCCATGAAGATAAACATTAAAAAGAAGAATGTTGTTTTCCCATTTGGGCCAGTTGTCTAATTGACATGTTCTTTTTCGTCCAGTGTATTTCATATAATAAAAACAACTGTTTGGAAAGTGAATACATCAAACTCAATTTCACTGATTTAAGTTTATTAACCCAAATCCAGTCAGCAGTGTATGTGTGGCAGTGTAACCTGTGATGATTTCTATTCATATTATACATTCATGTATATAGGAATTGGAATATTGCTTGCATATAATAGGTGCTATTATATAACATTTAATGAATGGACAGATTATAGATATTAAAGCCACCAGTTTCTAATGAACTAATTGGATTTATGTTTTCCTCCAACCTACATGAATGGTTAAAAAAAAATTGTTGCTAAAGTTTTTGCTCATAATTTAATGTGTGGATCCTACTCAAATAAAATCGACTTCATTTCCGAATGACTCTTTAGCAAAACATTTACGTCTTTAATTAACCTGTATTACATTTTTTGTGTATTCTTTTGAGATACTGTTATTGCTTCAATATTCATGACATTTTGATATTTTAAAGTATGTTTACAAAATTTTCCAGAATATTTTTATTAAGAACAATGGAAACTACTTTTTTCTTTAACCTTATTTTCTTGCATTCCCATTGATGATGTATCCTATATGAAATAAGAAAGGAAAAGAAAGAAGATTAGAAGAGATTCATTAGGTGCGAAATGATATTGCTTGTAATAATTTTAAAATCATAGGCCATCATTTTGATTATACCCCTTATCTCTTAGAATAAAAATATGTTTTTTTTTTCCCTGGGTTAAGCTATAGATTTTAATAGAACTGATGATTTTTTTTTTAAAGATTTTATTTATTTATTTGACAGATATTTATTTATTTGACAGAGAGAGATCACAGTACACAGAGAGGCAGGCAGAGAGAGAGAGAGAGGGAAGCAGGCTCCCTGCTGAGCAGAGAGCCCGATGCGGGACTCGATCCCAGGACCCTGAGATCATGACCTGAGCCGAAGGCAGCGGCTTAACCCATTGAGCCACCCAGGCGCCCTAGAACTGATGATTTAAAAGCCAATGCACTAGGAAACTTGACCAAAATGCTTAAGTATGGTGATTTATTAAATGCTGAGTCCTTTTTAAGTACATCCTGTCTTGATAGTAGTATTTGGTGTTCCAATTGGTATGTCATCCAGAGTGCTGCAGAATATTTAGTTCTTTCTGAAGTCAGTACACTGCTGACTAAAGACTAAAAACCAAGATTGTCTTGAAAACTACTTACTACTTTTTTTTTTATTACTCTTTGTTTGCCAGGGTATTTTATCTACATTTAGTCTTTAGCTTTTTATGCCAATTAAACTTATTTTAAATTTATGTCTTGTCCTTTATTATTTTTTTAGATTTTATTTTTTTATGAGAGAGAGAGAGTGCGCACACACAGGGAGGGGAAGAGGGAGAAGGAGAGAGAGGATCTCAGGCAGATACTGCTGAGAACATAGCATGACAAGGGGCTTGATCTTAGCACCCTCACTCAGATCATGACCTGAGCTAAAATCAAGAGTTGAATGCTCAACCGACTGAGCCACATGGGCACCCCTATTTCTTGTCTTTTAGAGACTATCATATTCACACAAGAATAGCAGACAAAATATGCAAATCACAAAGGGAAAAAGAACACTGCTAAATTTAATATTTGCATGTTTACTTTTAGCAATTTAAATGGCCACTCCTAGAGTCTAGTCTTTGTTTTAATTGAAGTTAATCAAGGGAAATAGATAATTGTAAATCTCTAGTGTACTTTGTACTGTATTGTTGTTCTAAGATTATTGAAGAGTTTGGTCTTTGGTCAGTATTTTTATTTTTATTTATTTATTTTTTAAAGGTTTTATTTATTCATTTAACAGAGAGGGAGAGTAGAAGCAGGGAGAGCAGCAGGCAGAATGGGAGGGAGAAGCAAGCTCTCTGCTGAGCCAGGAGCCAGATGTGGGACTTTATCCCAGGACCCCAGGATCATGACCTAAGCCGAAGGCAGCCACTTAAACTGAGCCACCCAGGCGTCCCTGGTCAGTATTTTTAAAAGTGTTTAAACTACTTAGATTCCTGCTGACTTTTTTTTTTCTGCCCATTTGAATGAACAGTAACTTTATTTCAGATAGAAGTAACCATTTCTATTTCTTTAAATTTTTTTATATAGTTTGTTACTGTATTATGAGAAATGAGATAAAAATAATGGATAATACAATATTTTAAAACAAAACAAAACAGAACAAATATTCTGCTATGGGATTTATACCATAATTCTAGAATTTCTATTATCTATTCTTTTTGATAAATTCATTGCTGAAGAGTTCTGCTCACTAATTTTTCTTTAAGTTATTTTCTTGAAACAATACAACTTCCTACTACTAATCTCTTTAATGGAATTAGTTTGATCATAATGTGCCAAGATTTCTTATTAATTTAGCATTTTCAATTATATCTGCACAGTTGATATGTCTTAGTCCTCATATTCTGACTTAAGAAATTTCATTGACTATTACCACAGATTGTCCTAATTCTCTCAGTAAGCATTTAGAAAGTTACTTCCTAATAAGTAAGATAGCCTTAGATGAGATATATTATGTTAAGATGAAATACTGCTTAAGAAAACAATTGGGAAATACTTTCCTTCAGTTTTAATCATCTATTCCTGCTAGATATACTTTGTTTGCCCAGGTTTGTGAATCATCATCCGTGGTATGAACTTTGAGCTTCCTGGATCTCAAATCCTGTATTTAATAATTCCATTCACATGGCCTGTTTTTCAGATCTTTTCTGGAAACTCTGATCTTTATCTTCATGGATACCTTGAGCTACTATCTTGTATCTAAGTTCCTGACCTTTAAAAATTCTTGTTTTTGGTTATTTGTATTATTCATATATTGATTTGTCTATTTTCTTCATTGAAATGTGAGATTTAGGAGAGCAGAGACCTCATCCTTCTCATCTACCACTGTTTCCCAGTCCTTAAAGCATAGCGTGTTGTTAGAGGTATTCTCAAAAAAAAAAAAAAAAAGAAGTATATATATTATATATGTGTTTTCATATTATATACAAGTATATACACACATACACATATTATTATTAACATCCATATATAATTCACAATCATTAATATCACAGGAGGTATTGTATACTCTGACATTGTTCTTTTTCATTTATTATTTCATTTAGTGCTTACAACCTCATAAGGCACAAGTAATATTATACAAATAAGGACATGGTAACTTAGATAAATAATTCAACCAAAGCTATATTATGCTATTAAGCTGATATTTTAGTGATTAGTCTAAGTTCCAGACTTTTCTTTGACTTCAGATCCCCTGGTTTTTTTTAATTTTTTTTATTTAAGAATTTATTTATTTACTTGACAGAGAGATCACAAGCAGGTGGAGAGGCAGACAGAGAGAGAGGGGGAAGCAGGCTCCCTGCTGAGCAGAGAGCCCGAAGCAGGGCTCTATCCCAGGACCCTGAGATCACCACCCCAGCCGAACGCAGTGGCTTAACTTACTGAGCCACCCAAGCACCCCTGATCCCCTGTTTTTAACCACTTTTCTGTACATATCCTCTTTATCCCCAACAACTTTATGGAATTTGGCCATATGATTGCTTTTGGACCTCAGCCTTGTTCATTCAACCCAGTCAAAGAAAAGTCTGAAACACAAATTCTGAGTTTTTTAACCAAATAATAACTAAGAAGGGAGAGGTCAGTGAGCATTGTCTCTAAAGTTAATGATAACATACAGTGGATAGAGCCTTTTATTATTTTTAAAAATTTTATTTATTGATTTGACAGAGAGCACAAATGGGGGTGGCAGCGGGAGAGGGAACTCCTTTGCTTAGCAGGGGGCTTGATCCCAGGACCCAGGGATTATGACCTGAGCTGAAGGCAAATGCTTAACTGACTCAGCCACCCGGGTGCCCCAGTGCCTTATCTTTTATAAAGAGATTTTCATATAAGTTCTTCTTTACCTATAATTGTATTACTAGTAGAAGAAACTAGTTTCACAGTTACAAATGTTCAACACTGTGGCCAAAGTCTGTAGCTGGTGCATGAGTGGCAGACCATGATTAAAATCTTGTTATCTTTGTTTTCTTTTCCCTCTGTTGTGGTGTAATACTTGTTGATAGCTCTCTTTTATATAATTTACAGAGCATTTGGGCCCCGGGTTTTCATTCAGAAATGGAGATAGTCATTCTTTTACTTTCTATTACATAATGAAGCTATGGGATTAAATCAAGTTTTCTCAACCACAGCATACTGGCCCTTCAGACTAGGAAAGTCTTTGCTGTAGAAGGCTCTGCTTTGTAAGGTTAGCAACATGACTGGTCTCTACCAGTACTATTCTCCTAGTTAGGACAATCAAAAATGTCTTTAGACTTTGCCTAATTTTTTTGCCTCCAGGAAGAAGCCAAATTGAAACCTCTATATTAAATTAAGATAATGAATGTTAAAATGTTTTGTGAAATTCAAAACACTCTTCAAATTCAACATCTTATTAGGTTGAGCTTTAAGAACAACAAAAATGCACTGTGATGTATTAGGGAAGCAGGCAGAAGAGAAAACAGTACATAAACATCAAGGACAAGAGTTGGCCACCTACTGTTACTGCCTTGTGAAAGCTCACTCATCTGGATTTCTGCTATAAATTTCTTGCTTTTGCATTATTCTAAGCAAATATTTAATGTTGCCTGTTAATAGGACTTCCCATTATAGATTTAAGTTTTCACTTCTTTATGAAATATTCTGCAGCATATTCACTACCATATGATGAATAATTAAAACTAAATTGCACTTGTCAAAATAAATGAACATAGCACATTTGGAGATAGAAAAATCCCTAATTTTTTTCTCATATAGTTTATTGCATATTATTCTTATTTGTGGTATTTTGTGCTGTGTAGTGACTCAAAGTTATTCAGAGTAGAGCATTTATGCTATATTGGTTTTTGTTGAATTGAGGTTGTAGAAGATGCCAATTAAATTTAAAGACCTACATGTTGGTTTACCTACTATTTGCAGAGTAAAAATTTAAAAAAATCCTCTGAGGCAGCCTTATCTTAATGACACGAACATGTTATGCTAATGTTGTTAATATCATATCTGCTGATATTCATAAATGGGATTTTATTAAAATGACACATTTATACCATAGGCTTTGGTGACGGGGCTTTGAGAAAGCTATCCAGGAGATGAATGTGAGCATCTTCTCTGTCAAGAATTTTCTACTGTTTTATTTTAATGCGACTTGCTACATTTACCATCTGGGATAGAAGCTTGAGCATCAACACCGACAATTCCAGACTGCAGACATTAGAAAATTGTATGGAATAGAGCAAATAGTGTAAGACAGGCTTGCCTCATTGCTCTTCCCTTTCGGTGGCATATTGCTCAGATGTAGAAGTTAGTTGTTTAATTTTCAGACAGAACTGTGTACCTTGAGAATGACTGGACATCTTCCATTTGTACTACTTTTTATTATTGTCAGAATTGATCAGATAAATCTGCCTGAGTATCTGTGTGTGGGATGCATGTTGAAAGTGATTTTATTTTTGCCCAATAAGTCCCAAACATGCTGTCGTCTTCATTTTATTTTTCCTCTCCCATCTTAGAGAGCCTTTTGCAAGTTGCCTCACAAATCACATTGTCTCTACTTATTACCCAGGCCTTTCTCCAGCTGGTAAAATGCATTTTTTTTTTTCCCAGCAAGATTCAGTTTTTCCCTTTTCTTATTCCCTGTATGTTTCCTTTCACTTTTAATGTGAAAATTGCAAATATATTTCTAACCCCTCTGTGCAACATTTTCCATTTATTGGAAACTTATGCTACATGAAGTAATCTAGAAGAGATCCCTAAAATACTTCATCCATTTTCCGCTCTGTATCACCAACTGGACCAATTTTTCTGGATAATTTTCCCTTTCTTTCAAATTTCATCTACATCATATAATTCAGGAAACTAAAAGCATTTTGTTTTCCAAGATTCATTGTGGCTGCAGACTTCTCTGAATAACAAAAAAGTGCCAGAGACTACTTAAACTTTTTGCAGTTTTATGTAAGAGGACAAAAATCCTCATGCTGGGGTGAGTCAAGCAATCTCTTCAGGTACTGAATGAATAGTAGGTTTTATAAGCTTGGACTTGTCTAATAACCCCTCTGCCGTATTCCTTTGTGTAAATGAGAATTTATCATCTGCCATTTCTTGCCTAGAGGATTTTTGAGATTCCCAAATGTGAGTCATACAAAGATGTGAAATACTTTTGAAGTTCCATGGTATTTTACTTTGCTAAGCTACTTTTTTCCCAGAAATTTTCCTAATAACTATCCCGTCAGATGCTTTAGAACTTAAAATAATGTTTCTCCTTCATACCAAGTTAGGTGGAGTTAGACTTGGCTATCAGAAATAGAAATCCATAACAGCAGAGACTTAAATGAGATAAAAGTTGATTTTTTTTTTTTTCTCTTTCAATTAAAAGTGAAGGTAGGGGCGCCTGGGTGGCTCAGTGGGTTAAAGCCTCTGCCTTCGGCTCAGGTCATGATCCCAGGGTCCAGGGATTGAGCACCACATTGGGCTCTCTGCTCAGCAGGGAGCCTGCTTCCTCCCCTCTCTCTGCTTGTCTCTCTTTCTACTTGTGATCTGTCTGTCAAATAAATAAATAAATAAATAATAAAAAATAAAAGTGAAGGTAGTTAATCCAGCACTGCTTTGGTTTTGCAGGATGTTAGGGATCTAGGCTTTGTCATACATTGTCCTTGTCGTACATTGTCCTTGTCCTTTGCTGGTGGAAAGGAACTGTCTTGTCTCAGTGGAACATTGGTGTCATTGACACAAAGAAGCAGAATTGAGAAGAGAAGTCCTTTTCTGTTCATGAAAGTAGTTGCCATACAACTTCTCTGATTAACTCCATGGACCAGAACTTAGATTGCTTTATGTGGCTGCAAGGAAGACTGAAAGATAGAGTCACTCTTGTGGCCATGTGTCCAGCTAAAATTTCTCTCTTAGGGAAGAAAAGAAGATGAGCAACATTTTCTTCATAACTTTAATTTTAATTTAATAATATTTCTGAGTAGACTATGAACTACATGTGGGCAGGGACTAGTATAAAAAATAATTGGGTGTTGCCAGTCTTAGTGGTAACAAATATGTGCCAACAAAAATTCATTGAAAGTGTGCATGGAGAGATTATTTTTCTTGAATGTGAACTGTGACTAAAAATGAGGCTGATTTTTGTTTTAATTTAAAACAGTTGTACCCAGCCTTTTCTTTTTCATTCATTTATCACTGAACATCTTATGTGTTAAGTACTGTCAGATGAGTATAGTTTTTCTTATCCTGGCAACTGTGATATAACCATTTATCAAGACATGTTTTGGATTCCTCTTTAGAAAGGACTTTCAGACTAATGTTTCAAGACATATAAGGGAAACAGTTTCTTCATTACTAATTTTACTCTTTAAATCTGCTGTTTTCGTATTTTCTCTGACAGTTTTCTGACTCCCTAAAAAAAAAATCCCATCAACCCTAATAGGATTGAAATTTGGTCCCCTTGGAAGATGTTAGACTTTTAGCAGTGATTGAGGCTCTCCTACTTTTGAGACAAGATGCCTTAATGTCCTGGGATAAAATTAATGAAATTTTTTACTTAGTAAGCACTGTTATTGAAGAATTTATAATACCTTCTATGCAAACTGATTCATTGGTAACAGCATTGCTATTTTGAGTGTTCTAGAAATGTCACAATATTGGAGGCTTCTCAGAAGGATCTCTGAAGAGTTCTCACAAGGGAAAAGTCATTGGTAGTAACAACTGCTGCCATCACAATCAAGTGATTTGCTTGGCTTGAGGTTTTTCCATATCAAAAGAGTATGGGCCCTATGGTACTGAAAGCAAAGATGAGATTGCCCAAGTTATTTTTATGTCTCTTCAAATACAAGCATGCAGTGGTGTGATCCACTTTATTATTACTGAATTTTAAGGGGGAACCCAATTAAGAATTAAATGCATTTGTTGGCATGGAACTGTCTTGTCTCATAGAAACAAAGATGGTACCAGGGGAATTTCCCTTTCAGTGAGCTTTTGATGAGTGAACTTTGCCTGTCTCTAAAAGATAGTGCTTACCTCCCTTCCTGCTTCCTATGCCAGACATGACTGGGGTAGTAGGTGGAAATTTCATGTGACAGACACTGAAAGAACCATTTCCTGAGGTGATACTGTCTTTGACTTACAAAATGAGTAGGTTTTCTTTGAATTGACCTGTATGTGTTTGTAAAAGAAACATATATATCTCCTCTCCTCATAGGAAGAGGACTATTTCAAAGGGCCATTTTCTTTTCTAAGGAAGAAATTTGTACTAGAGACAAATCAGCAATTTCACAGCTGGTTTGAAATTTCCTAAAATGATTTATACAAATCAAAGCAGGGGAGAGTCATTTGGAATGAAAGGAATATTTGAATTGCATCCCAAGTTCTAATAAGACATTGTTTCATGGTTTTACAATATTATAAACCTGTCATGTGTATTCTACATGACAATTCTGTCTTATCTATGACTCAGGAATCTTTTGAGAATGACCGTTTGAAAGCATAGAATTGTAGGATTAGATGGAGCTATATTATCTAATCCATGTCTGTTCCATACTTTACCCACTTGTAATTGGCCATGCTGACCCTCCTCTAAAAACATTTTTCAATATGTATGTGAAAAGACCCATTGTTTCTTTTCTTCTTCTTTTTTTTTTAAGATTTTATTTACTTGTCAGAGAGGCAGGCAGAGACAGAGAGAGGAGGAAGCAGGCTCCCCGCTGAGCAGAGAGCCCGATTCGGGGCTCCATCCCAGGACCCTGGGACCATGACCTGAGCCGAAGGCAGAGGCTTTAACCCACTGAGCCACCCAGGTGCCCCTCTTTTTTTTTTTTTTTTTCCTTAATATTTTATTTATTTATTTGACAGAGAGAGTGATCGCAAGTAGGCAGAGAGACAGGCAGAGAGAGGGAAGCAGGCTTCCCGCTGAGCAGAGAGCCCGATGTGGGGCTCCATCCCAGGACCCTGAGACCATGACTTGAGCTGAAGGCAGAGGCTTAACCCACTGAGCCACCCAGGCACCCCAAGACTCGTTGTTTCTTGATAAGTGGTTATATTGTTGGAAAGTAGTGGATTTTTTTTACATAGCCTTGAAAATAATACCACTTTGCTCTAATTCGGCCACCTGGAGTTGTAGGAGAACAAGGCTTTCCATTTCACAGATAACAGTCCTTAGGTATTTCTGTATTGTCATCAAGTCCTCTGGAACCTGTTGACTCTTGGGTGAGGGTTATAGCAATGGAGGTGATGAGAAGTGGTCATATTTTGAGTATATAACAGCAGTTGTTTGAAAGTATAGTGTACAGGAATTGAACATGGGATGGATATGAACTATGAGAAAAAGTCAATTATTTTTGGCCTACACACATTTTGCTATGTTCTCAATGTACTATGTTTGCTATTACAGCACAATCAAATATGCATCCACATTGTTGTTCCATGCTACAGATCAGGGATTTTCTCTAAGTGAATGTTTTCCACACCTCTCTTACGGAGAAACTGGGAATTCTCTTTCTTGCCCTTCCTTATGCTTTCACTTGGAAGAATAGTCCTATGTATTCATTATGGTTCAAGATGAGAGATTTAACACTCCATTTTAAGTCTAGAAATTGGCTTTTGAATATCTAGTATGTACATGAACATGATTCCAGAGTACTTAAAATGAGACCATCTTTGATAAATTATCAAGGGAAATTTTTTTGGTCCAGAAATATTACACCCCAGTTACTGCTGCTAATTTCTAAACTTCGTTGACAGTGGGAATTTGATTCCTCTACACAGCACTTACTGTATAATAGGAACTTAGTACACGTAGGCTGAACTGTTAAACTACAGTCATAGCCCATAAGTGAACTTGTTTTATACATCACCTTCTAGTTAATGTATATCTGTGTCTTTAATCTATATCCATATGTATATATCTTTGGGGAAGAAAATAAAGAACTAATCCTGAAAAAAAAAATCTCTTTACATTTTGCAACTCTTTTCTGCTTTGTCTGCTATGTGCATGCAAATAACCTATGCCTAAAGTTAAAATGTATAAGTTACATGAGACAGAAGTCTCTGGTGTATTTCACCAGTAAACTGTAATCTCTAGGGTAAGAAGATGTTTCTTCTCCCTGGCTTATACATGCAGAGAGGAAATTAGGTGGCTGACTATCCTGTCAAAACCAGGTTTCTCCCCCTATCCACAAGGTAGTAGGGAAATATTAGTGCCAATATAACAGATTAACTAAATAGGCCTCTGTCTCTATGTGGATGCTTTAGTTGTCCTGCCTATAAGAATGCCAGTCTGCCTTGGGAAATAAACCCAGACTGAATTCCGAATGTGGATGTGTCCCTCAAACTAGCAAAGTTTTCAAAGGTGTGCCCTTCAAACAAGAGGAGAATTAAACTGCACGTCAGAAGAATTAACACTCAGAGGCCTTTGTTTAATCAATGGTTAGTATGGTGGTGATTGCACAAATTCACTACATTAAATTTAATCAGTAATGTTTCTGGCATGTGGGTGGCAAGCGTACTGATTAATTCATTTATATTCTGGAAATAAGATATGTTCTCCTGGATGAATTTCCAGAGTTTGGCGATCCCACAGTATGCATTTCAGCATCTTTCAGTGGCTTCTTTGTTAACAGTCTCAGAGCTGAAGTCATGCTGGATGCTGTGTGCTGATTAGCTCACCACACCAATAATGACAAACAGGAAATGGCACCATTTTTGTTCACCTATGGGAAGAACACCAAAGGAACAGTTAGCTGTAAACACTTCAGGATTTTGATATCACCCATTTGAATTGCCTTAAGAAACCATTTAGAAGTAGGAGAGATCATGATACAGTGATACTTTGGAAGAATTAAACCTTTTTCAGTGGGGTCCTGAAACTGGTTAAATATCTTTTATGATGTAACAGATTATATTAAAGCTGTAAGTTTTGGAGTAGAAAAGAAACTAGATGGATGAGGGAATCAACCCCCTTATTTCAAAAATTATGAGAAAACAGAAGTGGATTGACCGTATTTTAGGTGAAAAGGTAGAGTTTTGAAGTTAGGACTCCTAGTTTGTTTACTGATCTTTATGGGTTAGAGAAATTGGGTGTATGTATTGAGGGATGGGGGTTGTTCCTAGACATTTGGGGACAGAGAGAAGAAAGGACTTTGTCCCTTATATGTATGTATTTACATATATGCATATATATATATGATCACCCTGTGTGAATAGTCATTTGGCTATCTGAGTGGAGATGGGATAGGTGTACTAGGTATGCCCTCAGGGTCCTTCACTTTCCCTGTTTTTGAAGGTATTTGACAGAAAGCTCTGGGCAGGACTGCTGGAAAGGTCTCTTTATCTGCACTCTATCTGTGTTCCAGACAGCAATAAGGAGGTGAAAGAACATGGTTCATTGTGATATTTTCTGGCATTAATTGTGTGGTTTGCTTGAGGAATACTGAAGTATACTGTGACGGAAAATGGATCTTAGAACCACTCAGGGTAATTGCATTCCTTTGGAGGGTCCTGAGAGGGGACAGACACTTGCTCAGTTCCTTGTCTTCTAACTCATTTCTCTTAGTCCAGCAGCCTGTTAAAGTCTGATTGTTTGGTATGCAAATCAGCAATCATTATATGTGGGGTAGTAGCAGCTCATAGATTTGTAGGCTGTATCTGTTTTCTCTTTAAGAATTATCTCTGATGTTGAACATCAGTTTTCTTTTTAGAAATCTGAGTGTTAATCAGGGCAGTTCTTACGAACTTAGGGATCTTTATGCTGTTGGTGTTAAATTGTAGCAAAAAAGGATGCAGATAATACAAAAAAATTCTTGACATGTTCTTGAATGTGCCTTCAGTTTTGTGGTTGTGCTCATAATTTTGAAGACCGTTACATGGATTCTGCAGCAATGGTGCTGAGTTCCATTTGTGTTTCTGTGGTTACTCTGTGTGTCAATTACTCTACTTATATAACCTCTCTTTACTTCCATTTCTTCATTTGCAAATTAGGGATAATAATAGCACCAATATCATATACCAAATGTATAAAATATCAAACTGAGAATTAAATACATATATAAGTATTTCATGTACCATAAAAGTAGTATTGAAAAGGAGTAGAGAAAGGACTTAACTAAAGGTGAAGGAAAACCATTTGGGAATAAAAAAATGAGATAATCTAACTCATAACTGGTACAAAATAAATTCTCATGGTCTAAAGTGTTCATGAAGACAGAGAAAGTGCTAGACTTAAAACTTAAAAAAAATGATGGCATCTGTATCACAAGTTCATTATGAAAACTCAGTGAGCAAGAATTTGTAATATGCTATGTAATTATTCACACATTATTATTTTAATAAGAAAATCATTGCTTGGATTATCTTTTAAGGAAAAGAATAGTGGGACTGCAGATAGATAGCCAATTTAGACATTTTCTTCCTAGATTATCCTACTTATATCGGTGCTTCTGAGCACAAGAATTAGATTCTCTGCAGCAGAATCATCTGGTGGGTGTCTCACCTCCAGCAAATGACATATTTGAGTCGATGTACTATGAGGCAACTATGATTAACTTGAGAACCTACTTGACTTTATTCACTGTCAAAGGTTCATTCTTCAATAACCATCTTTTGTAATTCAGAATCATGTCTGTACTTACTTTCTATATCAGAAACCTAAATAATAAAGTAGTATGCTATACATTGAATACCCCCCAAAATTTTTCTTTAAAATTTATTTATTTTGGGGGCACATGGGTGGCTCAGTGGGTTAAAGCCTCTGCCTTCAGCTCAGGTCATGATCTCTGGGTTCTGGGATCGAGCCCCACATCAGGCTCTCTGCTCTGCGGGGAGGCTGCTTCCTTCTCTCTTTCTCTGCCTGCCTCTCTTCCTACTTGTGATCTCTGTCAAATAAATAAAATCTTTAAAAAAAATTCTTAAGAAAAAAAATTTATTTATTTTAGAGTGAGAGCACACAAGTAGGTGCAGAGGGAAAGGGAGAGAAACTCAAGCAGACTCCTGCTAAGTGCAGAGCCTGACTTGGGGCTCGATCTCACCACCCTGAGATAATGAGCTGAGCTGAAATCCAGAGTTGGCCACTTAACTGACTGAGCCACCTGCCACCTATTTGGTACTCCAAATACCAAATAATTTTTAAAAATCATATTGTTAAAGAATTTTGGAAATATAGAAACATGTTCACAAGATGCTAAATAGAAAAAAAAACAGGTTAACAATTTGCAAAATAGTATTTCAGTATGGTTCTAAATTTGTAATCATCAAAGGATTTTATAATCATAAAAAATGCTATTAAAATATTATAATCTTATGATAAATTTTAATGAGTACTTTCTTGATTTGGCCTTAACATTTTCCAAAATGATAATTACTCTACAGGTTTATTTTTCCTCATTATATAAAATAGTAAAGCTCATTGTAGGTATTTCACACAAAACAGAAAAGTATATAATGATTGTTAAAATCTGGATGATCTTACCCATCAGACTGACCATTATTGTTCTTTTAAAAACCTTTACTTGCAGGGGTGCGTGGGTGGCTCAGTGAGTTAAGCCTCTGCCCTCAGCTCAGGTCATGGTCTCAGGGTCCTGGAATCAGGCCCGTATGGGGCTCTCTGCTCAATGGGGAGCCTGCTTTCCCCTCTCTCTCTGCCTGCCTCCCTGCCTACTTGTGATCTCTCTCTCTGTCAAATAAATAAATAAAATCTTAAAAAAAAAAACCTTTCCTTGCAGATATAAGCATTTATGTATGCAGTTCTTTCATTTTACTTAAATGGAATTTGTATTATCTACTTTATTCCATTCCACAGTCACGTAGACCTTTGCATTGCTAAAATATACTCATTTTCATTATTATACTAATAGCCTAGTGAGCTGAATAGATGTATGACAATCTCTTACTGATGTATATGTATGTGTGTGTATGTATGTGTGTAAGTATACTTGGCTTATTTACATTCTATAACTAGTACACTAAAACTACACTCTGGTAAATATTGTTTATTTGTTTATTGATACCAGTTTGTACTATCAAAAAAGATGTGTAAGAAATGTTCTTAAAAAAAAAAATTTAATTGCTTTGGGGTGCTTGGGTGGTTCAGTTGGTTAAATGTCTACCTTTAGCTCAGGTCATGATCCTAGAGTCCCAGAATCAAGCCCCATGTCAGGCTCCCTTCTCAGTAGAGGGTCTACTTCTCCCTCTCCCTCGGCCTCTCCCCTCTGCTCTTTCTCCCTCTCTCAAATAAACAAAATCTTTAAAAAAAAAAAAAAAATCTTATTGTTTTAATCTACTCTTTCTTAAGTATTAATGATGAGGGGTACCTGTGTGGCTCAGTCATTTGAGTGTCCAGTTTTTGGGTTTAGCTCAGACCATGATCTTGGGGTCATAGAATCAAGCCTCATGTCAGGCTCCCTTCTCATTGGTGAGTTGGCTTGGGATTCTCTTTCTGCCTCTGCCCCTCCCCCAGCTTATGTTTATGCCCCTCCCCCCACCAAGCAAATACATAAATAAAATCTTTTTTAAAAAATTCGATGAACAGTTTTTAAAGGTGTATTTGAACACCTCAACTAGACTATCAGGTTTATGATTGATCACTGTTATCACTTTTATTGATTTATTGTAGTATTTTAAGAGAATCAGACATGTAACAAGTTTTTTTTTTTTTTTTTTTTTTTTTTTAAATAACAAACACCACATTCCTATTTTGTTGATTTTGGCCTCCTCCCCATGAGGATGAGGTGATGACTGAATTTGAGTCTTTGTTTTTATAACATTACATGGTCCAGTCAAAGGAAACTGTTGGGATTATATTCCAGACTGTTATAGAGGAGGAAGATGCAGGGAACTGATGGAACCATATCAGAGTGCCTTGTTATTTCCCTTCAGAAATAAATTATACATACTTAATACCAGATATCTTTCTACATATTGAGACAAAAAGAGAGATTATTATTTTTTTTAAGTTTTTTTTTAAGCTAATCTCTGTAGCCAGTGTGGGGTTCACACTCATAACCCCAAGATCAAGAGTCACATGTGCAGAGGTACCCGGATGGCTCAGTCATAAAGCATCTGCCATCGGCTCAGGTCATGATCTAGAGTCCTGGGATCGAGCCCTACATTGGGCTCCCTGTTCAGCAGAATGCCTATTCTCCCTCTCCCACTGCTCTTGCTTGTGTTCCCTCTCTCACTGTCTGTCTCTGTCAAATAAATAAATAAATGAATGAATTAATGAATATATGAACAAATGAATAAATAAATAAATAAATAAATATAAAATCTTTTAAGAAACAGAGCCACATGTGCCACTGACTGAGTCAGCCAGGCACCCCAGGAATTATTTCTTAAAATATCAATATAGGTTGTGAAGTTCTCTGTTACACTGGCTAACCTAGAAGGAAAAATAAAAATGAAGTTAACCGAGAAATTCTGTTAGTGATAAAATTTTTCTGCTATATCAATGCTGGAAGTCAGATACTAACCAGAGTTGTGAGATGCTACAGAAGTTGAAATTTTATTAAGGATCTTTTATAACAAATACAGTAGTAGTAATAAACCACAATGTATTAAACTGTCTATTGTTTTTTTTCAGTGACCATTTTAAAAGTAATTATTTTTCTGTTGTGCTCTTTTTTGTTTTATAATTGACTTTCAGTGTAGCCTTCTGAAGACAGTATCTCCCAAGGGAGATGATTAAAAGATTTAACTCAGCTTGCTTTGCAATGTAAGCAACTGATAGATGTCCGTAAGATATATCCTTTAAGTTTATTTTCTCATACTCTTGATATCTTACTTGGAGACATTTAACTTTACCTCTTGGTCTCACAAGTGGCGACTTCCATGACTGATAGGTGGCTTGAATTGGGGTTGGTAGTATATAGATGAAAACAGGATTTCCTTGGTTGGAAGCCAATTGCCCAAGTATTCAAGATTGTTAGCCTTAGAAATTTTTGTTTGTTTATCCTAGAAATTTGAACCTGTCAGATAAAGGAAATTTTTTTTTATTACCATACAATGTATTATTTGTTTCAGGGGTACAGGTCTGTGATTCATCAGTCTTACAATTCACAGCACTCACCATAGCACATCCCCTCCCAGATGCCCATCACGCAGCCACCCCATCCCTCCCACCTCTCTCCCCTCCAGCAACCTCAGTTAGTTTCCTGAGATTAAGTCTCTTATGGTTTGTCTCCCTCCCTGGTATCATCTTGTTTCATGTTTCCCTCCCTTCCCCTATGATCCTGTCTTTTTTCTCGAATTCTAGATGAACATCTAGGCTATTTCCATAATTTGGCTATTGTGGACATGGTTGCTATAAACACTGGAGTGCAGGTGTCCCTTCAGATCACTACATTTGTATCTTTTGGGTAAATACCCAGTAGTGCAATTGCTGGGTCATAGAGTAGCTCTATTTTCAACTTTTTGAGGAACTCTAGACAGTTTTCTAGAGTGGCTGCACTAGCTTGCATTCCCACCAATCATGTATGAGGGTTCCCCTTTCTCTGCATCCTCACCATCTGTTTCCTGACTTGTTAATTTTAGCCATTCTGACTGGTATGGGGTGTTATCTCACTGTGGTTTTGACTTGTATTTCCCTGATGCTGAGTGATGTTGAGCACTTTTTCATGTGTCTGTTGGCCATCTGGATGTCTTTGCAGGAATGTCTGTTCATGTCTTCTGCCCATTTTTTGTTTGGATTATTTGTTCTTTGGGTGTTGAGTTTGATAAGTTCTTTATAGATTTTGGATACTAGCCCTTTATCTGATATGTCATTTACATATATCTTCTCCCATTCTGTGGGTTGTCTTTGGTTTTGTTGACTGTTTCATATAAAGGAAATTTTTGACACATTTGTGTGAAGGTCTGGTTCCCACTTTACAGTTTTCTTAATAATGACATATATTGAATAACAAACACCAACCTGAGCTTACACTATAACAGAACTGATTTTATTTTCTTTAAAGATTTTATTTATTTATTAGAAAAACCATGAGCGGGGCTTGAGGAGAGGGACAAGGTGAGAGGGAGAAGCAGATTTTCCACTGAACAGAGACACTGATGTGGCTCTCCATCCTAGGACCATGAGATCATGTCCCGAGTTGAAGGTAGACACTTAACGATTGAGCCACCCAGGTGGTCCAAAAGACCTGATTTAAATTGTGACTTTACCTTCCACTATCCAGGTTTATCCCCCCAATGTAAAATAGGGACAATAATAAATTCTTTGGTGTACATTTTTCATTCTAGCTATCAAAGATATATAAGCTTTTTCTCCTTTCTTTCTTTTAATGGACATTGGGATTGTTTTCTTGTTCTACTATAAACATAGAAATAGGTATCCCCTGGAAACTTGTGTGAGAGTGGAAAAAATCAGTTTGAATGTCAGGCAGATGGATATCCTTTCCATTTTTCTCCAACCTGCAGAGTCCCATGCCATAATTTAAAAATCAAGGAGTCATCCTGGAAATTATTTATTCTCCAAGTCTGTATTTGTTTTAGGATCTGTGTTTGTTTAATTTTCTTCTCACAAAACTTGCAGCAATACTATTTTATTTTGATTAAAAACAATAATTTTTTTTCAGAGTTTGCCTGCTTCTCTCTCTCTTCAGTAGATGCTACCAATCTATGATTGTATCACCTTATTTCTCATCTATTAAAGCTCTCCCAATGATAATCTTAGGGCATTAGAAGGTCAATTATATGGGCCTTGGAAAGTAAAGCTAAAATAATATCTAGAGGGAGAGAGAGAAAATGGCAGGGGGAGGGGAGGTATCCAGACCTGAAAAGAAAGAAATCTATCCTTTAAATTCACTAGGACACTCTCAAGTGTCCTAGTTAAAATGTTAAATATTAGCAGTATCAACCCATGTCCCTGTGGTATGGCTTATTAGTCCTTTGATTAGAACACAATATCAGGAATTCAGGAATGGGGATTATATCTTATTAGAGTCTTGGTAATTCATTTTGAAAATATGTCATAGGGAATGGGGTGAGAGGTCAGTGGGTTTGGACAATATAGATGAATTAGTGCAAATCCAAACCCTTATTTTGAAAAACTCAAAGTGCATGTATTTAAGTGTTCCATGGAGGGATTATCCTTTTCTCCTTTAGGGAACAAGGCTGAGAATTTGAGAGTTACCTGAAAATTTTGCATCTGCATCATTTATGTTGCTTGTTAATTGGAGTCACTAAATGTTTAGTGTTGTGAAGTGGTTAATTATGAATATATCTGCTGATTACATTCTTATCAACTGAACTGTGTGTAGTTGTAATATTGGAGTATTTTCTTTACATGGAATTTGGATAAACTAGTGTTTAAATCATATTTCATGAATTATGTGGACAAAGCCCAATATTACACAGAGAGAATGCCATTTGTATGCTACTTTGTCTTCGATATTAAGCAATGCTATTGACTAAAACATAACCACTTGAAACTTCCCCACAATAATGTCCTAAACATTCCTTTCACTGTTTATTCCCTTCCCTCAGGGATCACTACTTCTTTTGAACTATTTTAGCAATTAATTGTTAGTTATAGGCAATGAATCACACATATATTTTATGTTAATTCTTCTGATCAGAAAAAGTAAAATTTGGTTTGAAAGATTTGGAATATCAGGGAATATCAGGGAATCAGCAATATTCCTAACAGCTAAAATTAAAATTGTAAAAATTCTGTAAATAGCTACATACAAACTGTGCTTATATTTTCAACTTATAAAAGTAAGTTGAGTTCATAACACATGTTTGTATAACCTTTTTGACATCTGAATTTTTGCTTTGAATTTCTCTTTGATTATCTTTTAAATTTTTTAAAAGAATGGGCCAATTAAATAAGTATTTAAAAATAGGACTCCTCTATTTCTTTGTGATCTCCACATATTGTTACATCGCAAACAAAAGTTCTCAATAAATACCTTTGTGTGAAGCAAATTCAGTTGCCTTCTAAAGTCATTTGTTCTTTTAAAGTCTTTTTGGTCCAAATTATGATGATAGAATATAGATTAATACAGCTGCCTTTAAAGAATCAGTGTGCCTCAGTTACCCCAAGATAGAAATCTACCATTTAAAAAAATAGTATTATAAAAATATATAGTAACAGAAATGGAAAAGTTTTGCTGGTTTGGTAAAAAAACAAATCAAAAATGCAAGAGAGGAAGAATGAGGTATGTGTTTTAAAATTCACTGGTTCACCACAGGAATTTTAAGGACTATGGAGGTCCATGAAATCATGGTACCCCAGGTCACTTGAGAAAACAATATACATCATTTAATTGTTTTTCTTTACCTGTTAGAGAAATGCTGTTTAAAAACTATTGGCAGATATCAGCCAAGGTGAATAATAAGCAGAATGCCTGTTGGGTTTTTGTTTGTTTGTTTGTTTGTTTCGTTTTATTTTAATATGGAGAGAATAGAGTGACTTTTAGTTAAAGCATGTGTAAACTGTTGTTTGGTTCAAAAAAACTTTCTTTGGAGTTAAAAGCTCCCATTCAACAGCTTATAGAAAAACACAGGAATGTGGACTCATTTTGCCATAAAATATTTTTTTTCTTATTTTACTTTTTTTTTTTTTTCTGGACTCTCCTTCTGTCAGTGTCCATGGTTGGATGTTACTGTATACCTTATAGGGACTTTGTGTTGTATATTCCCATGTAGAATATATATGTGTATAATTATTCGTGTTGCCCTGAGTCTCCATTGTTGGCAGAATTCTCACGCAAGCTAGCATTATATACTTTTGCTTTTCTCCTCCTGGTTTGTCCTTTTCTCACTTGAGCATTATTGATTATTCTCTATTGTAGGTGGGATGCACCTACATGGCTCATTTGTGCTTACTTCCTTCTTGTTTGGAGACTCAGCAAGTTCTGCACAATGCTATTTATTGAATTTATCTGTCAATTTCTCCTTCCTTGCATGGCTAATTCAATGGAATCAGCACAATAATAGAATGCACAGGATAATGACAATTTTTTTTTTTAAACAGAAAATTATAAATCAAAAAGAGACTAGGTTTGATGACCAGTCACTTGAGATGGTTGCAACTTTTAAAGTGTGTACAGGACTTTCTAGATGCATATAGCAACACACTATGATTTTATGATGGCTGCCTCCCAACTTTTCATTAAATGTCTAAGAGGATACATGGAAGGATGTAAATTGAAAACAGGATTATAAAATAGAAATGGAAAGAGCCTATATCTAAAGCAGAGCTTACCCTTTAAATATAAACAAACAAAAAAGATAGCCTTTAAAGAATATGAAGTTTATAAAGAAATAAAACTCAAGATGGTCCCTCTTTGTCATACCATTAAATAGTAAAAGTCAGTAGAGAACCTTTCATTAATGCCTTAATCTTGAAATTGGCTGGGAAATGCGTTTGTACTCTACACATCCTGGTGAACACTGGCATAGTAGCTGACCACTGATAAAGTAGGAAAGCATACTGATCGGTAGTAAATCAGTCTTGTTATACATTGAAAAAAATTACTAGAAAAATAAGCAACCCTTTCTGAACAAGATACTAACTAATATCAGAGCTAAAATTCCACTGGCTTCTGTCTGCACCAACGTCAGCTCCAGTCTGTCTATATCAACACAGAAATGACGTATCTTAGGAGGCAACATGTTTGAGATAAATGGTGTAGAGAGGGGCATGCGTGCTTTGTTGTAAAAAGAGAAGCGCTATGCATATGTATACACATGGGAGTTTCTGTACCTTCACAGAAGAACTTTAAGCAGCATAAAAAAAAAGGATGTTAAATAGGATGGTTTTGAATTCCAAGATCATTTATTTATTTATTTATTTATTTATTTTTTAAAGATTTTATTTATTTATTTGTCAGAGAGAGAGCGAGTGAGAGCACAGGCAGACAGAGTGGAAGGAAGAGTCAGAGGGAGAAGCAGGCTCCCTGCGGAGCAAGGAGCCCGATGTGGGACTCGATCCCTGGACGCTGGGATCATGACCTGAGCCGAAGGCAGCCGCCCAACCAACTGAGCCACCCAGGCGTCCCCCAAGATCATTTAACTCAAAAAAAAATTTCCTACCTTCTTTGTGCTTTAATTTCCTAATGTGTGAAGTGGGGGTAAAGTACTTCATAATAATATTATGAGAATTACATGAGTAAGGACTAAGTCTGAAAACACTGGATAGATGGATGACACTGCTATTGTTTGTCCTTAGTTTAGGCTTGCAAGGAAATGAATCCCTGCTTGTGGTGAAGATTAAGCTAATAAACCATGCCCATCAAGTTAAGTAGATCTTTCCCTGTTCAAATATAAACAGATATAAACAATCAGAACAACTAACTGAAACTAATGAAAAACATCTGAAAGAAATTATTGATTCAGGCAAGAGTCAAGAATTTTTAATAAATTGGTTTATGGTGATCTGACTAATTTCATAATGCTTAGATACAACTACAGACATAACTTTGTAATCAAAGGAAAAAACTAAAATTGTGCAGTGAAGGAATCTGATTACATGTCAATCCAAAAGTAAGTCAGGTATTATAGATCTCTTATATGATGCAAGATATAATTGATGAACTCTGTGATGTACTCAAGGCAAAAAAGTTTTAGTAACATCAGATCATCAGAAGGTAGAGGAAATAGGAGAACATCATCAGGAGATACCAGGAATAGAAGAACATCATCACAGAGACAACCCATCAAATGACAAATGTGATAGAGTCTGCACGTAGAAGTTTGATCCCTTCCAGTTTGTGTCTGAAAAAGGGACAGCACTGTGTTAAAAGGGACCAAAGGAACATAACGAGATGTGATGCTTGGTCCTGAATTGGATACTTACTTTGTCAAGCCATATTAAAAGGGCATTTTATCAATACTCCTGTTTTTGTAAACCATGGTATGCATTGTAAGAAAATAAGCAGGACTTTTGTTAACATATCTTTAGACACAATTGTGATAGATACTTTCTATGACCTTTCCTTTCATCATGTTTTCTTGATAACCAGATAAAAAAGTAGACTAACCAGTAGGCATTTATAAGCATAGTTATGAATCTAGTGCTCTTGACTAAAAGAATTTTTCAAGAATTATTTATTATGATTCTCTGAAATGCAATTATTACATATTATTATATATAATATGTATTATATGCATATTGCATATAATACATATTATTATAAAAGCAAGAGAAAGAAAGTGAGTTATAGTTTCCTCCTGCCTCCCTTTTTGTCTCTAACCTTTGGATCCACATTGTAAAATATTAATTTGCCATCCGGGACACAATTGGAGGACAATGTTCCTTACCCCAAGTCCCATGACAAGTGACATTTGGAATTTAAATGCAGGTTGTCTAATTACAGAAATCATGCTGTTAGTTAGACTCAGAGTCTTCAACTCTTGACCTCCTAGGAATATGTGGTCACAACCCTAGAGAATAGGGTGAAACACCAAAATGAAAAATTAGAATATACACTTTACTGTTTTTCATGGAAAACCTCATCTCTTGTAGCTACTTTCTTTTCAGCTTATAAGAACTTCTGTATGAAGTTTGATACTTAGAGTCCCAGCTCCCACAAAATTGTTCTAAAAGCCTCAGCACTAGTTAAGTTAGAGACAGAAGTAGAAAATAGGAGAATGACACACATGGTTTTTGTTCCGATCACCTGGGGAAGGCACGTCATACTGGCATCAACCTCCAGCAGTGTCTGAGAGTGACAGAAGCAGCCTTTCAGTGGTGTCACCTACTTGCTCTGTTAGTGAAAAGTTGAGATTTGGATGGCATTTTCCACACTCTTGACAGTTCGTGACATACTGATGGTATGAAACAGGAAGACTGCCTACTGAGAGTTTGCTGTGACCTAACAAGCAAAGTTAGAGAAGTCATTCCTGGTCACATAAGAGATTTCATAGCTTTATTTTTAAAACTTGTGTAATAATTACTAGTTTTTGTGATTATTGGGTATAGCTCTATCCTATTCGAATGGCCTTTAGTCCAGCAACATGTAAAGCCAGTGTTGAGCTCAAGATCTGAAGTCAGGTAGCAGCATGATCTTAACCAATGAAGCAGGGATGGTGATTATACAGACCACATAGTGCAGTTGTGAGGATAAATAAAATATGCCCAGCTTTGTGACATCCAGTATATACTTACTACAATACAGTGCTGGTCATTTCCTATGACCCATTTGTTTCACCCTACTGCATCGTCAAGAATGAAGGGTGTGGTGCATAATCAATTAATTATGGATCACTGAAAAATATTAAATTTAAAAAAAGGAATGAAATAGTATAATGCACTGAGAGTGTCTGTAATCTCTTCTCTTCCTTCTTACTGTAAATTGTGGTCTTCTGTCTCTTCTGGCCACTTGGCTAGCTCTCTCTAAAGAAGTACAGAAATCTTGGAGACGCTGAATTTCTCTGTCCTACCTGATAATGCTATTATCTATCAACTGATAGATTTTTATTTTTTCCTGATTCTTTTTTTTACAGTCTCTTAAATATTTTTTTCCTTATTCTTGATGAGCTTAAATAGTTGTATTTTACATATTTACTTTGAGAAAGGTTTGGTTCACAGCTTTCAGTATTGTTGCTGTTTTGCATTTTTCTCTTACCTTTTCTGTGTGTTTTAGTGTTAACTATGAGTTGTTTCATTTATTAAGCCACATTCTCTGTTTGTCTAGCATCATTTTGCTCTACAGAGATAAAGATTAGTTACCTTTGAGATATATACTAGTTTGGTATTCTTGACTAACTTTTTTTTTTTTTTTTTTTTTTTTTGGCTAAAAACTCGGACTCAAAAACAGTGATTTGCATGTGTGGATTTTTTGGTTTTTTTTTTTTTTTTTTGTTTTTTTTTTTTTGCATGTGTTTTTAATTCTAATAATCCATCAGCTTCACACTTCCCACATATCCCCTGATAGGCATTGTTTTTTTTCTTTTATTTTTTTTTAAGATTTTATTTATTTATTTGACAGAGATCACAAGTAGGCAGAGAGGGGGCACAGAGCAGGCTCTACCTGCTGAGCAGAGAGCCTGATGTGGGGCTCGATCCCAGGACCCTGGGACCATGACCTGAGCTGAAGGCAGAGGCTTTAACCCACTGAGCTACCCAGGTTCCCCAAAGATTTTATTTATTTATTTGACAGAGAGAGATCACAAGTTGCCAGAGAATCAGGCAGAGAGAGAAGGGGAAGTAGGCTCCCTGCTGAGCAGAGAGCCCCATACAGGGCTTGATCCCAGGACCCTGAGATCATGAGCTGAGCCAAAGGCAGAGGCTTAGCCCATTGAGCTACCCAGGTGCCCCCTTTTTCCTTTATTTTTACATAAACTTGTTCTCCATTTTTACAGTTAACCTTTGAAATTTTCTTATTTTCCCATACTTTATAATATATTAATATGCTGAAGTTAATTATATTTTACATTTTATTGCCTAGCATATCATTTATGTAAATTTTTATTTTGCAATTTATTTTCTTGTGGATACCTCTTTTATAAAAGTTTTTGGGTGATTGTCCAGAATTTTATGAGGTCAGTTAAATGCAGCAGCCATTAATGATTTGCTGAAAATTATTAGTTGGTTAGCTTTGTTTATTGCTGATTGGTTGTAGTTCTATTTGTGTTTAAGGTGTTTTCCTTAAAATGAGGAAGGATAACATGACTCCTTAAACACATGGTATGTATTTTTTCATGTCTTCTAGCATTGAGAGCAAGTATACAATATCATGATCACTGTTAGCCAGTCTGTGCTGTAACATGCTTTCCCTGAGTTGTATTCTATAGTATGTGTTGTTTCTCTAGTATATGACCTCTTTCTGGTATATGATCTCTCTCTTTTTTTTTTTTCCTCTTTTGTTTGTTGAGTAGTTTAGCCAACATGTGTATATGAAATGATGAAACAAAGCAAGATTATCACAGTGCTATTAAAATGCAGGTTTTAGAGTGTATTGAGTTTCTTTAAAGAAACTATGTCCAGGATGCCTGTGTGGCTCAGTTGTTTAAGTGTCTAACTCTTGATTTTGTTCAGGTCATGACTCAGAGTCGTGAGGTCCAGCCCCATGTCAGGCTCTGCATTTAGCATGAATCTGCTTGAGAGTCTCTCCCTCTGCCCCTCCACCTGCTCTTTCAAATAAATGAGTAAGTAAAAATCTGTTTTAAAAAGATGCGAAGTCCAAGAGAATTGGAAACATATTTTTACAGAAATATTTGTACACAAATGTTCATAACAGCATTATTTATGATACCCAAAAAGTTGAAACAATCCAAATGTTCAGCAACAAATGGATAAACAAAATGTAATATATCTATGAATAGAATATTATTCAGCCAAAAAAAAAATAGTCATATGTATCACCTATGGATGAACCTTGAAAATATGGTAAATGAAATAAGTCAGAAATGAAGGCCACATATTCTATGCCATGATTTATATGTAATGTCCAGAATAGGGAAATGCACAGAAACAAAGTAGATTAGTGGCTTCCAGGGGCTGTGGGAGGGAGATTGCTTAATGGATCTGAGTTTATTTTGGAAGTGATAAAAATGTTCTGAAATTATATAGTGGAGATGGATGCACAAGCTTGTGAGTATATAAAAACACTTAATTGTACAGTTCAAAATGCTTTAGTGGTAAATTTTATGTGATGTGAATTTATTTCCATAAAAATGAAAAAGATAATATATTAAATAGAGGATATTTAAAACGCCAGTAGAATTAGTAGAAATGCATTGACATTAAGAAGTGCATTAATTGGGGCGCCTGGGTAGCTCAGTGGGTTAAGCTTCTGCCTTTGGCTCAGGTCATGATCTCAGGGTCCTAGGATCAAGCCCCATATCGGGCTCTCTGTTCAGCAGGGATCCTGCTTCCCCTGTCTCTCTGCCTGCCTCTCTCCCAACTTGTGATCTCTTTCTCTCTGCTAAATAAATAAATAAGATCTTAATTTTTAAAAAGAAGTGCAGTGGGGCGCCTGAGTGGCTCAGTGGGTTAAGCCTCTGCCTTCGGTTCAGGGTGATCTCAGGGTCCTGGGATTGAGCCCCGCATCGGGCTCTCTGCTCGGCAGAGAGCCTGCTTCCTCCTCTCTCTCTCTCTGCCTGCCTCTCTGCCTGCTTGTAATCTCTGCCTGTCAAATAAATAAATAAAATCTTTAAAAAAATAATAAAGTGCAAAAGTTGAGATTTTAGGAGAAGTGATAAACATGGATGGGTAGTTACAAAATGATAATACTAAATGTAGTATGTTTTTAGATAAGAAACACTTATTACAGACCTTTACAATACTGAGTGTCCCAATTTCCACAAATGGACTGTCTTCCCCTGTAAAAGAAAGGCAGGTAAATAGTCATTGATGGGATGGTGGCTAGAGTATTGAATTCACAAATCTCACTGAAAGAGACTCATGGTGTAGCAAGTACTTGTACGAGGAACGGACAGAAGATAGAGAATTGATACTGCATACCTGAAATGGATGTAAAGAAGGGTTTCATTGGAGAGGTTCTATTTTAAATTGTTTGGTAATAATGCATAGAACTTATTATCCATGGTGTGGATGAGAAGAAAACATGAGCAGTAAGAGGTTTCATCCCACGTTAACTCCTTTTTCTATCCAGAATGGTTTGTCAGTTGTGCATTGGGCCCCGTCATTCATTCCTTATATATAATTGAAATAGCTTACAATCATTATTTTTGGTTTAGTTATGTAAAGTTCAGTTTTCCTACAACTTTGGCATTTCTGCTCTGGGAAGGCCATTAGAACTTTTTTTCTTTTCTTCTTCTTCTTTTTTTTTTTAATCTACAAAAGCTAAGAAAGCATATTTCCCTTTATGAATTTTTCATATGCTCATTTGATGTTTGTGTGCTCTCTGCCCCTTTGCCTGGCCTGAAATCTGCTTCTTACTTATCTAGTTCATCTCTTGCTATTTGCCAATGCAAATGCAAGACTAAAAACAGACTGAAATAGTATGGGCATGTTGGCAATGTGAGAAAGGAAAGGAAGGTAAATAGAATAAGTACTCAAAGAAGGAAATGGGTTAGGGTGATGGATTGCTATATGAGATTGAGGCAGCAGGAAAGAAAGAAAATGAGGAAAGAGTTTAGGAAGAAATTAGTATGATGCCTATAGGCTTGAAGTAGTAAAGGAAACCATTTCAGGAAATATGTAAAAGTTAAGAGGTTATAAACTTTTTGTTGTTGTTGTTGTTGTGTTGTGAGAATGCTGAACCAGTTGTCCTTTGCAAATATATTTTGATTTAGGGCAGTCTGTAATGTACATATGAAGACTTAGCTTGTTTTGGTGTTGGGGACAGCTGTATACTTTTTGGATATCTTAAAATAATTTTCCCATTAATCCTTACAACCTTTCTGGAAGGTGGTTTTTTTTTTTTTTAAATACCTTTACCATATTTTCATGAATCTTATTTGTACAAAACTTATTATAATTGCTTAAAATGAACTAAGTTATTATGAAAGGTGTAGTTGCAAAGAATTTATAATGGGATATCAAGGTAGGGGTCTTTTTTATAATCATACTACTAAAGGATAGCTGAATATGCCACTGCAAAATATGCCACTTTTGCATAAAGATTATTTTGAGCTAAAGGTAAAAAGAAGGATTTATAACAAAAACTCCTCTCCTATTTGCCTAAAAGCAGGACATTAAGTTTCGAAGGTGTCTTCTGTCCCCTCTCTATTAGAACAGGCAGAAGTTAATTCCCTGAGAAAACATTAGAACTTAGCAACCTGGAGATGGTTCTGGAGGAATAGACATAAAAATCTTTACCAACTATGCCTTATCTACTGTTGGCTTACCTACCTAGTATTTTTCTTTGTCCTGTCATTTCTCCACATTTATCATTCTTTTTGTTGAAGATGCTGTATATGTTGAAGTTCTAAGCCACCTCTTTAAGTTACTCAGTTTTCCCTGGGTAACTACCAGGAGATACTCTTGTTAGTAAACTGTTTGATTTTTCTCTTGTTTATCTGTTATTTATTACAGGGGGTCTCAGCTAGGAACTTAGGAGAAAATAATTTTCTCTCTCATACACTACTGTAATTTTCTATTGCATAATAATTTACTTACATAGTTTTTGAAATTGAATTCCTGTAATAGAGGTACTAAAGTGAACCAGCATCGTCTCTGAGGGTGTTCATTTTTAACAATAATAAAATTATTTCTGATTATATGGAAGAGTTATATAAAATACAAAATAATAGCACAATGGATATTATAAGAAATTACTAATATTAAAGTGGTTCAGATTATACCACAGATTATGTCACATATAAAAAATACGTGAATTTTTCATCAGTTATTATGTTATAGGTAAGAGAAAAGTTTTTATTTTCTTATGTATATGGTTTTTGACAGTTTATCTAACATGATGTGTTTTCAATGGTATCCAGAGGACCAATAAATAATACAAATAAAAAATGAAAATGGTTTAATCTACATAAAATGAGGTTATTATTTTCTTGTGGCACAGGCAGAATAAGGAATTAGAAGGTAGTGGTAACTTAGCAGACAAGTAGCTTATGAAGTTTGTAGTTGTTAGGATAAGACCTAGTTAAGCTATAGCAAGATGAGTAAAAAAATACATACTTCAAAGTTCATAATTAAGGAATTACTAATCTGTAAATTTGATGTATGGACTGGGTAGCCAAAATGGTTTATGTGGTTTAATTACCATTGATAAGTCTGTATAGTGGCTTTGCAATTGATTATTCTGTCACACCAGAATTTCTTAAATGATACATATTAAAATTATTGAAGTAGAAAAATATAAAATTATATCAGGGTATTAGGATGCCTCACAGCTTTCTTCCTGCCTCATTCCTCTCCTGTATTACACCTCCTTTCTTATATTCTAAGTATACTTCTCTGATAAACATATGAGTGACATAGGAGAGAGAACCAAAGGAGGACTTCCTCATATTAAAAATATCATTCTTTTTCCTATTCTGTATTACACAAACAGTATATATTACAAATGAAAACTAGAAAAATCTAGATAAGCAGAACAAAGGTAATTAGTCATCTATAATTCGAATGCCAAGAGATATAACCAATTCCATTTTTTTCCCTTCTAGATTTGTTTTTCCTGTGTGTATGTAGTCACATAAATGATTATATATTTTTCAAACTTTTTATGGCTTGTGTTTCACATTTAGTTTTATAACATGAACATCTTCTGTGTCAGGAAATATTATTCTCCATTATTTTAATAGCCAGATATTATTCCATTTAAGGATGAACACAGTTTATTTAACATTTTCTCTCTTGAGGATAAATTCTTTGAGCAGAATTGATGATTCAAATAATAACTATATTTTATACTTTTAATATTTATAAATTCCACTAGGAAATTTTTATCAATTTGCATATTTATCTGCAATGAATTAAAGTACTGTCCTCAATAATTTTGGTTTTTTTTCTCTTTTATCTGCCATTGTTAAGACAAAGTATCATATCTTCTTGAATTCTATTAGTAATTTAAAAAATTAAATTACATTAGATTTGATGTATCTGTATCTATGTATCTCTGTCCTACCTTTCTCTATTTATCTGTCTATACATAGATAAATATATGTACGCACATATATGTATTAAGAGTTTTTAAAATATTGTAAACTTGTATTTGATATGTTTGGTCTATACATCAGTTTTACTGACAAGAAAATTGAGCACTTCCCTTTCTTCATATTTATAGTAACTACATAAAAGTATTGTTAACATTAAAGGAAAATACTACAATCACACTGATAAAGGGTACAATTAGCTTAAAAATATAGTTAATAAACAAAGATTTTATACACCCATATATAAACAGGAAACAGATCAAAATTTCAATTTGTAAATAGGGCAGCTGTCCTAAAATGTATTAAGTGATGTTTAGGTTAGATGAACCTATGGTCAAAATATATGATTAATATATGGATAGGATGTTTTATGGTTAACTTGGTAATAAATTCATTTATGTTAGAGTGTTTTATTCATGGGACATAGTGGAAGGTGTAAATATTTTGGATTATTCAAGAGATAATATTTAATATTTTATAGGTATATTTGATATTTGGAAGGGACATAAATGAAGTAGAGTGATGGGGAGAGAAGATTAATCACAGTATCATGAGAAACGTTTGAAGAAAATAAGGATGGTTTAGTTGGAATGAGTTAAGATTCAAGAATGGCACCTTTATATATAAATGCTAGAGGGGCTATCAATGCAGATTATGGTTTGTTATTTGTATGCAGGAAAAGGATTTCTTATGAAAGAATGAGGAACCATAATTGTAATAATGTTATGTAACAATGTCCATAGTTGGATCAAACGTTTCCCAAAGGAAATTTTTGGTATATTCTCTCAGTGGACCTCTTTGTTCAGAGACTGGACTTTGACCTAGCAAGGTTATTGTGGAGATGATTTTGTCATTTGAACGGTAGTTGAACCAGATTACATTTAAAGCCATTTACAGCCTTGAGATTAAATATAAGTCCAAAAACTTGAACAACTGAGGGACTTTATGATACTCTATCCATTATAGCACTAGAATGTAATGTGTGGGGGAAAATTGTGTTTTACAACATATTTATAAATCTAAAATTTGAAATAATCTGTTTTATGATAACTGGGTTTTTGTCTTAGTGAACTTACCAAGCTCTTTATATTCATCTCCTGATGCTTAGATTATACTGCATGATTAAAAAGCTAATAATTTTTCTTAGTAAATTTTAAAATGAATAAATTGAGAATTAAGATTTCATTTTGATTGTGTTAATTGTATAAAGAAATATGAAGAATAGAGGAGTTCCGACACTGATGGCATTTTGACAGAAACAATGATATTTCATATTGCAGTAAGAAAATTGACAGCAGAATTGGGAAATAAATCAGAGTACATGTTAGTAGAAATAAAGTGGTATGGAGTTGAAAGGCAAATAAGGAAGGGAGGAAACAGATAGATTGCACCACGTGAGATTTTCAATTATTTTCTGTTTCTAGTGGAATAGATTAAGCTATATGCTAAAGATAAAATGGAAAATATATCACCAAGCATCTGTCCTCATAGAAATGGAAGGATAATAAGAGAAGTAGGAGTCTGAAAACTAGAATGAAGGGAAACAACTCATTTATTGTTGTTGGAAAATCGTTGGTAAATGTTAGATAAGTATAGAAATAGGAACGTAGTTAAAGTTATTCTCATTTTAAGTATTTTAAGTTCATTCAATAATGTATGGAAGGTACAGAAACTAGAAATTCCAAGGGAAATGGTTACATGAGGGCCATCCATCCAGGTATTAAAGCTAAGTAGTTGGGTTGAAGGTGTGCAGAATCATGTTAGGTCTAGAAAGATCTCAAATATCTTTTAGTCGAGCTAAAATGGACCTTAGCCCCATATTCCTGAGAAGCATGTTCTCAATATGGACTCAAAGGGAATTCACTAATTTATAAGATAATATATTCTAGTTTTAAATAGCTTTTATATATAAACTTAATATATTATTATATAATATATTTTATATTATAAGCTTCTTATAAAGATACAAAAAGAAAAAGGTAAGTTACCTTTTATCTAGTTTTACCCAAGTTCAAACTCCTGTAAGAAAAAAATCTACACATTGATGGGCCAGTGACATCCATTTTTTTAATGTGTTGAAATTTGATTTTTAATCATGGATAAAATTAGATGAGAGTGGTGAAACTGCAAAAAAGAACAAAGACTAATAGTGGAGATGGCAGTTAGCACAATCTACCAAAAGTGATCTGTTATGACAGGTAGAAGGTAGTGCAGGAGGAAGCAGGTGAAGAGGATGAAAATGATGAGAAAAAAAGCCCAGCAACAGGACTAGGATCTCAGTTGGGAGATCCCAATTGGTACAAACAGACTCTCTCAGTAAGGGGTCTCTCTGTATTCTCTGATAATTTCAGACATTTTATGTTAAATTGACTCAGATCCTCTTCTGATCTGAAGAAGGGACAACAGGAAATGGGAACAATAGAGGACAAACTGGTGAATGCCTAGGTAGAGTTGGGTAGGGGGTAGGATTGAAGACCAAGTCCCTTAAATATGAGTTGATTAAATGTCATCTGAGGCTGTTGCATAAACATGAGCCTGGGTTAGACCCATGTTTTTCATTGCTTAGCGATATCCTAGGCAAGTTACCTTACTTTTCTTCTCTTAATATTCCCATCTATGAAATAAGGAAAGTAATTACACCTACATAAAAGGGTTAGTGTAAGAATTACATGGATCATATATGTAAAGCACAGAGCATTGTGCCTGGCAATTCTGTGACATCATTGAATGCTGTTGTTAATAATGATATTGTCAGAAAGACATTTGCTTTGATATGTCAATATTTATGGAACATATTCTGGGTTGAGGGAAGTTAAATCAAATATAATGATCTTTCTAGTCCTTTAAAATACATGTGGGATTTTGGACTTTGGGTAACTCCTTGCCAATGTCCAAATACTGCCTCTCACCATATGTAAATATAAAGGAGATAAGACAATGACGACCAGACTATGAGTTAATTTAGGGGCCTATTGTGACTATCATCAGTTTTTGTCCTCCTTGTAATTGTGTTCTACTTTCTCCTTTTATAAGAATAACATAGGTGTATAAGTCACAGTAGTGGCTAAATAACTCACTAAAAATATTTCATTATAAAACAGTTTTATTTGGATGTTTGGTTTGAAAATTAAAACTACCTCATTTTAGAAATTTTGCAATATAGTTTTCAGGGCTTTAGACTTTCATCATTAGTATTTTTTATATTATCAGTGGTTCTCTTGAGATTTGACCTCTGAGCCAAGTACTTTCTGAGGTCTAGGAAAGAGAGAGAGAGAGACAGAGAGAGTGGAAGACTATATATGAAACATTAGTAAGTGAACAAATGAATGATATATCCAAGAGAATGGTAGATATCAGTGTGACTGAAATCAGTTCAATCAGAATTGGGAAGAGATGAGCTAGACTACTACTACTACCCTGGATCTTAAGAGCCATGTTAAAGATAGGAATATTGATGGGAAGGCAGAATCAACTCTCTGCTTAAAATTCTGTTACCAGTGCTTGAGAATGCTGTCTAGGGTAATACTCAGTGGGTTGAGCCACTGCCTTCGGCTTGGGTCATGATCCCAGGGTCCTGGGATCGAGTCCCGCGTCGGGCTCTCTGCTCAGCGGCGAGCCTGCTTCCCCCCTCTCTCTCTCTGCCTGCCTCTCTGCCTGCTTGTGATTTCTCTCTCTGTCAAATAAATAAATAGAATCTAAATATATATATATATATATATATATATATATATATATATATTTCTGACTTCACACAGATGAGAATGGAGGAAATAATTCATTTTCCTTTACACAGGTGTGAATTTCAATGTGAGCTTTGTTGAGTTTATTCTTACTGTAATGAACAGAATTTCCAGAGAAAAACTTAAGATACTAATGGAATCGTATGATTCATTCAATTAGGTAGAATTGTTTTGACTTTTAGATACCCATTTGCCTACCACTCAGATAAAGATACAGACTATCGGGGTGCCTGGGTGGCTCAGTGGGTTAAGCCGCTGCCTTCGGCTCGGGTCATGATCTCAGGGTTCTGGGATCGAGCCCCGCATTGGGTTCTCTGCTCAGCGGGGAGCCTGCTTCCTTCTCTCTCTCTCTGCCTACCTTTCTGCCTGCTTGTGATCTCTCTCTGTCAAATAAATAAATAAAATCTTTAAAAAAAAAAAAAGATACAGACTATCTACATCATTCCATAAAGTTCTCATGTGTCTCCTCTACACCCAGTTAACCTCATTTCTGGCTTACTCTTCCTTAGAATATTCCCATGTGTTGTATAATTTCTTATAAGTGTAAATATGTATTACATATTAGTCTTTACCTACCTTTTGCTTAACATTTTCAAATGCATGTTAATTCGTAAAATTTATAAAATGTAATGCATGTTATTCCATGTATGGGCAATTTGATCTTCTAAAATTTCTCAGAATATTCTATTATATGGGTATGCACAGTGTATTTTTCCATTGCCTCATTGATGGACATTTTGGATGTTTCCATTTTGGGACTGTTATAAATAAAACTTATGAATATCTGGTACAAATCTTTTTGTGGACATATGTACTTGTTTCTTTAGGAATATAATTGCTAAAGGATAGGGTAAGGATGTGAACATATTCATTAGAAACTACCAAGCTATATCCCAAATTCATGGTATGATTTTACATTGACACCAACAAATCATGAGAGCTACATTTGCTCTTACATCCTCACTAACATGTGGTATTGTCAGGTTGTTTTTTGTTTTTTCAATACTAGCTATTTTAGTGATTGTGTAATGGTATTGGATTGTGGTTTCCTTCTTTCTTTGTTTCTTTGTTTCTTTCTTTCCTTTTTTTTTTTTAAGATTTTGTTTATTTTTGTGGTAAAGGGAGAGAGAGAGAGAGAGAGACAGTGAGCATGTGCTCACATGAGCTGAGCAGGGAGCCCGGTGTGGCACTCAGACCCAGGACAGTGGGATCAAGACACAGGAAGCTGTAGCTTCATATATCTGTGTCTTTGTTATCCACTTAAAAATGGAAGTATTAGTAGTAAAATCTTAATTTTTTCCTATGAGGAGTGAGAGAAATTTAGCACAGTGCTAAACACATGCTAATCATTCAATAAATGCTACCTATTACTATGAAAGAACCCAAAATATTGTCATTATTCCTATTGTTGAGAGGCAAAATGGAATAGTCTTTATTGCTTGGATTTGAATCCTGTCTTTACTACTTAGAAGCCATATGACTTAGATAAGTTACTTAACTTTTCTTTGTAATACTCTTTTCATCTAGGTTATAATATAGCAGTATTTCATAGGGTTGTTTTGATATTAAATGAATCAGATTTCTTAGCATACATTAAACATTTTACATATTTATGCTGTTATTATTAGGAATGGTATGGTTATTCTATTGGTTTATTCTATGGTTTACATATATAAGACTGTATCTCTTTAAGGTAAACAGGAGTTAACAATTTAATTAAACCTTTTCATTTTAAAATCTTTATAAAATATTAATTATAATCAAATAATCTGGTTAACCTAAATATTCAGTGGAAGTATAGGCAACATTCTCTCATTCTCAAATAGATAAATAAATCTTTAAAAAAGTTAAAAAATTGAAGGGGTGCCTCAGTAGTGCAGTTGTTTAAATGACTGATTCTTGGTTTCAGCTCAGGTCCTGATCTCAGGGTCATGAGATTGAGTATGGCTCTGTTCTCAGTGCAGAGTCTGCTTAGGACTCACCCTTGCTCTCCTTCCACTCCCCTCCATGTGCACATGTGCATGCATGCACTCTTTCTCAAATAAATAAATAAATAAATAATTACAAAGAACTTAAAAAACAAAACAAAACTCTAGGCAGTCTTCTTAGTTTTCTTAGTCTTGAGTTTGTGCCAGTCATCTGTTACAGTATTATAAACCTGTAAACCAGGTGGCCTAAAACAATGAACATTTATTTGGTTTACAAATCTGAGTATTACCCATTTGATCTGTACTCAACTTTGTTTTCTCTGGCCTTGGATGCGCTGATGGTCACATAGTTCTGTTTGTAATGGCTGACTTGCTTCAGTTAGTGGTGGAGACTAAGACACACATCTCTCACCACCACACCAATTACACTTGTTTGTTCTTATGGTGGCTAAGTAGGGCTCCAAATAACAGCATATAAGGTATTTTGTTATCTAGTGCAGTGTTTTTTGCAAGGCCCGCACAGATGGAAGGATACCAGATAACCAGAACAAGACTCCCAACAGTTTGAGGGATAGTGTGAGGAGCTATGAGTTTAGGCTGTAAAGGGAGTGAAAAGTAACTGTCCTTTTTCAGTTTACCACACCACCCAAAGTTTTCTTTACTGAAAATATTGTTCAAATGCTTGTTAAATGTAGGGTGTCTCTCATTCTTTGGACATTATTAAAGAGCATTAACATTTGTCAAAAAAAATACTGATACCACTTTGATTTACCATCATTTAAAAGTAATAAATATTTGAAGACTAAAAGTAGGAGCCAAGTTTGAATGGTTCTGCCTAGGAAGAATTTCCTGATTTGTCTCAGGGAACATAAATAAAAAGTTGCCAATTTACCATAACAAAGTTTAGTCTAATAGAAGTGGCAACACGGGTTTTGAAATTTTATAGGGCAGAAGGCAAAAAGAAAAAAAAAAAGAAAAGTAAAAAGGTACAAAGATGTTGAACCTGACAAGTTTATATGCAGGTGGTGTTTGTTTAGTTTGTTATCACCTTTTGCCCTATAATTCCAATGTAGTGGAAGATTAGACTTTAAAGGAAAATTAACCTTTTAATTCTCTAGAAGATATTTGCCTTAGGATTGAAAAAGTTCTGTTCAGTTTATTTTAAACCATGTCATTTCTGTATTTTTTTTTTAAAGAACTGAGTGGAATTTAAGTTTAGATAGAGAAACAAGGAAATAAAACTATTTCCTCATTCCTTTGGTTGTAGAAATTATTTTCAATTTAAATGCATTGTAGGTTTCAGAGAACTTTTATGATAATCCTTACCACCTAACACTACTATTGACAAAATCTGGATGTAAATCACATTATTAACTGAGTTTAATAGCTCTTTAAACATCAGCCATAATGTCTTTTCAATAGATTCTTTGGATTTTTCCAAATTCAATGTGACTTACCAAATAATTTCTATTATTTGCAGCTATTAGAATACATAGGATGTTTTATAATTTACATGTAAAAAGAATGTAGGACAGACTTTGTTTCTAGTTTTGTTTTTTTAGACTTTATTTATTTTTTATTTATTTGGATTTAAGAAATCCTATATACTTTTCTTAGTTATTATGTTTATTTCCAGGCTATCTATGCATGAATCTAAGTTTCAAGTGACCTTTGATTTTTGGTTGTTATGTTGAGAGAGGTATACTTAACAGCTTCAGCAACACTCCGCATAAGGTGAATATTAAATAGATATAGAGTGAATCAGCAATTTAGTAGATAAATGAATACACTTAGCTGATTCTTAAAAGAGAATGTAATTAGTAATCATCTTTAAATTTATTTCCCATTTTATGTTTAAAAATAGTTATAAAAGTATAATTTAAACTTTAAATGACAGGACTGCCTTCATCTTGTCAGTCAAATAAAAATCTAGTCTTAACCTTTTTCTTGGTATTTAACAGGCTTATTTTCAAACCTGGCTTTTGTCCCTGTAGTTATTCCTCAGATAGAATTAGAATATTATTTTTTTAACATGCAGAACCTCATCTATTGCTCAACTCAACTAATTATCTAATTAACCTTGCATTCTGAGAAAGTAGTTTCCTAATTACATTCTGTACATATCAAAATGTCCTTGAAACAAATAGGAATTTAAAAATTTGTTCTCTTCCCTCTCTTTCCTTCCTCCTTTTCTGCTGTCCCTTTCTCTGTTTCTAGGTTCCTCAGTGTCTTACTTTATCTTATAAAACTTAATGGAGAATGAATATCAAATTATTTTAATTCATATTTAAAAAGCTAGTAATCCAGCAGTCATGCTCCCTGGTATTTACCCAAAGCTGTTGAAAACTTATGTCTGCACAAAAAAATGCACATGAATGTTTATAACAACTTTCTTCATAATTGCCAAAATTAGGAAGAAACCAAGATGTCCTTCAGTAGTAAAAACTGGTACAACCTGACAATGGAATATTATTCAACACTAAAAAGAAACTGTCAAGCCAAGAAAAGACATGGAGGAACCTTAAATGTGCTTTACTTAATGAAAGAAATTAATCTGGAGAGTCTCCAAACTGTGCAATTCCAACTATATGACATAATGCAAAAGGCAAAACCGTGGAAACAGTGAAACGATTAGGACCTACACCTGCAGGCCAGATTTGTTTGTGTAAAGTTCTCCAAATTCTCAAAAAAGAATTTTTGGAGATGTTTTGAAATTTTTATCTTAAATAATACTTCTTCCTTAAAGCCAGGAGCCTTGAAAATTGCAGCAACAAGTGAGTGTTTATTTTTAGTCCAAATGGTGTAACTGACATTCTCATTTATAACTGTTTGCTCTTTACATTTATCCCAGGGAAGAAAGAATCAGAGTACATTTAGTCAGTGGAACTTCCTGTTTTGTTTTTTCAAATAAAATATTTTATCTGAGAAACCTGAAAATACCATGAAGGGATTGCCTGTTTTGTGGCTTTCAAACAGGAGCTTGGTTCACCTGCGGAAAATAACAACTTAGTGGATAATCATTTTCAAAATATCGTTGGTATTATTCCTTAAATCCGGATTTGAGCTAAGCCATCCTTGATATGTCCTTGACCCTTCACTGAATTCATTGAAAATTGAAATATATAAATCTACCAAATGTTCTGGTATTGAATGTTAACTGTGCAATAGTAATATTGAAATCTCAAATGCATAGTGATATAATTTTAGTACCCATTACTAGTGAATAATTAAGAAAAAAACCTTATAAGCAAACACTGATTACTTTTGTGATTCGGAGGAAAACAAAAATCCATACCAATTTAGATTATTATGGTCTGCATTATATCTGTCCATGAATAATCTGTTTAACCATTTATTAAATTATAAATACATTTTTATAAATCTGGTTGACATTTAGATATTTTATAAAACACAATAAATGCCAGAAAAAATTAAATTAAGAAAGCTTGTAATATGCTTTATTACTAGTTTAAAAAAATTGTGGCTGTAAATGGTTCTGCTCTATATCGAGTATAAATCTGATCCCAGACCAGAGGATAATATTTTTTCCTTTTCATGCTGGAGGCTTTGACCTTTTTGTTGATAGCTGGTTTTTAACAGCTTCACCTTATGTTTTATTCCTTTTGATTTGTAAGAAATTTGATTATCAGCCTTGAACAGAAGTCATAATCACAGCAAGAGGAGGCAAGTCATTTAGGGAATAATACAGAGTCTTTTAACAGCAGTGTGAAGTCTGAGTTTGGCAGACTCAGGCACACTGTGATAAGCATTCGTATCAGACATCAGGCTGGAATAGACTTTGGCTTCTACAAGCACTTCTATTGGATATGTACTTTAAGCCACCATACTTGTGACTCAGGCTGGCTCTGCCTGTCCTTTAAAAAAAAAATCTCAAAGCCGTGTAAGTAAACTTTAAAATTCACTTCTAGTTTTTTACAGATTGCAATCTACTTAAGAGAAATAATGAAATAACATCAAACCGTAGTTTGAAATTGATAAGAGGGTTACAATTGGAGTCACTAGTTATTAATCATTCCAGTGTGTATGTATTTTATTCTAAGTTGGAACTGAACTCATTCCTATTTATAGTTGCCTTTTGTGCAAGAAACATTATGGAGAAGCAGGGTGAAAGAAGGGACTATTAATGTTTACTTTGTAAATCATTGAATAGTTTGGTTATGTAATTATAAATTAGTAAAACATATTATGGGGAAATCTTAGTTTCAGTTAATTGGTGTGCCTTAACTAAGGTCATTATAGTACTTATTTTTGGAATGCAATGTTATTTTCTTGGATGAATCCTCCTGCCTGTAAATATGAGAGTGAAATCATTATAATTAAGATTTATTTCCATCATAAATTCTTCCATCTTTATCCATTTTCGCATTGCATGTGCATCAAAGGCAAAGAGACCATGATTTTTGCCTACTGTGGACACTGGGGAGATATTAGTTGCTTTGTCCAATAAGGATGAGTATTTAGTGAAATTTTGGAATGTCTCCTCCCTGAGTTTATTAGTCCATCTAGAGTTTTATATGTACCTAGTAATGCCAAGCATACAGTGTTTGCCCCATTAATATTTAAGAATGAACATGTAAATGGAATTTGAAGAATGAAGTACCCTTGTGTTGACACCTAAGTTTGCTATAGGGCAGCCATCAGTTTTCAGGAACCTCGCTGGAAGATGCTTTATTTAGCTATAATAAGGGCTCATATTTATTGTGTAAAACAGTACAATTGTTTAGTCTTTAATAGAATGAAGTATAGAAACTGTTATCATCTCTACCTTCAGATAAGGTACTGAAGGTTAGAAAAGTTAGGTAATTTTCCCATCATTCTAGAACTCTATAGAGTCATGACAAAAAATCATGGTCTTACTTTTTAAAAAAAAATTAAAAAGCTTTGTTGAGATATAATTTACATACCATACAATTCACCTTTGTAAACTGTCTAATTTAGTAGTTTTACGTGTATTCAGAGTGAATAATAATTATACTTATCTATTACCACAAAAAACTTTGTACACATTATCTGTTAGTGTTCTTTTCCCCCAATTCATTATCTCCCCTCTGCCAACCCAAGGCAACCACTAATCTACTTTCTGTCTTTTAGATTTGCTGATAATAGACGTTTCCTGTAAATGGACTCAGACAATATGTGGTCTTTGTGGCTGACTTATTTCGCTTAGTGTAATATTTTCACTGTTGACCCATGTTGTAGCATATATCCAGACTTCATTTTTTATTGCAAAAAGTATTCCATTGTGTGGATATACATTTTATTTAGTTATTTATTAGTTGGTAGATATTATTCCATGCTCTTTTAACCACAAGTCTCTGCCAGTTCTCTTCCATTACTTAACAGTTGACTCCTAAAAGCCACCTGAGATCTTTTGTACCTGAGAATTGGATAGCTCAGCTGACTCTTTCAGCACTAACAAAAGGGACAGCTCTAAACTTAAGGTTTCTGAGTCCGAGAGGCAACTCTGATTCAGCCTAGCTGTGTACCTCAGAGAATGGTAATAGGCAAGCAAGCCTGAGGAAAAATATGTCCCCCCATTTGCATTCTCAGTTCCCTTCAGCTGAATCCTTAGCTCAAGTGCCATACTATCCAAGTTGCGCAGAAGAAGGAAAATATTTTCAGCAAGTTTTCAAAGCAGATTGGACATGTCGAATAATGTAAAAAGTATATTTTGTATGACAACAGAATAGCACCTTTGGATTTTTCCTTTTCAAAAGAAATTTGATTATGGCACCTTTAGTTGAGTGTTACTCAAATTTCCTGTAAAGCTAGATTGCATATTAGTAGATGCCATGTACAATATATTCAGTTGATGTATGTTTTGATGGGATATTTAAGACAGAATCAAGAATGGGTCATTTTGGGGGCACCTGGGTGGCTCAGGGGGTTAAGCCTTTGCCTTCAGCTCATGTCATGATCCCAAGCCTGGGATTGAGCACCGCATCAGGCTTTCTGCTCAGCAGGGAGCCTGCTTCCCTCTCTCTCTCTGCCTGCCTCTCTGCCTACTTGTGATCTCTGTCAAATAAATAAATAAAATCTTAAAAAAAAAAATGGATCATTCTGGGACATGATCTGTTTGTTAGAATGCAGTGGGAGCCATTGCATAGAGAATTTCTCTTTCAAAATATTCTTTAGAAGTTCAAATTTTATACACCCATAAATTTCATTACTTATATCAAATTAAACTTTTTATTTTATGGCATATGTAATAATTATGTACTAAGTTATGATACTCAATTTTCCCTGTTATTAGAGTATAGTAGTATATGTTAGGAAATAAATTTTCCCTTTGACAATTATCTCTTTGGAAAACATTAGTTGGTTTATTAATTTATACCCTTAATTTTGAATGAAATGTGTTTAGAGCTGGATTCTATTATTAGTTATTTGAATTTTATGTGATCCTTGATATTGATTATGATTAATGATACACCAAAGGTAAGGAAAAGGTATTATGTCACTTAGGAAGAAGATACTTAACATCATCTTGTTTGAATTCACAACATAATTTAGATGAACATCATTGGCATTGGTAATTAAGAAAATGATGAAGGCAGAACATTGACTTTATCATAGTGTATGATCTGACTTGAACATATTCCCAATATCTGACTTGATTGTATTCCCAGTATGTTGGGAATACAGGGCATTATCTGACACATTAATCATTAATAGAATAATAATAGAATTTAATAGAAATAACTAAATAATAGAATTTAATAGAAATAACTAAACAGAATGGTCCTTGTCTGTTGTAATCTATGGTATGTGAATTGAAACCATTAAATTTGTGATCAACTGAGATTACATTTTTCAAAAACATCAGATATGCCCAAAAAGAGGCAGAAAAGTTGGTTGACCAAAAAAGTTGGTTGGCCAAATTTATGCAGGTATTTGCTTGATTATAAACAGCTAATAGAGGCATAACAGATGTTCTAAAGAGAAGACTATTAGGGTTGGTATCAGAAATTTATTTTTAGCTCTCTGTGTACAGGCAAAATTCATTTTTTTTTAATTTTTTATTTTTTATAAACATATATTTTTATCCCCAGGGGTACAGGTCTGTGAATCACCAGGTTAACACACTTCACAGCACTCACCATAGCACATACCCTCCCCAATGTCCATAGTCCCACCCCATTCTCCCAAACCCCCTCCCCCCAGCAACCCTGAGTTTGTTTTGTGAGATTAAGAGTCACTTATGGTTTGTCATCCTCCCAATCCCATCTTGTTTCATTGATTCTTCTCCTACCCACTTAAGCCCCCATGTTGCATCACCACTTCCTCATATCAGGGAGATCATATGATAGTTGTCTTTCTCTGCTTGACTTATTTCGCTAAGCATGATACGCTCTAGTTCCATCCATGTTGTCGCAAAAGGCAAGATTTCATTTCTTTTGATGGCTGCATAGTATTCCATTGTGTATATATACCACATCTTCTTGATCCATTCATCTGTTGATGGACATCTAGGTTCTTTCCATAGTTTGGCTATTGTGGACATTGCTGCTATAAACATTCGGGTGCATGTGCCCCTTTGGATCACTACGTTTGTATCTTTAGGGTAAATACCCAATAGTGCAATTGCTGGGTCATAGGGCAGTTCTATTTTCAACATTTTGAGGAATCTCCATGCTGCTTTCCAGAGTGCATTTCCAGAGCTGCACCAGCTTGCATTCCCAACAACAGTGGAGGAGGGTTCCCCTTTCTCCGCATCCTCGCCAGCATCTGTCATTTCCTGACTTGTTGATTTTAGCCATTCTGACTGGTGTGAGGTGATATTGCATTGTGGTTTTGATTTGTATTTCCCTGAGGCCGAGTGATATGGAGCACTTTTTCATGTGTCTGTTGGCCATCTGGATGTCTTCTTTGCAGAAATGTCTGTTCATGTCCTCTGCCCATTTCTTGATTGGATTATTTGTTCTTTGGGTGTTGAGTTTGCTAAGTTCTTTATAGATTCTGGACACTAGTCCTTTATCTGATATGTCGTTTGCAAATACCTTCTCCCATTCTGTCAGTTGTCTTTTGATTTTGTTAACTCTTGCCTTTGCTGTGCAAAAGCTTTTGATCTTGATGAAGTCCCAATAGTTCATTTTTTCCCTTGCTTCCCTTGCCTTTTGCGTTGTTCCAAGGAAGATGTTGCTGCGGCAGAGGTTGAAGAGGTTGCTGCCTGTGTTCTCCTCAAGGATTTTGATGGATTCCTTTCGCACATTGAGGTCCTTCATCCATTTTGAGTCTATTTTTGTGTGTGGTGTAAGGAAATGGTCCAATTTCATTTTTCTGCATGTGGCTGTCCAATTTTCCCAGCACCATTTATTGCAGAGGCTGTCTTTTTTCCATTGGACATTCTTTCCTGCTTTGTCAAAGATTAGTTGACTGTAGAGTTGAGGGTCTATTTCTGGGCTCTCTATTCTGTTCCATTGATCTATGTGTCTGTTTTTGTGCCAGTACCATGCTGTCTTGATGATGACAGCTTTGTAATAGAGCTTGAAGTCCAGAATTGTGATGCCACCAACGTTGGCTTTCTTTTTCAATATCCCTTTGGCTATTCGAGGTCTTTTCTGGTTCCATATAAATTTTAGCATTATTTGTTCCATTTCTTTGAAAAAGATGGATGGTACTTTGATAGGAATTGCGTTAAATGTGTAGATTGCTTTAGGTAGCATAGACATTTTCACAATATTTATTCTTCCCATCCAGGAGCATGGAACATTTTTCCATTTCTTTGTGTCTTCCTCAATTTCTTTCATGAGTACTTTATAGTTTTCTGAGTATAGATTCTGTGTCTCTTTAGTTAGGTTTATTCCCAGGTATCTTATGGTTTTGGATGCAATTGTAAATGGGATGGACTCCTTAATTTCTCTTTCTTCTGTCTTGCTGTTGGTGTAGAGAAATGCAACTGATTTCTGTGCATTGATTTTATATCCTGACACTTTACTGAATTCCTGTATAAGTTGTAGCAGTTTTGGAGTGGAGTCTTTTGGGTTTTCCACATATAGTATCATATCATCTGCGAAGAGTGATAATTTGACTTCTTCTTTCAGGCAAAATTCATTTATAGGAGCATGTCTACAGTGCTGTTATGGCCTTTGCATTCATTTTATACTCAGAGCAGTCATCTGTTTCCAAATTTTGACACTTGAGAAGTAGCTGTATGAATGGAACAGGATGATTACAAGTATCCCAGAAGTGCCTGGTTCTACTGTGGCCTGAGCAGTTGACCATCCAGCATAGTAGTGCATATTGGGAAACATAGTTCTGTTCACAGAGAGGAGACCCGTGTTGGGCAGCAGAGATCAATTGCTCTGGGATTTAATAGAAAGCTATAGTATAGTTGCTTCAGGAAAGTCTTTAAAAATTTCTTTTTGTGGCTGGTTGTTACTTTTTCATGTATTCATTTGCTTAGTGTTTTACTTCAACTTGATGTTGAATTTCTAAATAATGCAGTTTACCATTTACCAGATTGAGTTTCTCTGTTAATTTTCTCTGTTGATTTAATTTTAACCTAGTTTGTAACCTGTTTCCGAATAGCCCCCCTTTTTTATGTAGGCCAATGTACGCATTATACTGATACTCACATAAAAATAATTTAAGTTTTCCTTTTTAAATTGAGATATCATTCACATACCATAAACTGGACCCTTTTAAAATGTGTAATTCCGTGATTTTTAGAATATTCACAAGGTTGTGAAATATTATCTACCACTGTTCAGTTCCAGAACATTTTTAAAGCTAAAAGAAACCCTGGGTCCATTAGTAGCCACTCTACATTTGCCCCTCCCTCAGCCCCTGGAAACCATTAATCTATACTCTACCTCTAAGGATTTGCCTATTTTGAATATTGTACATAAATAGAATAAAGCAGTATATAAAGTTTTGCATCTGGCTTTCACTTAGCATGATGCTTCAGGGTTTATCTATGTTGTAACAAGTACCACTACTTCATTTGTTTCTATGGCTCAATAATACTACATTATATGAATATACAATACTTCTTTTATTCATTAACGTCTGATGGACATTGGGGCTATTTCCATTTTTTACTATGCTGAATAATGCTCCTTTGAACATGTGTGTACTATTTCTCTTGGGCATATACCTGGGATTGGAATTACTAGGTCCTAATGAAACTCTGTGATGTACTTTTGGGAGAAAGATCAATAGAACTGCTTTCCAAAGTGGCTACACCATTTTACCTTCCCACTATTAGTGTATGAGCGTTCTTATTTCTTCATATTCTTGCCAACTTGTTATTACCTATTTATAATCATCCTAGTGGACATGGAGTAGTATGTCATTGTGGTTTTCATTTGCACATACCTGATCACTAGTGATCTGAGAATCATTTCAAGTGCTTGTTGGCCATTTGTATTTATTTCTTCTTTAGAGAAGTGTCTCTTTGAATCCTTTGTGATTTTTTAAAAATCTGTGTTGTGTTTTTGTTAAGTTATAAGAGTTCTTGATATATTCCCTATAGGAAGTGTGAATTCTCTGATGTTCTTTTTTAAGATTGTTTTAGCTGTTTAAAATGCATTTCCATATGCATTTTTAAGCCATCTTATTAATTCTTGAAATAAAATCAACTAAAATTTTGTTGGAGTTTTGTGTAGAATCAGCAGATAAATTTGAAACTATTACTGTCTTAATTATATTAAGTCTTCTAATCTATGAATATGAGTGAGATGTCTTTTCTTTGGTCTTTTCATTCTTCTGTGGTGTTTTGAAATTTTTAGTGTACAAATCTAGTACTTTTTTTTATTGAGTTTGTTCCTAGGCATTTTATTTTTATTAAGTTTTTAAATGGAAGTGTTTATTTCATTTCAGATTGTTCATTGCTAGTGTATCAAATAAAACTGATTTTCATATATTGATTCTCTATCTTTGCTAATTTTTTTTTACATCTACTAGTTTTTTAGTGAAGTAGTCCATAGGGTTTCCTGTGTAGAAGGTCATGTAGTGTGCAAATTGAGACTTCTCCCTTTCCAGTTTAGATGCACTCTATTTCATATTTTTGCTTAATTGCCCTGGCTAGAACCTCCACTACCATAATGAACAGAAGGACCAAGAGCAGACATCCTTGTTTAATCAGGTTAAGAAAATGCATTTGTCTTCCATCTTCCTTGAATGTTTTTATCACGGGATGGTGTTACATTCGGTCATATACTTTCTATGCATCTATAAAATGATCATGTTGCTTTTGTCCATTATCATATTAATATGGCCTATTACATTTATTGTTTTTCATATGTGGAACCAACTTTGGATTCCTTGAGAAACCCATTAGGTCAAAGGTTCTTTTTATATCTTGGTTTTATCTTGGTTATATCTTTTTATGTGTTGGTTTTGTCAGTATTTTGTTGAAGTTTTTTGTGTTCAACTTCATAAGGATTTTTAATCTTCAGTTTTCATTTCTCAGGATGTCTTTGATTAGTTTTGGCATTAGGATAATAGTTGCCTCATAGAAAGGGTTGGGGAGTGCTCTCTTCTTGTATTCTTCTAAAGAATTTATTAAACATTTTGTAAAATTTAGCAGGGTAGCCTTCTGCTCATGGACATCTTTGTGTGAAGTTTCTTTATTTCTAATTTGCTTTACTTGTAAGTCTATTCAGATTTTCTATTTCTTCTCAAAGCAGTTTTAGTAATTTAGTAATTTAGAAATATGTGCATTTCATATAGGTTATCTAATTTGTTGGCATACAGTGATTCATAGTATTCCTTTATAATCATTTTTTAGATTCTGTAAATTTGGTGAGATTCTCCCCTCTTTTCTTAATTTTAAGATTTTCTTAATTATAGACTTTAAATTTTTTTTTTCTTGGTTAGTCTAGATAGACTTTTATGGATGTTATCAAAGAACCAACTTTTGGTTTAATTGATTTTTTGGGGTTGTTTTTATCTTCTTGTATGTCATTTATTTTCTCTTTAATCTTTATTATTTCTTCCCTTCTGCTAGATTTAGTTTTAGTTTGATCATCTTTTCCAGTATCTTAGGATGAAAGTTTTAGGTGTTTGATCTGAAATATTTCTTCTCTTTTACTATAAGCATTGACAGCTGTTAGTTTTTGTCCAAGCTTTAGTGCTTTTAGGTTTTGCATATTGTGTCATCATTTTTGTTCATATCAAAGTAATTGCCCTTTTGCTTTCCTCTTTAAACACTTTTCTTTTTAATAGTCATGTTATTTACTTTCCACATACTCTTAATTTTTTTTTTAAGATTTTATTTATTTGACAGACAGAGATCACAAGTAGGCAGAGAGGCAGGCAGAGAGTGACAGCGAAGCAGGCTCCCCGCTGAGCAGAGAGCCTGATGCGGGGCTCGATCCTAGGACCCTGGGATCATGACCTGAGCAGAAAGCAGAGGCTTTAACCCACTGAGCCACCCAGGTGCCCCATACTCTTAATTTCTAATCATATTCCTTTGTGGTCAGAGAACATAGTTTTTGTGATTTTAGTCCCTTTACATTTTTGAAACTTATTTTATTACTTTTCATAGCTCTAGCCTATAGGCTATAGTGTATATGACCTGTAGACCCCTTATAGTTGAACTTTGAAGATGTTTCTATTTGTAATTGAGAAAACTATGTATTTCTTTATTTTGGAATGGAATGTTCTACAGATATTTCTTGGTTTAGTTTGTTCATAGTGTTGTTAAAAATCTTGTTGATCTTCTGCCAATTCTCTTTACTTACACTTGGGAAAGAGGGATATTGTCTCCAAATATTATTATTTAATTGTCTGTTTCTCCTTTCAGTTCTGTCATTTTTCCTTGATGTACTTTGAGTCTTTATTGTTAAGCACATATATGTTTGTAATTATATTTTCCTGGTGGATTGGCCATTATTTTCATTATGAAATATTTTTCTACTAGTAAATTTTTTGGCTTCAGGTATTAAAGTCTGATATTAGTAATGCCAGTCTAGCTCCTTTGTTTACCATTTACATGACATATCTTTTTCCATCCTTCAACTTTCAATCTATTATGCCTTTAAACCTAAGAGGTTTTCCTTATAGACAACTTATAGTTGGTTCAGGTATTTTTAAACCCATTCTGAAAATCTTCACCTGTTAACCACATGACGTTATTTATATTTAATGTTATTGTTCATAGAATTTATATTTGCCTTTGTACTATTTCTTTCTTTTCTTTTTAAAGATTTTATTTATTAATTTGAGAGAGAGAGAGTGTGTGTGTGTGAGAGTGAGGAAGAGGAAGTAAGCATGGGGGAAGGAGCAGAGGGAGAAGCAAGTTCCATGCTGAGCAAGGAGCCCACCTTGAGACTTGATCCCAGACCCTGGGATCATGGCCTGAGCTGAAGGCAGATACTTGACCGACTGAGCAACCCAGCACCCCTACTATTTCTTTTTCATGTGTCTTATGTCTCTTTTGTTTGTGACTCTTCTTATTTTTCCATTTCCATTGACATTCCTGCAGTCCAGGCCTTCCTCTGTTGGGGACTCAATAGAATACCTGACCTGGTTAGGTAGTTATTGCCATTACAAAATGGAGTACTAGTGTTGTTACATCTTGCAATATATGAAAATAAAGTAGAATGTTATATTTCTTTAATTCAAGTTTTAAATTTTAACAACTAATTTAGATTTTGAAAACATTAGTGTGGACCCAACAGGCTATATCTGTTGGGAAAATAGAGTAAAAGGGAAAATTTTTGCCATCTCTGTTTTCCATGTTTAGAAGGTCTTAGGATAGCCCTAGGTCTGGCATGTTTGTTTTAATATGTTATCTTCTCACTTACATAGACCCTGCCTACTTGTTCAAGTAGTATGAACTAATAATAATAAATGCTTAGTTGTATTAAACATTCTATAGTATGACAGGTACATTTATGTCATGTACTCTTTTTCTTTTTAATATTTTATTTATTTATTTGACAGGCAGAGATCACAAGTAGGCAGAGAGGCAGGCAGAGGGAGAGAGGGGGAAGCAGGCTCCCTGCTGAGCAGAGAGTCCGATGCGGGGCTCGATCCCAGGACCCTGGGATCAGGACCTGAGCTGAAAGCAGAGGCTCTAACCCACTGAGCCACTCAGGCACCCCTGTCATGTACTCTTTTTATCTTAACTTACTGTCGGTAGAATATATGAAAATTTAACAGATACCAATTAGCTACTCCAAGAGCTTCCAAATGCTAGAAATGTTCCATTTATGGAACCAAATGCATGGATGAATAAATGTGTGTTCTCTTCCTTGACACTGGATAACAGAGAAGGGCATTAGAGCAGTAGTTGAATGACTTGGCTTTAGTGCTGTCTTCATCTTATTTACTGGGTGCTTTTCAAGTTTCCCACTTTTAGAGACTTAAGTTTTCTCTTTCATAAAATGAAAAATACTAGTCTTAATGATCCATAAAGTCCCATGTTATAGATTAACATCATTTGACAATGGCTGACTCTGTGGAGCAGTGGAATCTATATAAGAAATTTTTCAGTCCTACAGTAGGTACAAGGGAGAAGCACTGTAGTTTCTGTCATAGTGTGAAGTGTTGTTAATTCACTTTTCTTAAAAGACCACTTCATGTTTGAATGCCAACAGGTTTGACTGCAAGTGTCCACTTATATGTGGATTTTTTTTTTATTAAGTCCAGCCGATTAAATTATATTTTCTCTTAAGATTTTCTTAACTTTTTTTCTCTAGCTTACTTTATTGTAACAATATGGTATATAATATATCTAATGTACAAAATTATGTGTTCATTGACTCGTTATGTTATCAATAAGGCTTGTAGTCAGCCTTGGAGTATTGATAATTAAGTTTTTAAGTAGTAATTGTGAAATTAAGGAGAGCCAGAATAACACATGGATTTTCAACTGCCTAAGGATATGTGCTTTACATTGTTTCAGGATCAACTGTAATCATCTGATTTATGAAATTGCTAGAGAAACATTTTTAACATAAGAGTTTGCATTCCCACTTTTTCATCCCAGCATATTCTGCCTTGTCATACATTGCCCTTATTTTGATTTTTATACCATTAGCTGTTGCTGATGTTTGACCCAGTACTTCATTATTGGTCCCTTTCCAAATGGCTTCTTTTTACCCCAATGGCATATTGAGCTCCTATGAGAGTTCAGGTATTCCTTTATAGTTTAGGTAAAATTACCATGATTATCTTTGATATGAAGCCTTTCAACCTTCTGCTACCTAGGACATATTCTTTCTTTGCTTTCATTTGTTTTCTTTTATCCTATAGAAATAAAAGGATTGCAATTGAAATGTAGAAAATGTTCTTACTGCAAGTGCTCAAGTGCACAAATCTGGTTAACTCTCAAATGATAGATATTCAACCTATCTTTCAAAGTGGTAATGTGTTTTGAAATTTACACATTTGATTTATAAACAAAAAGTCTCCCTTGACTTTATCCTCCTATTTTTCACACTTTTTTTCTCCCTAAAGAATGAAAAATAACAGGGACGCCTGGGTGGCTCAGTTGGTTAAGCAGCTGCCTTCGGCTCGGGTCATGATCCCAGCGTCTTGGGATCGAGTCCCACGTCGGGCTCCTTGCTCCGCAGGGAGCCTGCTTCTCCCTCTGCCTCTGCCTGCCATTCTGTCTGCCTGTGCTTGCTCTCTCTCTCTCTCTCTGATAAATAAAATCTTTAAAAAAAAAAAAAAAAATTAAAAAAAAAAAAAAAAAAAAAAAAAAAAAAGAATGAAAAATAACAGCTAAGGAAGGTAGCTTAGAATAAAAATACCAGCAACAGAGATGCACACTAAATAAAAAGCACACCTACCATTTCGCCTTGAAATAACATGAATGTCTTATTGGATCTGACAAAATTCGATGAATTTCTAATTGAAGGCTGTTTTTCCATTCCTGATTGAACCTGTCTTTCCTAGCAATAGCAGCAGGAATGAGTCATAGTCTCTTCAGAAAGCAAGGCATTACAGATTGAGCCGGTGATGGATTTTTTTTTTCCCCTTGATTTGAAATAATACTCTTACCTCTGTCTTTCTGTCAACCTTAGAATAGTATTTTGATTTGTGATTTTATATTGATTTTAATTTGCCTCATTATTTCCTTGGAACCATTGAAGAAATACATCAAACAGAAACATGTTTGACAAGAAGCAGGAAGAGGCCTTTCACTGACACAAGAACTGTTGGGTTTTCTTTCTATTGATGCTTTTAAGTACTCTTTGCCAATCTACTTTTTATCATCTGAGGTAAAAGTAGTACACAGAGTGTTACTTGAGACAGTTTTGACAGAGAGTGCAGCTGTACACCTGTGAGAACAAATGACTGATGCTCTTCTTGGTCACTCAGCAGGAATATCATTTCAGTGGGTTTTCTTTAGTGTGCTAGCATGGTAGGGAGAGTTAGTAGTGTGTTTTTAATCTGCTGCCTATACAGCTGGCTTGGTTTGTCAAAGAGAGGCTTATCTACATTTATGACACTTTGGAAAACTGTGTGATTAGGTAATTATTTGGAAAATTGCTCATGTAGTTGAATAGAAATATGTTTTTAAAGCAATTATATTTCCTTCTGATAACGCTTTGCCCTTCATTTAAGGATAACAGAATTTCTCAGATACTCCTTAGATATTTATCTGGGGTTTGGAATTCAAGGATTCTTTTTTTTTTTTTTTTCTTTTTTTGAGAGAGCGAGAGAGCATGAGCATATGCACATACCAGTGGGCAAAGGGAGAATCTTAAGCAGGCTCTAATGGGTACTGTGGAGCCCAGTGATGGGAGATGGGGCTCCATCTCATGACCCTGAGAACATGACCTGAACTGAAATCAAGAGTCAGGCACTTAACTGACTGAGCCACTCAAGTACCTCTGGAATTCAAATGATTCTTAATTGAGGATATATATCTGGTATATTGTAAGCACTTAATAAATACTCATTGAATGAAAACTGACTTTAAAAATGGGTATGTTTCCATGACATGAGAAAATACTAGATTTTAAGCTTAAAGTTAAAATGAATAATGAATTTTGTGGTTGCTTTTCAGTTGTTTCTAAATGTTGTCGTTTTTATCTCTTTTGGGTATATAGGGTAGTTGTATTTCCCTAAAAAGTGAGGACAAACTAATTGCTATGGCCAGTGGATTATGAGTAAAAGTGAAATGAATCACAACTGGACGAAAGGTTTAAAAACAGTGTCTACATCTCCATTTTTCCTTTCCATGTTGTGGAAATTTTGGAAATGTTTATTGGTAAATCTTTTTTTATCCAATATTGTAGTTAAAAACTGCCATCCTACACTGGACATAGAGCATGAATGAAAAATAAATGGTCTTAAGGCATGATTTTGTTGTTAATCTTGGACCATAACCTAGCTGTTCTGGCTGATAGAAGGCTCTTAATCACAGGCTAGTTTGTTACAAAGATCTGCCAGAAATTATGCATCCCAGTGTAGCCCAGGAGAAAATCCATTCTGAGTAATCTTTAAATTAGTCAAAGTAGTAATCACACTTTTCCATGTAAAAACTGGTCACCCAAATGATTCAGTCCTTTTAAATAACCAAAATAGTGTGTGCTAGAATATTTATGATTTGTGATACAAATTATATTGTGAGTACACAGAACATAGTTTTTGAAAAACAATTACTTTTTTTCCCAAATGTTACAGAAAACTGCATTTCAGATAAGTTGACCTAAGCCAGATATTTTAGGTTCTTCTATAGTCTTGGTTGTATTTGTGTATGTGTTTCTTTCTATGAGTGTGTGAGAGAGATTATAGTCATTAATATAAGAAGAAATAAGATTACAGAATTAGAGTCACATACTAACAAGAACATAAAAAAAATAAAAGCAGTATATGTCAAAGCTTGTGAGGTAGGACCAAAATTGTACTTTCAGGCAAATATATAGCTTTAAATAGAATTTTATCACATAACATAAATAAAGTGAACTAATGTTCAACCTGAAAAGTTAGAAAATATGATAAATTAAAGTTATAGCAATAAGGAAAATAATGAAAAAAATAATTTAGCAGTGCAAAACCAGAAAGTAAATTAATACATATAAGCTGTTATTTAAAAACAAGACCTAGGAGCACTTGGGTGGCTCAATAGATGAAGTGTCTGCCTTCAGCTCAGGTCATAATCCCAGATTCCTGGTATCCAGCCCTGGATCTGGCTTCCTTTTCAGTGGGGAGTCTCATTCTCCCTCTCACTCTACCCCTCCCCACTGCTTGTGTACTGGCATATGCTTTCTCTCTCTGTTCAATAAATAAAATACTTGAAAAAATAAAATAAAAACAAGACCTGTAAAAATTCATGCAGAAAAAAATAAAACATACTCATTGAGTTAGTAATTATAGGGGGAATTTATCAATACAGAACAGATTTAAAATGTTACAGAAATGGATTTTTTTTTTTTTTGAGAAATACAAATTAAACTATCTCAAGGAAAAATAAAATAACCCAGGGGAAAATGTAAAATTTGTCATATTTATCCCCATTAGGATGACACTGGGTTGCCATCTTAACAATACACCAGTTTCAATTAATAATGTGTAATTTTGTTTTATAAAATTTTTTTTTCAGAGCCCAGAAATAGAGGGAAAGCTGACAAATATGTTTTTGAAACAGTATAATCTGAAAGCACCTGGTGCAGTCTGGTTCACTGAATAAATATTAAGTGCTGGTGGTAATGGCGGCGGTAATTCTCAAGTCTCTAATAGTATTGATTAGGGGAGAGGCATGCACAATGCTACTATGTGAGTGTTTATGTTCCCCTGACGTATATGTTGAAAGGAAACCCCAAGGTGATGTATTTGGAGGTGGGGCATTTGAATGTTGATTAGGATTTGAGGGTAGAACCCTCTTAGATGGGACTAGTGTCATAAAAAATTTCCATAGGGAACACTAATACCTATCTCTCATATGAGGACACAGTGAGAATATTACTAAAATATTGAACTAGAGGATTTATTGGGATACCCTGAAGTGGTCTATTTTTAATTAGTTAGTAGTTCTCCTTTGGGTCTTAAAAAAAAAAAAAAAAGTCTTATGAATCTAAAAAATTGGTTTTAAGTTCTGGAATTACCAGTGATGAGTGTTGCTAAGTCATTTAGCTTATGTGACTCTCAGAATACACACCTAGAAACTATGAGTTCTGTTAATAAAATCATTTAGAATATGTGGATTATCTTTTTAAAAAATATTTTATTTTTAAGTGATCTTTCCACCCCACATGGGATTCAAACTCACAGCACCAAAATCGAGAGTCAAATGCTCTACTGACTGAGTCACCCTGGATTATCTTTAAGAGGACATAGAGTTTCCTTTTTACATCATAATTTCATAATATTAATGGTGAAACCAGTCAGTTTTAATAAGTGAAAATAACAGAATATCTTTTTCAATTATTAGTACACAGATATTAAACACTAATATTTAAAATGTTTCATTCTGTGTGTGCTCTATGTATTCATTTATTTAACAGTCAAATTTGGTTTTGTTTTTTTGAGTTTTAATTTTTTAATTTAAATTCAGTTAATTAACATATAGTGCATTATTAGTTTCAGAGGTGTAGTTCAGTGATTCATCAGTTGCATGTAATACCTAGTGCTTATCACATCACGTGCCCTCCTTAATGTCCACACCCAATTACCCCATCCCTCCACCCACTTCCCCTCCAGCAATCCTCAGTGTGTCCCCTGTAGTTAAGAGTCTCTTAAGGTTTATCTCCCTCTCTGGTTTTATCTATTGAAATTTGAATTCAAAAAGGTTATCTCTTTTCAGCATGTATTTGGGGCCTCTCCTCCTCCATACCTGTCTTACATAAACTGTGGAATTTCAGGGCATCTTGGTGGCTCAGTCAGTTAAGCATCTGCCTCGGGCTCAGGTTATGATCCCAGGGTCCCAGTGTCAAGTGCTCCATTGGACTTTCCGGTCAGTAGGAAGTCGGCTTTGCTCTCTGCCCCACCCCATCCCCCAGCTTGTAAGTGTGCACTCTCTCTCACAAAAATAAATAAATAAAATCTTAAAAACAACAACAACAAAAATCATTAGATTTCAAATTAGACTAACTGCAGGAAGAAAAATTCTAAAATGAGGGTTAGCAATAGTTTAAATTTTTCTTTTTTTTTTTTTTTTAAGATTTTATTTATTTATTTGACAGACAGAGATCACGAGTAGGCAGAGAGGCAGGCAGAGAGAGAGAGGGGGAAGCAGGCTCCCTGATGAGCAGAAAGCCCGATGTGGGGCTTGATCCCAGGACCCTGGGATCATGACCTGAGCTGAAGGCAGAGGCTAGTTTAAATTTTTCTAATAAGCACATTAAAACTGGGTTGATAATATCCTGAGAGCACTTTTCCTCAGGGAATTCTACAAAGCAGGGACATAAGGTATGGTCTATGGGGAGGTCATGTTTAACCACTTCATTTGTAAATATGGCATAAAACACTATGTATCATGTCACGTCTTCCTAATAATATGTACGTAGAAGTTACCTTTTTTTTTTTTGTAAGATTTCTTTCATTTGTTTTTTTTTGTTTTTTTTTTAAAGATTTTATTTATTTATCAGAGAGAGGGAGAGAGCGAGCACAGGCAGACAGAATGGCAGGCAGAGGCAGAGGGAGAAGCAGGCTCCCTGCTGAGCAAGGAGCCCGATGTGGGACTCGATCCCAGGACGCTGGGATCATGACCTGAGCCGAAGGCAGCTGCTTAACCAACTGAGCCACCCAGGTGTCCCGATTTCTTTCATTTGAAATGGGTGGTGCCTGGGTGGCTCAGTGAGTTAAGCCTCTTTTATTTTTAAAAGATTTCATTTATTTATTTGACAGAGCACAAGGGAGAGTGGCAGGGAGAGGGAAGGGAGAAGCAGGCTCCCCACTGAGCAGGGGAAGCCCGATGTGGGGCTCCATCCCAGAACCCTGGAATCATGACCTGAGCCAAAGGCAGTTGCTTAACCAGCTGAGCCACCCAAGTGCCCAGAAGTTGCCTCTTAAAAGGTTTAATTTATCCATGATTATCTTTTAAACACATATTGATGCAAAGTTTTAAAATAAGTAACTGAAAGAAAAAAGACAGCATCCAAATTGAGTTTGATCCAGTGCATATCTTCCTCTGATTTTCAGTATATTTCCCTCTCTTGCAGGCCTTCTTTTCATCCCACATATTGGCACACTATCACCTTCCTAATTACATCTGCCGTTAGGCACCATATTCAAACTATGAGAACTGTAGGCCATTCATCTCTTAAAAAGGTGTTGTAATATCATGTCTACCTGTTTCCTGGTGTGGTTGTTTGGACCACACATGGCAAATATTTCTCAAGCACACTGTAAGTTTCTGTATAAACATGAGGAGTAGCACTGCCCACTGAATCTAAACCTAACAGATTATCATAAAGAAGACAAAATGTATTTCTAAACTCTTTTAACAGTGGTACTGGTTTGTGAAGTGGTTGGAGTTTTGTTTAGCCTAACCTCATTAATTTATGTAAAGACCAGATATGTTTATTTTTTAGAAGAACTGGCAACCAGAGATTCATCAAAATAATAACTAAAATATCCAGAAAAATTAATAGCAACATTTGAACTCTAGATCTTTATTCTCACCCAGAAGAGTTTCTAAGCACAGTTGTAGACGTTATCTGTCATTCCCGGGATTGTACCTCTCCCTCTCACAGAGTCTTCAAGCACATTTTTGTACCCACCCATTAATGGTGTGGTGGATCACCAAGCTATTTCTTTACGAGTATTCTTTTGTCGACTATTCTGTTCTAATGGAAAGTCAGAGTTTCCAGTAACTTTAGAGGCTTTCTTCTACTTAATCTGTCAGTTTTTCTCTTATGGTGTAACTGCTGTGAAAGAAATTGGAGCTGTTATACTCCGTGCTTTGATACAGTTTGTAAAATGCAAGATAAGAGACAGTAAACCAAACACAGCATGCTAGTAATTTCTTTAAAAGGACGGATGTGCTAACACCCAGAACTTGTGGCCCAGAAAGCTGGAATAACTTTTTCTCTGAGAAGATGAACATTGTTTCAAAGTGTTACCTTACTTTTGAATCAACAGGATAGATGTCTTTTTTTTTTTTTTTTAAGATTTTATTATTTATTTGACAGAGATCACAAGTAGGTAGAGAGGCAGGCAGAGAGAGAGGAGGAATCAGGCTCCCTGCTGAGCAGAGAGCCTGATGTGGGGCTCCATCCCAGGACCCTGAGACCATGACCTGAGCCAAACGCAGAGGCTTTAATCCTTTGAGCCACCCAGGCGCCCCAAGGATAGATGTCTTCGGTATGTTTTCTCAGACTCATTGGAGAAAACTTAGTCTTTTGACTTCATTTTCCTCATTTTTTATTTTTTTAGGTTTAAGTAAAATTTTTTTAAATATGAGTCTTAAATGAAGTGACCTGATATGTTTAAAGTGAGTGCTTGAGGATATTGATGTGTCAACATGTGAATAGATCCTTCACTATATACTTATAAAGGGAAGGCTATAGAATGTGCTGGAAATACATGGTATTGGAAGTATTTTAATCAGAAAGATGGCTTACACTGGAAAAGCTCAACCCTGCCTCCATCAAGAATTGTCAAAAATGCCAGGATACAGCAAGTGTCATTTAACATATCAGAATTCTTCTCCCTTAGATGGGATGACTTCTTCCCCATTGAAACATTTCTAAAATCAATCCAGATTTTTCACATTTGTTTCCTACTGTGTGAGAGCCATAGGTATTCTATTTTATTTATTTATTTTATTTTTAAAGGATTTTATTTATTTGAGAGAGAGTGTGAGAGTGCAAGAGCGTGCGTGAGCGTGAGAGAGCGCAAGCTGAAAGGGGTTAGGCAGAGAGAGCAGCAGACTCCTTGCTGAGTAGGGAGCCTCATACTGGGCTCCATCCCAGGACCCTGGGATCATAACCTGAGCTGAAGGCAAAGGCTTAACTGGAGCAACCCAGGTACCCTGACCATAGGTACTCTATTTTAATTGAGAATGCTTAGGGGTATGTTGTATCATCTCAAGGAACAGATTTTCTTTTGTATCTTTATATTGTTTGCTTATGTTATGGAGAGGCTTATCAAGTAATTTCTACTGTAATAAAATTATTTTGTCAATCCAAATATGTCACTGCCTGTTAGTACTTTTTAAAATTTTTAATTTCATTATACCTATTAAAGAGAGGAGCTTGAAAAAGGAAGAAGAAAGTAAATTAATATTTCTCAGTATTTATTAAATGTATACTATGTTTTAAGCTTTGTCCAAATATTATGTATAATATGTATAAATTACGTAATTATATTAAATATAACTTAATATTAACACATATCATATAAGAGAAATATTATTAATTTAGATATCCAGGTATCAGGAAGAATGAAAGCTAATAAGTTGGATGAGGTGTGCCTAGAAAATACATTTCTCTTCACTGAAAGCTTATATAGTTTTTGGCTTCTTCAGAGAGAAGAGCCTTCTTTTTTTCTTTTTAAGATTTGTTTTTTTTAATTTTTTATTTATTTGACAGACAGAGATCACAAGTAGGCAGAGAGGCAGGCAGAGACCGAGAGAGGGTGAAGGAGGCTCCCCGCTGAGCAGAGAGCCTGATGTGAGGCTCGATCCCAGGACCCTGAGATCATGACCAGAGCTGAAGGCAGAGGCCTTAGCCCACTGAGCCACCCAGGCGCCCCAAGAAGAGCCTTCTTAAGAGAAAGTATGCAAAAGTGATGTCTTGAAGTTCAGCTTTTTCAAGCCCTTCATTTATATTAATAATAAAATAATTTTAAAACATTTTACAATTTCAAGTAAGATCTCAAGAGCAGTTTGCTCATCTTTTACAATAAATCCATATATTAAGTATTATTACCTGTGTTTTACTTATTTACTTATTTACTTATTTAACATGTCGGTCTTCTACAATCTGTCAGACTCAAGGAATTAAGAAGATTCCTTGGCAACAAGAAATGAGCTGGAATGGAAAATCCAGCAGGTTACAGGAAATACAGTTTGGGAGTAAGAGTTAGACTGAGGCTCTGTGCCTCAGTCTGTACTCAGCATGCCTAGATCTTTGTTTCCTCATGTATAGAATGTGAAGGTAGAACTTAATTATTTCTTGTTATTTTTCAAGCTCTAAACTCTGCTCTCTGACAAAGTTTGTAAGATGTGTTAATGGTGTATATAAAAAGAAACTTTAATCAAAACTGCTAGATAAAATAATACAGATTGTTTAAACAAAATCAGTGTAATTGCATAGAGAATGCTAAGCTAATAAACCTTATGTGCCCAAATTTGTGACTTGGATTTCAACCTGTGTTTTAATAGTTGATTTCATTTACTATTTCCTTTTCACATGTACCTTCCATATTAACATAGATTTAATGTACATTTGCTGTGTATCCCAGGTGAATAACTGTTCTTGTAGTTGACTTTCGTAATGTAACTTTATTGGCACAGTTAAGGTTAATGGCACATTAATTTTACACGACATCAGTCAGTATTCCATTTTAATTTACCATGTTAATAATGACTAGTGTTCTAGTTGCTTATGCCACTTTGGTCTGTCATAAATTATCCTGAAGCAAATATCAATGTGAACTCAGAACCACACTGCTGACTTCTAAAATTATTAATGACAGTGCAGAGTAAAAAGAAACATACGAGTCTACATTTGGTTGATAATTTCTTTATGGATTATTATCACTCTTTTTCTGTAAGCGAATAACATAAATGCTAAGTTTACTTGTCCTAAAGGAAACAGCAGTTGTAATTAAGAATAATTACAGTGGTAATAGTGAAACTTTCCTATAACACTCTAGATATGGCTTCATTCCTAATATATGTTATTTTGGCCAAAAGAGCCAACCTTAGAATCTCAGGGGAGAGGTCTAAATGAAATGGTAGGTGAATCCATGTGGAGCCATGTTTAGGTTGCTAAATTCTCAGGATGGAGAAATACCAGGTAGTTTGGGCACTGTCAAAAGCTGACTGAGCAGGCTCCACTTTATAGCTCTAAGGGGACCCATTTTAATTCGCAAGGCACATTAATTCTTAACTCCCTCATAAACACGTATTTGTTTGAAGCATTGTCCCAGTTGTGAAGTGCGGCTTGGAACAATTCTAGATAGCATAGCCGTAAAAAGCTTCAATTCAGGAGTCATATAGATAGGAGTTCAAAGTTGTTCTCCACCATTTATGTACAGTGTACCCCCATGAGAGTTATTTAAAACTCTTAGTTTCTTTAGCTTTACATGGAAATAATAACATGTTTTCACAGAACTGCCACGAGAGTTTAATAATCTTCCTAGTGTGACTGAGACTCCGTAAACCTCTAAAAAGTGTGGAGTTCTGCAATTGTTTAAATGAGAAGAGCTCTATTAAAATAAGGTTTACAGAATTTTACTTTTTGGCATGCAATAATAATTTTTAATAACCTGTGTTCGCAGTACCACTATTTTGTTACCTTTTGTTCACATCAACATTAAATAGTCTCTTTTTCTTTACTTAGCCTTGTCAGAGGTAGTTTCTCTAGCATTGGTTCTATGCAATGTAATATCTCAGTTTTCCATTTGTGAAACCAGTGAAGTAATGCATTGACTTGGATAAGAAGGATGTTCCTGGTCACATTAACTTCAGAATTATTTAAGCCTTATTCTAGTCTATCACCTGACTGTTTGTGTTGTAATAGAGAGATGGGTCTTATGATACATAGTGACATGATTTGGAGACGGGTCTTATGATACATAGTGACATGATTTGACCTTGATTTTAACTTCAAGACAGGGAGCTACTTAGAAATAGAGTCATAGTGGTTTATATAAAATCCATGTTCATGATCTGTAGTAGGGACAATGTATTTTGGGAGGAAAGAAAGAGTATTACCAACTCTTGTCCTGATTTGTTTTGTATGCTTCAATACGTAACTTGAGTGCCCTAAGTAGCTGTGTTCATATTTGTAACAATTTTCTCTACCTATGCCACAAAGTCACATAAAATCACATGGAAAATGTCTATTGTATTACTTTATTTTATAACAAGTTATGGCTTTCAGGCAGTGTTCTTAAATGAGCAAAAAATGACTCAAGTTGTAAATTCAAAGCAGGGACTCAAATACTTGTATACTAGTATTCATAGCAGCATTACTCACAATAGCCAAACAGTGCAAACAACCTATGTGCTCACCAATAGATGAATAAATGAAATACAATGTAAACATATAATGACATATTATTAAGCCTTAAAAAGGAGTGAAATTCTGATATGTGCTGAAACATGGGTGAACCTTAAAAATCTAGTGAATTAAGCTGTACACATAAGGACAAGCACTAATATAAAATTCTGCTTTTAAGAGGTACTTAGAATAATCAAATTCATAACAACACAAAACAGAATAGAGGTTACCAGGGAGTGGAGAGTTATTTTTTAATGAGTGTAGCATTTGTGTTGGGAATGATAAAAAAAAGTTCTGGAGTTGAATGGTGGTGATGTTTGCACAAAATTGTGTACATAAGCTGCTGAATTGTACATTTAAAAATAGTTGAAATGTTAAATTTTACTTTAAATATATTTTACCACAATGAAAATATACTATAAAATTTTTAAATGGAACTAAATTTTAGAATTTGAAATACTAAAACTCTAATTGTCTGCAATATGCTGCCAGCAACATCTTTCTTTTAATGAGTAACTAGTTGCATATTATGAAGTATTGTAATGGGATGAGAGCTTTAAAACGGAGAAAAATTGGGACTTTCAGATTAATGGATTTCAGATTAATGGAAGACCATAGGATTGCTTAAGTTCACTCTCCTGAGCACTCTAGCTCATCTCAGGCTGCTGCCATATGGGTCCAAAATTGCCATCTCAGTGGCACAGAGCCTCAGCTTATGATAAGCAAAGGTATTTTTCGTGCAAGAGCTGTTTGCCTCGAAGGGACTGATCTGGAATGACTGTCAATAACAGCAGGCACATACCTGAGGAATCAATCTCTTCCATTTTAATTTCATAGACATGCACCACTGGAAAGATGAGGATTACAGGATGAAGTCTCCTATAGGAATGCTGGCCGAGGTAACAAAATCAAGCCCCAATAGGTTGTCTCTGGAGCGCAGACTGTAAATGGCAAGGGGAGAGAAAGTCAGACAGGAAAGGGGAAGTGAATGAAAGCTTGAATATGGGTGAATGTCTTTACATGCATGCCATGGCTTCATGGAGATTCATAGAACCTGGTCAATGAAAGCTCAGGTCAATTCCATGAAGTGCCATTTTGCATTCTGCTTCAAATTCTTTTTATTCTATGCACAGAGACATTTAGATGTCTCTTTTTCTTCTCTCAGAGCTCCTAGGTTGAAATCATTACATTACTTTTTGCAGTCAGGGTGTGCCTCAAACCAAATGAACATGTTTTGGAGCTAAACAAATAGTCCACCCATTAAATTAAGGTTCTTTGATTGTTTGATTTTCTTCCTCCTCCCTCCCTCTTTTCCCCTCCTTCCTTCCTTCCCTCTTTCCTTCCCTCTTTCTTTTCCTTTCTTTGCTCTTTTTACCCCCTTTTCTTTCCTCTGGTACACTGTGGTCAAAGCAGCTATGGCATTACAATTCTGATTTGAATAAGCAAGCAAGTACATGCTCATGTATCTCTGTATACTCTCATGTGGGCTACTTTAGTGCTTTGACTCAAATTAAATTACTTTCAAGTGTGAATAATACAATATTAATATAAGCAGCTTTGGGAAATAGTAAAGTTTTGTGTTGGGCTTATAATATTGCCTGAGTGTTTTCGGAAATCCAAGTAGTGCATTGGCAATCCAGAGAATGCTACCCTATGAAAATGGAAAATGATTATTTTTAAGTTTTTATTTAAATTCCAGTTAGTTAACATACAGTGTAATACTAGTTTCAGGTGTATAATACAGTGATTCAGCACTTCCATAAAACACCTGGTGCTAATCACAAGTGTATTATTTGATCCTTATCACCTGTTTAACCTATCCCCCCCCCCCCCCCCACTGCTCTCCCCTCTGGTAATGATCAGTTTGTTCTTTGTAGTTAAGAGTCTGTTTCTTGGTTTCTTTCTCTCTCTCTCTGTGTTTTTCCCTTTTGCTCATATGTTTTGTTCCTCAAATTCTACATATGAGTAAAATCACATGGTATTTGTCTTTCTCTAACTGACTTACTTTGCTTAGCATAATACTCTCTAGCTCCATCTATGTCCTTGCAAATGGCTAGATTTCATTCATTCTTATGGCTGAGAAATATTCCATTGTATGTGTGTCTGTATATGTATCACCTCTTCTTTATCCATTCATCAGTCACTAGACACTCACTGAACCCTTGGCCTGTTTCCATAATTTGGTTATTCTAGATGCTGCTGCTGTAAATATCACAATGTATGTAACTCTTTGACTTATTATTTTTGTATTTTGTCAGAGAGAGAGAGAGAGAGCGAGAGAGAGCACAAGCAAGAGAAGCAGCAGGCAGAGGGAGAAGCAGGCTCCCTGCTGATCAAGGAGCCGGATGTAGGACTTGATCCCTGGACAATGGGATGATGACCTGAGCTCAAGGCAGATGCTTAACCGACAGCCACTCTGGTGTCCCAGTACTTTTGTATTTTTTGAGTAAATTCCTAGTAGTGGAATTGCTGTATCATAGGATAGTTCTATTTTTTAACTTGTTGAAGGACCTTCATACTGTTTTCCAGACTGACTGCACCAGTGTGCCTTCCCTCCCGTGCCCTAAGAAGGCTCCTCTTTCTCCATATCCTCGCTAATACCCGTTGTTTCTTCTATTGTTAATTTTAGCCATCCTGACAGGTGTGAGATGATATCTCACTGTAGTTTCAATTTGTGTTTCTCTGATGATCATTGATGTTAAGTATTTTTTCATGTTTCTGTTGGCCATCTGTATATCTTCTTTGAAAAAATGTCCATTCGTGTCTTCTGCCTATTTTTACTTGAGTTACTTCATTTTTAGGTATGAGTTGTACCATTTCTTTCTATATTTTGGGTACTAAACCTTTATTGGATTTGTCATTATCAAATATTTTTTCCCATTCAGTAGGCTGCCTTTTAGTTTTGCTGATTGTTTCCTTTGTTGTGTAGAAGCTTTCTATTTTTATGTAGTACCAGTTTTTTATTTTTGCTTTTGTTTCCCTTGCTTCAGGAGACATATCTAGAAAGAGGTGAGTATGGCCTATTTTGAAGGGATTGCTGCCATGTTCTTCTCTAGGATTTTTATGGTTTCAGGTCTCACCTTTAGATCTTTAATCCAGTTTGAATTTATTTTTGTGTTTGTTGTTAAAAAGATCCGGTTTCTTCTTTTGCATGTAATTACTCAGCTATCCCCCACCATTTATTGAAGACAATGTCTTTTCCCAGTGGATATTCTTTGCTGCTTTGGGGGGATTAATTGACCATATAATTGTGGGTTTATTTCTAGGCTTTCTTTTCTGTTCCATTGGTCTATGTGTCTATTTTTGTGTCAGTACTATACTGTTCTGATCACTACAGTTTGTAATATAACTTGAAGTCTGTAACTGTGATGCCTTTAGCTTTGCTTCCCACCCTCTCCCCCCCACTCACCCGACTGCTTTAGCTATTCAGGGTCCTCTTTGGTTCCATACAAATTTCAAGTTTATTCTGGCTCTGAAAAGAGCTGGTGGTATTTTCAGAGAGATTGCATTAAATGTGCAGATTGCTTTAGGTGATATACACATTTTAACAATATTTGTTCTTCCAGTCCATGAGAATGGATCTCTTTCCATCTCTTTGAGTTATCATCAATTTCTTTCATCGGGGTTTAGTACTTTTCAGAGTACAAATCTTTCACCTCTTTGCTTAAGTTTATTCCTAGGTATCTTACTGATTTGGTGGAATTATAAATGTGATTGATTCCTTAATTTCTCTTTCTGGTGCTTCATTATTGCTGCCTAGAATTGCAACAGATTTTCTGTACATTGATTTTATATCCTGAGACTTTGCTGTACATGTATCAGTTCTGGCACTTTTTTTTTTTTTTTTTTTTTTTTTTTGGTGGCGTCTTCTCGGTTTCCTATAGAGGGTCATCAAATAATGAGATTTTACTTCTTCCTTGCCAATTTGGATGCCTTTTATTTCTTTGTTGTCTTACTGTTGTTGCTAGGACAACAGGGTAATTTGGAAGTTTTCCATCATTTTCTACTTTTTGAATTGTTTGAGAAGAAGAGGTATTCTTCTTTAAATGTCTGATAAGATTATCCTGTGAGGCCATCTGGCCTAAGACCTTTGTTTGCTGGGAGTTTTTGATTACTGATTCAATTTTTGTTGGTTATCAGTCTGTTCAAGTTTTCTATTCCTGTTTCAGTTTTGGTAGTTTGTATGTTTCTAGAAACTTATCTTACATTGCTTTAGGTTGTCCACAATTTATTGGCATATAGTTTTTTATAACATTCTCCTATAATTGTGTATTTTTGTGTATTGGTTGTTATTTGTCCTTTCTCAGTTTTGATTTTATTTTTTTAGGTTATGGGTGGGTTGTTTTTGTTTTTGTTTTGTTGTGTTTTGTTTTGTTTTGTTTGAGTCTGGCTATAGGTTTATCAATTTTATTGATTCTTTTCAAAGAACTATCTCCTGGTTTCATTGATCTATTCTATTGTTTTTCTAGTTTTTATATTACTTATTCTTGCTCTAATCTCTATTATTTATTTCCCCTCTTTTTCTGGCTTTAGGTTTCTTTTGTTGTTCTTTTTCTAGCTTCTTTAGGTGTAAGGTTAAGATTTGAGATTTTTCCTGCTTCCTTAGGTAGGACTGAATTGCTATATACTTCCTTCTCTCTCTCTCTCTCTCTCTCTCTAAGATTTTATTTATTTGAGAGAGAAGGAGAGAAAGAGAGAGATTGAGAGAACAAGTTGGGGGAGTGGCAGAGAGAGAAACAGATTCTCTGCAGAGCAGGGAGCCCAATGCAGGACTCAATCCCAGGACCACAAGATCATGATTCGAGTTGAAGGCAGATGCTTAACCAGCTGAGCCACCCAGGCGTCCCCCTCCCCTTTAAAGATTTTATTTGTTTTGAGAGAGAGAGAGAGAGAAAGAGCATGAGCTGAGAAAGGGCTGGAAGGACAGGGAGAAGCAGACTCCCCAGTGCAGGACCCCAGGTATCATGTCCTGAGCTGAAAGCAGACATTTAACAGCCACCCAGGTGCGCTATATACTTCCCTCTTATGACCACTTTTTGCTGCATCCCAAAGGTTTTGGACCATTGTGTTTTCATTAGTATTTGTTTCCAAGTATATTTTTATTTCTTCCTTGATTTCCTGGTTGACCCATTCAACATATAAAATAGTAACATGTTGTTTAACCGCCCTGTGTTTGTGGTCTTTAAAAAAATTTTTTTTTCTTGCTGTTGACCTCTGTTTTCATAGCGGTCAGAAAGAGTATATGGTGTGATTTCAAACTTTTTGTATTTGTTGAGATATGTTTTGTGAACTAATATGTGATATATGCTGAAGAGTGTTCCTTGTGCATTTGAAAAGAATGTGTATTTAGTTTTAGGATGGAAGGTTCTTAATATATCTTTTAAGTCCATCTGGTTCAGTGTGATATTCAAAGCCATTGTTTTTATGTTTATTGATTTTATGTTTAGATGATCTGTCCATTGATTGGAGTTGTGTGTTAAAGTTCCCTACCATTATTCTGTTATTATCCTTTAGCTTAATTATATTTTTGTTTTTAATTGTCTTCTATGTTTGTATGCTCCCATATTTGGTGCAGAAATATTTTCTATTATTAGATCGTCTTACCGAATTGGCCTCTTTATGATTATATAGTGCTCTTCTTTGTCTCTTTTTATGGTTTTTATTTTAAGGTATAGTTTTTCTGATATGAGTATTGCTACTCCAACTTTCTTTTGACATCCATTTGTGTGATAAATGGTCCTCTACCTCCTCACTTTCAATTGGCTGTTGTCTAACCTGAGTCTCTTTAAAGTCAAATATAGATGTGTCTAGTTTTGTTACCCATTCTAATACCATACATCTTTTGATTGGACCATTTATCCCATTTATATTCAAAATAATTATTGATAAATATGAATTTATTGTCATTTCATTATTTGTTTTTCATTGTTTTTGGAGATTTTCTCTGATTCTTTCTTATTCTTGTCACTTTTGGTCTCTCCTTTGCACTCAAAGAGTCCCCTTTAATATTTCTTGCAGCGCTGGTTTAGTGGTCATGAACTCCTTTAGTTTTTGTCTGGGAAACTCTTTATCTCTCCTTCTATTCTAAATGATAATTTTTCTGGATAGAGTATTCTTGGCTACAGATTTTTCCCAATCAGCACATTGAATATATCGTGCCACTCCATTCTGGCTTGCCAATTTTCTGTTGCAAAATTTCCAGCTAGCCTTATGTGTGTTCCCTTGTAAGTTACAGACTTCTTTTGTCTCCCCGCTTTTAAGATTTTTTCTTTATTGCTATATTTTGCAAACTTAGTTACAATATGTCTTGGTGTTTGCCTGCTTTTGTTGATTTTTATAGGAGTTCTTTTTGCCTCCTGAATCTAGATGTCTATTTTCTTCCCCAGATAAGGTAACTTTTCAGCTGTCATTTTCTTCCAGTAAATTTTCTGGCCCCTTTTCTCTTCTTCTGGGATTCCTGTAATACAAATGTTATTATGCTTGATGGAATCACTGAGTTCCCTAAGTCTATACTTGTGTTGCATTGCGTAATTCTTTATCTCTTTTGTTAAGCTTCAGTATTTTCCATCATTTTGTCTTCTAGGTCACTAATTCATTCTACTACTTATACTAATTCTTCATTACATGAAGCTGTTTCCAAAGTTAGTTATTGCACTCTTCATCTTTGACTGATTCTATTTTAACTCTTTAATTCTGTGGTAAGAGTCTCATTGATTTAAAAATTTTTTTTTCTCAAGCCTAGTGAGTATCCTCAGGTTTATTGCATTATATTCTCCATCAGTCATGCTATTTTTATCTGTTTTGCTTAGATCTCGGCTGTGGCCTTGTCTTGTTCTTTCATTTGGATAAATTTATTTGAGATAAATTCTTTCATTTGGAATAAATTCCTCTGTCTTAGCACGTTGTCTTTGTATTCTTCTGTTTCTTATGTCTCCTGTTTCTGAAAGTAATGACCTTATGAAGAAGAGGTCATACAGTGCCTATGGCCTATATGTGCTTCAGGGAGTGTCCCTGGTGTGTGCTGCGTGCACTCTGCTGTTGTGTTTTGGAGTCTCTTTCCTTTAGGCCATTTGCAGAGGCTTTCCTACTCTGGGCAGTGTTTGGTCCTGGTGTGAATGTGGCAAATTTTAAATATATGTGCTCTGGTCTACTTGTGAAATGAGACCGGATACCAACTCTATTAGAACAGAGGCCCTGCATCACTCTCTGGTTGAAGAAGTGGTGTGGTAGAGGTTTGTGCTGGTTTTTTGGGGGAATGGGCCCACTGCACGGGGACTAAAGCATGCTTGACTGAGAAGGGCAGTCCTGCCACAGCGCAATGGTGTTGGGCTTGTTGTAAGCAAGTTAGGCAGCCACTGTTGGCACTGTGCTGCTTCCTGCAGGTGGCTTTGTGTTTATGCTGATGGGCAGAGGGTGATAATGGTGGAAAATAATTCCTAAAGGAAGTTTATTTTATTGCGATGTACTTTTTAGTCTCAGTGTTATGGACATTTTGGAGTGGATAATCCTTTGTTATGGAACCTATTCTGTTCAATGTAGGACATTTAGCCACATCCCTGGTCTCTAGATACCAGTAACACACACACTGTGAGTAAAATAATGTCTCCAGGTATAGCGAAGTACCCTCCGGTATGGGAGTGGCATAAACACTCCCAGCTGAGAAGCATTATCTAGAGTATGGTATGAAATTCCAGGGTCATGGCTTTGGTCTGGCTCAGATAGCTTAGGTTTTCAGAGTAGAATGTGGGGTGAGAGGAGAGGAATGATGGAGAAAATAGACAATGTGGCTGCGGTATTTTTCCCGTGACATTGCTTCCTTTTTTTTTTTTTTTTTTTTTTTAAGATTTTATTTTTCTTAAGTAAGCTCTATGCCTAACATGAAACTCAAATTCACAACCCTGATATCAAGATCCACATGCTCCACTGACCAAGCCACCCAGCATTGCTTCTTTTAAGGCAGAGAGAAACTCCTCTATTTTACACTGAACAACCTGTTTGTGTTCTGTGAGGCATGAACTTAATGAAAATTATGCTGCTTTCTGGTTAGTCAAAAGCCTAAGAAGGTAACTTAAGGTATGGGTTTCTTTATATGGAGCAGGAATGTGGGTTTTTTTTGTTTTTTTTTGTTTGTTTGTTTTTTTCTGGTACTATCAAGACTCTTTTTTGTCACTTTTAACTGTATATTTGACAAATCCAGAGATTTACCTTAGGCAGTGTTGTGTCCAGAGGTTTCAACTGTACTCTCATTGAGCTGTTTCTCTTTAACCTTGACTTTTCTTGATATTTTGGTGGGACAGAGATAGGTGGCTCCTGAGAACTTTGAGGATACCCCCAAAAGTAGAGGATCCACCTTTCCTGAGTCCGCAGATTAAAACTCAGGAAATACGCATTTGGGTCTGCTTGCAGCTAGGTATTCTCTTGATTCAGGCACTATTACAGTGGGTTTGACCAGCCTAGATCATTGAATCCCTCTCTACTCTTCCCTCCTCCACCAATTCTGCAGGTCTGAAAACAGAATCACAAGGAATGATTCTCTTACAAATCAGAGATCCTTTGAAAAGAAAATTGTGTTGAGCTTTCTTTCTTTTTTTCTTGTTTTTTTTTTAAGATTTTATTTATTTATTTGACAGAGATCACAAGCAGTCAGAGAGGCAGGCAGAGAGAGAGGAGGAAGCAGGTTCCCCGCTGAGCAGAGAGCCCGAGGCGGGACTCTATCCCAAGACCCTGGGATCATGACCTGGGCTGAAGGCAGAGGCTTTAACCCACTGAGCCACCCAGGCACCCCTGTGCTGAGCTTTCTTTATAAAAATCTTTGCCCAAATTGTGCTCACATATATTTTCCAACTCTTTTAATCTCTCAGAGGTATCCTTTCTATTTCCAAGGTATCCTGTTAGTATTCTTAGAGTCTGGTTCAGGGAACCCTGAGGAGGTGACTAAGATTTTCAGGTGATCAACATTTTGAAGCTTTTTTTCAGAATACTGAAATTTGTCTTTGTCTCAGTTTCTTACAAGTGTTCAGTGGTCTTTTCCAGAGGTTATATGACATGTGATATCATGTAAGACTAAACATAGAGACAAATAGATGGATCAAATTATCTTCTATTGAGTCAAACTTTTTTTTTTTTTAATATTTTATTTATTTATTTGAGAGGGAGAGAGAGCACGGAGGTAGAGAGAGAATGAGAAGCAGACTCCCCACTGAGCAGGAAACCCTATGGAGGGCTCGATTCTCAGGACTCTGGGATTATGACCTGAGCCTAAGGCAGATGCTTAACCAACTGAGCCACCCAGGAGCCCCTGAGCCAAACCTTTAAACAATTTGCAAATGTGTAAAATGTGTACTCTTATCTCTATTTTTTGTTTCAGATAATGCACTTTCCCCCCATAAGGTGTGTTATTTATCTTAATGTGTATTGGATTTATTATCATTGTTAAATGAATAAGTATTTTTAAAAGTTTCATTTTTAAATTTTAAAATGGGACATATCAGTAGACCCCCATTCTGTCTCAAAAATTTAAGGAAGTACCTTTTTATGGCCTCCATTGAATACGTGGAGTGTTCACAAAGTATTTTCCACTATAGCCTTTGGAACTCCAACATCTCCAGCCCTGGGAGAGCCATAGAATCCATTCTCAATTCCATTAGTAGCCATTCTCTGCCAGGCCTTGAGAAACTCCTCTGGGCCCTACTATTTAGTGTTCAGCCAATGACTCAAGTGGACCTCTATGCAGAGGTGTACAGATCATTCTTTGGACAGCACCCTCCTTTTTATTATCTTACCCTGTAAAGTCCAAACTGCAGATAGCCCTGAACTCTAATCTTTGTTTTACCCAGTGAAATCCCTGCTCTCAGTTTGGGCTTCACTTCCATTTCCTGTGGTCTGGAAAGTGCCCACAGAAATAAAGTTGGAATAAACTAGGAGCTCATCTCATGTGTGTCCTTTCTCTAAATGATCACAGCTTTGTGCTGTCTGTTGTCCAATTCCTGAAATCCGTTTCTTCATTTTTTTTAAGTTTTACAGTAGTTTACAAGGTTAAAATAAGAAATACTCATTACTCTAAAAAGATAAAAATTGGAAGTTTTCAGTTTTTCCTGTATTTAGGTGTTTCTTTACAAAAAGTGACTTACTGATGGTGAGATAAATGTTGAGACATAGCCAAGTGTATCTATTTAAGATTGGGGGACAGATGAGAACTTAGGTATTTTATATCATCTTAAATAATTGCTTATATTTAGTTATGTGTATAATTTAATAACATAACAATACATTTGTATACTTTAGAACTAAAAATGCATAGTTAGAAGTGTTATTTTTTTCCTAACAGAAGTGTACTATCAAGAAATGTGGAAAAAAAAAAAGAAGAAAAGAAAGAAATGTGGAACATTTCCTATGGTTTTTGATCATATGTGTGTGTGTGTGTGTGTGTGTGTGTGTGAAAATTATAATGGTTCAGGGTGAAAAGAAATATTTATTTTAGGGAATTAAGAAATATTTATTTTAGGGAATTAAGCAAATCGTTAAGGAAATATACTTTTGCGTATACCCACTATGAGGAGAAATTGAGCAGTAATTTCTATAACTTTAGTCTGACAACTCTTTCATCAGGTGACTTATTCCATTATGTGGAGAGAATGAAGCAGTGAGGTTTCAGTTGAAGCAAGAATAGAAGTGGCTGCCACCGGTTTTGAAACTAGTACTAAGTACTAAGTACTAGTACTAAGTGCTTGGCTCTGGGCAATAAAGGTATCCTGGTCTCCATTTTATAAATGTAGAGTTTGAAGCTAAGAGAGAATGCTTTGCTTCTGGTCAGAAATGAATAAATGCGGTAGTTAGGTTTGAACTGACATTTCTCTAACTCAGTGGCCATTTCTTACCAATTCACCAGACTTTCTTGGATTTGGACTATATACAGAACAGTTTTCTACCTGTGAAGGTGTAGGACACCAATATGATTTTTTTTTAAAGAATTTATTTATTTATTTGACAGAGAGAGATCATAAGTAGGCAGAGAGGCAGGCAGAGAGAGAAAGGAGGAAGCAGGCTCCCCGCTGAGCAGAGAGCCCGATGTGGGACTTTATCCCAGGACCCTGGGATCATGACCCGAGCCGAAGGCAGTGGCTTAACCCACTGAGCCACCCAGGCGCCCCACCAATATGATTTTTTGAAGTGTTTCAAATGTCGCAGTGCCTACCCTGGAGTTCAGTTAAGCCATAACTGATTTATAGTGAACTAGGGAAATTTCAAGTTGATATGAATTATGCAATCCTCAGTATAAGTGTATGTGTGTGTGTGCAGCATTAAATTTCTTTCAAGAAAGCTAAAGAAATTTCCTGCTGAGTAGGAAATGTTTACATTCTTCACATACTTGTGCATGGATTTCCAAATTGATGGCTATTTGCTTCAAAAGTAGACAGGAAATCAATCCTGGAAATTATTGTGTGTGTAGTTCAATTCCGTAAGTTGTAAAATATTATTTCTTTCATCTCCTTTATGCTGTTTCGTTGCTATTTCATTCTTCATGGTAATAGAAAAATATTCAATGATATTGTAAACACATACTGACCTTTCAGATTTGTTCTCAGGTTCAGTGGCCATTTGTTAAGGAGGCACTTGACTTTTTTACATCAGCTGGTCTCTTCCTCTTTGGGGAAGAGAATCAAGTCATGCTTTGTATTTTAGATTGTGTTGTGTTTCCCTTGCAAAATGTGTCACTATGTAATGAGGACTTCTCTCTTTAAAGAAAAGCATGATACAGCAGTGGATCTGGGAAAGGCTGCATGTTCTCAACTATGGTGGTGGGAACTAGTAATCCTCCTCCAGAGAACCAGAATAAATAGATGTTTCTAGTTAAAAAGTAAGAAGGATGTTTGTAAACTGCCCTCCCCCCAAATTCTGGACTCATAGACCTAACTATTCATACAGAATTTCGCTTTTTATATATCAGTTCTCTACCAATTCTGGACATTTATATACTATGATCATATTTCTTAACATTGGTACATATTTTCTATTTACCATTTTTTATAAATCTAATGAATTTTTAAGTAATTGTAAATATGAAGAACATATGAATGTTCTTCATATGTACAATTATATCAATAATAGAAATAGAAGAAAATGTGATATAAGTGGAAAATAAATGCAAAAATACATATTTATACAAACATAAGTACACATAGATTTTAAATGTTCAGAAAATAAAAATAATAATATGTACCACCAGAAGTTCTAGGACCACATTTCTGAAAACTGTGACCCTCTGATCCCTATTTTTTGAATTGAAATTGCACTTCAGAGCCCTTACCACAGTTTCCATTATGAGATTCCCCTGCTTTCTGAAAGTAGAGTGTTTCTGTGAAAGCTTTCATAGCCCTAATGGCATAAGGCAAAAAACAATTACCATTAGTTTATATAGAAAATTTTTGAACCTTCTCAGTCCCCAAAAATAACCTTTCTCAGACTTTTCCAATAGCTTGGGACACATCTTTTTAAGATGACCAAAATAGGGATTCCTGTGTCTACCTTTGGCTCAGGTCATGATCTTGGGGTCCTTGGATCGAGCCCTGTGTCAGGCTTCCTGCTCCATAGGGAGCCTGTGTCTCCCTCTTCCTCTGCCACCTGCCCCCCCTCCTTGTGTGTGCGCTCTCTCTCTCTCTCTCTGACAAATCAAACTTTTAAAAAATTGCCCAAAATAAATCAAAGTAAAGCACAAATGCTTTTAGACACAGTTCTGTGTCAAAACTGCCATGGCTTGATGCGGAGTGTAGTTCCTGGGGACGAGTTTGGTGGTGTGTTCAGTGTGTGCACTGCCTTTATAACTACATAATACAGAATGAACACTGAACACTGTTTGTGCTTTTTGCTGTCTTTTTTTTTTTAATAAAAATGAAAATCCTCTTCAGATTCATGTACTCTGCTAATGTAGGTCTTTCCCAATAGTGAATTAGCATGATATGAACTTTCAAGAAACAAGGGATATCTGTTTGTAGATGTCATTTATGGCCATGAACATATTTTCTGCCTTTGAGGAACCAGACTGAAAGCCCATTAGACCTTCAGACATTGTTTCCGTTACCCTGCACTCCATTATGTCCTTTATTGCATACAGGTATGCACTGTGTATTTAATTCCCGCTCAACAAATTGAACAGTTACACAGTGGTCTCCGGGAATGAAGTCCATTGCAGCTTATGAGAACAGGACAGTGCAGAACAATAGGCTCAAGAAAAGGAACCAGTGATATCTGCAAAAAGTTATTTAAAAATATAAAACTAGAGGGGTCTCTTTTTATTAAAAAGTACATTTAATACCCTTAACTGTGTATTGAGCATTTGGTCAACGTTAATGTATATAATTCTCACAATAGCCCAAAGAAGAAAATAGGATTAGTACTTTCATTTAGTACATGAAGAAAGTAAGGTGGGGAGGGAAGTGAGTAATTTGCTGAAGATTACTGAAGTAGGATATGGAGACTTGAGTTTTGAAAGCCAGATTCTGTACTCTCAATCACTACTCTTTGCTGTATTTCTTGTTAGAGTATATGAAATTACCCATGTGAAAATATTTGGATTCTGTCATTCTACAGTTACGTGCTGTGATTTATACATCATTTCATTTGTCTTCCATTTGCTCTGCAGAAATGTAGGTATTTCCTTTCCCTGAATTGGTGAAACTCAGATAAAGAGCATGCACTTATAGGAAATATCAAATTCTAAGTGTCCAATATATTTTTATATCATGTCACATAATGTGACATATTGGGCTGTTGTGGAATGTCAAGCACTGGCATAATATATGTCTTAGAAATGCAGAGTGACAGGTTGTCATTATAGCTGTTCCAAGTTTTTGTGATAATGGTGAACCCTGGAAAATTTCATTTTCTGGCTTTGCACATTGCCAACACTTTGATATTTCCCCTATGTTTTCCCAATGGGAAAGCCAGAATTGAATTTAGCCAAACCTGATAATTTTCCTTAATGGAAATTTAAGGGGCTAAGAATCCCACATTTGTGTATGGGCTCAATAATTTGAAGTGAATTATCTTCTATTTCTATCCCTAGGATGTAGAGGCAGATGAAGTAGTTTTTCACAGACCTGAATTGTACGGATGAACACCTACTGATGGAGATCATTCAAATTATGAGTTAAGTGCAAATAGAGTTAAGTGCATATTTAGCAAGTATCCCTGTCATCTATTCACTAGATGTCAGTGGCAAACCAGCCTCACACCCCCATCCCTAATCTGTACAACCAAAAATGTTTCCAGACTTTGCCAAAAAATTGCCTCCAGTTGACAATCACTGATTTTGAGAATGGAATCTCTAGTTGTTTTGTAATCTCCTAAAATACCTTTACACATATTTTAAGACTTCAGTTTTTTGTTTTTTTGGTTTTTTTTTTAGGATAATGTCTTATGAGCCACAATACCAAGTTTGCATTTCCAAGCAATATTACAACAAAATAACTATTATGTATTTTCTACTAGTATTATCTCTTACATAAAATTAAGTTGTATCACTTGCAGACCCTTTGAGAAATAATGCATTCTTATCTCATTTTAAGGTTAATGAAAGTAATCTCTCCAAATATCAGTAATATAGAGACAAATATAGATAAATATAGAGCATTTTATCATTACATGGTGCTTTTATTTTTTTTATTTTTTTAAACATGATCATTCCTTTTTTTTTTTTCTTTTTTAAAGATTTCATTTATTTATTTGTCAGAGAGAGAGAGCACAAGCAGGGGGAGCAGCAGGCTTTCCACTGAGTAAGGAGCCCAAAGTGGGACTCGATCCCAGGACCCTGAGATCATGACCTGAGCCAAAAGCGGACGCTCAACCCACTGAGCCACCCAGGTGTCCCTATATGGTGCTTTTAAACTCAATATTTAATTTTCTCAGTAATTCTGAGGAAGGTTTTAATTTACCCATTTTATTGATTAATAAACAGAGACTTGAGGAGTAGCTGTTGTCTATTTCTTGTGAGTTAGATCAGAAATTACCACCATTCTGAGTAATTTTAGGTGAGTAGAGTAGAGCCCAATATGGGCCTCAATCTCACAACCCTGAAATCATGACCTGAGTCGAAATCAACAGTTAAACTCTTAATGGACTGAGCCACCCAGGCACCCCTTGATGATTAAACTCTTAAGTAACGCTCTTTTCTCATGAATAAACTTGTTTCATTTCCTAGAGTGGTGTGAAAGATGAATGGCCCTTTCTTTCTTCTGCTCTTCTATTTCTAAATCTAGGTACCACCATTTCCTATTTTGATGTCACTGGTTTTTGTCTTGGGACCTCATGTCGACTGGACCATCTGTCTATAGCCCCTCAAGTGAGCTGCCCTAATTATGTTACATCAGGACAACTTGTGAAGCTCAGAATATCACGTTTCTAACCTTACAACTGATAAGCAGCATAAGCCATTCCCATTGCTATTTTCAGTCCTCTCTCTGTCTTAAATAGATGCATAGATCTCTAGGCTCTTAAGCATCTTCCAGTCCTGTTTACTTTGTAGTCAAGACCCCAGAAATTAGTCTTCCAGAATATGGCTCTTCAAGCCAGAATCCTCAAGGTGATGGTGCCTGTGTAACCTTGATATGAAACCTCCTACACTGTGTAATACTGTCATCTCAGGGAGAGCCACTATTCATTAGTTTAAATTGTCAGCTTTATGTTTCAGTAAAATAAATACACATTTTCCCTACAGTAATGACTTTTTTTCCTCACTTTGTGAAAGCTGCAGGGACCCTTGTTATCGAGATATAATCATATTCTAGCAGTGCCACTTATTATGCCCAGTGAAAGTCCCAAGGATATGATTATCTCTTAATAACTCTAAAGCTTGTTATGTATCATGTTGTATTGTTGTTTACTTTGAGTGTGTGGGGGAAACCCATTAGTGATCTCTGTGGTTGATATTATTCATTGGGATAATGATAAAAGAATCAAATGACCATTTGTTTGCTTGTAGCTAGACAGCACGATAAATGCATCCCACTTCCCACTGAAAAATGTATTTAAATGTAATCTCTAGCTTAGTATTAGTTTAATAACCTGGATGTTAATACTAAATTAATATCAAGTGAAGCTAAAGGAAAGTTAGGAAATAAACATGGATAATTTAATAACTCTGTGACCTTTACCTCCCACAGAAAATTCAGGTTGGGTTTTAAAATCTGTGAAAGAAGTAAACACCCCTGAAAAAGAAGTACTCGCCAATTCAGTGATGGAAAATGTCATTGATAATTTAAGTAAATTAGGATGGATGTAAGGAATCCCCTTAAATATGCCTCTAGAATATAGACAGTAAATGAATTTTTCCCCTCTTACTTCATGCCTTCCTCTCATGTTCAAAGAAAGCAATAATTCTGGTTTCATTTATTGAATACCTTTTAAAGACGAGATAGTTGTCATGCATTCTCATTTTTTATTTACTAGAACCTTGCAATACTGTTCCTGATTTTTAGGTTGGGAAACTGAGACTGTAAGAGATTAAATAACTAGCTTGAGTTCTAGTAGAAGGTAGATGGCAAAGGTTAGCTTCAGATCTGAGTTTAGAGTCCATTTGTTATCTACTGATTATTTAAAGGCATGATATGAAGGATGATTACAATTATAGGACACTTGTAGCTGACAGTGATCTTGTACATGTGTATTATTAGGTAGACACACGTCTGACCCTAATGAAAGGGAAAAAGTTTGCTGAAGTGATGAGACCACTGTCTTCTCTTCTTATCTTGCTTCCAATGTCTGTGAGAACTGAAAAAATTAGGAATGCCTCATCTGGTTGTTTTTGTTTTTGTTTTAGCCTTTTAATTAGGACAATTTTCATACTCTTAACTGTCACTTGGAAAAGATTGTTTTGTTCTGAGTAAGTATTTAACACACTTTTTACTTCTGAGGTATTTGGCAAGGGTCTAGATCAGGACTTCTGTTCTCCAGGGTAAAAATCCTTTTTGACCCAGGATTTGCCAGCTGCTATCTCTTTCTATTTGCATTTAACCAAGAAGCTCTGCAGTCATTAGTGGATTTCTGATTTCTTTGTATTATAATAAAGCCAATGCACTTCTGTTGACACCAGCTGATATGTTCAAAACTCATAGACCCAATCATTCTGAACAGAGGGAGATTCATCCATTTATTCATACATTAATTTTCTGTGTACTCCTACATGTGACTTTTTAGAGTTTATAATAAAAGCCATAACTAAATATGAACCATAATTTCAAGGTGTTATAATAGCAGATAAATTGTATAGATTTAACATTGGAAAATTTAATAAATTTTCAGTAATTTTAAAAGATAATTAAATATTTTGTGCATATTATAAACTGGGCACTGTTCTTTGCATGGATTATCTCATTCTGCCTCACAAAAACAATGTAAGGTAGATACATAATTATTAGGCTCTTTTTATGCATAAGGAAACAGAACTTAAAGAGAGTGAATAAAATGAAAGCCTTTCCTCATGTTCTTGTTCAGAGGAGGCTGTTACTCTCTTGCCTCTAATGGGTGCACAGTTTCTTTCCCTGCATAAAGCATGGCAAAAGTAGCCAAGAATAATGCATGTATCTTTACCCCTTTATAAGGAATGGTATTGTGTGTCTACCTACCTTATTTATTTCTTGAGTGTGCTTGCTGCATTTAAGATGAAAAGTTTTAACTAAATCACTTTCCCCCTGGTAAGAATATGGCTGTTCAACATTTCCCCTCCCACCCAGTGGAAAGTAAGTAATTCCTAATTATAAAATCAAGAACTTCTCAATACCTTTGTAAGCATCTTTAGAAGTTTCCTTTTAAGAGCAGTCAAGAAAACATATGGTAGAAATGGAATTATTTTTTTTCAAAGATTTTATTTATTTGTCAGAGAGAAAGAAAGCACAAACAAGGGGAACAGCAGGGAGAAGCAGAGGGAGAAGTAGGCTTCCCACTGAGCAAAGGAGGCTGATGTGGGACTTCCAATGACCTGAGCCAAAGGCAGACACTTAACTGACTAAGCCCCCAAGCATCCCAGATAAAGAATTAATTTTTAAGTTACATGTCCCTTGCTTAGTTTTTAATTTGGATCCTTTCATTCACTCAGCACATATTTAAGGAATAATTGTTTTAGACTAGGTTGTACAAAGCTCTACAACTTTAAATTGAAGAGTAAGACAAGACAGATACATATAGTCCTACAAGAAAAGATACGCATTTATGTATGGGGTGGGTGGTAAGCACACTGTGATTATTGTCATTTTAGAAACCTGTTGAATGTAACAGGACAATGAAATTCATTACAATCCTGAAATGTTATGATTGTGTAAAGAGGATTATTTCAAAAATAATACTCTGATTTTTTTTAATTGAAATACAGTTTATGTGTAATATATTAGTTTCAGGTGTATAACATAATGATTTCATAATTGTATACATTACAAAATGATCACCATAAATTCTGTTATCACAAAAAGTTCTTTCTTTTTTTTTTTTTTTTAGATTTTATTTATTCATATGACAGACATCCCAGGACCCTGAGATCGTGACCTGAGCCAAAGGCAGGGGCTTTAACCCACTGAGCCACCCAGGTGCCCCCACAAAAAGTTATTTCAATATTATTGACTATATTCACTAAGGTGTATTTTTCATCCCCATGATTTATGTACTTTATAATTGGAAGTTTATACCTTTTAATCCCTTTAACTTATTTCACTTAATCCCCTACCCCCATTTTGGCAAACAGCAAATCCCCAATATTACTTTATACCAGTCAGAATGGTTATTATCAAAAAAAACAATAAATAACAATAAACAACAAATGTTAAAGGAAATGAGAAATTTTGGTGAGGGTGTGAGAACAAGAAACCTTTGTGCCCTGTTAGTGGGAATGTTAATTGGTGCAGCCACTATGGAAAACAGTATAGAGTTTCCTCAAAAAATTAAAAAAAAAAAAGAAAAGTACCGTATGATTCAGTATTTCCACTTCTGAATATTTCCGTGAGGAAAAAAAATGCTGATTTGAAAAGACTTATATGCCCCTATATTTATTGCAGCATTATTTACAGTAACCAATTCTGAACCAATAATCTAAGTGCCCATCAACAGATACTTGTTTGGATAAGATGTGTATATATATGCAATTTATATATTTATATATATATTACTCAGCCATAAAGAATGAAATCTAGCCATTTGTGACAACATGAATAGACCTAAAAGGTATTATACTAAGTGAAATATGTCAGACAAAAGAAAGACAAATACCATATGACTTCATGTATATGTAAAATCTAAAACATAAACAAAAAAAAAGGCAACAAAAAGAGAAACAGACTGAAATATATAGAGAAGAGTCTATTATGTTTTTAGATTTATTTTGATGATGTTTGTTTGGGTAGTGGTGGCTGAGTAGAGTAGTAGCTTGATTTGTCAGCAAATATTGTGAAGTTAGGGATTTTTTCTGTTTATTTTCCCAGTAACTATTTTTGGAATAAATAAATGAATGTAAATATAAAATCTGTTGGTCTATAATAGTAAGAAACAGCTGAGTATGAATCATATTTATAAGCCAAAAAAATTTGTATATGTAGATTTTCTTGCAAATAATGTTGTGGGGTGATTTTTGTTGTTTCTTTATATGGCTCATGTATAGGTCTTGCTCAGTTCCTTTAGGCACATAGCTGGGACTTCATATTACCCACAGAAAGCTTGCTTTCAGTGGGCTCATTTCTCAACCAACAATCATTTCCTTGCAAGTTGTAGAAATAGTTCTAGTTCACATAAAGAGAAGGGCTGTTGAAACCATATGTCAGGCAGTAATTGCATTCTAAGAACAGAAAACTGGGTAAAACCTGACCCTAGAAGAACTTGAAAAGGCAGGAGATATGGCTACTTGTCACCCCTTTTATTTTTAATACTTCATTTCTCATGGGGATTAGGATTCAGGATGTATGTTTATCCCAATCATAGTTTTTCCAGAACGTCTTTTCCATTCTCTGATTTCTCAACACACAAGTTTCTTTGACAGTAATTCTTCCTGTACCTGCCTGGAATTCTCAGTGGTGCAGTTTAGAATCTCTAAGAGAGAATCCTATTAGGTTTAATGTGGGTCAAGCATTCCTCCTTGTTCAATCACTGTTGCCACTTAGATTTAATTACACAGTACATAGGGCAGTCCTTTCCAGGAGCTGTGGATGGGCTAAAATTTTTAAGGTGCAAATGTTGATTCATAGACCTTCTTGGGATCATTCCTGGATATTCCTGCTTACTTTTCCAACCCTTTGAACCTGCCTTCCATTCTTCTGGGTGTTGTTCTTTGCTCTGTGACAGCTAACAAATCAGATAAATGTGTTCTTGATGTTAACCCATCTCACAGCTAATTTCTTTTAACCAGTGTTCTCTCTGGGAGCAATTCCAAAAATCAAAGGGATGAATTTAATGCTAAATATTTTAGTTTTTAAAAAAATTTTTTAAAAGATTATTTATTTACTTGAGAGAGAGTGGGTGTGCCCCCACAAGAGAGCAGGAACAGAGAGGCGCAGAGGAGAAGGAGAAGCTGACTCCCCGCTGAGCAAGGAGCCCTAACTGGGGCTCCATCCCAGGACCCCAGGATCATGACCTGAACCTAAGGCAGATTCTTAACTGACTGAATCATCCAGGCATCCCTAATGCTAAATATTTTAGACAGTGGGAAAATATTAGGATGTATTGCTTTTCAGTGCTGACTTTACTTTTTTATGTATAATCCTTCTTTATGAAAAACTATTTATGATAGATAAGAATCTTTCACCACTGTTATTATAATGTTACTACTGGTGTGCCATATGCCAGGTAGAAGACTGAATACCTAAATTGGATTATGTCATTGAATTTTTGGTTGTTCTTTGAGGCTGAATAATGCTGTTGTCCCCACTTTACAGGGGAAATTGAGGCTTATGTTAGTTAATGAATTGCTCAAGATTACGTGGCAAGTAAATAATTGAGCCATAATCCCATCTTGGGCAGCTCTCTGTTCCATAACTTGTGCTTTTAAAAAAGAGGAACATGATTATTATATAATAAATAAAATTGAAAACTAAGTTTTCATTTCAAATCTATATCACTGCACAAGTATGATATCTACTTGCATTCTGTGAAGAATATTTTTTTGTACTTATGTACATATATGTGTGTGTGTGTCAAGTTTTAGTAATACTTGAAAAGAAAGAATGAACCTTGATCATAGTTGTAGTTTTTGTTTTTTCTGGTTTATTATCGTTTTTTAGCAATTGTTACTGATGTGTAAGCTAGAGTTGCAAGAGATGCCAGTAGTTATACATAGAACTTTGCATTCTTATCTGTGGCTATCCCTAATGTAACAAAAAGTTAGACTTTGAGGTACATACTGAACTTTGGTAGCCAACTCACATACATAGAGCTGGTGACTGACCACAGTAACATAAAACAAATGGTGATTTATTTGTGATTCATTATTAACTTGAATATGGGACTTTTGTCTGTTCCATAAGAAATGATTCATTTGTCATAATCATCGGTGGCACTTTATTTATTTGGGGGGAATATATAAGGAAAGACATTAAAAAAAGATAAAATACATTTCTGGATATATTAACAATATAAAGAAGACCTATTTGGTTCTTACTTTCTGGACATTATTGATATTAACTTGAAAGTAAACATAGTTAGGTGCTTAAAAATTGATGAATTATTATGATACCCAGTATGGGCCACCGTAAAATTAATAAATGATAATGTATTTATGGTTAATCAGGAAAACACAGTATTTCTATCTTAATAAATTATACTATATTTAAATGTAAATTAGATTAGGCTTGTATAAAGATATTTCTGAGTGACCAATCTATATTGATCTACATAAATATTTTTAATTATAAAAAATTATAAGACAATTATTTTGTTCAGAAGTAAAGTTATCTACAATAGAAACTTGGTTACAAGATATATACATATACATAAACATGAAGGTATGAATATATGCATTTATTCTCTGTAGTATTGTGTATATATATTTTTCTTTAGAGGGAAACAGTATTGCTTCAGGGGAAATTACTCTCAGGCACAGAATTATTTTGCAATTAAGATTTAACTTGGTGGCTTTAAGAGAAGATATAATACCCTATTTATGGAAAGAGTGTTTTGTTTTTGTTATTGTTAGTCTCATTTTCCATATTCATATGTCTGGCAAAAACCACCAGATATTTTCTAGTTCATTGTTCACCGTTTCATTATTTTATAAGCTTTTATAATATAGTTTCTTTAGAAATTGTCTTTTTTATTGAATCTGAATATCACAAAATATCACAGGCTCCTAGAGCCATTATACTAACAAAGAAAGGCTTGAGTGGTGAATTGACTTGTCAAAAGTCACACAGCTAGTGAGAGACAAAGCAGAGAAAGGAACGTGGCATCCTGGCTCCTAGTCTGGGCAATTCTATCAAGCTGGAAATTCATAATGACCATATTAGTTTTCTTTTCCTCCTAATTTAATTTTAGAATGGCAGTAGTTAAGTCTCAGCTTCCCATAGCTTATTTATACTTGAAAATTGTATTTATTTGTATATTTTTAATTTTATTCTAGGGATCGTTGATATAAAATACCTCCAACAGTATGTGGTCCGAAGAACTGCCCTAAAAGGTAAGCTTCCCACAAGGGAAGAATGTCTTTATTTCACTTTACCTTTGGTTTAGCATCCTTAGTTTTTATGGAAACGGTGAGATTTGTTCCTTACAGACTGATGCTATGAGATCATTTTAAGTGTTTTTCTGAAGGTTGAAGTTAATGAAGATAGTGAAATCAAGTAAATTAGGACTTGACAATGGGAAATTGAGAACTTTCCCAAGTCTTTCTGGAGAAGATACTTGTGGTAGCTGCTCTGTGGCTCAGATTAATTTGATAATTGAAAAACTTTTAAATTTGGCATCATGGAAAGAGTATTGGGAATGAAGTAAACGTTTTTGCACTTTTACCAAGTGATTTTATAGGAAAAGACATTTTATCAGTCAAATCAACACAAATATTAAGTTACTAAATCCTACATGTATTCAGGTCTTAAAATTGAAGCCTTTTAGGGTTAAAACACAAGCAGCATTACTCATGATCTATGATACATGCAAATTTTTTCCTTCATAAAATATTCAGATGCAATAAAGTGAAATACCTGTTTTTATTTCCTAAGGCTGCTATCACACAGTACCATGAACTGGGTGACTGAAAACAACAGCAATTTATTTTTGTCAGAATTCTGTAGTTTAGAAGTCTGAAATGAAAGTGTAGTCACAGTCTTACTCTCTGAAGGCTCTAAGGGAGGAATCCATCCTTGAGTCTTCTAGTTTCTGGTAGTTGGCAACAGTATGTGGTCTTTGTTGGCATGTAATGGCTTCATTCAGATCCCTCTGTCTTCACATAGATTTCTTCCCTGTGCACCTGTGTCCAAACTTGTATTTGTAATAAGGACATCAGACATTGGATTCAGGGCCCAGTCTAATCCAATGCAATCTTGGGATGGTAGTGGAGGAGATCTCATTCCATTGATACACATAAAATAAAGTGCCGACTTATTTTAAAAGTTGTAATAATTATGTTTTGATGGACAGTGTATCTCCCAAGCAAGATAAAATTTAAAACTCTGTTAATCAGTACAGGACTGATGACGTTGGGTAAGTATCAGCACACAATTTGGCTCTCAGGGGAAGATTATTTTTAACACCCTTAATTATTTTTAAAAAATAGGAAAAAATTTATTTCACTTGATTCCTTAGTTGTTTCGCATAAGCCAAGATCGAGTAATATATTTTTTACAAATTAAGTATTGCTCTATAACAAGCTGGTCTCAGATTCATAGCCTAGAAATAGTACATATTAATTATTTCTCATGAATCTATTACATAAGCTGTTTGGATCATCTGATGTGGAACCCATTCTTGACTGGGTGTGTTAGTGTATATAGGGTCACCCAGGCACCTCACACCACATTTTTTTATCCATTCATCCATCAGTGGCTACTTAGGTTATTTGCCTATCTTGATTAATGTAAATAATGCTGCAGTCAACATAAGGGTGCATATATCTTCCCAAATTAGTATCTCTTTTTTTAAATACATACCCAGAAGTGAAATTAGTGGATCTTATGGTAGTTTTTACATTTTTTGAGAAACCTTTACACTGTTTTCCACAGTGACTACACCAATTTACACTCCCATCACCAGTGCATGAGACTTCCCATTTCTCTACATCCTTGTCAATGCTTTCTATTTTTTGTCTTTTTGATTTTAACCCTTCTGAGAAGTGTGAATTGGTATCTCATTGTGGTTTTGATGTGCATTTCCCTGATGACAAGTGATGCTGAAGCACCTTTTCATGTGCTTGTTGGCCATCTGTATGTCCTCTTTGGAAAAAAATGTCTCTTCAGATCCTCTGCCTGTATTTTAACTGAGTTATTTTTTATACCTGATATTATATAAGATTTTTATGTTTTAGAAATTAGCTCTTATCAGATGTATGATATACAAATGTAAGTTACTTTCTTATTTTCATGGTTGTTTCTTTCACTGACTGAAGTTTTTAGTTTGATGTAGTCCCAGTTGTTTATCTTTGATTGTGTTACTGTTGCTTCTGGAGTAAGATTCAAAAGGTTGTTGCTAAGAACAATGTCAAGGAGATTACCACCTATGTTTTATTCTAGGAGTTCTATGGTTTCTGGTCTTAAATTCAAGTCTCTAATCCATTTGAGTTAATTTTTGTATTTGATGGAAGATAGTACTTTAGTTTCACTCTTTTGTATGTGGTTGCTCAGTCTTCACAACACTATTTATTAAAAAGACTCTCCTTCCTTGCCTCCTTTGTCATAAATTGACCATATATGTATGGGGGCTTATTTCTGGGCCCTCTTTTCTGTTCCACTGATCTGTCTGTTTTTATGCCAATGCCAAAGTGTTTTGATTACTGTAACTTTGAAGTACTGTAAGAAATGAGGGAGTGTGATGCCTCCAGCTTTGTTCTTTTTTTTTAACTCTGGAGAGCTTTGGCTATTTAGGACCTTCTGTGATTCCGTACTATTTTAAATCATTTTTGTCCTATTTCTGAAAAAAATGCCATTGGAATTTTGATAAGAATTGCACTGAATATGTAGGTTTCTCCAGGAGGGATAGACATTTTAAGAATATTAATTCTTCTTGTTTTCAGTATAGAAGTTCTTTTTCTCTGTGATTAATTTATTTCTAGGCATTTTATTATTTTTTTGGCATTTTATTCTTTTTGATGCAGTTGCAAAGGGAATTATTAACTTCTCTTTGATAGTTCATTGTTAGTGTATAAAAATGCAATAAACTTTTTTAATACTGATTTTGTATCTTGCAACCTTGCTAAACTCATTTATTAGTTCTCACAGTTTTTTGGTGGACTCTATGGTGTTCTACATATAAAAGCATGTCATCTGTAAATAGTGATAATTTCATGTTTTCCCTTCCAATTAAATGTCTTTCATTTCTTTTTCTTGTCTAATTGTTCTGGCTAGGACTTCCAGTACTATGCTGGAGTTCAGTAGTAAGAGTTTGCATTCACGTCTTGATTCTACTCTTAAGGGCAAAGCTCTCAGCTTTTTGTCATGGAGTATGATTTCAACACCTTAAACTATTAAAAACAGTGGAATTGGAACACAAAAGATGTCATTATATACTCCATTCTTTTCATGGGTAATTACTGACGACTGAATACGATGACGTAGAAAAGAAGTATCATCACTGGCTTAGTAGGGTCTATAATAAGAAAGTATGCTAATCAAACAAGCAGTTACTGTACCATGTGATTTTCATGTTGTCCACATTGATACTGGCCCTGGAGGAAAACTTAACCCAGAGAAGAAAAACCACAGAAGACTTCCTCAAACATTAAATTTTTAGTTAGCTGCAGAGAGTTGAAGAAAGATGTGAGAAGGGTACAGGTTGAGGAAAATAATACATTTCTGAAAGAAGGAATAGAATGAAGAAAAGCAAGAGGAAAAAAATAGCATATTAAAAAAAATTTTTTTTTTTTAATTCAAGGTAGGGACACCTGGGTGGCTCAGTAGGTTAAGCACCTGCCTTTAGCTCCAGTCATGATCCCAGAGTCCTAAGATCAAGTCCTGCATCAGGCTCCCTGCTCAGCGGGGAACCTGCTTCTCCCTCTCCTCCTGCTGCTCCCCTTGCTCATGATCTTCTCTGTCAAATAAATAAATAAATAAAAATCTATAAAAAAGATGTGGCAAATATGTTTATATATGTATATATGTATACACACAGACACAAACAATTGCAATTCTACACAGGTATAAAAAAGAATGAAATTTTGACATTTGTGGCATCATGTATGGACCTAGAGGGTATTATTCTAAGTGAAGTAAGTCAGAAAAAGAAAGACAAATACTGTATGATTTTGCTTATAGCTGGAATAAAAAACAAACAAACAAAAAAAATGAACAAACCCAAACCAAACTCATATATACAGAGAATAAGTTGGTTGCCAGAAGGAAGGGGGCTTGAGGGAAGGCCAAGTAGGTAAAGAAGATTGAGAATTACAAGTTTCCAGTTATAGGGGCATCTGGGTGGCTCAGTTGGTTGAACGTCTGACTCTTGGTTTCGGCTCAGGTCATGATCTCAGGGTCTTGAGATTAAGCCCTGCGCCCCCTGCCCACCTCTGGCTCATACTCAGTGGGGAGTCTGCTAGAGATTCTCACCCTCTTCCTCTACCCCTCTCCATGCTCACTCATGTACATGCTTTCTCTCTCTTTCTCTAAAAATGAGTGAAGAAATCTTAAAACACACACACATATATATATATATATATATATATATATATATATATATATACCAAGTTTCCAGTTATAAAATAACTTAGTCATGGGGATTTAATGTGCAGCATGGGGACTGTCATCAATAATATAGAATTGCAAATTTGAATTGGAAAGTAAATCTTAGAAGTTGTCATCACAAACAAAATGTAACTTTGATGAGAGATGGTAAATAGACTCAATGTGGTGAACATTTTGCAATGTACACAAATGTTGAATCATTACATTGTACACCTGAAACTAATAAATTTATCTCATTTTTACATCAATAAATAAAAAAAAGTTGTTGGATCTTTCAAAAATTAAGACTGAAAGGCAGGAGGAGGTCAGGTCCTTTTAAATTGTCATGATCCCTTTTAGGTTTTCTTTAAGGAAGGGCCTGGCACTACCTCCAGGTGCCCTAGCCTTTTGTCATCCACCACAGGTTGTAAAGTGGTAGCCTATGGATAAGAACAGCTTCAAAACAGAGTTATGTTGGTTCACACATTTGTTTGTTGTTTTTTACCTTTTAATTGCAAAAAGATAAAAGTTTTAATTGTTGCCAACCCTTGAAAATACAGTTTCAGATATAATGATGATTTCCAGATTCTCTCAGAAGAAATCAGAATACCTTCCTACCTCAGTCTTGCTTTCCTAGATGACAGAGGGCTTTCCTGGGCAGCTGCTGCCTCCTCCTTTCCTCTCCAGTTTATCATGCCACTTCATTTGCTACCTATTTGGCCCTGACAGACCCTTGAGTTCAGTATCCTCAGCTGCATAAAGACTTCTGGATTGATGAAATGTGGAAGCTTTGCTCAGCTTCTGAGAGTTTGTCTCTGGTGAACCAAAGATCATAGGTTCAGTGGCTGAATGGGCCATTTAGTTGTTCCTGTCATATATCTATCAACTAAGTGAAAATAATTTTGGCTCTATGTTCAGAGTCCTGTGCTTTAAATTCCTGCTCTGATGTTGGAGCTGGTAAATAAACTTCTCTTAGACTCATTTTCCCATCAGCAAAATGGAGACTGTAATATTCAAGGCTTACATCATGTAAATTTGTTTTGTTAACACTACAATATTCAGTCTAATGTACACACAGAGGAAAAAATGGAAGAAAACAATTACATTCTTTTTTCAGGATTGGTAGAAGTAATTTTCTTCTTTTGTTAGATATTAGTCAATTAAAACTGGGAAAATTAAGTACTGATACATGGTGCAACATGGAGGAAATGTGAAAATAGTATAAGAAGCCAGACATAGAAGACTACATATATGATTGCATTTATATGAAATGTCCAAAATAGGCAAAACTATCAATATAAAAAGTGGAATAGTTGTTTCCAGGAACCAAGGGCAGAGGGGACTGCTAATAAGCACAGGGTTTCTTTCTTTTTTTTTTTTTTTTTTTAAGATTTTCATTTATTTATTTGACAGGCAGAGATCACAAGTAGACAGAGAGGCGGGGAAGCAGGCTCCCTACTGAGCAGAGACCCCAGTGCTGCACTGGACCCTGAGATCATGACCCGTCGAAGGCAGAAGCTTTAACCCACTGCGCCACCTAGGAGCCCCAAGCACAGGGTTTCTTTTTTGGAATGATAACTATGGTCTCAAATTAGATAGTGGCGATAATTGTATGACCTTGTGAATATACTAAAAATCACTGAATTGTATAGTGAATGGTGAATTTAAATGTGAAATATATCTCAATATAGTAATAGATTATGAAATGCATGTTTTTTTTTAATTTTTTTTTTAAAGATTTTATTTATTTATTTGACAGAGAGAGATCACAAGTAGGCAGAGAGGCAGGCAGAGAGAGAGAGAGGAGGAAGCAGGCTCCCTGCTGAGTAGAGAGCCCGATGCGGGACTCGATCCCAGGACCTGAGCCGAAGGCAGCGGCTTATCCCACTGAGCCACCCAGGTGCCCCTGAAATGCATGTTTTAAGAAGACAAAATTTCTCCTTCAGATAAGATGACTAGGGAATGTAACAAAATAAAGAGACTCCTAAGGTTGTCATTCAAATCAGTACATACTGTCTTCCTAAAATCCTGACATGTTCTCCCAGGCCAAAGACCAAGTCAGGTTTCTAATTTTAAGGATTAATGGTTTAATACAAAAGTTGTAAGTGATGGAGGCAGAGAGAGATAGGTGAACATTTGAATTTTTTTCAGTTTTTATCTCTGTAAGCCTCAGATTCCTCAGACTATAAAGTAAGGGTCCTAATAGTCATTTTGTTGCGTTTGTGAGAGTTACAAAGAGTATGTCAAGTACTGATCCTAGTGTCAGTTATAAGACAGGCCCTCTATAATTCATACTTTTTAAATGAATGTTACTTGGCTGTAAATTTTAGGCTGTAACATTATATTATGGGCAGCCCGACTGTCCCAAGACTAGTTTTTCTTATGCTAGCATCTTGGCCAGAAAGAAAATAATGGTTAGAATTTTCACTATCACTTAATGAATTTAATCAGCCCCTGAGGGACTTCTGATGTAGCAGGGAAATATTTAATGGAGAAACATGATTTTTATTCTTCCTTTGTTTCTCTTGATAGTTGACAGAGCCTTCCCTAGCAGAGGTAACATTACCTATGCTGAGAGAGGAGTATTAACATACCATGAGGGTAATGTTAAAATGAAAAGAACACATCCCTGTGGCCTTACATTAAAATGTTTCTGTGCACATGTGGTTCTGAATGCAATTTAAATTGCTGCCAAGAAAATAAACCACTGCCTGAAAATGGACAATTCAATCGTCCATCAGTTTTTATGATTTATGATTTTTTTCCCTTTAGAATATAGAGTGTTTGTTCTTTTTTTAACTTTGAGTTTGTCTTTGGGAATTGAAATTAAAATCATAATCTAGGAATATAAAAGATGATTGAGTTATTCAATGTAGCATATTATAGATTATAACATTAAGCAGAAACTTTTAATCTTTATTTTTTTTTTAAGATTTTATTTATTTGATAGAGAGGGAGAGAGTAAGAGAGAGAGCAAGAGCAGGGGGAGGAACACAGGGAGAAGCAGACACCCTGATGAGGGGAAGCTGGATCCCAGGATCCTGGAATCCTGACCTGAACTGAAGGCAGACACTTAACCAACTGAGCCACCCAGGTGCCCCAGAAATTTTTAATCTTAAATATGAAAAGATGGTTGTATGAATTGTTCTGTTTGATAAAATTGGTGTTGTATCCTTTATGGCTAACAGGAAGGATTTTGCTGTGGGGAATAGTTGGAATAACAGTTGGGGTCATTTGTTCTTTTAACAAGTATGTACATAGGGATCTAACTATATGTCAGAATCTATATTAAGTTCTCACCAGAACTTAATATGGTGGCAAATAAAATATGTATGTACCCTTAGCTTTTGAGTTGATAGATCATAGAGATGACAGATGTCAACTAGTAAAAAAAAAAAACTTCTGATTGTGTTAGGGGCCATGAAGAAAATGCAATGATAGAGGAATAGGTTATTAAATGAATGAAAGGATATTCATGAAAGAAACTGAAGACACTAACACAAATGGAAAGATACTCCATGCTCGTAGTTGGAAGAACTGATACTGTTAAAATGCCTACATTATCAAAAGCAATCTACAGATTTAATGCATTCTCTATCAAAATGCCAATAGCATTTTTCACAGAGCTAGAACAGTTCTAAAATTTCTATGAAACCACAAAAGACCCCAAATAGCCAAAGCAATCTTGAAAAATAAAAGCAAACCTGGAGAGATCCCTTCTGAACTTCAAGTTATATTACAAAGCTTTAGTAATCAAAACAGTATGATACTGGAATATCTGTGTTTATAGGTGGGCATTGGTCTGCATTAGCCAAGTCTACCATGTTTTTAAAACTGGCAGTTTCTAAAATCAGCTTTCTACTCTGTAAGAAAAGATGCTAAATTACATTTTCCACAATGATCCTATGACTCTGTGAAACACCTCATTATATGAACTAATGGGAAGACAAATCAGACTGAATATCAGGTCCCCTGTCTTGTTTTCTATTTTGATATTAACCAAATGTGTGATGTTACAAAAATCATTAAACGTTTGTTATTTTCCCATCTATAAGGTAAAAGGCTAGAATTCAGGGACTTGGGTAAATGGATTCTCTTCTCAGCTAAGCATGTTTAGAAGGGACATGTTTTTAGGAAAGACCGTACTTCATTCCCACTAGTCTGATATTTAGTTGTGTGATTATCTCGAGCTGAATTATTTTTTACATAAGTTACTGAAAAACTACATCTTAACCAAATTTAGTTTGTGGTATTTTATAAGTAACTGTTTAAAGAACCATCAATCTGTAGGTTAAATCTATGGATTGAATGAAATTAGTTTAGTTTTACAGGGGTCTCAAAAGCATTTGTTGTTTTTTTTTTTTTTTTTTAAAGATTTATTTATTTATTTGACAGAAAGAGATCACAAGTAGGCAGAGAGGCAGGAAGAGAGGCAGGCAGAGAGAGAGGAGGAAGCAGGCTCCCTGCCGAGCAGAGAGCCCGATGTGGGACTCGATCCCAGGACCCTGAGATCATGACCTGAGCTGAAGGCAGCGGCTTAACCCACTGAGCCAGCCAGGCGCCCTCAAAAGCATTTGTTGATTGCTATAGTACACTTTTTAAAGAGAGCTTCCAGAGTAAGCCTGGGTTATTTCTTTCATCATGTGAAATAAAAAGAAAATGGAGTACATTTTTATCTTGCCATGTTTAAATTAAGACATATAGTAGCTTGTCAAAATTGCAAAACAAAGTCCTTTGTCTATTTAGTACAGAATCACCCTTCTAATTACACATGTAGTGAAGAAATGTAAACTTCAGAGATCATGTAAAATACCCATTGGAGTCAGTCTTCTCTTTAAAAGTGTTCCCAAAACCATAGACTTCAGGATTTGAGCATCACAAAGATACACTAAAAGATATTAGCCAAAACCCAATGAGTTGCTGTCAGTTTCCTTTTAGCCACAAATATTGTAAGGAAAAAATAAAGATCTATTTATCTGAAGATTATGCAGGAAAATTTATTAAAAATACAGGCTTGCAAGGACTGATAGACTGCAAACTGTTAGCATTGCTCTAATTTCACAAACGCTTGGACTGGGATAATATTACCTAGGGGAGTCATACAAACACAAAGTGGCATAAGATTTCAGATCTAGTGCTGATGGCCCAATATAATGCACCGAGTACATTGAAACAAACAACCAGAAACAAGCTAGAGAAATTGGAGAAGCTTAAACTTTGGGAACTGTGCAGAGAAACTGGAAAGAAACACAGTCAACTTTATCTGCACAGGATGAAATATCACACAACAGGAGGATGTTAACATATCTCTGGTGAGCCTGTTGGGGACAGGACATAGACAAATTACCGAAATCCAGGCTTCCCATTAAAATCTGTTTTGAAGTGAGACAGACATTTGTCTCAAAGGTCAAGGACTGAATGTGCCTTAGAGAAGTGGCTGTGGTTATTTTACCTTTTAATCCACCTTTGAAATAAAAGATTAGAGGTAAGATTTTTACCTTGCCGGAAGAATGAAGCTTTTAAAGGAGAGCCATAATTACAGCTATCTTCAAAGTAGGTAGATGCGGAGTCTTAGGGAAGTGTGGGATTAACCTTGTTGATAATGACAGAAGCCAAGGTATCCACTGCAGTGTTCTTAAGGGCTTGAAAACCAAGGATTTGGAGAGCAGGTGGTTGGACACAGCTGCCGAATAATCCTCTTAACCTCATCTGTACTTCACAGGGTGAAAAATAGCAGGAAAATAAAAATCTCCACCAAGTGGTTGATAGCAATGAAATAAGAGGAGCATCTTAGGTATACAAGGGCAAATTTGTCCTAGTGCTGATAATCCTAACCAAAAGAAGTGGTTGCTGTAGAGAGGTATGTACTATAGTAAAATAAAGTCATAATAAGTATGCCTAAATACAGCATACTGTGGGTGGTGATTTCTTCAAGGCACTTCTAAAGCTGTTATCCACGGAGGGCATAAACCCCTCAATATTTTGTCATTAATTTTTTTGTTCATGAAATAGCTAGAAATGAACAGCTTTTGTCAGTGTTTAATTGATACTTATAAATTGAATTTAATCAGGAACCATCTATGTCTCTTCAAAAAAAAAAAAAATGTCTTACCATCCAACAAAAATTTAAGCAAGACAGATGTAACAGAGAAAAATGGGAAGCAAATGGCCGGCAAATGCACCAGAGTTTATAGAAGAGAGAAAAGTTGAATATACCAAGCCACTGGTATTCCTAGAATATTGTAGCAAAACTTAACTAGTCCTGATTAGTATCTCCTTTCCCCCAAATCATGATATAGTCTGAAAAGAAATGGCCTAACACAGTTGCATTTCTGTGCAATATAATGGTCCCATTTCTTAGTAATGCTTTGTTTTTAAAAGTTCCTCTATTGAGCTTACCTTAAACCTATTGACAGTCAAAGCTCAAGTTGTCTTTATTACATACAGATCCATATAGTGTAACTCTTGCCATAAATGTGAGATCATTTAGTAACCAAACTGGAAAGAGTAAACTCATAAAAGGCAGTAAGTAAAAAGAGCTCCAGGTAACATCGAGGCCAGATCTCTCATTTTGTGGTTAAGGAAATTTAGGCTTAGAAGTATTTAATGACTTGTCCAGAATTACATGCTCACACAAAGCAGAATTCTTGAGTTCAGAGTTGTGTTTTTTTCCCACAATGCTGGGAAATCTTCCTCATGTGGATGGTGAGAATTTACTTCTCCACAAGGACAGACAATGGTTTTCCCTTAACTGAATGACATTGAGTTTTACTCAACAGAAACGGAAGAGCTTACATGCATAACAGCTTACGTATTTTGAGTACTTATGATGAACCAGGCACATTTCTATTTCCTATAAACACATGCTCTTTTTTGATACTCAGAATCTTATCCACAGGGAGGTTTTAACATTTTATTTATTTATTTGATAAAAAGAAAAAAAAAATCTGAAGTTCAGAGTGGTTAAGTAAGTTTCCTAAGATCTCATAGTAAATCTGTGGCAGAGTTCCATCTTGATTCTGGGGCCAGGATTCATAATCACTGTTCTTATTCTTACAGGTGGGCAGAAACGGAATGTTAAACCTTAAGTGCCAGTTAAGAGATTATGCACCTGGGGTTATCGAAATGCGCCCACCAGCGTGATGTAGGAGCAGCTAGTTGCATCCAAACTCTTTTACCTTTCACAAGGTGGTAAAGTACTAATGGGGACTTTGCGTATGAAAATCTGATATTAGCAAGAGACAGTTGTGCTGAGCTGCATTCGGCTGGCGCTGCAGAAAAATCACACTTGGCTGTAAAGAAGCTGTTGATTGCTTACACAGGTTTCTGTGGCATGCCAGCTCTACTTGCCAGCCTGCTCTTCCTTATCAAAGAGCCAGTAGTTCCAAGTGAGGTGAGAATCCCACTTCACAAGCATACATAAGCCATTTGGGGAAAATACAAATTAAAAGGCTCCAAGATAGAAATAGAAGCATTAGCAGCAGGAAGTATCTTGGGGATACATTGTGTCAGATTACATAGGGGAGTTGGGAGAATAAGTGAGTCACAGCCTCCCAGTAGATAAACCCTGCTGTGTCAGTAGTTGGGCAGCCTCAGAAGCTGTATTTGCTATTTAAAGGTGCCAGCACTGCTTGAAATGCCCCCAAGCTAGCATCTGCTTAGTAACATTATTGAATTATGCACAGTTTGCCTGTTTTTCAATAGCTTTAGCATTTGTCCTAACTTCTGACCTGTGAGTCAAAGCATTGTGATGGAATTTTACCCATGTTTAAGGGTAGGAATACAGAGATGTAGAATTACAAATGTTTTGCCTTAATATCCACCCAACAATTCAGTCAATGAGCTAAAAGTAAAATGTTGATGTCAAAGAGTTTTAGTCTTTAAAAATAGCACCAATATGGTGTCATGGGGTACATTTGATCAGTGTCTTGGCCAAGAAATCTCAGTTGTGAGATGCAGAAACTAAACCAAGCAAAAAAGTTTACTGGAAGAATGCAAGGAATCTCACAATATCTCCAACTAGGAGGTACAGCTGTGCTGATAGAAGGACTGACAAGTCAAGGTGCAAAGGTGTTCCCTTTCTGTCATTTTAGGACCAGGAGGTCTCTCAGTGCATATGTTCTTTCTTTCATCCCCCACCGTTCTCTCTTTTTCTCTCTCTGTAATGCTGTTTTCTTTTCTTTTTGCAGATACTTCTTTCTGTGTCAGTTTGTAGTCAGGTAAACTTGGTCATCCTAGCTCTGAATTAACATAACCCTCTGGCTCCCTTGTTTAGGTCTAGTTTAATAACTATCTCCAAATCAGAAATTTCACAGAAAGACCTCTCCCTGTTCAATCACTTTGCGGTGTAAGGAAACATCAAAAGTTCCTTTTGGACTTGTCTTTGGGAATTGGGTACTCCTGAGAAGAGAGTACCTAGAGAGAAAGTTCTCTAGGCTTCGTAGAGTCTACCCCAAACTTTCTTTTGTTCAGCAAATTGTTGGGAATGTTCCTTCTGATCCAGCTTAAAGTATCAGAAGAGCAGGGCTTATCCCTGGTTAATGTGTAATATGAACACTTTTCAGCAAAGGAGATACGTCCTTCTTGCCTTCTAGAACTGCCCTCTGTGATTGCTAGGGTGCTTTTTGCCCTGTTTCATTAATTATTTGTTCACTGCTCATCCTGAATCAAAGGAAATTTAATACAAGGCTCAGGGATTCCATTTCCTATTATTTTTACCATTTCCAGGTATTGGAGAGAGGAGAGATAAGGTGGTACCAGCTCTGGTCTAAAAGTTACTACAGGCAAAGTGCTTCACAGTTAACAAAAAAATGGGGGAGGATGTAGATACTGTTTTTTGGCTGTGGTATTGTGTATGTGTGGGATATATAGCTCTTAACTAAGTCAGCAGAATAAATTTTAACAAGAGACATTTGAATATAGTTGCAAACTTGCATATTTAGTGGAAATTCCAAGACTTTCAAGACAACCAGATTTATGCATTGTGCCTATTTATTATTACAACTTGGTAGCTACACCAGTAGTTCTCAAACTTGAATGTGCCTACAGATCACTTAGGAATCAGGTTAAAAATGCAAATTGTGCTCCAGTAAGCCTGGGTGCGGCCTGAGAGTTTGCTTTTCTAACAATGTTTCACATGGTCCAGGTGCTACTGGCCCTCAGACCTCAGTTTAAATAGCAATGATGTTAAGATACTGTTTTTAGGGGTGCCTGGATGGCTCAGTGGGCTAAAGCCTCTGCCTTCGGCTCAGGTCATGATCCCAGGGTCCTGGGATCTATCCCTGCAAAGGGCTCTCTGCTCAGCGGGGAGCCTGCTTCCTCCTCTCTCTCTGCCTACCTTTCTGCCTGCCTCTCTGCCTGCCTGTGATCTCTGTCTGTCAAATAGATGGATGAAATCTTAAAAAAAAAAAAAAAAAAAAAATACTGTTTTTACAGGCAGAATTACTGGTTTTTCAGAACAAAAGAAAATATGCTAACTTCTTATTATAGACCTGAACAAAATGAACTTAAGTGTAGTGGGATAACTTGCTTGAGGACAATTTGGTTTGTAGCACTGCTAGAATTGAAAACTAAATTCTGTTGATTCTCCCAACTTCAGGGAGATTCCTTGCTCTTCTGTTCCCTTTAGTAAAAATGACTACATACATAGCCTTAATTCAGTATCACTGTTTTATTTTCAGCTTGAGCAGGTACTTTAAACATAAACATACACACAAAAAGGTAGGTTTATCTATTTATCAGCCAAACTTTTTGAAGCAAAGCCCAGGATGCACATACATTGTTGATTGATACTAAGACACCTGGGAGTTTATTTTCAGAAGCCAGATGAGTAACTAAAGGGCAAAAGGGAACCCATGAGAATAAAACTCAGGTTTTTAAGGACCTTTCCAGTGAGTGCGGCTGTGTGTCCTTTCTCCATGCAGAAATGAGTAGTGTATAATTTTAGTTATATGATCCTGCAACAAGTAGTTTAGCTTTGGACATCTACTTTAAATAGCCACCATCTTCTTAACCTTTTATGTATCCAGTATCATGCTTAAGATCTGTAAATTTAAAATACTGTGATACTGAAAAGGACCAGAATTTTTCATGTTTTACTTGGGGGTTTTAAAATAAATCCAGTTATTTTCTCTTGTGTAATAAAATGCATGATTTCTGTACTTGCCATTTGATCTATAGACCCACTGTGTAACATGATTAGTGTTTGGGAATGTCCGTTGATACCCCATGCAACAGTCTTACTTATATGGACGAAGGAAAGTCTGATGTGGCAAAATCATTTCTTTGGATTTCTAATACTTTCAACTTTAGGATCCTTGTCAAAAAGGATACAATATTTTTATCTATTCAAGTTGGATATCACAGCTCACTTAATGTCTGAGGAACATTGTGTCTTGGTAGTTGTTTGATCTTGGGCAAGCCCACCATTTGAATCTCAGTCTTTGTGCTTAAGACATGAAGATGGTAACATCTAACTTACAGGGCAATGTGGTTGAAATCACAGTATAATTGAAAGTTCTTAACTAGTGCTTAGCATATTAAGCACTCAGCAAATACTCTTTTCTTCTCATTCCCCCAAGCATTTACTATCTCTAGGAACAAGCTATAGCAAAATGATAATTCTCTCTATTTACTTCTGGCACCTAGAATGCTCTTGGGTAACTGAAATCAGTTTTAATTGTAACCAAACTGAACAATTAATAGTGTAAACTTGCTATAGGAAAAAGAAAGGAAACATGCTTTCCAGAACCAGTTAAAAATGATTTTCAATGATTTACTATTTCAGATTCCCCACATCATTGCTTCTTCTATTAGTGTGTGTAAGTGAGAACTAATAGTAAATAATGGGAACAGAATCAGAACTAAAGTGCATAGTCATTTTTCATCAAGCAGCTATAATGCTATGATTAGTATCAATTTATTGGTTATATGTAATGAACTAATGTATTAGAGTTTTGTTTGTGTTTTATAGAAATCATTTTTTATCCCAATATAGTTATTTGAGAGTAAGTTCCATTTATAAAATACCAGCGCACATGCAGAATGAAATATATGGCTGGTCTAAGCATAGGTCATCTGTGCAAAACAGTGCATTTGTCTCTTTCACAGTTCCTCGAGATCTGAGGAGAAGTACTTCTCTCTTTCAGTTACAGTTAGACGTCACTGGTGTGTTTATGAATATGTCATGTTTTCATCGAATCATTTAAACATTCTGGGCTTTTTTACTCCATCCAAGTCAAGTAATCATCTTCTTGGAGTAAATTATGATAAACGTTTACTTGCAAAGTTTTAATCAACCAACGGCAGCCCTCAAATATAATGAAACTGTCACTTTATAAGGTTCGGACACATACAAATATCAGTCAGGTTTGCGCTATTTAATTATCTGGACTTATTTTACAGATAGAGTTAACTCAGCTGTTATATCAGGCTTATAATCTGGTTGGAGAGAACTGAATATAATTGTGTAATTATTACAATGTATACTGTATAATATTGCTCATATGTACAGTATGCATTGCAGTGCATTATAATGTTTGACACCTTCGTGTTTACTCAGAAGCCCTCTCTGGAGAATTGCAGGTATGTCTAGTAGTTTAGGTGATACAGTTTCTGGGGAAAGTTATACGAACTTCAAGGGAGTTTTATTACTATGACAAATTGTATATAGCAATCATAATTTTCTACCTTAAGGCTGAAGTGAATCCAAACTAGCATGTGCTTAACTTAAATCATGTATATTTGATTATTCATTTACTCATTCATTGTCTTTTTAAACAGATACTTTGGAGTTCCTCATAAATTATAGCTGATCTATAGTATACTGTTAAACACATCACCTGCCTTAAGGAAATTAATAGAACAGAGTAAAAACACGTGAATGGATAATCTCCATGTATTGTGACTTAGACCTTTCCTCTGTGTTCGATAGCACAGAGTTTATGGAAACCTTCACAGGGTGGGTGATGTTGGAACAGGATGGGAAGAGCAAGTAGGGGATTGTAAGATATAGGGCACTTCAGTCAGAAGGTACATCTGAGCAAGAATTAATGATTAATTTGTATTGCCTCATTTTTAGCAATAAAATGTATTTTACTCTTCAGTTAAATAATATTTTTGGAATCTTTAGAGTTTTCTTTTTTCCATTCTTCTCCTCCTAAACAATTCTATTTCATCTTTCACTGAACTGAAAATACTGGAAAAAATGCATAATTTCCCAGTATTTTAGTCTTCTGTATTTGCCCAATGAAATGTGAACACAGTCTTGCATAATGCTGAAAATTGACTTAAAAAAATTCTAAATGCTTGACATTTACTTTTCCTGAAAGCCTGGTTTGGAGTTCAGCTTTTTCTTCTTGAGTGATCAGTTACATTGCTGATAGTTATGCATATTCGGGGGTCTCTGGTAGGGGGCTGAATGAGGTTTTGTTGCTTTTATTAACCAGTTCATAATGTTGTTAAAGAATTGGCTTTACCATGGCCATGATATAATTAGTGTGAGACACAATTCATGATGAAATGTTAAATCCTTGAACAAGGAGAGGTTCTTCTTTGAACTCAATAACATTTTGTTTGTGTCTCTCTATTATTGTATACCTGTATTAATCTCACCCACCTAGGCTGGTAACTCAAGGAGAGCATAGACTGTTTTATTATATAAATATAATTTATTATAATTTATTATATTTATATATATGAGTGTGTCTTATTAAGATACACTCTATCTGTGGTATTCAACCAGGGATAGTTTTGTCACCAAGGAAATATTTGGCAATGTTTGGACATATTTTTAGTTGTCACAACTGGGGAGTAGGTGCTGTTAGTATCTAATGGCTGGAGGCTGGGGATGGTGGCCTACATTGTGCAGGATAGCCTCTACCACAAAGAACGATCTAGCCCAAAATGTCAGTTTTGTCAAGATAGGGAAACCTTGCTTTACATCAGTTTCTTAAGTCATTCTCTAACTTTGACATTGTTAGCTCATACATTTTTGCCTCATTATAAAGGGGAAATTAATTAACGATAATATTTATGCAATCATATTGGTATAAGAGCTAAGTAGTTAGGCTGGAAATGACATGCTCTGCTATGATACAAAACTAAATCTTTACACAATAAAATATTTTCACATAAAATAGCTGAAGTGGCAACTTCTTCTACAGTATTGTGTGACTGTAGCATTAGTGACTTAATTCGTTAAGTATATATTAAGCATTGACATTATTGATGGGAACTGAGGATCTATTAGGGAGCCGTATAGGCACAGATAATGCTGTCATTATGCCTATAATTTATAGGATCTAAGAGAGATGTGGAAAAATAATTACATAAATGCATGTTAAATTTATAATTTAGATAAGTGTTTTAAGATAAGCAGACACACGGGGTGGTCTGAGAACTATAGGAACACCTGGGAAAAGTCTAATGAAAGTTCCCATTTTAAGTACATAAAAGGAGAAGGTGTAAGAGTTGAACTGGCGTAGGATGAATTCTAGGCCAAGTGAAGAGCATAGGCCAAGGTGTGGAGGTAGGAAAGAAAGTGCATTAAAAAAACAGTAGGGTATCCGATATGACTATGTGTGGCAATAAGGAAAGTGGCTTGTAGAATTAGGCAAGGCCCAGATCTACTTAGGGCGTATAAGCCATGTAAAGAATTTATACCTTTATTCTAAAAATAAGATTAGACCTTAGGAACTTTAGGCAGGGGAGTGACTTCGGTAAGATTCATACTTCATACAAGCCTAGTAAGACAGCCAGAGATATTATGTTCCAGGTTTGTTCAGGAGCATATCTGTAATACTTTAATGATGGAAGTGTTCTGGGTATGCTCAAGTATCCCCATTCTACACCCCTCCCGTCAAAAACCTGGTTTTTTACCAACTTGCGGTAAGAAATCACTTTCAAGTACTATTACATGTTACTTGCTTCATAAGGAAGCAAGCCAACATATTTCAAATGTCAAATTTCAAAAGGGGTAAGGGGTGCGGTGCTGACATTTATGGGTTATTTACCATGTGCTGGTACTAGGCTAAGCTTGTCACATCTTCTCTCCTTCCTCTAAGGCAAGTACCATCTATTTTCCTCATCAGAAAACCTTATCTTGGGACACTTGGCTGGTTCAGTTAGGAGAGCATGCAACTCTTGACCTCAGGGTTGTAAGTTTTAGGCCCACATTGGGTATAGAGATTACCTAAAAAATTAAAATCATATTAATAAAATGAAAAGACAACCACATCTCAGAAATGCTAATGGATGTGGCTAGTTTAAGACCCCACAGGTAAACATGATAAAAACTAATTTCTCTGTTTCCCAAATCAACACTTTTTTCCTTACAACATATAGGAGATAAATAATTTGTATGTTCTGTTTTTAGCAAGATTTGTCTGACTCCGAAACTGTATTCTCTTTTTGTTGAACCCTGATGCTGTCTCCAAAAATCATCAAAGTCTAACATCTTTCCTCTTTTTATAGACTGTAGAGCTGGAGAATAACTGGTCAGCATCCTCTTCAGAAAGGCTTTCTTATAATTTAAAGTCATCTTGAAGGTAGTATTGATAGCAGGCTTCATAAAGCACAGAATGTAGTAATTCTGCCAACGACTGAAACAATAAATAGTAAGGTAACACATAATCTATAGCCTTAATGTAGGTGATCTCCTACAAATAGAAAATAAATAATGCGTATTGCATATTTCCAGTTATATGATCGCTTCTTAATGATCACTGAAGAATGGAGTATTTATAACAGACTAGGCAATTTACTTTCCAGCCATCTAAGAGCCAGAGCTTTGCTTAGATGTGATGCTATAATATTTCAGTGTTACTCCTTAACCTTGTGTTGTGTGGATAACATAGCAGAATTCAACTAAATTAAGTTTGGAAATCAGACAGTCCTCGACTGGAACTCCAGTGCTGTAACCCCACCTGGCATTGTAACTTGAGCTTTTTGATCCACTGAGCCATCTTCTATAAAAGGAAAATATTTCTCTCAGGGGGCTGTTAGGATATTTTTAAGGTGCCTAGTACAGTGTCCAATAGCAAGCCAATAAATTGGAAAGTGCCATGATAATATTATCATAGTTGCTGCCCTTATTCTCTTTATTCGATTTTGTTCCTCTTCTATTTCCAGGGACCACTAAATGCTGTCATGTCAGGTGGGGAGTGGCTGCTACTGGAATCTTTGAGTGATGATGATGGAATTTCCGTTTTCAAAACTCTCAAATGTTAGCCCGAGTTAGATCATTTCCAAAGAAACTTTTAGCATTTTTTGACAACATAACCACTCTAGATCTCTTTTAATCTGACTGAATCCCCGAAGGATAGTTGAATTAGTTATAATTCAGGCCTTGTTTAAGAACTAAACCAAGCCAATGGATAGTGTATTGCATTTTGTTTTGGAAACTGCAAATAAAAGGAAGAATTATGCAAAATCTGATCCTATGAATTTTGGTTTCCTGGTAATTGCAAGTACCTATTAGTTATTCCAACAAAGTAAAAGAACAAAATTCTAATGTTACTATTTTTAAGATAGATAACTCCATGGTGAATCTAGGCCATTGCCATGACAATACCGTCTTATAATTTCTTCCTCTCTCTCCGTGTGTGTGTGTGTGTGTGTGTTGGTCTGCCTCAAGTATACTATTTTCATAGCCCACAAAATACTATGAATAATGGTACAATTTAACTTGGTACTGTAGACATTTTTCAAACCATTTATTTATCCTTTGGGGATAAGGAAGTTAAAATACAATGTTTAGTATATAGTGTGTATTTCACTTTGTGACTTAAGCAGATTTCTAAATATTCAGTTTGGAGAGATGCTACCTACAGTAGTTATTTAGTGTAATATTATTATTTTATGATGAAGAAAAGACTGCAAGGGGATTTAAAACAGTTGTTCTAAATACAGGTAACAGTATATCTACTATGTCTTCTCCTCCTCAATGTCAAGTTAACTTGCTTGGTTCAGTCTGGCATTTTCTTTCATCTGTATTTCCTCATTTGGCTCTAAAGATTCACCTTCCTGAAACACAACTCTTCTTAGTCTCTCATGTGAATAAAAATATCCACCAATTATCTGTAAAATAGAGTCCAGTCTTCATGATCTGTCCTCAATTTACCTTTCTCATACTTCTTAATCACAGTAAAAGTCATCTTAATGATGTGGAATTACATTAAATTCAAATTTATCTCTTCAAATTTGCTCTGCCCACTTGATAATAAGAACAAGTAAAGAAAAAGAAGGGATGGAGAGAAAAAGTAAGGGAGAACAAAGTGCAGTCATTTCTGCCTTCTAATCCCTTAGTGATACTGTTTGCCACAATGAGGCTGCAATGAGGAGTGAGATTCTGTTCTCCTGTGCCTCTATCAAGTGAGCAGCTTATCATGCCGAGTAAGATTCAAAGCTTAAATATAAATAATTTTATAAACTGTGCCCCTTAAACACACATCAGAAGTCACTTAGGTATAGTGCTCTGTGAAGGAAAGTAATCTATTCCAATGCTAAGGAAAATAACAAAATGAGAAATCTGTGTTGGGCCTTTTGATAGATAGTAAAGCATGTCTATCCCTAACATAGCACCTTCATCATGAATTAAAGTAGTTTTGATTGAATTATATTTTTAACTTATTCTTTGAGCTTTAACCCTCAATTCAACTCTATCTCTACTTTCTTTCCTGGAAGTCTACCTATGTTTGGAAAGCCTTTTCCTTTGTTGGCTTTACCTTTCAGGAGAAGTGAATTTGTACAGGTGAAAAAAACATTATATCATGTAATTAAATAAGAGCTCAGAAAATTAATTCAATAAATTTCTAAACTTGCATCTAAAGTCTTTTGATAAGTGATCCATAAGAGATTAAACATTATGACCTAAATTTTGGGATTTTGACCTAAAATATGTACTTCTCTTTTCATTCATTACAAATTTTATTCAGTTATAATGGTCATCTGATGAGGGACAAAATCTAACCTGACACATTCCATGTCTCTTCTTGAAATTTGGATTCAAAGTCATCTCTTTCTGAGGCTTTATTATCCACATTATTTTGTTGATTAGATTATGTAACTTTAATAGCTAAAGAATGTCATATTTAATAAGTTGTAGCCAAAGATTTTAAGTTGAAAATACTCATGCTTGGCTATAGTTTGTAGAAACCCCAAATAATAAGGATGTAAATACTTTGCTTGATGTTCCTTCAAATTTAGTATATGTGGTTATCTAGCTATGTTTGATTTTGATTTTCTAATATTTATTAAGCAGCTGTGTTTTTAGGGATGTCCTGATAAGATAATAAATGCCTTATAACAAAAGAGTACTTCCTAGTATAAAAATTAAACAGAAACTAAAAATATCATAGAAAATACACAGATTTACAGAAGAAAAAATACTGGATTTCTCCATGCCACATTGAACTATTTTGGGGAAAACCTCCTGGGTGTGACGTGCAAAATACTTAAGTTGCGTTTCTAGATTTCTCACTTAAAATATACAAAGACAAATTACAAAGCCATATATGAAAGCTTAAATTACCCCCCAACATATTTTAGATTACTTTTAAGAATATAAAAACACAAACTACCATTGAAAATATAACAAGTTTTAATATACTTATAATGTAGAGTGATGACTAAGGTAAAATAGCATTCTACTGGTATAAAAATCTCACTTGGCTGTGGGCTGAGTTGTTCCTTTTTTTTTAAGCATAGAGAACTCTTTGAAACGTTTTTATCTATCGCTCCTAAAAACGAATATTTGAGCCTTTAATCCACTTGGCCCTGCTGAATATCATGAAATCATTAAACTCAATCAGGATCCACAGTATTATTATTTTTCTATAGAATTTGCAGATATATTTAAGCAAGAACCAACTTAATGATTTACTGTAGTTTTATAATTTAGCATTTAAAATATGCTAATATAGCCATTTGATCTCTTTTTCCTACTTACTATATTGAGACTTCTTTTTCATCTATGTTTTCTGATAGTCTGAAATTTCTTTTATGATTTTTTAAAAAATATTTTATTTACTTGTTAGAGCATAAGCAGGGGGAGCAGCAGGCAGAAGGAGAGGGAAAAGCAGGCTCCCTGCTAAGCAAGGAGCCTTATTCAGGGCTAGATCCCAGCATCCTGGAATTGTGACCTGAGCCTGAGACTGATGCTTAACTGATTGAGCCACCCAGGCATCCCTAGATAGTCTGAATTTATATATGAATGTACATGCACATGTACCTAAGTGGACTCACAACCGGTACTTTACTTGAACCACCCTTTTGCAACCTACTTGATCTCTAATTTTTAGGCCATTTATTTTGACACCGAACCAATTAATAAGAGCTAATGGATGAGTGACCGTTACTGCCAAAGCCTCTCTAAACCTGTACATTATGAAGCCTATTCTCTAATAACTATGAATTCTATGTATTATGGATGGTTACTTAAGATAGAAAATATAAATGGACTGGGTTTGTCAGACTTTCTTCAATAATAACAGAAAAAATTAATTCTTTAGAGTGCAAGACTGTAAAATATTTGTATTAGGAAGTCATTTTTGCAATATTGAAGTGTAAGGTTAGGACTACAAACAAAAAAAAATCTCTCATAACTTAAAGTCACACATCAAGCATTATAAAGAAGTGAAGGGGAAAATGCTAATGTAAAGTTGGATGGTGATTTAAACTTTTCTCTCTCTGTTAAGCTAATCTGAAGGCCAAAGTAGGGAAACATGCCAATAAAAATAGTGATTTACTGATTTTTAAAACAAAGGCATTGTTCCCATTTCTTTTAAGTTTTAGAAAGCCAGCATTTTAAACTCTTATTCAGAAAGGAGATAAGAATAATTTGATTGCCCCTGTAAGTATTCTAATTATACTGTTACTATTGTTCTTGTGTTAATTAAAGAAAAATCAGAGCCGTTATTATTTAGCAACCTGTATTATTCCTTGTAAGTATCAGATGACAAATACTCAAATGAAGAGCAAGAGGTTCTCTAAGGAAACCTCAGCTGTGTAAGATTAGCAAGAGGTTGCAGAAATTAGAAAAGTTAAAAGAAATCAGAAATGTTCCTAATTTTGAGCAGACTGTGATGACTCCCATTATACGTATTGGCTTTATCCTCTGAATGTGAGCCCAGATAGCAGAATGTCCAGGTTATATTAGAGACCTGATGCTTCCTTCCTCTTACTTGGAAATTAAAATATATATTTACATTTTCAAGAAAGCACAAGGTCTTTCTCTGAGAGTCCTGTTTAACCTCTAATGTTAAAAGTTACAATACCAAGGGAAACCCTCCTACACTGTTGGTGGGAATGCAGGCTGGTGCAACCACTCTGGAAAACAGCATGGAGGTTCCTCAAAATGTTGAAAATAGAACTACCCTATGACCTAGCAATTGCACTACTGGGTATTTACCCTAAAGATACAAACATAGTGATCCGAAGGGGCACATGCACCCAAATGTTTATAGCAGCAATGTCAACAGTAGCCAAACTATGGAAAGAACCTAGATGTCCATCAACAGATGAATGGATCAAGAAGATGTGTTATATATACACAATGGAATACTATGCAGCCATCGAAAGAAATGAAATCTTGCCATTTGCGATGACGTGGATGGAACTAGAGGGTATCATGCTTAGCAAAATAAGTCAAGCGGAGAAAGTCAACTATCATATGATCTCCCTGATATGAGGAAGTGGAGATGCAACAGGGGGGGTTAAGGGGGTAGGAGAAGAATAAATGAAACAAGATGGGATTGGGAGGGAGTCAAACCATAAGTGACTCTTAATCTCACAAAACAAACTGAGGATTGCTGGGCGGAGGGGGATTGGAGGAAGGGGGGTGGTTATGGACAATGGGGAGGGTATGTGCTATGGTGAGTACTGTGAAGTGTGTAGACCTGGTGATTCATATACCTGTACCCTGGGGGATAAAAATATATGTTTATAAAAAATAAAAAATTAGTAAAAAAAAAAAAGTTACAATACCTGCCACAAATTTAAAAAAAGGTATTGCACTGATTTGGAACCGGCTTCCTTTCTTTTATCCAAACTAATAAAATGGTGGTGTAATAATTTCTCCTAAGTAAAGTGATGTTTCCCTCTTGAGAGTGTTTTGAGTCTATATATATAGTGTTACCACTGTTTTGATACAGGGTAGAGTTGTCCATATTGGCAGTCTCTTTTCACATTAATTTTCCATAGAGATGGTATCAGTTATCTCACTGATACTGTAATATAAGAATACAGTACTAGTCTAGAATCTTACTGACCAAGTGTCCAGCCCTGATTGACTGCCAATACCACCTTTAGTTTTAGAACATGAGAATAGTTGTTATTTTTTGTTTGTTTCTTCTTCTTCCTTTTTTTTTTTCTTTTTTATGGGGTGAGGGGGTGGTCTCTACATCTTCTCTGCTCTCTTTAATACACACTGGGTTCCTAACCTGAGGGCAGTACCAAGGTTAATTACCTACATCTAACGACCTATGTCATTAAATACATTTCTGGTATTTAGTATCTTTGAAAGCACTTAATACAGAACCAATGTTCATCATTCTTGGTGTGCTTAAGTCCATTAAAATAATTTTTAAAAACCTCACTATGAATATAATGCTGGAGAGGACTATTTTGTAACTGTGATGCTTTGGTTTGTTTGAAATCATAAAATGGTCATAAAAATGACTGACAAAAAAAACTAAGAATGTATCAGAATCAAGTTTAATGACATTTCAAAAGAATGAAATGAGCACAGAATAGAGGAGGGTGAGGTGACAGAGCAATGAATTGCCCCCTGCTGCTGCTGATCCTGTTTGATCTGACAACATTGGAAGGATAACTGCTTAATGAGACTATTTGACTCAGAACGATTTGCATATTTTTCATCAGAGAAATTGGTTCTGTAGATTATGGAATGATTCTCTTAATCTGAATATGGTGGTGATCTCAAAGACAGCAGTCCTTTGACATTTATTGTAAATGAATGGATTATCTGATTAATTGGTTACCACTGTCAATGTGTTTTTATCATAGATTCAAAGAGTCATAGAATTCTGGAGATTTTTTCCCAGGTTTCTCAATCAGGAGATGGCTATGGACTAGTTTTTGGACTAGTTTTTCAAATTATATGCTGGGTACCATATATGCCTCTTTCTGTGAAAGAAGAGCAGGCAGGCATTTGTCAAGACACAGCTTCCCCACTAAGAGTGACAAGTCAGTCTGTGCCTGAACAGCCTTATTTAAAAGCAACAAGCTAAGGAATAGGCAAAGTTATTGCATTACTTGGTGATTTTGTGATATCATATTTGTATCAAGTAAGATTTCAAATCCAACTTGCCTAGTTGTGCTTGAGTATAGTTTAGAGGCAGAAATGGGAGAATGTGTGGAGTGCTTTCTCATCTCTTCTATATCTTGAATACTGCATTCTTGCCTAATGTAGCAAAATAATGTTGCCATTAATCTTATCAAGTCTGCCATTGGCCATGGTATAAAGACCTGCATCCTCTCCATGGCTCACGCATCCCTGCATGTCTTTACAGCCTTTGTTTTGTAGTATTTACCCAAGGCATTTATTACTTTTTAAGTCAACTCACATTGTCACCTTTTAATAAAGCTTATCCTTGACATCCTTTAAAAAATTTTAACCCCCAATTCCCGTGTACTTTATCCCCTTTGCCTTTTCCATGTTTTTTTTTCCTCCTTTCCTCCAGTACTTAACACTAGGTGGGTCTTTACATCCTAGAATATAAATACAAAGAAGATAATGATCTTGCCTGATAACTGATATAACTCAGATTTCTAGAATAGTGCCTTGCACATAGTTGGGTCTCAGTAAATATAGTAAATATTTGTTAAAAGAATAGATATTGAGTGAATGAATATGTTTGTGTTTGTTTCATTACTATTTAGTATTTCCTCTTCCACTAGACTAAAATGCATGAAGATAGGGAACATGGTCTGCTGTTTGCTTTCTTGTATTCAGATTGTATCCTCAGTGCATTGCATGTGATAGTAATGTAATACATAGTTTTGAATGAATGAATTAACCAAGAAAACTTGAAAGAATTTTAATGTTTTCATGGTTGCTAAAAATTTCCTGTTAGTCCTCATAGAAGCTCGAAGCTAATGTGATGCTGATTTCCATTAAATAATTTTCTTTAGCAGGTGGTGATTGGGAGATATGCTAAAAAATCAACTGCATGCCATTGTAACATTGATAATACAATAGCAGGCCAAGTCTTGGAAGCGTACGAATACCTGTATTTTCAATGGAGGGATTAAAACCCACATCGGATTACTTTGTGCTATTTGGTTTAGATAGATAAGAATTTTATCTCATTTAAATAAACAATCATAATGTTTTTTGCGTAAGAGATGATTCAGGCTCTGGTAATAAGGGTTTATGTTTCCCACTTAGAGTTAGTAAAAGTGCATAGATGTGATCATTCCCAAAATAATCTTTTGGGAAACCCTGGTTGGGGTCGGGGAGATGACAGGCACTTGCAGTAGCCTTATCTATTTTTTTTTTTTTTTTTTTTTTTTTTTGTGGAGGATATTTGCTTTAGAGGTTTAACGTTTAAAAGACTAAAGCAGTAACATGAAGGAGATGTAAATGGTTTTCAGTGTCTGCTGAATGCACAGAGATTTGATAATTTTGTGAAGTGTTTTGAAAATATTGTTTTATGTGATTGATCAACTAAATGTCTAATGACCATTGTGGCTGGAAATATGTCATAGAGTAAAAGATCTAAAGGGCAATAAAATATATGGGTAATTTGTACATTCTTCCCTGGTCAGCAGAGGATGTGACAAATGCAGGTCCATGGAAAGGTCCATGGAGGGAGTGTACCCATTCTCCCAAATTGGAAAATGAGAAAACAGGCAGGACAATTGAACAAGAGTCAGAAGATCTAGGGTCTAATGTCAGGTGGACTGTGGTAAATTGTTTGACCTTGGGAAAATCACTTTAGTTTTAGTCTTTTCCCATCTTGATTTTTTAAGGTAAGGAGGAACATTGAGGTTAGAGGAATTAATCTCAAAGGTTCATCCAGTGATGACAGATGTAGGAAGCAATGTTGTTCCTATTGAATGTCAGAAAAACCATGACTTAGACCCAACACTGTTTGAGAAGGATCTTACTCTCAGAGGGTAGCAGTTGGCTAAAACCTAGAGATGAATAACATGATTACTTTGCCTGAAACTATTTCTTCATCTGTAAGATAGAAGACTGTTCTTCTGTACTTCCCAGGAATACTGTGATTTTCCAAAGGAATAAAATATATAGAAGTGTTCTGTAAACCCTGACAGCCAAGGTAAAAATTAGATAAATATGGTATCATGATTATAAGCTAAACACTCTTCAGAATGGATACACTGCTTAGATATTGCTTAACTTCTTGAAACAAGATTTCATTTTTGGTTTTGTCCACATCCCTAACCCCAACCCCCAGCCAGGAAAATAATTTTTAATATTTGGCAAAGTCTTAACTGGTATAAGCATGTATTAAAAATTTAAAATCTGTTAATAGCTTCTAAGTGGGACTTTGATATTTGGCAGAAGAAGTGACAAAAATAATATTTGGTGTCTTAAATACTAAGTTGTGATTTTAAAGCTTTTATAATTATATTTGGACAGATAGATTGCATGTGAATATAGTATGTGGAAGCATTTTAAAGAATTTCAGTTCTAGAAAAGCTCTTTAAAGGTCAGCCTAATTAAGGTAATGTTTTTGAACCAATATAAAGTAGATACTATTATTGGAAAGTCATTGCAACACCATAGAATGGCATTTCACTTACAGTTTAAACTTTTTATGGTTAATTTGGAAAGCAAAAATGATCTTTTTTGGGGTTCCTGATCTCTGACTGAAATGACGTTTTAATCAATAATAATGATTTCTCTGCTATGATTAGGAGGACTTTATTCTCTAGAATGTGTAGCACGAAAAATTAAGCAGCTCTTTTTTAGCATCCTTAAAGGAAAGGTTTGTTTTTTTCTCTTTTTTTGTAAGTTTGTGCCTATTTAATTCAGCAAAGGAAAATGTCTTCCTTAGACAGAAGGTGGACTTAGATGTTTATTTACAACCTCCTGTCCATAGGTCATGAAATAAATTGGCCTGTGATGGAAGTCCAAGATAACCCAACTCTGGCCCCAGGACAGAGCTTCAGTTAATGCAGGAAGGCCGTGCATTTCAACTGCCATACCTGTAAAGAAGGGTCATTCTTTTCCTGTGATATTCCATTAGCTGCATACATAAAAAGATTGACTTTAAAATGTTGCCTGTTTCATAATGTTCTTAGTAAATGATCTGTAACTATGCAATATTCTTCCAAGTAGGTACTTGTGCATCTGTTGTAGTATTCTATAACTAGGAATCTTCAGAACTGTTGTTCACGTCTCTCATATCTGTGTTTAAAGAACATCATATATTCTTGATGAACCATACTAAGTGGGAAAACTTATTTGAAAAAACAAGGCTATGATTCTAATGAGAAATAATTATTTGAAGCAATGAAATATTTATGTTAGTCATTACACACGATTGACCATGAGGAAATTAAAAAGTCTTAAATGCCAAAACTATCATAAATACTACCAGAAAATATAAATGAATGTTTAAATTTTTATTTAATGATTAAATGAAAGAAAGATCACATTTATCATGCCCTGAGATACTAATCCAGTGTCACTGGTTGAAATATCGATAAAATAAATGAGAAAAAGATTAATGGCTTTTCCAAAATACTGTCTTTATTTAGATATAATTTAGCATTTTATACTGTAATCTGTTACTTACATCAGCAAATTCACTAATTTGATTGTTACATTGAGTGATATACCTTAAAAATGAAAAGTTCATCTGATGATATACATATAATGTGATATTTTAAAAACTCATTGTGCAGTGGCACCTAGGTGGCTCAAAGGGTTAAGCCTCTGCCTTCGGCTCTGGTCATGGTCTCAGGATCCTGGGATCAAGCCCTGTGTTGGCCTTTCTGCTTAGGAAGGAGCCTGCTTCTCCCTCTCTCTCTGCCTGCGTCTCTGCCTACTTGTGATCTCTCAAGTAGTATCAAATAAATAAAATCTTAAAAAAAAAAAAAAAGAAACACCTCATTGTACAAATCTACTCTAATCTAGTGCAAATCTAGTTCAACGAGGTTTTATGAAATTGAGTAGTGAGTTTGAAATTAATCAACAAGTTGATGACAATGGATAGTTTCTAGTGTTCCTAAATACATGCCGTGTCTTTGCCACTGAATAGAAATTGCTACCCACAGATATTTTTCTGGGGCATTGTTTTGTGTTGCAGAAGAAATCTTTTAGAGAAGTGATTTATGAACAAACTTCAGCTTTCCCAAAATGCCATGCTATTTCTGTTTTCCCTGGTATGTCACAGTCATCTTACCCTTTTCTCTTCACTTCTTTTCTTTCGCAGCCTTCTTTTTCTGCCCATCCCCGCTGCCCCCCTCCCTGATGCAGAAGGAGATGGGTCATTTTGGAGATAGAAAGTATATTACAGTGGCCTTATTCTCCTTGGGACCTTTCAGTACTCAATAATATGACTGCCTCAGCTTCTCTAGCGAAAAAAGCCACACAGGTACATCAGTTAAGTTACAGATCCTATTCTGCCTTTTCTAGAGATAGAGGAGGCTGGGGATTGCCTAAACACAGAGTTCCTTCAATTGCTGAAAGGCATTGCCACGGGAGCAAAATTCAACTCATCTTCCCAGGAGCCTGCCCTGTTCTGAACATCCAAACTAAAATGATTCTTCTCTTCTTTCTTCTTTATCCATCTTCAATCACTGTTTTTATGTCATGAAGTGTCACCAGGTTTATGTGCCTGCCCACATTTCATAAAGTGAGAGGACACATGATAAAAATCTAAGAATAGCATCGTAAATCATCTGTGCCTCTGAATTGCTTGGAAATGTTAAATGCCTTTTTTGGGGGCCCAGATGTTCAACTTGCCCCTTTTATGCCAGCCTGACATACATCAATTGCGGGTGGGGGGGGGGTTAAAAAAAAGAAAGAAAGAAAAGAAAAAAGAAAGGAAAAGAAAAAGAACAGCTGGTTTTACAAACCCTCTGCTGTTCACTTCCAGTGTAATATTCGGTTTATTTTCCTTTCTTATTTGGCTATTTATTGAAGCATAGCGGGATGTCTTACCTTATAGGAAAACTATTTTCTACTACTCAGAAAAAATAAAAAACATGAGATAAACATCTGTTATTCTGTTACTAAAGGACAATAGAGTGCTAATGTTTGGATAAGATATTGTAGGGCTGTGTTGTGGGTTTCCACTACAAATTTAAAGACATCAGTAATCCATGAGCCATGTAGAAAACTGTATGGTGTGGTTCTGTTTTTGTTGAACTATTTAATTACAGTAGAATAATTTTTATTATTTGTCCCCTAATCCAAATCAGAATGTTGGCCTATGTGAGATTCCTAGAAAGTGCCAGATAAATACTAAGGATGGTGATGATGATGAGGAGAAGGAGGAGGAGGAATATTTAATCGTAAGAACCAAGAGCTTGGGAGCCCACAAAAGATAGATACCTTTCCCTTTCGGGGTGGGGGAGCTATGAGCAAGTCAGGAAAGGCTTCAGAGGAGAGATATTTGAAGTTGGCCTTTGAAGTAAAAGTATTTGTATATCACCAGGCAGTCTTTGAGATGAAATATTTTGGATAGAATAAGCACTGTCCACAAATGTCTTTGTTTTTTTAAAGTCTTTTTTACCTTGAGAATTCCTATCTCTCAATTTTTGCAATTTCTTAGTTTCTGTATATTTTGTGGAAGGGGCCATTTGCAAGTAAAAAAAAAGTATGATTAACATTTAATATGAGGTAATATTTCCACTTTTAATGTTTGCTGTGTCCTTTCACCTCGATTGTGTGCTAACCATGGATTGCTTCATTATTCATCGGTATACAGTTCTGAGACAGTGAAAGCATCAGGTGTATTAACATATTGAAAAAAATGACTTGAGAGCTCTTATCCAGTTTCTAGAGGCTATATCTGGTGATTTTTCTTTTTAAACAGAAGGTAGCATTGCTGATGGCACCTCTCTCTGATCGGAAGCCCAGCCAGATAGCTTGCATGTCACACAGCCTTTAATATAAATGCCATCTTGGACTATGCTTCATTATACAGAGTATTAATAGAATGGTCGTACCTGCAAGGCACCGTCTTTTTCTCTCTCTCCTTCATCCACACACAGGTTGTTAACTCACCAACGGATGTGTTGTCGCTGTATACTGTTAAAGCTTTTCTCTCTGGAGATCTGATATGTTCACAGGAAAGGTCAGGCAGCTTTCATTGTCTTTGCACACTAACATGCTAATTTTAGATTTGAGTGTCTAAAAAAACAAAAAACCCCAAAAAACTACTGTAAACTCAAGTTTCCTGGAATATTTAAGATATAATAAATTTGCATAAAAAGGCAGATGCATTGCCAACATAAAGGTTTCTTTTTCCAGAAGAACAGATTCTTAGAAGGATGAGTTCCCACTACTGTGTTCCCATTGTTGTGGTCATGTCATAGTTTCTTACCTTGTCGGTATGAAATGGAACAATTGCTTGCTCTTTCATTGTTTGGAAAATATATATGGTGTAAAACCTACATACCACAGTGTGGTTTGGGACTTGAATTGTAGGATTACCCACTGCATTAATTTGGGGTAAGATAAATAGATGCAATTAAATAGGCCCAAAATGCATTGACTCAATAAAATAGAATTTTATTTCTCAAGTTCATAAAAATCCAGAGTGGTTCCATGTCCAGGAGTGTGGGAGGAAGTTGAGTATGTGATCTACATAGTGATCAAGGCAGTGATCAAGTGATCAAGTGATCAAGGCAGATAAGAGTTCTGCCTCTTTAACATGTGCTTTCTGAAATGATTCTGAGCATCACCATTCCAGTCAGGGTAAGGGAAGTAACTTGAGGTAGCTTGTGAGAGTGTTTTTGTTTGTTTGTTTGTTGTTTGCTTTTTTGGATTCTATTTATTTGGCGGGGAGAGAGACAGTGGAAAAGGGCACACAACCAGGGGGAGTGGGAGAGGGAGAAGCAGGATTCCCACTGAGCAGGGAGCCCAATTGGGGGCTTGATCCCAGGACTCTGGGATCATGACATCGAGCAGAAGGCAGAAGTCTAACTGACCGAACCACCCAGGTGCCCCATTGTGAGAGATTTTATAGCAAGGCTTTACTGCCATTCACATTTGTTGGACTTCAGGCACATGGCCTTTTTTAGTTATGCATGACAAGCTGGGAAATATTTAGCTTAGCACCCTGGAAAAAGGGGAAAATGGAACAGGTAGAAATCTTTGCTGCACGTGCTCATTTATTTTTTCATGTAATGCATTTTGGGACAACCCATTGTTAGGCCTTGTGCTAGGTGCTATATTTATAATTTCATTGGCCTTTTCCTGGTGCATTAGAGAAATAGCTGGTTAATTTATGTCTTACGTGAGAGAAATTAGTTTAGAGATTCAGACAAAGCATATGGAAACTTGAAACTTACAATTTAGCGCCTTTTTTGTTTGTTTGTTTTAAGAAAAGAAGAGCCAAAAATAATTCTGGTAGTAGCATTATTTTTTATTTTTCTACTCTTTGAGTCTTAGTAAGAGGAGAATTTGCATTGTTGTTTCAGTGTTTTATAAGAGTGCATCCCTTTACTTTTGGTTTTAGAGGAATGGAAAATTTATCCTATAGTTCCATAATCTTCGAAATGTAAGGTGCTTTATTCAGTCACTGACCATATGTTAAAAAATTGTCTTTTCATTGTCATGTAGGTTAAATGAAGGCAGATGTGTTGCTTGTGCTTCCTTGCTTTCCATTAATTGTCTAGCACATTTTCTTACACAAGAGAGGTATGATATTTGAGCCTTTAAATGGAATTATGGAATAACAATCAAAGCAGCATTAAAGATTGGGACAGCTTTTCTAGTAATTAGATAATATAACCCATCTTCTTTCTTTTACTTTACGTCTCTTTCTTCCCCTCAGCTTTTTTTTTTAACCTCCCCCTTTCTTCTACTCCTCCTTTCCATTCCCCTTCCTCCTCTCTCATCTCCCTATCCCCAATTCCTCTTTTCTTCTTTCTCTTTCTCTTCTCCTTCCTTCCTTTGTTCCTTCCTTCCTTCCTTCCCTCCCTCTTTCCTTCCTCCCCTCCCCTTCTTTCCTTCCTACCTACCTACCTACCTACCAAATGGTTATCAATATGGGTAAGATTCTTTAAGAAGCATGCAACTCTTTCTGTTGAAGAGGAAAAAAGTCACAAGTTGTGTGTTCTCTTTTCACTCTGGAGACTAAGTTCTGATTGTACCTTGGACAGTTAATTTTATTAATGTTTTTGACCTCAATATCCTAATCTAAAACGTTAGGGTGCTGTATCCAGAGTTTCACAGGTCACTTTGAGCCTTGTTACAGAAGGAGTTCAGGACAGAGCCCCCCACCTTATGTGCCACTTTGGCACATGGATTATTTTGAGCCAAAGGCCCTGAGACCCTGTAGGCTCAAGAGAAATTTTGTCTTCCTGTAACCACACAGAAAAATCTAAATTGTAGGTCTTTCCCAGAATAAGATTATTAGCAGAGATGAATTTTATCTGGGTGACCCATCTGTATGGTAGGGCTAACATCTAATTACCAAACTTCTCTTATCACCCTGTGAAGTAAATTCCTTTCCTTCCAAGTTCCAAGTCCCTGCCCTCTTTTCCCTGGTTCAGAATGACATATATACCCCATCTTGCCTGACTAGCTTTGGAATTTCCATGTCCACGTCAATTCCCTGTATGTAGGCCTATTAAATTTGATTTTCTCCTGTGAAATCTGTTTCTTGTCAATTTGATTCTTAGCCCAAGTAAAAGGACCTTTGAGGGGACAGGTCTTACTCCCCAACATTACCTAATTGCTACTTAATGTTAATTGTTCATTAAGGGCATGAGAGAGATGATTATAAAATAAAATACTGGGTGAGGGGGGTATTTATTGTTAAAATCTTATCTTTGAAATCTGATTTGCATCTCTCATCACCACTACATTGAGCTACATGATCTTGGGAAAAATACATAACCTCTTTGAGGTTCAGTTTCCTCATTAGCTTAAAAAGTTGCAGGTTATAAGATTATCAGCATCATAGGGTCTTAGTGAGAATTTAATTAGATACTATCTGTCACACAGCATAAGCTGTCAAGAAAAAGTTAGTCATTAAAATAAAAATGTCACTCTCTTTCCTCAGTTCTTTGTATTTTTCCTGAGTTTAAGGGAAATAAGATGCGGTTTTTCCAAAGTAACCCTCCATGTTTTTATATGAAATTTGGTTATTGTCAGTGTATCACAGCCCTGGTGACGACATTAGTGCTTCCTTCACTGTTTGTCAGTTCCAGAGATCTGTTTTTCTCTTTTGATTCTTTAAGTCATTTGGATAAAATATTAAAGAGTCCTAAGATCAGGTCTTGAAGATTGGAGGCAGGAAATAGCTGAAGAAAATGAAATGAATCTATTTTACATTTATATAGCTCTGTGGAACAGGTGAGATTCGGTATTAATTTGAATAGTAATGATGCTTACCACCCTTCCAGCACCCTGTATTTGCAGAACAGTTTTTAAACTTTAATTAGTTTATCTGAACATCACTTTGGTGGGCTAGGCAAACATTCACACTTTATATCTGCGGGCATCTATCAAAATAGCCAATTTACCTGCGTCATTTAATACATTGACTGTTACCAAATTAAGGGCATCCAGATTTGACTTGCTGATCATGCATGCTTTGTGGTTTTTATTTATTTATTTATTTTTCTATTCTTATCCTATTTGACTTTAGACTGAGTAACTTCCTCTGTAGATTTTAGTAATCCCATCTGCAGAATGGGAGATCTGAAAGAGAGTAGGATAGACTAGATATTGCCTTTAACTTCAAAGACTTCTAGCAATTTTGAGATTTCTGGATTTCTGATTTAGTATCATATGTCAATATCAAGAAGTATCATATGTCTTTCCTCTCCTTTGAATTCATTGCTCCTGTATTCTGAAGTCCTGAGTATACCAATTATTTTAGAATTTTTTTAACCTTGCCTTTGTTTTCTTTTCTAGAGAGAGGATCCAATATTTTTCCTTCCATACTGTGTTTCTTGGCTAGGCATAGGAAGCAGAAAAAGAAGTGACTTTCCTTATTTAGGTCTCTTAGATCTTACCAGTTGAGAGGTCTTGGGGATATAATTTAAACTCTCTGAACTATACTTTTCGGTAATATGGGATTAATAAATCTGAACTATCTAGTTATTGTGATCATTACATATCAAAAATATGTAAAAATACTTAGAAGAGTGTGTGGCACATAATATATAATAGTCACTTCTTTCTTAGTCTGTAGATTAGGATGGACATTTGAAGACTTGTGATTTATTTTATTCCAGTTAAGATAAATATTTTAAAATTATTTGAAGATCATCTCCATTCTTTAACAGAGGCTTAACTATAGTACCATTTTCGTGATGTAACAAAACATTATGTATTCCTTATAAAATATTGTGCATTTCAAAAAAGATACTTAGCTCACTGGAAATATTCAGAAAACATATAATATGGTATTTTTTACCAGTACTTTGAAATATTCCTAGCAAAGGAGTTTTATTCTGAGATCAAATGATCTCCTTAGAGTTGTGTAAAATTTAAAAATATATGTAATTTCAAACGGGCAAGAAAGTTCATTGTTCTTTGTACATCTTATAGCAAAGATGATGCAAACCAGGGCACAAAGGCAGTTTCTCTTACCCACAAAAAATAGTTTTGGTTTGCCTGTGGAGATAATATGTATGCGACCCTATGATTTAGACTAATGGTATGTTAAACCTGGGCCACTCCATAGCTCTTTATAAAAACAACAACAACAACAACAACAATATATCCTCATTGTCAATGGTTTAACTTTCTTTTCGTATACTTTTTGTGTTAAGTTGATTTGTTGATCTGAGTTTAGATTTCTTACTCCAGGCACTTTTCAGTCCTAACTGTAATCAGTGAAAAAGAAAGACCTAGGAAGAAATGCTTCCTTGTATCCTCCTGTGCATTTAAGTGACTGTTATTTGAATTTGAATTACTGGTGGATTAGAACCAACAGTCAGGAATGTTTCTCTTTGCTTCCAGAGTAGGCATTTTCTAAAATGTGTTAAGATAACACTAATGTTGAGTTATACTCTAGTATACAGTGCAAGAAGGAGAGCATCACCTGACAGAGCTTAAAAGTTTTGGGTTGAAAACAAGATAAACCACTTCACTGACTGTTGAAACTCTTAATAGACCTGACATTAATTTTGAAAGTCCAACAATGGGATATATCACATAGTATTTCCCAGACTTACATGATCACAGACCTGAACTCACAAGATAATGATAATCTTATCAAATTATCCAGCATTTGAATCCTCTTTATAAAATCCATGCTGTGTACTTGTGCAACCTCTGCTTAAATGTCTGCAGTAATGAGTAACCACTTAAGTATTATGATGATGATGATGAACATGTTAATGACACTAGCTAAATAGTGCTGTCTGCATGGTTTGTATACACAGTTTCATTTATTAACTGTCTTAAACCTCCCACAACTCTTTCCATAGATACGATTTATTTTTGGTATTTCATGTTTGAGGGAACTGAGTCTTAGAGGGAGTAGGTTGTGTTTTCCCAACACAACAGAGATGGAGCCAAATCTGTATTTTGATTCTACAGTATCTTGTCCCAAATTCATGAATTTCATCACAACACTATACTTTCTTTCTGTGTGTATGCATGCATTGCAGCCAATTGGTACCTATGATTGACTGGGTAGCTTAATAATTAAAATTATGTACAGATCCTTAATTCACCAATTGGGAAAATTACTGATGGTTCCTGAAGTCTGGTTTGAGAATAAGAGTAAAATCAAGGCTTGAGGGCAGATCCAGTAAGATAATGCATTGAGTTTATAGCTCAGAGCTTGTCACAGATAAGGGCTTAGTAAACATTAGCCAAAATCATTATTCTTAGCATTGTTGTTAATAGAATATTGAATAGGGGTGCCTGGGTGGCTCAGTGGGTTAAAGCCTCTGCCTTCAGCTCAGGTCATGATCCCAGGGTCCTGGGATCGAGCCCCACATGGGGCTCTCTGCTCAGCAGGGAGCCTGCTCCCTCCTCTCTCTCTGTCTGCTTCTCTGCCTACTTTCTGTCTGTCATATAAATAAATAAAATCTTAAAAAAAAAAAAAACAGAATATTGAATAAAACAATTCTAAGCATAGGCCCCAGTGTACTGAGTGACTTGCACAAGTTTGGTAATATCAAGATTGGTAGTACCTGGAGAGTGAGGACTGAGATCCCTGAATTAAGATTCTGTAGTTCAGTAGTGGCATGCTTCCATTCAGGTTCTCCTCTTGCCTCTTCCAAAGTCACATAATTACTCGGAGCACATACATTTTCTTCATTAGATTAAATCGGGTAGATAGGGAGAGAGGGAAAGCAAGTGGGATTTTTTTACTGTTTAGATTTAATGTCAGAGAATACCAAGCACAGACATATTTATTATATTTGTTTTAATTTTTTTTTAATAGAACAGGTTGGGAAATCAGGGATTATTCAAAAACAGGTCTAAAGTCAGAGTAAACTGCAAATGCCCAGGGAATCAAGATTGAATCAAATGCAGTCGCCCAGGGAATCAAGATTGAATCAAATGCAGTCCCTGGAAGTCTCTTGATGCTTTGAGAGTCAAATAAAACTGCCTTGCTGTTCACCTAGCCTTTTCAAGCAGCTCTCACATACAGATCTCTTTCTGGCTCGCATATCAGGGACCACTCAACTTATTTTTGTATGTGTGCATGCAAGCCATTCTATGTAATATGCTTGGTTTCTAAATGGAAGCAATACATTTTACTTTTCACCTGTTTTGGAGGGTTTGTCTTGCTCTCTTGCTTTCTCGCTTTTTATTTTTTTAGTAGCACATTGCCTTAAATCATGCTCCTTCTAAAAATACTAGTTTCACATAACCCCTTCTACATTGCTCCAAGTTTGAGATTATTTGGCTTGAGAGTCATTGTTGCTCGTTCCCCATCCATGCAGATCCCATTTTCATCTCGTTTGGCTTATTACTATAGCTTCGAAAGTGGTCTCTTTCCTTCTGCTATTGCCTATTATCTTGCTGCTGTCCGAGTGACCTATGGAAAGTATAAGGATACTATCATTTTCCCTAAGCCATTAAACAGTGCCATCGTCTACAGGATTAACCCCACACTCTTTACCGTGACTTAGAACTTTTACGATTTGGTGCCTGTCTTATTCCTACCTAGCCTCATTATCTTATCCCACCTTTCTTTATAGTAATATCAAATCATGTACAATTCTGACAACAAACAATACCAATTCATAATTTTGTGTTTTGTTTATATCGGCCTTATTGCCTAGCATCTTTAGAGTGGAGTCTTTGCCCTTTTCAGCAATATTTCCTGAACGATTTTCATGGTCTGTTGCCCATGATAGATGCTTTGTTAGTGTTCTAGGGCTGCTAGAATGAAGTACCAAACACTGGGTGGCTTAAACAACAGTCATCTATTCTGACAGTTCTGGAGGCTAGAAATCCCAAATCAAAGTGTTGACAGGGCCATGTTCCTTTGAAGCCTCTGTGCAAGGATCCTTCCTTACCTGTTCCAGCTTCTGTTAACTTCAGACACACTATGGCTTTTGGAAGCAGAATGTCAGCCTCTGCCTCCATCTTTCTTAGCCATATTCCATCTGTGTCTGTGATTTTCCTCTTCTTATAAAGGCACCGCTCATATTGGATTATGGCTCTCCCTAATAGGCTCATTTTAACTTGATTACATCTGCAAAGACCCTATTTCCAAATAGATCATAATTACAGGTCCCAGGGTTTTGGACTTCAGTATCTCTTTTTTTTGGGGAACACAGTTCAAACCATCACAATGCTGAATAAATGTATGTATGCTTAACCACTCCTTCTGAGACATTGTCTTCTATGTCCAAAACGGAGGTGATCACCCCACCTCCAATTAACCTTACTAGCATATTACTGGACCTTGAACAAACTATTTATAAATTGTCCTGTCACTATAGATTTGTTCAGATAGTTGTGTCTGTATTTAGATTAGGAGTTCCTCAAGAAAGTGCTGTGTACTACTAATTTTCTTATGACACTGGCTAGCATGGTCCCTGGAAGGGAAAAACAAATGCTTATTTAACTAAATCTCTGCTTTTATTCTGACTGGATTATTTTCCTTTTTCTCCTCAAAAATTGCATTGCTGTATGCTCAGCCTTTTGTGGTAGCATCAGACTGGCCAGGTGTAAGGTTGTAATATTGAGATGTAGAATACATCTAGAATACACAATCTCTCTCTGTGGGCCTATTGTACTATAACCACCTCAGACAATAAAGAAAGAATGCTTTTACTGTCTGGGACCAGTTCATCTAACTACCGGTATCTCATCACACTCTAATAATTTGGCTTTTTAAAAATTAGTTTAAACCATTGTTTGCAAATTATGTTTATGTTGTATGTAATTTTTTTTTGAAAATATGTTTGCATTTTTAGCAATGAGTTTTGTAAAAATTTATATAAAGGGATAGGAGTAAACATTTCACATGCTTGAAGCTAGAAAATTTCTAAGAAGATGTATGGAAATTGCAAAGCTGTTTGTTTGTTTCTTTAAGCTAAAAATGCTGATGGCTAAGGACATATTTTCCTTTTTAGAACCAGAAAGGAAATTTATCTCAACAAATAATTCATTTAATAATATGTATCCCTTTCAAAAATTATTTGGAGTGAGTTATAACTAAAACCCATAAATAAGATAGTAAAAGATAAACTGATAATGTAAAAATTATATTGAGTATATGATATAATTACCACGAATGTTTGAGATAAGAAATAACCACAACTGAGCATTTACCTTGAAGATTATCTCTTGTTGTTGGTAAAGGAGAAAGGTAACATTTGTAGGAGTCATTTAAGTAGCAAATGCACGAGTAGCTCCCTTTGTCTTTCTCTCCATCTGTATCTTTATTTAATCTTTATTTCAGTTGTGACACAGTGCATTTTTGTTATATGTCTCTTAAAAATGCTTTTGGTAATCCAAGGACTGTGGTCTACTAGTCTGTGGCAGTGATGTCTTGACAAAGACTTTGTAAATCACTTTCAAAATGTTAACCTGACAAGTTATTTCCATCTTTCTCAAGACAAATCTTTATTTAAAGTAAAAAGAAAAACATTTAAAAATAAAATTGGCATATTGGGTGCCTGGGTGGTTCAGTTGGTTAAATATCTGACCTCAGTTTAGGTCATGATCTCTGGGTCCTGGGAACACCTGCTTAGCAGGGAATCGTCTTCTCCCTGTCCCTCTGCCCCTTCCCCTGCTTATGCCTCAGGTTTTTCTCTCAAATAAATGAATTAAAATCTTTATTAAAATAAATAAAATAAAGTTGGCATAGAGGGTTGCTGCTATTGGAAATTTGTGTTTTAATAAAAAAAATGCCTTGACTTTGACTAGGATGTCAAAAAAATAATAATGGTAATAATGGTATCTTTTTCTATTTTAAGTAGTTTTTTTTGCTGAGTAAGAAACTTGGCTAAATTGTTATTCGATTGACAGAAGGCATATGTAATGATGGAAAATAATGTAAACATTATAAATCTTAGTTATAAAGAATTTATCATGAAGGTAAAGGTAGACAACTGGATAAATTTACTTTTATTTCTATTTTTAAGCTCTTATCCAAAAGCCAGTTTTCAAAAAACTTTCTCTTGTTTTGTTTTTCTATTTTTCCTGAGAGAGTTATGATACTAGTTTTAGGGGATATACTTCCATTATTCTTCATTATTTCTTATGTTCCACCCATTATACCTGAACTATGTATATTATCAGAAGGCGGAAAGCAAAGAGCTGGTCTTCCCAAGAACAAAGTGTGAACCAAATTGATTTTAAAATTGTGCTGTGCCATGCAAGCTGTGAGGTTCTAGAAGAGTACAGTTAGCTTCTCTGAAAACATGGTTAAAATAATATTTAGGACCCATCATTTTTGGTTTCCATGTAACACAAATATGGTATCATTGAGTGAAGTATTAAGATTTTAGAAAGGCTTTTATTGTAAATTTATTCAGTAGAGCTAATTTAAAACAAATGAAAAACAAATGAACTTTTAGAAAATAATTATTTAAATTTTCTCTGCAAAAGGTACTTAAAATGGAGAATTAAATGCTGGAAATATTTTTGATGACTTAAGTATGTTGGGTTAAAAATTTCTAGGTATTATTAATACCATAATATACTACATAAATTTTGTTAATCTGTCTCTCATAATTGAATGTTCTAGATACAAAAAAAAATACTTAAAAATTAGGGCTACCATAACTGCCTTTTTTTACTGCAACCATTGCATTGATATTCTCAGTGGATAAATTTGGATCCTGGTGTTACAAATAGATGAACCCATGCTGTCATCTTTTCCTCTACTCTTGTTACACTCAACAATTCACTATCCAAGGAGAAACTACATTATTTCACTTCTTGGCTTGCTTTCAAAATAAATTCCAAACTCCACAATGTGGCCGCAGAAGTCAACATTATTGGGAACCTGCCTAATCAATCTGATTTTAACTCTTGCCCCTCATTTCTGCCTGTTGAGCTTTCTGTTCTCAGTGAAAAATACTCTTCCTCTTAATAGATACTCACTTGACTGGATTTACTGGAGACTCTTACTGTTTTGTTCTCAAGAGTAAACATTAACCTTCTCTACCTTCCTGTCCTTATTGTAAACCCCAAAGTTTCATTTTTCTGATAATGCTACTAAAATTTATCTATTTATTGTTGGGTTGTTCATTCTTCTTTTTCCTCCTTCACTACATTTCTCTTTTCTCTCTCCCTCTCCCCCCTTTTCCCTTTTTCATTGTGGTCTACCTTCTTTTATTAAATGTACATTTCTATGAGAGAATGGACCTTATCTGTCTCCATTGACATATCTCCATTGCCTGGAAAGGGAAAAATAGAAATTTTATAGTGAGGAAATATGATGGTTACCACCTTAGTCGAGGGATCAAAGTTATCTTGATCCCTAATGGGACAAATCAACATTATGCAGCTTTGAGAGGTTATACTGAGGAGACAAAAATTAGATTCACCAAAGAATCTAATCATGAGGAAACATCAGACAAGCCCAAATCCTACAAAACAAGTATCCATAATACTCAAAGACTTTGAAACAAGACAAAAAAGATTTAGAAATTGTTCCAGATTAAGTGAGACTAAAGAGAACTGTCAGATATATGGAATATACAATCTGAGATTTGCTTTTGCTCTCAAGGACCTTAGTGTGGTACATTTAGAGAAATCTGATTAGGTCTTTAGATTAGATAGCAGTACTAAGTAAATGTTTATTTCCCTATTTTGAAGTGTCATTGTGGTTATGTAAGAGAATGTCTTTACTTTTAAAAAATATATAAAAAATTATTTAGAGTTAAATAAATGTTATGTCTGGAGCTTATCATCAGTGAGTTCATAAAAGTGTGTATGTGTGTTTACATAGAGACTGAGAGGGCAGAAATTGCAGATAAATTTAGGAAAATATTCAAATTGGGCAGTCTCAGAATCAGAGCACACAGTGCTTCTTTATACTGTTATTGCATCATTTTCATGTGTAATTATGAAAATTAAAGTACAGAAAAATACATCTAGTCAAAGCATCTATCCATATAATCAGAGAACAAAACAGCCATATGGAAGAAATTTCTAATAGTGATGCAGCCTAAATAAAACCTTTAAGTATGCTTACAAAAACACATAATAAGCATTAATGTTCTATTTATTTATAAACTAAGTTGATGTGATAACCAAAGACTTGATTTTTCCTGTTGAAATTATTGTAGGTTACCTATAGGGCTTACAGGTTCTACTTTGAGAGTAACATACACATTAAATATTTTTCATGCAGTTAGTGATTAATAAATCACCTAAACAGAATTCAGGGTTTTGTTTTTTTTTTCCACCCAACTTCTCTTGATGTAAAATAACATTTGTAGAGTTAGAATAGTTTTACAGAAGGAAGGAAAGAACAAAGGAAGGAAGGAAGGAAAAGAAAAGAAAGAGAGGAAAGAGAATGCTGGACATAAAACTGAGACTTCATCATCCTGCTTTAATTTCTGAATATGATGTTTTATGTATTTCTTGGACTGGGATATTTTGCTCAGAGAGTTGTTAAACCCAAGCTTTCAATTGAATAAATACCTTCTAAATAGCATGAACTCCAAAAACACATTTCTTTCTTCCAGAAAATACATTATTCTTTAAGTACATTTTTTAAGTTATAAAATAAAAGATGCTAAACAGAATTCATAATGGTTATTATCTGGCTTAAAATTCTAATAACAGGCATTTCTTACAGATTTTGAATAACTGGGCTGTAATATAGGAGCCAGATTTAGTGTATAATAGGCTCAGTATTGACCTTCCCTGCCACACTACCTGTGGGCATCATGCTAACATGATAAAATGGCCTGCATCGGAGGAATACCTTTGTTTATGGGGTTGGATACCTGCCATATCTTCAGATATAATAACCAACATCCCATCTAAAATTACTGAAGCATGAAAGTGAAACAGAGTGCATAATAAGAGTATGTTAGAATCATTTAATGTGTGCTTATTTTAGCTCATTTAACTCCTTGTTTCCTGATTAAATCCCTGCTATCCCCTTTTATGACCATTTTTATCATTGCATTATCTCAACCTTATGTGGCTGAGAGTCATCATCAAGTGCAATATTCAAAGCCATGGCAATCCTAGGAAGAATGTAAAAACTTTGGTGTTATATGAAGAATACAACAAAGTAACTGTACAAGGTCATAGAACTAGAAGAGGGCAAAATGAATTATAAACTCAAGCTTCCTAACTCCTGTTGATGTTCCACATCTAAACTCTACCAACTTGGTTCCCAAATGAAATATCTGTTAGAGCCAATTGAGCCTCATTTTGGTGGATGGTCTAGCGAGTGAGGGATAACACACAAGGGATGTTTACATGTGATGCCTTAGTAGATTGTGAAAGATAACTAACTGGTTTCTTAACCATTGCATGGGACTTTCGTATGACTCCCATAAGGATTTTGACCCTGGGACTACTTCTCCCATGAATGAATTGTTGAGAATGAAGGATCATCTCTGATCATAAAACCTTTAGTGGCTAGCGTTTTCATTGATCTTGTGACCCATGAGAGCTTAATATAAGCATTCTGATCCACCAGTTTCAGAAAAGTGGGAGTAAAACTCCTTAGATAGAGGTTTTTAGTCTACTCATTTGGTGGGTCAGGTTATAGCCAATAACATTAAGTAGTTGGAGAAAGTTTTTATTTGACTTGTTTTAATCAACATGTGAATGTCATTATGGTGGCTTTTATGGAGCTCAGAATAGAACTGAGTCTTCTCCAAATTGTACCCTGCTAGTAAAACCCAGCCAAGAAAAATGTCACTTCATTAATCAAACTCTACCAAACTGTTTTTCAGGCTTCCCAGGTCTATTTGGCTATTTTACCTAAGGACAGGTCGATGTCAAGGATGTAGGAAGAGTTATCATTTTATTCCCTTGTGGGGATTTCTCTTCAGGAAGTCTGTAATCAGGTTTCCCCTGATAGAGATTTGACAATTTGGTACATGCATAGCTTCTTCTCTTTCCCTTTTATGACCTTCAGCCCTTCTTTGGAAACTTTTTCTAGCACCTTCATATTCATCAAGTCCTGATTGTTAAATGTCACTTGTTGGTTTACTACTTATTAGACTTTTAGTATCTGATTTTAAATATATGCCAGTCTTTATCACCTAGGAAGCATGAAGTTGATTCTCAGTAGCCTCTCCTTCTGGACCTCTTGACCTATCCATTGTTTAAGTTTGCTTGGGCTGCTATGACAAAATTCTATAAACTAGGTGGTTTAAAACATAGAAACTTGCTTTCTCACAGTTCTGGAATCTACAAAACCTAGATTAAGGTGTCAGCAGATTGGTTCCTTCTGAGAACTGTGAATGAATCTTTATTTCATTCTGCTACCTTCTGGTAGACAGCTTGAAATCTTTAGAATTTCTAAGCTTGTAGATCTCTGTCCTTATTTTCATGTTGATATTTTCCCTTGATACCCGTGTCTGTCTCCAAATTTACCCCTATATGAGGACGGTAGTCCTATTGGATTACATCCCACCATAATAACATTACCTTAATTTAACTAATTATATCTACAATAAGGCTGTTTTTAAATAAGGTCACATTCTGAGATACTGGGAGTTAGGATTTCAACATATGGATATTTCGGGTGACATAATTCATCTGTAGCATCTATTAACTTTACACAAACTCTTGAGCCTCTCTTTCAACCTGGTAATAATGTATGACAGATACTAATCAGTCATTTTTTTGGATACATTTTTGCTTTTTCATAGACTTATATGGGTTATATTTATTTTTATGTCTGTTCTACCATTTTAGATAGGTAGAGATATAGAAGTATCTTTATTAGCAGATAAACAATTAACAAAATAATCCATACTACATTGTATAGGCTTATGTGTCTGCCTTACTCTGAGATTACATAAAAGGAAATAATATAGAACATTTCAAATCACATTACCTTTTTGTCTATTATTATCTTTATATAAATCTTCATTTATATAAACTAAAGATACTTATTAAGTATTATCTTCATCATTATTGAAGCTCACAGATGATAAATGATATACCTGAAGAGAACAGGTAAAGGAAAGGAGAGAATCACCATAAATCATGTAAGTCTTTCAGAGAAAATAATTGTCATTGTGAACCGATGTCATATTTCGATTGAGTAGTATGAGTCACAAGTGTTACCACCCCCTTATCATCACTGCTTTTGATGGGTTCAGATATGTCACATATCAGTTGAGTATTTTAATCCTTACAACAACCCTAAAAGAGCCCTCCTCTTCTAATTTTACAAATAAGAAAAGCAAGGCTCAAGACTTGAATTTCCAGGGTTATGTATGGATGTTCATACACAGGTCTGTCATAATCCAGCACCCATCAGTGAAAGCTAAATTCTTAGGCATGCTAATGAACATCAGTTTGCAAAGAAAGTATCACTTCATATACAGAGGAAGTAATATTTTAATATGGAGAATGAAACAAAACAAAACAAAACAAAAATGCAGAGCATCATCAAACCCAAATAAAGGGGACATCTGGAGGATGAGTTGGCAGGACTTAGGGTTTTTATGTTAACAGGAGCAATAATTGATCATAGAAGTACTAGCTAGACCTGTCTGAGTGGAAGATAGTAATTTATAGGTGCACTGTTTCAAAGACCACTGAGGCTTTACTTTATGTGAAAATCTTTTTCTTTACTTCTATCACCAAGTCAAGGGCTACTTTATTAATTATTGATGAATATTGAGCTTTAAGCCAATAAGCACATGAAACACGTGCTCAGTATCAGAAGTTACAAGAGAAATGAAAATTAAAATTATGACATACCACCAAATACCCATTAAATAGCTAAATGAAGGAGATTGACAGCAACCAATGTCGATGAGGATGTGGAGCAACTAGAACTCTTCTGTATTATGGATGGGAATCTGAAATGTTGCTATTACCTTGGAAAACAGTTCAACAATTTCATAAAAAGTTAAAATGAACCTATCCTGTGACCTAATGATTATGTTTACATACAAGGGACTTAATCAAAGAAGAATGAAAACATGTTCACAAAGGGCTTTGTGTTATTTGGTTTATAGCAACTTGATTTATAATCACAAAACCTGGCAATAACTTAAGGGTCTGTCAGTAAGAAAGAGAAAAGGTAAGTAAATGATGGTATGCTGACAGAGTGAAATACCCTTCAAAAACAAACAAACAAATGCAGCAACTGGAATGAATCTGAAAACAGGATGAATGAAAGAAGGCAAACACAAAAAAATGCATTATGTATGATTCCACTAGAATAGGCAACATAGTCTACAACGTGAGAAATCACTTGCTTTGAGGGAAGGATTTTGACTAAGGAAGGATGCAAGGGAGTTTGGGGCATGGTGAACATATTCTATCTCTTGATAGGACAGTGGATTGAAATAGAGCTTTCAGATCTGTGCAGTTTGTAAGTAAATTCTTTCTCAGTAAAGATGGCCTTTAAAATGATTGGACCTTCCAGATCATGCTAACTCAGAGAAGAAACTGCTCTGTGTGAATTATTGTGTGTGTCCAATTACTCGTGTGCAAATGAGCACATCAACATGCAGACACACACAGTACATGTATGGCAACTGGCCCAGACTGAGCTGTTACCATGTATGAAGGACAGTGAAATACAGGGTAGATCTGAACCTGAAATATCTTCTCAGAAATCCTGTTAAAGGCCACCTTTAAAAACAGTGAGGTAAAATCCCCCCCCCACTTTTTTGTCCAAAGTGCCACTCAAACTGAGTTTACTACCTGCCCCCCCAACCTCTTGCATCCTGTACTTTTCCCCTGGACATCTTCCCTAGTCAGATACTCATTCAAAATGATGTTGTTGTCCCTTTGAACTCTGCTCAAAGAGATAGAACTCCCATGATGCCATGACAAACCCAGCTTGTGCAAAGGCAGTACTAATTTTAAAACTCAAGTGTTATGTCTGGGATTTTTTTTTTTTTTTTTTTTTTATTAATCTCTCCTAGAACTCTGCTGTGCTGTCATACATAAATCAGAGAATTATGAAAGAACTAGTCAAAGTGGCTGTTTCCTTCTAAGGCTGTAATTTGGCTCCATGAATTATTAATTATTAGACTGGTATGGCATCAGCTCCTCAGAATTCAATATAAATGTAAAAGGCACACCTTATCAGTTAGAATCTAAGAAGCTGAAGTAATGTAATTCTTAGCATTTAGTGCCTTGTGTTATGTTAAAGGGATTTGGGATAGTCAACCCAGGAAACTTTCTGAAATAAAATACAAAGTAAAGAAGGTTTCTTTTTGTTTGTTTGTTTGTTTCTTTCTTTTTTTTTTTTTTTTTTTTTTCTGGTTAGTAGATTTGAAATTCAGTATAAGGAAGCAGATGTGGATTGTTTCAAGGGTTTTGATTGTTGTGAAGGATGGAGTTGTTTCGTAGATGCTGAAGCAAATAACAGGACAGGTAAAAAAGACTGTGATTGAAGAAGAGGGTCTAAAAGTAAAGCTTTGGAACATCTTGCATCTTTGTTGCTGTTAAGGAGGAAATAAATAATGTACCAAGGATTGAAGTTATGCTAAAGATAAGTGTTTGTTGAAAGCAGACATCTGATAGAGTAAGTATGTTATTTTTCATATGTGAATTATAGCTCTTCAATTAAACAAAGAACTAAGAATATATGGTTCTTTTTGTTTTGTTTTGTTTTGCCGAGATATTTAGTTTTAATACTTGATAAAGCCCAGTCTTCATTGGTTCCCTCTTTAATATATAATACCGTTTTATTTTAAAACATTCTGCAGAAAAACAGAAGACCTTACATTCTGTTCTTTTTTTGTAAATATAAGATTAGTCTCATTTATGTGCAGGACTCTTTTTTTTTTTTTTAAGCAATTTCTAAATATTTTAGAAGCATGTTATACATATACACCCATTGGCCTCTATCAAATTCCAGCAACAATGCTTAACTGATATTACAAATTCCACACTGCTCAACATTGTGATTTAAAGAAGGAAATTTCGCTGAGACTCTGATCTATCTAATGATTTTGAATTGGTGAGCTTTTATCAATATAAGTCCTAATATGGTAGTGTGGTTAGCTATGCTAAAATAAATGTGTTATGCTTCACCAGCTTAGCCTTTCTAAGAGATTATTTTAGAAATAATAATTTTGCTAAATCTCTGTAAATTTTCATATTATTAATAGAAATTTCAGCAGCTTTATTACTTTGACTTCTCTTCAGTGATCTGTTTGACTTAAATTTAAACAGACTACATTTAAAAAAATAATAATTCTATTCTGTGGGGTTGCATTTGGTACAGGAAAATAGATAGTAAATTCATTCTATAAAAATGACTAAATGAGAAAATGACCTGGGAGATAAAAATACCTTGATTATGCTCTGTTGCTTTTCTGTGCCAGTTTTAACAAATTGACAAGTTAAAATTTTGCTTGAATCCTATTTTGACGTTCAAGTATTAAAAATAGAGATGGTTTTTTTTTTAGGCCAGAGAGGCCAAGCTGTCACCCATAGCACTTCAAAGATAAATGACAGTGCATCAGAAATGATGAAAACTCCTATAATTTTAAGTACGCTTGAATGAAAGCATATGTATCTAAAGAGTTTCCTGAAAGACAAAGATTATACCTCACATTTGTATGGTGCATTAAACAACAAAAATAAAATTATTTTTCTCCTTTAGGGTGAAATAATTCATTTTCTATTTTAAATTAACTGTTTTATGTATATAAAGTTAGGGGCAAAAATGCATCAGAATGACAATTACATGAACTGTTTCATTGTTAATAGGCTACCATTTTAGACCCATTTATACTATAGGCCATCAACAATCACTAAAAAATTGATATTTTTCTGACCCTATTTTCTGTATGAGAAGTTGACCTTTTATATTGTCAGGAAGGGAAGAAAACTGTATAGAAGTGGTTTTATTGTAATACATTTGCTATAATACCTAAGATTGTGGTGTACAAAGTATGCTTTGGTTCAACATTAATACAAACTTTCTTTATAACTAGCTTATTTTGAAGATAGAGTTTCTGTCCCATCTCGTTGGGGCAGCCTATTGTCAGAACTCAAGAGTTCTCTGAAGCCCTTAGAAATAAAACTGGGTCTAGACTTGATCGCAAATAATGGGCTCCTTCTCCTTTCAGCCTTGCTAACCAAATCTGACCCCTACCTTCAGTTTTACTAGGACTTTGGATTATATATTTGGATTTTCAATGAAACTATAAAATACAGGGGTCAGGCTTTTTTCTTGGGTCAATTTTTTAGATGACTCTTAAGTGTTCAGTTACCCAGTGAAAGATGGGATAAGTTTAAAATCTATAACAATTTAGGAATAGGACAGTCTTTTGGAGAAAAGCAGTATGCAGAGAGATTCTTGGCCCAACCCAGGTATTATTCTATTAAAGAGCTATTGAACTGGAGGAAGAAAAAGTATCCCTTTGGTTGGAACCCCTGCTGTTCCTGCCCCTTATCTGTGTCAGTTTTTCTAGGGATCACTTTCTGTTCTGATTTGCCCTTGCCCTGGGTTAGTCTACAGGGTTGGTCTCTAGATTTTCCTATCTCTGGCCCTGTTAAGCATGATAAGCATTTTAAGCTTGCTCACTTGCTGTACCCTGTCTGTTACATTCTTTAAATCTTTAAGTCTTATTTTACTTGTATAAGGTTTGCCATTGTAACTTTTGTGGCCACAGTTTCAAGACAGTTCTTATGTAGTATAGATGATTTTTTTTTTTTTTTTTTTTGAGAAGAGATACCTTAGGATCCAATTATAATTTTAGCCTGGTGTGAGATAGAGCTGATTTTGAAAATAAGCTATGCTACTTTCTAGCCGTTACTAGTTCCCTAAGTTCTCTGAGACTCCGTCATTCCCTATTTGTAAATGAAGATATAAGTACTACTTACCTAATTTGATTATTGAGAAAATTGAATGAAACAATGCATGTGAAATACTTAGTACTTGCCTTGCATGTAGTAAATGCTCAATAAATTTATTACTGCCTTCACCTATTCTATCAACATGGTTAATGCTTTTCTAAAAATCGCTGCAATTAATTGTAGTTTGGGGTAATAATGGATCTGGTCTGTTATATAGATTCTAAGTAGGGCAACTATGAATCTTATTTAAATGTATATTTATTTTTAATGAAGAGTAAAAAATCAAATGGTTTTTGTCATTACCAGCTCACCACATATTCATGCTGTGGTGGAAATCCACTTATAAAGAGTAGCCTCCCATTTTTCTTCAAATACAATCAATAAATGTGAGTGATTTCATTAGTTATGAAATATATCAAGGAGAAATGTAACAGCATACATCAGGTAATATAATTTAACGTGGGTAGACAAACTAAGACTAATTATGGGGTTAGGTTTTCCCAGGAAATATTTATATAATTAATATCTACACTTTGAAAAAAAAAGTCCTGCAAGATTTCCAGATTCTCTGCCTTCAGTAAAGCCGCATCTTCTCTCTTCCAAGACCCAACTTGTTTTATGGAACTTTACTGCTAACACTACCATGAAGTATTTTTCTTACTTTTCACATTTCTACTGTAAGAAAACCAGAAACTTGTCTCTGTATTATTTTGAATTTTTCTCTTTTTTTTTCATTATATCCTTGAATTTCATTACAAGGTTTTAGAATCCCATTTAGAATTTAGAATTTAGAATCCCATTTAGAATCCCTGAGAATCAAGTCTGGCATTTGGCTCCCTTCTCGGCAGGGAGTCTGCTTCTCTCTCTGACCCTCCCTCTTCTCATGCTCTCTCTCTCTCTCTCTCTCTCGCTCTCTCTCGCTTTCATTCTCTGTAAAATCTTTACAAAAAGATTAATATCTTCTACATGGCTATATCTGTGTGATGGTGCAAAAGTCATGCCTATTATAGTTTCAAAAATTAAATATTTGATGACATTGTTTTCCTCGACACAAAGAAACTTAATTCATAATGGCTTTTATTCCAAGTTTGCCAATGACTACTTTGGAACCATTTGAATTGAGATATATATAATAGGAGAAACACTGCCTTACTCTCCAACTTTGCATTTCTATGTGAAGATATACTCCCACTCTTTTCTTCCTCCTCCAGCTTAAAATTAACCTTTTTGGGGGGAGCATTATTAAAGTTCTCTTGTAGGGTGCTTACCTGATAATTGTATCAAGAGACTAGCACAGCACAGAGCACAAGATAAGTAATTTTATTTTAATTATTTTATTTTTGATTTTTGTTCCACATTCTACCTTTAAGGTTTATATACCAAATATTGAGATGAAAATGATCTGGCTATTATCACTTCGATCAGCCTGTATTTGGAGTTAGTTTATTCTCCAAGTTTTACAAAATCACAATCATGAATTACTTCTTGTTAGACTTTGGAGAGTCTGTTACATTATTTGGATCTTAAGGATTTTAGATTAGAAATAGACCAGGGGATCATGTAGTTCATTACATGAGGCAGTTTCCAAAAGGCATCTTGAAGGTGTTAGTGGTAGAGCCAGATACAGACATCAGGTCTCCTGACATCTTGTTTAATGTCCTTTTTAGTGCACCATATTTACTCTGAGTTGGGTCTATAAACGGTTCCCTGCTGACATTCAGAAATTTCTCACATATTTGTGGATAATGTGGCACAGCGGCTATTTTGAGTTATCACCCTAGAAGTTAAGGTAGCACAGATAGTTCTCATTTGTATATGCTTTTGTGTGTAAATTATTTCACACTGTAAACTTTTTTCCCCTCTAAAATAATAATAGATTTCTGTTATTATTTTGGTTTTTCTAGTTTTCTCCAGTGGGATGAGGTATGGAAACAATCCAAGTAATTTAAAGGGAGGGAATCAAGGAAAAGAAGGAATTGTTTCATTCTTACTCACCTACTTACTTTGATGTTTTCTTCAGGGATTATAAATCCATTGCTTCTATCGTTAATAATACTTTGCTCTTCAGATAAGCTGCAAACTTGGTAGAGGTTAAAACTTTCAACATACAAGTGTGGCTATTTGTTCACCACAGTGTGTTTCCAGGTAAACTTTAACGGAAAGCCCAAGAGATTGAATATTTTAATCCTATGAAAGCAGTTTTGTTCGCTGGCAAAATAGTACCAAGATTTTGAGTATTTCTCAAAGGAGCTAGGCTGGGAATTTAAAGTATGTTAGATCTCCTCTAGGGGCAAAGAACATCTGCTGGACTGTAATCTAATAAAACAGAATTGGACAACGATGAGGTCTCTGACATATGCTGGTGCTGGAACTATACCTGAACAACTCAAGCAGTTTTGCTTTGACTGACTGAGCAAGACCACGGGCTTGTGGAAACTGCCTCACCAGGACAGCTGGACCCTGTCTTCCGGGTTCTGCTCCCCAATCCCTGCAGTTTGAATTTGATCGGATTTTATCATGTCTCAAATATGCAGTCTTAGAGCTGATCTCCTTTACCATTTCTGTTTGATAAATTCTCCTGTCTGAGTTTAGGGATAAATATGAGGAATTGAATTAAATGGAAATTGACTGAATGGCATAGCAAAAGGAAATGTGGATTCAAACTTAAAAGTTTCAGATTCAAGCTTTTCCTCCTTCATCTCTTTGATATTTTATTTTATTTTATTTTATTTTATTTTATTTATTTAAGAGAGAGAGAGAGCCTGTGTGTGGGAGAGAGTGAGCATGAGCAGAGGGGGAGGGAAAGAGGCAAAGGGAGAGGGAGACTCTGTACTGAGAAGAGAGCCCAATGCTGCCTGATCCCAGGACTCCAGGATCATGTCCCAAGCCTAAGGCAGATGCATAAGCAGCTGAGCCACCCAAGCATCCCCATCTCTTTGATTTTAAGCAAGCCTTTCAATACCTAATGTCCACTATTTTCTTACAACATACAGCAATTACAGTCCCCACTTTCTTTATGATTTAAAAGATTTTGGGGGGGATTAAATGTAACCAAAGTGTTTGAAAGGCCATGCAGTATGAAGGATAATGGTCATTGCAACAGTTCCTTGTCTATCTTCTTTTCAAATGGAGGTGGGCATTAGTTTCTGGGCTACCACAACAAAAATCACACAAACTGGGTAGTTTAAACAATAGTAATTTATTAACTCTCAGATCTGAACGCTAGACATCTGAACTCGGGTACAGGGTTAGTTCCTTCCAGGAGATGTGAAGAACAGTCTGCTCTGGCTGTCCTTCTGGCTTCTGGTGGTTTGCTATCATTGTGTTGTGTTCTTTGGTGTACAGAAGCATCACCTCATCTTTGCCTTCATCTCCATATGTGTATTTCCTGTGTGTATGTGTCTATGTCCAAACTGCCCTTATTTTATTTTTTTTTAAGATTTTATTTATTTGACAGAGAGATCACCAGTAGGCAGAAAAGCAGGCAGAGAGAGAGAGAGGAGGAAGCAGGATCCTTGCTGAGCAGAGAGCTTGATGCTGGACTCTATCCCAGGACCCTGGGATCATAACCTGAGCTGAAGGCAGAGGCTTTAACCCACTGAGCCACCCAGGCACCTCTAAACTTTCCTTTCTAAAAAGACATGAGTCACATTGGATCAGGAGCCCATGCCACTCTAGTATGAACTCGTCTAAACTTATTAGGTCATATCATGAAGTATTCAACATATGAATTTGTCAGAAGGGGAGAAACATTTCAACCTACAAGGATCACGGGACTTTTTTTTTTTTTTTAAATTTCCTTACTTAATGTTCTTTTCACTGAATGGAAAATTTGGGATTGCCATAATGTTATTCTGCTTCCTTCCATTCCTTCATTCTAGCTCTCTGTATAAACCACAAACTACCTCCTAATACATTGAATTTATAATCTCAAAGTAGGAGAATATGCAAAGTGATCAGCATTATAATGGGTGATTGTAAATCAGTTTTAGAATATGAAGAGTTTACACTAATCTGACTGCCAGAAACTATTTGGGTCAGTTTCTGAAAATCACTAAGTAATGTACCAAAACCTGATGACAGTCTGTATTTTTCATTTTTGAGAACTTTCATTTACATTTTCTCACTTAAACCAATGTAGCTCTTATTTATACCCATATTAAAGATGTGAAAATTGAAGTTCAGAGGTGATATGATGCCAAAGGTCATATGTTTAGTGCCTGGGTTATATAACACCTGGATTACATTTTTTGATTGATTACAAATCCAAGTCTTGAGCTCTTTGTACTCTCTTACATGTTCTCTTTAGAAAACGGATATAGGTAGGTTTGTGACTCACACAGGTCTCAAATAAAGACCAATAAAATTATACAGTGGACCCTATATGTGTACATTGTTTGCATAATACTTTCTCAATTTCCTGACTTTCTCTCATCAAATGTTTCTGATTCGTGTTATCTATCACTAGTTGTCGTTATGTCTGAGATGCTGTGGTTCACAATGATTGTGAAGAGAATCATTTCATTTTTCTGAATCATTTTTCTTCTGCAGAAACCTCATGTATTTTGTTTTATTGATGCTGTAATAAATTATTGCAAATTTAAAACAGTACCCATGTATTAGCTCACAGTTTTTACTGGTCAGGAGTATGATGAGCATAGCATGGATCTCTGCCAACATTCTCACAAGGCTGAAAGCAAGGTATCAGAAAGCTGCCTCCCTCCCCTCCTTCCCCCCTCCCTTCCTCCCTTCCTTCCTTTTTTCCTTCCTTTGTGCAGCCATGGGGGAAAATCTCTCTGGGATGATTTAAGCTGTTGGCAGAATTCAGTTTCATGTGATAGGACTGGGATCTCTGTTTCCTTGCTGGCTGTTCTCAGCTCCTTGAATCCACTTCTATGCCCTGGCTCATGGTTCTCTTCAAAGCCAGAAATGGTAGGTGGGTTTTTTCTCACACCTCTCTCTGCCCTCCCCTTTTGCCTCATTTCTGTGGCCTCATCTTTTTATTCAAATGCATCTGAGGACTCTTCCACTTTTTCTCTTTGCTTTCAAGGACTCATGTGATTACATTGGGCCCAGTGATTAACCACAATAATGTCCCTATTTTTCCAAAAGATTTTATTTATTTATTTGACAGAGAGAGTGATCACAAGTAGGCAGAGAGGCAGGCAAAGAGAGAGTAAGGGAAGTAGGCTCCCCGCTGAGCAGAGAGCCCGATGTGGGGCTCGATCCCAGGACCCTGGGCTTACAACCTGAGCCAAAGGCAGAGGCTTTAACCCACTGAGCCACCCAGGTGCCCCTAATCTCCCTATTTTAAAGTCAACTGATAAATAATCTTTTTTTTTTTTTTTAAGATTTTATTTATTTATTTGACAGACAGAAATTCGAAGTAGGCAGAGAGGCAGGCAGAGAGAGAGGAGGAAGCAGGTTCCCTGCTGAGCAGAGAGGCCATAGGCAGAGGCTTAACCCACTGAGCCACCCAGGCGCCCCAAATAATCTTAATTCCATTCTGCAAAGTACCTTCATAACTGTACCTATATACTTGTGTAATGGGATAATCAGGGAATGGTAATCTTGGAGGGACATATTTAGAATTCTGCCTGTCATATCATGGTTAAATGTTTTTTGTATTAAGCATTTTTCATATTGGACAGCAATTTGCCCTTAAAATTATGTATTTCAGTTTACAAAGTTCCTTTGCTTTTATTACCGTACATTGTTTTCATGATATCTTTAGGGAATAGAGATAATCATCCCCATTTCATAGGTAGGGAAAAAAAAGCACTGAGTTTGAAAGTTTTTCTCAGATATACTAGATTTATAATTTAAAGCATATTGAGTTCCTGTCAGTGTAAAGAATCTCTGCTAGTCCTTAACCTAATAAAAGAAAACCAGGCCTTTATTTTACTCTTCCTGTTTTAATTATTTACAAATTGACTTATTATTTCTTTATTCTTTCCTGACTTGTGAATCCTCACAGATTACAAACCAGATTCAGGATAGGTGAGGAGATTAGTGGAAGAATAAAAAAATGACTGCCTCTCTGGCAGTATAATGCATATATTTCCAAGCTTTGGTTATTGAGAGGACTTTGAAGTAATAACACTCTACTAACAATGAGCATGCCTAGCCTAGATCTTGGTATTTAAAATACCATTGTCCAAGGAATCCTTGAATAAGTGGTTGATTCTAGGGCTGTGGAAAGAAAAGTACAAGATGAGCTTGGAGTATCCTTGGCACCAAAGAAGTAAGGGAGTGCTTCAAAGGGTGGGGACATGTCAAGGACACAGGCACAAACATGGAAGAGCTCCTAGTGGCCAAAGCTAGAAAACTAGAACAACCCAATAAATGTGTAATTGTGAATTTTAACCCATAGACTAAAATAAATATCCATGAGCCAATGCTGAGATAGAAATATACAGCTCTTTCTTACGGAGGAATTACACTATAATAAAGAGAATATAACATCATTAAGAAACCATGGTCATAATTGTAGGGAAGACCTACTGATGGATTCTGAAACTAGTGGATAAAAGTTTGGGAAAGAGCAAACTCTTCTTACTCTCAAATCATTCTCCTCCCCCAGTCTTTATTAATTACAAAGGCGGCAATTTATGACTTTACAGTGGAAAAACCTTGGAGATACGATCTAAAGAAGGTGATCATGATTAACATTACTAGTGATGAGATAACATGGGATGTGGGTGTATCCATGACATGATACATGAAGGGCACATCACTTTTGTTTTATTCTTGAGAAAAATATATAACCACAATCTAATCATAAGAAAGGATCAGACACTGTACAAAATTATTCAAAGGACAGAGTACAGAATTATTTACTAGAACTCTTTATTATATTGTATCATGGAACAGAAAAATGATAGTAAGAAAAACACTGGTAAAAATCTGTATAAAGCTTATAGTTTATTGTTTTGATCACAATAGTATGTTCATGTAGTTAGCATGGAGAAGGCTGGCTGAAGAATACATGGGAGATCTCTGTTCATTTTTGCCATTTTTTAGTCTAAAATAATTTTTTGTAAAGTCTGATTCTTCTCTTAACTAGTTTTGTAATAACAGTGGAGAATTCATATAGCCTCTTTAAAGCTTCAGTTTACGTGTCTTTAAAGTAGGTCTAATAACACGTAGCCTGTTTACAAGCACAGCATATTAAATATAATTTATATAGCATAATTAAAAGCAATGCATTCAGAGTTATACAAATGTGGTATGAGTATTTGTTCTGCCATTTAATACTGTGTGACCACATAACACTTACCTCTTTCTTTAACCCTCTGTTTCCTTATGTTTAGTACTTACAAGCTTGCTGTGGGTTTTAAATATAATAGAGCAGGTAAGCACTTAATCAGAGCATTTGACATTTTGCTATTATTATATATTATTTTGTTTTAATTAATATAATATTAGCTAATTATTTTTAATTGATATAGTAATAATATGATAATTAGTTGCTTGTCTATTATACAATAATGATATCAATTTTTAAGAAGATTTTATTTATTTATTTATTTGAGAGAGAGAGAGAGAGAGAGAAAGTGAGTAGGGGTAGAGGCAGAGGAAGAGAGAGAATCTCAAGCAGACTCCATGTTGAATGAAGAGCCAGGCACTGAGCTCAGTCTCAAGACCCTGAGATCATGACCTGAGCTAAAAATGAAGACAGTCGCTTAACTGAGCCACCGAGACTCCCCAGTAACACTGCTTTTATTACATTTTTACATGTAAAATTCTCATTGATTTAGTAGGTTTTAATTATTACGTGTTGACTCATGCAACTTTTTAAAAAATGTGGTAAAATATATATAACATTTGCCATTTTAATAATTTTTGAGTGTGCAATTGGGTGACATTAATTATGTTGTGTTGTATAATTAATAATTAATTAGTGTTATATCACCATCACCACTATTTCCAAAAGTTTTTCCTCATCTCCATAGGGATAATCATAAAGCAACTACTTCCCATTCATTTCCATCCCCAGCTTCTGGTAATGTTTAATCTCTTTTCTGTCTCATTGAATCTGGGTATTTCATATAATTAGAGCCATACAATATTTGTCCTTTTGTTTCTGTTCAGTGTAGCCTTTTGCCTGAATCTCAATTCAGTATCTATTGCTCTATAAACAGTATTTTTTATATGTGAATGATTTGGATAATCAGCAAAATGTTTTGTTAATATGTTATTTGGCAGATTTTTGTTCATTTGTTTTTTAAATCTAATTAAAGAAAGATTCTGCCAAGAAATTATAGGTGAAAAGGTTCATTATAGTATTACTAAATGTAGCAAAATGATCACCTAAGTGTCCAATCTCAACATAAAAGGGATTGCAAGAAAATGCTGCCTAATGATTTCTTGATAGTAACCTAACAGGTAAATTTTATTTTTCTGTTTTACATATTTTTTAAACACATGTTATTTTCATAAGAGATATATCTAAATGTGAGAACAGATTTATAGTCAACTGATCAGAGCTTTTTATATATATTATTTTTATAGCCAGTATCTGAGCAATAATGTTCAAGCTACTACCTAGTATATTATTAGTTCATAAATTACTTGTGCATCTGCAAATAAATGTGTATATGCTTATATCAGAAGGTGAACCAAGATTGAAGAAAAACAAATTTGAATCCAGTGCTCCAGCTTCAGGACCTCACATTATTTTTTTGAATTTTATTTTGGATTTGCTTTCTTTCTTCCTTTTTTTTTTTTTTGGTCTTCATAAAGCAGATAGTAAAAATTAAGCATCTGAGGTATTTAGTTCATGCATATAGTTCATGTATTAATATTTGAACCTAGCAGTTATAGATAGGCTTGATTAATCACATAAAGGTACATTTACATCTGAAAAGAAGGGCCATAAAAATGGAAGTTGTTTTTACTTACAACATGTCTGGCTCAAAACAAAGAAGAGTAAATGTTGAGATTAATCACTTGTTAAGTAGCTTCTGAAAAATGCATATATATCCTTTTTAAAATTTTTTATTTTTTTTTAAATTTCTTTTCAGTGTTCCAGAATTCATTATTTATGCACCACACCCAGTGCCCCGTGTAATATGTGCCCTCCATAATACCCACCACCAGGCTCACCCAACCTTCCACCCCCTGCCCTCCAAAACCCTCAGATTGTTTTTCAGAGTCCGCAGTCTTTCATGGTTCGTCTCCCCCTCCAGTTTCCCCCAACTCCCTTCTCTCCATTTCCCCATGGCCTCCATGTTATTCCTTATGCTCCACAAATAAGTGAAACCATATGATAATTGACTGTCTCTGCTTGACTTATTTCACTCAGCATTATCTCTTCCAGTCCTGTCCATGTTGATACAAAATTTGGGTATTCATCCTCTCTGAGGGAGGCATAATACTCCCTAGTATATATGGACCACATCTTCCTTATCCATTCGTCTGTTGAAGGGCATCTTGGTTCTTTCCACAGTTTGGGGACTGTGGCCATTGCTACTATGAACACTGGGGTACAGATGGCCCTTCTTTTCACTTGGTGGCAAATACCCAGTAGTGCAATTGCAGGGTCAAGGGGAAGCTCTATTTTTAATTTCTTAAGGAATCTCCACACTGTTTTCCAAAGTGGCTGCACCAACTTGCATTCCCACCAACAGTGTGAGAGGGTTCCCCTTTACTGTCTTGTTAATTTTGGCCACTCTAGCTAGTGTAAGGTGGTATCTCAATGTGGTTTTGATTTGAATCTCCCTGATGGCTAGTGATGATGAACCTTTTTTCATGGGTCTGTTAGCCATTTGTATGCCTTCATTGGAAAAGCATCTTTTTATGTCTTATGCCCATATTTTGACGTGTTTATCTGTTTTATGTGTGTTGAGTTTGAGGAGTTCTTTATAATCCTGGATACCAGCCCTTTGTTTGTATTGTCATTTGCAAATATCTTCTCCCATTCTGTGGGCTACCTCTTTGTTTTGTTGACTGTTTCCTTTGCTGTGCAGAAGCTTTTGATCTTGATGAAATCCCAAAAATTCATTTTTTGCTTTTGTTTCCTTTGCCTTTGGAGACATATCTTGAAAGAAGTTGCTGTGGCCAATGTCGAAGAGGAATAAAACTTGACCATTCTCTTAGACCATACACAAAGATAAACTCGAAATGGATAAAAGACCTCAACATTAGGCAGGAATCCATCAGAATCCTAGGGGAGAAATCCATATATATTTAAGGAATCATGCTGATATTTGACATACTTTTGGTGTTCTCTCTCTTTTTTTTTTCTTTTGAAAATCCATTTTATACCCACTTGATCTATGGATCAACCAAGATCTGCTAACTCTTAGAGCATAATTGCTCTTAATCTGTCTCCCTATATGGAAGAATGTCTTAAAACACAGAAATAACATAAATACACAAAACATTGGAGTGAGATTTTGGTGGTCTGTCTTTATTTTAGTAATCTGAGCTTCATGACTCATTTGGCCACATTTGTTGGACTTGTGTCTTCATCTGTCATATGAAAGGATACCCCCCTTTGGATCATGAGACAGTAAAATAGTGTATATGTTAAAACTAATGATCCAAATCAGTCAAAATGTCAAATTTTGATGTTTGTTGGGTAACAAATGCAGTAATCAAAAGTTTTCTTATTATCACAAAGGATTATTTTGTTCTAACAGAAACAAGGTTGTTTTTTGTTTTGTTTTGTTTTGTTTTAAACAGTAAATTAGTGTGCATGCGGGGCTCAGTGGGTTAAGCCTCTGCCTTCAGCTCAGGTCGTGATCTCAGGGTCCTGGGATTATGTCCCTCATCGGGCTCTCTGCTCAGCAGGGAGCCTGCTTACCTCTCTCTCTCTCTGCCTGCCTCTCTGCCTACTTGTGATCTTTCTCTGTCAGATAAATAAAATCCTTAAAAAAAAAATTAAAAACAGGAAATTAAAAGGTTAATTATTGCATATGATAACTCTTCATGAAATAATCCATATGTGATATATTTAAATTATTGACTACCATACTGCTAATAATATATGTGCATATTATGTATATAAAATGTATGTATGTATCTATATTCTTTTACATATGTAAGAAACATTTCTGACATTTATTTAAAATTAATTTCTTGGCAGCATGGTAGTTCAAAATGATTAGGATGGGCATTCTATAAAAAGTACTGTTTTAGGAGTAAAATATCTGAAATCAAGTAGCACTTATTTTTTTGTCTGTTTTCATTCTGATCATAAGCAACTCTATTATTCAAATAGTGTATCACCAAATAAATATTTTCTGTACAACCTAAGAAGGAGTTTGGACTAGGCCATTGCTATATTGATATCCTTAGAGTTACATATCTCTTGAGACCAATTACAAGGGTTCACAAGGTTGTTTTTATTTTGCTTTCTCTTGATGCCTTTTTAATGAGGACTCCCAGCAAACAGAAAGCATGATACTTTCTTGTTGGAGACCTGTCTGCCGCCTGCAACCATTTATTACTAATACATCTGGGAAATGATTTATAAATTAAATATTAGCAAAATGTACTTTAGGAAAAAAAGTAATAAGAGGTGTAATTTATAATTCGCATTTAGGGAAAGTCATGCCAGTGATTTGCTAATGGAAGGACACTGAGAGTCACTCTTGGAAGCATTGCCATGGTTTATATAATAAATGGAGATAGTAGATGAAGGGAGTTTTTAGTGTGTATATTTGGGTATGTGGTTTTCCCTCAGAATGACCCATTAGAAGAGTGAGAAATTTTAAAGAACAAAACTGTCCTATCATTTTATCTATTATCTCATATCATCTCCATATGACAAAAATACTATGTTGATCAATAGTAAGTGAAAACAATTTCCTCATGGTATATAATGTGATAATAGTTGATGTCACTGTCCTCTTGGTTTGGATTAGAAGAGATTTTAGCGGCTATTTTAGGACAGTCCTTACATTGTACAGATGGGGAAACTGAAATCGTGCCTGTTTAAGACTTACTGAAGATCTCATAACTTACTGTATTAAGCTTTTAAGGTTATTTTCAAGGCTTACTTTGTAATTTTTTTTTTGTACATATATGGTAGATTTTGTATGATAGAAGTCTGCTCTTCAGCTAATCAGTCAGATTAGGTCTTTGCATTATGAGTATATCTTTCACATCTGTATCATTAAAAGCAAATGAACTGTAGCTGTGTTTATACAACCAGAATTTAAGGGGAACAAAATTATAGCTTTGGGATCATCTTCTAAAATGTTATGAATTCCAGGGAATTAAGGCATACTCAGCTTGTAGATTTTATTTAATAAAAACATTTGTTCCCTTTTTTAAAGTTAGGAAAATTTCTAGGTATCTTTCCATGACTGCTATAAAGGTTGCATATAGTAATTTTAAATATATAAGGAATGAATTCATAACTATGGGCTCATAACTTTGTGGTTGACATCTATTTTTGGATCCCATTTCAATCTCTTTTATTTCATATCTGTAAGAATACTTGGGCTGCGTTTCAATATGAATTTCAAAGATATAAGCGTGTATCATTTGAAAGAGGCATGTACATATATCATCTATTTATACATTATACAATTACTAAAAATATATATGTTTAAAACACATATGTGATATCTTCTGTATTTTTACGTATTTTTAAAAATATGTATTTTTATATAATTTAAAAATAATTATACACATACGTTCCCATAGGGACATTGTCTTCTTGTCCCCTGAACAGATAGTTTGACCTCTGAACTGATAGTTTCTGTAGAGGATAGATCACTGGTATGTCTTTATCAGTATTCATTTGTCACCACATAATGATAGGATTCTGGTGGATCTCTGATAAAAATTTGAGTATTGGAGATGGTTAAACTAAGTTAGTAATATCATAGTTTTATCATTTACTAGTTTTACTAACAGACTTTCATCCACTGTTGGTTTGTAAGGAGAAACATCAGAAACCAGTACATTTAATCATTTATCTTTATCTGATTTAAATCAAGTTATTTTTGATAAAATGCTGTCTTGGCAAATGTAAGAAGACAAAAAACCCTCAAATGAATTTTGTGGGACAGACATTGCAAATCTGTCTGCCTTCGGGCTAGGGTCGTGATCCCAGATTCCTGGGATGGAACCCTCCATCAGGCTTCCTGCTCAGGAGAGAGCCTGTTTCTCCCTCTCCCTCTGCCTGCCGCTCTGTCTACTTATGCGCTCTCTCTCTCTCTCTCTGTTAGATAAATAAATAAAACATTTTTTTTTTTTAAAGAAAGAAAATCTGTGCTGACAGCACGTCTCTGATTCATCCTTCTGACAACACTTACAGTTAGAAGAGTATTCTCTTAGAGTCATTTTTAGATAAAGATTGTTAAAGAGGCATAATAATTCCAAAAGATTTCCATCTTCTAACAATCTCTTGAAATTAATGAATAAAGACAATGGCCTTCTATTCATCTAAATTTACCACATCAGGCAGTGGAAATAGAAAATGATTTAAAATTAATCCTTTCTCTTGACAGTTGTGAAATGGTGATTTTTATCCTCTCAGAGGATATTTGAAGATCCCTTTTTTATTCTCCTCTTTTTGTATTCTGTCTCATAACCTCTTGTATTATATAGCCAGTTTCATTGATGGTGGCCAAAATAAAACTGCAGGCTAGGTTACTAGGGTTTTGAAGAATGCAGCATCACTGGAAATTAATTTCAGATGTATTTTCAATGTCATTGCTTTAGACTACATGTCCCTTACTGAGATATCAAAAATCAAAGACTAGATCAGCTCATTCATTTGGATTAGCTTAAGGATAAATTAACTCTCTCTGCTTTTGCATTTAAAAAGGAACAGTATAGTCAGTGACACCTTGGTCAAGCAAAATTAAATGTTATTTTTACTAATGTGTGATATTAACAAAGTGTCAGAACTATTCCTTAAGTTCCTTATTGGTTTAGCTGTGCTTTTGGAATCTTGGGTGTTCAGAATAAGCTTAGGTACAATGGTTGCATTTCAACTGGACTTTAAGTTTAAAATGATGATGTTAATGTGATCAGTCTCTACCTTGGTTATTATTTAGTTAACTTGCCAACAGACACATATTTATTTCTTTAGAATATTGATCTATTTGTTTAATATAATTCCTAAAAGTGTCTGAAGTCTAATTAATAAAATCCTGATTAAGTACATTTGTTCTGGAGAAGATAAGATAGGCTATTATAAAAAATGTGGAAGTTGCAGCCTTAGAAGATTACTGTTTAGTGTTATGGAATGCCTTTCAAAAGAGAATTTTATTTTACAAACTGGGAGTTCCACAATCCTATTCAATGTACAGTTCTAGACTAAATGCTTTCCTTTCTTTTTTCTTTTTCTTTTTAAAAAAATTCTATCTTCTCCCTCTCTTTCTTTCTTCTGTAATGGAAAAGTAAGTCGCTGGAAAAGGTATTCTTTTATTCTGTATAGGTCATATAAATTTCATCATTTTGTGCCTCTTTTCCTTTGATTTTGTGGTAGTTGCATTTTGAAGCATATTTCCCCTTTTTCAATTTAAATACTGATTACACACTATAAAAAATAAATCTGAACTATATAGCGCAATATATATATTCATTTAACCACCACCCTAATCAAGCTAGATCCCAGTTTTTCACTAACTGAGGAAAGTTCTTTTTACCTCTTCCCAGGCATTACCTCCCTATCTTGAGGCATGTGCTCTTCTGACTTGTATCACTCTAGAGTTGTTTTGCCTGTTCTTAAAATTCATGTACATAGAGTCAGAAAGTATGCATTTTCTTCACCTGGCTTGTTTTGCTCAACGTAGTATTTTTATTTTTTTTTAGATTCGTCCATGTTGTTAAATGTACCAGGTGTGTGTTCTTTCCATTGCTGCATGTTGGTTGCTTCATATGAAAATACCACTCTTTCCTTATTTCCTTGCCTGGTGATAGACATATCTGAAACATATTTCCACATACATTTTTCCTTAATTACCTTGTCAGTTGTATATACGCATATGCAGTAGTGGTTTACTTCTCTTTTTCTCATGCTTTGAAAATTATTTTTAAAAAACCCCAAACTGTGTTTATTTTTTTTATTTTTTTTTTAAAGATTTTATTTATTTATTTGACAGAGAAATCACAAGTAGATGGAGAGGCAGACAGAGAGAGAGAGAGAGGGAAGCAGGCTCCCTGCTGAGCAGAGAGCCCGATGCGGGACTCGATCCCAGGACTCTGAGATCATGACCTGAGCCGAAGGCAGCGGCTTAACCCACTGAGCCACCCAGGCGCCCCTCAAAACTGTGTTTAAATGTTCTTGAAATCTCAAATTATCTAGCAAGCTCAGGTTCTTAAGATAAATAATTTAATTATCTTGTTTATATCTTCATGGCATAGTTATACACCTGCCAAAAATCGCCTCCCCTGGTGACCATTCATCTTCCTTTTTATATTACTTTTTATGTCCTACCCTGCCTACTTTCCAAAGGAGAAGCCCTTTGTCTGAATTTTTCCTAATTTCTGAGAATTTTACATATTTTGGCACCTAATAGGTACTAAGTAATATTTGATGGATTGATAACATTTCACTAAAGATTTTGGGTATTTCATAGAGATCTGTTTTCATTAAATATACAGCAAATACTTTATTACCGTTTTAGCATTAAGATGGAAATGCTGATATAATTAGACTATTTTAACATAGTACCAAGGGGAACAGGCTAAATATAAAGGATCCCTTTTTTAATTGTCAGATTGTTTAAAAATATGTTATATTGAAAAAACCCTAAAATTGGAGGTGCCTGGGTGGTACAATTGGTTAAGCATAGTACTCTTGGTTTCTGCTCAGGTTGTGATCTCAGGTTCCTTAAGATCAAGCTACATATCTGGCCCCGTGCTCAGCATGCAGTGCTTAAAACAGCCCCTCCCTCTGCCCCTCGTCCCCCTGTGCACATGCACTTGCTCTTTCTCTCTCAGATAAGTAAAACATCTTTAAGAAAATGAAAAATATCTAAAATACACTATACACTTTGATATCTTCCCAACTATGTGGTCGCCTTTATGACAAAATTGGAAACTGATTATTGCATTGTGTTGTTTTAATTTTTATAGTTTTTTTGGTGCTTTTATATGTCACTACTATCATAGCTCATTATATTAACTCTTTATACTCTGCTGTCACTTAAATCTCCTGATTTTCTGGTTCTGATCTTGTTTTGCAGCATCCAGCAAATAACCATGTTAGAATCAGCATAAAAATTTAACTGTGTAGGCTGTGAAAAATTAAGTCCATGGGATTTAGTTCATGGAGAATATAAGATGTGTTTAGAGACCGTTCTTAGTGAACTAAGGTCACATGTTGGCAGGGAGTACTTCCCTAGCATTTAATTTGAACTTTGAGCTCGGAATAATCAACCTGATCAGTATGGATGGCATCTTGCAGTTTTTGATGTACTCAAGTTTGGAAAGAGCATTAGCATTTACTTAGATATTCACTCAATGCAGTTAATCAGAGACCCTCCATAAACTGTCAGTGCTAATGTAACATCCATGTTCTGCCTCTGGAAATCCCTCTTTTCCATACCCTGATGTTTTAATTACAAGCATACATTCAGTTTCAGCTGTAGATCCTTCTGTTCTTATTTTTCTCTTTTCTCTTTTATTTAATACATTTACCCTTATTTTGAATTTTTCACGTTATTTTCTCTTTATATCTATATATTTAAAAATTTTATTTTTGTGTAATCTCTCTGTACCCAATTACGGCTCAAACTTACAACCCTGAGATCAAGAGTCACATGCCCTACTGACTGAGCTAACCAGGCATAATCCCCCACTCCTTATATTTTTATTATCATATATTTTATTCATTTTCAAATTTCACTATAGAACACTCTCTCTCTCTCTCTCTATATATATATATATGTTTTTAATTTTTATTTTATTATTTTATTATTTTTATAATTTTACTATAAAATTCTCTATATATGTATATATAAATATATACACATATATATATATGACTGTGTGTGTGTGTGTATGTGTGTATTGTTTCATTTTTGGTTTTTTAATGTCAAGAAATGAGACTCCTCAAATGTCTGGTCCTAGGCCTTTTATGTTAAAATGAGAAACTTGCACTTCTCATGACTTACAGCAATATTTTATTCAGTGTAACTGAATCACTAAATAATTGATGGCATTTTGGTAACGGATTTTTTCTGCATTTATGCATCATCCATATATGCTTTTGTAATTTAAAACAAGGCAGAAATGCTTAGTAGTTAAGGAAAGCTCTAGAATCAGACTGCCTGAATTTGAATCATAGATACTGTGCATGCTACTATGTGACTTGAAGGCAAATTACTTAAATTCAGTGGATCTTACTTTATTTGTAAGAAATGATGATTTTTGAACCTACCTCATAAAGTTGTGATGATTAAAATAGACTGTACCCTTAGAGAGATAATACGCCCTCAGTAAATGTTAAGCTATTAATATTATCCAAGCACACTAGTCATTATTCAAAAGTACAAGATTCCATATGATCTTTTATACATATATGTAGTAAAAATGTAGTATGTGAATGAAATTAACTTATTGACTATTTTATGTAACTGAAATTGCCAAAGGGCTAAATCTTTTCACTCACTTTAGCTCTTGTATCAGTATTTTAGCTGAACCAAAGTGAAATGATAATAACAGCCATAGAAAAATTGCTTCTTGACTACAAATAATGAGATACTCCACTTTAAATTACTTCAACAATTGTCTTGATTGAATCTTTCTCAACTGCTTACTCTCAGAATCCAGATATTACTTCTAAGAATAACAAAAGAAAACTTAAACATCCCTTTCTGAAACACTAAGGCTTTTGATATTGGGAGAATGCTTTTGGTGTGAAGGAAAGATAAACATAGAAGTTGTTGAACATATAGGCGTGTCATCCTAAATTCTTTAGCTTTGAAAAATAAATTTTACTCAATATGTTTCTCATTCTGTAATGATTTCTGCATAAAGCTCTGCATATAAAAAGTTTCAAATAAAGTTTCTTTTTTTGAGGACTTAGTAATGGTGGCTGCAGTCAGAGATGTTTTAGTTAAATATTTTACATTTTTGGTGCCAACAATTCTGTGTTTAGTCTAATCCCTACATGGGCATCCAGAATCTATATTGGTGTTTTTAACTGGGTATCAAGGATGACAAAGACTTAAATCTCCCTCCTAACATGATCAGTAGGGATTGTGCCTCCAGCATACTATTAATAGATTGTATAGTGACATGGCTGGCAGACGGTAGATGCAAGACTTTCCCAACTTGTGGAATTTCAGGTTTTTCTAATAGTGTAGAATGGCTGGTGGTTGCCTTTGGCATACCAGTCACTTGAATTATTTATTTAGGTGTTTCATCTCATCTATTAGAAAGGAGCACATTTTAGGCCTTAATTTTTTCTTCTTTATCACTTAGAATAGGGCCTTGATCTTATGTCCCACGTAAATATTTCTCAAAAAATAGAATAAGCATATTGGATTTAAAAAGTACAGTGAGAGAAAAAGGCTACTTTAAAAGAAGTTGACAACAAAAATGGCATATATTCATTAACGTATTAAGGAAAATGATTCTCACTAAAATATTAATGGGCAGTTATGTTTGGCTGGGAAGTCAAATGATTAAAATGTTTCTTTGTATCATTTTTATTATAATTATATATTATTTACATACTCATAAATAATATGCTCATAGTAAACTCAAAAGAAAACCTAAGAAACATTAACTGTAGAAGAAATCAATAAAGTTTTTAAAAACTAATATAAAAAATTGTCACACCTACATCTTCAAAGAACAACTTTTTTAATATATTTAATTTTTGCTGGAGTATAGAAAAGAAGGTAATTTTAAACTATTTTTAAAGATTTTTTTATTTATTCATTTGAGAGAGACAGAGTGATCAAGCACAAGGGTGGGCGGGATTGTTGGAGAAGGCGAAGTAGACTCCCCACTGAGCAGGGTGCCCATGTGCGGGGCTTGATCCCAAGACCCTGAAATCATGAACTCAGTCAAAGGCAGATGCTTAACTGACTAAGCCACCCATATAATCCCTTAAATTATTTTTAATAAAGCCATCATTGCATTAATACAAAGACGTACTAAAAACAGCACAAAAAGAACACTTCAGATTAGGTATGTAAGAATATGGATTTAAGAATATTATTTAGAACCAGCAATAATTTATTTCTACATTATAAGAAATACATATAAAGAAAATAGTAAGTGTTGAGTAAATTTTATTGGAAAACTCGTACAATATTTCACAACTGGGAAGCAGTTTTCTCTTCATCTAAAGCATTATTTCCAACATGTTAAGTATAACACATGTGTAGGTTTAATCACTTTCTATTTTGGTAACTCCATTAAAGAGCACCTGTAATTTTATCTTGTGGATGAGGTATTCCGACTTCTCAGGTGACTTAAAAGACTGCCACCTAATCAAACATTAGAGTGTTAAATATACTCTTCCATCTTTCATTCATGCTGAGAACCCACTATCTGTTATGCTGCTCCTACCCTTAGCCTTCTCAGCATGAGTGGCCATTCCAGGATAAACTGTATTTTGTAAAAGTATTGATTATGTTGACTTGTAAAGGCCCCATAATATTATATCCACATCAAACCTGTGCTTTCTGAATGAGAGAATCATAATAGCTGAAGCCACCTGGTAATCTATATGAATTTTATAGAATTGGAGTTTATGGATCAGCTTTGTAATAGTACAGAGTTTCATTGGGCTTAACCAGGTGTGGGAAATTGTCAGGTGCTTTTATAAAGTCATAACATTTTTGATGAAGGAATGTGATGGGTCATTTTATAAGAAAGAAGAAAGTGGATTGAAAACATCACATTATTTTTAGTCTAATAATAAGTATAAGAAGAGAAGTAGTTTTGTGTGGTATACTTTTCTGTATAACTGCTTTGACAGTCTGATAGACTGATTGTCTTTGCTTTTACCTTTTTCTCTTTTATTCATCTATTAATAACATAATTTCTATGAGTTTCATAAATGTCTAAGCACTATGAAACTCCATTTATTTGTTGTTGTTGCTGTCGGCCTTGCTTAATTTTATCTCTTCTTTGAAATTTTGTTTGTAACTTACATTCAATTGTCTAATTAGAGTTTAGGATTTCACCACATTTTCCTTCTTCAGTACCAATTCTGGAAACCTAATAACCAAAGTTATAATCTTTGTTGGTATTACTGTATTCTTAATATTTTACACTATTATGTGGATTTCAGTAAAAGTTGCATTGGGTCCAAGAATTATTTAGGCATTCAGCATCTATTTAGTAAGCATTAGATTACAGGTTTTAGGATTTTTAATATATGTATATGATACAAGAATCCCATCTTTACAGAGAGAACAAGCTATTGGAGGAGAAATTAAAATTTATTAAACAGATAATGATTTTACATAATAAAAAAGAACTTCTTTTATAAGTGAGGAACTGATTGTCTCATAAGGTCCTCCTTTATCCTGAGTCACCTAAACTCTCCAAAAAGAGTAATATTGTTAAATTTGAGACTTTATAGATTTTGTCACTTTACATTCTGACTCTAGCACATATTGACCTTGTGACCTGAGGAAAATTTACTTAATTTGTCTATGCCTTCAGAGTTTGTATCTTTAAAATGGGGGTGATAAAAATATCTGCTTCATGAGACATAACGTGAAATATCACTTGAATGTTCATAAATGATATTCAACCAACCTGTGTTACAGTTAAGAATCTTGACTCACCAAAGTTTGGAGGCTGCCCACAAGTGGACTGGCTTGCTCCCTTAGTGGACTTGATAGCTATTTACTCTTTCAAGCTTCCTCATCTGAATTCCCAAGTTTGCCACTGTTGATTCTGGAAAGTCTATGTAATTTCTGATGTAAAAATGGTGTCCTCACTTACTCCTGCACTGGGTTTGCTTCTTTTACTAAAAGTATCACAATTGGATAACTAACCTTCTCAGCTGAGGGCTGGCAGATATGTTATAAATAATGGCTTCAGCCACCTACTACGTGACACATTGCCCACTCCCTTTCGGTATTTATCTGTCGTAGATGAGACAGAGGCACATTTGGTCTCCATAATATATGCTCTCAATTTCTCTTCTTCCCTCCTCTTCTGAGTGTTAAAACAAATATAAGTTTGTACATATATGAGAATAAGTCCATCAGGAGTAGAAAGGGTATAGGGTGTGCTATCCGGCATTTATTTGTCAGATAGACAGTTGGTGTCATGTTAGAAGTGGAATCCAGTCTCTCCAATCCAATCTTTACTATCTACTGTATCATGAGCCAATCAAGAACATTAACAACCACATTTTGAGCGGGTTTCAAAGACTGCAAACTCGGTCACATGATCTCAGTCAAGCTTTGAATTTAGAAATATTGAGTTTGCACTAAGCTGTTTCATGCTTTGCTGTGGGGTCTTGAGCAGAGGGTCTTGAGCCTTCTCATCCCTTCATATGAATAAGCTGCCACCAGACCCCTTGGAGAGTGACCGTAAAAACAAACAAACAAAAATCTGACAAAATGAGATTTGAGCAATCTCTTTAAAATAATATTTAGAGAGTATTTACAAATGCTAAGACACATTGTTCACAGCATAAAACTGCTTTAAAATAATATTTAGAGAGTATTTACAAATGCTAAGACACATTGTTCACAGCATAAAACTGCTTACAGCTCAGGTACTGAAATTACTACTAAATCATCAGCAACAAAGGAATTTCTTCTAGCAGTAAATGTTGACTTCCTGTCCTGTAATATGCTACTTATCAAGGTCCAGTGTCAGCATAAAGCTGTAGTTTGGCAATTGCATTTGTGTATTTAATAACTGTTGATAAAGCTGAAATAAAGAATCAGTAAAGAGGTTCCACTTTTGTAAAGCACATCCACAGTTTAAGCAAAAGGAAATCACTCAACACATCTAATTTATAAAAAACAGAATATGCTATATTAAGAAGAAATAACATATAGGGGCACCTGTGTGGCTTGGTGGGTTAAAGCCTCTGTCTTCAGCTCGGGTCATGATCCCAGAGTCCTGGGATCGAGCCCCGCATCAGGCTCTCTGCTGAGCGCGAAGCCTGCTTCCTCCTCTCTCTCTCTGCCTGCCTCTCCGCTTACTTATGATCTCTCTTTCTGTCAAATAAATAAATAAAATAAAATAAAAATAAAAAATAAAAAGAAAAGAAAAGAAAAGAAATAACATATAAAATGGTATCTGGAACATTGAAAGTAATCAATATCATTTTTAATCAGTCTTGGCTTGCATTATGAAGGGAGAGAATATAAACTGCATGATGTTTGTATCGGTGTTTAGAGAATCCCAGGAGATGAAAGAATCCTTGGACCCATAAGATGAAAGGAGCCATGAATCTTTTTGCAAGACAAGGACACTGAGGCCCAAAGACAAAAGGGATCCTTTAGATCTTTTGATAAAAGTAGATTTTTTTTTTTAAGTTTGCTTTAGGATTCAGGAGTAGGAATAATAGGTAGGAGTTAAAAGGCCACGTGGTTCAAGTTTTAGAAAGGATAATTAGAAATTGGATATTCCCAACAAAGGGAAAAAAAAAAAAAATGCTTTGAATAATAGTGAATGTTCCATTATTGCAAGTAATCAGTCATGTAACAGATGACCTCCTGACACGAATTATGTAATAAAAATTCCATTGGATAAAAAACTTGAATGGTTATCATCTGCACTCTAATTTAGATTTCTATGTCTTAAAATATTCAACTTCATTAAGATTTTATAATTTTTAAAATAAATAAAGTTAATAAAGATCTTGGAATATACTACAAAGGTGGGCAGGAGGATTACTTCTGGAGATTCTCATGTATTCAGGATATAACCAGCATTTATTTGTTCCTAGTCGTGGGATGGAATAAACTGATCTCCTTAAGTCCCTTCCAGCTCAGTGATTCAAAAAATGCTGGCATTTTAGTGAAATGTAATATGGATGACATAATATAACCTAGGAAATAGAAAAGTCTGCAACTAAAAGATAAAGCACTTATATGTCAAATAGCATTGTGGGAATAAATCTAAAATGTAATTTTGAACCAATTTTTAAAACTTACACCAACAATCATTATATGGTGTCGTGCAGAAGAAGATGAGGAGCAAAGAGTATGTTGAGAAACCCGCAGATAACCAAATGTCTTCTTGTCTTAAATGAATTCACCAAATCTTTAAAGGAGTAATCATATGTATCCATGTACACAACCTCACCATGTACACAAACAAAAACATACCGTCGGCTCAAATATTTGTTTCCCTTGTGGTTTCAAGACATTGAATAAATTATAATCACTGTACTTGATGACTATAATTCCGAGTTACAGGTTGAATAATTCTTAGCTGTTGATTCTTTCAGAAGTCATGGTCTCTGGGCAACATGGTGTCTGGAAGACAATCTGGCATGTAGTTTTAGAGAATTGGTTGATTCACTACCATGGTTTAGGTAGACATCATGACCTCCTATAGCTGGTGCTGTCGGTACCTTGCCCATATACATCAGACTCTTAACTGTGTTCCTGAGGACTTCCAGCCACAAGTATCTACAGCCATGTTCCTAAGGCCTATTTTCTCCTGGAACCGTGCAAAATTTTGCTGCTTCTGTGTGCTGAGCTTTAAATGCTGAGAATTAACATCTTCTGGGAGTAGCTCTCAACCAGTGACTCTGAAGTGGCGCTGTGTTAGTACCCCAGGACTCTTACTCTTCATGTGGGATAATTCTTCAAGGTATATTTTACAGGACTTCCCAGAGTTTCTCTGTAAGATTGTCCCAATGCATTCACTGCTTTAATAGAATATTCTTTATTGAATGTTCTCACTGCCTTATATCATTTCCTTACTTCCTTTCTGGCATTGTATGTATTTCCTAAATAAACTAGTTTTGCTCTAATATTTGTCTTTGAGTCAGCTTCTGGAAAAATCTAGTCTGAAACAACCCTCACACCTGCTAGCAAGAGCAAGCCCCCCTGAAAGGGTAGAACCAGCACTTACTTCGGGTACATTCCATTCCATTCCCAGTTCAGGCATCTCATGTCACTCTAACAATCAACATCCTGTAATAATCAACACCTTGTTATCAAGAGGTAGGCAGGAGTGAGCTTTAGGGTATCCTTAAAAGGGTTTAGATGTTAATATTTCTTTTCTGCTTGCTATAATATGCAGACCTAGACAGTCAGCCCTTGAAACCCCTTTTCCTGTCTTTACTGGGGATTCTATTGAGTATCACTTGTGCCTTCACCAGTCTTAACATCAAAGAAAAAACAAACACAAACACAAAGCTCATTGACAGTGTAACTACTGAGTACTAAACATTTGCTTTGTTAGGCAAAATGCTAAGCACTTTATAACCTTTATCTGGCATTATAGTCTTAGCCATCTTTTTAGGTAATACTCTTATTCCCATTTTACTGATGAGAAACCATAGTCACAGAGAGATTAAGTAATTTGCTTAAAACACTAGCAAGTAAGAGCTGAAAAAGCATTTTGGATTTATAGAGGTCATTTATAAAACTTGGCCTCTGGGGCACCTGGGTAGCTCAGTCTGTTAAGCTTCTGCCTTTAGCCCAGGCCCTGGGATTGAGCCCCATGTAGGGCTCCCTGCTTAGTGGGGAATCTGTTTTTCCCTCGTCTGCTGCTGCTCCCCTTCTTGTTCTCTCTTTCAAATAAATAAATAAAATCTTTAAAAAGTAAAGCAAATAAAACGTGGCCTCTGAACATACTTGATCGAGGGAGGGGCTCCTGGGTGGCTCAGTGGGTTAAACCTCTGCCTTCAGCTCAGGTCATGATCTCAGGGGTCCTGGGATTGAGCCCCGCATCGGGCTCTGCTCAGCAGGGAGCCTGCTTCCCCCCCCCCACCGCCCCCCACCCCTTCCTGCCTCTCTATCTACTTGTGATCTCTGTCTGTCAAATAAATAAATCTTTAAAAAAACAAAAACAAGGGGCACCTGGGTTGCTCAGTGGGTTAAAGCCTCTGCCTTCGACTCAGGTCATGATCTCAGAGTCCTGGGATTGAGCCCCACGTTGGGCTCTCTGCTCGGCGGGGAGCCTGCTTCCTCCTCTCTCTCTCTCCCTGCCTCTCTACCTGCTTGTGATCTCTCTCTCTGTGTCAAATAAAATATATATGAATATTTTTTATCAGTATTCTGAAAATGGAGGGAGAAAAAAAAAGAAAGGAAGAAAAAAATAGTCACTAGGTGGTTCTCACCAGAGATAAAGTTAAACAGACTTGGGGATTGGTACTGTGGTATTGTACTTGAAGATCATAGTCCTGGGAAACAGAGGGAGAGCAGTGCTGAAATTCTTAGACCAATTTGTATTGCCTAATGAATCCCCTCTGTCCTTTGCTCTGAGTGCCAACCCCATTTCCATTCATTCACATCCTTTTTCAAAATTTCCCCAATGTAGAAGCAGTCGTAATCTAGGGCCTTTGGTTTCAGTTCTATTAACTTTGTGTGTTTTCATTAAATGGGAAGTCTGAATTTGAGAGTGTTGAAGGTTCCTTCCTTCCAGTCCCGAAAAGATCTTGTCTTCTTTACAGTTCCTAGAAAACAATGACATCTTTTCAATTATAAATTCTAAATGCATTGTAAGAATGAGCTCTATTTGGATTCCTACCAACCTATATCAGGAAAACAAAGATTTGGATCAAGTTCTTATAATCTAAAGGTCTTGTTCAGCCAACTGTCTTCCACTGCCAGTGCCACCTTCCCTATGGCTTGTTAGTATTTCTTGTCTGAAATGGGATGGAGGAATTTATTTTAGCATTTTAGGAACCTCTGTAGATACCTAAAATAATTCAGAATTTTACTTTGGCTCATTGTCACAAAGTGTAGAGATTTTTTGACATAAAGGAAGAGCATTAACATCCTGTTGTTCCTGTTGTCTGTGAGGGACATGGTTTCAAAGGGTTGCTTTATCAGGTGAAGTGATGAATGATCAGGTAATGAGCTAGAGTTCCTGAAAATTAGTGAGTGTTGTGTTGTCCAGGAACAAAATTTCTTTTATCCTTATTTGCCACCTGTCCTAGATTTCTAGTGCCGAATCTGAATTTCCATGCCAAACTGGAAAAGCAGCATTGCCCTCTTTTTCACATTGACTTTGGATTTCAGCATGTAAGGTGATGCCATTGTTCATAGTGAAATGAACTTTGAATGAACTCCAATAGTCATGAACTGATAACCAATAGAATAAATAATTGATTTGTCTCAAAACAATTTAACTGCTAGAAGTGGCATGCCCGGGAAGCTTCTGTTTAACTGCCCTCTAGAAAGCTTCTCAAGTTTTTGCCTTTCTTTCTTTCTTTCTTTCTTTTTTTTTTTTTTTTCCAAATGGATGATTTTTGACAAACAGACTCCTAAGTTCAGTCAAGTGTCAAACACAAAGTTATGGCTGGTGTAGCTGCCTTTGGGATCACATGCTCCATTTATTCATTATGGAAAGCTCAGATGCACAAACATGTGGTGCCATTTTGTATACCTGTCAGTTTAGTGCATTTAATGAACATTGATCATGCTCATTCAGACACATTTCTTCATGCTGCAAACAAGAAGTCAGTCATTTCTGAAAGATGGGAAAGAAACTTTCCTTTTCTGTACACTGCCTCTGTGAAGTACTTTTTACTGAAAATAAATAAAAAATAAACATGACTAAAATGTACCTTTAGTTTCACTACAAAAAAGTGCTAATTAAAAATTTATTCTGGTTTTGCTAATATAGAACTTTTTTTTTTTTTTTTGGTCTACTTAAAGTTTGAATGACTTTGGAAGTCATTAGATGGCTATATGGATATTTCACATTTTACAGCTTTGTTCTCAAAGTCATTTTTTGTTCTTTTTAAAAATATTCTTTCAATTATAAAACTTCCTACTGGTTCATTCTACAAGTTCTATATTGTGTTGAGTATACTGATCATTTGGTGCCAAATTTATTACCCCACTTTTTAGTGAGAAAAATACTTTTTATTTTCTTACTATTTTTTTTTTGCATCCTGTCAAAAATCTCATAAAAGGAATAATGCAGGATCTTTTAATTAGAAAACACCATTTTTTATGAGTGATATTTTTGTTTGCTCTTCAGTTATTATTGGGAACAAATTAAAAAAACATGTTCAATTAGTTTACCCCCGTTAGAGATGCATTATACTTAGAAACAATTTGCTCGTAACTGTTGTGTTAGGAGAATAGTCTAATCAGTTTTGGAAAGGGCTAAGTACACTTACATTATTCTACCTGTGTTTTTATTTCAGTGTTCATATTTCTTTGTTTGAAGTTTTTTTTTTTTTTTTCCTCATTACCCCAGAAGACAGTATAGCTGAAGAAGACAGATATGCTCAAAGTATACTCTAGATTTATCTAAACAACTTGTGGTTTTCCATGTTGCTGTTGAAAATTAGAATTAAATTGTGATGCAAAGAGTCACAGACATCCACCTTTTTTTTTTTTTTTAAGATTTTATTTATTTATTTGACAGAGAAAGAGATCACAAGTAGGCAGAGAAAGGGGGAAGCAGGCTCTCTGCTGAGCAGAGAGCCTGATGCGAGGCTCGATCCCAGGACCCTGGGATTATGACCTGAGCTGAAGGCAGAGGCTTTAACCCACTGAGCCATCCAGGCATCCCAACATCCAACTTTTAGAAGTTGATAATCTTGTGAAATAAATTGAGCATTCCATTCATAACGTTGTACATCTTTAGAAGAAAAAATCTAGCATTTCTTTTTGTTTCTCTAAAACCATTTAAAAATATTAAACATGTGCATAATGACATATATTAAGAATCATTCATTATAGCTTTCTTTATACTGCAAGAAAATTATAAATAAGTATAAATGGAGGAACAGTTCTGGACCTTATCAGCAGTGGATTATTATAATTAAAATATATTAAAATTATAATTTTATATATATAATTATAAATTAAAATTATAAGGCAGATCAATATATTCTGATAGGAAGAGATATGCATGTCCACGAGAAAAGCAACATGTACAATACTATGCATATTATGATGCATTTTATGTAATAAGTAAAAATAATAAATATATACATATCTTTTTATATGTATTTAGATGCACAAAATAAGCTTTGAAAGAGAACTCTTTTCCTTTGTGAAGTAGAATGGGAAATAGAGCAGTGAAATGAGAATTTTGGTCTATATGTCTCTACCAAAATAATGCATGAACCTGAATTTTGTGTAATTGATAATAACTCATTTTTTTTAAAGAAGAAAATTTGTGAAACAAATTTCATAATTAATCTGGTCCACAAATATTTATGGTGCATATTCTGTATGTCAGTCTCTATCGTTGCTATTGGTGATGCCGTGAAGAGCAAAGGGACATACTAGTTCTGAGTCCAAAGATATATAGATAAAAATGTTATAAACATATATGTTGTTATGTAGGAAAAAAAACTTCCTGGTCACTGAAGTTTTTCTGGGGAAGGAATTCTCGCATGAATATCTGAAAACTGAATCGGGCGTAACTAAGCAAGAAGGCTGTTTGTGAAGTTAAAATAATGAAAAAACACTAAAGGAAGAGGTAAGAAAAAATGACAAGTATAGAGTATTTCTTAAGAAAGAGGCCAGATTATCCGCTCTATTCAATTGACCACAGTTAATCTGTAATGCTTGCCAATAGCAAACCATCCAGAAAAATCAGTGTAACTCTCACTGCACAAGCAATGACCCAAATATCATTAAGGTTAGTATATGTTCATTTGTTCATTTCTTTTTTTAAATTTTTTTTATTTTTATTTTTTTTAAAGATTTTATTTATTAATTTGACAGAGAGAAATCACAAGTAGACGGAGAGGCAGCCAGAGAGAGAGAGAGGGAGAGGGAAGCAGGCTCTCTGCTGAGCAGAGAGCCCGATGCGGATCTCGATCCCAGGACTCTGAGATCATGACCTGAGCCGAAGGCAGCGGCTTAACCCACTGAGCCACCCAGGCGCCCCATTTGTTCATTTCTGATGCACTATGAGACCTAGCCTATTTAAGCATCAAATTACTGTTACTGGCCTTATTTGGATAAGTGAACCTCTCTCATTGTCCAAAACATACCGAAATTAACTCTCCTGTCTTTCCCCCTTTCCTTCCCTTTTTCCAGCCATGTGTTCCTGCATTGTTGCATCCAGTAAAGTGTATTTATGGAACACTTTGTATATGCCAGATACTTGGGAATGCAAACATGGTCCTTACACTATATGTTCATATTTAATTGTAAGAAACAAAGAATTAATAGTAAGTCACATAGAGATTATTTTTGTTAATAAAGTTCTTGGGGAAGAGAAGCCTACTTCAATTGTTATAGTCAAGGAAGGTCTTTCTGAGGAGATGGCACTAAGCTGAGACTTGCATTAAAAGAGCCAGGTATGGACAGAGGAAAGGAGAACCATGTGTAAAACTCACAAGCTAGCAGGATGCCTGGGGTAAGCATCCCACTCTTGATTTTGGTTTGGATAATGATCTCAAGGTCATGAGATGGAGTCCCGTGTTAGGTTCCACACTTAGTGTGGAATCTGTTTGTCCCACTCCCACTGGTCTCCCCCCCCCCCCCCCCCCCCCCGCTCATGCTCTCTCTCTCTGAAAAACAGTGAAAAACAAACTCAGGAGCTAGGGAAGAACTTGGGAGTATTGGAGCAATAAAACAAGGTGGATGTGAATGGAGGAACACAGTTTCAATTAAAGAAGGATCCCAGCCCCAGAGGGGCATAGTACCTTGGGAGAGAATACTACTCAGGCATTCTGAAAGCACAGCCCTCATGGAGATCATGAACAATTTGCTTTTCTGTAATTTACAAGACCACACCCTTTATCTTGGAATCATTGAATCTTCAGTGTAGAACAAACTCAAAAGATGATCTAATCAAGTAATTTCCTTGTTGAATACACTTTTTGGTGAGGTCTGAGTGCTCAGGGTGAAGTTCTCCATCACCATTCAGGTTTTGTTTTGTTTTGTTTTTTTCTTTCCCTTTAAACCAATTTTCGGATTAACTCAAAGACCTAATATACTTTCCCTTCGCAAAGGTGGCGCTGAATACATTTATAACACCATTCATGTTAACCCCTATGTGCTTTTAGATTATGCCTCCAGTGCACTAATAGAAAGCCCTCTTTACACACAGAGGATTTTAATAGTTGAAAACATTTACAGCAGTTGTTATTTTATGGGGCTCTCTTAAGCCCTGAGACAAAGGAGAGTAACCCCATCTTAAACCATCTCAGGGAAGGGGCTTTCCATCAGTTGTTTTCTCCCAAAATCTTTAATAGTGATTTTCTGAGATGTGTGGTATAGAGAGTTAAGCCAATTATCTCTCAAAATCAAAGAGCTTAATAGTAAAGTAAAACTCCTAAATAATCCTCATGGATGTATATACTGGTAACTATACTTTATTTCCTTAAGTAATTACATATTCAATGAGGTCACTTTTGGAAAAATTTATACATAACTATATAGCTACTTGAATCTGAAATGGAGACACTAGAAGTGTCTTAACTGGGGTTCCTCACCTGATCCAAGAATTGTAGGAAATGATTTCGATGACTGTTTTTTTTTTCAGTTTTCCCTTTGGGTACTATTGCTATTCTAATGCTATTCTAGACGCAGGGGTAAAAATAATTCATTACATATAACAGGTGTTCTCTTTCAAGAAAGCCCACTCTTAAGAAAGCCTAGTAGGTTATTCAAAAAGACCTATACATAAATATCTGTCTATGTATAATCTCTAAACTTTTAGGCAAAACATTTTATATGTGTTAACTCTTTTTTTCTTCCCACAAAACTTGAGCTCTACTGTGATTTCAGCCCCCTTGTAATTAATTTCTGGTCGTTGACCTAAACCATGACTTTACTGGCAAAGTTAAAAGTGTAAAGGCAAGTGAAGAACTAATGCAGGTTTAAAAAAGCCTTTTTTTCTCTATTATACACAAAGACTAAACCCTTAGTAAACGTCTGTTGAGTGAAGTTGAATTGAATTAGCTTGAATTGAATTGCTTTGAGGTAGCTGTAGCTGGAACCAATTATTACTTCATCCTTTGCTCAGTGATTTCAGCTAAGTTTTTCAACAATTATTCATTCAACCAACATTTTATTGAATGCGTGTCTATTAATAGCCGGACAGAAACTCAGTTCAGGGCTGTGGGTTCATAGATTAAATAAACACAGACCTTCATTTATAATTGCTCACAGTGTATCGAGGAAGATAATGTGCAAAGTGCCAGTAGTTGTGTAAGTAGAAATCTCCAGGGAGTTCCCACAGGGATCAGTAAATAAATTGGGAAAGTTGGTGGGTGGGGTGGGAGGCTAGAATCCTGGAGGAGGGGACACTGGATTAAATTACTTAGGTATGACCTTGCTAATCAGATGAGGTAGTGAATAGCTGTTCTATTTAGCCTGCAAGAGGTCATGTTAGTGTTTACTCTGAAGTGTTTTCTAAGCTTTTCATTATCTCTTTGAATTTCTCTAGAATCATTTTCTGTTGGTCTCTGGCATTGTGAATTGGATATAAAGTGTTGGAAAGGCATTCTTCCTGACCTCAGAGCTTGGTGAAGATGCTAACTGCAAAATATAGTGCCTTTAACTGTTGTAGCTGATTATACACGCACACGCACACACGCACACACACACACACACACATACATATTTATATCTATTTATACAATTATATATTATATCTATTTATACAATTGGGAAAATACATAAGGCTGCCTAAAACAAAATTTGTATGAGATGTTAAACTACAGAGAATGAACACACACAGAGATTATACATACATTATACACGCACACACACACACACACGCACACACGCATACATATAAATATGTGTGTGTGTGCATAATGTATGTATATGTGTGTGTGTGCATAATGTATGTATAATCTCTGTGTATGTTCATTCTCTGTAGTTTAACATCTCATACAAATTTTGTTTTAGGCAGCCTTATGTATTTTTCCAATTGTATAAATAGATATGCCCATAATTTCACAGTTTGTAAATAAAACATATATATCAAACTAAGAGTTTCTTTCCCTTTAGAATTGGTTAGAGAATTTTTAAGAATTTTTTTTTTTTAAATATAAAATGGTGTACTTGGAGTTAACAGGTTCTGATGTTAAATTCCACTTTTAGCATGTAGTAGAACAAAGTGTTGCTAAGATTAGTTTTTGCTTACTTTAAACCTTAAAGGATGAACCTTCAAGAATGAGTTAGTAAACACTGAAGTGTTTACTTCACCTGCAGATCTTATGTTAAATATTTCTTCATCTTTAACCTTTTTTTTGCTTTCTACCTGTTTTCATACAAATGGCACTTGTTAATTACCAAAGTCCTCAGAGACATTAATAATTGTGCATTCCTTAGTCTTAATTCTAGTGATGAATAGGGAAGCTCTGATAATTAAATCTGTTCAGTTCACGAATTCATGGTATTCACAGCCCCCTTGGAAATCGCTTTAACATAAGAAAAACTAGATATAAATAAGTAACTGCTATACATTTTAGAAGAAAAATTTCCATTAAGAAACTTACTCCATTAATATTCCTTAAAATAAAACACCGCAAAATAGAATGTCTTTTAAAAGACCCAATTATTTGAATTCTTTTTTTCATTCTATAACGAATGACAGTTTTTCACTACCATAAATGTGCATTTTATGTAGAGTACTTTCTATTGTGAAATTTAAAAGATATTATTGCTAAAAATCAAACCTAAAATTTCTGAGTCTATATATTTTGTTCTGAGTCTATATATATTGCCTTAAAAGCAATAGGGGAAAAAAAAAAAAAGAAAGAAAAACAAAGCCTAAGACCTAAAAATTTTATTTTTAAAATTCATGCATAAATATCACCTCTATATTGATTAAAATATACATATCCAGACTCTCTCTCATTCTGATTGTAGAATCCTGCCGTAGGGTTTGAAATATTTTCTGAAATGGAAATCCTAAATGATTATGATGCAGGTGGCTTCTAGTACACACTTTGAGAAACTCTGAAGCATGGAGCTTAATCACCTGTATCTTTGAAGATTCATGAAATTCATATTGGCAATGGAGAAGGAGATAGGGTGAATTAGGGTGGAGTTAGTGTAAATGCCTGGAGGTAATAACTTGTTTAATTTACTGGTAGTGACATGCACTTTGGAAACAAATCAGCATTCAATGGGATCTTTATAGTCTTTGGTCTATAAGTGTTAATAGATGTGCTCCCAACATCAAAATTGGTTTTGGGGTTATATTTAAAGTTTGTGAGATGGTGATATGCCTCCAGCCATGGTTTGTTTTTTGTGTCTTACATTCCCTTTGATTCTTTTCTGCAGTTATCTCTTTATTGACTTTCACTAGCTCAAAAACTTTTTCACCTTTTTCTTAACTGCTTGCTTACCTCCACCCTATACTTCTTTCACCAATTCTTTAAAGATGTCCAGAGCTATAAAGTTTTCAAGATATACTTAATCTTCTAGTTTTCAAATTTAATTTATATTTTGTGGCAACTATGTCTCTTATTCACACTTTTATTTGAAATTGTTTGCCAAAATAAGAAATAAAAGGCAAAAAGCAAAGTGTCAGTGCAGTAATAATGTATATTTACAAAGATGCTTAGCTCAGAATATGGTAGTAGGCCACAGTCTGGCTGAACATTTTTTTTTTTTTCCAGTAATGGCAGATGATGGCAGGCTAATGAATATAGCAATGGAAAATGCAGTAATGGCCGTCTAAGGCTAATGGCTCTGTAGTTCTGGTTCTCATTGGGTGAACGAAGTATTTTAAGAGTGGTGTGAAGACACTGGCAATTTACTGAAGTATCTCTGCATCATTGTTTCTTAAGGTATGGTTCACAGATGGGATTAGTTTATAGTGAATCTTCAGCTCGTTTTTTAGAAGGTAACTAGGTGGCCACTGAGACAGCAAGTGCAAACCAGGATAGTTCAGGATAGACCGTGGCAGTGGTCTATTCCTAAACCACCATCCGTAAAATTACCTGAGATGTTTGTTAAAGTTGAACAGCCTTAAGACTTACTTAAAAATTTCTGGGAGTAGGGTGGGTATCTCCAGCATATACTGTTCCTGGGAAGTCTAAACAAAGCAAGATAATTACTGCTTACTCTAAAGCATTAGAACCTCAGAGCAGTGATTATCAAAGCCTATACCAGAGACCAGCAACATTCCCATTGTCTGATAACTTGTTTGAAGTGCAACTTCCTAGACCCCTCCCTAGATCTACTGAATAGGAAACTGTAGATGGGCCTAGGCAATCTATTTTAATAGACTCTTCAGATAATTCTGATGCACACTGAAATGTGAAAAACACTGCTCTATTGGATCTAGCAAACCATTACCTTTCTGATTTACTGTTTTCATTACTTAATATTATAATAATGTAATTAAAAAAAAATCCAGGTGCACCTCCTACTTACCTTCCCTCATATGAATGATGTGCATTGTTGAAAGAACTCTAGAAGAGATAGTTATGCATGTCTTGCTTAACTTGGATTGTAGTCATCTGACTTTCCTTCTTTATAATAAGTTTTGCAGAGAAGAAAGAGAGTATGTGTGTATATGAGAGAGAGAGAGAGAGATACTCAAGTGGAAGAAGATGAACAGTGTGAATTGGATCACTAATGAAAAGGAGTGGTTGTGGTTGTGGGGAAGAGACAATGAAACAAAGACAAACACTGACATAGCTCTCAGAGGCCTTGATTATGATTCTCCATTTCCAGTGCCTGAGGCACTCAACACTGAGGTGCACACAGAGAACCCCAAGTTTACCTGCCCTTCAGTACAAACAGTCTATTTTAAAAGCAGTTTTCCTTTTGAAAAAAATCTTTGGAAGTAAATTCTTTAGTTTTAGCATTTAGTAGTGCCAAAACTAGTGTCAGAAAAGCCTCTGGAAATAAGTAAGTGAGATTAACAAACCAAAGCTAAGAGAAATCCACAGAAGTTTTACAAACCTGAAAAGCAGTTTTCTTTTCTTTCTGTAAATATTATATTTGCAGAGATATAATTAATATTCAGTCATATTTGTCTAATCTCCAGCTCATTTTTTACTTGTCTATTGGCAAAGGTGCTTGCAGAAGAATTAAATCACATAGTCCTCAAATGGGTTAACTGATGGTACTTGAAAATCAGTCATACAGATCTTTAAATCACAAAGAATGAAATGTTGTGCCATTGGGTGCCATGTTCAATTAGATACAACTTCTGTAAATACTGTGAAAAGGTAAATTGTGAATTACCTGTAACACTCAGGAGCTGCAGATCCTCAGTCCACTTTTAACATCTCCAAGTAAGTCAGAGCAAGTCATGTGAAAGGAACCAAATGATGCATATATATGAGTGTGTTTGAGAACAGTGTGTTTGTTTCTTATTTAGTATTTGGATGTCTTTGCATTACAAAAGAAACATCCTGAAATCTTTTTTTCTGTTATTATTCGTTCATCTATTCAGCAGGTAAATAAGGAGATTGAGTGACTAGTTCGAGGCCCTTTGCTTGATTAAGATTTGATTCAGGATTGCAACTGGTGCTTGATGATACAGTGTACCTACTATGTATTACAGGCAACTGGTGTTCACTTGTATAGTCTTCATTTATAAAATATTCCAATTGAAGTTGAAATGAGTTACTGTATGTTTACATTTGGTGATTACTAAAGAAACCAGTGAAACATTGGGATAAATTCAAGGGGGCCCCAAAAGAAGCCCATTATAAGATAAGTAGAATATGATTTGAATTAATAAACTTATTTATGCATATGATTCAAAAAGTAATGTTTTCAAAGAAGGAATGGTGTTTTATTTAAGCCTCCCAAGTCTGCGTGATGCAATTGAATTGGGATTGCTTACAATAGGGTCCAAGGGAAATATATTTCCCAATATTTTCTGTCCCCAAAAGAGCCTCATCTTCATGAGGAAATAGTCTAACAAACTGAAGATAAAGTATAACCTCTAGGGGCCTCTTCTTCCACATATTTTATTCTACAGAGTAGCAGGTAATAAATAAGGTATTAGGCTAGATTTTCAGTTCAAATTTAATTTTGATTCTTACAGTGGATTCAGCTGTGGCATTCAAACATAGTTTTTGCAGGTGCAGAGAGAGTTATTTAGGCTTCCAGTGTGACTAATTGCTAGTAATTGCCTATAGCAAGGGGGTTGGGAAGGTCTGTCTCCAGATACTCTCCATCATGTTTTGTGCAGGGTCCTTAGCAACACGGAATCGCAGCAAGGAACCGTGTAGCCATTGAGAAATCATTAGCAAGTATGCAGTATTACAGAACAGGAGGATCTCAGTTCCAAGAACAGCCTTATGTGAAGTGAATTTTTACATACATAGGAAACTATTGGAAAACATGCTTGTTTAAATAATGCTTTATTTTCATATCTGATTTGACTTCCATTTGTAATTGGCTCTAAACAATATGGTAATTTCCCATCTCATTTCTTGCTTTCTTCCTCTTTCCAGTAAATTAGTTCTATAAACTAGTATTCAGTATGCCATTTAAAAAAATATGGGGGAATTTACTGATTATAAAAAGAATAATATATTTATAATGAAAATACATAGTGAAGCAAGTTCTTTAGAATATTGTTATTCTGTATAACAATATCTTTAAGTCAGATCTTTGCAACCTGGTGATAGGATGCACTTCCTGTGTCATTTATGATTATGATTTTTATTTTTGCCTCTTGTCTCTATTATAGTTTTATAAACATAACTCAAGATCTGGGAATTTATCAAGCGGTAACATTTTTATGATTGTCTGGAATTGAAAAATCCTAACAACAGCAACTACAACAACAACAAAATGCACAGTTTATAGACCATAACAATTTAAGCAGATACAACCTAAGATCGGGTGGATTGTTCCTAAGCATGAGATGAAGAAAATCCAGGTCTTCACTAATACTGAGAATTATTTTGTTATCTACTGAGTTTCAGGACACTTTTTGAATGGAACCAGAATTACAAAACATTTTTACTTATTTTCTCTAATTTTTTTTAAGATTTTTATTTATTAGACAGAGGAACACAAGCAGAGGGAGTGGCAGGTAGAGGCAGAGGGAGAGAGAGAGAAGCAGGCTCCTGGCTGAGTAGGGAGCCAGGTGTGGGACTGGGTCCCAGGACCCCGGGACCTGAGCTGAGGGCAGATGCTTAACCCATTGAGCCACCCAGGCACCCAAATTCTTTTGTTTGGTTTGTTTTTTTTTTTAAGACTTATTCAGAGAGAGAGTACAAGAGGGAGAAGGAGAGGGGGAATCTCAAGCAGATTCCCAGCTGAGCATGGAGCCAGATTCTGGGCTCAAGTTCATGACCCTGAGATCATGAACCCAGTGGAAACCAAGAGTCTGACATTCAACCACTGAACCACCTAGGTGCTCCTGTTTCCCCTAATTCTTTTATGTCACATTTCTTAAATATTGAATGACTATAAACTTGCCACTTATCTTACCCCATGTGCCCCACCCCAACCCCCCACCCCATACACATGTAAAGCTTTTCTTAGGAGCTTTTTTAGTTCAGAAAGGAAATGCACTATAATTTAGGGCCTTGGTAATATTCAGCTTGGTTAGTTTTTTTCTATTACATTGATTTTAAACTACTTGGGTAGTTTAAATAGTGTCATCTAGATAGTGATATTTCCATTACTACTCTCTGTGTGATATATAAGATTCAAAAACTTATTTCTATGTTTTTGTATTAAAGGGAGGGCGGGGGGGGGAGAGAGAGAGAAAGTAGAGAGATATATTTATTGTGATGAATTGACAGACATGATTATGAAGGCTGAGAAGTTCCATTATCTGTCATGTGCAAACTGTAGACCCAAGGAAACCAGTGGTTTAATTCAGGTCAAGCCTGAAAGCCTGAGGATAAGTGGGGTCAGGGGTGTAAATCACAGTCCCAGAGCTGAAAAAGATGAAATGTCCCCACTCAAGCTACCAGGGAGGAACCAAGAGGACTAAATTATTTTTCCTCCATCTTTTTGTTCTATTTGGGTCCTCAGTGGATTGGATGAGGTGCACCTACGTTGGTGAGCATCATCTCCTTTACTTAGTCTACTGATTCATATGTTCACCTCTTCCAGAAACATCCTTCAGACACACCCAGAAATAATATTTTACCAGCTACTGCGGCGGGCCTTATACGAATCAAACTGGTGCATAAAATTAACCCAAACTGTGTGACTGGACATGAATCCTGAATTATAAAACATTTTGAAATTTTAAGGAGAGTGCACCTGTTTCTTTTTTCCAAGTCATATTCCCAAATGAATATCTGCAACTTTAAAGAAATATATCCTAGAGGGGACAAAATATTTTTAACTGTTTAATATTTTACTTAAAATATATTTACTTTAATATTTTAATATTTTACTTAGGAAATAGTTTATGTAATAGTAGATGATTACTTTTGAAAAGTCATTTACTTAGAATTCTGTCAGTGAGGGATGGTTTTAAAGGACAACATTTCAGGAAAGAGTTTTTTCCTGACAAAACTATCTCTTCAGTATAATTGATGAGTTGGTTCCATTCTAGTTCCTGGTGACCCATCCAACACTGAGAAGGAAATGATGCAGGAAATGAATGTTGTGGTCTCATTTGTCAGGTGAAGCCACCAGTTTCTTGTAGGACAACTGACTTTCCTTCCCATCTCTTCTCATGCTTACCCATCCGTCCTTTTCTCTTTCTGTGCTTTTCTCTAACGTTAAACCACTAGAGTGACTGCCCTTTTGATAGCATCTTAGCATTAGTTCTTAAGGATCTATCTGCATTTGTATTACAAAGAAGACAAATTATTAAGAATCACAAGAGTTCAGTAAGAAACTGATACTGCCATTTTGATATCATTCCAATTATTTTCAGACATGTATCATTTAACTCAATTTTAAATATATATTTAAGTGTTTACCTAATCATTTCACTTATTCTGGGTCTCTGATCTACTGGAGGACCAGTATCCTAGACCAGTTTTTCTATGGTGCTAATGACTCAAAGAAGAGGTATGGTTCTACATGATTGCTTTTCTCTTCATTTAGGTAAGCATCCCATTTTAATTTCACCAACCAATTTAATTTATGTATAAGTTGATTCATTTGTAGTTTATCTTGTTGGGGTGGGTGTTTTTTTGTTTTGTTTTGTTTTTAAGTGTTAAGTAATGAAGGACCAAATTGGTTTACATAGTTTATGTGAAAAACAAATGTGTGATTAAGTTTGAATATTATCTCCTTAGGAATCTCTAGCCTCTTCCAGGATAGCTCCAATCACCTTATTTTATACTCCTATAGAAACATTTATCTTTCCTTCATGGCAGCGAAATTTTATATATACCTGTGTGCTTTCTTTTTTGTTGTTTTTTAATGGAATATTTTTCAGACAACTACTTTATACCAGTTACTTTTACCACAGTGAATCTACTCTGTGAATAAAGTAGATTAAAAACAACTGCTTTGTGACGCTTATATCCACGGAATCAAGGCAAAGAGCAGGCAATGTGCATTTATAACGTCAGGTGGTAAGAAGTGCTTTGCAGATTCAATTAAGCAGGATACAAATGGAGAATGACTTGGGAGAGGCTGCCATAGAAGATTAAGTATACTAGTGAGGAAAGACCTCTCGGAGGAGGTGATTAGAATCAAGAACTGAATGGTAGCAATTGCCCATCCTGTGACAATCAGAGGAAATAGCTCTTTAGGCAGAGGGGGAAACCCTGGAAGGGAGATCCAGTTATAGTGTAAGACCAGTGATGCTGGGTATGCTGAATGGAGAAAGTGGTAGAAGTTGGCATTATAGAGGCTGACAGGGAGCAGATCACACAAGGCCTTGCTGACTAATGCAAGTTCTTGTCTTTTTTAAACTTTAGTGGAGAGTCATGGTAGGATTTTAACTGATATTTCATCTGTTAGACCATCCCTGGCATATGCGCATAGGGTCTCCATTACCCACTGTAGCCCCAGAGCTAACACTTAATAAATGTTGAATGAATGAGTGGATATCAGACAAATGAATGAATGGCTTTCCAACCCTATTGCTCTTTTAAGCGATTCAGGAAAGCAAAGCTTTTTGTTTGTTTGTTTTGTTTTACTTTTTTAGTATCAGATTTACAGATGTAACTATTTGGTGTTGCATTTGTAACACCAAGTTTAACATTTACTACATCTAGATAATCCGAATTTCTGAAGTCCCACACCTTGAATGCTATGTCCCTTTTCTTCCTTGTTCTAGGTTTAAAAAAAAAAATCTGATTGGCTTGACAAACTGAACATGACTGACTGTCCACTTAAGCTGACTCATATTAACATGTGATAACTAATCCTAAAGGATAATGCTAAACCAGATTTCCCAGCTCAGAGATCAGAGGATCAGGCATTAGCTCTCTAAAACAGTGAGACAGGATAGACAGAATGATCAAAACCTACTTATCCCCCTTCAGGGGGCCTGTGGAACCAATATATGTGTTTATGGACTTGGTAACAGCCTCCTTACCGGACAGCGGTAAGCATCTTTGTCATCTCTCTAACAAGGGTTTACATCAGATCCAGGTGCTACTACCTGAAAGTTTAAAAATGACAGCCATTTGCAGTTCTTGATCAATCTGGAGAATAAATGTGAAATCAAGGACATTATGAGAGTAACATTTTAAAAATCTTTGTCATTGTTGTCTATTTCACCTGTAAAAAAGATGAAAATTGGAACTTCTCATATCTAAGAAATGTTCAACTGGTACCTTTAAAGTATGGTTGAAATTCATGTGATTTAAAGAGACTAAATTTAGATTTAAAAAATAATACAGTTGCGGCCACTTTCTATGACAGGTCTATAGAATATGCTCAAACATAAAATAATCTGATTGTGGAACAACACACATGTTATCTGAATAACTTTCTTTTAAAAAATAATATTTAAGGGACACCTGGCTTAGTCAGTTAAGCATCTGCTTTCGGCTCAGGTTATGGTCTCAGGGTCCTGGGATCAAGTCCCGCATCAGGCTTCTTGCTCAGAGGGGAGTCTGCTTCTCCCTCTCCTTGCCTCTTCCCTTGCCTGGACCTTCAATTTCTCTCTCTCTCTGGCAAATAAATAAATAAAAATCATGAAAAAATAATTTTTAGATCTATAGATTAATTTTGTCAGAAGAAACCAATGTTTTAATGCCTGGAATTATTTACAAATGATGAAGTAAAAGGCATTCTCTTAGGATCTTATAATTCTCCTTTACTTGAATTAATGCTAAGATGTAATCAGAGAAAGACTCGGAGGTTCTTATTAGATTCTGCAAGGGTTACAATAATTGCCTAATTCTTGTTTTCCTTTTTTTTTTCTTTAATGACATTGAACCTCTGTTCCTTGATCATGTTCATTCTAAAATTAGCAGGTTTTTCTTGTTACATATTTTCAAAGCTGATATTTAGGTGGAATTTCCAAAATATACCCCTCTCCACCACTTCCTCCTCTGTTCAGAATGAGGAATGATCCAAACATCTTTATAAAGCTTTGCACAGAAATTGAGGTAACTGCATTGTTTTCATGTATCTTCCTCATGGGGCTTGTGTGATCCTTAAGGGCAGAGAGTTTATCCTGCTCTTTTTGCTGTCTTTTATAGCACCCAGCTGAGAACTTGCTGTGAAGACACTTAGCTGTTCACTGACCAGATAGATAGATAAATAATGAAAATTTTATTTCTATTTTGATTTTGGGTTGGTTCTTAAATCCAGAATTCCCTGATTTGTCAGCTCTGCTTGGTAATCTGAATCTCAAAACTTCCTGTGATAAGGAGGTGGGGGGCATTACCCAGGGAAGGAGAGGACAGTAGTTTTGCAGGTGGCCTTTTTAACCTGTGTATTTTCTTATTTAAGAAAGAATGTACCCTTTTTTCCTGCTGTGACACAGTCCTAGGTTTTGTTTGTTTTTTTGTTTTATGTTTTTGGGTTTTTTTTTTTTTTTTTTTTTTTTTTAAGTGAACCAAACTAGCTTGCTATGTATATGTTATAGTGAGTCAGGCCACTCTGGTAGGAAGATAAATAATGTGATGTTAATGTGATTTGAATGTAGAATCTGTTTTTCTCTTCCATAGCCTCCAGAGCTTTAGAGAATTTTGCTGCTGTCCCATTTAACTGGCATCTTTCTTAAAGGGCTGGTTTTATCCATACCAATTATTTTCTCATTCTCTTCTTGATTTCTTTCACTCAAATTCAGTAAATTCTCAGATTCTAGTACATTATCCTGCAGCTCATTCATACCTTCAGCCTCGTTCTTTGAATTGGATTCAGAATCTGATACGGAGCTTGTTTCTCTGAGTGTGAAACACCTCCTGCTATAAATAAACTCATGGAGTTTATTTAGGTTTGATACTGGATGAGTCACATCAGCATATGTTTTGCTTCATGCTATCAGTATCTTGTGGGTTGAGCTCTCATAATTTTTATTTTATTTTTTACCCTGAAAGTGACAGTGCTAAATATATTTTGAGGGGCTAAGGCAGTTTCAAGAAATTCTCCTCTCTGCAGCAGTTGGAGAGAGCCAAGTTTAATTAATCTAGCCTAGTGGTTTAAGGAAAGAAGTATAATCTTTTCTTCCTTCTAATTCCCTTTATTCTTTAGTGTTATAGGTTAATAAACTGGTGTGGAGTAGTTGAGTGAGGAAGAACAATACTAACAACAAAGTAGTTTCATCCTGTTTTATAGATGAACACCTAAACCTCAAAGAAGTAAATGACTTGACATGAAGCAAAGAAGTGACAGAATAGGGATTTGAATTCAGGCTTTCAGTCTCTGAATTTCTATCACTTGACTTAAGGTAAGGTAAGCTCCCCTTTACCCAGGGTTTGGGCATGTGGAGGACTGTGAATACAGAGTGAATTGATAGTTCTTCATAGGAAATAAACAAAACATCCATTTTAGCAATTTGGTTTATAGTAGCAGAAGCTTTTTGGTGCTTTCCATTTGCAAGTCATTCAGGAGAGATCTGGCACCTAGATTTAGAACCTTAAGTATTTTTTTTTCCTCTTGATTTAATTTGGGAGTGCTTGTCAAAACTGTAGGTCACAGTCCCATCGCAATATCAATGATTAGCATGTGTTTGAGTGCTTACTACTTGCTGATTACAACTTTGTCTTTATCTATATTAGCTCATTCAAAGCATCATCACAACTCAATGCCTGTGGCCAATAATAGCATCCTTTTACAAATGAGGAATCATTGAGAGGTTAAAGAACTTGTCCAAGGTCATACAGCTAGTGAGTAAAGATCCACCTGCAGTCTGTCTTCAGAGCCTCTGCTGGGAAGAGTAATCCTACCACAATCCTGAGGTTCCAGTGAGTTAAGTAGCTAGCCCAAGGCCATATATCTAGCAAGAAGGAGGCTTGAGGTTTAGACGACTTTCACATGATTCCTGAACCTGTTCCTACCACAGAGTACATCTACTTATAAGCCCCCTTTACTATATCATATGTCACTGATTATTAAATATTGTTCTTTTCTTTTTCTTTTAAATATTGTTCTTTATGAGAGCATTTGTCTCATGTCTTTTCCCTTCTTAGGCAGAGGCTTTGTCATCTAGAAGGTTGTGTTTCTAACTCTTGCTTCCCCAATTATTGTGAATTTCATGTACCCAAGCCTTTGTTAAATAATGTGGAGAAAAACCATCAGTAAAAGAGACACCAAACCTAGAATCTTGGTATCTTTCTTGCTCATGGAAAATGACTGGTTATTACATTACCTTTGACTTACCCAAGATCACACAGCAAACTGTAATAACACTAGTAGCAGTAATAATAATAATAATAATAATAATAATGACCACAAAATAGTAACAATTATGTAGTACTTAAAATGTAATGGGGCATGTTCATATATATATTTATATATATATAATTGTGTGTGTGTGTATATATATAAATAAAACATTATTTGTGTATAGTATAAAATTATCATATGTATATTGTATATACTTATTTCCTTTCAAAAAAAGACATTTTAGACAAGGAATTTCAGTAACTTGCCTGAGATTACTTAACTCCATAGGAGATGGAACTAGGATTCAAGATTAGATGGTCCGGCTCCAGAGCTGCCTCTAACCACTAAAAAGGACCTAGTGTACTTTTAACTACGTGGGCACTTAAACATAATTACAGTGTGATCAAGTCACTGCTAGTCTTTCATTTATAAAGAGATGCATAAAACACTAAAAATAATGGCAGATGCAATTAAATGATGGCATTAATCTTGCCCACCTTCTACTATGTAAGAAATGATATTTTACTTGGAGGGACCAGTAACACTTAAAGAACACATTACAGCTTTATTAAAATACTTGTGCAAATCTGGCACTCCATAGAGAGTCCAGCCACTGAAGGAATATTATTGTCTCTGTGTATATATTATGTGTCTGTTAATCAGGAAACAAGAGAAAATTATTGCTGGGAAAGTTGTATGTCGTTCTATGACAGGGCAGTAATATTTGCAAAGCAGTGATGATTATAATGTTGATTTGTTCAATATGGAGGGATATTTGTGTGTATCTGTGAGTTGTGTGCATATCTTTTATCTGTGTAGGCTTAAGTGTGCATATATGAAGGACGTTATGCACTTATGCCTCTCAAAATAATTGTTTCATGTTTTTTGGTATTCCAAAATTATTACAGCAGTTTTAGAAGTACTTATAAATTTTTATTTTCCAACAACTTGAAAACACTTTATTTTATTTTTGTGAAGATTTTATTTATTTATTTGACACAGAGAAATCACAAGTAGGCGGAGAGGCAGGTAGAGAGAGAGGCAGGTAGAGAGAGCAGGCTTCCTACTGAGCAGAGAGCCTGATGCAGGCCTTGATCCCAGGACCCTGAGATCATGACCTGAGCCAAAGGCAGAGGCTTAACCCACTGAGCCACTCAGGCACTCTTGAAAATCCTTTAAACTTTAGGGAAAAGTTTACAAAAAAGTTTGCTTTATTTTTCTGTATCAGCACTGCCACTGTCTGAATTTCAGACACCACGATTTATCTCCTGGATCATTGTAATCACCTCCTAATTCATCTCTCCCTTAATTTTCTCACTCCTAAAGTCCATTTTCCTTATCCAGGCCTTTCCATAATCCCAGGCTGAATTTTGTTCATGATATTTCATTGGTGCAGAATGAAGCACAAATTTCGCAGTTTGCTTAACAGTATAAGACATACTATAATTTAACCTTGCCATTTAAGAAAATATTATTGAGGTTTCATATGCTTGATACTATTCTCTTTACTGGTGTAATAATGAATCTTACATACTACCCTCCCCCACACCAGCTCCCATTCAACATATAAACATGTGACTCCTTTAACATTACTGTCATTGTCAGTTGTTCTGAGTTGTAACTTGCCTTAATATACCTACCTCTCCATTCAAGGAATTTAAGCATAAAATCCCATGAAAATACTAGATTCTAGGTACATGCCTAGGAGGTTGAAATGTTACTCACCAATCATAAATGTTGGCATATTCTAATTATCTAGTGTCTTTGAGAGTTAGTGTGGTAATAAAGATATAATAATTATTTTTCTATAATTCATTAGGTCCATATCAGTGTAACAGAAGTAGTAACTCCTCAAATACCCCCCAAAACCAGTGTTTATGATTAGCTTCTCAATTGAAAAATATTACATTTATATATTTATAGTATATATTATTTAATATGCTCGTTTCCTGTCTCTACTATTATAGTCAATACCCACAAGAACATTATGATTTTGTTTTATTTATGTGCATCTTGAGACCTAGAAGAATATAGGAGGGATACTTTGACTATTATATATATGTGTGTGTGTATACACACACACACACATACACACATATACACACATAATTAGATGTGTGTATATATATATATATATATATACACATACATGATAATCATATATATGGTTATATACACACACACTCAGTAAATATATTTGAATGAATTCACTGAGATTTTATCATGTGTTGAGTTTTCTCACACGTATTTCAACTGTGTTATCCGCAAAATCCAAAATAAGAGTAGATACTGTTATTTCCCAATTTTAAGAATGAGGAGATGTAGGCTTAAAATGACTTTCTGAAGGATACTCAGCTCATGGAAGGTAGTATCAAGACATATCTAAGCCAGTTTGAAAGAGAAGCAAATGTCCCTAACCACTATTATGCTTCTCCTAAAATAATTGCCTGAAGGAAAATTTTGCATGAAAATGTAGGAAGAATTATGCCTCATGGGATCATGGGCATTAACAGAGTGAGATCAAGTTGCCTGATGGTTTCCTACTATGAGGCAAACATAGCAAGCTCAGAGGAGGTGAAGCCTAGTGATGAGTTATAAGCTCAGTGATAAGTAAAAGGATATAGTGCCAAGAATGTAGCAGATAATGTAGTGGTCAACAGGAAGTATCTTTAACCAGAATCTGAGTAACCAGAGAACCATGAACCAGTGTGTTGAGTTAAAGTGGGCTAACATACTTGTCTCTCAGGAAGGGGAAAGTAAATGAATAGATAGGTGGATGGGAAAATAACCCATGTCATTCAGACACTATTGTCTACTGTTAGAGTGGTAGGCAGATGTATGTAACCATAGGACTTCTCAGTTGTAAAAGAAACAAACACGACTCAAAATAAATTTGAGAATTACCCTCTCTCTCTCCAGAATGTCAATTAAACACCAAAATGATCTCTGAAGTTTTGACCAGTGCATGGGTACTGACTACTCTGGGTCATGTATCAAGGCTTCTTTCTTTTCTTTCTTTTTTTTTTTTTTTTTAATATTTTATTCATTTATTTTTTGAGTGAGAGAGAGAGAAAAAAAAGTGAGTGAGTCAAGGAAAGGAAGGTAGAGGGTGAGAGAGATTCTCAATTAGACTCTGTGCTGAGCTTGGAGCCCTACGTGGGGCCAATCTCATGACCCTGAGATCATGACCTCAGCTGAAACCAAGAGTTAGATGCTTAACTGACTGAGCCACTGAGGCACCCCTGTATCAGGGTTTCTAATTTGACAACCTCAGAGTCACACAGAGATGGGAGAGATGGTTCTCTGAATGGATATTGGGCAAACAACACTAATGATTCTATATTTGTTATAGTTGTGGCAGCTGTATCACAATTACCCATCTAACAAATATTACTGAAAATAATCTCTGACATGATTTAGAAAATATTACTTCCTCTGCTGCGTCCGCTCTGGTTGTCCAGCAGCCCAGATGTCCTCATCTGTTAACTGAGAATGATCAAATCTAATTTGTGTTTGGTATGTAGATTAGATGTGAATGTATATGAGAACATTATATGAATGATGAAGTATCATATAAATATGAGGTGCTATTTTATCATCAGTATCAAGCTATGCAAGGCTGTCTTCCTATCTCCAGATGTCTCTACTTTAAATTTCCTATTTATCTCCTGTTACTTTTTTTTTTTTCCACTTGTAAGTCCAATTTTCACTTTCAAACAAAAAATACAGTTTTAGGACAGCACATATATAACTCTCTCTGGTACTGGGAGCTAAGGAAAGCCTGGAACTTTTATACATTTTCCCATGCTAGGATGATGTTTCAGACCTGTCAGATTTCCTTTTTTTTTCCCCTTTTTCTTAAGAGAGAGCGTGCACTTGCAGGGGGTGGGCAGAGGATGAGAGAATCCTAAGTTAACACCATGCCCAGCATGGAATCCAGAGCAGGGCTTGATCTCAGGACTCAGGTCCTGACCTGAGCTAAATCAAGAGTCAGATGCTCAGCTGACTAAGCCACCCAGGTGCCCCTCAGACATGTCAGATTTCAAAGAGGGAAAAAATAATAGAGAAATCCATTTTCAGGATTAGTGTTTAGGTTAGTTTCATTGATTGAGAATAGATAGATCATTCTATAGGGAATAGTTAGTAGGGAATGAACCTTCAGGGATGGGTTCAAAGAACCTACCAACAGGTCAAAGACCAAGCAGATGGATGGAAAAAAACTAGGAGCTAAGGAAGATCTAAGATAAATGATAAAAATGTAAGACCATGATATGTAGTTAAACATAGAAAACCAGGAAAACACCTGAATTTTTAGAGTTTGAGTTAGAAAAAAACTGACTTTTTTCCAGACATTCCTACTATAATTCATTTTGAATAATGTATATTTTCTTCATATGTCAAGATATCAATCAGGTGTGTGTATGAGAGGTGGAGAGAGGAAATGTCTGTTTTTCAAGAGTTTGGGGGGCTATGCTAATTCTTGTTATTGCACATTAAAATGGTAATTTGCTGACAGATTTAATACCATAATTTGGCAGTGTGATTCTTTGAAGGCATGAAGGTCTTGTCAGTCATACCCTGCCTCCTGTCAGGTTTTTTTTTTTAACCACTTAAAAAGAGAATTAAGCAGTCAAATATCACTTAAGGTTTTATTAATGAAGACTGAGGAGCTCCCAAAGTACTGTAGGAAAGTACTGCTAAAATATAAATACTGAATTTGGGTTGAACCAAAGCCCTGCACCCTTAACTTTGAATTTAAGATAACCTGTCCCAGGAAAAGTCTAGCCTGACTTAACTAAAACAGTTGCAGATACTGCTGTTGGTGCAAAGAAAGAAAAGATCAAGCTGGGCCCATATCTATATATAGTTTGGACTCAGGGTCATGGAATAGAGACTTCTCTAGGGCTCTACGTTCAGTGGGGAGTCTGCTTCTTTTCCTCTCTTGCTGCCCCTCCCCCTGCTTATGTGTTCTCTCTCTAAAATAAATCTTAAAAAAAAAAAATGAACCCAATTCCTTGGTTCATCCATAAAAAGTAACTTTTCATCCATTCAAGTTTCATCATGAGATTGCAGCAATTCCGTCCCATCTTGGGCTCCACTTCTATTCTAGTTCTCTTGCTATTTCCACCACACTTGCAGTTACTTCCTCCACAGACGTCTGAAACTCTCAAAGTCATCCCTGAGGGTTGGAATCAGCTTCTTCCAAACTCCTGTTCGTGTTGATATTTTGACCTCTTGCCATGAATCACACATATTTTTAATGGCATCTAGAATGGTGAATCCTTTCCAGAAGGTTTTTGATTTACTTTGCTCAGATCTGTAGTGGAGTCTCTATCTCAGGCAGTTATATAGCCTTATGAAATGTATTTCTTTAGGTTAAAGCCTCTGCCTTAGGCTCAGGTCATAATCCCAGAGTCCTGGGATCGAGCCTCGCATTGGGTTCTCTGCTCAGTGGGGAGCCTGCTTCCTCCTCTCTCTCTGTTTTTCCCTCTGCCTACTTGTGATCTGTCTGTCAAATAAAAAGAATCTTAAGGGGAAAAAAAAAAAAAAAAACAACGTATTTCTTAGATAATACTTAAAAGTTGAGATAACTCATTGATCCATGGGCTGGAGAATAGATGTTGTGTTAGTAGGCATGAAAGCAACATTGATCTCATTATGCATCTTCCTCACAAGTCTTGGGTGACCAGCAGCATCGTCAGTGATTGGTAATGTTTTAAAAGGAATCTTTGTTTCTGAACAGTAGTTCTCAACAGTGGGCCTAAAATTCTTAGTAAACCACGTTGTAAACAGATGTGATATCATTCAGGCTCTGTCATTCCATTTAGAGAGCACAGGCAGAGGAGATTTAACTTAATTTTTAAGGGCTATAGGATTTTGGGAATGTCAAATGAGTGCTGGGTTTAACCTAAGACACCAGCTATGTTTGTCCCTAACAACAGTCAGCCTGTCCTCTGGAACTTTGAAGCCAGACACTGACTTGTCCTCTCTAGCTATGAAAGTTCCAGATGGCGTCTGCTTACAACAAAAGGCTGTTTCATCTGCATTGAGAATCTGTTGTTTAGTCCGGCCCCCCTTCATAATGATCTCACTAAATCTTCTGGATGACTTGATGCAGCTTCTACACCAGCCCTTGCTGACTTACTTTGCACTTTTACGTTATGGAAACAGCTTTCCTTAAGCCTCATGAACCACCTCTACTAGCTTCACACTTGTCTGCTTCTGCAGGCTCACCTTTCTTAGCCTTCACAGGGAGTTGGGGCCTTGCTCTGGATTGGGTCCTGGCTTAAGGGATTGTTGTGGCTGGTTTGATTTCTATCCAGACCACTTAAACTTCCTCTATCAGCAACAGGCTATTTGCCTTTCTCATCATACGTGTGTTCACTACAGTAGGACTTTTAATTTCCTTCAAGAACCTCTTTTTTGCATCCACAACTTGGCTAACTGTTTGGTACAAGAGGCCTAGCTTTCAGCCTGTCTAGGCTCCTGACCTGCCTTCTTTATTAAGCTGAGTCATTTCTAGCTTTTGATTTAAAGCGAGAGTACATGTGTGACTCTTCCTCTCGGTTGACCACTTTGAGGCTGTTACAGTGTTACTAGCTGGCCTGATTTCAATATTACTGTGTTTCAAATAGGGAGACCTGATGGGAGAGAGAGATGGGGGACAAGGCTGGTATGGAACAGTCAGAACACACAAAATATCAGTTAAGTTTGCTGGTTTTAGGTGGGCATGGTCCTTGGTGCCCTATAACAATTACCATAGTAACATCAAAGATCACAGATCCCCATAAAAATCATAAAAATAATTTAAAAAATTATAGTACAAGAGTTACCAAAATGTGACAGAGACCTGAAGTGAGCAAAGACTTTTAGAAAAATGGCACGGATAGACTTGATACAGGGTTGTCACAAACCCTCAATTTGTAAAAATAAAAAAAAAAGAAAAAAAAATCTACAAAGCACAGTAAAAACAAAGTATGCTGATACAGAGACCTTCCTTTCTTTTGAGGAAAAAGAGTAGAAAGGCATCAGTGTTTTCCCTCTATCCCCCCACGTGGGAAGCCTGTTAATCCCTTTTACATGGTCTAAAAGAAGAATGGTAAGATAAAGAGAAAGGGTTTGGTTTTCCCCTTCAGAATTAATCAATTTTTATTTATGAGAATAGAGAAGAAATATCCTTAAGTAAGGAAATAAGAATGACCTTGAAACTAGGTATATTATTATCCAGATATGGATATAGTCTGAATTTAATTTTTATTAATGTAGATAATAGCTTACATGGGCCTTATGGCGACATTACTAGCACTCTAAAATTTAATTAGATTTTTAGAGCTTCTGTTAATGTCTTTCGTAGGATTATACAATCTGGGGCATCACCAGCAAGCTTCATACATTTTATTTTCATTATGATTTGAAATACTCAGGAATGAGGTTTTTGCACAGTAAAACAGTTTTGAATTTAAGGATCTTTACCTAAAATTAACTCCAGAGGTTGAAATCAGTATTCTTTTTGTACCATATAATATAAATACATTCTATTTATATGTATTTCTATGTCTATCTTAAAAATATTTGTTACATACTAATATTATTACTATACATTAATATTAGTTACTTTTTTCACTTCTCTCAGTGTTGTTTTTTCATAATTATTAGACTGTAACAATATAAATACTTTATACTCACAATGATTTTAAAACTATTTTTGGTGTAACTTATTTTCTTTAATGTCTATATTTCCCTGAGCTTTTTGTCATGATGAAATGTTTCATTTTTGTCCTTTACTGTACTCTTATTATTTATGTAATATGCCTTCCCAGTTCCACCAAATCCTTTAAATTAATAGAAAAGTCTGTTCAACATTTTTTAGAGTCACCACAGCAATATGCTGGATAGTTTTGTAAATTTTAAATCATTCTGTCTCCTTCCCTTAGAAGCCAAAAAACAAAACAAACAAACAAACAAACAAACAAAAAAACCCCAGGAATTTGGGGCAAGAATTAAATCTTATTTTGTATAAGATATGGCTATAGAGGCAGAAAGAAACTGTTGGTTTTAGCAGAGTTGTCTTAGTTATTGTCAGTCAAATTCCTAATTTTAGGTTGCCTGCTAAAAAAGGTACATTATTAGGTGATGTTCTGTGAAAGACTGGGGGGAAAAACCTATCCAGCACAAAGTAGGAATGGGAACCAGAAATTTATATATGGACTTGGCAGTTTATTAACTGTTTGATCCAGGGACATCTACTTGCCCTGGCCCAAGTGGAGTTCTCTGTCAAATGAGGTAGTTGGGCAAGATGTTCCCAGGATCCCTTTGAGCTCTAGCACTATACAAAGTTAATTACTGTAGAAACATCAAGTGTTACTTCCTTTGTGTATGCACTCTGCATATTCCCCCAGGCTTTGTGCAGCCATCTTCTGCTGTAACAGTCCTGTCCTTATATGCCTTCTGGTGGCTTTAGAGAAAGATTCTGTTGGGATGGGACTCAGTCTGGCATGATTGCAACCTAGTAATTACAAAGTACCAATTGATCCTCATCTATAATTATAGTATGAGCTTGTTACTCATTTTTCCCCTAGTATGTTACATTGGGGATGGGAAGCCTCGGGCACAGGTTTCTAAAACTTAAATACATCTATATTTTTAGTCTTATACTTTTCACTGAATTGGTATTTATCTTTCATGATTGTCAGGCTTCTATCACTTCAGAAGCAGTCATGTCTATTTATGCCCTTGATGGACTTGGAAGGGGAAAGGGATTAGAACATAATGGAGTATATAAGAAACAATCTTTAATCAAACAACTTATTTCTTCATCCCTCTATGAAGATAAGATCACAACAAATATAAAACAATGGCAGGAAAAGGTTATATGAAGTCCCAGCTTGTGAAAAAGGCAATCCCAAATATGCCTGTTTCCTTCTACTCTAGAAAAACATTCTCTTTCTGTGTTGATGTTATACTACTCTTGATCATTGTAGATATTCATGGCTGTACTTTACAATGAATTTTTAATTTTTTTGATTAGGTCTTTGCAATTATTCATAATGTTCATTTGAGGGAAATAAAATGATATACACTGAGACGGGTGTTAACAGATCATAAGATTTGATCTGTTTTGAAAAGAATGGTAATGATAACTGACAGTGACCTAATTTGTGGAACAATCTTCTTGCATAAAATAATCTACTAGTTTGTAATTATGTGATTAACTTACCAAGAAGAAAAAAAAAGTCAATCAAGTCAGAATCAAAAAATGTCTGGAACTTTTCAAATTAATTTATTACTGGCAGTAGACTTTCATGTCAATTCCAAACATAAATATTATTCAAAAATATTTTTAGGAGAAAGATGTTCATCTATTTGCTAATTAAATTGAGAAGAATAATCAAGAGAGCAAAAATGTCAAAAAAAGTAAGGATAGCTGTTTTTGGTTAGTTTTAATGTTTATAAAGCATGTCTGTGTATATACACACCCATCTTACAAGAAATAAATGAAGTAGTGTGGGAAAGTGTAATCAGGTATCAGGTACATTTTAAGGATGAGAAACTGAGGCTCAATACATTTAAATACCACATCCATGATCACAAAGCTTTTCAGAGATAGAGCGTAGAAATTTTTTATACACTTCATGATCTTTTCATTCTACTGTTGGGAAAATAAAAATGAAAAATCAAAGGAATGTGAGTTCTGAAAGGTTGTTTAGTACACATATTATGAATTTCATTCAGACTTTACTCATAATGCATGGGAGACATAGGTAAGTATGTCTAAGTTGCTGGTCACTATTATAAAATAGACAAAATTACAATAGATATATAGGGTCAATTACAGTTTGATTAATATGCAAAAATCAGGATAATTTGACTTGAAACAAATTATATAAAAATATATTTATAAATCTTAATTGAAGTTTAGAAGTTATTTGGAAAAGAGAAATGACACTTTCATAGAGTGAATAAGAAAAATATGAAAAGTATTTAAGTGATTTATGCACATGCATTTTTATATCTTATAACATTTTGAACAAGTAAATATAATTGTAAGCAAGAATTCAAGGAAGTTAACTTCTTCATTGTCAGATGGCAAGAAAATGGCAGAGCCAATTCAAGTCTAGGTCTTTCTAATTTAAAAACCTATTGTTTTTTACTTTTGATCATTAATAAATTTAATATTTTAATAATTAATAAAGTAAATGCAATTATTAATTGTATTTACTTTATTAATGATCTTATCTCTAAAGCATGTTAACTCATATCAATTTGATACTCAGTAAATATTTCACGAGTGATTGGCTGAATGTGTGAACATTAAAAATAACTTTTGGGATCATATTTATACTGACGTGAGACTCAAATAGAGCTATTACACTCAGGAGTATGAGCAATGGGGCAATAATTAAGAAATGCTGTAAGCCTTTCGAAGTAGAGGGAAAAAAGAGAGCCTTGAGTATATACTTTTAGAAGTAGAGGGGAAAAAAGAGAGGCTTGATTTAAAAAAAAAAGTATTCTGTAACTTATTCAGTATTAAGCACACTTCATCTTTAAGACAACAGTAAAATATGTTAAATACGTGTGGAAGCAACTAATCATCATGGAAGTGCTCAGGAGAGGTTATGTATGAGACTCACATAAAGGAAGGGGTGGACTTGTGAGTCCTTCCAGGAAAGGGCGTCAGCTGAATGCAACAAGGGCAGTGGCAGACAAACATGCAGGAAGCAGTAGGCAAATTTAATATCAGTAAGGAAGGATCATCAACCTGTGTTTGGGTTTATAAGGACCATTACTCTTCATTTGGAATTATTGATCGTTCTTAAGGCTAGGACAACAGCGTAATGACCTGTTACAGCCACTCTGGGTGAATGTCGACCCTCCAAGATGATCATTCTCCAGGGTGGGTTATATAAATAGTTGAGGTGTTGAAACTACAGTACAAAAAAGAGAAAAAGAGGGGCAACTGGGTGTCTCAGCTCGGGTCATGATCTCAGGGTCCTGGGATCAAGCCCCACATCAGGCTCTCTGCTCAGCCGGAGGCCTGCTTTCCCCTATCTCTCTGCCTGCCTCACTGCCTACCTATGATCGATCGATCTCTCTCTCTCTCTCTCTCTCGTTTCAAATAAATAAATAAATAAATAGATAGATAAAATCTTTTAAGAGAAAAAGAGAGGCAGAAGAGGGAGAGAAGAGGCCCTTGCCTACTTCCTTTGTCAGTTTTCTAAGGGGAGACACCATTGCTTGTATGCTTTCTGTAATTGGAAATCGCTTGGTAATCTTTTTTTTTTTTTTTTTTAAAGTAAGCTCTACACCCAATTTGGGGCTCAAACTCAGGACCCTGAGATCAGGAGTCATACATTCTACTGACTGAGCCAACCAGGCGTCCCTATTAAGTACTCTTTAGTTTAACTACTTTGGTAGTAGGTAAGGAGAAGAGGCCATTTTACTATTAGAGTTTTTCAGTTTTGTCATTCAAGGAGGAGGGAGCTTCCAAAAAAGTTAAAAGTTAAGTACTGTGTTTTGTTTTGGTGTAGTTTTTGTTTGTTTGTATTGTTTTGTTTTGTTTTTGTTTTTGTTTTTAAGTAGAATTCATGCCCAGCATAGAGTCCAGTGCAGGGCTTGAACTCACAACCCTGAGATAAAGACCTGAGCTGAGATCAAGAGTCAGATGCTTAACTGACTGAGCCACCCAGTGCCTAAATTCTGTATTTTAATAAATTGTGCGCTTAGCCTATCTTGTCTTTCTTTCTTGCCTCTTCAGGTAGTCACAGTTGAAGAGTTTTCTTCGGGGTGAGAATTATATTACTTTTTGGCTCCAGAGGGAGAAATAGAGTTGAGTTTTAGAGGGAGGCCATTAGTGCAGGTCAGCAGAATTAACTTTTGAGTCAAAACATCCCCTTCATCCTCTCTCCAGTTTCCCTGAAATCTTTGTCTACAATTATATCTGATATGTTCAGATTGTATTTGTTGGTAAGCACCTACTGTCTGTTGGGAACATTATACTAGACACAGTGTAGGTTATCTTATTTAATCCACTCTACAGACTGGTTGCATAAGCATTTGCATTCCTATTTTAAATATCAGTAATTGAGGTGAAGAGAGACTACGTAACTTACCAACTCTGCACGGCTGTTAGCTCACAGAACTGTTAAATGGGCTTCATAAATCCTTTCACTAACACTGGTCTTTGATGGCACCACACCTGCCTGAACCCGGAATGGGTTGCCTTATGTAAGGGAGTGAGTTTCCCATCCACAAAGGTGAAGGAGAAGGAGCAATATGTCAACAGCTTACCTTTGTCCTTCATTATTATGAATATTATCTAAATATTTTTTATTTACATAAGGTAAATAAAGGTAAAATTCTCATAATCGGGTAAAATTCACATGATGTAAATTATACTAAATGTAATTTATATAAGGTAAAATTCACATAATATAGAATTAAACATCTTTACATGAACATTTCACTGGTGTTTACCACATTCATAATATTGTGCAAAGATTACCACATTCATAATATTATGCAAAGACTACTTCTCTTTCTTGCCAAAATATTTTCATCACCCTAAAATAAAACCCAGTACCCATTAAGTGGTTGGTTACTCCCCATTCCTTCTCACCCCAGCCCTTAGCAATTACCAGTCTGCTTTCTGTCTCATTGGATTTACTTATTCTAGGTATGTTGTACAAATATTTTACAATACCTTTTGTGACCAGCTTCTTTCACTTAGCATCATGTTTTTAAGATTCACCCATATTGTAGCATATATCAGCACTTCGTTCCTTATTATAGTTGAAAAACATTCTATATTCATTCATTTTTATCTGTTGATGGACATTAGAGTTGTTTCTATCTTTTGGCTTTTGTGAATAGTACTACTACAACCATTCATGTACACGTGTTTGAGTAACTGCTTTCAATTTTCTGGGAGCTACGAACATTTACTTCGCGCTAATCACTGAACTGAGTGCTTTACATATAGGAACTCTGACTTGTCAGAAACCTATGAGTTAAATACTCTTATTATCCCTGTTTTACAGATGAGGAAACTAAGTCACAGAGAGGTTAACATACATTATATTTGATCACACATTGGTGGTGCTGGAACTCAAAAACAACCAGCCACATTCCAAGTCTGCACACTATATTCTTTCTGTTTTGTGCCTTACCAGTTTCATACTTAACACCTACAGCTGCTTCAGCTGAATCATTTCCAATAGCGTCCTTGCTATTTCCCCTAGGCACACTCTGATTTGTCATTTCCTTTTAAAATGCAGAATCCAGTATTGGATATAATATTTATTGTTTCTATTATAATCATTGCATTATTGGTATTTTGATTATGTTTAAAAGGTACGTAGGTGTTAGTTTTTGTAAGAAACTGTTTATTTTTTCCTCAAATAGTAAAAATCATATATTTTTTAAAAAACTGATTAAAAAAGTCCCAAATTTGACAGCCTAGAATATTTCATTAAGAGTAAAAGAAAATCACAAAAAAAGTTAAAGAAAATCACAGAACATATACACGATTAGAGCTCTAAACAGTAAAGAAATGTGTAAAATTTCTATTGTGACTTTTGCCTGAAAAAAGACATTATGTATGTTTCTAAATATTTCCGGTTGTGTTCTGACACTGGTCATGTTCAGAGTCTTACTAATTTCCTCAAGCGTTTGTTGTAGCTCATATATAGGTATATGCCAAACCAGGAGCTCATAGGGGGCTGCTGGTGGATTAAAACTCCCAGGTACTGTCCTTATGAACTGCTGTCACACCATGAGCATCAGTCTGCCACAGTGACTTACGCAGTTGATATTCTTAATCTCAATGCAGAATTTTCCATGTCCCTGTGTAATTCATTGGGCATGTTTTGGCCTCATGCTGTTTTCTTAAGGTAAGTTTATATCCCAAGTCTGATGCCTGTTTTGTTGCTGATCACTCTCAGTTAGGAAAACAAAGGACTCTGGCACTTGACCATCCTGGGGATTTTTCATTTATTTTAGTTAGTGCATTTAACACTATCAGCCGGGAGGATATTTTGATTACCTTAAACTGCACTTAGAAACATGTCTGCTTTGCATTTATTCCTGAGAGATTCCTACTCAGATCAAACATCTCCACCAGCCATGGAGTTATTGCAGAGTAACAAGATTCCAAATGTAGAACCAGACTGTCATTTGTAAGGACTGGGTGTGGAAGAATGAAGAAATAATCATCAAGTTTAACTGCAGCATTTGAAACCAAAGGTTCTATGCAATTCTCAGCTTGAGTATTGAATTGCACAATCTTTTACTCAGTATAATTTATGATCTGAGAGATGTGCCTGCATTAGTAGCATTTGACCACATTTTAATCTCACTAAGCTGCTATGAATTAAACCAAATGGTAAAGTTATAATGTATGACTCCATCTCATACCAATATAAGTTAATGTTAACCGATAAAATGAAATGTGTTTTTAAAAAATGAAATGTGTTTTGCCTGACCCTGTGATACATATCTTTCTTACATATAGTAGTCCAATAATATAAGTCAAGGTAAGCTTTTTCTTATGTCTTTTTTCAGTAAACTATTTATATTAGAATACAAATCCTTAATTATCAGGTATATATACTTTTTGATGTCTTCACTGAGTCTGAAGAAATTATTTAGGTGTTATGTATGTATTGTCTCTTATAAAATGTTGATACTGATCATTTGGGTGGGCATCTTTGTTAAAATTATGCAGTTTACTAATGGGCTTTTCAAGAATGGATTTCTTTTCACTACATCCGTGCCCATAAATGTCTGTGGTTTCTTTACATGGGATAAAGGCAAGCCAGATGGTGGTCTTATTTTTATTAAGATTATTTAATATAGACAGAGATTCTTCTTGGCTTCCTTTTTAAATGGATGCCGTGATAGGAAGAAAATGCAAATGAAGTAATAGGAGTGCTCATAAATTTCTGGCCTGGTGACTATAATGCAGGGTTATTGGCTTTGCTATCAAATCTTTCCAAGCACACTTTCTTTGTATTAGTGACTTATGTAATATTGGATTTTGCATCTGTACATTAGACTGTATAATTCTTACTCTCCACCTAGTGTGCCTTGTACACCACCCTCCTTCCCTCCGTCTCTCACACACACATACACACTTACACAACAGTCTTTCCTAGCTGTAGCTAAGAAGTGTCGGTGTCAGATTCCCCTTATCCATTTCAAATCTAGTTAATGGATACCCTGTGGTTATGAAAATTACATACCCTTAATACCTTAGGCAAGTGGCTTGCGGTCTCAGCAAATGCCTAAATGATGATCTACATCCTTGGTGCTACAAAAGTAGTATTAACACTTTCCTAGCAGCAGTCACGGATGAGGATTGATCCTTTATAAATTTGAATGCACTACTATGCTTTTAACATTTCTTTTCCACCTATTTTATGAGTCCTATCCATCTTTGAAAGGAAATATTCCTTTGGGATTATCCAGATATAAACACATTCCATAAAGCTTCTGAAGAGAGTCAAAAGAATTTGAGAACTAGAAAATGCACAGGTGATATGGGAATTGCTAGAGATGCCCCTACCCATCACATTGCATTTGCAGTCACATCATTATTCCATCTGTAGTGTATCTCTAATGCTAAATATATTTTGAACGAGTTATCTGTGGCATTTCAAATCATAAAATTTGCTAGATGAAGAGCTATTCTCATCGTATGGCAAATCAAGCTTTTCACCTTGGTGTTGTCCATTAGGATTAATTTGATGGTGGTGACATGATGGGAAGCAGAGAGAAAAGGAAACACCTCTGAGAGATGGTATTAAAAACATCTCAGACCTCTAAAAGTCCTTTTATCAGAAATGTTTGGCTGCTGCAAAAGGCTAGCTGGGTTCCTGTCCTTTCTGGTTAAGTAACCCCAATCATTGGGTTCACAGGGCAAGAAATAGCTATAAGGCCATGATTTGATTTTTATGAGTTTAACTTCAATTTCTGAATCAAATATAGCAAATAAATAGTTTAGTTGTTATCGTTCCTTTTGTATTTATGGCAGTCATCACCAATTTGTTGTTGCTACTAATTTGTTGCTATTTTTTTCTGTTAAGCCTAGATATGGCTACATAATATTTCTCAACATAACCCTTGAGAAAGCCACTGTTGCTGGATGAGAGTTGTGGTCTGCAGGCGGTCTGGGCAACCAGCTCCATGTTGAGTTACAGCCGACCACATTTTTCTCTAACAGTCTCTGATATGTCAAATGCAGAGTTAAAGACCTCTCACTTTTTCTGGTTAGTCTGATAATAGACATACCTTGGATTTCTTAGCCTTTATCACCACAGTCATTAACTATGATCTTTTCCGGTATTTCCAGGTCAACCCTATCATTGTATTTCAAGTTTACAATCATCTTCTGAGTGGCACTATTCCAAAAATCATTCCCTGACAATATGCACCTTGAGCATCTCCTGCCAGAAATTAGGAGAGTCAGTAGAGATGAACATATGTATTCTGGACTTCCTTAACTTCATGTCCTGGTTCTAACAGATGCTTGGTGTCTTCATCAGTAGAGTGAAGTCTAAAACTTTGCTGTGAATGTGACCCTTTTATGGCTCAGATAATAAGGAGGGAAGAACAGATCCCTGTAGCCTGTAGCCACTGAATCATTTCTTCTTTTTTGGTGTTCCTTGGAGTTATCATTGATGAAAATGATGGTTTTGTCTGTCTTAAGTGAAAAATGGTCCATGGTTATTTCTGGTCTCTAATCAGTGGAATCAACTGACCTCTAAGGATTATAGCTATGGATGGTTCCTCAAAAGGGGACTTCAGGTAATGGTTTTTCCTGTAGATTAGACTACTACATGTATTTGGCAATAGACAAGAGAGAGAGAGTTCTACATGTAGCTTCTACTTGGATAGAAAGAAAAGCACATAACTCTTTCTTATGTCCCTGACCAAGAAAGATCCTTGTCAAATCAAACCTAGTGAGCCCCTTCCTTTTTGGATGATGAGTGAAATCCATCTATACAGTCTTGTGATTGTCCAAAATGATTAGTAGCCCACCTTAGTCCTATTCTGAGGACTCTCAAAGCCCCATTCAGATGGTCTGGATAAGACCTTTTGAATTTGAATTTGAATTTGAATATGAAGTATGTAGTAAATAAGCTACTGTATTTACCCTAGGGCAGTCTAGACCTAATAGGGACTAAAGCTATGTAAATTCATATGAACCACCCTCATTTTTCCTTTTCTACACATTCCACTGGGGCTACTCTTAAATTACATATTTCTCCTTTTTTTTTTTTTCAGTGTTTAAGTTAAATGTACTTTAAAAGCTAGAAAGAATTAATAGTAATAACCCAACCATATATTGAGGATTTGCAGTATTATTGAATATTCTAAGATTTTATCTATGTCATCTCAGTTAGTTCTCCCAATAACTCCACTGAGGTTGGTGTTGTATTATCTGGGTTTTATTGAATCAGAACATAAAGTTTCTGGCACATTCAGCGATCTGTCCAAGTTTTAAACGGCTAGGGAGTTATAGGTCCAAGACTCCCACACGAGCAGTCAGATTCTAGAACATGAACTCTTAGCCACAATACTGCACAGTTTCACTAGTTAATGTTTGGTACAACCTCTACTTTGCTTATGAGAAATCTCAGACCAAAGCTGTTAAGTGAGTTCCCCAGTGGACGTACTATTTAGCTACAGACTTAAGACTCAATCGTATGTCTTTATTTAAAAATAACAACCCAAACAGTAACAATAGCTGCACCTTTTACAGCACTTGCTGCATTCCAGGTACCCTCATAATGCTTTATCTAGGTTCATTTACTCCATCACCTCAGCTACCTTATGGAAAATACTACTGTTATTCCCATTTACTCATCAGGAAACTTACACATTCTGAGACTAACTCAGTTGCTTAAGGACATACCTGCGAAGTTAAGCATCTAGGATTTGAATCCAGGCAGTCTGTTGCCAGACTTTGTGTTCTAACCCAGTGGTTTGGAAGGAGGAGAGGGTTTGCTTCCTCCTTCAGAGACGTTTGCAATGCCTATAGACAACTTCAGTTGTCTGAACTTGGAGAGGTACTGGAATCCAGTGGGTAGAAGCCAGGGATGCCACTACACATACTGCTTTGCATAAGACAACCCTCTCACAACAAAAAATTATTTTCTCCAAAATGTCAATAATGGTAAAACTACCGTTCTAGCCACCATGCTGTGCAACCTCTCTTTGCCACCAGTGTAGTCTGGGAAGGGACAAACAGTGGAAAACACCTTTCCAAATCAGGAAAAAGGAGAATAGCCTTCAGTGTACAGGCTCAATGTAGTGGGTCTTTTATCATGACTACAATTCTGGGTTGGAATGTTACATTTTTTTTTCAGGTACCTCGTAAAGATAAAAATTAGCATTGTGCCCAGCAAGAACCGATAGGGACTCATCAATGATTACAACGAAAGCATAAACTGGTCTGTTTGGATTTTGGATGAAAGAATGGAAACCCAGTTGGAGCAGATGATAAAAGTAGCACTCCAATGAGCAGTGGTTTGGCTTCAGGAAAACAAAGTAGCAATGTTGTTACTCAAAAGCCCAGGGTATTTTGGAAAGGAAGAAATGCTGGTGTTTTAGGCATTTTCTTTCCATTCAAACCACTTTTTCAGATTTAGTGTGCTTTTTACTAATAGTGCAGCTCAGTTACAGTTGAGGCAGCAAGTTTGGACAAACTTAAAAAGAGGAATACAAATATTTTTATACCTACATTGTGTATTTCTCACTAGAATTTCCGAATATAATTATCTTTGAGTTTTATTTAGAAATCTTGAACTGTGGGAATCTGTGGTTTGGTTACTGGCTAATCAGGATTGTGTATAAGTCTAGTGTGTTTGTTATTTAGGGAGGCAGAGTCATATATTACTAGCAAAAGGAAATTTTCCTATTACTACTTCCAAGGATTTATGTTATTTATTATCATCCCGATAATCAAACATAAGACTACCTGCCTACCCGGCCACTCTCCTTCACTGTGTTTTCATTTAGTAACTATTTAGGTTTATTTGCTAGGTGCTAGCTTTGGTGGAGACCCCAAATAAATGAGAATACAGCCTCTGCCGTCATGAAATTGATAAGTCAGATAGAATTAACACACTTGACACATGAAAATCGGTTTACCCTTAGGCTGGTTGTACTGATTATAGCAATTTCAGAGAATGACATAGTCCAGAACTGTAGCTACATCTTGAAAGATAAGGTGGATATGCGTAGGCAAATGCACATAAGAAATTGAACCATAGTTGAAAAGAGTGGTGTGATAGAACATGGGCATTATATGGCATTTGACTAGAAATGGGCTTTATTTATTTATTTATTTAAGAAATAGGTTTTATTGAGTGAGATTTTCTTTTTCAGGTATAAGTCCAGAGTTTACATACAGTCAGATAGAAGTGCATTTGAATCCTGATTCTACAACAGCTTTCTCATTTGTAAAACATACATAATGGAATTGGCTGGATTATGAAATAGGCACATTTAAGTCAGTCATTTGGGACATTCATCTATCAGCTAGTGTTACTGCTGTTGACTCCTCACACTTTAGGGTTGGTGCAGTATACTTAAAAGTTTACTCACTTGAATCTGCATAGTCATCTATACCTAACCACACCCTGTTCCCTCTCGTTTGTCTTCCAGACTGTTTATAGCAGGATCTATATAGCAGTGCTATCCAACAGAAACATAATGTCAGGCACATAAACAATTTTAAATGTTTTAGTAACCACCTTAGAAAAAAGAAAAATAAGTAATTGGAGTTGATTTTAATAATCTATTTGCTTAATCCATAAATCCAAAATAGTATCACTTTAACATTTAATCAGTGTAAAAATTATTGAGATATTTCAGATATTTTTCCCATACTAACTCTGAACTTTGATGTGCATTTAACACTTAAGCACATCTCAGTTTGTATTAGTTGCATCACTGTTTCTAAGACTCAACTGTATTTGGGGACCATTCTCCTTTGCTTTTAAGAAATGGAATTGCTAACCTCACTTGTCTTTGTAACTTTATTGGTAGTCATTGATGTTGACAAATAAAGTGTCTTGTCTGAATACAAACATCAAACGGGGGAAGACAAAGATACAGCTGGAGAAATAGAAGGCAATATTTATTAAACAGGCTGACATTTATTTTAAATGCTTGGCTTTAAGAATACTGATAAATCCTTAAAGTGAGAGTGTGCTTGTGAAATAAAAACACATCAGAAAAAATAAACCTGATTTTTACCTCCTCTGTGCCTCAACTGAAATAAAAGCTTCTAGCAATTTATACTATAAAAGTTAAATAAATGCAAGCCATCCTTAGGGTACCCGATAAACTTTTAGCACATGAACAGCTTTACTTTATATAAAAAATAGTGTTTGGTTTTTGTGAAAGATATTTTTAAAATAGGAATGAATTGGTTTTTGTTTAGCTCTGCTTCTTAGTGCTCAGTACTATAGTATTAAAATCCTGTGCTGTGCTAGAGGAGCACGTTGCTTTTATGTGTAAAGCCGATTTTTACAACAAAGAAGCAGGAGAACCCATGTGTTAGTCTTCATCTCCCAAGCCTCATGATGGAAGGCCTTGAACTATTCCTTTTTCTTTCCAACCCTAACTGTGGTTAGCTGGGTCGTGTGTGTGTGTGTTTCTTCTCAGACCATTATGCTTAATTGCTACATGAAGTTAACTGTCTCTAACTTACACTGAACCACTTAGGACAACTTCATTACTGCTCTGCCCTAACCATTCTAGGTAGACAACTAACATTCTGAGTATGTCAGTTTAATTTTGTCTTTTAGATTGTAAGTTCAGCATTATAATTAACTGTCCTACTGTGTAGCTGTTTTTAAAAGTAATGTCCTGTTACACTGTCAGAACTCAAAATTCAATTCAAGATTCAAGTTTCTGCTTGTATACTGAATGTAAATTTCGAAATGGCAAACTGGATTTAGGACTTGGATAACCTATGTTCTATAATTGGACAAGACACACACATTATTGACATTTAATAAATACTAGGTGCTACTGGATAGTCATAAAAGGAATAGATGCCATCTTTTTTTTTTTTGGCTACCCAAAAGGTTAACCATCCAAGAAATAATACATTCAAGTTATAACCTTCTACAGATGACCATATAAACTACTTGGCTGCTTCTGAAAGGGGAGTTTTTAATTATTCTTGAAATAGATTCTATAATTAAGTAACTTGTCTAATGTGAGAAAGAAAATGAAAGATCTACAGTGAAGGTCAAAACCATAGGGATTCAGTATGCTGTATGTTTTGTTTTGTTTTAGTGATTTCAAACATTTTTTATACATACAGGTATTTTGTAAATGGAGATTTTATTTAAAATATATTGAAATAACTGTATATATGTGTGTATGTATATGTATATGTAATCCATACCTATATGTAGATGGGTTAACTTTGCACACTATTTTTATTTGTTATTCTTCCTCTAAAAGACAATAGTATACCTTTTAAGAATATCCTTCAACCTTAAGTGAAATCATCTTAGAAATAAAAGCTATCAGAACTAAAAGTAAAATAAATATATGCTTTAAAGATTTTATTTATTTATCAGAGAGGGGGGGGAGAGCGAGACAGAATGGCAGGCAGAGGCAGAGGGAGAAGCAGGCTCCCCGCCTGAGCAAGGAGCCCGATGTGGGACTCAATCCCAGGATGCTGGGATCATGACCTGAGCCAAAGGCAGCTGCTTAACCAACTGAGCCACCCAGGCGTCCCTAAATATTTGCTTTTATTAAAAACAAAAAAAATAAAATAAAATAAAATAAACCAATTGACAAAGCACTGCATCTTATACACATTTGGGGAAAGAAGCGGGTTTAGAGCCAAGCTTGGCTGCTACCAGTAATGATTTGGTACCAGAGTTTTTATTGTAATGTCTGTCTCCTTTAGTTAATATACATTCCTTATTCGTTTTTGGTCAGGATTGTCAATATAGCACGCAAGAGAATTTATAGTTAACTTCTTCCTTTGACCAATTATTTCTAAATGTTTTTGTGGGAAATGGTGCGTTAGAAACTAGTCATTTGGGTTTGTATGGAGACTTAAACTTTTATTATTCCCTTTAATTGAACCATTGCCTCTCCTCAGACAGTGTGTCTTAAAGGAATATTTAGGAGAAAAGGGAAGGCATAAGGAGGTACTGCTGTACATGGGTGAAGGGGTAGGGTGTGTGTGGAAGGGTCAGGGGAGTGGCGAAGATTAGAGAGAGAGAGGAGGGGGGAGAGGTACAGCTATAGGCAGTCAAGCCATGTTTACCAAATTTTGATGTGTAATGCAATCCCTTGGAGACCAAGTTCAATGACACTAAGGATGCTACACACCTCCCAAAGAGGCTTTTATTTGCTAGGTATCAGGTTGGAATTGCAAAACTATATTATATCAAGAATCCCAGGAATGTACCACACTTGGGACTGCCCTACGGGAAAAGGAAATATCTTATATTCTATTTCCTTGTTCTTTCTAAAGACAGGAGAGAATCCTAGGACTGATGGCTATTTTGTGGAAACTGCATTTACTAAATCTCTTTCCCTTGCATGTAAATCATGTAGAAATGACTTGCCTGTTAAGGCTTTAATCACTTTATACACCCCACAATTTAGATTCTGGAACAGATCAGGATAAGACGGAAAAAAACTTTTTTCTTACTTGTGTTCCTTAAAAAAATAGTAGCTATATAGATCACAGAGTTTCTATTAGGAATGATGAAAAGGTGCCAGGAGTGGTTGTGATGTTTGTACAAAAATGTGACTTAATGCTACTGAACTTTATACTTAAAAATGGTTAAAAGGTAAATTTTGTTATATATATTTTGCCACTGCGTTTATCACAACAATAACAAAAGTTTTGTTTACACACCAACTGCTACGATGTCTTTGTTTACTTACCATCTGCTACTTTTGAGATTAGTTATTTGTGGGCATATTTCTTGATGGGGACTTCAAGAGCCAAGCATCCACAAAGATTAACCGTTCATTAATTTAAGAAAAAAGCATTCCTTTGCAGTTTGTTTCCATTTTAGTTTCAGCAAAGATCTGAAACATGTTGAATTTGGTTTCTTAAAAAAATTAACATGATAACCATGCAGATGTTAAACTTGAAACATCTTTATTATTACTGGAACTTTGGAAACTGTGTTTCTGGGATTGGTCAGATTAATGTCTTGGTTTTTTTCTGATGTGAAGTTCTGTAGGTCTTCAGCTTACTGTTGTAATTTAACATTTTGATCAGGAATATTTTACCTAAAGCAAAGTATGCAATTCATAATTGTTAAGTTTTGGGTGGAAGATTACATTGTTGTTATTTGAAAGTGACTTGCCACATGTATTCACATTATTATGAGCAAGGTCAAAAGCATCAAGTGTGCAAGTATTTTATAATTGGTGGTCTGTGAGATATATCAGGGAATTCAATCTATTACATGCACTTCAGGGCACTAAATCAACACTACATGAAGCCATCAGAGTATCGGATGGCCTCGCTAATCTTACTGTGGTAATTACTGCAGGTGTATCCTGATCACTTAAAATGGGCATTCATAGTGGGATGTATTGTTCTGTTGAAATATTAAGGCCATTATAGAGAATTATAAGAGAATTTCATTGAGTATTTGATAAAAAAAAAGATGAAATGATTGTCAAACAAATATATCCTAATAATCATGAACACCTAAGACTCTTTTCTTGAAACAAAAGTTCACTAGTGTGAAAGAAAACCTAAGTGTTTGGTGCTGTTCTCAACTTTTATTTTTATCTTTTTCCAAGATCTATAGGAATTATGGAAAGAGTGCTTCAAAGCACTAAATAAATTTGGAAATTCAGAACAGGGGAAGACATTTTCATTGGAGAAGAGGGGATCACAATAATTTTTACAGTAAATTTTTTACAGATCTGAAATGATTCCTTCTTTCAGCTTGTGAATATGAGTTTGCTGCCGTAGCAGATAGACTCTTGTTGCTATGGTATCTCTGAACATTGCTTTTGACATTGCCTTTCACAGCTATAACTGGTCATTTTTGAAGGGCATTATACATGCATTTTGACTATTGTTTCCATGTGAAAGCTGGTTTGTTTTGACATGTGTTATATTTCAAAATTAAATTATTTACTTAATGCAAGACTCTACCAAAAATGAATATATCAAATGAACTAAATAGTATTTATATGTTAGCCATTTTAATTACAGGAAAGGTTAACTATTTTCATTCCAGCTGTTGTGTTTGTTTATTATGCGAGGATGTGTAAGTCCCTTTGTTCTTTTAACAAAGCCCTAAATCTTTATTTTTTGCTTAAATTTTTTTTTCTTTTCCAGCTGCCAAAGCTCTCAGTCTCTCATCTAATTTTAGTATTCACATATGGAGTAGATGCCAATCTTGCCTCATTTAAAAAGTCTTGCAGTATCACTGATATGTATTTTTTCCATTGGATGAAAGATGGTAAAGTTAGGCTGGTATTTTTTTTTTTTTTTTTTTTTTTTTTTTTGAGGGGGAAATAAAAATCCTGGTCAGGCCCCAGCTACCAAAAATATCAATTGTGTGAATTTTGATAAGATTCCCAAATTGGCACCGTTTTACTAATACATTTATTTACTGAATCCAAATTTAGTTTCCAGCTAACATCGCTGTCAGCCTTTTCTGTAGTTTGACCTCTGTGTTCAAGACCCTGGGAAAACTGTGAATACTAATTATATTTGCCTTTGGACATTTACAACTCTACTCTCCCACCATCTCCAACATACTTTTTTAGCTAGGTTATAGAGCAATTGAATTCTCTGTGTTAAATGCATTTTAACGTAAAATCAAAAGAAAGATTTCATCATAGAAGAGACTTGTGACCATGTTCCAGCCTCTGTACTTAGGTTTGCGTGACTCTTTATAAGTTAATTATTGTCTCTGAGCTGCTGTCACCTTCAATGTGGATTATAGAATCTGGCTGGGGATGATAATATAAAATATGTACTAAATCAAAACTGCTCATATTGTTATCAGTAATACTTAACAAATATATAAATCTTTTAGATAGAATCATCTTTTAAAGTAGAACAGAATGCACTCTCTCTCTCTTTTTTTTTTTTTTTTTTTTTTTTTTTTGAGAGACTGAGGGTGAGAGAGCTTGTGCAGGTGGCGCAGGTATGGGGAGAGGGAGAGAGGGAGAGAGAGAATCCCAAGCAGTCTCCAGCGCCCAGCATGGAGCCCAGTGCTGGACTCAATTTCATGACCCTGAGAGATCATGAACTGAGCTGAAATCAAGAGTTGAATGCTTAGCCGACTGAGCCACCTAGGTGCCCCCAGAATCATCTTTTTTTTTTTTTTTTAAAGATTATTTATTGGGGCGCCTGGGTGGCTCAGTGGGTTAAGCCGCTGCCTTCGGCTCGGGTCATGATCTCACCATCCTGGGATCGAGCCCCACATCGGGTTCTCTGCTCAGCAAGGAGCCTGCTTCCTCCTCTCTCTCTGCCTGCCTCTCTGCCTACTTGTGATCTGTTTATCGAATAAATAAAAAATTTAAAAAAAAGATTATTTATTTATTTGACAGAGAGAGATTACAAGTAGGCAGAGAGGCAGGCAGAGAGAGAGAGGAGGAAGCAGGCTCCCTGCTGAGCAGAGAGCCAGATGCGGGACTCGATCCCAGGACGGTGAGATCATGACCCGAGCCGAAGGCAGCGGCTTAACCCACTGAGCCACCCAGGCGCCCCCAGAATCATCTTTTTTAACCAAAACCAAATATGACAGAGATAGACCTGAATTTACTCTTGGTAGTGTCCTGGTCCCTCCTGCATGTAGAGACTATGCCCACTAGTGAAAACTCTACCTATGATTTGCTTTTTAAACAGCATCCATGTGATACCCATTATAGTTTTCAAAAAGGTTTCATGAAATGGGTATCATTATTCCTATTTTACAGATGAGGGACCAGAAGCCCAAAATGACCTTGATCAGTCTGCACATGAGTCATGCTCAGACCCAGTCTCTCCTAGGTCTTAGTCCAGAGATGTTTCCCTCAGTGCTGCTCCTTATCAGATGAGCCCTTCCTTCTTAGGACACTGAATCACAAAGAATTCTGGAAATAAGGCTGAAGCTGGTATTTTATTTTTTATTATAAAATGAAATTTAAAAAAATATTAAGAGCAAAGACATTCCAAATCATTTGAATCTAGGATTCTTATAGTTGGACTTCTCTGAAGACCATACCAATAATTCATGGATATTTTTCAGGAAGCCTCCTAAACCTCCCTGAAACTGTTTCATGTTGCATGTTATCAATATATTTCCAGAGCAGGGGGCATATCAGATTTGGGGTTTGTAAACACTTTTTTCTATGTATAGAAAAGGAAAAGTCTAACACACATGTGTGAGATAAGCCGATCGTTAGAACAATCTACCAGGGTGTTGTCTTAGGAATAGGATATATAGAAATGCAGACTTTTATGATGGGTTCTTGTGAGTGGATCCTGCAGAGAGGACTATATTTGTCGTTTAGAAATGTAGGCTGCAGAATATTTGCCTTAAATAGTACTTTGTTCTCACTTGTTTGCGAGATTGTAGGTTAGGTGGGTGTAATTTTGGTTTAGAAGGTCATTACTGTCAGCAACAACATAGGCTGGTTTTTTCTGTCCTCTTGGCTCTCCTTTGTGTCGTGGCCATTAGTTGTCATGCATCTCAAGATGGCTGTCATTACTTTATGAAATTATGTCAGTGTTAAAAATAGGAAAACAATGGGGTAGGGGTTGCAACATTAGGCTCACTCATAGTCCCACCAATTTATAAAAAAAAAAAGAATGTTGTCCCAGAAACATCCTTCCCATATAAGAACTTCCTTATATTCCTTGGATAAACTGGCTCACATGGCTATTTAATATTTGGCAAAGAGAGCTAAGATTGCTGTAATTGGCCTGGCCTAATCATAGTTCAGTATTGTGACTATATTCATTGCTGCTCTGAAGAGAAACAGAGTTCTTTTGTCACAGAAAAGGGTAGGCTGACAGTTAGTTAACCAACCACCCCATGTGTCTCTTTCCTGTGTTAATTTCCACAAATCCTGAGAAGCGTTAACCAAGTTTTACTTTTTTTGGTGAAATTGAGAAGTATCTTGTTGTTCCTAAAATATTCCAATGCAATAAGTAATAACCACTTACTTAGTTCTTTGCCTCTTAAATATGGCAATTATTTTTAATATTCTACTTTTAAAGTTGGAACTATTCTGACCAAGAAAACAGTGAGTAATTTTATTAAGTGACAAAGTCAGGTAAAGCCTTTGAGTGATCTTTTGATTTTCTGGCAGGTGCTTATTCTAGCCATGCTAATTCTAACAGTGGTATAGCTGAACACAATACTTTATTTATTACTTAATCTCCCCGTTTTGTGGACTTTGCATCCTTTATGAAATTTTTATAATAAAAAGGAAAATGCACCAGATACTTCTTAATAGTCTTTTACTTTTCTTATTTGTTATATAGTTATAGGAATATTGTAACACTGGGTCAGATTAGAGTCTCATTTTGGGATTTATCAGAATACACAATCTTTTGTTTGGAGGTAATGTCCTTTTTTAAACCAGTTTTACAGTTTATAGAAGCTTTATATACTTTTTGAATGAATAGAAAAATGGACTTTCCATTCCCTTGATCCATTATTTCATATCTGTTGGCTGATGGGCTTAGTAGAAAAATCAATGTTTGAATTCCTGCCTCTTGTGAGAATCTACTTCCTAATGTCTTAGTGAAAAAATAAAATAAGTTTTCACTGTCAGAGTTTACTCATCTTAAGTGTGATTATTCACCTAGTGGGAGGTAGTACAAGGGTGTATTTGTGTTTATAAAGTCTTTGAAAGGAATGTTTTTACACAATTATTCACTAGTATAAATGTGTAGCGTGAGAGTGGCATTCCTTTTCAAAGGAATGTAAATTTTTTTAATGATTAGCTTTATGTTGCTTATTTTTAGAAAACATGATTATTGGGTAGTTATCTTTTTAACACTGTCTTTTCTTTATTGATAAAATTATACTGCTTATTCCTTTTTTGATTCCATATTTCATCTCTAAAATCCTGCTGATTCTGAAGTGGGTTGTAAATGCTCCTCTTAGCTTCATATCTACTCTTATTTCTGATCCTGTCTTAATATTGTGACTTTTTTTTAACACTCTTGTTCTGCTACTGTGAGAGGCCAGCAGACACTGTAGCTCAATCTCTATTTCTCTATATTCTTCTGAAGGACTCTATTGTAACAGCTTTGCCCATAAGAAAAGATGTTGCTTCTTGCCACTTGAGCCTGTGATATAAGCAGACTTGATCTGGCTCTCTTTTTGGAATATACAACATCAGGGCCATTCCTATTTTCAAAGCCTCTCAAGTAGAACTGAGGAAAGTTTACAGAGTTTATCAGCAAATTAATGGACAGATATTTCGGAGGCACCTGGCAAGTGTAGGGTTCTGGGCTGGATGTTTTGGGAAGTGCAAAGAAGGTAATGTAGTCTTTGTCCTCAAGGCCTTGCCACTTTTGCCAGGGGAAGGATGGCATGTGTATGTGAAAGCTAACATGCATGTAGGATTCGTTATACATCATGGATTGAAATCACTTTTATTGAATGAATATGGCATCAGTAACAAGTGTTCTAGGAATTAATAAGAGGTACAGATTATTGGGAACCAAAGACTAAATAGTTAATGTTTGACCTTGAAGAAGTCATCTAGTTTTCTCCTCTTACAGATAAGTAAAGAAAAGTCTCATGTAAGTCCCAGAGAGTAACTGTGAATCTCAGAGAGCTATACATTTGTTATTGACAGAGGTGGGATTTGTTTTTAGGGACCAACAGACTGGATTTATTCAGGAAGGCACGGAAAAAAATCTTAAGTGGAAAAATCAGGGCAAGGGGTTGGGGAGGATGCATATGTTAATTTACTACATATATTCAAAGGAAAAGAAAAATAAATCTCTCCATTATGAGAGGAGAAGGAAGATTGGTAGAGAATGAGCTTTCTACTTCCCGTTCTCTGACTTTATGTCCTAAAATGATACATGCTTTAGAGCCAGAGGAGTAATTCTTTTTTTTTCCTAGAAGTGAGTGACATCTGTGTTTTCTCTTTTTAATCAGGAAAAATTAGCATTTCCCTTCTGAAATAGTTAATTCTAGGAATAATGCTTGTTTAATCTTGTGATTGTCCTCCATAAATGTTAAACTTGTAAATCATCAGTCTTTGTTCAATTGTAGGCCATCTGTCTCCTCCAGAGGTGTAATGGTTCACAATATTCCACAACGAGAGGATTGTGCCATGTGCCAACCTGGCAAATTAAGAAATCTCTCATCTAAGTGTTCTAAACCTTAGTAGGTCGTGGTGTCAGAATCGTTTGCCAATGAACTTTTCATTAACATTACCTGAATTTTGTATTAAAGTCTTGGATTTTACCTTCTGAGAACATTCATAAAAGGCCTCATTCTAGGCAAAGCTGGATGCCATACACATCCTAGCTAAAAAAACTCAGATGTAGCACAAAATGTGTTTTGCATAATTTTGATACCAAGAGTATTAGAGATAGGAAGAATTTATTTAGCTACTTAAAATTTGAGTAAGGGAAAGAATCCTATGTTTAAAAAGTTCTCCTCAGTCTTTCAACAGAAAAATTAGGAGCAAGTTTTACTTAAATGATAAATGAGATTATTTTGGAAATGGTAGAGTGCAATATGTTTGTGAATTGGTCGAGGGGTGGAGTGCATGCTGTAGGACCTCAGGAAGTGATTAGATTAATTGTACTAAAAGATTGCATAGTTGGGTTCTTGAGGGAGAAATTCTTATACAATAATAGATTATTATAGAATAATAATAATAGAAGACTTTTATCGAATAGTTAAGTGCTATATAATTGGTTCATTTAAGGAAAGTTTATTGAGCACATTTTTAGGCCACTAGGATATATAAGTGAACAAAGCAAATGAATATTCCTTACTTCTAAAGGAAATGTACAAAATAAGCCACATTCCTTGCCACACCAGAACACAAGGAAACTACTCTCAAAGATAAATGGAGTAAGGACAGGACACAGAGTCAATTTACAGGGCTCTTCATTAACCTAAAATGCAATGTGAGCATAAGTAAGAATAATGGCAGCAAGTGGTTGATGTCACAAAAATATGTAACAAAATCATTAGTTCATAAATACTATGATAGAGGGTGATAGATAATGTTGCCAACAGTGTAATCAGATGGATTCTGCCTATCATTGCCTTCTGCAGGTGAGTTGGATGATGCTATAAAAGGTTAGGCAATTGGCCCAAGACTGACTCTTAATCAGTGGTAGAGTTAAAAATTCAAACCCAGTGAGCTTGTGTTGACAGGGCTATTATTGACAACTGTATTCTAGACCTGTGCTTAATTTGTCTTCTGACTTGTTGTCCTGCTTGTGGTAGGAAAAAAATCACAGATTCCTCAGATTTATTCATTGTGACATTTTCTGTGTCTGGAAGGCTCATTCTGAGCATCTTTGGTCAAGGATTTAAGTCAAACTTGAAAATTTCCAAGTTTTTGAAAAAAAAAAAAACAAAAACAAAAGCAGTCGCCCAATAGCCATTTCTGTCTATTCAGCTTTGTGAGCTGATTCACACATGTTTATGTGTATACATGTGTGTATTCCTTACTTCTACAGTTTCATTCCTAAAACTTACTCTCTCAAGTGACAAAGGATATGGTTCAGATTAGTCTAAAAGTGGCAATCTCCTGAAAACTTTGGACAAGCAAGTATTGTGAAAATTGATTTGGGACAGTTCTATCTGATTTGAAATATATTTCAATCAAAGTAGACACTGTTATCCCTACTTAAGGAAAAACAAGAATGAATAAATGCAAAACATTTGTACAAAAACATTGCTCCAAAGGGAGGATGTTGACAATAAATGGGCTTTGTAATTTCTTGTTTCTAACATGTCTGTGATTTATTATAGAGCATAATCTTATGTATTGTCACATTATAAGAATGCCCTCCAGGACTGTGTATCTCTATAGCTTAGCTACATAATTCAACATATCAAATTACCAAAAAAATGAAATCATAGAGTCCCATCCACAGTCAAGTTTGAGATCAAGTAAAGAGATATGGCACATAATATTATTTCCGATGATACATATTCTTGAAAAAGAAGTCCGCTTTGATACAAGGGTTTGATAATAAAAATAAGTGAGTTAGGAAAGGTAGTCCTAAAATCAGTTGGAACAAATCTCACCAGTCATCTCCTCCAGCCTTCTTGTTTGACTGAAGAGAGATGTAACCCTAAGAAACTGAGTTGACTAGAGTCACCCACCAAAAAGTAGAAGAGTCAGGACCCAATGATGGTAAAATTATCTCTTATTTTAATCTACTGTGTTGTCTCATTTCTCCATCTCTACCAGCAGTACTATCATCAATTCTAGCCAAACTGGAATGAGAGTATCACTCTTGAGTACTCCACTACCTTTCTGTTCACATTCAGTCCATTCCCCAGTCCCATCTATTACATCTAGGAAATACTTGACTGTAGGTGCTTGGTTTATCTCTAATACATTACTATTACTATGAGAGCATCCTAATGAGTTTTCTTGCCTCTAGTCTGGCTTCCTGAATTCCATTCAACAGAAATTTCTCTACAGTGCAACTTGATCATGAAATCACTACATTATTCTTGGTTGTATGTTGCCATTACATAATGGGAATGAAACAGGGGACTCAGTGCATTTTTTTTTCTGTTTTGAACATCATTATCAGAGAAATGAAAAATTCTAACTACCTGGAAATCTAGGAAATGTATAGACAAAGAAACACAAAATACCTTTCCTGTACTCCCCTCCACATTCCACATGACTCCTTACATGCAGTGTATTAAGTAAGCTTTACTTGTTTCAGTCTGCAAAATCCAATGTATCATTTGAAGGGGGAAGGATGGCAGTTATCTTGGTTTGTAAGTGCCTTGCTGACTGACTCCTGTAGATGACTACTCACACTCCTGTGTATACTGTGAAGTTACACCACAGCTGTGGCGACATGTACCACATAACATGGTACACACATTCCTGCATCTTCTTATCTGTCTTGCCTCTTGCCACTTTGCTCCTTCTCTACTGCCCCACAACCTTTGCTCTTACCATAGTGAACTTACTTGAGCTACACAATAAGCTGTGCTCTTTAATAATGTCACTAGCCACTTATAATCATTTAAATTGAGTAGAATCAAATGAAATTGAAATTTCAGTTCCTAAATCACCCTAATCTTATGTCAGATAGCTAATGCTCAATAGAAGCTGGTGGCTACCCTATTGAACAGCACAGATTTTAAAACACTTCCATGACCTTCTAAAGTTGAGCTGGGCAATGATACTATGAAGATTAATGCCCTCCCTTGTCTTTGGTTCTTCTCACAAGCCAGAAAGTTACTAGGTAACTGAGTACTCTTATTTTAATAAGTACTGCTTACTTACTTAATTCCAAATTCTCATTCTAGTTTCGTATGCTGGGGTTCCTTCCTCTAGGGCTCTATGCCAGGGTATCTTCTCCTTTCCCTTCTCAACTTACCTGCCTTGATTTGGTTCATTTTCTGTGCCACTCTTTAAATGTAGGACTTCCCTTTACATAGCATATTATCACATATGTTCTAAGGTGTGTCTTTTTATCTCAATCTTGCAGATTCTATACTTGTGTTTCTTGCTCAGTCTCTTGTTTGGGGCATATAACTTAGTGCCTGGGACTTTGCAAGAATTCCACAAATTTTGGATTAGTTAATTGATTGATTAAAATGCTTATTTTATCTGAAATAGACACCCACAATAGAACAAATGTATTTATAATTTTCCATGAATCGACTTACCTTATAAAATTAGAAATTAATCTTCTTAGAAATTGGCTACAGGAAAATTACTCATAAAGATCTGTTAGTTATGTTAAGAATACTTAACCTTGGGATGCCTAGGTGGCCCAGTCGCTTAAGCTTCTGACTCTTGATTTTGGCTCAGGTGCTAATCGCTGGGTTGTGATCTCTGGATCATGGAATCCAGCCCCGAGTAGGGCTCTGGTCTGGGTGTGGAGTCTGCTTAATATAGTTAGTCTCTTTCCCTCTCCCTCTGCCCCTTTTATTCTCCACCCCACCCCCACTCATGCATGCACACATTCTCTCTCTCTTAAAAACAAAACAAAACAGCTTAACCCTATACCATACAATGGTAATGATGTGATGATGGTGGTAGTGATCACCATCATCATCATAATAGAAAATCTAAGGAAAAATAACCATCAGCCTCACACCCAGTTAAGGAGAAGGGAACTGTATTTAACAGAGTCTCCTTTAGGACAAGGCATATGAGAAGCCTATTTTTTAATATAATTAGAACAAATCAACTGTTCTCATTTTTGTATGTTGCCTTCAAACCCTTGACCACATGAATACATAATTTTACAGTTGTCTCCATAGCTAGGATAGTTTCTGGTTTTAGTTTTAACATTAATATTTCAACATAGGTTTACAACATGAACAGTGTAATTACTTTTAATGGCTGCACAATATTCTATCCAGTAATGACAATATGATTTACTTTGAAATTCCTTTATTACTTTTTGGACAATTAGACTATTTTCAGTGTTTTCTATTTTTAATAGAAGTACATTTAATAATTTTATGTAAGTAGTTTTTCTTATTGAGAGAGAAATATTTTGCCTTAAACTAAGTTGCTTAAGTTTAAAAACTTGTGGCATTTATGATATTTGAAACGTTTTACCAACTATTTCCCCATGAGCTGGGGTCATGTCATAATTTTAAATTCTTTTGTTAATTTAACAATACAAAATGGACAGAAAGGTTTTAAAGGTGAAATATAATTTTTTATTGGAAGACTGATGTTCTTTTAGATAACGGCTTAACATTTTGAGAAAGAAGTTAGTTCAAAGAAGAAAAGGGTGCCGTTTATTTTACTCAGTTCTTTAAACAAAATAAAAAACCTCTCATGCACTAAAGTTGATATCCCTTTTATAAACTGGAGTTCTTAGGTGTTCCAACTCAAGAGGGTAAAGGTGTCACTTTAGTGTCACATCACTATGTGGAAGAGGACCTGGTGAGCTCAAGAACACAAATGAAGCATGTATTCACAGTGTAGCTTTGATGGTAGTAGTAGACTTTTATTTTTCTCTCTAGGGGAATTTTGTGTTTTGTTTTATTTTAAAATACAACAAATCATAATGCACAGATATTGAAATCCACCCACATACATTCCCTTCCACCTCTTTCCCATATTGGTTCTCTTTTATTTTTCTCTGTTTTTGTTTGGTTGATTAATTGCCTTGATTAACCTATTTGTGCTTCAGGATGTTAGTTCTCTGCTTACAGCAACAATGATAATGTAAAAATAGTGAGCATGATTGAGGGGAGGGGCAAAGGGAGAAGCAGATTCCCCCTGAGCAGGGAGGCCAATGCAGGACTTGATCCCAGGGCCCTGGGATCATGACCTGAGCTGAAGGCAGAGGCTTAAACAGCTGAGCCACCCAGGTACCCCTGATACTTAATTTTAAGAGCTTTGTTGATGTTAGCTCATTTACTCCTCCAAACAACACTATCATATAGGTACTATTTCTATCTCCATTTCAAAGAATGGAAATCTGAGTCATAGGGTGGTTAAAGTAACTTGTCCAAAATTGTACTAGTATTTAAATCTGGCCAATCTGGTTATCTGACTCTCTTTCCCTAAACTTGTGTGCTATGCAAAATGAAACAAGTGTTATTGCTGTTGTTGTTTTAAAATTTCAAGTAGATACAGGTGAAATTAATTTTTTAAAAGATTTTATTTGTTTATTTGACAGCGAGAGCTATCACAAGTAGGCTGAGAGGCAGGCGGGGGAGGGGGGAGCAGACTACCTGCTGAGCAGAGAGCTCTATGCTATGCGGGGCTCCATCCCAGGGTCATGACCTGAGCCAAAGGCAGAGGCTTAACCCACTGAGCCACCCAGGCATCCCTGAAATTCATTTTTTGACTACAAAATGTATGAAAGATATTCTTAAATACTTACTTATAATTGTACTTTGAGAATCTTTTCCAAATCCCTCAAAATCTAAGTTTGGAAGGCACAAATATGAAATGGCTTGAGAATCTGTGTGGATTTACTCCAAATAAATCACACAAAATCATTCTCCTTTTATGTTTGTGACTGGTACACTGAAGGGTCCCTTTGTTTATTTACTTATTTATTTGTAAATTTATTATTATTATTATTTTTTATTTTAGGGAAAGAGAGAGAGTAGGAGGAAAGGCAGAGGAAGAGAATCTTCAAGCAGACTCCCTGCTGAGTGTTGAGCCCTACTCAGGGCTCTCTCAGGACCCAGAAGATCAAGTGGATCAAGTGGAAACCAGGAGGTGGACACAAAACCCACTGAGCCACCCAGGGGTCCCCGGAGTATTGCTTTAGGACAGGACAGCTGTTATTCAGCAAGAAGCAGAGCAGAATTTTTAATGACATCCTTGTGGAAAATAGGGATAGTAATGAGTGGTTTCCGTGAAATTGTAGGCATGGGCTCACTCTCTCAAGTGCTTGATCATTCTCCTGAAATTGGAGGCACAGAAGTTTACATATAGGAGAGTGGAGTTAGCCCATCTGGATTCAGATTTTGGCTTTCGTACAGCAAATTTAGTCTTTGAGTAAATTTCTTGTTTCTCCAAGCCTGGGGTCCTTCATCTCTGCTATAGAGATGCTGATGTGTGGTATCCACCTACTACAATTGCTGTGAAGTATTCAAAGGGGCTAATGTATGTAGATTGTATACAAAGTGTATCCATACACTGGTATACAATTTGTGGTATAAAATTCAGCAATAGGGGTGCCTGGGTGGCTCAGTGGGTTAAGCTGCTGCCTTCAGCTCAGGTCATGATCTCAGGGTCCTGGGATCGAGCCCCGCATCTGGCTCTCTGCTCAGCAGGGAGCCTGCTTCCTCCTCTCTTTCTCTCTCTGCCTGCCTCTCTGCCTACTTATGATCTCTCTCTGTCAAATAAATAAAATCTTTAAAAAAATAAAATAAAATTCAGCAATAAAAATTAAGAGACTATTAATGTATCCTGTAACATAGATGTGCCTTATTGAGTTACATCTAAGCATTGAGATGCACCTCAAAAAGATTATGCTAAATGAGAGGACTCAAATGTATTTTATGCTTACATTTATATGATGTGGGAAGACAAGGCCGATAGACACATAAACTAGATGAGTGGTTGCCTGGGACTGGAGATGGGCATGAGGACTGATTAAAAATGGGCACAAATGATCTCTTTAGGGTAATAGAAATAATCTTAAGTTAGATCCTGGAGATGATTGTGTATTCTTTAAGTATATTAAAAAATATTGGGGGACTGGAGATGGGCATGAGGACTGATTAAAAATGGGCACAAATGATCTCTTTAGGGTAATAGAAATAATCTTAAGTTAGATCCTGGAGATGATTGTGTATTCTTTAAGTATATTAAAAAATATTGGGGGACTGGAGATGGGCATGAGGACTGATTAAAAATGGGCACAAATGATCTCTTTAGGGTAATAGAAATAATCTTAAGTTAGATCCTGGAGATGATTGTGTATTCTTTAAGTATATTAAAAAATATTGAATTGTATAGTTAAAACAGGTAAATTTTATGCTGTGTAAATTATACATTAATAAACTTTAAATAAAAAAACCTAAAATAAAATTTAGCATAGTCATTATTAAGGTCTTTTATTATTTTATTTATTATTGTAGTATCCATCACTGAGTATTATCCATATTACTTAAGATGAGAAATTTCAGGGATACATCATAGGTCCCTATGCTTGACTGGGCTTCATCAACATTTTGTCAACTTTTTGGATGAAGACACACTTTCAGATTTGTAAATGACACAGCTGGGAAGGATAACTAATAGAATAGAACCCAGAACCAAGATTTGGAATTGTTTTGACAGCCTAAAAAGCTGAGCTGTACCAATAAGATGAAATATAACAACAAGAACAAAAAAGTTGTAAAGTCTAGCACAAGTTGGCTTTCTTAGGCAGGCAAAGAGATATAAGCAGCTGGCTTCTAAAATGGTTGTTTTTCTTATAAAAAATGTGTTTGCCTGTAAGTAAGGAATTCCCAGAAAATTGCACAGGTGATTCAGGTCATAATGAAGATTTCAGATACAAATAATACATTATGTTTTAGTAGATGCTGGAGGAGTACCCATCTGGATATTCCATGCTTTATGTTTACATAATGATGATAATAATTATGATTATTTATAATAATATTATATGCAATGACAAAATTCAGCACTTATTATAAGATCTGTGATAAGTACCTTATATACATTATCCCATTTAATACTTATAACCACCCTACAAACAAAAGAGTATTTTTTACCCTATTTTAGACACGCAGACCTGAGTCTTAGCGTTGGTTAAATAGCTAGTGACTGGCAGATCCTGTTAGGAAGCAGTCAGAATTCAGGATCCATATGTTCAACTCTTAAGCTCTGTGATCTACCTTTAGAATTCCTTATTAATAAAATATAGTTCTTGAACGTCTAGTAAAGTAAAAATACAAAAAGCAAAGAGATACACAGCACATGTCTTTTGGGGGAGGAATCATTGATGGTTTAACCAATACCAGGATTGGTTTATTTTAGCTCTAATCCTTTGGGAGGTACTAATTTCCATCACTGTGTTCTAAACCGTGCTGCATCTAATGAGCTGTGTGAAAATGCTGAGGTATCAGGGGCTCTGGCCATTTGAGCAAGAAGGCAGTAAACTCAATACGAACAGCTGCTTAATAAAAGGCTATTAGTAGGCCAGAAAACAAACAGGAGATTTTGCTGAAACATATAATCTATTTTTAAATTACTTGGAAATAATCACTTGGGCATTGATATGGAAGAGAATTATCAACAGTCGGATGTTTTATAAAAAATACTCTACCTTGAAGTCTACTTTTGGATATTGTTTCCTATATTATGTTCAGTAATCTGAAGAGGGGAAAAAGGGAGTACTGTGTGTTTATGAAAAGTATGATAGATAACGCATTGACTTGAAACCCTTTCATTTTATTTTTTTATTTATTTTTTTGTATTTAAAGTTTCCTTTATTCAGTCCTTTTTGGAGAACAGTAAGTCAGTAGCTATTGAAACTTAAAATGTACACACCCATAATTTTTAAAATTGTAATTCTACTGTAATTAGCATACAGTATATATTAGTTTCACTTGAATATTTTAGTGATTCAAAAATTCGAAACCCCTTCATTTTAAAGAAGGAAGATGCATTGGCACAAAGTCAAAGTATGTAATTGTGTTTTCTTATTTTGGAGGGTCGTAACACACAGGAGACCTAAGATCTAAGTTAGTCTGAGATGCCATGTAGATCTGTGGATTGGGGTTAGAAGTCCACCCGCTAGCTCTTTTGCACAATGTATGCATGACATAAAAGTAGCTCTCAAATTAATTTTTAAAAATGGTGACTGAAATGTAAGTTCCCTGATAGACAGGTATCTTTTCTTAGTTCTTAGTTTTGTCAGTTCTTAGTGCTATTTAAACATTAATTGTTACTAAACAGAATTCTTGTTACAGCTTTATCCATAAACTTTATTATTTTTTTCATCCATACTCATAAGGGAAGCTTATGTTTATTGTACATTCCCTCCTTCAGGATGTCCCCCCTCCACGCCCCGAAGGACTTAAGTTTTCGTTCATCCTTTTCATCTTCCTGATAGTGTGACAATGGTCTATGGCTAGAAAGCCCCAACCATTTTAGAAGCTGTTCTCTGAAATTACTTTGTCTCTTCTTTTAAATATTCCAGATCATTTGTTTGTCCTTCTGGAAAAGATTAAAACTAATACAGTAGTCCCCCTTTCTCAATGGTTGCCCTTCTTGTGGATGCAATTACTCCCATCACTTAGCTGATGACCCTTGCTCGACTCTCATGAAAAGGTTAGTACTGGCCTGCTGCCATGTCACCTGCATCATATATGACACTTTATCTCATCACGTAGGCATTTTATCATCTCCCATCTCAGAAAGAAGGGTGAATTCAGTACAATGAGATACTTTGAGAGAGAGAGACCACATTCACATCACTTTTATTATAGTATATTGTTGTAATTGTTCCAGTTTATTATGAGTTACTGCTTTTAATCTCTTACTGTGCCTAACATATAAATTAAACTTTATCATAGGTGTGTATCTATAGGAAATATCATAGTATACATAGAGTTCAGTACTATCCATGGTTTCAGGTATGTGCTAGAGGTCTTGGGATGTATTCCCTGTAGATCAGGGTGGGGTGGGGGGTGGACTATTATATGCCAATAACTTAACATCCTGTAGTCATTTCCTTTACTTTTCTATCTTTCTGACCCAGAAAACAAGTTACTTTTAAACCTTTTCCAATAAATTCTACAATTAGACATTTAAAAAATTAAGTTGGCTAGTTTCTATTAACAACTGCTAATTGTAGGTAAAATCCAGTGTATGCTTGCACACAGGATTTTAACTTGCATCATGTGTTTGTAGAAATCCTTTAGTGCCTGAGCAGTGATTTCAGTTCTTATTGAATAATGAGGAGAACTAGTAGCTTTTCCTGAGCAATCTGTCACATAATGGTTTTGGATAATTTGTGTTTGGATCAAAGTTTTCTTAATGTCTAATGGATGTTAGTAGAATGGGGAAATGGAATTTTTTAAATGTCTGCCACCAGTTGCATAACAATTTATGATGGTAGTTATCAATGCTCAGATTATTTCCTCTAAATTCATATGCTATAGAAGAATAAAGTATTTGAAGTGACTGCTATTGAGATAGAGATCTGAAGGTAAAAATTTAACAAAATCCTTTTTCCTTTGACTTTCGAATTCTACCTTTCATTACTCTAATTCTGTTAACCTGCTAAACTGCTAAGACAGTAATTTGCTAGACAGTATATTGCTAGACAATATTGTTTTTGGTGAAAATAACTTATGTTTATAAATTGTATCTGCATTAAGAGGAAGTATATATGGCCAGTGAGTATTAGGTGGGGATGTGATGGTTGGGGCTTCCCTGGAATGCAGTGACTCTTACAACTGTGTGTCCCTTGTGGAGACCCTGGAAGCTATTTCTATGGAGTTGTTAAAAGAGATGCTGGCTCTCTGGGGACATGAAGCTTTTAGACTCCAGTGCTTGTCCAATGTGACTCTTGCTTTCTTTCACGTCACCAGTCCTCATGCCTCCTTACACCTCCTGGTGAGAAGGGGTCCTGGAAGGCTCTTTGTGAACTGCTGCAAGGACATTCACAAAAAGGGGCTCCTGGGTGGCTCAGTTAGGTAAACATTTGCCTTCGGCTTGGATCATGATCTTAGGGTCCTGGGATTGAGCCCTGCATCAGGCTCCCTTCCCTGCTCAGCGGGGAGTCTGCTTCTCCCTTTACCCCTCCTCCCATTTGTTCTCTCAATCTCTCTTTCTCTCTCTCTCAAATAAATAAATTAGATCTTAAAAAAAAAAAAAATTACATCTCAAAAAGGAACCACTACTGCCCTGCTGGCTAGCTGTATTTCTGAACTGTATTCTTCTGTATAACCTGATATCACATGTGGCCTATAATACTGGAGTGTTCTAAGTCTAGCGTCCATTTGAATCTAAGAGAAACCTCTGCTAAGTATTAAACACCTAAATAGAATATTAAGATCAAATGAGGGAAAAGTTTGGACTTTGGGATGATTTGATGTGGTGGTAAAAGGCAATTGTGCACCTCACTAACTAGAATTACTAGTATAATGAGCACAGAATCTAACTCAATTTTTGAGGTTTTATACTCCGTATCAGTGTTGGATGCATTAATTTATGAAGCACCAAAAACGCAACTTGAAAACTAAAAATGTATCCCTGATAATCATGTGCTTTGTCTGAGTAAAAATTTGGCTTACTGTCTTGTCACTGTTTCCATATTATTTTGTCAAAATAACATTTTCATTTGGGTGTAGTTGTAAAGGGATGGATTAGCCTTGATTTTTGGTCACTGGTGTAAGACTCTGACAGATTAACCATCTTACTGTGGTGGGTAAAAATTAATCATTTGGAGGGTTTTGCAGGAGTTAAAACTAGGGGCCTTTTGTTTTCTCCAAGCTGTTTTTTGTGAAATCCCACGATTATATAAAATGACATTTTTAGATTGTTTTGTTTTTATCTTAAAAATTAAGGTGTGACATACTTTCTTCATATAAATCAGTTATAAATGTGTAGCCTCTTTGAAATCATGGACACCAAATGACTGTTTTCTTCCCATTTTCTTCTCTGGCAGCTTTGGAATGTTAAGGATCTACAGAACACAGTTTGTAAAAACACTGCTTTCTGCAATTATATAATTATTGGGGTTCCAGATGGAGTATTTGTGTTGGTAAAATGTCTAACTTAAAAATAGTTTTAGTTTATATAAACATATCATTTTTGAACCTGATTCCTTTCTTAGATTATTTGTGAGTCAGCTTATTTTTTAACTCCAGTACACTGACTTTTATAGGTATTGCCACTTCTTGGTGGGAGAGGGGGATATTGTATAAACTTAACCTAGGGACATCTGGGTGGCTCAGTCATCTCATCTGCTGTTGGCTCAGATCATGATCCCAGGGTCCTGGAATCGAGTCCAACATTGGGCTCCCTGCTCAGTGGGGAGTCTGCTTCTCCCTCTGACTGTTGCTCCCCCTGCTTGTACTAGTGTTCTCTTTCTTTCTCTCTCTCTCTAATAAATAAATAAAATCTTTAAAAATAAACTTAACCTAAACAATTAACAAGAAAGTTATATATTTATATAGTAGTTTATGTCTTCTCTCCCTTCCTACCAACCATCCACCCATCTATCCATCTATCCATCTACTCTGCAAAAGTTATTTGTGCCAGGGGAATTAGAGATGAAAATATAATCATCATGTTGAAGAAGCTCACACTCAACTTTATTGTCCTAGGATAATAGCATATTTGGTTATTCTTTTTTTTTTTTTTTAATTTTTTATAAACATATATTTTTATCCCCAGGGGTACAGGTCTGTGAATCACCAGGTTTACACACTTCACAGCACTCACCAAAGCACATACCCTCCCCAATGTCCATTACCATAGATGATTTCCTTCAAACGTAGAGTGAAATGTGTATCTGTGTATATTCATAATGCAAATACATATAAACACTTAAAAATGTGGTAGCATTTGATGAACATTTACCTTTTTCCCCCCATACGGTAGAGGTGTGCCTCCAAGAAGGTCTAAAAACCTTTGGGGGGATGTTGCATTGATTGTGATCTCTCTTCTCCTGTATCTTCATAATTTTAGGACTATATGAGAAACTCTCTTTTATACTCCCCTGTCAGTTTCTAATCTACTATGAGATTTGCCACATACAATGTTGGAAAGAAATAGTATCAGCATTTGGCAGCAAATTAATTTTTGCAAAAACAGGTGACATGTAGCAGTAGGTTTTATTTGTTCACGAAAATAAATTTAGAGTTAAATTATGACTCAGTGCATTTTAAGACTACACACACATAGAAGGTAGGTTTAGCAAACCTGTGATTCAGCCCCAGCTGAAAAGCACTTCTATTTTCTCCTCTTCTTTGTATGTACCTTGCCAATTAACATCCCCATAGCAATTAAACTATCTGTAATTATCCCTAATACAGATTTATTATTTTGGGCATTAGCCACACTGCATGTTTTACAATTACTTACCCTTCAAGCACAACTATTGGTAGTTATCTAAGATGTTTAGATACAGAGGCTTAACAGTTAACAATCTAAGTTCATGTTTGCTAAGAAAACCTATAAAACAACTGAACATTCAGAGCTTGGGTAGTGGTATTCAATGGCAGTGCCTCCCTTTCTCTTTGTATCAGTGCATTACCAGTCCCTTCAATTGAAATGAATACTTACAAGTGAGAAGAGCAACTAGCATAATGTTATTTAAATTGAATGTAGACTCCATTTTTAATAATAGATAGTCTGGAATCTTAGATAAAAAGGAATGATAAATAATACAATAGAACCCAAATCATTCATCTTTGTATCGTTCTACAGAGACATGTTGATTTCCATCAGATATTTTCCTGGCATAAAGCCTTGCTTTGTTTTTGCAATTTTTTTTTCTGTGAGTTTTTATGTTGAAATATTTTCCACATTAGCATGTATTGACTCATTTTATTTCTGGCGAAATATTGAAATAGCTCAGTTTAACGGATCATTTGGGAGCTTTTGCCAATCTTGAGAGGATAAGAAACTTGTTGAAAATTATTTTTGCCCTCTCAACAAAAGACATTAGATGTTTAAGCATTCTAGAATTATCATATTGAATCTAATAAAAATCACCATAGTGATTAAGGCTCTTCCCAGAGCCCACCAAGATTTGAGTACCGAATAAAACAGAGTTTCCATTATTCTCCTAATTTTCCTTACTTGAGTGAAATTGAGGGGGTGGTGTTAAAGAAAGGAAGCCCACACTCTCATAGCCACTGTTTGTTTTCCCATCCCCTTATGCTAGACCTTGTGTTCCCTGCTGGCTGAATATTCCCATTTGCTACAGCTGAAATGCGGAGAAATACGGAAGTAATTTCTTCATTTCCAACATACCATGTTCTGAGGAATGTAGCAAATTTAAAGACGAACATCTTATGTCCAGTGTAGGGAACATTATGCCCTAATTTTAGGACCTCGACACTCCAGAACAATTCCAGTTATATGGGTCACTCTTAGGAGTGGGTTTTCCTGGGGTTCCTGGGTGGCTCAATGGGTTAAGCCTCTGCCTTCGGCTCGGGTCATGATCTCAGGGTCCTGGGATCGAGCCCTGTATAGAGCCCAGCATCGAGCCCTGCATCAGGCTCTCTGCTCTGCAGGGAGCCTGCTTCCCCCTCTCTCTCTGCCTGCCTCTCTGCCTACTTGTGATCTCTCTCTCTGTGTCAAATAAATAAATAAAATCTTAAAAAAAAAAAAGTGCCTTTCCTACATGCTGCTAAGTTTTAAAGATCCTGACGCAGGGCATAATGTTTTGTGCCTAGAATAATCATTTGTTCAGCTGTTTAGGAAAATTATGGAATTTAGTTTTTTCCCCTCTTCCAGTATTCCATATTTGTTTTCTTCATTTTCTCGAAGGAAAACTGGGAAATACTCTCTATGGAACAAGGAATTCTGTGAGGAATATTGGTTCCATCCATCTTGCTTATTTGACCTTTATTGTAGAAAGAGTGTGTGTGTGTATGTGTGTGTGTGTGTACGTGCATGTATAAGATATACAGTTTGTTCTGTTGTTACATGTGTCTATAAACAGCAATAACCACATAGGGAAATGATATGTAGGGAAATGTGGGAGTCATAATTGATCATATGATATTTTCCTAAGCAAAGGTTGCTGAAATAGTAGGATTAAATTACGATCTTCACCAGGAAAGGAAAAAGCTCTCAGCTAACAGCTGCATAGACAAGAGTATTGTCAACTCTATTTACAGAAAAGACAAAAAAGAAAAACAAAAGCCTAAATGTCTCCACTAGTGACTTTTTCCCTAAAAGACGTACTCCCATCTGAAAGGAACTTTCTTCTTGTATCAGGCTGCACGTTTTCCTCCTGGGCCTACCTCAGTAGCAGTCTTACACATCCAAAGCCTGCTGCCTTATGCATTATCTCAGTGCAAGAAACCTTCATGTCCTTCTCATATTTTTGTCTATTCTTAATTAGCTTAGGCAGTTTCCAGCTATGCTCAGTTGCCTGCCCAGGTTATCCAACACAGTTTCTGAGCGAGGCACCAATAACTGTTTTTGTCAGTGTGCTAGTTATAAAGTCCCATGGGTTTTTAATTGTGATCTGCTTCAAATTTGTTTTCCCTTAAGCCATATCTTTAGTGAATCAATTAAAAAAGACATTTAAGGGGCGCCTGGGTGGCTCAGTGGGTTAAAGCCTCTGCCTTCGGCTCGGGTCATGGTCTCGGAGTCCTGGGATCGAGCCCCGCATCGGGCTCTCTGCTCAGCGGGGAGCCTGCTTCCTCCTCTCTCTCTCTGCCTGCCTCTCTACCTACTTGTGATCTCTGCCTTTCAAATAAATAAATAAAATCTTTAAAAAAAAAAAAGACATTTAAGGCTAGAGAGTGTTTAACATTAACTGTTTTACCCTTTATACCATATAGTACATGGCAGGTGCTGAGAAAACATGCAAAGAAAACAACTTATTGTGGTATGAACAAATCCACCCCCCATGTATACACTCATGTATCATTAGAAATAAAAATGAATGGGGTGCCTGGGTGTCTCACAGGTCGTTAAGCATCTATCTGCCTTTGGCTCAGGTCATGATCCCTGGGTCCTGGGATCGAGCCCCGCATCAGGCTCACTGCTCAGCAGGGAGTCTGCTTCTCCCTCTCCTGCTCCTCCTGCTTGTGTTCCCTCTCTTGCTGTCTCTCTCTGTCAAATAAATAAATAGAGTCTTTAAAAAAAAAAAAAAAGGAGAAGAAGAGGAAGAAGAAGAAGAAGAAGAAAAGTGAAGTTAGCTTTAAAAATTAAAGAACCAAGTTAGTAAAGGGTAACAGATTAAGAAACCTCTATACTAGCATGTCCTCCTTACCAGATAATTTACTCACCAGTGGGTCAACAAATGAAATGGAAAGAAAAAAATACAAATGCATACATGTATAGTGAAATGTCAAACATTGTTGAATGTAGATGGTGGGTATATTGGTAATTATGATCCCTTTTCTAAAATTAAACTTTGTGAATGTGTAAGCACTATCATGGTAAAATACTAGGAGAAAACAGATGATGTTGCTTTTGTCTAATAAAAGCGATATCATTATCTAATATTTATAGACTCTTATAGGCTTTAAAACTTCATTTTTAAACTGCATTTCATTTAGTTTGAACTATGTCATCTAATGCATCTTTTCATGTGTGTTTAAAATCTCTCTAACTGTAGCTTTAGTATATATAATCTCTGATATTCAGCACAATGGGAATGCCTCAAAAGGTATCTACATTCCCATAATCCAAGTCCTTTTCATGGGAATAGACCTTCACTCTGTCTTAAAGAAACTTTCATCATGGAGAAGACTGCTGTCATGGTTTTATTGCACTCTGGTGCTTTATACTGGTGTCCTCTCTGTGATTATTTTTGAAGCATTTCACAGGCTTTTGTTTGTCTCACAAATCTATACTGTAGACTTCTCAAACAGGGATTCTTTTTAAATTTTCTATACCTTATTTCCTACCTGCAAATTAGAAAATGTGACAGTTTAGGCTGTATTATATTGTTCCAGTTTTCATTGTTTTTTAAGAAAATCTCTAGGTACCCTTCTAAATGTATTCGATAATCACTGGCTTGAAAATTCCTGGTAAGAAAGAAATGTTGCCCTCTAGGTTCTTAGCACAGTGCCTCACCTATATGGGTGCTTAATAATTTAATGGGATTTAATGGAAGAGGTGGTCATATTCTTTGCATGTGTTTTATATACTTTTACTATAACACCTTTTTAATGGTATTTGTGAATCCTACCTTCTAACTATGTCCCAGATTTCAGGAAAATTATAGGTCAATGTACTGAGTCAGGTGGCTTGGTTTTGTTCTAGAAGCTTACCTCAAATCTAACAGAGGCAGTTTTGAAGACATTGGAACAGAGATATCATAACCTGTTGAGAATAGTGTGGGGGAGATCTTGTTCAGTGCTCCAAGTTGGCAGAACGAGAGAGCAGGTTCTCTTCTAGGTATGATGCTTTAGAGATCTCAGAACTGGGATCAGCCATTGTTTTCCCTCCCACTTTCCTGTATTTTACAGATAGATAGGTGACCATATTGTTGTTAATGGATATTTTTTTCCTCCTTGGTGAAATAATTAAAAAAAAAAGTCAGCCATTTGGCTCATTATTAAATTTTCTACTTAGTTTTCAATTAATTCCTTTTTACGACACTCTGGGCCCTTCCATTTAAGAAATAATAAATGAAAGAGAAGCAATAAATGAAAGAGAAGAACAATGAAGCAGATAAATGTGGATTAGCTGCCTTCTTCGGCAATACTCAGAAAGAACCACATGCTTGTATCCTAATTAACGAATCTGAAGTATGGTGGCAATTTATAGTTCAAACAGTATTCTGTAGTCTTTTCATTCTATCAGGTTTTATAGGAAGACGACACAAAGACTCCATTGTAATATTGTTACACAGATATAATTCTATAAACATAAAAATATTGATTATTCTGGGGGCATTAAGAGCTGTTTTTTATTTTACTTGCATAAATGATAGTTTTTATATACAGCTGCACATATTAATGTTAGAATCTTAAAGTTCTTAAATTATAAGTCTAAACATTTCATTTTGATTGTGAATTTCCCTTCCTCACCCCAAATAGCAAGAAGATAATATATAGTATCTTTCTCTTGGTAGCAAGATGATAAAAAAGTTGCCATTTATGCTCAACTCCCAAGAAAAAATTTTCCTTACTCTTTATTTTTTCTTTCAGTGAATATCTGTTCTAATGTAATCCAGTCAATGGAGCTACTCTACTATCCTTACAGAGTCTAAATTACACTATTTTCAGATGTGGGGGTAGTTAACATAGCAGAAAATGACAGAAGGTAATGAGGTAACATTTATTTTAGCTATTTTAAAACCTTAGTGGCTGGAGGCTACCTGAGGGGCCCTCTAGTCTCCAATTTCTGTTATTTTACAAATCAGGAAATGCAAACCACACACAGATCTAGTTGATATTTTCTCATCAACCAGAAATCACATCTTCAGAATTCTCATTCAGTGATTTCTACCATCACAGTTTTATTGTTGCCTTTAGCATTTAGAGTTGGGTAGTGATTATGGGAACGACTGCTATTTGCCAATCATATCTATTCTTACTTTGTTCTTTAATAACAGAACCCCAGTCTTATTTAGGGCATCAGTGTACCTAGATAAAATATTGTAATTGCTAGTATGTTTGCAACTAATATGTCCATGTAACTAAGCTTTATCCAATGTAATATAAGCAGAAATATTTGGAGAGACTTCTGAGGAGTCTCTTCCATGAGAGTTAATGTAGTTAGAAATTGTGCTTTCCAGTCCTCTGCTCTACTTCCTTCTTTCTACTGCTGGGAACATAGACGTGATGGCTGGAGCTCTAGAAACTATCATGAACTAAGAGGTTATGTTGATTAATGTAATGCTAGAACAGTGGGGCAGGAAAGAGGTGGAATGAGAAAAGAAACCTAGGTTAATTGATGACTGTGAAACTGCTATACCAGCCCTATGTTGCTTATTAGGAATTTTTCCCCCTTGTGAGTAAGAAATGAACTTCTTGGGCCCCTGGGTGGGTCAGTCGGTTAAGTGACTGCCTTCAGCTCAGGTTGTGATCCTGGATCCCGGGGATCCAGTCCCACATCGGGCTCCCTGCTCAGCAGGGAGTCTGCTTCTCCCGCTGACCTTTCTCCTCTCATGCTCTCTCTCTCTCATTCTCTCACTCTCTCAAATAAATAAATAAAATTTTAAAAAAAGAAATGAACTTCTTTTTATTTTGAGTTATCATTGTGATTTTTCTTTCTCATTGTAATCGAACCAGTTTGAATAAGGAAAGTTTCAAAAGAATGATAAAAATGAAGAATTTCAGCTGCTGAAGGAGGCATTATAATCAGTACTGGTATAATCCCAGAAAATCACAAGGAAATTCTTAATCTTGGAAGAGTTACTTGATTTCTCTATATCTCATCTAATTTGAAAAATAGGGCAATGATAAAGCCCTTACTGCTACTTCATATTGTAGTAATGTAAAAAGTCTTGGAAAAAATGTAAGATACTATTTATATGCAGTATATTATTTATTTAAAATATTCTCTTGATCTAATGCAGAATCTCTTAACTGAAAGTCTGTGAATTTCTTGATATTTTATTTAAAAAATGTAATTGTGCATACAGATGTTTTTCAGAGAGATAGTCCTTTAAATCCTAAAAAAAATCAAGATACCAGAGACCATGCCCCAAATGGGAAAGTGATACTTATTTAGAAGGGGACCTCTTTTATTGTGGAGCAGCTAAAATAGAAGATTGTCTTAAGTCCTCTCTTCACCATCATAATCAACATTTAATAGCAATCTCTGAATGTCTAAAATTGACAGATATTTCAAGTTCTTTTTTCAAACACCACTTCTTCCCCAAAGCATTTTTTATTTAAAGTGTCAAGTAGGAAATAATCTTTTCCTTTTCTAAATTCCCAAAGGACTTTAATAAATACTCTCTTAAAATACTTATCTATATGATTATACTTCTCTATGGGTCCTCAAATTCCTAGAAAGCAAGTGTCAAGCCTAGACCTGCATTAAATCCTCAGCCACGTAGACATATGAGTTATTCAATAAATACTTAATAAATGAATTAATCCATGAAAAACATTTGCTTATTTTAGTATTGCATACAGTATATTTTTTTACATAACCCAGGTCTAAAAAATAGCAAACTTCAGTCTCTAAAAGTAATTTTAGAATATAAATTTAGAATATAGGAAGGGCTTCCAACCTGATCCTGAGTTCAGCCATTAGAATATGGCACAGAGACAAAGTAGATGGTAATCTACAATACATGGTTGAAATGCAGATCTTCTCACTTATCTTCTGTCCCTAACCATCCAGATGACGATGGAAGTTAGAGTTGTGTGGGCTTTCCCAGAATAGTTAGATTTTAAAAGGTATAAGCAATTTCTATTTAAGAAATAGCCATTGTTACCACACTATACATTCTGTGTAGTAATTATAAAAGAAAGAAAAGTTAATTGAATATTTCCTTAAGATACAAACTCTACTTTGTCATGTCATCCCAAAAAATATATTGGCAATGCAATATTCTACCAGAAAGCTGTTTATTCTTGATTACATCGTATATGCTTATATAAAATTTTAGTTTAATTAAACTTGTTTGCTTTTTAATCAGTTCATTTCATTTTTACTGAGATATTGTAAATTCTTAGATATTCCACGAAAAACCTATCTGGAGATTTTAGGAGGCTTAGGTACAATGCCCTATTTCCCTGCAAAATTTAGAATCAATAGGAGACATACTTAGTAATCACACTAATAGAAATAAAAATACAGCAGTTATTGCTGAGAAAGGGGAAATATAGCATAGATTTGTTGAAATAGTGGCAGTAATTCACCGCTGAATTAAACAGATTTATCCATCCAGTTACTTGTACACCTGGACAACTGTTGTTGCTTCCAAAGGACTGGCTCTGTGCTACGTGGTCAGAAAGCAGAACAGAAGGCACCCTTTCAGAAGTATAGGTTTCTGAAGAGATAATAGAAGAAAACGGGGTGCTTATGTCCCATTTCTTCTTCCATACTCATGGGGAACAGTCGAAGAGTATTATTCTACCATTGTCCCTCCAAAGGGGAACATGTGGCATGGGTAATAAATGCTTCCTTCTTTTTACACATGTATTTCATTGTATTTCGTTACTACTTTTTGATGTCCTCATTTTTATCACCAGTAATCCAAAAACTTTAATGGACAGTCATCTTCCCTTATGAATCACATATAAAATTCTTTTTTTTAAAGATTTATTTATTTATTTGACAAAGAGGCAGGCAAAGAGAGAGAGAGGAGGAAGTAGGCTCCCTGCTGAGCAGAGATTCCCAATGTGGGGCTCGATTCCAGGACCCCAGGATCAACCTGAGCCGGAGACAGAGGCTTTAACCCACTGAGCCATCCAGGCACCCCAGATATACAATTCTTAACTTGATGTCCCAGATCCCTCTGAACTAGTTCCAGAGTATCTAAAATCTATACCCCATTGGTTGTATTCCCATAGCATTTGCACCTTCAAATGATTTAGTTCATCATTATGTCTGGAAAATCCAGTTTGGTACATTTTCATAAACACTGTCAGTGGTTCTCACATTGACACGTTGAAAAATTTAGTGTCCTTTGTTCATGAGTGTACACATATAGAAACAGAAGCCACATTGAAGGGATTTGGGAATTGGAGTGAGTTTATTCTGATAAGATGCTGGTGAATATTATAACCCACCACTATGGCATATAAAAATTTCACATGTTTTCTATTAATGTTGCTTTTAATGGTAGCTTATTTAATACCTTTTTCTGATCTCACCAACCATGTTGAATACTGAAGTGCCAAATTCTGTTATTCTCTGTCTTATGACTCTTATTTCTTATAGAATACTTACAGAATCTACAATTATTGAATTTACCTGTTGATTACTTATCTATTGTCTTTCTCCCTCCCCAGGATATAAACGCTGTAATTGTTGTCATCTGTTTGTCTGACTCACCAGCACTCAATCTTTTCATTTACTTACTTTCCCACTGGTTCTCTCTCCCTCTGTCTATATTTCCATGCTACCAATGATCAGTTGTTCTTTAAAGTAGAAACAGATGAAATAATTTAAAATTCTTCATTGGAATATACTAAGTCAATATTGATAAAAAGTTGTTTATATAATGAAATATGAATATGAAGATAAGTCATTAAATATTCCTATTTTATTTTTATATTTTACTTATTACAAATATATATGTTTACTACATGGAACTTGATAGATGCTTAGGAAATATTGATTGCATTTGTGGCAACATAGTAGTTAGTAACAGGAGAGCAGTTTGGGGGTTTATGGTAATTTTAGTTTTGTTGTTTCAGAGATTACCAAAATGTTTTCCAGAGTGTCTGTATCATTTTATATCCCTGTCAGCTATGTGTTAGTTATTTATTTTCTCTACATTCTCCCCAACATTTAATGTTTCTTATTTTCTAGTTTTAGCTTTTCTGACAGGTGTGTATTATAACTCATTATGATTTTAGTTTGCATTTTCCTAATAGCTAATGAACATCCATTCATATTCTTATCTATTTATCCTTCACAGTGAAATGTCTGTTTGTGGTGGTGGAGGGGGGTTCTGGCCCATTTTCTAACTGTATTTTTTTTTCATTTGTTTAGTCCTATATTTCTTCATATATTACAGATTTTAATCCTTTAATGAATATGTGGTTTGCAAATATCTTATCTCAGGATATAGTTTGTGTTTTCATCTTCTTAACAGAGCATATCTCAGAGCAAATTTTTTTTAATTTGATAAGATCCAGTTTATCAGTTTTTCCTTTCATTGACTGTGCTTTTCATATCAAGTCTGAGAACGCTTTGCCCAGCCCTAGGTCCTAAAGATTCTCTCTTAGACTTTTTCTAAAAGATTTTTGGTTTTATATTTTGTATTTAAGTTCTCTAAAACATTGAAAATATTTCTTGATGAAGCTTATAGGAGTAGGGAAGCATTATAGGCAAAGAAAATAATATATTTGTATGGAGAGAAAAAAATACCATGAAATTTTCAAGAAAGGGAAAAATCCTGATTGATGAGTATAATATAAAGTACAATCATCAGGCAAAGGAGGATATTAGAAAGGGAACTTTGTATGAATTGGTACTGTTTGAGTTTTACCAGGCAATTGATAGGGATCCATCGAAAGATTTTTAACAGGACGATAATGTGTTTAGATGTCTGTTTTGGAAAGGACACTTTGACTTCCGTGTGGAGAATGGATTTCAACCAGGGATTTTCATTTTTTATTCATTCCCAGGTGAAAAATGCTACAACAAAATAGAATGGCTTGGAGATCAATAAATGGCACAATTTAAAATTTCTGAAAGGAACCCTTTAACTCCTTAATATAGAGTACATTCTGCAGAAGTTGAAAGTGATTCTACTCTGATTCGTGTAGCATTAGTAGATATGGAGAAGGATGTCTCATTAATCAACTTCAGACATTACTATGAAGAGTGATATCTGGGTTTATCCTGACAGACTCCCTCTTTCTCTTAAAAAGAGTGATTATTTTCATATTTTCCTGCATATCTTCATGTTCTCTGGAAATTTTCATAACTAGCTTGATGAGTTGTCATTGACTTTGATCTCTAAGAAAACTTGAGAAACAGTATTTTTTGAATGGCAACCATTACCACTACTCTGATGTTATATGAGAGGGGTAAGTGAGTGGTTTGGGATCCTTTAAAAAAAGAAATTGGCTGATTATTGAGGTTTACAAATCCAAATATTTTGTAACCGTTGCAAAAACTGATCAGTCAGGTTTCATCAATGTAAGCTAAAATGACCAGATGGAAGGCTATTGGAGACTATGATGCCCATACATTCTCAAAAGTATTCTCCAAATGCTACTTACTAGTTGCAAAAGTAAAATTATATCTTTATATTTATAAGAGAGGGGGCACCTGGGTGGCTCAGTGGGTTAAGGCCTCTGCCTTTGGCTCAGATCATGATCCCAGGGTCCTGGGATTGAGCCCCATATGGGGCTCTCTGCTCAGCACGGAGACTGCTTCCCCCTCTCTCTCTGCCTGCTGCTCTGCCTGCTTGTGATCTCTCTGTCAAAGAAATAAACAAAATATTATAAATAAATAAATAAATCTTATATTTATAAGAGAGGAGTCTGGTGATTAAATTTAATACTACCAACAGGACAAACTGACAATACCTAACGCCCAATGCGGTGCACTAAGAACACAATGTCACTTACACATAGAACATATAATAAATTATGGTAGTTTTTTGTCAAGGCTAGATTTCTTGCATTGGTTAATTGCTTTGTAGTTATGTAGGTGAGAATCTTTTTTCTTTGGAAAAACATTTGGTGAATCATCACATTGTACACTTAGAGTATCTTACTGTTTTATTCGTCCATTATACATCAATAAAGCTAAAAAAAAATTATTTGTTTAATTCTGTAGAGAATTATTTAAGAATAAAGTGCCAAGATATCTGCTCCTTTAAATGATTCGGGAAAAAAAATAAGTATAACACTGAGAAGGAAAGAGGGAAAAGGAGGGCGCCTGGGTGGCTCAGTGGGGTAAAGCCTCTGCCTTCGGCTGGGGTCCTGATCCCCGGGTCTTGGGATGGAGCCCCGCATCGGGCTCTCTGCTCTGCAGGGAGCCTGCTTCCTCCTCTCTCTCTGCCTACTTGTGATCTCTGTCAAATAAATAAATAAAACCTTAAAAAAAAAAAAAGGGGGAAAAGGAGAGGAGAGGAAATAAAAAGAGAAAGCAAGTATCAAAATGTTTCCATTAGTTCTGAGTCATAATCATATAGGTATTCATTATACTATTTTTTCAACTTTACTGTAAGTTTGGAATTTTTCAAGAAATTTTTTGGCCAGTGGGGAATCTAGATAATCAGTTTTAAACTGAGTGTTCTATATAATCTTGTCCAAAGTTATTACATTTTATATGTAATTCTAGGTCAACCTTACCCAACAGTTTAAAGGTTTAATATACTTGCTTTACTTTATACCAGCTTGTTTCAAAGTTACAAACTTAGAACCACTGGTTTACTCTGGGCAAACACACTGAGGATCATTTTCGGATGTGAACATGATTGGAAAAGAAAATATTGTCAACAAAGAAAAATAAATGTTCCACATGATAAAGTTTTAGAAAACCCAAATCTGCTACATATTAGCTATGAGCCCTTGGACAACTTATGCAACATTCTTGGTTCTCAGTGTCTTTATGAAATGAGAGTAGTAAGACATCTACTTCACAAGGTTGTAGTGAAAATTAAAGTAGATAATCATTAGAAAATGTGTAACTGATTCTGACACATAATAAGCACCTGAAATAATGATAGTGTATGGCAGAAAAAATATATATCTCTGGACAGAAGCCATCCTTCTATATTCTGCACTGCTCAGAATTAAATCTGTAATATCTTCCCCCACCCACCCACCAAAGCAGTAAGAAAATTTATTTTGAAATTGCAGAGAACCAACTAAATATATCACTTAGCATGAGGGTGGATTTATACTGTAGCATTACATGTGATTATGTGGCTATATCATGTAGACTACCCAGATTCTCAATTCCTAGAATTAAAGGTTGAGTTTGCTATATTTGTCCTTTGTTTTCAATATTTCTATACCATATTGACAAAAAAGGTAGAATTTAGACAGTGGTTTCCCTGAAAAGAACTTTTAAAATGTCTACTTAAAGAGAGTCTTGAATTCTGCCTTAATCTCTGATTCATGTTGTTCTAAAATTAAGCCCGTTCCTCTGTATCTGGGATACATTTTGGGGGGAAAAAACAGTAACCCATCTTCTTAAAGCATGTACAAAAGAAGTAAGGCATCTTATTCCTCTTTCACACTCCATGAAATGTTAAGAACAGTCTTTGCTTAATGTAATCAGTTATTCACTTTTCTCCTAATGTAACACTGTAATAATCTTAAGAAATAGAGACCTTTTTTGGATTTAGTTCTCTTTCTTCCAGTCTTACTTGAACAACTTCTTCCTCATGTTGTTCCATCTGCAACAGATCTAAGGGGAGATAGTTTCTCTTTAAGAAACAGAGGTGATCCGAGTCTCCTCCTGTAAAAGCCTGCACAGGGCTTTTTGCAGTTGATGGAAGGGATGCCAACAAGTAAAATGAAAAGCTCCTGCCATCTACCTAGCGCCTACACTCCCTGGAGCCAACAAAAGAGCTCAGCACCAGAGCTGAAGAGTCTACAGGGCACTACATTAGTGATAAAGCTGATTATAAATAATAATGACCTTAGTGGATGATGAGAAATGCAGTAAACTTTTTCTGAGCCAGACAAGATGATGTAGGGGATAGAGTATAAATGCATGAAGTTTGTAAGGAAAGCAGATGCTGGGAGATTTTATTTCGCTTCCCAGTAATTTAAATGGGCAATGAATTTAGTGGGTGCTCAGTAAATTTTTGTTGAATGAGTAAATAAACAAGAGTTTTAAAAAACTGAGTTCTTAATGGAAGTCCATAAATTGAAGCATATTTGCATTTAATTCCAATTCTCTACTTAAACTCTATGTCAAGAGTAAGATCAGATTCCTGACATGGGAACATAGAAAAGGATGTCCATCTGTTTAGGAACAAAGAGATAGAAAGAAAACACATATACAGAATTAGATGGAGTTAACTAGCTAAAGAGGTGTCTTCTTTGGTTCCCATGGCAGGGTCTGGTGGGAAAGGGATTGAGATCAGATCTTTTATTTTTTTTTAAAGATTTTACTTATTCACTTGACAGAGAGAAATCACAAGTAGACGGAAAGGCAGGCAGAGAGAGAGGGAAGCAGGCTCCCCGCTGAGCAGAGAACCCAATGCGGGACTCGATCCCAGGACCCTGAGATCATGACCCGAGCTGAAGGCAGCGGCTTAACCCACTGAGCCACCCAGGCGCCCCAACATCAGATCTTTTTTATCTGTTCTATTTTGTTTTGGGAGAAGCAGGACAGGAAGGTTAGGGCCATATGGGGTACTTGTTAGGATTTGACTTTTTTAGTGACCTTGCCTCTGGTTAGTTGTTCTAAGGCCCTGCTTGTTTGCACTGATAGACTTAGAATTACAGTACTTTATTGGTTTTAGAACTAGCTTATTTACTGAATAACTTTTGTGAAAGCATACTGAAAAGTCTGAAGTTACTTCCAAGTCAAAACAGTGTTTAGCATTGCTACTACAGTTATACTTAGAGCAACGCCATTTAAACTTGGTGGGTTTTTAATCTCAGCTCTGAATTCCTAGGAATTCTATGAGGATCCCACGTGGTTCCCTTGGGTCATAGTTTCTCAGATGTGATGTTATTCACATTTCGGGCCAGATAATTTTATTCAGAGTTGGTTATGCATTAGAGGATGGTTAGCAGTATCCCTGGCCTCCACCCACTGGATGCTGGTAGCATCCACCAACCCCCTCCATTGTGGCAGTTAAAAACCAGTCTTTCAAAGCCTCTCTCTTTGTTAAAAGGAAAACCAGAGTCTTCTGAGTAAAGGGCTTTTTTTCTCTTTATATGATAAGAAAATCTCTATGTGTTCTCTAGCCAATATAATAAGGATAAATCAGTTTTACCCCAGAAAGTCAATGAGAAATAACATTTACAAAACAGTTTTTCTATAATTTGTCTCTCCCTGCTCTCCCTCTCTACACACACACACACACACACGTGCACACCCACAGACACGCACGCGTGCACACAGCTTCAATTAATAGACATTTTTTCCTAATGGTCACTCCACATGTCTGAGCAATTTGTAGCAAATAAATATTGAGGCGTGTAATATTTTTATCTAGCTCATGGACCAATTTTATGTCATTGTTACATAATATTTAAAATGGGCTATTTTGGGGGCGCCTGGGTTGCTCAGTACTTCAGTTTCTGTCTTTTGCTCAGGTCATGATCCCAGGATCCCCACATCAGGCTCTCTGCTCGGTGGAGAGCCTGATTTTCCCTCTCTCACTCCCCCTTCTTGTGCTCCCTTTCTTACTGTGTCTCTTTTTGTCAAATAAATATATATATAATCTTATAAATAAATAAATAGAAGATAAATAGATAAAATGGAATTTTTTTTTCCATAGACTGTTTTAATTTTGTGAACCTGTTCTCTCTGAGTCACTGTTATAGGAATCGGATTACCTCTTGGAAAACAAATAAGGCCACAGACTTTCTCATGTGGATCCATACTTTTGTCTTGCTCTTTGATTACTTTATTACTGGCCCCATTGCTTTTGATTGGAAAAGAAAGTCCAGTCAAGCTGCTTTGATTGTCATTCCAATGGGTGCCCTGGGCAGTGATTTCTGAACCATTCATTCCTTTGAAATTTTGTTCTCAACTGGAGAAATGTCACAGTTGTCTTAGCTTTTGACTCTGGCTTTTAGTGAGTGAGGCAAGGAATAGGAAATAAGATCACTTTCTAGAAGAAACAATGAGCAGTTGTATGCCTATCAGGTGACTTACTGTTGAAGATTCCAAAACATTAAAAAATATTGATTAAGTTTCAACCTGTCGGGAAATTATTGCCATAACTTTCATTTTGCCCCTAGATTTGCTGAGGCTCAGAGCTGTGTTTAACTTGCTGAATCTTGTATTATGGCCAGAAAGAGACCTCAGGAGCCCCATTCCCCAGGTTCTTATTAGCCTTGACAAGAGTGTTGTTAAAATTGCAGACTCCTCAGAGTCCCAAAGAGATGCAGTTTCTTACTATTTCTATGCAAAGTCTAAAACAATCTCTGTATATAGATCAGGTTATACTATCTCTGTGAAGACAGTTTCTTTTGTTTATAGTTGCTAATCATTTTTCTTTTTCTCTTCCTCTTTGCTATATTTATTTTGACATTAATGTTGGCTTTGACCTTAAAGGGAAAAAAAAATACCAGACATTTTCCAGATTTAGGCTTTTATTATAAACCACTTCATATTTTAAATGGTATGTCTCAGGGGAGAAATGTATGAAGAATTGATGGAAGTCAGAAATTTTTAGTTAGTAATTATCACCTACCATTAGAAACAAGTGCAAATCACATGATGTCAAAGTGAATCTATTACATATCATAATCAAAGATGAATCAAAGTAATTACCAGCCAAACAGGGATTGAATAGAACTTAAAACCAATTAAACTATTTATTTCAACTGTACCACTGAATAAACACGTTAGTGTTTTAATTTGCTCCTTTTTTCATTTACTTCAGCAATATGTTTGCTAATATGACTGAGATGCACAATTGCTATTTAATTAACCTATTTTTGTCAGCACCTCACATGAGCTGCATGAAGTAGACGTGCTAAAGTCTCAATAATAATGAGCCAGATAAAAATAACAAACATGAAATTTATGCCAGTCATTTTACAACTTATGCCGAATTGCAACAATACCCAAGGAAATAAGGAAACAGATTATCTTAGAGAAACTGGATTGAAAATACTTATGAACCATGTTGAACCAACAAAAAATTACTCTAAAGTTGAGTAAAATTTTTGAAAAGTGTAATTATACTGTTTCATCATCCTCCACTTTGTTTTATTGCTATTAACTATTGACAGTGAATCACCTTGAGGCCTTGGATCTGATTTGGAATAACTGAGTTGGTAATGGACATGAAAAGTTCTGGCAGGATGCATTTTCCACGAGATCCTCTGTCATTGGAGTGAGTTACTTTTCTGGTTCTTGAGTAAGGGATTATAAAAGTATCAATTTCCTGTTTTTTCCCTATGGCCAGTACCAAAACCCTAGGATGGCTTGGGTTATTTTGACCTTGTTGATACACATTTTTCACAAAAGTGAGGTAACGGACAATGTGAAGAGAAGCCATACCTTTCTTTACTTTCAAATAGTAGGAACATAAGAAAGAGGGAGTAATTCAATTAAATATAAAAAGACTCCCCTACAAAGTGTTGTACTCTGGCATTTGGCTCATGAAGACAAACATCTACCTGGACTTTCAGCTTTTCATCCAGTTTTACTGACAGATAGACATAATTAGTATAGAATTAGATAAAATAATTTTCTGAGCAGCCTTTTTTTTTTCTTTCACACATTTATAATTTACTTACACTTCATAATCAGGATGCCTTCCGTTCTCTAAAACTGCTGCTTATTAGCCAACTTATCATGGGACCCAGAAAGGTAATGGAAGCTCCTGCCTTTGGGACAGGTTTTTTGTTTTTGTTGTTTTATTTGTTTGTTTAAGTATACCTTTATTTTATTCCCATTATTCTGGTTACTGTTAGAAGTGTAATCTAGTGGAGTTCTACTTTCTATTTCTAGAACAAATAGAATGTTACACCTGTGAGAGCCCTCAAAGGTCTGGACCAAGCCCTATTACACAGATAAGAAAACTGAGGCTCAGAAAGGCAAAGTGTCCTAAGGTGAGAATTACAGCTTAGGTTTTCTGGCTCCCTGAATCCCCCTAGCCCCTTTATCACACAGGCTCATTAACTTCTAGTCGCTGTGTGTGTTTAGCACTTTAAATTACCTCATAGGTGCCTTGATTACAGCGTTTTAATGAGTGACACAAGAGATCAGGCTCCTTTCTCTCACATGGAATGTTTTACATCCCTAACTCAGATTTGCTTAACTGAGGTCAAATTTACATTAAAGAAGAACTGCAGGGTCTAGCAGGTGGCATTTCTGGGCAAAAGTGTAGCAGTACCATTTTTGGTGTTCTGTTTGAACGTGTTCATCTTCAGGGCACCTGGGTGGCTCAGTCATTTGAGCATCTGTGTTCAGCTCCAGTCATGATCCCAGGGTCCTGACCCACATGGGGGGGTCACTGCTCAGCGGGGAGCCTGCTTCTCCTTTTCCCTCCTCTGATTCCCCTGGTTGTGCTCTCTCTCTCTCTTTCTCTCTCTGTCAAATAAATATCTTTTTTTAAAAAAGTTCACATTAAAATACTAAAATATCTTCTTTGCCAAACCCAGCCTGTCTACAGGCAGCTGCTAGGCAGCTCTTGAGTGCATCACCCTGTGGACAAGTGATGAGCACTCTTTCAGGTATGGAAGCACAGTCAGCATTGCAGTTCCTTTTAGAATACTTGGTGTCCCAAGTACTATGCTAGACCCTGTTTTGACTAAGCTGGATGGCCAGAATTCAAGAAGATGCATATCTTTGGGGACATAAAATGTGCCCATAGAAACCATCTTTAGTCCATCTAGTCTCCCCAAAGTCTAGACCTGCAAAGGATCTACAATTGCATGTCTCAGAAACTCCACAGGGGAAATGAGGCTGCAGCCTGTAACCTTCCTGGGAGCAGGAAAAAAAACCAGAAACAAAAACAAACAAACAAATAAACAAGAAAAAACAAAACCAACAACAAAACAAAACAGAACAAAAAAACCCTAACAGACAAATCAAATCACAGGACAAATCCACCATATGTACCAAACAATCAGTGTAATTATGTTCTATAGTTGAGGAATTACATAAATTGCCCATTGGGAAAGAAACCTTAATCTCTACCCCTCCCTTGAAATCTATAAACAGCTGTGTGAGTCTCTCTATTTTTGAAAGGTTGAACACATTTGATCGGGGAACCAACTTGATTTCCTAATCAGGTTCAATGTGAGCAGAGCCAGTTAGAGATGTGTGTGATTCTCCCAGTGTGCGTCTTTGATTCATGTGCTAATTATGTCGATCCTTTGGGGAACACAGCCACGAAGCTGGGTCCTCCTTGATTAATGCTGGCTGAGAGCCATGCAGCACGCAGCAGAGAGCAGTTCAGCATCTCTAGTCCCAGCTGAGAATATGGTCCCATTATCTCCCAGCTGCCTAAGCAATCCATAAGGGCCTGTTCTGCGTGGATGATCAGTGTAGTGGAAGCAGGGACTTGCTGAGAGCTGAAATCTCTGTTTGATTTGCTGTAACATGTAAAGCGAAACTGGGACATTTTACTTTACAGTCTGTAAGTATCAGGTTTTTTTCCCCCCTCTTTCTCCCTACAGCTCCATGTGAATGTGACTTTGCAAGCTGCATTTGATTTTCTATTCCATCGCTCTTTGTTGAATCAAGCTGGTGAGACAGAGTGTAATCTGTTTAGAGCTTGCTGTTTCTGTCAGATCTCTTTTATAATTTATTCATACAGGAAAATAAGAGACCTTTCAGAATGCTTTTATAGAAGTTAAAAATATTTGGTTTTATTTTTAATTTGGAAGCATGACTGTATTGTCTGTGGTGCTCAGGATGGTTAGAGCATATGTTTATCTTCTGTATCTCTGGCTATTGCAAGAAAAATGTAAGTAAAAGTAATGTATACGTAAAGAGATCATCTGACACGCACTTCTGTATAAGAGAAGAGTGTGTCATTATTTCCAGAATTTGTTTAAGATAGTTTATTTTGCGGCTCTCTGCTGCCACTAAGAAAGGCAGAAACAGGAAAGTTTCTCCTGTTTTTCAGTTGCATGCTGTTTAGAAACTTTGCCAGGGGTGGGGAGTGGGAGTAATATATTAGGAATATTTACACATATAAATTGCGTATCTCCTTTTTCATGCTGAGGTTCAGTGTTTCAAAATAAGAGTCTATTCTTTAGCTCAGTTTTGCTTTTGAATGTGCCACTGTTTATGAAGTAATGTTAATTAAAAACCAAAAAAAAAAAAAAAAAGATTTTCAAATCTGAGTTCATTTATCCTTCATGTGTCTTCAAATACAGTCTATCAAATTAATATTTGTTATCCATGCAAGATGAATTGGTCATGAAAATGATATTAGAAATTAATATTGTTGATAATGTTTGCATGGTGTCTCTCAAATGATCAATGGCTTAGTGAAATTAAAGATTGTTATCACTAAGGAAAGGGATATGTGAATTTTGTTGTCTGGGTTTCCCTAACCTAAATATAAATCACACTTTTCTTCCTGGATCGAACATAGAACAATTGAGCTGTTGTAAGAATAGAATTTGAATATAAGAGGCTTGAGCTTGAACCAATGGCCAGAGCTGGTATGGGCCAAAATGAACTTGACATCATTCATACCTGAAAAGGGGTATCAAAGTGCCCTCAATGATCTTGAGACCATGGAGCCAGAGGATCCTGTAATTTCCAGAGTGGAAATACAATTTTCCTGAATAGACAGTAAGTTCTCAGAGCAGAGAAAAACCACAGGCTGTGAAGTATGAAAGTGTCTCACTGGTGGAGGCAGAGTTTGTTCTCATTAGGTTTGGTTGAAAGGAATGATACAAGGGAGAAAGGACTCAAAATAGTTGGTTGTCTACAGGAGCACAGGAGTTTTGAGGGCTTGAGGTTTGGAGGGAAAAGGTAACAAGCCAATAAAGAAAGCTTAACATCTGGCCAGATGGAGCAAAAGGAGAATGGCTGTGTTAACCTCTGGGTAGCGAACAGTCCCAAGGCTGTCCTTGCAGAGAAGTCTGTTTTCTGGGGGGAAAAAAAGAAACAAAAATCAAAAACAAGTGTGTTGAAGGATGTGAATCACTCAAATCTGAAATGTATGCAAGTGGTTTTGATGGTTACAGTTCCTCTAAACAAAAGAATGGCATCATGCTTCTGAAACCGAGCTGACTTTTGCAGGCGATAGTTACTGAGGAAGCCTCGGCTCTTTTTTAGAAAAACAAAAATTGTTGGTGTTTTTCTAACTAGTGCAAGGATATGATCTTGCAAAGATGCTGCCTTGTTTAAAATTATGAGAAAGTAGTCCTGATGTGTGTGTGTGTGTGTGTGTGTGTGGTCGGGTGGGAATTTTTGCCATTTGTAGAGAAGTATTTTCCTAAAGTAATTAAGTTTGATTTTTATTTTCCATTCAAACATTTAGAAATTTCACAGCCTATGATATTAAACATTTTTTGTGGCTGTTCACCACAGAGCTGTAGGAGATTTAGCAAGATTTATAGTGTGCTTCTGTTACTTTAGAAATGTTTTGATTATTTTCTAAAAATTGGGACACTCACTCCCTAATTGTGCTTCATCTGTAGAAAAGGGGATTGGATGTTTCACGGGTTAGTCTAGGGTCTGGTCGTTTGACAGATGGGGAAGTCAGATGGGTGTTAAATATGCCTTGTAAGAGGTGATTTTAAAGCTCTGGTGATTTAATTGGTCTTCAAAATAAATGTAAAAATGTTGTAAGTAATAAAGGAAAAGTCTTACATTTAATATGTAAGGATCGTATGTCTCTGTGTATGTTTGCGTGCGTAGAAATCCACCCAACATGCCTGGTAGACAGTTTCTGTGCTACTCTGACTACAGGAACCCCTCAGGATCAAGAAGGTGCTGAGGTTGAACAAAGTGGAAGGAATCCTGACAGGGGGCACATGAGTAGAAAGTAAAGCCCCTGGCAGTGTGTGCTGTGAGCACTTGGCAAATGTTTTGTCTGTACCCAGAGGGGACACAGCTAAGCACAAAGAGGACTTCACAGCATCCTCAGAAGCAGTTGTAAGCAGGTTCTCCTTGCTCACAAACTGCACTCCAGCCCTCTGGGACAGGTTGGGTCAGCAAATGTGAGGTGCAGGTTGAAGCTCTGTGAACTACCTCTAAAATAACTTCCAAGTGAATATGATGGAACAAAAAATGAATTTAATAGCCCTGAAAATTTGGGCAGATTTTAAATGTTAGCAAGCCTTGTCTATTATGCATTGTCAAAGAATCTACTCAATGGATTATCAATAACTGTAGAAGCTTGAGTTAAGTTCTTTCAAATTGCTGTGCAAGTTCTAACAAGCCACTTTACCTCTCTGTGCCTCAGCATTTCCCTGTAAAACTAGATATGATTTCTAAGATACTTTCTAGGTTAGGAAGTCTGTGATCCTATGACACTTCAGTTTAATCTCTCACTCACTCCTGGAAAGCCCTTCGAATTGTCCAGGGACTGAGTGAAATGCAATTTAAATGTCATCTGATGCAAAATATTACTAGGATTTTTCTTTTCTTCCTTTCTCTTTGCTTTCTCTTTCCTTTCCATAGTCCCTTCCTTTCTTCTTCTTTCTCTTTTTCCCTATTCCCTCCCTTTTTACCCTTGTCCCCTGTTCCCTCTCCCCCATTTTTATTAGTGAGTTGTTATAAAATCAAAAAGAAACGAAGTTGGGAATGCCTGTTCTTTTGATCTGTTTGTTTACCTCCTTCTCTTCTGAGAGATCATCAAGGTGTAAATAAGGTATATAATGATGTCATGCTCTGTTGTGTATTAAATTTTAATCCTAGACATGATTTTGCAGAAGGGACCTGAAAGTTATAGATATGAATATATGTGTGTCTAGATTGTTCATATTAATTTCTAAAGTAAGAGAATATCTTGTCTTATAGATTTGAGGTGATTAAACAGGACTTATCCAAGTGTGTTAAGCTAACAATATTTACTTTAAAATTAAAACAAAAACAATTTCACAACTGAGTGTACACTTCAATGTAGTAGGTGCTAAAGAACTAAAGAGCTTGATTAAAAAAAAAAAAAGATGTACCAAAGAAATAGAGTTGACCTTTGAACAATGAAGGTGTTAGGGGCTCTGATCCCCTGCACAGTCAAAAATCTTTGTATAACTTTTGACACCCCCAAAACTTAATTACCAATAGCCTAATGTTGACCAGAAGCGTTACAAGATAACATGAACAGTTGATTGACACATATTTGGCATGTTATATGTCCCTGCACAGTTGAAAATTACACAAACTTTGGACTCCCCCAAAACTGAACTTCCAATAGCTTATTGTTGACCAGAAGCCTTATTGATAATAAAAATAGTTGATTAACATATGTATGTATTATATACTATATTCTTTGTTTTAAGATTTTATTTACTTATTTGACAGAACAAGAGAATGAGCACAAGCAGGAGAAACAGCAGGCAGTGGGTAGAGAGGCAGGGAAAGAGGGAGAAACAGGGGGAGGGGAAGAGGCTGGCCCTCCCAATAAGCAGAGAGCCAGATACAGGGCTTGATCCCAGGACCTTGGGATCATGACCTGAGCTGAAGGCAGACTCTTAACCAGCTGAGCCACCCAGGTGCCCCTATATACTGTATTCTTAAAATAAAGTTAGCTAGAGAAAAGAAAATCATGAGGAAGAGAAGTACATTTACAGGACTATATTTATAAAAAAATAAAATAAAAACACCAATAAGGGGACCTATGTAGATGAATCCTGTTCAAGGATCAGCTGTATATTCCTGACACCATAAAGCAGTGGCTGACCTTGTGGAATTTAAGTCAGATAAAAAAAAATTATGGAAAATGTTATTTGTGGGGCTCTTTCTGTGATCTCAGACTATTTATTGCGAGTGAAGACTCAGTTAAAAACTACAAACTACGAATTTACTAATCTCACTACTGATGAGTCTTGGGCTTCTTGATGTGCTCAAACCAAATTGTGAGTAAATTCCCTTTATATGTCTTTACTACAAATACTAGAAACAGCTAAATTAATTTCAGAATTGGTATTTGTTAGTACTAGGATGGCAGTATTTTTTGCTTCTTTCATTGTTAAATGAAATAAAAATTCGCATTGGCCGGATAACCAGAATGGCACAGAATAATTACAGACTAATATCCTTCCTAATAGTGGACAATATTTATCTCTATTTTTAACAACTAGTATACTTGTAGATGGGTAGTAAGTGCCCATTTGAGAACAGTAATAGCTTGGATTGGCTCCACTTCTTATTCCAGAGCAGAGTAGTGTTAAGGCAGCTTTTAAATGGAAGTTAGAATATTAATTTTTCGCTCAAATTTTACCATTAGGAAATCCCTGTATATGTGGCTTCCTACTCTCAAGTTTGAATATTAATGTTATTCCTTATTGAGCTTGTAGACTATATTTGATGTGATCCATGCAGAGTATAAAATTAATTTTCCAAATCTCATAATATTGGGTAGATAGCCTGGCTTTTCAGGCAGCAGGCCGTGTTGTAAGTAGAATCAGTAACGTGACACAATTCCTCTATTTTATAGTCGTGCATCCTTCCATGACCAAAATGATTTGTACTTATGGACTATTTCTATGCAAAAAATATAATGGTGACAGATAGGTTTGATAATTTGTGGCTTTCAAACCCTTGATTATAAAGTTACCAGGCAGCTCCAGGGGCTCTGCTTTTGGATTTAAACCAGTGCTTCTGATGACTTGAGATGTTCAGTTCAGTATCACTTAGTTAATAGCTCCAATGGTTTTTCAGACTGTTTTATTGTGTAGTTAAAAAGGTAGAGTTGTAAATTGGATTTAGACATGGCTCTGGGTTTTGTACATGGTTTCGCATGTCTTCACCTATATTCCAAAGTAGGAACAAATGTCCTTCTGCATATTAGCATGAAATCTCTCTGTTGTTTCAAGGAAGGAACAGGATGATTTAATACTGAGAGGAGCTATTCAGAAAGAACTGCAAAGGAATAAAGTATTTCTATGGTTAGATATAAAATGCAGGGCTACAGATTCTGAGGATATGACAGAATTTAGAGACGCCGCCTGTGCCAGGCAGTTGGCAAAGGGGACTAAAGGAGACAGATTTAAGTCTCTCCAGAAGGAAACCCTATATCAAGGGATAGAAATGTAAGTGCCCTGGAAAAAAAAAATGTAAATAAGGAAGTGGAGGAATGAGTATATTGTAGTTGAAAGAGATGTGGCTTTCCTACAGAGGAAAATGGTGTGAGGGAGGAAACATATTGAGTTTAAGGACACTGGGACTAATTCCAAAATAGTTGGCATAGGTATTGTTAAGTTACTGTGCAGATTTTTAAGAAATTTACATCAATGATGAGATACAGAGAAAAAGGAATACTCTTGGCACTTAAATGTACTGCCCTGACAAGCTTTAAAAATATAATTATCTTAAATGTAGTGATTGTTATGGTACCAGAGGTAGACTGTCTTATTTCAATGAAGGTTTTTGCAGTATTTTGGATATTGTGTTTACTATGGTAGATATTGGTACACAAGTGTATATGCAAATTGTGTAGCTGTATATGTACTTGGGAGTGAATTGTCTGGATCCTTCTCCCAATGTCTGTGTTTATGATCTCCCCTCCCAAGACATACCCACACACCGTTTATATGTGTTATCCTAAATTGTCGCAGGACATGGGGTAGACGCCTGAGTCCCAGGAGGTTAGTTTTATTAAATCCTTTGACAGCTCAAGAGGTCAATTTAAAATTATTTTTATTGGTTGTAATACTACACAATACTGAATGACTTCTTAAAATCATTTCCTTTCAATTCTCTTCAACTGAGTATGGTGTTGAGATTAATATATTTAGGTCTCCCAAACATTCAGATAAATTCCTTTATCTACTACACATGATCCTCTAAATGAGTCATGACACTAATTGCACACAGTCGTGTGCAAGAACGCACAACTGAGAATTCAGTGCATTTGTATATCTTTCAGACTGGTAGAGTTGCTCACACACAGGCATCATGCCTGACACCAGAGGAGGAAACAACCACCATCTCCCAGAAGAGAACAAATTATGTGTTCAAACATGGTCTCTGGCATCTTTATGATGTGTGTGCTAAGTGTGAATCTGGTAATTTAAGGTGTGTGACTCTTCCTCCCATCCAGCTGTCTGGCTGTTGTTCATGGAGAAGAATAGCAGCAGATTTAGACTGACACGGTCCTTCCCTGGAGTCCCCCTCCACCTCTCCCAGCAGGAATCCACAAGGGTATTAGTTGATTGCTGTTGTTAACCTCTCTTGTAGTATTATATTTCTTGTTGAAAGTATCTTTTGTGGCATGTGAGTACATTTAAGAGATGTGAAACTTGAAAAATGACTTTACGGTTAAACCTTCTTACTTAAATTATGAGGAGAAAAACAGTTCTCAGGCTAACTGATGTTTGTGTCTGTGTATACATCTAAGCTAAAATCTTGGTGAAAATTTTTGTTCATCAAGAGCTGGTTGAATGATTAACATGGTTTTAGTGGTATTTTTTTTCCAGATCATTTTCATATCTTGTAAATGATAGTCAAGATGTTTATGTAAAGTGATAGAGTAAAATATTTCACCTGAGAAACATTTTCAAGTATATGACACTTTTCAGTCTCAAAGTATTCTGGAAGGTAGAGCTAGGAACGTATTTGGAAGTCTGGTGAAGGTTCTGATAATTCTATAAAAGTAACTTTTAATAAAATTTGGACTTCACGTGGGAGTTTTTCTAAAATTGTGAAGCAGATACCTTTGGTGGAATATGTGATAACTTTAGGCAATATCTAGGTAGGTTTTTTAATGAATGTGTTAATGGAAAAATATGTAATTTATAAATAAAATACATTTTATAGATATAATTGCTTAGGACAAGGCTGAGATGTTTTTTTATTTTTTAATTTATTTTATTGATTTTATTTATTATTTTTTTTTTGATAAGCACTTCTAGAACTCATTGTTGAATATGGCAGACTGTGTCTCATGCAAGTGACACTGCCATAGGTTATTTCCTGTATGTTCAAGGATGGCCAGCCTAGCAAACAAGGAGATAGGGACTGGAAATCATGGGATTTCCAATCTGAAGTTATCTACAGATTGCCTCGTCTGTCTCTCTTCTAATGGGCTTGGATACTTACCCAAGATAAAATGGTGGTCTGGTAGTATGACTAGGAATGGAGCCTAGTGTTTCCAGAGCTCCATATGGTGCTCTTTCCCTGACAAGAGACTGACTCTTGAGTTTCTCTTCAGATTTTATGCACATTTCATGATGTAGGAACTCTGAGAGCCAGAGAATCAAAAAACAAAGGCCTGTAGAAGCCAGACTGAAAACATGAATGAATGAAGTAGACCACGGGTCAGAAAATAAGTAATCCACAGGGTCATGTCAGAATAGCATGTAAGTGTTCCTCCTACGTACTATTGTTACATAGGATTGTGAGTCTAGTGTTTCCACATGTCCAAAACTTTAAATGTTATTAATTTTTAAATGTTGGAAGCCAAAACAAAGCCATCTGATCCATACTCATGCAGTTTGCATCCTCTGTTAAAAGATATTTGAAAACTACTCAGTGATGGGGGAGAAACCATGGGCTTTTACAGCATGAGGTAGCATGTAGCCTACCTACAAGATGAAAAGTACATTAACAATGCATTCTATGTACTTTCAGGGAGGAATTTAAAAGAACAGAACAAAGCATACTGGGATTCCTGTAAAGCTTGTTTTTAACAATATCAGGTCTCATGAGTTGTCCGTTTGTAGAGGTCAAATTTAAGAAGTCATATTTTACTGATAAAAAGATGAAGTAGATCACACAGATTTCAATAAATAAACATATTTTTCTATACCTCAGTAATTTAGTTTAATACACTACAATTGTAGTTATTGGTTTTATTAACATGTAGTATTTTTCTTTGATTTTTATTTGGCACTAAAGTTGCCCAACAGAATTTATACTGCTTTAAAAGGGATAAGTAGATAATTCATTTCTTTTTTTTTTTTCCTTCCCTTCCCTTCTCTTCCCTTCCCTTCTCTTTCTCTTTCTTTCTTTCTTTCTTTCTTTCTTTCTTGCTGTTTAACTTTCTGTAGACTCTCACTGAGTATGTATCTAATCAAGCAAGTAGAGGAAATCTGCAGACGTTTTGATCACATTTGAGAGACAAAATGATGATCTCATTTCTGCTTGTTTTGACTTCAAGACACAGCCTATATACTATTCAGTTTTACATAAGATATTTCAGAAGTTATACCTGGTAAAGGAACAAAGAGCACGTGCTTTGATGTTTAGGCATAGATGTTTTCCTTTCAGACCTGTGTGGCTGACAGAATTAGCCGGTTAGGTCCACCTTCAGGACTGCTGTCTTACATCCATTCATTCTTTAAAAATTATTAATTAAATGTCAACTATTTACCTCACCCTCTTTTACGGTATAGGGATACAGCACTGAACAAAACAACTAAAAAATTGTTTCCCTTATCCAACTAAATGCATTCTAATTGGGCATCTATCTGTGAAGAAGAGGGAAGGGCATGTTCTGTAGGCAACCCCTGGGATCTGTAACAGTCTCCACTGCTTCCTTTAGCTCCTTTGTCTCTTTGCTCCAGTTACAAGTCCTGTGTTCTTAAAGTTGATCCTATACGACCCATATGAAGTGGGTGAATAAAACAATCTTCCAGATATTTTTGTGGACCCAAATTTGGTTGGCCTATAATAGCTGAGTGATTGGGTCAAACTCTTCGTTTATGACTAGGTATTTGTGATTAAGCCACCACGTTACCAAGGCAGCTCTCCCCCTCTGTTTGCTTCTAAGAGAAAAGCTGACCTCCACCTCCCCAACAGGTTCCTCACAGATGCTTTCCTTTCTACCTGCTTTAAAAGATTGAGTTGAGCAAGCAGACTAATTTGAAACCTATTTATAACCCTGTTTATACCCTCAATATGGGTATAGCAATCCCTCCCTCCCTAGGATATGTTCTTGAATAGAGTTGAATTAATATGTGGAGAAACATTTTGAGCTTTTTGGAATAAGGTGTTTTATAACTGCAGAGTGCTGTTTGTATTAAAAATAATAATTTGTAAGTAAATATTATAGCAACTAGGTGCAAAGGGACTCTTAGTAGACTCTTACATTTTAATGTGTAAAAAGAAAATTGGTACTAAAATATATAGTATCTGTCTGCCTTATAATTTCTTTCCCAAAGGCTATTCACTTCTCTTTCCCTTATAACTTCCTTTTAGGTAACACAGGAGCTTACCTAAGCTTTGAAGTAGCCAGTTAGAGGCACTTATGGAGTAGATGACAGTTTGGTCTTTTTTTTTTTTTTTTTTTTTTCTGATTTTTGAGGGCTGAGAACTCTGCAGTGACTAATTGTGGGGGTGTCTGATGTCATATTTTTCAGAGGTAGAAAAGTGGTAGTTCCTTTTACCAGAGAGCTAGCTCTGAGCTTCAGTAAAGTGGTCTGGACCTCATCCTAGGAAACTGAGTGGGATGGTTGTTAATGTTCAGAGCCTTCAGGCTCAATGGCTTTCTAACTCTACTCCCTCAGTTAAACAGAGCAGTCAAGGATTTATTTCATTGTTAATAGTCAGGCATATCATCTATTGACATAACTGGATTTGGTAAGCATGTGGTTTCCCTAAACAGCTATTATATACACTGGCCAATTCAAAGTATATGACCTTACCCACCATCACAATACAAGCTCTATGCCTTTAATGGTTTAGAAGTACCGCCTTCTTTATTTTATTACATTTTTACATATTTAATTTTTTTCTTTTTTTTTAAAGTTCTAGTATAGCTGACACACCGTGTTAGTTTTCAGTTTTGCAATATAATGACTCGATAATTCTATACATTACTCAGTGCTTATCATGATAAGTATGCTGTTAATCCCCTTTACCTATTTCTCCCTTCCTCCTCTATACTTTTAGTAATCATGTTTGTACAAACACTGCCTTCCTATACAGAGTTACAGCATGCCTCAGCATTAAATTGATATACTATTTTAACATTAAAGATCTATACTCAGTATTAACAAGGTTGTTGCATTTTCCACAGAGACTCTCACAGATGATGTAGTCTTAAATATCAATTGATTTAGAATATCTCTTAACCTGACATCAATATTGAGGCTTTAGCAAAGCTCTCACATGAGAGATCGGTTGTGTTGAACTTTTAATTAATTTAGCAATACAGAATGAATTGTGTTATATTACATTTCTTTTCTCATGTTAATATTACTTAATAGCCATTAGTAGTAAGAAACATGTTATTTTAGTGGTCCAAGAGTTCAAATAGTAGATAATGTCTCTGGTAGGAAAATGGTCAACAGTGCTTCTCAAGCATTAATGTGTGAAAATACAGATTCTGACCTAGTGGGATGCAATGAGGATTGAGATTCTGAATTTATAATTAGCTCTAAGATGACATTCAGGTTTTGGGTTTGTATCACATGAGAGAAATATGAGTAAAGACCAATTTGAATTCCCTCTTCAGCACACATTGAATTTTATAACTAAGGAATTCTTTCTTGGGCATCTTTTTTTTTTTCCTTCCCCTCAACTTTTTCTCACTGTATTGGTATTTGAAATATGAAAAATATATTAGGTCAACAGTTTCTATCAGACTGTCAAGTTAAAAGTTGGTGTCTGATTTTCTGTTTCACTGCTTTATGCCTTCAATCTTTTGCTTTCTATTCTAAGTCGATCTGGTAGATCTTTGCCTGGCACCCAAGTCTTATGGTTAGTTATTTCAGGACATGTAAAGTAAAAAATTTTTAATGTTGTAACTAGGACAGATGTTTCTCCAGAATCTTAGGAATTGCGATATATACTAGAGATAGGACAGGTAAGCCCATAGGAAGTATTCTGAAGTTTTATGAATGATACTATTGTTTGTTTCTTTTTCTTTTATCCTTCAGTTATGAAAGTGAAATGTAGGCTTTTCTAATTTATGCATGCTCTAGTTTCCTATACAGTGTTTATTTCCCCTTGGTAACATTGCATATTATGTTGCTGCTAGTCATGACAACTGTTGGGGACGTGAGAGTCCTTTCTTTTTTAAACTTTCCTCCATTTGTGACATGATGACAGCTGTCATGGGAATAGGGAAAGATAGAGCAATTTTTCAGAGTCCATCAAATGAAAGTACATTTATTGCTGTAACTTAATGAAAGTTGCTTCACTGTGACATGTGTCAGAGTCTTTGTGATGCAAGTGTGGAAGGATCTTTTCTGAAAGATTTATGCCTCAAGTCTGGATTTGAGCTGAAAGGACATGACCTTAGCTTCGAACTTACAGAAGGCTACCCCTGTAATAAAATCCAGAGTCAGTATGAAGAGTCAGGAAGGTAAAGGATAAACAACAACACAGAGCTTCTTTCCAAGAGGTGCATTTATCATGAACAGGGTATGTATGTCTCCTCCACTTTATTTTACCCAGAGTCCTCAGAAAATAGGTGGATATTTAGATTGTCATCTGGATACTTAGAAATCGAGTTTAATGCCTGCCTTCTTTAATTTTCAAAAAGTAATCTTTATTTTATAAAAATATACATGTATTTCCTCATTTTGAAAGGATATTTCTATTACAAAATCCACTGTGAATGTGTGGCATTGTTGAAGAGATTGTGAAAATTAAGAATGATAATTAAGTCTCTCTGCTTGACTTATTTCACTCAAGTAAATATTTATTAAATTGCTTTACTGAGTTATTCATTCATAGTCAATATAATTAACACATTTAAGATGTAGATGAGTGTTGTCAGTATATTGAGTTGTACGACCATTACCACAATCAATTTTAGAATATATTTATCATCTCCAAAAGAAACCTAGTACCTGTTAGCAGTTCCTTCTACTTTCTTCTAAACCCTCCCTTAACCCTAGAAAAGCACTCATCTATTTTTTGTCTCTATGGATTTAATTCTCCTGGATATTTCATATAAATGGGATTATTTTATATAGAAGCTCGTATGTAAACTGACTTCTTAGAATCATGTTTTCCAGGTTTATCCATGTTGCAGTATTTATCAGTACTTCATTATTTTTTTAATTGCCAAATAATATTCCATTGTGTTGGCATACCACATTTATCTATCCATTCCTCTGATAATTGACATTTGAGTTGTTTTAGCTTTCTTAGGCTGTTACAAATAATGCCCATAAGAGCATTCATTTACAATTCATTCATTTGGACATATATCAAAGAGTAGCATTAACTGAAGATTTTTTTACAAATATATGTGTACATTTCACCAACACTGAAGAAATAGTGGATATTTTTTAAAAAGGCAATCTGTAGAATAAAAGAAAATGCTTTTCAGTGAATAATTCTACTGATCTAAATAATCTTTTTTCAAATTATTTTTTAGTCTCTAGAAAATAAATATTTCCTAAAAGTTTAGTCCCTTCATTCCAAATTCAGTAGTGGCCTACCACACGAGGATTAAAGATTTGAATACAAGACAAGAAGTTAAATTGCCTATAAAAAGTAAAAACAAGGAATGTGTCCCTTCTACTTACTAGGAGCAAGATACATAAACTTGAATAAAGAAATTTATAGTAGTATGCCTGGCTGGCCCACTTGGTAAAGCATACAACTCGATCTCAGGATTGAAAATTCAAGCTCCATGTTGGGTGTAGAAATTGATTTAAAATATAAAATAAAATCTTAAAAAAAAAAAAAGAATATCTCCAAAATAATTTAGTGAACATTCAGGGAAAAAAAGAAGGAGAAGGAGAAGAAAGAAAGAAACTCAATCTCAGTTCAGCTTTCAGTGGCTTAAAATATTTGCATTGTAGGATAGGCAACTGTGGGTGAGCTCTGTCAACCATTTTGTAGTATCTGAAGACATAAAAATGTATCAAGTTTGTATTTTCTCATCCCTGAAAGTGGCAGCTGAAGTCAGAAAACATAGGTCATGCCCATCTTGGAATTAGATCTTTACTATGTATCACTAAATATAAGAACCCAGAACAGAACACCTATTAGAGAGGAAGCTGAATCAATGCACTGGGGATAGTGATGTTATTAATGCAGCATGCACCTTGGAAAGCTGTTTGGATTGCATTTGATTACCACTCCTGTGTATTTGCTGTTTTGCAAGTATTCAATGGGGACTGCTTTTTCTTTTTCCAATTGAAAATAGATGAGAGGAAGAATATAAACATGTTAGTGATCTGAAATAAAGATAAGATACTTTGACAAAAATTATCATCCTTGACCTGAATGTTGAAAGATAGTACAAAAAAATCATATGAAAAAAATAATTATATGACATATAATACATCATTTATTTAATATGCTCTAAAATAAAACAAGCAAGTATTTGACTTAAAATACAGATTATTGCCATGTCTTTATTAATTTTTTTATGTTTTTATTATAATTTTTTTTTTTAGTAATCTCTATATTCCATGTAGGGCTCAAAAGCACTGTCTCAAGACCAAGAGTTTCATGTTCTTTTAACTGAGCCAACTAGGCACCCCTGCCATGTCTTTGTTGTAAATGGTGTAGTTTTTTTTTCCATTTTATTTTATTTCTTTTCAATATTCCAGCATTCATTGTTTATGCACCACACCCACTGCTCCACCCAAATACCCACCACCAGGCTCACCCAACTTCCCACCACCCTCCCCTCCAAAACCCTCAGTTTGTTTCTTAGAGTCTACAGTCTCTCATGGTTCATCTCCCCCTCCAATTTCCTCCAACTCCCTTCTTTTCTCCATCTCTCAATAGCCTCTGTGTTATTCTTTATGCCCCACAAGTAAGTGAAACCGTATGATAATTAAGTCTCTCTGCTTGACTTATTTCACTCAGCATAATCACTTCCAGTCCTGTCCATGTTTATACAAAAGTTGGGTATTCATCCTTTCTGATGGAGGCATAATACTCCATTGTATATATGGACCATATCTTCTTTACCCATTTGTCCAATGAAGGGCATCTTGGTTCTTCCCACAGTTTGGGGACAGTGGCCATTGCTGCTATGAACTTTGGGGTACAGATGGCCCTTCCTTTCACTACATCAGTTTCTTTGGGGTAAATATCCAGTAGTGCAATTGCAGGGTCATTGGGAAGCTCTTTTTTTAATTTCTTAAGGAATCTCCACACTGTTTTCCAAAGTGGCTGCACCAACTTGCATTCCCACCAACAGTATAAGAGGGTTTCCCTTTCTCCACATCCTCTCCAACACATGTTTTTTACTGTCTTGTTGAGTTGGGCCATTCTAACTGGTGTAAGGTGTTATCTCAATGTGGTTTTGATTCGAATCTCCCTGATGGCTAATGATGATGAATATTTTTTTCATGGGTCTGTTAGCCATTTGTATTGTCTTCTTTGGAGAAGTGTTTGTTCGTATCTTCGGCCCATTTTTTGACATGTTTATCTGTTTTGTGTGTGTTGAGTTTGAAGAGTTCTTTGTAGATCTTGAATATCAGCCCATTGTCTGTAGTTTCATTTGCGAATACCTTCTCCCATTCCGTGGATTGCCTCTTTGTTTTGTTGACAGTCTCCTTTGCTGTGCAGGAGCTTTTTATCTTGATGAAGTCCCAAAAGTTCATACTCGCTTTTGTTTCCTTTGCCTTTGGAGACATGTCTTAGAAGTTGCTATGCCCAGTGGTAAAGAGGTTACTGACTATGTTCTCCTCTAGGGTTTTGATAGATTCCTGCCTCACATTGAGGTCTTTTACCCATTTCAAGTTTATCTTTGTGTATAGTGTAAGAGAATGGTTGAGTTTCATTCTTCTACACATAGCTGTCCAATTTTCCCAGCACAATTTATTGAAGAGACTGTCTTTTTTCCACTGTGTATTTTTTCCTGCTTTGACAATAGCGTTGAGAGGCCATATCTGGGCTCTCTACTCTGTTCCACTGGTCTGTGTGTCTGTTTTTGTTCCAGTAATTGTGTGTTATTTTAAAGTTGTTGAACAAGAAGTAGAAAGATGTATTAGTTTACATTTTTCAAAATCTGTCACTAGTATTTTGTTGTTTTGTTTACTTTTCATTTTGGAGATTCAAATGTCTTCCATTTAATAAATATTTTTACTGGGCGCCTGGGTGGTTCAGTGGGTTAAGCTGCTGCCTTCGGCTCAGGTCATGATCTCAGGGTCCTGGGATTGAGTCCCGCATCAGGCTCTCTGCTCAGCAGGGAGCCTGCTTCCCTCTCTCTCTCTCTCTCTCTCTGCCTGCCTCTCCATCTACTTGTGATCTCTCTCTGTCAAAAAAATAATAAAATCTTTTAAATAAATAAATAAATATTTTTACTAATAAATATGTGATCTGTAACACAATTGGTATTGGCTCTTAGTTTTCTGAAATGATTGAAAATGTATATTCAGAGCTGACTGTGGCAGATAAACTGAGTAATGAAGGAGATGTTTGAGTAATATCATTTGATTCCATGTTTTTGTAGTGATGGATTATATATACAGAATATGTGGAATTAGAAATTAATTATTTTAGTAATTTTTGTGTATTTTAGTAAGCTTTTCACTTACACTCTCACCTACATGTTTGACAAATTTTACCCATGTCTGGAGCTATGGGTGTTTTTCTCCAATTACCTACCTCCCTTCCATACCCATCTCCTCTCCCCACACTCCTTTCTGTCAACCTTCTCAGTTCTGTCTCAAAATTTATTCTCAGAGACACTGAGAATACCCTGTGCCAGTAGTATTAGGAGTGTTAGCTAGTGTTAGAGAATTAAAAGAAGCTGGTATTTCTGCAGAATGTCAAATAGTTTCTCCTAGGTCCTATAGCAAGTATAAAGGACAAATCCTTTAAATGGCTAAAATTTTCATACTTGGAAAAATATATCAAAGTAGGAGTCATTCCTAGCAACTGTATTTTTAAAAATCACAGTTTTCAAAGTAGAAATTGAGAAATAAGGGAAATATAAAGTCAACTAGTTTTTAAACTTCTCATGTCATACATAGGTAACTAGGAGATAAAGAATCTAAGCATAGATATATATCATTTTCTAATGAACTTGATTTACAAAAGCATAAATGGAGATCAGAATAATTATTCATCACAAAACAAAACTTTTTCACCTTCTTAAAAGAGTAACTACAATAGTCTGCTTACTCTTTCTCTATTACATTCATCCACTGCTTCTACTTTGGTAGGAAAAAGATATGTATCCTCCTGGTTTGTTTTCTTTAATATCCCCATGAATATGGATATGTGCACAGAGGGTGGGAGAGGACTATGGGAAAGGAGATCATATTATTCTGAAATAAAGGTGGCACTCATAGTCTTAAAAGTGTCCTGAAGGTACTAATGGGGCAGAATACTACGAATCAGAACAGCCCTAGACATTGGTTTGTACAATCTTTGTACAAAACTCCAGGTTTTGAGACCTATTTCCACTGTTGACTTTGTTTGTTGACCTTGGCCATGTGACATGTTAATGACATGTTCTGGACTTTGGTTTCTTCCTTAGAAAATGGAGAAGTTAGGACTGCTTCATCTTAAGGTTTGTTCCAATTCTGGCATTCTTTTAGAATGAGTCTGCTTCTAGCAGCAGTGTGAGTGCAGTAGGAATTGATGCTTTCTTGCAGAAAGTGCAGAACAGGAAACCTTAGCCATGCATTGCTGATTTCATTTTTGGTCATCACAGGTCCCTTGACACTGTTGTACAGCTGAAGGCCATGATCTAAGAGACTTGGCCTAAGTAAACTTTTTATATAAAGGTCCTTTAATTGTTTACCTCGTCCTCCTTTTTGCTTCCTAGCCTGTTACCTTAGAAATATCTGTTAAAAGCCACCATTTTACTCTTTAGGACTGGTACTAAATTAGGAAACAAACAAATATTTCTTCTTGTAGAAACATCCTTGGAATTTAGAGGTAGGATTAAGTCATTGTCTGGACATGTGTACAAAGATTTAGATTTCTTTAATGAAAAACAGTGTTGGGGAGATGAAGATCTTCATACCTCAGCTTATTCTATCCTAGTAAGCAATGAAAACTCTCTAAGCCTTGCTTCATTTGTTAGGTATCTATATGAAAACAAGTGTTAGATTTTTTTTTTTTTTAAGATTTTATTTATTTAGTTGACAGAAAGAGACACAGTAAAATAGGGAACAGAAGCAGAGGAAGTTGGTGAGGGAGAAGCTGGCTTCCTGCCTAGCAGGCAGACATATGTGGGGCTGAATCCCAATTGCTGGGACCATGACCAGAGCCACCCAAGCGCCCCTGTTGGATCTTTCTTATGTCCTTTCTGATTCTCTTCTTGTGAAATTGTTTGAAATAAGATTAGCTATCAAATTTGTAGATAATTTTTTTTAGTGTTCTTTCCTAAGAGCTAGTACCCCAAAGATGCCTTTCCATCTTGAATTTCAAAAATGAGAGCAACTTAATATAGTATTCCTGATGATATATCTTTATTCACAGTTACATACATTGTCCTCCCCCTTTTAATTCCAATCTCAGTTCTTTCTAAAACTTTTGGTCTCTGATGATGAAATCCTGCTGTTTTTCTTTTTCCAAAGATTTGTCTCTTTCTCACTTTAAGACTCCATTGTTGCATTTCCTTTTATTTGATCATAGGCTTTTTCTTTGCTTTTTCTCAAATAATCAGTAGACTTTCTTATATTCATTCTTATTTTCAACCATTTCTAGGAAGGTGTTCTGACTTTCTTGTAAAGGCATGTACATACCCTTGTCTCTCCAGATAGTTGTTTATTTCCTGATCACAGCATTTAGTGATTCTTTCACATCCAATTTCATTCATTGATGAAATCCTTCCATTACAAGATATAATCTGTTCTTATCTACCCCTTAATTTTGTAAAGAGGATACCTGTGTCTTTATGTTGGATATCAAAGGAAACTATGATTGATATACATTTTGAAGTCATTTCTTCTATTATTTTGGAGTTAGATTTTGATGGTGTGTCATCGAACATGCAGCATGTGGGCATAACCCTACCTACAAAAACAGAGCTATCATTCATAAAATGCTACATTGATGGCCACTTCCTCCATTGACTTGTAAAAAAGAACCTGATATACACAAAGATGAAATCATTAAAACAAATGAACAGAGGCACCTGGGTGGCTCAGTGGGGTTAAGCCTTTGTCTTCAGCTCAGGTCATGATCTTGGGGTCCTGGGATCCAGCCCCTGCATCGGGCTCTCTGCTGGGCGGGGAGCCTCTTTCTCCCTCTTTCTCTGCCTGCCTCTCTGCCTGCTTGTGATCTCTGTCTGTCTAATAAATAAATAAAATCTTTTAAAAAAAATGAACAAACACCAAATAGCACTGATATTTTTTTTAAATGGCACCGATAATAGTATAACCATGTTATGAAATATAATTCAACCTGAGTGAAACCAAAACTGATATGTCTGAGATTGTGATACGTTATTGACCTATTTCAAGCATAATTTTCCCAAATTACATTTATGAAGAAAATAAATTCTGTGGTATATTACTATAAGATCTCAGTGGTGGTTAAGTCCTTGCCATAAAGTAACAGTGTTTCTTGGGCATGTATTGTCAACTGATAGAATTTAAATCGAGACTTTTTTTCTATATTAATCTTAGAAAAATCTCTTAAGTCTGTAGTTAACTTATAATAACCTATAATGTGATCATATATTGCCTATTCTATATAATAAACAAATATAATAAAGTAACATAACCCATCTTTAAGAAGTCTACATGAGAGGAGATCCGTTAGAACATTGGATGGCTTGGCTAGAGCATATACCTAAATTAAGGCAGGGTATGTTTACTATGTCTTTTGCTTTTCACGAATCTGAACTGCTCTAAAATTCTTTGTGCAGTTTAATTTTCATTACCAAATAAATATGTATGTAGATCTTGTTAAAATTAAGATGTATTTGAATATATTAAAAAAATTTCTTCCTAGGATATGCTGGATACACTGTGATAAAACATCACAGGCACATACACAATCAAGAAAGAAAACAAAACAAACCAGAAGCTACATGCATGAACCCCAGTACAGGGGGCTGCCGACCCTTCCCTTGAGGTTACCTTTTTCTCAGACATTCACCTCTCAGGGTGAATGAATGAAACTTCATAAGAAGTTTTAAGAACTTGCCTTCTGGCATAGCTAGACTGATCATTGTCTGAGCTAAATTGGTCTTACCCTGTTCACCTGGATCACTTGTCTTGGCTATCATTTGAATGACTTGGTCATGGTAACCACTACATGAAGATCATGATGTTGATCACCATGATGGCATCTTTGACAACATGCAATACCAGAATATTTTGATATCCTGGTTCTTTAACAGCTGTTGATTTGGTTCCAGTTTGGGGGCCCCTTTGTGAGCCTTAATGCGGTAAAAGACTTTACTTGCAAGTGTTACATTTTCATCAGTCAACAGTGAAAAGTGGAGATGCTATGCTGTGGAGTTCCTTCAAGGACTTCTCTGGTCTGTATCATCATGGTTCTTCCCTGACTGTGAAATCATTGCCTGCTGCTGTCCCCAATGCCAATTCTCAGAAAATTTGTACTGAATTCACTCATTTGGGAATATCAAGGGCTTCTCTTCCAAACCCCCGCCCCCACATTGGCCACATCATCATTTTCATCTAGAGATGCATTGGCTTAGGAGTCATCCAAAATAAGTAAATTAAATCCAGTGTCATCATTGCTTGCCAAATGCAATACATTGTCAAATGTACAGTTGATCCCTTGAACAACATGGGTTTAAACCACACTTCTTGGATCACAACATGTACACTTTTAAGAATATTGCCTCAAGGGGAAAAACGTCTGTCTAAGTAATAGTCTCTAACTGATGGAAAATGCAAGTAGCATCTAAAGGATAATGTTAACATATAAGACCTAACTTAGGAGAAAATCTGAAGCCAAGTCCAGTCAGTATGGCTTTAAGAAGGAAAAGGGATACAGCAGTGAATTAATGAAGCACAGCTGACTCTTGAACAACACGGGGGATAGGGACTCTCCACTTACACTGTTGTAAATCCGAGTATAACTTCAGACTCAAACTTAATTAACTATGTGTTGAGAGATACTGACTTCATAACTTACATGGACATCTTTACATCTTTCATTTCAATAATCAGTATTCTTGTGGCCAGTTTACTTACTCATACTCATAAATTTCCTGCCTATTGAGAGATAATACATTTAGAGTGAAAAAAATTTAAATAGGCTGGTATTTCTCAATTTTTGTCCATTAGTTTCTCCTATGAGAAGTTAAAGGGACAAATTCTTTGATTTGGCTAAGGTGTTCATACTAGAGGGAAAAAAAAAAACTCAGAGTGATATTTCTCTAAAAACTCAATTGACTTGACACTTTGCTGAGAGCAAAGGGCAATCTTATCCCAACCTTCAGGATCCTTTAAGTCTACTTTAACATATACAAATCCCTTTGGAAACTTCCTTTATCTCTCCCCCTGCCAGATATGTGCCAGATACAATTATCCCTCAAGCATATGACCCACTGATATACATCTAAAAGGTTTAATGACTAGGGTTTACTTTAGACAGTAATAAATGACCTTTACCCAACAGTAGCTAGCTCCCTCAAGATCCTGGAAAACTTGCTTCAGATTTCCTTAGAGCACACCCCTACAACCACGTTATCAGTTTTAAAGTATATAATGTCCCATTCCTTAAGATCCTAGTGCAGCTCTTTCTGCCCACAGGTCCTGTCCCTATGCTTTAATAAAACCACCTTCTTGCACTGAAGATACCTCAAGAATTCTTTCTTGGTCTTGGGCTCAAACCCTAATGTCTTTCCTGCATCAACAGTTGTCATTAAAAGTTGATTAATGGAGAAAATATAGTTTCATGAAATCAATTAATTTTAAAACTTCTCACATTACACATAGGTAACTGGGAGAAAAAGAGTCCAAGTGTAAATGTATTCCATTTACAAATTACTTGGTTTATGAAAACATAAGTGGGGATCAGAGTAATTATTCATCACAAAACTTGTATGCCTTCTTAAAAGAGTAACTACAATAATCTGTATACTCTTTCTCTAGTACATTCATCAGCTGCCTCTATTATTTTTTTTTAATTTTATTTATTTATTTGACAGACAGAGATCACAAGTAGGCAGAGAGGCAGGCAGAGAGAAAGGAAGCAGGCTCCCTGCTGAACAGAGAGCATGATGTGAGGCTCCATCCCAGGACCCTGGGATCATGACCTGAGCCAAAGGCAGAGGCTTACCCCACTGACCTACCCAGGTGCCCCACGCTGCCTCTATTTTGATAGGAAAAAGATTTGTATCCTCCAGAAGTTTGTTTTCTTTAATATCCCCATGAATATGGATATGTGCACAGAGGGTGGGAGAGGACTATGGGAAAGGAGATCATATTATTCTGAAATAAAGGTGGCACTCATAGTCTTAAAAGTGTCCTGAAGGTACTAATGGGGCAGAATACTACGAATCAGAACAGCCCTAGACATTGGGTTGTATAATCTTTGTACAAAACTCCAGGTTTTGAGACCTGTTTCCACTGTTGACTTTGTTTGTTGACCTTGGCCATGTGACATTAACTGTTCTGAACTTTGGTTTCTTCCTTAGAAAATGGAGAAGTTAGGATTGCTTCATTTTAAGATTTGTTCCAATTCTGGCATTCTTTTAGAATGAGTCTGCTTCTAGCAACAGTGTGAGTGCAGTAGGAATTGATGCTTTCTTGAAGGAAGTGTTGAACAGGAGACCTTAGCCGTGCATTGCTGATATGAACTCTGGTTTCCTTTTTGTCATCACAGGTCCCTTGACACTGTTGTACAGCTGAAGGCCATGATCTAAAAGCCTTCACCTAACTTTAACTTTTTTACCTAAATACCCTCTAAAATTTTAATTGGTTACTCTGTCCACCTTTTTACATCCTATCCTGTCACCTTAGAAATGTCTGTTAAAAGCTGTCATTTTACTTTGGCACTAAATGAGAAAAAAAATTTTTTTTTTCATTTCTTTTATTGTCATCTCCTTGTGGAAGTATATTTTGAATTTGATGGTAGTATTAAGTCATTGTGTGGACATGTGTATAAAGATTTAGATTTCTTAAATGAAAAACAGTGTTCGAGAGATGGAGATCTTCATATTTCAGCTTATTCTGTCTCAGTAAGCAAAGAAAACTCTCCAAGCCTTGCTTCATTTGCTAAGTATCTATATGATAATCAGTATTGAAACCTTATTAGGTCCTTTCTGGTTCTCTTCTTGTGAATTGTTCAAAATAGGAGTGGCTAGCAAATTTATAGATCATTTTTTTTAGTGTTCCTTTTTTTTAAAAAAAAGATTTTATTTATTTTTTTTATTTAACAGACAGAGATCACAAGTAGGCAGAGAGGCAGCACAGAGAGAGAGAGAGAGAGAAGCAGGCTCACCACTGAACAGAGAGCCTGATGTGGGGCTCGATCCCAGGACACTGGGATCATGACCTGAGTTGAAGGCAGAAGCTTAAACCCACTGAGCCACCCAGGCGTTTTTTTTTTTTTTTCCTCTTTTTCAAATAATCACTTGATTTTCATATTTTCATTCTTTTTTTTTCACCCACTGCTTGGAAGGTATTCAGACTTTTGCTGGGGAGGAAGAATTTCCTTCACCTTTTGAGTTCCTTCTAGCTGGACTAAGAATCAAACTGATATGAGACAGATTAACAGGAGAAAATACAATTTAATAGGGCACCTATGGGAAATCTACACAGATATGGAAATTCCAATGACAGTCAGACAACATGAAGCTTATAAGAGCTAAGGAGAAGAGTAGGAGTCTGAGCATCCCAAAGGGAGAAAGACTATTAGGAGCAGGTGAGAAGAGATGTTTGGAAAACAAAGGTTTGCTCTATTATGTAGATACTTTTTTGGGGGGGGGGCGGGGTAAGGAGGAATGTCTGTAATTACTCTCTTCCTGGTATTAGCAGGCAGTTGGGAGTGAGGGGACAGGTAAAGAGCTTTTCCTAAACCTTCTGAGTTCTGATTGCTTTTAACTGGAAATGATGACTATGCCAAAGTGGCCCATACTGGGGCCCCTACATCAGAAGGCTAATCTAAAGCTGTTGGACAGCCTGGAAGCTATTGGACAGAAATCCTGCAGTTTACTGAGCCTGTGTTTTTGAGTACTTCTTCACTGAGCAAGACCACACAGTTTGTGCTGACAATGCCAAAGAAGAAGGAGTAGATTTTCTGTGTTACAAGGATAAGTAGTAGACAAAAGAGTTGAATGCCAACAGCCTGCACTTGAAACCTTATTGTTTTCAGCAAACTGTCCAGAGTATGCTCAGATAGACATGGATTTAAGAGTGAAGCAGATCAGACCTACCTCTACTAGCATGAAACTCAAAGGCGACATTTATATATCAGGAAACCTTTTAAAAACTATCTGGGTAAATTTCAAATCCACAAAGTTCAACTGGATAGAACATTTACTCAAATGCATTTCTTCCTCCCTGTTTTTAAGCCTAATCCTATTGCTTTTGGCTGACTCAGATTCACAGAGCTAAAATCATTATTGTACTTCCCCAATGACTGTTAGTGATATTTGATTTCATAAGCTGAGACCAATTTTTATTTAATTCACTGTTTTTAAAGAGCTGGAAAATCAATGTCCAATGCTGAAAGTATTAAATTAGCTTTCTCAAATACATATCATGAAAATGGTTGACCCCATTGAGGAGAGGTCATATCAAAGTAGTCCACTGAGTTTGAGCCTAGAAAAATTTTAAATGAATATGTTTTTAAGATATCAAAGCCTTGCAGTTTTTCTAGGTCAGTGAAAATAGCTTTCTTCTCTCTCTGTCTCAGAAGTGCCATATTTGATATCATGCAAGTAGGTGTTTTAGAACATAATGTTGAAGAGTCTGGTTCTAGAATCCTACTATGTAGTTCAGATCTTGGCTTCAGTGTTTGGATGGTGTGACCTTGTGAGAGTTATTTAACCTCTCTGCACCTCAGTTTTCTAATGTGCAAAAACAAGTAAAACACAATATTGACCGTGTGGAGTTAATCTGCATGTTAAGTGAGTAGAAGAGAATTAGATACAAGTGAAGCCTGTACTGTATTCTACTATAGTGTGTGGAAAGTTGTGATGGACTTCTAAATTTAGAGATAGAATTATATATTACAAATGTACATTCTATAGAGGAAACTTAGAAAACTGTGTACTATGAATTTCTCTACCCGGTGTGGGTATCAAGGCCACACAGACCAGCAGAATACTTTCTCAAAGACAGATAATTGCTTGAGTCACAGAGGTCTATGTGAATCCTTTAGAACAGAAGATACAGACTAGAATTAGGAGATCTGAGCTGGTGCCTGGGAAATCTCAAGGATAATATTGGGATATAAATCTTAAGATTTGAGGATACAGAATACTTAGAATCCTTACACTTGTGAGACACCCATGTCTGTCATTTCCCCGTTGACCACTACGGGTTTTCTATTGTTTCATTTGCTTCTCCTTTTTTAAGTTTTTGTTTGAATTCCAGTTAGTTCACCTACAATGTTATTTAAGTTTTAGGTGTATAATACAGTAACTCAGCATTCCTGCTCATCAGGACAAGTGCACTCCTTAATCTTCATCAGCTATTTAACCCAAACCCCTACCCCTATTGTTTGTTTCTTTATCTTTTGTAGCTATTCAGACCCATTTGTTCATCTCTTTCTTGCCTCCCATTTCTTTTTTTTTTTTTAAAGATTTTATTTATTTTTTTGACAGAGAGAAATCACAAGTAGATGGAGAGGCAGGCAGAGAGAGAGAGAGGGAAGCAGGCTCTCCGCTGAGCAGGGAGCCCGATGTGGGACTCGATCCCAGGACTCTGAGATCATGACCTGAGCCGAAGGCAGCGGCTTAACCCACTGAGCCACCCAGGCGCCCCCCTTGCCTCCCATTTCTATCTGGACATAAAAAGCTAGCTTATAGCAGGTGAAAAGTGTTTACTCTTCAAATAATTTAGTATGGGTGTTTGCTTGAAGCAAACTAAGACTCTTCTAGGAAATATGATACCTCATGACCCAAGTTACCAGACTCATTGATAGCATAGCTGCACAAACTGAGATCATTAGAATGTTTAGAAAGATGAATTATAATTGCCATCCATTGATCCATTTATCCATCAATCCAGACATCCACCTGTCATAAATACTACTTCATAGAAATCACTTATAATAGTGTGTGGCACAAGTAAATACTAAGAAATGTTAGTTATAGTTATTGCCTATTAAATATATACAGTATCCATATATGTGTGGAGCAAGAAGCTGCATCTTGCTTTCTAACGTAAAATTATACAATGTTAAGAGATGTATTATAAATGATACAAATAAATATTAAAATAATAATCATGTATTGCCAGCATCCAAATTAAATAGAGGTAATATTTTGGTATGTATTTTACCAGTTAGAGTTTGTCTATTTGTTTTCTTACTCATTCAGTCTTTTATTCATGCTGTATTTTTAGCTCAGGGGAAAAAATCCAGGGGACATGAGAATAGGTCAGTCAAAGAAGTCCAACAGGGCATGCTTAGTATTCTCTTCCTGAGCTCAGTATTCAGCTGAAGTACGTCTCCTCTTGTAGAAGTGGGAAAGCTGAGCAGAAAGGAATTGGATGTGCATCTACAATAGCACTCCTGGTATTAGAATGAAAGTCCCTTGCTTCCATCCATACTCTCTCCATAAGTAAATGTTAGGGGCTGAACCATGTCTCCTGCAAATTCATCTGTTAAAGTCTAACTCCCAGTACTTCAGAATGTGACCTTATTGGGAAAAAAGGGTTGCAGATATACTTAAGTTAAGATGATATCATAGTGGAATAAAGTGTGCCCCTAATCCACAATAACAGGTATCCCTATAAAAAGGGCAAGTTGTACACAAATAGATACACAGGAGGATGACATATGAATATTGCTTCCACAACCCAGGAAACTACCAGAATGAAGGGGGAGAGGACTGGAACACACCTTTCCCTAGCATGTTTACAGGGAGCATGGCTCTTAAGACACCTTGATCTCAGTTTCAGAATTGTCAGAATACATTTCTCTTGTTGAAGCAGTTCAATTTGTGATTCCTTGTTATAGCGTCCCCGATAAACTAATAGAGTAAACCATGAAATTAATCTCTCTCCCCAACCTTGTGTAAACTATTTTTGATTGATGTAGCAATACCTTTTGGGTAGTTTTTCTATATCAATAAATATATTTTTATGTTTCTTCCAATAGTTTTAGAATATAGTTATTCCCCAGACTTAAAAAAATTATTAATCTGTTCACAGAAATATAGATTTAGTGTAATAACTTCTCTGTAACTTACATTAAAGTTTAAAATTATACATACTGGTTTTATAATCTTTTTTAGATTCACAGCTAACTATCACTTGTTAATTTTTTCTTGTTAATTTTTTTCTTTGTTAATTTTCTTAACTGCTATTTTATGTTTTGTATACTTTATGTATAGTCAAGTTCTAAAGTTGGGTAATTTTTAAAAAGAGGACTGAATAATTTAACAAATTGAATGTAATCCTTAGTGACAGTTACTTTTCTTTTGTTGTGTTTATCTAAAATATATATTTTATATATTTCGAATCCTGATTTACAGAATATTGCATATATACATAAAAAATTTATTTTTATGTATTAAAACTTATTCTGTTTTCATATTACCTTTATGAAATATTTTGAATCACCATACAATATCCTATTAAATTTATATACCCTAAATATCATCAATATAACTATTCTCCATTATTGAATATTTAGTTTCCTTATTGCTTTATTAAGTTTTTGGAATTTAGGGTGCAGTACCTATGAATATCCTAAATAAATAAGAATCTTTATCTATTTGAGGCATAAGTCAAACATTATGACATTATGCTGATACCCAGTAATTATTTCCATAAGGATTATCCATAAGGAAATTAACAGTGAAAATGACTAATTTAGGATGGCAGTTTTTTTTCCTTAAAATTAACCAAAGCCAGTAGGATAGAAAACAGTAACAGAGGAATAAGATTCCATTCCTAATTGAATGCTACATTTTCATCATCAGAATTCTAATTTCCTGAATATATTATGTAACTTATCAGGTGAATGATTTAGCCGTTCATATAAACCTCTGCTTGTCCCGTATCTGCAACATAAAACTTGTCTTTAGAATACTTGTCAGTTGGCATTAACTTCTTTTCACGTATGTGTTCTGGCTGGGGGTGGGGGGAGGAAATTTTCTTAGTTCACCAACTTTATTGTTTTGTTTTTCATTTAATCTCCACCTAAGATAATAATCTTGAGACCAGAAATATTTGGAAATACCGTAGGTATAAATCCCCAAAGAGAGTAAATATAAGAAGTCTGTTATTTACACCTACAAAATGACCTTTGACTTTTTGTCCTTTACCACATAGTCCTGATGCAAAAACCAATGAGGTATTCTAGCTTCACAAATGTGATTTTTTTTTTATCTTCCTCACATTAAAAGGAAAACATGAAATTAATGTTACAAGTAAACAGATTCCTAGGGTTTGTTCCTGGATGCTGAACATTTTATACTTCAAAGACTGTGTAGATTCTTTGAGATAAAAAAAAAGTAGTTTTTTTTTATTCTTCTGATAGGTGATATGAATGAATGGGGAAGATTTTGCATCAAGACACAGTATAGATTGCCACCTGCTCACTCAGCTTTAACACTTCAGAGCTGGGAGGGTATTTAGAGTTATTCTCATATTTTTCCTTGTAGATCCAATAACTATATTGAGAGAATGTCTTTAAGCAAATGCAGATCTTCTATCAAAAATAAAATTGGCAGAGGAAGAGATAATATGCCATAATCTGCATCATCATTGTGTGTATCTGCAGATAGGGTATGAGCTAACTAAGAGATGATTCAAAAAATTGAGAGCTCCGGGCTCAGAGTGGCTCAGTCAGTTAAGAGTCTGCCTTTGGCTTAGGTCATGATCTCCGGGTCCTTTGATGGAGTCCCACATCAGGCTCTGCTCAGCTGGGGGCTGCTTCTACCTCTCCCTCTGCCTGCTGCTCTACCTACTTGTACTCTCTCTCTCTGCTAAATAATAAATAAATTCTTCAAAAAAAAATTTTTTTTTGACCTGCAAGAACAAACCACAGAAGCCAACATAGAATACTAGCCATGAAATGTCTTGGCCTCTCTTGAGGAAGTTTATTTTCTTTAATGATTAGTATTCACCTTGATGGTGGATGTGGTTGCATTTTCAAATGCTCCCAGTCGTTGTTTGATTGGGTGGAGTTGCATCATGTTGCTTGGCATCACTCATCAGGATTAACCGTTAGTTTGGAAACACATGTCTCATGGGCAGTGAGTTTTAATTTCTCTTGCAACAACAGAAAGCAGTCAAATGAGAGAGTCTAGTTATGTGGTGGTAGAGCAGAGATGAGAAAAGGGGGTGAGAATACAATTACATTTGTTCTGCCTCTGTTTCAGGTACTGAGCTTCATAAGCTAATGCTGTAGGCGGTTTCAATGGTCTTATAAATACAGCAGGTGTTTCAGTATGATGTGTTCGTTGTCTACAGAAATTCTAAATATGAATAAATTTCTTTTTAAAATCTATTTTATTTTGCTTTAATTCCAGTATGGTTGACAAACAGTGTCATATTAGCTCCAGGTTTATTATACAGTGATTCAACAACTTCATACATTCCCCAGTGCTGAATATTAAAGATTTTCAAATTTAATACAGTTAATAAAATAGCCAATTCTGTGAACATAGAGTTTGATCACTAACAGCAGTTCAAAAAATATTCAGGGCCAATTAAAAGGAAAAGTAAAATTTTTTGTAACATCATTTTATGTATTTTATTCTTCTTGATTTGAGCTTTTTTAAGGTTGTGTTTACATAGCTTCTTTTTTTGGTAATATTCCTTTATTAACCTTTTATTTATAGTGGACACATGTGTACCTGTTATTTAAATTTTGCCGTTAACATTTAACTCTGTTTTTTCACATATCTGTGCATCACTCTATCTAGCCATCGTTTTTTTTTTTCTTTTGTCTTTTTTTTTAACATTTCTTTTTAAAAGATTTTATTTATTTATTTGTAAGAGAGAGAGAGAGAGTGAGAGCGAGCACAGGCAGACAGAGTGGAAGGCAGAGTCAGAGGGAGAAGCAGGCTCCCTGCGGAGCAAGGAACCGGATGTGGGACTCGATCCCAGGACGCTGGGATCATGACCTGAGCCAAAGGCAGCTGCTTAACCAACTGAGCCACCCAGGCGTCCCTCTTTTGTCTTTTTTAAAAATTATTTTTATTAGTATATAATGTATTATTTGCCCCAGGGGTACAGGTCTGTGAATCATCAGGCTTACACATTTCATAGCACTAACCATAGCACATACCCTCCCCAATGTCCATCACCCAGCCACCCCATCCCTCCCACCATCCTTCCCTCCTGCAATCCTCAGTTTTTGTGAGATTAAGAGTCTCTTATGGTTTGTCTCCCTCCCAATCCCATCTTCTTTCATTTTATTCCTTCCCTAACCCCCACAACCACCACCCTGACTCTCAAATTCCTCATATCAGAGAGATCATATAGTAATTGTATTATGCTAAGTGAAATAAGTCAATCGGAGAAAGATAATTCATAGCTTTCTGTTTATTTGCCCAATAGCAAAGTAGAAATAAATAAAACAAGAAAATGGAAAGAAAGGAAATACTCAGTATTATCAATTAATGATCATAGACATATTTATTTATTAGAGACTATAGAAATATTGAAATAATAATTTAAGATTACAAATATTCTAGAGCAGCCTGGCTGTCTGGGTCAGTGAAACATGTGACTTCTGATCTCAGGGTTGTACATTTGATATCCATGTTGGGTATAGAGATTATTTTTTTAAAGAATGTAACATCTTATAAAAATTTTAAAAATCTATTTTGCTGAGGAGGAAACTGAACTTTCGTGATTTCTTGAGTCATTACATAGCTAGAACTTGAACCAATGCCTTTGTTTGGTGGTAAACTCTCCTAGCTGTCTACAGCTATGATCCAGGGTTCTACATCATATTTAGGCTGTTTGGAGAATTATTTGTTTTTACATTTAAACTGATTTGAATTACAAAAGTAGAAAATTTTCAAATAGAATAGGTTTATAGAAGCTATTATACATGACAACTTTGGCAAATGGCAATGTGCAAATATGGAGTTGGGGAGTTCTAAGCCTCTTCCCTTATTATTATTATTATTTTTTTTTCTGGAATGAAGTGAGAGTATGGTAAGTGAATAATATTAAGCCATATGGTCATTTGTATGGTCATCATTTTCCTGTGCCAACAAAACTTCTTGCTGAACTTTTATTAACCTTATTTTCAAATAAATCAAAGGAAAAATACTTTTTTTCCATATGAAAGAATCAGGCAAGATAAGCAGGGTTCATCTAGAATTCCTAAAACATTTAGCATCATTCCCTTTGTCCTGAGAAAAAAGTACAATAAAAGGTAAACTTTGGAATTTTGAGACTATTCCCTCTTGAGGACCCTATTTACCCTACATTTGTCACATATAATTTTTTCAGGATACTTGATACAACCTCTCCCAGACATTAGGTTTAAAATTAATTGGCACTCAATGGCAGAGGGTAGAGGCACTTAAATTTGCTAAAGCAATCACAGTGGCATCCACCAGAATACATGTCACATTGTTCTCAGAATGCCAACGGCAAAAATATATGCTGAGGAAGGCTGTGCGGATGCCACTATGTTGCAGGCCTCCTTCAACGCTTAATTAGCTTGCAGTGAGTGCAGACGCCATCTTGACTGGCTGTGAGGGATACCATTAGGCCAGGCCAGTGACCTTGGCAACGCTAATATTTATGTCTGTAAAATTGAGTTGTGAAACTAAAGGGCATTGCACAGGTGTTTCCAAGTATTTTAAAATAGGAATGTGGAGACTAAACATCGGTCATTAAAACTATTGGTGTATACAGTGGTCAGTGCAGGACACACATCCTGCAGGCATAGCCTCTCTTTGGGTCAGTAGCACCATACCACTTGCCATCTAATACCACTTTGGCAACATTTTGTTTGTTTGTTTGTTTAGCTTGAACACCCTGGCCCGTTAAATTATGTGGGGAGTAGTTCTATCTGGTAAATCAGCAAGGAAGCTAGACATAATACTGGGTAGGAAATAGTTGGCCTCTCAGCCACCAGCCTTATCTCCCAGAGACGTGTGAAGCTTGCAGTTACATTTGAAAATCTCTAATAGCCAGATAAGCAAAAAAGGCTTTCTGCGGACCCAGGTTAAAAGGTTTGATGATGAGATAGATTTAAGGCCAAACGAAGTGATGTAGCAAAGAGGGAATAGTAGAGGAAGGGAAACAGAATCTCTGTAATGAACTAGCACCAGAAAATCTTCTGCAGAGGAAGAATATAAACAAGAAATAATCTCCCAAACACAGGACTTAAGCCTCTACATTTTCTTTTTATTTTTAACGGTCTGCCTAGCAACAGCTGATATAGTACAGATTTCGCTGAATGTCAGATTGAGAGCTCCAGAAGGTTTATTTCTGCAGGAGATTAAGGTACAAATATTTCCAGATTAGCTTCAGGGTGGTAAGATCAACTCACACCATGAGGCCTCTGCCATCATAGAGAGGCTCTGTGGCACTTTTTATTCTCTCATAAATGAAGTGGCAAAATTGCCTCTTGAGTCAAAGGGAAGAAGTCAAAATGTTGTCTTGCTACGTGTCCTGGGGAGTGAGTGGCATGTTTCCTGGGTTGGATTAGCAGGTCAGGATTCAGGAAGGGGACTCAGTGTTCTCTGTGGAAGTGGAAGGTCAGAAAACACCTGACCACACCTGTGTTGTAGCAATAACAGCCTTAAAAAAAAAAAAAAAAAGTTTTCACCCATTCTGTTATCACTGTTGAAGGATATTGGGAGAAGTAGGATAAAAATCATAAGCATTGAGGCACCTGCGTGGCTCAGTGGGTTAAGCCTCTACCTTCAGCTCAGGTCATGATCTCAGGGTCCTGGGATCGAGCCCTGCATCGGGCGCTCTGCTCAGCGGGGAGCCTACTTCCCCCTCTCTCTCTGCCTGCCTTTCTGCCTACTTGTGATCTCTTTCTTTCTGTCAAATAAACAAAAATATTTTTAAAAATTCATCAACATTAATAAAGGCTAATTTTACAGTGGGTCAGCCAGATTGTGTACATGGACCTGTCATAAGATGTACCGATGTACTAGAATAAATCCTTACTATTTATTTTTATCCCCATTTACTCTAGGTAATGTTTGTTTTGTTTTGTTTTGTTTTGTTTTTCAGTTACAGGAAATATATGGCTCCTTGACTATCATTAGTTTGAAAAATAAGGGAGGATATATTCTGACCTGAAAGTAGAACTTCAAGCCTATTGCATCTTTAATAAAGAGCTAAGCATCTAAACTGCTGTTAGAAATAGTTGTCAAGTAAAGACAGAGCTGTTCACTTGAAGCTCTCAGATTCTAAGGCAACATTTTAGAATAAAACCCAATGGAAACCCATTTAATAAATGAATAATAAGCCATGCTAGAGAAGCAGTCCAAGTATAATCAAGTGTTTCCATCTTAGTGTTAGGTTCCACACAGCAGGAGGCCTGGGATTTGGACCCTAAGATTGGATAATGGTGAATAAGGGCTTAGTTTTGGACTTTATTAGGTGTCAAAACCATAGACCAACATAGACTTCGCAGATTAATCATTTGGCTATAGAAGGAATAATAGGGACACCAAACTAGAGCATTCCATTGCTTTAATTACACCCCCCTCCATATGAGTTTAGGCATGCAGAGATTTCATGGAGTCACCAAGAGAAATTCTTTGTTGTAGTCACAAATGGTCTAATGGTGCTTTAAGAATGAGAATGGTGCTTTCTGCATTAGTTCATACATCCTTTTCCTATATGTGTTGAGTATTTAACAAGTTGTTTTTACTTTACCTGTTGTTTTAACTACATGTGTTTAAAGAAATACCTTCTTGGTTCTGGCGCAGGAGACTTCTGTGTTCCTGTTTCAGTCAAGAGGCGGCTGGATAGGGAGGAGAGGAAGGGACAGGCCTCTCCCTGCTAAGTATTCAGCATTGTATATTTTAGATTTTAGATTTATCTGACATATTTTTTCCTCTGAGGATGCACAAAAGAATCCTTATAACTAATTTATTAAATTATAAATGCAAAAATTTTTCTTGACATAGCAGTTACACTTTTTTTTTTTTTAAACAAACTTAGTTACACAAATCATGAACCTGGCATTATAATCCTAGTAAACCAGATTAAATCTTACTTGTAGACTTCATTTTCCAATACTTATGATTGTCCCAATGGAAGCCATTAGCAGTCCCTTGTTTAGAATTATTCATGGATTGGGCTTTAAGTATTTTAGTGAGTGATGGTAACATAATTTTCAGTGCCTTCTCCCTGGAAAAGATAGGAAGAAGGATTATCCTTAGGCAATTGTAACTAGTCTGTGGCCATTCAAGCTTATGTTTTGCTTTTGGTTTTTGTGGGGTTTTTTGGTTTCATTTATTTATTTATTTATTTGACACAGAGAGACACAGTGAGAGAGGGAACACAAGCAGGGGGAGTGGGAGTGGAGAAGCAGGCTTCCCGTGAAGCAGGAAACCCGATGTGGGACTTGAACCCAGGACCCTGGGATCCTGACCTTTGCCGAAGGCAGATGCTTAATGACTGAGCCACTCAGGCACCCTCATCTTATGTTTTATACAAGATTGAGCCCACCAGAAACAGTTGAATAGAATATTAAAGGTCGTCAAATAATGAGCAATGGATTTTAAGGATCTTTTAAAATATACTTTAGAAACGATGAGAGACTTTGGACTCTAGGAAACCAACTTAGGTTTATATAAGGAGAGGGAGGTGGTGGGATGGGGTAATCAGGTGATGGGCATTAAGGAGGGCACCTATTGTAATGAGCACTGGGTATTTTCGTGGAATACAACATCAAAAATTAATGACTATTTCCTGTCTCCATAAAATTCACAATATAATTAGGAAAAGAGAATAAATACAGTAGGAACAAAGTGCCAGTGTAAGAGGTAAGTAACTGCTAAATTAAATGCAGAGGATGTCATGAAGTAAGACTTGATTGAATGAATAGCAGAAATAATAAATGCTCTAAGAGAATAGAAGAGGAAATGTTCATAGACTATCCTGACTTCCAAGGTGAATGGAAAGAAGTCAATTTGAGCAGGATTCTAAAGGATTTATCGAATTTATGCATTTAGGCTAGAGCAGAAAAGAGAGCCCTAATGTGCACAAACATGAAAGCAGGGACATATGAGTTGAAGTGTGGTAATGATAATAGAAGTTAACTTTTTATTTAATACTTAATGGGTTCCCTGTAATATTGATTAATCTTCACCACAGCCCATAAGATAAATTTACGACAGTCCAATACAAAGACTTAGTCCCTAATTGGTTGCAGGTGATAGAGCAATAGGGAATGGGGAAGATAAGCATGGAGAGAAATCACTGATAACCCCAGGTCTTTAAACTTGGTTGACTGGAAGAACAAAGTATAGATTTTACTAAAACAGGAGGTTTCTTTAAAGAGCTGCTTTTGGGGGGATGAATGCACAAATTTTTCATGAGATGATTTTTAGTGAATTGCATGAGATGATTCAAGGGGAAATATTCAGTAAGATGTTAGACATTTGTGACCTAGAATTCCAGGGAGATGTGCAATTAGAAAAACAAAGTTATAGTTAGAGGAGATAGCTCAAGTCACCAGAGTATATGTCAGAGCAAGGATTGTATACTGTGCTTAGAGACATTTTACATCCAAAGCGTTAGTGAAACAAAGTGGGCTTTCACTCTTCTCATGTGGAAAGATAATTTATTAATAATCAGATTTCTCAAGATACTGTTTGAAGGCCCACAAATCCATGAGAAACAATTCCTTCTTTTCATAGGTACACACAGATTGGGTCAATTTAGAGAAGGAAAAAAAGAAAATTGTCTGTGAATCCATGAGATCTCTTTTTATTCCAGAGATCAGTCGAGCATGTTATAAGGTTTTATATTGATTCCTTAAGGATACAGGAAATGTATCACTTACTAGAAATTCAGATCAATCAAGAAGTTGTGTGTAGGTTTTGTTTTAATATCTAATGGAATATTTTGAGGAAATTAGGACTTCAGCTGGAAAATGCAAAATGTGTATGGATGATAGGAGAAGTAAAATGTTTGTCATTTTGTGTGTACGTGTGTGTATACACATGTGTAAATATGTGCTTGAGTGTGTATAGGCCTACACACACATATACCATACACATCATCTTTATTATTACTCCATAATGATAATGGATCAGAATGATTTGTAGTGGCCAAAAATACACAAACTTAAATTGATTCTTAAACTTAAACATTAGGACGAAGTGGAAGAAATTACTTACATCACCAGTATTATTTTGAAATAATTAGAGAAACATTTTTGAAGAAAAAGGCACTAACTTTCTTTAATAGTAATAGCAGAAGGCATACCATGGAACATCAGTTTGTCAGGCATGTGAGGGTTTTAAATGATGTAGGAAAAGAAATAAATATCTTCCCTAATGGAGATGTACAGATACATGTTGATTATCAACTCTTTTATAAATATTTATTCCCACTCCAGTTTCTATTACAGGATTTATTCACAAGCATTGTGAATAACCCAACTTTAGCTGGATTTACTGGCTTACAACTGCCTTTTTTTTTTTACGTTTTTTTTTTTAAGTTATTAATAGAACCCATCATTTATAATCTGCATATTGTGTTCATTTTATTTAGGGAAACAGTAAAGCATCAGAAAAGAAATTAAAATGGACTAAAATGGATACTCAGAATTTTTTGCTATCTAATTTGGTATTGAACACAAGATACCCTTCCCTTCTGACCAAGAAGACAAAATTATCTGTCTTCACTCTCTCTTTATTCAAGGAGGATGATTTTCTCAATATATACAGTTAGGGGGAAAACATATATAAGGCGAACTGAATCCTAAGATAAAGTAAAGAGTAAAGAGCACCAAGTCCTTTTTAAATGGACTCATGTATGTAGGCCACCGTGGATTAAAACTCATGGTACTTATACAAACATAAAAAAACAAAAAGTAAGAACAGTCAGGTATTTATTGATAGAGTCCATTTAAGATAGTGTTTTAGGAATGCTGGAGATCAGGGAGAAACCCAGAAGGCCGACAGAACAACAATTCACGTTTCTCTGATTTTTAAGATAAGTTAAATAAAAAATTCTGGAAAATATAGTTGTCAGTTTTTTGCTAAGGATGAGACACATCTGTCTGCCCTTGGGAGTTAGTGATCATAGGTTTGGTACCTACTGTGTACAAGATAGGGTTCTGAGCATGTTATAAGGAATGCAGATATTTAAATTATGGATTTTACCTCACCTCAGTGTGCTCACTCCAAATCAAGGAGTTAACATGAAATTATAATACAATTTGGATTGAATAAGTAACACTGGGAAGTTATAGAAGAAGCGCTTTCTTATTCAGTGCATTAAAGGTAACTTTGACCTTTGTGGATCTTGAAAAGAACTGTTCAGAAGGTAACAAGTAAGAACATTCCATTTTAAACAGAGGAGAAATGGAGGAAACTGTCAAAGCATAGCTATACAGACAGTAAAACATGCAGCAGACTCATGCATGGAAAATCCAGTTTGATTTCATTCAACTGAAGCACAGTTGAATGTCAGGAAAATTGGGAGATGTGGCTGGAAAAGTCGGTTGGAATTTGACTGGAGAGGTCTTGTAAGGAAGGTGGATTGCTAGGGTGTCATGGGGGAACGATAAGTAAGAGTCTGGAGCCTGAAGTTCCAGTCTTGTCTTCACCACTCACTCAATTTATTTTCTTTGGAATCTAATTTCCTTGGGATATACGCTCCAGCCTGTAAATGATGGTCTGCATTTGTAAACCAACATGTCCTCTCACAAAGATTCTAGACAGAGTGCTTTTCTTCTAGGTTTCGGGTAGGTGACCAAGTTACCAGATGAAGCAGCTGACTTGTATTTAGGAGCCAAGTTTTATAAATCGTTTGTATCACCCTCATGCTGGGGGAATGAGAGAGAATCAACAACTGAAATCTCCCATGGGAATATGGTGAATTATATTTGTATGTCCCAACTCACACTCATGCCGGGGCAATGCATCTCAATATGTATGATATATTACTTTTCCTCTTTTTTCACAGCCTTTGTAGTTGAATTCATTTGTGTATGATCAGTTTGGTCATTCATCCCAAGAAGAACAAGAAAATAGAAAGCAGAGTTCTTTATCTCTAGTCAAAGAGCAGCCTTGAAACAAATATCAAAACTCCAGTAGGTTAAGTGTTCTTACCACAAGCAAAAAGAAGCTATCAACTTTTGCTTCTAAAAGGAGCCTAGACGCTTCAGAATTTCTTCCAGGGCATCACATGTTAAAGAAATATGATGGTTTTTAGCCCACAGAGAGGACACCAGACCCAAAAACCAGTAGCAGTGTCTGTCCCATGTTTTGGGGATGTGGAAGGCGAAAAGACCAGGAGAAAAACTGGTGAAATACAATTTCAAATAAATTCTGCTGAAGTACAGAAATTACTGCTAGCTAATAGCTTCTTTTCATTTCACTGTTTTCTAGTAAACCACCACCACAAACAGGTTGATTCTAGGGATTTATAAAATGGTGTTGAATATGCCCCAAACTAAACCAGTATTTGAATTAGTTTAATGGTATGGCTTAACAATTGAGGAAACAAAAAAAAATCTTCTTTATATTAGGAATTAAATCTATATATTTAACTACCAAACTGGAATAAAAAATCATGTCCTCTGATTAGTCTATGTACTGTGCATGACCTGATACTTCATTTAGATCAAATCTGTATCATATGCCATGTTCTGCTCTAGGTCTATGTGATCAAAATTAATCTTTGTAATGAAGTACTTTAGGTACTTTAGGATATCAGTATGATTTTTTCAAGCTATCAAAGGTAAGATTTCCAGTATATTAGTGTTTTAATAAATTATCTATAAAGTATTTTAAGTTATTCATTTCAGATGTTTTTGTGGTAAATGTGTCTATATTTATTTTTGTTTTGTTTTGTTTTAAATTTCATTTTAATTATAGAGACAAAAAGAACACACACAAATGAAGTGGGGAAGGGGCACCGAGAGACTCATAAGGGGGATCCAGGCACAGTGCCTGTAACCTTACACAGGGCTCGATCCCACTACCCTGGAACCTGAGATCATGACCCGAGCTTAAATCGAAAATCAGACTTGACCCAACTGAGCCACTCAAGTGACCCTAAATGTGCCTATGTTTATAAGCTTTAATTTACTAGGTTAAGGATATGTGTTAGTTTCTAATTTGGATTTAAAGCACACAATCCAAACCTGTTTTGCTCAGTTTAGACTTCAAATTAAAAAATGCTGCTGGTCAGTTCAGCGTGTAGGGAAAATGTGATGCTTTCCAGTTTTGTGGGTCATTTCATGTTGCATTTGTAGAACAAGTTCGTAGAACGCAACAGCAGTGAGTCCAGCTGACAATTACATTGATGCTTACAAACAAAATACTACTATGAATTAGGATCAGCAAACATTTATTGTAAAAAAATATATATATAGTATTTTTTTCCTTTCCTGGCCATGTGATCTTTGTTGCAAACTACTCAACCCTGGCATTATATCACAATAGCAGTCACAGACAGACAGATCTTAATGAGCAGGCATGGCTGTGTTCCACAGAACACTTTTTTTTTTTTTTTTTTTTTTTTTTTTTTTTTTTTTTTTTAATAAAAACAGGTATTGGTCTGAATGTGGCCCTTAAATAACCAGTCATTTCTGGAGATGACTGAGTTGTCCCAAAGTGAGTTCTGAGGATGAGATGAGGTATCCATGAATGAAGAGGAACTTCAAGTCAAGCAATTCTGGGAAACAGAATACCTCTTCTCTTAGACAAATCCCATGTTATCTTGAAGACCATGAGAAGTCTTGCAATAAAGTAATCTACTTTGGCTTACTCAGTTTTCCTAAAGAGATGTGATCCTGGAATTTTGTTGTTGTTGTTGTATTAAGTCTTAAACATAGGAGAAAATCCATGATTTAGAAGCAAGTTATCAAACTGAAAATTTGACTACCATATAGGTCGTCATATGCAAACCTTTACATGAAACCTTACTGAAATCTTTTAAAGTCCAAAGCCCACTCACCAACACTTGTCCACAAAACTAGCCAGGGTAAAGTCTTAACTATCTGAACTAGTTATGAGTAATTTTCCGATTAGTCCTTTCTTAGGCTCTGATCATATTACTTCCTGCTGGCAATTTGAGCTCTTGGACTTTTTCTTTTGGTTAAATGCATTCTTGTTTTTTCTAATTAAATAATATATTTGAGAGAGAGAAAAAACTAGCAGGGAGGGGCAGAGGAAGAAGCAAACTGTCCTGTGACTCAGAAGCGCAATGTGGGGCTCAATCCCAGATCTCCAGAATCATGACCCAAGCCAAAGGCAGACTTGCAACTGAGTGAGCCACCCAGGTGCCCCAAATGCTTTATAGTTTAAATTAATTGAGCATATATTTACTGTGTGCATGCATTCCAGACACAGCGATGTAAAGACTTTCTTTTCTAGGAATTTATAATAGCAAAGAGGGATAAAGACAAAAGTTAGAATACTATATGATAACTTCTCTAATAAGAGGAATTTTTAATCCTGTCAAAGTACATATGAGAAGTACTAAGCCATAATTAAATGACAGAGAAATCTTCCACAGGATGTCTGTCTAAGCACATATTTCAGGCTAGCTACAGAGAAATGGGGAAGGAGCAGATACAAAGATACTGGGCAAGATTACCAGGCTTATCCAGCTAATGCACAGGATGGCTCTAATGTGGCTATATGCTGCAGAGATAGGTGGGAGTTGAATTAAACAGGTCTTAACTCATTCTGTAAAATTATTGAATATAGGTAGAAAGTTGCAGAGCGTGGCTCAATCATATTTGCGCTCTGGTAATACAATGGTACTTGAATGCAGAGAATGAACTGGAGGGAGCTGGTCTGCTCAGATGTGGGACTTTGCCTTTAGATGTTTATAGCTTTCCCATGGAATCTACCATCGTTACCTATTGCTCTAGATTCTTCCTTCAAGTCCATACCACACTGCCAAGCCTCCTATGTTATATTAAGAAACCGAGAACAGGGTGATATTTTCCCCTGAAACCACCTGCTTGCTATTGGAAACATTAAACTGCCTTTTCATTTGGGGTATTAGAAAAATTATAAGGAGTGAATAATAAGTGTTTTTAGAAAATTCAAAGGAGACTTTGTTACCTATTTGTATTTAGACAAAAATTGGCACCAAGAGACCAACCTGGTTGTTATACCTTAAAGAAATGATTGATTCTAAAGACAAACCTGGGCCTTTTCCTTAGCAACAGCAATTAACCTAGAAGAGCCTTTCGTTAGATCTGTTTTAAGACAACAGAACTGGTGGACATATAAATATATACACATATAATTACACACCCTGCCTGTCCTTGTGCACCTGTACTGCTTACTTGCAAAGCATGAGGCATTTCTGGAAGTTCTCAATTAGAATGCAGCTTAATCTTGTGTTCACTAAATAACAGTATATGAAGTATGTCTGTTTTATCCAGCCTGGCACAGGGAAGCACTTAAAAAGATGTGAGGGTTTCTTTTTCTTTCTTTCTTTCTTTTTTTTTTTTTTTTTAAGATTTTACTTATTTATTTGACAGACAGAGATCACAAGAAGGCAGAGAGGAAGGGAAGCAGGCTCCCCACTGAGCAATGAGCCCGATGCGGGGCTCAATCCCAGGACCCTGGGATCATGACCTGATCCGAAGGGAAAGGCTTAATCCACTGAGCCACCCAGGTGCCCCTAAGCCTTTTCTTTTATAGAAAAATTTATTTGGGGGACACCTGGGTGGGTCAATTAGTTAAGTGTCTGCCTTGGGCTCAAGTCATGATCCCGGGATCCTAGGATCGAATCCCATGTCGGGCTCCTTGTTCAATGGGGAGCCTTCTCCCTCTGTCTCCTTCTCCCTCTACCTGTTTCTTCCCAGCTTGTGCTCTCTCTCTCTGACAAATAAATTAAAAATAAAATTTTGTGTGTGGACAGCTGGGCTCTGGGGTGTTATACATGTATACACGTGAATATAATATATATATTATATATATATATTATATATATAATATATTATATATTATATATTATATAGTATGTATCTATTTTATTCTGGCTATTTAACATTGTTTAGAAATGCAACTTCTGATGTCTAAGCTAAAGGTTGTGGAGTTTTTAATTAGGGGATACTGCAGTTGTGTTGGAGGAGCAGGTGTTAAAAGCCGTGGGACAAAGACATCATTTAAATTTGGGGGATTTGAGGGGTGCCTGGGTGGCTCAGTGGGTTAAAGCCTCTGCTTTCGGCTCAGGTCATGATCCCAGGGTCCTGGAATCGAGCCCCGCATCGGACTGTCTGCTCAGCAGGGAGCCTGCTTTCCCTCCTCTCTCTCTGCCTGCCTCTCTTCCTACTTGTGATCTCTGTCTGTCAAATAAATTTAAAAAAAAAATAAACTTTGGGAATTTAAATCAAACGGTTTCCATAGAGCCCATGTTAATATCAACAAGGAAAAAAATGATACATTTTACCTCCATTTTTTTTCTTAGCTTTTATTACCATGCTTATCATGGCTACGAGACTCATTCCTCACTTGTATGAATTCAGGAGAAAGCAGGGTGCAGGATCTCTTAGGAGAAATGGAAGCCAGAACTTAGATGTGATGGAAGTCTGCCATTACAACCTGATCCCTTGCCATCTCCATTAGCCCCACTTGAGTTCAGAACACTGTTAAAGTACATAAAAATATTTATTTCTGGTTGGTAAACCTTTGTCTTCTTTGCACTCATCAGATATTTGGATGACTCTGTCATTGTATTTATGCAAGCTGTTCTTTTCCATCCATCAAGGATACTGTTTTCCAAGGAGTTTTTCCGTATTCCTTTAGTGGAAGTTCCATAAGGCAACCTGAGGTACAAACTGAGCCTGAAATGTGATGTGTGGAAAAGTCAGATAAAAGCTTATGCATATTCACAGTTACATAAACATAAGCATTCAGATGACACATTTCATCACGTTGTTTTTTTTTTTTTTTCTGACTTGAAAATATTGCCCTGAAACTCACAGCTGAGATGTAGTAAGTGAAGGGTTGAGAAGCAGCAATATAATAAAAACTTGAACTGTGTGGGCATGGACTTAAATAAAACACTTGGGACTGAGTTTTCCTGAAGTAACTTCAGCTACTTAAATCTGTCTTTGGTCCTTTGTCTCATCTCTGAAACAGCTCCGTCTCAGAATTTAAGTTGTCTCTAATCAGAATTCTTCTCTAAAATCTTTTTGTAGATAACAGCTACCTCTTAGTTTCCAAAGGTAATTGAATTACATTTCCTGGTAATGACATGCCTAGACTGCCAATTTAAGGAGGGAGTTTTATATCATGAAAAAATGTATATAGTACTACAGCTATTCCCATTTTCATATTTTTCTCCTCTCTTTACATAGATCTTACTTTTTTTTTTCTTCAAAAAGCTCACAATGATAGTAAATGGGAAATATAGGAAAAACCTGCATGCTATTTTTTAGCATATAAGAAGTATGGAATTGTGGCTTCATTTATTTATTTATTTATCATTAAGAAAGGTAAGATAAGGCTGGTTCTCTCCACACCTTAATTTGACTATTCCAGCAGTCTCATACCAATTAAATTGTCACAAAGTAACAACATCGACAATATAACTTGTAGCCTGGGCATACAGACATAATTTTTTTCACACAATTTTTCTATGACCATTGTGTCTTTTATGAGCAAACTTTTATGATCTTTGAACTTCATCCAGAAATGATGTTGCAAACCATAAATATAACATATACACTGGTATGATACATTCACATTCCTTTCTAGGAAGATAGATCCACTGTTGTAAAGACAAAAAAAAAAAAAAAGATTTTTTTTCTGAAGTCTGATTCTGAGTGTGGGCTTTATTTTGAAATAATTACAAACTTACGGAGAAGTTACCAAAAGTGGTACAAAGTTCTTGTGTGCCTTTCTGTATGGTTCTTCTAATTACCTTACATACCGTAATAGAGCAACGAAGACCAAGAAATTGACATGGGTACAAGTCAGGTAGGTAAACAAAAGACTTTGTTTGATGTGCTCTTGTTTCTCTAATAATATCCTGTTTCTATTACAGGATCTGACCCAGAATCCCACATGGTTTATAGTATTTACTTCCCTTAAGCATCCTTCAGTTCCATCACAGTTCCTTACTCTTTGGTTGCATTTTGTGATTTTGACACTTTTGAAGACAGCTGCTCAATTATATGACAGAATCCTACGCAGTTGTCTTGTGTTTTCTCATGATTACAGTTAGGTTAGGCATTGTTGGCAAAGAAAACCACAGAAGCATACTGTGGCCCTTTTAATATACCACTTTCAGAGGCTGCACGAGGTCAGTATGACTTCTCATTGGTGATGTTAGCCTTGATCATTGGTTAAGAGTAAGTCAGCTGAGTTTCTCTGCTATAAAATTAATATTTTCCCCAGCATTAACTTTAGACACAGACATATATTTTTTTAATGTATTAAATATTATATAGTCACCATATTCTTTTATGCCCTAATGTCCCTTCCTAAAAACCATTACGCAGGAACCTAACTTTCATCACAACTGGTGTACTAAGAATTAATGCACCGTCCTTGGGAGATTCTCAGATAAAAGCCACTTTATAGCTGGAAATGATCACTCTATTGCATTTTAAATAAGAACATAAATAGAATGGCTAAAAGTAAATTGGCAGCATGTGCTCATTTCACACCCAGAACTACAGGACATCTGTTATATATGTGACAGGCCAGACCTGAAATCTGGTTTTCCCAGAACCAAATAGTGTTTGCCCAGTTTGACCTAAGTCATCCTAATTAAGCAAAGAATACATCAATCACGTGCTACCTATTTTGGCTATGAAACTAACTGGATGGATAACCACCCTTTGATAAGGACAATAAAAAATTTTTTTAAAACAGTCACATTCACAGTTTCTGCTGCTGATACAAGAGGGAAAAAAAAAATCCCTTGGCATGCTAATGATTCTGCATCCACATGCTATAATTATCATTAGTGTGCATCTGATGCTTAGGTATCCCCACCAGTGCAGAGAAAGACAGCCTTTGCAAAGAGGTTTACCAACATTATACTTTATTTTTCCTTTGAATGTCAGTGCTTTTTGCCCTGACATAATATGCTCAGAGGAAATTGGCCACTTAGAGGTCCAGAGAAAGCAGGAGAAGGAACACCAGAGAAATAAGTCTCTCACATTCCTCTCCAAGCTTCAATTTCCTCTTTGACAAATGGCAATTATTATATACCTACCTCCTCAAGTTATTGTGAGGATTAGATCATCTATATAAAATTTTGGATAGTAACTGACACATAGTAAGTACTCAAGAGAAAAAACAGCTTGTCATTTTATCATTCTACTGTTTTTCATGCCTGAGGTACAGATTTCAGTGCAAAAGACAAGAGAATGCAGGTGATTGCTTACTTAAATTGTTCTGTTTAATAGGCAGGGACTTCTGGTAAACTATTCTATACCAAACAAGAATTCGGAAGAGTTTGTCAAATGATATAGAAACATCCTATCTCTACATGCAGTCCCAGAATGAAGGACAATGTCAGTGATGTGTGCGTTGCAGGAAATTAATCTGTTCTTCAAGAAAATGAGTCCATGGGAAAATAAACAGAAAAATGCACTAGAATGCAAGTTCTATGATAAAATTTCTTCAACTTTTTTATGATATCCAGTGCCTAGCACCATGCCAGACATACTGCAGGTGTTCAACAAATATTTTTTTCAGATGAATGTTCTAATATAGTATTTTGCTGATATAGTATTTATTTCTCTAAAGGCTAGCACAGGAACTGGAATGCACAACTTACCTTTGCAGGGGATGGAAATCTACGAATATTATCACTACACCAAAGAGGAGGGTAGTGGGTAGTTTCTTGTCCCCAGATTCTATGTATTATAGAGAGATTTCTTTCTTTCTTTTTTTTTAATATTTTATTTATTTATTTGACAGAGAGGGAGAGAGAGATCACAAGTAGGCAGAGAGGCAGGCAGAGGGGGAAGGGGAAGCAAGCTCCCTGACAAGCAGGGAGCCAGGTGCAGGGTTCAATCTCAGGACCCAGAGATCACGACCCGAGCTTAAGACAGAGGCTTAATCCACTGAGCCACCCAGGTGCCTCTACAGAGAGATTTCTAGGTTTCCCCTAGGTAACACAAAACCCCTACTAAGGTTGTTATTATGTTAATAACAATTTTAAACATATTAGCTCATATAGTTCTCAGTGAACTTCTTCTTCTTTTTTTTTTTTTAAGATTTTATTTATTTACTTGAGAAAGAGAGTACACAAGTGACTATAGGGGCTAAGGGAGAGGGAGAAGCAGGGTCCTCACTGAACAGGAAGCCAGACTTCAGCGTGGATCCCAGGACCCAGAAATCATGACTTGAGCATAAGGCAGATGCTTAACTAACTAAGCTACCTAGGCACCCTTCTGTGAACTTCTGAAGTAGGTGGCAGTGTCTCCATTATATAAATGAAAAACTGAAGGGTCAAAAATAACTTTTATAAAACAGTTCAGATATTTGATATAAAAACTGAGATTTGGGGGCGCCTGGGTGGCTCAGTGGGTTAGAGCCTCTGCCTTCGGCTCTGATCATGATCCCAGGGTCCTGGGATTGAGCCCTGCTTGGGGCTCTCTGCTCAGCAGGGAGCCTGCTTCCCTCCTCCCTCTCTGACTTCCTCTCTGCCTACTTGTGATCTCTGTCTGTCAAATAAATTAAAAAAAAAAAAATCTTAAAAACAAACAAACAAACTGAGATTTGAACTTGGGTCTGCTTCCGAAACTGTGTATACTCCTGACTTAGAGTACTACACTCTCTTGTTTCAAACACCCTTACAGTACTGTGTTACTTACTTCCCCAAAGAATAAAGTATCTGTCTTACTTATTGCTGTATCATATGGCATGGCAGTTACTTGAAGCATAATTAATAATTTGAATAAAGGAGAGAGTATAAAAGATCTTAGTCCCTTTATTTTTATAGCCAATCATTATTTGTAAGTTTATGTTTGCAATCTTATTTCTACTTCTAATTAAGTAGATAGAGACTCACTTTTAAGCTATCGGATATCTGATTTGGCTGTCCAAGCAATCAGCAAGCTGTGCATAGTGATGAATATACTGGTAAGCTTTACTTTCCCACTAAGTGCATCCAAGGAAAAGCTCTGAAAGTCATACGGTTCTTGCCACTTTAAATCTGACACCTAATATATTAGGTATTAGAGTGTTTTGTGCTTACCTTTAGCTCTTCTTTAGTTTAGGTGATTAAAAAATGCCTGTTGCTGTCTGTATTGCAGCATGCTTCATTAACAGTGATTTATTTGGGAGTTTAGCAGAATTGGCACTCTGCAGCACACCAGTGGGCAGAAGGAAAACAATCGTGCGATGGTTGCTAAGGAACCCATCCTGCTGGGATGGTAGGAGCCTTTAAAAAGTTTGCAAAGTTGGCTTCCCATTACCCAGAAAGCAAGACTGAGACTGGAGTCTGTGGGAAGATTCGTTTCCCCTAAACCACTTCCATACACCCTTCTTTAATGCTCAGGAAAGAATCCAGTGTAATCATGGGTTTTCCCTGCTCGTACAGTGTACTTTTCTGCATCCATTTTCTCCTGAAGCCAAATGTTTCACTGCTTGCTCATCTTCTTTTCCCAGCAAGTTTACTTACTCAAAAGCTATGCTTACCTTTTTCTAGCAGAATCTACTTATAAATGTTTTCTCTTATATTCCTTTGAACAACCCTGTATCATCCCTGTCACTTTACCAAAGAGAAAAGGGAGGCCAGCAGAGGTTAAATGACTTGCCCAAGGTCAACAGGTAAATGATAGAACTGGGATTTGAACCTAGCTTTTGTAATTCTAAAGCCATTGTTTGAACCACCATGAGAAAGGCAAAGAAATTTTTAATTTTACTTGCAAGCTATATTGATTTTGTTGTGTCTATTTGAAATGTTATGTTGAAAAGATTCAGGGACTGCCCTTGGGCTAAGCAAGAAAGAGTGCGATACTAAATTAGCTTGCTTTCCATAGGAATGGGAAGGAAGAATGGAGGTGCCATGTATTTTTCCTATCTTCAGCTATGATCTACTTTTGTATTTGTTTTTATTGTAATGAGAGTGTACTAATATGGGAATGCCATTCTAAAGGAAGGATGAAATATCTGAGAAGCAGTCTAAATAAGGGGAAAACACCACTGTGTATTTTTTACATGCTACAATTTCCTGTTCTTCTAACAAGCCTGCATTGTAACTATTTGGGAGAATTTCCACATAGGGCATAAATATCTACACTCTTAAGTTGAACTTTCAGGGTTCATTTCAAGGGTGATGTAAACATTCTCTATCTTGTTGGTAGTGGCAGTTGTATGACTGCATAAGTTTTTGAAACCTCATCAAACTTTACACTGAAAATACTGTAAATGAGCGTATGCAAAATATACTTCAATAAACTTGGTGGGGGGTGGCATTTAGAGTTCATGCCCTGTCCCTATGATAAAAGTTCTAACAAAGGACAATTTATTTAACCCTTAAAATGAAAATAATATTGTCCACCTTAACGGGTTCCTCTTTTTAAAAGTTTATTTATGTATTTGTGTTTTTATTTATTTATTTATGAGAGAGAAAGAGATAATGTGCATGCCATGTGCACAAGCGAAGTGGGGCAGAGAGCAGAGGGAGATCTTAAGCAGGCTCCCTGCCCACTGCAGAGCCCAACTCAGAATCAGTCTCACAACTCTGAGATCATGACTTGAGCCGAAATCAAGATTTGGCCACCCAACTGACTGAGCCACCCCAGTGCCACTTGAAGGGTTGTTTTAAGGGGCACCTGGGTGGCTCAGTGAGTTAAAGCCTCTGCCTTTGGCTCAGGTCATGATCCCAGGGTCCTGGGATCAAGCCCTGCATCTGGTTTTCTGCTCAGCAGGGAGCCTGCTTCCTCCTCTCTCTCTGCCTGCTTCTCTGCCTACTTGTGATCTCCGTTTGTCAAATAAATAAATAAGATCTTAAAAAAAAAGGGGGGGGGTGTTGTTTTAAAAATGAGATGAGTTAGTTTATAAGACTACTAAGTAATAAGTACTCTGTAGATGATAATGTTGTTTATCATCTCCTCTGTTATTTTGTATTTTATTCTACCATTACACTGCCACCTACATTAATAGCTTAATCACATATGCTTTTTCTTTTCTTTTCTTTTCTTTTCTTTTTTTTTTTTTGAGTGAGAGAAGGTGTGTGTGTATGCATGAACACACAAGCACAGAAGGGTTGGAGGAGGGGCCAATGGAGAGGGAGAGAGAGAATCTTAAACAAGCTCCACACACAGCATGGAGTGTAGGCTCAATCATATGACCCTGAGATCGTGAGCTGAGTTGAAATCAAGAGCCCAGAGCTTAACAGATCAAGCCATTCAGGCACCTCTAATCAAATATACACGTTCCTTTAACTACACAAGTTGTACTGAAAATTCACAAACATATAAACTGCATATAGATAGATAGATAATTGCGTAATATACATAATATATATAATTACAGTTTTGAATACATGGCTTTCATGATAGAAGATAGGCCCCATTTTCATTTGTTTTTCAACTGAATCATAAAAGTGATCGGTATCTAAATGTAAATAAAAACTTCCTAAAATTGATGGACTATAAGATGTGTTTAAACATATTGAAAGTGTTAGATATAGTAGAATGTTTAGGATGAATTTGTGATAGATACTTGGAAACCTAAGCAAATAAAGAGGAAATTATTAACTCTAAAAAAATCCCAACTAACACAAAAAGGAAATAAAAACAGTATACTCTGGGACTTAGTTGAAAAATTATCAGCCAAATTAAGTGATACAACTAAATTCAGACAAGAGTGGAACCAGGTACGTGTGCATGTGTTTGTGCATGTGTGTCTATCATTGGGACTGACTGTATAAGAGAGCTGAATTATCATGATCTATAAAATAAGCTAATAATACATTAAACCCTCAAATCAAGAAATAGTAGTTTAAGCATTTTTATTTAATCAAAATTAAGATACATACCAGAAAAATAACTTGTTTTCTCTGGGAAGTAGTTCCCTCCAGGGGGCAGGAGTAAGTATTTAAGCTATGTTTATGTATTACTTTAATAAAAGTAAAGAATAAGTAAAGCTTGAACAGTAGCACAATAAGTGATTATTTAGTGGAGGCTATGAACAGTGAATATACATTTGTGGTGCAGGATTTAATTTCTGGTAATAGCATCATACATAGAATTTAATTTTTGTTTATTTATGGTACACATGTAACTTTATTTTTTTTACAGTGTAATATTAGTTTCAGGTGTATAATATAGTGATTCAGCATTTCCATTCATCACCTGGTGCTCATCACAAGTGCCCTTCTTTTTTTTTTTTTTTTTTTTTTTTTTTTAAATTTTATTTATTTATTTGTCATAGAGAGAGAAGCGAGAGCAAACACAGGCAGACAGAGTGGCAGGCAGAGGCAGAGGGAGAAGCAGGGTCCCCGCCAAGCAAGGAGCCCGATGTGGGACTCGATCCCAGGACACTGGAATCTTGACCTGAGCCGAAGGCAGCCGCTTAACCAACTGAGCCACCCAGGTGTCCCAAGTGCCCTTCTTAATCCCTAACATCTATTGAACCCAAACCCTCATCTTCCTCCCCTCGTAACCATCAGTTTGTTCTTTATAATTAAGAGTCTGTTTCTTGATTTGTCTCTCTCTTTTTTTCTTCTTTGCCCATTAGTTTTCTTTCTTAAATTCTATGTATGGGTGAAACCACATGATATTAATCTTTCTCTGAGTGACTTATTTTGCTCAGCATTATACTCTCTTGTTCCATCCGTGCTGTTGAAAATGGCAAGATTTCAGTTTCTATGATTGAATAATATTCCTGTGTGTGTGTGTGTGTGTGTGTGTGTGTGTGTGTGTATGCATGCATGTGTGTGTGTGTTTATCACATCTTCTTTATCTGTTTATCTTTTCTGGACTTCCAAGTTATATTACAAAGCTGTAGTAATCAATAGAGTATCCTATTGATACAAAAACAGACAATAAGCACTTATATTGATAGAAGAGAAAATCCAGAAATAAGCCCAGAAGTAAACTATTGGTGGACACTTGGGCTGTGTCCTTATCTTGGCTATTGTAAAAAATTGCCCCTATAAACATAGGGCTGCATATATCCCATTGATTTAGTGTTTTCATATTCTTTGCTGGATTATAGGGTTGTTCTGTTTTTAACTTTTGAGGCATCTCTATACTGTTTAATACAGTTGCTGTGCCAGCTTGCATTCCCACCAACACTGCACAGGTGTTCCTTTTTCTCCAAATTCTTGCTAATACTTGTTTCTTTTGTTGTTGATTTTGGCCATTCTGAGAGGTGTGAAGTGATAACTCATTACAGTTTTAATGTGTACTTACCTGATCATAAGTGATGTTGAACATCCTCTCTTGTGTCCGTTGGCCATTTGGATATCTTATTGGAGAAATGTCTGTTAAGGTCTTCAGCCCATTGTTTTTTGGGTGTTTATATGTATATGTTGTTTTATGTATTTTGGATATTAACCCTTTATCAGATAAGTCATTTGGAAATATATTCTCCCATTCTGTAGGTTGCCTTTTGCTTTTGTTGATTGTTTCCTTTGCTATGCAGAAGCTTTTTATTTTGAAGAAATCCCAGTAATTTTTTGTTTTTTGTTTCTTATTTGTTTGTTTGTTTGTTTTTTACTTTTGTTTCCCTTGCCTCAGGAGACATATCTAGAAAAATTTGCTATGGCTGTTGTTAAAGAGTACTGACTGTGCTCCTTTCTAAAATTTTTATGATTTCAAGCCTCACATTTATCTCTTTAATGTATTTTGAATTTATTTTTGTGTATGGCATAAGAGAGTGGTCTAGTTTCATTCTTCTACATGTCCAGTTTTCCCAACACCATTTGTTGAAGAGACCATCCTTATTCCATTGGTTATTCTTTCCTGCTTTGTTGAAGATTAATTGACCAGATAATGGTGGGTTTCCTTCTGGGTTTTCTATTCTATTCTATTCTCTTGACCTTTGTGTTTATTTTTGTGCCAGTACGATACTATATTAATTATTACAGCTTGGAAATATAACTTTAAGTCTGGAATTGTGATGCCTGCAGCTTTTCTTTTCTTTTTCAAGATTGCCTTGGCTATGTGGGTCTTTTGTGGTATTATACAAATTTTAGAATTGTTGTTCTACCTCTGTGAAAAATGCTGTTGGTATTTTGATAAGGACTGCATTAAACATGTAGACTGCTATGGATGGAATAGACATTTTAACAATATTTATTTTTTAAATCCAAAAGCATGGAATATCTTTCCATTTCTTTGTGTTGTGTTCAATTTCTTTCATCATTTGTAGTTTTCAGAGTGTAGTTTTACCTATTTGGTGAGTTTTATTCCTTAGTATCATAACATTTTTTTTAAGATTGTATTTATTGGGGTGCCTGGGTGGCTCAGTGGGTTAAGCCGCTGCCTTCGGCTCAGGTCATGATCTCAGAGTCCTGGGATCGAGTCCCACATCGGTCTCTCTGCTCAGCAAGGAGCCTGCTTCCTCCTCTCTCTCTCTCTGCCTGCCTCTCCATCTACTTGTGATTTCTCTCTGTCAAATAAATAAAATCTTTAAAAAAAAAAAAAAGATTGTATTTATTTATTTGACAGACAGATCACAAGTAGGCAGAGAGAGAGAGTGGAGGAAGCAGGTTCCCCACTGAGCAGATAGCCAGATGCTGGGCTCAAACCCAGGGTCCTAGGATCATGACCTGAGCCAAAGGCAGAGGCTTTAACCCACTGAGCCACCCAGGTACCCCAGTATCATAATATTTTTGAGCAGCACACATAACATTTAAAAGCAGTACATCTCCTACAACTTTCCTGGATGGGAACATGGTGTAATCTGAGAAACGGTGAGGTGTCTCAAATAGCTTTGGTGATGACAAAGCCATGATGACTACCATTCATTTGACTAATTATCTTCCAAATGCACAACTGTTCTCTGATATGATGATACAAGTCAGGCTTTCATGCTTCCTTAGAAGCAATCTAGTTCACCCTCTTTTATTGGTCGAGAAACTTGGCCAGCAATTAAATAACAACACTGAGTCAGTAACCCAGTTATGCTGAGTTTCAATCCAGGGATCTTTTGAAATACTGCAGTGTAATTCTTGGTACTGCTTTGGTTTTTGGAAAAATGTCTCCCCAGTAGCAAAGTGTACAAGTCTAACATCAAAGCAGATTAAGGTTTTATAGGGAAAAAGTATACCAAGAAAGTGATAGTGGGTATATATTCTAAGAAACTTTAATAAAAAATACTTGAAAATTAGTGTATAGAACTTTCTTGGCTCTCAGAATGCATAAATATATCCTTCAGTGATTGAAATGATGAGATATTGGCTTGCTTGGTTTTATCCCTCAGGATATCTGCCTAATGAAATTATCATATTTCTGGTTAGAATTACCACAAGTGGTAGACACTGTTTTGTCCAAAAAAACCTTTAAAAATGGGGAAAGTTGTCCACTTTAAGCCACCCTCTGTAATTCTTCAGTGTCTTCTCTAATGAGGTCTTATGATGGAAATAGAGTCCAAATCAGCTATTGGGTAGGCACGTACAGTCTAAATAAGGGATTGCATCTTATGCTATCTAACTCTTGGTAAATAGGTGGCATTTTCCAAATGTATTATCCAGGCTCTTTATAACTTTTCTTCTTGGTTTTTTTTTTTTTTTTTTTAGATTTTATTTATTTATTTATTTGACAGAGAGCACAAGAAGAGGGAGTGGGAGAGAGAAAAGCAGGCTCCCCACTCAACAAGGAGACCAATGTGATTGTGGGGCAGTGTTCTATGTAGGGCTCCATCCCAGGACCCTGGAATCATGACCTGAGCTGACTGCAGACTTTTAACTGACTGAGCCACCCTGGTGCCCCTCTTTTCTTCTTTACACTGTTCTCTCTGTTCTTTGAGATGCTTGGGACAAGAAGTCCAATGAAAAAAACTAAGCAAAACATGTTTTCTCACCATTCCTAAAGAAGACTTATTGCAGTCTCCACAAAAGCCGGGAAGACATCAGGGAAATAGAAATGGAAATGTGTCTCTTCTAGAACATAGAGTAAAAAGCTGGTGCAGAAGAAAATCTAGTAAGCTAATTAGATTGATATGGTAAGAATTTTCACTTGTCCGAAAGAACCTGTAGGCTAGCTACCATAACCATAGAAATTATACATTATATATACTACTCATTTATAAACTAACTTGTATACTCTGCAGTCTTTTCTACCTAATGAGTTGCTGGTTGCTGTGCCCTTGTGGGCAGAGACCTTGACCTTGACTCTTTTCTTTCTGCATATTCCCATTTGAATAATGGGCACTGAGTAAATATCTGTTGACTGATTGAAATTTAAGATTTGACTGTATGCCATTTTCCCTTGAAATGATTGGCAGATTGCTTTCTAAGGAAGCCAGATTTCTCTATTGCTTTAGTTTTGTTCATTGCTTCCCCACCATTGTGATTGACTGCACACCTCATTAGCTAATTGTGGAGTTAAAAAATGCTCAACTATACAACTGGGAAATGTGGATGATCCTTTTTAAAATTCCTGCCTTAAGAATGGCTGCACTCTAAATAATAATTAGTAAGAAAACAAATGTTCGTGTTGCTCTTACAGTGGGAGAGAAAGGAACTTACATTCGTACTGGCACAAGAAGATTTGTGAATTAACACTAGTAATAGGTAGTTTCCGACTAGGTCTCAGCTCAGAAACTGCATTATAAATATGACACAGATTCTGCACTATTACGTGCTGGCATCTGGCTTCATTTCTGAAAAAGAACAATGTGAAAAGCAGATTTAGAAAAGAATCACCATCAGAACTTTATGTCATGCTTTAAAAGACACGGGTTTATTTACATTTCTGTCACTGGTAGAAAAGAGCACAGAACTTCAAGTATGAAGACATAGATTTGAGTACTGGCTCTATTTATGAAAAGACCTTTGCCCTTGGACAACTTCCACAGCCTCTCACAATCTAATTGCCAAAGCTATAATTTTATAGAGGATAGTGCTGATGCCTGACCTTCAGTGTCCTTATGAAGGCTAAATAAGAAAGGAATGTAAAAGCATGTGGTATGTCCACAAAGATGTGAGTTACATTTGTTCTTTCATTTACATACCAACCATTGACTGTCTAGTCTGTTCCATACACTATCCATGTGCCTCTCAGATATAAGGGAATAAAGCAGTGATTCCTTACCTTCATTAGGTTTAAATTCCATTTGGGGAGAAGATTTTAATTTCCATCTAAACAATAATAATGACTTGTATAATACTTACTTTCAAAAAAAATGTCAATTGACCTTTACAGCACACTTATGTCCCCAGTCTATAGACGAATATGTTTACAAAGACTATATGGTTTTCCCAAATCATGGGCAAAACCAGGAAGAAGGAACTCATTGTGCTTGATTCCAATTCCAGTGTTATTTCACTCTGCCTTCCTGCCTTGAGGCCCTGAAAACTTTGTTATATATTGGAAGAATACTTTGTAATTAGAAATGTAGTTAAATTTGTTGACCAGAGGAGAAAAGCAAAGAAGGAAAACAGATATCCTATGCTTCTGGGATTGCATTTAAAGTAGATCCCCATACACATAAATCAACTTTTTTTTTTTAAGGTCCTTTTCCCTGTTTAAAGTCATTCCCCTAGTCATCTTAGCTTTCAGATTCAAGTCCAAATTTTTTAATATACCTTCAATGCAGTTTGGCTATCAGGGCCCTGACTTAATTGTGCTGTGCTATTTTTAACAAGGATGGCAACTAAGTATCAAGGACCTGTACTCAGTGCCTTCCATAAATTCTCACTAATTCTTTCAGGAAGCCTGGGAGACAGGTATGATTGCCATTATTTTACAAATGAGTCAACTAGCTAGGGAATTTGAGATCCAGGATTAGAGCACAAGTCTGACTCTTCAGACTTTGCTGCTTTCATTATCTTGTGTTGCCATAAAGAACACACTAAGTTCTCATCTTCCTGGTTTGTGTTGTCCTCATCCAGTTGGCTTAGAATTTCCTTCCTCCCTTTTATTTATCCTTTAAACTCAGATGAACTGTTTAGGACCCTTGGAAAGCTTTCCTGAAACCGCACTACCCCCAATTCAATTAGATGATGTGCTTTCGCATCCTTAACACCTTGCACTTAATAGACTTTTTTATATGCCTTGAACTGAATTATAATGACTGCTTTAGTCCCCTCATTGTCAAGCCAACAGTGAGCTTTTCAAGGACAGGGCCCTTAACCCTACTACCTCAGCACACAGGGCACCTTTTACTGTTTCTGTTGCACAATAAACAAATGCACTTACTAATTAGGCTTGTAATGCCGAGCGCGTTGTACGCCCACCTTAAAAGATCACCAGAGATGCAAGTCAAAGCCAAACAGCAAGGGTTGTTTATTACAAGTTCGAACCCGGACCTCCGCGCACCTGTTGCCGGTGATGCTGAGAGGTGTCAGGCAGAGTAAGTGCAGGGTTTTTATAAGCAGGTACAAACAAGTTTTGGGTGGGGTACAAACAAATTTAAAAATCATACCTGGTGTTGGTTGATTGGTGTTGGGAGCCCACGCACGCCATCAAGCAAGCACTTTTACAGAAGCAGAAGTTGCGGGTTGATAACACTTTCGGGCGCAAACATCTTTGGGTGAAGTAGACAACTTTCGGGTGGAGTAAAGTTTGTCCAGGCCTTTCATCGACCTCAAAGTCGATAGGAGTCCCCTCCACCAAAAATTTTACCCTGAGCTCGGGGAGGGGATCTGAGCTCCGTCTCCCCTAATCATCATCTTCTAGAGCCAAGAGAGTGGTAGGGCAGGGTGGCGGTTTGTTCTTCTTTTTAGGACATTCCTTAGCCCAGTGTCCTCTTTACAGTAGGCACAGTGGTCTGAGGCCAAGTTCGGGCATCGCCTAGGAGAGTGGCCCAGGTTCCTTATCTTTCCTTAATCTTAGTATCTGATTTTCTACCAGTTTCTACCACTGCGGCCAGGATCTTAGTCAACTCTTTGTTCCTTCTTTTATCCCTTTCTTTTTCCTTTTCCTCTCTCTCTCTCTCCTTCTTTAAATCTTTCTTAACATGTCATCTACTTTCCTCTAGAATTTCCCTTAGAAATTCTAGAGATTATGAGCTCTAGTCCGTACTTCTGACCAATGGGCTAGGGTCAGTCTTAGTTAGACTAAGCAGAATTTTGTACTTAGAAACACCTTAATCTCTAGTGAAGACTAAATATTAACCAATTGTGAACTGTTACAACAGAATTCTTGATGACAAATTTATGAATCAGTTAAGTGCAAAACACGTTTACCAACAGATTTAAATACTCTTAGTTTCTTTGCAGTTAAGAAGTCAAAAGGACAAACCTACATCCTGTAATTAACGACTTAGCTTTTTATCCTGTTTGGTCAAGATATAGATGTCCACAATTCAATTTCATTTGTCATCCAAGCAAAACTTTAAAACTTTCAGGTTACCAAAGACTGAAAGCTACTTCAGCAATTACCCATTAAAACTTTGAGACAGGGGCTCCTGGGTGGCTCAGTGGGTTAAGCCGCTGCCTTCGGCTCAGGTCATGATCTCAGGGTCCTGGGATCCAGTCCCGCACCGGGCTCTCTGCTCAGCAAAGAGCCTGCTTCCTCTCCTCTCTCTCTCTGCCTGCCTCTCTGCCTACTTGTGATTTCTGTCTGTCAAGTGAATGGATAAAATCTTAAAAAAAAAAAAAAAAAACTTTGAGACAGACAATTAACCATCAGTTTAGTCATCTCTTTGCTAACAAATTTTAACAAATAACATGAGCTTATTTGACCTTCAGTAAACTTCTAAGTTTCACATTTACTGCTGATAACTTAAAATACACATCTTATCTTAACAACAAACTTAACTTACTTCCAATACTGATTTACATTTCACCTGGACCCACTCCACTTTGAATGTTTACCTGAGACACAAGTGTGAAGATCTGGAGTAGGGGGGGTGTTAGGTCCAGGGGGTGCTCTTCTTGCTCCTTGACCATGAAAAGAGACATGCCGTGGTGCATGATCCATGAAAAGAGATCATGCCGTGGTGCATGATCTAGAGGCTAGTAGTCATGCAGGCTGCACGCACGTTGGTGCACTGAAACAGGAGAAGAAACAAAGTGCTACCAGGAGGCAGAGAAAGGATTCCCAATTTTGGAGCTCATAAGCCCCAACAGAGGAGCAGATGCCATGCTTTCCCACCAGCAAGGGGAGAGGGGTTAAGCAGTCCAAGTCGGGCCAGAGAACACAGGGAAACTTCCCCGAAACAAAGAGAGTTTCGGCAGCTGCTTGGGAATATTCCTTACGGTCTCTGTCTCGAGTTAGACTAACCCCAGTTGGCTCCAGTTATAGCCATTAACACGGGAAGTGAGTGAGGGAGAAGCCCCCACATCAATTAGGAGAAACAGAGAAATAAAGTCAGAGTCCCCTTTGCTAGGGATGGCCCAACAACCTTGGTTTACTAGAAGAAGGCTTATTTACGTAATTATCATCAAATATGTCAGGAGAAAGTTTACTAGCTGACTCATTTGGGCAAACACATTCCTCAAAAGACCCCTTAGTCTGGGGTCCTGGTGCAGAGCAATGAAGGCCTAGGTATGAGCCCTGAAGGTATCCTAGGTCCATTTGCCCTGTTTCCTGCAAAGGAGATCTAACTGATAGATCCCACTCAGGCCATGGAGTGTTACAGGAGCTCAGTCCTTTCCTAAGTTTTGCAATCCAAATTATTTCCAGTTATAGAGATCAGAGGAGGAGAAAGGGCAGTACTGGAGGGCCGGCAGATGACGCTCTTGACTTGCAAAATCAGGGAAAGATGGAAAGACCTCTGGGGGGGTGGGGGGTGTCAGTTGACCTGGAAAGATGGTCATTCAATGGCACAGAGAGTCTGCCATTTAGTTTTCTTTACAGAGAGAGATTATGAGCTCTAGCCCGTACCTCTGACCAATGGGCTAGGGTTAGGGACAGGGGAGTTGATGTATGTTGTCCCATTTCAAAGTACAGGAAGATTCCTGTGGTCACCAAACCTAGAAGAAAGCAAAACGCAAGTGCTCATCCCCACTGGGACCGAAAGAGAAATGAAAAGTGATAGTGTTTTCTGGGATATAACAAATACAAATGTAGATCCTCTGGTTCTACCCGAAAGGAGGCCACCAGGCGTCCCTGGCCCTCCTTCACCTCCGGGGCATCCCCCAGGGTTGCAACCAGTGTCTCCCAGACACGTCTGTCAGACACTGAAGACTGCCCAAATACCAAATATCACCAGAAATCACGAGAAATCAACAAACAAAACCAAAACCAATATGTGCACATATATATTGATACCAAGAGTAGAATAGGCGCCGCAGACTTACCCAAAGAGCGAGTTGGGGCTGCTCCGTCCGGCGTCCCGTTGGCTGGGTCAGATCTCGGTGAAACCTCCAAATGTTAGGGTCGAGAAGACCTCAACCCAGGGAGGCGTGGAGGAACGACACCAAGGCGGCTCTTTCTGCAACAGCAAGGGTTTTATTGTTCCAGCATGCTGGGGCTCTCAGCCTCCGCCTGGTTTTCAGGAATGCTGCAGAGCCCCAGCATGCTGGAACAATAAAACCCTTGCTGTTGCAGAAAGAGCCGCCTGGGTGTCGTTCCTCGCGCCTCCCTGGGTTGAGGTCTTCTCGACCCTAACAGGCTGAATTAGACCTACTTGGATAACAACAGCATTGTAAATGAACAGAGTCCTAAATCAAATAATGGTATGATCAGATCCTGCATGGAGGTTCTTAGAAAGCAGGACTCTTAAGGGGGAATTGAATCCTGCTTAATTCTTTTTTTTTTTTTTTTTAATTTAAGATTTTATTTATTTATTTGCCAGAGAGAGAGAGAGAGCACAAGGAGGGGTAGCAGCAGGCAAAGGGAGAAGCAGGCTCTCCAAAATGCAAGGAGCCTGATGTAGGACTAGATTCTAGGACTCTGGTATTCATGACCTGAGCAAAGTCAGAAGCTGACTGGGCCACTCAGGTGTCCCATGAATACTGCTTTTTCTTAAGTACTTTATAGGGAGATCTTTGGTATTACTATCAGAATATCAAAACTGTTCAAAGGATTGAAGGCTAGAGGAGTTTTGCTATTTAGCATTGTGTAAAAATATCCTGAGAGTTCTCAGTTAATCTCCTTCTGGCTCAGCCAGAGAAAGCAACCAAGTCCTCTTTCATTGTGTGGTCTCCTCTCTAGAATTTACAAGTCTAATTCTTAGGCAAGGTCTCAGAGTTAGTGCTGAGTACACTATCTTTTGCTATAGCCACCTTAGGATAAACCAGGGAGAGCTCCGAGCTGCAGGGGAGATCTATTACCACCATAACTCTTGGCTCATCCTACAACCTTCTTTCTGGCTTTAGTAGAAAAACTGAAATTATGAAACTTTGTATCCTGTACCACAGTCCCACATGAGATTCATGAATCTTCAGCTCCGTACAGAAAACCTGGTTCTCTGACACAACTGCCCACTAGACAAATTACTGTCAACGACCTTACCTTACCTGAATGTAAATAAATGCCAATAGGGTGCTTGAATTCCTTCATCCTTAAAAATCTACAGCTCTTAACACACACTGTAAATAGCATCATATCATGAATTAAATCTTTATCATGAAATAGGATACATTTCCTAAGCTAATTTTAATTGCTTCAAGAAACTGCTTAACATTGTAGATCAATCCCTAGGTCTGAGATGACATTTCCCTCGCAAAATTAATTATTAATACCCTGATCATTTGCTTAAGACATTAATAGTTTTCATTGATCAGCACATCCTGTTTATCTAAAATGGCCTAATCACCATGCATGTCAGAAAAGTATCTGAACATATCCAATTAGAGATGCTGCCTGCTTTCAGCCACATCAGCAGATCAGAAGTTAAGAGTCCCTTTTGTCTTCACAATATATTAGTCTAGCTTTATCAGAAACTGAGCTATTTAAGGGCACAAAAGAAAGACAAGTTCTCTAATGATGGTTCTCCACTTTCTATTAGCTTCCTGGTACACATAAAGGCTTCTCAGTGACCACCCAGTATAAATTAATGCTAAGAGCCCTTGATTAATGAGCTTGTGCTGTTCCATGTTTTTTTGTGAGCCTGTGTTCCATCATAGTGTTTTCCTTACAAGTGGGGGTGAGATGAAAAGCCCCAGGTTATTATTAGGATAAAAATATTGGATGTGCAGTAAAAATACTATCTAGCATTTGTATGGCACTATATAGTTTTGAAAAAGGTTTTATTTACTTAGCAAGGTGGTATCTTTGAGACAAGAAGGGATCAGGAGGGAGACAAACCATAAGAAACTCTTAATCTCATGAAACAAACTGAGAGTTCCTGGTGGGTTGGGGTGGATGGCCATAGGGTGGTTGGGTTATGTACATTGGGGAGGGTATGTGCTATGGTGAGTGCTGTGAAAGTCTGGTGGTGTGAGTGTGTAAGTCTGATGATTCATAGACGTGTGCCCCCGGGGCAAATAATATATTATATATTAATTAAAAGAAGAAGAAGGAGAAGGAGAGAGGATCAGGTGTATACCCAGAATCATGCAACTAGTTATAGCCAGAATTGTAAAGAGCATTTGAGTCTCCTAGTTTCCTAGCTTTCTCCTGTAAATAGGATAAATAGGTAGTATCCTGCTCATCTTTTAGACCCCAGTGGGAGCTCTTCTCCTTTATGATATTTCCCAGGCCAGAAAGTCTCTTCCTTCCTTCACAATGGCATATTGTATTGCAGTTTTATGAAATGTGGGTAAATGCCCCCAGTTAGTAGGAGTTGGAAATCCTTGAGGCTAGATCTGGTTGTCTGCATTTTGGGAGGTCCAGTGCCTCATCCAGCGTCTGGAAAGCAAAAGGTGCCCCATATATGCATAAATACATGGCTTTCTGGCAGTACGGAGGGAGAAGGGATGGGTAGATGAAAGGAAGTGCTGTCAGAGTTCTTTTTTCTAAGGTCATGTTGCAGACCTTTGGGACCTGACAATAATTTGACATTATTTGGCTCACACATTGTTTAAGAAAATATTTTGAACCGATTTTCAATATTTAAAAATGGGAGATTTTCAAAATACAATAATATTTAAATTTTTTTTCTTTGAAAAGTTATAAGTGGTCTTGTAGTCCTGGGTCTGTGCCCCATATGTTAGCCGTCAGCTTGAGCTAAGGAGCACCTACCCACTTCAGAGAGGTTGTGTTCTCCAGAGTGCCCTGTTTGTCTGCCTGTTCACTCATTCACTTACTTGCTTTGTAGCCTTTGGAATACAGACCCTTTCATATACCCCCAAGTTCTCCTATTTTGAGATTTCTGGATAATGGAAGAGTTGCTTTTTTAAATCATGTTCTCTGTTTGTCAAAAAAAACCTAGTAGTCAGCTACTCATAGATGGTAGGATTTCTCCCAGTAGGCACTGGAGCTGAGCTCTTTTATTAGATTCAGGAGATGAAACATAGAGTAAGGAAAAATACTTAAATTGATAGAGTAGTTATAATCTCCCCACATATAACTCCGTTCTAAACCTTGGAATTTTTTCCTTGTGGTCCAGCAATGTTAACTCTATCTTATACAGTAGCAGTTTTTCCATGTTGGCATTTTTGTATTATTAATTGGAAAATAAATAAGAACAGGGACTGGAGACTAAGGCTTGAGTAGGACCTTATTAAAAAAAAAAAAAAATAGTCCATTCCAATAGTCCATTCCTCTGCCTTTGGGTTGGTTTATATCTAAGCAAATCTGTTCTTGCTTACACTCAGTAGCCACAGGAAGACACCAGCTCCATTCTCTGCCCAGGTGTTATTTGGAAGGAAAGGAGAGGGAGCTTATTTGCTTCATATTCATAATTTAACATACTATTCTTTAGTCGGACTTTCCACAAGTGAGTTTTATTTGTGTTCAGGTAAAAACAAATTTGTAGAGACCACAAGAAGTATCTGCGAATCTCATTGCAATGTCTCTTCTTTCCCACAGATTAAAGGTTGAACAAAACTTAAAAGAAGCAGCGATTCTTTTCACTTGTTATTGGACTCGAAACTCCTTTGACCTCGGAAACTGAAGATGAGGTTGCCATGGGAACTGCTGGTACTGCAATCATTCATGTTGTGCCTTGCAGGTAGAGTGTCATTTAAAAACTTCTTGATTTAAAAATGCCACTGTATTTCACACTAATTCAAAAGTGGGTCTTCACTTTAGATGGCAATGATAAAATCATAAGAGTGCACGTTACTATGACTAGACTAACATTTGCTGACACTGTTGAATATACTTTCCTGATGGTCTTTTAGTGGCTCTTTTCATGGTGTTGTATCCAGAGCTAGACATTGATGTTTCACCTACCTATCTGGTCCTTTTAGAGTCCTCTGAGCCATTATTTAGTTTGAAAGTTGTTATTTTTGCTCATCCCACTGGTCAATTGCATAGAGATATTGGGCAATAAAACCGATAATATAGTCTAGAGTATTGCCTACTTTGATGTCAGTGGATGGAAGTTTATTTGGGCAGTTCTTTCAATGTCTTTATTAATATTGCTCCATCTTTTGATACTAAGACTCTTTCTTTTTCATTTCAATACACCTATAGTTAGCAGAAGACAGAAAGAAAAAAGATAGGAGATTTTTACTGTGTGCCAATGGTCAGCTAGTAGACAAGGGCTTTAAAAAGTTTGGACATGCTGCTTATTACTTTCTCGATTTTCTGGAAGATATGAACCTGCCAGGTAGCATGCATAATTCAAATATTGATGCATCTTAAGTCCAACGCATGCTGAGAGTTGGTTTTAAGGTTGGAGTGGTGGGCATCTTTCTAGGCCTTTTTGAAATGTCTAGTTGACCTGCTTTGTTATTGAGAGTTTTGAGTCCAAGAAGGACACATGGAGTATATTTGCATTTTTATAAAATACAACAAAAATAACTTTTGGGTCACCATTACTTTGATTCATGACTTCGTTCAAATAATGTTACTGAGTACCTTGCAAAGACCCAGCTTTGTGCTAGTATCTGGGAACATAATCCTGAGAACGACACACACGGTTACTGCTCCCTTAAAGCTCTATTAGCTGAGTTCTATAGGTACATAGATTGAAAGCTTGATAGAACAGATTATTTGTAATTGTTACAAAATTAAAGCTAGCAGTGGTAATACTAGCATACAGAGATGACTTTTCCATGCCAGGCACTGTGCTCACCTGTTGTAATTTAGCTCATTTAATTACATCATGACCACTAAGAAGTCAATGTTAACTATTTATTTTTATTGGCAACACCATTACTGTTAATATCATTACTGAAACATCAAGAAGAACTTAAGAAACTTACCCAAGCCAGTAAGTGGGGAAACTTAAGTTTCAGACTCAAGCAGACTGACTCCAGAATCCATAATTTTGATCATTAGAATATAGTCCTTTAGTTATATTGTTGATTTGTCCAGTTTATGCTTACAAATTTAGTCTTGAAATTTTGGCTTTCATTCTCACTCTTTTTCTAAATGTTAACCCACATTCACTCGTAAGCGTTATAGTGTCCTACCTTTAAATCCTGAACCTTTTGTCTTCACAAATATCCTCACCATTCCCTGATTATGGATATGTTGGCGTCTAGACACCTGTTTTAGCTTTATCACTTCTCCCTCATCTGATTGGAGAGTAAATCTTGTCATTCTCCACCAATGTTTATCAGGCTTTGTGCCTCACTTGCTTTTCTCCAGTCATTTTGTGTACATGGACCCTCCAGAAAAGGCCTTAACTGAGTCAGTCTGGTTCTAACTTCTCCTACTCTGGGATGAACATATTCTTTAAAGTTTAAAGCAGTGAATGGATTTCTCAGTATTTGACTACAGCAATGTGCTTATTTAAACCAGTGTGCTGAGTAGATGTCAAGAAATTAAAGAGTTGAAAATCAAGGAAGACATTAATCTTCTGAGTTGTGTTTTGAAAAACTTGGAATTCTCATTGAAGATGAGTACCTGTATCTTTCTGTTCAGTTAGCGTTTTGTTGGGAATTGGTCGGTATATCGATTGTTTCTGTGAGCCTTTTTTGTGAACTGTTTCACATGGCATTAATATTCCCTTACCATATGCCTCCTTCAGTGTAGGTAAAGTCAAGCTTTAATTAATGTTTTTGTTTTCTTGCTATTTGTCTTGATTTCATTAATTTATATAGCACTCAGCACTCTGAATTTTGAACAGATTTCTTTAACTGCTTTAGCTTCTCGGTTTTTTCCTTTCCTATACTTCCTTAGTCATAGTTTTCATGGTAAGTTTTTGTCAAGGAAAATATTTGTGTCTGTTATGTTTACCATAATTAGTGGATCTCAAATGGGTCTTTTCCTAAATAAGATAGAAGATCCAAATGTATAAGCTTATTGCTCCTGCAAGCGATAGATCTTGAGGTCTGCTAATTATTTAAAGGTATTGATTAGTAATTTATGGTACAATAGAAATGTTCTTCTCTTTTGCCAAATATTAAGCTAAGTCTCTGACAATAATTTTAAAAGAAGAAGAAGAAGAAGAAGAAGAAGAAGAAGAAGAAGAAGAAATAATAGTAGTAGTCTGAAAATCCAGTCTCTACAAAATTGGTTTTATTATCCTGCCTCTTAGTGAATTTAAACCAGGAATCACAGAACTCCACCACCTGAATGAGTAAGGAAGTTAACAAATGAGTGAACATTCTTCAAGGGATAGTGACTCCTACATACAATATAGGATACTGGTAATTGTGGAAAATCGGAGAAAACATATCCTGTTAAATTAGCAACCATCTAATTAGTGCCCAACTCTAGTCCTCTGTGCTAGGTCTTCTAGTTCTTCAACATTTTTATGCATAAACCTCTTATTTTTTTTTAACATTGCCAATCAATTCAAATTAATTTTAAAAATGAAAACAAAAAGCCTGCATAAAACAGACCAAAATGGTCTTCAGGCTAGAGATAAAGCTCCTGGTCTACCAGTTGGCAAAGTTTATTTCCAGCACTGGGTTTTTTGTTTGTTTGTTTGTTTGTTTTTAGTTGTTGTTGTTGTTACTATACACTTTTCCAAGTACACTGGATGTTGGGGGTGTCTGTACAAAGTCTTCATTTTGCCAAGAATTTTCTTCCATTAAATGTCCCTGTCACTTGCTCTCTAACCTTATTTGAATTGTTGCTTAAATGCCACTTAGTTGGTGAGGCTCTTCTTGACAACAATAAACAAATTAATACTAGTGAAAATAGCAACATTTTCTTTTAGCAACATTCTCTACCCCTCTTATTGTTTTATTTTTCTTTAGGTTTCTTATCAATATATGAATAACTGTATTTTATTTGTTTTTATATTAAATGTCTTTCCCCGCTTGATTGAAGCTTTATTCAGGCAGGTATTTTTGGTGGGTTTTTTTGTTGTTTTTTTTTTTTTTTTAGATCGCTGCTATCTTCATCTTCATTAGCATCTTCAAAATGCCTAGTGAACGGTGCCATTCAATAACTAAATAAACATGTTTCAAATGAATGAATGCTGCATACTGGCCAGACATGAGAGATCGAAAGCAGTCTACAATTTTAAAGTCGACTATGAACCCAAGACAGACTGTAGTCAGTTTTATGTTAAGGGAGGGACTAGTCACCTCTGAAGCTAATCCATACAAATTCTTATTTTATGTGTGTGTGTGTGTGTGCGTATTAGGTTTAAATATATAAAGTATGAGAATTGGTTTATTTGCCTTAAACTTTATATGAGATGTTCTTGGTATGACACCACCTTGCCCATTTCTTACTTCAGCTACTGCTGGGTACACTGTGCCCCCTGTGTGTTTTTCTGCCTCCAGTCTTTGTCTATAGTTACAAGCAAGAGAAACTATGAGAAGCTCACTCTCCTCTGCTACATTCCTCAACCAGTGAGGTAGGGATAACAGTAATAAATACCACAGCCTCCTGTCATTTAGGAGGACAGTTATTAGGCACATTCTACATGGTTCCTTAAAGAACCCTAGGAAAGATGGATTCCCAGTTGCCTATAGTAGTTTCTTCTGCCTTTACCTGTTTCACCCCTGCTTCCCGGGATCATCTCCCAAATAAATTAGCTATATCCAAACCTTCCTTCACAATGATTTTGGAGGAATACAAACCAAAAATACATACACGCTGATTAATAGCAGAGCAGTGGCCCAGTATTAGTCATGTCAGTAATTAAGAAGAAATCAGACAGAAAACATAGTTTTGACAGAGATTACTGATGTGCTTGACTATGATGTATATCCTTGTAGGTATATGTATGCAGTTACTTTTACAAGTGCATGTACACATGCCTTTATACAGGTACAACTTGACTATTGTCTAGGTCTTGCAACCAGATAATATTTTACTATTAAGCAACTCTCTTATTGTTTTTACAGTTTACTGGTTGCAGTATTAACCAAATACAGAGCAAGTCATAATTGCTCCTCTGGGATTCACTTTACACCTCTGTACAATGAGGCTATTAAACAGATTGTTCCCAAAGTCCTTTATCAACTCAGAAATTTTTGGCTTTAGCTATACACATGGTCTGAGAAATTAATCAATCAATTAATTCATTCATTATGGAAATGTTAGAGCTAAGCTTAAAATTGTGTTTAACTTACTACAAAGTTTTACCGAGTTCCTATGTGCAATCATGTGTTACTGATTCTGTTCACATTGGCAGAATTTGAAAGAAAGAGTAAAATGGCTGGTCCATATGTTCATGTATGGAAAGAGACAGCAAGCTATGTGAATACCCTTTGTGAATGAGTCAAAAAAATGTGTATGTTTGATGTATTCTCAGTTGATTTTGGTTTCAGAGAGGCTAAATTTATTCCCATTTCTGTGGTGCAGTTTACCAACTTCAGCAATTATCTCTTTTTGAGAAAATGCATCCTTTCCAAATGCAAGCCTTTGTTGACTTGTTCACAAAATCCCATGCCATTGTTACAGCTGCATATGGGGGTAAACGGTGGAGTAATGGTCCTGTATAATTCAAGAGAGACATATTCTAGCATTGGTGAGTGTGCACAAAATATGGAGCAAGGAGGAGCCCTGGGTTGAATAGTTGGTCATAGGCATATAGCTTGTATCTATGACAGTAAAAAATTATAAGCCAAAGGCCAATACCTGCAATCAGACTACTTGGAGAGAATATTCAGTGGTCTTCAGAAGGGATTTTTATGCTCAGGAAATCTCTTATCACTAAGATTAAGTACGCTGTCTATGGTTTTAGCTTCTTCCAGGGTAAGAGGACACAAATACACACTAGGAACTTCCGGTATATATTCATTGTGATAATAGAACTCAATGAGCATCATCTGTCCACGTAATCAGAATATTCCAGCAAAGTTCAGGATCATGCTGAAAACAAGGGAAGGGAAGCCTTCTTCATAATGCCCATGTAGCTCCACCAGGATGGAGAGCACACTGAAGTTAGTTTCACAGCTTGTCCTCATAGGACAGCCTGTATAGTATTTCATTTCTCAACATTCTCATATTTTTTCCAGAATAAACAGAAGAATGGGCAACATTCAAATAATTAATAGTTCTAGACAGATATTAAACCTAGTACTGACTCTGCTCTTGCAAAAGTTACAAAAATAAAGTTAAGATCAAAAAAGGTTTGGATAAATGTCAGTTTTCATATAGTTACTGCAAAGCATAGTCCTTTAGTGACCTCCTATTTTATTGTTTCTCTTTCTAAGAAACTGGCTTGCTAATGCATTTAGAGTCATGCTGACTGAACCCAACGAATGGATTTCCTATTTCCTCTGTGCTTTTTTCTAACTATGGCCATGAAATGAAGCCAAAGCAGTAGAAAGATTTAGCAAGAAGAGAGCTAATAACTAGATTAAAAAGCAGTGACTCCAGTGATGAAAATTCAAGAAAAGAATGGGAAGAAGTATGCCCAGAAAATAATAAACAGCAAATGGAAAACTCCTTTTGAATATCAATTTAAGTACTTAAGTACATTTCATGGTGGGAAAATAATAATCAGTAATGAAGATGTTGAGGTAAATAGAGAAACTGGCAGCAGCTTTATATCCCCATAGGCATGGACATATAGTAGCAGTCATACCACCCAAAAGTTATTAGAAATATTCAATTTAAGACCTCTCCTGAAGCAACATCATTAATGGCTTCATTAGATATGCTCAACCAAGCTGGATGTCTTAGCTATAAATAAAATTCCCTTACTGATAGAGTCTAGGGCCTGTATCTACCCCCCCCCAAAAAAAAATTCTGTTGAATGAAACATATTAGGAGGGAGGGAGAAAAACAGATTAAACTCTATATATTACTCTGCATTTCATATCAACTTGTGTAGTAGTTGTTTGTTGAAATACGGGATTAACCCCAGAGCTTGAGGATGGTAGGTGGAAGAGTAGCCTATGGCATCTCCTACATTGCCAAAAATGGGACCTGGAGACCCAGCAGCACAGGTCGTTAAGAGCAGGGACTTTGAAATGAAATAGATAGGTCAACCACTTAAAGGCTGTATGATCGAGCTATTTTATCTCCCTCTCTTAGGTGGCTTTTCCCACCACCTATAAATTGGACAGAATAAGTGTATTTACTTCATTTGGGTGTTTATTAGGCTTGAAATCATGTATGTGTTCTTCATGCTCAGTACGGTGTCTGATACTTAGCCAGCACCATTTCATGCGAGCTATTGTTCGCCGAGTCATTCGACATCCATTTGAGGATCTGCCAGTGCTAAACATTGCATTGCTCTCATTCTAAGAATGTAGTTTAGTTCTAAGTGAAACATAGACCCTGTCCTCTTGGCACTGGTGGTGGTGGTGGTAATGGTGATGATGATGTCACCAGTATCCACTTCTTAGCACCCTGGTGTCTGCCTTTCTTCAGTGGTTGAAGATTGGATAGCAGACTTTATAGTACATTTGTTCCCCTGACCTCACCTTTTTGCAGTATGACCTCATCGTTAAAATAGGGATATAATAATAATGAAGAATATCGATGAAAAATAAATACCCAAATTGGGGCGCCTGGGTGGCTCAGTGGGTTAAAGCCTCTGCTTTCGGCTCAGGTCATGATCCCAGGGTCCTGGGATTGAGCCCCGCATCGGGCTGTCTGCTCTGCGGAGAGCCTGCTTCCTCCTCTCTCTCTCTCTGCCTGCCTCTCTGCCTACTTGTGATTTCTGTCTGTCAAGTAAATAAATAAAATCTTTAAAAAAATAAAATAAAAATAAAAATAAAATTAAAAAAATAAATAAATAAATAAATAAAAATAAATAAATACCCAAATTGATTAAACTTCTATGTGTAGAGCACTCAGGAAGGTGCCTGGCTTTGTCACATGGACTAAGTGCTAGTTGCAGTTAGTGCTGTTATTATCATCATCACCAGAAGTAACAAACAAGTGGGCATCCATTTACTTGTATACCAGACACAACATTTAGGGTCTGCTTCCTAGAAGGGAGATACCAAAGACCGTTGCCAGCTGGAGCCATCTGTCTGGGGAACTGGCACTGGGGAAGAGTTGGGAAGGTTTCTGTGATGGGGCTTCCAGAAATTTATCAAGTTGCAAAGAGATAAAGTTTCTAAAGATAGAAGGATCTAGTGGCTCAAAATGATGAAAGATTTCCAAAATACATTTTACAAACAATAACAGCAACAACAACAACAACAACCTACCCAGATAAAGAAAGGTGCACGTAACAGCCCCTAAGGAACTGTGGTGGAATATACTAGGGCAAAGACTGTGATGAGCCACATCCTTCTATTCTTCTCTCCCCACTTAACTCCCATTGGTGATGTCAACCAGATACTTCATCTATATGATAAACAGTTTGATGAGATATTGCCTTACACTACTGTAATAACACCCTTAATTTGTTTAGCACTTATTAACTATGAAATATTAGCTGAACAGTCTGTTTAGCAAGGCTGTTAGGGGCTAGAGGCAACCACAATAATAATGAGTGAAAATTTATTGAGCATATCTGTGCCAGATACATCACATTCATGAGTGCAGCTATCCCATTTAACCTGACAAGAACCCATTTCCTAGATGAGGGGTTATGACCTGACTAAGGAATCAAAGCAGTATTGAATTTGAGTCTGTATATCTCCAAAGCCTGAGCTTTTTACTGTGATAATATCATGCCTAATGACACCTAGGACCTGTCCTCATAGAGCTCGCCATCTTGTAAAATACTATGAACCAGTAGTTCTCAAATGTAGTTCATGGACCAGCAGCATCAGCATCACCTGGTACAGTAATCAGAAATGCAGATTGCCAGACCTCAGCCCAAACCTACATAATCAGAATTTGTGGAAATGAGTCCCTCAGTGTGTGTTTTAATAACACATATATAAGATTCTGATGCTTTTCTATGCTTGAGAACCATATTAAATGCTCGTTGGAGGCAGGTAAGGCAGGAATTGTCGTTATTCCAATTTTACATATGGGATTCTTAGTGGTAAGTGACCTGCTCAAGGTCATATGTCTGGCATCAATGTCAAAGCTGGAATCTAAGTTTTGTGATTCATAATCTAGTGATTTACTTTTCCCCCTCGTACATATGCCGCGCTTTTACTGATGCGACTTTCAGAGCACCTTACTGAATACCTAATAATACAAAGTAAGGGCTTCTCATGTTGAAGAGGTGTCCTGAGTAATGAAATAATTTAATTTTTCTGCTAAGCCTTGTTTCACTGCCTGTGAGCTACTAACAGGTATGATATTCACCTGTGCTCTTGATCTGTTTTGTGATGTAATGAATGCAGAAAAGATGTTTTTCTTTAATTTTAAAGGGAACTAGAACTACGTGGTCGAATCTTGGGAAAGTGGAAAATAGAAGAAAAATGTCCCTGGAACCTACAAATACAGTATAATGACTAATCCTTTTGGTAAACAATAATGTACATATTATCATTAGATGTGAATTCTGTGCTTAGAGAAATAAAAGGGAGGAGGGAAGCAGGAATATTTTGCACAGTGCCTAGTAAATTGTCAGGTTGTTTTGTCTTCTCAGAGTAATTAAGAATCCTTTCCCTTAAGGTAGATAACAGATTGTTTTGTTTTGGAAAGGAATAATTCTAGGTGAGATGGCTCACTCTGTCAGATCTGAACTGAGATTTTGGTCCAAGGTTCTCTTTTTCTATAGTAATGTTAGCAAAAGGCCACAGAAGACCCCTCTAAAGCTTTAATTTGTGCTGGAAGTAGCCACAGTTAGATATGAGCACTTGACATGTGGCTGGTCAAAACACCTCCCAAAATCTGTAGTAGTTTCCTAGGGCAGCTGTAACAAATTACGAATAATAAATAAGTGGCCCAAAACAACAGAAATTTACTCTCTCAGAGGTCTTGAAGCTGGAAATCTGAAATCAAGATGCTGGCAGGGCCATACTCATTCTGAAGGTTCAAGGGAAGAATCCCTCCTTGCCACTTCCTAGCTTCTGGTTATAGTAGCAATCCTGGCCATTCCTTGCCTTGTGGATGGATGACTTCAATCTCTGCCTTTACCTTCACATCCCCTTCTTTTTGTGGCTGCCCTGGGATTTGGAAACCTAGTACAAGGAAACATTGAAAATACCTTTAGTAATTTTTATACCAATTACATGTTGAAATGAATACAATGGGCTAAACAAAACATTAATTTTGCCAGTTTATTTTTTCTTTTAATGTAGGTACTAGAAAAATGTTAATTATGTATGTGCCTCACATTATGGGTCTATTGAATAGCAATGCCATAGAAGATGCAGGAACTAACCTATTATTCCTTAGTTTATAACTATATCTAAGAATAATTCCCTTCTTTTTCTTGTCTTTGTAGAAGTAGAAACTCAAGCTGGTAGCCCTGAGCCTGAAGGGAAATTGATTAAGGGACACGTATGAAGGGGAGAGGTACAAAATTTAAATTTTTTTAAACTTTTGACTCAAAGAATAAGGTAAATGTTCTTTATCACAGTCCCTCCAAGGTGCTTTTATAGAAGAAAGAATGTCGAAGTCTTCTTGTACCCAGCAAAAACAGTGAAATATTGAAGACTAGAAGATTTTTTTGAAAAGTTTTTTTTATAGAGACCCTACAAATCACATTGACCAGAATAGAAGTAATTTGTACAAAAATGTTCATAGCACTATTATTCATAGTAGTCAAGAAGTGGGGATAACCCAAATGTCAATAGTTGATGAATGGATAAACAAAATATGATACTCGTACAATGGAGTGTTATTCAGCCATAAAGAGGAATGGCATACTGATACTACAACATGGATAAACCCTTGAAATATTCTAAGTAAAAGAAGCCAGACACAAAAGGCCATATGTTAATTCATTTATATGAAATGTACAAAACACAGAAATCCATAGACAGGAAATAAATTATTCTTGCCCAGAGGGGGTGTAGGGGAAGACTAGAGTGACTGCTATTGGGTGTACAGTTTCCTTAGGATAATGAAAATACTCGGGAATTGGGTGCCTGGGTGGCCCCGTCAGTGTCTGCCTTCAGCTCAGGTCTTGATCAGAGTCCTGGGATGGAGTCCTGCATCAGGCTTCCTGTTCAGCAGGGAGTCTGCTTCTCCCTCTTTCCCTCCCTCCTGCTCATGGTCTCTTTCAAGCTCTCTCTCTCTCTCTTTCTCTCTCTCAAATGAACAAATAGAATCTTAAAAAGAGAGAGAGGAAGGAAGGGATGAAGAAAGGAAGGAGGGAAGAGAGGAATAAAGAAGGAAGAAAGGGAGAAAATACTCTGGAATTATGAAGGAATGCCTGAACAACCTTATGAATATACTGTAAACCACTTGTCTTAATCAAGGAAGGCTACGATAACCACAAACTTGGTGGCTTATAAACAGAAATTTGTTGCTCACAGTTTCCATGGGCTGGAAGTCCAAAATCAACTTGCCAGCTTGTTAGGTTCTGGTGAAAAAGGCCTGCTTCCAGATGGCAGATAGCTAAATTCTGTCTATATACCCATCATCACAGGGCTAGGATTTAGACATAGGAATTTGAGAGGAAAACAAATATACATACCATAGTACGATTTTATTGTACATTATAAAAGGGTGGATTATATTGCATGTGGATTATATTTTAGCAAATTTATTAAAACTCCTTGGGGGGAATAATGTTTTTGAAATCTTATTAAATATTACATTTTACTGATAGAGCCTATCTTGTCAGGAAATCAGCATTATTCAGTGCCAACTTCTGTTATATATAATTAACAGGATTCTAGGACTGTCAGCCTATCCCAACTCCCATATTTTAGACAAGTTAACTGGTTTGGCCAAAGACACACAGTTAATTAGTAGCATGTTCAGAATCCAAGTTTCCAAACTCTAATCTCAGTCTGTCTACCACTGCTCCCTTAAGGCACCTTCTAGTGTGTGTTTTATGGACACTGGGGGTTTCATCTCTCTCTAGCCCACACCCAAAACGCAAATCCTGTAATAAGAGGGGGAAAAAAGCATAAACATCCTTGTGGGAGTGAACTCTCTGACTTTAGTTCACCTGAGGTGTGACACTTGATTCCATCATGGAAATGAGAGGGGGTACTAATGTCAGGGAAAGGAGACCATCTGTGTATGAGGGTGATCTTGAGGAAGCAGAATGACCATTGTTACTGATTTGTCCCATATAGGTGTCTCTAGGAAGCAGAACATTTCTTTTCCTTCCTGTCTGTACCAAACCTCCTGGTGGCTAAAATTAAAAATCTGTACTGAATTTGAGATTAAACTTCCCCTACCTGAGGATTATATCCCAAGCCAATGCTTTGTAAATAGTTTTGGTACAAAAAGGGAAGGCAGAAAGAGGACAAATGGGTAAACTATTTATTTGGTTTTGTTTCCTTTTTTTATTTAAATAAATTGATTTTTTTAAGTGTTTATTTATTTGAGAGAGACAGAGAGAGAGCTCAAGCAGGGGTAGGGGCAGAGAGAACGGGAGAAACAGACTCACTGCTGAACAGGGAGCCCCATGAGGGGCTTGATCCCAGGATGCCTGGATCATGACCTGAGCTAAATGCAGACGCTTAACCGGCCAAGACACCCAAACATCCCTGGTAACCACATTTTAAAAAATTCAGTTTATTTAGGGTTGTCTGGGTGGCTCAGTCAGTTAAGTATCCTTATCTTGATTCTGGCTCAGGTTGTGATCTCAGGTCATGAGATGGAGCCCTATTTTGAGCTCTGCACTCAACATGGATTCTGCTTGGGATTTTCTTTCCTCCTGAGCTCACTAACATGCTATCTTTCTCAAATAAATAAATAAATCTTTAAAAAATAATAATAAAATAAAAATAATAAAATGTTTAAAATTACTATATTGCTTCCACTTAAGTGACATCTGTACCAGAAAGGAATTAACAAACCTAGAAATGCATCCTGCTTATTGATGTGGAAACAAATTTCAAAATAAGTCAGGATAAATTGAGATACCGAAGAAAGCATAACTCTTTTCTAAGGAGCTTTGAAGATGAGTCTGGTAGTTGACCTAACAATCCCTTGCAGCAAATTTATTACCTTAGCAATCAGAGATTCAAAAGTTGTGCCAAATTATTTGCCAAAGTTGTGCTGTTGTCTAGTCCCTCTCTCTCAGGGCAGATGAGAAAACAAAAGAGTGAAAAGATTAATTCATCTGCCCACGTTCACATGGTACCCTACTTTCAGAGCAAGGATCACATTTTGGGAATATTTGATTGGCTTTTATCAAACTTTTTCCTGATTGGACTTGGAATTGATTGCTGTGTTTGTGTCACATTCATAACACATCTAAATTTAATGTAAACGGACATGGAATTTTATTATTGAGGGTGTTTTGGATAAAAGTTTGTGACTGGCTTTCTCAGCTGTTTTCCCACCTGAGAATGGTTTTAGGTAACTTGGCTAACAATACCCTGTCATCTTATGTTACAATATAACATATAGTAGCAAATAAATTTGGAGAAGAGATTAGGTTCTTAACGTTAGAACTTCTGGTTCTTTTGAAAATACTTACATGTTTTATTTATTAACCTATTCACCTATGTAAAAACAATTTACGAAACATCTACTATCTTCCACATACTGACAGGTGTTGGGGATACATCTACGTGTGTATCCATCTATATTGGATTTAAAGAGTTTATAATCTTGTGTGCTGAAACAATTTGTTTTAAATAATATGTTCTGACAGATTTAAGTTAGAATTCCAAGTAAGATACAGTGTTCTCAATGAACCATATTGTTAAAATGTCATAAGACACTTCCTTGGGGGGCGTCTAGGTGGCTCAGATGGTTAAGTGTCTGCTTTCGGCTCAGGTCATGATCCCGAGGTGCTGGGATCGAGCCCCGCATCAGGCTCCCTCCTCCATGGGGAAGTCTGTACCTTCCTCTCCAACTGCCTCTCTCCCCCACTCATGCTATTGCGTGCTCTCTCTCTCTCTCTTAAATAAGTAAATATTAAAAAAGAAATAAAAGGACACTTTCTTGATATAATCTATAGTAGATAAGATGATGGTCTTGGACCTGAGATAAATCTGGTTTCGAAAATCTTTTTCTAAGTGTGGCTACCAAGTTACTTGAGGAAATTTCTTAATTCTTTGACAAAGGAAACTTAAAATATTTAACACGTCTGGCCTATAATCAGGATATGATAAAAATGTCTGTTGCAATCATTTATTAATAATAAAGGGGCATGACCTTCTTCCTTTTTCCCACTGAGCCCTACTGCATGCAAAACACTTGAATTTTCTTTACTTTAGTGGATTCTGAATTACATAAATGAATAAAGAAGAAAGAAAATTCTGGCATGAAAGGGAAAGAGAGAATGCTGAGGTCAGGCTTACCTTCTGGCCTATCATAATTAAAACTAAGTAAGGGAGGTCAAAAATGATGGTGTTTAGTTTTGTTCTAAAGTTGAATAAAAAGGCGGCAGGTCACAGCCTCATTCATAGGTAAGGAAGGAAGAAGAAAACAGGATTGATAACTATTTCTCTTATGTGATTATGTTACTTTAAGGATAAACCTGTATCCTATTCTTTATATAGCCATATAGACATAAATGTATATAAGAACTTTTTTTTTTTACTGTATATTTACCCTATTGGTCTATCTGCTAATATTTGAATGAGAAAATTTTAGAAATGAAAGAGCATGCTGTATCATACAGGTAATACTTTATCATTAACTGTTAATCATCATTACTTTACCTGATTTTTCAAATTTCTTACCATTGAAACATGACTTAGAGTCCTAGGATGCTTTTTCATTAATGATGATGATGATTATAGTAGTAATAATTACTAATAATTACTATCTTCTTCCCTCTCATCTAAGTGCTTTGCATATTATATAAATAATATTGAGTTCAGAGTAGTCCTAATGTGGCTAATATCACCTCTGCATTATAGAAGGAAAACTAAATCATGGGGCATTTGGGTGGCTCAGTCAGTTAAGCATCTGCTTTCAGCTCAGGTCATGATCCCAGAGACCTAGAATTGAGCCCCATAACTGGGCTCCATGCTCAACAGAGTCTGTTTCTCCCTCTCCCTCTGTTGCTCCCCTTGCTTGTGATTGTGCTCTCTCTCTCTCTCTCTTTCTCTCAATGTCAAGGAAAGAAAGAAAGATATTTTTAAAAAAGGAAGAAGAAGAAGGACAACTAAATCAGATTAAGGAAGTAGTGGAAGGTCACAAGTTATGGCTTCACTACTGCCAGGTATTTCCTCCCACTCTGTCCTGGTCCACATCAGCTCAGTCTTTTCCAGGTTCCATCTGGAGCAGCACTCTTGGTTTTATAGTGCTTAAACACCTGTCTGTCCCCCAGCACCTGTGAGACTTAGCCCTTCATCAGCCTCCTCCTTAGTTACCAACACACGACATTATGATGGAGAACACCGAATTAAACTTGCAGATGTTACTTCCTGAAGTTGCTTCATTTCTGGTATGTAGCCACAGTATCATGATCTCTGTTTTCTTTCCAAGGTGGTATATTTCCTCCATTTTCTTTCCTTTTGAGTTGTCACCTTGTTTTTCCTCCAGTCCTTATGGTGCTATTCATTATCTCTCTCCCACTGATGTACTCTGGGTTAGTGCTTTCTTCCTCCCATCTTCCTTTGCTTTCTCATTCTAATTATATCTTAGCTTAGCATACAGATGTAAAAGGAATGAAATTGTCCTTAAGCACTCTTTCCCAAACTCCCAACTGTTCACCTCCCTCTGATTTGAAATGAGTAAAGTTCTAATTTATTTGTTTAAAACTAAGCTAATATATTCATATATTCAAATACAGTGCATACTTTGTATGTGGTATCTTCTGTGCTGCTTCTTTTTTTTAAAGATTTTATTTATTTGTGATTGAGAGGGAGGGAGAGAGAGAGAGAGAGCATGAGAGTGTAAGAGCACGGGGGTGGGACAGGGAAAGGTGAAAGCAGGCTCCTCTTCCAGCAGGGAGGCTCATACTGGGGCTTGATCCCAAGATCAAGGATCATGACCTGAGCCTAAGCCAGAGCTCAGCCCACCTAGTCACTCAGGTGCCACTGTGTTTCTTTCAAAAGAGAGAGTGAAATTCACTCATAATCTTGTTTTTAGAATAAAATACCACTTTCCTCCTGGGAATTATAATAATTCAAAGAACCAAACCGAACCAAAATAAAGCCACTTCAGAGCAAAAGAGTAAATAATAAAAATGCAGCAGTGTTTGTCTGGGTCAACAGTTTTTGCCAGCACTTGATGGGATATCCTTTGTAGAATCTGACTGAGAAGTTATGAACTACTGAGAAGACTGCCACATATGAGTTGTACACAAGTGATCTATGCAATATAAAAATTGTCAAGTGAAAATGAATTCTCTCCTCTCTTCTTTTTACTCTTCAGAAGAATTTTTGGACATCCTGTTTAGGAATGCTTTTTTCCCCAATGGTGTGATATCTGTACAAATTCTTGGTTTTAATGTAATGTTTATCTAATTAGAAACATAGCCAAATTTGAAGTGGATACTCTAGGTTTCTTGCATTTCCTTAATGATTTCATCTACTTGCTCTATTCCATTCCATTAACGATAAGGAAAGAGGAAAGGCAATTGTGAGTCAATTGCACTTCATAATTGTTTATGATTTCATATTATCTAAATTGATCCTCAGTTCAGTAAAAAAAATTTTTTTTAAAAAGTAACTGTATGTTTTGTTCAGTAATTTGAAATCACTTTTGAGAAGAAAAGTCACTTTATGGTAATGAATGGTAGGTAATTACCATTTAGTGGGGTAACCATTTTGTAGTATACACATGTACCAAATCTCTGTTGAACACCTTAAATGAGTACAGTGTTATATGTCAATTATATCTCATTATTACAAAAAAAAAGAAAGAACAAAACACTCTTACAAATATCACAAAGAAAAACCCTCACACAAAAAAAGAAATTGCCCTCAAATTTTGGTCTTTACTTTTTTTATGTTAATGTAATAGAGACTCAGGATTTTAGAATCCTATTTGCCCCTTTATGGTTTTATAACTTTAGATAAGTCTGTCTCACCTTGGATCCAAGATTCTACATGAGTAAAATATATGAGTGAAGCACAAATGTGCTTTCTAAGCCAGTGCTATCCAAAATTTGATCATCAATTTTTGTCCAATCTGTGTACTTACTGTGTTATTATTTACTTCAGTTTTTATTAACTCAATTTATTAAATCTAAAATAACTATCACAGCAATATTACTTGTTACAAATGAAAAAAAAAACATAGAAATAAATATTGTGGAAACAAATGTCTTAAAGCCTGAATTGTCTTCAGAATACTCTTGAGTCCTGATATTTTCCCACAGAAATATGGCTGTCAAGTATTAGATAGGTTTTTAAGGTATGCCAACATCAACTGAGACTTTCTTTTCTAATCAGAATAATTAAAAGAGAATTAATTGAAAGAGGAATGAATTTATTCTTAAGTGAGTCAATATTATTTAATGCTTTGTCTCTGTATGATCTAAAAATTACCTCTCATACCAGTGTTATGCATCCCACATTTTAGGAAATGCTAATGTAAAGGGATGAAATCTTCCAGCTCCCCCAAAATGGATGTTGGAATGCCCCAGCATGGTGTATCTGTTATATCCTGGCCATATTGATTCAGATAAATCATATTTATTGTATGATCATGTTTTCTTCATGCATTATTTTTCATCTGTGGAAGTGTTTATTGGAATTTTTCACCTCACGTACTATATAGAAGTTTATATGAATCAAGTGTGCGCTAAGGCATGTAATATTACTACTACCTTTATGATTCAATTTAATGATGTTCAAAGGTTTTGTAAGATCACCTGTCTTCTTACTTATCTGTCTGTCCCTATGCAGACCATCACACAGTAAGTGACATGAAGGAGCCAGACTAACCTTTCATTGGAGGCCTGGAACAGGGACAGCCTGGTATAGAATGTTGTCAGGACTTTTTGAGGTCCTTTAAGCACATCGTATTTCGACAGAGTGCTGAGTAGTTGTAGCATTAGTTGTGAGTTTTAACATAGAAACCATTCTCAAAGTCTTAGCTCAGTTGGGTCTTACAAACATGATTCATGAGTTTCCCTGGTTTTGTTGCCTTATCTTTAACATTTTTTGCAGTGCCTTTTGGTTCACATATCTGTTAAAATGTAATCTTGTTTCTATTTTTAGCCTATTATCATAATAAGCCCAGTATTTTAAATGTGTGTGTGTGTGTGTGTTTGAGTATAGTTTCTCCTTAGGCAGAACTATATAAGCCATCTCTTTCCTCCACATAGATAATATCTGGATTATGGATCTTTAGAAGAATACTAGGGTCATGCTTAACATTTTCCCTCTCCATAAAGCAGTAGTAAGCATTTATTGTCTCATAGATGTTTGGGGTTTTGTTTGGCGGTATTGTTTTTGTTGTCAGGAATTTGTTGTTAGCTTACCTGGGTGCTTCTGACTCAGCATCCCTCAGGAAGTTGCAGTCACATGTTACCTGGGGCTAAAGTATATGGGGGTTTGACTGGGGCTGGAGGATGTACTTTCAAGTTGGCTCAATCACATATATGGCTGGCAGGTTCATGCTAGCAGATGGTGGGAGGCCTCTGATTCCTCATGACATGGAGCTCCCATAGGGCTGCTTGTGTATCCTCTTGGCCCTCGCTTCCTTCAAGAGCAACTGGCTCAGAGAGGAAGCAAAAGGAAGCCACAGTGCATTGTTGCAGGCCAGCGTGGTATAATGTCATTTCTACCATATTCTGTTTGTTAGAGCGAGCCACTATAACCTGACCACACTTGAGGGAAGTGACTTAAGCTTCACATTTTGGAAGGAAAAACATCAAAGAATTTGTGGACATAATCTAAAACCACCACAATCTACTTTTCTTCATTTCTTATTCTTCCATTATAGGAGGAACAGTCATCATTTCTTACTGTGATGATGGGGAACAGTTCTATCAGGACTTTTCCTTGTCTTCACTCTTCTTTCCTTCATCTCCTTATGCATTTCATTCTTGATATACCAGCAAAAGTAAGCATTTAAAAACACAAATCTGTTGTATCATACTTCCTAACTTTGAGTGGCTTACTACTGCATATGGAATAAAATCAAACCCATAATGTCCTACATAAATGTCCCTATCTTCGTCTCCAATCCTATCTCCTGCAACTCCCTCCCTAACTCATTGGAAGTTCTAATCTTCTCTTCATTGCTAATACATTTCAATCTCTTACTGCCTCAGGGCCTTCACCACCCTCAATGCTCACTCTATGGCCACTCTGTTCTGACTGGTCTTTTTCTTTATTTTTCTATGACTGGCATATCTTTCGGATTTCCATTTAAATACCTCTCCAGCAGAGAAACTTTCCCAATGAAACTACAGTAGTACCTTCCTACAATCTTCTCTTTTAATTTAAAAAAAAAGTTCATCTAAGTATAATTGACATGTAACAAATATCACCTTTCTCGGGCGCCTGGGTGGCTCAGTGGGTTAAGCTGCTGCCGTTGGCTCAGGTCATGATCTCAGGGTCCTGGGATCGAGTCCCGCATCCGGCTCTCTGCTCAGCAGAGAGCCTGCTTCCTCCTCTCTCTCTCTCTGCCTGCCTCTCTGCCTACTTGTGATCTGTCTCTGTCAAATAAATAAATAAAATCTTAAAAAAAAAATACCACCTTCCAAAAAATCAAATTCCGCATTTTAAAAATATATAATATGGTACATTTGACATATGTATATAATTGTGAAGCCATCACTGCAAGAAAATAATGCATATATCACATCAAAAGTTGCCTCATGCCTCTTTGTAAAGAGCATGTTCTATTGTTTTCTAATGCTCTTTAATCATTACACTGCTTAACACAATTGACAATTACAGTTACAATGCTCTTATTTTACTTTATAATAATTCACTTGTGTGCTCCCCAATTAAACTGTTAGTGCCACATAAAAAGAAAATATACCTATAGAGTTCATGGCTGTTTTCCATGATTATATTGCCTGGAACTTTGAAGATGTTTGAAAAGAAAAAAAATTTTTTTTTTAAGATTTTATTTATTTACTTGACAGACGGAGATCACAAGCAGGCAGAGAGGCAGGCAGATAGAGAGGTGGAAGCAGACTTCCTGATGAGCAGAGAGCCCAAAGCGGGGCATGATCCCATGAGATCATGACCTGAGCCAAAGGCAGTGGCTTAACCCACTGAGCCACCTAGGTGCCCCGAAAAAAAAATTTTTGATTGAGTGAACAATTAAGTACATTATTAGCTGACATGGGCCCATTATTAGCTTGACAAGGGTCAAGTGCTACAGTGTAGAGAGGCATTCAAAGTTTTAGGGAGATGAGGATTTACTTGGGAGTTTGTAGAGCTGATTGCTTTGTAGCTGTCCTTTGAATATGAATAGTTTTCTGCATTTTAACAAAACAAGTAAAAGCCTCCTGAGACTGAGCCAAGAGAATGAGGCACCTATTTCTAAAGAGTAAACAAAGGAAAAAAAAAAAAAGATCTTATTTGGACTGTCATGTAGGGTAGGTGAAGAAAGGTAAGCATTGAATGCCTGGTGTAGTAGTCCAGTTTTTTATTTCAGTGATTGAATGTTTTTAGCTTGGCCTTGATTTTTAGTCATCCTGGCTTTACCTCAGAACAATTAATACAGTACTAGCAGATCAAAAAACATAGGTGATTATCTTCCCAATCTTTGTTTTACCTGTTTTATGATTTTTGTCATTCCTAATAAAGAAGAAAAGTTGAGTGCATACAAGTATCATTCCAAATATGAGTTTGAACTCTGAAAGGGACTAAGGAAAGAATTGGTTTAATCATTCTCTGGGGTAGTCCATTCAGGAATTGTAACAAATCTGTTATTTGTTTTTAAGATTTTCATAGCCTTAGAAATGTTTGCACAGATGTTAGGAAATATATTTGGAGCACACCAAAATAGATGCTTTGTCCATATTTATTTTAGTATTTATTAAATTGATTTGCATAGTTGCAGTTAGGGGAACTGTGTATTGAGGAGAGCATTGGTGTCAGAATGGGAAGTCTGAATTTGAATTTGGATATCTGTAAGCAGATTTCTTTTCTTCACAGGTTTAAATTTGAGCAGATGTGGTACCCAGTCAGTACTCTCTGAGGTCACATGTTGGACATACCTGTATAATTATACTATATACAATATGAAAAAGAGTAAATGTTTGGTCTATACACTTTCTAAATGTATGGAAACATCCATTTGATGTACCAAGCACAATACAATTCACAACTTTGTTTGATTTAACTTTATGTTTTGGTGGTTATTGACTGATTAATAGCATAAGAATGGTGGCTAATGGGGCACCTGGGTGGCTCAGTGGGTTAAGCCTCTGCCTTGGCTCAGGTCATGATCCCAGGGTCCTGGGATGGAGCCCCTCACGTGCTCTCTGCTCAGCCTGCTTCCCCCCCACCCCCCCATCTCTCTCTCTGCCTGCCTCTCTGCCTACTTGTGGTCTCTGTCAAAAAAAAAAAAAAAGAATGGTGGCTAATAAATAAATGGCATGATAGTGAAATGCCATATGCATTCAAGTGTTTCTTGACAATGAAACTCTCAATAATCTTTATCATTTGTTCATTCAGTACCTACTATATGTCACAACCTCAACCTAATGAATCTGCTTCTATTTTCTATTAATCTGTACAATTATTCTGATGGGTAGGTATATTGAGATCATCCCTGTTTAACAGATGAGAATACTGAGGCTTAGGTAGAATTCACCCAAAGTTATAAGTTGTAGAATTGAATTGGAATTTGAGTTTGTGGGCCATGAAATGATCAGGCAATGGTTATTGACTTCTAAGTTCACATGATGACAAATTTTTATTTGATTTTAGTCTGGATTAGGTATTTTTGATAGAAAGGAAGATGTACTATCTTAGATGAAGAGGTGAAGATCTCATAAGAATGTTCTACTTCACTGCAGACCTTCTTATGCTGAAAATATTTTAGGGAGAAGAATATGTGAGCTTTTGTATTTTTTTCAACTGCTTCTGGATTGAGTAATAAGAGCCAGTTTTGATTCATAGCTTAAAGTCTCTGATAAAGCTTAACCATTTGGTATAAGGAAGAGAAGTAAAAAATGTCATTATTATCATCATCATCTGAAGTAATCCCATATTTTGATGTCCTCTGATGCCCTAGTCAGTTCAAATAGTTATAGTTGTCTTTAAATAAAAGACAACTTAAAATCTCATATTTTAATAAATATTGCAACCTGGCAAGAAGTACATTATTTTTACATAAATAGATGTTTTCAGATAGTCTTGTTATTTGTGTATTTCAAGACTATAATACCTTAAAGACCTTGATTTACTTGGGAAGAGCATGCAAATTGGGCTGCCTGAAAATCTAGTGGCAAATATTCAAGAAAAATTTTCATAATTGGGAGATTATTTGGGGAGCATACATCATATTGCTTACATACTTAATAGTTGTTAATCTGGCATATTATTAGAGAGCTATACTTCATTGGAGTAATTTTATTTCATTTTATTTTTTTTTAAAGATTTTATTTATTTATTTGACAGAGATCACAGGTAGGCAGAGAGGCAGGCAGAGAGAGACAGAGGAGGAAGCAGGCTCTCCGCTGAGCAGAGAGCTCATCTGGGGCTCGATCCCAGGACCCTGAGATCATGACCTGAACTGAAGGCAGAGGCCACCCACTGAGCCACCCAGCTGTGCCCTGGCACCTGAAATAATTTTAAATAGAGTTTCTCAGAAAGTGTTTTGTTTTGTTTTGTTCTGTTTTGTTTTTTTTTAAATTGGAAGCAATTAAAAAAACTGATCAAGATCCCTTAGCCCAGTACTGTACACAGGGTACATGCATACTCACTGATGCCATGAAAACATGTAAATTTTTTGCCCTCATAAATAATCTGGTTGAGGATTATTTGCCTTGAAGTCTCTGCTGGATCAGAATATAATGGGATGCAGCTTTCAGAATTCTTTATTATGAAATTGGACAAAGAATGTCTCTATGTCTTTGTGTTTCTATGTAATCATATAAATGTATACTTGTGTATTTAGAATAGTTTTTCTTCCCCATTTTTAAAGATGAATGTGATGAACCATGAGAGACTATGGACCACAAAAAACAGTCAGGGGGAATCAGAGGGGAAGGGGTGAGGGGAAGGGGTAACAGGGTGATGGGTATTGAGGAGGATACGTGCTGTGATGGGCACTGGGGGTATATACTTAACTAATGAATCATTGAACACAACATCAAGAACTAATTATGTACTATACAGAGGCTAACTGAACATAATTAAAAAAATAAATACATACTAAGGTATTTAGTGGTAAAAAAAAAAATAAAGATAAGTGTGGTAAATTTTGCCTATTTTTGCCTCTTAGTCGATTCGTGTAAACAATTGAAATGTGGTTAAATTTGAGAAATTATAGGGGTTTTTTTTATGATTTATTTATTTGAGGGAGAGAGAGCAAGAAAGAGAGAGCGAAGGAGAGAGCAGACTCCCAGTGAGCACACAGCCTTCTGTGGGGCTTGATGCCATGAACCAGGAGAGCAGGACCTGAGCAGAAACCAAGAGTTGGACACTAAACTGACTGAGCCACTGAAGCACCCCAAAATTACAGAATTCTTTTAAAGAAATAATATTTATTACATTATAATAATTTGATTTGGACATTTTAAAGATCGTATTATTCATAGTTCCTATGGTAGGCTCCATCTCAACTACATCTATTCTATAGACTTCAGGATAAATTATACAATGTCCCATATTCTGGACTGCAGAACAGGATTTATTGGAAAACTTATATAGATCGAGAGCAACAAAGTAAAGAGAAGACAAAGTCCCTTAATCTTCTACATTCCTCTAAAAGATATGTCATAGCCTGACTGTACTGAGCCTACAATATGGTTCTGTGATCCTGTCAAGGGTTCCTTCTCTCTAATGATCTCCTTTGTCAGGAAAGGATAAGCTAACTGCTTGCCCTTAAACAGGCTATTTGTGGGAGTTCTAGAATACTGGCTCCAGCATGTAGAGACCTTCAGGCCCCATGATATGTAACACTGTCCTTTGCATGGAGTATGAAGCCCATAGTTGTATAATAAGATGACCTTAGCTACAGCCTCTCCTACTGGGAAAAAGTAGGGTAGCTCCTATCCTAATTAGCATGTGGTCCATGGAAACAAAGTGAGCTTCCATGACTATTTTCAGGTAGTTCCACTCTTTCAAATTACCACAATACATTTACATGTTTTTTAAACAGTTAGATACAGCATTTTCTCAAAGCTGATACCCTTTTACACAGAGTCTCATCTTTTAGTGGAAGGCTAACTATAAAAACCATAAGAATTATTTATCATTATCTGTTCTTGGTGGGTGCCATTGCAGTAACACTGGATTAAAAAAAAAATGAAGCTGTCATGGTTTTCTAGTTTATGAGATGGCATCATTCTCAGAGTCTACATTTTTTTTTTTTTATAAAAAATAGCACTATGGGGGTGCCTGGATGGCTCAATGGGTTAAGCCTCTGGCTTTGTTTGGCTCAGGTCATGATCTCAGTGTCCTGAGATCGAGCCCTGCATCAGGCTCTCTGCTCAGGGGGGAGCCTGCTTCCCCTCTCCCTCTGCCTGCCTCTCTGCCTACTTGGAATCTCTCTTTCTCTGTCAAATAAATAAATAAAATCTTTAAAAAAGAAAAAACAGCACTTTGGTATATACCTTCATGTGAAGGTACAATTAAAGGCATTAAATAAACACATACGCAGATACCTTAAACTTGGTGCTAATATTTTAAGGACTCTGTAGTTTGGCTATAGATCGAATTAAATGTTTAAAATAGACCTTATATGGGGCTCCTGGGTGGCTCAGTGGGTTAAGCCTCTACCCTTGCCTCACGTCATGGTCTCAGGGTCCTGGGATCAAGCCCTGTATTGGGCTCTCTGCTCGGTTGGGAGTCTGCTTCCCCCTCTTCCTCTTGCTGTCTGTCTGCCTACTTGTGATCTCTCTCTCTGTCAAATAAATAAATAAAATTTTTTTAAAAATAAAAATAAAATAGACCTTATCACCATCCTGATTTATATATTTCCTTGGAGAGAAGCAGGTGAGAGAAGCATATTAAATTATATATAATTCTACATTGATTTACATATAAATTAATTTACTAAAAAATTACAGTTTATATGTTGAGCTTATATGTTTAATTTTACTAGACTCATAAAATGGACATTTGTTGTCCTTCAAATTCTTTGTGTTTTCATGAAGATAAAGATGATAATGTTGGTAATAAAAATACTAATTATTATAATTATATATTATAGCAACAGCAATCATTTATGCTGTTTTCTTTGGTGATGATAAAGAAACAAGCCAGATACACACACACACACATACATTCAAAGATATATGCATATACATGTATATACATATATATGTATGTATACATACATATATGCACACGCATATATAATATATGTATATATGTATATATTCATACACCTATGAATACATACACCTATGTGTATATATATTCGTTCAATCTCCACGCCGACCTAGGGAGGTAGATTATTTTATTATGTCCAGGCATAGAAACTTAAGAATGTTCAGTAGTTTACCCTACATCATTCTGCTAGTGGAAGCAGGATTTGAATGGAGCCATTTTAACTCTAAAACCCATGCCTTTCATCACTATTTCAATATTTCCTCCTCCAAAAGTTGAAAGACCATCTTGTACATCTTGTAGATATAATTTAAATTCATAAATGTTATGTGCTGAGGTTTTTTAAAAGATTGGGTGGTGAATCTACAGTGGCTTGCCTCTGTATCTGAATTCCAGTCATCCCTTTCTTGGTTCTCTGTACAGGACATCGTTTAATGTTAAGTGAAAACATTTCTGATAATATCTTCTTATTGGAGGTTATCTGACTTACACACATAGCAAAGAGGAACTCAAAAATTGTTTACTTAGGGAACTCACGGAACAAAATATCTTGAACTCTGTAGTGTTAAAGAGATAAAAGACCAGGTTACCCCTAAGCTTAGTTTGTAAATGCTTTGGCAACTGTTTTTGGCAGCTACTGTCATTTCCAAGGCATTTACAAGGCAATCTGCATTTTTTTTTGCAGCTAATAGTACACTATTCATCTGCTTTCTTACCAGTTCCATAGCCAACATTTCAGAGATGGTCATAAAAATTACAGTGAATCAGTGCTTTGTTATAAATTTAGAACAGAACACAGTACTGTGTTGCAAAAGAAGGGACAGGGCCTCTTCTAAATCTGTGATGTGCCTTCTAGGTTCAGCATTAACACTTTGAATGAAGTCTCAGGAGCTTTAAAGAGTCTTTGGCAGGGAGCACCTTCTGTTTGAGTGAGAGAGCCATAGCAAAAGGTCATAAAAATACCAAGGCATTTCTGTCCTGACACAGGACTCATGAGTCATAATTTTGCATAACTTTAGCATAGAGCTATAACAGCATGTGCATCTGGTGACTGCACCCCAGCTGTTTCCCTGGAAAGGTGTAAAGAAAGAATCAGCAGCCTGAGGACATGAAAGACAACATCTGAGAAGTGGCACTGAGTACCTAGGAAGGTGTCAACAGAGTACGGACTTACTCTGAACCATGCCCCAGTGTAAAGATGCGTATATATCAAGGGATCACAAATGAGAAAATCGGACTTTATAAAGCCTGAGGGGTCAGAGAATGAGTTGGCAGTGTTCACCAGTCCCTTAAAACAGCCAATATTTGTCCTTATCTAATCCTATGACTTGAAAAGTACTGTGGGAAGTAAACACACTTGAACTACCTACATACAGGAGGGAGGAAAGCATTATAGTCTGTCACTTTTTTGTCCCCTTCCCCTACCTAATGAACTTTTTTTCATCCATCTGTTCTAATCAGACAGCTGCTGAAATTTTTATTCATGCTTTGGTTGCCTCAAGAATTGATTTTTGTAACTCTGTTTTATGGCCTTCCCTTACCAGGCTATTTTGAGGTTGCAACATACTCTGAATTCAGCAGGTGCTTCAAGCCTGGCAGCTTCTTATTGCTTCTCTTCCGGCTCCCTTTAGTGACTCCCAGTATCAAACATGATTGCTCCTCAGATTTTAATTTTTACTTGCTGTGTCACCGAACAACCTTTTTAGTCCTATCACTGAGCCCAGTCGGCAATGTTAGGAGCTCTGAGTAGTTACCCACTCTTCAAACTGCAGTGATATTAGCAAGTACAATTGCACGCTCTGAATCATCTTACCCTTATTATACAGGAAGTGTTCTGGCTTATTTTAAGGGAGGAAATGCTTTGGAGAGAAAAGGAAAAAAAAATATCAAAGCAAACTCTGTTTCCCTCTCAACATTCTAATCACCAAAGATGGGGATTTTTAGTAACCAATTGCAATTCAGTACTTCCAGTTTAAATTGAAATGTGTGTGTGTGTGCGCGCACACGCGCGTGCATGTACACGTACATGTGTGTATGCATTCACATATAGTTTAAAATATGGTATTTGAACTGCAGCAAGGCCAGCACTCCTTCCTTGATTTTATGTGTGTATCACTTTTATTGCATAATTCAAAAATATCAGGAATCCTATGTAGCTTTAATAAAAGTTCAGGGAAGTTAGGTAATAATGGATTATAAATAAAATAAATATAAAAACTTCCAGCAACTAAGGCCCTACAACCCCTTTCAGTTAGTTGATGTGTTTATTGTGTGTGTAGAGCCACAATATATGTATAAGTATGTCCCAAAATACATACATGGTTGGGGAAACCCAGGTCTACTTTCTTGGTTTTGTAGCTGATCAAATTTCCTTAAGCTGTTAACTTTTCATGTGCAAAGAGCATTTTCAAATGGGACATCAAAGTTGTTTTTTTCTTTCCTCACTTTAAAAGTAATTTCTAGTCTACAGAAAACGCACTTAAATCTATAATATAGAATACATTATTAATAATAACAATTAGTATCTACTGAGTATTTACTATGTACCCAGTCAAGTGTTTTGTGCAAAGTGTTTTGCATGCAGTGTCCTATTTTAATTTTCCAAATGCGCTAGTCAGCAGCAGTTCCAGATACTCTGCACACTCTAAATCTGGTTTTAAAGTAGATTAAGGAGCTTGTCTTGAAGCTGAATATTCATTTTAAGCACACTATTGTTACTTGGTATATATGTTGTAGATAAATATAAATAGGAACGTTTCCTAAACATACCTCCTGTGAACTTGGAATGTATTTGTTTCAGGGATTAGGGAGGGTATCTATATATGGCTGTCAATGAACTTGTGGTTGGGGGTTTGACTATAGCTTTTCTATGCCACTGCGTTGGCACTGTCACTAATTGTAGGTTCCATTTTATCCCTTTTTTACAAATGATGAAATTAAGGCTTTTTAGAGTTTAAATGATGTTTCAAGGTCATACAGCTGGCATATGGTGGAGAAAGAATTCAAGGCTAGTCTGTCCGAACACACAGTCTGTGAGCTGTTAACTACAGGCAGCGCTGCCATCTTCAATCCTTTGGCAATCTATTTTCCTCTGGGACCAACTTTATTCTGATGCCATTTTCTTCATCATATTGGTTAGTGTAAACTAAATCCCTTCTTGAACTACAAAGATGGTGGTCAGTTACTAGTTCAATGTATCCTTTCACTGCAAGAGTCAGAAGACACCTAGAAAGCCTGCTAACTATTCAGAGCCTTGCTTACAGCAGTTTCTGTGTTATGAGTCATTTTTATAGAATGGCTTGTAGGATTTATCAAACTTCTCTTGGTTAAAAGTTTGTAATACTAGAGAATCCTCGGCTGGTAAGTCAAAGAAAATCATTCCTTAGAGGAAATTACATCAGCATTATTCATTATTGCATTATAGAGTGTATTTTTGTCAATTCTCTGGCAGAGATCTAAGTCCTGAGGGAATTAAATGGAGAAAGAAGCACTGGGTAGGAACTGGATGAGGTTCTGCATTGCCTGAGGCCTAAGTTAGTTATTAGCAAGAGTCTAAGATAACTTTTTTATTGAGATTTGGGCTATCTGTTCCTCAAGTGACAAAAGTTCAGAACCTTGATTTTGGAATTCTACCCCATCTTTATTTTAGTTTATGGGATTCTTATTAATAGATAACATAGAAAACCCACGGATTACGAGTATTGTATTGGTGATAATATAACAGAAGCAACAGAGAAAAATAATGCACCACTTACTTTCTTCCTAAAGCACCACATTTGCCCACTGAACATGCTAGCCTGCATTTTGGGTGAGGGAAAAAGGAAGGTTTTAGTAAATGGAGTTTCATTGAGCACATAAATGCATACTATAATGTTAAGGCAACTTAGTGAACTGTTTGACAGTTAACATTGCAGGATGATTTAGGCAGCTTAATGAATATAAATATGGGGGGGAATGAATTTTCTCTTCACTTAATTAACTATAATTTGCTGATAGGATGTATTCTTGAATTTTTGAGTCCCTTCCCATTTTTCGGTGCTTCTTATTTCTCTGCCAAATTATAATTGTCAGGAGGGTTTTTTTTTTTGTGTGTGTGTGTGTGTGGTTTTGTTTTTTTTTTTTTTTTTTTTTTTCATTTAGGATAGAACAAACTTGTTGGTATTCAATTTGATTAGGGAATGATATTGTAGGTAATTAAACAGTACCTTATATTTCTCCAAATGCCAAACATAGAAGACTAATAAAATTTGAAAACCAGTGTATTTCCTAATATTGAAAATTCACAACATGAAATTCTGTGTTTGATTCAGAAGGTACTTTAGGATCTTCTAGTGTGGAAAATTCATTAGAAATTGTCAGTCTCTTATAATATTATGTAAGTACTGCTTTATAGAGATTTTTCTGTGGTAAGAGGAGAAGATAATCAAATCTTTACAGAAACAAAATCTTAGGGAAAATAATTTTGGTGCTCTGCTGATTTAAGTGTCTAAATAAAATGGATTAGGTACATAGAAAGAACGAACATATAAGTAGTAGAGATAGTAGTTTCTAAATATCGAATTCAGAAACTTTTGATTAATGACATATATTTCATGCCATGTGGCTTAAAGATTTCTTTCTTTATTTCCTATTCTTAAAAATGAAATGAGGTGCATATGAGACTTCCAATTAAATAAAAACAGCCCATTATGGGCTTGTATTTTCCTTCTGTAACAAAGCTCTGTCTACTGCCACAGAGTAGCTTAGAATGACAGAAAGGAGATGTACATTTGTGTCCCAGGACTTCCACTTAATAGCTACCAGTAAATTACTTGGGGTACACGACATAGTCTAGCTATGCTACAATTAAAAAAAAAGAAAGAAAGAAAGAAAGAAAAAAAGAAAGACAAAAACCTCAAGATTTCACTATTATAACACTGCAAAAGTGTCCATCCCACTCACATGACATCTTCCAAGGTAGTTTGACATAGGGTCTTTGCTAGGGGATCTTTCAGGGGATCTGGGCTGGTGGAGGCTTCCTTTAAATGCATCAAGACCAGGAAGGGAAAGGTGGCAAATCATGAAGGCTCTTTACATTTCTGCCCAGAAGTGATGTAATTTCTGCCAGAGCATATCATGTGATTAAAAGGAATGAAAGTAGGATCCTACCATGTACCCGCAGGATGTTACTAATGACTATCACACTGTCACTCTTTTACTGTGTCTGAGCTTTATTTTTCTAATTTATTAAAGAAATTTAGAGGATTTCCCTGACTTGACCCCTTTTTCCATGGCCCTTCTCTGACCTTGTGTATCCTATATGCCAGAGTAAAGTCATTTTTTCCATTCATTCAACAAATATTTTTTGAGCTTCTATGTGCCAGATACCGGATGAGCTTTGGAAACCCTGCAGAAAGCAAAACCAGGCAAAATCCCTGACTGTCTGGGTCTTACATGCTAACAGCACTGACAATAAACAAATAGACAAAATTTACGTAATATTTGAGGTGGTAAAATGTTCTAAGGAGAATAAAGCAGTGTGGATTTTTTCAAGGAAAACTTCTCTAAGAAGAATTAATTGTTTAGACACCTGAAAGAAAAGGGAGAGTGAAATATGTGATTATCTATAGAAGAAGCCCTCTGAAAAATGGAAGAGCAAATTCAGCTAAGGCAGGATGCTTCTAGGCATATTTGAGGAACAGAGGGAACCCAGGATATCTGGAGTGCAATGAGTAAGAAGAACTGTGATAGGATGTAGAAGACATGATCAGAGACAGCAAAGTGTCAGATCATGAAGGGCCTTGTAGGCACAGTAAGGAATTTGTGCTTTGTTCTGAATGAGGTGGAAGGATTACAGGGCTTTGAGCAAAAAGGTGCCATGATATGATTTGAATTTTCTCTGGCTTCCCTGCAGGGAATAATCTATAGGGCAGTGATAATGGAAGCAAGGACCACAGCTGGGCAGCTATTACATTAATTCATGCATAGAAGATAATGTTGGCTTGAATCAGAGCAGTAGTGGCAAAAGTTGGGAAAGAGTTGGATTCTGGTGGGGCGCCTGGGTGGCTCAGTGGGTTAAGCCGCTACCTTCAGCTCGGGTCATGGTCTCGGAGTCCTGGGATCGAGTCCCACGTCGGGCTCTCTGCTCAGCAGGGAGCCTGCTTCCTCCTCTCTCTCTCTGCCTGCCTCTCTGCCTGCTTGTGATCTCTCTCTGTCAAATAAATAAATAAATAATATTTAAAAAAAAAAAGAGTTGGATTCTGGGTGCATTTTGAACAAGCAGCCTTTGGATTTGCTCATCGACTGGATGGGAGATAAGAGCTTATCATTGTAATTATGAGTATATAGATGCCCCTCATCTATTCCACACAAAAACCCAGTAATCTATCAAGTGCTAGTGCTGTTCCAGAACTGGGGTTACAGCAGTTAAACTTTCTAATCAAGGGAGGCAAATAGTAAATAATTTGAAAAAAAAAAAAAAGATTAAAAAGATAATAGACATTAACTAATGCTAGAAAGAAAATTTAAATGTGCGGGTATGAGGGACTTACGTGACAGTGTTGGGCAAGGTAATGAGGGAAGACCTGGGGAGCTGAGGCCAAAGCAAAGAGGAGTCCGACCTGAAGAGACTGGTGGGCTGGAAGGGTTGTACTCAAGCAGACATAGGGTAGTGCAAGTATCTGTAGGCTTAGTCAGCAATGGCCTTATGGCCACTGTACTTTAAGCATAGCTGGAGAGGGAAAGTGGCTCAGCATCAGTGGGGAAGTAGGCATGGGCCAGGTCACACTGGGGTTTGTAAGCCAGCATAAGAATTTTAGATGATCAGGAAATGACAGGTGTTGGTGAGGATGCGGAGAAAGGGGAGCCTTCTACACCATTGGTGGGAATGTAAGCTGGTGCAGCCACTCTGGAAAACAGCGTGGAGGTTCCTCAACAAGTTGAAAATAGAGCTACCCTACAACCCAGCAATCGCACTACTGGATATTTACTCCAAAGATACAAATGTAGTGATCCGAAGGGACATGTGCACCCAGATGTTTATAGCAGCAATGTCCACAACAGCCAAACTACGGAAAGAACCTAGATGTCCGTTAACAGATGAATGGATAAAGAAGAGGTGGTATATATATATACAACGGAATGTTATGCAGCCATCAAAAGAAATGAAATCTTGCTATTTGCAATGACGTGCATGGAACTAGAGGGATATAATGCTGAGCAAAATAAGTCAATCAGAGAAAGGCAATTATATGATCTCCCTGATATGAGGAATTCGAGAGGCAGAGTGGGGGGTTTGGGGAGTAGGGAGGGAGAAAATGAAACAAGATGGGTTAGGGAGGGAGACAAACTATAAGAGATTCTTAATCTCACAAAACATACTGAGGGTTGCTGTGGAGAGGGGAGTATGGAGAGAAGGATTGGGTTATGGACATTGGGGAGGGTATGTGATAATGGTGAGTATTGTGAACTGTATAAGCTTGAGGATTCACAGACCTGTACCCCTGGGGCAAATAATACATTATATTTTAATAAAAATAATTTTAAAAAACACTAAATCTTGCCATTTGCAACTATGTGGATAGAACTAGAGGATTATGCTAAGTGAAATGAGTCAGAAAAAGACAATTATCATATGATCCCACTGATGTGACAAATTTGAGAAATAAGACAGAGGATCATAGGGTAAGGGAGGGAAAAATAAAACAAGATGAACCCAGAGATGTAAACAAATCATAAGTGACTCTTAATCTCTCAGGAAACAAACTAAGGGTTGCTGGAGTGAAGGGGTGTGGGAGGGATAGGGTGGTTAGATGATGGACATTGGGGAGAGTATGTGCTATGGTGAGTGCTGTGAATTGTGTAAGACTGATGATTCACAGACCTGTGCCCCTGGGGCAAATAATACATTATATGTTAATTTAAAAGAGAATTCTAGATGGCATGATTCCATAGCAAAAAGAAGTCATAATAAGGTTTCAAACAGAGAAGAGCATGGAATGATTTACTTTTTTTAGAAAGGTGATCCTTGCTGCTGGAGAATGGACTTTAAAGGGACTTTGTCAGTGAAACCCTTTTGGAGGCTATTGTTTACTGGCTCATTCCACATTCTTTTCTTATCTTTATGCAGCCAGTTGCTTAGTTTTTGGAAGTAAAATATTTGCCCCTTTATGCCCCTGCCACTCAACTTTCTTAGTGAATGCAGTGATTCACAGAAACCCTAAAAACTATTGGTTACCCTTTTAAACTCTGTATCTTAAAAAAAAAAAAAAAAGTGTTGCATTTAAGTGGAAGTTTTTCTGAGTATTAAACAATTCAAATGAAGGATAGTGAATGTGCTGAATCCTTTCCTCTGCCTCATTCCTGTTGCTAGTGTTGATTAAAAGTCATGATCTCAGAGACTTTTCACAGCTCCAGACCTGTGAGTCTTAAAGATGCTGTCTTTCTGCTTTTTCCTTTGGCTCCTGGCTATGATGTCTGTGCTGGACTCCCATCAGTCCTCCAACAAGCTCCCATCACAAGCTTTTCTAAATAATTTTAAAAGCTCCTTTCCTATTGCATTGCTGCCTCTCTTTCTGAGTAAATTATATGGACTTTGAGACTGTCCTGTTCTTCCAAGGCCTTTTTCCTTTGGCATGTGGTTCAAACTTAACTCTTTTTTCCAAAAAACTATTATATGAGGGAGGAATAGAGTATAAATTGTTAGTCATTTTGTAGAGCAATTTGAATATTCCATGCAGTGGAATATGTGCATATCTACAACCCAGCAATGATCATTCTAGATATATACCCTAGAGAAACATGTGAATATATGCAAGAAAACCCGTGCATAGATGTTCTCCAAAGCACTATTGGTAATAGCAAAGAGACAGAAGCAACCTAACTGTCCATTAGAAGGGAAATTAATAGACAAATTTTATGCATATCATGGAATACTGCATAATAAAGTAAGTTAGAGCTACATGTATCACTGAAAATACCTGCAGAAATATAATATTGAGTAAAAATAGAGAACTTGAAAGTAACATGGAAATATAGTGCTGATAATATCGTTTTAGCAATACAAAAACTGTATAAATACATAGGTATATACAAAACTGTAAAAATACAAAACGGTGCTCACACATAAATGAATACATGGTTAATAAAATTTTAACATGCGTGATAATGATACATACAAATTTCAGAAAACTTCTGAGAATAAAAGCAGGTAAGAAAGTTAGAGACGGCCTTAGATCAACTGTCATTTTTAAAATGGTATGTTAAAAAAGAAATATATCTTAACCAATCTGTAAAATATGATCATCTGTTAAATACAGCTTTTGAGTACATGGGTGTAAAAATAATTTATGAACGTTTCTGTGATAGACGTATTTAATAATTAAAGATGTTAAATAATAAAAGTATCTTAAGTCATTTTTTAGTTATTTTTCCCACAAATCATATCTTGATCATTCCTGTGGTTTTTTTTTTCTGTGCTTCATACCATCTAAGAACATAATAGAATCTTCTTCTGAATGACTGAATCATTTTTAGACATGATGCTTTACTTTTAATGTTTAAGTAAAGTCTTCAATTAGGTCAGTTTTATTGTAAGATCTAAAGGGATTAAAATAACCTGACATTAGTGAAATATGATGTGCTGTTTCAGCCACTGTAATGATCATGTGAGATAATGATGCATTTTTGAAGTCAGCATCAGATGAATATTTGTGTTCTGAGTGAGCTGGAGGAATTCAAGGTAGAGAAAAAGTTAAACAGGTTGACCTAGCCTACTAATGTAAACCATTTGATTTGAGCATGGTTAGTGTTAGACTCTTAAATATACCAATTAGTTTGAGTACAATGGATAGAAAAGGAAGTTGTGCCATGAACTGTCCAATTTCCCTATTGTTCCTCCTTTGAGAGAATTTCACAGGCAGATAATCTCTCTAGAGATGGGGATGCCTGGTGATGCCATCTGCTCTTGCTCACCTTTCAACATATCCTAGGTAAAATAATCAGTGATGGAACTTTAAGAAGACTTATAGTGTGTTGGCCATGTTACTGAAGCCAGGGCATGGAAACAATGCTTTTTCTAATAGGCTTTCTTTAAAAAAAAATTGTGTGCTTCATGTACTGATGGACACAATACTGGATTCCAAACAGTGAAACAGCTACTTGCATTTATAAAAATATAGGTAGTTTTCAAAAGTAGTATTTTCACTAGGATAGCTCTCCAGTTTATCTCTAAATAATTTAAAAATAAGGATTACAAATGAGTTTTTGTTTGTACTCTTTGATCTTTGGGACTTGAAAAATTAAGTGTTAAAAGTATTTCAGATATATATATATATGTTATATATATATATTTCTAAACTATATAAATACATATACATAATCATGTATTTTCCCTTTTAAAAATCTGTTTTTCAGTTTTCAATAAATTTCCCCCCATGCTATCAATGAAATTACATTTTTAGATTTGTATAGCCTTACATATGACATTATTCTATTTCACTAGATAAATGCCATCACTGATTTTATACTCACAGAACTCAATGAATTCAAGAATTCACCTTAATTTTAAATATGTTCATCCAAACAAAAAATCTGCTTATCTTTGTGCTTTTGTGCTTAGAAACAATGTCTTACTGATTTCTCAATCCCTCAACCTAGTACAGTGCCTGACACATAATAGGTATGTAAGTGTCTATTGACTGAAGAAGCATCTGTATTACAAATAAATATTGAATATCCAGCTTTGCACAGTATTGTCTGCCATGCCCATCCTACTTTGTTTTTCTCCATTGGTACTGGTGTATTTATACTCTACCCTCACCCATCTTTCTCCTTCCATAAAATACTCTACTGCTTTATCCACTTAGAACATTGTCTGTTATGTAATATGCACATTACAATTCTTGAATCATTGAAAATATATTGATTTCCATTGGTCCAAAGCAGATTGTCAAATGCAAGGAATGGGGATCATTTAATTTTCTTCTCCCAAAATTTAGTATGGAATTGAGTATTTTGAGTATTTGCTATAAAAGTATTTTGTATTCACTGCCTCTGTTCCAGTCAAGGGTGTTGTTTCCAAATGGAGAGGTGATAAGTTAGATTCCTTAGACCTTGAAGAAATTGCATAGTGGTCTGTGGTCTATGGAAGTTTTCTTACTTCCACTCCTATGCTTATAATCTTCTCTTACTAAAGAGAAAAAAAAAAAAAAAACCAAAATGTTAAAGGTTATTTCTTATTTGCATAATGAGAATTTTATTTCTTGGGTTGCCATCCTGCAAGCACTTTTTCTAAGTCTTTAGAAGCCTATGGCTATTTTTAAATTGCTCTTGCTGTACTTGATAAAGACCAAGTCTCTAGCCTTTTGAGATGACTTGATTAATCAGTCCTAACATCTGTCTGTGGTGGTACTGCTTTTCATGCGTATGTTTGCTATTCTCACCTTCTTTGCAACTATTTTCACTGAGTTATGTTTCAGCACTTGTGAAAACTCATGACAACTTGTCGTCTAGTAAAACCTTACGTTTTGTGCATTTTGCCATTATGGGGGTACATTGAAGGACTGTAAGTGTATAACTAACTGATGTAACAGCAAATCTTAGGTGGAGAGGAAAACATGAAAGCTTTTTTGTTGTGTTTTGTTTTGCTTTTTTATTAGTTTTCTTTCCTGAGAAACTTAGTATCTTGGAAGACTAATACCAGGATGTTTAAAAATTCTAAATATGCAGCCAAGTGGGAGAACAGCCACTATGAACACTTTAGTGTGTTTTATTTGAGAATATAGCCGTTATTTCCCATTGCCAAAAAGTAATTGACACAGTCCTCCATGAACTTGAGGAAATTACATTTTCAAGTATATGATATAAGAAGTTACTTGACCTGAATTGGGTGCTTAAATTTGCATTGTTAGTGTAAGGATAATGAAATCGATAATTCTTTTGTTTTTCTCTAATAGTTGTTTTCATCTAAATTTATAATAATTATAATATGCTCTATATGTGTTATCTCACTTATTCCATATCATAAACTTTTCAGGTAGATATTGTTATTATCTCCTATTTTACAGATATTGCAAGTAAAACTTAGCAGTGTGTAGACAGGTAATGATAGAAGGGGGTATAGCTTACATGCTTCACATCTGTCAGGTGCAATATTTATTAAATAATCATATGCATTTCAACTCATAAGAGAAAGGTTTGAAACAAAAGTCTGTGTGGCACTTGGGACAAAGAGTGGGACCTGTTAAAAATTCCTCTACTCTTTCAAGAATGCTGATAGCCATGGGACAGAGGTGAAAAATGGTAAAGGAAATCAGCCAATGAGACTGACAGAACTGCCACAGTTTGAGTACTAGGAGTGTGGGGAAGAGCCAGGTGGCCTCTGTACCTTGGCTGTTAGCTTTGCAAGAAACTGTGGTGGTAGTCTTAGAGGCAAGGATGGACCTGACCCTGTCCATCTCTGATAGTGAGAAGATCCCACAACCACAATAAGGAGATCCAGATTACATTCAGTTATTCTCTGTGTCCTGTAGGCTATCAGAGTCCTTGGTTCGTGATTTTCAGTATCTGTTGATTTGAATGTAATGAAATGAATGCAAACATAACTATGTATGTCACTAGTGGTATGTGATCTTGGAAAAATCGATGTATTTCTCTGAGTCTGTATTTCCTCGTCTCCAGAATGGGTAATAGTTCTACTTGGGACAACTGTTGCATGAATCTACTTTGTGAACTCTAAAGAGAAATGTGAATTGGATACTTTGATGCCTTTTCTGTTTCTTCTTTCTTGGGCTACCTAGTGCCCACCTAGTGTAGACTTTGTTGTTGATACCCAACTATTGGCTACAATACAGCATGAGAAGGATCATGGAAAAGTCAAATGGATTTATATTTTTAAAGGGCAGAAAGGTACTCATGAAAGAAAGAGTCTAGAGGGAGATGGGAAAGCAGAATTGGGGTGAAAGCAGAGAACAGAACAGGAAAAGAACAACAAATTTTTAACAAGCTATCTTTAACATTTAGGAAATACAGGTTGGTACAGAGACTAAGATACTTTGACTCTCTTTTGTGTAGTAGACAATTTCATTTTTACAGATGGCTATGAAACTTTAGTGTCAGGAAAGTTTTCCTTTTGAGTAAACCTATGATGAACTAAGAGGTGGCCTGATCTTACTAAGGCTACATAGCAGATAGAATATTATAAAGTTACATCCATGAAGATTCTTATTAAATATACTCTGATGATAATATTTTAATGGATAAAAATACTATAATATTTTTAATTGGAATTTACTGTTCAACATAATGTAACCAGAATTTTGTTATCTCCCCCTTTTTTAAAGAATTAGACCACTCATAGTTGCTTTTGCAACAGTGTTGAAGTATAGATATGATACATACTAATATTAGTTTTACAAAGTAGGGAACATTATTAGTGGTAAGGGAATTCAGTCAGGAAGATAGTGCATTTAAGCCAGATAGAGTGATGTATTCTAGATTATTTGAATTAGAGATTTCATGTGATAAACTATATTTCTTTATTCTTTAATCAGCATGTACTTTATGATATCTTTATTAAAGATGAAAATAGAGTACTATGCCAACATACAAGCATTTAATTTAGTCACATTCACCTAGGCAAACTTAAAAGGAGAAGATGAGAGAAATATCAACTTAAATACCATGAGCAATTTCTCACACCATTTCACCCAAAGAGTGCTAACCTGAGTGACCTTGAGATATAAGTGAATCACCTGGTCACTCAGTAAATCTCATTTCATTTCATGCCTGACTAGAGGAAAAATCTTAGGGTGCTGCACATGAGCATTGTTGTTTAAAGATAAAATATTATAAAAGGGTATTTTGCATATTGTAACTGAACACTGTGGCTCAGATCAGAAGTGCAATGGTGTCATCAGTGACCTAAGTGTTTTCATTTCCTCCATTAATTTGCTTTATCATTCTGAGAGTGTCAACTTATTTTCCCTTAAGATAGCTGCCATAGAATTAGACATATAAATACAAAGAACAAATTGATGGTTTCCAGAGGGGAGAAGTGAGGGGAATGGGTAAAATGGGTGAAGGGGAATGGGAGGTACAGTTGCCAGTTAGTGAACATGTAAGTCATGGGAACAAAAGGCTCAGCATCAGAAGTGTAGCCAATGATATTATAATAGTGTTGTATAGTAACAGATGGTCCCTACACTTGTGGTGAGCACAGAAAAACATAGAGAGATGTTGAATCGCTATGTTATATACCTAAAATTAATTGAAGTACTGTGTGTCACCTATACTCAAAAAAATAATAATGATGATGAAAAGAAAGAAAAAGGACTATCAAAGTTTTAAGCTCACGTGGAGATTTCAGGTCCAGTGGAAAAAGTTCTAATTTCTGTATATTTTAATTAGCGATGATGTATTTCCCTAGCCTATCTCTATTCACTTCTTTTTGGCCATAATTGTATTACATACCAAACTAGTCCCTGGCAAGGAAAATGATTTGGTTGGATCAGCCACAATAACCATTGACTTGGCAATGGGCCCATATTCTCTGATGCACAGGAAAATACTGGTTTCTGTTAGAAAAAAGGAAATGGAGTGAATAATGATCAGGTAGGCAAATAGCATCTGCAGTATATTCATTAATACAGTGGAAAATACTATTTCTATTTCACATTTATTTTACTTTATATACAAAAGACCATGTACATTATACTTCATGGGCAATAGAAAGACTTTTTGTAGAGGTAATTTTAAACTCATACTTTGGCAGTAGGATTTGTGCTAGAATACAATCCTAGCACGTAAGGTGAGACTCAACCAAAACACCAATATTCCCCTTAGTTTTCTTAAAGGCAAATGGAGAATCTGCTTTGCTGTTATATAAGTTTAATCAACAACTTACATGTTTTGGAGTTTTGTTTATTTATGGGGTGTTTTTTTGGGGGGTTTTTTGTGTCTTTTTTTTGTTGTTGTTGTTTATTTGTTTGCTTGTGTCTTGTTTTGTTTTGTTTTTGAGAGGAAAGCCAATATAGGGTAACTCCACATTGAAGAAACCTCTCCAAATCTATGCAGACATTTAGACATTCAACAAAAAAAGTACTGAGTCCTCCTGTACTTGCCACTGTTTTAACCATTTTGGATAGATCAAAGAATGGGATAGGTAAGGTACATGTTTTTGTTTTTTTTTTTTTTCTTCTAAACATTTTATTTATTTATTTGAAAGAGTGAGACAGAGAGTACAAGTGGGCAGGAGCAGAGGGAAGAGGAGAAAGAATCTGAAGTAGACTCTGCACTGAAAGCAAAGTGCATGCGAGGCTCTATCCCACTACCTTGAGATCATGACCTGAAACCAAGAGTTGGATGCTTAACTGAATTAACCACCTAGGCACCCCAATAAGGTACCTGTTCTTTTTTTTTTTAAGATTTTATTTATTTATTTGACAGAGAGATCACAAGTAGGCAGAGAGGCAGGAAGAGAGGGAGAGGGAGAAGCAGGCTCCCCACTGAGCAGAGAGCTAGATGCAGGGCTTGATCCCAGGACCCTGAGATCATGGCCTGAGCTGAAGGCAGAGGCTTTAACCCACTGAGCCAGCCGGGTACCCTAAGGTACCTGTTCTTAAAGAGTTTACATTCTACTATGGAAAGAAAAAACAACCAGGTATGTTAACACAAAACAAAACAAAACAAAACAAACAAACAAACAAAAACAATATAAAGTGATATATTAGAAAGCACTGTGATAGCAGGCAAGCAGGTGCCTATCTTCAGGGTCAAGGAAGTCCTCTCTGAAGAAGCAGCATTTAAGCTGGAATCTAAATGAGAAGAAAATGAAAACAAGGAGCCAGCATTTGGAACTCCAGGGAAGTCTAGGCTAAGCTTTGGAAATAACTGGTACAAAGACCTTCAGGTGAGAATGTGCTTAGGACACAAGCAAGCAAAGGGGAGAGAGGGGGTGAGATCAGAGGTCTACAGGGACCAGTTCATGTGGCATTGTGCCGTCAAATGCAGAAAGATTGGTATTCATTTCAAACAGAACTGGAAGCCAATAGAAACCTCCATAGGAGTAGTGACAACATAACATACTGGATGGGGTATGGGGACCGCATTGTAGGAAAGCAATCGAAGTACAATTAGGAGACTGTTGCTGAGGTGACAAATGGTGGGAAAAACAAGGTAGTAGTGGTGAAATGTACAAAATATGTACAGATTCAACATGTTTGGAGAGATGTGAGAAATGGAAAAATGAGAGCAAATAGATTACTTCTAGATGTTTGGCCTAGGCTACAGAAGAGGTAGAAGAATTATTCTAAGATGGGAAGGAAGCAGGACTGTTGGGGAAAGGAGGCAGGCAGAAGCATGAGGTCTGATTTAGCCCTGTTAAGGTAGAGATGGGTGTTGGGCATCCTAATAGAAATGTCAGGTAAGCAGTTGAATATATCAGCCTCAAGTTCCAAGAAGAGAGACAGGGTCTAGAGATAATAGATTTAGGAGTCTTCTGCAAGTAAGAAAGCAGAGAAGTGTCCACACAATTATTTTAATTAATTCCACAGAGTGTTCTAAAGTATAATTTGGATAACTGAAAATTGATGGGTGCTTACATATTGAAACATTTGTCTTGAAAATTTGTTGACAATGTGATTTCTGAGAAATTAATTGATTGCTGATGACAAGCAGTGATGGCTCATTTCATCAAAGTTTCCCTGAAAGACAAAGAAAGTTTTATATGATCAGCTTTAGCTTGCTTTGAAAATGTGTTTTCGTACATCCCTGTTTGGGGTTAGCAATAAAACTATCTGCTTTTGCTTCATAAATCAAACAAGGACACAGTTGTTAAATAGTCTATATCATATTAATTAAGCTCTGAAACAAGGCAAGCATTACAGCCATTTATAACAGAGTATTGTATAACTTGCTAATCAATGAAAAAAGCAACTAATTAACAAGCCGCTAGTCAGCGTTTTGAGCAGAAGTTGGTGACTTTCAGCTTAATTAAACCTTGCAGGTGTCAGTGATCGTATGAAAGAATCTTTAATCTGTTTGTGCCTAAATTCCCCCAGATCATTTTTAGGTCTGCACATGTTTAAACCCCTATCTATTTTAAGGTAGGTAGAGGGATTTCAGTATATTTTTTTTAAAGATTTTATTTCTTTGAGAGAGTGAGTGAGAGCATGAGCAGGGGGAAGGCAAAGGTAGAGAAAGAAGCTGACTCCCTGCTGAGCAGGACCCTGGGATCTTAACCTGAATTGCAGGCAGGGGATTAACGGACTGAGCCACCCAGGCTCCCAAGGGATTTCAATGTCTAAAAAACACTTGGCATTTTAAAAACTCTCTTATATAAATTGTTGAGATTTCTCTTAAATAAAGATAGTAGAATGAAGTTCATGAACCATTTTACCCCCAAAATAATAAACTTGGAGGGCTGACTAAATTCCACCTACAAAATTTTTTAAACTTGTTGAAATTAAATGGCTGAATTTTAAAGCACTTTAATTGAAGCATAATTTACACACTGTAAAATTCACTTATTTTTGAGTGTGAAATTTAATAATTTTTAGTAAACATATTGAGTTGTATAATCATCACCAAAATATAACTAGAACAAATGAAATTTTAAAGTTTGGCAGATTTATCTACAATGGTGTCAAACTTAGCTTGCAGGAAAGCTGAGATAAATCTAACCTTTAGGAATGGCCTATAAAATAATAGGTATGCCTTTGCTTCTGGTTCTGAAATATTTCCATGAGTCAGCTAAAGCCAACATCAAAAACAGGAATGTAGGCAGGATGACTCAAACATTAGGATTAATTATTTTTTTATAATATTTAAATACAAGTTTTTCTGTATTACACTGTTTGGCAAAAACTAGGAATCCTAGTTCTTTAGGGTGCTTTTTTTTTTTTCTTTCTGCAGATCATACTTGCATGGTTATTACAAGAAATAAAAGTATTTTTTCAAAATGATAATGTTCTCATTTCTTCTCAGTTGTAATCTCTTTGTTGAGATAAAATCATTTTCAAAGAGTTGCTTAGGAAGTGGGCAAATATTTATATTTGAAATTCAGGTAAGTGTGCCTATCAAAAATATGTGTCATATGGAACACATAGCATGAAATTATTTTTTATTCTAAAAAGATAGGTAGTAGTTTTCTACCTCAAAATATCAAGTGATAATCATAATGCCCTCACTCATCACTTTCTCTGTTCCAGAAACTTTTCAAAGCTATATGTTTTTTTCTTTAATTTTTACAACAACTTATGGAACAGGCATTTATATTGCTCCCATTCCACAAACTTGGAAACTAAGGCACAGTGAAATTAAGTAGTTTTCTCAAGGTGCTCCAGACAGTAATCACCAGAGCTGGAATGATGAACATAGGCAGTGAGATTGGAATTCTTGCTCTTATTTAGTATCTCCTACTAGAAATTTTGATTCTTAACATTGCTTATATCATATAGCTTCAATTGTTTGACACCCGTAAGACCCAGCAAAGTTTCATGCTGGAGTCCCAACCTAATAAAAAAAAAAAGGATCAGAATATGTTCTGAAATACGTCTTTTAAAAGTAGGAGATAGGTCAGGGCTCAGTGGGTTAAGCCTCTGCCTTGGGCTCTGGTCACAATCTCAGGGTCCTGGGATCAAGCCCCCGCATAGGGCTCTCTGCTCAGCAGGGAGCCTGCTTCCCCCTCTCTCTCTGCCTGCCTCTCTGTCTTCTTGTGATCTCTCTCTCTCTCTCTCTCTCTCTGTCAAATAAATAAATAAAATCTTTTAAAAAATTAAAAAATAGTGGGAGATGGGGTACCTCAGTGGCTTAGTCGGTTAAGTGTCTGCCTTCGACTCACGTCATGATCCCAAGCTCCTGGGATGGATCCCCATGTCTGGCTCCCTGCTTGGCTGGAAGTCTGCTTCTCCCTTTCCCTTTGACCCCCTCTCTGCTCCTGCTCTCTCTCTGTCTCTTGAATAAATAAATAAAATCTTTAAAAAAAATAGATGTTTTCAGACACATTGACAATGTAGTGTTGTGTGAAGAATAATGTATCTGGAATCTGAAGATTTGGGATAGAAATAACTCTTCTAATATAATTATAGTTGCTTGGCAAATTATTTAATCTTAGTGAACCTGTTACCTATACAACAGGGAAGGACTTTCTTGGCTGACCCAGCAGCTCTTTCATGTCTTCACAGTAACAAGATGGTAGCCCTTATCACAGTGCCTGGGGGGTTCTGTCATCTGACTCTCCCTCATAAACTGTAAGCTCCTTAATGACAGGGACCACATCTTTTTGTTTAGTATCTTCAGTATCATTTAATATACTTTTTGTCAACTCAAAAGGTTACACTAAATATGTGAGAAAGTAAAGAGTACAGAGTTGTCATCAAGATCAAATATGATGCGTAACCTTCCGTTGGGCTCTTGCTATCAGCCGTAGGTGAATAAAAACACCAGTGTGGGCTTTCCCCTTCTAGCAATATATATATTGATTCATATGCGCAGATGAAACATAGAAACGACATTGGGAATAAATATTTTCAAATGAATAGCTTGAGGAATTGATAGAGAACATTTCATCATTCACTTATGGGAAAACATTTGCATCATCCCCTGTATACCTTTATTTCCGTTTCTATTATCTCTTAAAATCTTTCAAAATTGTGTATGAGAGACAAATGATGGTCATCGGGTCACAGCTGTAAAATGATTGATGTCAGTTGGACTACTTGATTAAGGAATAAAACAAGGGGCAGGACCTGTTGAATCTATTTTTAGGGTCTCACACAGCACATTTCAGTTTGTTTTTTTTTTTACATCCTTACAGAGAAGTCTTTTATTTTCCTCATGAAGAATATGAGACAACACATGCTTTTTCCTTGAAATGTTTTTTGTATTGATCAGACATAGACAGTTTACCAGGGATGCAATTGCTTACATCTTCTCTGTCCAAAATACATTCATTTTCTTGGTGGCCCTCAGAGCTTATGACTTTAACCTTTTCAGTTTTGAAATCTGTTTTTCCTGTGATAGAGACTATGCCCCTGTTTCTGTACCCAGTGCATTTTTATCCCTAGCATGAGGATTCTTCCAAATGTGTACTCAAATAGTGGTATGTTGTCTGTCCCAGTCCCTGGGGAGCTTTGGAAATTAGAGATAAGCCAGTCACTCATTTGGTTTTATTAACATTGAAAAATTGAAAGCAGGGCACACTATACTATATGACATCAAATTTTACTTTTCACTTAATACAACATTAGCTGAACTCCTCTGGTGATGCAGAAAGTAGTTCTGAACTTAAGATAGCTATTGATTTATTGAGGATCCCTAGAAATCTAAGCTACAAACATGTGGGCTAAAATAATAAGCTTATCCTTTTATGCCACTGATAAAAAATTTACCTATATAAAATAAATATTTCTACAGATTAAATATAATCATTTATAATTGCTTGGATCTAAATGAAAAATCTATTTACTTGAGGATGCCCTTGTGCATAGGATAAATAGGATTTAGGAAATCTAATACCCTCACTGACAGAGAAATACGCATATCACTAGCTTCCGTAATGGCTCCATATCATCATCCCTCCTTTGAAAGAAGGCACTTCAACTCCAAAACACCTCTCTTAAAAATTAAGAGTGGTTAGATATGTTTTTATCTTTTGGGGCCCTTTTCCTCGTTCATGTCTGTCCTTTCCTGAATGTTCAACAAAAAGAGACTCTGTATTTTAAGAACACAAACCTAAACATGAAGTAAAAATGACTTGGAATCCTGAAAGTATGTATTTGAACTTGGGTCCCTCCTGGAACCTACTGAATCATAAGTTTAACATTTATGAAATGAAATAATAAAGATGGTATCTGGTATATAAGGTTGTTTGGAAAATTAAATAAGAAAAGTGCAGAATTTTGACATGTTGTTGGACACACAGAATGTTCTGAGTAAATGTCAGCAATCCCCTATTCTCTTCTGCTCCTCCTCCTCATTATCATCACCAGTGCATATTAAAGTATAACATGAAGAATGGGAACTGGATTGAGTCTGGCTAAGAATATTCTGGAAGAAAGCATTCTGACCTGCCTATCCTCCTCACCAGAATTCTTATTGCAGTTCTCAGATGTGTTTCACTCTATTCCAGTAACTGTAAAAACACCTGGGGAGTTCTTAACTTACATTTTATTAAAAACACAAATTTTAAGTGGAGACCAACTTAAGGAACCTCATGGAGCAGAACCAACTACAGTTTATATCCCCTTAACTTGAATCGTTATAGGCAACATTTTTCACTAACTTGTGACAAACTCTCCCTTCATAGAAGAGTTTTTGAGAACCTGAAGCTGGTATGACTAAGGGAACAATTCTTGTTCAGACATGACTTCTCAGAAGTCACCCTTTATGTGCCCTGCATGAGATTTGATCCAGACCATCGTGGGCTGCCTTATTGCTTCTAGATATCCATATTGTGCTCTGCAAAATCGCAAACTTGCTCTGTGTTTAAATGCACAAAGTCCCCATTCAGGGATCCTTTGTGAGAGACAGTAATGAGACACTTTGGGTTTCATCTGTGCCCTAATTAAAAAATATCCCTTCCCTAAATCTGCTCTTGCTATGCCTGTTTGCCTTTTACTTTGCTGTTTCAAGGTTCTGCTTTTTACTTTCTGTTGTCTACTCACTGTGGCTGTAGGAGGAGATTTTATGCTTATTACCTTTCGGTAGAAAAGAGTAACTTCCAGATGGGAGTCTGAAAAAAGTAGACCTCATTTGACAGAAGATAAGGACTTCATTCAGCCAGGGTGGCACAGTGAGACACTTAGCTAGAATAAGCATAATATTCCTATTGTAGCAATACCACAGCAGTTAGAGGACTGACGGTGAATAGAGTTGCTGGTCAATAAAGATCTGTGATATTAGTTTCATGTAACTAAGGGTCTTTATGCAGATATTCAGTGATCTGTCATGGGTGTCACAGAAAGGTGAGAATCCCAAAACGTATTTTTCTTTTGAAAGACATTCTGTTAGTATGACTTACTATATTAGGAAAGTCGTTTATTCTAATTTTTAAAAGATTTTATTTATTTATTTTAGAGAGAGAGTGCACAAATGAGGGGAGAGGGAGAGAGAGAATCTCAAGCAAACTCTAAACTGAACCTGGTGCCCTATGGGGGTTTTGATGTGGGGGTCGGTCCCACAAAGTTGAGATCACAACCTGAGCCAGAACCAAGAGTCAGACACTTAACCAACTGAGCCACCCAGGCGCCCCTGTTAGGTCTGATTTTGAGACTATAGACATAGTTATAGATGTAGGACAAATAAATTTTGAAGTAAAGGAGATGGCTGTAAAACCCAGAACATGTAAGCAATTATGGACAAATAATATTAATATAATTATTACTGTTTATTGAATGTTTTCATATATGCCAGACCCTATGTGAAATCCCTTTGTACATTATCTTAAGATAGTCCATTCCAAAGCAAACATGAAGGAGGAAATTTGATATATCTATTTATGTATGAACTTTTAGAAGCTCAGTATCTCAGCCAAGATCACAGAGGTGCAATGGAAAAGCTAAAATTTTGAACCCAGTGCACTCTAACTCCAAAACCAGGGCTCTTAAGGATTGGATTTCCTTAAAAAAAAAAAAAAAAGGATTGGATTTCCTAGTGGGAAAAGTAGATCATCTGAGGATAAGGGGGATGTATATTTGGGTGTTTTTTTTGTTGTTGTTTTATTTTTCTTTGAATATTGTTGACGTACAATGTTAAATTAATATCAGCAACATAGTAACTCACCTTCTCTTTATTTCACTATGCTCACCACAAGTGTAGCTACCATCTGTCACCATACAATGCAGTCACAGTTATCATTACTATATTCCCTATGCTGCATCTTTTATTCCGGTGACTTACTCATTCCCTGACTGGAAGCCTATACCTCCCATTTCCCTTCACCTATTTTGCCCATCTCCTAAACCACTCACCTCCGGCAACCATCAGTTTGTTCTCTATATTTTTAGGTCCGATTCTGCTTCTTGTTTGTTAGTTGATTTTTTTTGGGGGGGAGTGGGGGGCTTTGGGTTTGTTTTTTTTTTTTAGATTCCATGTGTAAATGAAGTCATGTGATATTTGTCTTCCTCAGTCTAACTTATTTCGCCTAGCATAATACCCATGACTCCATCAATGTTGTTGCAACTGTTTTTCCTTTAATTCTCCAGTATCATTTCTACACTTACACTTAGTAAAGTAATTGTTCTGTAGCCATCAGAGAGTTACCTGCAAAGGAATGAGTGAAATTAAAGATCTGTGCTGTGTTTTGGAGGGCAGATTTTCTTTCACCTTGAAAAAATGGTGCAGAGCATTTTAGAAAGCTTACTTCTCTGCTTACCCAAATATGACAACATCCCTTCATCTTCACCTTAGTCAAGGATGATATTCTGGTGGGTTTGTAAATACTGAATATTAGCTTCATGAAGGATTATTTTTGGTGATGAATTCTATTTTATTTTCATTTTTATTCTCATGTTTTCTTTTCTGATTTTCTACCCCCTTGTTTTGCCCGTTCATGGTCCATGTATGTTTGTCATTTTAACTCTTCGTCCTGAAGCTCTGTAGTCATTTCTGAGTTTTATGGATCACTGCACAGATATTCTTGTGGTGTGCTATTAATCCTTCTCTGACCATAGGGCCGTTTTACCAAGGCTTTGTGATGATATTTAGCTGTTACTGTGGAGCTTCCTACTGGAATCTAGACAGAAGGGGGGTGGGAGAGGTCAGGGGATAGGTAAACATAAATCAGGTTTGTGCAAACAAGCATGATGAATGCTAGTTCCCAAAGTGCTCTGCCTTTTGTCAAACTTATATATTAGGAGAGAGAGCTGTGTGGCGTGAATGATGAATCATAAAACTGCTCCCTGGTGAAAGAGCAAGCCTAGGAACTACTGCAGTAACACGGTAGCTTGGATACATCATAGGGCTTGGGAATACAGAGTGAAAAACAGTGGTATCTATTTCAGCCTGAATGAAATGGCAAAGAGAGGAGAGGAGTGTCCCTCCCTGGGAAAACCAGATCAGTCAAAGGGACATGAGCGTGGAGAAGCACATTCACATATAGGATATCCAGGATTCTAACCCAGTACCCATAAGTTTAAAAATTAAAAAAAAAAAAAAAAGATAAACATTCAAGTCCATGTTCATTAGCCTTTAACTGAAATTTAGCAGTTCCTTTCATTATGCAAGGTAAATGATGATAATAGAATTATGATCTCTTACTGTGGTTTTACAACTAGTAGAAATCAGTGTTTTATTTATATTGTATTGAGAGTAATTACAAATATCTCAAAACATTGATTATGCATTCATTACTTTGAAATTTCACTAGTTATTATACTCACTACTAGAAATATATATATTATTTTACCATGAAAGTTTAAAAATTTTTAAGAAGATTTATTCATTTACTTTATTATAGAAAGAGAAAGAGAGAGTGCATGTGTGTGCAGTGGGTGAGGGGCAGAGGGAGAGGAAGAGAATCTCAAGCAGATACAGTGCTGAGCACGGAACCTAGCACGTAGGGCTGTATCTCATGACCCTGAGATCATTACCTGAGCCAAAGCCTAAAGTCAGACATTGAACCAACTGAGCCACACAGGTGTCCCTAAAATGTTTTTGTAAACATATTCTAATATTTATAGTTCTGTGCATGTTATTTTATTCCTAAAATGTATTATACCGAAAAAGCATCTATAGGTTTCACCAGGGTATCAAAAAGGTCCCTGGCACAAAAAAGCTATGAACTCTTTAAGGAGATGTTGTTAATAGTACATAAGGTCTGGATTCTTGAGGATTTAACTCTTAAAAATTATTTGAGGAAACAAACTTTGTACTTTGATATATTCATTATGTATATGTTGCCAAAAGTCAGCATCTACCGTGAATAAAGATTAATTTGTGGAGTAGTGCCTTCCATTGATATGTTAAACTTTGTACTCCCGTGCCAACCCAGGAACATGGCATGATTTTCAGACTAACCATGCTAACCCATTCCCCTACCGGCCTTTACCTTTATTGTATAGATATACAATAGATATAGCTTACACTGTGATTAAGAGTCCTGTCTCTCGAACTGGAATTCTTGGATCAATTTTAGCCACATGATTCATTAGATATGTGATGCCAGGTATACCGTTTTACCTTTATGATCCTCAGTGTTCTCATCTATAAAAATGGGAATAGCAATACCTACCTTACAGAGATCCAGAGAGGGCTAAATTAAAGAATGCACATAGAGCATTAAAACACTGGGTGGTATATTCAACTAATGAATCATTGAACATTATATCAAAAACTAATAATGTAGTATACTTTGGATAATTGAATTTAAATTAAGTAAATAAATAAATAGTTATAAATACAGTTTAAGTATTTAAAACACAATCATCAGTATTATTTTCAGTAGTGTAATTCTGTGTTTAGTAAGAATTATGGTTCACCACCATCTTCAGTCTCCAAGGATATAGCAAGCCCCTAAAAACCCATGCACTTCAACTGGATAGATGGATTCCATAAGAACAAAACTTCTAGCATTCAGAGTACTAGGGTATGGCATAGTCATATGTCATGGCTTACCATATAATGAGACTACATTCTATTTTAGAAATTAGTTTCAGGGGCGCCTGGGTGGCTCAGTGGGTTAAGCCACTGCCTTCAGCTCAGGTCATGATCTCAGGGTCCTGGGATCGAGTCCCGCATCGGGTCTCTGCTCAGCAGGGAGCCTGCTTCCTCCTCCTCTCTCTCTCTCTCTCTCTACCTGCCTCTCTGCCTACTTGTGATCTCTCTCTATCAAATAAATAAATAAAATCTTTAAAAAAAAAAAGAAATTAGTTTCAGTAAAATTGGGTCAACATACAGGAATACTTATAAGGTATGTGTAAGGTATAGAGAATAACAATATAACATATGCTAATGACATCATTACCATTAACTTTTAATTTCTCAGAATGCTCTGTGACCCCAGGGTCTCCTCCACTCAGATGTAACCATTATCCTGAATTTTGTTCACTATTCATTGCTTATTTTTCTAGTTTTATCGCATATATATCCTAATAAATATAAACTTTATATGAAGTCCTATTGAAACTTACACCTTGCTTTTTCACCCAATTTAAGTTCCTGAGATTCATCCATGTCATTACAACTGGCTATCATTCATTTTATTTTCTTTCCCTTTCTTTCATTTTTCACTAAATGTATATACCACAATTTATTATTCATTTACTACTGATTGCCCTTTTTTCTACCATCAGTAATACTGTCATGACCGTTGTTATACATGTTCCTGACTCTAAAAAAAGAATCATTATGTTGTGAGTATCCTCAGCTTCACCAGATAATTCAAAGTTGTTTTTCAAAGAACTGTTCCAATTTACGTTCCTACCAGCAGTGTCTAATTGTATCAGTTCCTTCACATCCATGCCAGCATTCGATATTGTCAGACTTTCGCATGTTGACAATCTGTCGAATTGAAATGCTATCTCAATGTGATTTTATTTTGCAGTTTTTATTTTCAAGGCTTTATTGACCATCCATTTCTCTTCTGTGAATTGCTTGTTCACATCATTTGACAGTTTTCATCAGGATTGCTTGTACTTTTCTTAGTTTGAAGAAATTCAGTATATTCTGTACACTATCCTTCATATATATATTTTTTTCTTTTCTTTTTTCTCCCAGTTGGTTTCTTGTCTTTTTATTTATTTGGAATCTTTTGAGTAGCAGACATACTTAATTTTAGTATGTTGGCGCCTCTTAAGCTTTTCCCTTATGATTATGCTTTCTGTCTTATATAAAAAATTGTAGTCTACTCTCCCTAACAATAAAATGGATGAAACAAAAACCATTGCATCACTGAAGAGGGCAAATAATAACCCAAAACTAAGAGGGAAGAGTTGGCTTGGCTGGGAAATGGTTCTTTTTACATTTTCCATGTATGGCTACACTGGGAAATTGTGTGTGATTACCAGATTATTAAGACAATCTTTAGTAAATAAAATTTTCATATTCCTTCGGTGTTCACCTCCAATCTAACCTTTTTATTCAAGTGTCCTAGATAATAGAGATATAAATATTGTTACAAGAAGTAAGCAAGGTGTCTGGCATTCTACTTTTCACATTTACTATGCACTTCTCACATTTATCTCATCGCTAGGAAGTGATTCAAAGATAATACTTAAACTGTATCTGTGTTTCAGTTTATCGTCTTAGTATTTGATACGTTCCTAATCAGTCTATACTTGGTCCCTGCTCCTCACTCTGCTTATCTACTTATATAATGGGATTTGTGCCTCACTTTCCCACCAGTCTGAACATACTATTGAGGTGGGATCCACAATCCTAGTTTGCCTGAGGTTGGGGAGCTTCTGAGTTTGCAGGATTTGCCATACTAAACACATGGCAGCTAGAACACCCTACTTTAAGGGCAAGAACTATATATGTGAAATCTTTGTATGTTGTTGCAACTCTTCTTACAGAGTTTGTTCATAGTCAGGAGCTTAAAAATATGTTTTGCATGAAATTAGGAGGTATTCGGTTCTGACTTGGATTCTACTAAGTCTAACAACTTATGTGTCTTTCCTAGCTTATGATTTCATTAAGCTGTCATTTTGCTTAAATATGTTCAATCATTTTTCTTTAATCTGTTGACATTAGGGTAGCCATAGGTTTTGTTTGCCAATAGGGTCTGTCATCCATATAAGTGATGTTGCCTGTAGCCATCGTGTATTTTTTTTTCATGTTCAGAAATAATCACAGTTTACTAATTAAAATGAATTTATTATGAATCATAAGATTAAGAGCTTAATTAACATCTTACAGACTTTAACTGAAGATATTTAGTTTTTATTATATCACCAAGTATCTCTCCTTCGAATCATAAAAGTTGTAGTTGTCAAGTTTTCTGTCATCCTTGAATTATCCTGGAGGTGACACTTTTACATTTACATTTATTAGGGATTTGCTTTGTAGTGTAATTTGAGAGTTGGCTGAAATGGCTTTTATAGGTAGAAGTATCTCTTCCTCTGACCTAGTGCATACTTTTTTGTTAACCCTTGTTCTACCCAGCACCTCTGTTAAAATGTTGGAGGGGCTGCTGCGTGCACACATGCCTTGAGGAAACTCAGCATATTAAGAAGGTTTAGATCAGTAGTACTCTTTTTAGCAAGAATTAGCTTATCAGCTGCTTTCTAAAGTAACAGCTTAGATGAAGGGGAATTTGGAAAAGAAGAATGAGATTGTGGGCAGCAAATAGGAAGCAGTCATCCACACAAAGAAGCAGAGAGAACAGGCCGCCACTGCACATTTGGGAGTGGGAGTAGGACACCTTAAGAGAAATGGCTCCACAGACTAACTTTGCTGTTCTGCAATGCTGTGATCTTAGGCCAAAAAAAAAAAAAAAAAAAAAAAAAGAAGAAGAAAGTCTTTAAAAGGTTTGATTTATGAGAATATTTTCCACTCCAGATAGAATGCAGTGGTTATCTGATGTGGTTTTGTGCCAATCTAAGTGACTATCGAGAGATTTCCAAATTTCTCTGATTGCCATCAGTAGGCAACGATGAGTGGGAATTTTTTTCCCCCTAGTTCCCTTTATCAGTGTCAGTGAAATGAGAACAAGGCTCTCTATTCTTCCAAATTGGAAAGAAATCAGTTCTAAATCTTGAAAAATCAGTTGAACATCCTTTAACCTGTAGTTCCATGTCTGATTTGTAGAGAGTGGTAACTGTCTTATTAAAGGGAAGCTAATCTTGTGGTAACTCACAATTGGACATACCAAAAAGTTTTATTAAAAAAAAAAAATCACAAAATATTTTATCTAGGTTGTGATCATTTGGAACTAGATGAAGTAAAAAATGTTCTTTTTTAACTTAAAATATAATTTTTCTGAGAAAATCTTCCCCAATTGTGTATCCATTAGTCTAAGAATCCAACTACTGATATGGTAGGTCTTCAGCACAATTTAATTCAATCATCATTGGCAATAATGAAATTATATGTTAATAAAATGTAACTGGGGGCACCTGGCTGGCTCAGTCCATGGAGCATGCAACTGTTTATTTTAGGATTGTGAATTTGAGCCCCACATTGGGTGTTGAGATTACTTAAGAAGGTTTAAAAAAAGAAAGAAAGAAATGTAACTGAAATAGGTGTCTTTTATAGACTGAATTGTGAACCCTCCCACCCTTCACGTTGAAGTCTCAACTCTTAATGTGACTGTGTTTGGAGATAGGGTCTTTAGAAAGGTGGTTGAAGTTCATGAATTTCCAGCCTCCCGAAGTATGAGAAAATCCATTTCTGTTGTTTAAGTCACACAGTCTGTGATATTTTTGTAATGACGGTTCTAGCAGACTAGAATATCTAATTTGAAAACAAAGAGTACTCCATTTTCTCAGGACAGGGTATCACTGCTTAACCTCTGGATTAGACTTTCTTTCTTCTAATAACCTTTAAGCCTAGTTCTTTCCATTCTAAGTTCATAAATTGTCTTCTGGGCCTTACTGTAGGTACTCCAGCCTGGAAGGCTGGACATAAGACTTTGTAAGTTTCAAAAGAAAGCAGAAGGTCCAGATTATTATGTCAGCCTCCTTGGTCTGATACAGTTCATACTTCCTTTAGGCCTGAAACATGCCTCTTGGTTTTTGTCATTCTGCAAACCAATGAACTCTATAGTATGTGATGCCTGCTTGAGCTGATGCTATGTTTTTTTCTTTGCTTCTTTGTTCTGTTTTCCTAAAGGATGAACTTATGGATTTTTACACAGACCTATGTTACATTGGGATTATCTTATGCTAGAAACTTAAGGTTATTTATGGGCAACCTCCATTCCCCTAAAATATTCAATATGAGATTTTCCCCTGCATTTCTCTTTAAGATAACTTTTGCCTTTTGGTAATTTATCTTTTATGTTTTCCTGGGATGGACAAACTAGAGCCTTGGACCAAAGCTGGCCCACCACCAGATTTTTATCAATAAAGTTTTATTGGAACAACACTATACGCGTCAGTTTATGTTTTCTATGGCTGCTATTATACTATACAGTGACAGAATTGAGACATTACAGAAGAAAAATGACCATATGAACCTAAAATATGTGTTCTTAATATATTTATATGTTACTAAAACATTTATTATCTATAAAATACTTACTATGAGGAAAGGGTTTGCTGACTTATTATATACTGAGCTCTTTGCCTGATAGCCCCAACACATCCCTATACCTTATTACTATATAAATCATAAGTAATGCTGAGAAAGTATACTTTATATTGTGAGATCTTTTCTTTGTTAAATGAGTATATCTGTATTTATTGAAGAGTGTGTGCACACATGTGTGTGTGTGTGTGTGTGTGTGTTTATTATGGATTAACCAAGTTATAAAAAGTGTTTTGTTGTTGTTGTTGCTTTTTTTTTTTTTTCTCATTCCCATCAGATTTCATTCGTATTGGCTGATGTGGGAGTAGTAGTATTATCAGGTAATGGTTTTAATTTCTTCTCCAGAAATTAATTAAGAATTCACATTATTTTCTTTTTTTTTTTTTTTTAAAGATTTTATTTATTTATTTGACAGAGAGAAATCACAAGTAGACGGAGAGGCAGGCAGAGAGAGAGGAAGGGAAGCAGACTCCCTGCTGAGCAGAGAGCCCGACGCGGGACTCGATCCCAGGACCCTGAGATCATGACCTGAGCCGAAGGCAGCGGCTCAACCCACTGAGCCACCCAGGCGCCCCAAGAATTGACATTATTTTCTGAGAGTAATGGCTCACGTGCAGAGTTTGAGGCTTTATTTCTACATCTGTTACTACTGACTGTTAGGAAGGCAATGTTACTAGGTCAGGAAATTAGCTTAGGGGAAAGGAGAAAAAAGGCAGTTACTCGAAGTTTAAAATCCATACAGCATGATGGGTTATTGTGATGAATACTTAGTTTTGAAAGACTTCATTTATTATGTAATAGCAAAATGCAGTTAGCAGAAGGCTTCTTTCAGTGAACCTTACAAATGTAGTAGCCTCCAGAGGTTACTTAGATGTTTGTATGCACTGTAAGAAGGAAGCAAATTTGACACTAAAAACAGTATATAATCCAGTATAAACAAAATACCATAACAGTTACCTTGGACAAAGAAGACCTGTCAGTCTTCCAGAGCCTGAGGTTGGTCACTCATCTTTACCATCTGATTCTTATACTGGTTTTGGTGACTTAACCATAGTTTTCATAATATTGTAGGCACTATATTAAGGAATTCACAAATAAACTCTCCAATTTTTATACTTTTTTTAATCTGAGGAAACTTAACTAAGATGCACTAGAGAAAATACAATTCAAACCAAATGTTCAAGAATCGAAACTTCATGCTGTATTGAAAAAACATTTCATTCTTGTTCACCTGCATTATGTTTATCTTCTCTCCTAATCTGTAATCTCATAAAAGAGACTATGTTTCATTACTTTTTAATTCCCCTAGTAGTTATCAGGTGCATTTCTTACACAGTGCAGTTATGATCTCATTCAGTTTCATTTTTGAAAACAGGGGGTGCCTGGGTGGCCCAGTCCTTAAGCATCTGTCTTTGATTCAGGTCATGATCCCAGGGTCCTGAGCTCGAGCTCCACATCAGACTCAGTAGGGACCCTGCTTCTCCCTCTGCCTCTCTCTCCCTAATAAATAAATAAAATCTTAAAACAGTACAGAGACAAAATTACTTTTCACAACCTTAGGAAAGGGCCATGTTGGAGGCTGATGTATTACCTCTAACTAAATCCAGCACTTCTGGATTTCCCCATAACACTGGGAAAAAAATGCTATTGAACATTAAATGAAGTATTTTTCTTATACTCAGGGGCCATGTTATATGTAAAATATATCCCTTTAGAGGGTGCCTGGGTGTCTCAGTTGGTTAAGCATCAGCCTTCAGCTCAGGTCATGATCCTGGGGTACTGGGATGGAGCTGGGCTCCCTGCTCAGAGGGGAGTCTGCTTCTCCCCCTGCTGTTCCCCCCTGCTCATGCGCTCTCTCTCTCCCTCCCTCATAAATAAATCTTTTTTTTTTTTTTTTTAATGCCCTTTCACACACCAGACTTAGCATGGCATCGAATGGCCTGGAGAACTCAAGGCTTACTCAAAGAACTTCAGTTTTATGCCACTCTTACACTCACCACAGTGTATAAAGTCATTGAGAACCTTCTGAGCAAGATCACCCTGTGCGCTGTTGGGGTGGAATTTAATTCCAGTAAATTAAATTCACCTGTGATCTCAAACCTTTATACCTGGTGGTGATAAGAGTAACTTCTCAAGGTGTTTTTTTTTGTTGTTTTTAGCACTTACTCTGGACCATATAGGCAGCATGCACTTATGAGTAACAATTCTCATGGCATTGAGCAAGGTATATTATCATCATCTTTATTTTAAGGATGAGAAAGCTGAGGAGCAGAATAGTTAAGAAAATTACCAGAGGTCACTTTGCCAAGAGTGTCAAAAATCAGGATTTATTTTTTTTATTTTTTTTTTAAATAAGCATGAAGCTTTATTTTATTTATTTTTTTTTAAAGATTTTATTTATTTATTTATTTGACAGAGAGAGAGATCACAAGTAGGCGGAGAGTCAGGCAGAGAGAGAGAGAGAGAGAAGCAGGCTCCCGCTGAGCAAAGAGCCCGATGCGGGGCTCGATCCCAGGACCCTGAGATCATGACCTGAGCCGAAGGCAGCGGCTTAATCCACTGAGCCACCCAGGCGCCCCCAAAAATCAGGATTTAAACATCACAAATGCTGTTAGCCACCAACCCATGCTAACTTACAGTCAATATGTGTTGATGACCCGAAGCTTACAAGTAATAAAACTATGTTGACTCTAAAAACTATACAGTATCTGGCTTTTGTTTCAGGTTGCTTTTTTCTTTTTAAGATTTTATTTATTTATTTGACAGACAGAGATCACAAGTAGGAGGAGAGGCAGGCAGAGAGAGAAAGAGGAAGAAAGAGAAAGAAGAAGCAGGCTTCCTATTGAGCAGAGAGCCCTATGCGGGGGGTGGGGGGGTGGGGGGCTGGTCTTGATCCCAGAACTCTGAGATCATGATCAGCTTGCTTTTTAAAAATTATTCATTTCTACATTTTTTTCTTTGCATAGTCCAGAGGACAAGTCAAGAAAGTGAAACCGTCAGCCATTTGTACATAGGAGTCTGGTCATACAAACCTTAGCTGTACCAACTGTTGTATTACACTAATCCAGGAATGCTAGTCACACAGAACAACATGAGACTGGTGCTCCCATTCCAGAACTCTACAGAGTGGTCAGTGCCCTGGCCTTCTTGCTAGTCATTGGATTTATCAGAAATGTTGCCTTTATCAAATAAAAACATGGTATCTTTAACACACTGGTTACATTCAGTGCTCGACCTCCAGACATTCAGTGCTCGACCTCCAGATTCTGCTCCTTGTACAAATTTAATACACAGAGATGCCAATAAATGTGTTGACACATTTGTTACAGCCAACGTAAGCATGAGGATTTCAGCTTGGTGAACTTTGTGCCCATAAATGTGTTTGTTTCTCATGCTTATACAGAAAGCCAAACTTGAGTTCAGCATCAAACCTGTTGTGAAAATTTAGTGTATCTTTTTTAATTAGGTGGGGATTTTTCCAAAGATTCTATTGTGTAGTGTTAATAATACAATCATAAAAATGGCTAACACCAAATGTCCAAGTAATCACAGTAGTCCGCTGCCTATAAAAGTCTTCGTGAAAACAGAAGCACTGTGTTTCTCAACTTTCTGGCGTGAGGTTAATTCAGAGAGTCATTCGATCTTTAGCTCTTGACCTCAAAATTTATCTCCCTGTAAGGAAGGAGAAGAAGGAAAAAAACATCTGCTCTGTCACTTGTCCGGAAATGAAAGAAAGAAATGGGATATACTCAGAGTAAGGTAATAAAGTGAAAACACAAACTTTTTTCCCTAAAGGGCCATTACCTGTAGACATTGTTGATATTATCAATAAAGAAATGCTTACCTACTCTCTACAAATGATATCCTGTCCCTTACAATGATTGCCCATCATGAAGAGGTAGACATAGTTGTTGGAAAATGACTTAAATTGTTTTCAAGTTCTTTGGAAGATCTCATGTAAATTCATTGGTGACTCTGGAACCATCTACTATGCATTTAGGTAATGAAAAATGTATTAGTTTCACTACACAAATGTATTAGCTTCCACTGTGTAGTTAAATGAAAAATGTATTAGCTCTACATATAAAAATATTAACATTCATTCTGTGGCATTTTTCTCTCAGACATTACTGCACTTGAACTAGTCTGTAACAGAAACATTGCTTAAAGTCTCAATGCTGGAGAATTGCACTTTAAAAAAAAAAATCTCTTAAGTAGCCAAAAATATTTGTGTCTACAGTGGTATTTGTTTATTATGGAAAATAAGCATTCCTTCCTAGAAAAATGCTGTTTCAGAACATTCACTTCTTGTTTTGTGTTAGATGCAAAAGAAGGATATTATTTTTAAAAAGCTATAAATGATTACATACTTTAATCATTTGGATTTTTTTTTTAATCTGGATTTGAGAGATCAAGATATTCTCTTTAGTGGAAAGACATGGCATGAACCACTCAGTTATTGGAGGGATTCACTTTTGGTAGTAACTAGATATATACATCAGTGAGATAGATCACTCTGCATTATCTGGACAATTTTTTAAAATTTTCATGAGTTTTATCTTCTTTCTTAAACCATGTTGCTGTGCTTAGTTTAAATGGAACATTTCCTACCTAACTATTCAGTGCCAACACTATGGATAACTTCTTTTTTTTTTTTTTATTTGATTTGATTCTTTTTCAATGTTCCAAAATTCATTGTTTATGCACCACACCTGGTGCTCCATGCAATAAGTGTCCTCCACAATAAAAATACCTTTCCCTTAACATCTCCTTGAAAAATAACCTGTTATATTTGATGGGTTGATCTGATAATCTCCAGTGAAACATATAAGTAAAGTTACAAAGAGAGTGTGAGGTAACAAAGTGTAATTTGAAATCAACATATGTTCTTTCAGTTTTTCTTATTCCCACAGTTTTATTTTTCTCTATTAACATTATAGTCATGACTTACCTCCCGCTAAACTATAGCTTGGAAATGAAGATTTTAAGAACAAAAAAGGGGTGCTATGTATATTCACATACCCATTTATTTTGCATCCACACATAACTTTCATCCCATGTGTCTAATAGCACCTTCCACCAAGAAATAACTGGATCCCAATTCTCTGTCCTTTTGTTCTCCTTTTTGTGGCTGGAAGGTGCCCACAAAGGATTGCTAGCTGGAGGGCCACCCAGCATCTGCCCCAGTCTTTTCCTTCTCTGGTTTCTGGCCATATTTAGAGCTTGCAAATCCCCTCTCCTCTGTCCCTTTTGTTCTGGCTGAAGAACATTGAATATATCTATCTCTATTAGACATAGAGGGGCACCTGGGTGGCTCAGTGGGTTAAAACCTCTGCCTTTGGCTCCGGTCATGATCCCAGGGTCCTGAGATGGAGCCCCACATCAGGCTTTCTGCTCAGCAGGGAGCCTGCTTCCTCCTCTCTCTCTGCCTGTCACTCCACCTTCTTGTGATCTCTGTCTGTCAAACAAATTAAAAAAAAAAAAAGAATTTTTAAAAAATAACAATAAATAAATAAATTAGATATAGAAAATAAGATATTGGTAGCCTGTTAGGGATTGCGCAATCATTTTCCAGAAGTCTGAGACACACAACCTGATAAAAATCTACTAGCCTCAAAAGAGAAGAAAAACCAGGAATTGCTTAAATTATCTGAGTGAACCTGAAATGAAACATTTCACAAAACGAAGAAAAGTCTTTTGTAAAGCATTTTGTTATTGGACAATTTCCAAACTCCCAAACCTAAACTCATTATTATTTTATAACAGCCCCATAGTCTTCATATCAACAATGAAATCCAAATAAGCTTATAAAATCCTAACAGAATGGCAAGTACTAGGTTTTTAAGCATCAGATTTTATGAAGACCATTTTTTGTTTCATTCAGATGCATTTGCTGCTGAAGGACAAAATAGTATTTACTCTCTCAAGGGCATTTGCTTTAGAATTAATAATGCTTGCCCATATGTATCTCTACATTTGTTTTTAATTATTTAAATGTAGGACAATTTCCATTTTCTTTACATACATAGGATTAAAAAAAAAAAACAGTTCACATACTAGTATCCTCATTCACCCTACTTCTAAGATAAGTAGAATATATACATTTTGGTTATTGTTTATTATTCAGATTGTACAACACAAGAGCCCTGAGGCCTTAGGGTATCATTTCAGGTTTGGTCCCTACTTCAGTGGGAGACATCAAGAACCTTTGAAGCTGCCTCATATACCAAGCTCTCTTGGGATTTGCATTCTGCCTCCTGTCTGTTGCCATCCTGCTCCTTCAGCTCCTATAAATCCCTGGTTGTTGGCCATTCTCTTGGAATCTTAACTACAGTTGTCCCTAGGCATGTGATAAAAGGGCCCTCTGCCTGACCTCTAATGTCCTTCTAGACCATGCCATGCCTAGATATATTTCCTAAACTTTTAGTCTCCAGTTACAGAAGTTGTCCTTAATGATTCTTTATCTAACACAAGATCTGAATTTGATCACCAACCTACATGTTGGAATAGAAAAAGCCAGAATTTGGAAGGCATACTTGGAATCAAAACCCATTGTACTTTTCAGCTGTATGAGCTTAGATTGCTAATCCCTCCAACTATGAATTCTTCTTCAATAGAGGTAGATAAATGATGGGCCTTTAATGAGTTATATGTGTGAACTGTCAAGCACAGTTCAACACATATTGTAGGAATTTAACAAATGGTAACTGTTGTTTTCTTCTTGTTTGACTTTAAACTTCAGTTCACTGGATACGTTTCTCCATTTATGGGGCACCCGGGTGGCTCAGCAGGTTAAGCATCTTCCTTCGGTTCAGGTCATGGTCTCAGGGGCCTACGATTAAGCCCAGCATCGGGCTCTCTGCTCAGCAGCGAGCCTGCTTACCAGCTCTCTGTGGCTGCCTCTCTGGCTACTTGTGATCTCTCTTTCTCTGTCAAATAAATAAACAAAATCTTTAAAACGAAAATTTTCTCCATTTGCTTCTGCTATATGGTGTCCATCTCATTTGGCTTCCAGTTCATGACTCTATGTAGATTCTTGAAATCATTTAGCTGTCTTTGGTCCCTTGACCATAGTATGATGCAGCAATCTATAAAAGGAGCTAGATGGTCTTACAGAAGATCTTCATCCTTGTTTGTGGCACAAAGCTCAAAAACCCTAGGAATTGCCCAAGTGGTAAGAGTGATAATGGTGCTTTAATATTCATAACAAACCCCTTTCAACCACACCTAAGTTTACATTAATGAGGCAACTTTTGAAAAGTACCTAATGATGGGATTGATTGCCAGGGGAACTGACCATGTGATTGGAGGAGTGGAAGTTTGAGTCTCACCTCCTGACCTCTCGGGAGCTGAGAGGAGCTGGAGATTGAATTGGTTGCCTATGGATGATTAACAGGTGAAGAGCGGTGAACTCGTGCCCTGTCCCATCCCTATGCATCTCTTTCATCTACCTGTTCTTGGGTTATATCCTTTTATACTGAAGTGGAAAATCTAGTAAGTAAAATGTTTTTCTGAGTTCTGTGGGCCATTCTAACAAATCTGAAAGGAGGGGGTCACTGGAACCTATGATCTATAACTGGGCCGTCAGAAACACAAATGACAACCTGAACTGACAACCTGACAACCAGCCATAGTGGGACACCCCTCTGGAACTGAACCCTTATCCTGTAGAATCTGAAACTCTCCAAATAGATAATATCAGAATTGAATTGAATTGAAGGACCCCTGGTCAGTGTCCATGGAGAACGAGTTAATTGCTAGGTAGTGTAAGAGATGCCCCCACACATTGGAACTGGGTACACAATCAGTAAAGGCCTTTCTTTTTCTTTGTTCCTAAGCTTACCTTCTACTTTTGGTTTCACGTGGTTCAGTGTTGTGCCTCTGTCCCCCAACAAAGCTATAGCAAGAAAAAGTTTTCATTACTGTAAAATCTAGATATGCCTTAAACATTTTTAAGCCCTTCAAATTTATAATGGAATTTTATGTGTACCAAATACAAGGAAGGTGTACAAATTGAAGATTTCTGGAGGGAATAAATATTTGTTTCTTTTTCCACTTTAGGACATGCATTCACACATGTCATTATATTAAAAAAAAACTGTGAAATCAATAAACTTTGACACTTATTCATTATTTTTAACTATATATACAACTTCAAAACCAAAGCAAAGCAAATTTATTTGTATGGAAACAAATGTAATTGATGAAGCCATTTAGCTAGACGAATAGTTTGATGTCTTAATAGGCATTTCACACCCAGCATGTTGACCTGATCACCTCATTTTCTCCCCTAAGCTGTTTTGCTTATAGCCTTCCCCTTCTCAAATGATGGTAACTTTATCATTTCTACTGGGCAGACCAAAAAACTGAGATCCCTTTTTGGTTCCTTGCTTTCTGTTACATTTTTGGTCAGTCTGTCGCTTTATCTTTAAAATATATTTGAATCCAGCTGCTTCTTCCCACCTTCCATGCTACCAACCTGATCTGAGATACCAGCAAGTAAGTATGTCTCTCCTCCAGTACTAAAATACTGTCCTAACTGGTCTCCCTTTTGCTTTCTATATTCTCTTCTACAGTCTGGTTTTCATGCTTCTACTGTATACTCTATACAGTTCATTCTCAACACAGCTATCTCAGTAATTATTTTAAAATGCAAACCAGGGGCACCTGAGTGACTCAGTCAGTTAAGCATCTGCCTTTCACTTGGGTCTTGATCTTAGAGTCCTGGGATCAAGCCCTGCATCAGGCTCCTTGCTCAGCAGGGAGTCTGTTTCTCCTTCAGCCCCTCACCTGGCTGATGGTCTCTCATTCTCCCTCTCTCTTAAATAAATAGATAAATTTTTTTAAAAAGCACACACACCAGAATATATCATTCCTTTATTCGAAAACTTGCATTAACTCCCTGTTTTACTCCAAGCAACATTATAGTCTGTACAATGTAATAACAATAGCCTGCACTGTGTAATCTGCACCTGTACCTGTACCACCTTCCCTCCCGTAACTAGCTCCTGATTCTATTCTGTCCCAGCTAGGAAACAAACCCTAGGCTTGTATCTGCCTTCAGACCTTGGCTCTTCCTATCTTCTGCATGATCTTCCCTTAGATAAATTATTGGCTGATTACGTTCATCTCTTGCTTCAAGCTTTGTTCGGGTCCCACCTTCTCTATGCAACCTATCCTAAACACTGTGTATCATACTGTTTCCTACCCAGTTCCCTCTACACTGTTCCATGTTCTCTTTTTTCTATAACACTCATAAAGCTATCACATGCTATCCATTTTACATATCATATTTGTTTCTTGTATCTCCTTTTCCCCCTGAAATATAAACTCTTCAAAAGCAAGCCTTTTTGTTTTATTCACTGATGTATCCCAAGCGACGAAAATAATGCCCAACACAGAGCAGGCACTCAATAAATACTTACTGAATGAAAACATGAATGAATAAATGAGATTTTATGTCAAATAAATTCATTTTTAAAAGTTTAATACATTAGGGTTTTGTTGGGTGGGAGGTTTGTTACTATTGCCATTTCTGTGTAAAGTTGAAATACAGAAGAGAAAATAAAATCTCACCAGTTATCTGCTTTCATACAGATAAAGCCAAATGAATGCTTGACTGGGTTGACTGGTTGTTTAGACTTTTTTTTTTTTTTAAATATAATAGCTTAAGGAAAAACTAAACTATTTGACTTCCACCCCCTCTCCCCTTACTAGAGCTAGAATCCTCAAAATGGCACATAATACACCCTTGGTTTTTAAAGAACTTAGTTAATTGAATTCATTGAACCAAAAATACAGTGAAAATCATCAACATTTATATGTAAAACAAAATCTGTTTTTGTCTGACTTAAAAGAGGATGTAGCTGGGGGCTAAAGGATTACAAACAAGAGAATGATCTGACGTAGGTTTATGGTGTTTTTTTTGTTTTGTTTTGTTTTGTTTTGTTTTTTTCATGCACGCTTTCTAAACTCTGAAATGACAGTATTTGGAAATACATTACCTGATGGCAAAGTGTGCAAAGTTGAAGAGTTTAAGTTGAGTAACAGAAGCAAATACTAACATGTCATACATGAGAACTACTATAGAAACAACAGAGCAAAAGCTGAACTCTGTAAAAATGCTGTAGCTTTTAGGAAACCACATTCTCTACTTTCAAAGATTTTGTAAGGTCATGTACAGGTTAGCCTGGAAAGAATAAGATCTTCCACCTAAAGGAGATAAGCAGTTGTTCTACAGAACTATGTCTAGCATGGATTATATAATCAGGAAATGGTGGGTTTGTGGAAAGAATAGGATGTGAAAGAGGGAAAAAAATGTAAAGAATCAGAGGTTACCTTATACAGTTCTTAGGGGAAGACACATCAGGTGATGGCAAATATTACTTGAAAACACTTGTAAAGCTAAACAGGGACTGCCATATAAAAATTAGATTCAAGGACAGCTCTTGAATGCCCAAGGGCAGCTTATATGTAAGTATAAATGTGTATACACACACGCACACACATCTATATTCCTATATATTCCTATATAGATGTGTGTGTGTGTGTGTGTATAGGCATACAGATGTATGTGTGTGTGTGTCTGTGTGTATATAAAATACACATACACACATAAGCTTATAATATACACAGTGTGTGTGTATATGAGAAACACTAGGAATGTCCTTTATCAAAATTATTAGCATCACTATTCAGCTCTTGATCTCGGATTTTCCATTACTAACAGGTAATTTCTTTATTGCCAAATTTTGGAAGCAGAGAGGCCCTTCTAATGAGAGAACTATTCCTAGGATTCTATGTCCTATCAAGACCTGCTTTTAAATGTGTCACATTTGTTAGGTCACTTTTCTCACTAACTGCAGGCTGCATTAGGATGCTGGGTAGGGGGTAAGACAGGACAAGAATAAGAGTGTTTAACAGGAAGAAAGAAAAATTAGAAGGTGGTCATGCAGACTTTTCTTTCCTCAGTTCTGCATTGTCATAGCACTAAGATGAGTTCTGCCAGATTGTTCATTACAACTTAGTATACTCACTTTTACCCCAAATAAATGTGATACACTACTCCAAGTATATGTTTAAAAGAAAATGCAACAAATGCAGCCAATTTTAAATGCTATGTGCTTGGCCACTGCCAAATCATTCCATTAATCTTGATAGGCAGTTCCTCTGTAGCATGTGAGTATTAAAATCCCTATTGCATTTATCTATAGATTGGAAATGATTTGTATGTTCTGTTGGTATTTCCCAAGGGGTACATATTATTCACATATTTCACAGAGATAGGAAAGGAGGAAACATGTAGATTATCCAGATTTTAAGCTTTCACTTAAAAAAAAAAATCTGGGTTATTGGGGAGCCTTGGTGGCTCAGTTAAGCATCTGCCTGTGGCTCAGGTCATGATTCCGGGGTCCTGGGATCGAGCCCCAGGCTGGGCTCTCTGCTCAGCGAGAGCCTACTCCCTCTGCCTGCTGCTCCCCCTGCTAGTGCACGCACTCTCTCTCTCTCTCTTTCTCTCTTTGTCAAATAAAAAAATAAAATTTTAAAAAAATAAAACATAAATAAAAATCTAGGTTATTTTATTTCCTGACTGCAGGAAATACCTGATTAAAATAATCTTGACATAGGTCACATTAATAAATTCTCCTATGGAGAGCGTTAACTTCATCAACTTGAGTCCCACCCACCTCATGCATCTCCATCATTTCAGTCTTAATGTTAACATTGGTCCTTCCAATTATTTTTACACTTCCTCTTCAGGATGCCCCTAGTTCACATTCCTGGCGATATACTGTTACTCTGCAGAGTCCCTCAGAATGTGGCAAAGTTCATAGCACCATGAGTTACAATGCAATTTGATGCCCTGGAGGTGAATTTTGAAATATTTTTTCTTTGTTGGTTTGCCAGAGTTTATTTGATGCCAACAAGGAAAATTGTTTAGAAGCTAAGATTATATCATAGCCTGTATCAACAGATGGGACTTTAAAAGCCAGTCAGATTGCAAGCCATATTTGTATGATGTTAAATAATATATTTAATTATATCAGTACTTCTTTCACACCTTAACTTCAGTGGATCCCAAAATATTTCATGAAAACTTAGGGAGAAGACACTCTCATTCCTCAAATAAACTACATAAATTATATAAAGTATACTGCCTCTCTTCAGTGTCAATAGCGTCTATCTTGACCATATTTTATATAGATATGTATACTTAGAAACAGGTATGCATCTGCATCTTCTGTGCATATTTATATTATGACCAAATCTAAAATATTTAATTTCCTGCCTCTCACTTGCTTTCTCCCCAGCTTCTCTGCTCTTTTTCCTCACCTGTTTATTAAAACTCTGCCCAAGAGGCACTCTATGTTCTGATTGCTTGGATCCCTATTCAAAATCCACTAACAGACTGCTTTGTGATTTGGGGCAAGTGACCTAGCCAGTCTAAACTTGTGTCCTCTCCTGGAAAAGAGTGAGGGCAATAGTACATATCTCCTAGAGTAGATGTGATTTTATTGAAATAATCCCTTTAGAGCATGACACACAATAACCTGTCACATAGGAAGTGCTTAAACAATGGGAGCTGAGCTGTATCCTCTCCATGGAGCACTTTGTATCTTCACATGTTAATCTCTTCCCCTCAAGTGACCTCATAGTGCCTTGCTATTAGAAAGGTCGTATTGAATTGTGTTCTCTAGTGCAGTGACTTGCACACACACACCTAGCTTCTGTGTCACTGAGCAATTGCAGAGCTCCTACAATGCAGACACTGTGTTAGATGCTCAGGATGAGGTAGTAAAAATATAGGCATGGTATTCCTGCTTATCTTCCACCTGGAGAATACAGATAATGAAAGAGTTAATAGATGTGGCATAATTTGAGATGGTGGTAAGGGCTAGGATAGAAATAAAAGAGGTGATATGAGAGTTACTGTTTCTGTTTGTATGTGTAGAGCTATATTACTAAGAGTAGAGTGAGACCACACTATTGTTTGAGTGTCTCTTGATGCTCCCTAACTGTCCCTGTCTGAAGTCACAGGCTGCCTATAAAAAGCTGCTATGGCTCTACTTTCTAGCTTAGGGACCTTCTAGGGGAGCTGCTTCCTCCTTCTCATTCAAATTAATTTGCTCTTATCAGATTTAAATCCATCTTCTCCTTATATCTGCTCACTCATTGTCTCTTCCATTCTACTCAGATTGCAGCTATTGTCTGCCTGGCATTGATTTCGGGATCGTCCTAAGACGGTATCACTAGCTTAGATCCCTCTTTATGATGCCATGTACTACATAGCTGGACAGCAGGAGCCCAGAGCCAGGACATCTGTTCTATGCCCTGTCTCTACACTTGGTGCTCCTCCTTGCCAGGGACAGAAAAGCAGATAAGGAATCCCCTAAGGGTAAGTTCTAATTATCTCCCTGAAGAAAAGAACTTGGGCAGAGACTCAACAACAGTACCAGCTGTCATTGCTGATTTTTACTTTAGAGATTGAAAAGGGTTTCACAACACTTGTTCCTTAAAATGAAGTAGAAGAGATCTTCCTTTGGATAAATCATTCCAGAGCCTTCTTTCTCACAAGCTGCATGGAGTTTGGTTTCTAGTACTCTTTTATCAAGAGCTCTTTTCAGAATCACTCCTGAGACTCAGAACCGAGGGTGAATGCTGATGACAGAGGGAGATTATAGGTGTTATTAACATGCTTATTCTATCTGTTTACCTGTCACTTGTCTGTTCATCTGTCTGTCTTTCTGTCTCTGTCTCTCAAGATGTGTTTTTTATGTGCCCACTTTTCTGGAAAATACCCATGTCTAAACCTAAGAAGATGAAGAAGGCTAAGATGGAATTGGATTCCTTGGATGAATCCATGCCTCTGTGGTCTGTCTACGGGAAAGTCACAGAAACATTTGGGCTGCCTAAACAAAAGTCATTGAAAGTAGATCCACTCTTAGTGTGGCTACCTCTGAGAACACTGGCTTGATATTTCTGTGTGGGCCATATGTCAGTGCTGTCTAATGAGGTGAACACAGTCACTCTTCCATATTGAAAAAACCAACTAATCCCTCATCTTGTAGTTCGCAAACATCTAGTATTACTCTGCTTGTTCTCTATGCACGAGTTTCAGGAATTAATGCTGCCTTTGACAGTTAAATATTCAAAACTTATTTGTTTAAGTGGCAAAGAAAATAATTTTAAAGTTGGGTGGTGGAAGGGGTTGCTGAGTTATATTGAAAGCATTTGATTAAACAGATTTAAGAGCCACAGCTAAATTAATAAAAAACTGGCACACTTCACCTACCTTTCTTTCTTATTTTTCAGACATGAAAATTGCTCAGACTTCAAGTCTAGTCTGTGTGAAAGCATTAAGTGTTTCAGAAATCAACATGTTCTTATCAATCTATTGTGCTCAGGGGGGAAAAAACCAACTTGCAACATTATTTCCTTATGTTCTAGAAACCTGATAATACCTTATTGTACATCAGGAGTATAAGCAGATTTCATTGTAAAGAGGTTCTTGTGACAAGATCTGTGAAGAACATTATGTTATTAACTTAGACGTCTGCACTTACCAACATAGCTTTTTCAAGACAATTTTTGTTGGGCTACAGGTGGTTATTTAAGACAATCAATTTACATAGAACAATTTATTCTTTTTTCATGCTGTTAAAGCAAATTGGTATGTAATTAGATTTATATACTGAATAATCTCATTTGCATATCCAATTAATTCTTCCTATTTTAATTTGCTAGGGTTGAATTCACATTAGTAGTAAAAATAACACTTAAATTATCAAGGACTCGAATTTTCCTTTGCTGTAATTTGTTCAAGATGTTCCATTTAAACATTGGTCCCAAGCATTCTTTTCAGAATCTATGGGGAATATGTGAAAGACTTTACTTAAAAATGCCCTTCACCAAAAATCGCAAACTTGAGGCATGATGTACAGGGAAATGGATGGTATAAAGCCACTTCCGGCCTCAGTACACAATATTTTTCAAGACAGGGGAAAGTCAGATTCCAGGTTTTCATCCTCTGACCTATTTTCACATTTCAGAGTATGTTTAAACACAAAACCACACACATACAAAAATGATGTCTCTTCCTAAATGCTTTATACTTCTTTTTCAGTTGTATCACTTCAACGATTGTGGCTTATTACTAAAATAGAAAATGTATGGCATTGGGATTCAGACACACCTGGGCTTAATATGTTTTTCTGCTTTTGCTGACTGATGTTGGGCAACTGGCTTTATCTGAGAGTTAGTGTCCTCATCTATACAAAAGGGAGTCATATATAATTTGCCTTTTAGAATATGGTGTAACATATAAAAGCATTTGCTAACGTTGCAGTAGAAGATCCTCAGTATGTAATTGTATCTGGTCTGTACTAAAGATGCGTTTACTTTCTAAGGCTCAATAATATTTTTCTTAAGCTCAGTGGACATCTATTTATTTATTTATTTATTATTTTAAAAGATTTTATTTATTTATTTGACAGACAGAAATCACAAGTAGGCAGAGAAAGAGGAGGAAGCATCCTCCCTGCCGAGCAGAGAGCCCGATGTGCTTGATCCCAGGACCCTGGGATTATGACCTGAGCCGAAGGCAGAGGCTTTTTAACCCACTGAGACATCCAGGCGGCCCTCAGTGAACATTTATTAATGATCATTCTCATGGTCAGATACATAGAGTCAAACGTTGGCTGAGCATTTGGTAGGAGTTACTTAGTCTGCATGACTCATTTTCTTCATTTGTAAATTAGGAATAATAGAAGTATCTACATCATAGAATTATGATCATAACTCTTAGAATATTTCCCAGCACAGACTAAGCAGTCAATAAATATTAACCATTGCTGTCATTGTTATCATCTTAAAAGAATAAGCACCTATATCTGAGGTGTTTTGAACAAGGCACTACATATTGGGTAGCTTACACAACAGAAGTTTATTGTCTCCGTTACAGAGAATAAAAGTCCAGGATCAGGGTGGATGTTGGCAGGTTTCTGTTTCCGCTGAGGCCCCTCTCCTTGGCTTGCAAAGAGCTGCCTTCTTCCTGTGCCTTCAGACATTTCTTCTGTGTGTGTCCAAATTTCTTCTCCTTAAAAGGACAAAGGTTAAATTGGATTAGGACCTACATTTTCATTTAATCACCACTTTGAAGGCCCTGTCTTCAAATCACTCAGTCTGAGATGATGAAGGTGATCGCTCCAATCCTTTGATTTTGAGGGAACCTAGCTCAGTGCATCATACCAAGTTAGAGCTTTCTTTATGTGTGGGAGCTATCCTGACGCTCTGCCTTCAGAATGCATATCATAATGAAAGCATACCTATTTTTGTAAGGTATTTAAAAAGCATATATAATCTATGCCTTATCTAAAAAAAAAAAAAAAAAAAAAAACTCTGCTCTGTTTCTGTGGTTACAGTCATTCTTTCAAAATTGCATGTTTATTTTCTCTGCTCTGATCCTTAGCTTGTGTGTCAAACTCATGTAGTAGAAAGATCATAATATTGATGGTCTGGACACCTAGGTTCACATTCAGATTTGCTATTTAGTATACACATAAATGTATTATACAAATATATATGCAGGGATTATGTAAACTCAGGCGTGTCATTTCACCTCTGTGAGACTTTCTTTTACTTATCTGCAGAAGGGAACACACAACCTCACAAAAAGATGTTAACTAAGACAGGGCTAAGAAAAGAACTTTGCAGCCTCTTAATTGCCACACAGACACCAACTGTCTGCTTATTTAGACGGCAGTATGATTTCTATCGTCTCTTTTACAATGGTTGTTAGTTTACAGCTACTAATATGAAATGGCTTTAACGGTCATTTTGGAAAAGACATTTACTTCATTGCTAAAGCACTAAGTCTACAATTAAATGCAGGTTTCTTTCTGGATTTTAAGTAAACTGTAATTTGCAGTTGACACTGAAGAAACTTGCCGTGTTCTGTTGTATACCCATTTTATTTTTTTTTTATTGTTTTTTAAAGATTTTATTTATTTATTTGACAAGTAGGCAGAGAGGCGTGAAGAGACAGAGGGGGGAAACAGGCTCCCTGATGAGCAGAGAGCCCGATTTGGGGCTCAATTTCAGTATCCTGAGATCATGACCCAAGATGAAGGCAGAGGCTTAACCCACTGAGCCACCTAGGCACCCCTGTATACGCATTTTAGAAGACAAATCTTTCCAAGTCATCATAGGGTATATATAAGAACTACAAAGCAAATTCTCTAAAGACTTTTTTTTGGCGGGGGGGGTCAAATACCACCTTCCCTTTGAACCACCATCTACATATTATTTTAATGTCATTTATACTATTTAGAATGCCTGTATCCTGTGATCTTGTGTGTAACTTTCAAATAACCTACAGATATTTGAAAACCTGTACCAGTTTGGAAGATTCATTTCAGTTTCGAAGATTAGCAACTTTTTTTTATAAGACTAGAAAGGCTTAGCATTCTATAAGTTTGAGTGACCTTAACATCTAATTCATTTGTGATCCTGTTACTAGACCCTTTACATCAGAAAAGGATATCAAAATCTTTATTAACAGAGATTGACTAGCTAAGGATAGAAATCAGCAAAACTGTTTTAGTCTTTTTCTTTGTTATAGTTTCCCATCTGCCAGAAAAAGGGTTCAAGAGTCGCCACCATAGCCAGGTAACTGGTCCACATCTTAGAGCTTCCTCTCTTACAGTGAGGGTATAGGTGGAGGAAAAATAATTTCTTAGGATTCTGTCTGATTCATTTCTTTTCTCTGTGATCCCTTTGTATCTTAAATCCATGGGTTTCTTTAATACTTTTTAAAAAACTTTTTTTAACTTAAATTCAAGTAATTAACATACAATGTTACCACTAGTTTCAGGGGTAAAGGTCAGTGCTTCGTAAGTCTTCTATAATACCCAGTGCTCGGTACATCACTTGCTGTCCTTACCGTGCCATCTTTAATGCCATTACTCCTCCCTTCTCTCTAAAATACTGCTTTGTCTCGTAGGCCACCTGTGTATCTGTCAGTCATCCCATTCTTCCAGCTCCATGTAGACCCACCCTTTTTACTTCATCAGGAAAGAGCTCCTACTCTCCCATGCCGTGGATGTTATGCGGAAAGAAAAACTGTCTTCCTCTGGTTGGGTAACATTGTCAGGACCACCAAGAAAAATGAGAGCAGAAACGAGAAAAACTTCACCCAATCATACATTTATTCACAAAACAAATAATTTGTATGTGCCTATAGTAATTGCCAAGAATTCTGTTTAAAAATTGCAGTCCTTTCCCCGGGGACTTGCTAATCTAAACAGATGCCACCACCCTGCCCCCCACAGTGAAATATGGTAGTACTGGCCAGAGAATGGGCCCTGACAGCAGTGTAGCTACAGTGAGGCACAGCATCTAACCCAAATTCAACCCTTTGGGGGCCATGGTAGGATGTGGAATGGAATGAAAAGGTGGACTTCCCAGAGGACATGCTGCCATTTCTAGACACAGGAGCCTTAACAAAGAAACCTGGGCAGGGGCCCAAAGGGTAGAGGGACATGCCTGATGACTGTGAAGCAAGGAAATAGTTGTATTTGGTTCCAAGGGAACCCACACTTAAGTATGGTAGGTAGAAGTTTATAGTGTAGATGGATTTTTTATGTTATTTCTTATCTGTTGTTTATCAAAGTACGCTTCCCAAACTATACCCTTATTATCATGCTCTGGTTATTGTTAAAAACATTTATGATGGATCTTCTCTTAGGGAATTTTCTGTATGGTTTGTGTTTTTTTTGTTTGTTTGTTTTGTTTTTTTGTTTTTGTTTTTTAAAGATTTTATTTATTTATTTGACAGAGAGAAATTACAAGTACACTGAGAGGCAGGCAGAGAGAGAGAGAGAAGGAAGCAGGCTCCCCGCTGAGCGGAGAGCCCGATGCGGGACTCGATCCCAGGACCCTGAGATCATGACCTGAGCCGAAGGCAGCGGCTTAACCCACTGAGCCACCCAGGCGCCCCTGTATGGTTTGTGTTTTATTCCTCTAAATATTTAAACTATTGGTAAATCCTTGTCCTTTAGTGTTGTATTTATTTTTGGCAATAGCTAGCTTTCTATTTTTAGAAGAAACTTATTCAGAACTAAGTCACAGTAAACGTCAGTGATCAAGCTGGGTAACACCGTTTTTGGTCAGAAAATGAATTGTGACTGTAAATTAGTAAGGCTAACTTTCTTACATAGCTTATAAATCAGTTCTCTGTCCAGTAAAAGAGGAGTGTGAAAACTCACATGAGATGATATATGTGAAAGGCTTTTTTTTCCATTGTAGATCACTCTGTAAAAATAAGGCCTTACTTAATTTGTGTTAATTATTAAATTATATTTCAACATACTGCTTTAAAATTGAATAAATGTTTTAGATTAACATCGTAATCACTAAATTAGTTTCTTTAAAAATTGTTCATTTGGTGGTTTCTACCATTTAATCTGTAGATTGAGCTCATTTCAATTGCATATTTTGAATTTATAAGACATATGTTAAGAGCATGGGGAGCCTGGGTGGCTCAGTTGGTTGTGTGTCTGCTCTTGATTTCAGCTCAGGTCATGATCTCAGGGTCCTGGGATCAAGCCCCACATCAGGCTCTCTGCTCAGCAGGGAGCCTGCTCCCCCCACCCCCCGACCTGCCTGCCTCTCTGCCTATTTGTGATCTCTCTGTCAAATAAATCAAATCTTTAAAAATAAATAAGTAAATAAATAAAAATAAAAAGAAATTTTTAAAAAGAATATTGTTAAATGAGGAAACTGAGGCTTAGGAAAGAGAAATAAGTAACTTATGTAAGGTCACCAGGGTAGTAACTGGTGGGCTAGAGAATATAATTCAGATTTTTTGACCCTGAGTCCTCTAATTTTTGCTCCTTCCACTCATGTAGGTCAAATGATTTATCCTAAAATATTCCTTATTCTCATATTTTCTCTCCCAAACCTCTGCATTCAACCTCCATTAGCCTACACAAGACTGATGCCCCTTTTTGCTTGTATTCCTTCCATCAGTTTTAGGGTTGGGCACTAGATAGATGAACTTCTAAATGTTAGCAATTTTCTCTTCTTTAAGAATCAGTTGATCAGTTTTCTTTGCCAAACCCAGGGTGTGTTTTTGATTGAGTTAAGATTGGCTATGTAGAGTCAGTAGCAGTTGCAAAACAAGTTTGACAGGATAGGTGCTATAGAAAAGCAGAGTTTGGTTGTTGTCATTATATTGTTGTTTATTTTGTTTTTGCTTTGTTTCTTTTTCTCTTGTTATCCTTGGTAGATAAAACTAACCTGATCATCAGACTTATGTTTGCTAATTTCCCAAAGGCCTTGCTTTCCTTCCTCAAAGCAATTAATTGCTGAATTTCTACTCCAGGGTTGAGTTTTACCTACTCCCTCTGCCCCAAAGCTGAGCTACAGGATTCAAGAGGGATCTGGAAAGCCATTGAAAAAGAGTTCTTTACTGCGTTTGCAATTGGTGTGTTGCCATTGCCAACCTCTTTGTAATTTATAGAGCACAATGTCTAAGAAAACACTCTCAAGGTTGGGAGCCTCTTAAAAGTATATAGATCGCAAAGCTCAGGAAAGATATTATTTTTTGTTATTTAAATTTAATTTAAATTTTGTTAATTTCAACATTATATTGTTTGTAATCATGATGTGGAAAGAGCATAAAATTTTTGGTTTAAGTATATGCTTTATACATCATACATTTTCCATTAAACATACCATTAGCCACTGTAGTAATACCACTGTGTTAGGGAGACACATCTTTGTAGGAGATGGCCACCTTAACAATTATTTTCATTTTCTCATGTCACACAGATATCTTTTTCCTTCACTTATTTTAAATTCTGAAGTTGAATTTGTTGATAGAATCCATGACACAAAGCAAAAGATTCTGTTTGTGGAAATAGAAAGGAGTATGTACATGAGGGGCAGGGTGTTTTTTGCTTGTTTAGTTCTTTCACTACAATTTTGTTTTTGTTTTTACTGCCGAAGGATAGCAAATTGGCAGGTGTAAATAAGGTTCTAGCTAGTGTCATATTGTATTTACAATCAGTTATCATGGGTTAAAACAGCTGCAGTGCATAGGAAATTAGGTGCACTTCTGTTAAGACTAATGGAAGCTTAGGGGTCCCTGGGTGGTTCAGTGGGTTAAAGCCTCTGTCTTCAGCTTGGGTCATGGTCCCAGGGTCCTGGGATCAAGCCGGCATTGGCATCAGGCTCTTTGCTCGGCAGGGAGCCTGCTTCTCCCTCTCTGTCTGCCTGCTTGTGATCTCTGTCTGTCAAATAAACAATAAAAATCTTTAAAAAAAAAGAATAATGGAAGCTTATTTTCTGATTTCAAACATGCCTTGAATATACTTCTTCAGCCTATTGTCGCAATAATTCCCACTAACTTTTATTAAGTATATACAAATGGGTTCTTAGGGATCTTGTTGTTTGTGTCTTAATTTGTACTTGTATAAAGTTTAAAATTTTGAATATTAAAAAATTACGTGGTTTCGAATCACAGGATGTATTCCTTTCTCCCCCATGTGTTTTTCTACCTTGCATCTCCCTTTTCCAGAAGACATAATAAGGTTAGCCCAATGGTATTAATTCTAAGAATGAGCAAAAATGGTGTCATTCTTTCTGTTCTTTCTCAGAGCATAGTCAGTTGAAGCATTCAGCCCTTCCTTGTAGTATGTATTTGGTGAATAGTATTTTGTTTAGAAAAGAGAAGAATTGTTTGGAAAGAGTGTTGAGGTTTTACTATATGCTGCTTTATTTGCCAGCCCCCCAAAAAATCCTTTATAATTCTCGTTAATTTAGGTAAGAGATCTGGATTTAACTTTGTAAGAATAAATAAAAATCTACAGTCCTTTCTGGAGGGTCTGGGTCATAACTCTTTGCTTCTCCTATTATCTACTTCATGGAGCCAGATACTATGCCCTAGTTTTAACACTGGGAAAAAATCTGACCTGTTCACATATTACTTGCAAACTACATTCATTCTGGAACAAATAGAATTTTGTGAATCAGAGGAACATCTCACCCTAACATTCAGATGGCTTTAAAAAATTTTTTACCTACATAATTTTTGGGGGTGAAATGTGTACTCTTCTAGAGGTTTAAAGTCTCACATGGTCACTTTCTCTCTAAAATGTCACAACCTCGGGGTGCCTGGGTGGCTCAGTGGGTTAAGCTGCTGCCTTCGGCTCAGGTCATGATCTCAGGGTCCTGGGATCGAGTCCCCACATCGGGCTCTCTGCTCAGCGGGGAGCCTGCTTCCTCCTCTCTCTCTCTGCCTGCCTCTCTGCCTGCTTGTGATCTCTCTCTGTCAAATAAATAAATAAAATCTTTAAAAAAAAAAAAAAAGAAAAGAAAAAGAAAAAAAAGAAAATGTCACAACTTCTAATTGACAGAGATCCTGAAATTTCAAAGAATTTAGAAAATTTTTGTTTTATGCCTCCTCCCTCCAATGTGATACAGAATCTTAATCAGAAGCTCACCATGCCTTTTGAATCATTAACTCTGAAGGAAGTTCAGGTATGTAAGGCTTGGGAGATTCATAGCTGTACCTGCAAAAAGCAATCTTGTCTGCTAAAGAATGTGTGTGCACTATGGCGTCACCCAGGGTGCGTGTGCCTGGTTTTCTATTTTTAACATTTTTTAATGACAGTCTGTCTCTTTGGTTCTACCTGCCCTTCACCTTTCTCAGAATGAGATTGATAGTGAAAGTTTCTCTCCTGTTCTATTCTCATAAAAGTTGAATTAAGGGTCTTGATTTCGCTTGAAAGCACTGTAGCACATTACCTCATATTCCTGTGATGGTCTCCCTCTGTTTCTATTTCCTGTTCCTTCTATATTCTGACATGTAGGTCAGTTCAGTAAAAGCACACCACCATATTGAGATGCCTGACTTCTCTATACTACAGACAGGAAGAGAAGTTTTAGGAACTGCAACAGAGGATTGCACACTGCCAGAGAAATTAGAAGTGATGGGATATGAATATTTTGACATGTAATAGCCTAGTACCTCTTTGCCAGAGGACAGTGGTGAAATGAATATGCAAATCATCACAGTGTTACCAAGTTTCTTTTGACTCTTGCTTTCAGGGCAATTCCATTTGGGTTGTTAGCTTTCAGATATTTGAAGCACTGTCACATGGAGGAGGAAACTGACTTGTTTGCAATAGCCCAAGACCTTGGACACGTGGTGAAAACTGAAGACACATTCTGCCTCAGATTGAGGATTTGCTTTCTCATAATTTGAGATATCTAAAAAATATCTTTAAAAAAAATAGAATGAAGAGGAGGAGAGTGTTTTGCTGTGGTGACGATGTTAGGATTGTGGCAGGAATTGTCTGTATTATCTGGCAAGAATGTTGAAGAGTGTGAGTAAGCATCCTGTGGAACTTTAAAAGCAGAATAATTGTGATATAAGTTATAAGAAAAGGGCAGATAGCCTCTCATTTCACTTGGTGATAGTAGGTGAAGATATGCAAATATATCAAGACGGAAAAATGTCCAAGAATTTGAAGATAATTAGGAATGGATGTAAAAGGTAACTAAGGGTAATACTATTTTTCCCATGCAAAAAGCAGTGTGACCTAATCTCAGATTGAATTGCCCAGAAGCATCATCAGATTCCTTATGTGCTCCTGTCTTAAGTGCATGTTTCACCAATTGTAATCAAGCAAGGGTTTGTAGTTACGACTGATTAAAATACACTTTCTTTCAAGCCCCCTAATTCCACAAAGACATTAGCTATGTCTGTTCCCCTTTTGAATCCCAAACTCTAGTACAGTACCTGGAACACAATAAGAACTAAGTAAATATTTGTTGGATGAATATATGAATGGATATATTTTGACAGTTTTAATGTGACAAAAATTTATTGGAAAAGCAGCTCTCAAAAGGGAAGTCTAACTAATTAGTATTTTTGATTTATATGCTTCCCAGTCGTCACTGAGTATATATAACAACTGTATATTGCGAATGCTCTATAGATTTTTTTTTCTCTCAAAATACTACTTTGCCTTTGGAACCATCATCCGCAAGTTATTTTAATATCATTTACACTATTTTGGAATGCCTCTATCCTGTGATCCTTTCAGACAGCCTACAGATATTTGAAAAATTCTATCAGTTTCTTCATTTCAATTTGGAAGATGTAGCTAGAGGAGCAGTAACTGGAACTCAATGGGAATATAGAGACACAAATGTGGATAGGAATTCAAGTACTCGTGCCTTACCAGCCATCTTCCTTTTTCTGGGGTAGAAAGACTGCCAGTTTTAAGTAAGTGGTTTTCCTCACAGTTCAGGAGAATGGCTCATTGGGAGTTCTGGTCAGTACTTTCAGATTCAAATAAGCAAGCTCTCTGAAAAATCTATTCATAATGCAAAATAATTTAAGATTACAGTGGTCGTCTGATGAGATCTAGAACAGTTCACCTACTTCTACTTGGCAATAAAAATAAATTATATGATGGGACAGCCAACTATTACAGCTTGGAAAACTGTTAAAGACTAAAAATAACTATATAGGTTAATGCCATGAGGTACTTGACCAGACAGGCATATTTTTCCAATTCTAGGGGTAGAAAGTGTCTGTATACAATACAGCATGTCAAAAAAACAAGTGAAAATGACCTCTAGCTTTGAGGCACTTACTGAAGAACCTATTTTAAATTGAATACACAAGCCAAGATAATACAGGCAGTTTGATAAGAAACATTAGAGAAATCTATAACATGAGGCTTTTTATTATAGGTTTATTACATCAATCTCTCCAGTGGGTAATGGAACTTGTAAATATACTCTTATGTAGGAGTCTCCTTGCGGGCGTTTTATTCATGCTGAAGTAAGCACAGCAAACTTATTTGCTGTCAGGGTACATTGAATTTAAGATTAGTATTTATTTTGGTTCTAAGGAGGTTTTGCTTTTGTGAATTGAACGTTGGATCAGCTGCACGGAAACAAGATAGGACTGCAGGGAGCACAGGAAGTAAATTAGTTTTTTGTAAATACGCTTTCTGTAAACCTAAGTATTTAGTTAGCATGGGATGCATATGTGTGGTTTCTCGGATGGGTGAGTCATACATCGGATGTGTGTGTTTATGGCTCTGTGGTTTGGATAGAGACTTTCAAAATAATATGCTATAGCCAATGTTTCTGATACAAAGAGTTCTAGGGTGAAGAAAGATAGAAAATAATAATAATAAAATATTTTTACAAGGGAAATTATTTTTTTAGGATTATTTATTAATTTATTTGGCAGAGCGAAAGAGAGAGGGCACAAGCAGGTGGAGTAGCAGGCAGAGGGAGAGGGAGAAGCAGGCTCCCCCTGAGCAAGGAGTCTGATGCAGGCGCCATCCCAGGACACTGAGATCATGACCTGAGCTGAAGGAAGTTGCTTAACTGACTGAACCATGAAGGTACCCCTAAAAGAGAAAAATTTAACCTCTTTTGACAGACTTTATTAATTTGGGGGGGGCATGTGAATAAATAAAACCCTCAAGGGTCATCCAGCTATACTCTGCTTTCCATAAAATGGGTATTATTCCAACCTGTCCTGATACTCAAGAAGAGTCTATCAGGAATAACTCAACCCATAAGAATGACTTGCCAGAGAACGTTTTTCCATTTCTTTGTGTCTTCCTCAATTTTCTTTTTTTTTTTTTTTAAAGATTTTATTTATTTATTTGACAGAGAGAGATCACAAGTAGGCAGAGAGGCAGGCAGAGAGTGAGAGAGGGAAGCAGGCTCCCCACTGAGCAGAGAGCCCGATGTGGGGACTCGATCCCAGGACCCTGAGATCATGACCTGAGCCGAAGGCAGCGGCCCAACCCACTGAGCCACCCAGGTGCCCTTTCCTCAATTTTCTTTATGAGTACTTTATAATTTCCTGAGTATAGATTCTTTGCCTCTTTGTGTAGGTTTATTCCTAGGTATCTGATGGTTTTGGGTGCAATTGTAAATGGGATTGACTCCTTAATTTCTCTTTCTTCTGTCTTCTTGTTGGTGTATAGAAATACAACTGATTTCTGTGCATTGATTTTATATCCTGACACTTTACTGAATTCCTATATGAGTTCTAGCAGTTTTGGAGTGCAGTCTTTTGGGTTTTCCATATAAAGTATCATATCATCTGCAAAGAGTGAGAATTTGACTTTTTCTTTACCAATTCGGATGCCTTTTATTTCTTTTTGTTTTCTGATTGCTGAGGCTAGGACTTCTGATTGTTGAATAGTAGTGGTGATAGCAGACATCCCTGCCATGTTCCTGACCTTAGGGGGAAAGCTCTCAGTTTTTCCCCATTGAGAATGATATGTACTGTGGCTTTTTCATAGATGTCTTTGATGATATTGAGGTATGTTCCTTCTATCCCTACACTGTGAAGATTTTTGATCAAGAAAGTGTACTGTACTTTGTCAAATGCTTTTTCAGCATCTATTGAGAGTGTCCTATGGTTGTTGTTCATTCTTTTATTAATGTATTGTATCACAGTGATTGATTTGGGGATGTTGAACCAACCTTTCAGCCCAGGAATAAATCCCACTTGGTCATGGTGAATAATCCTTTTAATGGACTGTTGCATCCTATTGGCTAGCATTTTGGTGAGAATTTTCACATCTCTGTTCATCAAGGATATTGGTCCGTAATTCTCTTTTTTGATGGGGCCTTTGTCTGGTTTGGGGATCGAGGTAATGCTGGCCTCATAAAATGAGTTTGAGAGTCTTCTTTCCATTTTTCCTTTTTGGAACAGTTTCAGGAGAATAAAAATTAATTCTTTGTTAAATGTTTGGTAGAATTCCCCTGGGAAGCCATCTGGCCCTGGGCTCTTGTTTTTTGGGAGATTTTGGATGACTGCTTCAATCTCTTTACTGCTTATGGCTCTGTTCAGGTTTTCTATTTCTTCCTGGTTTAATTTTGGTAGTTTATACATCTCTAGGAATGCATCCATTTCTTCCAGATTCTCAAATTTGTTGGCATATAGTTGCTTATAATATGTTCTTATAATTGTTTGTATTTCTTTGGTGTTGGTTGTGATCTCTCTTCTTTCATTCATGATTTTATTAATGTAGGTCCTTTCTCTTTTCTTTTTGATAAGTCTGGCCAGGGGTTTATCAATCTTATTAATTCTTTCAAAGAACTGGCCTACCAGGTCTCTGGTGGGCCACCAGGTCTGGCCTACCAGGTTTCTGTGGAGAAGATTTGTTAATTTGTTCTACTGGTTTTTTTATTTCCATTTCATTGATTTCTGATCTGATATCTATTATTTGTCTTCCCTTTCTGGGTTTAGGCTTTTTTTGATGTTCTTTCTCTAGCTCCTTTAGGTGCCAGCTTAGGTTGTGTATTTGAGACCTTTCTTGTTTCTTGAGAAAGGCTAGTATCGCTATATATTTTCTTCTCAGGACTGCCTTTGCTGTGTCCCATAGATTTTGAACAGTTGTGGGCGCCTGGGTGGCTCAGTGGGTTAAGCCGCTGCCTTCGGCTCAGGTCATGATCTCAGGGTCCTGGGATCGAGTCCCGCATCGGGCTCTCTGCTCGGCAGGGAGCCTGCTTCCCTCTCTCTCTCTCTCTCTGCCTGCCTCTCCATCTACTTGTGATTTCTCTCTGTCAAATAAATAAATAAATCTTTAAAAAAAAAAAAAAGATTTTGAACAGTTGTGTTTCTATTTTCATTTGTTTTCATGGATTTTTTTCAATTCTTCTTTAATTTTCTGGTTGGCCCATTCATTCTTTAGTAGGATGCTCTTTAACCTCCATGTGTTTGGGTTTTTTTTTTAACTTTCCTCTTGTGTTTGAGTTCTGGCTTCAAAGCATTGTAATCTGACACTATGCAGGTAATGATCCCATTCTTTTGGTACCAGTTGAGACCTGATTTGTGACCCTGGATGTGATCTATTCTAGAGAATGTTCCATGTGCACTAGAGAACAATGTGTATTGTGTTCCTTTGGGATGAAATTTTCTGAATAGATCTGTGATGTCCATCTGGTCCAGTATGTCATTTAAGGTCTTTATGTACTTGTTGATCTTTTGCTTGGATGATCTGTCCATTTCAGTGTGGGGAATGTTAAAGTCCCCTACTATTAAAAAAAAAAAAAAAAAAGTCCCCTACTATTATTGTATTGTTGTCAATGTGTTTCTTTGATTTTGTTATTAATTGGTCTATATAGTTGGTTGCTCCCATGTTAAGGACATAGATATTTAAAATTTTTAGATCTTCCTGTTGTACAGAAACTTTGAGTGTGATATAGTATCCTTCATCATCTCTTATTATAATCTTTGGCTTAAAATTTAATTTATCTGATAGAAGGATTGCCACCCCAGCTTTTGATGTCCATTAGCATGGTAAATGGTTTTCTTCCCCCTCACTTTAAATCTGGAGGTGTCTTTGGGTCTCAAATGAGTTTCCTGTAGACAGCACATTAATGCATTTTGTTTTTTAATCCATTCTGATACCCTCTGTCTTTTGATTCGGGCATTTATCCCATTTATATTCCAGGTAACTATTGAAAGATGTGAATTTAGTGCCATTTTATTGCCTAAAAGGTGACTGTTACTGTATATTGTCTCATTTCCTTTCTGGTCTACTACTTTTAGGCTCTCTCTTTGTTTAGAGGACCCCTTTCAATATTTCCTGTAGGGCTGGGTTGGTTTTTGCAAATTCTTTTAATTTTTGTTTGTCCTGGAAGCTTTTTATCTTTCCTTCTGTTTTCAATGATAGCCTAGCTGGATGTAATATTCTTGACTGTATATATTTCTCATTTAGTGCTCTGAATATATCATGCCTGTTCTTTCTGGAGTACCAGGTCTCTGTGGAGAAGTCTGTTGCCATTCTAATATTTTTATCATTGTATGTTACAGACTTCTTGTCCTGAACTGCTTTCAGAATTTTCTATTTGTCACTAAGACTTGTAAGTTTTTCTATTAGATCATGGGATGTGGATTTATTTTTATTGATTTTCAGAAGGCTTCTCTGCATCTCCTAGATTTTGATGCTTGTTCCCTTTGCCACATTAGCGAAATTCTCTACTATAGTTTGGTCCAGTATAACTTCTGCCCCTCTCTCTTTCTTTCTTCCTCTTCTGGAATCCCAGTTATTCTAATATTCTTTCATCTTATGTATCACTTATCTCTCGAATTCATCCCTCATGGACCAGTAGTTGTTTGTCTTTCTTTTGCTCAGGTATTTTCTTCTCCATCATTTGGTCTTCTATATATTCTATATATTCTCTTTTATATATTTTATATATTCTCCTTTCTGCCTCATCTATCCTAGCAGTAAGAGCATCCAGTTTTTATTGTACCTCATTAATGGCTTTTTTAAATTTCAACTTGGTTAGATTTTAGTGTTTTTATTTCTCCACAAAAGGATTTTTTTTTTCTTCAGAAAGCATTTCTCTAATATCTCCTGTGCCTTTTTAGAGTCCAGCCATCACCTTGAGAATCGTCATTCTAAACTCTAGTTCTGACATATTACCATTGTCCATGTTGATTAGGTCCCCAGCCATCGGTACTGCCTCTTGTTCTTTTTTTTGTGGTAAGTTTTTCTGCCTTGTCATTTTATCCAGATAAGAATATATGAAGGAGAAGATGAAATGCTAAAAGGGTGGCAACGACCCCAGAAAAATGTATTCTAACCAAATCGGAAGAGACCCAAAACTAGGGGAAGACAAAAATTGGAAAAAAGAAATAAATATATATATATATATATTAGACTGGTGAATAGAACAGAGGAACAGAGTCACCCACTTGATTTTTGGAATATTCTGTTCTCTTAGAAGAACTTACCTCCCAAAATTTCAAAGAAAAAAAAAAAAATATATATATATGAAGGTAAACACAATGAAGGCATAGAATATGAGTGTAAAGATTAAAATTTTTTAAAAATTCTAAAAGAAATTGATAAGGTAAGTTGTTTGGAAAAAGAAAAAAAGAAGGTGGAGAGAATGTGCTCGGGTTGGAGAATAGAACAAAGTCATGTGCTAGATTTAGGGTATATTTTGATCTATTAGACGAAATCGTATCCCCAAATTTTAAGGAAAAAAACCCTATATGTATACAAAAAATAAGGTTAAATACAATGAAGGGATAAAATGTTACTATAATAATGAAGGTTTAAGTCGGTTATTTTGTTTTTTTGTTTTTTTGTTTCTTTTTTTAAAGAGAGAGGAATCAGGGTCCCTGCTGAGCAGAGAGCCTGATGTGGGGCTCGGTCCCAGGATCTTGAGATCATGACCGGAGCTGAAGGCAAAGGCTCTGAGCCACCCAGGCACCCCTAAGTCGATTTCTTTTTAAAGTTATAGTTAAGATAAACTAGTTAAAAAAACGTTAAAAGAGGAAAAGTTAAAAAATAGAATAAGAAAGGAAATTAAAATAAATAAAACTAAAAACAATTTAACTTTACAAGACTAAGGGCTCATGGGGGAAAAAGCCATGAATTCTATGCATTGCTTTCTCCTAGCTCTAGTTCCACTGTTCTCGCTGATAGGTGAGCTTGGTCTTGGCTGGATGTTCTTGTTGATCTTCTGGGGGAGGAGCCTGTTGCAGTGAGTATCAAATGTCTTTGCCTGAGGTGCAATTGCACCGGCTTTGTTAGGGTCCAAGCTAAGTAATCTGCTCTCGTTCACTTCCGGTAGCTTTTATTTCCTGAATGCTTTCCGTAGAGCTCTGGAGTACGGGAATGAAAATAGCGGCCTCCCAATCTCTGGCCTGGAGGAGCTGAGAGCTTGGGGTCCCACTCCTCAGTGCACCCTCAGAGAAAAACAGTCTATCACTCCTGTCTCCCTGGTCCGGCCACACTCTGTGCTCACCTGGCCTGTGATCATGTGTTTGTATTTCTGACCCACAGCCCTGTTTGGAGTCTCCAAATCCTGCTGCACATTCTTGCACCCCTCCTTCTGGAAGAGGAAGTAGGGTTCCTCTCTAGATCTGCCACTTGTCTATACAAGTGGCACTGCTTGAAGAAGAGTGTCCCAACTGTGCCTTGGATCACAGTTTAAGGTAACCCCGATCTGAAAACTCACTTCTTGGCTCTGTCTCTGTAGTTGGCTTCCCCACTTTGATACCTGACAGCTCTACCACACTCAGACACCCCTGATCATTCTGTGACCCCACGGGTCCTGAGAGCACACTATCCCCACAAGGGCTCCATCCCTGCTTAGCCTCTGGAGCGATGTCCCTCAGTGGAGCAGACTTCTAAAAGTTCTAATTTGGTGATTTGCTGCTCCACTGCTTGCCAGGAGCTGACCCCTCCCTCCACGGTCTATCTTCCCATCATTTTGGATTCACTTCTCCGCATGTCTTACCTTCCAGAAAGTGGTCAATTTTCTGTTCCTAAAATTGCTGCTCTTCTCTTCTATCTCCTGTTGAGTTTGAAGGTGTTCGGAATGGTTTAATACCTATCTAGCTGAACTCCTGGGACCTGATGTCATTTCAGTCTGCTACTCCTCTGCCATCTTGCTTCTCCCTGTGCAGTTTTGGATTCCCCCAAAACTTAACTACTTTTAGCCAGCTGTTGACTATAACTTTTACTGATAATGTAAACAGTTGATTGACATATATTTTGTATCTTACATGTATTCTATACTGTATCCGTATAATAAAGTAAATTATAAACAGAAAATATTGAGGAAACCATAAGGGAGAGAAACTACATTTATAGCACTGTACTGCATTTCTCGAAGATCTCTGTATAAGTAGAACCACACAGTTCAAACTCATGTGTTTGTTCAAGGCTGGACTGCTCAATCATAAGACAGAAAATGTCTTTATTAGAAAATAACACTCTATTGCAGAAAAAAATACTGTAGAAACTTTCTTGGGAGTAGGAACAGAATAAATCTGTAGTATCTTGTATGCAAAACCCTAGTCTGCCATGAGGTTTCTGTTCCTTTATCTGCCATAATGATTAATGAAATGCAATTCCTCTTACATTAATGTTCAAATTAATGTTCCTTAATTATTATTAGTTACCTTTTCACTCACTTAATTTGGCTTCCCAACTATCAGACAGTCAGCCTGAGACCAAGGGCTTATTCTTTCTTCTTTATCTTTTAAGACTTTTCATAATATCCAGTATGTATTTGGCATGCACAAGTATTTATGGGATTGTTTTTCCTTTGATATGGCAGTGGCTTGAAATTATCTTCAATGTACATAATATATTTGAGAGATATTATATTAAGCATGACAACATGTGAGTTTCTCAAAGTGTTGCTTTTGTTCTTATGTGCCGAACTGGAAACCTCATCAAGAATTGTCTGAACAGCTTCATTTTCTAGGTTCTACCTTGTACACAAAATCCTATTTTTGTTTGTATTTTATTGGCTTTTAAAATAGCATGGCAGTTTGCTACAAAATCACTGGGCTTCAGCAAATCTCTATTTCCTCATGGCCAGAGAAATTTACATTTCTTCCCAAGTTCCTCTGACTGTGACAATCTATCTAAGGAGTGACCTCAGTTCAGTTGAAAGCATCCCAACATCCTGAAAACTGTAAAGCTACAGCACTTACAGATTTTCCAAGGTCTAAGAGATACTTTATAAATGATGATAAAACTACAGTAGTATACTCGGAACACTTTTAAAAAGAAATAAATTTATAAGTTTGTAAGGGCTTTTTTAAGAAAGATGTACTAATGTCAGGGGCGTTGGATTCAGCCACACTGTTACATCAAACAGGTATTTCATGTGTGAGGCGATAAAGCGGCAAACTATAAAATAAACAGCATGTGTTCACCTTAGATAGCCAGGACATTTTACTTTGAATACATTTTCTTCCTGCAAACGAGCATACTGCTTTTAAGAATCTAAGGCTATATTGTGTGTTGGACAAGTTCTGTATTTGGTTTGCTTCAGGCCTCTTTTAACCCTGTCAGTAATTAGTATATGCCTAGGCAATTAAAGCTGTAGTATCTAGCAAATTAGAAAGGTGAATTTCAAACCACAAAATCATTGGAAATTCCAAGGTCAAATTGAAATGACATTGAATTATCTTCTTTAGGGGATTATTCCTGCTTCTGTTTTGTCATCACTAGTGATGACAAAAACATTGCCTCCTTTTAGCATCTTCAAAAGGAGAAAATACAGGAGCATGACTTGCTTAAGGCCAGAATGACAGATATAAAACTGAAGTTAAGCAAGACTGAATCCCAGCATGTCAGAGCAGAAGTAGAAGTCAGAGGCAATTTAATCCTATTTGTTTTTGAAAGACAGGGGAACTGAAGCCCTCAGTGGCCAGGTGACTTGCCCAAGATCACCACAAGGAAGCTTGCTACCAGTGCTCTTTTTGTTTCAATAACTACAGTAAGGATTATTTACTGAACATTTACCTTATCAAGCACTCTACCAAGTTCTTTACATATTTTGCTTTTTATAGTTGAAGGCACTGAGATGCAGGACCAATTAAATAACTTTCCTACTATATCATACTGTCTACAAAACTATTTCTCTTTAGACGAGCCAATAGCTATATTCTTTTCAGCTCATTCTTAGCCAGACTAAGACAACAAAAGAAATGCACTAAGCATGATTTATTTTATCTCCACATCCCTTGTTCTTGTTCTGAGTGTGTACTTATGGCAGAGAAATATCCCAAAGCTAGGCAACCCCAAATGAATAGAGCCTCTGGCATGAATATTCCAGAAACTCATCTTGTATATTTAAGTTGACTGTGTGATTTATGCATCTAGGACTGAAATAAACATTTTAGAGTTTTTATGCAAGATCTTGCAATATTTGTATTAGTGAAGGTTGTTTTTTTTGTTGTTGTTTTTCTTTCCCAAAGTATGCTTTGTGGATTACTTGTCTCTCAAGATGTTCTATAAGAAAAAAGCTTGTGATCAAATAATTTTTAGAAAAAATAACTACCATCTTGGTGATGCTTATCATTAGAGAAGGCCTGCAATAAAAAAAAATGTTGATTTTTTGTTGTTGTTTAACCTGTCATTTTCCAAATTTAGATAAACACAGAAATAAATAACCCCCAACACACACACACACACACACACACACACACACACACGCACACACACAAATGTTTGTTGTAAATTCCTAGTTTCCTAAAGACATAGGGAAAGATGTGTGAAGTGAATTTTAATTCATTCAGCAAATACTTAACAAATACATATATAGTGGCTATTACATTTGATGCTAGTTATAAAGTCCAAAAGTCCAGTCCATAATTTCATGGAGTGCATGATGTAGTGGAGGAGATAGGCTTCCCAACTGCTCTTACTATACAGCTTGGCAAGTAGTGTGATGCATAAAAAGTGGGATATGGCAGTAGAAATTAAGACCTTTCTAGTCACTTGGTTGTTGAAGAGTAGTGCTGACTGCTATATTGGATTATCCCTAAAATCTGAGGCACAATATCCTAGAAACGTAGTTCTTGCTTATATAAGATTCAGTGGAGGAGAATGGCTTGAACAGCTATGACCCTGTGTAGTCATTTAGGGACCCAGGCTTATCTTCAACATAGGACTTTCAAAATATATTTAGACATCAACATTGAACCACATGACAGGAAAAGAGAAAGGGTCATTATACAAGAAGGTTTTATGATCTAAACCTGAACAGATACTTCAGTTCCACCCATGAGCTTATGTATGCAGTTCATTCCCAGGCTACATTTATTTGCAGAGAGGTATGGTCTAGTTCTGGATCCAGTAAAAAAGAAAAAAGTGTTTAGTAAGCAGCTAACTAGTCTCTAGCTCAATGGACAATATGAAATTAGGCAATAGAAGAAGAGGAATTGAATTCCAGGCAAAGAAAATAAACTATACATTGACATGAAGGGAAGTCAGGCATGGCAATGTTCATAAACACTAGATTTATGATACGACTAGAGTCGAGATCACTTGTAGAATAGCTGAGCAAGATTGATTAGATAAACTGAGGCAAGACCATGCAGGCTTCTTATCCTATGCTAAGGAGCTTAGATTTTATTTCTTCAATGGTGGTGAGTTATTGGAGAACCCAAAAAGTGTTATACTAGAATCCAAAAAATGAGTTAAGAGGTGAAGTCTGTAGTATAAGGATAAATGGTGAACCCTGGCAAGTAATTAATGGCATAGAATAGGGATGGATTCAATAAATAGCTGTAGGGAAAATATCTGTGACATAGGGATCCACCTGATGTGAAAAAATGAGGAAGAAAAAGCAAGAGTCAAGATCTTTAGTGATGTCTGCTGAAGTAGTTAGATGTTTGGGAAGAGTAAGTAACAAGGAAAAGTAATAGGTGTGGAGGGAACTATATGGAGTCTGACCTATAGCAAGAAAGTCTTTAGACATTGAGATTTGAGGCTTGTCATTATGTAGGACTCACTGATGCATATAGAATGAATGCTATCACAAAGAGAAAGTAAAGGCATACAGAGGGCATGTGACAAATCTGCAAGACAGAATTCAAAGGAGTGGAAGAAATTTGTCCATGGAAAGACTAAAATGATAAAAAAGGGAACCAAAAGAAGAAAGAATTTGTGAAAGGAAGGTAGGAAATAATACAAATGTCTCATCAGCTGGTAAATGCATTATTAAAATGTAGTATATCTATCTATATAATACTATCATTCAGCAATAAAAGAGGAATAAAGGGGCACCTGGCTGGCTCAGTCAATAGAGCATATGACTCTCAATCTCATGGCCTTGAGTTCAAGCCCCATGTTGGGCATGGAGCCTACTTAAAAAAGGGGCAGGGAGGGCACCTAGGTGGCTCAGTAGGTTAAAGCCTCTGCCTTTGGCTCAGGTCATGATGTCAGGATCCTGGGATCGAGCGCACATTGGTCTCTCTGTTCAGCAGGGAGCCTGCGTCCTCCCTCTCCCTTCTCTGCCTGCCTCTCTGCCTACTTGTGATCTCTGTCTATCAAATAAATAAATAAATAAATAAATAAATCTTTTGAAAAATAAAAAGGAATAAAGTACTGGTTCATTGTACGTCATGGGTGAACCTTGAAAACACTACACTAAGTAACACAGACTCCTGTCAAAAAAGACCACATATTAAGTGATTCTGTTTGTGTGAAATGTCCAGAATAGCAAATCCACAGAGTTAGAAAGTAGACTAGTTGTTCCCACGGTGGGAGGAAGGGTAGGGAAGTTAGGTAGTGGGAGGAGAATGGAAATGACTGTTAATGGACTTCTGGGGGAAGAGGAACAAAGTGATCTAAAACTGACTGTAGTGGTACTTGCACAACTTTGTGAATATATTAAAAATGAATTTTAGACTTAAAATAGGTGAATCATATGATATATAAATTACATCTCAATATAGCTATCATTTAAAGTAAAGGGGAGGGACCAGCAAAATCTTGAATACAATAAATGCCATAGGTTTTCTAAGCGAGAAGTAAAATTCTATGATTTCAAAACCAACCATGTATTTTTTGGTCCAAAAATATATTAAAATTTCTCTATAGAAAAGATGTCCATTTTATTTGAAATTGGGCACATTTTTAAGGCACTGAGATCACTACCTCTGCCTTTTCTGTGAATTAGCATTGGGATTTATGATTAGTAGGTTGGGGGCATTTTATTTATAACAAAAGACTTTAATAGCAAAACTAAGAACAAAATTATCTTAGAAAATGTTACAGTTAGCTATAAACATGTAGCATCCTATTATCCAGGGTTAGATAGTCGAAAACCATTCCTTCAGCAATACCTGGGACCCAGAGTGAACCTAGCCAACACTTACCAGAGGAAAACATTTGCCATTCTACATTAAAATTCTCATTCATGATATTCTCCAGGTTTTTTGGGAACAACACAAAAATAGTTATACATTATTTAGTAACCAGCTTGCTTCACAAAGGTCAAGTCCATGTTACCCAAAACGTAATGCTTGGTATGCAATAACACAAACAGACTTGTTGTTTTAAAGTAATAGAATGTGATGAGTGAAACCAACTTTCTGTGGAAGAAAGATGTCTCTTTTCTTCAGCATTTGATTTGTAAGTGGGTTTGGCCTCATTAATATTTAATCATCTTTTTAATCTGTATGTCAGATTGCGTCCTTTTATTGCATCCTGCTTCTGGGGAGGTTTTCCTTTGAAATACCAGTAACACCTCCTTCACTCTTAACATCAAAACAAGGGCTCTCTCAGGGGGACAGACAGTTGTATTTCATCTCTAGGGATATAATTATTTTGTGTTTATCCACAGTCCCTCCAGGGGCTGATGATGTAGGACACCCTTCTTGCAGGGCTTTGTATTTCAAAAGAATGATCTGATTTGTTAGTGTTGCAGATATTAATTCAGATGATCTTGCATCATTCTTGTGAATTGCCTGTTCTTAGCCAATCTATGTACAAGCTCTACTTTTTTTTTTTCTTTATTAGCTTGGTATTCGGGTCTTGAAAATTGTCTATTTGATTTTTTTAAGATGTTTTCATGCGCTTTAGTAGTTTTCGGGAATAGTGTCTTAACTGTTAATGTGTTTTAAGCATTTAAAAGCATTTTCAAACTCATAATAAAATACATCAGAATAGGGAATAAAATTATACACGACCCTCTTTGAATTTTCAATATGATCATATATAGCAATAAAATACAAATACGAACTGAGAATTAATATCTCTGGAGATTGACCTAGAGAAATTGAGCTTGGCATCCCTTTAGCAAAGCTTGAACCTCTTTCATGTAAGTTGGTGATTTTTATTTCCTTGTCACTTAGAAGAACCTAGGTGAAAAAATTGAAAATCTGTTTTTGCTTCTGATATGAGAAATCCCAATGATAGGAGCATCAGCCTGATTTGGTGACCAGTTTTAGCCCTCTCAGGACAGAATGCAAGGGTAGATATGGTGGTACAGACTCAAGCTGGGTTCTCAGTCAATCCCTGTGGAACAAAATGGAAGAATCTTCCACATGATTCTGTAGCTGGATGTTTGTAGAGGGGGTGGAGGACATGTATCTGTCCACATCCTAAAATTGTAATACTGTCCTGTGCTTACAAAAATGACATGAGGTATCAATAGAATGGATACCTTCATCTGCCTTTTCATGAAGGTCAGTTGTGGCATTGCTTTGATTCTTTGAAGATGTTATCTCCATTTAGGTAGATGTCCTTTCAAGTTAGAATATAGCCTGTAATTATGAAAAGGCAAAGATAACTGACCTTCTTGAAGTTCACAGCCCTTGAATTGTCTATACAGCATTTACTTGAACCTGCACTGATAACACACTTTGGCTAACAACAGAACACATGTACATGAATTTATTTCATGACTTCCTGGAAGAGAAATCAAGATGATTTATCTTGTTATCCAAGCCAATTAATATGCCTCCTCTTTAGATTTCTCAATTGCATTTACAGGCTATTTTCGGTATTTGAATAACAGGCTTCATGTCTTTGGGGTTTTAATTTACTTTCAGAGTCTTGTTTTTGTAGAATAGTCTTGTTTTTGTAGAATGGAATCTTCATAACCATTGTTTATGATTCTATAAGTAGGTTCTTGTAAGACTTGATTTTTGAAATAGCACTAAGAAAACACATATCAAAACAAAGAAAACTCTGTTTTAAGGAGTAGCCATTTTCCTCTCTAGATCATAGTACAGTAAGTGGCCCTTTTATGATCATTATTGATTTTTCCAAAGTCATTTCTGATTCACTTTGTCTATGTTTCCATTTTTTTCTTTAAAAATATACCTTGAGGCTAGGGCGCCTGGGTGGCTCAGTGGGTTAAAGCCTCTGCCTTCGGCTTGGGTCATGATCCCACGGTCCTGGGATCAAGCCCCACATGGGCTCTCTGCTCAGCGGGGAGCCTGCTTCCCCCTCTCTGTCTCTCTACCTGCTTGTGATCTCTCTCTCTGTCAAATAAATAAATAAAATATTAAAAAAAAATATATATATATATACCTTGAGGCAATTTTATTACAAGGAATAAAATTTTTAAAACTTATAGCTTCCTACTGTTTGTGAAAGAAAATATCCTTAATTAGCTTTGTAATACTTAAAATCCATTAATTAATTCAATAATAGTTATAAGAAATCTACTATGAACCAGCCAGCCACTTGTTTTAGGCCCTGGGGCTGTCATAAATGTTTACGACCTGGTCCTTGCCCTATAGAAGCTTTCATTCTAGTGGCTCAAAGAAACACATAAATAGGGGCACCTGGGTGGCTCAGTGGTTTAAGCCTCTGCCCCTTTGGCTCAGGTCATGATCCCAGAGTCCTGGGATCGAGCCCCGCATCGGGCTCTCTGCTAAGCAGGGAGCCTGCTTCCCCTTCTCTTTCTCTGCCTGCCTTTCTGCCTACTTGTGATCTCTGTCAAATAAATAAATAAATAAAATCTTTTAAAAAAAAGGAAAAAAGAAAGACATAAATAGCTAACCATAATGCAATTTGATAACTGCAGTAGTACATATGCTAAGTACAGTGAGAAGATAGACATACTGGTTTCCAAAATACTTTTGTACTTAGGTTATGGTAAATATTACTCTGTCTTTCTGAGATTTTTCTTGCCTGTCAGTACATTATGGTAGGAGATGGTAGGATATAGTAGTCCCTCTTTATCCACAGTTTCACTTCTTGCAATTTTAGTTACCTGTTTCACATTTGTCAACTGCAGTCCAGAAAAAATGGTCCTCCTTCTGATGCATGTTCAGAATGTCAGTAGTGTCCTAAGGCTACATCACAGTGCCTATGTCATTCACTTCATTACTAAGGCATTTTATCATCCCACATCATCACAAGAAGAAGGGTGAGGACAGTACAATAAGATATTTTGAGGGGTGCCTGGGTGGCTCAGATGGTTAAGCATTTGCCTTTGGCTCCAGTCATGATCTCCCGGTCCTGGGATTGTGCCACACATTGGGCTCCCAGCTCAGCTGGAAGTCTGCTTCTGCCCCACCCTCTGCCTCTCTCCCTGCTTGTACCCTTTCTTTCTCTCTCAAATAAATAAATAAATTTTTAAAAAAAAGATATTTTGAGAGAAAGAGACTATATTCATAAACTCTAATTATAGTATATTTTTTAATAAATTAAGCTTTGTCATAGATATGTATGTATGGGTTAATTTGTACTATACACTGGGCTCAATACTCTCCATGGTTTAAGGCATCCCCAGGGTTCACATCTCGGAACCTATCACCCATAGATAAGGAGAGTAATATATTTTACACTTGATCTTAGCCAAAAGGGTGAGAAGCAATGGAGAGTACTATATTTTAATTAAAAATGCACAATCTGTGGTCAAATGACCTGGATTTAAATGTTTGGCTTCAGTAAATAGGTAACACTGGGAGGTCATTTAATCTGTATAAGTTTTATTCTAGAGACAGCAAAATAGACATAAAATAGAGCCCTCTCAGATAGTTTAGTACACTCTTTCCATCTTTGCTCCCATATCACACCCAGCTCTATGCCGCCACCCCTTGCCTGGACTGTTTTTGCTAAGATAGGCTAGAGAACATCACCATGAATTCTTCCCATCCAGATGGGCACAGTCATTTGTGATGTGAAGAGTGTTTCCCCTCCCATCAAGAAATGGACTGCTATTTCTCTATCCCATTTTTCTGAGCTCTACTTGTAACCTGCTTTGGACCAGTAGAATATAGCAGAAATGATACTTATGAAGTTAAGCTTTAAGAGGCCTCTCAGCTTCTGCTTTTCTCTCTTGAAACATTGCTTTGTGATTCTCATGAGAGGAATCCAGTCTAGCTTACTGGATGATGAGATACCATGTAGAAGACACCATGTGGAAGCAGACCAGCCAACTTGCACCAAGTGTCAGACACTTGAGTGAAGTCATCTCGACCTTACAACCCAGATAACTCTGCACCTGATTGCAGAATAAGTAAGCCCAATTGAAAGAATGGTGAGAAATAATATATCATTATTGTTTTAACCACAATAATGGTTTGGGAGTAGTTTGGACACAGCAACAGATAATTGAACTACTTAGCCCATATGTTGCATACACCCTAAGTGGACCATATTCTTAAATAGTATATGGTGTTTGCCCTTAACTGAAAGATGTTTGTGGACTAAAGGAATCTATATAAATTTTTCAGTCACTAGCAAATAAACTCTTCAGAGTCTGCAGCACTCTGGATTTTTTAGACTAAACTTCTATCTGAGGAATATGTGCACTTCAAATAAATTTGAACTCAGTAACAAATGATAACTGTTTAGGGATTAACAAACCAGATTCAGTTGTGAGGTTTAAATAACTTGTTGGTTGAGCAGATACTGTGTGAGAAAAGCAAGTCATAGTATCCCACACATTTAATTTGAGTTTAGTGAAAATAATTTATATATTATATATACATATAAAGTATATATGTGTGTGTGTGTATGTGTGTGTGTATAACTTATGACTGGTTTATCTTAACAAGATCCTTAGGATGTCTGGGAAGTAATATAGTCTTTATGAAGATAGGTTGAACATCATCAAATAGCATGGTTTATTGTGAATTTTTGTTTTAAGCGTTTTAAGCAGTTGACTTCAAATTCCCAGCAGATGGTGGTGGCAGCAGGCAGGCACTCTAGTCAATGAGAAATCAAAGTGAACTTTTAAAAGAGCTGATTCTTAAACTTGGAACAAAAAGGAGTGAATGTTAGAAAAAAAAAATAACAGGTTTTCTACGATGCATCTTATTATGTGCAAATCAAAAAATTGAGAAACTGTAGAATTTGCAATATACACAAGAATGTGTATTTTACATTATGGAAATGTAAAGCATTTAATCAGTCTTTTAGGAGAGAACTTGAATATTAGCTGTTACTAAGTCTTTTTAGTAAATAATAACTTAAGAAATGCAGAACCAATGTGTTTTTTTCCAACACAGCTTACCAGAGGTGTTTTCAAAAAGATTGTGGTTTTTCTCTTAATGATTTAAAGTGGAAAAAATAGCAGTATATTTTCTCTTAGTCTCATGCCCTAGTAGAGTGATGACTATCTTACTATATTTACTATTCCTATTACTAGTGATTATGCTTTTAATACAATTTTGATAAAATAAATGATTTTTTTATTAGTCATTAAACTACTTTCTACAGATTTCTGAATGCTTCAAAGGATAAAATTTTATTTGTGAAGAAATTCTTATTCAACCCTGGTTAAAGATAATTTATCTTTGGTCATGTTTTTGCTTGCCTTGCCCTTAAAAATATTGAGTATAGCTTCTTATATCAATAGAAATTTTACAGATTGTTTACCTCTATCTTACCAGATAGCTGCTTAATAAAAAGTCAACCAAGGTTATATGTCACTTTTCCCCTTCAATTATGTTTTCTACTTGTCTTTTTGTCTGGTTTCTGCTCTCTGGTAGTAGAAGTGGTAGTTGTGGTAGAGATTGAAGAGCATAAGGGTATATTTGAAGTGATCAGAATCACCAGAATTATTCTTAGCACAGATAGACCATGTTTGCAGATAACCTTTCTGTTTTTATTTGCTCTGCTGTATCTTCTGTATCCAAGATTCTCCAGGCTATTTTTGCACGGTTGGTTTACCAGCATGAAATGGAATAGCTCAAGATACAACACAGCCCCTCCAAATGTCAGGCACATGAGATAGCTAACAAACTTCATCAAATGCCAATAATAGGAAAAGAACTGTATGTCTTATGAAACAGACCCACATTAGACTATAAGGTTTTTCTCGTGCCTTAAAAAGTCAACAGATGTGATAACTCCCCAACCAACTGGCTTCCTTTCCTTAGTTGGGTGATCAAGGGTGTAAAAGTACAGCTGCTGTTTTATCTGCAAAGCTACAGTTTTACATTAACCTGAAAAAAAGTCCACACATGTTTTTACTGAAATGCCCTCTATATCTGTTTTGAATTTCAGTTCATTGAATGCCCTGAAAATTAAATAAACACACAACAGGGCTTGCTAATATCTGCAATGAGGTGCTTAATTCCCCATCTTAATCAGCCATTTTCCATCCCTTTCCTTCTTCCTGCCTATCTGTCAAATATTCCTTAATTAAGAATTATTCTTAATTACAAAGTTTATGTGTCATTTTATTTTAGAGGTAATTAATTAAATTTAACACTAATCATTGGGGATATTGCCTTTTCTGCACACACATGGTTGCTTAATTATTGGAATACCTTGAATCCCTTGACTGAGAGGAGTAGAGAGTATTGATTTGTTTTGTGTCTGGTATGTGGCGGCTCATACTGAATAGGACAGAGACTCAGGCCATCGACCAGACAAAGAAGTAGGAAATATTTTTTTCTCAACTGATAAAGGACACTGAACAAATGCACTCTGGTAATTCATTGCATTATGTGGAGTCTCTGAGGGGCAAGGAAGTGTGATGATTATGGATAAAATTTGGTCTTGAAAAGAGTAGCCAGAGTGAATCTATTTTGTAAGGGTCTGTGGATACTTGTTAGAATGGATTTTCCAATGTTTGTATGTGTGGGATTATACTGAGGTCACCCTGAGCAAGTCACCTGGTTGGAGGAAGGAAAGATCCAGTGAGCAGATTAGAAAAAGGATGCGTTGTGTCTTAGTTCCTTCTTCCCATCTTTTCCCCTCTTACATTCTCAGATTTTGTCTCCAGTGTCACTTTCTCAGAGAAACCATCCACAACTTAATTATATACCTTTCCTTCCTTGACACCACTCATCCTTATTATAATTTAAATGGATTTAGTTGATTCCTTGATTGTCTGCCTCATTCAATAAATGAAGTCTCTTCAAGGACAGAGATAATTTCTAATTCTCCTTATCATTTATTTGCCATTTGTTTAGTAATTGACACAGAGTAGACACTAAATAAAAATTTTCATGAATGGATGAATAAATTTTAAAGTATCTTTTCTAGAAACTATAAGTTATTTGACCTTTCTTTAAGTAGTAAGTGTCCATTATGTTTGGTGCCTCTCTATTATTAGATTCCAGGAACAAAAGATGGATGAGTAAAAGCTAATCCCTGCCTTCAAATATTTATATTACAGTAGAGGAGAGGCTCATGCAATTAAATATCATATAAGACAGACTATAATACAAACTGTAAAAGATACAGAAACATCTCTATGAGAACATATAGAAAGCAGAACTTCCAAGATGGGCAAAACTTTAAAAATGCAGAGATTATTTGAAATCTGCCTTGAAGGGGTTTTTGAATAAATGGAGAATTAGGGAAAGGACATGCTGGGAAGATGTAAGATGTACAAAGGCCAGGTGCATAAAATGAATATGATGTTAGCAAATTGTCAAAGATTAGAAGATGTAATGGCACTCAGTCTTAGCAAGGATCCAGTGAGACAAGCACTCTTGCACTCTGGACTGCAAATGGGAATTCACTTTCTGGAAAGCAGTTTGGGTACATACATATCAGAAGCCTCAATATTTCTTCTTCTAGGATTCTATTTAATGATCAGAGATATGTACAGTTCTTTATGTTCAGAATTTTTTATCACAGCATAATGAATATCATTGACAGCCTAAACAAACAGTTGTAGGTCACTGATTAAATAATTATAAAATTTGTGTGGGATGAACTATGCATCCATCAAAAAACCATGTTTTTAAAGAACATTTAATGACACAGGAAGGTGCTTGGAATGCAGTATGTATATAATATAATGAAGATCAGAATATAAAGCTGGATGCCAGCTTTATAAAAGTTAAAGTATGTATGGAGGAAAAAAGGAAATAACTGTATGCTAATTTACTAACATTAATTATCTTTGGGTGGTAGTTTTACAGAGGTTTTCCATTTTCTTCTGTGTATGTGTGTGTGTGTGTGTGTGTGTGTATCTATATATATATAGTTTTCTAGAGTTTCTACACTAGATATATTCCTTTTATAACAAGGAAAACAAATATATTTGAAACTGTATATTTTGTAAAGGAAATTGGATAGGATAACTAGTGACTAAATGATAAAATGAACTAAGAATAGTTTTAAAAAATGAAACTAGAGTTTTACAGGTCATTTAGAACCTGATGTGGGTAAAGCATGGTATTAGGTATTCGGCATAATAGAAAAAAGGGTATGCTATGGCTCTCAACTCAAAAGATTTTATAATCTTTGGGAAAATTCTGGAGAAGTAAGACATGTAATTTAATAACAATATTAGATTACAGTTGTAGATTTACCACAGGCAGGATTCTATAAATTGCCAAAAGTGTGGTATATAAGTTATGGGCTAGTTCAGTGAGAGATTGGCTTTTCGAATATTTACATAGAATTTTTAGTGCTTTTGGTCATCTCCCAGCACCCTGGGATACAAGTGGTCTCACCGGCTATGCAAAGACACATGGGCTCTATAATCATCTACCATGGCAGCAGAGTCAGGGAGTAATGCTAAGTACATATAGGCTGACTGAGAAGGTCGAGAGGAGGAGGGTGAAGAGATGCTAGACCTTATATTACTAGGGATCCAGAAATAAGTAGATGGTATTCATTGGCTTTCCTTCCTCAATTATGTATCTTTCCAAAGGACCTCTCCCTAAATTATATAGGTTATATTTTATCCCATACATGATAAACATTAATTACACACACAAACCTCTATGTACACATATGTGTGTGTATTCTGTATATGTGTGTATACATACATACATACATACATGCCATGTATTTGTGTGTGTGTATGTGTGTGGGTATGTTTTAGGAATGACCCAGTTTCAGTGGCAGGTGATTATATAAATGCACTTAAGTGGAATTACAATTTTTATTCCTTGTTGACACCAATTTGTTTTATTCTCAGTTACTGTTGAATTACTTGAATAGTCAAAAAAACACATACATTGTAGCAATTGAAAATGGCTAATATTTTGCAAAAGAGTAAGAAGGATATTTTTTTTACAGAGACCTAAGAGAACAAACACAATCTCTTTTGAGAGTACATACCAAATTAAAAATATTAGGAGAATGAGATAGTTCTTAGATGCTTATTTAAAATTTTTTTCTTTCAATATGAATTTTTTCATAGATATTTATAAATACACTCTGAGGTGTAAAGCCACTGATAAGTGTTATAGGAAAATAAAGTAAAAATCAAGGAACAAGAATACTGACAGTCTACATATAACTGAGAATTCTAGAATAAATAAAATGTATTCCTTGACTGTGAAACATTCATTGCTTTTTTGGAGGAGTTAGGAGACTAAAGGTTTTAATGTTGCCCTCAAGGCCATTCTAACTGTTGACCTTCACTTATGGGCTTTTGACAGGGGACATCATTTTGGAAAAGGAGGTCCATGGTTTAGGCTCCAGATTGCTGTAGTTCTTAAATTTTTTGCAGTAGGTGAAGTCAGACATCTCTCAAAGATGACAAATCTAGTGAAAATTATTATTTCTCACATCCAAAATTCACAAGCAAGTTGTTATTCAATTAAACAAATTTATGGTTTCTAAGTCAATCTATCTGCATTTAGTTTATGAACCCACTATTTTAATAAGTAGCTAGCATTTGCACATGTACTACGCTAGAAGCAGGCAAAGGGAATTCAAGGTGAAGTAATGAAGTATGTTATAGAAAATGGAGAATAGCTGCATTTGAATGTGTAAATGGATAATGGAAGACCTGGGTTGATAGGTGAGGGGCTCACATCCCCAATTACTAAAAATTACACCTGTATTGCATCTTGAGTCCATTTTCAAGAACGATTAAACAGTTGTTAATCTTCACTTAGGTGTAAGTGCCCACTTTTCCCAGTTTCATTTCAGAGTTACACTTTTATAGAGCAGCAAATTTTGTTCTTATCTTTCATAAGATGGTTTTCTTTCTGGTGCCAGCATCCAGATATGTGTTTTACATTCCATGAAACCATAGGAGAGACTGGGGACAGACCATACCAATCACTGACCCCATCATTCAGAACCATTCAGTTCTGTCTTATCACTTTCCTGTGTAAGGACATTTTCTCTCCTTAGATTCCCTATAAGTCAAAACAATCCAGGACCATTATTGTTACAGAATGTCCATCTCCCAGAATGTCAGAAACTCTTTACAACAAGAAATGGAATAGAAAGACGATGTTTTGCAGACTTGGGTATAGTTATTTTCAAACAGAAAGGGAAAATGACAAGAAGAGATTGAGTGAAGTAAAAGTAAAGGTAAGGCTGCTGACTTGAAAAAATAGTCACGGCAAGATTGATAGACCCTATACTAACACACGTATCTTTCTCACATATACACACACTCTCACACACACACACACACACACGCACACACAGATGGTCTCAGCCAGTGACTTCTACAGAGTCTTGTTGATGATGTGATCTTCCTGATATTGCCAATGATAAGAATAAAATTACATGGTCACTCTTGAACATATTTCATTAAGTTCCATTGAGCATATGTCCACCTGGTGATTAAATAGGTTAATACCTGTAAACACTAGGTACACGCCAACAAACTTCAAGTGATTTTCCATTATTATTGAGGTTAATAATGATGTTGTTGATGGTGATGGGTGACGATGGTATAATATTAACTTCTTTATTCCTTAGAAAAACTTAGCAAGGTTATTCTTTTTAACCCTTCTGATACTTGAACAAGGATAAACTGAGAGATGTACCTAAGTGCCAAGTCTAGGTATTATATTCTGATTCTTGACCAGGAATGTTCCAGTGGCCTTTTGGGTGACAGGTATTCCTCAGATTTCTTGTGTTATTTGCTTAAACACAGATTCCTGGGCTCTTCCTTAAACCTCCTAAAACAGAGGATATGTCTCTGAGGTTATGTCCCAAGCCTACCTTGTTAAGCAACCCTCCCCAACAGGATTCTTAAGCACACTTAAATTTAAGAACCATTGTTCTCGGGGTGCCTGGGTGGCTCAGTGGGTTAAGCCTCTACCTTCCGCTCAGGTCGTTATCCCAGGGTCCTGGGATCGAGCCCTACATCAGGCTCTCCTCTCAGCGGGGAGCCTGCTTCCTCCTCTCTCTCTCTCTTTCTCTGCCTATCTCTCTGCCTACTTGTGATCTCTTTTTCTGTCAAATAAATAAATAAAATCTTTAAAAAAAAATAGGACCATTGTTCTATCCAAACTTGGAAATAACTCACAATTGCATATCATATATAGGTTCTTCCTTAAAGGAGGGATTTCATTTGATGAGGACTGAGAGAGAACATCAGCTCTAAAATGTCTTTTACCATACTTCCTGCAATTCACAATATTAAATATTTATTCTTTTGGTTCCCAGCGTACCTATAGGAGTTTCCATTTAAAATTTAAATACTTGGGGAAGCCATTAACATCCATTAGCACTCTGCATGATTTAGGGATTTGAAAGTCAGTCAGTTAGCAAGGCTTCAAGGGGAAAGGAAGATGAATGAATCCCATTGAGGACAATGAAGAGAGAAGGCAAAGAACAGAATAGATCAACCTAACTGAAGTATTGCAGCTAAGAATTCTGGACAGCCACAAGAATGTGAAAACAATGGATCTTATAGCTAGCTGCCGGAAAGCAAAAAGGTCAAATTGTAGAAAGTTACATAAACAAGTTTAAGATAAGTTGTTAGTAAAGGTGGACCGTAAGGACCAATTCTCCCTGTTTCCCTCCCAGCATGACCTATGATAGAATGTGATGCCTGATCACATGTGATGTATTTAAAGGTCTAATGCCAAGTGCTGACATCCTAGCATAAATCATGGGACTAATAAGCATGATCTCTGAATAAGTCAAACAAAAGGTAAAGGTAAATTTATCCAAATAATAGTAATCAGGTAATTTTGTTTTGTCAGTAAAACCTTTCAGTTATGAATACTTTCCCTAAGTTATTTTTTAAATTTCTTTAAAAATTTTCAACTTTTTTCCCAGTGATTATAAATATGACTTTCTCATTATCTATATGAACATATCATTGTACAGATTAAAGTGATAAAAGGGTCAGGGAAGCTCAGGCAAGATGAATTGGGAGGAGCAGAGAAGAGAACACGTTTAGAAATGTAATTAGCCAGGCCACTGCCTTGTTCAAGGATCAGTATAATAACTTGTACTTGTCTGAATTCGTGGAAAAGAAAGATTAGCCATACATTCTTGGGAAATGGAAACTACATTCATGTAGTGATGAGTTCTTTACATAGCCCTTAGCTATGGTCATCGAAATATGCATAAACATTACTATATTAATCTCCATAGTTTCTTTGTATATACATTACCTACCATCTGGTCTCTAACCTTAAAATGTCCACACCATGAATCATCTTTGTCAAGATCAAATAATGGGAATAAAAATTCATGGTGACTTATTGGAGAACTGAATGAAGACATCTGACGAGAAGTAACTTATGCATCACAGTCTGGGAAGTAGTGAGATGGTGAAAATTTTAAGTGTCCTACCATCCTTTGCATTCCTTTAATTTAGGACAAAAATGTTAAAAATTATCCTGAAATATAAAAATTCGTATAAACTCCTGAAGAAACCAATGGTAATAGTATAATTTTCCCCTACTACATTTTTTTCGTCTATTATTTCAAGAGGTAACATTATCCCATACAATTCAGTAGCATTTGATTTTATACTGAGACAAGACCTATGAAAGGGTCCTTCCAAAAAACGTGGTTTATTTGACAATTATGCAAACAGTTTAAAGATTTGGAACTCAAGAGATAAGCTTCATGGGCCATAGTAGCAATTAAAAGGAGGAAAGCTAACTGCTTTTTGTGTGTTTATTTGGTTAAAGCATGAAACTTATCTATTTTCCTTAATAGATTAAAGCCTTGTTTTCCCCCTGTTTGAGTCCTTTGTTATTTAAATTAGAATTTAAAGAGAATCGAAGGAATTAAAGAGTCTCAAAATGGATGGTGGTAATTTTGGTTTAAATCTGTGGACACTTCACAATGGTGTTCTATTCCAAATTCCAATCTCAGCAATATTATATTCTGTGATTCACAGCAGTAGAAACCCCAAAGTATAGACTAACCTGATTTTTGTTTGGAGGAAAGGAACCAGTCAATTCCTGATAACCCTGACTGTATTTTAATCCCAAAGTACATGGAATTAAAACAATTGCAAATGGGAATACACATAAAGAGAACTAAACTCAGTATGGAAAACTAGCTCCCCAGTTGTTTGTAGGAGGACAAAGGCACTTGCTCTGAAGTGGTATGTGATTGCTAATGTTGAACAAGGCCCTTAACTTGAGAACACATTTATTAAAATAGAAGATAAATGCTGTAGGGGAAGCTAGCCATATGTATGATACATGCAACCTGATAATGAAACTTTTTTTTTTTTTTAAGATTTTATTTATTTACTTGACAGAGAGAAAGCACAAGTAGGGGGAGCAGCAAGCAAAGGGAAAGGGAAAAGCAGGGAGCTGGATGCAGGACTCCATCCCAGAACCCTGGGATCATTACCTGAGCCGAAGGCAGCCACTTACCAGACTAAGCCATCCCAGTGCCCCACTTTTCTAGCGGGTCTTGATCCTTATATCAATCCAGATGTACTTCCTTTTAACTTATGCTTTTTGGTCCACTTTAACTGTGTCCACAATTGAATTACTGAATGCTCTGAGAGAAGAAAAATTTGTGCTACTAAAATTTCATGGTGTCCAAGTGGAGATGACTGGGGGTCCACTAAACACATGATCGAGGCTTCAGAACAAGAACCAAGCTAGAGATTTAAACCTGGCTGTCCTTTCCTTTGCAGTGTTAATTGATGCCATTGTGGGTATGAACTCATTGAGGAAGAGGATATGCTTTCAGTAGAGAACCGTGATTTTTCTTCAGCTTACAAAGTTTCAATCATTTGAATATCAGGAAATCTAGCAAAAATGTCTGGATATCTGACTTCTTTTAATTATATGAAGACTTGCATTCCTACATAACAACATTAGATTGGAGCTGAGAAGTTGCCTTCTGTAGACAGGACATAAGCTCTTTGGTTCTCAAAAGTGTCCACCACTTACTCTTGATTGATTTCATCCATTTACATGCAAGTCTGTCACCTGTAAACATTTGAGTTTGCAATTACTGATAGACAATAGTAAATACATATCTCTGCCTTTCTTTGGTTTCTTTCTCTTATTAGTTGGATGGGCAATTTTTGACAATTAGGGATTAAAAGTGTGGCTTTTTGATAGGGTTGTTTGCATCAAATCGTTAGAGAGATGGACCCATCAAATATTCGAGTAGGAAGAAATCTCAGCAGTTATTTAGTCAGCAGTTTATTCTGCAGATAGAGAATAAAAAACCCAAAGAGTCTGGGACAGTGGCTTGCTCAGAGTTTCCATAAGTTCACATCATAACAAACGATAGAACTCAGGTCACATGGCTCTTCTTAGAGCTTGGAATCTTTAGCTATTATATATACTGACATGTTTGCTCTTAATTGAATAGCAAATTTAGTACTTGTACCTGGATTGGAATAAAGAGACACCAAAAATGAATTTAAGACCTGTAACTAATATGATAGTTTACCAAAATATGAAAATATTACACAGATTTTGAGGGGATTGTAAATTTACTTTTTTGCAATTGTGCTTCAAACTGTGCCTTTTATAAAAATAATCTGCTTATTTCTACCCATTGAGAGAGAAATAGCTATTTCCTCGGTGCTTTCCTTTGGACCACATTGGGTTTTTTCCCAACACAGTTCTCAGTGCAGCCAAATTAAAAGGCCCACAGATACCGTCTTCCACCCAAAAATCAAAGGAATCATTTGGTGTGAAAGTATGAGTCGTGCCAGGCACAGCACCAGCCAATTACTGATTACCCAAGTTGTATTTTATCATCCCGAATACAAGGAATTAAAATAATTGCAAATGTGTATATACACACAGAGAGAAATATATCATATGCACACAGTTCTCTGTTGGGGGGAAGACCAAGCGTATTTGCTCTGGAGTGGTATGTGATTCCTGTTATTGAGGAAGGTGCTTAACTTGAGCCTGCATTTATTAAAAGAGCAGACGAGCGCAGGCAGCTTGATAATGAGGAACCATCCAGCAAGGTTAACTCTTCAACAAGGTTGCAGGAGTGAATATGCTGAAAGATTTTCAGAAAACACACTTTCACCTAGTATTTATCAGACTCCTGCCTTCCCCAGATCTTTGCAACCCCCATAGGGAAGGTCTAGAGCCTTTATCTGAGCCCAGGGCAGCAAGTGAAGCATTTCCATGGCCCAGCCTTGAGTCAGAGTTAAGCATTGAGAGCATTGTAAAAGCTGACAATTTGGGAACTCTTAAGCTAAAAACAGGGCCAAGATGAGGTGATGGAGTTCTTATTGAGTCCATTGTAGTACCTGAGAACTCTAAATCTTCCACCATTGAGACTGGAAGTTTAACACCATAGAGAGTTCTGGAACTACCAGACCTAAACAAGTAATGTTAGTGTGTAAAACTTCATTTCTTTATTTCCTTTAAAGCAACTTCTTTCTTTCTTTTTCTTTTTTTTCTTTTTTTTTAAGATTTTATTTATTTATTTGACAAGCAGAGATCACAAGTAGGCAGAGAGAGAGGAGGAAGCAGGCTCCCTGCTGAGCAGAGAGCCCAATGCGGGGCTCGATCCAAGACCTTGAGACCATGACCTGAGCCGAAGGCAGAGGCTTAACCCACTGAGCCACCCAGGCACCCCAAAAGCAACTTATTTCTGACTCCAGAGCTCCATCCAGTCTTTGCCAGGTTGATGAGTAAATCATATTTCCAATCTTACCAGAACCAACCCAGTCCCTAAAGTTGTACACAGGAGATGGGGAAGGGTACCAAATTCTGGTTTCTTAAAGTTGCCACTGACATTCTCATTGTCAAAGCCCAAGTGGTTCCTTGAAATATGGCAGCTCTCAGCTTTTTTGCCTCTAGGAAGAAAATCTCTATTAAGGTTATAACATCAAAACCTTTAGATAGCCCCTCCCTTGGCACATCAAGGAGTAACCCAGTGGTAGTGGGGAACACTGGCTTGGCACAGATATGCCACTCCTGCAGTACCACATCCTCTCCTCAGTCCAAAGAGATCTTGTTGTTCTTCTTGTTTATGACTCATGCCCCAACCCATTTGTCTATCTGCTTTTACAAGCTCTTTGCTATTCCTTTCAGGAGAGAAAGAAAGAAAGGGGGGAAGCAGAAAATGTCTTCCCTACCCCTTCCTCAGGAGACATTTGGCAATGGCTCCTGCTAAACATTTTACAATATACAGGGCAGTTTGATACAACAAAGAATTACACACCCCCAAATGTCAGTAGTGCTGAGGTTGAGAAGCATGGCTCTATGTCGTATTTAATAGGATCAGGTTAGAGATATTTGGAAGTAATTATAAGAGGAAAAAGTGAGGGGGAGGGGAGGGGACAATACTAGAGAGGGTTATATCTGCGGGAGAGTGATTATTCAGAGAGCCAGGATGGAGTGAACTCTCTGAAATCCACTCTGGGATTAGCAGTAGAGAGGCTGATGTACAAAGTCTGCATGTTTAATGTAGTGCTCTAGGCCCAATTCCTTCTATCTCTTCACTATGAGAATTCGGTAGTTTTTACAGAGACATTGAACAATCCGCACCTCCCTCTCTACCTCCAGCACATACATAAAAGTTTTTAACAGTTCACTATTTCATATGTATCCTTTATGAAAAGCCAGGCATGCCCTATGGGGTGTGTGTGTGTGTGTGTGTGTGTGTGTGTGTTGCCATTAATGCCCCAGAGCTAAGATTACATTATATGTCTTCTCATTCCTTTGTGTTTCTGTTGCTCAGGAATGAACTGAATATTTAAACTTAGAAAGGCACTCATACTAGCCAATGATGTTCATATAAGCTATTAATCCCTCCATTTTTTTTTTTTTTCTGTATAATCTGCAGTTCCTTTGGTGAGCTCCTAAAGTAATAGGTTTCCAAAATAAAGTTTCTATTCCATCAGCAGGTAACCTGTGTTATGGCTTGTGAACATTTTGCAGCACATACCACTTCAGTTAAATTATATTCTCTGGTAGGGGGAATGAAAAACAAGATAGCTTTACTTTTGGTTATATGCATCCTTCTCCAATGAATATGCTTACCATGAGACGGAGTAACCGGGGGCAAAGTCCCAGCTATGTTCTCAGAAAAGCCACTCAGCAAAATGAACTGAGCCTGATATTTGGGATAGGCCAGACATGTATACTTGTACTAACTATGAGGGTTGAGCTAGGTTTTTAACTCTCCAGGCCTTATTTTCTAATCCACAAGTGGGCTAATACCGCCAGCATTACAATTTAGGCCATTAGTCAGTATTCAGTCCAAGAGAGATATTGTTGTTGCTTTTACCAATCTTCAAAATTTCCTCACCATTTTTGGGGAAAAGATATTAGCCATCATTTTAGTAATAATTCCCTACTGCTACTCTCCCTAGAGCAGGGGTCAGCAAGATATAACCTACGGGGTAATCTTCACAGTTACTTGTTTTCATACAGTCCATAGGCTAAGAATGATTTTACATTTTTTTTTCATTGTTGAAAAAATAAGTGGGGAATAATACTAATATTTCCGAACATGAGAATGGTATGAAATTCAAATTTTGATGTGCCTCAGTACAATTTGTTTAAAGCACAGATAGCCTCATTCTTTTATGTATTGCCTTTGACTTCTTTCACCAGCTAGCAGCAGAGTGGTAAGAAAGACCCTTGTTCACAGGACTTAAAATATTTACCATCTGCTCCTTACAGAAAATATTTATCAACCCCAGCCCTAGAGAATAGGCTACAGAGGAGACAATGTGAGAAATAGCTCCATCAAGAAGAAGCCCCTCCTTCCCTGTTAACTTTGATGCAGGTCTTATACTCACAATCAGGGTTTATTTTTATCTATGCCATGTCATCATGAGTATGGCTTTTCCCTCTCTGTCGGCAGTTAACCTGACCTATCATATTATGTAACTTCCAGCTCTTTGAGTGAATAAGTGATGGTTTCTTTGAGACATTCCTCAAGATCTTCTCAAAGTTTATTCCATATGCCTCGTTGACCGTATTTTAACTCAAATACCCATAGATTGCCCTCAAAGTGGTTGAAAAATCTACCCAGCAGTTTTCAGAATGGTATAGCAACAAAGAGGCAGAAACATAATTTTATTTATAATATGTGATGGTTGTGGTGATGGTTTTGATAGAGGAGAAAGAGAAGAAAAAAAAGATTCAGAGTCCCTCCTGATAAAGGCCCAGCACTGTTGTAGGTGAAGGCCTTAAGAATCACATGATCACCTTGCAAAGCTAAGTGTAATCCAGGTAGGAGCTCTTCCCACCAGGCTCCTGATAATGAGGAACTCACCAGAAAGTAGTAGTAACTATTAATTGCAGGGTCTAGTTTTTCCATGGTACTATTTCATCACACTCTTTACCTGAAGCCATTGCCTCGGGGGAATACACTAATTAGCATAGCTATCAACAACAGTAGTGCATATGCATAAGTTAAAACATATGTATTTTGACTAACAAATTGTCACAGTAACCAAAGAGGGTTAGATGTACTTTCTTAGTGCTGTGAAAAATGTGCGAGTTAGAATAAACAATTATTAGAGCTTTTTTTCCCCCTGTTGTTTATAAGTAAGCTAAGCTAACACCCATGTGTTCCCCATTGCAAACATATTTATGGCCTTTGTTAGCTCACCAGTGTGTGTCAACATATTAGACAAGTGAGTACCCACCTGCTAAAGATGATGACATTTGTTCTTACTGTTTTGCAAAGTATTCAGGGGTGATGAGAGCCAATGTCCTGCACCCTTGTTACTGTTAGGGAGCAGAGTGCAATCAAGTTGATTTTCATTTAATGTGTTGCATAAATTACATCTCACATTCTTAAAGTTAAGTGGCACATTTGGACCCAGGAGAAGTATTAGGTTTCTCAGTGGACAACTGGTTATTTCTTAGCTTATTCACAAATATTTGAAGATGCAGTCCCTTGACTAAGTATTTCTGCAAATAGTGGGAGGGTAAGTTGGCAAGAAACAGCTTTGCTTCTAAGAGTTTGAAGCTCCTCTTTTGGAAAAAATGATGAAAACCTATAGAGCCCAGTGCTTTCCCTCTACTACATGTGACATCCCTGTAGACGGTTCCATTAATTTCTCTTTTCTTCCTGCCTCCTTTCTCCTCTGCGTCATTCTGTGAATAGCTATGCCTTGAGGATTGGGGCTGAAGGGATGGAACGCTGCTTCCATCAGTTGTTTTGGAATACTTGGATACTGTCTCTTTTTCCTCTTCTCTCTTTCTTAGTATAGCAGAAAATTTAAGATTAGATTTATCTCTCTGAAGTTTATTGCTGTCTGTTTCTTTGACTGAAACATCCTGCAAACATAAATCCTGAGATTTCTTTTTTAATACTCTTTTGTAAATATTTTTTGTCATACACACATTGACGCATACAAACACAATTTATTTAATCTTGTGATGACTCTGTCAAGAAAGAGAGATATCCTTAGAGAAAATTCTGAATTTAAATGTGTAAAAAGCATTAGTAAAAAAGATACTCTAATTTTAACCACCTTGCATTTCTTTATTGTAGATTAGAATAGTTAAAAATATAGTAGTTTCAGAAGACTAACTTGGTACTTCTTCTGTGCATGTCTGTTCTTGAATTGTTTTTAAAGATTTATTTATTTATTTATATGAAAGAGAGAGAGAGAGAAAGAAAGAGAATAAGTTAGGGAGGGGCAAAAGGAGAAGGAGAAGATGACTCCTTACTGAACAGGGCCCCCCAACCTGGGCTTAAACCCAGGACCCTGAGATCATGACCTGAGCCAAGGCAGACACTTAAACAACTGAGTCACCCAGGCACCCCTCCTCATATTTTTTTAATCAAAAATATTTTCATAATCTTCTTATGAAAATTCTCAAAAGTACATTAAATTTGAAGTAATATCTTAGTGAGCGCTGGTATGCCCAACAGCTAGATTTTACCTTTAACATATTGTATCCATCCATCTATCTATCCATCCCCATATTCATCTATCTGTTCATTTTTCTTCCTTCAGTATCTCAAAGTAAACTACAGACCTCCATACACTTCTTCCTAAACACCTAGCTAGCATATCACTAATTAGTGTTAAACATTTGTTTAGGCTTTTTTCCTCCTTTCAGCTGAAATGGGAACTTATTGAAGTATACAGATCTTCAGTGACCATTTCTTGAGACTTAAGACATGTGTACACCTGTGTAAACCAAGCCCCTATCAAGATAGAACTAAAGCTCCTTATTGTCCCTTCTAAGTCTGAGCTGAATTTTAAACCAAAAATCAAAAGATTGATTTTTATAAGATTTTCTTTAAAACTCTTTTTTTTTTTTTTTTAAGATTTTATTTATTTATTTGACAGAGAGAGAACACAAGTAGTCAGAGAGGCAGGCAGAGAGAGAGAGAGAGAGGAGAAAGCAGGCTCCCTGCTGAGCAGAGAGCCTGATGTGGGACTCGATCCCAGGACCCTGAGATCATGACCTGAGCCGAAGGCAGCGGCTTAACCCACTGAGCCACCCAGGTGCCCCAAGATTTTCTTTAAAACTCTTTAGAGCCAGTTAGATGTGCAGATTAATCCAGGGTTGAGTTGCCTTTAGCATGACTTTTTGAATATCCTTGCCTTGGTTTTCTCTTTTGACTGTTGTAGTGACATTAAGCAGAACCTACTTACCTGTGATGAGAATTATTATTCTCTTTGCTCTTAGGCTTGTGCCAGTGGATTATTATCTTTGTTCTCATGACTGTCTAATAGATATGTTCCAGTTAGGATATATTTTTCCAGTTTCCTGACTTTGGGCTAAAAGTTTTTTGATACTAATGGATCCTTAAATCTAAGTAGTAGGTGATCTGCTGTTAAAAATGTGTGCCCACAACTATAGTTACTCTATGGAAGAGATCACAGATCCTATCCTCTGAATTTATTTTCGAGAACAAAAATCCCAAACGGGCAAGTGGCTTTCCCAAGACTGCACATCTCAGAAGTATCACAGCTCAACTTGGAAGGCGAGTGCTCTAAATACCTGTCTGATTCTTTCAAAATAAATAAATAAACAAATAATTAGTTATTGCCAGATCTGTGTTATATGCAGGTGGGATACAAAAAGGTGAATAACACCCAATCCTTACCCTCTAAAACTATATGTATGTTGGCCAAAATATGCAAATAGAAAATTTCAATTTCCATGTTTTTTAAATAGTAACATGTGGTGGGTACTCTAAGAGTGTCTAGGAGTGTCTGTTAATCCATCTGGGCTCTAAGGCAAGGCCTTTGAAGGAGAAATCAGCTGAAGTCTGGAAAAATGAATAAATGTTAGCCATGACAAAAGAATGGTAAGAGAAATTTCCCTAAGAAATGGAAGATTATTTTGAAACAGTATCTGTTCTTCTAGTGTTAGGGAGAATCTGTGAATCAGAGACCCAGAAGAATGTACATCATCCTCTCAAGAATTCTAAGAAACAGTTCACAGGGAATTCTCTGAGAAGCTCAGCATCCTTCTGCACTGCTCAGTTTCCTCTCCGCTCGCTGAGTTGCTGAGCCCCAGCTTATCAAAGGGACACCTCTCAAGCCTTGTTTCAGTGACTTCCTAATTGCCTCCAATAATAAATACATTCTACTCATCTTAGGGTTTCTGGGTTCCTTCCATCAAGGACCTTCATAATGTAGTCCTGATATTTCTCATCCTTACTGTTTCACACACATCTATATTCATATTGTACCCAACTCTGTAACTCTCCAGTTTTCACACTTTGCTGCCAATACGCCTCTGCTCAAGCCTTCCCCCAACCCTGGAATTCTCTCTCGAGATCTGCATTTCAACATTCCATCTGTTTGTCCATTTTTTTCTCCCTTTCCTCAGGAGAAGCCATCTTTTTAAAAAAAATTTCCATAGCTCTTTGCTCCTTTTAAAGTCAAACTCTGATCTTTTGTTCTGCCTCAGCTAAATCTAGGACAGCTCTTGGCACAAAGTAGAAGTTATTAAGTATTTGTTGAATAAGATAATGATTTCTACCTTATGTCAGTGTGTACTTCTAGACTTAGAGTTTCTCTAAGGTAGGGTCTATATTCTATGCATTTTTGTATTCCCAGAACTCTTAAAAGGCTTGAACAAACTTCCAAATGAACCTACTATGTATTCTATCACAGCCATGGTTTTGCCATTATTCTACTTATACATAATACCAATCCAGGCTAGGTGTTGTTTCAGCACTGGACCTCACAGAGGTGTTCAGTTTTGTATCGAGATATTTCAACTTCCTCCTTTCTACTCATAATGGCTTTTAAGCGGACCATTTGTTAAATTTTAAAAGTCATTCCTCTAAGGGATATAAGGAAAGGAAATAAGGAATACATGTTTAGTTTTGGAGTATCTGTGCCATTTGTTCATCTATCAGCTACTTACTCTGTGGCAGACACAAGGCAGTCACAGTGCTGCCCTGGTGTAGAAATTTTTCCACTTCTGGAATATATCAGAGTAGACCCCAGAGAAAGACATAGTGGTTTTCTGTCTCAACCCTTAAATATTAGAAACTTAATCTTTAGTGAATCAAGGCCTTCTGTCTACAGACAGCCCAGTTATTGGAATGTTCTTCTGTATACTAAGTTTTATACCACTCTGTCCACCTTCTTCCCTTCAACTCTGTTTCTGCCTGTGGAGCATCCAGAATCAAAGAAACTACTCTTTTGCATAATACCTTTTTCAGTATTGAGTATTCTCTACCTTCTACGTCTTCTCTTTTTCAGAGCAAGTATACAAACTTGAAATTAATTGTTTTTCCAAAGGAATTGTTTTCCATATTTGCTGTTTTCTTCATTTTAAACATTTGTTATCAATCCCGTGAACTTTCCTCCTCTGTTTATTCTGTACAAGTCTGGTGATAGGCATATGATGGGGCCATACTGGTGGGAGGGTGCTGCAGAGAAAATAAACAGGAAAAAAAAAAATAGAAAACAGGAAATAGAAAATAAACCCTGTCTAAAAGTATATGTATGGTGGAGTGGAGACCATTATTTTGTCAGATTATTTCAATATGATACTGTAAATTATGTCAGAGATAGGAGGAGTTATACTGTGGAAGTACTCAGGAGGACAGTTTAGTCCAAACTGAGTTTTAGGGAAATAGTTTTGGAGACAATGTCACCAGAATTGAATCTGAAATAATCAAATATTAGCCAGGAAAAGAAATATCGGAAGCAAGACTACAGGAGTTAAGACATTGAGGTAAGATGAGTGATAGGACATTATAATGTTGAGACATTATAGTTATATTTGAAGAATGAAATTTGGGAGGAAAAATAGGGCTCATGGTATATGTATGTGTGTTTTATAAATGTGCATATGTGTATGAAGCTATATTCTAATATTTTAATTAATGAATTTTGTCACAATTTTCTTGTTGGAAATTAGAATTCTTTCTCTATGTCCAAGGACTTCAGCTAATGTATTAGCTTTTCAAGGGATCATAAAGAATTAGCACTTAAGGTTGTAATGACCTGATCATAATGACCTGAAATACTGTAATAAATAATTTCTGCAAAGCAGAGTTTTAGATAGTGCATGTTGTAATAGATACAGTTATAAATCAATGCCAGGTTGTTTCAGGTACCGTAGTATGGAGGTTTGTTATTTCGGGATGCTTCATTACTTTTACCTGAATAAAGTGGCATATTTGATTCTTACTATACTACTGATATTAGAGGGGAAGGTTATAATTTTATTTCAGAAGAATTGTATCCCATGGATTATTTGTATTCCAGAAACCAAATTTTATTTGATGTTGTCCAACTTAAGATAACTCTTTAGTTACATAATTACTAGAAGTAGACTGCACAATATTGTACAAGCTCTGTGAATACTTAGCAAGGGAGTTTTGTGAATTAAAATATAAATTCCTCTACTGCTCACTCAATATCAATGACCTCAAAGCTCACTGTATACAGTCTGTGAATGACATTTGAGTTCATGCTTCGAGACTTGTATTAAGAAGAGGGGTGCGAGGGGCGCCTGGGTGGCTCACTGGGTTAAGCCGCTGCCTTCGGCTCAGGTCATGATCCCAGGGTCCTGGGATCGAGTCCTACATTGGGCTCTCTGCTCAGCAGGGAGCCTGCTTCCCTCTCTCTCTCTGCCTGCCTCTCTGCCTACTTGTGATCTCTGTCTGTCAAATAAACAAAATCATAAAAAAAAAAGAGGGGTGCGAAATGTAGAACTCAATGTGCTACTTACCACAGGAAATACAACACACTATTAAGAACTTGTCTTTTCAATAATTTTGTAGTTTATTTAAGGAGATATTACATATGCTTATTAAAAGGTAGCCTACAATATTAAGTAATAGGTAAATGTTCTGTACTGTGTAAGGAACATCTGTAGTGTGCCTGCCCAGTGTCTATTTCCTCTGCTTTTGTGATAGCATTTCATTTTTCTTTTGGAGAATTATCGCCTCTCCTATTTCAATCCCTTGGTGTTCCTCCGAGCATCCCCTTCTACCCTGAATACCTAGTGACACCTCGGTTTGACTCTCAAAGTCCTTCCTCAAACTCTTGCTGAATCTCTGTGGAAAAAGTGCCTACTCATTATAATGTAAGCCCATGTTCCCAAAGACCATCTTTGTAACTACAAAGTAGAGCCCACCTAAAAATACAGACAACAAGGTAGAGCTTAGACTTAGCAGTTCTATCAGACAACAGATTTTTTTTTTTAAATTAAGCCAGTTTGAGTTCTTTGTCATTTGTTGCATTAGTCAGGATTCCCCGGAAGTGCAGAACTAGAAATATCCATGCATATACAGGGAGAAAGATATTTATCTTAGGGTATTGGCATATGCAATTATGGGGACAGGCTAATCTGAGTTCTATAGGGCAGGCCACCAGGCTAGAGTCACAGAGAAGAGTTGGTATTGCAGTCCTGAGTCCAAAGATGGTCTGAAGGGAATTTCCTTCCTTCTCAGGGGATTGCAGCCTTACTCCTTTTAAAGCATTCAAATGACTGGATGAAACCCATCCATTTTATGAGGGGTAATCTAGTCAGAGTCTACTGATTTAAATGTTAATCACGTCTCAAAACTACCTCACATTAACATCTATCTAGATTGATGTGTGACTAAACAACTTAGCCAAGTTGACACATAGAATTAACCATCACACTTGTAAATGAAAAAATCATGGCTACTTCCCACGGTAGATGGTGTAAAGCTCAGATGCATCAGGAATTATCATGGATGGAGACAGGAGAGGCTGTCAAGGGATGTACTACTTTGTGTTAAGTTAGAAAATTCATACTCCACTGTTTTGTATTTATAAGATGGGCATGTCTTTCATGGATTTGGGAGAAGTGAAAATGCTAGCATAGAAGGCCAGAACTCTATGCTAACATAGAAGGCCATAAAAGGCCAGAACTCTTTGCTAACATAGAAGGCCAGAACCTAAATGTTCAATTATCTTTTTTCCCTTCTACTTTTTATTTGTGGCTCAGAGTAAGCCTGTGGCTGCACCTAAATCTGGAATGTTGAAAAACAGTTTATGTTGAGAGTTTCTGTTTTAAAAATTAACTGGTTTCTTATTGACCATGCAGCATTCCGAGATTAGACTGAGAGAGCATTTAGCCTTCCATTCATCTTTTACATAGGAAGCTATTCTCTTTGGTGATGACTTTTTAAAATAATGACATTTGACAGCCATGTGCTTAACCAATCAGATGTCTCCATATATTTTTAAGTCAATACAACTAGCACATATGTTTATTAACAAAGTTAATGTTACTTACTCGTGGTCTCATATCTATTTTAGTATTTTAGCATTCATTTAAGATATAAAAAAGCAAAGATATGTAAACATAGCCATTTCTATGTAGTTTTAGGAGTCTGGAACATTAACATACTTGGCCAAGTTGTTTAAATTGCAGTTGAGGGAGTGGCTTAGTGCTTAGGCGAATCTAATAATGATCTTTTTAAATCTCACCAAATCTAATCACTTGATCCTAAAATAAAGATTTGGGGGTCATAAATTCAGGTTACCAAGATCTAAGCCTTTTTGAGACGGCTTTGGAATGGAGATTTCCGTCATCGTTAATTTACAGGAAGACAGCTCGGGTGTGTTTCACACGTTGCACTCTGTCTCCTATACTCCTGACTGTTCTTCACTCAGCTCCTCTCTGAATGTTGCACTGGGATTGTCAAATGCCACTTCAGACTAGATCTGTGTCCCCAAAAGTCATATACAACCTCATAAAAGAATTCTACCTGACATTTTCAAGTGCAACTCACTTGAACTCGTAAAAGTCAGGTATAAATTGAGAATGGATTTACCCCTAAACCTTTTTGGTTGATTTTGGTATTTATTTGAAACTGACATTTGGAGAATAACTCAGTTGCCCTTGGAATTGGTCCTCTTCTCTTTCCAAGATGTGAGGGAGATGGCGGCAAGTGTCCAAATGGCTAGTACAGAATGCTTCAGGTGAATTTCAGGCACTCTTACTTACTGAGCTCGGGCCAATTTGGCATGGAATTCAGCAATGTGTGCATTCAGTAATTTCACCAGTGTGGCTTCTTGGGGTAGAGTTGGACTCTGTATCACATTTGTTGCCTAAAAATGTTAATGATTATACGGCTTGGCCTCATGGGCCTGATCCTTTACCAGTAATATGTTGATTATTGGCATTTTAGAGATTGTTGGGGTAACACAGCTGAATCTGTGCACAAATTCAGAGCATTCACACGGGCTTCTGCCGCCGAGTAAGTGGATGAAGCAGATGATGCCTACTCCAATAATGCTGCACCAGACAGATGGGGTGGCAGGCTGTCTGTGCCTCTGTGTATCTCTGAGTATAAACCTGTCCTTCTGCATACCCCAGCCACTCCTCCTCCATGAAGTATGCTACTAAGCCATATAAGGATAACACAGGAAATAGATATGATACCTTTAGCCTCTGCAACACTTGAACTGGACGTTTAGTGTCTATGTGAAATTCATCATAGTTAAAAGGCCTTGTGAGATTTTATGCTCAAAGATAAAATTAGAGATGAAATAGCTATAAAATCAACATAACCTCATTTTCTCATCGTAAAGATAATACAACTGAGATCTGCAAGGGTTAAGACCCTTGAGTATGGTTACATGGGTGGCAGAGATGCAGCAAGAGTTATAGGTCATTTTGAGTCACGGTGTTATCCTTATAAAAGAGAGTGACCAATGAATGCATTATTTAAATTGCAAGGGACTGTGAAACACAAAGTTTTTCATCCTTTCCAACTATATAAAAATTTTGACTCTTAGATGCTCTTTGAACTCTTCCTGGATTTATTCTGCTTCTCTTTTTACATTCCTGGAAAAAAGGGACTCTTGCTAGACCTCTAACTTACAGAAATATTCGTTTGTAAGTTGATTTGAAATTAGCCTGTCATCTGATTCACTGAGATAGTATTGAAATGAATTCCCTTGGAAGAAAAAAAAAGAAGAAGAAAGAAAGAAAGGGGGAAAAAAAAAGAAACATAAAGGATTTTATCATTTATATGGATCAATTCCAGTGTATGCTTCAGTTCAGTTATTAGTTTTCCCTATAGTATGTGATATTCAATTAAACCTTCCCTCAAATTGGCCATAAATTTCAATGAAAATTTTAAAAGTTCCATTTAGCAAACAATTTCTGTCAAAGAATCTAATAATGGGATGCAGTAAGAATAATTTTCACCTGTGCACCTGAATGAAAATGTTTGGTCTGGTTTTGGTTTGGTTTGGTTAGTTTTTTCCTTTGGTTTTGCTTTCGGGTTTTTTGTGTTTGTTTGTTTCTTTGATCCTCCCCCCTTACCGCTATTCAGTGAGCATGCCCAAAGTGGTGGAGTGTTGGGAAGGTGAGATCAGGTGGAATTGTTTAAAACACAAAGGAATACTTTACAACAGTTTTCACCGCTGATTGGTGGGTCTTTGGTCAAATCTTATACTGTACCGGCACCATTCTCTGTTAAAGAGAACTGCCGTGAAACAAGTCATGTTTGATACTGATTCTCTCCTTCTCACTAAAGCATATTCATTTCTCATAATTCTTTGGGACCTTCCTTGTAGCTACATGTACTTACTCAGCATCCATGGAGTGGATGTCAGTAGAAACAACCCACTCTGAAAAATTCATATGGTATTTATTGAGTAGGGAGTGTTTCTTGGCACTGATCTAGATTCTGGAAATAAGACAGAAATCAGATATGGATGGTACTTCAGTGTAACTAGTGGTCTCATGTAGGAAATAAGGCAGAAATGAGGAAGGACATAAGTAAGGAAATAAGGCACAAAGTCATGAGTACTGCTAATGAAAATACAGTGATGTTCACCACCCTTGCCTGAAAAAATCATGGATGAAAGAGCTTTTGAGCTGCAATTCAAAATGTTCTGGAGACCTACTTCTCTACCTTTGTTCTGCTATCTGTGCATGGTCTCTTCCCTCCGGGGGCAGCTAAACAGGGAGGTGGGTTTGGGGAGAGACCACCCAGAGCATTCTGACAAAATGTCTCATAGAGCTAGACATGAATAATAGCATCCTGAGTCCAATCTCACTTTTTACGCATGAGACAACTGTGGCTTAGCAAGGTTAGCAACTTATCCACTGAGTTATAAAAACTGAGATTTCACGGCTGAGCTTGTGATTCCTCTTTCACAGTTGTTTTCCTTGTTTTGAAATAGAACTCCTTTTTTCAGTATTCCTTGATTAGTTGGGATTCTTAAGATACAAGTAATGGAAGCTGGCAATTAATATCTAATTTATATTAGAAAAAATTAAATAGAATAAATAAAATAAAAATAAAAGGTATATATTTCACTACAAATAATTTTTTTAAAGATTTTATTTTATTTATTTGACAGAGAGAGATCACAAGTAGGCAGAGAGACAGGCAGAGAGAGAGGGAAGCAGGCTCCCTGCTGAGCAGAGAGCCCAATGCAGGACTCGATCCCAGGACCCTGAGATCATGACCTGAGCCGAAGGCAGCGGCTTAACCCACTGAGCCACCCAGGTGCCCCAATTTTTTAATATTTTAAAATTTCTTTTAAATTTATTTATTTAAAGTAAGTGATGATTTGAAAGATAAAATCATAGAGATAGAAAATAGGATCAACTCTAAAATTAATATCAATTTTAAAAAATATAGACAAAGTGATCTCTAATGGCTTTAAAAAATGCATGGATAAATTCGGCTAACCAGTACAGTGACAAAAATGTCATTCTTTTTTGGGAAGAATGTTATTTGGTACAGGCAAGAATAGCGCTTCTCTTTAGCAGACATCAGAATGACCTGCAGAGCTTGTTAAAGTGCAGATTACTATCCCCATTCTCAGAGCTTCTGTTGAGTGTGTATGGGGTGGGACCTAAAATTTTGCATTCTGGGTTTCCAGTTGCTGCTGCTGGTTATGAAAACAATATTCTGAAGTACTATGCCAGAATACTGGGAGCTTCCATTCAAAGATTCATGGGAATAAGGCTAGATCTCTCACTATTCCAGTCATGTCTGAGGTTTATTCTTTATTCTAAAGATGAGCGTTACATACATTTAGAAAAAGCATGACTAGCTTCCCTTTTGGACTTTACATTGTGTGTGTGTCTTTCCAGATTACTAAAACATAGATTTGGATATGGACAATCAGATTGACTTTAAAAATGGATTAATGGGTGGCTGGGTTATGGGCATTGGGGAGGGCATGTGCTGTGGTGAGTGCTGTGAATTGTGTAAGACTGATGATTCACAGACCTGTACCCCTGAAAAAAATAATACATTAGATGTTAATAAAAAAATGCATTAATGGGTTCATATTTTTACAAGGCAGGAAGGTTTTAGAGAAAATGAAATGAGAGATGTTGAATAAAAGACTTTAATGTGTCATATATTTTATTAAAGTTGGCTATAGATAATGATTATTGAAATATAAGTCTTAAGAAGACTATGTTCCTTAAGGGACATTAATGTACATTTGCCTTAACTATCTCAAGTTGTATCCTAAAGACTGTGTGAGTGATGATAGGATCAAAGATCACTGGAGCACTATATTAGGCATATATTAAATCAGAGTTCCGAAGAAAGTGTTCTGATTTCAGATATTATATGGCTTTATAAAGCACTGAGTGTAAAAGTTCCCATCTACCTTATTGGAGGTGACACTTCTATTAATCTAGTAGAATCATAAAATAATATATGACTATAGAAGTCCACTTTTAAAATATGCTTTATATAATAGAAAAAACCCACTGACATAATGCATAATATCTGTGTATAAAAATCTCTGGCATATCCCCACCACTGAGATCCAGGAAATCTTCTTCATAATGGACAATACTCCATTGTCACTTTTGAGAAAATAGTAGTGTAATTTCATGGGAAAGAATGACACCTATAGTTGTTTCATTAATTATAAGGTGCTATAAAATATGAAGCAGCATAGTGGAAGGGTTGTGTTGATTTTTAGTATTATTATTATTTGACTTCGAAGTCATGTTTGTAATTCACTTTTCACAGCTGATGATAGGCCTCCTGGGGCCTCCTGGGTCATCACATCAGACCCTGTGCCTCTCCCGCTTTACTTTAACAAGGAGGCAGGGTGGAGAATTTCATTGTACATGAAATTGTAGCCATTTGTTAGGTGATCTACTTGTGGTTATTAACTTTCACCCCCCATAGCAAAGTAGTACTTTTATAGCCTAAGTAAGTAGGGAGATAGCTGTTCATGTACAGTTCTTTCCATTTTTCTGCACGTTTGAAATTTTTCACAAAATGTTACAAGAGGAAATAAAAGATCTCCAGAGTCTCCAGAGCCAAACTTCCTAGATTCAAATCCTAGCTTTCTTGGTATGACCTTGAGCAAGTCCCTTTACCTCTATGCCCAAGTTTCCTCAACTGTAAAATATAACTTACTGAGTTGTGATAAAATTTAAGTGAGTCAGTATTTCCAAAGTATCTACAAGTGTAATTGGTACAGGGAAACAAAAGATTGTGGGTATGAATGGGTGTTTTTACTTAAATCATAGTAAGTTAAATTCAAAAAAGACTTTAGGTGTTTGGGTGGCTCAGTTAGTTAAGCGTTGGTGTTCAGTTCAGGTCATGATCTCAGGGTCTTGGGATCTAGTCCTGAAGCACATGTTGGCTCACTGCTCTGAGGGGGAGCCTGCTTCTCCCTCTCCTTCAGCACTTCCCCTGCTTGTGCACTCTCTCTCTTTCTGTCAAATAAATAAGTAAAAATCTTCAAAACAAAACAAAACAAAAAACTTCAGGAATAATTTAATTCAACCCTCTTAATTCCAAAAGGATAACACAAATTAGCGTGTGAGAATTCTTGGCTAGTTAACAGCAGTCAGGTCTATAAATCAAGTTTTCCAACTGTAAGACCCATATTATTGGTAGCACACCAGAATTTCTCCTTTGGCAGTGGTAGAGAAGATAAATGAACATTTTTGTTATTACATCCTTTTTCATTTAATAATGCTATTTGGTGCTTTGAAGTAAATTAAAGTATGTTTGAACTTTCACAAATCTAACTGTATTTCATGTGCTCAAATATTTGTACCTAAGCTATAATTGAAGCTAACAAGTGTGGGAATAATCCAGCAAATCATAATATTCTTATTTTATTTACTTTAGTGTTGTATTGAGATATAGCAGAACTTAAAAAAAAATTGCTTGTTTTTTATAATGCCAGTCCATTTTTCTCTTAATTCTTTTGGGTGCTAAGAAAACAAAGTGAGAATTTAACAAATTGTCTTCAGGCTAGAAAGTTGTCTAAGTACATTATCTGTAAGACCATCCCAAATCATTTTTTTTTTAAAGATTTTATTTATTTATTTGACAGACCAAGATCACAAGTAGGCAGAGAGGCAGGCAGAGAGAGAGAATGGAGGAAGCAGGCTCCCTGCTGAGCAGGGATGCAGGGCTCGATCCCAGGACCCTAGGATCATGATCCAAGCCGAAGGCAGAGGCTTTAACCCACTGAGCCACTCAGGTGCCCCCCAAATCATTTTCTATTTTGAATTTACAATGGGCTTATCTCATAGTTTCCATTCACTTAAAAATGAAAGCTAGTGACAAAAAAATCAAAATATATAATATTACAGTCTTCATTACATATCTTAAAACCAATAATAATGATGACAAAACGTCTTCATTTGTTAATAATACAGTGACATTTTTAAGAAGGAAAAGGAGGATCCAACAGGAAGTAATCATTTGTCTTCAAATACTACATAAAAAATAACCCCTTTCATTTTGAAGAAATAGTAGTTATTGAGAGGGGTGATAATAAGGGATTTCTTAAGAGATTCTGTCTATTATTGGAGGAGATAAACTCTCCCGATTTTTGAGAATTAGGTTATCTTCATCTGCTGTGCGGAAGCTCTGGGAGATGAGCAATCACCTTCAGTGACAAAACTGTGAAGTTTTAATAAAGGAGCCTACTGGTATGGGCCTGAGGCTCTAGCACTGTGGCTTGTTGTCCCACTCCATGAATATTCAAAACCTGAAATCTGGAGACCTTCATGTACCTCCTGGAAAGGCAGTCCATTCCCTCATTCCCAGTCAATGCATTCAGGCACACACACACACACACAGGCACATGTACACATACATTCCAGAAGAAAAGGATAGACTTTTTTTCCTAGTGCAAAGACATCACTATTTTATAATGAGTAAACAAACTAAGTCTTATTGTTGGAAACGTATATATAAAGAACCTTTGCATTCCTCATGTAAAATGTTCTAATAGGAGAACTTTTAAGTATAAACTCTCATGTTTGATACTGCATTGCAGAAATGCATGTATACATTTTATTGGCCGTTACTATTCACATCTTCAGAATAAAAGGTAGGCATAGCTCTTTTAGATGCTCCACATAATCCATTCCTCCACCCAGTGACTTTTGCTCTTCTTAGGCCTTAGAGGGTGTGTTGTATACCAGAATATCACAAATGTAGACTTAACAACTGATGACGATCCAGAAAAAAAAATGCATATTGCATTTATAATAGACAAAACTTATTTTAATGGTAGAGAAAAACATGCCTTTTAGAATATAGATTGTATTCACAGTTTTTTCTGTGTTTTTATTTTTTTCTTTTATTCTTAAAAAATATTTACAATCAGTGTAGTGTGCTTCTCAACCTTGGCTGCTTACTAGAATCTTCTGTGGGGCTTTGAAAAACCCTAATGCTTGTGTCTCACTCCCAGATTAGGATTTGTTTGGTTAAGGGTAACCCATGCAGCAGGGATTTTTAAAGCTCTCTTCAGTTACTTCACTTACTGTGTTGTGCTATTGAGGATGGGAACAGCTAGGACCCAATCCCCAGAACTGTAGTGAGGAAACCTAGTTAGCCTAAAGCCCAAGAAAGACTTAGAATAGGTTTCCAGACCAACCCTCTTCCCAGCTCTATAAGATGAACTAATTCACATATTAAAAAATTATTTTCAATAATTAAATAATTATTGAAATTCAAAAGGGCATGTTTCCTCAGTTATTACTTATTGCTAATGACCCTCTTTGTTAACACATTTAATCATCACTCTATAAATACCATTACCATTCCTCTGGAGAAGTCATTGATAAAAATTTCATTATTAACACTAGCTGTAATATTTGGCCCATGTTATAATTAGAACCACAGTTAGTAATATACCAATACACTAAAAATGCCTGTGTTTTAATGCATCACAATCACATATTTTTTCATATAAGGGCTTTGGGTTCTTAGTTATGCACCACATAAGAGTGACTTTGATTTGGTGACTTTCATTACACAACACTTTCATTGTTGTGCAGACCTCAGAAAACTCTAAATAATGCTTTATTTAATGACATCCATCGTGTATGGGGTATGGGTAAAACCGTTTAAAGATTGTTTCTCTTAGACACAAATACTGTTTGGAGAGGAAAAAGAGAAAACAGCGAAGAACAATTTTAATTGTGTTTTGTTGTGGCAATCTTATTCTGCCTTTTGTTGTATTTTAATGGTGACAGCTGCACCCAGAATTTCTTGTTTTTGTAACTAGTGCAATTTCCTTTTCCTGAAAGCTCTGTGTAGTTGTAACCTGGTCTTTTGTTTCCCTGCTTTGACTAAGGAAATTAATTTTTTTGTTACTAGATGGATAAAAGACAAATGTTAAAAGGTGTCAATTGCATTCATTTTTTTAATATGGAGAAAGCATCCTATCTTGTGGTCTGTCTTCAACTAATTTTAGATAGGATTTTATTTTTCTGGCCACCCGTGGGTTTGTCACAAATTAATTAAATGCTCCATTTCTTTTATCTAATTGAGGCCATTTCTACCTCAGATGAAGAATTTCACAAAGTTTGTTACAAAGGAAAATGCTTTGTGAGTGACTGTTTATGCAAAGTAAACAGCAAAGAACAGCTCTATTTCACCCTTTGCTTTTGAGAGAGGCCTTCCTGACGCTCCACTGGGAGGCATTCCCTCTTGAAGAAGGTCAGTCTCTCCCTTTTTTTACTTACAGTATGAAAATGTGCTTGACCCCAAGCTTCAAAGCAGAAGAGTCAGCTTTACTTAGCAAGTACACTGTGTATTAAATCCATAAAATGGCAAACTTAGAAACCAGTGAAATTTTGAATTGGATTCTGTTGAAAGTCAGTCAGCCTGAGGAGAGCTGATATTTTCTGAATGAATTGTTGGAAGAACTGGCCTTCAAAGTCATCCATGGTGTTTGATAATTCCCTCAGCCAGAGAAGTATCATACAGGACATGGGGTCACTAATCGAGATACCTACAGAGGCCAGGTAAGGAAAGAAAGAAGTGAAACTCCTCAGGTAGGTGATAATAGGTAGTCCTAGAGACTGTGGCCTGGCCTTTGTCAAATGTGTGGCTTATGTAAGGCAGTTGGCATTTACTGGTACCATCCAGTTTGTGCTTCAGAGACATGTTGGCAACATGTTAGAAGAGCTTTCAATTTTTTTGGAGGAGCTGTAAGTCTGGATTTTTATTTTAAATGTTAGAAACTAACATAAAAGGGATTAAAACACCATACCTGCAACACAATAGATATATTTGGCCCAGACTTAGCAAGGGACTTTAGGCTTGGTATATTCTAAATCCCTTAACTCTTCTAGAAGAAGGAAGAAAGAGAACAAAGATCTAGGAGGCACCTGGGTAGCTCAGTCGGTTAAGTGGCTGACTCTTGATTTTGGCTCAGGTTGTGATCTCGGGGGTCCCGGGATTGAGCCCTGTATCAGGCTCATGCTCAGCTGAGAGTCTGCTTGAGGATTCTCTCTCCCTCTCCGTTTGCTCCTCCCCCTCCTCTCTCTCTCAAATAAATAAATCAAGAAAGAAAGGAAGAGAGAGAGACAAAGAGAGGAAAAAAAAGAAAGAACATCTAGAATTGGAGGAAGTTTAGGATGATGATAAAGTCGCTAAAGTTATGGGACGGGGGTTCCCATCAACACTACGCTCCAGATTAGAAATGTTAACCACAGAGGATTAAGGAAGCTGGTCCAGTCACCTAGCTTCCGAGTGTCAAGAGTTGGGACCAGGCACTGATCATAAACAAATTATAAAACTGCTAGGAATCTTTGAGAGAATGTAAATTCCAGCTCATTCTATGATATGGGTCCAAAGACTACCAAGGGTAACAAAGAGAACTTGCCCAAATCCCATCATGAGTGACAGAGCCAATCTCCCAGCTGTATTTGGTATGAATATTTTTAAGCATATGAGTGCTCAACCAGTTTTTTTCACTCTCCTTTCAATGTATTACAACTTTTAAAAATGTTATTCATGGTATATTTCATCAGAAAGCTTTATGGTTGATCTGCTCTGGCTGTTAATGACAGATGAATCATTATGCAGCATTTACTGAATTATACAACCATTAAAAATGCAGTTTGTGGAGGCTCTGTGGAAGTGTTGAAAGTGCTTATCATTAGTGCAAAAGCTTGATATAAAATTGTACATACATTTTGATTACTACTGTTATTATAGTTGAATTACAAAAAATTGGAAGGAAATATACCAAAAGTAGCTGTTAAGGAGATGGAATTACGTGTCATTTAAAACATTTCTTTTTCTGAATTGTTTTATCTCTCTATTCTTCTAATAAAAAATAAATGTACAGACACCAGAATAAATTATTTTTACATCTACTGAGAATCCAGCAATGTGCTAGTTTGTTATAGGGAGATAAAATTTTATTAGTTAGCCTCATCTATAAACTAGGAATGCTGAGAAATAATGAAATAAATATTGAAAGAACTATGGCATAAATATAGAAAAAGTGTGCATTGGATTTCACCTGTCATGGATTTTACTCTCAGCTCTGTCATTTCGTCATATTGCCTTGGGAAAGGAACTTAACCTTTCTCAAAGTCTCAGGTTTATCATCTGTAAAATCCAAAGGATAATAATGCCTTTCTCATGAGTGAAATGAGATAATGCATGTAAAGCACTTAGCAAGGAGCCTGTCAGGGAGACGTGTTCTACAAATGTTAGCTATTATTACTACTGTTATGGACCTTACCCTCATTACAGAACTAATAATAATAATGGCGCCAAGACTCTAGTAATTCTAGTAGTGATCACTCATTATCCAAATGAGTGCCCACTAAATACCAGGTAGAGTGCTAGGACTTCTACTTGATTGCTTTCTAAATTTCACACAATCCATTAATAAAAAAGTATTGTGATAAAGCTATTATAAAGATATAGAATAGTAAAAAAAAAAGTGGTATAATATATTATATATATACAATGTTATATATTACATAAGATAATATTTTAATAATACTATTACAAAGAAAGTGAGGCTTACAGAGTCAAAGTAACTGTTCCAAGAAATTATAACTAAAAATCAAGGAGTTAGCACTTAAACCCAGACATTTATGATTCTAAACTGAGTTCTACAGACAGATCTAAATTGTGTTCTACAGACAGATCTACGTGTAGCCTTAGAAAATGGCATGGCTTTACTTAGTGAATGGCCAAGTGGGGAGGTATTGAGACTAGAGATATTTTTTTACTAGTTGGACTGCCAGAGAATTAGATACTATGCCAAAAAGGAATGTGAGCATTTATGAGAAAGATAACATCTTTTAAGCTGCAGCTCTGGATTAAGACCAGGTTGCCAGAGCCATGAATATGCAGTCCAAAGACAAAGTGAAGTTGAACAAGTATTTGCCCCTTAAGACAAAGGAATTCTAGGAATTGATATGCAGTACAAGATTGGACCAGGCTAATTACAGAAAGAATCATGAAAGCATCTTTGGCCTTGTGCTCACTTTCAATTTTAAGGTTGGGGATTGTATAGAGAAGTTAAATAGTTCAAAGGCATGGAAAGAAAATGAATTTTAATCAGATTATTGTGGAAACTGTGGCCTTTTATAAAATATGCTCCTTAAATTAAAATATTAGAATATGTTATTAAGTTTTAGGAGATATTGTCATGTAAATACGTAAATTCATAAATACCCTGTAGCATGACTATTGGGGGTGCCATTTTTCCCCCCACAAAGAGGTGAAGTTTACTCTCAATACCATATTCATCCTGTCCATGATGAAGAATAGGTGGTAGCAAAGAGACATGGCGATGCTAAGTTGGTGTTGGTACTACTCACTACTCACTGACCTCTTTCCCCTAGCCTCTCAGGGGCTGCAGTTTAAAATGGTGTCTCAACAAAGTCATAAGATGTCAAGCAGAACTTTGGGATCATTCTCAGAAGTCAAAACTTCTAACATTCATCCTTCAACAAAGATTCGGAGTCCTGATAAACTCTCCATAGAAATTTTCACAGACCTTCAAAAAGGTTTCTGGTACATGTAGACAAAGATAATGTATTCCAATCAACAACATTATCATAGGATATGAACCCACATCGAAATATTCACCTGACTTCATCACACGATACATACATGTTATTTCCTCCATTCCTCTCTGGAGCTGAACCACTTTCTTGTATCCACATCCCAGTGACAGAATCGACTCCTTGTTTCTATGTAGAAGAACGCAGAGATCTAATTGCAGAAATAACAATGTGAATTTACCTCATAATTTTCTTTTCTTTTCTTTTTTTTTTTTTTGACAGAGAGAGCACAAGTAGTCAGAGAGGCAGGCAGAGAGAGACAGGGAAGCAGGCTCCCTGCTGAGCAGAGAGCCCGATGCACGGCTCAATATCAGGACCCTGGGATCATGACCTGAGCCAAAGGCAGAGGCTTAACCCACTGAGCCACCCAGGCACCCCATACATAGTTTTCTTTTCTTTGTCAATGATAAGTTGCTTCGTCAGGAAGAAAACTGCTAGCGGTAGTTCTGAGGAGTTTTGATCTATTCAATTTGTGACTGGTCAGTTAAATGAAATTAGTATCACACAATGAAATAACATAAACAAAATAATTATGAGGCCCCTTACAAAAGCGATGTGACTCTTAAATTACACAGTTGTGACCTCAGAATAAAAGGATTGGTTACATTAAGAATCAAATTCAAGTAAACATTTCTTAGACTTCTTCCAAGTATCAGATTTCATGGAGGTTTGGGTTGGAGACCCAATGGTTTTGCTTGTGATCTCTTTTGTTTTGCACAAAATTCAACTCGAGCAAAACATCATTTTAGACACCAGTTTGTTGCTAAATGTTGACATTAGTCTGCTCTGCACTCTGGATTTTATGGAGTACTTTATATATGCTATATGTAAAACTTAATGTTCCAAATACAATTGCAAATTAATTTATTTTTAAATTACTTCAAATGTAAACTAGAAACTAAAGAAACTGGACTATGTATTTTTCTTATCTACAGATTTTTTATTTACCTGAAATTTAGTAGACTGTCAAAAAGATTGGTGTGGGGAGGGACAGAGAAAGAGGGAGGAGATGGGTTGACACAGAGAGAACTGTTTTTGTTGAATTATGGTATATATGTTTTTCAATATTTAGAAAAATAATTTGGAAACTCTTTTTTCATTTTCTTAGCTTGAGAACTGTCAAATAGCATGGGATTCCTTAAATGTTTGTAGAATTTGCAGATCCATTTGTGACTGGTTCTTTGGTAGTTCTTAGATAACTTTGTCTTTAATCTGCTAACTGACCTAATTAGGTTACCTGTTACCTCTTGGGTTAGTTTAGGACATTAATATTTTACTAGTGATCATCCATTTACATAGAATTGAGGCAAATAATCTCTTTGGATTCTTTGAATTTCCTCAGTGTTTGTGGCTATTCATTTTTTATTTTGTGTGTGGGGCTTTTGATTCCTTTTTTTTATAAGATTGCTGAACACTTTAACATTTTTTTTTTGTTTCTTTAATTAGGTGTGTTAAATCACTCTCTTTATTAATTGGCTTTTTTTTTCTATGTTTATTTGCTTCCCTTCATTTTTGGTTATTATTATGCTTTTCATTTGTCCTTTACTTAGGTATTTCATTTCATTATATTAAAGAACATGGATGTTCCTAAAAGCATTGTTTTGTGGGTTTTTTGGGCTCATGTAAGTTTTATGGGGTGTTTTTACCGTGTTATTCTGAAAGTATTCTTCAGTTTTCATTTTTGTTTTCTTCTTGATCTTTGACATTCTTTTATTTTTTTTTTTAAGATTTCATTTATTTATTTGACAGAGAGAGATCACAAGTAGGCAGAGAGGCAGGCAGAGAGAGAGAGGAGGAAGCAGGCTCCCTGCTGAGCAGAGAGCCCGATGCGGGACTCTATCCCAGGACCCTGAGATCATGACCCGAGCAGAAGGCAGCAGCTTAACCCACTTCGCCACCCAGGCACCCTTGACATTCTTTTAATTAGCAAGTGTTTTTTATGTTTCATTCCTACATTGTAATTAGTCTATTCTTTTATTTGGAAATTTACTATATGTAACTAATATGGTCATTTGTGATTGTTACACAGACATATGAAGAAAAGTTCATTTCTCTGTTGAGCCTAGTGTTACATATAGCTATAAATCTGTATTTGTAGATATCATCTCTCTCTCTATGTGTGTATATACATATATATATATATATATGTATAAAGTAAGTAGTCCTTAGAAGTACATTATTGAAGAGTCTTATATGATTATTTTCCACATTTCAACTCTCATACCATGAAAGAGACAAATAAATGTTTTCTAATACTAACATTTCCTAAGATTTTCAGCATATTTCTTCTCATATCTCCTTTAGTACTTGCATTGTGAATGTCACTGCTATGTTGTTTTCACACATACTAATAACATATCTTCTTTGCGGATTAGACCTCTTAACATTATGAAGATTTTTCCTTTCATTTGTTTGCTTTTTCCTTATCTAATAGTTTGCTTTTTCCTTGCTTTTCCTTCCTGATTTCTTTATATTTGCTTTTGTTGTGTATACATTTGTCCATCCCTTTATTTTTAAAAAGTTGTGACTCTTACTTAGGAATTAACTGGAATTTGTGTTATAATTAAAACTGGGAGTATGTTTCTTTTAATAGTTCTTCCATATTTCATTAATATAAAATAATTGTTTTTATCATATTTAGATAGTGTCCATTTTTATTGTTCTTAAAAATACTTCCACATGTAAGTTGTTGTTATTTTCTTGGTAGATATAATTTTTTAAAAATAATTTAGAAAATTTTCCTTTTGGTTCTATAAATTATCTTTTTTTAAAAATTATTAACATATATCATTTGCTTCAGGAGTACAGGTCTGTAAATCATCAGTCTTAAACAGTTCACAGCACTCACCATAGCACTTGCCCAACCAAATGTCCATAACCTAGCCACCCTATCACTTCCCCCCGACTCCCCAGCAGCCCTCAGTTTGTTTCCTGAGATTAAGAGTAATTAATGGTTTGTCTCCCTCCCCGGTCCCATCTTGTTTCATTTTTTCCCTCCCTTTCCCCTATAACCTCCTGCCCTGCCTCACAAATTCCTCATATCAGAGAGATTATATGATAATTGTCCTCTTATTGACTTATTTCACTTAGCCTAATACCTTCTAGTTCCATCCTTGTCATTGCAAGTGGCAACATTTTGGATTTTTGATGGCTGCATAGTATTCCATAGTGTAAATATACCATATCTTCTCTATCTATTCATCTGTTGATGGACATCTAGGTTCGTCCTATAGTGTGTCTATTATGGACATTACTGGTATAAACATCCAGGTGTATGTGCCCTTCATATTACTACATTTGTATGTGGGTTGTAGGGTAGCTCTATTCAATTTTTTGAGTAATCTCCATGCTGTTTTCCAGAGTGCCTGCGCCAGCTTATGTTCTCACCAACAGCATAGGAGGGTATCACTTTCTCCACATCCTTACCAACATCTGTGGTTTCCTGACTTGTTAATTTTAGCCATTCTGACTGGTGTGAGGTGGTATCTCATTGTGGTTTTCATTTGTATTTCACTGATGCCAAGTGATGTGGAGTACTTTTTCATATGTCTATAGGCCATCTAGATGTCTTCTTTGCAGAAATGTCTGTTCATGTCTTCTGCCCATTTCTTGATTGCCTTATTTGTTCTTTTGGTGTTGAGTTTGATCATTTCTTTATAGATTTTGGATACTAGCCCTTTATCTGATATGTCATTTCTGAATATCTTCTACCATTCTTTCAGTTGCCTTTTGGTTCTGTTGACTGTTTCCTTTGCTATGCAAAAGCTTTTGGTCTTGATGAAGTCCTAATAGTTCATTTTTGCCCTTGCTTCCCTTGCCTTTGGTGAAGTTTCTAGGAAGAAGTTGCTGTGGCTGAGGTCAAAGAGGTTGCTGCCTGTGTTCTCCTCAAGGATTTTGATGGATTCCTGTCTCACATTGAGGTCTTTCATCCATTTTGAGTCTATTTTTTTGTGTGTGGTGTAAGGAAACAGTCCAGTTGCATTCTTCTGCATGTGGCTGTCCAATTTTCCCAACACTGTTTATTGAAGAGACTGTCTTTCTTCCAGTGGACATTCTTTCCTGCTTTGTCAAATATTAGTTGACCATAGAGCTGAGGGTGCATTTCTGGGCTCTCTATTCAGTTCCATTGATCTATGTCGTTTTTGTGCCAGTATCATACCATCTTGATGATTACAGCTTTGTAATAAAGCTTGAAGTCTGGAATTGTGATGCCACCAACTTTGGCTTTCTTTTTAACATTCCTCTGGCTATTCAGGGTCTTTTCTGATTCCCTATAAATTTTTGGATTATTTGATCCATTTATTTGAAAAAATTGGTGTTATTTTGATAGGGTTTGCATTAGATGTGTAGATTGCTTTAGGTAGTATAGATATTTTCACAGTATTTGTTCTTCCAATCCATGAACATGGAATGTTTGTTCATTTCTTTGTGTCTTCCTCAATTTATTTTATGAGTACTTTATAGTTTTCTGAGTACAGATTCTTTGCCTCTTTGGTTAGGTTTTTCCCTAGGTATCTGATGGTTTTGGGTGCTATTGTAAATGGGATCGACTCTTTAATTTCTCTTTCTTCTGTCTTGCTGTTGGTGTATAGAAATGCAACTGATTTCTGTGCATTGATTTTATATCCTGACACTTTACTGAATTCCTGTACGAATTCTAGCAGTTTTGGAGTGGAGTCTTTTTGGGTTTTCCACATAAAGTAGCATATCATCTGCAAAGAGTGAGAGTTTGACTTCTTTACCAATTTGGATGCCTTTTATTTATTTATTTATTTTTGTTGTTGTCTGATTGCTGAGGCTAGGACTTCTAGTACTATGTTGAATAGCAGCGGTGATAGTGGCCATCCCTGCCATGTTCCTGACCTTAGAGGGAAAGCTCTCATTTTTCTCCATTGAGAATGATATTCACTGTGGGTTTTTCATAGATGGCTTTGATGATATTGAAATATGTTCCCTCTCTCCCTACACTGTGAAGATTTTTGATCAAGAAAGGATACTGTACTTTGTCAAATGCTTTTTCAGCATCTATTGGGAGTATCCTATGGTTCTTGTTCTTTCTTTTATTACTGCATTGTATCACACTGATTAATTTGGGGATGTTGATCCAACCTTGCAGCACAGGAATAAATCCCACTTGGTTGTGGTGAATAATCCTTTTAAAAGATTTTATTTATTTATTTTTGACAGAGAGAGACACAGTGAGATAGGGAACAGAAGCAAGGGGAGTGGGAGAGGGAGAAGCAGGCCTCCCGTTGAGCAAGGAGCCTGATGTGGGGCTCGATCCCAGGACCCCGGGATCACGACCTGAGCTGAAGGCAGATGCTTAACGATTGAGCCACCCAGGTGCCCCTCCTTTTAATGTACTGTTGCATCCTATTGGCTAGTATTTTGGTGAGAATTTTTACATCTGTATTCATCAAGAATATTCATCAAGAATATCAACCTCCAAAGCATCCTATTTTTGAACATCAGGCTTCCTGCCAGACTTGACTTCAGCAGTAGCATGTTTGCTGCAGTTTTCTGGAAATACTTGTTTAAAAAGGACATGGGGTTTCTTGTAGATTAGTTCTGGATGAGAGCAGAAGGATTGTGCCACAAGCCCATACTCTCCAGCCACCACTCCTTCCTGCTCCGCCTCTTCCTTAAACCCTGGAAGCCGGGGCTGGAGATCTGCCGTGGTCTGTGGTTTTGCTGTCCCTTTCTTGACAGATTCATTAACCAGAGACCAAAGCATCTGGCTTATCAGAAGACCGGACTGTGGAAAAATAAAAATGCCTCTTTATTTCAGACTGGAGGAAGGCTTACACTACTGGTTGGAAGGCAGCTGGTGTCTGTGACTTGAAGGAATTTCTGTAAGACCTTCTGGGGTCTCCAATGATTGTTGTTTATGCACCTATTACATTACACCTGTGTTGCAAGGCTTCCAGAGAAGCCTCTGGAAGGCACCAGAGAGACCAGAATCAACATAGAGACCAGAATCAACATTGTGCCAGAAGACCAAGAATCAACATAGGAAGCCACGTGTCCCCTTCCCTTCACCGGTCACTCTCCCCAAAAGAACCTCAAGACCAAAATTCAAATGTGCAATTAAAAAGATTCTTCCCCAAAAAACACACAAAAAAACAAAACAAAAAAATACTATAATTCTCCTTTTTGATGGGGTCTTCATCTGGTTTTGGGATCAAGGTAATGCTGGCCTCATTAAATTAGTTTGGAAGTTTTTTCTTCCTTTCTATTTCTTTGTCCATGATTATTTTAATTCTTTCTATTACTTTGTGCTTTCCCAGCTTATATTCTTCTTCAGATATCACAACATATTTTCCTGAGCTTTTGTATCTCTGCTTTCAGCTTATATTCTCTAAGTATTTCTTTATTAAAATATTTATTTTTTTAAAAGATTTTGTATATTTATTTGACACGCAGAGATCACAAGTAGGCAGAGAGGCAGGCAGAGAGAGAGGGAGAAACAGTATCCCCGCTGAGCAGAGATCCCAATGTGGTGCTCAAACCCATCATGACCTGAGCTGAAGGCAGAGGCTTTAACCTACTGAGCCACCCAAGCACTCCTATTAAAATATTTATTATGTGATAATATATTTGATCATATTTCATCTGTTCTCTGGAAGCATATTTTTGATGCATGTTCTTTTTTCTGCCATTCACTTTGTTCTGTTTATCATTTTTTTGTTTTAATTTGTGCAAAATATTATATATTTATGATTATAATTTTTATTACACATCTCTGAATCGGATGAGTTCTCCCTGGACCACTCAGTACTATTAAAAACCCAATAGTGTATTGCATACTATAAAGAGTTCTCCTTTTGACTAGAGGTTTTACAAGTCCTGTTATTTAGGGGTGTCTGGGTGGCTTAGTTGTTAAGCGGCTGTCTTCGGCTTGGGTCTTGATCCCAGAGTCGTGGGATTGAGCCCTACATTGATCTCTCTGCTCAGCGGGAAGCCTGCTTGTGTTCCCTGTCTGTCTCTCTCTCTGTTAAATTATAAATAAAAAGTAAAAAAAAAAAAAAAAAAGAAGTAAAAATAAATAATGTTATTTAGACTTTAATTATCTCTAACAGAGATCTAACAGTGATGCTCACAATATGACAACACTTGATGCTAAAATATAACTTTTGCCATATATATATTTTCTGTATGACTCCATGTTCCTTCTTACATTTCCTGTTTCTTGAGATTTTCTATAAAATCAATTTCATACTGTCCTTATTTCAGTTCATAAAAACCATTCTTTTTATTCAAACAGGATATTATTGGTTGGACAACACACTTGAGAGCTATCCTCTATCACTTTGTCTAAAATCATCCAGTTTTTTTTTTCTAGATCTTTATGAACTCCTGTTTGACTTTAACAGCCTTTAGCAGCTTTCGTCATGTATCGTGTTACTTAGATTTCCACATATATTTCCTATTCTTGTCTATGATATACCTTTCTCTCACTTCCTTTTTACATCCTTGCTTTGTGGTGATTTCCAACAAGAAAAGAAGGAAGCACTGCCTTTATGTATCAACTTAAAACTAGATTTTCTGAAGACCTTCTAAAGGAAAAAATTATTGAAAAGCAACATAATAAAGGAAAAGGAATTGTGCAAATACATGCACAAAGGAGCAATATATGTATACAAAAGAAATATATAAAGCAAGCCTATTTTATATTAAATGGTTTTATATTTTGGAAATTTCATCACAGTATCATCACTTGAGGCAGTATAGAATGTGGTCAAACTTGGATTTTTAATGTCAGACATCGTTAGTTTAAATCCTATTTTGTCAGGGCACCTGGGTGGCTCACTTGGTTAAGCAACTGCCTTCAGCTCAGAATCCCGGAATCCTGGGATCAAGTCCCACATCAGGCTCCCAGCTCCATGAGGAGTCTGCTTCTTCTCCCTCTGACCTTCTCCCCTGTCATTTTCTCTCACTCTCTATCAAATAAATAAATAAAATCTTTTTAAAAAATCCTATTTTGTCTTAATAAGTTCATTTTCATAAGGCTTTATGTACAAAGGAAACATCAATAGAATATATCTTACAAGATTATTGTAAGGATTAAATGAGATGCTTTATGTAAAGCATATTTTATATTCCGTCTTACCTCGCACTGCTTTAGCAAAATGCAATAAAGTGAGTGGTTTAAATAACACAAATTTATTTCCTCACAGCTCTGGGTGCTGAGAATTCTAAGATCAAGGTGCTGGCTGTTTGATTTTCTAGTGAGGGCTCTCTTTCTAGCTTGCAGATAGCTTGCTGTGTCCTCTCATGGCAGAGAGAGAGCATGAGCCTTCTGGTATTTCCTCTTAGAAGGGCACTGATTCTCCAATCAGGGCTCTTTCCTTATGACCTTATTTTATTTTAATTTACTTTTGTACTCCAAATACACCCACACTGGGAATAAAAGCTACAGTGTAGAAGTTGTTGGGGTTTACAATTCAGTCCATAGCAGTCCGGACAAGTTTTAAATATACCATTATACCATTATACCAATATACCATTATGCCATTAAATGTAATACAAATTAGTACAAATGTATATGTTTGAATTTAACTCAAAGGTTAACATCTGCGAGAATTTTTTTTAATTGAGATCATATTCACTATTTAATGATTTTGAAGTATACACTTTCCTGGATTTTAGTATATTGACGAGGCTGTGTGGCTATCGGCATTCTCTTGGGTATTGTTCAGAGAAGAGGTAATTTAGCAGGGCTGGCCCCTGTACTTGAAAAGGCTGCTTGAGAGGCTGGCCATTGTCTAGCCTCCGGAAACTCAAGATGTCTGTATGTTTCCCGTTACTCTAAGAAGAATAGCTCACTGTTCCTAAACTGCTTATGTAAAAAAATATGCTTTATAATTAATATCTGCTTTCCTTCTGGGAATCTGAAAATTTGGTGTGTGCTAAGCAGAGGTTGCCTGAGTGACCAAAGCCCATTAAAAACCCTAGGTGCTGAATCTCTAGTGAACTTCCCTGGTAGACAGCAGTTCACCAGTGCTTTTAAAATATCTTGCTTTTGTGTGAGTCCACTGGGATAGAATTTGGAAACTTGTCTCTGGCTTTTGCAAGTCTTTACTCCATGTGCACCTTTTCCATTTGCTGATTTTGCTCTGTATCCTTTCACATTGTGATGCAATGAATCATATCTGTGAATACTGCTGTATGCTGAGCCCTGTGAGTCCTCCTGGCAAGTTATTGAAACTGGGATGGCTTTGGAGACTATATATATGCCTAGGAGAGGAACTTGTGGATCACTTAACATTTTGTGCATCTGCAACTGTTTCCCACAACAGCTGTACCATTTTATATATCCTCCAGCAGTATTTGAGGGTTCCACTTTCTCCACATTCTTGTCAACATTGGGTATTTTCTGGTTTTGTTTGTTTGCTTATATGCAGTCTATTTGGTGGCGGTGAAATGGTATCTTATTTAATTTGCATTTCTCTAGTGTCTAATGATGTGGAATGTATTTTAGTGTGATTATCTGCGTTTATATATATATTTTTAATATTTTATTTATTTGTTGGACAGACAGAGATCACAGGTAGGCAGAGAGGCAGGCAGAGAGAGTAGGGAGGGACGCACGCTCCCCGCTGAGCAGAGAGCCTCATGTAGGGCTGGATCCCAGGACCCTGAGATCATGACCTGAGCCGAAGGCAGAGGCTTTAACCCACTGAGCCACCCACGCACCCCTTATATATGTTTTTTTTGGAGAAGTGATTATTCATATCCTTTACCAAATTTTTAAAATTGTGTCTTCTTATCATTGTTGAGCTGTAAGAATTCTTTGCATATTCTGGATACTGGACCCTTACTAGATATATGACTTGCATATGTTTTCTGTACTATGGTCCATGAGATTTTAAGTGATGTAAAAAGATTGCTGAAAATTATTATGTTTGAATCATCATATTTTCAGATCATCTACTAGCCTTTTTACAGTTGACAAAAATGGCCTCATTTTTATTATTTCCATATGCATCTATTTTCATGATTATTTTTAATAACTCTGACTTTTGCTATGTTGATAGCATACTGAATTCCCCATGTATGTTGACCAAATATTTTACATATCTCAGTAATCATCTGTGGAAGGATTATAAATGCCTCAGTTACATGCTGGAAATTTTGCCTATAGAAGCATATCAACTGTCAGTTGCTAACTTCTGAATTCCCTTTGAGAAAATGTAAACAATTGTTCAAATCCTACTTCAAAATGCCTTTTGGGCAAGATCTCAAAAGTTTGGTAATAAATAGTTCCTTCTCATTTGAGAGTAGTCATTACCCAGCAAAATAGTTTTTTTTTACTTAATCTTTTTATAGAGATTAGCTTCTAACACTATAACCAATGCTTTTCTCTTGATTTTTCTGAGGGTACATAAGAATTAAGAATATTTGTCTCATTCAAAATGTATTTTTTTATAACTTTGCTACTAAAAGAGAACAAATTCTTCCTAATTGCCAGTTTTTACCCTGGTCATTTTAAAAATTTTACTTCCACTTTTGCAACTTCTCAAGCTCCTGAAATACCCCCAAATAACTCTAATCTTTTGATTAACTTTGCCGCTATAGGTAATCTTTTGAAGTTTCAGATATAAGCCAAATGTTACTTTGCATTTTTTTTTTATTGAAGCATAATTGATATACGGTATCCAATTAGATTCAGGTATACATCATAGTGATTCAACATTTTTATACATTATGCAGTGATCCACGTGGTAACTGTAGTTACCATCTGTCACCATGCAAAGTTATTACAATATAATTGACTATATTCCCTATGCTGTACATTATATCCCCATGACTTATTTACTTTATAACTGGAAGTTGGCATCTCTTAATCCCCCTCAACTATTTTGCTCCCCCTCCTCCTATACTTCCCTTCTGATAAGGGAAGTATATGAATCTGTTTCTGTTTTATTTTGGTTATTAGATTCCACATATAAATGAAATTTGTCTTTCTCAAACTTATTTTACTTAGCATATTATCCTCTAGGTCCACCATGTTGTCACAAATGGCAAGATTTTATTCTTTTTTATGGCTGAATAATATTCAGTTGTGTGTGTATTTATATTTATAAATAAGTGCACACATACATACATACATACATATGTAATCACATTATCCACTAACTTATCAATGGACACTTAAGTTGTTTTCATATCTTGGCTATTGTAAATAATACTGTAGTGAACATAGGGATGCATATATCTTTCCAAGTTAGTGTTTTTTTTTTTCCCCTTTGGATAAGTACTCAGAAGTGAAATTGCTGCATCATATGGTTGTTCTGTTTTTAGTTTTTTGAGGATCCATATTTTTTCCATGTTGGCTGCACAAATTTATATTCCTTCCAACAGTGTATGAAGAGTTCCCTTTTCTCCACATCCTTGACAACATTGTAATTTTTTAAATCTTTTTGATAATAGCCAGTCTGACTGGTACAAGGTAATAATATCTAATTGTGGTTTTGATTCATAGCTCCCTGATGACTGCTGGTGTTAAATGTTTTTCCATGTACCTGTTGGCCATCTCTGTGTCTTCTTCAGGAAAATGTCACTCATGTTTCTGCCCATTTTTAATTAGATTATTTGGGGTTTTTTTAATATTAATTTGTGCATGTTCTTTATATATTTTGAATATTAGCCTCTTGTTGGATACAGTATTAGCAAATATTTTCTATCATTTAGTAAGTTGCCTTTTTGTTTCGTGGATGGTCTTCACTGTGCAAATGCTTTTGAGTTTAGTGTAATCTCATTTATTAATTTTAGCTTTTGTTGCCCTTGCCAGAGCAGACGAGTCCAAAAAAATATTGCTGACTGATGTAAAAAAGCTTACTTATGTTTTCTTCTAGCTTTATGGTTTTAGTTCCTGCATTCAAGGCTTTAATCTAGAATTTATTCTTGTAAATAGTCTAAAAAAGTGATCTAGTTTCATTCTTTAGCTGTCTAGTTTTCCAGTATTATTTACTGAAGAGACTGTCTTTTCCCCATTATATATTCTTTCCTCCATTTTCATAGATCAATAGACCATATATAAGTAGTTTATATTTGGGCTCTCTATTCTCTCCCATTGATATATATGTCTGTTTTCTTGCCAATACCATACTGCTTTGACTACTTTAACTTTGTAATGCAGTTTAAAATCAGGGAGCATGATACCTCTCACTTGTTCTTTCTCAAGATTGCTTTTAGCTCTTTGGGGTCTTTTGTGGATGGCATAAAAATTTCGGAATTCTTCTACTTCTGTGAAAGATACCATAGGAATTTGGATAGGAATTGTATTATATCTGTAGATTCTTTGGGTAGTACGGACATTTAAAAAATATTAATTCTTCCAATCCATGAACATAGAATATATTTCCATTTATTTGTGTCATCTTCAGTTTCTTTCATCTGTGTCTTATAAATGTCAAAGTACAAATATTCTACCTCCTTGGTTAAATTTATTACTAGGTGCTTTATTCTTTCTGACAAAATTATAAATGGGATTTCCTTTCTTGATTTTTTGATAGTTATTAGGGCATAGAAACTCAACTAATTTTTCTATGTTATTTTGTATCCTGTGACTTTACTTAATTTATTGATTAATTCTAATAGTGTTTTTGGTAGATTTTTCTATATATAGTGTCATTCATCTGCAAAGAATGACAATATTACTTCTTCCCTAATAATTAGGTTGCCTTTTATTTATTTTTCTTTTCTAATTGCTGTGGCTAGATTTACAATGCTTATCTCTAAAGTCAATGAATATTGAATAAAAGCAGTGAGAATGGACATCCTTGACCTGTTTTTGATCTTAGAGGAAAAGCTTTAGCTTTTCACCTTTGGGTACTATATTGACTGTGAGTTTGTCATATGTGGCTATTATTATGTCAAGATATGTTTTTTCTATAATGACTTTGTTGAGATTATTTATCATAAGTGGATGTTAAATTTGAGCATATTTTTTTCTATGTCTTTTGTGATGATCATATGACTTTTATCCTTTGTTTTGTTAATGTGGTGTATCATGAAGATTGATTTGTGGATGTTGAACCATCCTTGCATGCCAGGAATAAGTTACACTTGACTGCAGTGTATAATCCTTTTCATGTATTCTTGAATTGGGTTTGCTAAAATTTTGTTTCAGGATTTTTTTAATCTATGTTCATCAAGGATATTAGCCCCCAACTTTCTTTTTTATGACATCTATGGTTTTGATATTAGGGTAATACTAGCCTCATAAAATGAGTTTGGAAGCATTCCTTCTTTAAATTTGTGGAATTATCCAAAAAGGATAGGCACTAACTTCTTTAAATGCTCACTAAAATTCCCATGTGAAGTTGTCTGAGTGGACTTTTGCGGGGGAGAGTTTTTTAAATTATTGACTTGGCTTCATTATTTGTAATTGGTCTATTCATATTTTCTGTTTCTTCGTGCATCATTCTTAGAAGGTTGTGTGTTTCAAGAAATTTTCCATGACTTCTCAGTTTTCCAATTTACCTGCCTAAAATTATTTATAGTAATCACTTAACATTCTTTATATTTCTGTGGTGTCAGTTGTAATTTCTCTTCTTTCATTTCTAATTTTATTTCTATGAGCCCTCTCTCTTTTTTTTTATGATGAGTTTGGCTAAAGGTTTATCACTTTTATCTACCTTTTTAAAGAATTATCTTTTATTTTCAGTGATCTTTTTTAGTGTCTGTTTTATTTTCTTCCATTCTGATCTTTATTATTTCCTTCCTTCTACTAACTTGAGGCTCTGTTCTCCTTTTTCTAGTCTTTATATATAAAGTAAGATTTATTTGATATTTTCCTTTTTTCCTGTAGTAAGTCTAGATAACTCTGAATTTTCCTCTTGGAACTGCTTTTGCTGCATCCCATGAATTTTGGAAAGCTGTGTATCCATTTTTATTTGTCTCAGGGTATTTTTTAAATTCCCTCCTTTTGTTTTGTTGACATATTGGTTGTTTAGTAACTATGTGTTTGGACAGTTTTGTTTTTATAATTGCTTTCTAGTTTAATATCATTGTGGTCAGAAAAGATGTTTGATATTGTTTCAGTCTTAATGAGTTTATTGAGACTTATTTTGTGGTTAACATGATCTATCCTGGAGAATTTTTCATGTACACTTGAGAAGAATGAGTTTTCTGCTCCTTTGGGATGGAATTTTCTGTATATATCCATTAAGTCTATTTTATCTAATATGTCATTTTAGCCTAGGGTTTCCTTATTAATTTTCTGTCTACATTATCTATGCATTGGTGTATAGGGGAATTAAAATCCCTTACTATTATTGTCTTACTCTCAATTTCTCCCTTTATGTGTGTTAATATTTGCTTTATATTTAGGTGCTCCTATATTAATTGCACAAATATTTATGAATGTTATACCCTCCCCTTGGACTGAGTTCTTTATTGTGAGATAATGTTCTTCTCTGTCTCTTGTTAACAATCTTTTTTTTAGTCCATTTTAGTCCATTTAGTCCCTGATAGGATTCTTCATATACCAGCTTCTTTTCAGTTCCATTTACACAGTTCCATTACACTTTCTCCATCCCTTCACCTTCTGTCTGTTTATGTCTTTTGATCTGATATGACTCTCTTTTAGGCATAAATGGACCTTGGATTTTTTAAAAATCTATTCAACTGTCATTTGTCTTTCTATTGGAGCATTTAGTCTATTTATATTTAAAGTAATTAATATAGTTATGTATTTCTTACCCTTTTGTTACATTTTTTCTGGTATTTTAAACTTGTGTTTTAAAGTGAATGTACACACACACACACACACACACAAAAGGATAGCTCCAGATCTGATCAGAAAATTTTAACCTGAAATCTGTGAATCATCTTCAGGGTAGCCTGTGAAATTCCTGGAATTTTATGTTAAATTTTGTGTGTGTATTAATTCCTCCCTTAACTTCATCCCAATGTGTCTCTGACTAAAATAAATGATAAAAACCACTCATAAGAGTAAATGATGTCTTAAACTAGTTGAGATCCTGTCGGTTTTTTTTTCTTTGAATTAAGTTACTAAGCAACAACTTGTTAGTGAGTAGATGCTCAATGAAGGAAGCATTGTCTGTCTTTGTTTATTTTCATATCTTAAGTATGTGGAACAGAGCAGGTGCTCAGAAAATTATATGGATAAATGAATAAATGAGAAAGAATTCTTCTACAGAGTAACCTAACATTAGAAACAGACTTCATAAAAATAGTAGTCCATTGTAAAATAGAATGAAATGTTAATTTTCATAAAAATTTCAAAAATTGATTTTCTTTTCTTTAAAAACATTTACCCATTCATTCTAGAGAGAGAGAGAGGGAGTATAAGACAGGGGAGTGGCAGAGGGAGAAGAAGAGAAAGACCCTCAAGGAAACTCCCCACTGAGTACAGAGCCAATGTGGGTCTCAGTCTCATGACCTGGAGATCATGACCAGAGCCAAAATCAAGAGTCGGATGCTCAACCAGCTGAGCTACCCAGGTTCCCCCCAAAATTGATTTCCTTGGTAGCATAAACCCCAGCTAGTTCTCTCACGTGATCTTCCAGAAGCATGAAATTCTCTTATAAATAGAACTTGACAAGCAATTAGGATACTTAAATTTTGCCCTGTTTTTGCTACATACCAAGTTATATTTGTTGGCCAGTTGTTTCCTTCATTCATTAATGCATTCATTAAAAATGGACCAGACACTGACATTGTGGCAGAAATAATGATAAAGACTGGAGAATAAGACCACACTGACTTAGGTTCCTATCTTCAAAGAGCTTACAAGCTATACACAAATAAATAAAGTATTATCATAGTCTGGTAGGTAAGTTTCATAGTGTACAAAATGTTTTAGGAGCCGAAGGGAAAGCCATTCTGTTTTTTAAATTATTTATTTTTAAAGATGCATTTATTTATTTGAGAGAGAGCATGCATGTGGGTGGGGAAGGGCAGAAGGAGAACTGGAGCGAGAGAGAATCTCAAGCAGACTCCCTGCTGAGTGCAAAGCCCAACACGGTGCTTGATCTCACGACTCTGAATTCATGACCTGAGCCGAAATGAAGAGCCAGATGATCAACCGACTGAGCCAGCCAGGCACCCCAAAGGACATTTTATTGAAGGGGATGTTTTATTGCCTGCCAAAAGAGAGACATCTCCTGTTTTTGTTCTGATTCACACTTTGCTTTTTTTTTTGATGTCATGGAGATAGAAATGTCCTGACATCAATAGAGAGAAACCAGTCAAAAGGATTTCTATTCCCTTTATTACATTTTAAATGGAGACATTACCTACATTCATTTGTGTCTCAAGGTTACCTTCTTTCATTTAGACAAGTATTCTGAGCCTGTATCTTGGCATCACTCATTCAGAGACCTAGGGGAATATTGAGGATAGGTTGTATGTAATATAATTGTGTGTAAGACCCAACTATGCTACTAATTATGGAGAGTGGAGGTAAGGAGATAATGATGTGCAGACCCAATTTGTTACTTTCCTTGAGGCAAAAATTGTGTGACCATGGTGATTTACATTCAAATTTTATCATATCTCAGCCACTGAGGGATAGGTGTGCCCTCCTACCTACTAGAGAAACATTAAAAAGTAAGAAGGGCTTATTCTTGTCTCTATCCTCAATGCCCCTACTCCCCAAATCAGAGACTTTAAAGAGGGAGTTTGTAGACATTTTGTGTTTTCTTCCTGGTGTAGGACTTACTGGTGCCAGGAAGTGTTCTTAGCACTTTAAAAATATTAAGATGTTTGGGGTACCTGGCTGGCTCAGTTGGTATAGCATGCAACTCTTAATCTCAGCTCATGGGTTCGAGCCCCATGTTGGACACAGAGTTTACTTAAAAAACAAAAAAAGTTAGAGATGTCTAACACTCAAGATAACCCTGCAAGATTGGGGCTGCTCTATGCTTCATTTCACAAATGGGGAAGCTGGGCTACAAAGTCTAAGCAACTTATTCAAGGTCACCCAGAGGTAGAGATTTGAACCCAGGCACTATTGTCAAGAGTCTTTCCTTCTTATTCCTGTACTATAAACAACTTATGGATCTCGACATTGTCTTTAGGGAAAAAATTCTGTAAGATAAATGGTCAAAAATTATAGTTCTCTAATTCTACTTGCATCCTTTGAAAGTCAAAAAGGATGCCAGGGCATCTCAAGCCCCCTCATGTGGATTTTTTGTGCCTCACTTTATCTGTAAAATAATAGTACAACAATAATACCTGCTTTCACTTATATGAATATGGGTTGAAGAACTCTACCATGAATGTGGCAGTGTGAATAAGCACCGATAAGTGGTATAAACGCTACCATACTCCTTATCTCCTAGGAATGTTCCCCCTGAGTGCTAGGCTCCAGGCATACTGGCTGCTGCCATACTGTGTATTTATGGGGGGAAGGGGTGGGGGAGAGCAGAAAGGAAGAGGTTAAGCAGAAAAGCATGTGTTTTAAATAAATTAAGCATTTTACCACTGCTCAGGTCTTTTGCAGTCATTGTTGCCTTTGCCTGCAATGATTTCCTCCCAGATATCTTCATGGTTTGTTCCCTCACTCCTTTCAAGTCTTGGATAAAATATCATCTTCTCATAAAGGCATCACTGGCAACCCTATTTTAAATTGCACTACCCTCCCCTGAATTCTGTGCACTTTCTTTTACTTCACAGCATTCATCACCTTTCAACACACTGTATAAATTGCATCGAGTCTTCCACCCCCAACCTAAGATGTGATCACTATTAGGGCAGAGTGTTTATTTACTTTTCTCTCTACCCTCCATGTGTTGAATATGGTCTGACACATAGTGGGCACTCCATAAAAACTTGTTGAATGAGTGGAAGATGTTAACCCGTTATCCCTGGTCAGTTACTTTCTGCTTAGTTGTTGTTTTGCTCAGACAAACAGATATTTTTGTTATAAAAGTAGATGCTCATGGTCATCCATCTCCTCTCTGGAGGTCTGTGGGAAGCGATCTGAGTTTCATTTGCTAGTAAAATGAGGAGGACAGGTGGATGACTTATTCAAGGCTCTCAACAACTTAATGGACATGCTTTTTACCTTGTCTTAGGAAAGCCAAGAAAATGTTTTTTCCTCCTCTTTTGATAAGCCTGTGAATTCAAGTCAATGGCATTTTCTGCTGCCATTTATCCCTTCACAGAAAGAGTTTTCGCTTTGTGTTTGCCCAAATCAGTGTGCATGCCACTTTGCCTTATGACAGAATGACATAGAAAAAGCAGAATGCCCAATAATTAGATGCAAATTTTATGCTTGTCGTTTTGAAAGGTTATGAATCCCCCTTTTATAAAGTTTTCTATAGAGGATACTTTAGGACAAAATATCCTTTCTGTACATCAATATGCTGGTAATTCTAAAAAAGAACAACTTTGTAATTTGAAAGAATTAGTAACAAGTACAGCATATAATGAATACGTTTATCCCTTCTGCTCTTTATTGAAAGGAAATAGGTTTTCACTTATTTTCTCTTGAACCAAAGTTTTAAGACATAAATATTGACAAAATAGATTTCTCTCTCTTCCTAAGGGATGACCCCATTATTCTCCTCCAGTATATTTCTAGGTAAAAGTGGACCAATTCTACTGTTATCCAAAAAGTAAACTAAAGGGAACTGATGGTACTATGAAGAACATTCAACTGGTAATCAGACAATCAAAATTCTGGTTAGGGTTCTGTCACTGAGTATCTATGTGAGTTTTCATAAACCATTTAACCTCTGAAAATCTTTGATTCCTTACCTCAAAAATGAGATTGAATTAAAACTCTGAAGTTAAGAGGAGAGCCTGGGTGGTTCAGTTGGTTTAGCATCTGACTCTGGATTTCAGCTCATGTCATGACCTCACAGTCATGAGATCAAGCCCCGTGTTGAACTCTGTGCTCAGCATGGAGTCTGTTTGAGGTTCTCTCCCTTTCCCTTTGCCCCTCCCCCTGCTCACACTCCTTTTCTCTCTCTCTCTAAAATAAATAGATAAAATCTTTTTTAAAATCTGAAGTTACATTTGATGATACCATTTTTTTTTTTAAGATCTATTTCTTTGAGAGACCACAAGTGGTACTGGAAGGGAGAGGGATGAAGAATCTTAAGCATACTCTACCCTGAGTGCAGAGTGCAGAGCCTGATGTGGGGCTCAATCTCAAGGCCTGAGATTACAACCTGAGCCAAAACCAAGAGTCAGAGGCTTAACCAGCCAAGCCATCCAGGCACCCCTTGATGATACCATTCTTACTCAACATATCAGAATCCCGTTTGTTTCTTGTTGGTAGTAGTGCACAGAGAGCAATTGCCACTACATAGCATAGTGCCACTAAATACTTGGCTCTAATCTTAGAATATGCCAGCTATTTGCAACCTATTGTAAGTGAATTGTCTCTAATCTTCTTTTTTCTCCATCAGGTGAAAAGGAATATAGGACCAGTCAGCAGGGCAATTGGTGGGGTGAGATAAAGTTTAGCAAGTGTTTTTACTTTGCGCACAGCCTTGCCTTCTTGTGCTCAGTAAGGGGTAGTTTTTATTGCCATTATTTTGCATGTCTCTCAATAGAAGACATAGGGGTTATGTTTGGAGAAAGGGAAAGTAGAAGTTAATTTGAAGTCTCAGAAGCATCTTTTTTTTCCCCTTTTTTCCCCAGAGCTGAACACATCACTGCCTAAGTTGAGTGATTGTGGTTGTTTGTCTATCTCTAGCAGGACTTCAGGATTTGGTCAGAGAATGATGTAGAACATAATCTGGCTTGGGTGTCCTTACCAGTATTCAGTTAAAATGCCAGTATCCCACCAAGGAGGCTTATACCCTGAAGCCAACTGTCTGCCATGAACTGTGTCTAAATTTTATCTCCTCCCCAGCTTCATCAGGGATATCATGACAGCCATGTATTCTAAGCAACATATGCAAAATAAATAAAAATACTTATACACCAGAAAGAGAAGCATACTAAATTCAAATTTAGTGAATCTTTCCTGTTAGAAATATGTTGTCAGAGTTTTGCTTGAACAGCTCCCAGATTGCTCCCTTTCACACTTCCGTGTGTGTGTGTGTGTGTGTGTGTGTGTGCATTCATTATGTGCCAAATTGAAAACCTGAAACATTTAATGAAAGACAGACAAGGGTATTTCAGCTACCAAAGAGACAGGTGCAAAAGTTCATGAATATTACCTGAGGAGGTATAGTGCACGTAGCATGAAAGTGCCATTTCCAGGTGTTCCATGTTCAGGCAATTTAATGTCAGGGAAGGCAATGGAGAACATAGGGTGTCATTGAGGAGATAAGAACACCAGCAGTTCACCCCGGAAGACCTTAAAACAGAGGGTCCCCAAAGAAGTACGAAAATGTGACTGAATACGGAAGAGGCAAAGTTGGCCATACTTTTGTTCAGTTGAGAATGAATGTACTTTGATTCTGGGAGGCTCAGAGTCATAACCTGGGAAAGAGTTCATTGTTTTTCCCAATCACACAGAAACCTAAACAAATCTGTATTTATAATATTCTTAAGATGTAATAAGCAAAACATCAGCAGCCAAAGCAGGTCTGTTAGAATCCCTTATACCTCCCATTGCAAAGAAGAATTTATCCCCATGAACAGGTGTGATGGGAAACACCATGCTCAGCAAAAGCAAAGAAGAGAGGCATTTCCAGTATTTGATTTAAGAGCTGAATACATGCTCTCCTTCCATGGTGAAAAGTTCTGGTAGCCGCCATGTGCTTGAAACAGCCTACTGTTGTTGCTGACTTTCTCTCAACCTTTCTTTCTTAAATGATGTCTCATGATTGTGGATCATCTGCATCTAAATAACCTGGGATGCGCAATTCAAATGCATATGTATGTGCCCTACCTCCAAATCTAACTAATCAGAATTTGAGGGGGGGGGTAATTTAGTCCTGTACTTGTTTTTTTAACTGGCTCCTGAAGAGTGTCTTTGTGCACATGAAGAATACATAAAACCACATTATGATCATTAACACTGTTTTAGGTTAATTATCTCTTCAAAAGGCCATAATTAAAGTGTATGAATTTCAGCTAGAAGCTAAGAGTCTGGGGAATGGATTAACATAAAGTTATCTATATATTTTTCCAACAGGAAAGAGTGTCCTGTGATAGGGAAGGGCATGGGGAAGACATGCTTTATGGGGCGTGTCATAAGTATCCAGAAATCAGACAATATGAAACCATTTAAAGGAGCAGACTTTTAGGGAGCGTTGTTCATAGGAGTGACCTTGTTGAAGTAAAAGCATGAGAATGAATGGTAGCTCCAGAGGAAGATCTTTGCCTGCCTTTTTGCTGAGGGCCTATTCGTGTGGATTTATACACACAAGAACTTTTGGACAATTGCCAAAAGGAAACTGTAAGAAGAGGAGGAAGACTACTGAAGTGAATTAAGGCATGGAATAAATGGATATATATTTTCTATGAATATAGTTTCAGTTAGGAGTCACTTTATCTACCGCTGATACAAGTTAATTCAAGTTTGGCTACATAAAAGCCGTCACTCGTTCACGTATCTGGGAATCTTAGAGATAAACCTTGCTTGGAACAGACCTGGTTCCAAAGCTCAAATGATGTCATTGAAACTCAGCCTCCATTCTTTGGCTTCCCTCGTGTTAGTTCATTCTCTTTTTTTAGATTCTCTATGTGGACCTCTTTGGAAGCTCCAAGCTTTCTCCCTCCAAGCAATCCCAGACTATAAAAGGAATTTTTTTTCTAGGAGTTTTATGAAAAGCTTTGAAATAGAATCTTATCCAAACGTGCATCATATCCTTGGGAATCAGTTTGCCAGGAAAATGAAATATTAATTGGCCAGGCCTGAGTTACCTGCTTCTCCTGACTTAGATAGAGGATTTTAGTCTATCCAAACCATTTAGCTTAAGAAATTAGGGCACTTGGTTCACCAAAGAAAAAGTGAAATGTGAAAAAGAAAAAGAAAAAGTGAAAACCTTAAAGAGAAGTAAGTGATGGATTCTGAGGAGGCAAAAACCATAGATAACGATTATATACTTATGTCACTACGGAAATAATATTTAGTGAATTAGTGTCCTGGTATTTCATTCCAATTTCTTTAGTCAAAACTGATCAATTACATACATATGCTTTTCTCTATTTCTATTTATGAATATAGTAAGTAGCTATCAACAGTAAATAGTAATATATTTGAATATAAATTAAAGAGTTAACTATACTGGAGCCAGTAAACTATTTTATGGACATTGTAATAGTGAATACATGATAAAAAGCATTTGCTGAGACCCACAGAATTATGCAACACAAAGAGTGAACCCTAATGTAAACTATGGATTTAGTAATAGTATATCAACTGGCTCATCAGTTATAAAAATGTACCTCAACTAATGCAAGATGTTAATAATGGGAGAAATTGTTGTCAGCATCAGGTCCCTTCCTTGCCTCCATGCACACCTTGGTTCTTGAGTTTGGCCAAGAAAGACTTTGGAGCCAAATTCTTAAGTAAGGAGGAATTTAATGGCAATTAAAGAGAAAATGCACACTCAAGTAGACCCAGAGGTGGCAACTGCACCCCCCCCCCCCCCGCCCAAGGGTTAGGGGTTAGGAGTGTCTTTTCTTTTTATGCTTGGCATGGTTTATGGGACAAAGCTAGGAAGGTCTGACTGAGATTACCTCCAATCGATCACCTAAGGAACTCCTCCTACTGGTCCTACATGGTAGCTGGGGAAGGGGGAGATTAGTCTTATATGGTCCTTGTTGGAACTGTCATAGCAGCCTTCCCCTGCATGGGGACAAGGGCAGAGGGAGGAGTAAAATCTGCAATGTAAATGTATTATAATAAAGCTATAAGTTACTTTAGGGCAGCAATTATGGGGAAGGGTGCATGCCGGCTCCCGTGGGACTCTTCCAGCTGTTTGTATTGTTGGGGTTGTTGTAGGTTTCCCTGCTCATATCTAGCTAACTGAACACTAGGTTCCTATGAACAGGAGAGATGGAATATAGGGAACTTTATGTACTTTTTGCTCAATTTTTCTGTAAACCTAAAATTGGTCTAAAAAATAAAGTTTATTAAGTAAAAAGATAAAGTTAACTATAATTATCCAATAATCATCTGGCAGTCCCCGTGGAAAAAACACCCCATGAGGACAGGATGGTTCTACCTTGTATACTGTGCTCTACCTACACTACCAGTATTGGCACATAGTACAGGCCCATACACTGATCAGAAACTGTTTGGGTCAGAAATGTTTGAGAATTAAGAACTTCTCTGAGTTTAGAAACAAAACACGGTCCATAAAATATACCCAGTGTTACATAACATCCCCAGCTGAGTCTGGGTCAGTACTCCATAATCAAACACATTTGTAAGTCTCTAGCAATATTCATATTTAAGGCTATATATAGCTTCACATCCCTTTAGGTCAGTTTTTTGTTGTTGTTGTTGTTGTTGTTTTAATTAACATATAACGTATTATTAGCCCCAGTGGTACAGGTCTGTGAATTGTCAGGCTTACACACTTCACAGCACTCACCATATCACACACCTCCCCAATGTCCATAACCCAACCACCCTCTCCCTGACGCCTTCCTCTCAGTAACCCTCAGTTTGTTTTGTGAGATGAGGAGGTTGTTATGGATTGTATCCCTCCCAATCCCATCTTGTTTCATTTTTCCTTCCCTATCCCCCAAAACCCCCACGTTGCCTCTCAAATTCCTCATATGAGTAAGATCATATGATAATTTTCTTTCTCTGATTAACTTATTTCACTCAGCATAATACCCTCTAGTTCCATCCACATCATTGCACATGGCAAGATTTTATTTCTTTTGATGGCTGCATAGTATTCCATTGTCTGTGTGTGTGTGTGTGTGTGTGTGTGTGTGTGTGTGCGCGCGCGCGCACATGCACATCTTCTTTATCCTTTCATCTGTTGACGGACATCTATGTTCTTTCCATAGTTTGGCTATTGTGGACATTGCTGCTATAAACATTTGGGTGTGCATGCCCCTTTGGATCACTACATTTATATGTTTAGGGTTAATACCCAGTAGTGTGATTGCTGGGTGGTAGGGTAGCTCTAATTTCAACTTTTTGAGGAACTTCCATGCTGTTTTCCAGAGTAGATGCACCATCTTGCATTCCCACTAACAGTGTAGGAGGGTTCTCCTTTCTCCACATCCTCATAAACATCTCTTGTTTCCTGACTTGTTAATTTTAGCCACTCTGATTGGTGTGAGGTGGTATCTCATTGTGGTTTTGATTTGTATTTCCTTGATGCCAAGTGATATTCAGCACTTTTTAACGTGTCTGTTGGCCATCTGGATGTCTTCTTTGCAGAAATGTCTGTTCATGTCTTCTGCCCATTTCTTGATTGCATTATTTGTTCTTTGGGTGCTGAGTTTGATAATTTCTTTATAGATTTTGGATACTAGCACTTTATCTGACGTTTCATTTGTGAATATCTTCTCCCATTCTGTCAGTTGTCTTTTGGTTTTGTTGACTGTTTCCTTTGCTATACAAAAGCTTTTGATCTTAATGAAGTCCCAATAGTTCATTTTTCCCTTGCTTCCCTTGCCTTTGGTGATGTTTCTAGGAAGAAGTTGCTATGGCTGAGGTCGAAGAGGTTGCTACCTGGATTTTCTTCAAGGATTTTGATGGATTCCTGTCTCACATTGAGGTCTTTCATCCATTTTGAGTCTATTTTTGTGTGTGGTGTAAGGAAATGGTCCAGTTTCATTCTTCTGCATGTGGCTGTCCAATTTTCCCAACACCATTTGTTGAAGAGACTGTCATTTTTCCATTGGACATTTTTTCCTGCTTTGTCAAAGGTTAGTTGACCATAGAGCTGAGGGTGCATTCCTGGGTTCTCTATTCTGTTACATTGATCTATCTGTCTGTTTTTGTGCCAGTACCATGTTGTCTTGATGATGACAGCTTTGTAACAGAACTTGAAGGCTAGAATTGTGATGCCACCAACGTTGGCTTTCTTTTTAACATTCCTCTGGCTATTCGAGGTCTGTCCTGGTTCCATATAAATTTAAAGACTATTTGTTCCATTTCTTTGAAAAAAAAAAAAAAAGGTGGTATTTTGATAGGGTTTGCATTAGATATATAGATTGCTTTAGGTAGCATAGACATTATCATAATATATGTTCTTCCCATCCCTGAGCATGGAACATTTTTCCATTTCTTTGTGTTTTCCTCAATCTCCTTCATGAGCACTTTATAGTTTTCTGAGTACAGATTCTTTGCCTCTTTGGTCAGGTTTATTCCTAGGTATCTGATTGTTTTGGGTGCAATTGTAAATGGGATTGACTCCTTAATTTCTCTTTCTTCTGTCTTGCTGTTGGTGTGTAGAAATAAGACTGATTTCTGTGCATTGATTTTATATCCTGACACTTTACTGAATTCCTGTATGAATTCTAGCATTTTTGGAGTGGAGTCTTTTGGGTTTTCCACATAAAGTATCATATCATCTGCAAAGAGTGAGAGTTTGACTTCTTCTTTACCAATTCGGATGCGTTTAATTTCTTTTTGTAATCTGATGCTGAGGCTAGGGCTTCTAGTACTATGTTGAAGTAGTGGTGATAGTGGACATCATTGCCGTGTTCCTGACCTTAGCAGAAAAACTCTCAGTTTTTTTCCATTGAGGATGATATTCACTGTGGGTTTTTCATAGATGGCTTTGATGATATTGAGGTATGTTCCTTCTATCCATACACTGTGAAGAATTTTGATGAGGAAAGAATGCTGTACTTTATCAAATGCTTGTTCAGCATCTATTGAGAGTGTCCTATGGTGGTTGTTCTTTCTTTTATTAATGTATTGTATCACATTGATTTATTTGTGGATGTTGAACCAACCTTTCAGCCCAGGAATAAATCCCTCTTGGTCATGGTGAAGAATCCTTTTAATGGACTGTTGCATCCTATTGGCTAGTATTTTGGTGAGAATTTTCACATCTGTGTTCATCAAGGATATTTGTCTGTAATTCTCTTTTTTGCGGGGCCCTTTGTCTGGTTTTGGGATCGAGGTAATGCTGGCCTCATAAAATGAGTTTGGAAGTTTTCCTTCCATTTCTACTTTTTGGAACAGTTTCAAGAGAATAGGTATTAATTCTTTGTTAAATGTTTGTTAGAATTCCCCTTGGAAGCCACCTGGTCCTGGGCTCTTTTTTGGGGGGAGATTTTTGATGACTGCTTCAATCTCCTTACTGGTTATGGGTCTGTTCAAGTTTTCTATTTCTTCCTGGTTCAGTTTTGGTAGTTCATACATCTCTAGGAATGCATTCATTTCTTCCAGATTGTCAAATTTGCTGGTGTATTTTTGCTTATAATATATTCTTATAATTGTTTGTATTTCTTTGCTCTTAGTTGTGATTTCTTCTCTTTCATTCATTATTTTATTAATTTCGGTCCATTCTCTTTTCTTTTTGATAAGTCTGGCCAGGGGTTTATCAATCTTATGAATTCTTTCAGAGAGCCAGCTCCTAGTTTCGTTGATTTCTTCTACTACTTTTTTTGGTTTCTGTCTCATTGATTTCTACTCTGATTATTATTTCTCTTCTCCTGCTGGGCTTAGGCTTTCTTTGCTGTTCTTTCTCCGGCTTCTATAGGTGTAGGGTTAGGTTGTGTACTTGAGACTTTTCTTGTTTCTTGAGAAAGGCTTGTATTGCTATATATTTTCCTATCAGCACTGCCTTTGTTGTGTCCCATACATTTTGAACAGTTGTGTTTTCATTTGTTTCCATGAACTTTTTCAGTTCTTCTTTAATTTCTTGGTTAACCCATTCATTCCTTAGTAGGATGCTCTTTTGCCTCGATGTATTTGCGTTCTTTCCAACTTTCCTCTTGTGGTTTAGTCTAGCTTCAAAGCATAGTGGTCCGACAATATGCAGGGAATTATCTCATTTTTTTGGTACCAGTTGAGACCTGATTTGTGACCCAGAATGTGATGTATTCTGGGGAATGTTCTATGTGCACCAGAGAAGAATGTGTATTATGTTTCTTTGGGATGGAATGTTCTAAATATATCTTTGATGTACATCTGGTCCAGTGTGTCATTTAAGGCCTTTATTTTCTTGTTGATCTTTTGCTTGTATGATCTGTCCATTTCAGTGTGGGGGATGTTAAAGTCCCCTACTATTATTGTATTGTTGTTGATGTGTTGCTTTGATTTTGTTATTAATTGGTTTATATAGTTGGCTGCTATGTCCCTATGTTAGGGACATAGATATTTAAAATTTTTAGATCTTCTTGTTGTGCAGACCCTTTCAGTATGATATAGTGTCCTTCCTCATCTCTTATTACTGTCTTTGGCTTAAAATCTAATTTATCTCATAGAAAGATTGCCACCCCAGTTTTCTTTTGATGTCCATTAGCATGGTAAATGGTTTTCTTACCCCTCACTTTAAATCTGGAGGTGTCTTTGGGTCTCAAATGAGTTTCTTGTAGACAGCATATTGATGCATTTTGGTTTTTAATCCATTCTGACACCTGTGTCTTTTGATTAGGGCATTTAGCGCATTTACATTCAGGGTAACTATTGAAAGATATGAATTTAGTGTCATTGTATTGCTTGTAAGGTGACTGCTACTGTATATTGTCTCCTTTCCTTTCTGGTCTACTACTTTTAGATTCTCTCTTTGTTTAGAGGACCCTTTCAATGTTTCCTGTAGGGCTGGGTTGGTGTTTGCAAATTCTTTTAATTTTTGTTTGTCCTGGAAGCTTTTTATCTCTCCTTCTATTTTCAATGATAGCCTTGCTGGATATAGTATTTTTGGCTGCATACTTTTCTCATTTAGTGCTCTGAATATATCATGCCAGTTCTTCCTGGCCTGCCAGGTCTCTGTGGAGAAGTCTGCTACCATTCTAATATTTTTACTTTTATCTGTTACAGACTTCTTGTCCTGGGCTTCTTTAAGGGTTTTGTCTTTGTCACTAAGAATTGTAAGTTCTTCTATTAGATGATGGGGTGTGGATTTATTTTTATTGATTTTGAGAGGTGTTCTCTGTGCCTCCTAAATTTTTTTTCTTATTTTTATTTATTTATTTATTTGACAGAGAGGTCACAAGTAGGCAGAGAGGCAGGCAGAGAGAGAGACAGAGAGAGGAGGAAGCAGGCTCCCTGTTGAGCAGAGAGCCCGACGTGGGACCCGATCCCAGGACCCTGAGATCATGACCTGAGCCGAAGGCAGCGGCTCAACCCACTGAGCCACCCAGGCGCCCCCTGTGCCTCCTAAATTTTGATGCTTGTTCCCTTTTCCATATTAGGGAAACTTTCTATAATAATTTGCTCCAATATACCCCTCTGACTTCCTCTCTCTTTCTTCTTCTTCTGGAATCCTAATATCCTAATATTGTTTCATCTTCTGGTATCACTTATCTATCAGATTTTCCCCTCGTGGTCCAATAGTCATTTGTTTCTCTTTGGCTCAACTTCTTTATTCTCCATCATTTGCTCTTCTATATCACTAAATCTCTTTTCTGCCTTCTTTATCCCAGCAGTAAGAGCCTCCGTTTTTTATTGCACCTTATTAGTAGCTTTTTTTTTTTTTTTAATTTCAGCTTGGTTAGATTTTAGTTCTTTTATTTTTATAGAAAGGGATTTTCTTTCTCCAGAAAGGGTTTTCTCCAATATCTTCCATACCTTTTTAGAGCCCAGCTATCACCCTGAGATTCATCATTCTGAACTCTAGATCTGGCATATTACCAATGTACGTATTGATTAGGTCCCTAACCTTTGGTACTGCCTCTTGTTCTTTTTTTGTGTGTATGGTAAGTTTTTGTGTCTTGTCTTTTTATCTGGATAAGAATATATGAACAAGAGAATAAAATATTAAAAAGGTGGCAAAGACCCCAGACAAATGTACACAAACCAAATCAAAAGAGACCCCAAATCAGGGCAAGAAGAAAGAGGGTAAAAAGAAGTTTAAAATTTTTTTTTAAAAATTGAAATACATACATATATTAGACTGGTGACTAGCGCAGAACCCTCCCCCCACTTGATTTTGGGTGTATTTTGTCCCTCAGAAGAAACTACCTCCCAAAATTTTAAAGAAAGAAAAACGTGTATATATACAAAAATAAGGGTAAACATGATGAAGGGATGGAATATAACTGTAAAGATGGAAATTATTAAAAATATTTTTTAAAGGAATTGATAAGACAAGTTGGTTGGAAAAAGATAGAAAAAGAAAGTGGAGAGAATTTGCTCAGGCTGGAGACTAGAGCAAAGCCCTGTGCTAGATTTAGGATATATTTTTATCTTATTAGAAGAAATTGTATCCCAAAAATTTTTAGAAGAAAAAAACCTATATCTATACAAAAAATAAAGTTCGATACCGTGAAGGATAAAACATGACTATAATAATGAAGGTTTTAAAAGATTTTTTTTTAGAAAGGTATTGTTAAGATAAAGTATTTTAAAAATGTTAAAAGAGGAAGGAGGAAAAGTTTAAAAAATTAGAATAAGAAAAAAATAAAATTAGAAAAATTTAATTAACTTTGCAAGACTAAAGAATCCTGGGGAGAAAGCCCTGAATTCCATGCTTTGCTTTTCCCTCCTCTGGAATTCCACTGTTCTCCTTGATCAGTGAGCTTGGTCTTAGCTGGATGCTCTTGCTGATCTTCTGAGGGAGGGACCTGTTGTAGTGATTCTGAAATGTCTTTGCCGGAGGCAGAATTGGACTGCCTTTGCTAGGGGCCAGGCTAGGTAATCTGCTCCATTCACTCTCAGGAGTTTTTTTTCCCTGAATGCTTTTCATAGAGCTCTGGATGATGGGAATGAAAATGGCAGCTTCTCACTTTCCAGCCCAGAGGAGCCGAAATCACGGGGCCCCACTCCTTAAGGCACCCTCGGAGAAAAGCGGTCAATCACTCCCATCTCCCTGGTCTCTGGCCAGACTCTGAGCTTACCCAGCCTGTGAGTGAGCATTTTTGTCTCTGGCACAGAGCCCCATTTGGAGACTCCAAACCCAGCAGATCCTCCCACTCAGCTCTTCCCACAGAGGAATGTAAGTCTCCCTGCATCTGCCACTTGTGGGGGTCCCTGCTCAAAGAGCAGTGTCCTGACTATACCACTGATCACAGTTTAATGTACCCCGAGCTGAGAGCTCACTCCTTGGCTCTGTTTCTGTAGCCGGCTTCCCTCCTTTGGGAATGTAGCGAGCTCTGCTAAATTCAGACACCTGAGACCACACTGTCCCCATGAGGGCTCAACCCCTGCTTAGCCTCTGGAGCGATGCCTCTCAGTGGAGCAGACTTTTAAAAGTTCAAATTCTTAAAAAAAAAAAAAAAAAAAGTTCAAATTCTGTGCTCCGTTGTTCTACCTCTTGCCGGGAGCCAGCCCCTCCCTCCACAGTCTATCTTCCCATGGCTTTGGATTTACTTCTCCACTGGTCCTGCCTTTCAGAAAGTTGTCAATTTTCTGTTCCTAGAATCGCTGCTCTTCTTCTCTTCAATCTGTTTGTAGGTGTTCAGAAAACTCCTGCGAACTGATGTCATCTCAGTCTGCTACTCCTCAGCCACTTTGACTCTCCCTCCTCCCTTTAGGTCAGTTTTTGCCTCAAAATGAGTTGTAGAATGTTTGCATTTGTGAAATTTGTCATTAATTTTTATAACTGGAGCTTATATAACGTCAGAATCACCCATGTACTTATATTTAAAGGAGTAATGAATCCATTGTTCCTGACATTTGTCTGGATTTGGAGTCAAGGTCAGAGTAGGGTTTGCTGACCCACTTACCCTTATTGTTCTTTGCTACTCCTGTGAATGCTTCCTTCAGTAAGGCACATCTTTTTGCCAACAGAGATCACTTTTATCTACTCACACTTTCCACTCCTTACCACCATTTCTAAGATATAACATTGCATACAATTAGGTCCTCATTATGTGTGACACAATGTATGATGACAGCAGCGCTACTCTGTTCAGCAGGAAACAAAGAGTAGAAGAGTTCACTTCTCATTTGAGCTTTCTTTTACTTTCTGCCTTCAAACATACCGGCTGTCTACACACTTCTCTGTTCCTTCCTGTTTAAAATGCTCATGTAAGGGGGGTTAAAAGAAGGAAGGTGGAAGCAAGGACAGATGAAAGAAAGACCTTGTCCTTTAAGCAGGAATGTCTGTCTCCTCTGGTGTTTGTTTTGCCTCTGCTCTGTTCAACCGAACAAGCAAATAGAATGAAGCAGATCCTTATCCAGTAAAAATGCTGGGTTTGGCTAGAGTTACACATAGGTGCTTGTGTGGGGCTTTTGAACATCCCTTGCTATTTATGTTATAAAGACTAACAACACTAAATTGTATTTGTAATGATAGTTTGACAGCTGTCCGGTCATCATTTCTATAATCAATAATTATATTTTAAAGGAATACTCACATTCCAGAAAACCAGTTAAGAGTATTTTATTTGTTTCTGAATTACCTTGGGTTGTTGTCCATACATTTTATGAGTAATTTTGATCCACTGAGATGCTGCTGATCTTACAGTTTCTTAGCCAAAATGAATTTCAGTGATTGTGAGAAAGGCAGGAGGAGAAGACTCCCAGCCAGCAGCATAGAGTAGTGGACCCTGTGTGTGCCTTTCTTGGAACACTCTGGTAGCAGAATGAATAATGTTTCTCTCCACTGGGCTTCCCCATTGATGCAAGTGCTGAGAGGGAGAAAGTAAAATATAAACATGACTCTGGGAGCACACCCAACAAACCAGCTTTACAGAAGAACTACCCCTTTCTTGTCCCTGGTGAAATGACTTTGGTCTACAATCCAAGAAGGCAACATGTTCCCGCTGATCACACATACAGCACTGATGCTCTTGAGTGGTGAAGGGCTTTACAGGATGCAGAGTAAAAAAATACAGTATGACAGCACCACCTTGGTTTGCACAGGGTGCTTCTGTGCATGCATAATGTACAAACTATGTAGCTTCCAGATGTGACCCAGGTGTAACTACCGTCTAAACCCATAAGCTCATACTCTTAGCTCACGCTCAAACCCCTGCATTCCCCATTAGATGTCCTAGAGTTTACTTCCCGTATTTAGATTGTTGCCATTTAAGTGTTTCTGCCCAAGACCAGGTGTTAAGAATCAAAAGCCTATTTGATGTGGTAGGAAGATTGACTATGTACCACAGTCCTAGATTCTTGACTGTTGTGGCAGTCCTTCATACCTGCCATTAGGATCAAGAGCCTAAACAACCCTCAGATGCAACGTCTGGGAACTCACAGCAATTACAATTAGAATTGAATCTGGTATTTTTAGTTTTCTAAGGTGAAATCATAGTATTGTGTTTTTGTCCTTTCCCAGCAGAGTTGAATCACTGAGTTTCCAAGAGATAAAAAACATTTCCAGCAGAAGAGAAGTGCATTGACCAAGGGATTTGCTGGAGACATGTGGCCTTTTACCCCATCCCACATGGTAGCTACAGAGTGATCTAGCACATAGAACAAAACTCTGCAGGGCTGTTTTTCTTCATTGGCATCCTTAATTGGTTTAGGGCTGAAAGTCATCTGTGCTCAATTCATAACTTAAGTACTCGTTTTCAAACTCTAAATTGTATAATAATGAACAGTGGTGCTGAGCTCTGGTAATGAAAATCTAGTAGGTCTGGCAGGAGCTCAAAAATCTGCCATTCATCAGGCGCCACCAGGTAAGGTGATATTAATGCAGGAGGTTTCTAGACCACACTTCAAGGAATAAGTTTAAGCAGCATAGCTTGATTTTTTTTTTCTAAGTTCCTTTCTATGAAATATTTATCTTGAGATCCTACTGCTCTCTGATATGGCTTAGTCCTTTAATGCCTCCCCTTACTTTGCTGGCTACATTTTAGGATTGTTTATAGATGTCCTATTTTAAAAAGATCTACATTTAGCATTAGTGGACTTTTCCAAGCCATATCTACCCACTAGCTTGCTTCTTTATGCATGTTGTTTTTTGCTGACCTTACACTTGGAATGGAGATTATACTATACACTTGCTCCACTATACTTGATACATGGGCCTCTGCCTTGCTTGAGTACACCATCACCTGAGATTCAGTCATAGTTTTCTCTTCTCAGTCTCAGAAAAACTCAGGCTGTCCCCCTCCATTCCCATTTCTTTTACCAGTCTGTCTTCTGGTAGCCTAACTGAGCAGCACTTTGCTTGCCCGGGGGAGAAGTTTGGGGACATATCAAAATGGGCCAAATTAAAAAAAAAAAAAAAAAAAAAAAAAAAAAAAAAGTAAGATTGTTGCCTTCCTAAAACTGCAGATAAAATAAGTGACACCTAAGTGTAGATTTTTTTTTTACTGTATTTCTTAGAGGATTATTTTATTTTTAGGTAAAAATCATTTTTATTTCTACTATAGATATAGTATATATTTAGTCTGTGACTGGGAAAATACATTCAGGATTAAATAATCTCTTTTAATCTAAATTCTACAGTTCTTTGCATCTCTTTCAGTACTCTAAACATTTTAAGAGTAGCCTTGGCACTATATTTTGTTTCTGGAACATTAACAGGAGGAAGCAAGAAGAAATTGGCTGACAAGCATCGATTTTTGTCTCCCCCCAAAAATAGATTTTAAAAAGAAGAGAGTCAAATGGGAGAAGAAGTTTGAGAATCATTTGTTGAGAACGGTGTTTTCCAATAACTTTCAGTATTTGATGACAAATGGAGAGAAAGTTTAAGGGTAGTCTGACCTTTAACCTAAATAAATTTCTGGTCATGAAATCAAAACCCAAAGATTTCTCAGTCTTTGTTGAAACATGAAAGGGGGCTTTCCTAAGTTTAGGTGTTCTCTCTTCTTTTTACAAATGTATGGTTCACTCGGAAACTAGTCCATGAGAATCTGTGATACAGAACTTTAGGGAATGCAGGCAGTATTGTATAAGTAGCCTTGTGAACAACTGGCAGGTGGTCTCCAAGCAGAGGAGAACCCAGGAAATCATGATGTACCAGTATTGGCATCTGCACTAAATACCCCAGCCTGGGGCTAGAATCAGTGATCTGGAATCTGAAAAACTGTATCTGTGCTATTGGCAACCTGGCTCCTCTTTCTTTCTCTTAACATGATTTTCAAGAATTTCCAGGAGAACGAAAAATAATTGCCTGCTGCTCCCCTTGAGAGATCCCTGATAATAATGCGAGTCCATTGCTAAGCGAGTCCCTGATTTTTCTCCCTTTTGGGAATCCACAAGTTAAAACATCAATCTGAACATCCTGCTACTTAAATTAGGTTCATTCCTTATAAACAAAGGGTAGTGGTTACAGCAGGAATGCAATGTGTATCAAGTGAGGATAAATTTTCACTATAGGTCAGTGGATTATTGTGTCACCCTGGGGATACTTTTACTTTGTCCCATCAGTAGCTCTTCTTTGTTACACAGAACCCTTGGGGAGTTCTCACAATTAGCTGCTGGCATTCAACTGTGAGTGTTCTGAGGAAATGTTGGCTTAGTTTCAACACGAATCCTGTACCTTGACAGATCCATCCATTTTCTTTGTGTGGGTTGGTTTTACCGTTTTCTGTTCCTGTCTGCTTGCATCTCAGCTGTTAGTCCAAACATGTGCTAAAAAGTTTTTCTCTAAATGTTATCAAGAGAAGATCTGTTGGTTTGACTTTGCCCAACAGAGAAAATTTAGGAGTGTGTCTAAAGCCAGTGTTGGCTGATGTTCTGCTCTTAGGAAATGGAAAGCTAGGCATAAAAGGGTCTGTGTTAATAGTTTTAAAATTTTAGTGTGCCTAAGAATCACCCAGATTCAACTAGGTTAAAGGCAAATTCCTGGTCCCTGGATTTTTCTGGTGCAGTCAGTCTGGACTACGATATAGAAAAACAAGCTCTGTACTTGCTTAGTCCTTGCATAACATGATTACAATGTGGGCTGTCCACGGTCTAACTTTGAAACATATTGGCTTATTAAAACATTGTCCTCTGTCATTCTCTGAGATGCTTCTTTACTTCTCTAGGCGGGAAATCTTGGCTACCCTTTTGATTACATAGAGCTAGTTACTGTGACAGAGAAAAGGGTGAACTTTATCTCCTAGACTTTACAAATGGCAAATGCAAAGTGTTTTATATGTACCTTCAAGACACTTGAAAGTCACTTTGTCACTACTACACAAAGATAGAACAAACTTACTGATACCTCCCTCCATGTTTCATCTCATAATGTCATTCCGAGGACTGTGTTTCACCCAGCTACCTCAAGGTTTAAGAGAAACAAAGCAACCCTTTAACTCCATTTTGTCTAAAATGTTCGTATTTATAGTAACTCCAGGCTAAAGTTTTTAAAGTTAGGTTATCTGTTTTCTACACCTGCATTGCTAAGCTTTCTAAAATCTCTCCCTCCATCTTTTTGAAACTAAACAGCTCATGTTTGAAAGGCTATGGATTTCCTTAGATGAAAACTGAAATACCACTCCCTTTATGCTAATGTTAATTTACAGGCAGCAAGCTTGGTTAACCAAGAGAAAATAAAAACTTTGGATGAAATGTGTTATTTATAGCGAATGCAAAGCATCATTATTATCAATTCTTGTTACAAAATACACAGAAAAAATGCCATTTTTGTTATTTAAGTATGGCATGGATACATTGAGAAATAGTACAGATGTTAATTCAGTCTCTCAGCTGCATCCTGGATAATCATTATTATGTTTTATTCTTACTTGGAATTACTAGTAATAGACTGTGTATTTCTGTATGAATTTCAAATCAGGGAACACCAATGAATTGAGATGATTGATATTATACACACACACACACACACGCACGCACACACACACACATAATTTTAGAATTGGGACAACAATAGAAATATTTCTCTCTTAGAGAAAAATCCAAGTGTGTAGCTATTAGTGATCTTGAGAGGGAACATTTGCTACTTAAATAGATACTTAAATAGATATGCCAAAAATTCACATAATTCTTCATATTTGAATTGAGCTAATCGTTGACCAGTATTTAAATTTGTTTCGAAACTATCTATATAATTGTTGAAAATTTGAAATGTATATATCTGTATTTTGAATTATCTGGTTTCAAACCATGAGTGTTAAAAAAAAAAAGTACATTCTTAGGTACTTTTTCATTCTATGCTTTTCAGTTATTTGGCAGTTCCTATTTTCTTTTTTAAGAGTTTTTTTTTTTTTTTTTTGACAGACAGATACCACAAGTAGGCAGAGAGGCAGGCAGAGAGAGAGAGGCGGGTAAGCGGGCTCCCTGCTGAGCAGAGAGCTCAATGTGGGGCTCAATCCCAGGACTCTGATATCAGGACCTGAGCCAAAGGCAGAGGCTTAACCCACTGAACTACTCAGATGCCCCATGATCCTGTTTTCTTTTGTTTAAGTCTCATTAATGAGAGATTTTATACATGGAGTACGGAGAGAGGATGGTGTAACAGTATAATTCATGTTATCTTTGAATGCATATTTTACATATATGTGCATATAAGTTCATGGGCAAATACTCAGGAATTCTTTCCCATTCTTAACTGGTATAGAACCACTGACTAAGTCCAGTCCTGTTATTTTGGAGATGAGAAAATTGAGGACTAAAGAGACTAAGTGATGGAGAGTTAGGTCATTGATTTAGTAGTTGACCCAAGGCATTGACTCTCAGTTCATGATTTGTCTGAATTCATATCCTGCCTTTTCTTACTACGAGGTCATTGGCTGTCCTTACTCCTCTATAATAAAATAGAATTCTGTTTCGTCATCTTATCTCCTTATATTTTATCTATCCCAAGTTCAACATATGGATTTTTTTTTTAAGCCTGGGTTGTAAACCTTCCAAGAAATTACCTTACTTCGTGTCCTCCACCAAGATTTCCAAGCCAGCTTTATTCTTTTTCCTCAATCCTGATACAACTGCATGAATTTACTCTCATCTTATCACTTATCAACAAAGGCTGGTTGTAAAGGCTTTCCAGGATAGCAGTTGCAATTCACACTCTTCAAAATAATCACACCTAAGTGGGGAGTGGATTGTCAGCTCCAGGGCAATATTCAGTATCATAGCCACTGGCCCTTCTTTCTGGAAATTCATTAGGCAATGCCTAAGTTAACTGAATGAATACATTAAAAAGTGAAAAAAAATTACACACAAATAGAACAAATCTTTAGTAATGATCTTCTGTGCATAAACTGCTGTACTTGGTATCAGAACATACCAAAATGTGTACATCATGATCTCAAGGAGCTTACAGTCCAAAACAGGACAAAACAAGGTACCAATACACCTGATAGAAAAAGAAAAGTGGCTACAGGGAGATATAATTGAAGAATCATGTGGTTCAAGGAAAAAGATAAAGGTCTACAAAAGCTTTCTAGGATAAAAAAAAATGAACTTGAACTAAATTTTGAAGAATGAAAATGGGTATGGGTGGTGAGATGCATTTTGACTATCTTTATTATGTGTGTATCTAGAAACAAGTACTCTCCACTGCTCTATACTGGTTTGTGGATTATTCTAGTCTTTAAACTTTATAGCTGTTTTGTGATAAAGTAAGTTTCATACATCTAGTCAGTGTTAATTGAGGGAAAGTATTCAGAAACTCATACATCATTGTATACTCATGTATTACTGAGCTAGCTATAGACTCATTTGAGTGTTAACTGAATTTGTGTGCTGAGTCACAGACGGTTCCGGCTGTATGATATTTACACGAAATCCCCATGTATGGATCCCTCGTAGGTTGGGGAAAAAAAGACAAAAACAAGCTGGTCATTTACCAGATAATTTGAGAATCATGACTCTAGGTTGTTCTTTACTTACATAGAGAATTTAAGAAACTTTTATACATATTTTAGCAGTACAGAGATGTTTCTCTTTATTAGTGTATGTATGAAATTATCATTGCTTGCTTCCATTTCTATTATCCCCTTACAGAGCAGAGAAATGTTTAGCTTTGTGACATTAGAAGGTCTCCCAGGGTAATAGCAGCACAAAAGAGCTATAGAAGGCACAAAACATAAACAAAGTAAAAGGCTAAGCAAAAGGCAGATAGAATAAAAAGTAAGAGGAGAGGAAAGGGAGGGTCAAGCATTCAGGAAGTTGTTAGTAAAAATAAATTGTCATTGTGAAATAGGAGAGTCTGTGTCTCCACTTCATTATAATCTACAAAGGATTAGTCTTCAGTGGGAAATTTCATCTAAGAAGCTGAAACTAAATCTGTTGTGTATTATTATTTTTTTGTTCTTATTTTATTGCTCTTATTTTCATTTTGTAGTTGTTTTCTGTTATTGTTTGCATTTGGAAGATATTCTTCATTTTGGGGCACTTGCCTCTCTCATTTCAGATGACTACGCACTGCATGGCCCTGTTTTTATTCAGGAACCAGGTCATACGATGTTCCCTTTGAATTCTGAGGAGAAAAAAGTGAAGCTCAACTGTGAAGTTAAAGGGAATCCAAAACCGCATATCAGGTTTGTTAATTTAAATCATGCGTTTCCTCGCATACGAGTTCTGTTATTAAAATCGACAAGTACTTATAGAGCACTAATTACTTAAAGTGCTTTTAAACAGGCATCATAGAATACCCCGAGAAACTAAAGAGATCTTTGTGTTCATGAAAGGTTTAGTGCTCAACTTCTGGCTGTACTGGGAATTAAATATCCTGTCTGACACCCTCACTGAAAGCCTAAATATTTCTTAACATATTTTTTAAAACACTTTTAACACCTGCACCAAAAAACTGGTATTAAAGTAAGAAGTACTCAGAAGTTAAAAAATAAATAAAATAAAAAATTTTTTAAAAAGTGGATTTAGAACCCAGAGAAGAAAACCAACCCCTAAAAGCAGGTTTTACCTTGAACTACGTGGACTAGAACTTTGGATTTTGCAGCTGCATACATAAAGCCTAGAATGGACCAAGACCAAGAGGAGAATCTAACATTAGCATACCTCCTAGGATAGACCTGGGACCTAAAGGCTACGTACTTAGAGTGCATGTAACAAGAAATACGCTTGCCTCCCCAAAGAACTATAAAGCAAAAATAATTCCTGTTTCAAACTTTGGTGCTAGTGGTCTTAATAGAAGATGAGACACAGCTGAAAGCAGAAGTAGTAAACTGCAAGGTATATCTGAAGAAATCATCCAAAGGCATCAGAACTGGGTAAAGAGAAGTAAAGGGAGAGAGAAAGAAAGAAAGAGGAGGGAGAGAGAGATACAGAGAAAGGGAAAGCCACACACAAAAAAAAAAGAGAGAGAGAGATTAATAGAAAATGTTTTTATATGTTTAATCAGAGTTCATAAGGAAAGGCAAGGGAGAATGAGGCAGAGACAATATTTTATGAGAAGGCTAAGAATTTTCCAAAGCCAAATAAAAATTCTTTGCTATAAGAGTGCTTGTTCAGTCAGTGAAACATGCAGTATTTTATTCTCAGGGTTGTGAGTTCCAGCCCCATGTTGGGTCTACATACAGATTACCTAAAAATAAAATACTTTTTTTAAAAAAGTAAAAAAAAAAAAAAAAATTCCAAGCTATATATTTAGGTAACCAAATGAATTTCAAGGAGTACAAATAAAAATAAAGCCTCATCTAGAATTATTATAGTGAAATAGCAGAACACCCAAGTTGAAGATACCATTCTATAAATAGTTAAGCTTATAACATAGATAACCTTCAAATAGAAGGCAGATTAGCATCTGACTTTTCAATAGAAACAAATCAAGACGGATGACAGTCTTCCATGTGCTGAGAGAGATTAATTATCAAATTTCTACATAGCAGAAGTATTTTTTTAAAAGGAGAACAAAAAAAATGTGTTCTCAGACATTCAGAAACTAAAGTTAGACTTCAGCAAGGGCACCTGGGTAGCTCAGTTAAGTGTCTGCCTTTAGCTCTGGTTGTGATCCCAGGGCCTAGGATCAAGTGTCATATCAGGCTCTTGCCAGGTTCCTGAAATCAAGCCCTGTTCATGGGGCTCCCTCTTCAGCGGAGAGCCTGTTTCTCCCTCTGCCTGCTCCTTCTCTCCCTCTCTTACTCTCTCTCAAATGAATAAAGTCTTTTTATAAAGAAATAAAGTTTGACTTCAACAGACATATTCACTAAAGAAAATTCTAGAAGATATAACTGAAACAAAATAAAAATGGTCCCAGGTAGAGTATCTGAGATAAAAGAACCAGTGGTAGTAACGCAAGTGGTAAATGTTAACATTTCCATCTTAAAACCAATTGCAATTACACTGAACAATAAAAATAATAACAATATACTGTCTTGTGGAGATAAAAATTAAAAATCATGATAATAATAAAAGTAAATTTTTAAAAGATATACTGCACAATGGATTTACATACATGGTTTAAAAAAGTGAAATAAAATTTGTCCCCTACCTAACCACATATACAGAGGCCAATTTAAGGTGACTGGAAGACCTGCACGGGACATACATGCTTTTAAAAGAAGATAGGCATACATATCCTTGACTTTGAAGGGAAGGAAATATTTCTCAAATATGACAGAAAAAGCACAAATCATAAAAGAAAATATTTAACTTCATTAACGTTGAGAACTTCTGTTCAACAGAAATACTGAGATGAGTAAAATTTCAAGCTTCCAACTGGAAGAAGATATTTTTAATACATGTCATTGGCAAAGAAATAATATCCAAAAATATTTTTTAAATCCCCACAAATCAAAAAGTAAAAACTGTTTTTTAGTAGCCTAGTAGAAACATTACTGAAAGATTTGATTAGGTACTTCTAAGAAAAGAAATATCACACATCCATGAAATAGATAGAAAGATTGTCAGTGCCATTAACAGAAACATACAAATTAAAACTGAAATGTCACATTCTTGCATGCGTACCAGATTAGCAGAAATTTAGAAAACTAAATTCAACATAATATAAATAAATATAACCTAGTATGTTCATACAAGGTAACCCCATGCAGTAGTGAAAATGATGAATTACAGCTACAGTATGATGGATCACAGGAACATAATTTCCAGCAAACAAAGCAAGTCACTAAAGAATGGTATAACTCCATATTTATAAGGTTCAAGAGCAGGTAAGACAGAGCAGTTGTTTAAGGATGCCAACATACTTGATAAAATCATAAAATCAAGGGAAAGAAAAAGACAAAATTAGAGGTTATAATTAACTATTGAGAAAGGGAGTCAGTAGATTCAGAATGGAAATTGAGACTTTAAAATATTACTTTCTTGAGAAACAGACCTTTATTGTCTTGTGACACTTTATAATGTTGGGGAGGATGAAATTTTCTTCTGTCTGAGATTCCTCTAGCTGCACTAAGAATTAAATTAACATAAGGCAGATTAACAGAAGAAAATCAAATTCAAATTCATATGTATGAGGAATCTACACAGACATGAAATTCCAAAGATAGGCAAAAATGTGGTATATATGTCATTCTGAACTAAGGAGAAGGGTGGGGTCAGGGTCTTGGAACTTCAGAGGGAAAGAGTGAAATTCACAGCAAGATAAAAAAGTAAATGTTTGGTAAATAAATGTTTGTTGGGCCACATGACTTCATATATCTCATATGTATGATTTTGCCTCTGTTTGCCTTTAATGATGAAACTTTAAGCTAATGATCAATATATAATAGTGTTTAGAAACCAAAATAATAGATAACATATGTCATAGTTTTGGGGAAGAAGAGATTGGATCATTAAGGATCCACAGAAGTGGGGTATGAACTGAGATATTTAGTTTGCAATTTGGCAGAAGATAAAGGACATCTTATATAAGTTAAAGGATTGGAGTATTAGTGTAGTAGAAATTATTTTAGAATTTAATTTGTGTGCCCATTCATTCATTCATTCATTCATCAACTATATCATCATTCACTACACCACCCAGTGTCTTTCAAATTCTGAGTTATGGGTGCATGGAACTGGCTCAGCAATTACCCAGGATAAGTAATTCTAGAGCTTCTACCCAAGAGTTCACCATAGTATCTCTCCTTGAATTGGGATATGGATTAGGATTCTGAAAATATGTGGTCCAGGAAAGGTATTTAAATCACTATAGTAAGTTACTGTATCAAACCACTATATTACTGGACACCACCCTAGGTCTAAGAAGTGGTGAAGGTCGCTGCAGAGCTATGCAGAGAGTATTGTGCTATCCTTGCTGTAAAGGATGTCCACGTTCTAGGGCATCCTGGAGAGTCTACTTCAGGATGCAAGGGGGAGGTACAGGGAAAGTTGCATAGAAAAGGAAATATTTAACTGAATTCAGAGGGCAAATGACGTTTTGCTATATGGATATTTTGCCAAAAGATGTGCATTACTGAAAGGGGGGAAAAAAACACTCTAATGGATATATAATTTATCATTCAAACCAGGACAGTTCTGAGAGTAAAAGGCCAGTGTTAATAATTATTCTAGGGCAGCAGGTGTAAAACCAGCACTGTCCCGGACAAACCAGAATGTGCATTTATTCTCCGCACACAGAATATGTTGAATTCAAGGTTAAATCAGATATTTTAAGATGTGTTATATAGTAAAAAATAAATGCGAGAGGCAAAGGTTTCTAAATACATAAAGGATGAGTTAAATGGGCCTATTTTTTAGCACAGAGCCAAGTGTAAGTTCAGATGTTAGCCTTAAATGAAAACAAATTTTGCAGCAGAATTTGGCAAGTTGCTGCTTCGTTTTTACCCCAAACTGTGACCTTTAATTAACATTGCTTTTGTAACATTGTGTTTCAAGATACTAGGGGCCTGCTTTGTTATTTAAAACAAGCAGTGGAACAGAAACCTATTATGTTTTTAAAGATTGCCAGGAAAAGCTGAGAAGAAAACTTTTAATCAAATGTACCTGCACTTGGTTACAGGGTACTGGGTTTTCCTTTATACCTTTGGCAGTTTCTCTGTAACGTAATAGCCAGTTGCTACCTGGGAGCTAAAAACTCCCTCATGCTGAAGGAAAGAGCAAGGGATAGAATGGAGAGATCAGGTATTTTCAGTGTGGCTATACTTTTTCCGTGCTCAGGCTGACTTTGAGGGGGACAAACGAGGAGAAATTCAAGGTGAACTCTACATGGGGATTTTCAGCATTAGGTGTTTCCGCAAACACCACAACTGACCTCTCTTCTTTGTGTTTATTCCCTCAACTGAGCCTTCTTTTTTCTTTGTTTCCTGCCCCTCAACTTTGAAAGGATTGACCTAGACCCAGAAAAATTTTAGAACTGTTGACTTTTGCCGACTTTCCTTGCATTCAAGTTTCTTAAGGACTTGTGACATTACTTATTGCACTCAGCTTCCCTTTCCAGACAGATGGGACATTCAGGTACTTGGCTGGAGTACTTCTACTGCGAAGTTTCTGTTCAACTTAGTTTATAAACAACAAATTTCAAGTCACAAAGGTCTTGCCCCTTCTTTCAGGTCAAATTGAGACCGTGAACAAAGAAAGAGGGTTTTATTGCAACAAATTCCACAGATAGCTTCCCAGCAAAGTCTGGAAAATTGTACCTCCCAGCACTTTATAGTGTCAGCTTTTAGTTGGGCTCAACTTACGGGACTCACTAATTCTCCTGACCCTAGGGAAAATCTCTCTTTGTTCCACATGGGCATTGTTTCTATTGCCAGTACTTAAAAGATGACTCAAACATTGAAAATAAACTGATTTTTCAAAGAGTGTTCCAGTATGGGATAAGATAAGGAATTCAGTGCAATCCACATTCAGTGGGAATGAACACTGACTTCATTGCAATAAAACTGGGTATAGTGCTTTGCAATCTCGTCTCAACTGCATTTCACAGCAAGCACATTTTCTAAATAATCTCTTTTCCTTTGCTATTTGTATGTAAAAGCAGGCAATAAAGTAGATTAAAGGACTTTCTGCAGAGCATTTAGGTTGAGATGACTAGTGTAGACAAACCTACAGAGGTGTTCTCATTATCCCCACAACCACTTTTCTAAAAAGGCTCACATGGTCCATTTCTAAATTCCACATTCTGCTTGCAGCTCACATTATATTGCAATTTCCTCTTTGAGTTCTTAGATTTGTCATATTAAATTGCTCGACTATCATTTGAAGTGAGAGTTATAGCCAAGACGTGATCAGCTGACTCAAAAAAAAAAAAAATGTCTAGGGCAGGCAGTCATTTTTAGAGATTCATGTGCGTATAGACCTGCTAAAATATAACCTGGCTTTCTCTTTTTATTGCTTATTGCTTTCATGCCTGTGTCAGAGCACAGAGAGAATTACTGTCAAGCTTAAAAACAATGTCTGTTTCTAATACCCATCTTCTTATAAACAAACACATAAAAAGCTATGTCCCACTTTGTGATTTTGACCTAGCTTTCCTGCCCCTCATGTTTCTAAATTTTTATATTTCGAAGACATAGATGTGAACAAACATACAACACCATACTGTGAGGGGCTAGAATGTTTCATAAACTGTGCATGCTCAAAGCTAAAATATACAGCGGAGAAGTAAAATATGTAGTCAGGTTCCACAGACATTTATTGAGCACAAGGAAAGTGTCAAGGTCTAGATTGCTAAAGGGACAATGCAAAAGAGATCTAGGCAAATTATCTACAGTGAAGGCGGAATTGCTCTGTAATAGAGCAGAGAGACTCCTGTAGGAGATTGTGGAAAACTTTGATTAATTTTGAGTAGGAATATAGAAAATGACTTCATTGGAAGAGGTGTGATTTAAAATTGACCTTGAAGTATGAGAGAGATCTTGACAGAAAGAAAAGAATCCTCCTTAAACTTCTGTTTTGTGGATACCAAATATCCAAAATCTTGAAACAAACTGCCTTGCATTTTTTCATTTAAATCCTTTTACATGTACGCAGAAGCCATAATACTCCAGAATGTTATGAGAGGATGCACAATGAGCGTGTATGTACAATTATACATTTCTTTTAAAGATTTTATTTATTTACTTGACAGAGATCACAAGTAGGCAGAGAGGCAGGTAGAGAAAGAGAGGAGGAAGCAGGCTCCCTGCCGAGCAGAGAGCCCAATGCCGGACTTGATCCCAGGACCCTGAGATCATGACCTGAGCTGAAAGCAGCGGCTTAACTCTCTGAGCCACCCAGGCACCCCAAATATACATTTTTAATGGGTTTTGTTTGTTTTTTACTGATTGAAGGAGATTAAAATGGAAGTCTCTCATTCTTTAGTCTTATTATTGTTTCTTACCAATTTCCTTTGTACTTCAGTGTTTTCTTATTTTTTGGTCTCTCAATGTAAATGTTACTGTGAGACTGTTGATATTTCAGAAGTTTCAACTATGATATTTTCATTACCCCGTATTTGTGTAGAACTTGGGAGGGAAGGGGAGAAAAAAATAAGATACATAGTCACTGAATTATATTAGCTTAAAAGTTCCTAAGTATTCAAAGGAAGGCAATTTTATTAAAATAAGCTCTTTTTTAGAATGTTATTGGCTGCAAAAAAAAAAAAAAAAAAAGAGGAAGAAGAAGAAGACGAAAGAAAAAGAGAAAGAAGTAGATCCTGTTAGTAAAGCTTTACTGTTTAAATGTGTGAGTCCCGGTAAAATGTATTTATAGGGCCAAACACTAGAGCAAAATACAATAGATGATTCAAGGAAACAAAGAGAAGAACAACAAAACTCTCTTTGCCTCTGTTACCTAATTACCTGATCTCAGTTTACTGGGATGGCTGATTGATGATTGAGTGCCATTACTAAGAAGATCCTCAAAGTGATCCATGGTTAAGACTAGTTTGGTCCCTAAGACAGCTCTAGATCAATAGAGTTCCTTTGCTTTGCAGTTAGCCATTTCAGTCATATTAAGGACCAAATCAAAGCAACTCTGCTGCAATTTCATCAAATACTAAGCAATCTACCTGAAAGTGGTGTATTCTGTCATCTGTATAGACCCATTTAAAGAATAACTACAAACTTGGAGAAGGGAGGAAAAAAAAAAAGATTAACTTCAAACTAGAAAAAGGACTTTGGCTAAGAAACCCTATTTGAAGAAAGTTATACAAGATGCAATGGGGATTAAAAAAAAAAAAAGTGAAGTGTGTGTAGTATCAGATTAGCCAAAAAAGGAGGTATTAAAATTTTAATATCATTGTTTACTGTAACAGACATGCTCTTTCCATGGCAGTTGTCAACCATTGCTGAATACTTTCTTTCTTTCTTTTCTTTTTTTTTTCCCATGGTTGAGAAAGTCACAGATGATATTTCCTGCTGTTGATAGTTTTTATATCTTTTATGTGATTCAGAAATATTGATTAATATTACAAGGCTTTACCTACTGGCATTTCTATACTATAGGTGGAAATTAAATGGAACAGATGTTGACATTGGTGTGGATTTCCGCTACAGTGTTGTTGAAGGCAGCTTGTTGATCAATAACCCCAATAAAACCCAAGATACTGGGACGTACCAGTGCATAGCAACAAACTCATTTGGAACAATTGTTAGCAGAGAAGCAAAGCTTCAGTTTGCCTGTAAGTAGCAATTACATCATGCTGCAAATGTAACTTTGAGTTTTGGTACCATTAAGCCTTTAAAACAGTTTTTTTTTTTTTTTTTAATCTAACAGATTTTAATTTGTTATGTGATCTTCACCTTATTTTCGTATTTGGGAAATATCTTGTTAATAGGATAAATTGTAAATCTAACTAGATAGATGTATTCTGCTTTTAAAAGGTTGAATACAGTTTGATTATTTGATAGTTTGTTATGAGACTCTCTGTACAGTTCACACGCACTCAAATTTATACATAAATTTACATAGCTAGAAATTACACACATAAACCCACACACATTATAGAGTGTGTATAAGCAAGCAATTGAACTGCCAGTAATAGTCAATTTGAGAAGTATTTAATCATAAAGCTCAGAGTTTCAAAAAAAAGTTGGTAGTCTATTAATCCTATAATTCTCCAGTTTTTTTCTTGTTTTATAAATTAGGAAAATTTTTTTTAAAGATTTTATTTATATATTTGATAGAGAGAAATCACAGGTAGACGGAGAGGCAGGCAGAGAGAGAGACAGGGAAGCAGGCTCCCTGCTGAACAGAGAGCCCGATGCGGGACTCGATCCCAGGACCCTGAGATCATGACCTGAGCCGAAGGCAGCGGCTTAACCCACTGAGCTACCCAGGCGCCCCTAAATTAGGAAAATTTTTAAAACCACTAGATTAACAACAAAAAGTAGAGACAAAGTGTTAGCTTCTACATTATACCTTTTATACTTTCAGTTTAGAACATTTAAAAAATAAATCACCATATCTTAAGACCATCATCTAATAAAAGTTCATGAACATATCAAAGAAAGTGGAATTTAGAAATAGCAAGTTGAAAATTAAATCCACAGGCAAGAACAGTGAGTACACATTTGAGTATGGATGTCTTTGAGCGTTGATGTTCAACTACATTTTTAAGGGTTTTTGTATTTGCATATGCTTATACATTTCCTTGTGTAAAATCCCAACTCATACAGCAGTGCATTAATGTCAAAGGTTTCATAATTACAAAGTCTGTTGGCAGTAACACTGTAGAATATTCTCATTAACATAATCCTCTCTAGGAACTCAACATCAAATATATCTAATATCCAGTACTAGATCTATTATTGCCATCAGGTGGCATTTTTACTAGTTAAGAAATGAGTTTTCTGAGTATTAGATATATATAGGATTCCAAGATCATTTTGTTTGTGAATATTTCTTAATAGAATCTTCCAAATATTCTTAGGTATGCAGAATAATAGAAGGATAATATGTCCAATTGAGTGTTATAGAACCAAACTCTTTCTCTTGGTTTAATGCAAGTTTGATACCTTTACCTATTTTTTAGGAATGACAAGTGAATTTCATTAGGTTCCTTTTGAAAAGTATTCTTAGACTCTTTGATTCTCGGAGTAGGGTGGTCTCTGCATTCAGTGAGATTACTTCTTTGATTTTTGGAATTCATAGAAGAAATTTTTAAGATCGCAGTAGTAACAACAAAAAATAAAGGTTGTCATAGCACTACCAAGCCTATCTTTCTAATTTATAACATTTGGAAAAACAAATTACCAACTGTTAAGACTATCCTTTTTTAAGAGTCCAGGCATTTCTACTACCAAAACTATCCAAAAGACAGAATATCATGTTTGAGGGTTGTCATTTAATTACATTCTATTAGCCTAAGGAAAAGCTCTAACACTCGTTTTGTGGCTGAGTTGGCCTGAGGACCAGTGTTTGGAGCCCACCTTGCTTATCCCACTTAATGGGTAATATAGGCAACCTGGTACCTTAAGAATCCATGACTGATTATTGTTCAGCCTTAAAAATTCTAAAATCAGGGGCGCCTGGGTGGCTCAGTGGGTTAAAGCCTCTGCCTTCAGCTCAGGTCATGATCCCAGGGTCCTGGGATCGAATTCCGCATCGGGCTCTCTTCTCCACAGGGAGCCTGCTTCCTCCCCTCTCTCTCTCTGCCTGCCTCTCTGCCTGCTTGTGATTTCTCTCTCTCTGTCAAATAAATAAAATCGTAAAAAAAAAAATTCTAAAAAGAATTTTACCTATTCATCACAAAGCATTCTGACCCATGGTAGACTGCTCTACTTTTTCAAAACTATAAAAACAAACCCAACATCGTGTTCTTAAAATTGAGCTAAATATCTGAATTTCCATCATTCTAACTCCCAAGCCTTGCTCTAGGATTCTGGTTAGGCTTCAAATACGTGAAAACATGATCATGTTTAATTGTTGTCTTCTCCAAGCAGTAAATCTACAACCATCTTCTTCATGACACACACATTTATGTTAATTTATCTATTAAATTGTGACCATATCAAAATGCACCCAATTCTATGCATGCGCCCTGACCTTTGCAGAGGACAGTTGGAAAAGCAGTAGCCCACAATGTGAACTTCTTTTTCAGTGAATGCAGCTGACATTGATATTCATCTTATTTTAAAGCCCCAGTCTCACATTGTAACCTTATTTTGAACATACAGTCCTATAAAATCTGAGGATTGATTTTTTATGAATGTCTATTAATCCCAAGCTACCCAACCATGTTATTTTATTAACCTAAATTCAGCATATTATATTTACCCCTATTAAATTCACCTTCTGAGTGGTGACCCTTTGTTCCCTCGCAGTTGAAATTGTTTTATATCTTTTTTTTAATCTGACATATTGATTGTCCTCCTACTTTAATGTCAGCAGAAAATTTGATAAGCATGTGTACATTCAAATAATTGATACAACATGTTGACCAGGGCAGGGCAGCATGCCAACACAGAACTTCCACTGAGACAAGATGAGACTGAACTTTTAAATCAATATTCTTTGCATATTCTTGTTTAGTTAGCTACACATTTTCCCACACATACTGTAGTTGGACCCCAGTTTCTCCTATGTATTCTTTAAGTAGTGAGAATCTTTGCCAAATGGCTTGGTAAAATCAAGATGTATTATTTTTTTCTTCCATACCCCTCCTACCTGGTCTCTATGCAACTTCCCTACATCTTCTTTAACCATTTGTCATAAAGCAGGCCGATTCATCTTTTAAACATGTAAATGAGATCATTCCACTTTGCTGTTTTATGCATTCTGCTGCACTAGAATAAATCTCAAATTCATTACCATGGGCTCATTTTAATTTCTTGAAAATGAGAATCTCTCTTTTGTACTGGAGCCTTGATACTTTCATTCCCTTTGCTTTACATGCTTTTCTCATGATACTTTACATGCTCATTTTCATGATCCTTCCTTCTAAATTTAGGTAGAGCTTCTTCCTAGGAGAAAGTTTTCACATCACCCTGTCTAACCTAAGAAGGGATTCCCATCATTTCTGTTTTTCTCTTCTGCTTACCTTCTTCCAGCCTTCTACTTCTATATAACATCCTCTGTTTCGTTTATTAGGACTTAATACAACCTAGCATGATTTTGTGTATTTATTTTCCCTCATCGTTTAATCACTGCAATAGAGTCTAAGTTCCAAGAGAATTGAGACTAGCTTGTCTGCAAAGTCTAGGAGACTTTATATGTATGAATAAAGGATTTCCTTAATTTGTTTCCTCTTTAGTGACACAAAAAAGAAAATATATGTATAAAATTATTTGAGGGATGATGTATTTTTATAAACTCATACCCTTTATATTTTAATCATTTTCTAGAATCCAGCCTAATTGATCTTAACTCTGCAGTTTCTAGACTTTTTTCTTCCTATCCTTTTAACATTAATTTTATAAAAAGATGATGCCTTTATTCAAAAACCTATTTAAATAGTTTAGAATAAAATACTTTTCTTCAGTGATGTAAGGGGAAGCATGACAATGGCATCTCTAATGTTACTAATTGCTTTCACCCCAAACATCTTCATAATGAGCGAGGGGAAAAAATATTGTCTTCTGATGATACTTACTGCACCCTAATGTGCAAGTTAAAATACTTCATTTTTAATCATATGATTTTATGGCTGAAACAGAACTTAAAATATTCCTGGCCTATATCATTTTAAAAATGCAAATTAAGATTAGAGTAACTGAATTACTCATGGTTATTTACACAGTAAATAAGTGATAGCCAAGGAAAACCAGCCTCTGCTCCTAGTTCAGTGCACCCTTGATAAGAAAACATGACTTCATCTTTATCATGACATAGCTTCAAGTCTCATTTTTATACTTTATATAAATTCATCTATATGACAATCTTATAAGGTATACATTGTTTATGGATGATTTTTAAATCTTATAATGCTGCTATATAGACATAATTTGATAGTCTCTTGTATTTAGCATTTTTAAAGAATGAATTAATTCACATAAGCAAAAAGTCTCGTTAATGGAGATGATTCCTTTCAGAACCTACTCCTCCCCACCATTTTTTTCATTCAATATCGTTAGGCTGAAAATCCTTCCTTATTAAAAAGGCATAGCATAATTTAAGTCACTCTTGATGAGATGGGGACATTTTCATGAGCATACATTATTGTAATGCAATTTGGATCACATTTTGTTTTTCAGTTCTCCTGCAATATTAAGCCATTAGCATTCATTTTTCTTGCTGTCACAAGACTACTATACACCTTTCACTATTTACTCCTTCTATTATACCAAGGGCTACAAAACCTCATTGATTAATTTATCAGGGTTGGGACACCTGCATGGTTCAGTCAGTTAAGTGTCAGACTCTTGATTTCGGCCCAGGTCATGATGCCAGGGTTGTGGGATCAAGTCCCACATCAAATATCTGCTTGGAATCCTCTCTCTTCCTCTCCCTCCCCCTCTGCTGTCTCCCCACTCGTGCACCTGCACTGTCTCTCTCTCTCAAATAAATTAATATTATCTTTGAAAAAAAATTTTTTTTATAGGAGTCTACCCAGTACCCAGACCTTAGTAAACTTGCAATAATAGTTGTTAAACAAGTAAGAGTGGATGTTAAACTCATCAGGCCATATTTGGGTCATGATTTGAACCACTGAGTTCAAAGACTTTCTGATGATCCTTTGAGAGTGTTTTGGAAGTGGGTGCAAGCATTTCCACCCTGAAGTGGAAGATATTATGTGGAAGACAACTGATGTGTTATTCCAGATAAGGGTATATGTTGGGACAGGAGGCTTTAGCCTAAAAAAATATTGTTCATGCATGGAATACGTCAAACATGTCATCCGACTCCTGAAAACTTGGCAGAGTATACTTAGCTTTTCAGTACAATATTTTAGGAATAGCCTTGCTTTAATCTTCCCTCCATCCAAGGAAAAAAGCAAGTTGAATGATCCTTCATTCTTACATAGACAGCTGAATCAGAAGATAAGGCAGGAATGGAGGGAATTTCAGTTCATTATTTCCACCGCTTAATGGTGGGGCTATTTCAAGAGGCTTCTATGCAGTATGAAGGGCTACAGCCTCATCATTCTCGCCGCCCACTCCCTGCAGATGAGTATCCCAAGTTAAATCTGTTCGAGAGTCATTGTGCATGGTAATTCAGTAGGGCATTTTTTTCTCAGACATATGGACATCTAGTTTTTAAAGTAAATTATATGACATACTTATATACTTAGAAAAATAATCATAAAACTATTTTTAACAATTGATTATGTGGGTTTGAGAAGCTAAGATATTATATTGCCCAAGTTTAAGTGGAATAGAGTGCTATTTATTGTTCCGCTTCACTTTTGGTGTCTGTAATGTTTCTAAAATTCAGATATCTCATCGACATTGGGAAGATAACCATAGTTAGCTCTTAGGGTTGTTATGAAGACTAAATTATGCAGCATATACAAAGTCCCAGAATATTTTCTTGCTTGAGAAAGCTATATAATAACTTTCTCTACTTTTCTTTCTGTCTTTTCTTCCCTGTCCTTCTCTTTCCCTCCCTTTTCTTTTTAAAATAAAAATAATAATCAACGTTTGTTTATTTTTCTGCATTCTTTTTTTTTCAACTTTCAAAAAATGTAAGTAGACACTTAGTTTACATTGGAAAGTTTAAATTTTTTATATTTCTAAAGTAATATATAATGCAAAAGCCATATATAATGTGTGTGTATATATATGTGTATAGAAAGATTGAGAGGCACAGAGAAATTTAAAAAATCAATTCCTATTTCACCCATCCCTGTTCCTATCTCCCCTCTGGTAACCATCAGTTTATAACTAACATTTATTAACAGCTTAGGTATAATGGATAAGATCACAAGCTCTGGAGTTAAATTCCTTGCTTTGAAATTCAGCCCCTTCTATAGCCTTGTGACCCTGGACAAGATACTTCTCTCTGCCTCAGTTTCTTTCTCCATAAGATGGGGTTAATAACCATACTTCCTTTGTTGTAAGGGTCAAATAAATTAATCCCATTAAAATTCCCATATCATTGTCTGGTACACACTAAGGATTTAATAAATGTTAGCTATTATTATAGTATTTATTATAATTTTATTACACTATCAGATTTTATGCTAAGGACTTTGAAAGCATTGTCCTGTTTAGTTCTTAATATAACCCAAGATTGTCTTATAGATGAATTTATACAAAATATAAAAATAGACTTGAAACTAAGAAGTGTTAGATAAAGATGAAGGGATGTTTTCTTATAAATTAAGGTGGATCTAAAGCAGAAGCAAGCAAGTGTGCACTGAACTAGGTGCAGAGGCTGGGTATTTTTATTTCACAGGTGAAGAATCTGAGAATTAGTGAAATGAGAGAACTTTCACTGAGGTTGCAGTGGGAGGAGGGGAAACCTTAGGGACCTGACCTCCTAATTCCTGAGCAGACACCCATTACATGGAATTTGTCAAGTGTGGTTCCCTCATGATACCTAAAATTAAACTTTCCTAGTGGAATTCATGTTCAAACATAGATTTGGGTGGGTGATAACATGTTTCCTTTAGAGACACAAACTTGGAATTTTTAATGTGTTTTGTAACCTTTAATATAGTATCTCCATCATTAATTTTTTTTGTTTTTGATTTTTTAGTTGTAACCTTCCTTGATGTCATCATGATGTTGATTTACTGTTAACATCTAAAAGCATAATGTTGTGTAGTGCAATTATGCATACATTTGTGACTTTAATTTTAATATAATTGTTTTCAGGTTCCATAATGAGAATAATTAATAACAATATTTCTGCTCTAAAAGTTAAAATGCAAATTCTCAATTTATTATAAGTAGGTTATAAAACATTCTGAATATTGAGATTTTATGGTAAATAACCCTGGGTTCGTAAACTGTATGTCCCCAAGCAGTAAATGACATATTATTATAAGCTTTCTTACTCCCATATAATTCCCCCCCTACACGTGAAAAAGATTCTTTAAATATAGATTATTATGAAGAGCTTCCAAGGGAATAATACAGTAACTCTAGATTTTAGCCCATCAAACTCGATTGCTTCATAAACATTGTTTGGGGCCTTCATCCTAGAGGATTAGCTGTTTTACATTAATTCAGATCTTCAGAACAAAAAGTCTTAACACTCTTCATCATCTCAGGTCATGGATGACAATAATTCATACATAAGTATCTCCAGATTGCTTATGGTAAAATTAAATCATGTAACAAAAATCCAGTTGCCTGTAGAGAAACTGGTGTTGTCTTGGCCACTGGCGAGATGATGTTCTTTGAAGGAAGCCCTTGAATGTTACCTATACTGATCTCTGTTGGTACCTTGTCTGAGGTGGGAAAAGAAACCAGACTCGTACACTACACTACCTCCTGAACCTACATTAAGGAGAAGGAGATTGAAGAGGGAAAAGATGATAAAAGAAGAAGAAGAAGGATGGAGATGATAAGTGAAGGGGTCCCTTAGGTGCAGAAGCCACTCCATTTTGGCCTTCCTATGACCTCAAGCAGTGTATCTACAAGGGTAAAGTAACGCAATAAACCAATCCATTCTAAGGTTAATTTCATTTAGCTTTAGCAATTAAGTGGCAGCCAACATTTTTTATGGTGAAAATATTTCACTGATGAACAGAAGCTGATTAGATGTTCTCATTGAAATAGATCTTTCTAATTGCTGCCACAGTGAGCTTTGTGTGAGTTCTCCTTAACTTGGACACCCTCTGACAACTGCAGTGCTGATGGTAATAAAAACTAGAAAAATGTATTAAATTTAGAATATTGCACCATGTTCAAACTGGGGCTTTTGGCAACCTGGTTTTTCAGCCTTGATTATTGCTTCTCTTCACAGTAAATTTCAAATGTTCATTGCTTTTAATATTCAATAATTAGTGTATCTTTCATAGCCAAAGAATTAAATGTGCAGTCAATCCGAACAATTACTGGGGGTTTGAGAGATGGCCAAACCCATGACTGGCTTGACTTATTTTTAATTAGCAAGTCTGTTTAAATAAGCTAACTTTTGTTTCTGAGCAATAAAATGTTGATGGATGATTGTTTGGATAAATAATTTGTGAATATTTAGATCAATTAAAACTTAATCAATTAAGAAATATTTGGACGGTAAAACTGAAAACACTTATCAAGGCAGGGCTTAGACTCTCAATAAAGGAGTACATTTTTCTCATTGAATAGTTAGAAGCATTTAAACCAAGCCTTGCTAAGTTTCTGAAAGGTACTGTCACTTAGTATAGTATTACAAAGACATTATTGGTGATAATCAAAGTCTCTAGAAGATCTTATAATATAAACATTAAGAACTAGGCAGATATGGCCATGCTATATGGGTTCTTAGTGATGTGTATAGTTGTGAGTTCTGGTATAATTAATAACTGAAATTCACAGGTATACAACATAATTGTCCTTTTATTTTTTTTTCTGTCCCTTCTATGAAATCTATTATTGTACAGATAACAGTTAGTTATGGTTTTGTTAGGTATTTCTTCTTCCACTCATCCCACCATCCAATTTGGGGTCTACATGACTGACAGAGAGTTAATGACTAAATGAATGAAATGTGCAGATTTTTAAAAAATCAAGAATATTTTAAGAATACTGTTTACCTGAAAATTGGGAAACAAGACCAGATGGGGGTCCAAAGATTATTAATCAGACAGTACTTAATCAGTCACCTTAATCAGTCACCAAAGTTGGGGCATCTGAGTTGCTCAGTGGGTTAAGCCACTGCCTTCGGCTCAGGTCATGATCTCAGGGTCCTGGGATTGAGCCCCGCATTGGGCTCTCTGCTCAGCGGGTAGCCTGCTTCCCCCCTCTCTCTCTGCCTGCCTCCCTCTCTGCCTACTTGTGATCTCTCTCTCTCTCTCTGTCAAATAAATTAATAAATAAAATCTTTTAAAAAAAAAGTCACCAAAGTTAAAAAAAGTTAAAAATTAACACTTTGGATATTAACTAAAAAATAACAAGTTACTAAAATATTATCACTTTCTGTTTCACTGAATTCAGTCAACAAATGTTAAAATGATTTTTATTGTTTTTCCAGCTTAATTTTTAGAAAACAAGGATTCAGTCTTACCTCCTTACCCACTCTTAACTGTGCTTTATGTTTGACTGAAGTTTTGGTGAACAATCAGGTGTCCTCATTCCTTTGAAAAAGGGGGAAATTTCTGACCGGCAGAAAGTGTCAACTCTAAGGAATCACTCTAATTATGTCACTGTCCATTCTTTCTCAAGAGTTTTTGTTTGAGAGGTTATGATATTATAGTAGATACATACTCAGTTATGGTTCAGAATTCAAAATCTAATAGACTACCTCTAGTGGATTGAATGGTAACTCACCCAATGTCTTACCCATCTACAACCTGTAAATGTGACCTTATTTGGGAAAAGTGTCTTTTTTATTGTAAATTAAGGATCTCAAGGTGAGATCATCCAGAGTATGCAGTTGGACCATTAATCCATGACAGGGGTCCTCCTAACAGACAGAGGAGGAGACACAAGGAGGAGAAGACAATGTGACCATGGAGGCAGAGATTGTAGTGATGTAGCCAAGGAATATCAAGGATTGCCAACAGCTATCAAGAGCTGGAAGGACAAGGAAAGAGTCTCCCCTAGAGCCTTCACAGTGAGCAAAGCCTTGCTAAGACCTTGATTTTAGACTTCTAGCCTTCTGAATGTAAGAGAATGAATTTGTGTGTTTTAAGCCACCAAATTTGTAGTAACTTGTCTGCAGCCACCTAAGAGACTAGTAGACCAGCATATGTGCAATTCCTTTCCTATTCTTTGCTGACCACTTTCACCAAGGAAAAGTACAACCATATAGGGAATCAGGCTGAAATCGGGTGTTTTTGTAACTTTACTGGATTAGGGAACCAACTATTGAGAGCAATGGCCTTGATTAAATGTGGGATTACATGTGCACGTTTTGTGTCCTGCCATGCATTTGCCTCTGGTAAGCATAATAGAGTTTTGAACATTACATAGTATGATTTGATGAAATAATGGAAAAACGGTAGCTACAGAAATTCAAAAAGTCACCTTTTCTTTTCTTCAGTACTTCCTCCTCTCACTTGAAATAGCGCTCTCTAGGCCTTCTCTAAAATAGGCAGGATTGGCCCTTTCTTCATAGGGCAGTGATTTGAAGTGATTCAGGGTAGTTTGTTGACCCCAAATCCCTCTCTCTGGACCTCTTTTTCTAGGTCATTTTCCCAGAATTTGACCCCTTTGTATGACACACTAAAGCCCTAAAAACTGGCAATTATCACATTTAGAGTGTCTGAGCTACCTGTGGCTGTAACAGTTCGACCATGGTCTCTCGTGCATTGTTACCTTTCGTGTTACTACATTTCTCTCTGCAGAAATCCCTGTGCTAGCGAAGGCCAGATTCCATTGTCCACCCAGGGAGCACCTTGCACTGAGTAGGCTCTAATCTGCACAGGCCATTTACCTCCTAGCTGACATGTATTTTATGTACCACACTAGCTAGTTGTTGTTGTTTGTTTTTTTTTTTTTTTTTTGTTTTTTTTGTTTGTTTGTTTGTTTTTACTTTATAGCTATAGTAGTGATCCCTTTACAGAACAAAGTTTGCTTTAGGGTTCAGAGGTTAAATCTCAAATTCAGGGGCATCATGAAAGGGTGTGTGTGTGCCTGTGTGTGTTTTCAAAGAACTAAATTATGCTGTTAGATATTATACCAGAGATTAAATTCTGTACTAAGCACTAAACCCTCACTGGATGTTTCTGAAGATCAGTAATTTATCCTTGATATATGTATTTAGTCTATCCAGTTATGATCAGGATATTAATTTGCTGCCAAACACTTGCATTGTTGTTCATCATTAACATTTCAGGTTTGTTCATTTTTTCATACTGGTTATTGCCTGCCACCCCTTCCACGAAATCCTCTGCCTTTGTTGTGCAATGAGCAATCTCTCAACTTGGCCTCATAAAATATAGATAAATTATACCTTGAAGACCCTTCTTTAAATAGCCCACAATTATGTTAAAAAGCAGTGATGGGACAGTGTGAGGGACTCAACAAATGAATTTCCTCATTTTTAATCTTAGTAATTATCTTGTTCTGCTTTTTTAAAATATTACTAACATGAGATGAGGGCCAGTATATATGGATAGGTGCTGAATAAATATTTGTGGAACAAGTGAGGCTGGATGACTATATTAGTCAACCAATGAAAGAATACAAGAGAAACAGAAATACCAGTTTGAGGTAATACCTCCTCCTAAATACTTTATTCCTTTAACCGGGAAGTATGTTTTTTAAATTTCTAAAACAGGGGGTGCCTTCCATAAAGTTGTATATTAAATATGGTGTTTCTCATTAAAAAAAAAAGTTCATTGAAGAAGTATTTTCTCTTACTTCTCATACCATGTTTTCTGTTGCTACCATCACCACTAATTTCAAAACACTGTTACCACCTTAAAAAAAGAAACCTGGGGGTACCTGGGTGGCTCAGTCAGTTGAGTGATCAACTCTTGATTATGACTTGAGTTATGATCTTAGGGTCCTTCAGTCTAGCTCAGAGTCAGGCTCAGTGCTTAGCAAGGAGTCCACTTGGGATTCTCTTTCCCTCTCCTTCTGCCCCTTGCCTGCTCAGGTGCATGTGTACTCCCTCTCACTCTCAAAAATAAATAAAATCTTTATAAAAAAGAAATTCTGCACTCAACTCATTAAAAATTACTCCCCAACTCTCCCAACTCCTGCCAGTGCTAACCTATTTTCTGTCTTTATGAATTTGTCCATTCTGGACATTTCACATAAATGGCATTGTATATTATGTAGCTTTTTGCAACCTGTTTTCTTTCACTTACCATAATTATCAAGGTTGATCTATATTGTAGCACATATCAGTATTTTATTTTTCTTAATGGCCAAATGGTATGTCATTATATATATTGATGTAGGGGCCCAACTTCATTCTCTTTCCTTTTCTTTTCCCTTTCTTTCTTTTATTAAAAATTGAGGTATAATTGGTATTCAACATTGGATTCGTTTCATATGCTCAATATAATGGTTCACTATTTCTATGTATTGCAAATTGATCACTACAGTGAGTCGAGTTAACATCTATCACCATCCGTGGTTGTAGAAACCTTTTTCTTATGGTGAGGATTTTTAAGATATACTTAACAACTTTTATATGAGCAATATAGTATTACTAGCTGTGGTTGCCATGCTGTCCATTATTCCCCTATGACTTTTTAATTTTGCGATGGAAATTTGTTTTCTTTGATACCCTTCAGTCAATGTGCTGACCGCCGCCATCCTCCCTTCTCTGGCAGCTACCAGTCAGTTCTCTGCCATCTGTCAGATTGGTTATTTTGTTACTTGTTTTGTTGTTTTGTTTTGTTTTGTTTTAGATTCCACATATAAGTGAAATCATATATTTACCTTTCTCTGTCTAACTTATTTCACTTAGCATAATGCCCTCAAGGTCCATGCATGTTGTCACAAATGGTAAGATTTCATTATTTTTTTATGACTAAAAAATACTTCATTGGATTTATACCATATTTTCTCTGTCAACTCATCTATCAGTGGACATGTAGATTACTTCCATATATAGATTATTTTAAATTATGCTGCAATGAACATAGAGTATATATGTCATTTTGAGTTAGTGTTTTTGTTTCCTTTAGATAAATGCCCGGAAGTGGAATTTTTGGATCATTGGTAGTTGTTTTTTTAATTTTTTGAAGAATCTCCATACTGTTTCCCAAAGTGGCTGCACCAATTTACATTTCCACCAGTTTATTTTCCCATCTCTCCCCATCTTTGTCAATACTTGTTATTTCTTGTCTTTTTGATTATAGTCATTCTAACAGGTGTAAGGTGATATCTCATTGTGGTTTTGATTTGCATTTTCCTGATGGTGAGTGATGGTGAGTATCTATTCATGTACCTGTTGGCCATCCATATTTCTTCTTTGGAAAAATGTTTATTCATATTTTCTGCCCATTTTTAATATCAGATTTCCTGTCCTTTTGCTCTTGAGTTGTTCTTTATATATTTTAGATACTAACTCCTTATCATATACATGATTTGCAAATATTTTTTTCTCATTCAATAGGTTGCCTTTTTATTTTGTTGATGTTTTCCTTTGCTGTACAGCAGCTTTATAGTTTGATGGAATCCTACTTGTTCATTTTTGCCTTTGTTATCTTTTGTTGGCAAATCCAAAGAAATCATCACCAAGACCCATATCAAGGAGCTTATTTCCTAGAATTTTTATGGTTTCAGGTCATACATTCAAGCTTTTAACACATTTTGAATTAATTTTTGTGCATGGTATAAGATAGTGGCCCAGTTTCATTCTTTTGCATGTGGCTGCCTAGTTTTATTAACAGCATTTATTGAAAAGACTGTCCTTTCCTCGTATATTCTTGGCTATTTGCTGTGAACTAATTGACCATATATTTATGGGTTTATTTCTGGGCTTAATATTGTGTTTCATTGTTCTTTGGGTCTGTTTTTAGTTCAATACCATACTGTTTTGATTATGATAGCTTGGTAATATAGTTTGAAATCAGAGACAGAATCTTTTGTACATGGGTATACAGTTGTTCCAATACCATTTGTGAAAATGTAGTTCTTTCCCCATTGAATGATTTTGCACTCTTGTCAAAAAAGTAAACAGAAGAATTTATTTCAGAGCTCTCAGTTTTATTCTGTTGATCAGTATATCTGCCTTATACCACACTTTGTTAATTAATGTAGCTTTATAATACGTTTTGAAATCAGCAAGTGTCATTAATAGCATCTTAATCATAATAATATAATGCATATAGCACATAAACTCTAGACTCCATTCTGCTTTCCCTACAACTAAGCATATTACCTTTGAACATGTAGTATAAAATTCAGTATCAAATTCTGAGTTGTCTAATCTTAAATGACATCACACTTTGAGCCTTGACAATCTAATCCACTGTTTTCCTCACATTTGAGATGGAACTCATTTATCCTTATTCCTCTTGTCAGGGTCTCAGATCTGTTTTCCTCAAACAACCACTTAAGAATGATTGTAATTTCCTTTTTTTTTTTTTTTAAGATTTATTCATTTATTTGAGAGAGAGAGAGAGAGAGATCGAGCACAAATAGGGGAAGGGAGAGAGGGGGAGAATATCCAAGCAGATCCCTGCTGAGTGCAGAGCCTGACACAGGGCTCAATCCCAGGAGCCATGAAATCAGGACCTGAGTCTAAAGCAAAAGTCAGATGCTTAATCAACTGGGCCACCCACATGCCCCAATGAATGCTTGTGATTTCTTAAGAGCAGTCACTATTTTACCAGCCAGACACAGTCTAATTCCACAGAGGATAACTATTTTTCTCTAAGGTGATGAAGTTCTGCAAGAACTATTCAATTAGCAGCCAGATTACTTAACATTGGTCAGCACATCTTCTTCTCTAACTCTTCCAAGAACCTTGGGGTTATAATTGTACATTTGCAAAACTAAATATCCCTTAGTGGGTTTTCTCAGAACAAAGAATACTCTTTACCTAAGGCTTATTTTAAATGTTAATTTTCCTATCTCCTCCAGAGTACTTTCTAGTAAGTCATTTCTTCTAAATTTTCTTAGCCCTTTCAGTTCTCTCCTTGGCTTTTGTGTCTGCTGTTCTCTGGTATCTACTGCCTAAACTCTGTATGACCTAGAAAATGTTCTACATTCCACTCAATCCTAGAATCCTCATTTATTTAATAGGAATAATGGCGGTATTTTAAAATTACGAGGATTTAATATGTCAGGGAAATGTCTCATGTATGTTTATGGACATGCCTTCACCTGTACATGCATAGACTGTGCATTAATATGTGAATGCTATGCTTTCTTATCTCTTTTGCCTATGAGTGCTCCAATATTTATTATAAGGTACTAGAATTGAGCATATGGTTTTGTCTGGCTCTCTGACTAGTCCATATATAACCAGAGAACCAGATCCATGTGTCTATGTTTTACTCAGCATGGTTCTTTGTACCTAGCAGATGTTCCAAGATTTCAAACACAGTTATCAATTGCTCTAAGATAGTAAGCTTCATTTTACTCTAACCATCCATTTATCCTGCATATAGTTCCATGTCAGTAATCACAGCCTGAGATTTCTACTAAGTAATTACCTTGACTGTAAAGAACCATTAATTCTCCTACATATTTGAAAAATTAAGGATCTGGGGTGCCTGGGTGGTACAGTGGGTTAAAGCCTCTGCCTTCGGCTCAGGTCATGATCTCAGGGTCCTGGGATCGAGCCCCACATCGGGCTCTCTGCTCAGCAGGGAGCCTGGTTCTTCCTCTCTCTCTCTGCTTGCTTGTGCTCTCTCTTTCTCAAATAACTGAATAAATAAAATCTTAAAAAAAAAAAGAAAAAAGAAAAATTAAGGATCTTTGGAAAATACCACCACATCATCGAAGTAAATGTGTTGTGAAAAATTGAATTATCAATACTCAGTATGGAGATTTCCTTTGTATGTTTGCCTTTTCCCCATAAATAGTTAACGTATACCAACTAGGTAGAAAACAGTGTGTTAGATGAGGAAGATACATCAGTGAACTAGACAAATATGAAGTTTATATCCAGCAGGGAAGACAGATATTGAACAAGTAACCTCAAGTGTGGTGAGCGTTCAGAAGGTTGAAGGTCTTGAATTCTAAGGAACAAAAGACAGAATAAGCAGGAGCAGGGGGGATGAAGAGATGGTCTGAAAGTAGTCTTTTTTGTAAGGTAGTTGATTGGGCAGATGTTCGAGGGCACAGAGAAAAAAGCAAGGCATTTTAGGAGAGGAAAACATAGACTGTATATAGCATTCCTTCATTCTGGGTTTTGTTTGTTTGTTTGTTTTGTTTTGTTTTGTTTTTCTGAGTGGTCTCTATATTGGCAGGTAAAGAAAACAAGACCTAGTCCCTCATCTTACAGAGTTTGCTTTCTCGTGGGAGAGGAAAATGTTCATTGAATAGTATTGCAAGAAATACACAATAACCAATTGAAATGAATGCTGAGAAAATGGTGGTGGTACTATGACATTTGTAACAAAAGTTATTGAGAAACATAGACAAAGGGAATTGAGAAAGACTTCCATGAGAAAATGACTGTAATTGAAATCCAAAAGATAAATAAAGATTAGAGGGGAAGCATGTCCCAGAGGGAAAATATAGTATGTGCAAAGGCACTGTGGTAGAATAGTACATGGCACATATAGGGAGATCAAAGCAGACCTGTCAGTGTGGCTGGAGTGCACAGAGCAGTGAGGTGAATGCAGCAGAATAGAAGATGGTGGTAGGGAATGAGAAAAGAGATTATTTATTTTTTCTGCATTTTTACTTCAAGATTTCCTAGAGTCACTATCCTCAGGTATGTTATTTTATTGGCTGAGGATTAGGAAAATTCTCATATACTCCTGTAAAACACACTCAGTGTTTTGAATTCTACATGGTGTTCAATGCACTGGAGGCTTTCTATAAATGCAGTCATCAGTTCACATGTCTTCAACCAACCAACTGTAATAACAGAGCTAGCAGTTCATACTTGCTTTGTATATGCAAAGCTCAGCTCTAGATACTTGTATTTTTGATATTCCCGTTTCACAAACAAGGAAACTGAGACATGAAAAGTCGTATGACTTGACAAAGTTCACACAGGTAGGAAGTTGAAGAGCCAGGAGGTGATTCCAGGTTATTTGATGTCAATATTTTCAGCATTAATCACTGCACTCTACTGCCTCTCTGTTATTTCCATCACAGTGAAAATGCATCTTCGCCAGAAGCACCAGTTTCGCCAAGAAACTCAAAACTGAGTTTGGAATGTGATGCTAGGAAATAGCCAGGCTCAATTTCTAAATGACATATTAACTAACCTATCCTTGCATTCACATGTGAAAAAGCAAGACCATAGTTTGTTCATTAGCTGGTAATCAGCAGTTTTGAGTGCAGTGCAGAGAGATATACAGTAGGATTTCAATCCCACCAATATTATTTTTCATCACCAAGTTTCTACCCAGAAGTGAGAGGATAAGATTGAAGATGTTAAGTCAGAAAGAACCATTTAGTTGGTGGTGCTTGGAGCATGGAGCTTATATGATGCTATTGGTGTTCTTTCTGTCCCAGTTAAGGAGCCATTTCTTCTGGTCCTGCTTCCTTGAGTATTTGCCTCAAATGGTTGTTGGAAGAATTAAGAAACCATCTATACAATATCTGACATGTAGTAGAAATGGGGAACTATTTATTTCCATATAGTTAGACAGCTAATCAGGTATTACTCTGATAGCCCCATTTGTGTTTTTAGTTTTGTTTAGCAATTTTTACTAATCATCAATTAAATATAATTAGGTATAATTAAATAGTGCTATATTACACAAAGATTTTATATCTGTGAATAGCTGCACATAAGATCCTTTGTCTTTCTGCCTTGGGCTCTAGTTTTAAAACAGGTGTCCTTGGTGATCAGACTGTAGATTTATAAGGCAAGTGCCACTTGGACAAAACTATTTCCTTCTTTAGTAAATCTCCTTCATTGGCCAAGAAGTACACAGCATTTGTTAAATTTGAAATTGATTCAAAAACAATATTTAGTGAGTAGTTCTTCAGCAATGGTACTGTACCCACATACATAGAAACTAACGTTATTGGGTGCCAGAAAGGACAAACCACCAGCTTTAAGGAGAGAACACTTTTAATGAGCTTAGGGATTTGGGCAATGGAAGACTAGGAACCTCTCAGAATTTTATCTCCTGTCTGTAGCTTTTCCAATTGAATCTTATTTTTGTTTCCCCCATGGGAGGACATCCATTATCACTACTTCTTCCAAATCAGTTCAAGTCCAAAATCATGATAAGATGCATGGAGGGTGGGGGGCATTGCTGAGGTTTCTAATGTCACCTGCTCCTACCACACTGGCCCAGTCCTGTCTTTTTCATACCTCCTTGATTTTCATTATGTATCACCTTGATAGTTTGTAATTTTATCCATCAGTCTCTTTTGCTTGTCAACCCTACTAGAAAGTCCACCAGTGCCTTGCTCTGTTAAATAAATTTTTTGTTGCATTACCAGGCTAATAAGTCACTCTACATGGAAGCCAGGATTCCAAAGAGAAGCTAATAGGAATGGCAACCTTGAGATTTTTAACACTTTGGAGTGCAATGTGCAAAGTAAACTCAGAGACAAAAATGAATGTCCTTCCATTTTGGAAGAGATGTGATCTGGGGGAGGATAGGAAAGGAGATCTCTCAAAGACTTTATTTCCTTTGTTATCAGGTGATTATCATGCTTGTGACTTTTTGATCAGAGGTACAGTGTAGCACTAGATTGACAGTTCTTCTGTTCTTATGGAGCTGCTGTCTTACAACTGATTTTTAAAATAGACCCAATGTTTGCCTCAGCTTATCAGGACATAGTATATATCGTGAAAGAGGAAATTTATGAAAGTGTTCTTGGAGTGCCTGGATGGCTTAATCAGTTGAGCATCCAACTCCATTTCAGCTCAGGTCATGATCTCAAGGTCCTGAGATTGAGCCCCACATTGGTCTCTGTGCTGCACTCATGGGGGAGTCTACTTGGGATTCTCTCACTCCCTTTTTCTTTGACCCTTCCCTCTCTCTCATAAATACATAAATCTTTTTAAAAATTGTTCTTTATTTAGGGGCACCTTGGTGGCTCAGTGGGTTAAAGCCTCTGCCTTCGGCTTGGGTCATGATCCCAGGGTCCTGGGATCGGGCCCCACATTGGGCTCTCTGCTCGCTGGGGAGCCTGCTTCCTCTTCTCTCTCTTTGCCTACCTCTCTGCCTATGTGTGATCTCTGTCTGTAAAATGGATAAAATCTTAAAAAAAAAAAAAAAAAGTTCTTTATTTGCCTTTAAAATTTTTTCCTTTAGTTGCCCCACTGAAAGAAAATAGAGATAATAATTAGTTCATGGAATACTTCAAGACCAGTTGGAGAAAAGTTCCTGTGTGATAGTACCAAACTGGAAATTCCTGACAGAGGTTCTGACCCCCTTAGTGTTTCTAAGTGATTTGCTCTGTGATCCACATCCTAATAATGGTAAGAAGCAAAGTCTTCAATGTGAGTTCATTGGTGGTAGCAACCAATCCTGATAGCCCAACATGGAACACCTCTATAGACAGCAGGTGCTCAACAAAAGCTCTTTTGTTTGCCATGTTAGTATTTCTGGTATTTTTTTCTTTAATTGGCTAGAGGGAGGAAGAATTTAAAATATTGTCACCTAGTGCGTGTGTGTTGCCACTTACTTTCTGCCAACCAAATGATGAAGCTGGAAAACATTTGCATGTAAATGTTACACTAAGTTGAAGTTTTAAAATACTGAAATGTAGGTAAAATGGTCAGAGTGGCACTTAGAGATGAATAAACATGGTAGATCTGTGGATCCTTCGTATTTATTACTGACTGTCATTGCCATTTCCTGCTGGAAATTAAGCATCACAAATGTATCCTTCATTTGACCAGGTGGCCTTGATACCTCTGAAATGAATGGTGAAACCAGGAATATAAATTATAATCACATCATAAACATCTTCCTCTTACCCTTGGCAATGAAGTAAAATAATGCATTTTAAGCTTCTTTTGAAGGTTAAGCTGAAAATCTTGTCTTGGATAATTAATATTTCAATAAAAATCAATGTTGCTACAATTAGTAGGTAGGTAATCTAGCTAATTGGCTCAATATTAAATTTGTTAACAATGAATTATCTTATAGTTAAGCTGTGTTTGTAGAAAAATGGAAATCAGTGAGGTATTTACTGGGTTTGTAGCATGTCTTGTTAGGCCAGCTGTAGAGAGTACATGATAGAAATATGGAAGCTGTAGAAACTTGTCCTCCAGTTGTCTCGAGGACAGTCCTTGCAATTTTCCCTAACTGCTTTGTCACGCATCCCACCAAAGACTTTAAAACTAAGGAAATGTTTACCATGTTCACAGAATGTATGTTGTCCCTTTCTATTCACTGCTTCACTCTCTTCCTGATAATCCAAGATACCACTATTAACCTTGGAAAAACAGCAGCTAAATTGTCCATACAATTTTACTATTTAGAAGGCACTTTCAAATCTATTTCTTCCAATCATTATACAAGCCCCATGAGGTATGATTTATCATCATCATCATCCTCATTTTACTTGATATGAAATGTGCTCAGAGAGGAAAAGTAGCTTCCTTGGGTCTATGATACTAAGTACCAAACATAGGAGTCAGAATTCAGACTTCTGATTTCCAACTCCTGATGTCTGTTTGCTATACCACATTGCTATTTTCTTTTCTTTTCATTTATTTATTTATTTATTTTTAAGATTTTATCTGTTTATTTGACAGAGATCACAAGTAGGCAGAGAGGCAGGCAGAGTGAGAGGGGAGAAGCTGGCTTCCCGCTGAGCAGAGAGCCCGATGTGGGGCTCAAACCCAGGACCTTGGGATCATGACCTGAGCTGAAGGCAGAGGCTTTAATTCACTGAGCCACCCAGGCGCCCCTATTTTCTTTTCTTTTTAAAAGATTTTATTTATTTATTGAGAAAGAGAGAAGGGGCAGAGGGAGAGAGAGAGAATCCCAACACAGATCCTGGTATGGGGCTTGAACTCACAACCCTGAGATCATGACCTAAGCCAAAATCAAAAGTCAGGCACTTAACCAACTTAGCCATCCAGGCACCCCCACTACACTGCTGTTTTCATTTGAAATGAGCTCCTTTCTTAAACCAGGAAATGGACCTTTACTAGCTGGATATCTGACACCTGTCAATATTGTGTGAAGAAGATATTTTAGAGTATACCTTCAAAAGCTGGTTCTCAAAATTAGTCTATAAGAAACTGTACTATGTACTTCTAAGAAGGCATAGTTTAGACAACATAAAGAACAGTTTTGGGGGGGCACCTGGGTGGTTCAGTCGATTAAGTATCTGTCTTCAATTCAGGTCATGATCCTTGGGTCCTTGGTTGGAGCCCTGCATTGGGCTCCCTGCTCAGCGGGTACTCTGCTTCTCTCTCTCCCTCCCCTTGTCTCTATGTCTCTATCAAATAAATAAATATAAAATCTTTAAAGAAAATAAAAAACAGTTTTTCTCCTGAAATTATACCCTTCCTATATTTTTTTTAATGTTGGAAAGCTTTTTCTTTTATGAATTGATGATGGTGGAAGATGATGGTAGTAGTGACAGTAGTTTTTATTGTCAACACTTAGAAATAGCTTTGTTGGTTTTATATATCTCCTTTTTTTTTCTTACAATTCTGTTGCTCCATTAAAGTCCAGGTCTATACACCAGTGGTTTTAAAACTACATGCAGCTGATAGAATGGGCGGCAGGTAAAAGTGCTTCTCTCCTATAGCTTAAGTCCTTAGAAATCAATAGCAGAGTCAAGGGTTCACAAGAAGTGACCAGCCAGACAAGTAAACTTTCTCCAGGCATCAGTGCCTGGCATTATGATGTTCCCTGGAGGACATCTCTTGGACCGTAGCACCTGTTGTGTTTTTAAGGTTAGATTAATTGTATTCTGTTACTAAAGAAGACAATCTCTTTTTCTGTTACTAAAGAATCCAACTAAATGAAAATTTAGTTTTGGAGACAGCAGTTAAAAGTTCTACAACTATTTAGGATAAAGTAGCTTTGCCTTTTGCATCCACATCCCAACCCATCCTTGAACAGGCTCATCTTTTCCTTTCCTCCTGAGAAACGAAGCACATTGTACAATCCCTTACAAATCTGACTCCCTTAAAGACAAGGAATCATAAAAGCTACATATTTTTGTGGAACATTAGCTCCTTTTTCTCAGGTGTTTCATGCACAGCTACTACATATGGCCCCCAGCCATACGTAATCCTTACATATGTAGCCATATGTAATCCTTGCCCATAAGGATTAAGGAAAATAAACAAAGACTAACTATCCAGAGTTAGAGATAATCAATGGACTAGACTCATTAAAGAGATAGAAAATTCAACTATCTTATGACTAAGAGTTCCTATTTGAAATGCTAATGCAGTGGGAATAGAAAGAGTTTAAAAGCAACACTTATTAGTAAGTGTTCAGTGGTACCATATGAGGGACTCTTCTACCATACGTGGCAGATACCCCCAGAAACAGAGGCAATGCATACCCTCATGGGATCAGCAGTGTTTTTTATTGCATTTTCCTTATTGGGGAGGTTTGCTTTTCTATTAAAATTTCAAAGTGGGGCGCCTGGGTGACTCAGTGGGTTTAAAGCCTCTTCCTGTGGCTCAGGTCATGATCTCAGGGTCCTGGGATCGAGGCTCACATTGGGCTCTCTGCTCAGTGGAGAGCCTGTTTCCTTCTCTCTCTCTCTGCCTGCCTCTCTGCCTACTTGTGATCTCTCTCTCTCTGTCAAATAAATAAATAAAATCTTTAAAAAAAAATTCAAAGTGAAAACCAAATGTGCTCATAAAATACTGCTTTTCTTTCACCATAGTGTATAGAAGCATTGAGTGTCCTGGAATAGAAGGAGCATGATAGAGTCTCACATCCCTTCCAGATATTTGTTTTCAAAGTCAGCACATAAAGCAAAATGCATATAATTAAAATTTCTGTAAAATTTCTGTAAAAATTCCCTTAAATTGTGTTTATATGTGCCCATGTTTGCCTTTTTTTTTTCCCTCCAGGATTAGAACACACAAGTAACTGTTTCCTTGGTTCAGTGTCAAATGAAGAAGTTAGCTTGAGTTTACCATTATGTCGTATGAGAAACAGGTATCTTTAAATAGTAGAAGACATAGCAAGGTACTCCCTCTATGTAAATAATGAACCAAAGTAATAAGGTAGATTCCGGTTTCCTATCTTTAAGGCAGTATGGAAAATTGATCAGCACAAGGCATGGTAGGTAGAACTACCCACATTATTTATGTGGCTAGCTCTTTTGTCTCCATTATGCTACCCTGCTGTGAACCATCTGACAAGCCATTTTACCTTTCTAAGCCTCAGTTTTATTCTCTGTATAATGGGAGTAATATCAATATCAATGACTCTTTTAAGGATCCACCAAAACAAAGTATGTGAGAATATCTCCTTCTAATTCTAAAAGGAAGATATGCATTGTTGAAAAAAGAAAATAGGAAAAGATCTAAAGCAGAAAAGTTAAAAAGTAAACATGAGGATCTTGCACTCTGGTGGGACAGAAAGGCAAAAGGTATTAATAAATTTTTAATTCTGGGACACAATGTGATAAATGAAAACACAGCAAATGTGCACATTTTGTTACGGAAGCATGAAGGAGAAACATGTAATATACGCTGAAGTGCCCAGGAGGCTACCCAAAGAGATGATGACTGACTGAGCTTTGTCTTAACAGATAGTTGAAGAGGCCAGGAGAGTTGAAGCTTGACTTCAGGGATATTCAGGTCACACACCCATACTCCATATCTCAAGGTTGTCAGATATGAAGTAGGGCTGGAGAGAAGTAAGGATCAGGTCAGGGAGGATCAGCTTGACGTACTAATGAGCTTGATTTAGACTTTCGGGGAGTGATGGTTTTGAATGGTTTAAGCAGCAGAGTGATATAACCAAGTTTATATTTCAGAGACTAATTACTATGGCTTCACTTTGGAGAATACATTTAAGGGACTGGAATGCCAGAGCTTAGGAACATCCTAAGGTGACTTTTTTTTTCTTTTTTTAAATATTCTAGGCAGGAAATGGTAAGAGTCTATAGCCTATGGAAAATGCAGTAGAATTAGAGAAGGCATATTTGGAAAATATTTATAAGGTAAAATCATCAGGGTTTGGTGGATGGTATGATTGAGGTGGGGAGAGTTGTGAAGAACACAGAATGACTCTCAAATTGCAGACTTACATGGTGGGTTACCACTGCATGAGCTTGGAAGTAGGTGAGGGTTGGAGATCAGTGTGTGAAAAATTTAAGATATACCAAGTTTTATGATTTATCATGAAAAGTTGGATACTTATGACTGTAAAAAAGACCATTATAAATAATCTTGCCAGGACAATAAATGTAAACCACAGCTATCTCTGGAAAACTAGGATTCGAGTATGTATGTCTTTGCTAATCAGACTGCTGAACATATGAGGATAACGTATCTGCAGGATTGGAGATTTACAGTAAGTGGACACAAGCATGAAGGTTAGAATTAAAATCATGAAGAGTATCAGATTTCCCATGAGAGTCTATCAGACAGAGAAGAGGGCAGCAGGCCAAGGCTACCATGGAGAACACTAGTGTTTAAAGGGTAGGCAAAGTTGAGAGAGCCCACAAAGGAGACTAGAGAGAAGACACAGAAGAGGTAGGAGTTATAGGAGGGCAGAGAGCTAACATTTTCAGAGAGTGGTTGAAAATGTGCGGTGCAGGAGCGCCTGGGTGGCTCAGTGGGTTAAAGTCTCTGCCTTCGGCTTGGGGTGTGATCCCAGGGTCCTGGGATTGAGCCCCACATCAGGCTCTCTGCTCAGCGGGGAGCCCGCTTCCCTTCCTCTCTCTGTGTCTGCCTCTGCCTACTTGTGACCTCTGTCTGTCAAATAAGATAAATAAAATTTTTTAAAAATGTGCAGTGTGGCAAAGGAATGAGAAATCAGATAAAAGAAATGAAAAATGCCTACTGGGTCTGGCAATACAGACTTGATTTGCCAGAGTGATAGAGTGATTTCAGGTAGAACTGAGGACAGTATCCAGATGAAGGTGAAGTATACGTGAACTGAAGAGTAGACAGGAAGTGAGGAAGTCGAGGAAGCAAGGGCACACCAAAAGAAGAAAAAAGAGAGGGACATAGCTAAAAGGAGTATAGAGTCAAAGGAAGTTTTGCTTTATTATTTTTTTTCAAATTGACAGAAATTTGCATATTTTAATAGGCAGAGACTGCAAGTTAAAAGATAGAATTTTCATTCATTAGTATTACTGACTTAAGTTTTGTTCAAGTTTAAAGATGGTACTGTATTTTATGATGGTATTAACTCGTTTGAGTTCTGTTTTATACTCTGCTCTTATAAGTAGGTAGGGAAGGAAATTAACCATTCTTATTGGGTATTTTCCGTGGCACAGTGCTGCAGAATTATTTAAGAACACCTGGAAAGTGGAGGAAGACCTCAGAAAGATGATACATGTCTGATTATGCATGAAGATGAGACTGAACAACACGCAGGCATTGAGAGCTTAGGTGGTTACCGAAATTCTGGTGGTGGGTAATAATGAAGTTTTCATCTCAACCCAGTCGGCTTCTGAATGAGACAAGTGCTAATCCGGAAAAGGAATGTCAGTGCTGCTCCTCTGTCTGCATTTTATATGCCAATCTTGTTGCTTTCTGATCAGCCTACCATTTCCACAGCAATTCTTCCTCTCTCTTTCCCATCACTCTGATGTTGCATCTCCCTTCTGTTCTCTACCTTTAAAGTAACTATTCGCTCATTTTCTGCTTGCACACACCAAAGTGAAGGAAGGACTCCTTTCCTCTACGAACTGACTGACAAATAATGGTTACACTTCACTCTGGTAGCTCTTGTCAAATCTAGACACCAACTGATATTTTATATATTTTGAGTTTTAGAAATCCTTCAGAAATCACCAAACTTTGTCCTGTAAGCCAAACATAGAAGGGGAGGGAGTAAGACAGCAAAACAGAACATAGAATTCTTTTTCATACTAGCAAGTTTTTCTCTTTGCTTTTATTTGGAAAGATTAGAGAAAGGATGACTATTAGATGAGTTTGGGAACCAATATGTGACTATAGTGTATGAGGCAACATCACTTGGTTTAAAGGTGTTTATTTAATACTATTTTCTTATTTTCATTAACCAGCTAAAACATGAAACCAGTGTTTTTAGGGAAAGATTTACAAAATAGCCTGTTGTTCTTGCAAGATTCCCAGGATTCTTGTCGGTTCTCATTCAGCCATACAGCTCTCTTTGGAAGTAGAGATGGCTGTTTCAACTTCACAAGAGACTGTTTCTGCTTGTAAAGTTCACCCAGCCACCTGCTGGTACTCTTTATTCATCATATGCTCTGTGGGACAGTAATGACTTTCCAGCAGGTATAAGCGATGGTTTGCTTTTGCATCTTAAAAGCATTAATCTTGTATGATATGATCCATATGCTCTGTACAGTCACTGTAACAATTAAATGTTCACATGGATTCTTTTAGAGCACTGCTTTGGCTTGTTTCAGAACTCTGATACTGCTTAGTGTTTTTATTTCCAGCCAGTTCTTCTTTGCAGATCTGTTTCAAGCCATATTCCTTCTGCTCCTCTTTTGTTCCCATTCTTGCCCTCTTACCCCTTCTTCTGTATGTGGGGTACCTGTGGCAGCACACTATTTCTGACCACCCTCTATAACTCTATAACTTTAAAAAATCTTCCAACATAGCAATAATCATCATACTTTCTGATCATTTCATTTTGTTCTTATTTACTAAGTTAGTGCATGTCTCCTTCACTATAATATAAGCTCCGTGAGGGTAGGAACTTTTCTTTTATATTCACAGCTTCAGTGATAGCAACGCCTAGCATTGGACCTGACTCATACAGACACCTAGCAGATATTTGTTGATGGAGATAGTGTTCTTTGGAACACTCCGCTTTATGCCTTACATTTTATACATACTTGTATCATAGCATCTTTACTGTGAAACTTTGCCCTCTGCCCTCAGTGGACTCGATAGACTATGAATTCTTTAAGGGAAGGGGATTGTGTCTTCCTTATCTTTGATATCCTAGTACCCATGCTTTGTACTAGAGAGCCAGTGCTCAATAAATATTTGATTTAATGTAGGTGTACACTGCATTAAATTTCATTTAATAAGTTTTGCTGAGCCCATTGAGTGCAAAGACCTAGGTTATCCCTGTTTGCTAACTGGAAACAGACTTAGCCTCATCATTTGATCTTTTAGGCAAATGATGTAGCAACCAAAAAATATGTGATATATTGGGAATCCTTAATTTTATTCTGAGAGACATGATAAATCTGAGTCTAAGGATCCTTTATGTTTTCAAGAAAATAAAAAAATATATATTATTTAAATAGAAATTATTTCATTCATGATTACTTCTAAGGAGAAAAAAATAAGACTACTCAGCACCTTATATATAGGTGGGCTTTTTTCCCTAAATGTAGTGAAGAGGGATTAAAGATAGTAAGAGTCACGGTTACTGCTGGAAACATCTTCAACTAATATTTCCAATACTGTGTTTGGAGCCTCTACCAGGAAGTATAGCTGTTCATCAGTCCTTGGCTGAATAAGGGTTTGCTTTAGTTAATGTGCCTGGCATCGATTACCCATCTGAGGCCAGGCCAGTGTACCTCACCCTCTCTGGCAGCATCAAAGGGCAGGAAGACCAATTGATGCCTCAGTTCAGGTAACTCAGATTATTCTCAGCTTCCTCAGTTACTATAAACCAAGTCTCCTCAAAAGTAAGCAGCCCAGTGGACTCTGTTGATCTGCAGTGCAGGATTTCTAATACACAGCATGTCAAAAGGGCTTGCCCAAGACATTCTCAAGCAGGCAGTTCTAATATAGGTTATACATATATATACAAATTCTTTCCAAAATGACCAACATATTTCCAGATGTCCCTAAGTACATAAATGCTCCTAAACTAGGTGTTTGTCAGTCAGTGATCTGCACTGCAGATCAACCTATTATTTTGTATTTTAATGTAGTATTTTTTTCTTGATAGTACCTATCTTCTAGTTTTAAGAAAAATCTATTTCAGAAATTCTTCATATCATCTGTATCCCAAGTGTATGTAAGAGAGAATGATGGTATGATTATTTTTAAGATTTTAAATTTGATTAATTGAATAGTATTCCTCTAGGCCAGACAATTTCTGTTCCCAAAACATGAGCCACCAATATGATCTTTCAAAAACAAATCTGTGCCTGAAAATCTTGTAAGCTCTCAGACCTAAGACCACTCAAAATTCACTACTGTTTTTCCCCATATATCGTGGATAGAACCCTTTACAATCTCTCTTGCTCTCCCTCATATCCATTATAAAATTTTTAATTTACTCCAACCATGACTACATTTAATAAGTGCTGTTTCAGACAGGAAATGGAACTATTACAGTGATGAACTTCTTTCCCCCAGTTATTAAACGAATCTGTTTTTATCATGCTGATTCTTTTCAATGTATTACAACACACAGAATAACCAATACAGTTGGGTTCAGTATAATGTGGGAGAGAGGAGAAGAAAACAACACACACAATAATAGCTGACTTTTAATGAGAATTCTTTAGAGCTTTGACCAAGCAGATCCGAAATAATTTATCTATGATAGTAGCAAAAGCAAATTACTCACAACATTATACTGTTAAGGACTGTCGCAATATTCCCAAGGCTGTAATGCTCCCTTTTATAGATGTGGTAGAATCAACTTTATAACTTTCACTATTAGTTGCTAAGAAACAAATTATAATTGCCGCTCAGATTCTTTGCTGTGTTAGCCTCTTAATGCCCCATAGTGGCATTTCTTTACTTCAGATGATTAAATGATCAACAAAGTTATTGTTTTAAATATAATTGGCAATGAAAGCTTTGTCAGAAAGCAGGCCATGTTTCTGTGACTTTTATTTGGGGGGCAGGGAGTCAGAGTAATAGTTTCATTGACATCAACACTTTGAAGTGATTGGGACTTTGAAAAAATTCAGGGACTTTCTTTGCTGGCAGTTGGTTATTAATTAGAGGTCAGTTTTACTTTTTTTGAATAATTATGCCAGAGGAAAAGGGAAGTAAGAGGAGAAACTTTGGAGTGAGGCCTATCAGCATTCATATGGTGTCTCTTTCACTTAGTAGATGTGGCTAATTTGGGGTAAGTCATATAATTTTCTCAGAACCTCAATGTTCCCTTCACACGAATGGGTATAATAATACATACACTGCAAAGAGAAAGAAACAGGTTTATATTTTTTTAGTGTTATTGAGAAGTAACTGATATACATCACTATATAAGTTTAAGGTGTACAGCATGATGATTTGATTTATATATATTATGAAATGGTTACCATAGTAGCTTTAGTTAACATCCATCATTTCATATAAATACAATGAAAATGAAAGAAAAATTTCTCCTGTGACAAGAGTTCTCAAGATCTGCTCTCTTTTTTTCTTTTTGTAATTGACATAAAACGTTATATTAGTTTCCGGTGTACAATATAATTATTTGACTTTTGTATACATTGCAAAATGATCAACACGTAAATCTTATTGCCATCTGTCACCAAATGAAGTTACATATTTTTTTTCCTTGTGATGGGAACTTTTAAATTCACTTTCTTAGCATCCTTTAAGTTTGCAATACAATATTATTGACCATAGTCACCATGTTATACGTTACATCTCCATGGCTTGTTTCATAACTGTAAGTTTGTACGTCTTGATCACTTCACCCTTTTCACCCACCCTCCACCTCCGCATCCCCTCTGGCCATCACTGATCTGTTCTCACATCCATGAGTTTTTCCCTTGTTTTGTATTGTTTGTTAATTTTAGATTCCACAGAAAGATGAAATCATATGGTATTTGTCTTTTTCTGTCTGACTTCTTTTACTTAGCATGATTGCCTCAAGGTCCATCCATGTTGTCGGAAAGGCAAGATTTCTTTCTTTCTTTCTTTCTTCCTTTTTTTTAATGGCTGAGGAGTATTTCCACTGTGTGTGGGAGGTGTGGGGGGATGTGTCCCACATTTTCTTTATCCATTCATCCATGGATCATCACTTAGGTTGTTTCCATATCTTGGTTATTATAAAAAGTGCTTCAGTGAACATAGAGAGCACATATATTTTTGAATTAGTGTTTTGGTTTACTTTGGATAAATACCCCAAAATGGAATTGCGGGATCTTATGGTAGTTGTACTTAAAAACGTTTTTAAAGTAAGTTCTATGATCAGTGGAGGGCTTGAATTCACAACCCTAAGGTCAAGAGCCGCATGTTCTACCAACTGAGCCAACCAAGTACCCCTTATATTTTTAATTATTTGAGGAAATTCCATACTGTTCTCCAAAGTGTCTGTACCAATTTACATTCCCACTAATAGTGCTGGAGGGTTCCCTTTTCCCCACATCCTCGCCCACGTGGTATCTATTATCCTTCAATAAGAGCCATTTTGAAAGGTGTGAGGTGGTGTCTCACTGTGGCTTTAATTTGCATTTGCACAGGCATAGTACACACCTATCACCACATCAGGTTAGAGGGAGAGTACCAAAATGGGACCTTCCAATGGCAGCACTAGCAAGGTAGAGGGAGAACATAAACTGCTACATGCCAGCAGCTCCCCCCAAAGAGAGCCCTAAGAGGCTCCTGTCTTTCTGACAAATGCTTTAAGAATGGTAGGTGAGTGTAATTCCTGTATGATCCATGGACTTTTCAAATTGCTACTTTTGTGCTGGGTTCTAGGGGGAGTGTGTATGCTCCAAAGCTTTTTAAGAGCATAGTGTGTTCCCTGGAACCCTATGGTTCTCCTGGACATAAGTCCCTTTGCTTTTCAAAGCCAAATGATTTGGAGACTCATCTCTCTTATATTTGCCAATTGTTGAAATCCCTGATTTGGGCATAAACTCCTCTACCCCTCAGAGGAGAAACTCTGTATTTGTTATATTTCCTCCCTATAGTGCATCACTGCACCAGGGTGACAGAACCCCATTTCCGCCTCTCCTCTGGTCCAGACCTGACCGTTTCATACTCTGTTGTGGAGGACTGTTCAGTTAGTTTTCAGTGAATTTATTTTATATGTAGCTGTGGATTTATTGTGTTGGTGGGAGGAGGGGAGTTCAGGATCTTCTTACCCTGCCATTTTGAACTGCTTCCAGGAATTACTCTCTTAACAACTTTCCTAAATAACCTATAGCACCATTAACTACAATCATCATGTTGTATTACATTTTAGTACTTATTCATCTTATAACTCTGGGTTTATACCTTTTGACCACCTTTCTACCATTTCCACTTCCCATCTTTGGTAACCATAAACCTGATTTTTAAAAATGGCTTTAGTGGAGATTTACTTATTATATTCTGCTTGTAAGTTAGATTTTTCAGTATTGGTCTTTCTCTGTCTGACTTATTTCACTTAACATAATACTCTCAAGGTCTACCTGTGCTGTTGCAAATGATAAGATTTCCTTGTTTTTACAGCTGGACAATATCAGTGTGTGTGTGTGATGACTTCTTTATCCATTCATCCGTCATTGGGCACTTAGGTTGTTTCCATGTCTGGCTATTATAAATAATGCTGGTATGAACCTGAGCATGCAAAGGTATCTTTTTGAGTTAGTATATTTGTTCCTTTTGGATATATTCCCAGAAATGGATTTGCTGGATCATATATTAGTTTTATTTTTAATTTTCTGAGGAATCTTCATACTGTTTTCCATAGTGGCTACATCAATTTATATTCCCACCAACAGTGTACAAGAGTTTGTTTTCTTATATCCATGCCAGCATTTGTTTTCTCTTTGTCTTTTTTATAATGGCCATTCTAACAGAGATGAGATGATATCTCATTGTGGCTTTGATTTGCATTTCTCTTATGGTTAGTGTGCCTGTTGGTGATTCATTTATCTTCTTTGGAGAAATAGATTTTCAAGTCCTTCGTTCATTTTTAATTGGACTATTTGGGTTTTTTTTTGGCTATTGGGTTATACAAGTTTTTTTTTACATATACATATATATATTTGGATGTTAATTCCTTATCAGATACATGGTTTGCAAATATTTTTTTCCCCATTCCATCAGTTGTCTTTTCACATTGCTGATAATTTCTTTTGCTTTGTGGAAGTGTTTTAGTTTGATTAAACATCACCAGCTTTTTGTTTTGGTTTGGTTTTTGTTACTTATGCTTTAGGTCTGTTCCCAAAAAATCACTACTAAGACTCATGTCAAGGAGAATTTTCCCATGTTTTTTTCTAAGAGTATTATGGTTTCAGGTCTTACATTTAAGTCTTTAACTTATTTTGAGTTAATTTTTCTAAGGGATGTAAGATAGGGGTGTCTAATTTTATTCTTTTACATGTGAGTATCTGGTTTAAATCCATAGCTGACTTTTAGTAGTATTGAAATTTTTTAACAATATTAATTAATTAATATTAATTCTTCCAATGTTAACATAGGATACTATTCCATTTATTTTTATCTTCTTTGAGCCTTTTCATCAATTTCTTACAGTTTTCAGAGTAGAGATCTTTCATCTTCTTGGTTAAATTTCTTCCTAAGTATTGTACAATTTTTAATGCTATCGTAAATGGAATCAATTTCATTATCCTTTTTTTCAGCTGTTGTATAGAAACACTACAGATTTTTGTATGCTATTTTTGTATCTTACAACTTTACTGAATTTCTTGCTTAGTTCTAACAGTTTTTCTGGCTGAGTCTTTAGGACTTCCTGTATATGAAGTCATTTCATCTGCAAATAGAAATAGTTTTACTTTTTCCTTTATAATTCTAATGCCTTTATTTTTGCTCTTACGTGATTTATCTAAGACTTCTAGTACTATGGTAAATAGGAGTGGTGAGCATGGGCATCCTTGTGTTACTCCTGATCTTAGAGGAAAAGCTTAGTCTTTCATCATTGATTATGATGCTTATTGTGGTATGTATTTCTTTTTTTTTTTTTTTTTTTTTTTTTTTTTTTTTAATATTTTATTTATTTATTTGACAGAGAGAGATCACAAGTAGACAGAGAGAGAGAGAGAGAGGGAAGCAGGCTCCCTGCCGAGCAGAGAGCCCGATGTGGGACTCGATCCCAGGACCCTGAGATCATGACCTGAGCCGAAGGCAGCGGCTTAACCCACTGAGCCACCCAGGCGTCCCATGTGGTATGTATTTCTGATTTATATTCTGAGCATTATATATGAGAGTATTGTATATGAGAAATAGATAAAACTGTTTGCCCTAAAGGCACCAGGGTGGCTCAGAGGGTTAAGCCTCTACCTTCGGCTCAGGTAATGGTCTCGGAGTCCTAGGATGGATCTCGCATCAGGCTCTCTGCACAGCAGGGAGCCTGCTTCCCCCCTCTCTCTGCCTGCCTCTCTGCCTACTTGTGATCTCTCTCTCTGTGTCAAATAAATAAATAAAATCTTTAAAGCAAAACAAAACAGAACTAATTGCCCTATAAATCTACATTGTCAGGACCAAGTTGAAACAGAATGATTCTAATTATTTTCATTTCAAACTATAGTAAGTACTATTAATGTCATTTCTTGTATTACACATTCAGTGCCTGAATACATGTATCTTTTCAGTGTAAGAGATCATTTATGGCTGTTAGGCTCTGTGAAACTAATTCCTCACCCCCAATCTCTTCATCCAGTAAACACCTTTATGACTTCCAAAGGGTTCTTATTGATTTGATTCAGTATGAATTAGTTCTTTTTTTATGTTTTATATTTGGGATTCTGACTAAGAATAAAGGATTTTTAGAAGTAGTTTCTCCGTTTATTCTTCTTCTACCCACTTAAGCCTCCATGTTGCATCACCACTTCCTCATATCAGGGAGATCATATGATAGTTGTCTTTCTCTGCTTGACTTATTTCGCTAAGCATGATATGCTTTAGTTCCATCCATGTTGTTGCAAATGGCAAGATTTCATTTCTTTTGATGGCTGCATAGTATTCCATTGTGTATATATACCACATCTTCTTGATCCATTCATCTGTTGATGGACATCTAGGTTCTTTCCATAGTTTGGCTATTGTGGACATTGCTGCTATAAACATTCGGGTGCATGTGCCCCTTTGGATCACTACATTTGTATCTTTAGGGTAAATACCCAATAGTGCAATTGCTGGGTCATAGGGCAGTTCTATTTTCAACATTTTGAGGAACCTCCATGCTGTTTTCCAGAGTGGCTGCACCAGCTTGCATTCCCACCAACAGTGTAGGAGGGTTCCCCTTTCTCCGCATCCTCGCCAGCATCTGTCATTTCCTGACTTGTTGATTTTAGCCATTCTGACTGGTGTGAGGTGATATCTCATTGTGGTTTTGATTTGTATTTCCCTGATGCCGAGTGATATGGAGCACTTTTTCATGTGTCTGTTGGCCATCTGGATGTCTTCTTTGCAGAAATGTCTGTTCGTGTCCTCTGCCCATTTCTTGATTGGGCTTAAGTGGGTAGAAGAAGAATAAATGAAACAAGATGGGATTGGGAGGGAGACAAACCATAAGTGACTCTTAATCTCACGAAACAAACTGAGGGTTGCCGGGGGGAGGGGGTTTGGGAGAAGGGGATGGGATTATGGACATTGGGGAGGGTATGTGATTTGGTGAGTGCTGTCAAGTGTGTAAACCTGGTGATTCACAGACCTGTACCCCTGGGGATAAAAATATATGTTTATAAAAAATAAAAAATTAAAAAAAAAAAAAAGATCAGTTAAACAGGGAGTTGACCAAGATATTATTTTACATAACTGTTTTAAATACAATTGCACTATTGGGTATTTACCCTAAAGATACAAACGTAGTGATCCAAAGGGGCACATGCACCCGAATGTTTATAGCAGCAATGTCCACAATAGCCAAACTAAGATGAATGGATCAAGAAGATGTGGTATATATACACAATGGAATACTATGCAGCCATCAAAAGAAATGAAATCTTGCCATTTGCGACAACATGGATGGAACTAGAGCGTATCATGCTTAGTGAAATAAGTCAAGCAGAGAAAAAGACAACTATCATATGATCTCCCTGCTATGAGGAAGTGGTGATGCAACATGGGGGCTTAAGTGGGTAAGAGAAGAATCAATGAAACAAGATGGGATTGGGAGGGAGACAAACCATAAATAACTCTTAATCTCACAAAACAAACTGAGGGTTGCTGTGGGGAGGGTGTTTGGGAGAAGGGGGTGGGAATATGGACATTGGGGAGGGTATGTGCTTTGGTGAGTGCTGTGAAGTGTGTAAACCTGGTGATTCACAGACCTGTACCCCTGGGGATAAAAATATATGTTTATAAAAAATAAAAAATTAAAAAAAAAAAAAAAGAGAAGTAGTTTCTCCGAAAGATAATCTGGACTTGAAGCTTCTCTTTTTATTTTTTTTAATTTAACTTTATTTTTTTCAGTAATTCATAATTCATTTTTTATGTACCACACCCAGTGCTCCATGCAATATGTGCGCTCCATAATATCCACCACCGGGATCACCCAATCCATCACCCCCCTCCTCCAAAATCCTCTGTTTGTTTCTCAGAACCCACAGTCTGTCATGGTTTGTCTCCCCCTCCGATTTCCCCCAACTCCCTTCTCCTCTCCATCTCCCAGTGTCCTCTGTGTTATTCCTTATGATCCACAAGTAAGTGAAACCATATGATAAGGCTCTCTCTGCTTAACTAATTTCACTCAGAATAATCTCCTCCAGTCCTGTCCATGTTGATAGAAAAGTTGGATATTCATCCTTTCTGATGGAGGCATAATACTCCATTGTATATATGGACCATATCTTCTTTATCCATTCATCCGTTGAAGGGCATCTTGGTTTTTCCCACAGTTTGGGGACTGTGGCCATTGCTGCTATGAACATTGGGGTACAGATGGCCCTTCTTTTCACTACAACTGTATCTTTGGGGTAAATAACCAGTAGTGCAATTGCAGGGTTATAGGATAGCTCTATTTTCAATTTCTTATGGAATCGCCACACTGTTTTCCAAAGTGGCTGCACTAGCTTGCATTCCCACCAACAGTTGCTGAGGCTGATGTTGAAGAGGTACTGCCTATGTTCTCCTCTGGATTTTGATAGATTCCTTCCTCACATTGAGGTCTTTTATCCATTTTGAGTTTATCTTTGTGTATGGTGTAAGAGAATGGTTGAGTTTCATTCTTCTACACATAGCTGTCCAATTTTCCCAGCACCATTTATTGAAGAGACTGTCTTTTTTCCACTATTTATTTTTTCCTGCTTTGTTGAAGGATATTTGACCACAGAGTTGAAGGTCCATACCTGGGCTCTGTACTCTGTTCCACTGGTCTATGTGTCTGTTTTTGTTCCAGTACCATGCTGTCTTGGTGATCACAGCTTTATAGGAAAGCTTGAAATCAGGCAATGTGATGTCCCCAGTTTTGTTTTACTTTTTCAACATTTACTTAGCAATCCGGGGTCTCTTCTGGTTCCATATGAATTTTAGGATTGTCTGTTCCAAATCTTTGAAATAATGCTGTGGAATTTTGGTTGGGATGGCACTGAAAGTATAGATTTCTCTGGGCAGTATAGACATTTTAACAATGTTTATTCTTCCAATTTATAAACATGGAATGGTCTTCCATCTTTTTGTGTCTTCTTCAATTGCTTTCATGAGTGTTCTGTAGTTCCTTGAGTACAGATTCTTTATCTCTTTGGTTACATTTATTCCCAGGTATCTTATGGTTCTTAGTGCTATAGTGGAATCAACTCTCTAATTTTCCTTTTTATATTTTCATCATTAGTGTAAAAGAAAGCACCTGATTTCTGTACATTGATTTTGTATCCTGCCACATTACTTGATTGCTGTATGAATTCTGGTAGTTTCAGTGTGGAGTCTTTTGGATTTTCCATATAAAGTATCATGTCATCTGTGAAGAGAGAGAGTTTGACTTCTTCTTTGCCAATTTGATTACCTTTTATTTCTTTTTGTTGTTTGATTACTGTTGCTAGGACTTCTAGTACTATGTTAAACAACAGTGGTGAGAGTGGATATCCTTGTGTTCCTGATCTCAAAGGGAAGGCTGTCAGCTTTTCCCCATTGAGGATGGTATTCACTGTGGGGTTTTCATAGATTTTATGACGTTGAGGAATGTTTCATCTATCCCTGTACTTTGAATCATTTTATTCAGGAATGGATCTGCATCTTCTCAAAAGCTTTTTCTGCATCAATTGAGAAGACCATGTGGCTCTTTTCTCTTATTGATTTGTTCTATCACATTGATTTGTGAATGTTGAACCACCCATGTATCCCACATATAAATCCCACCTGGTCATGGTGAATAAACTTTTTAATGTACTATTGAATCCTATTAGCTAGGATCTTGTTGCAAATCTTGGCATCCATATTCATTAGGAATACTGGTCTGAAATTCTCCTTTATGGTGGGGTCTTTGCCTGGTTTGGGGATCAGGGTAATGCTGGCTTCATAGAAAGAGTCTGGATGTTTTCCTTCTGTTTCTATTTTTTTGAAACAGCTTCAGGAGAATAGGTATTATTTCTTCTTTGAATGTCTGGTAGAATTCTCCAGGGAATCCATCAGATCCTTGGTTCTTGTTTTTTGGGAGGTTTTTGATCACTGCTTCAATCTCTTTACTATATATTGGTCTTTTCCAGTTGTCAGTTTCTTCCTGATTCAGTTTTGGAAGTTTATAGGTTTCTAGGAATACAACCATTTTGTCTCGGTTGCTTAACTTATTGGCATATAACTCTTGATAATATTTTCTGATGATTGTTTCTATTTCCTTGGTGTTAGTAGTGATCTCTCCCTTTTCGTTAATTATTTTATTAATTTGGGTCCTCTCTCTTTTCTTTTGGATTAGTTTGGCCAGTGGTTTATTGATCTTACTGATTCTCTCAAAAAACCAGGTTCTAGTTTCATTGATGTGTTCTACTGTATCTCTAGTTTCTATCTCATTGATCTCTGCTCTAATCTTGATTATTTCCCTTCTTGTGTGTGGAGTTGGCTTAGTTTGTTGTTGATTTTCCAGTTCTTCAAGATGTAAAGAGATTTGGTGTATTCTGGATTTTTCAATTTTTTGAGGGAGGGTTGGATAGCTATGTATTTCCCTCTTAGGACCTCCTTTGCCATATCCCATAGGTTTTGGACCAATGTGTCTTCATTATCATTGGTTTCCATGAATTGTTTAAGTTCTTCTCTGATTTCCTGATTGATTCAAATATTCTTAAGCAGAGTGGTCTTTAACTTCCAAGTGTTTAAATTCCTTCCAAACTTTTTCTTGTGGTTGAGTTCCAGTTTCAAAGTATTCTTAAGTAGGGTGGTCTTTAACTTCCAAGTGTTTGAATTCCTTCCAAACTTTTTCTTGTGGTTGAGTTCCAGTTTCAAAGTATTGTGGTCTGAGAATATGCAGGGAATAATCTCAATCTTTTAGTATCAGTTGAGCCCTGATTTGTGACCTAGTATGTGGTCTATTCTGGAGAAAGTTCCATGTGCACTCAAGAAGAATGAATATTCTGTTGTTTTAGGATGGAATGTTCTGTGTAAATTTATGAGGTTCATCTGGTCCTATGTGTCATTCAGTGCTCTTGTTTCTTTATTGATTTTCTGCTTGGATGACTTATTACTGAGAGTGGCATGTTAAGATCACCTACTATTAATGTATTCATATCAACGTGACTCTTTATCTTGATTAACTGTTGTGTTATGTAGTTGACTGCTCTCATCTTGGGGGTATAAATATAATTGTTGCATCTTCTTAGTGGATAGACCCTTTAAGAATGATGTAGTGTCCTTCTTTATCTCTGACTACCGTCTTTAGTTTAAAATCTAACTTGCCTAAAATGGGAATCTCTACCGCAGTCAAACTTCTCTTAAAGACAGAATTTCTAGCAACCATTGCTGCCATTGAGCTACTCTAGATCAGGTACATTCTTCTAACCACTTTGGCCTTTAATGTGTTATGCAGTTAAACTCTACTTTTCTCATTTAATGTTTGTTTTTTACTCTTGTAAACAAGTATGTTTCTAGTCTTGGTATAGGCCCATACATACTCATGCTCTTAAAATTCCATCTTTGCATTGGTGGAAAATGTACCACTTTCATACCTGTAATAATACATTTTGATTTCCTGAGAGGGAAAGTTGTGATGCTGTTTATCATACAGAATTAAATAATCTTCTTTACAGTTTCTGCATTATAAACTTGAGTCAGTCTCAATTCTTTGCCGATTTTAATTATCTCTCACAATTACAAGCCCAGGTTAAGTAGGATATTTTGATCTACATTTAAATACCAACTGAGCACATGACACTGTACTAGGAACTCTGAAAAGCAAGAGGAAAATTAGATATGATCCTGCCAAAATCTCAAATGAGTAGGGAGAGGAGAAATAAAAAGAAATATACATGGAGTGCTTTGCCTCAAATAAGGAAGAAAGAAACCAATATGCCATAAGATCAATCGAAATAGAGTATCTGCCAGAAACCTAAACAAGGAGTAAAGGTGCTTTTAATCTTAATTCCGGTGAGTTCAAACTTGCTGAATTTAGTAAATACTATTTATATTCTTTATTCTTCTATAACCTTCATTTGAAACCTCCTTTTAAAACTATGGGGGAAATACTCTGCCATCTTTTAAGTTTATCATCATTAACAAAATGAATATAAAACACTTCACAAAGTTAAAAAAATGAAAAGAAGACAAAACAATAATACTGTACTGTGAATCAGGTCTAAGCTATATCCTAGATGTATGCGTGAAGTGAGTAGGATAGCTGGGAGCAATGTATTAACCCTCTTAGTCTTCCTTCAAAACACCTTTGCATTAAATGGTTTCCTAGTAACAATAAGGAGTTCAAAATATACATCCATAACTGATTCCTACTTTCTGATTGTATGGATTTTAAAATTTTATTTATGGGGAGGAATATATGTAGTTCACAGCAGGTCCTGCCTCCCTTACTAACAAATAATTAGCCTAACCTCCAGAGAATTCTGGCTGTTTTTCTAAGAAGTTATGATACACCACAGGGCAGACAGGAGACCAGGTGTCATGATTCAGTTCAGGGACCAAAAGTCAGTACCACTTTACTTTGAAAACCATTTCAGTGCTCATTCCCCATTGTTTCCAGGTTAAGCTACTACTTTTCTTTATCTCTCTGCTCTTTAATCCATAATAAAGAAAAGAAAAAGAAGATGTATCCTAGAGCACTGTGGTGAGGAAAAGCAACTTGATGTTTATGAAGTGCTTTTAAGGGAGATTATAGTCTTAGGATAAAAGAGTGACTTGAAATCAGTTTTGTGTTTCTGTTAAATGTCCTGGCTTGATCCATGAGTTTACTTGGCTATGTAAAAGATCCCTTAGAACACTGATCCAGTTTCCTAATTATAAAGGCAAAGGCAATTGAGGCTCTTGGTGCAATGCATCTTGAAAGTCACAATTGTTAGCTGAAGTCCCAATGCCATTATTAGGATTTCCTGTTCTCCCTTTCCCCCATTATGCCTATGTTTTTCACACTATCCCCTACTTTATCTCCAGAGGTATGCCATTGAGGTTTTTTTTTTTTTAATATAATTTTTTATTTTTTATAAACATATATTTTTATCCCCAGGGGTACAGGTCTGTGAATCCAGGGGATCTAAGTATTAGAAGGTATGAGAGGAGGAGGTAGGAGCCAAAGGAAATAGAAAGTAATTGTGATTTTTCTCTGTAGGATTCAGTCTTTTAACCTTTAAAAAAAAAAAAAAAGATTTTATTTATTTATTTGAGAAAGAAAGAGAGATAGCAAGAGAGAGCCCAGTGGGAGGAGAGGGAGAAGCAGGCTCCCTGCTGAGTAGGAAGCCTGACCTGGGGCTCGATCCAAAGACCCCAGTATCATGACCTGAAGGAAGGCAGTCACCTAACTGAGCCACCCAGGTGCCCCAGGCTTTAAACTTTTTAAAACTTCTCTCTAGGGATTACTTGAAAATACCAATATTAATGCTGTAAAGTTTCTAATGCTTAGGAAAATTCAAACCAATCTTATGTGTCCATTATAAGACAGCATTTGGGGGCACCTAAGGGACTTAGTTGGTTAAGCATCTGCCTTTAGCTCAGGTCATGATCCCAGGGTCCTGGGATCAAGTCTGCATTGGGCTCCCTCCTCAGCAGGAAGCCTGTTTCTCCCTCTGCCCCTTCCCCTGCTCATGCTCCCTCTCTCTCTCTCTCACTCTCTCTCTCTCTTATGTGTTCTCTCTCTCTCAAATAAATAGGTAAAATCCTTTTTTTTTTTTAAATACAGCACTTGAACTGAAGACTATAAAAGAATTATTACATTAAAAAATTCATTTTGGGCATATTGAGATATCATTTGATCACTGCAGGATAATTACTGCTGTTCCTAATCTACCAGGTTGACATTTAATGAATGTTCATGACGAATCCATTCTCTAGTTGGCTGAACTCTGTAATTTTCTTGCTTCTTTTTCATTTTACAATATTTATAATAAAGGTGCCATGCATAATTCCTCTGGAAACGTCAGTATAGGTTTTGATTAACCATAACCCTTTCCAGTTTTCTGGGTATATATTTGTCAGAGAATAGACTATTGTACCATGATTTAAAATTTTAGATTATATAAATTGGTTATATTCACCTGATTGCCTGCTGAAATATTTACTTGCAGACATTTAGAAAATAAAGATAATAACAACCAACACTATTTATTGCTCTCTCAGAAGTTAGAAACCCAAACCCACGTAGAGCCCATATAGGTAGCATGAATGGGTAGATCATAGGGATGGATATAAGCCCATAGAGAGGTGAAAGCTGTGCTAGACCAGAGTAAGTATGCTCTTTTTATAGTATTCAGTGTTTATAATATTCAGTGCTTGAAAGCATTTTAACCATTATGTTTGGCAGGCACAACACATCTTGGGTTGATTCTCCCATCCTTTTGGTCTACCACATTCAACATATCAGTTGCTCAGGGACATGACAATCAAGAAGAAAAAAAAGTTGATTCTGTCTGTACATCCACATATATTTTTTTCTTTTTATGCTTTAAGAATTTCCCCAGAGTGCCAACCAGATCTTCACTCTGTGTGATGTTGTATCCTTTTAGTCTTAATTTGTCTGACCATTTGAAAGACGTCTCTAGAACTACATGGTGTAGGATCAAATTTTGATTCCCCTTTATAGCTGTACACCTCTGGGCAGATCCTTTACTCTGACCTGTTTCCTCATCTATGAAACAGTAATAACAGCAGTAATGGTAACACCAGTACCTAACCCATGAGGCAGTTGCAAGCACTAAGTATCTGACACAATACTGTTTAGTTATTATTGTTGTTAATTAAGTTGTCATGCCTGAGAGGTCTTAGCCCTGACATGATTACCTAAGTAGATGCAACTCACAAGCTTCCTTCTGATGGAAAACAGAGGGAATCCAAAAAACAATGTAGAGAGGCAAAGGGAAAAAGAAACTAAACTAGAAAAGAATTGGAAAGGTACGTGTCTAGTTGCACAGTGAATTTTTCATTTTGAACCCAACCGATGATTCCGGCTACATCAAACGAGGGAAATGTTTATGGTTTCTACCCATTTGGTAGAATTTATTCAGTGAGGTAGCTTTTTCTATGAGAAGGTGGAGCTAATAACGATGATGATTATGGATATTAGGAGCAGTTGCCATCTAGTGCTTAGCATTTACCAGATGCCAGGTTACACAATGTACAAGCATGATCTCACTTCATCTTTAGGGGAGAAAAATCATTATCTCTTTTAAAAATGAGAAAGCCTATGGTAAGCCAAGTGAAGTCATTTATCTGGAGTATATGGTGAAGTTAGAATCCGAACCTCAGTTTATCAGATTCCTATGTTCTCGGTGCTACTGTTTCTCTGGGTCAGATTCCCCCTTTAGTACTTGTGACCATCTGAAGTGATTCAACTGTGGCTAAGTGAACTAAAATGAAAGAGACATCAAGCCATTATAGATTTCGGGAGATCAGCTAGGCTAGCGTGCTTCTTTCCATCAGGTGAATGATTGAGCCATCTACAACAGATGCTTGCTATTTTTTTTTTTTTTTAAAGACCTTCAAGGATAGTCACTTCACAACCTCCTCAGAAGGCAGAGGAACAGAACTGGTCAAGCATGCAAAGGAAGGGACTAAGTGGGCAGATGTGCTCTATGTGACTCGGGCCCCTGGCTGACAAACGTACTGTGAGATGTTCTGCTTGAGAACTTTCTGTTTAACATGCTAGGCAAACCAGTCTTTAGGTCGTAAGTCCATGAAAGTTGCTTTGCTTTCTGTGATTATTGTATGGATTTATCCAACACCTTTTTGTTGAACCGGAGTGAGTTTGATATTTATCATAAAACAAGTTACCTTCCACAAAAGCACTTCAATGACCAGTGACTTCTCTCTTCATGCCATCTAGAACTTATACATTTTCTTCACTTTTTTCTGCTCCATGGAAAATCTTATCTTTGGTGCAAACTTTCTACATGAAAGAGATAAATACTTGATGATAATCAGCATCTGCCACCACTAATTTGCACAAGGAACAGCTATTATTACTTTGGTTTATGTATAAAATTCAAATGAGACTGGATTTATTTGCTCACTGAACACTTGTCCTCCCTGCTTGACTGTAAACTCCACATCACCAGAGCTATCACAGTGTCCTAAATGTCTGATCTATTCCATGACAAAAGGAGAATAGGAAGATCGAGGGTTGAGTCTCTACAAACTCCCTGTTTCAACAAGGATGAGCCATTTGACTTCTCTGAAAATATTACTTAATAAGTGTTTTATAACACAACCCACAGGATTATTGTAAGGAGTTATACAGATGATGGTGGTGGTGTTAATGATATTAATTGATATTATTATTATTTTCGTTATATAGTTTAGAAAGATACTTTTCAAAAGGTAAAAGAACTGAGGCTTACAAAAATACTCTTCCCCAGGTTCACATAGCAGGAGAACAAAAACCTGATGCCTTAGCTTCTTGAAGCTGCCCTAACAAATTATCACAAATTTGATGGCTTAAAGCAACAGAAAGTTGTTCTCTCACAATTAAGGGGCTTAAGGCCCAAAACTTGGTAGGGATACACTCCCTGTGGTAGGAGTAAGGAAAATCTCTGCCATTCCTGCATGTGATTCCCATTTCTGCCTCCGTCCTCACATGACTTCTCCCCCGTGGTAATGTCTCATTTCCCTCTGCCTCACTCTTATTAAAGACACTCAAGATTGGCTTTAGGTCCTACTCAGATAATCCAAGATGATCCTCTCATCTGAAGATCCTTAATTACATCTGCAAAGAACTTTTTCTAGGTAGATTCACACTCATAGTTTCTGGGGCTTAGGACACAGACCGTTTTGGGAGCCACTGTACAGCCCACTATACCCCATCTCCATATATTTAGATGATCCCTGTGCTCTCCCCGTATAGATCTCAATTGCATATTTTTGCAGTGAGCACTGGTGGACTACTTGAATCAAACAAAAGAGATTTCTCGTACATAACTTTGTTGACAATGACTGTATATAATCCATATTTCAGGAATGGGTCATTTTCAGGAATCACAATGCTTCTAGCTTATGAGAAAACATTAATTGGCTTGAATATTAATATTGCTTTTAGTTTTGAATTTTTTTTTTAATTTATTTGAGAGAGAGCATGAGAGAGGAGAAGGTCAGAGGGAAAAGCAGTCTCCCCATAGAGCTGGGAGCCTGATGTGGGCCTTGATCCAAGGACTCCGGGATCATGACTTGAACCGAAGGCAGTTGCTTTACCAACTGAGCCACCCAGGTGCCCTTGAATGATATTATTTTAAAGATCTACTTATTTTGGAGAGAAACAGTGAGCATGGCAGGGGAGGGACAGAGGGAGAGGGAGAGGTTGTTTCAGGCAGACCCCCACACTGAAACAGAGCCAAGCACAGGGCTCATTATAGTGACCCTGCAATCAGCACCAGAGCTGAAACCCAGAATTGGACACTTAAATGAGTGCACCACCCTGGCATCCCATTAAATGATATTTTGAAAGCATCCAAAACTAATTGATCTGTGCATCTTTTAGTTTGCTCCTGAATATGTACTAATTCAGACTGTGAACTTGCCAAGCAAAAGTGAATTAACAAATGCACTTGAATTATTGTAGCAATATTGTGCTAAACATGGAAGTTCTTCACAGAAAATCAGCTATAGAAATCATCTTGCGATGAGACACCTGTCACAACCAATTCCATTTACTTAGCAATCACTTTTAATATTAAAAGGTTTTTTGTTTTAACTCTGAATCTCCCCTTCCCTGAGAGAGAGAGAGAGAGAGAGAGAGAGAGAAAGATCATTCGTTTAATTTTTCGTTTTAAAATGAGCATCATAATAGGACCCATAAAATTAATATAGGGGTATATGTGTACTGCGTATTTCTAAAACACAGTTTCCGAAATACCAGTATTCATGGGAGCATTTCCCAAGTGCATAAAGATTTGTCAAGCAGAGCTTAGCTTTCATAAAAGATAGGGACATCTCTGTCACACCACCAATGACCTGAGACATGTAACCTCCTTGGGGAAGTATTATTGTTTTCATTATGGTTGCTGGGGAGCAGCAAGTTCAGTTGCTGAATTATTTCCACATTACAGGCAATGAAATGAAGAAAGCTAACCTTGTATAAAATGCTGTAAACAGGATGCCAGAGTTCAAATGAAAAAAACTTCACAATTAGTTTCATCCTAAATGGAAACAGGTTTACTTGCTAGAAAGAGATCACACGTTTCACTTCCGATCTCTATCTCTCTTCCGGGGTTTTTTGTTTGTTTTTTTTTTTGTGTGTATGTGTGTGTTTAGGTTGTTTGGTCATAGCAATAAGAAGGCTAGTTAATCATCTTATCTATTCAGCAAGCTTATTAATCTCAGCTATTAACCTACAAGACCTTGGCAGATGAGATCCAAAAGCAAGTTTTAAGACCTCATTAGTAGTATTAGTGATGTGATGATGTTTCTCCAACTCTTGCTTTTACCTAGAAACATTTGGCTTTATTTCCCTTTGTAATGGAAAAAAGAGAGTTGGGTTTTATTTTATGATTTTTAATTGAAATTTAGTAGACATAAAATGTCACATTAGTTTCAGGTGTACAACATAGTGATTCGTCAGCTCTGTACGTAATCCTGTGATCACCCTAAGCGTATCTGTCACCACACAACAGTGTTAAAAGTACCATTGCCTATTTTCCCTATGCTGTACATTTTATCCCCATGATTACCCTTTTCTTAACTAGAAGCCTGTATCACCCAGTCCTCTTTTACCCCCTCCCTGCAAGTCCTCTGCTGCTCTGGCAAACACCAAATTGTGCTCTATAGTTATGGTCCTGTTTCTGCTTTTGTTTGTTTAGTTTTTAAATTCCATATATTAGTGAAATCATGTAGTATTTGTCCTTGTCTTGGTTCCCTTCGCATAGTACCCTCTAAGTCTGTCCATATTGGCATCAATGGCAAGATCTCATTCTTTTCTGTAACTGAGTAATACTCCATTGTAATATATAACACATCTTCTTTATCCATTCATCTATTGGTGGACACCTAGGTTGCTTCCATATCTTGGCTATTGTAAATAATATTATAGTAAACACAGGGGTGCACATATCTTTTTGACTTAGTATTTTCATTTTCTTTGCGTAAATGTCCAGCAGTGTAATTACTGGATCATATGCTATTTCTATTTTGAGGACCCTCCATCCTTTTTTCCCTACTGGCTGCTGCAGTTTACATTCCCACCAACAGTGTACAAGGGTTCCTTTTCTCCACATCCTTGCAAACACTTGTTTCATGTCTTTTTGATAGCAGTCATTCCAGCAGGTATAAGGTTTTTGATTTGCATTTCTCTGACGATGAGTGATATTAAGCATCTTTTCATGTGTCTGTTGGCCATCTGAATGTCTTCCTTGGGAAATGCCTATTCACGTCCTCTGCCCATGTTTTAATTGGATTGTGTGTTTTGTTGTTGTTGTTGCTTTGGTATTGGATTGTGTAAGTTCTTTATATATTTTGGATATTAACTCATCAGATATATCATTTGTAAATGTCTTCTCCCATTCAGGAGATTGCTTTCTCATTTTGTTGATGGTTTCCTTTGCTGTACAAAAGCTTTTTAGTTCGGTGGAGTCACTGAAGTTTCTTTTTGCTTTTGATTCCCTTGCCTGAGGGGACATACCCAGAAAAATGTTACTAAGGCCAGTGTCAAAGATTACTGCCTATGCTTTCTTCTAAAAGTTTTATGGTTTCACATCTTACATTGAAGTCTTTAATCCATTTTGAGTTTATTTTTATGTACGGTGTAAGAAAGCGGTCCAGTATCATTCTTTTGCATGTAGCTATCCAGTTTTCCAAACCCCAGTTGTTAAAGACTTGGTCTTTTCCCCAACATATTTTCTTGCCTCCTTTACTATTGATTAGTTGACCAAGTGTGGGTTTATTTCTGTGATCTTTCTTCTGTTTCATTGATCTCTCAATCTATTTTTGTGTCAGAATCATACTGTTTTGATCATTACAACTTTGTAATAAAATTTAAAACCTGGGATTGTGATAACTTTCAGCTTTGTTCTTCATTCTCAAAATTGTTTTGGCTATTCAGGGCCTTTTTGGTTCCATGCAAATTTTAGTATTCTTTGTTCTAATTCTGTGAAAAATGTTCTTTGTATCTTGAGAGAGATTGCATTGAATCTGCAGATTGCTTTACGTAGTATGGATATTTTAATACTAATTCTTCTAATCTGTGAGCACAGAATATCTTTCCATTTGTGTTGTCTTCAATTTCTTTCACCAGTGTCTTATCCATTTCAGAATACAAGTCTTTCACCTTCTTAGTTAAGTTTATGCCTAGGTATTTTATTCCTTTTGGTGCAAATATAGATGGAATTGTTTTCTTAATTTATCTTTCTACTACTTCGTAATTAATGTATAGAAATATAACAGATATCTGTATTTTAATTTTATATCTTAGAACTTTACTGAATTCATTTATTACTTCTAATAGTTTTTTTGTTGGAATCTTTAGGATTTTCTTTGTATAGTACATATAATTTTTAGGTGCCCCATTTCTACTTCTTCCTTACCAGTTTTAATGTCTTTTATTTCTTTTTCTTGTCTGCTGTGGCTAGGATTCTTAGTACTATTGAACAAACGTAGTGAGAGTGGACATCTTTTTTGTTCCTGATCGTAAAGGGAAAGCTCAGTTTTTCACTACTGAATATGATGTTAATAATGGGTTTGTTGTATATAGGTTTTATTATGTTGAGGTATTCCCTCTAAACCCACTTTGTTGAGAGTTGTTCTCATGAACAGACAATTTTTTCAAATGCTTTTCTGCATCTTTTAAGATTGTGGGCCCTTAATTATTGATGATATTACCTTCAAGAAATATGGTATGGTGCTGCTTTAATTAAAGATAGTTGCAGCTACCACATGCCTAAATAATTTTTCTTTTTAGTTCTTAATCACTACTATTTGGGGGACCCTTTTATTATTATTTCTTACTTACATTTCCCAAGAATGACTTAACTTATTTCAACTGCCAATTTCCAGCCTTCTGTGATCTCCTCATTTGTGGCTACCAGCATGAAGTTATCACATTAATGGTATGTAGTAAGAAATAATAGGAAAAAAAGGTAACCATCTTTTGCCTTGATCACAGTTCCTGAGTACCCAGTCAGAACAGAATGGCAAAGTCACATGGAAAGTTGAAAGGACTCATGTAACATTCAGGTAGCCCTTTCCTCTGAACAAGCCTTGAAGACTGAGTAACTCATACTCAAATCTGAGAAAAGTAACAACTTTTACCTACCATTTTTCTGGTAGATTATGAATAGTTGGGAATACCAAATAAAAACTTGAAGTGCCGTACATGTTCTTGTTTAGGGCATAACGTTTGCAGTGTAAGGAAATTTACCATGTTTCAAATCTTCTATATCTTTCAAGTATATTTTCCTGTCCATTCACCAATTTTGACAGTTTGGAATAAGTAATGAAAAATATAGACTAATGTTTTAGATTCTAGTCCTCAAAGTGGATTAAACTACCAGAGAAATATTTCACTTTCTGTAAATAATATTTGTTGCCTGATCTGTCAGTAGAAAAATACTAGCATGATGCTCCCCTGTAGCAGTTCCCAGTGTAGGCTCAGGAGGACACTGATTCTAGGAGAGATTAGCAATGAACAGTCCACAGCCTTGTTTTCTATAGGACTTCTGGGAATTTTTGATGCTATAATGTGTTTTGTGTATCCCAAGGAGATACAGTAAATAGTAACTCCCCAACTCATTTCATGATGCATTCCCTTTTTGTTCATAGAAAAGCAATGTTCTCAGAACAAACTTTGCAATAACTGTTAGCATAGTACAATATATTGGAATGGGAGAGTAGTAAAAACGTCAACGTGCGTTCTTATCCTGGCTCTGCCACAAACCAGGCACTTCAAGCAATACACTTGATGGCTCCAGGCTTCAACTTCCTTTGGGAGTCCAAATAAATGATGTCTTGAGTCCTTTGAAAACTTGCAATGCTATAATTCTCTGTCTGTGGGTAACAAGTTTCTTATATAATATTCACAGTTCTATTCTATAAGTTTGATTATGTCTGTTCTGCTGGTTTCAGTAAGAATCATTAACACCTCCTGGAATATTTAAATGATTAAATAATCTGGAAAGGGTTCATATTTTGAAGGGATTAAGTCATGGACAAGTAATCCAAATTAGATTATCAAAATTAGATTATTAAATTACACAGAAGACAGAAAGAAAAGTACAGTGATTTTAAAGAGTACCCCCCCACTTCTTATTTGTTATTCTCTTTCCTTCTCTCCAGAGAATATGGAGAGAAATATGTGTACTTGGGCTTTGGTGGGATCCCAGAGCCTTTTTTTCTGCCCACAACTCAGATGACACTCCCAAAGGCAAGCAGAGAAAACTTTCTGTAATATATTTTGTTAAATAGGTAAGGATCATCTCATTTTACTAATAGCAGTCTTATTTTAGAGTAACAGAAGGATATCTTTGGTTCAAATTTGTTTTATATCCAAAAAGATGTATGATCAATTCAAAAACTCATCAGGTTTTTATAAAATATGATTGTTGGGTAAAGTAATCTTCTTATTGCACCTAATTTCTATGTGTTCATTACTGCAGAAAATCCTTTCATTAATCACAGAAATAACTGGAGAAAAGAATAGGATGTTTTGTTCTCACTATAGCATTGTTGGATAGTGTTCTCTTGACAATTAAAATATAAGAAGTTAAGTTTGTGTTTGTTTTCTTCTTTTAAATTAAATCCAAATGCATCTCAGTTAAGTTACATGCTTGGTTTTTGACCCAAAAAAAGGGGGCCTAAACTACACTATAACTTGAATATCTGAATTCGGTAATTTTCATCCTCTTTCATCATTGTAGTTCTTAGTAAAATGGAATTATTGCAAGATGTTTTTTATAGGATTATATTTGGAGATACTCTAGAAACCACATGTGGAAAGTTGAGGAATTCATCAGTAAGGCTGACATGAATTTGAAGATTCTTAAAGCCAATCAAGTAGAATCTTTTGGCCTCTCCTAATCTAAAAATACCACTTGATTAAATTCACGTTTCAATATCCCTTTTAATTCCATAGTATGGTCTTTAATGCACCCTTATTTCTCTGAGAAAAAAAAATGAAAATGAAAAGCTGAAATCTAAAAATAAAATCCATACTTAATACATAAGCTAAATATACCCCCAAGTTTTCTCCTTGCTGCATTAATTCAATGAAATCTAATTTAGGCTAGTACCACTGTTCTGAATAAAGATGAATTAAGTATTACCAGTTCACATTGTGTTTCAGCATCTTTCTTTAAAACTTATCAGAAGAAACATTAATTGCTTAAGTCTTTACATAATATCATGTGTTCTTTAAAGTTTTCTGGAAGAAATATTAAATAAATGGTACAAATTACTTTGCATTTATTTTTAGCTTCATCCTATTCTGTTGCTAAACCTCAGAGTATTTGTCCTGACTTCATACTACTGTGTAAGAGTTAACATTCCCAAATCCAGATACTGTTATGTTGCTCAACACATCATACCCCCTCCATAACCAAATTCGTACTATAGCCCTTGTTGATTATATTATTGTTCCCCAAATTGGTGAACTCTGGTTCTATGGGATATTAATAAAGTCACCTCTAACGTGTACAGAACTCACATAAATAGGAAATGATGGGTTAAACAAAATTAACAAATTTCTTTACTGTTGTATTTTTTTCTTCAGTATGATCTGTGAATCTCTAAGGTGTTTTTTTAACTTTTACAACTAAGCCACAAAATATTTTAAAATCAATTATATTTAGTAAAATTACTGTGTGGAAAACCAAAAGCAGTCCTAGGCTGCTGGCTATGTCTCCTGGATGACCCTTACCCACCTTTCTGGTTTTATGTCTCTTATTTTTGGGCATACACCTGTTGGCCATTTAGTGACCACACTACATATTTTTAATGCCTCTTAATCTATGTGTGTGCTGTCCCCTTGTCAGTCTTAAAAATTAAGCAAGAGAGGTTGTCAAGCAGGAAATGAGTTTATTCAGGAATAGAAGAGTAGTCATAATCAGGATCCAAACTGGTGAATCGTAGACAAGTCCAGAGAACAAAGGGAGAGCATCCTTTTGTGGTCACTGTTTCTCATTGGCTGCAGGTGTGAGAGAGCATCTTGCTGTTGGTTTTTGACACAAAAAAGGGGGGACCTAAACTACACTATAACTTGAAAGCAGAAAGGAAATGTTAACTTCTTTCTGCTGAACTATGCAAGGTGTAACCACTGTAGCGCATGAGAGCTCCCTGTTGTACTTCTTGACTCCATATGGAATGAAGTTGCCGGTATTCATTTTCACACTCTCATCCTGGCATTCTTTCCTCTCCTCCTCTCCTCTTTAAATCTTGTTTTTTGGGGCACCTGGGTGGCTTAGTGGGTTAAGCCTCTGCCTTCAGCTCAGGTCATGATCTCAGGGTCCTGGGATCAAGCACCACATTGGGCTCTCTGCTCAGCGGGGAGCCTGCTTTCCCCTCTCTCTCCTGCCTCTCTGCCTACTTGTGACTTCTCTTTCTTTGTCAAATAAATAAATAAAATCTTTTTAAAAAAATCTTATTTTTTGACACCAAGACCACATGATCTATACTATTACATTTTTATTTCCTGCAAGAAAACTATTTTCCTTTCTCCTTTGTATTCCCATAAGCACTTTGTTTACACATGTGCTAAAGCTTTTGCCATTATCTGTTTTGAATCAGGTCCACATCTCCCTACAAGATGGGGAACTCTCCAAAGCTGTGGCTTGTCTTAATTTATCTTTACATCTTTTGTTTCTTAACACTCCAGCAGCCATGCAATGGGTAATCATTCCGGTTGAACAGAACTGAGTCAAATAACCACAAAACCTTAAATCAAACTATGTAGCTCTTCTGCTCAAAAACCTGTAATGTCTCCAGTTACACTCCAAATAGGAGCCAGGGATTTTACACGGGTCCCCAAATCCCTGAACAGTCACTCATTCTCCCTGCCGTAAGACTTCCTTGACTCCATTTCTTAACTGCTCTTTTCCTCCTTTGTTCAACTCCAGTTAAAACAGGTTCGTGGTGTTCCTCATAGGATAGTTTCCCCTAAACACTCACCTTGTCAAATCTTTTTTTTTTTAAAGATTTTATTTATTTATTTGACAGACAGAGATCACAAGTAGGCAGAGAGAGAGAAGAAAGCAAGGCTCCCTGCTGAGCAGAGAGCCCAATGTGGGGCTCGATCCCAGGACCCTGGGACCATGACCTGAGCTGAAGGCAGAGGCTTTAACCCACTGAGCCACCCAGGTGCCCCACCTGGTCAAATCTTTACCTCCTTCAAATCTTTGCTCTAATGTCAGAATCCCACAGAATCCCACAGACTTACCCTGAGTCTGTTATCTAAAATTCCACCTGTTTTTCCAGCTCTCCCAGTCTCTCCTACCATGCTCTACTTTGTGCATCTCCCACAGCCTCACTACCTTCTAGCATACTTTGTAGTTATAATTTATCATGCTTTTTATTCTTCTACCTTATCTGGCCGGATGTAAATTCTGCAATGGCAGAAATATTTGTCTGATATTGTGTCCCAAGCTCCTAAAACAGGGTCTGATCAATATTAGGTACTTCATAAACATATGTTAAAAGAATTGAATAAGTGAGTATGATATTCATCCCATTTCTACTACAATGAATTTGTGATATCTGCTTGTCACAATATGTTCATACAGAATTTAGTAAGATCAGGGTAGTTTTTGTTAGCTTTTATTATTGAAAAATTGTTCTCTGCACTTCAACTCATTCAAGCTGTGAAGGCAGTAAAACATTGCATCAATTAAAATATTCCAATTAACACTAATCAGGAAGAGCAATATTAATAACACAGCTGAACTGGGTTGTTGAATTTTTGTAGCCTCACAGCATGTCAATTTCAAAAGGTAATTTTTTTTTCCCTTTCATGAATTTTGATAAAATAATAAAGATCTTCAGAGGAGAAAAAGAAAGCATTTTATTTTATTTTTTTTAATTTTTTATTTTTTATAAACATATATTTTTATCCCCAGGGGTACAGGTCTGTGAATCACCAGGTTTACACACTTCACAGCACTCACCAAAGCACATACCCTCCCAATGTCCATAATCCCACCCCCTTCTCCCAAACCCCCTCCCCCCCAGCAACCCTCAGTTTGTTTTGTGAGATTAAGAGTCACTTATGGTTTGTCTCCCTCCCAATCCCATCTTGTTTCATTGATTCTTCTCCTACCCACTTAAACCCCCATGCTGCATCACCACTTCCTCATATCAGGGAGATCATATGATAGTTGTCTTTCTCTGCTTGACTTATTTCGCTAAGCATGATACGCTCTAGTTCCATCCATGTTGTCGCAAATAGCAAGATTTCATTTCTTTTGATGGCTGCATAGTATTCCATTGTGTATATATACCACATCTTCTTGATCCATTCATCTGTTGATGGACATCTAGGTTCTTTCCATAGTTTGGCTATTGTGGACATTGCTGCTATAAACATTCGGGTGCACGTGCCCCTTTGGATCACTACGTTTGTATCTTTAGGGTAAATACCCAATAGTGCAATTGCTGGGTCATAGGGCAGTTCTATTTTCAACATTTTGAGGAACCTCCATGCTGTTTTCCAGAGTGGCTGCACCAGCTTGCATTCCCACCAACAGTGTAGGAGGGTTCCCCTTTCTCCGCATCCTCGCCAGCATCTGTCATTTCCTGACTTGTTGATTTTAGCCATTCTGACTGGTGTGAGGTGATATCGCATTGTGGTTTTGATTTGAAATGGATGAAGGACCTCAATGTGCGAAAGGAATCCATCAAAATCCTTGAGGAGAACACAGGCAGCAACCTCTTCGACCTCAGCCACAGCAACATCTTCCTAGGAACAACGCCAAAGGCAAGGGAAGCAAGGGCAAAAATGAACTATTGGGATTTCATCAAGATCAAAAGCTTTTGCACAGCAAAGGAAACAGTTAACAAAATCAAAAGATAACTGACAGAATGGGAGAAGATATTTGCAAACGACATATCAGATAAAGGACTAGTGTCCAGAATCTATAAAGAACTTAGCAAACTCAACACCCAAAGAACAAATAATCCAATCAAGAAATGGGCAGAGGACATGAACAGACATTTCTGCAAAGAAGACATCCAGATGGCCAACAGACACATGAAAAAGTGCTCCATATCACTCGGCATCAGGGAAATACAAATCAAAACCACAATGCGAGAAAGCATTTTAAACAAAGAAGTGGGTCTCTATTTTAAAATGCTGTGGTTCTGTTCTTCAATCCAAAATAACATTTCTTTCATCATCATCATGGTTAAGAACAACATTTCATGGCATGTCCACTCATCAGAACATTGAGATAGGTTTTGGGAGCCTAAGAAGTATGAGGTGGCATTCTAGCCTACAAGGAGTTTGTGATCTTCACCAAAAATGTTTTAGATTTTAGGCTCAGATCATTTATTTATTATTTTCAGCTTTATTGAGATATAATTGACATAACATTGTAGAAGTTTAAGGTGTCCGTGTGTTGATTTGATACCCTTATTTATAGCAAAATGAAGACTACCGTAGCTTTAACTAACACATCTGCCCCATCACGTGATTACCATTTCTTTTTTTGGAATAAGAACATTTATTATCTAGTCTCTTAACAACTTTCAACAATCTTAAATTATTGCTAACTATAATCACCATGTTGTATATTAGATCCCCAGGACTTGGCTTGGCTTAAAACTGGAAGTTTATATCCTTTAACCAACATTTCCCTATTTCTCCCACCTTCCAGCCTCAGGTAACCACCATCTACTCTGTTTCTATGAGTATGGCCTTTTTTAGATTCCACATATGTGTGATATTGAATAGTATTTTTCTTTCTCTTATTTCATTTGGCATAATGCTCCAAGGTTCATCCACGTTGTCACATGTCATACACACAAATCCTGTTGGCAAGATTTCCTTCTTTCTCATGACTGAAAAATTCTCCATTGTGTGTATATATATACATACATATACGTATCCCATCTTTTTTATTCATTCATCCATTGACAGACACTTAGGAAATGTAAATAGAATCTCAACTTGATATCTGCACTTCCATGGTTATTGGAGGATTATTCCCATAGTAAAAATATGGAAACAACTGTATGATTTACTTATTAAATGTTTAACTTTCGGGCACCTGGGTGGCTCTGTGGGTTAAGCCTCTGCCTTTGGCTCGGGTCATGATCTCAGGGTCCTGGGATTGAGTCCTACATTGGGCTCTCTGTTGGCAGGGAGCCTGCTTCCTCCTCTCTCTCCTCCTGCCTCTCTGCCTACTTGTGATTTCTCTCTGTCAAATAAATAAATAAAATCTTTTTAAAAAATGTTTAACTTTGAATTGATCTCTTAACATTTCTGAATTTCAAACATTGCCTTCTATACACTGCAGTAAGTACTTAATGCCATTGCTGTCTATTTTACAGAGATTTTTATAATCAGAGGTATTATTATGAGTAATTTCTCTTTTAATTTTTAAAAATAAGGACTATACAGATTCATAGAGATAGAAAGTAGAATGGTAGTTGCCAGAGGCTGGGGCAGGAGAAGTGGGGAATGGGAGGTTATTGTTTAACAGGTATAGAATTTCAGTTTTACCAGATGAAAAATTATAGGAATAGATGATGGTGATATTAGCACAACATTAATAATTTATTAAATACCACTAAACTATACACTTAAAAATATTTAAAATGGAAAATTTTATATCATGTGTGTTTTACCATAACAAAAAAATGGAAAAAAATGCACACCCCAAGGAGTCCATTTTGAAGAATTACATTCATTTGGGTATGTAGTTCAGGTGCTTTTGGTAATTAAGATGGTCCCCAAATTCATGAAAACTCAACAGAAATAAAGCAGTGTTTTAAAGTACTATAAAAATAGGGGCGCCTTGGTGGCTCAGTGGGTTAAAGCCTCTGCCTTTGGCTCAGGTCATGATCCCAGGGTCCTAGGACCGAGCCCCGCCTCGGGCTCCCTGCTCAGCAGGGAGCCTGCTTCCTCCTCTCTCTCTGCCTGCCTCTCTGCCAACTTGTGATCTCTGTCTGTCAGATAAATAAAGAAAATACAAATATAAATAAATAATAAATAATTAAAATATAAGGAAATATATCATTGGTCTAGTTGATACTATTATTACTACTATGTCTTATAGTTTCGTTGTCATTATTGTTATTGCTAAACTATTACCATTATTACTGTCATTATCATCATCATCATTTTCTTTGTAATCATATATTACCTAAAGCATGGTCTAGGCAATAATTTTTTTATATCACCTATATTTAAATTCTGTGTACAATATCAAATATTTAACTATGACATTTGTTGAATGCCAGCAAAATGCCCAGTCTAGAGCTAGATGCTGGGTGTAGACTGAGTATCTCTGCAATGTATCAATAACCCTCAAATCAGTATTCTTAGCACCTTCTTTATCCTCCACGAACATGTGCAAAACAAAATATTTGAGCCTTCTATATACTTTCCCTGATAAAGTTGAACGAAGTAATGTTCTGCCTTCTTGTTTCAGCTCTCATAGTATAAACAGATGTCCTTTTGGCAATCTCTTTATTGCCATGTTTTTTGCATTTTTGTGTTCTTTTTTGGTAATTTCATTGTTTAAAATAGCCCACAGTGTAATGCTGGAGTATAGTCTGGTGTTCCTAAGTGCTAGAAGCCCGTGATATGCCTTATGGAAAAAAGTATGTGTGTTAGATAAGCTTCATTTCAGCATGAGTTAGAATGCTGTGGGGTATGAGTTAGTGTTAATGAATCAACATTATATAGTAAAGTATATTTTAAAAGAAACACACATTGAACAAGGTTATGTATTAATCTGTTGAAAAAAATGTTGTGACTAGAAACTTGGAGAAACCAGCTATGTATTTCCCCATAAGAACAATGGTTTGGTATTTGCTAATTCAGTGTTTGTAACAACTCTATAGAACATAACTACAGCATATAACATAACTACCATCAATGATGAGAATTGATTATAGATACCCAATGGTATGGTGCTGTGGCCGGGGCAAGACCTAGACCTAAATGAGAATACAAGAACTTTAATAATTTAGTAACTAAAAAATATGTTAATACTTTAAGAAAAAATATACTTTTATGGCTTTGTGATAAGGAAGAGTCTTTTAAATAAGAAACTAAGAATGTTAGCCATAAAGAAAAATGAATATATACACAGGACTTCCATTCATCAAAAAATATCAGGAAGAGAATGGGGGGGAAGTTATATATGCAGAAAAGATATTTGTAAAAACATAACTGACCAAAAAGTGTCCCAAAGAAATCCATTGAGTCAGTAAGAAAGAGACAAAAATCTAGTAGATGACCAGGTAAATTACATGAACTAGTATTTTAAGAATAAGGAAATGCAAGTGGTTCATAAACATATTTAAAAAAAAACCAGTTTTATTAGTAACCAAGGAAACGCAAGTTAGAAGTAATAAATTACCATTTCATGCACCATATTTGCAAAAATTAAAATACTAAGTGTTGGTGAGGAACAGCAGGAATTCTCATTTAGGCTGACAGGATTGAAAATTGTCCCAGGCACTTTGGAAAATAGATTGTGTACCTCTCTTTTGAACTAGTAAATCTGAACTTTTTAAAATACTCTTAGCTATATATATATATTGAAGTCCAGAGAAACTTTTGAAAATGTGACCAGAAAACTTGCTTTCATAGCAGGTTAGTTTGTAATGGCAAATGAGTAAGAAAAAACAACTGTGTGTGGACAGTGGAAAGGATATGCAAACAGTAAATTCCTACAAAGTATTAAACTATAATGAAAATAAATGAACCAGGGCCAAACTCATCAAAGTTGACTCTCAAAGAAATAATGTTAATCAAAAATAGCAAGTCTCAGAGGAATACATACTATGATTCCATTTTCATAAAGTACACATTACTTTCAAGACTAAATATATTATGTAGGAATACACATATATCTGATAAAACTATAAGAAAGGACACAGAATGATAAGCAAACTAATTAGTGTAGAGAGCGTTATCCTGGAGGAATTACTGGTGGTGCTCCATCTGTAAATCTGGCTGTTGGGTTCACAGACATGCACGGTATTGTTCTGCAGACTCCACAAAATCATTATATGTTTACCTTTATGTGCTTAACATGTCACACAATAGCAACTATAAAATAAGGAAAAACATCAAGTTATCTAAACTAGACAGCCTAAGTTAAAATTAAGACATTATTTACTACCAATATGAAATTAAGTATATTGTTTCTAGGTCTTGGTTTCCTCATATATAAAAAGACTATTTTGATACCCACCTCATGATATTATTAAGAGGATAATAATATTCTCTATAGTTAGATTAAATTAGAATACATATATATAATATATATTATATAATATATATTATATATTATAACTATATAGATTATATAGTTAGATTAGTGCCTGGCACATAGTAAGCACTGAATAAATCTTAGCTCTATGTGCTCTTGTTACTACTGCATCCCAGAGCCACTTCTGAATTAGTACCAAAATTCCAAGTTAGCAAGAAGGATGAGAGCACTGCTCTCATCACTTGGGTTCCAGGATGCCCCAGCAAAGGTCCAAAATACCTTCATTAACTTACCCAACTACACACACATATCAGAGACATTTAAAAATATGTCTATCCTTTGCCCTGTTCTGTAGCATCCTGATAATGCTGGCTTCCTCTACAGTGTTTAAAGAAGTCTGTAAAAATCTGTGTGCCACAGTGAGGTTTCTTGCTTCAGAAGAGGAACAGGGGTCACGTTGGATTCTTCTGGAAACTCCAGTAGATAAGTTATGAGGCAAAGACATACCCAAAGATATTGGAATAGAAAGTGACCTTAGGATTTGAACACTGCAGAGACGGAAAGAAGACCGGCCAGTGCTGATGTGCAAGATGAGGCTGTAACTGGAGATGAGCATCTCTCATGTTTTCCGGAAAATAAGAGTACCAGGAATCTCAGAGGTTAACACAGTCTGGGTTTGAGTAACTGAACATGCCTGAAGCTAACGTTCGTATAAGAACCCAGTGTCACCTTGCCACAGAATGAGGCAGTGCCTTGCACTGCCTGTGTGCAGTGACCTGTGTTAAAGAAAGTAGGGAGAATGAACAGGCCTGCAATGGGGAAGGAGAGGAGCCAAATCATGGATGCAGACTTAAATTAAACCCAAGATCCAAGTCTCTTGGTTCCCATACACTTTGATTCATCACCTGTGCAGAATGAGTGTTGACTGGATGATTTACCCCAATAAAAAGTACTTCCTTTCGTCTCCCATAGCGCTTTCTCCCTACCTCTCTGCTGCATTGATTGCCAGCTTTATACCTTGCAATGGAGTTATTCACGTGCCTATCTTATGTAGATTATAAACTTCTTGAGGTCAGGCACGATGTTTGATTTGCCTTCGTATTCTCCACATCATCTACCACATATGGCACCATAAATAATATTTAAGGGGAGAAGTTAAGGATGAGGGCAGGAGCTCACACTGAAGAAAGGATGGTATTAAGGATTAAATGTTTGCATCTCTCCAAAATTCATTTGTTAAAATCCTAACCCCCAGAGAGCATTCAGAGGTGAAGCCTTTGGGAGGTGTTTAGGTCATGAAGGTCAAGCCGCCATGAATGAGATTAGTACCCTTGTAGGAAGAGACCATGGGAGGATACAGTGAAGGGATGGCTATTTACAAATCAGCAAGCAGACCTTCAGCAGACACCAGCTCTGCCAGCACCTTAATCTTGGACTTCTCGGTCTCCAGAACTGTGAGAAATCAAAGTTTCTTGTTTAAACCACTCAGTCTGTGTGTATTTGTTATAGCAGCCCAAACACACTGAGGCATTAAGATCTTCCCAGCTCTGAAATTTTCTGGTTCTGTAGGATTTCTGAGACAGAAAACAATAACATTGTCTTAAAGCAGCACATAAATTATCATAGTACTGGTTTGGCGATTGTCTTCCTTTAGGTAATCAGGATGTGTTTAGTATGCCTGCTTATTTGTTTCTGCCATTTCTTCAGTTATTTAGAGTTATTTGAAGTTTTATACTTGTTTTTTTTTTTTTCTGGGGAACTGCATTAAACTTTTAGACACAGAATAAAAATATTTATTAGGCCTCTCAGATGTTACCTGAATTAAGGTGACTTCAACTTCAGTTATAAATAAGAAAGTACAAAACTAAATCATGACTGCTGTGCCACTTGGCACTACTTTACACCCTTCTTGGCATTCTCTGTGGGGGCCAAGAGCTGAGTTGGCAGAAGGAGAGTGATTTATTCCTCCACATTTGGAAGGAGGAAGGGAAGTTATAAGATTCTACTTTTACATGATCTTCCTTTTTTAAAAGTTCATACCAGCATTCCTTATCCTAATTTTTCCCTATGTTTTCCTAACTTATGTTCCTATAGCCCCTATTATCAGTGTGATTTATTTATTTTGCTTATGGTCATTTTGTCCACTTTAGACTCTTTGAGTGATGGCATTTCCAAAACTGGGCAGGTTTACCACGCTGCAGACTTATCTCTGATTTTTCTCTGTGAAAATAAGAACAGTGAAACAGCATCCATAGATGATGAATAAACACATAGCTTACATGTATATTTGATGATGGCTTTATTTTCAAAACTGTAATGAGATAAAAATATATGGTTGAAGTTGTCAAAGCAACTCAAATTCAACATAAATAACAGCTGCTCTTCATCTGAGGATTTCATTTATATACAGAACTTTTTTTTTTTTATGCCCTTAACTTTTTTTAAAGAAGTATACTAAATACAGCTAATTCAGCATCCAGTATCCCAAGATATGTTTTATACTCAAAGAAGAGATAGGAAAAAGGCAGAGAAGTATACTCTTTGAGCCAGTGATTAAACAAACGTTATTACTTCCAATAGCTCTGATTTCCCTCAAAGTAACTATATGGCAAAGCATGTCCAATTTCTTTGGAGCCCTCCATATATAAATACTGGCATTTTTCTGTATGAGTCACCATTCCCTGTTTTATTGTGTCAAAAATCCTAAACTAAGTATGTAGTGAGGACTCTTCATTTGCTTTTTAAAGCAAAACTTCACTGCAGAGCATAAAGTGTCAGGAAAAACTGATCAAGTATGCCTTTTACTTTAAAATTAACAATCAGTGTAACTTCTTCCCAAGATCCTTGGGAAATATGTCTACTTTTTTGGATAGAAATAAGAGAACATTTGGGGCACTTCGGTGGCTCAGTGGGTTAAGCCTCTGCCTTCAGCTCAGGTCATGATCTCAGGGTCCTGGGATTGAGCCCCACGTGGGACTCTGCTCAACAGAGAGCCTGCTTCTCCATCTCCCTGCCCCCCTCTCTGCCTACTTGTGATCTCTGTCTGTCAAATTAAAAAAAAAATCAAGTTATAGAAATAAGAGAACATTTAAATATATAAGCACCTACCTAGTTTCATTTATGAGCAGGATGTGAGAAATTGCCCCTCTTCCTTAGAGACTGTACCCATTGCCACTCAGCGCTAGGCAAACTTGAAAGTAAATTAATTGCTCAGGCTTGTATCTCTAAAAGGTTAACAAAACAAAAGAAATGGAATGAAAAAGTTTCGGATAAAAAGATTTCTTTCTCTTTAAAGCACAGTGTTTCATCACCAATTGTATGGCAGGTAAATATATGGTCTCCAGGGTTTGATCATGATCTGTGGCCCATATGTCTCCATTTAGTAATATCTTCCCAAGGTTTTTCCTATAGATTACTGACTTTACAATGGCCTCCTGATACATGCCTTTTCAGCATTTCTTCAGAGGATATTTATTCTAGTGTTACTTGAATATATTTGATTTGCCCTCTAGGGTTGCCTGTTTATTAAGAAGACTGGTACAATGAATTACAACTTGCTAATTTTAATTTTCAGAGGGGAGAAGAAAAGGCACAAAGAAAAGTACAAAATGAAGAATCATGTTTCTTTCTGTCAAAACTGTAATGATCATAAGTCTATCAAATTACAGAATTCTCACACTAGATGAAAAACAGATAATTGTATGATATATCACTGACTAGCTGAGAGCCCTGATCACAAATAACAGACCCATGCAATTTGCATGCTGTTGTTTCATATTTTCATCATCTTGGGCATTTCCTGAGCCTCAGGGGTCAGCGGGTGGGAGGGTATTTCTTGTATCAAGCAGCAAATTTTTTTCATACCCTGCTTCTATTTCAGTCTTGGTGAGTGTATCTCTAAGCTTTCATACATGGGTGGCTTAACTCCTTTGATTAGAGACCTTTTCTTGTAGTTACTTTCCAGAGCATGCCTGGCAAGATCCAGCATCCAAAGGTCTTTTGTAGCCAAGATGTTGGGAAATGGTTTTTCATGTGGACAAATATAAGAAAATTCATGCTCGACCAACAAGTCTTACTGAGTGTGTGAAACAGGAGGGAGCTGTGCTGAACAAATAGTCATTTAGTACCTATATGTATCAGACACTGCTTGGGGCCCCATGCTACAGATTGGTAAAGACTGAAAAGATTCCTGTGCCAGTGAGCTTTTCTTTTGGGTAGAAGAATGGATGTAGGGGAGACAATAAATCAAATGGCATATAAGAAAACATAAGGCAAAAAGAGGTGGTGTGATGGAAAGTGACTGGCGTCAGGGGTGGTCTACTTAAGATAAACCCTCAGAAAAGGCTTGTCTGAGGAGGTGACTTTTGAACTGAGTCCTGAGGGATGGGAATGATGAGCCAAAAGATGAGTCAAATGTGTTCTAAATAAAGGGAACAGCAAGTTCAAAGGTCTTAAAAAAGGATTAGCCTTAAAGTACTTGAAGAACAAAACAAAACCTATTTATTGTGGTTTAAATAAGGAAGGTGGAAATTAACAGGAAATGGGACTGGGTACATAGGCAGGGACCAGATATCAAAGGGCCTTTATAGAAAACAGTGAATATTTCATGATTTATTCTAAAATTTAGTAGGCTAAATGCTTTTCTGAAATCCTTGTTTCTGTTGGTGTTTTGTAAACATGAAACCAAAGATACAGAATGCAGCTGCCTAACCATTAACACTTCTGAGTCAGGATGATATGCGAAAAGAGATGAGCTCCTGTAGAGAAAAATGCTGGTAATAATGGCTTGTATTTTAGAGCACCTGTCTCCAAAGTAGAACAACATTATTTATGTTGCCATATCACACTAATTCTTGTAACCTTATGAGTTAGATAGGTTCGGGTTTTTATGGAACACATGGAGAAACTCAAACATTTTAAATTGAGTTGTTCTTTAATTTATTAAGTAACACAAGGGTCTAGATAAAATAGAATATGCTCAAAAAGAAGAATAAAAAGAAAGAAACCAATATGGGGAATAAAAAGAGCTACAGGAGAGTCATACACTTACAGAGCAAAGGGCAACAAAGCACCTTTTATTTTCTTGAAAAGTCAAGGAAATAATAGTAGAGAGGTTAAAAAGTGAAAGTCTCAACTAGTCAACCAATCAGCAAATTTTTAAAATTTTCATTTTTAAAAGTAATTAAAATTTTTCATTTTTCATTTTTTAAAATTTAATTCTATGTAGAATGAGGCTATACTTCTGGATTAGGTTAACCTTGGTTATAATTCATTCTCTTCCTTATATTGTATCTTTGATCTTGGGTGTTAATTTTTCTTTATATAAAATGGGATTAGTAATAATACATTATAGAGTCATTTCAAGGATTAAATAAATGAACACGTGGAAAATGAGAAATTAGTTCTTTATGGAAGCTAGTTAAAACTGGCATTCTATTGTGTTGTTGTTGTAGTTGTTTGCTAATGAGTTAGAGTTTACAAAAGTAATTAATTTCCCAAGGAGTCCTCAGAAGCCTCCTTAACATATATACCATTTTAAGTTCTTGCCTAGGTTTTGTTGCTAGAAAAGAAAAATGTTATAGTAATGTGGTGGATGAGAATGAGGAGCATAACTTCCTATTTTGCAAAATGCAAGATTGCTGACTCCAGGCAAATTTGTCTTTGACAGTCTCTACACACCTTTTCTCATTATATTTTTTTAGGTCATTAATTTTTTCTTGAGTTTTCTCAGCCCTATTTTACCCTCCCCGTTATTTCATAGATAACATTTTATTTTCTTTCTTTTTTGGTTAAAACTCCCAAAGAATCCCTACTGATCTTATTTACTTATTAAGAGATGGAAATCTGATTGGATTAATTCCTCTTCACTGTAAATGACTACTCTCAAGGTAATATATTTACAGCCATTTATGGTTTTAAAATATAATTTCTGTAATTCCAAAGTAATCCCTAAATTACAGTTTCTATCTGGCATAACTGAAGAGGGTGAGAAAAACTTCAGACATTTAGTGGGAGATATTGTGTGCTCTTGTTCAGCACCTGGGAGAGCTCCCACGGGCTCTTCTTTGTACTTGGAAATAGGTGCTTGAGAATTTTCATAGGATATCCATAGTAGCAGCATTAGGACTGTGAAAGAACAAGGTCGTAAGCCAGTTCTATGAATAAGTCATTTGTAAATTGACTTCACATTAACTTAGAAATATTAATAAAACTCTTTTTTACCTACACAAAGATCTCCAGGAAAGAGATTTATTTTACTTTTCAATGTCAGACCACCACCTAGAATCAGATTTTGATCTCTTACTTTCGAGAGTAAGAGACTGCCAACAAATTGGGATATTTAATTTCAGATGTTTAGCATAGACATATGTTTTCCTTTGTTTTGTTTTATTTAGTTGTTAGAGAAATAAGATATCTGACATCAATACTTGGAATAAAAGAGGAAATCAAAAAATATTTGTTGAAGACTGGATAAACAAATGGGAAAGTTAGCAACATAAGGAAAAGCAAGATTCTGATAAACATATCTATCAATATTTTACAATAATATATACATATATTTTGATTTCCATTTATATCCATTCTATTTCCATCTGGTCTATAGTGTGAACTTCCAACACTTTAAGTTCAGTAAGTAAATTTATATAATCAGTAAATAATATAATGTTTCATAATTTATTTCTGTTTCAGAAATCATATGTTTTCATCTGTTGTAGAAGATAAACAAATATGTTTTTACTATTTTATGAAAATATTTTCCACTTTTTCACTAAAAAGTAACAGACTTTCTCAGATCATATCATCATAAGAAAAGTTCTTAAGAAAAATTTTCTGAGTCCATTATATGTGAGTATATCTTAATTGTAAGTCATATAAAAAATATAGTCCATGCAGTAGACAGGATAAGGTAGCCTGCTTACTTCAGCTTCTGTCTAGACTTAAAAACACAATTAAGATTAGCAAAAGAAGATCTGTTTTAAGCCCTGTTAGCATTTTTTTGCCATGGTACAATAGACTTGACCACTCTAGTGTTACCTTATCTGGTGGAAGTTTGGACTCACAGGCTTTCCCCCAATAAGTCACTTTCTTTACAGTTTCATTTTGATGGCAATGAACAATAATGATAATGCTAAAATTTATAGCCTACCGACTTTGGATCAGATAGTATGTAAATTCTTCATATGCATGATCTTCTTTAAAGAGCTCTATGAGATAGGGGTTATTATCCTAATATTAGAGATGAAGAAACTGAAGTTCTGGGAGATTAAATAACTCACCCCTCACCATCATACAGCTAGAAAGTAAGAGTACCACATTTGTCCTCAGGTCCTTCTGACTACAAAGCCAGTATGTTAAACCATTATGCAATTTTTCCTCTTGCTGTATATTCTCACTGGGAAACCCAGTCAACCATGCCCGTTTCATTAATGATTTCTTCTTTATTCCTGAGTAGAAAGAATGTAAAAGATGTGGCTTTGCAATTCCTAAGGTTTTATAAGTTTAGACTTGTTTTCAGTACGAATTCTAGAATTCAAGAAACCATGCAAATGTGCATCCACAAATGCATACATTCAGGGAACAAATGGCAGAGAGTCAAGACATAATTTTACATATGCTGCATGATAATCAGTTTTTAAAGTTATGTTCTAAAAATACCTCTTTAAAAAAATAAATGGTGCAATCATCATTATGGAAATTGTATCCATAACAAATGTATTGGTTGACCATTTTTCCAAGTTGATATTGATTTCCTTATTGATTGCTACTTTCAAAATTGGAGGAAGCTTTACCAAAGGAAACTGATGATGGAAATTTCTTGTTCTAAGGCTACTCTATAAGAATTAATAGGATCCATGCCTACCGAAACCAGGAAAAAGTGAATTATTTTTAACTTGTGGTAAATAATACATGTATTAGAAATACATGCATTAGTTGCATAGTTTACTGTTTGATTATTTGTCTTTCCTTTCCTACTGCCTCTTTGTAGATTCTTAACAAACAATGATCTATGTTATGATCTCATTAACATTTTCTGGCCATTTTAAAACTAAAGGTCTTATACCCTGGCTAGTCCCACCCTGTGAATGTCTTCAGCTCTTCCCTGTTCAATGGGTAGTTCCTTAATGATGGCCTAAAAAAGTTACTCTTTACTATTTACTGTTACTTCTCAAAACATATCTTAGGCCCTCTTGATTTTTGTTTTCTCTAGAATACATCCAGGTATTTGTTGTAAAGTATCTCTTCCTTTCCTCTAAACATTTAATAACTTTACAGACAGGAAATATGTGGAGATTTTTCCCTCTCACTCTCTGATTTACTCTGCAGCCTGAATTCTAAGTATTCTCATATATTAAGGCTTTTTATTATTTATCACATATTACAGCTTTAAGACCTTTGTATACTTTTACTCCCCCAGGAATTTAACTGCTAAATCATTTCCTCCATGCACTCAATACACATTCTAAGTACTATAGCATATTTTCTAATCTCATTTAAAAATGAAATGCTGATATTACATTCCACAGCAGAAAAAAGGACAATTGTTTCCACAGAAAAATATGATATGAAAACACATCTGCCACAAAATTGTGCGTCCCTTAGCATATGATTTCTGGAAAAATTTATGTAAAATGCTGATGAATGAAATCAACACCAAAAAGTATAGCCATTTATTTTTTAAAAGTCTATGAATCATGTGTCAGTGAACCATATATAGAGCTGAAAAAACAAGTTGTTTTGAAAAGCCACAATACATGGATATTAATTCCTTGTCATACATATACATCATTTATTCAGCCATATCTTTAATGCCTGACTGCATTGTTCAGCTACCTTACTGACAATGCAACAATCATGCTTCTTAATAGAGTTGTTTCTGATTGTTTTCTCCTTGTTCGATTTCATCCTTTTCACCTAATGTTTAAAATCCTTACATTGAGTATTCAACCACAAGGAAAAGCAAAGGAATAGAAGATTTGGAATCAAATGCACCTACTCATTGCTTTGTGCATTGAAATGTGGATTTTCTTGAACATTTACTGAAAAACTTAATATTCATTCAAACTTTTTTTCTCTAAAATTTTGAATAACTAGTTTGAATGCTATTTTTCACTGGCTTCACTAAATCAGTGCAGAAGACAATCAGTGCAGAAACCTTATATTCTGGTGTTTGAGAGCAGTGGCTTTGGAGGGAGACAGATATGAATTTGTATTTTTCTGACCACTTTGTATGTGGGTAAAGAAACATCTCTGAGCTTCACTTCTATCACCTTTGAATTGAGAATTTAAATTATGATGGAATTAAATGAGATCTATATGATAAGTGCTTGGCACATGGTATGACCTTAATGCATTTTGCAGGTGGATGCTATTGTTGCTGTTAGAGCAATGGTCGAGGTAATAGAGCATTATCCAAAACATACTCTAACTATCTTGTAATGTCTGTTGTTAGCCCTCATTACCTAGTACCAAGGCTTTAGAAATAAAATGACTCTTAGAAAATAATATATGTGGGAATTTGCTGAGAAAGGCCTGAGCCATGAGTATACAAGCTTCAGATATACCATTCACATACATAGTTCTTTGATTTCTATAGTTATCATGCTGCTAGTAATTGTGATCTGGATGGATAGTTATATCTAAAAAGGCCAGTTTTGAACATGAAATTTTTCCTTAAACATGTGCATAAATATAGTGTCTTTTGTTTAGCATCTGTAGCTCTCTAGAATTCTCTCTAGAATTCATTTACTATTTGGGACACTCTCATAAATAAAATGATTGGGTTATGATTTGCCACTGTATTACAGCATCTTTCAGTGGACAGAACAAACATATAATGAATGCAAAACTTGTAGCATGACAGGCTTTGTGTATGGCCTTGTGTTTTTCAAGTATTATCTTACTTAATTATTGACCATGACTCTTACTTGAAAACAAAACACACTTATTCACATTTATTTATGAGAAAATGAAGACTTGCCCAAGGTTAGCAACATGGCTAATATATGACAGAATTGATTTCAAAGTCAAATCTGTCTAAACGTAGTCTTTTCATTCACTATGTAAGTAGGGTTTGCCATGTGGAATTTATTTCAACTAACTACTAAGAAATATGTCTAAATATTTTATCAAATATCAGATTACTATGATTTATTCTGACTGCCCAATACTTGTAGAACTGCATGAATTCATAAGCCAAAAAGGAAGAAACAGAAATCTAGTTTTTTAAACTCAGAAAGGACGGTTAAAAATCAGAGCATGTGTTTCTCATTTTTTCTCTTTCTTAATGCCCTTTCTCTAGTCATAACAGTGGTGCATTTTGCCTACATAAGACTTGATCTCTTTTATCTATTAGCCCTTAATTTTTCATGCAACTCTGAAGATTGGATGGGATGTTTGTGCAAAAGCTTAGATGACATATTATAAGAACCTATATGCAGAAGTGACAATTCAGAGTGATTCACTGTGACTTTTAAGCACAATGGTTTACCATATTAAACCGTTTTCCATAATAAAGTTTTTTTTAAATCTCTCCCTTAATCTCTTCTGAAGAGCCATTTCCTTGAAAGAAAAATATATATCTGTCTCATCTGGTACTCCTTGGATTAAAAGAATTGTATTATAGCAGCAATGTAATTCAAGCTATAGTACTTTTTTGTATTGTGCTGAATACATACATGTCCTCTAAGTGCCCTCTTTCACATCTTAACTCTGATATAGTTTGGCTTCCTGTGATTAGGCGTTACGTATCAGTCATGCCCACTACACTCTTGGGTCCCTACAGGGCAGAAGCTATAGAGCATATAATGTTTGTATCCTGAACTGACAACCAAATGATGTTTAGTGAAATTTTTATAAGTACTTAATTGATGAAAATAATAATGTATGATCTTGAAATTTACATAATTCTAGAAGTTGGTAATGAAGATATGTGTGTGTCTGAATTTTTTAATATCCTGACCTCTCCTTAAAGTCAAGCCTGACTGTAGAAACATCCCATTTTGCAGGAAGGTTGTCAGCTTTCTCCTCCTAGCTTCATCGCTCATTAATGTAGCCTTTAACAAACCTCATGGTACCTCTCCTTTCTAGCCTATAAAATGAAGACATTAATGGAAATTAGCTTATATAGTTATTATTAGGATCACTTAAGATAATCATCAAGAAATACTTATCAAGGGATGCCTGGGTGGCTCAGTTGGTTAAGTATCTTCCTTCAGCTCAGGTCATGACCCCAGGTTCCTGGGATGGAGCCCCCCATCAGCCTCCCTGCTCAGCGGGGAGCCTGCTTCTCCCTCTGCCTCTGCCACTCCCCCTGGTTGTACTCACTCTCACTCTCTCTCTCTCTCTGTCAAATGAATAAAAAAATTCTTTAAAAGAAGTTCTAAAAAATATAAAATAAAATAATTATAAAATAAGATAAAATACTTAGCAAAATGGCCACCATGAAGGAAATAGTCAATAAATGTCCATGTTCTCTAGTGTGCACATTGAGATGGCCTTGCAACCCTGCAGAGTATACTTGGCTTGGAATAATCCTCAAATCTGATAAGAGGTTATTGAATCAAATGTTTTAGACAACAAAAACAAAATGGCACTTAAAATACTTCTTGTTGAGAAGATTTACATTTGGGAGGATGGAAGAAAAAACAATTTTTTTCAACAGTAATATGTCTGTCACTTTATTAGCCATATTTTTTTTTTTTACATGAACTCATTTTTATTGGCAACTGCTTATTCACGGGCTCAAACTGCAATCTTTGGATTTGTAATGTCTTATCTTTCTAACCAGACTTAACCTCCTTGACAGAAGGGAACTTTTGTTTTTCCCCCCCAAACAGAACCTTGGATGGTACCTTATAAATTTTTGAAAATATACAAGAGCTTTGAAACAATTATGTGTATGTGCATATGTATGTTTATACATTGTATATAATGTGTGTGTGTGCATATACAGAGTCCTATTCTAGGTACTTATAGAGTGATACATATAATTGCATATAATAAACGGTTCGTGAAGTGAACAGAATTGAGCATCAGATTACATGAATTTGCATCCTGATAATGATATTTAATTACAAAAAAGATGTTGGTGAAGTCACTTAACATCATTAAATCTTGGTTCCTTCACTGTCCAATAGAACTTTCTTCAGTGATGTGAATATTCTATTTCCAACATAGGAACCGCTAGCTACATGTGGCTGTTGAACATAAAATGTAGCTAGTATGGCTGAGGAACTGAAGTGTACATTTTATTTAATTTTATATGTTTTAAATCTAACTAGTCACATGTGACAAGTAGCTCCATTACAGTATAGATACAGAATCAAGGAAGACAGGACAATATCATGTGGAAAGAGCCTATTCTATATTTCCTTGGGACGAGTGACACAAAGGCTATTTTTCAGCAAAAGACCATCCTCTTTGAAACACTATACTCTCCCACAGTATCTCAGGCCTTTTTAATTTAAACCCTTATTCTTTTATTTCCCCTAACAGATCTTGAAAACTTTAAAACAAGAACAAGAAGCACTGTGTCTGTCCGTCAAGGTCAGGGGATGGTACTACTGTGTGGCCCACCAGCTCATTCAGGAGGTAAACTATAAATTCACTGAAATGTCTACACTTCACTCACTGCTATCTTTCCTGCTGAGTTTCTGCCTCCCTTGGCACTGGCTAAGGAAAAAGTGTCATTTGCGGAGATTCCCAAAGTCCCTCTGTGTCAAGGAAGAATCAATGCCTCCCATAATTAGGATAGGGAAATGTCAGATTCTGCAAATGTTCTATCCAACTGCTATCTACCCGGCACAAGGGGAAAGACACTTGAGTCCAATGAGATCAGAATCCTGTTTCTTGGTAAGGCAATGTAGGTAAAACTATCAGTACTTTCTCCAACTTTATTGGTTTCAAAGCTGACGTTGCTTGGTTTCATCTTGTGTTTGGCCTGGGAAAGGATCAGATCCAATCCAGGATCACTTTGTAAAGAATCATAATTACTGGATCAGTTCAGAAGCCATTTGAATTATTTTTATTTTTCCAAGTTTTTATTTAAATTCTGGTTTATTAACATACAGTATAACATAAGTTCAAGGTGTAAAATTTAGTGATTCATCACTTACATCAACACCCAGTGTTCATTACAAGTGCCCTCTTTAATACGCAATACATAAATAAATAAGGAATTCATTTGACTGCAAATAACTGAAAACCCAGCTAACACAGGCTTCAGCAGACTGGATTTTGTGTTATTTTCACTCACATTTCCAGAGGTATGAAATTTAAAGCTGATACCACTTCTTGAAATGTCTTCCAGGATACGAGCCATTTCTTGCATCCTTTTCTGAAGTCCTCAACATGTGGTATGGCTGGGGTACCAAGGTGCAGTTCAGATAGGAAGAAATAGGAAGAGTCAAGGACAAAAGTCAAAAGTCTCTGTCTCATTTTGCCTTTGTATTATGAAAGGTTTGCTCTGCCCAAGGACTTTTACCTACATGTCAGTTATCACCCCTAGTGGCAAAAGAGACTGAGAAATCAAGTATTTTACACAGATCAGTTTGATAGCCCTGAAAAAAAAAATCATATTTTGTAATAAGGGAGACTATAGAGACGTGCTGTATAGGCAACTTGCAGTCTCTGCTAAAAAGACTAACAATGACTGGAAGACAAATCTGACTCCCCATAAAGGGTTCAGTAGTATGGAGGTTTAATAGATAATGATATTTATTGGGATTCCTCTAAAACTTGAGGTAACAAGATTGATAAACTCTATTCTTGGAATTCTGGCTAAAGTTGAATTTGCTATCGCTATCGTCTGTCCTTGCTATTTTAATTTTCTGTTTGGCCTAACACATGATGAAAAGAAAAAAATATATATATATCTTAAACTGAGAATGTGAAAACACCCTTTTATTTTTGTCCTGTATTCTGAAGTTGTAGCTTTTCCTCTGATCTAATGCCTCAGCTAACCTTTACAGCAGGAAATAACAATTAGCAAATAGCTAAAAGACTTGCACTTCTGACACAACAAGTATAAAAACAGATGGAAGAGGCAGGTGCCCTTCTGAGTCTAGATTGAAGACATGGAATTATTCAAGGTTCTGACTTTTGAAGATAGGCAGAGAATCCAGATTAGATTTTGGTAGTTTGTGTTCTGAGAGATGTTTACTCCTTAGGGCTCCCATTTCCCCTTCAAGTTAGTATCAGAAGCATTACATTTGGAGTCCAGGACATGAGTTCCGGTCCTGACTCTATTTCAAGTCATTCTTTGATACTGAGCAAATATTTTCACTCGTCTTATCTATAAAATGAGGAGATGAAAGGAAAGCTCTCAGATCCCTTTTAGTTGTATCATTACATGGTGCTAACTCAGTAAAGACTAAACATATTTATCCAGTAGGTTTGCATTATTGAAGTTCTGTCATTTATATGAAGAAAGCAATTAACTGGACACATTTCAGTTAAAGTGAAGCTCACTCAGACTAACTTTTCTCTTCCTATTGTGAAATTGAATCAAAATAAGAATTGAAGGTTTTGCGAATTTTTTCTACAGTCTGCCTCACAGCATTAAACCTACATAACATGGCAGCAACTCTAAAAATTAATCTTGTAGGCATATTAAGAAACAAAGTACCCCACTACTCCCTGGTATAATGGTATCTTTGGGAAAGGCAAAGCACCTGGAGTGTTGCTGTGCTGCTACACAGTGAGACACCTGAAGACTTTCCCCTTCCCACAGAGAAATATATTAAACATTTTCATAGACATCCCCTGAAATGTGCTTGTCTCTGTTGGCAGCAGTCAGCAGCTCTGAAATCCAGTTTCTTGAGCTGTGCTGACATTCCTGACAGCCCTGATGGTGAAAGACAAGGAAATAAATATTCTCATTATGGGCTTTATTAGAAATTGCGTGCCCAGGAACACTGTGGGCAAGGCAGGCAAGGCAAAGAAATGTGCAAGAAAACAGGATTTTGAAGGGTATAAGAGAGCATCTCAGACAGCCATCAGTTTTGGGCAGCAGAGTCAATGATTATGTGATGAAATCCCCCCGATTACTCAGAACCTTTCGGTGCAAACTGTGCCGCAGTGATTCTCTCATCGTTTCTCCGGGCTTGTGTCACCTGAAAGCCGGCAGAATCACCAGGAGCCACTGGACATACTGAGCATTTTAGACCCAGCATATGGTATCCCAGTTTCAATTGTAACAGATCATGCCGAGGGAAGGAAATGAGTCAGCCTTTTATTGTATCAGTGGGATACTGAGTAATGGTGTGAAGTCATTGTAAAGAATGCTGCATGTCCTCTTTCATAAGCTGTGCAGTGTCAGACCTTCTTGGGGTAACAGAGAAATGAGCAACAATTAATATATCTTGAAAAGCATTTCAGTCAGCAGGTATACCCAGTACCTTCTTACCAATCACCACATGTAGTATCTTTGTCATCTTTTGGTTAATAGATACGAATTCAATTATGATGTCACTGCATAGATTTTACTATTAAATCTTAACACAATCACCAAATAATAGAAATCACTGTGATGGGCTCTGGTTGTCCATGGTGTTCCATCTTATTAGAAATAGAGTTTAGTGAGATCCAGAACTTTCTCCTTTCCATCAACTCCAAGGTCATTTGGCACTGGGAATTTGTGACACTTAACCAAGCTCTCATTAAATAGCAATAGAACCAAGGTACTTTGAGATTCTTCCTACCACTGTACTGAAATTGGATTACTCACCGGTGAATTCCTCATGAAATCTTCAGGGAGTGTTTTGGTTGGTTTTTTTTTTTTTTTTTTTTAAGATTTTATTTATTTATTTGACAGACAGAGATCACAAGTAGGCAGAGAGGCAGGCAGAGAGAGAGAGGAAAGGAAGCAGGCTCCCTGCTGGGCAGAAAGCCCGATGCGGGGCTCCATCCCAGGACCCTAGGATCATGACCTAGGATCATGACCTCTGAGCTGAAGGCAGAGACTTAACCCAATGAGGCACCCAGGCGCCCCTCAAGGAGGGTTTTTGTTCTCATCTTCCTTTGGTATGTCACCTGGATCCTTGCTACTCAAAGTGTGGTCCATGGACCAGCAGCATCTGTCCCACCTGGCAGCTTATTAAAAAGACAGTTTCAGGCTCCACTCAGAGCCTACTGAATAAGAACTAACATTTTAATAAGATCTCCAAGTGATTCATATGCACATTACAGTTTGAGAAGCCCCGAACTACATCTGTGATTCTCACACACACCTCACTTCTGGCCAGTGATGGACAGGAAGCTGAGGCACAACCACGGCAACATGTTAAAACCATAGGTATCCAGCCACTTCCCAAGGATATTCTAATGCCACAGATCTATTGTTTTAGAGACTCTAAGGCAGCTCCAGATTTAAGATCCACCCACTTTGATCACCTTCTGCAAACGCAACCTAGATTCACACTGCTCAGATAGAAGTCTTTGATTTCCACATTACCCAAGCAGAAAGGTTGAGCACTTTTGTGTCAAATTCATATTGAAAAGAATTTAAAATAAAATATAGTCACCTCAGGCTTTACCTTTACTTCATGTATTTTTGTGGTTGTTGATAAAGGAGATGAACAGCCAAGAAAAGACTGGCTTTTTCTCAACTATTTATCTTTAAAAGTAGCATTTTATATCTGGCCAGCTTTTACTACAGTATTATTAGTAGAAGTATGGTTTCCTAGAGTATTAAAAAGAAACTACATGATTCTGATTCTAAGATGATCTTCATTGTTACTGGTTTTATAGAAACCAGCTATAATTGTCATCATTAGATGCTTTTACACAGAACACATTCCCATTAAAGTTGGATTCTGTTCACATGGCATTGAGATGCAGGGACCTTATAACAGAGCATCTGTAGAGTTCTTTATGGTGTTTATAATGTCTTACTTTCCATTATATTATCTCCGATCCTCACAATAATCCTATAAGAAGGAAGGACATGTACTTCACAGATAAGGAAATCGAAGCAAAGAGATTATGTGGGGTCACACACTAATCAATGGCAGGGTCAAGAGTTATCTTTGCCTAGAACATTACTTTTTTTTTTCCCCCAGTCCAGAGACAACAGTAGAAACAGGTACTGGATTTTCTATGCCAGGGGTTCTTTAGGCCCCATCCCAGATCAATTAACTGTGCCTTTCTTGAGAGGGGTCCTGTGGCATCATTTTTAAAAACACTACATGATTCTAATATGCAGACAGGGTGTGCATTTCTGCATTTCTGCATTACAAAATCAAGTAGATCTTGTCTGAGCAGAACCTCTCTGTTTGCAAACATCTCCAGGGGCCAGGAAACTTGATTTGATCTGACATATCCACGAATATCATAACCCTAAAAGAAGCATGCCTTCCCACAGTGTAGTTATTTCAGCTGGATCATTTTGTATTTACTGTAAGTCAGAGGAAAAAGCATGAAACTAGGACACCCACATTCCAGACCCAGATCTCCTGTTAACTTACTATGTGGTCTTAGGCCACTTATGTAACTTCTTGGAACCTGTTTAGGCTCCGTCATTCCACACACACTGTTTCTAGCATCCAGATGTCACCTTCAGGATCAGGCTCACCCAATTTCGTAATGAGTTCAAACCATGCTGACAGGTCTTGGGCCTGGACTGATATTGCTATGCTAAAATGTTTCTCCTCTATACCCAGAATAATCTTCAAGACATCCGCATTTTGTCAAGCTGACAGCTTTGCCTAACCCGACTCCTGCCTTATTCATAACCCCTGCCCCATACTGGCTCCCATGCTTACAAGCTCTGTGTACCTTTAGACTTTCAGGTGCATCTTTATTTGCTCCAAATACCAATTCATTTTACTGTAGTATAGACACTAAGTTTAGCTCTTGCCCTCATGTCTCACCCAAAGATGCACCCAGATCCAAACCTGGGACCATAACACACTGTGCTGTGGATTTTAAGTATTGCTGACAGGGGTGCCTGGGTGGCTCCATGAGTTAAGCCTTTGCTTTCGGCTCAGGTCATGATCTCAGGGTCCTGGGAATAGAGCCCCCCATCAGGCTCTCTGCTCAGCGGGGAGCCTTCTTCCCCCTCTCTCTCTGCCTACTTGTGATCTATCTCTCTGTGTGTCAAATAAATAAAAAAATAAGTCTTAAAAAAAAAAAAAGTATTGCTGACATTTAAGAGGTTTACATATTAGGCCCCATCCATTATATCACACTTCCTGAAAAACTGACATCAGAATGGATGGATTCTAGTTTTATCACCATGTGATTTGGACAACTGGTCATTTTCTTCAAGAAGCAGTCCCTCTGGGACGCCTGGGTGGCTCAGTTGGTTGAGCAGCTGCCTTTGGCTCAGGTCATGATCCCAGCGTCCTGGGATCGAGTCCCACATTGGGCTCCTTGCTCCGCAGGGAGCCTGCTTCTCCCTCTGCCTCTGCCTGCCATTCTGTCTGCCTGTGCTTGTTCTCTCGCCCTCTCTCTCTGATAAATAAATAAAATCCTTAAAAAAAAAAAAAAAAAAAAGAAGCAGTCCCTCTGCTTCCAGTTTATTCCCTCTGCTTTCTTTCATCCACATTTTACCCTCCCATTCTTTCCCTATATCTTAATTTTCAGCATAAGTCTCAAATCCTCATACAGTACTATGATACCCAAATGAAATTTATATTTGTTCTGTAAAATATGTTACAATTTTTAAAAATGTGATAAATATGGCAGCAATCTGCACAGTTAAAGGCTTCCTAAAATATGTAACAATAAACTTAACCAAGGAGGTGAAAGGCCTGTGTTCTAAAAACTGTTAAGACATTGATGAAAGAAATTGAAGACAACACACAAAAAAATGGCAAGATATTCTCATAGATTCCAAGAATTCATATTATTAAAATATCCATACTTTACAAAGCAATGAACCGATTTGGTGCGTTCCCTATCAAGATACAAGTAGCATTTTTCACAAAGCTAGAACAAGTAATCCTAAAATTTATGTGGAACAAGAAAAGACCCTGAACAGCCAAAGTAATCTTAAGAAAGAATAACAAAGCTAGAGGTATTACAATCCCCAATTTCAAGATACACTACAAAAATGTGGTAATCAAAACAATGTGGTATGGCACAAAAGTAGACCCATAGATCAGTGGATTAATACAGAGACCCCAGAAATGAATCTGTGCTTATATGGTCAATTAATCTACATTAAAGGAGGCAAGAATATACAGTAGGGGAAAAGATAGTCTCTACAATAAGTGTTGGAAAACTGAACAGCTACATGCAAAAGAATGAAACCAGACCACTCTCTAAAACCACACACAAAAAGAAACTCAATGGGTTAAAGACTTAAATGTAAGATGGGAAACTATAAAACTTCTAGAAGGAAAGCATAGGTGGTACTCTTTTTGATGTTGGCCTTAGCAACATTTTTCTGAATATGCTCCTCAAGCAAGAGAAACAAAAGCAAAAATAAACGATTGGAACTTCATCAAACTAAAAACTTTTGCATGGGGGCACCTGGGAGGCTCAGTAGGTTAAGCATCTGACTCTTGATTTTGGCTCGGGTCATGATGTCAGGGGTGTGAGATCAAGCCCTGTGTAGGACTGCATGCTGGGTTTGGAACCTGCTTGAGAATCTTTTTCTCTCCCGCTCCTCCTCCCCACTCCCTCTCTTAAAGAAAGAAAGAAAGAAAGAAAGAAAGAAAGAAAGAAAGAAAGAAAGAAAGAAAGAAAGCAAGCAAGCAAAGCAAAAAGCACAAACTTCCAACTATAAAGGGAATAAGTCATAAGAATGAAAAGTGCAGCATAGGGAATACAGTCAATAATGTAATAACTTTGTGTGGTGACAGTAACTAAGATTATAATGGGGAGCATTGTGTAATGTATAGAAATGCCTAATCATTGTGTTGCTTACCTGAAACTAATATAACATTGTAGGTCAGCTACACTTCAGTAAAAAAAAAAAAAAAAAAAAGAAACAAAAAACATATATATTAAGGGTCAGTCAAACTTGAGTAAACTACCTTTTCAAAAATTTTTATGGAAAATGCATTCTGAGTTTTATGTCTGACTTAAGAAACTTCACTTATTCACTTTAAGTAGACATCTATTACATTTCAATGAGGAAATGGTAACCTTCAGTAATAGGTTAATCAGTACCATAGACTACTATGGATTTTTTTGTTTTAGGGTGTTTTCTTTTGTTTTTAGCATTAAACATTCTTTTTTTTTTTAAGATTTTTTTTTAAAGATTTTATTTATTTATTTGATAGAGATGACAAGTAGTCAGAGAGAGAGGAGGAAGCAGGCTCCCCGCTGAGCAGAGAGCCCCATATGGGGCTCGATCCCTGGACCCCGAGACCACGACCCAAGCCGAAGGCAGAGGCTTTAACCCACTGAGCCACCCAGGCACCCCTAAAGATTTATTTATTTTTATTTAAGAGAGAGCAAGAGAGGGCAGTGGGGAAAGCCAGCCAGAGGGATAGGGAGAGAGAGTCTCAAGCAGATTCTGTGCTGAGCACAGAGCCCAGTGTGGGGCTCAATCTCAGGACCCTGAGATCATGACCTGAGCCAAAACTAAGAGTTGGGCGTTGAACTGACTGAGCCACCCAGGTGATATTAAACAGTCTTAAGGCAGTGTTGTTTGTGCTGTTTGATTCTGCCATATTCCTTTGAAATCTGTGAACCTGAACTCCTTCATCTGAAATGTAATAGTCTAATTCCTCCCTTTTTATTTTCCTTCTCATTTTACCAATTGAAGAAGATTTTAGACATTAGGGATTTAGTCAGTATAGAGTAACAGTTTGGAAGGTGATGCTTTTCTTCATTTATTAAGCCTCCCTTTTTTCTCTCATTGAGCAGAAAAAAGAGCCACACTGACCAGGGACGACTAGTTATAAACTGTCCTACACAAATGGTGTGGTGGAGTATTTCATGTTTGGGAGGATAGTCCACTAGGATTATTTGTCTTTATTATACCAAATACAGGCTCCATTTCTCACAGCCATGAGATCATTTAGTTCAAAGAAAGAATCAGCAGAGGAAGCAAAAGGAGGAGATTAGGCCCTGCATGTCTCAAAGAATGACCTGCTTCTCCCCCCTCTGGAGAGGACTCTAAGAAGGAGGGTCAATATTTCTGATGTTAATCATCTCCACAATTAGTTAAGCTTATTCTATGATGCTACTACATACTTTTTGCCTTTAATTTTTCTATCAGCTCTTTACAACAAGTTGAATATTTTATGACCATGTTTTTGTTCCTTGATGTCAATAACTATATACCTATGAAAAGAAAAAAAGGTGAGTATATTAAGTAGGAAACATTCCTTAGCTTAATTCTAAACCTTATGCAGCCAACCCACCAATTTCTTAAATTAAACTATATAGAGAATTGCTGGTCTTGGTTCTAAGAAGAGTTCCCCAGGAATGATAGCCATATACTTTCTACCTAATTCTCCTTTTAGTTCTAGTTAGAGAGATGTTAAAACTGGTTTACAGCTATAGCAAATCCACAGCACTTAGAAATAAACTCAACTACTGAATAAATAGCAATTAATTAAATTTCCTTCTGTTCAGTAGCCTAAAGAAAATCATTTAGTTAAACAAAAGTTATTCCAAAAATAAATTTCAAGAAATTCTTTTTCTATCTCTTCTTTTCCTTGTTTGCTTCTGTGTAAATGTTTCTATGTTCATTATTTGGCAGAAACCAAAGCCTTTTAGTTAATTAATGATGGCCCTAATTACCCATGTCTCTCCTGACAGTTATTCTGTATTTAATTTAATGACAGGCACTATGTAAGAGTATTTGTGGATAGATTTAAATTCAAGTTGGAAATGTTTCTCTCTCTTTTTCTTTTTGACATTAAAAAAAAAAAAAAAATCAAAGAGCTTATCTCCAGGTTTGATCCTTAGAACAGGAGACCCATTGATCAGTCAAAGTCAGGGCCAAATGCATTAACACCAAAAGGAAGTGGCATTTGGGAACTGAGATTTGATCCATAAAGCTGAATGATCTGCAAACTGTGATCATTCCACAAAGCTCAATTTCATGTTGAGCTTTCTCTTTTGGAGTCGTCCTGTCCCAGAAAGCAGTGAGGGATGATATTGTGTTGGAACACAGGTGCTAGTTGGGATGTGAAGAGTCTGGAGATGTGAAAAGTACATTATATATCCAGTAGAGTACTACCAGGGATGTACCAGCCAGAACAGAATAAATGATCAACACCAATCTCTCAACAACATGAACCTGGCTGAGCATTTCATAAATAATCCAGTGGACAATCACTGCAGGATGTATGGGAACCATTCTTGTTTTAATGCCTACTGGAAATATGCCCTATGAATCTCATCTTTTCAGCTGAGAAAGAAACAAGTAGCTCTTTGGATACATTTTCAGCAAGGAATTGGTGTTTTGTCAGGTCAGTGCATCATGATGTTACATTGAATTAAGTGGGATAATGGCGCAGTGCATAGAATGAGGAAATGCTGCCTGAGTCCTGGAAATGTGGAAATAGACTCTGGTTGGGAGATCAGAAATGGAAGGCTCCAAAATGTTCCATACTGTCAGGGATCTTGATCCTGTGAGTATTAAAGAAAAAAATAGGAAGTGAGCCATTTTTTTGCTATATGTATTTTGTAACTCATTCAGTTAGTTTGCAAACATTTGGGAAGATAATAACTTAAGTAAGCCAAATCTAATACCAGAGATAACTACACATTTGGCCAAGTGAACTTCACATCCAAAAGAATAAATTGTAGGATTTTGTGTAAATATAGGCCTATAAATTCTGATGCTGTGCAGTATCAATACTGGTTTAAAAAACAATGACTTAATTAAGTGGCTGTACATTCATCAAGGACGAACAATATGGATGAAAAACCTTTTTTTAACCAGTCATGCTGATTTTCCCTAACTATATTCACTAATGATTTTGTCATTTGAGACATGTAGAATAAATAAAAAATTCCAAATAGAGCAATAAGAGTTCTACAGGGAGACCAACTCTGTCTACATAATAAACTTCAAAAGATATGTCAGATCTTTAATTCAGAAGCTGATTGGGAGAATGTTCGTGATCTCTTCTGTAGATACTGGCTGCTACCAAAACAACTGATAGCAATTCTGTATCAAGCCAAGAAAGCTCTTCATATCTTCATGTGTAACACACCCAATTTTTTTACGTCAGATAGTTGCAGGTTAACACATTATCATAATCTTCACTGTCAAAATTAACCCGTGGAAAGGAGTTGTGTTATAACAACACTCCACAGGAATTCATAAATCCATATGGCGGGCACAGCTGGAGAGAGAGTTGCAGTTGATAATGTAGCATTTCGGAAATACCCGAAGAATCTCTGCTTTGTGAACTAATTTGGAACTTGTATGCTTTCTCATTCTCTTAAACAACACATAGACAAGAGACTACCTGGGAAATGCCAGTTTGGTTGTAGGTGTTTGAGGCCAAGTTCTTATCACTATGCAAACTTTTACCTTTTGAAAAGATAACCAAGATTTTAAAAATAAAATGTAGCTGACTTAAATATCCTATTTTTTCCATTTGTGGCTCCCACTTACTGTAAAAGAAGGTATGTGTAACACAGCCCTGAAATGAATGCCAGGTATAAGAAAGACATTCCTACACCTTACTGTCTGTGAGTCTTGCTACCGTTTGAATCTGTTCACTCCTTCTGTAAGCCAACATTCTTTATCGATGTACAGTTCCAGGTTATTTCAGTGGAAATGGTTGTGATAAATGGGATTTATAATTGGGTCCTAATGGAGCATGTAAATTAGGATTTCAAGACTGAAGAGAATAGATTGGTTTTAAAAAGTAAAAATATCTAACTTTGGCAGAACCTCTCAGTTCAACCTCTCCGTTGCCAGGCATTGGCATAGATATGGCAGAGAAAACAGTGAGCAAAGCAGAATGGTTCCCCTACCATAAGACTTACACGGCTGCTGGGGAGTAAAGGGGGAGCCAGTCACACTAGAATGTGTACCTTTGTTTGTGAGCTGGGAGAAGTATAGAGTTCAGTGATCTGAATGTGTAAAATGCAGGCATACCTCAGAGACATTATGGGTTTGGTTACAGACCAATAAAGTGCAATAAAGCAGATATTGCAATAACATGACTCAAATGAATTTTTTTTTTGTTTCCCAGTGCATATAAAAGTCTTATGTACACTATGCTGTAGTCTATTAGGTGTCTAATAACATTAGGTCTAAAAATACCGCACCTGCCATAATTAAAAATACTTATTGCTAGCAAATGCTAAGCATTATCTGAGCTTTCAGTGAGTCATAATCTTTTGACTGGTGGAGGGTCTTGCTTTGGTATTGATGCCTGCTAATTAGTTAGGGTGATGGTTGCTAAAGGTTGAGTTGGCTGTAGCAATTTCTTAAAATAAGATAGTGAAGTTTTCTGCATCAACTGACTCTGTTTCACTTGAATGCACTTAGAAGCCATTGTAGGGTTATTAACTGGACTAACTTCAATATTGTTGTGTCTCAGGAAATAGGGAGGCCCAGGGAGAGGGAGAGAGATGGGCTGATGCCAACTGGTAGAACAGTCAGAGCACACACATTTATGAATTCAGTTCACCATCTTATATGGGCATAGTTCCTGGTGCCCCAAATTACAGTAGTAATATTACAATAGTAACATCAAGAATCTGTGCTCACAGATCACCACACCAAAAGTAATAATCATGAAAAAGCTTAAAGTCTTGCAAGAATGACCAAAATGTGACAGAGACATGAAGTGAGCAAATGCTGTTGGAAAAATGGCACCGGCAGACTTGCTTTACACAGGGTGGCCACAAAACTTCAATCTGTAAAAAAAACAGTATCTGCAAAGCACAGTAAAATGAGGCTTGTCTATTGGAAGGATATGATACAGAGTGGGAGGAGGAGAGAGTCGAGGGAAAGAATAGTATCCCAGACCAAGCAACAGTATGTATGTCTGCTGTGGGAGGGTTTTCTGGTTATGAAGAAATATGACACGGTATAGTGCCTGAGAGTAGTGGGGAGGGTAGTTCAAGTTTAAGGTTGGGATATCAGCAGAGACTAGGAGGCTCTGGAGTAGCGTTGAAGATCTGGGTGTTTTCTCCCATCCAAGTACTAACCAGGCCCGACCCTGCTTAGCTTCCGAGATCAGATGAGATCGGGCGCATTCAGGGTGGGATGGCCGTAGACTTGGGTGTTTTCTGAAAGTAAGTTAAATATTGCAAAAGTTTTGTTTTTGTTTTTGTTTTTAAGTGAAATAGATGAATTAAAGTAGAAGGCAGTGTTGAAAAATGGACGCTTGGCAGCTAAGGCTGATTTATTATTACCTAGCTTTTTGTGAAAAACAAAGAAGCAGTTCTCATCAGACTAAAAACAGAGGGTAGTCATCAAAAATTTACTTGAAGAATTACCTATAATTATAGCACAACTAGGGCAAATGGAGATATAACCATAGGAGACAGTTTTAATCCATCTGGGCTGCTCTAACAAAATAACTGGGAACTTAGAAAGAAGAGAAATTTATTTCTCCCGGTACTGGAGACGGGAAGTCTGAAATAAGGGTGCTGGCATGTTCAGTGAGAGTTTTCTCCCTGGTTCACTAGAGGTAACATTCTTGCGGTATCCTCATGTGGGGGAAGGGACTAGGGAACTTTGTGGGGTCTCTTTTATGTGAATACTTATCCCACTCATGAGGATTCCACTTCATGATCTAATCACTTCCCAAAGGCCCCACCTACTAATACCTTTACCTTTAGGGATAAGATTTCAAAATATGAATTTTGGGGAGACACAACATTGACTAGAGTAGAGACTCTACACACACAGTACATCGTCTCCCTCTCCCCAGAATCACCAGTAATCAACAGTTCAGTTCTAACTAATGCTTTATAAAGAAGCTACCATGGCATATTGGGTATGGAAAGAGGAAAGAGTTTATACCAGTTCACCATGAAGGTGATAACTGAAGCAATAGAAAGCTCTGTCTTCATTCCTCAGAATCTTACTAAATTGATGATAGCCAGACACCAGTAATTTGGAAAAAAAAAAAAAAAACATGGCTATCAAATTGCTTTAAAAGGTAAGATTTGAGGTGGGGATTCTGCGAGCCTCTGTGGTCAGTTTGAGTGAATAAAGGGATGCACCCATTTTTGGTTGGTGAATCTAAGACCTGGATAAAATCACAACCAATGTTAATAAATAGAGTTAAATTAAAATTCTACTCCATCGGGGCACCTGGGTGGCTTAGTGGGTTAAAGCCTCTGCCTTCGGCTCGGGTCATGATCTCAGGTTCCTGGGATCGAGTCCCGCATTAGGCTCTCTGCTCAGCAGGGAGCCTGCTTCTTCCTCTCTTCTCTCTCTGCCTGCCTCTCTGCCTACTTGTGATCTCTGTCAAGTATATAAATAAAATCTTTTTTGAAAAATGTCTATTCCATCATGGTGACCTAAGAAAATACTCTGTGATAAAGAGTGGGGGCAAGAGGAGGGAAGAGTCAGCCTTGGTCTGAGGATGTAAATCAAAACGTAACAAAGATGCAGCTCTCTTGTGCTTTCAGTCAAGACAAAGAAAGCATGCATTCTATGAAACAGAGTTGCTAATGTCAAAAGGGATCTGGCTCTGATACAGACTGGCATTTAAAAAGAGTTAACAAAGATGAGAAATGAGAGAATTAAAACCTGCAATGCAGATGCAATAAAAAGCCAAATGAACATTGTAGAAAATTGCATTAGCAATAAGCATGACTAAGTAAATAAGCTTTTTGAAGGAATGCAAAAAGGAACGTATAATGATTAGAAAGCTTCACAGATGTGGAAATTTGGGAATAAAGATCCAGTCTATACATAATCAATGTAATTAATAAAGATATTTTATCAGCGCATACATACTATTTTATTTACTATCATGGAATATGTAACATTTCATGCCAGCACGTTATCCTTTCAATAGTAAAAACATGTTGTACTTTCCCTTCATGGAGAGGGAATCAGAAGTTTTTATGTTATTCTTTATTCTAACAATTAGAGGAAATATAGATCAAGGTAGATATAAAATCAAAATGTGTATCTTCCAAGTTGCTGGAGACAGTTAAATAAACTGCAATCTGTTCATCCAAAGACCAAAGGTAAAGAAGAGCAGAACAGCATGAAAAAAAAATTCACATAAAGATGACAGATACAAGAATATATAGTATATGACAGAAAATACAAAGAGATAAAACTTTCATATTAACATAAGAGCATCAGATCCAGTTAAAAATTTGTTTGATCTAACCAGAACTTGATGGCATTTATTTCAAAATAAAATATCTATTCTAACAAAATAGTCTTTAAAAAGAAAAGATAGTAAGTTTTCTAGCTTAGGACCAAGTATTACTTGTATGTAAAAAACATTAAACATTAAGTTGGGAAAAGATGCTTTTTATTATTAAGATACACAAACCCTAATGAAGACATTCCAATTATATTATTTTGAACACCATAAAACATAGTGTCAAGATTTATAATGCTAAATATTTGGAAACACAAGAAGGAATTATTAAAGCATATTTTTAAATTTAATTTGACAGACCAAGTAAGTAGAAATAAGGATACAAAAAAACTGAATAATGTAATAATTAAAAATATATACTAGTCTTCCATTACCAATAGGAAATATGTTATAAGACCCCCAGCAGATGCCTGAAATCATGGTTAGGAAATACAGATAGGAACCCTATATATATTACTTTTTTCCTATACATATATGCCTGTGATAAAGTTTAATTTATCATTTAAGCATAGTAACAGTTTAACAATAATAACAAATAATAAAATAGTACAATTATAACAATATACTGTAATAAATGTTAAGTGAATGTAGTCTCTTTCAAAATATCTTATGGTACTGTACTAACCCTTCTTGTGATGATGTAAATGATAAAATGCCTACGATGACATGAAGTGATGTGAATGACATAGGCATTTTGACATACTGTTACTCTACTATTAATCTTCTGACCAGATGTCAGAAGGCAGATTATCTCCTTCTGGACCACAGCTGACCACATGTAACTGAAACCATGGAAAGTGAAACTACCCATAAGAGAGCTTCTGTATATTTATATACTTTCCTTTCAAGTGCCCATGTAATGCTTCTTATAACTGGCTACATAATAAGCCAAGAAAAAAAAATTTCAAATTGTATCCATCAGGCCTAATACTTTCTGCCATTACACAGTTAAACTAGAAATTAGATATAGAAAATTTTATACAACACAATAATCACATTTAAAAAAATCAATCCATGCAAATTTCAAGTCATTTTTCTAGTATCTACTGGGTCAAAGCATAAAGAAAAACCATAGTTTATGGATATTTCAGAATTTGGAGAAATGAGAACAAATGCATCCACCCTGATAAAGTTTATAAAAAGTGTACTCAGAAGCAAGTTGGTAACTTGAAATTTATTATTAAGAAATTCTAGGGTGCCTGGGTGGCTCAGTGGGTTAACCCACTGCCTTCGGCTCGGGTCATGATCTCAGGGTCCTGGGATCAAGTCCCACATCAGGCTCTCTGCTCAGCAGGGAGCCTGCTTCCCTCTCTCTCTCTGCCTGCCTCTCTGTCTATTTGTGATCTCTCTCTGTAAAATAAATAAATAAAATTTAAAAAAAAATTCTAGAAATCTAAATCAATAAACTAAGTATTCACCTCATAAAGGTTAAAAAGAACACAGAAAAACTTAAGGGAAATAGAAGAAAAGAAGATAAAGGTCAAAATTAGTAAATTGGAAAATAGAAACAGAACATGTGAGACATCCAAGAGAAGTTTTGAGAAGGAAAAAAAAATGCATTTCTCCCCAATTCTAATCATAAAAAAACAGAAAAATACAAATATACAAAATTGAAAATTAAAAGGAGCAATATACAAAATTGAAAATTAAAAGGAGCATACAATTTTGTATACAAGATTTAAAATCCTAAGAGCAGACTGTCCACAATCCTGTGATTATTTGAACATCTAGATGAAATGAAAAATCTACTGAGATCATATCAATAACAAAACTGAATCAAGAAAGTACAGAAAATCTAAATAGACCATTTATCATGGGAAGAATTGAAAGTTGTCAAGAATCATTTTTTCCCAACTGTTCTGAGCCATAAATTTTATAAGAAATTTTTTTTTCAAATTTTTAAAATAATTCCCTTACCAATCAATTTGTGTCAGAGCAAAGACAGGATGAAAAGCTACCAGTTCATTTAATGAAATGGGTATGATCCTGGCACCAGAACCCAACAAAGACTATGAAAGGGGAAGCAACCTCACCAATGAATGTTAGTAATACTTATATACTGGATAATATATGTCAGGCGCAATTTCAAATTCTTTACACATGTTAACATTTAATTCTTACAACAACCATGTAAGATGTAACCATGTAACCATGTCATTTTATAAATGACAAAACTACTGCGACAGTGTTAAAGTAAATATGACATTCTTCAATCATTTATGAACAACCATTTTTGGATATGTCTACAATACAAAGAAAAGTCTTAAAAATACAGATAACTCCATAAAGAGTATTTGTTTCAGTCTTTCCCATATTCTGGATTAAAAATACAAAAACACAGTTTTCAAATAAGAAAATAATGAAAAGTAGAAAGATACTCTTCTGACCAGCAAAACATTATTTCCTCTTTCCCAAAGAGGGTGAGAGACATATAAGAATGACACAGTATTGATAATTTTTAAGCTGCATGATATGTGAAGGTTCATTATACCATTGCATCTGCTTTTGTAATTTGTGTATGTTTGAAATTTTCTGTGAAAAAATTTAAGTTGGCTTTAATGAACTCCAAAGTTGGTTCTATCTTAGATTTTATATTGTTCTCCATTGTTAATTATCTTTCTCAAAAACAAACAAACAAACAAACAAAAAGCAACAAAAAAACATTTTTCTACCATACTTTATGGGAGTAAGATGTTTGCATTATCTACAATGCATGAACATATGGGTATCTTGCCAATCATATAGCTATTTCATTACTTATTCTCTATGTGAAATCGATCTAGATATTCAAGTTAAAATAGCTGCCCTTACTACCCTGCTTTGTGAGATGCATATCACTAAAAATGCCTGGATTGGCAATAATCCAATTTGCTCCTGCCTAGAGCTATTCTGAGTCTCTAGTGGCAGGCCCTCGCCGTGTTACTGGGGCAAGTGTGCAGTGATGTGCATTAAATCTGCACTCAGCAATGCTCAGATGATGACTTTCTGCAGGGAATGAAGAAAATATACATATAAACACCCCATTCCCAAACGGCACTGTAGCCTAGTTAAGAGAATTGCTTGCGGGGGAGTACATTATGCTAAGAGGACTAGTTCATTTTCAGGTTAGAAAACTTTAAATTCGAGTTGACATAGCTTCTATTTTCATTTCCATACTTATCTCAGCTGGGGAAATGTGGCATTTGTCACTAAAAATCAACCACTGGAATACAGGGAAGGGATGGGGAAAGTCAGTGGTCCGAAGCCTGAAAGTGGCTGTGATCTGAAACACGTCATGTTTTATTTGGTAGCAAATACCATACCAGATTTGCTTTCCACTGGTACACCTTCTCCTTTTGTTTTCAACAAAATCCCAAGTACCCAGCAGCAATCTCTAATAGCAGAAAATGCAATTAACTTAAGTTACCTTGTAATAGACCAGCATTCCAGACAGCTCGTAAACAATTAAGAATCAAGTCTGAATTAAATTCACAGGTTCAGGGCTAAGAATGTTAGAGTAGCACAGAATATGTCAGTGTTCTGACAATGAGCTGCCTCGTTCAACAAACCACATGTATGGGGCTTCCCTGTTAAGCCACACGTGTCCTCTGTTTTAATGTCAGGGTAGATCCATAAAGCTTAAAGTACAGAAGCTTTCACGTGGCCACACTGAAGTTTTCAGAGTGAGAATGAATGGGCTCATTAAAAGATAGAACTGGGAGAATTGAAATTAATCCTCCATAATCCTAGCTTTAAAAACACACATCTCTGTTGTGTACAGGTATCTTCAAAATGAGTTACAAGTCTGTGAACAGGCTCCTCTGGACAGCCTTTTACGTTCAGCTCCATCATATCCCTTTTCCAACAGAACCTGGGAAACAATCCAGGATTAATTAATTGAAGAGTCTGTTTGCCTTTATATACACTGAGTATAAGAAATAGCAATGTTTTCAGAGTTTCTGTTGACTGATCAAATTTAGTTGCCATTCATATCCTATGCTTTTAAAAAAAAAACGTGAAGAATTCGGGGTGTTGACCCTGGGATGTGTAATTTATGCATGGCTCTTGTAAGCTGTTACCTCTTAATCACTCAGGAGCCCCAGCTCTTCAAGCAGACTAATGATCCCCTGCTGACTATCAGCTCTGCTTGCGGTTCTGCCTTCAACACATCTGTCAGCACCACTTCCCAAGGGGACTCAATGAAAGTTGGAAAGTCTGACATCCGTACATTAACTACCCTGTGACTTTCTCCATTAATAATGGACTGTCCCGCCGTAAGCTGTGAGATTCCTCCCCAGCACCGACTGCTTTTCCTTTTATGACTGTCATCAGAGAGATAGCCAGAGAAAAGACATCTGGCATCTGTAACTCATAGGGGGTTCATAAAAACTAAAGCAGGTAGATTGTTCTCTCAAATGAAGTTCCTGGGACTACTGAATGATGAATATTGTGCTAATGGCCTCCTTCCTCTAGCCTGGTGACAGCCTGTAACCAGTTTTTCTTTCTTTCTTTTTTTTTAAAATCACATCCACACTGACACACACATCCTAAGTTTTTATTTAAGAGATACATTTCTTAATTGTTATGTTGAATCCTTAGAGATGGAGCCAAATTAATTTGAAAACATTATTTCTTTCCACATCTGCAAAGAAATCGTCCTAAGATGTGACGACTAAGTATGTTAAGACCTGTTTTCCAATTAATAGTTGAGAAAGAATTCTCCGAAGTAAATCAAAATGGCCTTGAAGATTTTGGCTGGATTATTTGTTAATTTATCTCAGAAGCAGATAAAAAACTGGGGGCAGAAAAAAGAAAATTGGAAGCCCACTGAGCCAGAATGGCAGGTTTTTGCTTTTGTCCAAAATACAAAAGAAAGAACAAACAAGTGACCAAAACAGAAATATGTTAGACCCCTGTAGGTGAATGATATTTATTTCTCTAAATCTCATCCATATTAAGATGCTCAGTACTTCCCTTGCTTGACAGGTTACTTGTCAAGTTACTGTAACAATGAATTACCTTATCCAGAATCTGGAAAAGCACTCTAAAACTTTTGGAGACTACCCTGAAAAAGCTAGGTGTGAGATAATAAGGAATGGTGAAGGCTCTGTGAACTAGAGACCATGTATCTCATCCAAAAGGTGCAGGTGCATCCTGGTGGGGTTCTTAGGGTCAATTAGGCAGTCAAACAGACCCGATCACCATAGAGCACACTTGGCCTCTGGTTCACATAAGGACAGGACAGATTGCGTGCTGAAAGAGCAGGGCCAGGACCTTCTCTTCAGTGGGAATCTGGGAGCAGTCAAAACAGCAATTCGGGGATTTTTTCTTGGCCCCACAGTCATGTTTTAAGAACAAAGTTTTGAGACTCATGTAGCAAGCCTCAAGACTTCTAACTTAGAAGGTCCGTATCTTCTTTTTAATTTTAGATTTACTGATTTATTTGAGAGAGAGGAAGTGAATGCACACACACATACTCACAGGAGTGGGGAGTAGAAAAGGAGAGGGAGAGAGAATCCCAAGCAGATCCCCCCGCTCACCCCCGACCATGGAGGCTGATTCAGGGCTTGATCTTAGGATCCTGAGATCATGATCTGAGCTGAAATCAAGAGTTGGATGCTTAACCAACTGAGCCATCCAGGTGACCCAGAAGATTGATGTCTTAAAAAGAAGCAAAAATATCTTGCAACATTTCTATAGGCATAGCTTCCAAAGACCCCTTGAGGGGGTCCAATGATGAGAATCACCACATTTAGGGAAACCTAACACAATGACTGTCCGCCAGATGTGTATGGTTCATTTGCATTCCTCTCAGCCTGATACAGGGTGCCAATCCTGGGTTATTTTTACTATAACACTGGTGCCTGGTCACCTGGCTGACATCTAACCTTTATCACATTTCTGATAGAAAGTTAACCTAATGTAAGTTTGTTTATAAAGAAAATAGGATTTTAACACTTTATACACTGTGAACATGTAGGAGTATGAGCTCAGATCTTTTTCTTTTCGTTTTCTCTTCCTTCTCATCCTTTTCTTTCCTCCTTCTCACTGCCCCCCACCTCCTTCTCATCCTTTTCTTGTTTCAGAAAAGCTAGAAGTCCAGATATTTTAACTGTTAAGTCTCCCAATTTTTAAGTGAGAATACTTAAGTAAGAGTAAAGAACCAGGAAACAGAAGACCTGGGTCCTGGGATTCTAGCAATTGTCTGTGTGATCTACATCGTAGCTAAAGTAGAAGAATAAAAGCTTGCCTAAAGTTGGTGAAAAGCTGTTTCTATTATGCTGTTACTGTTTTCTAATTGACAAGATGTGATGCTTCCTATTCATATGCTCAGTGTCAGGGAAGTTCCTCTTCCATTCCCTTTCTACTTTTCTTTATCATGTGAAAATCCAAACAGAATAAAACACTCAGGGGTCTTTTCAAGCCTAAATGTCCATTGTTGGACAAGATTTCGCAACAAAGATGCTCAGAAAAATGATGCTAACTCTCATAGAATTTAGACCAACATACCTGCTTTTGTTTGCATTGCCCAGAGAAATTGGGTTAAAAAAGTAGTACCTTGGTGAATTTTGGCTTTTAGACTGGTTTATCAGTTGCCTGATATATTAATACAGTGCAGAGATTGTATCGTACTGTTATGTCCCAATAACAGGTCCGTGATTAAAGGAGTAAGACTGATACAAAGCGAAGGTCAAGCAAAGCTTTATTTCACGCCAAGCATCAAGAATCTAACCGAACGTTCGGGGTGTGCCTCTTACAAGAGAGGGTGACCCCTCCCTGCTTTGCAGACTTTTATAGAGCAAAGGCCATGTGGTTGGGCCTGGCCACACTGAGGTGGCCATTGAAATTGTAACACACAGAGAAAGCGACACAGTGATGCTAGGTGACGAATTGAATTACAATTTACCCTAGTAGACATTTGAACCAGCCTTTTACACCTTGATTAGGATTGGCACCAAAAAGGCTCCCAAAGGGGGGGGGGGGCGCATACTCCTTGGAGGCTAGGGAGACAGTATGCAACCCCCCACCGATCGGATGCCTCCACCTGGCCTGATCCATCCTTGTATCTGGGCTTTGTTACCTGGAGCTGGTTTCCAGGACTTGTTTTTAAGTGAATCCCCTGGGGGAAGGGGAGCAGGGACAGTTTAACTTTAATGAAAGCCTCTTTGCTAAATAGGCCCTTACAGTCACAGCTGATACAATCCCAGTTAAAATTGCTTCATGTTATGCTTTTCTATCCTGCGTTCATTCAAATCTCTTTATTGTGCTTCTTCTGCCATCATCACCACGAAAATGTACTGTGGTAGAGAATTAATTTACAAATGAAAGAGGATTAGGATTATTTTTATTTTTATTTTTCTGCTACAATTTCATCAGTCTTATGGGGACAAAATCAGGAATTCTGTTCTGTAAACAGCATTGAATAAAGGAACTTATCCATTCCCAACTAGGCTTCAACATCAAGTCTGTATTTGGCCAACGCCTAAGGATTTGGTTATTTGCTCAATCCTTCCTGAAGAAATCTTTTCATTTTGTGGGGGGGGGGGGGGTGGTCAGAGACTCTTTGTTATATAGGAAGGGTATATCCATTAGAAACAGAAGGGAATAGGTTGAAAGCACAGTTATTAGAAATGTTCTTGTTCATGATAACACAGGCATTTGTAGGAATTTCATTTTCCTCCATTGACCACAATATTAAACATTTCACCAAGGAAATGTTCCACAGGAGATTTACTCTTAGGAATAGGATCTAATCTTTTATATCACAGTAAGAAGCTGATCAAAGGTGTCAAAAGCTAGCTATTAAAGGATTAACTAGGTCACATTGAAATATATGATGTAAAAACAGAAGAACCATTTCTATCCAGTTGAAGCTTATAAAAAATACAGAAACCACCCCCCCTCATTGTTTTCCAGAATACATTAGTTAAGAGAAAATACTGAGCCTTCATTCAACATTTAAAATATTCTCACTGTGCATTGTTGAAGCTGTCTAAAGGATTATGTTCTCTGACACAAGGATAATGGAAAGCCATTAGGTTTTAGGTAATTACGCTCATAGTTTGAAAATATAACTCAAGATGTGGGAAATGGCTTGCAGCAGGGCAGGAGTGTGTGAAGAGGGACCAAACATGTGGTAGTTTTAATAGTCTGACCAAGAGACATTAGTGTTTTGGTCTTGGATAGTGGCTGTAGCAATGGATGCTTTCTGCTCCCTCCCTTAACACAAATACAAAGTCTCTTTGGGCCTCTAAGGTCAACTTTCAGTCTCCTTGTCGGGCGTCTCATTTTCCTGTCTTCTTCCCATCTTCTTAAAGTGAATTTTAAGTACCCTCGGGCTCAGGCCCACGTCCCAGATACATAGATATAGATCTATATCTATATATGTACACACACACACACACACACACACACACACACACACATACACACTGTCTCTAATAATGTCATATAACCCATGGCTTCAAATACCAATTTTATATTGATATTTTCCAAATGTCTCTCTTCACCACCCCGCCCTCCTAAATCCTAGACTCCTGTAACCATTGTCTGATCATCATCTTGCTTGTTTGCCTAACAGTTATCTCAAAGATAATATGACCACAACTGAGCTTTGATCTTCTTACTAACTGATCCTCCTAAGTGTTTTTCCAATCATAGGAAAGCAGTGGCTCAAGACTGAAATTTAGGACATAATCCTTAATTACTTTCTTTTTCTTCCACCACTATCCAATTTATTTACAAGCCCTTTCCAGTGTATCTTCAAAATATACCCTGCTTCGAACCACTTCTCCCTACTTCTACAACTGCCACCCTCATTCAAGCTCCCATCTTATCTACCTTGGATTTCAAAACACCCTCCTAACCATTGTCCCTGGTTCAATTCCTAACCCTCTCCATATTACAGAAAAATAGTGATTTTGAGATATAAATCAGTTCATGTTTCTTCCTTGCTTAAAACTGTCCCGGGGCTCCTGGGTGGCTCAGTTGTTAAGTATTTGCCTTTGGCTCAGGTCGTGATTCCAGGGTCCTGGGATCAAGCCTAGCATTGGGCTCCCTGCTCAGCAGGGAGCCTGCTTCTCCCTCTCCCACTCTCCCTGCTTTTGTTCCTTCTCTCGCTGTGTCTCATTCTGTCAAATAAGTAAAATCTTTAAAATAAAAATAAAATAATAAAACTATCCAAAGTCTTATATCTGATCCAGGAAAAACCCCTAAACCCCCCGTTAGGGGGCTAATAGCCTCCACTAGCTTTAATCCCTGGTAAATCTCCATCATCATCCCCCCTCTCATGATATTGCACCAATATACTGTTTCTCAAAGACGCTAAACATGTCCCTGCCAACAGTGGGGCCTTTGTGATAGCTTTTCCCTTGCCTTTAAATTCCCATTTCCCAGATAACTTCATGGCCTGTACCTTTTCATGTTAAAGCTCTGGTCATTTTCACTCCTTCCCTGATATTTCTAAAATAGTACAATCTCTTTCGTTGCCTTTTTTTTTTTTCCCCCTTTAATTGTGTTTGGCACTATGTGGTATATTCTCCTTTCCAAGAACTGTATTTATTAACAGATTTGAGGAATTTCGTGGTTGTATTTTAAAACAGTTTGTATTAATGGGCGCCTGGGTAGCTCAGTGGGTTAAGCCTCTGCCTTCCACTCAGGCCATGATCTCAGAGTCCTGGAATCGAGCCACGCATGGGGCTCTCTGCTCAGCAGGGAGCCTGCTTCCCCACCCCTCTCTCTGCCTACTTGTGATCTCTCTCTCTGTGTCAAATAAATAAATAAAATCTTTAAAAAAGATTTTGTATTAAAACCACCATAAATGTATTAGCCAGTGGAATTTGGAAGTAGAATAAAGATGTAATATAAACCCCTGGCTTGCAATAGACTGCTTCAGGATCTGTCTCCTGCCTCTTCAGAGTGTTATATCCCATTATTCAGGTACATCAGTGGAAAGGTTGAAATGCGCTGTTGTATTCAGACTGGACAATCATCTATATTTCACAATTGAGATATCTAGAAAACTGCCTTCTCCATATTCATCTGCCCATCAGGTCCCACCATGAGTCTCCCCTACTGGAACCAACCAGTTAGAAGTCAACCTGCAGTGTTTCTATAGGAAGCCTATGCAGAGATTTAAGATATAATTACATGGTCTAATAAGCCAGAGTCTGCTTACAGGGCAATAAAACAGAATATGGCTTCTTTTAGAGCACTATAGAGGCTCTGTCAACCCACCTCCGCTTACCTAACTTTCTGAATAAAGAGATTCTCTCCATTTCTTCTGTAATGAACAATGCCGATTGCCTGTGGCAAGCTGTAGGCTCATCACTGGGTAGGCTACAATCAAGTGAACCTATATCCTTTTGTTCCTCCCTATGAAGTTGTATACTTGCCAAAAATCAGTTGTTTTTGTTCCTAAGCCTGTTTAAGCCAGTTGTACTTATTTAGTTTAAATATTACATAAACTAATGAAATGAAATAAAAAGGAAAGAATTGTCATTTCTACAAAAACTACTTGGAATCCTTTGGGAAAGACTCAATAAAGGCAAGTCAGTGAAAAATAAAGATGCCGTGGGCAAGATAATTATGAAAGTTGGGGCGGAGGGTCATTAAACTCTAGTAGGATTCTGTATTCCTGTAGTTTCACATGTCTTACTTTAACAAAATCAAGTCTCAGGAATGATGGGTGTAGTTTAGGTAAAAATGTTAACATCAACCCCAGTCAACAGTCAACTAAAAAAAAAAAAATAAGATAAGAAACAAGAAGACAAAGGAGTACATTTTTCCTATATCAAAAGATTGACAAATAATACTTTAATTATCTAAATAAGAATTTATTAATGAGTAATAAATATATAGAAATATATAAAGTACATAAATAAATAAATAATATCAGATAATTTAATTGGATAAAATGTTATGATGTAAATGTGGCATTTTTTTCATGATTTCCCACTTTTAGTAACTTTTTAAGCTAATCAACTAACTAGGTTCCAAGAGTATAGGACAAGAGAGTTTTTACATTACTTGAGAACCCTTTTCAAAACTAGGAATTACATTCCTATTACAGACATGTTGACAATACCAAAGTAGGTGATATATTGAGAAAAGCCCTTTGAGAAAAGTAAATTATTAGTACTATTTTATGCATGAGGCTTAAGGAGAGTAAATGACTTAGAGATGACATGTTAAGAATTAAGATCTGCCTTCCTCATGGTATCTGCTCTGAGTTCTTCTACTTGAATTCTGCTTCAAACCTCTCCTCTTATACTTCTCATTTATATCTTTTATAACAGATTTTTCAAAATAAATACCAACTAAAGGCTGCTGAGCTAATTATGTATTTTAATTAATGGCTTCTGAATTGTTATGACATTATGGTAATAGAAATGCCATTTTTACATTTCCAGTAACCAACTCTCATACTTTAAGGGTGTGTGGGAAAGTTCCTTGATTTGGGAAATGCTGTATGTGAAATTCTCCTCTTGGAGATTTTACAGCTCAAGGACTTGAAGAAGTACTGTAGTGAAGAAAGGTACCCAATTTTTTTCAACTTGTTATTTCCCCAATATATTTGTCCCCGTGGCTTTAGCATAGAATGCTTCTTTAAATTCAGTGAAACCAGTATTTCATGCTTACGTGTTTCAAGTGTTGCTGTATAGAGGGGGTACTCATGTTTTTTTGTTTGTTTTTTGTTTGTTTATTTGTTTTTCCTTATAATCAGTCCCGTTTTTATATACTCTTAGCTTGTTGACCATAGTTCTCTGGTCTGAGTCCTTTTATTACAACCTTATTATTCTCATCTTTTTATCATATTCAGGAAGGAAAAGGCAAAAGTTTCAAGGGCTAGACTTGGCAGTTTCTTCTGATAGTTGAACTGTGACCTTGGCACCTATCATCTTTGAGGTCACTAAGGCCTATCTACATGCAATTATCCACAAGCAGAGATCTACCGAAGTCTGAGATCACCCCTTGCTCAACAGGTCTTAGTTAAGAAGCTCATGGAGGGCAAAAAAAAAAATTCAAACTCCTGCCACAAGCTGAAAAAGTACAGCTAGGGTCAGGCATCATAAGAGAGAGTCAGCTAATCCATGTTGACCTAGCAATTTGCAATCTGCAGGGTGGCAGGAATGCTAAAATTATATGCCTCTTGTCCGTTATAGCTAATGTTGGTATGTTTGTGATTTTGAAGCTGGCTGAAAATAATTTTGTGCCACATGCCCTCCTTTGCAGAATAACCAATCCATATGTGATTTTCTGTCATTTGTGTCTGTCTTGTACATAGTGTGCCAGCACCTGGCCACCTAGCAAATTACAGATGACCATTGAATGCTTGTGCTCAGAGCCTTCATTGAAAAGGACTTTCCTTCACTCCATCCTTACCTTCTGTCCTGAATCTTCACCATTATCCATCAGAAGAGATCAGCTACAGAAATACCCCTAGAAAATAACAATGCCTGACTTCCCCATCTCCATACTCTTGTAGGGCCAACTTGACTACTAGAACAACTCTGAGTTGAACTGACTTACCCAAGGTCACCCTACTAACAATGGCAAATGCAACATTATATCTAAAATTTTAGCATAAGCTTTTAGATGACATGTTTTTTAATTAGAATGAGGTCGAATAGACATCAGAGGAAGAAGAATGAAAGCAGAGAAGACAAGGATGTATTAGGGCAGTTTTGTACTAGCAGAATTAGTCAGGGGCAAGGTGAATAGTTTTTGTTTCAAAGAGAATTAAGAAGATAGAGTTTGAGAACAGATTTCTAGGAGTTATCATACAATTGGCCGTTGGTTACTTGTTAAGATGATATAACACTCTCCAATATTATTTCTATTGTCTAATTGTTCTCTTATTCAAGATCTATTTGGTTGCAAGTGTCAAAATCCAATTCAAATAAGCTTAAACAAAAATGAGGATTTATTGGCATAAAATTCCCATTCAATGCAGGTAGGTTTTAGTTCTTAAGTGATAGTTTTAGGAATCTGTTTATCTATCTTTTGGCTCTAGTTTCCTCAGGCTGGCTCTTGCTGTATGATAATCCCAGCAAAAAGAGCATGGCTCATTCCCAATAATTTTAGCATAAGCTTCAAAACTGACCTCATGTGCCAACTTGAGTCACATGCCCACCACTAAACTAATTATGGTGACTGGAGGTTATGGGGTGGTGCTGGACAGAATTTTAATCAGGTAGACATAGAACATATGCTCATTCCTGGAACCAGAATGAGGATAAGCCTGACTCATATCATAACATCTACTGAGAGTGGATGAGAAACGATGCCTGCTGAAAAATGGGGATGAGTTTACAAGGTGTGGGTAAGCCAAACACCAAAACAAGCAATGTCCAGTTATCACCTTCTACATACTAAGGCGCACTCGAAGTCCAGGAGCGCATCCCCAAAGAGTTATTTCAGGAGATGAAAGGTATATACCACTAATCATAAGATAAACTGTCTTGGAAAAGTGAGCAGGATTCAGGAAACCTAATTCCCCTAGAACTGTATCCCTACTGCCTATATTCTACTCCGTAGTGTCTAGGAGAATGCCTGGCACATCATAGGTACATAGAAATATTTGTTGATTGAGCGATTCAAATCTAGACCTGATGGATATAGAGTCATGGTTTGGGGGATGAAAAGTTCCAGGTGACAGTTGTACAACAATTTGAATGTACTATTGCCACCTGAGCTGTAAACATTGAAATAGTAATTTTTTTGTATATCTTGCCACAATATAATTTTTTAAAGGGGGAGAAAGTGTACACAAAGAGAAAGATAAGATTTTGATGGCTTCTTTTGACTTCCCATTTTCCATTAATGCTTGCCCCAGTCAGTCACTGGACCTCGAGAGTTATGCAGTGACAGAGGGAAAAGATGCAGTTATCCTGTGCTCCTCCAAAAGGTGAAGGCACAGATGCTAGCTGCCCTCTGCTTTGTACAAGAAGAGCAAGGAGTACAGAATGGTGGGGATTGGTTTACAATGGTAGGGATTGGCTTTACAAGTGCATGTATGAATGGGGTTCAGTCAGTTTGAAAACTCTATCTTCTCCAAGAGCCAGGCAGGTAAGAATGTAAATGATTAAGTTAATGTGGGTAACAAAGATAAAACGTAGTGAAAAGAAGGGCCATCTGTACCACAATGTTCATAGCAGCAAGGACTACAATCACCAAACTGTGGAAAGAGCCAAGGTGTCCCTCAACAGAGGAATGCATAAAGATGTGGTCCATGTATACAATCAGAAAGGAAGAAAACTCAACTTTTGTGTCAGCATAAACGAAACTGGAGGAGATTATGCTGAGTGAAATAAGCACAGAGAGTCAATTATCATATGGTTTCACTTACTTGCGGAGCATAAGGAATAACATGGAGGACATTAGGAGAAGGAAAGGAAAAGTGAATTGGGGGAAATCAGAGGGGGAGACAAACCATGAGAGACTGTGGACTCTGAGAAACAAACTGAGGGTTTTGGAGGAAAGAGGGATGGGGGGGGGGGGTGAGCCTGGTGGTGAGTATTAAGGAGGGCACGTATTGCATGGAGCACTGGGTGTGGTGCATAAATAATGAATCATGAAACACTGAAAAAATTAAATTAAATTTTAAAAAAGATAATGTGGGTAAGGCGGAGTTCCTCATGATCCCTTCAAATAGATGAGCCATTGCGCATCTCAGGCCAGTAACTGCCTTGAGGAAACTGAGGGTCAACATTGCTTGGTCTTGCGGTTTTTCATGAGAAGACTTAAATATGGAATTCTATGGGAAATCTTTCTATTTTTGAATGTTGGCAGTCATTGAAAAAATTTTTATCTAGTAAGCATGGGAACGAGAACATCTGGCTCATGGGCCCCCAGCTTGAAATAAATGTTGTATATGTTCCTATCTTTCTGTTTATCTTCAGTTTCTTCCAAAGGACAGACTATTGTTTACTTTCTCACAAAACACAGTAATGACCCTATGTATTTTGTACATTTTACAGTTTAGGGTGACATGTGTGGTTAGGATAGATATCATCATTCCAGTTTTACTCTTGAAACCACTAAGGCTATAAGTGGAAGTACTTAAACTTGCACCCAGGTTCTTGTGAAACAGGGTGCTCTATCACGAAACTTCAGGCAGTTTCCTTCTTTCAAAACTCCTCACCAGCTTGTTATTTATCATTTATCTAGATAAATTATTTTTCCCTTTCATCAGAGAAAGCTGAGTTTCTCAATTCCCCACACCTCCTTTTGTTGGTCAGGGAGGAGAAAAAAAAAAATCATTACCTATGCGGAATTATAGAAGCAGATTTGTGTATTTAGCTCTAATAGATGCAGTAACCAAGGAATTTAAATCATATAATATTTTCCATTTTCCCAGAGATGGATAAACTCTTTTTTTCCCCCCTGAGGGAACTTTTAACTTAAGAATGTGTTTAAATCCCCTTGGCATGTCAGAATAATCATTAATGTTTACAGTTGCTATAGCAACTAGAAATGCTGGCGATTGAGTAGGAAAAGAGCCTGGGAGAGGAAGATAAGCTGTGTCAATTATTGAACATCTGTCAAACATTTAGCCAATTTAAAGTGACAGGCAAAATGCTTGAAATCGAAGGTGGGTAAAATGTATTTTTACAAACATTTACTTAAGAACATCAGTTTTGTATTGTTTTGCCACTATTGTAGAGGGGTAATTAACTTTCACTTTCATCCACATAGAGGAGGTATTTTCTATGAGTAAGATATGTTTGTACGTGTGATTTTTAACTCTATCATAATATTAACCCACCTCTACTGGATTTACTTTAATGCATCTTGGGCTCTTTTGCATATACTATTTCATTTAGTCGCATGGCAATGCACAGATTTGGTAAAATATATCCATTTTGTAGAATTTTATATTTTATGGGGACAGAGAGGTGAAAAAGTGGGTTTTAAAATGTCTGCCTGGGGGCACCTGGGTGGCTCAGTGGGTTAAAGCCTCTGCCTTCAGCTCAGGTCATGATCCCAGGGTCCTGGGATCGAGCCCCTCATCGGGCTCTCTGCTCAGCAGGGAGCCTGCTTCCCTCCTCTCTCTGCCTGTCTCTCCGCCTACTTGTGATCTCTGTCAAATAAATAAATAAAATATTAAAAAAAAAAAGTCTGCCTGTTCATTCAGGGCTCTCCTCTTCCCATGATAGCCACTACTCATTTATGCAGAGGTAGCATTCTACCTATTTGTCGCGTGTCTCCAGGACCCACCCTGATACCCATACCCCGATGGACATCCTAGATCAATTTGTCTCCTTTTGCCTCAGGTCTCATCGCATCCTCAGAACCCTAACTTAGCATTCTGGAGAGCCAATACCAATTAGGGAGAGCTCCTCAGTCAAGTTGAAATCTATTTGCACTCCCTGTCTAATAATGATTTCTCACCTTTGCTTGGTGTTTTCTCATTCACAAATCGTTTTCATGTATATGGTCTTATTCGGTCATCAGGCTTCCAACGTGAGGGTTATCCCTTCTTTACATGTGAGAAAATTGAGGCTTAGAGAAATTAAGTAATTTGGCCAAGATCACAAAAGGAGATGGAGGACACCTTCTCTGCTACTGTCTTTCTACTACACTATATGAGAAAAGAGCAGTGGGTATAAAAACCAAGGTCGTGGGTTCCAAGTGCTGCCTAGTCACTTGCTAACTACAAACCAAACCAAACCAAATCAAGAAAGGTTAATTCCTCCCTAGGTACCTCTCCCTGTTCCTAAAAGGAGAGTGATAGACAGATGATCTCTAGGATACTTTCCAGCTGTAGTCTGTAATACACGAGTTCTAAATACAACTTTGCTGCTACGTTTCCCAAATACAGCATTTGTTTATTACCTATCATACCTCTGTTTATCATTGCCCTCTTCCTCAGTTTCTAGAAGCTGAGAGAACAAATTAGTTTTAAGTTATAATTTTGCTACTTCAAGTATAAGTATACTAGCACTGTACAAATGGTCAGATTTAATTTTTTGGGTTAGTTTTCTTTAATGCTAAGTTTTAATAAGTCATTATTCTTTGTGTTCCTCAGTTTCCTTTCCTGGAAAATAGATATTGCCTCCTAGAGATGAACCAAATGATTAACATAAATGAAAATAATCTCAGAAAAATGAGTACTATACTAAGATAAAATGTCATTGTAGCTTTATTAATCACAAACCCTAGTCTGGTCAGATGATATAAGTGGATGATTTAGAATGGATCTTTACAGGGAAGTTGAATGAATATATAGATCATCAAATAGTTATTTTTCCAATCCTTTATCAATAATAACAATAAATATTGAATGCTTGTATATGCTGGACACTGTGCTAACTGTAATAAGGCACTTAGCTTACAGCATTGCCCTTGATACTCTCAACCACCTATAAAGTGTAGTATTATTATCCCCACTTTTCAGATAAGAAAATTGACTCTTAGATAATTTAAGTAGCCTGTGTCTTACAGAAATGGCAAAGTAAGACTTTAGGACCAGAGAGATATGTCTAACTCCAAATGCTAGGGTACATATTTGACCAATCATAGAGAATACTCTTAAAATACCTCAGGTGAGGATATTTAATTTTAACACACACACACACACACACACACACACACACACCAAATAAAAAGCTGTGATTAGCAGATGTTATTTTCCTCTGAAAACGCCTCTCAAAGCTGCCTCCCTCCCCAGCCCCCTGTCTTTGCTGTATTACCGTAAAAGAGATACAAGAGTCATTGGTAAGAATCCACTATTTCTAAGAGTCAGTTTTAAGTAGTAAATGGGGTGGGAGATTAGTATACAATTATTTTTCAAAGGATACTGAGAGGAGACTTAAAACAGTGTAAGAAGAGGACACTGCTAAATGGAATAGGGGAGGTGGGATAAGCCTCTAACTAGAAAAAAGAGATGACAAGGGTTTATATAGTAGTCAAGACACTTGATCATAGAGGACAGAAACTCAGTATCCACTAGGGAACTTTTTTTAATGAACAGATTTACTGATTTTTAAAAAGCAGGTTATATGAAAGACAAGAATGCTCCCTCCATGTTGGTTTTCTTGGGTAACTCAGATGCCACCTGCATTCACTTGTTCTGCCTCTCAGCCCTGAGTCTTGGGTTTATCCTCTCAGACCCGCTTGTCCATAGCATATTGCACATGGGCAGAAGGCACTTTGCTGTGCAGCCCCAGAATCTCCAAACCTGAGGAAAAATGGCCCCTTTTTGCAGGGGTTTGAATTTTAGAAGTTTTTGATTGGCTGGTTTGTGTCATAGGACTCTTCTTGAACACTGTGCCTTAGGGGATGAGGTAATCGGATTGGTCTAGCTCAAAACTTATACCGATTCCTGTGGCCAACCTTTAAAGAATGACAGCTTGGTACTATGAGAACCAATTGAAGATGTATTGCCAAGAAGAGAAGCCTGCTTTTTACGGCAAGGCAAAGAGGGAAGAAAAACTCAAGAACGATTAAATTTTCCTTTGGTTCTGCCCACCGCATCTCAAGGCAGAACTTGACTATTAGTCAGTGAATATCTTTTTTGTTTTTAAAGATATAAATAAAAATAAATACTTCTGTTTAGGAACGTTTTTAATAGACCACGAGGCCAAATGCTTTTGTTATTCGTTTTAGTTAGCCATTGGCAAAATACAGAGAAGAGGTGGGAAAAAGCATCTTGGATTACAATGAAGACTAGTATTTGCTTGGCAGATTTGATTAAGGGTTAATTTGGGCTAAGAATTTAAATGTCAGTTGTTTGAATTTTGATCACATCTTTAATTGAGGAGGGTGTTAGAATTGTTTAATAATCTGATGAAAAGGCTGTGTATTAGTGACTTGCGTGGGAGTTGGTGACATTGCTTGAAAACTTTGTTCTGTTAGTCATATTACTGCTTGAGTCCTTTTAAAAATGTAAATAATTAGAGTTTAACTGACATTTTCTACCATTTACTCAAAATTTTTAATCATTCCTACGAATGCATTTCAGTTCCCACATTGAGTATTTTTTTTCCTTTCTCCCCAGAAATTGCTAAGCCTAAAGTAATAAGACAGATTTTGATTATGTTGTGACAAAAAGCACAAATTGCATTAATGATGATTTGTGGGGCCCTTTCATAGAAAATATCTTTAAATGTTGATATACGAGTGACCTGTATATCCTGATATTTCAAGATTTAACTGGTTACTGAGTTCTCTGAAATTCTGAACATCTCTTGAGTGACGTACCTGTTCAGGTACTGTGGCATACAAAAGCAAACAGGAGGGTGCTGATCCCTGCCACATTTCCCATTGTAGTTATTTCAGCAAAGGGCCTGGCAATGTCAGCCATGATAACCCCTGCACCTACCTTGTTACTGGCTCAATTAAGCTGAAAGTGGCTGTGGCAATGGCTTCTAGCATGGAAAGAGGAATCTTTGCCAAAGTACCATTTCAATCCTAAGTCTAATTCCACTGGTTTTCTCTGTGGTCCTAGAATAGATCATGTGTTTTCCTATGTCTCATTTTCCCTGCGCCAATGGAACTAATCTTTATTCAACTTATTTCCAAAAACGGATAGAGGCAACAAATGAGATAATGAATACTAGAGTGTTATGAAGTGTCAAAATTTGGTTCTGCTCATGTATTTGTAAGGGTAGATATGAAAATCTGGCTCACCAAACCCAAGTTTATTTCCTCCTACAAGTAAATATTGTAGTCCAGGGATGACTGCCACTTTCAAGTACCCACAATCTGGCCAGGCCACACAGGTGCCATCTGGTTTCATTGCCACATGTCATTTAGCCTGTTGTGTTATATGGGCTAGCCATCTCTGCATGCCTACCTCTCTTCTTTTACTGAGTCTTTCTCTTAGGTATTTGGAAGATTATGAATTAGTCATCTTCTTTTACTACCATTTTGTAAACTCAGTAATACTGCATCAGAGAGTTAGAAGAAAAAAAAAGGGGGGAAGGGTTTTTTTGTTTTTGTTTTTGTTTGTTTGTTTGTTTTTAGAGAAAATAATTAGGCATTCTGATTTGAAAAATATGGGTTCTGGGGCACCTGGGTGGTTAAGTCATCTGTCTTCAGCTCAGGTCATGATGCCAGGGTCTTGGGATCTAGCCCCGCATCGGGCTCCCTGCTCCGTGGGAAGCCTGCTTCTCCCTCTCCCAATCCCTTTGCTGTGTTCTCTCTCTCTCTGTGTCTCTCCCTGTCAGATAAATAAATAAAATCTTTAAAAAAAATGTGGGTTCTGATTTTATAGATTTTCTGTCCTCTAATTTCAGTGATTCTGATTTGCAGTCAGCGGTCTGATGGATACATTGTATTCTCTTCTTTACAGATAACTTCTTTCTCACTAATACTTTTGGCCTGGAATTCAGTAATGAGTTGTTGCTCTAGGAAACTTGTAACATTTGGAATTCCAATTCAGTTCAACTAATATTCACTAAGTTGATTATGGAATGTGAGGGACAAAGCATATGTTCCCCTGCCATATGTATTCTTGTCCATAAGTAATACTCAAATCTGTTATCTGGAGAAGAAACAAGCAATTGAGCCATTGTAATAAAGGAAAAACAAAATTTTAATATGTGAAATACTGTGTAGTTGCCATGAGACAGAAAAGAAACACATGCTCATTTGGTTGTTGAGGAGAGACCACATGTATTTTCCAAGAGGGAAAATGGCTCTTTACAAAAGGTAGTGATTGAGAGAAGCAGAAGTTGGAAGGCATCCTGAGAGAGAGTACCTAAGCCTAAGCAGGGAGAATTGAAAAGCATAGAGCACATCAGGGGATCAGTGACTGTTTTTCCACTCTACCTTAAGCAACCCTACTTAGCAGGACAAACATTTCTTAAAATACAGTTTTGTTGGAAGGCTAAATCACAAAAAAGTGAAAAAACAAGAGCTCCCTGCTTAAAGCCAAGACAGGTGGGCAGAGCCTTCCTGCAATGCCTTATCTTTGCATTTAAAGGTGACTTCAGAGGGAATAGATATGTATTGTATGACAAAGTAATCAAAGTAATCAGCCTCTCTGATGTTCTGCAGAGCCTAGCTTGAAGAGTACACCCCCAGAAAATGGACTTACATGGAGAGAGGAGTAGAAAGTTAAAACTAGATGATTTGAAGTCCTGCTTTGGAAGGACTTGCCTACTAGCTTAATGTATTTTATTTGATCCAAGTTGCAGTGGATATCACAGAGGACTTGTGTGGGAAGGAGGAACGTGATCCAAAACTATTCTTTAGACAAATTAATCTGGCAATGGTATGTGGGTTGGCCTGGAAAGTTGGCAAAATGGCAGGATGTTCTTAGGCCAATGACAGGTAATGGTGAGATGGGCACAGAAGCAAAAAATCCCGTGAAATTCTAATCCACGGGATTTGGATAACTGATTGGCTATGCTTTCCTCCAACAGTACTTTCCCCCAACATTCCTAGAGAGAATCTGAAATCAGGCAGAAGGCATTGTTGAAGGGGACATAAGCATTAAGCTGAAGGAGTTAGATCTTATTTTCTTCTGTTCACTTTCCACCTGAGGGAAAGTGGCATTCTCTCTGGAATGGGGCATTGAACTTTGATAGCTCTCTCGTTAACTGTTAAGCAGTTTTCACATTGTCTGAAGTATTTTATACGTGACTGTCAAAGGTATCTATGCTTCAAGCAAGCATACTTACCAAATGAGCTATGGATATTGTATTTGAGGTCTTCATAAAATACGGTGATACCTTTGATTTCTTTAAGTGCCAGATTTTTAACAAATAACTGAAATAAGTATCCTTTAATCCCAATGAGCAGTATTTTTATCTGCCCTCGATAGTCCAGTCAAGTTGCCTCTCTCCGCTCTAGCCTTGCCCATTTGACTATGCTGAGTGGGCTGGACCACTGCTGATCACAGACGTACAAAGCTCTCTTGTTGACCGTGTGTAGTTTCAGTACCACCCCTGCCTTTATTCCATTAGTTCACATTTATATTCTCAAGTACCATTTTCATACTAACAAAAACATGCAGCCAGGTGTCAATGCCATTTCTTTGGCTTTCTTCTGTATTCCAAAACAGGTCATAAGCTAAATTGCCTACCGAGCCTTGTGGGCCAGTATAAGAAGTAGGGATTGGTAGAAACTGTGACAAAATGGAGACCACCTGCTCTCTCCTAAATGGCAAGCCGGTACTCAGTTCTGCCAGTTGTTTCCCTGATGGAATGAGATTAATGTGTTTCAGTCCTTGAAAGCAGTGTTTCTTCAAGTAGGATGATGTCCAGGCCAGCAGCAGCAGCACGACCACCACCTGAGAACTTGTTTCAAATTCAGATCCTTAGTCCCCACCCCAACTTTCTGAATCAGAAACCTGATGTAAGGTGGAGCATTCTGTGTGGTAACAAGGCATTCTAGTGATTCTGAGCTCACTCAAGTTAGAGAACCGTTAGTGTAGCAGATGCCATGCTGAACCTCTCTAATTCCTCTTGAGGACTGATAACTGAGAGTTGTGTTTGAGTTTCAAAAAAGTTCCAATATGGAGATGTTTATTTGATTTTTACTGTTTTTAAAGCATGCAAAACCATAGAAGACATGCATGCTTATGCAAGCTAAATCCATTCTGTGTGCCATCAGTTCCCAGCCTCTACTTAAGAGTCTGAAAGTGCTAACAAGAAGGATGCTGTTCTGTAGAAAAAATATATGGATTTTTTCCCTTTGTGGATGAAAGTTTGCTGACATCAGACCTAGACAATATTTCTCAAACTTTTTTTCTGATATATTTCTGAGAGCAAAGGAGAGTCAGCATGTCCCCCTAGGAATGTGGGAACACATCCTGAAGCAATCAGCTACAAGTATATGATTTTGTTGAAGCCTTTCCTTATACATTTAAGATTTGTGTGAGTTTTATATCTATTCCATATATACTCCTATTTGGCTTATGATCGAGACAATGTGTTAAATTGCCTTCAAGTTAAATTCCTTAACTTAAGCCTACAGAATTTTAAAGAACATATATGCCCTTCAAAAATGCTTAATCTAGGGGCACCTGGGTGGCTCAGTGGGTTAAGCCGCTGCCTTCGGCTCAGGTCATGATCTCAGGGTCCTGGGATCGAGTCCCGCATCGGGCTCTCTGCTCAGCAGGGAGCCTGCTTCCTCCTCTCTCTCTGCCTGCCTCTCTGCCTACTCGTGATCTCTCTCTGTCAAATAAATAAATAAAATCTTTAAAAAAAAAAATGCTTAATCTACTCAATAAGATAGAGGCAAGAAAACAAGAAGTAACCCATAAAATGGAGGAGACTATAAGTTATACACAAGAGCAATAGGCAGTCTATATACTTGAGAAGAAAATGTCCATTTTTTCCATCTTGCTTCCCATCTCTCCACTGCCTCATCTGCGTGACCAAAGAGCATGTACTAGATAATCATTGACTACACTGAGTGAATAGTCAGGAGGCTTATTTTTAGAAGTGCTTGCCACTAGTTTGCATGGGATTAAGCACTTTCCTAATCCTTGCCTCATGTGATCACCACTTCATTTCTCCTAAATCACTTCTACAAAGATGGTAAAGAGTTTTGACCTTACGTGCCAGCACAAGCTGCTTGGAGGTAACTATATGAAGCACTGTATTGACAATGATCATGAATTGAGGTAGCAGAGTCAATTATCGGTGTCAGCTGTGGGTACAGGAGTAGCTATTGGTGGTCCAAATGGACAGATGCATGCTGTCCCCACTCCACCCAGCACCACTTTCTCATGAGAAACAATTTCTGAACGCTGACAAGTCCTGCTTATTGCTGCAGATTGTCTAAACCAAGTTCTCTGAGCTACAACGCAACCTATATTGTAAAGGGCCATGGTCATCATTGGAGGTATTCAGTGCCCACCGGTGTGTGTTGTACTTAATCGAGGTACAGTTTCTGTTCTATTCCAGCCCTTCAGATTTCAGCTTTTTCCAGATACCTCCTCTTTCCTTCTGTTTCACAAAATGCTGTTGACTATATGACAGTTCAAATATGACTGTATATGGATCATTTAGGGTCTTAATATAATTAGAGGTCTTATCCAGACGCATCGTCACTTAGAAGTCAGTCTTTTGGCCACTTCCTCTTGGAATAACACAAATCTTTTAAATGACAATACCCTCTTCTTCAAGGCTCTCCTGCCACCTGTTTAATGATGCAGAATCACTAGTGCCTGTTTAGTGCTCAAGGTTTCTGGTACCATTCTTAGTTTCTCTAAAACTAATTAGGTTTCTCACAATTTATAACATCTCCCTTTCCCTGAGTTAATAAAAAGACCAAATACTCATCAATCCATTTATAAGCAAAAACAAAAACATAGTCACAAAAGTTGACATCAACATGTTTGATGTTCAGTGTGACTGGGCAGGGCAAGTATTCTTTTTATTATTTCTACTTTTCAGATGAGAAAACTAAGGAATGGAAATTACTTTCTAGCCGATAAGCTAAAGCCAAGATTCAGTCCATATATTTTGACAACAAATCAGGGATCTCTGAACTGAGTTATGCCTTTTTTCCCTTTGCCGAGGCAAACTACCAACAGGATCTAATCCCTGTGTTTACTCCCATTGCTGAGCTGAGCTCCATGCTTTTGTGCAAGGTTGGTGTTTAGTAAATCTTTGGCCAAGAATTAAACTAGTGAATGTACTCGTCTAACCCAGTTTATCTGTAGAATCACTTAAGATACATTTTTCACATTTACCTGCTTCGAACCCTATCTCAGTTTAAACTCTAGTTCCAAACACTGTATAAAAAGTAGACTAGATGTTGATAAAACTATCTAAAAATAAGGAGACTCTTGTGCCATTTAAATAATTTACCAAAGTAAAAATGGTTATAGCCGAAAGACTGGAATCCAGATATCTTGACTGTTAATTTTACTATCTTTCTTCTACATAACACAACAGAGCTTAGTTCAAATAACCATAGTGTAGTATTTGTATATGCGTGTTTGTGTGTGTGTATATGCATACGTGCACACATGCGCATGTGTGTAAAGTTCTAGTTCTGAGGGTACCAGTCTGGCTCAGTTAGTGGAACATGTGATTCTTGGTCTCAAGGTTGTGAGTTTGAGCCCCACACTGGGGGGTAGAGATTACTTTAAAAAAATTTTTTAATTTAAAGAAAAGTTCTAGTTCTGATTTTGTCAATAAACACCTATGTATTGTTAGCAAGTTACTCAGTATATTTGGATCCCCCTTTGTCATTTGTCAAATTAGGATGTTGGATTTGATGTTACACGTAGAGAATTGTGGGATTTTAATGCTGAAAGATACTTAGAGACCACCTAGTTGTACTCCCTCACCTACAGATGAGAAATTTACAGATAAGGAAAACTGGTCTTTTCTAGCTCCAAAATAAATTCAGAGGGGAACATATGGGTTCCTAACAGAATCAGCTCTTCCAATACTGTGACTACCCACTTACCAAATGTGTGGTTGTGATCCACGCATGTAGTTTCTCCAGATTTAATTTTCCGACTCTGTAAAATTGATGGGGTCATCCTAAGGTTCCTTTCACATTTGAAACTTTGAGGATTAAGAAAGGCATCTTTGAAAACTGACATTTGTCTACCCCTGGGACAGGACTCAGAATGTCATGAAGCATAACATAACTCTAGAAAGAAATTAGCAACAGGAACACGTTAAGAGCATCCATCCAAAGGACTCTGATCACAGGGTGAATTTGCTCAATGAATACTTAAATGTGAAAACTGTTTGATTGATGTCTTATTTGAAAACGAATAACCTGGTGTTCTTTGCCCTTGGCCAAAGAAATGGAAAAAAGAACCAAGTTAGGGTGAAGTTTTATAGTTAATTTCCTGTAGATTTGGATGCTACAAGTCAGAAAACCATCACTAGGTCCTTCTTAAGTATCACATAACTAGTTTCAGTATTTTTCAATTGAGCATCAGAAGCTTCATAATCTATTAAATATTGTATTCCAAGTATCTGTTTACTGAGTTGTTACAAATTGCCAATGGGACAGGAACTGTTTGTCACTTCCAGAGCAATTAGTGTGTGAAAACTTATCAAAAGAAATCTGTCAAGTTTGAGTAAGTATAAATATTGCATGGAAGTCCCTAAGGAAATCAAACTGAGTGGGATACATTTTTGCTCATGGCAGCGCATGAGAATTTATTTTGTTTTATTTACTTGGCTCTATTTTTCAGGATGTTGATAGCATTTCATGTAACCCAATGGATTAATCTTTGGCTCTGATAAAAATAGACTTTGATTCTTAGGGGAAAGCTAGAGTATCTGTTGAGTGATACAATAGTACTGGCTCCTTTCTTTCAAATTTTAAGAGCTCTTATTTGCTTCCTGGCTGGAGCACTGGAATGGAAGTATAGCTAAAAGGACTATTACGTAGAGATCTTCCTCTGCTTCAGATGGGGTCACATCCCAATTAATCCATCATAAGTAGACAATGTATTTCATACACCTAACCCACTGGCCATCATCACTTAGCCTAGTCTACCTTAAAGGTTCTCAGAACACTTACATTAGCCTACATTAGGGCAAAGTCCTCTGACACAAAGCCTATTTTATCATAAAGTATTCAAGAGCTCATGTAATTTATTAAATACTATACTTGAAGCAAAAAACAGAATGTGTGTATGGGTGCAGAATGGTTGTAAGCATATCAATTGTGGACCCTCCTGATGGCATGGCGACTGGGAGCTGCGGCTGCAGCCCCCGCCCAGCATCACAAGAGTGTGTAGGACAGTCTCTCGCCAGCCCAGGAAGAGATCCAAATTCACATTTTGAAGTATAATTTCTCCTGAATACATAGTTTCATACCATCATAAAGTCAAAACATCAAAAGTCAGGACCATCTGTAGTCTACTTTGCCACTTTTTTGACTCTCCAACCTTATCCTTTCTAGGCTTCAGTTTTTTCATATCTTTAAAATAAAGGACAAGTGATCTATTGGATAATTTTTAGCTTCACTAACCCATCTTACCTGCATTGATGTCTCCATTATCATTACATTATCTTTCTCATGCTCCTTCCTCATTGTCCTGGACAAATAAAAGCACAGTATTTACAGGTAGTGACATTTGCTATAAAGAAAAATAAATTGGTATCTTTTATAGAGATGTCCCCCTTTCAGGGGACTGGGCATTTAGGTCAATATGATCTCACCAGTGTAGCAATCAAGACTTTTTGAACGACCTTTGCACTTTAGGACTCAACGGTATTTACAAAGGTCACCTGTTCAACTGATATTAGTTAGGATCTTTAACATAATCCATTTGAGACCGCTTTTGGCAACTGTGGTTTGTTTCTTTTCTACATCACAGAAAATCGTTATCGTGTTATTATTACATTTTGGAAAGCTTACTACAATTTTAATTCAGCATTTTGTTGCTTTCTCTTGTTTAGAGTCACTTAACGATCCATCCCATGCTGAAGCAATAGAGTTGGTAATCTTCATATTATACTTAATGTTTCTAAAATGGAAATCACTCCCATTTGTCCAGGGTTCCCCAACCTACGTCTTGTGACCTATTAATAGAAGTTTTAGAAAAACAGTATGTATGTAGAGGGGATTGTGGAGAGGGGGGAGGTTTTATGATCAAGCAAGTCCTGTGTGCTTAAATATGCTCTGAAGAATTTGAGGAATCTTGGGATGTTAAAAATCTCTTGCAAGGATTTATTCTGAAAGAATAAGTTTAAGAATCTGTCAAACTTTGGGTAATTTAGGGCTTCTCAAAGTCATTTGATTATATAACCCTTTTAAATTTGAGATAGGTAGGAGGGAGACTACTTCTGTTAACAAAAAAATTAATATTCTAAGGACCACAGTTTAATAAACACTGCAGTATATGCTTCAGGTTGTTTGCATCTTCTGCTAAAGCACTAAGTCACTTATGTCACAAAAGCAGTGAAACCAAAATAATTAACTTATTTTTAAATAGCCAAACAGCATGTTAATTGGGTATGTTTTTTACTTTTACTTTTAAAATGATTAACTTAAAATGATTCAGATGTGCTTAGGACTCAGAGTGCTTTCACATAAAAACATCCTCACTACGGAGACTCTTTTTTATTTTTTAAAGATTTTATTTATTTATTTGATAGACAGTGATCACAAGTAGGCAGAGAGAGGGGGAGAGGCAGGCTCCCTGCTGAGCAGAGAGCCCAATGCAGGGCTCGAATCAGGGCTAGATTGCAGGACCCTGGGATCGTGACCCAAGTCGAAGGCAGAGGCTTTAACCCACTGAGCCATCCAGGCGCCCCACTATGGAGACTCTTAACTCTAGGAAACAAACTGAGGGTTGCTGGAGGGGAGGGAGGCGGGGGATGGGGTAACTGGGTGATGGGTATTAAGGAGGGCATGTGATGTAATGAGCACTGGGTGTTACATGCAACTGATCAATCACTGAACTCGACCTCTGAAACTAATAGTATACTATATGTTAATTAATTGACTCTAAATTAAATTAAATTTAATTTAAAAAAGAATCCTCACTACATACCTGCATCACATTTATTATTATCCCCAGTTGGTGGGTTAAAAGTTGAAAGTGAGCATGTTTAAATGGCTTCACTTATGTAATACAGGTGTGAAATTTGGTCTTTTTTTTTTTTTTTAAACTCCAATTAAAAAAATAACAAAGTAGATGACCTTTCTTTTCCCCCTGCTGATATCCGGTGGTTCATACAACTTTTTGCCTTGTCCTACAGGATTCAAAGAGGTTGCTATCACTGGCCACTGGCAACAGTCTTGAAAAATGTCTTTAGAAAAAGAAAATACAGTTTCATGTATTTGATTACAACTCTCTTTGGAGAGGTGTGGGTTGATTAATATTGTGCTGGTAAATTACTTTCTAACTTCTACCTTGTGATTTTAGAGATGCTAATTTATACTTAAAACTCTCCTATAGCTATTTAGGGGATAGACAATGTTCTCCTCATTGTTCATATGAGAAAACTGAGATGCTCAGAGATTACTTAGTTTGCCCAAAACTCACACACCATATTGAGTAAATAGTATACTCTACTTTGCTATTTGCTCTGTTGTTTGTTAAAATCCCCTGGTTTTGTATGGAAAAACTACCATACCAATTGAACTTACCCACGACCTGTTGTAGGGGTTTTCCTCCCCGAGACTTTAGTTGCTTGCTGGGAAGCACTTGCTTATTTATACTGAGTATCCTCTTGACATCAGCATGGGGTTACTTATAATTACAGGCACATGTGTAAATAAAATGATTAACTATTCTCATATAAACATAATTATATCTCTCTAAAATAACACATGCGGAAATTTTATAATCCAGTGATAAAGGGAAAGCAATCTGCATGACCCCTCCTTTGTATGTAAACAGTGGATTATTAAGGCAGAATATGTTTCCTGTTGCACATTTGGTTATTGAGGACAATTACACTTAGGACTCATCTAAGTATTAAACAACAGAAGTGCCTTTTCCAACAATTACTGTTCTCTATAAAAAGCTGACGTCCTTCCGCCATTTTCCGAGGACATTGCCTACATTTGAACTTTAGCCCAGGATTCTATTAAAGAGAGATGTATAAGAATCAGCTAACTAGTTCTGAAATCAGCGTCTTCTTTTCTATCTAGTTGCTTTTCCCTCCCCACCAGAGTAACTTTTGAAGATAATATGGGGCATGTTAACTAATCAGTGCTGGTGGCTAGTATATCACTTCCCCAGCTTTGAACAAATCTGGAGATCACTCCTTAAAGAGAGGGATCATGGAAAGCCTGGAGCTGAAGAAGTTTGATTTCCTTGGAGCACAGTAGTTCACTGTAGCAAATCATGTAAGCTCACTGTCATTTAGGATTTGTCCCTGTAATTGAAAGCATGGCATCACATGTTCATTCACAAAGCATTTACCTAATTCTTCAGAAAAATTAGAACTTTGAAGCATATGTTTTCAGGTGTGGCTGCCTCTCACACTTGTCCCACTGGCACTCTGGGATGAGTAAGTATTTGCAAAAAAGTTGTTCTTAGACTGTGATACATTATTCAGCCAATATTTTTAAATACACATTTACGTTTGGGACCAGCCAACCAGTCAGTCAGTGTGTTTACCAAGTATTTGCTACAATATTAAACCACCGTCTCACTCAAATAATGGAAAAATAGTTCAACCTCACAAGTAAGGAAAGAGTAAGAATTAGCTTTGATAGCAAGAGACTTTGGGAGAAGAATAAATTGAGAGTTAGGAATTATTCTGTCCCTAAGTAGGGTGAAGAGTTTGGATTAGTTACTTTGTTGCACAGTTTCTCGTTAATAGAAAACTGTAAAATGCATTGAAAACCACAAAATGTTATGTAGGTATGTGGCACTATGATGCACTATAATGATTATTATCTATAAAATGAGAGAAGTGATTCAAATAGTTTTCAGGGTGACTTCCAGCCTTATGATATCAAAATTATAGGCTCTCTAGGTCTGTAATTTGAGCATTAGCTCAGTAAGTATTGCATAGTGCACATGCTTAATAAACTATAAATGCTTATTCCCTTGGCTTAAAGAGGTTGGACTTCTTTTAATCAACTATCAGTATACCTTTTAGTTCTCTCAAAATAAAAATCTTATTGACTGACACTACGACTACTGGTAAAATGCTTAAGGGATTATGATTACTTTCTATTTATATGTAATAGCAGGCTAAAAAAGGATCATTGGACAACAGTATGAATTTCTAACTTGACCATTTCTTTCATGAATACAGTAGCATTCCAATGCCAGAAGACATATTTGTAATGATGATTCCTTTGCTTTCAGAGCTGAGCTATGCTTGGATCTTCAATGAATACCCTTCCTATCAGGATAATCGCCGCTTTGTTTCTCAGGAGACTGGGAATCTATATATTGCCAAAGTAGAAAAGTCCGATGTTGGGAATTATACCTGCGTGGTTACAAATACAGTGACAAACCACAAGGTCCTGGGGCCACCGACACCACTAATACTGAGAAATGATGGTGAGTTTCCTAAGGGATTTTGTTCTGGGTTGTTTTTTTTTTTTGGTCCCCTGTTGCATATGGAAAATTTGTCACATTATTGGCACACAAACCCTGATTGTCTAAATTAAATTTAAGAAAAGTTTAATGCTTTTTACATTTGGTACCTATATTTTCTCCATTTGTGTAAGAAAAAACCCATGAATCCATTTTGGAAAACTAATTAGTAGTTTAATTGCTAATTTCAACATGGATGGAATGTGGATTTAGGTAAATATAAATAACAAAGGAATCTATTTCTTGTTCTTTTTCACTTAATATATGAACACAGGCGGAATGAAGTGGAAGGTTGAACAACTAGCTCATTAATTAATTCTGTGTAATTTAGTATTCAGTGTCTGGAAAGAAGTTTTAAATTATCCAAATAACTTCTGGATTAATGATACTAATGACATAGTTCACACCAGTGTGAAATACAGGAATACCAATGCCTATTTGAGAAATAAGTTTTAATTTCCAGCAATCATGTAAAAAGATTTCAAGAAAATATATGAATTTCACCTTAATTATCTAGATAGATGACATAACAATGTGCTTTTCAAAGACAATCGTACTGAATTGTGTATCAAAACTCTAGTACCGTTATGCCTTTCCCCCACTCTGAGTATTTATATGTATTCTGTTCCCTCTTCTTGAAATGCTTTTCCTTCTCTGAATCTCAGCCTTTCATTTGGCTGACTTGTACTGGCCCTTTCCTTTTCTTCAAGTACATCACTTTCTCCAGGAAGTCTTCTCTGCCTGACCCCATCTCCACTGTGCTGCATCAGGTGTTTTCTCAATAAAGTCCAGCAATGTCTATAATGTCAAAGTTCCTAAGAACTCTTCATTCTGTATCATAATTACCAGTGTGATACCTGTCTCCCTCACTATAAACCTGCTGTTTAGAAGCACACACAGTGCCCTGATCACTAGTATATCTCCAGCACTTCATGCAGTAACGAGAACATAGATGCTTCTTAATAAATACTTATTGAGTAAAAGAAAACAAAGGCATACTCAAGTCTTAAAAAAAAATGGCTGGCATAATGATTTAAAAAGTCATGGTTTACATGTTTAAGTTTCTACTCTTTTTAAATTCCTTTCCCATTGAGTACACATAGGAACCTTCCATTATGAACAGGAATCACTAGACTCGTTACACAGATGAAGAGACTGTCAGACAAGAACATTAACAACAAGAATTTTCCTGGGAGCTTGCTGTTTGCTGGGTGCTCAGGATTTCACCAGGATTATATCATTCAAACTTCAAGCAACTATATAAGGAATTTCCTCTTTTATTTATTTTTTTTATAGATGAATGAACAGGGGCTCAGACATGTTAAACAGCAAATCCCAAAGCCCCACAGCTAGCTAAAAACTAATGGCTTCAAGATTCACACTTGGCTCCCATGTCCTATTAATTCCAGAGCCTAATATCTTAACTCCTCACTTACTGTTTAATTTTGTTACACTCTGCCACCTCTTACCTGAATTTATAAAGAAAAACTTGGCAAATTGGCAAATTCAAGCCTGGAACTCAGATTTCTCTCCAAATGTGTTCCTCTTCCCTTCTGTACTGAAAAGACTTAGTACCCAAGTGGGGCTGTAAATCTGAACCTCCCAGAACAGGGCATTTGCAGACAAACCAGCTCTGCAAAGAGGGTCTGAGCACATACACCATGTTATGTAATTTTTTAGCAAATAATGTAGATTTCAGTCATTCCTTTATTTATTCCTTCCTGCATTTCACATGTATTTATTTAATACTTACTGTGTAACAGATACTACCCTGGTACCAGGGAACAAGAATAATAGGTACTTATCTCATTGCACTTATATTCTCTAGGAGGACACAGGTAAAAACAAACATAAACAAAAACAAAAGCCTAGTTATTCTAGGTAGTAATAAATAAACCAGTATGATAAAATAGAGGCTCTGTGGCGTGAATGTCTACTTTAGTCAGGATTGTCATGGAAAGTCTTTCTGAGGAGGTGACCTGTGAGCTGAGACTTGAATGATAAGAAGTCAGCCCTGTGATGTTCAGAGAGAGGAGCAGTGCAGGCTGAATTAGCATCACATGCAAAGGCCCTGAGGCCTGGAGTCGGGGGTGGGGGGGGGCACTTGTCATGTTCAGTAGCAAAAGAGATTGTGGGCATGGTTGGAGCACAGTAAGCAGAGTGAAGGGTGTTTTGAGTTGAGGTTGGAAAGGAATCAGCAGCCAGATCATGTAGACCAGATTTTATTTCAAGTGCAATGAAAAGCCATAAGAGGATTTTATTCAAGAGAGTGATATGTGTTTTTTAAAAGTTTGTTTAGTTTCTGTGTAGAAACAGACTTCTAACAAGTGAGAGGGGACACTAGATATCCAACTAAAAGACTATTGCAGTAATTCAGTTGGGACATGATGGCAGCTTGAACTAGGGAGTAGTAGCAGATAATAGAGAAGTGGGTGGATTGAGGATACAGTCTATAGGTAAAACTGCCAGGACTTGCTGAGGCACTGGATGTGGGAGGTGTTAGAAGAGAATGTCAGGAATGACACATGGGTTTCTGATGTCACAACTGGGTTTATGGGAATGCCATTTACTGAAATGGTTTCACTGAACAGGTTTATAAGAGAAAATCTGAAGTATTATTTTAGTCATTATTGGTAAAGCCAAAAGAATGACTTCTCTCTTGGCAACAAAAAGAATTATTTTGTTTTATGCTTCTTGTCCCATCTCTCTATCCTAATACTCATCTGATATATTCACATGCTTATCAGCTTGCCTTCTTCCCCAACCTTGCCCACAGTTACATGTGATCAAGCATAGGTCCATCTACCTTTGTTCCAGGGAGAAGCACCATGCTTGCCAGATGACATGTGTTAAATGAATATATTGGAGTAACTGAATTATATTAAATAAAACTGAGAATTTTGTCAGTTTAAGAGAATAGTAGGCAAAGGACCATTTTTGTCCAAAAGCTATTGATGTTATGTCTTCACAGACCAAAGGATGAAGAACCTTTTTCAAAAGGTGTGCTTCACTGGCACTGTGTACAGAATTACTTAAAAATAAATCCCTGTGTCCTTTGCTTATAATGCACTTATGCCAAAATGTCTGTTCAGTGGTGTTATTATCCATTCAGGTGTGTCAAGTCACAAATGTAATGAAATATTGATGAAGTGCTAAGACACAGGCCAGGAGACACATTACCCAGAGTTGCTAGAAGGAACAAAAATTCAGGAACACAAGAACTCCAGAATCATCATGGACACCTCATGTTGCCAGCAACTTTGCCTTTTGCTTAGCTTTTAGATTTATCTTAACTTGTCTAGTATATCATCATCGAGGTGACAAATGTTTTTTACTGGAATATTTTATCACAAAATTAACAGAATAAGGATCTCATTCTTCAGCAATTAATGCCCATTTATTCTTAATTTCCATGAGAGTTGCATGGTAAAAGTTCATAATATGTCTTTCCCATTTAGGCTGGAGTATATAAAATGGATACTTGAGCTATATTACTAAGGACAAAATAGGTTATTTAATTAGCTCTTCTCTGGAGGTAAGAGAAAAGGGGAAATATAAATCAAGAAGGGATTGCAAAATAAAGATGACATTCTTGTGAAAGTCTACTCTATGAGAATAAAATCCATAAAATCATTCTGCATGATCTTGTATTTAGAGCCTATATATTAAACTAATAAATACAAAGTTGTATAGAATTTGTACAATCATTTTGTTAATCGAAGCTCTTTCAGAATTTCACATCCCCCTTCTGTCTCCAAAATGTGAAGAAGCAAGGCAACAGAGTCTATTGCCTGAAGTGAACTAATTATCATGGCTGGTCATTTTTCCTGCAAAGCACAGATGTAGTTTAAAGAACTAGATGTCCTCAATATTCAGGTTATTTCCTTGAAGTTCCAGCTAAGCAATTCTGGACTGTGATTCATTGTTCCCAGCCCAAAAGGTTACAGTGAGTCATAAAGAGTGAACAGTGAACGTTGACTGGAGTCCTGATAGACATCAAATGTGATATTTGTCCCATGTTTATCCCACTGGCCCTAGAGACCCTTTGCCCCTAGCTCACCATGGTTTGGCAAGACTTTGGTGTTTTATGTTCCCACCCACACACTCTTTACATGCTTTACCCTTTCCTGGGGCTCAGACTGTTACTGAAATCAGGGGCAGGATGGTTTGACGTAAGCCTGAAGGACTCTGGAGCCAGGTCCCCAGGGTGGAATCCAGTTGTACCACTTATTAGCTGTGTGACTTTGGACATCACTGTAACCTCATTTCGTTCCAGTTTTCCCAGCAATCAAGTGAGAATGATGGAAGCTAGCTCAGAGGCTTATCTTCTGGGTTAAATTACAAAAGAGTGACAAAGTAAAATGCAACATCGGTAACCTTACCTAGATATACTCAACAAATTATATTTTAAAAAACAGATTACATAGTGAATAGATAGTATTATTTTTTTTAAAAGATTTTATTTATTTGACAGAGAGAGAAATCACAAGTAGACAGAGAGGCAGGCAGAGAGAGAGAGGGGAGGAAGCAGGCTCCCTGCAGCAGAGAGCCCGATGCGGGGCTCGATCCCAGGACCCTGGGATCATGACCTGAGCCGAAGGCAGAGGCTTTAACCCACTGAGCCACCCAGGCACCCTGAATAGATAGTATTATCCTTGTTGTGTAAAGTGTATGTAGATGATGACAGAGACAGCTGGAAATACCACTCTCCAACATGCTAACAGTGTTAAAATTGGAAGGGTTTAGCTTTCAGAGGTAAAATGTTCAATTCTTTTTTTTTTTTTCTCTTTGCTTTGTCGTCTTTTTTTTTTCTACAATGATTAGAGATCTTTTGAGTTTTTAGGAAGACATTTGGTAAAAGGGTTATTTACAGATGGCTCTACAAGGAACTTAGAAATCACCCAACTTTGTATCTTTATTCTTTGGGAAAGAAGAGAATTAAAGACCAGTGAAGTAAGGTGAGGAAGCATCAAGGTCAAATTCCCATGATCCGTCCCCATGCTACTTAACTGAGTTTCACAAATGTTGTTTGGGGCTCTAGATTAACAGATTTGCCTTCTTTTCTGCTATGATTTTTAAATTTCTTTGTATTAGTTCTTCTAAATAACTATATATTGCTATGTAGTATTTACCTCAAGGAAGTATGAAATTGAATTATTACACAAATGTGAGAGAATTTTATAACAGAGTTTATCTAGATATTTTAAAATCTGCTTTGGAAAAATAATATAAATTTTTTGTAGAAAAGTGTACCTGTTGCTTAGGTACCATGGAGAAAAAAGATTTGAGAAAAGCATATCATAATTATTTTTATGATCGGTACTAAAGTAGTCTCTGGATCAATATAAGCTAACTGTTGGTTACTAATGTTAATGAGCTTGCTCTGTTATGAGCTTCCTACACAGATCTCAAAGAATTGTCCCTAAATTTCTATAAACAAAGGTAATAGATTACCCATAGAGCATTAAGTACAAGAGAAATCATGGATTTAGATTATATTTGTAATGGCTATTTCTTCTGTCTTTAATCACTATCCATGACCTCCTTTAAAATGGCTAAAGAAGAGACGAATTAGCAGAGATGACTACAATCTTGGGAAAATGAGGTCATGTCCATGAGGATGTTTTATGTCCATTACATACACAGGTATATAATTGAGCAGGAGTTATTATATGACCTTTGCCTTTTTTCTCTGTTTTCCTTGAGGCTGGCTGGGGATTGGTTTGGCAGTTCTTTGTTTTGCTTATTAGAACCCAGACAGATTTTAAGCAATTTATAGTCACTGTCTGTCTAATGGCTCCTTGCTTTGTATAGTGGGTATTAAATATTTTTTAATATTAGCCCCAATTAGAACTCTAAATAGAAGAAATACTAAGTAATGGGGGAATGGGGTTTATCCTCTCTTTGCCTTTCAAAATCTCTCCCTGTTTCTCCCCTTCTCTTATATACACATTTATAAATATATATATGGGTTATGTTGTATAAATGTATATATGTTTATATACACTCGATATATTGTCTTTGGAAATTAAAATGTAAACTTAATTATAAATTTATGTTCTTATATATAACCCAAATAATTGGTGATATTTTTCTAAGTTCTCCCTCATTTTTCTCAGCCTAATTTTATGTAGCCATGAAAATGCTGAGCATGGTAAGCACTGAGGCATTTAACATTTTCACCTGAAGTCAGCTTTAACGCAGTGGACAAGAGACTAGCTGATAACCTCAGCTTCCTGCAGTTTCAGAGCAAGGAGGACAGAAATAGATGTGCTGGACATAGGGTTGAAAATGTCCCTGATTGGTGCCAACCAACTTTGTCTTTTTTTTGCTATGGCCTCACCTGGGATGCAGTGTAGGCAGGACAGGACTAAAAAGTCAGGAAGAAAAGAAGTCATGAAATCTGGGCTGCAGTCTCAAATCTACCACTAACTCACATGACAAAAATCATGCCGTTTCTTTGGTCCTCTGTTTTCTTAGCTATTAAAATGTGTGATTTGTAATAAGTCAGATCTAAGCTTTAATCTAGTTATCCTATAGGATTCTAGTCACAACTCTTCTATGATACCTTACTCCAATCCCAATATTCACACAGGCCAGGTAATATCTGGTGCTAATCCACAGATGCCAGTCATTGGCTCGGATTTCTTCCCAATGCTAAAAATCAATCCTAGCCCCAGACCTGGTGCATTCACTCTTCTGATCAAAATGGTCACTTGTGAGCCTTTGCCTCTATGACCATAGTGGCTCAGAAGACTATATCTCCCTTAAAGTTCCAAATTTAAGACCAAAGACTAAAAAATGGAAAGGATAAAATTAGAATATTGTAGAATATTCTATAATGTTGATGCAATATAGTGTATCCTCCATTATGACATGTCACTTGTTCATAGTAAACTTTTCTAATACTGCCCCAAGCTGGATTAGAACTTCAAGTGAGTATTAACAACCACTGTGTGTCTTCATAAACAAAGCAGCTTGATTTGTTGGCCACTTAATTAACCTCGTGAGATCAGATCACAAACTCATTCATTAAGAAGATCTTTTTTTATTGTAAACTTGATCTACAACCTTTTACTGATGACCTAGCATTTAGATTATCAAGGATGACACTTCTGCCTGGCAATGGGTAGAAATATATTCTTCACTTAGACACAGGTTTATGTTGCTTAAGATCTAGGGTTTATACCAAAACACTTTGCTTTATTTTACTCTCACTTCTAATTGCAACTTTTGTGTGGCTTTGTCACAGCAATCATGTCTTGTTTTTAATTTTCTAACAACATCACAGTTGAGGATCTGTGGGTGTAAAAGGTGTTTTATGAGGGGAATATCTAAATGACTAGAGGATGTGAGATATTTTGCTAAACTGCCATTGCTAATCTGATTTAATAGCATCTTAATGGCTCTGGATATTTTGAAGGCTTGACAAGCTTAGAAACTTGGCAGTCAGCTCTAGACCTCTAGCACAGTCATTCCATTTCAGGTCCATGGGAGCCAAAGGTCTTGGATGGTCATTTAGCTACTCAGTTAGGAAGCATCTGTTAAGTACCGGTTGTGTGTGGTATATTATGAAATAAAAAGATGTGATCCCAGCCCCTGAAAACCTATAGTCTTAGAGAATTCCAAATTAATGAAGGGTCTGAAATTTCATTCTTATTACAATCATTGAATTGAGTTCCAGAAAACACTTGTACAGACAGAGGGATTTGAAATGAATAAGGGAAGCAGAGGTGTCTAGCCTAAAATAGAGAAGACTTGGGACATTCATTTGATTATGCATTTAACCAACAATTTTCATTGAGTACCCGTTGTATAACTGTCACCAGGAATGCAGACATCTGTGTATAACAGATTACAGCTCATCTGAGAAGCGTAACTGCAACCTGAGGCAGGAGTCGGGCCATGTTGGGGGAGAGTGAAGAAGTAAAGCAGGTTCATTTAAGTTTCTTTTGTAATAAGAGCCAACAGGAAGCAGTGAAAGATGCAGTGAGATTATACATATAATTGTGCCTTGGATGGGAGGAACTCTGGCCTGGTTGAGGATCAGTGCAAGCTTCCATCAAGAGTTGAGGAACGAAAAGAATCCCAGGCCTTCCAGTATTTGTTTAAAGGAGGAATCATTAGACTCCCTCCTGCAGGCCAGTATGGCCTGTGGCCTGTTTCTGTGTTTAAAAAAAAAAAAAGTTCAACATTTTCTCCATAGAAATGTTGGGTATTCTTAGTTAATTACTAAATTCTCTGTAATTTTTGTTGCTATTGCAAATGGTTTCTTATTTTTAATCACATTCTCTAGTTAGTTATTGCTGATGTACAGAAATGCTATTTTTTTGTGTGAATCTACATTTGGCAAGCTTGCTGAAATCTCTTGTTAGCTCTAATAGTTGTTGATTTTTATCAACCCTCTCAAACTTTGCTCTTTTTCTCATTTCCTCTAAGCCAGGCAGGGGTCAGCCAGCTAGGACTCATGGGCCATATAGCCCACCACTGTTTTTGTAAATAAAATTTTATTGGAAACTAGCCCTATCCTTTTGTTTACGTATTGTTTGTGGATGCTCTTCAGCTATAATGGCGGAGTTAACAGAGACTGCATAGCACACAAAACCTGAATAAAATCCTTGTTCTCTGTCACTTTAGAGTCAAACTTTACCAGTCTCTGACAACATGATAATATCTTTAAATATGTGAAGACTATCCATCAAAAGACTTGATTTGTTGTTGCTCTACAGACTTGAACTAGGACCAACATGTAGAAATTAGAGGGAGAGAGAGTATATTATTAATTAATTAATATATAATTATATATTAATTATATTTCCACCATAATTATTTATATTTATTATATAGCATATGTAATATATGATTATAATTATTTATATATTTATAGTATAATTGATTAGTATATAATTATATATAATATATAATTAATTTATATATATTAAGGCAATATGAAGAACTTTTTAGTAGACTGACCATAGAAGTACTTACTCAAAGGAAGATGAAAGCTGTCTTTCTTTCACCTAAAAGAAGATGATCTCATAATTAACCAATAATTAGCCAATTACTTCAGCATGTCAGGTAAACTAGGACTATTATAGTCAAGCATGGATACATTCACTCTGCCTTTATAGGAGATAGCATTCTGGAATAACTCAATTATCTCTGCACTTTAGTTATTGAGAAGGAAGGAAAGATCTCAGATTTAAAGTTAAAACATGTGTATTTTCACATCCTACAGATTTCTGAGGATACCCTAAAACCCTGCATTTAAGAGATGATATACAACCTTCAGCTTTCTTACTCCTCTCCAGCACTGGGGGGCAAGGGTCATTGTTTTGATGGTTGTGGCCTCAAACTCAATGGGAATTCACCTTTTGGAGAGTGAATAGTGGTAGAAAGGATTCTTTGGATGGTCCCATAGACCTCACAATGTCTTCTTCAAACGAGAGTAAAATAAGTCTTTTTTAAAAGAGCAAAGTGTAAAATCAGCCAAAGGGATTTGTAGGACTAATGAGGTATTTCCAAATATTTTTAACTTAATGAACTACACATCATATGACTTAGTCCACAAGAAAGTCAATGTGGGAACATTTCATAAGATGATTTTTGCAATTTTTTTAGTAGAAAATCCCATTCTGTGGAAGTGGGTAAAAGTCCCTTCTGTGGTTTAATTTAGCAAGCACAGATTCCAGCTAAGGCAGGTGTTGGCAAAATGTCACGGCACTCAACTCCGAAAAGTGGCCTCTTTCTGCCAACACAGCACTCTGCAAATTGTAGTTAAACAAGCATAGTGTGCGACTGATTTCTCTTTCATATTCTGTAATTTGCCAGTTATTTTGTTAAATTCTATGTTCTTAAAAACATCAGCATCCCGTTAATGATTTTTTTAGGTTTCAAAAGGGGAGCAGTCATTGCCACAAGGTCATATCCAGGATCTTGACAGGCATCGTCCCCAGTAAAATTCCATTACTCCTACTCTCCCAATGCATATATATATTACTGTGTTGTACTTTTTGCTTTGGCTTGACATGTCATGGTTACTACAGAAATTCTTAAAGTGTACTCCCTGGACCAGAAGCTTCAACATCAAGTGGGAAATTGCTAAAAATGCACATTCTCAGGCTCTATCTCAACTTCTTAAATCAGAAACGTAAGCCCTCCAGGTGATTCTAAGTTTGAGAACCATTGGTTTAGGAAAAAACAAAACAAAACAAAACCTAGGAATTTCTAATTATGTCTTCCTCAGAAAGTCAGCTCTTTGGGTTATTCGGTAAATAATCATTACCTACATATGCCACCATGAAAGTCCTGCAAAAGAGTCGTGTATGGGGGTCATAATGGTAACAAACAGGTATGTGTTATCCACACTGTGTTCCCATTGCTAGGCACAGTGCATGTCCTAGGGTTGGTGTTACATGAATATTTACTGAATTACTCCATCGGAAAAAAAACATAGCTAAGCCTTTGACTCCTGAGGATTCTAATGTGTAGAATTTCAAGTACTGACCTTTCACTATTGTTATCATGGGTCTCTTACTCCAGAAATGGAAAACATTGACAAACATTCTCATGAAATGAGACTTCTATTTTTCTTTACATTTAAAATTGTAGGTGTAACTGTCTCTAAAATTGCAAGTAAAAGCTGTCTCTGTAGACCATTTGTATCATGAATGAATGAAATTATGCAAGAGAAAGGGAATATTACTGAGATCATATATCCTGGTTGATTCTGACTATATGATATGCACTCTTTATTTCTACTTGCCTTGGTTGTGTGGACACAACTAGGCCTTGAAGATGGAAAAAGGGTCTGGAGCAATTCCATCAGTAGCCTTTCTCTTTCTGTCTAATCATTCTGTAAATCAGCAGAGCAGCTGTAGACCAATTAAGTTCAAAAGTGTACAGGTGGTCAAAGGAATGACTTGAAAAATGTACTCGTGTTTTAAAGGGACTTTTGTTTCATAAAAAATAAAAGCAGCAATAGCTTTTTGAATTAAATGTAGAAAGTAAAGGCCAAAATAGTTAAAATGAAATAAATAGTCAAATAAAAATATAGCTTGGTCCAGATGTAACCAAATTAAATGGAACAGTTCACAGGTGCCCTCCCCAAAATGTTGATAATATAGTTGGAGAAAATTGCTTCCTTCATTTTTTATGACTATAATTGCTAGGACAATCTTTATATATAATGAAAATTCTTTAAACGTCATGAAAACCATGCCATCCCATCTCTGATCCATATCTTTATGTCCTATAACTACTGCTATAAATCCAGATCAATCTGTATTATTACTAACTCTGTTACTTTAATTTTTAAAGCTATAAATATAGATCAGTGTGTATTAACCCAGAAATCATCCATATAACCACCTAAACAACCTAGAGCTCATGTTAGAAAAAAACCTACTATAATTGATTGAACTGATATAGGGAACCATGATGATGATACTTTAGAAAATACTTCCATGCCTGAGAACAAGTGTACATTTTACTTAAAAGCTACTGTGTGTCATAGTATCAGGCCTATATTCCTCCATCTTTTCCCTCCCTTCCACAAATTTCTACTGATCACTTTTTTTTTTTCATATGCCTGGTACTGAGCTAGGATTTGTGAGGGCTACAGAAAAAAATCAGAAGTATTTCCATTCCTCCAGGAAATGAAAGCACAAAGAAAAAGATAACATTTATAAATAGCTATAAAGATGATAGAAAACAATAATGCTGTTTGAGAGTGGCCCAGAATTTTATGTGTAAAATGACATTAGTTATATGGAAGTAGTTTTTTAGTACCTATTAAGTGAAGAAACAATGATAGAAGCTAGAGGTACATGCGAAAAAGGCAGACACATTACTTAATCTCATGTATTTTACAATCGGGATGAAATGACAGATACTGGAGTCATTAATAAACAAGATGATTATGAATTATGTAATTAACATGGAAGAAATAAGATGTTGATAAAGAATAACATAGGGACTTGTTTGAGATAGTGTGATAAGAAAACACTTCTCTGAAGGGACACCATTTGAGCTGAGACATGTAGCAAGGGAAAAGTCATCCACATAAAAATCACAGGGAAAATGAGAAATGAAAGACATTTCTACACAAAGACTTGCCCGCCAATGTTCTTAGAAGCATTACTACTTACAGCCAAAAATGGAGGCAACCTAAATAAATGCCCATTAACTGATATTATGGGTTGAATCATGTCTCCCAAAAAAGCTATATTGAAGATGTAACCCCCACCTCAGAATATGGCCTTTTCTGAAAATAGGGTCTTCATAGGTATAATTAGTTCAAATGAATTCATTATGGGTGGTGGCGGGTCCTTAATCCAATATGACTGATGTCATCGTAAAAATACAATAAGAAGACTCACAGAACATAATGACAGGGATAGAGACTGGAGTGACGGAGCTGCACGGCAAGGACCACCAAAGATGGACAGCCACCAGCGGAAGCCAGCAAGAGGCAAGGAACAATTCTACCAGAGTGTCAGAGGCCGTGGAGCCCTGTCATGGCCCTCATTTATGACTTCTAGCCTCCAGAACTGTAGGAGAATACCTTTCTTTCTCTTTAAGCCACTCATTTCGTGTTACCTTGTTGCTAATATGACCAGGGAACAAATAAATAACATGTGGTATCTCCAAACAGTTGAATACTATTCAGCAATAAAAAGGAACAATTTACTGATACATACTGCAACAAGGATGACCCTTGATAACATTCTGCCAAGTGAAAGGGTCCAGATGCAAAAGAACATGGAGTGTCTAATTCCATGTTTATGAAATTTCCAGAAAAGGCAATCTCTCGGAAACAGTAAGCAGATTAGAGTTATTGCCTGGGGCTAGAACAAGTTCTGAGGCTTGACTGTGAAGAGTCAGGAAGGACCATGGGTGTTGGAAATGCTCTAAAACTGGATTATGGTGATGGCTTCACAGCTTGGTCAACCTACCAAAAATCTTTGAATTGCACTTAAAATTGGTCAGGTATTTATATGTAAATTATACCTCCATAAGTGTGTGTGTGTGTGTGTGTGTGTGTGTGTGTGTGTGTGTGTTTTAAAGAAGTCAGGGGAAACATTGAGAACTGAGGCAAAGAGATTTTGTTGCTATCTGGTCATTTAAAGGCCACTGTGGGATGGAGAATAGGTCGGGCAGAGGAGAAGAAGGATCCTGGAGGAGTGAACTTGGAGTCTGGGCCTTGGTACATAGGCATTTAGGATGAGGAAAGAACAGGGCTGGGGATCTTCCACTCTGTCTCTGCATTGCTGTGATATTTCAGTTTCTGAAAAAGGTCCTGTAAGATATATTTTTTCCTTGGTATATCTTTTGAGCTGGGTTAAAGAAACCTAGTGTATATGTAATGTTTATTGAAGGAGGAGGCAGGGGGAACCCTGATGGCTGCTGAAACAGCCTTGCCCTCTGTATTTTAGCAGTATTGTCTCATCTCCCTCCCACACAGGACACACTGCAATGCAGATTGTTTTGATTTCCTGAGAGCACAAAAGACCTCTTTTTCTCAAAGCAATTCTTTTTTTAATTAGCCTTGTTCCTGGAGTACGTAACCATACACACCGCAGTAAAAGGTGTTAACTTGTTCCTGCACTCAGAGTCATACTGCTGATATTTATGGGATGATGAGTCAACGGTTCGACTTTGGTTAGCAAGTTCAGCAGCTGTGTGCGAATGCCAGCATAAGCAAGTGCCACTTCTTTACTGGCCCCACTCGGTAGCAAATGCTCAAAGAAAGGCAAACCCAAATTGAAGTGCATGAGAACTCAGCCCGGCCAAAAAGGAGGGAATGGTTTTGTAACTGAATGTGGCAAGCATGGATTTTGTGTATTTGAATCTAGTTTTGTAGTGTTATTCATTATAGGGGTGAGAGCCCACAATAAAAGAGGAATCAGGGACCAGAGCTGCAACCTGGAACACTAACTAGTTTGTTGTGAAAATGAAGACAAACTGCTTTACCTCTTTGAGATTACAGCCCTGCTCACAAAAGGGAAAGACAGATTAGGACCAATTTTAATTCCGGGAGAAGTGGTTTAGAATCCCCCCTCCCCCCTTTTTATAAGATGCATTTATTTTAGAGAAAAAGAGAGTACACATACATAGCGGCCAGAGGGAGAGAAGTGTTAGCAGACTCCACACTAAGCAAGGAGCTGGACGTGGGCCTCAATTTCATGATCTTGAGATCATGACCTGTGTCAAAACCAAGCACTTACTTAACTGATTGTATCACCCAGGTGCCCCTTTTGAGAATAGGTTGCTAGCTACAGATCCACTCTGTGGGAAAGTATGAATCCATGGATGCCAAGATTAAAAATGCTCAACTAAATTATTTCAAAGATCCCTTCCAAATCCAATCCTCCCTATGATGCTATGAAAGGAAAAAACTAAACAGGTATGTTCAACTTCGCACTTTGGATGACATACCTCATAGCAAACCTAGCTAGACAGCTGTGTCATCTGACACTTTTGATTTTCTTTTTACACATTAAGGAAATCCCCTTGATGCTTCCCAAACATTAAAGCTGCATCAAAAAGGATCATCTCTGCAAAATGAATGAAATTATTTCCTTCTGTCATTGTACCTGTCATCATCTGTTCCTTGCTTTTACTTTTTCTTCTGAATCCCTCAGTCTTTTTTCCTGGAACTATAGAATACCTAAAAGGTGAAATGGAGGAGCCTATCATTTCTTACTACGTTAAGTAATTCCAAACTTCATACTGGCACAGCTGAATCAGAGACCATGGAAAAGGATTAGAAATTGAATAGAAATAAATGTATTCAATCAATTAGAGCGGTGGGAGATGGGGTCAAAAAGGCTTGATAAGAAATAATTGGTAAGTCTTCAGTTATAAAGTATGGACTTAGGTAAAGTATGCACTAAGATATTTAGACTTAAAATAGGGACTTAGAAAAAGTATTTTGTTAGGTTATTTTACCTTGGCCACAATTGTACATTTTCTAGGATATGGGAAAATGGGAGAATATAACCTTCAAAGTAAACATGCCGTTAAGAAGGTGGGTATAATTTTAAGATTACTTTTTATAGTTACTTCCTACTGTCCTTTTTACATTGGTTCAGAATACACTAATACTGGCATTTGATGTTATCCTCTGTGCACTAATTTGTGCTTGGATCAGATTGGTGTTGAAAGTGAATAATAAAGTATTTTGTGGTCACAAATTGATTATTAAGATTTTTTTCTTATATAGATCAAATCAATCATGGAGATTTTTTTTAATACTTAAAATTTTTCTACAATATTTCCAGTAATTTATTTTATTTTCCTGATGACTAGGACATTATCTCTCCCCTCCTTTTTTGGTCCATAACTGCCTTAAGAAGAAAAGAAAAGAAAAAAATGTTTTTTGATAAGTGAAGTTGAATGCACGGAGAATTTGATCCTAGCAGATGGTACAGCACTGTGATACAAAATTTCCCCTAGCAGTAACTGGGAGAGGAGCCACAATTCAAGGCTGGTTAGAGATAGAACCAGCTTTAAATGAAGAAATTAATTGTGCACATAATGATGTATGAGAGCATCCTACATTAACAGAAGAACACTTACGTACATTTAAAAAGAACCTCAGAGACTTAGTTCCTTTGTTTATTCACAGGGGTGATGGGTGAATATGAGCCAAAAATAGAAGTGCACTTCCCAGAAACAGTGCCGACTGCCAAAGGAACAACAGTGAAGTTGGAATGCTTTGCCTTAGGAAAGTAAGTTTTGGTTTCTCTTCCATCTTGTCCTCCCTTCGGCTGGGGCAGGTAGACAATTTTATGTGCACTGTTCACAGCAATGGTTTCTGAGGTGAGTGAAAAGCAAGACAAGCCTTTCTTTTGGTAATTCTATGTATGCATCTTTGATTCTGCCCTCTCACCACGGAGAGGGGACATGTAATAGCACAAGGGGGATTAGGCTGCCACAATTGACACGGCCACAAAGGAGAAGAGAATGGGCAATTCTGAAAAAGTATTTTGTTCTATTATTGTGACCTGTAATGTGCACGCTGTCTAACCCAGAATGACAGGAAAACAATGGCCTTCATTTGAGATACACTCAAGCTGACTCTTTGGGAAAATAGGGACTTTCATTCTTGCCCTAGTTTAGAGAGGATGCATCAGACTTTTCTTGAAATTCTTTTTAAATGCCCAGTCTCTTCTCTCGAGTTTGGATTTCCTTCTATTCTAGCTAAAGATAGGTAAGATCTTACATCTGAAAATTATTCACTTTATTATTACATCTGTGGAGTGATAAGCCTACTTGGGATCCAGTTAACCTTTCCATAGATTATCTTTGCAAGGGCAGAAAGAAAATGAAAAACAGATCAGTTAAGATTTTCCCGGTAACACTGAAAAAAGGATTTGGCATAAATGATACACACTATCTTCTGAAATGAAATTTGTAGATCATCTGTGATTTTAATGATTGACATTAATCTCTACACCCTACTCCCTCTCTCTAGCTAGCCCATCGCTAACTCCCCATCCTCTCGGTGCCCAAATGTTGACTTATGCAACAACACTAGCATGCTCAACCTCAGTATCAGCACCTAATCTGTTTCCGTATTTTTTTTTTTTTTGCACTTCACACCAGCCATAGAAGAAAGATGTTACTTTTTATCATTGTATTTTCAGCTCTAATAAAAGAATTCTTTTGGTTTCCATGTTTTTAAGTTTGGGCTGTGTGAGCTACAATAGTATCTTTACTTTGGCACAATGCAATGCAGTGATAAATCTTTGTATCCTGAAAACTTACCACATGAAATGAATTATGACATATCTGTAGGACTGAACACTGTACAGACATTAAAAGGCAAGTTGTACAGAAACATATGAGACAGAGAAAATACCCATGATTTATTGCTAAGAGACTAAAAACAGATTGCTAAACATCATAGCGTGGGCCCATTTTTTATTTTAAATATATACGTTGGGAAATGCAATCCAGGGAAAAGGTAGAAACAGGTAGCTGGATAATCTAGGTATAAATTTGGTAAACTATACAAGGTGACACCTTGAAAAATCTTTTTTGGAAAAAGAGCAAAACTCAAATCGTTCATATTTCAAAGGGGGTATGAATTAAACTCTATTCACACTGCTTGAATGGCACTGGAATAAAAACAAAAGACCAAAATTGGGCTCCTCCAGTCTGCACAGAACTGTTTGGGTATGCATATCCAGCTGCCAAAACACATCATCATTGCCCACTTAAGAGCAGGAAGACTGTGTCTAAGTACAGTTATTTGTAAAGGCATGTATTAAGTATATATCTCATCAAATGTAAAGGCACCCGTAATGTACTTTTGATAGAGCCATTTCTGCATTTTGAGTTAGTGTCTGTTGAATTAACTTAAATTGTTCTAAAACAAGTGTACTAGAATTGATGGCTTTAATTTTTTAAATACCATCTCAGGTTTTCCAGAGAAGATTAGCAAGTCTTTAGCCTAATTACTTCTCTGTGTGTGTTTTTGTGAAAAATAAATAAGTAAATAATTGTATCCCCTGATAGGAAGCTGCACTCTTAAAAGCTGTGGGTAGCTTGCTCAACCATTGATTTGCAGACTCAATGATGCCCTCCTTGCAATTTAAGATGTGTTCTCACAGTTATGGCTGTAGGGTGATAGATGCCTTGAGAGTACATAAAGACCCCACTGATGGCTTCTTTCCTTATCTTACTATTTTAAGTAAAATTTCCCCTAACCACTCTCCTAGTCAGCTGCTGCTATAAGTTGGTAAGGTTCTATAAAAAATATTCCAAGGGACGGAAAGTAGAAGCTGCCAGTTTCTTCTTGCCTATCCCTTAAAACTGACAAAACATCACTTCTGTCTTATTTCAATAATCAAAGTCGACAAACAACCCAGCAGGTTTAAGGCAGAGGAGAACCTGGACCTCGTATGGGAAGAATGTGAAAGTGCAGTCATCTTCAATCTGACACATTTGTGCTCAGACATTTCTATTTTCATATTTATGATTTAGGGGAAAAAAACAGTTACACTAAAAAATGCAAGCATGTAAAATCTGTTTTTTATTTTAGAGATAATATTTTATATTTTTATTAAGGTTAAGAAAGCTTATTTGATTCTAAGAAAAACACTTAATCTATAAATAGTAATACTGGAAATGTGGATATAGCTAAAATCATAATAGTGATATGTGAATGAATGAAGTTTGGGAATACTGTCTAAGGCAAGCTTATATGTTTAGAACCAAGAAGAAAGGGGTTATGGGAAGCATAGGTTCAAATAAAAGGTACAGTTTTCTCTAATCTAATGTACTCCTTTTTATTCTCACTATCAGTCCGGTACCAACTATTATCTGGAGAAGAGCTGATGGAAAGCCTATAGCAAGGAAAGCCAGAAGACACAAGTCAAATGGAATTCTTGAAATCCCCAATTTTCAGCAGGAAGATGCTGGTTTATATGAATGTGTAGCTGAAAATTCAAGAGGGAAAAATGTAGCAAGGGGACAACTGACTTTTTATGGTAAGTTTACCTCTAGGATTTATCATTTGTGATGCTAAAAACCTTGGCACTAAAAGCATAAACTGGGAGGTTTCCTTTCAGGCTTTCTGGAAAGATTGTGTACAACAGCCTTGGTTTGCTGCTAATTAGCGTTCCTGGGGTGATTCTGGGTGTGGAGAGTGAGGGTGGGAGCAAGGATGTTGACCAGCAGAGAGGAAGAAATCAGGCTGAGGTGATTGGGAGATGGGCATTAGTGGGAATGCACTTGCCAAGAAGTGTTTTTCCTCTTCCCATCAAGCTGTAAACATGACACAGGAAAGCTTTTGTGATTCCTTCTCCTGATGTTTTTCTTTTTAAACTGTGTGCTTTTCTTCTTTCGAATTTTGATTTCGGGCTCATGTTAATTCTTTGTAATTGCTTCTATTTGATAGCAATTTAATGTGGTACCATGAACATTTCAAAATGCACACTCCCCAATTTTAGTTCTTATCAGAGTAGAGCGTGACAAATCTCTCTCACCCCAAAGACATTTTATGTGCAGCTGCTCCTATTCCAATCAAATCATCGGCATTGATCCAAACGTAATATAAATGGAAAACCTCTAGCACGTGGTCATCAATTTAGCCAATCTTGGAAACCCCTGTCAGGGTATTGATTTGAAATCCAAAGAGGAATTTCATTGGATAGGCATTTTGAAAGCAAATTGAGTTCTGCCAAATTGGAACGTGTCTGAATCCCATCTTTCTGGGAGATGGGAAATAACTATTGTAGACTGATAATTATTCAAAAATAGTTTAAATATACAACAATGAATATTAAAGTGCTGAGAGTAGTTCTTTAGGGGCAAGTTGTAGTAAGAGTTTTAAATGTCCTTATTTTTTTGAAATAACAGATAATAATAGTTATTTAAAATAAATATTTTACCAATTCTTCTTCCAAAGCATTTTGGTTTTAAGATAGAGCCAAAGTTTAGGGTACCTGGGTAGCCCAGTGGGTTAAGCCTCTGCCTTCAGCTCAGGTCATGATCTCAGGGTCCTGAGATCAAGCCCCTCATCAGGCTTTCTGTTCAGCAAGAAGCCTGCTTCTCCCTCCTCCTCTCACTTTCTCCCCCCGCCTGCCTCTCTGCCTACTTGTGATCTCTCTTTCTCTCTCTCTCTGTCAAATAAACAAATAAATAGTCTTTAAAAAAAAAAAAAAAATATATATATATATATATATGGCCAAAGACTTTATTTATTCATCATAAAATCTTCCTTAGAAACATGATTGGAAACTGAATGGAGATTTTGAGTATCAGCTAGCTTGCAGGGAGCTCCCCGACATGACCCTCAGGATTTAGAACTTACCTACCTGATATATCCAGGGTGACAGGTGAGCACACACGTTCTAGAAACTATTTCACATGATGACATGGGCAACAGTTGTTTGAATAAGCTTATATACTTCTTTAATCATTCATCTTTCTTCAACAATTATAAAGGACTAATTCTACTCAAGCCAGATGATGGACTTGAAATGTCATCTTGGCTCTTTCTTAAACTGTGGTATTTGATACCTTATTTGATTGGTTGAAAAGTAAAAGACGGGTGCCTGGATGGCTCAGTGGGTTAAGCCGCTGCCTTCAGCTCAGGTCATGATCTCAGGGTCCTGGGATCGAGTCCCGCATTGGGCTCTCTGCTCAGCAGGGAGCCTGCTTCCTCCTCTCTCTCTCTCTGCCTGCCTCTCTGCCTACTTGTGATCTCTGTCTGTCAAATAAATAAATAAAATCTTTAAAAAAAAAAAAAAAGAAAAGAAAAGTAAAAGACTCCATAGTCCATTGACTGAAAACCGTAGGACCAAAAGTTACACATTTGTTTAGTGAGATACAATTGATGTATTTTTCAAGTGTTTAGAGTACATTTTTCTCACAAGCATAATAATTTCGTATATGTCAGGCAAGGACAACCTGAAACTATTCAGAAAAATGGCCAATGTTTTCTCTTTTTTTATTAGCTGAATAGAATTTTTTTGATTTAGTTCTGGCTGTTCCTGAGTGTTATTTGAGTTGTTCAGCTAATTGAATAAGATCGTTTTCGCTTTCATGGTTTTCTTATTTTTTTTTCATGGTTTTCTTTTAAGTGAAGTATCTGTTTTTGTTATGAAAGTATGAAATGTTCTGTAACCAGGAGTTGGTGTAGTGCTTTCTAGTGAGTGAAAGTTTTCCTGCAGTGGAAAAAGAATACTCCAGAGTCACTGTTCTGGAGAGTCAAACTTGTCATTGGCCCTCAGCCTTGTGCAATAAAATGGTTTGGTTTTTTTTTTCCTTCAGGGATCCTGCCCTGGAGATGAAAATCAGGTTCTAACAGTGTTTCCCTTTTAAATGGAGTTATCTGTATCCATGCATGGGGGAAAGAGCGGAATGAAATTTGCCTGCTTTCTGAAGATAACTCGGCTTTTTTCTCAGTTGTCAACCACCCTTGGTATTAAAAGCTTGTCAGATCAGTTGACTTTAATAGCACTTGGCTGTTGCATCTATGTTTATTCTTTTGTTTTTCCTCAACTAGCATATCAGTGACACAGAAATTATCGAACTGTTTTCATTGTCACAGGAGAGATTAATTATACAAAAGTGCTTGGCTGTCATTTTCTCTCTCTGTCTCTCTCTCTCTTTTTTTTTTTGGTCTCTATTGGGTTTTCCCAGTGCTGAGTTCCTAATATCCAGCTGTCTAGATCTCCAATTTAAATGAGTTATTATAATTAAAATCACTGTGTAGATCACAAAAGGGGAGAAAATAGCCCCAGTTACTTATCCATGAACATTCTATCTTTGTTGACAAGAGAGTTTCTTATAACATTAAGATGTGCTATGCTCAGGGGTTATAAACCATGGGTTTGAGTTTAGAAATCTGCTTCTCTTTTTATGGTTTCAGTTGTTTATTCTGTTCATCAAATCTCCACTTCAACAACCACAGGTGTGCTAACTTCTCATCTAGCTTAGTGATACGGCCTTTTTTCTCATTTTACACTCGAACAATTAAACCTTCCTCCAACCGCCTGCTGGACATGATTCCGTTGTTCCCATCTTCCCTGTGTCAGAATGTGGAACCTCCTATTCCTAGTTGGAATATTCCCACTATAGTTCTATCTTTAGGTTAGCATGTGCTACTCATGTTTGGGCTCTGTGAAGAATTAAAACTAGTTCAGACATAAAACATTTTACCCTATCCTGTCTTTCCAATTTATTTTTGCCATGACTTATACTTGACCAGTGTGGTTTAGTTTTTGTTTTGTTCCTTTGTTGTTGTTGTTGTTGTTTTGAGTATAGTGGACACACAATGTTACATTAGTTTCAGGTATGGGATACAGTGACAGGATAAGTTTATACATTATATAGTGCAGTCTACTTTTAATACGATCTTTCAGACATTTTTTCAGCATAAAAAACTTTCTACAAATAGATCTGTAATTTTCAAGAGTAAAATACAATAAATCTTTGTTGCTAAAGGTAGAAATTTTCCAGGGATTTTAATATATTATTAACTTGTTCAGCAATTTTTTTTTTCATTGCCTGATGTATTGTGAGGCATCCTAATTGGGTGAGGGCTGGTGGCACAGGCAGTAAAAAATTCACCCATTTATAACAATATAATATATTGTATATTGTAATATATTGTATATTGTAATATAATATATTGTATATTGTAATATAATATATTGTATATTGTATATATAGTAATATACTATAATATATAGTATATTGAACACACTACAAGGGAGCAATGGAGACAGCAAAGGAGAGAATGTCTGCCACGAGGTGGTAGTGAGGGGCTATAGTTATAGGGTGGAGTGAGGGAGTATGGCAACTTATGGAATTTTCCCTTTTTTGGTAATCTTAGGAAATTTGCCCCTATTAGAAGTGGTAAGTTAGGGCCTATGACTATTTCAAGATGGGTAGCTTAATGACCCTGTTGCATTCAGGTAGGTGGCTATTCTGGGCCATTTTGCCTTGCTTAAATTTCTACTGCTCAAGCCTATTGCTTAAAGAGGTCTTTATACCTATGGCAGGCAATGCCAGGCAGTAGGGTTGCAGTACAAATCCCTGCCCTCAAGGAGCTTGTATTCTACTAGAAGTTGAAGATAATATACTACAAAGCAAATGAATGAACTAGAAAGTTTCATATTGTAATTAAGAATTATGAAGAGAATAATCAGGATTATATGACAGAAAATAACAAGGAGGAGGGGAAAGGCTTCATAAGATAAGGTAGTCAGGGAAGACTAGTCTAAGAACTGAATTCTGAGCTGAAACCTGAAGGATGAGAAAGACCCAGATTTTCAAGGGAAATACACCTCAGGCAGAAGGTAAAGAATTACAAAGGCCCCAAGATAGAAAATTACGTGACATGTTTGAGCTGCAACAAGGAAGCCAATATAACTAAATCATGGTGAAAAAGGGCAAAAAGTTTTGAAAAATAGGAGGGTGACAGATACCTTACAAGCCAGGCACAGTTTGGGTTTTATTTTGAGTATAATGGGAAACCATTGGAGGATTTTAAGTAGGGAAATGACTCCATAGGATTCACCACTTTAGAGACCACTCTGGTTGCTCTGTGGTGCATAGATTATGGGAACCAAGAGCCAAAGCAGGACAACCAGTCAGGGAGCAATCTAGGTGAGATGTTGGTGGCTGGGACTTAAAGAACAAAATAAATGGAGAAACTTAAGTTATATTTTGAAGTTAGAGCCAATAAGACTTATTCTTATAAACTCAGTTTGCAGATGGAACTGCTTCCCAAAGAGCCAGTTTAAGTTTACATAGTAAGAAGCAGAGCTAGATTCCAAATGCCGTGTTCCTTCCTCTATGTTAGAGGTTCTTGTACTTCAGTGTGCATTAGAATACCACGGAAAATTTGTTAAAATACTATCGGGCCCTATGCAGAGGTCCTGATTCTGTAGGGCCGGGGCAGGACCTGAAAATTTGCATTTTTTAAAATTTTTTTTTAATTTTTATTTTTTATAAACATATAATATATTTTTATTCCCAGGGGTACAGGTCTGTGAATCGCCAGGTTTACACACTTCACAGCACTCACCATAGCACATGAAAATTTGCATTTTTAAGAAGTTATGCTTCAGTAGTGCTGTCTCAGCTTGTTTAGAATCCACGGTGAGAACCCTTGCTCTGTGCTAAGCTGTTTGCAAGTAGCAGAGTAAAGCTGAGATTCAAGTACAAGCATGCTAAGGTGCTCTTGGTTCTCCACAAAGCTCACCGCTTGCTGTCACATCAGGTCCTGTAGCCAGTCCACATAGACAAAGTAAAAATGAGAGTGCTAAAGCAATTATCTTTGAGGACGGTAAAGGAAAGTATAAAATGGATTTGATTCACTTGATAATTACTCATTTTTCCACCTCATTGTGTCTGTATAGTCACTTCCTTTCTTTCACAAATAGACATATAGTATTAAATAGCCATCATTTAGAAGCATGAAGTGTGAACTAAAAGAACCTGCTATTTAATACCTTTTGTATTTCTCCTATAGGTAACAGGTGTTAGGAGAGTGCAGCCATCATATTTCCATTAAGAAAATGGAATATTTGAGGAATATAATATTTGAGCAGGCTTCAATTCATAGAATCCTGTCATGTTTGAACTGGAAGGAACTATGGAGGCCAACCCTTTGATTTTTATAAGGAAAGAAAAGAAAGCCCAGAGACATAAAATAACTTACCCAAGATCATACAGTGAGTGAGAGTCAGAGCCATGACTAGAGCTGCTCTATCTGTTATACTGCATGTTAATTTTCCTGCCAAGAAGACATTTTAATACAGTAGGTAAGGGGGAAATCCATTAATCATCTAGATACTTTTTCTGCATATCTTCCACAACCAAGGTCATAAAATGAAAACATCCAGATGAACAGTTGACTTTCTCACTTTCTATTTTCTAAGATAATCACCTGATTATTGAGTCCAAATAGCTCTTTTTATTTTCCTTTAGAAATTACACATTTAGTTGTGTGTCTAGACTTTGTATGCTTTGGTCCTTTGGCTCGAATGGCATAACTGTAGGCTCGATGACTCTGCAAACGATGTTTGAGTATTTCTAAGGTCATCAGTAAGTGAATACAGAAGCATCATGCAGGAGAGCATACTAATTTCCCCCCAGATATGCTAAGTATATGTGATCACTAGATAAAAGTCAGCCCTACAGAGCAGCTTAAAGGACACAGTGACCAAAAACTGAACACAGTAGATAAGGTACTTCCACAGTAGAGCAAGAGTCTGCTTAATTGTTCTGGACAGAACTGATATGAAGACCCTCAATTTCCCTCGGTGCCACTTAAAATAAAGTCAGCAATTTTTGTTTCCTTCTCTTTGTCTGGTAGTTCCAATAAGATGCTTACTGCAATATTTCAAGAGGTGCACACTGAGAACACAGTGTAAACGATGGCCAATGGGAAATGATACAGAAGTAGAGTCATGAGATCCTTACCCAAGAGAAGCTTCAGATTAGGGAAGAAAAAGCCATATCAAGGACAACATTGAAATACAATTCAGTTCCTTCACTGTGTATTGCCATAAGAAGCAGAGGTGCTATTACAATTTTTTACCCAGCAAGGAATACTGTTTAAGTATACTGGTGGCAAGTTTTACATAAGTGGATTCATTTATCTGCAAGTTTCTGTGCTTGTCTAGAGTAGGAGTTCTCACACTTTTCGTTTCAGACCGCTTTTCACCTTTAAAAATTATTAAATACTCCAAAGAGTTTTTGCTTATGTGGGCTATACCTACTAATAGATACCATATTAGAAATTAAAACGAAGAATTTAATTTAGTGATTTCTTTATTTTAAAATGAAAACATGTTGAGCCGCCCCCTTCTACACGATCACGCTGAGCTAGTACCCGCGCCTGGAATCGGGTCGCAACCCCAGCCGCGCCTGCCGCCTGCCACTGCCTCTGGACCATGGACCCCCGCAAAGTGAGCGAGCTTCGGGCTTTCGTGAAAATGTGTAAGCAGGATCCGAGCGTTCTGCACACCGAGGAAATGCGTTTCCTGCAGGAGTGGGTGGAGAGCATGGGGGGTAAAATACCACCTGCCACTCATAAAACTAAATCAGAAGACAGTATCAAGGAAGAAAAACCAGATAGTAAGAAGGCGGAGGAAAACATAAAGACAGATGAACCATCAAGTGAGGAGAGTGATCTAGAAATTGACAATGAAGGTGTGATTGAACCAGATACCGATGCCCCTCAAGAAATGGGAGATGAAAATGCAGAGATAACCGAGGAAATGATGGATCAGGCAAATGATAAAAAAGTGGCTGCCATTGATGCCCTAAATGATGGTGAACTACAGAAAGCCATTGACTTGTTCACAGATGCCATCAAACTAAATCCTCGCTTGGCCATTCTGTATGCCAAGAGAGCCAGTGTCTTCATCAAATTACAGAAGCCAAATGCTGCCATTTGAGACTGTGACAGAGCTATTGAAATAAATCCTGATTCAGCTCAGCCTTATAAGTGGCGCGGGAAAGCACATAGACTTCTGGGCCATTAGGAAGAAGCAGCACATGATCTTGCCCTTGCTTGCAAACTGGATTATGATGAAGATGCTAGTGCGATGCTGAAAGAAGTTCAACTGAGGGCCCAGAAAATTGCTGAACATCGGAGAAAATACGAGCGAAAACGTGAAGAGCGAGAGATCAAAGAAAGAATAGAAAGGGTTAAGAAGGCTCGGGAAGAACACGAGAGAGCCCAGAGGGAGGAAGAAGCCAGACGACAATCAGGAGCTCAGTATGGCTCTTTCCCAGGTGGCTTTCCTGGGGGAATGCCAGGTAATTTTCCTGGAGGAATGCCTGGAATGGCAGGGGGTATGCCTGGAATGGCAGGAATGCCTGGGCTCAATGAAATTCTTAGTGATCCGGAAGTTCTTGCAGCCATACAGGATCCAGAAGTTATGGTGGCCTTCCAGGATATGGCCCAGAACCCAGCGAATATGTCAAAATATCAGTGCAACCCAAAGGTTATGAATCTCATCAGTAAATTGTCAGCCAAATTTGGAGGTCAAGCATAATGCCCTTCTGACAAATAAAGCCCTTGCTGAAGGAAAAAATAAATAAATAAATAAAATGAAAACATGTTAACAAAATTAACATATTTTAAGAAATTGACTGTATTTTCCCTAAAAAATTAATGACAAGAAGGACATTGCTTATGTTTTCGCAAATCTCTTTAATGTCTGTCTTAACAGAAGAAAGCTGGACTCTTATGTGCTTCTCTAGTCAGTCTATCATGATGTATTGGCTTGGTTGAAGTAAATGAAGAAAATATGGTCTCCTACAGATAGGTAGTTGGAAGGAAGAGTTCTCATGGACTTTCTGAAAGAGACCTGGGAAACCCCAGTGGTCCTGAGACCATACTTAGAGAGACACAGGTTCAAAAGAATGCTCCCATCATCACTGATAGGTAGGGTTGAACATATTTTGAGAGCCTATAGATAGAGCATGAATGTTGAAGGCAAAACAGGCCTGTGTGTTCATCCTAACTGAACCACATTCTGAATTGAGATCTTAATATTTCTGGGCCTCATCTACAAAATGAGGATAATTCTATTTAGCCTACAGGTTACTATGAGGTTGAGAAATGACATATAAAAAGGGACACTGATGAGGTAGTCCATAAATACATAGTGTCGATGTTTGGTATTTTGCTCAAAAGGTAGATAGGGGAAGGAGAAAGGGATAAATTCAACAAGAGCAGATTTGGGGAATTACTAGGCAGTGATCAAGTTATAAATTAAAAGGAAATTAATCCATGTCAGGCTAGAGTCATACCTTGGTTTTCTGGGGTAGAAGTGAACTTAGTGAACCAACCTTAAGGCCTTACAAAAACAATAGAAGTGATGGCACAAAACAGTGATGGCAAATGAACAGGATGTGTTCAAAAGGTCTACAATTGGAAGATCAGGGAAGTCTTCATGGAAGAGGTGTTTCTTCACAGTAAAAACGGGTTAGGAATGAAGTGCAAGAGAATACTCCAAAAAGACAAAGTGGTAAGAACAAAGGTTTGAGGAGGAACTGGCTTATTGGACTTGATGACAGAAAAAGACCCTTTCATGACAGGGGCTATGTGTTCAATGGGCATAGTTACAGAGAAAGTAAGAGAAGTAGATAACAGGGTACTATAAATATTAGCCTAAAAATATGAAATGATGGTAATGTTCTCTTAGTATGTATAACAGTTACAGCATGCAAAGCACGTTCACAAATCCTGTCCATTATGTTACCACAGATTATTTCCTACAATCATATCTGTTGTATGTATTAGTGAATACCTGTTAATAGAAATGTGCTTGGTTGCCCTCCAGTATGCCTTCCCAGTAGTCGGCTTTTATCTTTTGTGCAGAGTTTATCATTGTTACCTGTGAGAGAGAGTTGGCCAGAGGCAAAAGTGCAGCATAGAGGTAAAGAGACCCTAAATAGGAGGGTCCAAGTGAAGCACAAATTAACTGTGAACCCAGGAGATTCAAGAGTTCAGTTGATTCAGGATGCAATCTCAAGACTTAGCATATTAAAGTTAGAAGAGACTTCTGACACTCTCAAGTCCAACCTCACCTCAATTTAAATGAGAAAACAAGCTTTCAGTCTCCAGGCCCCAAATCCAAAGCTGCTTCTGACAAAACAAGATTTACATGACTTCAGCATAGTATTTTTCAAAGTGCACATGTTGTTTATTCATTAAGTCCCTTTTTTTTTTTTACATGAAATTCTAAATATTTAAAACAAAGCAAGGCTTCTCAGGTTAAAGACAATACTTACCCAGAACCCTAAGAGCTTCACAGAATTGAATTAGAAAACCCCCATATTAGGATACTTGCTTGCTGTTGTGTGTGCAGTAGATGAGAGACTGAAGTCAGAGGATGAGAGCTGAACAAAGATTAAAAAAGTACCGGAGCTTAGAACACGATACAAGTAGTTCTGGTAAAGCAGATCTTTCCATTCAACGACTCGTGCAAATGGGAAGTCAGGGGTTGAAAAGGAGACTGTAGTGATAAATTGGGAGAGTCTCTATAGTATGGTTTCAAAATGAATAGTTCAAGTGCCAGCACTGGAGACATTGAATTCAAGGCAAAGATAATGAGAATATCTCAGTGATTCTGTCAACAATCCAGATTTCCAGACTGGAGATAACAACTATACACACAGGTGGTAAATTGAAGATAGTAATTATCTTCAGGTTCATAAAACCCACTATCAGCAAACTTCTGAAACATTGTTAGCCAAAGCTCTGCTTCCTTGGAGGTGATTCATTTTCTCCAAGACTGTGTAAGAAACCAGAAATAATTTCAAATGGCTACTGGGTCATCTTTGCAATAGTAATTTAAATGCTTTTCTCCAGCATATCATTCCTTTTACATTTTTAAATTTCTGAGCTCTAAGGCTCAGGATGGCATTTTTCCCTATTAGAAATGTCTGATTTTGAAGAATCAGAGATGTCCCCTTTGAGAATTGTTTGGCCACAAAGTTCAAATTCTGTCCCTCTACAGTTAAATTCTTATTGGATATGATGCTTACATGATTCCAATGTCTGAAATACACAAAGATTCAGGTCATTTTTGGCAGTTACTACACAAAAGACCAAAATGTAAAGATTGTTCATTTATCCAAGAGACTAACAATGTCACAGGTCAAATCCCAAACAATCATTTAACCTTATATTTGAATTTGTAGCTAGAGGACAAGACTTGTTATGTTTTAGAGTGGGGTTTATTCCGTTTCAAACCTTGAAAGAACATGAATGACCAAAATGGATGATTTAATAAATGGAGGTGATTAATTCTGTTTAATATGTGGGATATACATATATTACCTGAAAAGGCATTTTAAATATTCTTTCTGAAATAATAGTGCTATACCAACCTATTCAGGCCTTGTATAGAGTTATCATTTAGGCATGGCATCATCAAACGTAGTTGAAACTAGATACCAAGGAGTAAATACCACAAGCCCATATGTGTTAGCCACTCCCTACCCCACCCACCCAAGGAAACCATGTTTTCTGTCATGCACTAGAATGGACCATTTGCTGTTCAAGGACTTAGAACTAGGTGACCCATAGAGATATGGAGAGATAAAAACAATTTCCATCAGACAAAGGACTTTACACAAGAAACTCACCCCACTTAGATCTGATTCATCTCATCTCAATGAATGACAGCAGAAGTCTTCACCATGTGGGCTTTTGCCCTATAGATCTGCAACTGGCATGTGAAAAAGAAAGATAATCTCCTTCTTTGCCATTTATATAATATGATATTCCATTCCTAATCCTGGATCCTTGTCCAAAAGGAATATGCTTTTATCATTTCAGTTTTGGCTTCTAGGAGTTAATTTTACTTTAAAAATAAAGAAAACTCCTGATAATGTCTCTCTACTCCTGCGTTTGCTTGTGATTTCACCTGGGCCAGCACAAATAACCACCCCTGAGCATTCTTATCAAGCACCTTAACCTCCACAGCCCTGTTAGAAGAGACAAAATGAACCCATGCAAGTAATTAGTTAGAACTTTGCAAGGTCTTTTTGTAATGCTCTCAAGGCCCTTCCTTCCCTTCCCATCTCCCTTTTTGCGATGGCAAGATTTTACTACTGCAAGCTCTCTCTAGTTTTGAGAGAAAGCCATGAATAAGCCCAAGTGTTACAGGAAATCCATGACATTGAAATCTCAGTCTCTGCACGTGGTTTTGATGTTTCCTTTTTGAACTTCAACTTGACATTGCTTCATAAGTTCCATTTGCCCTTCCATTTATTTTTCCCTCAGTCTCTTTGAAAAGTTTGGCTTAGTTGTTAATATTCCACATAGATTTCTGTAGCTTTTCCTGTTTGCTTTGTTTTCGTGGGCTCTGTGGGGGGTAAATATTCAGCAGGTTGAATGTGAAATCAGGCACACAACTGCCATTAGCCCTATCAGGGCTTCACATCAAATTCTCCAAGCAGAGAACAGAAAAGGTATCTACCTTTTGAGCTCCCTTTGCATTAGCAGCAGGAAGATACAGAACAATGGCAGACTTGAAGCTCTTTCAAGGATGAAGGTGATAACCTTTCGTTCAAGTTAATGCTTGTTGATGTTATAACTTTTTTTTTTTTTTTAAATCGACCCTTACAGCCTCCCTTCAGATGCAGCAATGCATCATCCCCCTCAGGAGAGGATTTGTAAAATTGTGTTTTGCTCCTTGAAAACCAAGCAATTGCTAGAAGATGTTAAAAGGAGAAAGCAACATTTATTCAGGGACCTAGAGACCTCTGCTGGTTAAATGACTTGTTGATTGTTTTTCTAGTTTTGTTTATTAGTAAGTAGGTAAGATAGACAGCTTAGCCTCAACACTAATAATTTCCTTTTGAATTGAATTATAGCTGATTTGAAGCCTCACTAAATGAAGATACTGAGGTCAGGTCAGCTAAGAGACATGTTATGAATATTGAGCAGCATCTGCCAATTGAATACCGATAACAATTCTAACTATTAGGTTTATATTGGTAGGCATAGAAATGCCTATAGAAATGCCCTGTGAGAAGAAAATATTCCAGAATGACAGCTGTAGTTCCCTTCTTCATGAACTTTGGACTGAAAGTCTTCTACTTAAATACATGTGCCATTACAGTTAACAATAGCGTGAATTGTGCTTTCGGCAAGGCTTGATATTTGTGAAGACATGGAATGTGGAATTAAGGTGGTCTTTATGTCTAATGAGAATAAAGAGAAACAAGTGTGACTTCAACTGAAGCATGAGAAAGATGGCATAATTTGGTTGATGGGAGTGGTATTGGGCAGTGGGCAATGTGGGAGTTAAGTGCTGTTTTTGAATTCCTGTTAGACTGTGGGCAAGACTTGATTTCCTAAGAAAGTTTCAGTAAAAATCAGGTCTCATTCAGAGATTAGGAATCCTGGAGCCATACTTTTGTGTATAACATTCTATCAATATGAAATAAGTCAATAATAAACAATGATGTAGTCAAGAAGAAGAAAGAAGTTACACAATTATCTATATAATGTGTAGGAGTAAAGTATATTTAGGGACAGAATAAGCTGCTGTAACAGAAAGACCCCAAAATACAGAGGTTTAAAAAAAGAAGTTTATTTCTTTTCCACATATTTCCCCAAAAATCAGCTGGTGGGTGTGAATGGGGCTGCTTTGCTCTACCAGGTCATTCAAAGCCCAAGAATGGGTAGTCAGCATTTTTATCCTACGTAGCTTTTCTCTCTGAGCCTAAGGCTGTTGGAACTGTCCCTTTTTTCCCATCACTGGTATGGGACAAGGAGAGTCCAGGACAAGTATCTTTCAGTAAACTAACCTGGAAGTTGCTTTCACTACTTTCACACAGGTACCTTTAGCTTGAACTTAGTCACATGGTCACCTCTAACTGCAGAGAAATCTGGGAAATGTAGTGTGTATCTAGGAAAACATGAGCCCAGCCAAAAATGGTGGGACAGTATGGAATATTTCTCCCAGAAAAAAAGGAAAAAAAAAAGAAAGAAAGAAAGAAAGAAAAGAATAGATGCTTGCGGGAGAGGGACAGTTAATTTTGCCATATGGCAGTGCTAGTTTTATTTTCTGCCTTTCGCAATTAAAAGACCAGCCACATGGGCTGCAAAAACAGGACCTTCCAAGTTGGACATAGAGTGGGTTGTCTTCTAAAAGTACCCCCTGAACTCTTACCCAGTCCTGTAATTTGCAAAACATCTGGAAACGTAATTTTATTATAAGCCTACTTCTGTCTCTTGATTGCATGTGATAAAAATAGACTCAACATACACTGAACGTACATATTTTCTTTGCTTTCTGAACTGTTATAGCTCAACCTAATTGGATTCAAAAAATAAATGATATACACGTGGCCATAGAAGAAAATGTCTTTTGGGAATGTAAAGCAAATGGAAGGCCCAAACCTACATACAGGTGGCTAAAAAATGGTGAACCTCTAATAACTCGGGTAAGCCAACTGATGATAATTGTGTCTTGCTACTGACTATAATGTTTACTGTGGCCTCATTGTTATGAAAGCAGGAAAATGATGAGTTTTATTTCCAAAATCATAAACCATCAAATATTATTAATAGTAGAAAAAGTGGAAGTGAATACAATGGATACATAGAAACAACATAAATCCAGTTCTTCAGCCTTGTTTAATTAAGCTTCGGTATAGAACCTTTGGTTTTCACCAATTAACATCTTTGGCTGTACCATTAGAAAGTTATGGAGAAAGTCTGAAACTTGTAATTGTGCTAAGATACAAATTTGCGTATGTTCCAGATAAGAGAGAATAAGAACTCTCAGCATACAAATTCTCATCTCAGTGTGGTTTTGTTATTCTCTTCTGCCTGTGGAGATTTCTGGACAATGTGATATCCAACACAATCACCCTCAAAACACCCACCCTGCCTCCAGACATGTACTAATGACCTACGCAATTGTAAGATTAACATCTGTCATGCAACAGAAATAGAACAAAAACAAAAAGTGATCCGAGGGGCTGTAGGCACCAGACAGTAGGCCTGAGAACAGGCAGTGGTACCTGAGAGCTCAGACTTAAAAAAATATATCGTTTCTGGAGACAGGATATAGTATCTTTGCAGTAAAGACTTAGGGTGCGGGTCTTCCCCACCTGCTGCTATCCAGTAAAAGAAGCAGTCAAACCTATTACCTGCCTGGCGTAACAGGACACTGTGGTACAAGAGAACTCCTGGGAACTCCTGGGCTCTGACTCCCACTGCCTCTGGGATGAGAGCTGCTGTGATTTGAGTATCCTCACAGATCAGGACCTCAGAGAATCCTTGAGTAGATCTGTTTCTAGACTGGTGGCCCAGGGGATTAGGTAGAGGAGCCAGAGAACTGTGAACGGGAATAAAAACAAAGAAAAATAATCTTTTTCATTAATAAACCTGCAAACCAATGTTCCAAAACATAGGCAAAAATTTATTTTTTAGAAAGATGACCAGCCTGTAGAATATTCTAACCAAGCAAAAGGAATGAGTCTCTTTTGGGTGCTAAAAGAGTTGCATGAAGAAATCCTGTCTATGAAAATAAAAAGATATTTTGGAGAGATAAACAGGCTTTTTAAAAGCATAAAATGGAAATTTTAGAAATACATAACCACGGAAATAAAAATCATGCAGACTATTCATTTTGTAAGGGGACGTGATAGGTTAAAATAATATGTTTAAAGGATTTGGAAGGTGTACTTCTCAAACATTTAACAAGTGCTAACTGATCTTGACACTTTAAACTCATTGTCTCATCTGATATTCACAAGGAAACTTATGAGGTATGTGCTATTGCTGTGCCCAGTTTACAGACAAGGAAACCCCTGTCTAAGATCACATCCATCCTTAGTAAGTAATGGAGCCAGGATCCAAATATTAAATGTCTGCTGGATTCAGAACCGGGAAAGTTTGCCAGAATAAGGTTTTCAGAATTGGTTATATGGAAGATGAGATCCTGAGCAAGAGGGGTGTGGGGGAGAAGATATGGCATAAAGGGAAGAAAAATTCAAATGCTCTTTGAAATCCTGAAGCGGTCACTCTCCATCTTTGAGAATGTTTTCTAAAAACAGGCTCTGCAGCAGAGCTTTCTGTTCAGGAGGTATGCTGGGAAAGCTCTCAGAGCTTAACCTGTGGAGTCAAAGAAGCCAGACTGGGCAGAGGTTAAACAGTGGTGCGGTTCCAACAGAGGCCTTCAGAGGGCGCACTGGAGCAGAAAGTCTTTAAGCGGTTCCCAAATTGCCCCAAAGGGAGGCCTGCCTTTGTATCCCATACACTGACCAGTCATTGAATTTGGGAAGTTCTTTCAGTCAAGAGCACTTCCCAAAGAGAGAGAGAGAGAGAGAAAGAGAGACGCAGCTATGAGCAGTCATCAGACTTACCAGAGAAAACAAGTGCCTTGGTTCTGCAAGAGCATCTGGAAGGTACTACAGAATCTGCTATGAGAGAGGGCACGTTGACATAACACAGAAATGCCCTGTGAGGGAGCAGATCCTGACGAAGAGCTTGGAATGAAGCAAGAGGGAGGATGAGGAGGACCTTAGAATGAGGAACAATTGTGTCCAATTTAACTTTCTTGTTGTATTTTCCTACTGAACTCAAATGTTCACTGAAATTTGACATTTTCCTCAGGCCCCAAGTCGAGAGCCAGTTTTTCATACTCAGATTTCCTCCACCACAGGCAGCCCAGGGAAAAGTGCCTGCTGTGAGCAATGGTGGGTCATCAGTGCACACAAAGCAGAAAGGGGGCTGTCGCCCTGTCACATACTCCTCTCCTGTCCCTGGAAGGGCTCCTGCTGGCTCCATGATTCTCCCAATTATAAAAGCCAAATTCAAACCACTACAGTGTAGGGTAGATAATAGGCATTTTCTCCCTATTATTTAATGTGAGGGAACATGGATACCTAGATTTGATCAACACCTAGTAAGGTGCCCACCCAGCTAAATCACAACCCTACGGCAAATAGAAAACCAGTATGTCTTTATTTTATTTCTTTTAAATGGCAGGTTCCTGGGGGAGGAGGAGATCTTTTCTGGGACTTAGGAAAATTGATAATGCAAGTTATATATCCTCAGGCTGACAAATGAAAATAGTCTTTTGTTTAATACACTAATTTCTTTCTTCCAACTGACCACCAAAAGATGGTCCTAAGCTTAGATGATGCCACTGACAGCAGCAGTAAAGGAGCCTTAAATCATTACCTACTTTTTTTTTTTTTTTTTAGTAAATCCCAACCAATGTGAAATATTTTTTTTCTGCTTCTCCAAGAAGATTATAATTCTATTAACCTTCAGAGTATTGTCTGTTCATAGTCTGAGTGTTTTAATACTCTAAATAGTAAGTTTGGTTGTATTCCCCACCCCACTCCCCCAGTGTGCACAAAGCCTCAGAGTAAGAAAGACTTTTGAATTTCAAGTTCATCTATTTAGAGGCGATATTAATCTGAATGGTTTCACTATTGAATCAATGAGAACTCCAGAGTCCGCAATTTGAATTCCATTTACCAACTGACGTACAAGGTTTTTCCATTTAGCGTCTGACCTGCCACAAATTTACTTGACAGATAAATAGATCATGTTATGTAAATTGCTTATATGATGGCTATTTTCTTCTCATTAAGCCCCTTTGATATAACATGTAGCAAAATTGCCTTAAGGTCTCTGTTGTAGAAGGTCATTGTTTTGTGTTCCTCTTTTCTTTCACAGGATAGAATTCTAATTGAGCAAGGAACTCTCAACATAACCATAGTGAATCTCTCAGATGCTGGCATGTATCAGTGTGTGGCAGAGAATAAACACGGAGTTATCTTTTCCAATGCAGAGCTTAGTGTTATAGGTGAGTCTTTATACTGGAAAGAAAAAAAAACTAGGTCACTAAACTAACATGTGTTTTGCTAAGCATATTCTTCAATCCCACCCCTCAAAAGGGGTAAAGATACTGCTCAAGAAAAAAGTAATGCATTCTACAAACAATACAAGGAAACCCCTCTCTAAATCAGCCTCTACTGATGCTTCCAGTGGGTAACACCGTTCCCTCAGCACCCATGTTTATTCCTCTGTCAGCCACTCTTCTAAAGTGAGCGGTTTCTGAAATGCTGTGGAGCCTTACTACTGTGCTGATTGGGTACAAACTCCTGCTTGGAAGGACGAAGAGTTGACTTGCTTTGGAAAATTCCTTTGAACAGCTGGCAGAGTGCATCTTGTTCTTCCACATTGGAATTTTCCAGAGTATACAGAAGTGGTCTGCCTCTCCAGCTGTCTCTTTCACCATGTGACCCCTTTTCCTCTGCGATTCAGCTATGGTGACTTTTCTGTTCTTCATATTTACCATTCACCATCCTCTCTTCCTCCAGGGGCCACTGGAACATACTGTTCCTTCTCCTTGGAATGATTTTCCTTCCCTTCTTCATTTCATCAACTCCTTCCCTTTCTCCATCTCCAAGTTCCATTGCTGCTTCCTCAGAAAGTCACACTTGGTCCCGTGCCTCAATCAACTTCGCCTCTTACAGACTTTTATATTGCCTCTTAATTATACTCTATAACAGATACCACAGTTGCATCTTACATTTGTTGATGTGATTTTTTGGGTTTCTTCCCCCCCCCCCCTCATTGCACATTAGCTTCCCATGTTGTCAAGGACCATATTTGGTTTACTTATTTTATTCTCAGGATTTAATATAATAGTGAAGCACATAATATGCACTCCATAAATATTGAATGAGTGTAGGAATGAATGAAATGTGTTAAATGATGAAAGAGTTAAGAGACCACTTATAAAAATGAATTATTTCCAGTGCCTGGGTGGATCAATGGGTTAAGTATCCAACTCTTGATTTCAGCTTACATTGTGATCTTGGGAGTCATGGGATGGAGCCTCAAATCCAACTTTGTGCTTAGCATGGAGTCTGCTTGAGATTCTCTCTCTCACTCTCCCTCTGCTCCTCTCCCCTTTCATGTACACACACATTCTCTCTCTCTAAAATAGATTAATAAATATTTTTTAAAAACAAAAAACGAATTAGGAGTAAAGTAAATAAATAACTGAAAGTGTAAGTTAAGTGAATTGGCAAACCTATTGTCATTAAAAAAAAAAAAAAAAGGCCAGGCTATCAATTTTTTTTTTTTTTTTTAAATCTTGACTCTGAATTCAGAATTTATCTAAAGTGCCTAAGCAGTAGTTTTTAGGGAAAGCATAATAGATTATGAATAAGAGAAAAGCAGAACACAAAGGGAGCTGATTCCATAAATCCTGATGATTTGCCCAGTTTAAAGTCTTGACTTTTTCTTCTGCAAGGCACTTTTTGATGCCTAGCATGTAGAGCTTATATGTATAAGAAGATGCTGCCAAGATAAATGTGCTTCTTCCCTGTGGAAATTTAAAAAGGAAGGGAAAGCTTCCATGACTTTTCTTCTCACCAAGCTCTTTAGCTTGAACCAACATCCCAAAAAAGACAAGAATATGTGGGAGCTCATGGCCCTACAGCCCGTTTCAAATAGACCAAAGAGCATTCTGTGTTCCTAGAATAATCATGAACTTGTCTTGTCCCTACTATAAGTCTGACCTTTTTGGAAGCCTAAGCACATGTACCTCTCACTCTATAAACATTAGGAACAATAATTCCAACTTTTTCTGGGACAAGTACGATGGTTTCATCCTGCCCCAGTTAGATCTGATGATTTGTTGTTGTAATTGACTCTTTTGGAGCAAAATTCAGCGTGATAGGTTACTTAAAATTTTCTGCAAAAAGAAGTGGGTTTTCTGTTAAACTGATGTCAACTAGTTAGAAGAGCTAAAACTGAGGACATATATAGCCTAATGAATGAATCACATTCTCCTAAAACTCTCTAAGTGGGTGCTTACCAATTTACAACTCTGGGAAACCCATTATAATTTTTAAAGATTCTAAAAAAAAGAAAAGAAAAGAAAAAGATTCAGTAGGTCCCTTTGTTAAAGTAAGAAAATTTGATAATAACAAATGACTGTAAACCTGGGATATGATTATGGGGTAACAAGAAAGATTAAGTGAAGTCCCAGAAGCAGAGCTAGAAGTGAGAAAATGTATCAAATGATTTTTATCTAGAGCACCTACCCACAGCTGAAAATAGCAGTGTATATAAGATGTATGTAAATGTATATATATAGTCTTACTTGTGGATAGAATATAACAGCTTAAAATAACTCCTCCCACAGCCTTCTCTGAAACCCTGTCTCCTCCCCCTGCCTGGGGTTCAAGGCCTATGAGTTGGGAATCACTGTTCCCTCATTTACAGAGTTTTATTTCAAATCATTCCCAACTGGCACTAATTCCAAATGAATTCTTGATCTGAGTCCTTTCTTAAGTGCCCTAAGGTCAGCAAGCCAGAGCAGTGAAGATAAGAAGAAAATGCCTGAGAAATTACTTAACCATTCTATTTCAACTATGTTGAATGTGAGAACAATAGGCATGTCAGTAAATGATACAGGCCAAACTGTAGTAAAAATAGTAAGGCTTCCAGGAATTCAGGAAAAGAGGGTTTGGCTAATGGGCTGGGCTGGGCAGCTAAGCCTTGAACAGTGATTTATATTTGGACAGACAGAAAAGAGGACCAGGAATATTCCAGATCAGAGTGAGATGGTCTTAACAAAGGCTCAAAGTTATAAAACATCTGGACAGTTTCTGGCACATAGAGAATCCTGAATGATTTTACAGTTTTTAATTCAAATATATAAAGGGTATGGGCAAAGTTTAAAATAGATGGGAAAATTAATTGAGAGCCAATTTTTAGAGAATCTTGAATAACAAACTTAGAAGGTCCTTCTTTAATGTCTCATTTCACTTCCAAAAAAATCATATTAATATACTCTAAGTGACTTGAAAGGACAGTTAAGTGTTGAAGGAGTAAATCCCTGGAGTTCATTTTAAGTGAATGAGGGAGAAGACATTTCACTATATAAAAATACACATAAATTAATATTGGCTCACTTGGATAAGTTATAATACGATTGTATTCCACAAATCACTTTGTTTCTTTTTTTTTTTTTTAGATTTATTTATTTATTTGACAGACAGAGATCACAAGTAGGCAGAGAGGCAGGCAGAGAGAGAGGAGGAAGCAGGCTCCCTGCTGAGCAGAGAGCCCGATGTGGGGCTCGATCCCAGGACTCTGGGATCATGACCTGAGCCAAAAGCAGAGGCTTTAACCCACTGAGCCACCCAGGCACCCCTCACTTTGTTTTTTAAAGAACAGTAATAGTTTGACTATTTGGGATCAGAGAATTGTTTGTTTTTACCTTTCTAAGCGTCATGGTGAATTTGAATTGAATAAAGAAACACAATGAAAATAAGATACTTTATTATCAGGAAGAAAATAAAAAATAAGAATGTTGATCCCAACCATTGATCAAATACCAGGATCTCCAAATGCTAGAAAGGAGATTCCCTTTCATGCTAGGTAATAATATTCTCATGAATAAGAGATGGTTAGGAAGCATATTTTTAAGAGGCTTTTTCCCATGGTCTTATTTTATGTGTTCTAAGTATTTAATGTGTATGTAACGTATCTATATTTAATGGATTGAAACTGCTAAATAATTAAGTAGGTGCTCAGTGATTTACTCACTGGCTGGGAGAATAACATAGACTTTTACCTTGATGTCAGTCTATTAGAGTAGGCCTGGTTTTGAGTACATCAAATAGAACTGTCCTTCCTTGTGACTGACCTATCACCATTGATAGCTTAGTGTTCCTCAAGGCATCTGTGCCCAGGCTTTTTCTCCTGTCTTAACCTACATCGTGGAAGAGGTTGACTGTGTGATGCACTCCTACAGCACTCCTGGAAGGCTATACAATTCTCTGGGCGATGCCATCATTCCATCCTTCTCTCCTACTCATGAAAGTGTATTGGAATTAGGGTAAATAGAGTCTGTTAATCATGGGGGACTTGGATCTTCTATGCAACCTAATTTTTAAAAATAAAAGTGTCTTGTTGGTAAAAATTTAAATTTTCTACTGCAACATTTCTACTCATCTTTAGTGTTGGTGTCCCCTCAGATGATCATTGGTGATGGGGACTGCTGGTTGAATCACCAACCTTGAGATATTTTTGATGTTCCAATTAGAATACTACTGCTGTATATATAATCATAAGGTAAGGACAGAGCACAACTAAGGCCCCAAAAGCAGAAGCAGGGATTAAGGTACCTCTGAGCCATTATAGGAGAATTCTCTAAGGAAAAGCCTATAAAAGAAAGCAAGTTTGGGAGCTGAGCAAGGTCATGGTCTAGCCTATCTCTCATCCTGGGAGTGGGGTATCCAGATCATAACTGCATCTCAGAGTTGTTACCACCTGAAGCAAGGAACATAGACTTTTCTAAAACTTCTGTTTATCAGTCCATCTTTGGGCTGCCCCTTAGGTGGTATTGGCAGTGGGTGTTGGGATGGTGATGTGGGTGCAGATGAAGCAAAACCTCCCGATTTCTCAGGAAAGAGGGCAGCTGGAGGTGGTAAGCAGCCAACACTCAGAGCTGATAGGGCCAGAAAAAAGAATGTGTGTGAGGATGCCAACAGCGTTCTTACAGAGGACAAGTACTTGTACCAGACCAAGCAAGGTACTTTGTTACTTTGTCTGGTTTACCTGGACCATGATGGGGAGTATGACTAGTTTACTAGACTAAGTTTGATTTTTGAAATGGGAGGAACTATCCCAAAGACCAAGTAAGTCTTTCGGCTATGACCTGACTTTACCAGGACTGTATAATGGAACAGAAATAGCTTCTGCCCTGAGGAGTTTCTGTTTGATGCTTCTGTGTTGTGAGGATTCTCCTGGCCCATGTGGTAGAGGACATCTGACCCTGGAAGGACGCTCAAATACCATTAAGGAACTGATGGTCCAATTAAAGTGAGGTGCAGGCTTGAGCAATTATTTGGTTAATTTGGCATTTATCCAGATGATTGGCTCTCAAATGAGGAAAACATTAAGGCTAAACTAAAAGTTATTTCACAGGGGCTTTCACAAGTGCTCATCTGCATCTCAGTCTGATTTCTCAACTGCCTCGTTGAGCCAGATTACAAAATAATCAAATGTGCTGAGTGTGATCAGCATCCATTGAGAGGACAAGGGCCTTTCTTACTCTGATGTAGTCGTCTAGGCAGGAGCTTGACTAAAATTGTCCTGAAAAAGGAAAGCTATGCTTGGATCTCAAATTCCACTTTGATATGTATATTTTTTTAAGATTTTATTTATTTATTAGTGAGACAGAGACAGAGAGACGAGTGAGAGAGAGAACAGGAGCAGGTTAAGGGGCGGTGGGAAAAGCAGACTGCCTGCTGAGCAAGGGAGCCCAATGCGGGACTAGATCCTAGGACTCTAGGATCATGACCTGAGTTGAAGGCAGACCCTTAACCACCTAGGCACTGTCCCCCACTTTGATATTTTTAACAAGTCACTAAGCCTTCCTTTATCTGTAAAATGAGTAAGCCATTATTCAGCTTACTGCCAAAACTAAGAGATCCCATGTGAAAGCTTTTTTAAAGCCTAGAAGTGTTTGTAGCAAAACAAGAAGTGTTTTGTTGTTGTTAACTAGTATCCATATTAAAATCTCATAGACAGCCTCCAAAGCACCAGCAAACCCCATTTCTGTGATTCTCAGATTTTGCTGATGACAATCATTTGGGGAGGTTTTCAAATTCCTGATGCCTTACCATCTTCCATATCAGCTAATTGAATTTCTGGGCCTGGGACCCAGGTGTGAATCCAGTGAACAGCATGGTTTGGGAACTATTGCTCTAATTGATCAGATCAGAAGGCCGTTGTTTTTTGAAGGTATTCTCAACCTTTACCATGCATCAGAATCACGCAGAGGACTTATTCAAACACAGATTACTGAGTCCTATCCCCAGAATTTCTGATATAGTCGCTGGGGTGGGGCCTGGAGAGCTGCATTTCAAACAAATTCCTGGGTGATGCTGGTGCAGAGGGTCCATGATTATACTTTTGAGAACCACTATCCTAAAACAGGAAATTTATCCCAGGTTGTGTGCGAGTGTGTCTGTGTGTGTTTAAGTTGAATACAATCTACCAAGCAAATCTTCGGATTTGGATCAAGACTCTGAATCTAAAAGCCTCTGTAGAAGAGAAGTACCAGGCATTAGACCTTCTCACCATGGCTGAAGGGCCCATTTCACCAAGATGGTGAGTAGGATTAGGCACACAGAGAGGTCTCACAGGCTGCCTTGTGAGGACTGGGCTAAGATGTTGGTTGGCATGGCTCTGATGGCTTAAAGCCAACTGAAGGAGAGGTGCCTGGCTGGCTCAGTCAGTAGAGCACATGACTCTTGATCTCCAGATTGTAAGTTCAGGCCCTATGTTGGACATAGAGTTTACTTTAAAAAAGCCAACTGAAGGGAGACACTGGAATCTGAGGGGGAAGTACTATGATAAATTTCTTACATGAGTTCACCCAAGGAAATGTCTTCACTGAGCTAGAATTTAAAATGTAGTTCAGGAATGCACCCCATGGTATCACTGAGCAGTGATACCATTTACTATCCTACAACTAAAATCTCTCAGTCTTCTGTAAAACTACTGTGAAGGATTACTCATTCACAAGTATACAGTTTTGTTTTGTTTTGTTTTGTTTTTTGGGCTGGGAGGAGGGGCCAGAGAGAGAGGGGGAACCATAAGCAGTCCACACCCACTTGTGGGCCCTGATTCAGGGCCTGATCTCATGATCCTGAGTTCATGACCCAAGCTGAAATTAAGAGTCTGGAGTTGGTGCAGCATGCCCGGGTGGCCCAGTAGGTTAAGTGTCTGCCTTCAGTTCAGGTCATGATCCCAGGGTCCTAGGATTGAGTCCCGCATCAGGCTTCCTGCTCAGCAGGAAGTATGCTTCTCCCTCTCCCTCTCCTCCTGCCCCTTCTGCCACTTGTGAATTCTCTCTTGCTCTCAAATAAATAAAATATCCTTAAAAAAACAAAAACGAGTTGGTCGCTTAACCGACTGAGCCACCCAAGCACCCCCAGAAGTCCACCATTCTTTACCTGCAGAGATATCCAATAAATTCTCTTACATTGAAAAATGAAGAAGAAAGTTTGAATGTTTTAGCAAACTTACTTATTTTCTTTTACCCACCAGTGAGAAAAAAGCTCTTTTTCCTTCTGCATACCTTATTGATATGTCTGCTTTGGCTTCCAAAACTTAACACTATTGTACCAAATCTAGTAAGATTGTTTCCTGCCCTACCAATATTTGACTTTTGCCATCTTCTAAAAGCATATGTTACTTTTTATCTTTTATGATTATCTACACAAAACTTTCTGATAGTCAATCAATGAAATGAAGTAATGATTTTTTCCCTTCTACCACTTTCTAGCAACAAACAGATTGTATTTTGGTAGTCCAGAACATATTAGAATTGGCATTCAAGAAGATTTAACTGATTTTCTAACTTCCATGCATGTATACATTACTTAGGAATCTTGTTAAATTTAGATTCTAATTTCGAATCCTACAAAGAGCCTGAGATTCTGCATTTAACAAGCTTCCAGATGATCACCAATGCTTCTGCTCTGGGGGTCACATCTTCAGTGGCAAAAATTATAAAAATGTAAATTCTCAGTTCCCTCTCCTGGTAGGTAGAGTTCAAGAGTGTATATATACACTTAATAAGCTCCTCTAGGTGATTCCTGTGATCAGTTCACTTCAGGTGCCACAGGTCTAGAATCTGCTTTGTAAATCCCTTTATTACCCAATCTTAAGCTATCAGAGGAGAGTAGCTTTCTAACTTACAAAAGCCAGTGGGAGTTGGAGAGCAGAATAATGACTAGGCTGTTCTCTTTTTATCACCACTGTACATACAGTTAATCCATGTTTCCATTGTTGAACCCAGTATTGACAGATGCTCTGTCAATCATGTGAGACGATTTCTACCAGAAATAAAGCATTTGCCCGAGTGACATTCCAGCTTTTTTTTTTTTTTTTTCAACATTACCAGACAGTGGTTCTTCTAGGTTCCTGAAGAAATTAATTTTATACTTAATGTGAGGCAGGCATGAAGCTTTTTGAATGTGGTTGAAAGTGAATGCAGCACAAAGGCAAAATCTGTGTTCTCTTTCCATGTTAAAAACACTTCAGTAAGGAGTTTTGGAAGGAACATGATAAGCGAGAAATCATTCACTGCTGGATAATGTAAACGTTGCTTATCCACACTAAAGGTTTCTCTTGAGCCTGTGTGTCTAGGGCAGGGCAAGACTCACAGAGTCTAAGGTAGCAAAATGAAACAATCAAAGGAAATGCAAGGGTGTCGAAATTCCTGTCTTCCTGGCCCTACGTTGGTTGGTTGAGAGTGCCTGGGGAGGAAAGAGGAGACCATGATACTGCTTCAGAGAAAGGCTCAAAACTGGAGAAAGCTGAACTCCCACGGCCCTCTTGACCTGTTACCATCCTGTAACTGTGTTTGGGGAGAAGCGAGGAAGGGAAGTTATGTGCTGGAGGTAGCTACATAGTCTATACATAGACTCAGCTATCAGCAGTAGCTGAGCCTATGTATCCTTCAGCTCCGTATGACTTCTTGTTGGTAACTTGAAATTGGCCATCATAGAAGTATTTACACCACAGAAATTGGGGAGCATTAAAGCTAAGTTCCTTGGTGTAATGTTTTGAGAGCCATTTCTTAATCTAACTTCACACCAGTGGTTTCAGAGTGGTTTAAGAGTATAAACAGCCGAGATAATTTTTATTGGGCAATTCTACTTCATTATACTAAGTCCCAATTCCAGAAAGGATGGAGTATCCTGTAAGTCTGAGAAGCCATCTATAACCCCCCTTGGAGGAAAGAAAGGGATGTGGTATCCAGGCAAAGCATCATGAAAAGAGACTTCTCTGTTTTGAACTGAACTCTGAATTTTCTCCTACAATATACATTTATTCAACAAATACCAATTAAATACCTACTTTGTGCCCAACATTGGGCTCAATAAGGGTTGTATAGATCCATAATACGTAGTCTCTGCCTTAAAGACACTGATGATCTAAGGATTGCTAATAACAAATGCTACCACGTCTTCTTAACCACTGCAATACTATGATTCTTTCTACCACATTCAAATGACTCTCTTTTGTTCACTCAACAAACATTTCTATCTCGTAACAAAATTACAATCAATTAAGGCATTACAGTACTATACACTACTTGTCTAATGAAGGACAGGCATCTCTCTAAGGGTTTAGGACATTGTGCGTAATGTAATGAAATATCACTAATTTGGACTTATATAAGGAGGTCAGAGTGATTACAGATATTTAAAAATGCATACTGTCTTAAATAGGGTAGCTCAAAGGTGGTTAATAAGGATTTAGCAGCTGAGGCTCTTAAAACATGTAAGAATGACTTCTAATCAACATGTTAAGCACTGTATGTAAGATATAATCTCCAAAATGGCTTTAAAATGTCTTGCTTGGAATAAGAAAAAAATTTTCCACCCAAGTCTCCACAATTAATTTTTGGCTTTTCAAGCCTTTTATAAAAAGAAAAAAGGCTAAGCCTGATCCTAGTTGTTGGCAGAGAAACTGTTGAGAGATCTTGAAATGGTTCCTGTGCTCAAAAGTATTTGTCAGTTACCATAGTGCCTGAAATGCCAACATTAAGAAACTATTTTCACTTATAACTGAATGGATGAGATACCACTACTCAGCAATAAAAAAGAACTAACTGTTGATACACACAACTGAGATGGATCTCAAGAGCATTGGGCAGAGTAAAAAAAAAATATATATATATATATATCTGAAAAGGTCACATACTATGCAATTCTATATATAAAATATTCTCCCCAAATGACAAAACTATAGAGATGGAGAATAGATTAGTGGTTTCTCGACATTAGGGAGAATTCAGCAAGAGGATGTGGCTATAAAAGGTGCCTGAGAAAAATCTTTGTTATGATGGAATACTTCTGTGTCTTGATTTCAGTGGTAGTTATTCAAGTCTGCATAGGTGATAAAATAACACAGAACTAAAGACCCACATTGTACCAATGATCATTTTCCTTATTTTGATGTTGTAGAATGCTCACATAGGGTATAATCAGTCATTAGGAGAAAGTAAGTGAAATATACAGGACCTCTCTACCTTTGTGACTGTACATCTATAATTATTTCAAAATTTAAAAAAAAATTCCAACCACCATACGTTTATTTGGCTCTAAAAAGCACTCTTCTATTTCAGCATAAAGTCCCCTAATACTGGTGGTGGCGGTAGTGGAGGTAACAGGAGAAGCAGGAAGGAAGCAAATATTGGGCTACGTACTTAATATACAAGACACTTATCATTTCATCTATTCTTCAAAACAACCTCATGACTATAAATATTGTGACTTTTCTTTTACAATAACCTTCACAAAGGAGCAGGAATCCATAAACATAAGAACGGTAGGAGGCGACCCAGGTAAGCAGGACATTCAATATATTCAACCAAAACAACCAAGGCACAGGTATGAGGAACTTAAAAGGGACACATCATGCTGATAGTAGAAGAGAGAAATCTTTCTTCAGAGTTTGTTGAGTCTTCTTATGAATGTTGTCCTTGGCTAGAGAGGGCTGATTTTGAATCCACCATTCTGAAATGATGACCTAGAAAGAAGATTCCCACTGTAAGCAGCCTTCTAGCTATCTACCCAGCAAGCCAGAAAAATCTTGGGGTTTTAAACTTTGATACCAGCATTTTCTCTGTAACGGTGAAAACATTTGAATGGATGAATTCACTCTAGGTTTATTTTTATGGAATGATGAGGTGATAGTTAATGATAATAAAGTTTAAAACAGTCAAGACTTCTGAAATTCCAGAAGGGCCAAACGGAATAGTCTCCATCCACTGGCAATGTTGTTAGTGATGTTTCTACAGACTAAGTGCAGGAGAACTGTATGCAGAATTATCCTTTCCTCTTCAATAATGAAAAGCACATTCATACATTTCCCAAATGTTACTCCCTTTGCACATCTAGTCAAGGAGTTATCACCCTTGCTCTCTCTTGAGAAATGACACTAAGTCACAAAACTTTTGTTTTCAAGTGTTCTGTTAGCTACTTTAAATACCCTTGACATGTGACTAAGAGTCATTTAATTCAGTAAAACCAAACAGTTGTGAATTAAAGAGAGAACTTCTTCTAGCTGGATGCTTATTATAGATCATGTAATGTTAATGAATTAAAGATCGTTGATAAATAATAAAAAGTTGCATTTTCCAAATGAAAGAGGTCCTGTAACCTGACTCATTCCAACACTGAGAGAGCAGTGCCCTCTAGTAGTTGATGTAAGAAATATTATCCCCTAAGTGCGTTAGATTTAGCAAATGAGGATCCCCAGTATCTGAGCAACTCTCAGATTCAAGTGGGTAATTTAACAATTGGTTTTACCTTTTCTGAGCTATTAAGAACCTACTGAAGTTTCACCTTCAATGTGTACTAAATTTTTAAGTGCCAGCAAAGGTTGGGTTCTAATAGTGCTCTACTGAGGACCTTACCAGTAACTTTTAAAACCTAATTTCTCTGTGAATGTCAAATTTAACGGACTCCTTTCACTTAAATACAAGGTACAGAGAGGAAAAAAACCATCATTCCATACACTTAAGGGCATCTTAGGTGCAACAGATGATCACAAAATGGCAGAATGTTAACAACCCATTAATGGGTCAAGTATTCACAAACTGATGAAGGTTTGACAATTTTGCCCTAGAAAGCACTGCAGCTTAATGTGGAAGCTGATAGATTTGCAGGGTTAAATAACAGTAGAGGTAAATTAAGCAAATTAAGTAAACAAAGGGAAGAGATTTGAATTTATAATTCTATCTTTATTAATGAAAGATATTCAAAGCCACTCTTACCACTAGGATATCCACAAGATAATATGCACCTAAACAGTACAGTGAAAATGCTTCTGAAACTGGAAGGTGTGTTTTCTGTCTTCTGTGAGGCTGATATCATGCTATTTCAAATCTCGTAAAAGCAATATATAGTTTTTTGACAAATACACCCATGTGTTGTGCACAGTTTGATTTATGTAAACTCATTTCAAATGCAATTTCAGAATTCCTCCTGAACAGATGAAAAATGTCTGCCTAAAGTGATAAAAATGTGTGTGTAGAAAGATACAGTTTTAAGAAGGGATTTTTATATGATACAGCTTTGTAACTCTATTTCACAAAATACTCTTTTTCAAAAACTTCTAGAAATTTGATTTTTTTTTTTCAGTTTAGGTGTTTAAGATGAGAGTGAAGCTTTTGTGCTATAGAATCCTTTCTGTGTTACATATTAGCATGTATGGGAATGGTAAATGGGGGAATAATGACAGTAGAACATAAATGCTGGCTTTGTTCATGTATTTCATACATGGCAGCAATCAAACTGATTCAAGTCAACACAGTATCCAAGGCAAAATGATGTTGCCCACCATTCCCCTCACCTACATTCTTCCTCGTGGCTTAGTTTGACTAGGTAACATGACAGTGCTGATAGCATGGTTCTCCTAAGACTTCCCGCAGATTTTGCTTTGTTACAAAGTCTTTCCAGTTTTACTTGTTTGCTTGAGTTGAGCGATCTCAACTCTTCCTCTGTCTTTCATCCAGCTGTCTTCACACACACATACAATTCACACACATATGTTCTGCTTTTTTGGTAGTATTTATTAGGAATTTCACTTGTCCTTTTAATCATGCTAATACATTTATTCAAGGGGTGGCCAGGTGTTTCTTTAATAGTGTGGTGTTACGTAAATATTGAGTAGGTCTATCCTGACCCTATCTTTTTCATAATCCTATAATTTTTATTATGTGATTTTGCAGATCATACTAGGAATACATTTATCTCATTACAGCAGAAACATCAGTAACAACTTGCAGGTTACTTATTAATTGTACTTATCATTATAGAATTATACTCCAAGTTGTAGACTGCCCTCATGAATCCAAGGTGCACAAATGGAGATATCAACGGCCTACTAAACTCATCTACTTAATTTCACCTTTGCATAGTAAAACCAGCACCAGTCATACATTGCATCACCCCTTTAAAAAATAGGCTTTCCACTTTTATTTCCTTCTAGACAATTACTGAAAATATTTCCACAACAAAAGCACTTAATAAAACTTTAACTTGCTTTCACTGAAGCTTATTTTTGTCATTTTTAAAATATATATATATCACTAGTACCTGGTTTGGTTGCAATTAAGAAATTGACTCCCATTCTCCCTACTCACATACATATATTCTCCCTCTCTGTCCTCATTTAAGTAATTTGTGGTATTTAAATTTCACATTCGGCGTGATCTAAAATCTTAGATTCTAGTAGGTCAAACTGTTGAGAGTCTGGGATTTTAAATATAGCGAAATTAAGATTCCAAGAGGTGAATCCCTCCTCAAAAGAGATCTTAGATCACATTAATTTAATTAACCCAAAAGGAAATGGAGATTTTTTTTTTTTCAGAAAGGCATCTTTTAAATTCCTTCTGAGAGGATACAAATGTGTATCTATTGTTTTAGGAAAGCAATAATTCCTTAACATTATTTTTGTATAACCACCTGAGTTATAAAATGAATTTAGAACACTCATAGTGAGCATGGAATTGAGTTTTCTAAGAGCAAGCCCAGTTTATCCTGCATGAGCCAAGCATTGCATTAGGCAACAGTAGCGGAAAGCTGGAGAAAGCCCTTGTTTTTAAGTAGACGCTCAGAGGGTGATGATAGAGACATTTCAGCATGTTCTCATGGAGACATGCACAGAGTGCTAAGGGATGGAGCAGAGGCAGAACCTGTTATCAAAGAAGGAATGCTTTAACCTCCATAATCAGAAAAATGCCTTGTGGATTTTCTTGTTTATCTTTTCTTATGCTTGCCTGAAATTTTAAAATTTTTATTTATTTGAACATGAAATAATTTTTTGAGTCTCTGAATAGAGTGATGGAATGTTCTGTATCTTGATCTTCTTAGTGTAGTATGCCCAATTCATCAAGCTGTACACTTGAAACTGGGGCATTTTACACATATAAATTAACCTCGATTTTTAATAAACCCATCAAAATGTACAGTGCTACTCTTTTTACTTTGGAAAAAATTTAACCTCTTCCCTTTGATGCCCAAGGCAACAGTAAATACACTGTAGAAAGAAAAAGACTAAAGCATGATCTAGTGGGGTTTTTTTTCCTTCCATAATAATTATTTTATTTTCTGTATTCTCTTCCAGCTGTGGGTCCGGATTTTTCGAGAACCCTCCTAAAAAGAGTAACTCTTGTGAAAGTGGGAGGTGAAGTTGTCATTGAGTGTAAGCCAAAAGCTTCTCCTAAACCTGTCTACACCTGGAAGAAAGGAAGGGACATATTAAGAGAAAATGAAAGGTATTATCTTGAGATATTTTTAATAATTGATTATAATAATTTATTTGTCTGTTATTAATAGTTCTAGAGGGAGAAATTTACCATCTGCTGTTGATGGACTAAATGTTAATCAAAGATCTGAAGTTTTGGAAGAGTGTGGAATTAAAATTAGCTGGTCTCTCTAATCCTTCTTGTTATATTAAGATTCTCCAAAACCATCCCTGCAAAGAGAGATTTCATGATCCCTGTTGACTGTCAGAGCTGCTCAAAGGTGAGCAGCTGGAAAAACCTTCCTTTAATTTTAGCCTAAAAATTATTTGTTGATTCACCCACTTTTCTCCATATTACTTGTTTTCCTAAAACAAAGAAATCCAGTGTGTCTTTGCGGTGACAACTTCTCAAATATTTGGCAATGGCTATTATGTCTCAATAGCTTCTCCTTTTTTTTTTTTTTTGAGGCTAAATATTACTAATTCCAAAACTCATTCTGCATATAACATAGTTGTGATTATTTTAGTGACATCTTTTTGAAACAAGTTATTTTTTCTTTCTGACATATAAACTCTTGTGTATTTCCTTTTATATGTGAATTACACTTAGAATGCCTGCTGTTTATACAGTGCAAATATATATATGGGTTGTTTGGGGTTTTAGGTCAAATTACACCAAATGGTAGGTACCTGTAAGACCTTTTCTTGGCTGTCACCCCTATAAAACATCCCCCATCCCTTTCTGTAATCTACTCAATCTGTTGGAAAATGGTAATTATGCATGAATCTATGTCAGAGCATTTACTAGCTGTATACATAATGATTTTAATTGATGCTAAAGGTCAAGTACTTGAGGTTCCGAAGTGGAAGCCAGTAAAAATGTATCCGTATCTACCCTTTACACCTGTACACCTTTGGATTTGCATATGCAAATTAGATCCTTACGCTGATGATGTTGTGCTTATTAATGATTTTTGCAAACAAACTTGATACGGTTTATAGATGGTGTATTCATACACATATTAAATTCATAATATATATCCTTCCTGATTTCTATTATATAGAGGAAGCAATGTATTTCACTGAATATTGGCATGGTGTTCAAATTTAAAGACATACTTGGAGCTTGAGAGGACAGGTTCTTATTTTGTGACCTGAGGGTTTATTTCCTGTTTTACCTCAGTATTTCCCCAAAGGTGGTATGTAAGATTACTTTTAATAATTATGCATTTACTTTGTTTATTAAAATACAGTTGAAATATGGGCGCCTGGGTGGCTCAGTGGGTTAAGCCGCTGCCTTCAGCTCGGGTCATGATCTCAGAGTCCTGGGATCGGGTCCCGCATCGGGCTCTCTGCTCAGCAGGGAGCCTGCTTTCCCCTCTCTCTGCCTGCCTCTCCATCTACTTGTGATTTCTCTCTGTCAAATAAATACATAAAAAATAAATAAATAAGAATAAAAAAAAAATACAGTTGAAATATAACTAATATGTACCACATATAATGCTTAGACTAAGGCTACATTGTAAATTTTTAGTTTCTCAATGATGTAAAGAAAAAGTACTTTAAAATAATACAGGTAATAGACAGACATGTCAAAATCCATGAATAAATCAAGTTAGAGTAAGATTACTGTAGCAAACAACCTAAAGTGATTTAAAACAACAGAAGTCTATTTGTAATTCACACTGCGTGTCCCTCGGGGGTCTGAGGGTGGCTTTGCTGCCCTCAACAGCCAAGGCTGGTAGAGTAACATCCTCCGCAACATCAGTATTGCAGAAGGGAAAGAGAGTGGCCAAACATGCACATAAAGCTTTTGCCCAGACGTCAAACACTTCACTTTCACTCATGTTTCATTAGCCAAAACAAGTCACATGGCTCTTCAAATGTTCACTCCGGCGAGGAAATACAACCTTAGTTTGCGCCTAGGGGGAAAAAAAAAACCAATGACCTAATATTTTGAACAGTATTAATGACTACTTACCACTGCTATAGCTTAACCATTGTTATATACTGATCAGATTACCTTTGGGAAAATGGTATGTCAATATCAAGAACTCTACCTAACAAGTGAATTTCATGGATTGTTTCTACCACTTGACTTACCACAAAGCTTGTCTCTCTCCAGTTCTCATTCTTTCCCCTACTGATTTGATTAATAGGGTTCACATATTGCTTCAGCATTTATATTAACTTGGTTAATTTTTTCAGCATTTATATGGCACTAAAGATGTATTTAACCAAGCCTTGCTCTTTTTCACCTCTACTGCCAGAGTCACCAGGAAAGACCCTAACTCTCAGTATTAGCACTTCCTCCTCCACATGGGTGCTGTGTTCTCACAGCTCTGCTCCTTCCTCCTCCTCACTCAGATTGTATTAAGCAGACAGACTGATGTGGGTAATGTACATGAGTCCCAAAGCGGGCCAGGTGTAACATTAAGGGGAATGATGGTGTGCTACATTCAAGGGACACACCTGCCACTAAATTGGAACATTATTGCTGCCATATGGAGATGCCAGTCAGCTGCCTCCCTATCTTTCTGTTCTTCAAGAGAAGCTAGAAATCAGGGCTTTTATTTGAACTCTCTTGACTTTTTAATGTTGGCAACTCATTTTTTATAATTGTAATGTTATTAAAATATGGGTCCATATACCACGTTTACTCCATGAGTCACTGGATTTTAACTTCTGAGAAAGATATGTACTCAGTTGTATATCTCATAATTTCTAAAAAGCATGAAAAATAGAAAAGATTTTAATGTTTTCTCACTGGAAGAGAAGAAATTTTGCCATTTTTCTCCCTTTTTTTCTGGTAAAGGAGAAAGACTATTAAATGCATGAGCAAAACAATTCATAAGTGAAAAATTTTAAAACTCCAATTTTAGAAAAAGATTGAGAGTTTTAGACCAACACAAAAGGCACACTTCTTTGTTCCCAGTGCTGAGTTATAGTTTCTAGTACACAGATTTATTAGCCCTAAATATCTTTTGAGATATGGACTCTTAAGAACCAAACGGCAAACCTTTAACTCTTGAGTAAAAAGTTACTAATAACCTAAGTACAAAGTACTGGTACAGTATTTTGATGAAACAAAACTTTATGGTCAAGCACCCCTTTCTAGTAATGTTCTCCCCAGAGTCTGTGTTTAGACTGATTTTGCCAAACACTATTTAATAAATGAACTTTAACTTTTGTTTTAACTAAACAATTGCCTACAAGCAAATTTATAATGAAAGTATATGAAGCAACGGTTTTAAGTTTTTGATTTTATTGATCATATGGTGATATTGTAGTTATCCCAGGGGATATAGACTGAAAAAGATTGGTTTAATGTAACATGTGAACTATTTAAAAAGTATGTTTGTATGTACTTACTTTGGTTTGTCATACCTTTAGAAATTTAAAGCATATTCACAGTAGCCCTCTCTATACAATGCATCTAAATGAAAGATTTAATTTTTAACTTTTATAGCTTTGTAATTATGTATATAAAACATTTCTTTTTGTCTTTTACACATTTCCAACTACCAGAGTTTAGGCAATATCAGATATTTAAAACAGGTATGATATGTCACAAAGCCCAAGTACTTGAGTCTTCAGGAAACACCTATTGTGACCATCAAAGCAGCAAGATTATATGGTTTAAGTGAGCAAATAAGCCAACTAACTGAATAAGATTGATAATTTTGTTTACTTTTAGTTTCCAGATAGAAGGCACTTGGAACAGATGAGACAAGTTGATTAGAAACAAAACATCTGAGTACAAAAGCAGCAGAATCATTGATAAAAACCTAGGATCCTGTATTGTAAGGAGCCTGAAACCATGTTTCAACCAGAATGGGCTCTTTTGGTGTAAGTGACAGAAACACAGGTCACGGCTGGCTTCAGTACTTTGGCTCATGCGTCTGAGAAGGACAGGGATGACCTGACTGAAGGTGCAGCAGGGTTCAGGAACTCACACAGGGGCATCAGGACTCTGGCTTTCTTCATGTGTCACCAGCCCTGCCTTCTGTCTTGACCCCACCTTCTAAAAGGCTCTCTCTCCTGTCACTAGGATGGCTATCAGTGGCCCCAGGCTGCCGCCTTTTCTAGCTTCTCATAACAATTCCAGAATCAATTTTCATGTAATTAAATAAACCTGCTTTGGTCAGTGTTCTCCCCTGATCCAGTATATTCAGGGAGGATGTGATGCCCTGTCTAGGACAATGTGATTCACTTGATCCTCAGAGAGCACATGAGGAAGCCCCACTTTAAACCACATGGACTGAGAAGGGTTTCCCCAAAGAAATTGAAGGTTCTTACTACCAGAACAAGAGGAAATGAATGCTGGACAGAAAACTGTGCCAAATTCCTGCTGTAGTCCCAGAACCCACCTTCCAGTCCAGGGTGGGGGATCCCCACAATGGCTGGACCCTTATCCTTCCCTAGCCACCTCTAACGATGGAGACCTAACTAATTGTTAAAAGATTTTTTTTTCTTCATAAGCTATGTCCTTGTAACTTCCACTCATTGTGTTTTAGTTCACTTTCTGAAGTTATCTTGACAAATCTGATTTTTCTCCACCCCCAACCCTTCCCTTTATATAGACTGGCAGGCTATAGTCCTGCCCTTTTTCATTCTTTTCTAAGCCTACATGTCCCTGATATTGTTCAGATGACAGTATTCTCGCATCCTCTCACTATCCTGATCATTTCTTTCATTGTCTTTCTAAAAGTATGCCCCCTAGAATTAAAAGCAGTATTAATAAAGGGAACAAACAACTTTATTTTATCTCTGTAGAAAAGTATGATAATTACTGTTATATGATGTCTCTGAAGAGGAAAAGTTACTTCAGTGACCTTAGATTAGTAAGGCAGGCAAGTGTATATAATACATCACAGAAAGACCACTCACTCCCTAAGGTTATTTTTAAAAATTATCTTAGTGCTTAAAGGGGTAGATCTAGTTGACTGGAAAATTCACTTAGATGAAATATTTTACTTCTCACTGAAGCTGAAGAAATGAGTGAAATGTTACTCTCGTTAACTGTGTAAATAAAGACTTCTTAGTCTTATTTATGCTTAAGAATTTCTCTCCTCCCTTTTAGACATTAGGCTAATAGATTATGTCAAGCTAATGGACAACCACTGATACAGATACACCACTGAGTGTGGCTGGAAAGAATCTCAAACTTACAGCCTGTATGTCATGGGCACAGTTTCAGAAGAGCAGCGTGACTCTTCTGTCAAACTAGCCCACTCCAATTTTGTTCAATGAACCAAGAATGCATTGGGTACTAGCCATATGCTAGCCCCTCTGCTTGTTGCTAGGGATAGAGAGAAAGGGGAGACATAAACCCAGCCCTCAAGATGCTCACTAGTGCAGGGACCCAGCAGCCAAATAACAATATGTTTTTCAGTAATCGTAGGGCACATGTTATAAAGGTGATATACTGAGAAGGAACATTGAAAAAATGTAGGCCAACAATAGATTGTGGAGGCCTTGCGTTTTACATCTACAGAGCTTAGACTTGAACTTGAAGACCCTGGAGAATTGAAGGATTTTATGCAAGCAGTGCACCGTCATACAATACTGTGAAGGGGCTGCTCTGCCTGCAGTACAGAAAAGAATCAGAGGAGCAAGTTTGGAGAGACAAGCAGACCAATTTCAGGAAACAGTCTGGGATGGAGATGAAAAGAACATTGACTTCAGTCTCTTGAGAGTAAAGGAAGGAAGACCGACAGGCTCTTAAAAGGGTAAAATTCGAAAAGATTTAATGATGTCGTAAGTAGAAAGATTGTATGAAGAAAGAGGGGGTAAAAATGGCTCCTGGGATTCTAACGTGAGCAGCCGGTGCCCAGTAGGCCAATTGCCACAGTAGTCACTACAAAGAGAGCAAGTCTGAGAGGAGAAAATAGATTAATATTAACACGTTGAATTTGAAGTGCCTGCAAGTGGAGGTGTCACATTCGAATAAGAATTCCCATTCAAGTATCACCTACTCAGAGAAGATTTTCCCTATGAACCCGTTGAAATTTGTAAAATTCCCATCCTCTTTACCTGCTTTATAGTCTCCGTAGTTCTTATCGCCATCTAACACACTACATATTGATGAATTCCCCACCCTCCACCCAATCAGAATGTAAATTCCACAAGATCAAAAATTTGTGCAGGTGCGTGTGTGTTTGTGTTGCATTTCACTTAAACAATACAGTATTTTACAGTCCTGGAGATCAAAAGCCTGAAATGGGTCTCATTAGGCTAAAATCATGTGTTCCCTCTGGGAACTTTAGATAGGCATCTATTTCCAGCTTTCCAGAGGCCACCTTTGTTTTTGGGCTCATGGCCCCCCTCCTCCATCCTCAAAGCCAACAAAGATGAATCAAGTTGAGCCTACCCACATGACCTCCTCTTGGGCCTCCCTTTTCTTCCTGTGGTGACAGTGGGCCCTTTGAATGTATTTTGTTCCATTCTATAGTGGTAGCATCTAGGACAATGCCCAGTATAGAGTAAGTACTCAGCAAATGTGTCCAACAGGAACTTGAAATATAGGTCTGAGTTCAGGAGAACAATGAGACCTACATATCACCAGTAGATAAGACGCAATGGAATGGGCAAATTCATCCAGACAGAAGTTTGTCAAATAAGAGCTTGTGAATCAAAGGAAGAAACGCTGAGGAACAACCATGTACACAGAATGGTGGAAACAGAGCCTGATGGAAGGATTAAGAAAGCAGACCCAAAGGTGTAAAAAAACAAACAGAGGAATATAACAACAGATACCAAGGGAGCAGAAAGGTTCAAGAAGGAACATGCATTTTGTGCCTTCAAGATATCCAACCAACTAACAGCTCAAAGATGACCACTGGGTTTAGGAACCTTGACGTCACCTTGGGCAGAACACTTTCAGACCACTGTGGACCTCTCTTGAAGACAGTACCAACATCTATATTCTTAGGGATTTTGTCACAGACTGTAATATATGTTTAGGTTTGTCTGATCCCCACAGTCTAATCAGATCAAGTCTAGCATTCCTTGAGAATATACAACCCAAATAGGAATAAAATTCATATTCATGTTTCTTGCCTAGAGACACTAAAGTCTGCCTCTGAGGTAAAATTAGATCATGGCTCTAATATGCCTCTTCTCCCAAAGGCCTTTGGAAGAGTTGAAATTCATGTAATACATGGAGGCAAATCCCAGCACAGGGCTATAAAACTCCATGCTGTATATGAAGTGTGAAAGCCTGGTCTGAAGACTCCAGCAGTCTGGGATGCAGAGCAAATGTGATGGCAGGTATTTGCCCAAAAGGCCGATCGAATCCTAGTGTGGAAAGCAGTTTATTGCTTCAGGCATTCTGTTTCTCTTCTGGAAGCACAGTGTCTATATACGTGCTCTTAATGAGAAACCTGCATTCAGGATATCTCTTACAGTTGCTGCAGAGCTGTATAGCTCTGTTATTAGGAATTCTGCCCTGGGGAACAATTATGTTATTGCAATAATTAGAGGCAGTTCATCTCCATAATAATGGAAATCCTGCCTTGGAGGCAAAACAACATCAAAGCAACATGAGCATCATTGCTCTAGATAGAATCTGTTGCCTTGCTTATTGGTAGTACTATATCATTTTAATTTTGCATGTGCAGTTATAGAAATAGAGCTTATTCTGCTCTCCAAATGCAGACCTAGAACTTTCCTCCATTGCCTCAGTTGATCTCTCCTAGAGCCATGGACAAAATAGTTATGACTTTAAGTCCCCTGAAGTACAGTTGCAGAAGAATTTAGAGAGATGTATTTTTAAACATTTGTAATGATATCAAACCCAGTGGTGCAGGAGATGCCATGAACTTCTCCTCAGCCACAAACCTTTTGTACCTCATGTACCTCAGCAGAGTATGTCATGTTGTAGTACAGTCAGGGGTGAAACTGATAGCCAAATTCAGGCAGGGACTACTACTAACAGTTCGACTCATGTGGTCATGGTATTGGTTATGCCTCAAGACTTGCTGAGAAGAGAACTGAATTTTTATGTAAAAGTATCTAAAATAAGGTCCCCAATGTAAAGGCTACACTTGATTAAAAAAAAAAAAAATTTTTTTTTCCAGGTGTGTCTTACATTAATCCTCTTTTTTGTTAGTCAATTCTCTGTGTCCCTGTACTCATTTCTGTCCTCATTATCTCAAAGCATAGACTTTATAACTATTTAACCTAACCCCTTAACTGTTCTATTTGGAATCAGCCCTCACTCTTATCTTCCACAAGATTTGACTTCCTATATCACGTCTCTGATAAATTCAATCCAATAAACATTCATCACACAGTTCCTTTATATAAGATGCATTTGAGATTAGGAACATAACCTAATTTAAATTCGGGTTCTATGGGTGTCATAAAAAAAGGGATGCAATTTTGACAGTGGTTTAAAGGATAGAGACTTTTCATCTTATTACAGTTATAAATTTTATTTTTTAATATTATATAAAATATTATTCCATAGCCTTCAACACACATACACATGTAGGCAGGCTTTTTTTTTTTTTTTAAGATTTTATTTATTTATTTGACAGATCACAAGTAGGCAGAGAGGCAGGCAGAGAGAGAGAGAGAGAGAGAGGGGATGCAGGGCTCGATCCTAGGACCCTGAGATCATGACCTGAGCCAAAGGCAGAGACTTTAACCCACTGAGCCACCCAGGTGCCCCACATATAGGTGATTTTATGTATATGCCTAGAAGGAATTTTACCAAAATGTCAGCAGTAGTTTCCCTGGAAGTTGGGACTCTGGACTTTTCTTCCTTGATTCTTTAATCTTCCCTCCTTCCTTTTTTTTCTTTTTTCTTTTAAGTTACAAGTTTTATATTTATGAGTATGATTATTTCATTAATGTTCATTTCCCATAACAGGCTGAAGGGGCTATGAGGAAAGGCGCCATACATGTGTGTTTGAGCACATGTGTGTTGGAGTACCCCAGCTTCTGGTAGTGAAACTAAAATACTCTAGATACTCCATATTTGTGTCTAAACCTTTCCAAGTCATCTGATGTTTGAGGGAGACGGGTGGAGAAGTTGGTGGTGGTATAGGTAAGTGGAAGGAGTGCAAGAATGAAACATATTCAAACATATTCAAAAGGAAAATAGAGATGAATGAGCAGAGAGAGATGGGGTTGTAAATTTTCTTGGACTTAGGCTTCAAAAGGTCTTGCATGGAAATCTGAGGAGTTTGCACTTCACTGAGGGGCACAAAGAGTTAGGGAATGATTTTGGCATACATCTCCAGGCTTTCTCTTGTTGCTTGTCCTTGATCAGTTGAGTTTGGCATGTACTCAGGTAGCATGTGTTATGATTTACTGTGCACCCATCTGGAAAATCACTTGACCTTCCTAGAGCATTGTTTCTGCCTCCTCAAAGTGGAGATCCAGCGGTAGTTTCCAAATTCAGGTCTGCAGACCATAGCTAGGCTGACTGCTGCAGAAGCAACAGAGGTATGTTTAAAAATGAGAATCCCACTCCTCTTCCCCAAACTTTCTGTCTTAGGAATTCTGAGATGAGACCCAGGAACATGAATTTGTCTTTACATTTCCCAGGTGATTCTAATGCACAACCAGGTGTGATGCTGTTTCAGTAGCTTCCCATTGATCTCAGTACAAATAGCCCATCATGTGACCAGCGAGACACGCCCCCCCCAACCTCTACTGGTCCAGCCTGACCTTGCCCTTCTTCCTGCTTTCTCACTTACTTGCCCTTAGTCTTACTTCTTGAGTCATGTTGGACCTCCTGTCACCTCTTCAAATGGCCTTACTCCTCCTACAACAAAGCCTTCAAACATACTGTTGTCTCTGCCTGAAATGCTCTTATCCAGGACTTGACAAACTATAGCCCACAGGCCAAAATCCAGCCTGCCACCTGTGTTTGCACAGCCTGCAAAGCTGAGAATGGTTTTCCATTTTAAATGCTAGGAAATAAATCAAGAGAAAAATAGCATTTTGTGACACATGAAAATTAGATGAAATTCAAATTTCAGCGTCCACAAATAAAGTTCTATTGGACACAGCCACACTCATTCATTTACAAATTGTCTAGGCTGTTTTTGCACTCTAAGGGCAGGGTTGAACACTTGCAACAGAGACTGCCTGGCCTGCAAAGCCGAAAATATTTACTTTCTGGCCCTTTACGGAAAAATTTGCCAGCCCCAAAGCCAACTCATGGAGCATTGCTGACAATACTGGGTATGAAGACATTTTCCTAGGGGAACTTGGGTAGCAGAATTGGTGAAGCTCCTGGCTCTTGGTTTCAGCTCAGGTTGTGATTTCATGGGTCATGAGACCGAGCCCCGGAAAGGGCTCTGCACTCAGCATGGACATGGATTCTGACTGATTTTCTCTCTCCCTCTCCCTCTGCTCCTCCTCCCTCCCTGAAATAAATAATCTTTTTAAAAAATAAAAATAAATAAATTATCTTCCTAGTGGTAGGATCTAGGACCTTCCCTTTGCTTGGTTACTTTTATTTTTATTATTTTGGTTTACCATTCCTTTTACTCATCCTTTGTGACTTAACCTTTTCTTTCTTTCTTTCTTTCTTTTTAATTTAAATTTTAGTTAGTGAACATACAGTGCAATATTGGTTTCTGGAGTGGAATTCAATGATTCATCACTTATAATACCCAGTGCTCTTCACAAGAGCCTTCATTAATACCAACCACCCATCTAGCCCATCCCTCACCCACCTCCCTCCATCAACCCTCAGTTTGTTCTCTATCATTAAGAGTCTCTAGGGACGCCTGGGTGGCTCAGTTGGTTAAGCAACTGCCTTCGGCTCAGGTCATGATCCCAGCGTCCTGGGATCGAGTCCCACATCGGGCTCCTTGCTCCGCAGGGAGCCTGCTTCTCCCTCTGACTCTGCCTTCCACTCTGTCTGCCTGTGCTCGATCTCGCTCGCTTTCTCTCTGACAAATAAATAAATAAAATCTTTAAAAAAAAAAAAAAAAAAAAAAAGAGTCTCTTATGGTTTGTTTCCCCCTCTCCATATTGTCTTCTCCCCCCTCCCATAAGTTCATCTATTTTCTTTCTTAAATGCCACATATGAATGAGATGATACTTAACCTTTGATTGAATTATAATTTTCACTGGGTCCTTCTAATACAAAATAATGTGAAATAAATTTGGTTGGAGGCCTGAATGCTCTCCCTTCTTTCTCTAGAGCAATGAGCCCCAACTTATGCTGGGAGAACTTCTTTTCCTGCTCCCAAAGCCTTGAAGTCCCTGGAGAAATCAGAGTAGGGGAAGGTTTGAAGGTGAAAACACAGAGGGTGAAGGATGTTGGAATGGAAGAGAGTAAAGTATGAACCTGAACCTTTTCCCCAAATTTCTAGAAAACCAGTCAAAGAATGAAGGGATAGAAAATCTTCATCCTTAGTTGAGAATCTGTGCTCTACATAGACTGTTTTACATAAGGGTTTTCATTTTAATTTCATGATTATAAAAAATTATAAATGTCTAGTGCAGTTGAGCAAGGAGAGAAGATAGCAATCATGACTTACTTCCTAGAGTTTTATAAAATTCAGCTGTTGTGACAATATATACACACATGACACAATTTGGAAACCATTAGGGAAATTTAAGTTAACATAACAGAACCTAAACAAGAGTACACAGCAGTGCTTGGGGAGCACACAGGGAAGAGACTCTCAGGGTCAGGCAGAGTCTGGGAAAATTGGCTTTGAACAGGAAGTAAGTTTAAGCAAGATGAAGTGATAGACTTGTACAAGAAATGAGGTAAGAGGGATCCAGCCAGGTGGAAGACTCGGTATCTATAGAGTTGAGATGGAAGAAGTGGAAGAAGAATCAGTAGGGAGATGCTTCAGATTCTTAACAAGATTATGATTAACATTACAAAATAATGTTATTGAATATAAAATAATAGCGACAAAAACACTGTGATTCAGCTTTACTCAGAAGAAGCTCAGATATCTGTAGCTAGTAAGACAAAATGACTTTGATTCCTTTTGTATCACCAGTGTATTCATGAATAAACCTTGGGCTTTGGGAATCCTTGGGGATTTGGGATACTTATTACTTTGGCTCTTTTCATGTATTTTTTGGTTACTTATGACCATCACTTTTAACCCGTTTGCTAATAATAGTACTAGCAGCAACAATACCTAGCTTTTCTTTCAGTGTTTATGATACCCTCTGCTAAACACTTCGTGTATGTTCCCTTTTAGTCCTCAGAACAAATCATGAGATCAACCCTTTTGTTAAGCCTATGTTTTAGATAAGAAAACCAAGGCTCAAAGGGGGTATTGTTGGTTGCAAAGCTCAATGGTGGTTTTAGAGCTGGGATTCAAATCCAAGTATCACTTATGCCAGGGTTATGTCTTCACCAGCTTTGCTAGAATAAGGAACAAGTATTAGATCCTTCTCTCTACTGCAAAGAGCTCAGAGATCTGGTGATAAGTTAATAAATTATTAGCAAAACTAAAGCACTGCTTTCATTACCTCTCTTTCAAAACAGTGGAATATTGCTGGCACCTTTAATATGGACAAGGTGACTGGCCAGAAGAAGCTTTTACTTTTGCTTCATATTTTTAATAATATATCGGCAGCCTTCAGATCCATGGCTTTATAGTTTCCTGGGAGGAAGGAGGCATGGTCTGATTTCAGGGCTGGGTTAGAACCATCTAAGTCCCTTGGAGAAGAGGTAAATTAAGTCCTTGAACTACCTCAGCAGTGCCTTTGTTCGGAGAAAATAGCTCTGTAGCGTCAAATGGATTTAAGTGATCATGAAAATATTCAAACCAAAGTGGCATGTAATTAAGAGCAATTAGAACTGAAGTGATGTGACTGGATATTAAAACCAGACGTGCAGTGTTTGTGCCTTCTCAGTCGACACAAGGCAGATAATTTGGGCTCCTCCTAACTTTGTCGTCTCTAGAAATAAAATCTGCTAGACTGCTCAGATGTATAGATGCTATGTAAATATTGAAGGTCTAGGATCATACACTGTGTTCGACCCTATATTTCTGTTGTATAGTTTTATCCTCATATTTCAGTCACAGATATGCCAGAGTTAATTAGATCTCTACTAGTAAATATCCATCATGGTGTTTCTAAATCCCTTTTGCCAAATGATCTAATTAGAGCAACACTTGGCTCTCTATATAATTACAACATATGGCACCTAGAGGGTACATATAGTAGAATTATAGGTTTCCTGATGAGAAATCCAGGTGGTGGGTAAAAGACTCTATTTAACAAAGTTGGTATGTGTGTGTGCGTATGTGTTTTAATGTATACAGTTCCTCCTACTCTCCCCAGAATAAGAAATATTGTGTAATTCATCTGTCTTTCCCACATGAAACAACATAATTATATCATAAAATTGGAGTTTTAAAATTTTTAAGAAAAACAAATAATGGATAATATTAGCATAAATTATTTAACCCTCCGTGCCTCTAAAAATTACCATGTATTTTAAGTTAGCCAGTGCTGGAAGCAGCTCTGTGTAAATGACTTACCTATTCAATGGGACATATTCCCCCTTCAAGCAAGATCACTCACCTAAATGGCTGCTAAATATGTAACAAAAATGGGACCGAATCCCTTGGCCAATAAAAAAGAAGGGTTTCTTAATGCTTATTTATAATCTCTGGAAGAAGATAAACCAGTTTGGGTAGATGAGAAGTCCAGTTTCGTGTCTACTGAACTTAAAGGGCTTATCATGTGATGGTATTCTGGAAACCACCTGCATGGACTTGAAAGAGCTGTCTGGACACTTTCCTTCCTAGGTCCATGTTCAGTGATGTCCCATTGGTAGCTTGACATTGACCAGAGTGAGGATATGAACACCATGGAAACTGGTACATGTTTTCCACAGACAAAGAATGCTCGGACATTAGCCAGCTCATCATTACTTGTGGAACATTGTCCAGCCAATTTGGAGTTCATGAGATGGGTCAACACTAGAAACATAGCTTTCCAACTCAGCTCGCCTTCTTTGAAATGATGAGGGTGAATAAGGTTCACTGAGAGGAGATGGAAAAACTAAAGTGTTCTGAATAGGCTCTTCAGAATTGTGTCAAGTGCATGAGAGAAAGAAACCAAAAAATCCATCAGAAAACTAAGAGGAGAACCAGGATAGAAGTGTTGTGAAATTCTAGATAAGAGAGTGTCATACACAGGCATTGTCAGATGTCACTTAGAGGTCCTAAAGAATGAGGACAACAAACTATATAATATTTGAAATGGTGATAATGAAGTCAAATGTAACCTTGAAATAAACATTTTCAATAAGAGCACAAGCCCTACTGGCTGGATATGCAGCTGGATGTAGAACTAGTTTTTGCAGATGTTACATAATCAAAGAAGAGTGGATTATTGGAGGGGAGTGACATATTTGTGGCAAGGATCTTATCTGGAAGGAGAACACTGGAGCATATTTATAGTCTGAGGAACTCACACTGGTAAAGGAGAAGTCAAAGATATAAGGAAGGGGAGATGATTCTCAAGGAGACAGAAGGATGTTGGATCTGCAATAAATTGTTATGGGACAGAAGATGAACTTGTCTTCTCTGACCGTGGGGAAGAAGAGAGGGTGAGCAAGGACACAGAAATAAGTGGAAAGACAAAGTTGAGGAATTTCATATAACATGGCCTTGACCATGATCTTGATAAAATGAGAGTCAATGTCCTCTTTTGAAAGTGTGGTTGTGGGTGGGGGGCGATTGTGTGCCTGAGAGAAAGGGAGATCTGGATTGTCTTCTGTGATCAATATGATAGAAATTAGGTAAGATGTGGATTGTGCTTTTTTATATTTTCAGTTGCTTTCATACATGTTAACTTTCCCACATATTGATTTGCTCTGAAGAGTTTTATTCCAAAAGAGGTGGTTTGTTCCAAAGGATGCATAAAGTTATTAAAGAAAAAATGAGGCTTGACTGCTCTTAACACCAAGAAAAATGTTTTTCACGTAAATTCAGTATATTCTGACCCGGGACCAGAGGGGGAGCGGACAACAATGTACTTTAAAATTACTATGGCCCTTTCTCATTTTCCCAAGGACTAACTGCTTCAGCCACCCTGCTCTTTCCTAGACCATCAAACTCTTCCTTCTCTTTCATCTGTTGGATCATTCTGTCAGCATATCTTCATCTTCCTCATCCTCTTTGCCACCTTTTCTTCTGCCTCCACTCGGTTTCTTGGCAATCTCATCCCCTCCCATGGCTTTAAATACTGTCTATACCAACTACTCCCAAATGTACATCTTCAGTTCATTGTCTCTCCTGAGCAGTTTGGGCTTAGCATGACCAAAACAGAAGTTATTGCTGCCATCAACCTCCACCCTAAAACCTGTTCTTCTCCCAGTTACATCATTCTCCCTCTTGTTGTTTAAGCCAGAAACCTAGAAATCCTCTTTTATTTCTCTCTTTCAACATCCCATATATCCAGCGCATTAAACTTAGTAAATTCTACCCCCATAGAATATATGGAATCTGTCTTCTTCTCCCCATCTGCACTGCCAGTGCCCTGGCCCAATCACTATCCTCTCTTGTTGGACTGTTGCATCAACCCCATTGTAGTCCATGAAGGCTACTATAACTGGGTGGCTTAAACAACACACATTTATTTCTCACAGTGCTGGAGGCTGGAAGTCCAAGGTCAAGGTGCCAGCAGATTCAGTGTCTGATGAGAGCCAGCTTCCTGGTTCCTAGACAGTTGTCTTCTCACCTGTCCTCGCATGATGAAATGAGGGAGGGAGCTCTCTGATGTCTCTTGTATAAGAGCACTAATCCTATTTGTGAGGGCTGCACCTTATCACAGGATCACCTTCCAAAGCCCCACCTCCTAATACTGTCACACTGGGGGTGAGGGGTGTAGGAATACAACATAAGAATTCTGAGGGGGCACAAACATTCAGTCCATAACACGCTCTAACTGGCTGTCTTGTTCTATACTCACTCCTTTCCAGCCTGTTCTCTGTATCACAGCCAGTATGGCCTTTTTAAAATATAAATCAAATCTTATCACTAACCCTTTAAATAGAAACTAAGCTGTTGACCACAATGTTCAAGGAACTACATAATCTGACTCTTTATGAATTATTTCTGGATTTGGTTTCAGTAACCTTCCCTCACAGATCTTAGTGACAAGATGCCAAAGCTCCAGTGTATCTTCTTTCCCGTTAGATCACCAGTGCCTGCTTTTCTCTTCAATTCCTTCTTTGTAATTTGTAATTATGAATCCATGTCTTGTTTTATTTGACTATTATGTATCTTTCCCATCTGGTGTGTAAGCTGGATGAGAACAGGACTTGGTTTTAGTCACCACCGTCTATCCACCGCTAGCACAAGTATACCTCTGAGGGATTTATTCAATAGTTGTAGGATAAATGAAGGAAGAAATCAATGAACTGACAGTCTGCCTCATTTCACAAAGGATTTGAGGTTGCCTGTGAAAACAATACAAGCAATAGACAACATACAAGGAAATAATTTAGGGAGTGGGAATAATGGGAAATTATCAGTAAAAAAAAACAAAGATGTCAGAAACAAAATTAGTACATAGAAATACACTCTGTATAATTCACAGATTTGGATGTACTTGTCTTAGTACCTAAGCAAAGAGAGAAACACAATTAAAAGAGCTAGAATGTTTATAAGATGAAAAGCAATTGTTTTGCCTCATAGGAGAATCTTTAAAAAGTACTTTCATGAGATACAATTACTATAGTAGATACAAAAAAGATTTCATAGATGACACACAATTTTCATATAGTTGGCAAATTATACTTTGATGAAGTGCAAGTTAGTGAATTCATTTCTATGATGAAGGACCAAAACTATATTGTGAGGTTTGTTTGTCTTTTTTAGTGGAGAGATGTGAACCAATGGTAAAATTTTAAGTACTTACAGCAGCATTTTCTAGTTACTGTAGTGGATTGGAGGGGCAGGGAAAGGGATGATACCATTTTGTATAATGCAGTATTCTGTGATTGAGTAAGTATTAAGTATAGGGTCTATATTTCAGACCTTCTCAGAGCCTTCAGGATGTTTTTTGCATTGAAAATTCCCAAGAATTATATTTCCCAAATTTACTTGGAAATGAATTTTATTGCACAGAATTCCTCAAAGGATAAGGGTTTTAGGAGGGAAAAAAAATCTTTGGTAAACTCTGATGTAAGTGTATGTGTTCATTTACTGTAGAAATTCCATCACTAATTGTCATGACCAGAATTGTACTGAGGGCTGGTGAGAAGAAATTTCAATATTGTAATTACTAACAAGAATATGAGATACAGCTGTTCTGTTACCAGTTTTGCAGTACAGCTGTTATATTACCAGTTTTGCAATATAGACTAGGTCTATAACTATAAAACAGGCCAAAGAGGATCATTAAGACACATGGTAGAATGCTACATTGTAGGAAGGTACAAATACATGACTTCCATGTGACAGTCAGCACACAGGCTTTGGAAGCATTTCGCCCATACCTGATTCCTGTCCACAGAGTCAGACATGGGGAATGTTGGGTAAAAACTATAAATAGTCTCAAGTTTTTCCAGACTTATTTTTCCACAAGAATGTTAGGTATTATACCTGAATAACTGAAGTGAGAGCAGACCAGCTCTTTCTTTTGGAATAATAGCATGATGATGTGAGCCTACAGTTAGCTAAGAACAAGGCTTTACTTAACTCCCAGTGTCTTCAGGTGTGAAGAGGCTGAAATTTTGAACACAGTTAAGCAGGAATACTCAGCAATTCTTGGCAGTTTCATCTTCCTCTTTAATTTGGCACCAAGCAATTTATGTTGATTGGTAAATACTTGGCTCTAACAGTGTCGGTGGTATTCAAATCATTACATTACACATTTTTAGAACACTAGATAATAATAATGCTCACAAACCGTTTTCTACTAAGTGGCTTGGAAGTGTTTTCTTTGTCTGGAAGGAAGGCACATAGCTTACACTTTGCCTGTGGATACATGCATTTCTATATCCGACTACATAATAATGGGATTGTGGTCCTATTGTAAAACAAAACAAAACACCATTGATGAGGTATTCCTAAGATTTCTTAGTATTTCTTTCCTAATCACCTTTACCTTTATTATTCAAACAACCATGGTCAGAAGGTAAGAATGTAGCCTAAAGAAAATGAATCGTGTTTGGTTTTATTTTGTCCTGTTTCTGTTGCACACCCTCAAACATCACACTTACTGTATTAAATTTATATTAACAGTAATATTTATAGATAACTAGAGTGGAAATTATTCTTTCCATTTTATTATTGGAAGCACTGTAACACAGAATGAAGAAAAAATTGAATCCAAGTAATAGAATTTTAAAGCTCAGAATACTGTCCGGCTAGAACTCCGTAAGCTCGCTCCTCCTCTGTAAGAGCATATACATTTGCTTCCTAATAATTCAAAGTCAACATCCATGAGGTTGTTGATGGAGCTTTTATCATTTCTGTTTCTCCATAAAGCCACTTAGCATTTAGTTGTGAACTTACAATGTGATTTTTATTTCGCTGAATACTGAACTGTATTAATCTACCAAAAACAAAGCAGAACATAAGAAAACTATGTATATGCAAATAGTTTTAAATTTCAAATGGTCTTTGTCCTTATTTAACAAATATTTAAGGAAACTGAATTGAAGTAAAAAAAAAAAAATACTATGAACACTCTCTTGAAGCTTGTTGGAAGCCTATTTGAGGCTTCATATCCTCATATGTAATCCTTGGATTGCATATCCCGGAAATAGATCCCAAGATGGAAAGTTGCATGTAGAAGGTTTGCTGGAGTATTCTGTAAGACTACACATGTGAGGAAATGAGTCAACAGAACTGAGCAGCAGAAGCTATCTGTCAATGCAGTTGCATTTGAGGCTTCAGCCAATCCCACTGGTAGTTCTGGAACTAGATTGACCCCCAGAGTGGTTCCATCTTGAGGTGAGGGACTGGTCTTTGAAACCCTAGATCACCCAGTCTGCAGCCTCAGCCTACCACTGGGAAGGAAGATGAATTACCTTGTACGGGCAATTCCCCCACTACAGAGGGCACTCCAGTGAGGAACATAGCTGTGAAGCCGTTAACAACCAAAACTCCTGGCCACAGTTGGGGAGGGCAGCGCATCGACCCCAAGGAGGGGATCCTGGTTGAATATTTTTTTATGTAATTTTAAGAACTGACCATGCGATACTTAGCATGAGAGGAAGGTTTGGAACTATTGTGCTTCATCATAAAAACAAAACCAAAAAAATGTCTGTCTTAGGCTAAGTCTTACATAGGATGCCCAGAGCAATCTGCTCTACCTTTTACTTCATGGTCAAAGCATAAGTTAGAACTAACTGAGAGTCTTTCTTGGATGAGAAACAAAATAGGATTATTCTGCCTGATTTCATTTTTCCAACCCTTTCCTCTTAAGACAGACTCCGGGAGTCACCTACACAATTCCCCGGTTTTTGTACCCTTGGGGACTCTTTCTCCTAATTCTGTCCTTCCTCCTTCTTTCCCACAAGACCTGTCTCTTACAGCCCTCTGTGCCCTCTGCTTCCCAATATCTACCTTGAAAGACCCGCGGATCCCCTTACCCAAGAATCCAACACTGCCACTGGATGCAATCAGCAAGAGGTTCTTTATTGTTACGCAGGCGCCTGCGGGTGGTCAGCGCGCGCCTGCGGGTGGTCAGCAGCTCCTGCTAGCTGAGCACACCCGGCTGTGGTGGTGCCGGGTTTTTATAAACAGGTACAAACAAGTTTTGGGTGGGGCGCAACTGATTGGTGGACAGTTTGAACTTTTGAAAAAGGCATACTTGGTGTTAGTGGATTGGCCCTGGAAGACCCCCTCGCGCGAAGAGAAAGGCGGGAAGGGGAAACAAAGAGGGGAAGCTTGACCTTATTACTCAGCAGAAAGGCATCCTGTCTACGTGACCTATGTGACCATGCAGCCCCCTTGCCTACATGACCATGCCCCTGCTATTAGGAGAGGGTATCTTGTTTAAACAGGAGTTAAGTGTCATGCCTTAGTAGCCAAGCTGTTACAGAAAGGCAAAAGAGCAGTTACATTGAATTCAACCCTGGGGGAAGGGTCTTTTCACTGCAAGGGGAGGAGGGGTACTCTTACACAACAAAAGAGCAGTTAATTATTTAAAGACTGGGGGGGGGGTCTTTCAACCTCTCCTATTGAACTTTGTCTGGAATTGTCAGTCATTTCATTCCATTTTTTTCACCCCTCCTAGAGGAAGGTATAAAAGATTTCTGATCTCTACAGAAGTCAGAAAATGAGAAGGAAGGAGGGAAGAAGTAACAAAAGGAAGGAGGAAAAACAAACTGTAAGACAATCAGACTTTTACACTGGACCACTAAGACCACTAGGACTATGCAAATAGTGAGTTTCTTTTCTCTGATTTGTACTGCACAAAGTCCCCTTTAGTTAGCCTAATTGGGTATATGCCCCCTTGCCAAGAAGGTGGGCATATGTCAAGCCTGAAAAAGAAAACTAAAAAGAAAGGAGGAAGAATCTGTTATATAAACAAGACTGCAAGTATCCACATTCATTTGGGAGTTTTCAAAAGCGAGGCAGAAGATTTGAATGCTGGAAAATGTTCGCTACTGCTCATATATTGAAAGACCCCCCCCCCCCGTCGTTAACTAATTAACTGCTCTTTTGTTGTGTAAAAGTACCCCTCCTCCCCTTGCAATGAAAAGACCCTTCCCCCAGGGTTGAATTCAATGTAACTGCTCTTTTGCCTTTCTGTAACCGCTTGGCTTTTAGGGCATGACACTTGACTCCTGTTTGAACAAGATACCCTCTCCTAATAGCCGGGGCATGGTCCCATAGGTCACGTAGGCAAGGGGGCTGCATGGTCATGTAGGTCACGTAGACAGGATGCCTTTCTGCCCAGTAATAAGGTCAAACTTCCCCTCTTTGTTTCCCCTTCCCGCCTTTCTCTTCGCGCGAGGGGGGTCTTCCAGGGCCAATCCACTAACACCAAGTATGCCTTTTTCAAAAGTTCAAACTGTCCACCAATCAGTTGCGCCTCACCCAAAACTTGTTTGTACCTTCCTATAAAAGACCCCGCTTCACTCCAGTCGGTGTGCTCGGTTAGCTGGAGCTGCCGACCACCCGCCGGTACCTGCGTGACAATAAACCTCTTGCTGTTTGCATCCAGTGGCAGTGTTGGATTCTTGGGTAAGGGGATCCGCGGGTCTTTCATTATGTAAGTCATAGTAAGACATGATGTGTAGGGTCCAGGGATTCCCATCTTCCTTGAAGGAAATATATCTTTTCATGGGTCTAATGTCATCTCTGGTTCTGAGAATTTCAGGGTTAGATGAAGCATGAGAGAGCAATAGGCCAGTGGTTTTTCAACCTATTTCTACTCCCCCAGGATACCTAAGGTGTGCAACGTATTTCTGTTGCTTGAAATGGTTCATTATGCACTAATTATGGGAGGAAGAATGGTAAAGTGATGGAGGGAGGGAGCCTAGGAACATATCATGTATAAGAATCTCAGGCCGAGGGGTGTCTAGGTGGCTCAGTCAGTTAAACGTCTGCCTCTTGATTTCAGCTCAGGTCATGATTTCCAGGTCAGAGGATTAAACCCCACCTCAGTCTCTGTGCTCAATGCAGAGTCGGCTTCAGATTCTCTCTCCCTCTCCCTCTTGTTCTCACTCCCCCTCTTTCTCTTCCACTCTCTAAAACATAAATAAAATCTTTAAAAAAAAAAAATAAAACCAGGCAGATTGTAATCTGAAAAATCCCTCCTATTCTTTTATGCATGACTTTGGGAATGACTGATTTTCCCCCAGAGCTTTTATTAGATTTTTGGAAGAAAGCTGGGGCTAGATGACTCAGAGCAGTTCTCACAACCAAGTGTTGGCATATACATTCTCATGTAACAATATGTGCAAACTAAAGAAACTTCTTCCCATTCTTGCTTTGGCAATAGAGCTTTATATCAAGAATAGTATTTACAGTCCTAGAATGGTACAATCTGAAAGTCCTAAAAGTCATCCAGCTTTTGGTTCTCTGAGTCCAGCTTGCAAAATGGTTTTCTTTGGAAGGTACTAAGTATTAGCCAGCATCATGTTTACTTTTCTTAAATTAGGTTCTAACCATTAAAATTTGGAATATGTCATGTAATCCAGATTTCCGACTTATTTTTAAAAACTGGATGATCAGTAACAGTCAGCCTGAATTTCAGTAGACAATAACTGGCCAGAGCTGAGAAACAAGTTATCTTTTTATCAGGGCATGAAATCTTCTGTTGGTCACACAACTTTGTACCCTATATTAAGATGTAGTGTCAGTTGCCATTAATCATGGCTCTTGTGTTATTGTTTTTTCTTACAGCCGAGTTAAAATAAAAGCAACATATTTCTGGTATCTACTTCTCTATCAACAGATGAGAATAAGAAAGGTTGACCAAAGGGCCACACATTTCAGGAAAATACAGAAAGAGAGTATGTTTTCTTATGCCTGCAGTGAATATTCTTTTTCTCTTATATAAGCAAAGTGAGTCATGAAAACGTCTTCTTATCTATCTCAATCATTTCTATTACCCACCTAGCCCCTGTAGGCAGAGGCATTTGTAGATCTAGAGCGAGTTCTGTGCCGTTATTTGACCGGTGACAATTTGGAAGAACAAAATGGTTTGGAATCCCTCAGACTTGCTGTGGCAGTCAAGCCAAAGACCTATTTTCTGACACACAGTACAGTGTTCTTTTCATTTTCCTATGAATGGTTAAATACAAGAATTATTGTATTTTGTCTTCCCTGGAGATTCTGCTAATCCACTGGTGTTTTTTTCCCCCTCTTTTTGTCTTTGTTTCATCTGTCACACTGACGTGCATGACAGGTTGTCAATTATCCCTCTTCCCAGATTATATTAAAAATCTGAGCATAAAAGCTCGATCCAGATCCCTCTTCCATTGTAAATACCATGCATCTAACAATGCCCAAGTGAAGGTTTTCTCTGCCGTTTTTCTGGAGCAGGTGATTGTCAGCCTAACTTAGCACTTGAATAGATAAAACAGAGAGTTAAACTTGCCTTTTAAACTAGGAAATTATTTTATTCTAACATTACCATTCATATTAAACTCCTGCGCCATTAAAGCTGTCTCTTTTAAATGGATATGCACTGGGTACATTGTTTATTCAATTTAATTTAGGGAGAAAAAAACCTCATACAAGGGAAATGGTTGTTTGAACTGGTTTTTACTAGTCACCAGCCATGTGAATGAGTGTCCAATTAAATAGTGGCTCTCTAGGACTCGTATAATAGTAACATCTGTTATCTTAATTAAACAAGTTACTATATAAAGGCGTTTTCATGGCTCACTTTGTTAAAGCAGGTTCTGACCTAGAAACTCAAGGAAGGTTTGTTCTCTTTGTGGGATTTGGTTGTCAGTGGTGTTCCCAGTTGGTCCCATTATGTTTAAACCTGGCAGGTTTGTGATCTGCAAACATACACATATGTTCAAGCCCACAGAGCCTGGGGGAAGGATGGAACTAAAGTTCACAATGCAAAGTAGAGGAGATAAAATAGGAAAAACTCTGAGTAAAAATGCTTTATATCCATGCCAGCCTACTTGAAGGAAGGGGGTAGCCAGGAGGGGGAAGTAATAGAGAAGGGTAGGTGAACAAATGCACATTGACTCTCCATTACTTGCGTCAAGGTAGACCTGTCAGTTACCGGCCACAGTTCTATATCTGTCTCTTTGAAGTCCAGGTCTAAATAAGGTCTAAAAACCAAAGTGTTTTTGTTTTTTGGTTTTTTTCTTCTCACTAATTTATTTACTTTGGGCCCTTTTGCAGCAAACTCTCTTGGTGGCAGAAATAATCATGTATTGGATTGTGAGGTAGCACATCAGACGTTTTGGAGAGATGTTATGTAAAATAAACCATGTACTGTAGTATGTCTGTAATATAAGAAATGCTGAATTCTAGAACACAACTTTCCTTGAGGGTTTTTGATAAGGGGTTATGCATTAGACCATTTTAAAGAAGATAAACTGAAACTCAGTGATATTAAACATCTTGCTTAGGGGTAGACGGCTAATAAGCTCCTCTAGTTGCTTCCTATTCACTTTAAACACAATTTGTTCTTGCCTCACCCAGGAGTGTCATACATAACCAAGCTTCTGCTTGTCTCTCTGACAATATCTGACATTAGCCAGCTTTTTCATGTAGCTATAATCACATGGGATTTATAGCTAACCAAAGACATCAAGCTTTTTTTTCCCCCCTGCCTCAGGGCCTTTGCACTTGTTTTTCCCTCAGACTGAAACACCTTTCTCATTGATCTTCAGTGGCCAGCTCCCTCTCGTCCTGCATCTCAACTAAAACGCCACTTTATTCAAAAAACCTTGCTCCTGTCATACAAACCAAAAATGATGATATCAGAAAGAGTCTGGATATTATGAAATTTATTTGATTTGCATAGCATCTACTTTTTCTTTTTCTGATAAAAGCATCTTGATCATCCTCACAGGAAGTGCCTTTTCCCACTACTTGTGATCTTCCTGGGTCTCTCAGTTCCAGTGCTATTTTTTTCCCGTGCTGGGGGTTGGTCAGGCATAAGCTGAGCCAACCAGATCCTCTCCCTCTTCCGGAATCAGAGCTTTCCTATGGGCAGAACATGGTTAGAGCAAAGTGATTCTGATGGCAGCTCCCTAAGGTTACTGACCCTTAGATTCTACTCTAGATTCCCAGAGCTACCACTGATTACCCTCCTTCTTAAACCCTGTCCAACTTTTCCAGTTTGTGAACTACCACATAGCCTTTCAAGAAGTTAACCAAAGTCTGTTTCAGTAACATAGAACCTAAAAAATCTAACCAATGCAGGCCAATAGATGGATAATCTATAATGATACTCTGTTGTTGTTGTTGTCTTTGTTTAAATCCACCTTAGAAAAATAAGAATCAAATCTTTAATGGGATTTGGGTATTTCTTAGTTCTTAAAAATGATTATATCTTACACATTTGAAGTAGACTACTTGCTAACTTGAATATCTATAACTTTCTAGGGGGCAGTTTGAACCGTTTTGCTTCATCAAAGCATTCGCCTTTAACTTAACAAGTTGCCTACCTGATTAAATATCTCATCCAGAAGAATGGGGTTGTTGAGCATGTGGAGTAGAAGGATTCCCTGGAATTAAGACAAATGCATCTCCTCCAGTCAGCTCTTTTCTCTAGAAGGAGAGCACACACTAGAGCGCAATGCCGCCCACTCCCATGAGCATGTAGTTGGTGTTCTGGTTATGACAGCTGAATTGATGAAGTTCTTTGGATAGAATCTTTTGGCTGCCTTTGTGCAGTCTCAGGTTGTCTGGCATCTGTACCTTCCCAGGATGAGTCATTGCACTTCTCTGCGTCGTTGATTCTCGTTGAGGGAGATTGGGACAATGGGCCTGAGCCTGCCAAATGAGTTTAGGAAGTCCCTAACACATCCGTAGCTTGTTATATAAGCATCTTGTGCTCAGCAGTTAGGCCTGCCACTGTCTGTGATGAGTACATTCCCATCCCAGTGACAGCCAGATGGGGTCCTTCGCCCACTTCTATGCATGGCATTTGAGCTCAGAGATGCTGAAATAGACTTGTTCAGCAGAATAAGTGCCTGTTCCCCTGACAGCACCGGGATAGCATTGGGGCAGAGTATCAAAGGCAACATGTGCTCCGCCCCCCCAACACTGGGGCTCTCATTTGAGTTCCCCTGACAGTTTCTTGTAGGTGTGGAAGAAGAAAAGAGGCCCAACTGTTCTTGGATGTTTTGGTTTCAGCTCTACATGGAGGCCTTCTGGAATCCCTAGATGACCTAATCTTCATTTTCATAGCCTATGCTCTTTTCTTTTATAGCATTTGAAGTTGCACTTACTGGTTTCCAGTCTGCCTCCTGGAGAGAACATGCTGACTTGTCTTGGCCATTGTATCTCAAGCACTTAAAGCAGTATTTGGCACGTAACAGATACTAAATATAAATATTTATTTGTAACTTCTCACCAGGAAAGTTTCAATCCTTCACATGTGTATATCAGAACAACAAAGGCAGCTCTTCTCTCTGCAACAGCTCCATGTATTACTTTCATTACAAATCCTTTATCTCAAGTGTCACAATTATAATATATATGTATGTATACCTTTCAGAACTTTACCTTTAAAATTTTAGATGCTATTTTAAAATGGAGTTTTGTTTTGGGATGCCAGGATTTTAACCCCCAAACTAGTCACATGGATCCCTATGCTGGGGACCCTAGAGCAAATGGGTGAACTAAAGTGAACTTGACACTTAACATTGGCTATGGCAAGACCCAAGAGGTTGTCGACTCTATACGCATGCATGCCTGGCAGGTTCCAGAAATCACCTGGAGAAGCCAGGTAGTTGACCCTGCCTGAAGCACCACATCCTGGAGAGAAGTTCTGCTGCTCCTGCAGAGGTAGAAATCCATACAAACAGAGAAGGAAAGAGAAAGAGCATAAGAGCTACTTTTTTTCTGGGCCACCTGGGTGGCTCAGTGGGTTAAAGCCTCTGCCTTTGGCTCAGCTCATGATCTCAGGGTCCTGGAATCAAGCCCCAGATTGGGCTCTCTGCTCAGCAGGGTGCCCGCTTCCTCCTCTCTCTTTCTCTCTGCCTGCCTTTCTGTCTACTTATGATCTCTAGCTGTCAAGTAAAGAAATAAAATCTTAAAAAAAAAAAGAAGAACTACTTTTTTCCAAACTAGCCATATCTATAGCTTTAGTCAGATGGTGTATGGATATAGCTTCTAATGGTATTTTGAACTCTTAGTCCCAGATGCCATGAAAAGGATTAAATGTGGGGAATGGAGTCAAGGAACCAGTTTTGCCATCTATTTAGCCTTGAGCAGGTCACTTCATCCTTATCTTTAAAATAGACTAAATAGTGTTCTGGTAAGACTTCATTAGATGGAAAAGTGCTTTATAATTGGTAGAGCACTATGGAGGTTTTATTCTATAGATTTAATAGATTTTAAGTCTATACATATTTTTATAAAAGTGAAGTTACAGCATACCTGTTTTAGAACCTGAATTTTTTTTTTTAAAGATTTTATTTATTTATCAGAGAGAGAGAGGGGGAGAGAGCGAGCACAGGCAGACAGAATGGTAGGCAGAGGCAGAGGGAGAAGCAGGCTCCCTGCTGAGCAAGAAGCCCGATGTGGGACTCGATCCCAGGACGCTGGGATCATGACCTGAGCCGAAGGCAGCTGCTCAACCAACTGAGCCACCCAGGCGTCCCTAGAACCTGAATTTTTAATTAAAATATCTAGTAGGAATCATTCCATAATGTAAATACAGAACATATTTTCATTTTTAATGGCTCTGTCACGTGGCAAAATATGATTTTGTCAATTCACTACAAATTTTAACTTTCAATGTTTCAGTTTCTTCTTGAGAATTGCTGTTTAACTTACTACATGAAGTTTACATAAACCACAGCAAGACTAGGATTCTGATGAAAATTGCAATAGTAACTAAGGAAATTTCCAAGTGGTCATATTTTGGGCACTTCCACCAACATGATCAGATTAACCATAAGCATTATCAAGTATCTAATAGCACACGCTGTATCTAAATCTCTTCAAAGCATTCCAGCTCATTATTATTATGCTCATTTTACACTTCAAAGAACTAAAGCTCATCATCATTAGCTAACTTACTGATGATATCCCTACAAGGTAAGTGGCAAAACCAGAATTCACCTGTAGATTTATTTGAGTTCAAAACAACACAGCCTCCATCATATCAATAATCCTTGTGATCTGAAACACTAGAAAATATACCCAGATCTGACCTCATCACCTCATCTCTCCCTCATATGCACCCCAATTTTGTACCCCATTTCTGTGAAAGGTACCACCATCTAGCAGACTACCCTAACAAGAAACCTTTGCCTCCACTGCCCTGAAAACACTCTTGTGAAGGTTAATGACCTATGATCATCAAATCCCATGGTCAGTATTCATTCTTCAGCTTGGTCTTGTAGCAGCATTTGACACATAGTGGACCACTTTTCCCGTTATGAAATTATTGCTTTACTTGCTATCTAGGATGTTGGTTTTCCTTCTATACCCTGGCCATTCCTTCTTAGTTATCTCTCGTATTGTCATCTCTGCAATCTCTAAACTGACCCATTGCCCAGTGTTAGGACCTCTTCCCTGACTATGTCTTCTTCCTAGGTGTCTTATCTTCGTTTAGTCTACAAAGCTATCTAAATGCTGGGCAAATCCAAGTTTAGATCACCAGCCCAGATTTCTTCCAAAAACGCCAGAGTAATATATTTAATAGTCTATTCAACATCTACCTAGGTTTTTGCTATCCATCCTAGTCACAAAAGTTCTGACTCTAATACATAAACTGTGTTTCCCCTCAGTGAAAGCTTGGAAAGAGCTGTCAAGCTTTGTCGGGCCTATGGATTTGAATGACATCTTCTCCAAACCACCTTCAGGAATTCATCAATTAATGCAGTCATTACTTCATCTGTTTATTCATTCAAATATTTAGTAACATCATCATATGCCAAGTACTACACTAAGACTTCGGATAAAAGTTTTAGAACCATTTATCTAAGCAATAAGTAATTACAAATTAAATTGATAACTTTGGAATTGGCTTTTAGTTTCTATAATAAACAGCAAAAGGAAAACTTCTGAATTACTCATTCCCAAATTCACTTTTCTAAAATATGCATAATCCTTTCCTAAATGGAGATTTATTTGGATGTCATAAAAGATAATTGCAGCTTTATAAATCTGACCTAAGGGAGATTGAGTTTTTATTCAGAAACCTTATCTTGATTGCCTGCACACATCACCCAGCATACTCTGATCCCTCTGTTTGATGTCATTATGTCAGCTTGTCTTCTAGAGAGAAAGAAGAAACTTTACCGAAATGAACAAGGTCTTTCACCTTCTCCCTTTGGGTTACATGAAGAAGCTATTTATGAGAGTTGTCCCCCAGTGCCCATTGGGAACTTGCAGAAGATCAATTACTAGAGATGGACAGTATGTCTGGTCTTTCTCCCCCTTTCCACATATTAAATTGTCACTGTGTCAAATGTCTTGTCATCAAATATGGTGCTGCAAGGAAATTGCAATTATATTTATCAGTTTTTTTCTCTGACCTTTGGATTTCATTTGGTCTACAGAGAATCCCTCTAGGTGGTTCAAAGAACATGTGTCAGCCAAATCAATAGGGCCAACAAAGCCTGACTCCTTCCTTTTTTCACTGAAGGGGAGAGCTGTTCATGTATTAGAATCAGATCTTTTTATGCCTAGGATGAATAGCAAAGACCTATGGCTTCATTGCATTTAATCTTGTAATGTAATAACTTTATAGTCATGTAGTCTAGGTCTAGTAAGTAATTACAACAATACCATATGGAGTTTTGTAGTGTGTTCATCCTCTGTACCTATACTAATTTTGAACTTCTGTCTCTAGATGGTTTTGTTTAGATTTTAAAATCTTGGCTTTTGTTCTCTAATTATTTTCTCTCACCATAAGAATCCCTACTGTCAGAATTCAGTAGGTTGTAAAACTAATGTTTAACCATAGTCCCTCTCCCTTCCCCTATCACCTGGGATATTTTGAGGGGATGCATGGCAGATAACAGCAGGTAGGTTCTCCAGCAGTACAACCTCATTTTAATATTGGCTAAAGCAGAACTAATCAAGAAGGCAAATCTGCCATGAAAAGTCTTATAAAGCATTCCGAAGTTAAATAGACCATTAAAAAATAGAACGCAGGGGCGCCTGGGTGGCTCAGTAGGTTAAAGCCTCCGCCTTCAGCTCGGGTCATTGTCCCAGGGTCCTGGGATCAAGCCCCACATCGTGCTCTCTGCTCAACAGGGAACCTGCTTCCTCCTCCTCCTCTCTCTCTCTCTCTCTCTCTCTCTGCCTACCTGTGATCTCTATCTGTCAAACAAATAAAAAAAAAAATCTTAAAAAAAAAAACAAAAATAGAAGGCAGAGGAGAGATAGCCAGGAGCTCACCAAAATCTAGTAGTTGAACTTTAGAAGTCACACATAATGAGCAGACTAGATGCAAAACCAGATAAAATATATTGATAAAATATTCCTCAAGACTCAAGTCTAAAGCATATATAAATCTTATTTACTAGCATGACTCAGCTATGGCCGTAGTAAATGATTCTGGCATGGATTAGTCAAGTGGACGTATTAGACCTCTTCTATTGTAAGTGACAAAATAAACACAGGCTTAGGTGTTCTTTCCACCATGTTGATTCTTTCTCCTCATGGCCAGAAAATGGCTGCAGCTGCTCCAGACCTTAAAACTATAGATATTTAATTATAGAAGGAAAGAGTAAGAATTATTTTCCACAAAGTCCCAACAAAAGTCTCACTGCAGATCATTGACTCGGATTGGGTCATGTGATCATCCCTAACCAGACTCCATGACCACAAGAAATTAAATTATATGATCATTATAAACTTGGGTCCCATGTTTCACTCCAAAGTTTAGAAGTAAAACCTAACAAAATCATATGGCTGAGATTGGAAGAGGAGTACATTTTCAAAGTAGCTGTTATTAGATATAGAACTAATGGGTGCTAGGTATCGTCAAATACAGAAGATAGGGTGCAGAAGGTGGGACCTATGTGCCTGGTGGGAACATAAAATGGTGAAACTACTGTGGAAAAACATATGGAGATATCTCAATTTTTTTTTTAAATAAAATACCACATGATCCAGCAATCCCACTAATGGATATAACCTCAAAAGAATTGAAACAGGGACTCCAAAAAGTTAACTAAGAAAAAAGAGAGAGTACATAAATCTCTAATATCAAAATTGAACAATGTCATCCAAAACATACAAAGAACTCTTAAAACTCAACCAGAAGACAAAAAACAACTCAGCGTTAAAAATGAATGAAAGACCTTGACATACAAGAAGAAGATATACAGCTGGCAAATAATCATTTGAAAAGATGCCCCACATCATATGTCATCAGAAAAATGCAAATTAAAACATTGAGAGTACAGGACAATGGCAAAATTCCAGAATATGACAAATCCAGGTGCTGGCAAGGATTTGGAGCAATAGTAACTCTCATTTGTTACTGTAGCAAATGCAAAATTGTGGAGCCACTTTGAAAGATTGTTAGTGGTTTCTCACAAAACTGAATGTACTCTTACCGTACGATCAAGTAATTCCACTCCTTGGTATTTATGCAGAGGAGCTGAAAACTTACACCCACATAAAAACCTGTACACAAATGTTTACAGCATCTTTATTTAGAATTACCAAAACTTGGAAGCAACCAAGATATCCTTCAGTAGGCACATGGATAAACTGCAGTACATCCAGACAATGGGATATTATTTATTGCTAAAAATAAATGAACTATCAAGCCATGAAAAAACATAAAAGAACATTAATTAAATGTGTATTGCTAAGTCAAAGAAGCAATGTAAATAGCTACATATTGTTTGATTCCAACTATATGACATTGTGGAAAAGGCAGAACTATGGAGACTATAAAAAGATCCCTGGTTGCTAGGGTATCAGACCATGGAACTTTACCAGCGTAACTCAAGACTGTTGAATTCTCTCTGCAGCCAGCCTTGCATCTTCCCTGCTACCTTGGCAATGTGGTCCTTTAAACATTACTGTAAACAATCTGCATTTTCTAAATTATCCCTGTCATTACTTCTCCCAGTACAACTGTGAGTGATAAAAGGAAGACAGATACGGAGTCTATCTCAAGAATCACATAAAACATAAGCATCATAATACAGTACAGAAATCAAGACTTCCCTTTTTCTAAAAAAGATTTATTTATGTATTTATTTGAGAGAGAGAGGCAGAGGAAGAAGTAGAGAATCTCAAGGGAGCGGAATCTTAAGGGAATCTCAACTCATGGGAATCTCAAGGGAGAAGAAGAGACTCTCAAGAGAGAAATAAATATTTTTTTATTTATTTTAGAGAAAGGAAGAAAAAAGCAGAGGTACAGGAAGAGAGTCTCAAGAGCCCAAGGCGAAGTTTGATCTCACAACCCTGAGAGTGTGACCCGAGTCAAAACCAAGAGTCAGATGCTCAACAGACTGAGCCACCCAGACGTCCCAAAAGCAAGAACTCTCTTAAGAAACCCTGAAATCAGGGGCAGCAAGAATACAGGGGAAGTAGGAAGGAATGCAAGCTGGGAGAATCAGAGTAGTCTTAGTAAAAGAGAATATACCTAAGAGGTGCCTTATGTGACACATTTGTGTTAGGAGGGTATGGTGAGGTATTCCATGCATTCCGTGAGTAAAGTGGGGCAACTAAAACTAGAGCTAGGGAATCTAGATTTTATGAACTTCCAGATGCCTACATAAAACTTCAGAGCAACTGGCATAAAGATGACAAAGCTATTTCACTTATCAGTTATTTTGGCCAAACAACTTGTTTGACAAAAATTGTGTCCCTAGGGAATGGAAGGGTCAGCACTCATTTGGGTATCCATACACCTACAGACAAAGACACATATGCAATGAGAGCAAGTGAGGCATTAATTAAAATCAGAGCTCTCAGTGTCTTTGCCAGAGCCTTTCCCTGGATCACAGCGACTAAAATATATAAGCACTTATAGTTAGCTGTAAACTATTCCTTTGTGCACTGGAATAAATATCATTAGGAAACTACAGCAATATCTTGACATCAAGTAAAGAATATAATCCTTTGAAGTCCTTTTAGGTCAAGGAAATTAGCTTCTAGGGGGAATATATTAAAAACAAGGAGTTGGGTAGTACTTTCAGAGCAAATGTTCAGAAAGCAGTACATTTTCAGTTATGTCCATGGTATCTGTAGAGTACTTGCTAAAAGCTCTTTAAAGTTATAAATACCTAATCATATTTCAATATGATGGGACCAGAAAATTCTCAAGTCTATACAAGGTGTTTGTGAATTCTTCAGAGTGGTTATAATTTTGATAGCCTTTTTCACATTTATTCCTCTCAACTTATTGTGTGAAAATCATTGAGAAGCTATCTCTTGGTTTAGAATTGGTATATAAATTATTGTTCTTAAATAAATCATTTTCTTACCATTTAGATTGAATATTTAGTCCATGCCACATTTAATTGGGATAACGGGATCCTTTATTTTAGGACCATTAATTTGTGAGTGACTGATTTATCAAAAAGAAATCTTCAACTCATCAGAAATAATTTGAGATCTATAAACATCCTCTGGTTTCTTCCAGAGGTAAATTTCCCCCAAAGACTTTCAACACCTATTAATTCTTTGTCTCCCTAGTTTGAGAGTATGCTGTCAGTTCACAGGAAATGTGTAAGAAAATGTTAAAACCAGCTTAAATAACTTTCTAGTTCTATTTAACTTTGGTACAACTTCAATGAAAATATTTCAAGTCAGCATTTCAAATTCAACTGCCAAGGCTCAGGTAATATTTCCTGGACTCAATCATATGGGCATGAAACACTGCAGCTATATCTTCAAAGTCCTTTGAAAATCTGTCTCATGATATCTTTAGAAGAAAATATTCCAAAATGAAATGAAGAACTTCATTTTCAGCTGAATTTTCTCTACATCTGTCACCTTCTTAGGAGTGGGTTCTGAATTTTAAAATATTTCTCTTTTTGAACCTGTGGAGATTGTAAAAGGCTACATCCCTAGTGAAAATTGGTTTGAGATAATTCCCTGAAAAACTTTTGTTGAGGTGTACAGTTGTCACTTTGGTTCACATAGAACCAGGAGGGTGTAATAGGTAATACTGACTAATGTCCTTTTAAAAGATAGAGCTTCTCTGTCTTCTCTTGTTCACAGATATTTTAAATGTCTGTAGGTACTTTATGAACAATGTCCATGCCTTAAATAAATATAAGGACTCCTCTTTGGTAATATGCTCTCTCTCTTAAAAATAAACAAAAATAATTGAGGCAGCTTACATTGAAAGCTATATATAATAAGACTTTTAAAATGGAACATTTAGACCATGTAGAAGAAAGGAAATGCATGCATTAAGAATGACTTAGCTATGTAAATATTAATATTTTGAGCTTCCTAGTGTTCTAAGCCAAAGGGGAGAACAGTGAGTTACTATCAAGTTCATTATCTGAAAGTATTCTTGAAAAGAGACAGCTTTCTCTTGATATTAAATTTGTTACTTGAATCTAGTTGCAGATTGATTGCAGTATGTCCCCAGTGTTTTACATTTGCCTGTATCCATGCCCTTTGGCAATGTCTTCCCACTTTGACTCTGGGCTTGGCCACATGACTTGCTTTAGCCTATGCAGTGTTTGTAGTATTGATACAAGCAGATGCTTAAAACATGCTTGTACATTGGAGCTTTTCTGTCACTGCTTTCAAAATCTCTCATTGCCATGCAAACAAAATTAGGGAAGCCTGCTGGATGAGGAAGAAACACATGGCCCAGTTACCCCTGTCACCCCAGGCAACAGTTAACTGATCTGTAGACTCATGAGCGTAAAAATACTTCTTGTTTTAAGCAGCTAAGCTCAGGAATTACTTGTTATGCAGTGAAAGCTAACTGATACAGATTGCCTCACAAGGGATATTTAATAATGTAGTGAACAGTGTCTTGCACAGTAGTTTTTCAGCAGCTACAGAAATGTTTTCCATATAACAAATGACAACGCTTGAAAGCATATCTTACATAAAAATAAAAATAAACATACTTTTTATTTGCCTCAGTGCCCACTATTTAAAATGTTATTGAATTCCTGCTGGAGATAACATACTCACCTCTGAAACAAACCACTTTGTCGTATAAAAACAGCCATTCTTTCAGTCATGCGCCACCACCATATTTAACGGATGGAGAAGCAAAGGCTATTCTCACTCTCTCCAAGGCTGTAAATGAGGCCTGGAGAGGATGAAATGACCAGAATGTGGTTTAGCCATGGCATCCTGCTCCAAGGGTGAAAACAAAGCCATCTGCACAAAATAACCTTCGAAAAGCATTTTATAAAGGTAAATTGGTCTAGAAAGCATGTCCCAACTTTTTCAATCCAGTTGATACTTGAAATTTTTGCATTTCCACTTTTAGTGGCACTTCATCAAAGTCTATTTCAGCAGGCAAAAACATGCCAAAGACAATTAATTTGAAAATCTAAGTTATATGAAAGATGTCATTTGAACCCCAAGAATTATTGAACCTCTGAACTTTAAAAACTGTTTAGGCCACCCCCCCCCCCCGCCATGATTCTTGAATTCCCTCCAATAAAAGCCTAACTTGTCTAACTCTCTTCTGCTAAAAATACCTCCAGTAATAGAAGCTCATGGCTTTTCATGGAGAATAGTACCCCTTAGGGAATTTTTATTTATTAAGATGTTTATCCATAAATAGATTTTATCATTTAGTTTTAAGCCAGATCCCTGGTGTGTCACGGGAGAAATCCAAGCTTTCTGTTCTGTAACACTTTTCCAAATGTTTGAAGATAGCAGCTCTCTTATCCCCAGGTTCACCCAAGTCCTTTGTTTGCCAGGCTAAATGTGTCAGCGTTCTTTGGTTGCAACTAACAGAAATAACTCTAGCTAACTCAAGCAAACAAGAATTTTATTGGAAGGATAGGAGGGACTTAGTAAATCTAAGGAAGAAGTAGGTTTAAAGCTAAACGGGTCCAAGGTATCTCTCTAGGACTGGAAAACAGGAAATGCAGAAGCTGTTTCTTTACAGGAATAGTTTGATCAGGCTGTCACTGCTGACTTAAACTCCAATTATGTTCAGGCTCATTGTCCTGATATTCTAGAGGAACATGGTTATAAATACTGTGGCATTGGTCCCAGGGCACAGGGGAAGAAGAAGCCCTTGACTACACCCCCACCAGACTGAATCCAGTGGGAAAGATGTCCTCAAAAGAAAATGTGTGCTAATCAAAGGGGACAGGGGATGCTAGGTAGTCAAAAAAAGCAGCAACAACAAACACAGATGTTGGGCAGCATTCCTTCATTTTCATGTGAAGCAGCGTTAGGTCTCATCTCTCTTCTTCTCACTTGTCCTCTAACATCCTGGACTGTCCTCTTCTTGGACAGTGTTCGGTATGATCAGCATCAAGTAGAGTGGGGCTATCCTATCCCTCATTCTGGATGCTGTATATCTACTAATGCAACCTACAATTATGTTGACATTCTTGGCACTCTTATCATTCCATTGACACGTGCTGAATATAAGTCCCCTGAAATTTAGTAATTATTTTTCTCACTGTTCCTCTAATCTATGCCATGTCTTCTTCCATCGTGATCATATCCCTTCCTCTACCAGGAGGCACTCTCCTGCTTTCTGTTACCTCCTACTTTCTTTTTCCTGGTTAGCCCTCATGCTTCAGATCCCAGTGGCATCATCACTTAGACTCCATTGCCCTTATCATAAACTCTTGTAATAAATACCATGTACTTCTCCTTTTATTATGATGTAATTTTGCATTTATGCATATGATTGTTTGTCTTCACATTTTGTGGAAATAAAATCTAGATGTCTTACTAGATGACCTAAGCAAGCTTTAGCAATCAAACTTCTCTCTTATCCCACTTGTGTTCTCACTGTTCCTGGAGCACACAAATCTATCATATTAGTGTCTGTATTTTATTCTAAGCACATATTGCTCAACTGAATTATCACATTCATATATTTGCTTTATTGTTTATTACCTCCCTCCTTCCACTAAAACTTAAGCTCCTGGAGAGCATTGACATTATTTGTCTTATTTACTGCTATATACTCAATACCCACAAGACTTCAGGGCTTACAGTGGAGACTCAAGAACTATTTGTTGAATTAATGAATGTAAGAATAGTTACCCATAATATAAATGATCTTACCCCAAAGAGGATAATTTTCATGAATTCAGAACCTCATCACTTGGCTCACCATTGCCTTTCTAGTGCATTGCCTGACACATGGTGTATTCTTCTTACACATCTGTTTAACAAATGAAAGAATATTATATTTGCATTATTAATACTTTTGGGCCATAATAGAGACATTTGCATTTATCCCTATTAACTATCATTTATTATTCAGCCTTACATTCCTGATGATGGAGATTGTTTAGGAATTTAATTCCGTCATTCAAAATGTTGTTTCTGTCTCATGATAGGACTCACTGATACACAATATGTCATCTGTGCCTCTCTCAACTTGTGTCATCTGGAAAGCAATTACATGTTATCCCTGTCCTCATCCAAGAATCAACAATTTCATTGTTGATTCATCCACTACCAAGACTGGATCTACATAAGAAAATCAGATCACACCGGGGTGGGAGGGAGGATTGCGAGAGGGGCGCCTGGGTGGCTCAGTCATTGAGCATCTGCCTTCGGCTCAGATCATGATCTCAGGGTCCTGGGATTGAGCCCTGGGTCGGGCTCCCTGCCCTGCAGGAAGCCTGCTTCTCCCTCTCCCGGCTTCTGTTCCCTCTTTCACTGTCTCTCTCCCTCTGTCAAATAAAATAAAGAATCTTGGAAAGAAGGAAGGAAGGAAGGAACTAGCAATATTCTAGTCCTATTGATTAGTTATGATAAGCCCATGAATTTTCCTTTGAATAAATCAGACTCATGTTTTCCACCAAATTGACTTAGTAATTGCATCGACTCTTTCATTCTTGTCTTCTAAGAGTTGGGAGACTCCAGTTGAAATTCCAAGTCAGTTAATAAGTAGCTTAGTGTTTTTCTGATTTTAAGGAGCATGTGAATATCTAGAAATCTTATTAAAATAAAAGATTTTGATTCAGAAGTTCTGGACTGAAGAGTCATGTTCTGTAATTCTTAGAAGCATCCAGATACTATAGTGCTGCTGATCCATGGACCAGACCTTGAGTAAGGAAATAGGTAATCCTGGCTAATAGTAATAAACACCATCCCTTCCCCTATGGTCATCAGTTTTGTTTCTGAAATTCCACGTGTTAGTGAAATTATAAGGGAAGGAAAAAGAAAATAAGATAAAAACAGAAAGCGAGGCAAACCATAATAACTCTAGGGAACACACTGTGGGTTGCTGGAGAGGAGGTGGATGGAAGGAAGGCTTAACTGGGTGATGGGCGTTAAGGAGGACACTTGGGATATAATGAGCGCTGAGTGTTCTTTGCCACTGATGAATCACTAAATACCTCTCCCAAAACTAGCAATACACTGTATGTTAATGAACTTGAATTTCAATAAAATCTAAAATAATAATAAAAATAATAAACACCCAACTTAAACCAGCATAGCACTTTACAAACCAGTGCACTTGTTTGTAAATCAGTTTTTTAAAATCACTACCATGACCGAATGCTTCATTTATAGATAAAGAAACTAAGGTTTAAAGACCTATGATTTATCTGTAATTCAGTATCTAGCTAATAGCATAACTGAAAGTTTAACCATATTTCCCCACTAACAGTGATTGTTCCACTTTACCCAGTGCTTCACATCACCTCTCTGGGCTATATTCATTCACTCACTCATTCATTCATTCATTCATTCAAAATGAATTTATTTGTGCTTTTCTATATATCAGGCACCATAATAGGGCCCAAGGATATAGCAGTGAATAAGGCAAAGGTCTTACTATGGTTTCTGACTTGAAAATTGGATGTCCCCTCCTAATAACAATATTCTATGATTATTTAAAACTGTTCCATATTTACAAAACGTAATTATAGAATGAAGGCATTATCTTAGGCATCATTTTCTACCTACATAGACTCAAAATTAATAAATTAAGTTTAGCTGATTATCACCTCCATAGAAAACTTCCCACATTCTTTGTCTGATTGCAATCAAGCATGTCTGAACCTTCCTTCACTCTCCACTCACATCCATCCAATCAGTACCTAATTCTCCTTCTGAATTTTCTTCCTATGCTTTTTTTGTGGTCATCCTGGCCATAGTTGCTCTAGTTCCTATTCTTCGCATCTCTTGTCCAGTCTAACAGCATCCAATAGCAGTTTCTGTAATGATGGAAATATTCTGTATCTGCTCTGTCCAGTATGGTAGCCTCTTGACACATGCAGCTAATGAGCACTTGAAAGGTAGCTAGGGCAACTAGCAAACTGAAATTTAAACTTCAGTATATTTTAATTAAATTTAATTTAATAGCCACATATCCCTAGTAACCATCTCTTGGACAGCATCAATCTGGACTCTTGCCAGAGTTTCCTACTGGGTTTCACTGCCTTCCTTCGTGGACTCAAATTCATTTCCTCACTCATTCGTCAGTGTGATGTTTCTAAAATGCAAATCCAATGGTATCCCTTCCATGCTTTAAGTCACTTAACCTAGCATAAAGTCTTTTCTTCATTTTTTTTAAGATATTAAAAATTAATAATGGGAAAGGCAGAGGGAGAGAATTCCAAGCAGATTCCCAGCTGAGCATGGAGCCTGAAGTGGGGCTCAATCTCTTGACCCTGAGATCATGGCTTGAGCCAAAACAGAGGAGTCTGAAGCCACCAAGGTGACCCTAAATTCTTTGCTTCTAACAAGACTTACAGGGCTCTTTGTGACCTAGGCCTCTCTAGCTTAATCCTCTAGCCCCCTTCTGACTCGGAGCGAATGCCTGACCAGGTGGTATTACCTTTCTACATAGTCTCCTTTCCCCATATGTATCGAACTCCTATATATCCTTGAAGAATCAGCGTATGTCCATGAAAACCTTTCTTGGGGTGACTGGATGGCTCAGTTGGTTAAGCACCTATCTTGGGCTCAGGTCATGATCCCAGGGTCCTGGGATAGAATCCCACACCATGTTCCCTGCTCAACAGGGAGTCTGCTTCTCCGTCTGCTCCCCCCCCACCCCCCGTTTATGCTCTCTCTCTCAAATAAATAAATAAAATCTTACAAAAGAAAAGAAAACCTTCCTTGTTTCATCCCTACCCGGGACCTCTGCTATGTTTTCAGAATATCCTACAGATACATATCTCCCCTCAGTTAACCACATTATCTAGTCTCTCTGTTATTTATTGATGATGACGGTGGTGGGATTTTCCATTTTAACCAGATTGTGTGTTTCTTGAAGGCCAGGGACTATTTCTATTCTTTCTTTCTTTTTTTTTTTTTTTTTTTGCCAATGCCCCACCTTTATTTACATATGAAATGTGTTTAATACAGTTAAGCTGGACGTAGTGCAGCAAGACCTTCTGAGGAACCAAACGTCGATGTATATCTATATGTATATCTATATATATACAAACGAGTTTCTTTTCTTAAAAAAAGAAAGAAAAAATACAAAACATGGTTAGGGGATAAATACAAGATATAAAATGCAAATGAAAACACACACAAAAAAACCCCAAAACTGAAAAATAGAATTCTCCCAGAGAACTATAAACGGAAGGGACAGAAGAGGAGCCCTGCCCTGCTCCAAGTTGTGCCTGCTCTATTCATCTTTAGTGCCTAAGAACCTACCGTGATTGCTAAGGGCTCATACGTACTGAATAAAGGGGAGATGGAAAGAAGAAGAGAATAAAGAAAGAAAGGAAGAATTAAACCAGTTGATGTAACATTTTCTTTTTAACCTTGGCTGTTCACTGTTTGGGAATTTCAGTTTTCTAGTGAATTTTATCTACTAACCATTGACAGCTAGTGTAAATCCTAGTTGGGCATATTTTTTGGATGGCTTTCCTACAAACAACTGATATTTTGAATTTAATTTCAACTGTGTACCATTAATGACATTATGTCTTCTCAACATATGTCTTCTCAACGTAGCCAGGGAGGACAGGGAGAACCAGGCTCCCCACAGAGCAGGAAGCCCAACACAGGCCTCTATCCCACAACCCTGGGATCACGACCCATGCTGAAGGCAGATGCTTAACTGACTGAGCCTCCCAGGTGTCCCTACAATCACGCACTTTTAAAACCAAGAAACAGTCCACCTCCAACATGTTTTGGAGAAGGAAACTGTACAACTTGCTAATGGTAAGTCAATAAAGGAGTGATGAATGAAGTCAAAACTTTTATGTACAGAGACTCATTCTAAAGTGAGTTAACTCTGGGAAGAAAGGTATTTTATTTTACAAATACTTACTTCAGAAGAATTTATTTCAAAAAACAAATAACCAACAAACAACAACAGTTTTGATGAGATTGGGCTTAAAACAAAAGTTGCAAAGTTGTGCCATGTTCTGTACTTCACATTGTGTCAGTTAAAAGTGGGATGGGTCATCTGTCTTCGAACCATGACCATTTTCAGTTGAATGTTAGGGAAGTCTGCCTTATCTCAAAAGCCCATGCCTTTGGGCTTCTGTTCAGATGGTATCAGCTGGAACAAATAAGCTGAGATTGCATTTGCTGTTTTTCTGCACTAATCTCAAGAACAGTTCCAAAAATGGTTTGTCAGCAGCCGAACTGAGTGCAGAATCTGTGGGCATGTACATATTTCTCCTCACAAGAAAATCACTTTTTAAGTTTCTTGGAAGTTGATTACAATATGCTTTTTTTCCCCCTCCTCGAAAGTAAGATAAGTATCAGAATCTATCATTTTGTACTCTGGCAAGTATTCCTAAACAGATGAAGGAGTGCATCAGCACTGAGAAAAATGTGGAGGATATTATAGAGGATATAATCCCTCCAAAGAACTCTGTCGCATGTGGACAAACTGAGGTGAAGAACTGAGCAGTTATCCAGGGAATTTGTCTGGTTTGGGTCATGAACTTGACAGTTCAGATGTCGTCTTCCCAAATAATTTGTACCTGATTTTTCTGAAAAAAAAAAAAATAGCACTAACAACAAAGTTTGAACTCTATAATTCCGTTACAAGGCACAAAAGGCTTTCCGTGAGAAGTCAGGAAAAGGGAAGCCAAACACTTGAATGTCTCATCCAGTCAAGATCACTGTGAACTATCTTAATACCAGCCACTTCTCAGAACAACTCCCCAGGAGTTCTGCCACCACCACCATAGAACAAACATATTTTAGTGCACCCTCTCTGAGTCATTACTGCACCACGTTTTGAGCACAAAGAGGAAAAGAACTCTATTTCATGAGTTTATAGTCTGGTGCGGAGGTAGATAGGGAGTGGGCCGTAAGAATCAGCATAACCATCCGTATTGACCTCCTCCGTTTGGCATGTCACTCATGTGATGTATCATCTATTGACATGCACGTATCTTTTCTCTCTGTACACCCTCTCACCAGTAGGACTGTATTTGTCACAACTTTTTGGATTATAGATGATAGAAACCCAACTTAAACTAGCTTACAGGGGATTTTTAAACAACTTCATTGCACTATAATTTATATACCGTAAAGTTTACCCATTTTAAGTGTACACCTCAATGAGTTTTGAGTAAATTTACTGTTTTTCAACTATAACCATAACCTGGTTTGAGAGCATTTTCATCACCCTTCATGGGGCATTTGCCAACTGTTGTATCTGAAAATTCCAGTGTTTGGTCTGTGTACTATGGGAAATATCACTGAGGCTTGATTTCTCTTGGTTTCTTTCTCAAACAGGCTGTTCTTTGCTATAAATGACAGGTGACCCCTGGCAGATCATCTACCATTTCAGTAACTAGCAGAAAATGTTTACCTCTTTTTCGTTTTTTTGTTTTGTTTTGCTTTGTTTTTGCAAAGGTCTTAAGGTGATAAGCAGAAAAGGTGATAATTTACTCTGATTGACCTAGAATAAGTGACATACATACCCCTTGAACCAATCTCCTTAATCAAAATCATGTGATACTCTCATGGGCCCAACCTGCATCACATGAATTCCCCAATATCTAGGTGTTGGTTCCATTACCCTCCAAACTGTGTGGTCTGAGATTGGGGAAAGGAAAATCAGAATTATTAGGAATGGGTGTTAGATAGGCAATACAGTTGATGCCTCTCTACAGGAAAGCTGGTCATAGCAATGCTGCTTCTTTCCTTTTGATTTTCCTTTTGTGGTATTCGCAGTGCCTTTTCTATAGCCAGTGCTCAAGAAATAACCATAACCTGATTATGTTTGTGTTAAACAGAGCAGACCAAAAAGAGGGAATCTGTGTTCACTTACTTTATTGTTTGGGAAGGTTACAAAAATTAGGAAGATGACTATAATATGCCTTAAAGGTGATGACTTCGAGCTTATTTTGAGAAGCAGCATGGGCACCTGATGATCAGGAAAGGTCAGATGGGTATAGGAATTTAAAAACAGGTTGCAACCCAGACTCTTCCCCTGCATATGGTCTTTCTTATATATAGAAAATTGGCCTTTCTTAATGGTTTTTTGTTGTTGTTGTTCAGAAAAATTACCCTAGTGAATGACCTGGAATTAATTCAGGGGTGTAACATAATCTGGTAGGGAAGCCAAGAATCATGAATCATGTTGTAATTTTTTTTTAATTTTATTTATTATTTTAATTTCTTTTCACGTTCCAGAATTAATTGTTTAAGCACCACACCCAGTGCTCCATGTAATACATGCCCTCCATAATACCCACCACCAGGCTCACCCAACCTCCCACCCGCTGCCCTCCAAAACCCTCAGATTGTTTTTCAGAGTCCACAGTCTCTCATGGTTTATCTCCCTCTCCAATTTATCCCAACTCCCTTCTCCTAACTCCACATGTCTTCCATGCTATTTGTTATGCTCCACAAATAAGCAAAACCATATGATAATTGACTCTCCCTGCTTGACTTATTTCACTCAGCATAATCTATTTCCAGTCCCATCCATGTTGCTACAAAAGTTGGGTATTCATCCTTTCTGTGGAGGCATAATACTCCATTGTATTTATGGACCACATCTTCCTTATCCATGTATCCATAAAGGGCATCTTGGTTCTTTCCACAGTTTGGTGACTGTGGCCATTGCTGCTATGAACATAGGAGTACAGATGGCCCTTCTTTTCACTACATTAGTATCTTTGGGGTAAATACCCAGTAGTGCAATTGCAGGATCATAGGGAAGCTCAACTTTTAATTTCTTAAGGAATCTCCACACTGTTTTCCAAAGTGGCTGCACCAACTTGCATTCCCACCAATAGTGTGAGGGGGTTCCCCTTTCTCCACATCCTCTCCAACACACGTTTTTTACTGTCTTGTTAATTTTGGCCATGCTAGCTGGTGTAAGGTGGTATCTCAATGTAGTTTTGATTTGATTCTCCCTGATGGCTAGTGATGATGAACATTTTTTCATGGGTCTGTTAGCCATTTGTATGTCTTCATTGGAGCAGTGTCTGTTCATGTCTTCTGACCATTTTTTGACATGATTACCTGTTTTGTGTGTGTTGAATTTGAGGAGTTCTTTATAGATCCTGGATATCAGCCCTTTGTCTCTATTATCATTTGTGAATATCTTCTCCCATTCTGTGGGTTGCCTCTTTGTTTCGCTTACTGTTTCCCTTTGCTGTGCAGAACCTTTTGATCTTGATGAAGTCCCAAAAATTCATTTTCACTTTTGTTTTCTTTGCCTTTGGAGACATATCTTGAAAGAAGTTGTTATGGCTGATGTCAAAGAGGTTCTCCTCTGCGTATGTTCTCCTCTAAGATTCTGATGGATTCCTGCCTCATGTTGAGGTCTTTTATGCATTTCGAATTTATCTTTGTGTATGGTGTAAAAAAATGGTTCAGTTTCATTCTTCTACACATAGCTGTCCAATTTTCCCAGCACCATTTATTGAAGAGACTGTCTTTTTTCCACTGTATATTTTTTCCTGCTTTGTTGAAGAGTATTTGACCATAGAGTTGAGGGTCCATATCTGGGCTCTCTACTCTGTACCACTGGCCTATGTGACTGTTTTTGTGCCAATACCATGCTGTCTTGGAGATCACAGATTTGTAATAAAGCTTGAAATCAGGCAACGTGATGCCCCTAGTTTTGTTTTTCTTTTTCAACATTTCCTTAGCAATTCAGGGCCTCTTCTGATTCCACACAAATTTTAAGATTGTTTGCTCCATCTCTTTGAAAAATGCCAGTGGAATTTTGATTGGAATGACATTGAAAGTATAGAGTGCTCTAGGCAGTATAAACATTTTAACAATGTTTATTTATTCTTCCAATCCAGGAGCATGGAATGGTCTTCCATCTTTTTGTGTCTTCTTTAATTTCTTTCATGAGTGTTCTGTAGTTCCTCGAGTACAGATCCTTTACCTCTTTGGTTAGGTTTATTCCCAGGTTATCTTACAGTTCTTGGTGCTATAATAAATGGAATTGATTCTCTAATTTCCCTTTCTGTATTTTCATTGTTAGTGTATAAGAAAGCCACTGATTTCTGTACATTGATTTTATATCCTGCCACATTACTGAATTGCTGAAAGAGTTCTAGTAGTTTGGGGGTGGAGTCTTTGGGTTTTCCATATAAAGTATCATGTCATCTGTGAAGAGAGAGAGTTTGACTTCTTTATTGCCATCATGTTGTAATTTGTATTCACCAAACATTTTTCCCAAACTACATAAATCTTTACATATAACATGAAGACAATGAGAAATTCCAGAATCTTTGGAATAAATAATTCAGTAATAGTGTATACCTTGGAGTATACTGCCGTTAGAAAAAAACAGAGTTTAAAATTGCAAAGGAACCAACTTATATTTTAAAAGCTAATTTTAGACTTAATTTCACAAATGGAAAATGGTTCATAGCAAATTTTAGTATCCATTGAAAATTTATTTTCCAGTGACTTTTAAAGTTTTCTTTCTTGACAAGGAACTTCAAGAATGGCAAGATATTTCTTTCTTAACTGCAGTGTGACTATTAAGATGCTGTAAAAACTTGCAAATTAGGTTGTAAATAGCAGCGATGAAAGCATTAACTCTCTTAGCCACATTTCCTAAAGTGCACTTTACATGATGCTAGGGATAGATATTAAAAAATAAACCTGAATGCTTATATAAAAAGTCCAGTTTCCTATTTTCCAAGCACAGTGGTATAATTGTAGCTCTAATTTATGGCATAAGTTGTAGGATTGCTGATTAATTATACAGACCTCCTGATGTTTTATATTCTTTTCAACTTTTTCTCTTTCTGCTCTTTGCTACAAAGAGAATATCCATAAATCACTTATTACTAAGGTTACGTAAAAAAAGTGAATTTGCTATTAGCATTCTTTTCTCATAGATCACTGAAACCTATAAGCATTCATAACCTCTCTGTTTCTTATTTTTGGACCTAACTCATAAACACACATACGCACACTCAAGCTCACTCACTCCCAGGCACAACACATGAAGCTCCTAATAGGCTCCTTGTCTGACTTTAAGAGTCTAACCCAATGCAGACATGCCTAACAATTCTGCATTATTTGGCCTGAGATATTGGGCACACTGAGAAAGCCACAAAGTATGCTTTGTTGGGGGTTATATTAGCCAATCTAATTCTTTAAGTAATGAGAGGTCTTCTATTTGAATAATTCACTACTGTGAATTATTTGAAAATAACTGTGGCACATTTGGTTGCTTGAAATTATCAGTATTTTCAGGATTACTATATTCTTTTCATCATTCCTTTGAGTTTAACATTTATACAAAACCTCTTTTACTAGATTCTCCAAGAGATGTGGTACGCTGATCATTAGGGAAGCATTTGCCAGGAACTATTCTATACATGTACAAGACAAATATGCTCAGATATTATCCTGTCCTTTTTTTTTTTTTTTTTTACCCTAAGTAGGTCATATTCACAGCTGTCTGTTCTCTTCAACATCCCCCCCAACACACATATCCTTATCAAACTCCCCTTATCACTGGCATATCTAAATTACTATGTTCTGCCCCTCAACCAAGACACCTTTAATTATAAGAGCTTCCTGCTCCTTTTTTAAGCTCTTCACTTTTTTGTCATCAACTTCCCCTTGGAATTAGGAAAAGGTCCTTGAAGATTTTGGCTATTAAGTAGGAGAGGACACATATATCAATTCCTTAAATGTTCTGTCATCATGAGAATTATTTATTGAAACCCATTACCTGTGTGACTTTATAGTTCTTTTTAGATGGTTTGTCTGAAAAGAAAAAAGACTCTTCTTGAAAAGAAATAGCTTTCTTTTTCATCTAGGGGGGAAAATAGTACAACAACCAGGTCCCTGTCTACATTTTTCACATGACACTTGGTTGCATATTTGTTGAGAGAAGAGAGGATTGCTACAAGGACTTGGCTTCATCATGGAAATTCTCCTGTATAAAATAGACCTGAAGGTACAAGCACATACAAAGAATCCCAATGGAAGGGGGGGGGACCCCAAGTATTACCTTAAGCACATAGAGTCCTTTTCCCAAGCTTTATAGAAAACAATAAATACAGCTTACACACCTTCATAAATCAAAATTTTCATGACATCTATGTTTACTCCAGAACAGTGGTTTCTCTTTACAGTTTTGTGACATAGAGGGGCTTTAGGAGAACTGTAAACTTTAGAAAACAATGTGCGTACTGCATTTGGGGGAGATAATGTTATGATTTGCTTCTGATTTTTAAAGAGATCTCTGACTTCCACCCACCCACCAAAAAAGGTTAGAAATCAGGATTGCTACCCTAAGAGGTATCCACCAGTCCCTCTAAAATTGTCAAGACTAAATGTATTTTCATCCAGTAATCAACATATTTACTGTGTACCTCTTTGTATATAAAGTACTGTATAAAATGATAAGGCAACAGAAAAAAAAGTATAAGACTGGGGCCCTGATGTCTGGAAATTCTTTGGATATTTGGGGTGATGGGATATTGACAGTATATGATAAATGCCATGTGAATAGATCTGACAACTTCAAAATGTCATGAATTTGCAGTAATGGGACCTGCCCAACACAGTTTGATGGTCCACTCAGTTCGATGGTCCACTTAGTCAAAATGTCATAAAGGAACTTTATCTTGGGAACACAGTTGAAATAGGTATGTTTCATGAAGAAGACTTGCATCTCTGTCAATACTCAGATGATCTTGGGCAGCACACAGTATACAGACATTAAATGGTAGTGAATCACATAGTTCTTTTTCACTGCTTCTGAGTACACCAAGGGGAAAGTCAGTTTGGTCCTAGTATGTCTGATCACCTTTGAAACCCTGGGTAATATCACTTTCCCAAAGAAAAAGCAGGCTACTGGCTCAATATCCTGGCAGATAACTACACCCCACTAGAATGTAATATGTTAGGTATGTTTTTATCATATTTATTTCTATGGTTGGCATCTATGGCAAGGGATATTAGTTTCAATCTATAATAGCAATATGATATTTTCTTTATTTTTTAAAAAGATTTTATTTATTTGAGAGGGAGAAAGAGAGCACAAGTGGGGGGGGAGGGCAGAGGGAGAGGGAGAAGCATGCTCCCCACTGAGCAGGAAGCCTGACATGGGGGCTGAGTCCCAGGACTTGGGGATCATAACCTGAGCCAAAGACAGATATTTAAGCGACTGAGCCATCCAGGTGCCCCTGATGTTTCCTTTATTGAGTTACTTTAATTTTAAACTTTGAGCCACTTAAAATATTGTACTATTAATTATGATAATGATGAAGAAAATAATAATAAAAATGATCAGTGTGGCCAATATTGATAATGTGCTTATTATTTGCCAACACAATTATAAATGCCTCACAGGTGTTTTCACATGTAACCCTCTCAGAAAAACTTACAAAGTAGATGTATTATTATTATGCCCCTTATTTTAGAGACTAGGTAAACTGGAGTCCAGAGAGGTTAAGAGACTTTCCTAAGTGACATGTCTAACAAATAGTGAAGTGAAGATGCTACTAGACAGTAGTACATGCCTGAATAGAGCAGAAATTAGGAGCATACCAGGAAGTTTGGGAAGGCTTATATTAAATGACCACTAAAGTGACCCTGAGCCTTTATACTCCTGGCAAAGGCAGAAATACTATGTGCAGGTGCTGTACAAAGCAGGGAGGGTCTTGGAGAATTTTAGCTGGGCCCTGACAATAGTGTACTATCACTGATGTAAAGGAGGAAGGCGATTCCACTTTGACTTCCTCACTTAGAAATGTTATAAAGTTCTGGGATGAGAAGTTGAAGCACACAAACCACAATCTTGCAATTCCTGAAGGGTTGAGAGTTGGGTACATGAGAAAATTACGTGTTTTTCTAGCATGGCCAATATTGCTATTTGTGTTGTGGAGACCTCCCCTGCTTACTAAATTACGTAATCTATATAGTGGGCCCCCCTTTCCAATTAATAATTAATATAATCTTCCAGGCATTTTAGTTACTTAAGGGTAAGGGAACCTGCGATGATTACAACTTCGACTCATTTTTACACATTCTTTACTTTTACTTCTGTTTTTAGATATTAGTGTGAACACATATTTCTCAATATTAGAAAAAGCTATTTTGACAAGCTTAATTAGAAAGCAGAAAAAAAGAAAAGTCAAAAACAAAACAAAATTCAACTGTCATAACCGAAGACCTAATGGAAAATTTAAGGAAAATCTCTTAGATAGGGTTATCATGATTTTTACCTTTTGTTTTCTTTCTTTGTTATACCCTTCAACAACACAGGGTGGCGTGGTAGGAAGTGTACAGGCTTTGTTGTGAGAACTGAGTTTGAAACTCCATTCTTTACTGACTACATTGACCTTGGACATTTCCTGATTTCATTTTTCTCATCTGAAAAACTGGGATAATTATGTTTCTCAGCATTGTTGTATAGTTTAACAGTGATAATAAGTACAAGCACCCAATAGTATATTCTAGGTGCTTGGTAAACTTCCTCAGCACCATGCCATTCCCAACACTCAACTTAGGTTATTTACAGCCATCCCTCTGGTCTTTCAGTCTGCTTCTTTATTTTCAATTATTTCTAAAGACAGCTTTGCTTTGCTATTAAATTATTCTTTTACCTGCTCTTCTAGTATCCTAAGAGGTTGTTATATAAAATATTTTGAGTACCTTGGAGTTTAATAATAAGATTTTTTTCTCATTATACAAGTAATATTACTTATTATGATGCTTTGATAAAAACACATAGAGGTGTAGAGAGTAAAATATGGTATTGCTTTCCTGTCCCTACCCCATTCATCTTCACAATGCCCTACAGATTTATACTGAAATTAGCTCAGGTCATAAATTTTTGGAAGAAAGGAGTCCTAAATCTTGTATTAATGGAGATACAGAGAGATCCTATATAAATTAAAGGTAACAATTTAAGAAACAAATTTTAGACAAAAATATGTCCTTTATTTCTTTCTTCCCCAAGCATGGTGTTTTGGGTGATTTTTGCTTACAGTGTCAATAAATAAAACCTCCAAGTTATATCTGCCCAAGAAAACTATTTCCCACATCAATCCGTGCACTGTGTCCTGAACAGTAATTAAAATTAACTCCAGGATTAACTCTGAGATCTAAATACTCATTTCTACCTGGGAAGATAGTCCCTTCCAGGTTATTTTTACAGAGCTTTTAAAACTCTTGTTCAGAGGAAGTTAGACTTGGATAAAATCAGGTTAAGCAAACACAAGTTTATTTTCTCTTTTGAAAAGTGCTGGAGGCAAGGGCAGTAGGCTCTGAACTGCTGGCTGTTCTTCAAGCAGACTGAAACACACAGGTTATTCTGTGGTTTATTAAACTCAGATCTTACGAGAGAAAGCAAATTATCTCTAAGGGAACTTTGTCACCAAGGTGTCTGTTCAATAGCAGCGTCTGTTGCTGCCACAGAGACTACACAGAAAGATCAATGACAGGTTGGCCTGAAACTGCCCTTGAAGTAAGCATCTTCCCACTGACCTTCATTTAAATTCGTAATCTGAAACATTGTCTTTTCTCAAGATGGACAGAAAAGCCATCATCTAGGGCTCTCAGTGGACTGTTTATAAACTGCACATTACCACAAAACAATCTATCTTTCTATTAATCAGGATAAACCCCTCTCTGCAATGAGACTGAGAATTTCCATGTCTCTTAAAATTCAGAAGTAAACTTAAGCAAATCCCAATTAAAAGTTGTATTGGTCAGGGTTCTCCTGAGAAACAGAACCAATAGGATATATAAGGAAAGACTTGTTCTAGGAATTGGCTCACACAACTCTGGGGGCCCAGAAGTCCCATGACTTACTGTCTGCAAGCAGAAGATCCAGAAAAGCCAGTGTTAGGATTTAGAGTGATTCCCAAGCCCTGTGAGCCAGGGACATGGAGGAGTCCAAAGATCCAAGAACCAGGAGTGCTGATACACAAAGCCAAAGCTGAAAGGTATTCTAGCTCAAAAAGAGAAAGCAAATTCAACTTCCTTCTCTTTCATTCTCTCCAAGCTCTCAAAGGACCAGTTGATACCATCTGCACTGGCGAGGGCGATTTTCTTAGTCTACCAACTCCAAAGCTAAGGTCTTTCAGCAACACCTTCAAGGCTCAGAGAAATACTGCTTTACCATCGATTTGATCATCCCTTAGCCCAGTCAAGATGACACATAAAATTAACAATTACACAAAGCGAAAATGCCTTTGAATTTCATTAAAATTGATAGCCTAATTCAAACCAAAACAAGTAGTTTGGTTTGTTTTTTTTTGTTGTTGTTATTTTATTTTTGGTTTTGTTTTGTTTTTTTTCATTAAGAGTGAAGTTTTTTGGGGTTTTATGTGTTTTGTTCTTGTTTTTGGTTTTTAGGGGTTTTTTGCTATTATCTAGAGCACACCAATGCCAGTTCATCTTCTAGACTTTTCTTAGTTTTCACTTGGCACAAAGCCAGGAATAACTACCAAGTCCAAAAGTCTTCACCTCTGTTGGTCACAGGCTAATTCTCCAGTTGTTAGGTTGAATATACAGATCTTTATCTCTGTCTCTTCATTGCCACTTCTCCACTCCTTCAAAATTTCGACTCTATCATGGGTGTTACAATCTAAAACAGTGTTGTGGGGCGCCTGGGTGGCTCAGTGGGTTAAAACCTCTGCCTTCGGCTCAGGTCATGATCCCAGGGTCCTGGGATCGAGCCCCACATCGGGCTCTTTGCCCGGCGGGAGCCTGCTTCCTTTCCTCTCTCTGCCTGCCTCTCTGCCTATTTGTGATCTCTGTCTGTCAAATAAATAAATAAAATCTCTAAAATAAATAAATAAATAAATAAATAAATAAATAAATAAATAAAACAGTGTTGTATGGCTGTTTTCTGAAGGACAAGTAAATACATTGCCTCTCTCACAAACAGTTTAGCCTCCATAAAGAACTATTTACCAAACCATATGTTCCTAGCCCTGTACTGGCTCATAAGGTAGAGGGACCCCTGGTTTAGAGATGTCTAACTTCATTGCCCTGATTCTAGTACCTTGTTGGTGGCCCCTGGGCTCTGGAGTCCTGTGACATCTCTATCACACTGCCAGTTTGCTTGAGGTGAGAAGTAACAGTACTCTTATTAACCATGTCTGAAATTTTATAATGTATTTTAGCCCTCCAGGAATGTTAACCTCTTTTGTAATGAGTAAGTCTATGCTTTTATGTTAGGCTTTTAAATGGCAAACATGGGATGCCTGGGTGACTCAGCAGGTTAAGCCTCTGCCTTCAGCTCAGGTCATGATTCTGGGGTCCTGGGATTGAGTCCCACATTGTGAGGGGAGGGTCCCTGCTCATCGGGGAGCCTGCTTCTTCCTCTGCCTGCCCCTCCCCCCTGCTTGTGCTCTGACAAATAAATAAAATCTTTAAAAATAGTTATTTAAATGGCAAATATGTTTTCTGGTACTCATCATGTATAAGAGAAGGAAGGCTGTTCTGACCCCTTGAGATTTTTTTTTAATTATGCAAGATTTTAAATGATTTATATTTACCCAAAATAGCACTATTAAAAATGATTTAAAAGTTAACGGTTTGAAACCTCCATTATTTGTTTGTTGAAAAGTTATTAATCCATAATACTCACCTTGGCAGAAGGGGAGAGATGTACTTTCAGGGGTTTTAAGTATAAGGAAAGCGTTTCCAGACAAGTGAGGATGCACTACGTTTCTCACCAGTAGTTGGGCTTCCGTGTAGAACTGCTCACAGAATCATAGGTCATCATTTGGGGATAACCCTTCTCTTTAGGGTGATAGAATATTGTGGACTTGGCAGCTTCTGTCATCTGTTACTAAAGCCCCAAAAAGGAAAGATCAGCATTTTAAAAGGTCCAGTGTCCCCAGACTGGTTTTGATTAATAGGACTGACAAGGTCAGCTCTTCAATGGCTATAACCCAGAGCCTCATATTAAGAAAGAAAGATTCAATTTATCTCATAATTCCAGATAGGTTCCTATCCTCTATGGATATGAAATCTTTAAATGAAGTGGAGGAACAACTGTTCTCTATGCAATGGACAATTTACTATGTTGTGAATTAGATGACCTTTTTTTCATGTAGGGAAAATTAAGTCCTATGTCACACCTTTATTTTTACTACTTGCTGCTTTATCATTTTTGACTTTTCTCTGATACTATCAATGATTTAAAAAGAGCCTACAGGTAGGTCAGGGCTAACCTGTTCTAAGCCAGGAACAGATTTACATTTTCAATTCCTTTTATCTAACTTGATCACTATTCATGAGTATTAGAAGGAGCTCAAAGTTCAATATCAAGCTAAAAGCTACAGGTCAGCCAGTAGTCTGAAATGGGAAAACTAAAATAAAATGGAAACTCTGAAGTCTCACCAAGAAACCAATGTGAAAATACAACTATCTTGGATTGGATTCAAGAACTGGATTCACAGGGAAAAAAATGAATGTAGAAGTATTAGTTGACAAACTTTTTCTAAGCTGGGATAGGCTCCAACTGAAAGGAAGCAAGTATCTAAACATTTGTGTTAAGTTATGTTTCAAAAGTTTCTTGAGTTAGTGGAAATTAGCACTCCAAGGATAAATGCTAATTTTATACTAATTTCCCAATTATAAAAATCCCATAAATTCAAAGCAGCAAGTAACTGTAACTTAGCCCTTTTTCTGTAGAAATAGTCAAAGGTATATGGCACAGCTGTGTATAAAGGAAAATCAGGTCAAATTTTTTCAGAGTTAGTCTTTTAGCAACAAGTTCTGTAGAGGTAGCCCTCAAAGAATGATCTGAAGAACTCCTCTCTCCTCTCCGCTTTCACTACCCCTATCTCCTGAACAAGTTCACCAATTTCCCTATATACTGAGCTCTTCCAATTACAAGGGATTAAAACCAAATTCCTCATGTCTTAAATGACTGCATTATGTAACCGGAGCATGCGGAGGAAGCTGTTGGCTTAGCTGTGGACAGAAACAGGGTCTCAAAGAGCTCTTACATTCTCTCCTCTCTCTCTGTCTCTTGGTCTCTGCCTGTCTTTGGTTGGTTTCTTCAAGGCATGCTTTCTGGTTTTGATTAATAGGACTGACAAGGTCAGTGAGATGACTGCTAACAGTTCTAGATTTCCATCTCTAAATGTATAATCAATAGAAAGAAACTGTTTCCTCAAATAGCTGCTGGTTTGGGTAGCATGTCTGTCCTTAAACCAATCACTGCAGATAGGGAAATAAGATCTCGTGAGAGGCTAGGTCTTGGACCTTACCTTTCTTTATTCTGTGAAGCAGACTCCCCACTGGCAAAACTAAGTCCCTTCTAGTATGCATTTGTAGAAATGTATGCATTATGGATATAACACACTGACATCACTTCTAGGTATGCAGTTATCTAAGATTCTCCTGATTTATATAGGCCTAGTGGACAGGAGGTATTTAGTAGATATCTATGAGTAAGTCCAATTTTTCATCCCCCTCTGTTACTACTTGATGTTACCCATATGCTTCATTAAGCATAATAATATGTCACAGGATTTCAGAATATAAGACTACTTGGTAGTAGCCTTAAATTTAACAGAATCCTTTATTAATATCTGAAATAATAGATTTAGGAGGGTACAGAACTTCAGTTAATAGAATTATTTCACTAATGCACTTACATCCTGCATTTCATGTGAGAGACACTGGTCTCAGCAGTGCACACCTTTGTGACACCTTGTGAGATAGAGTTACTTTTATTATTCCATTATCTCAAGGAAATTTACAAAGATGTTAATCATACAGCCGTTAAGTGGCATGAATTGATTCATGCCTGGATAGTATAGTTTTAGAGTTTATGGGGTTTTTTCCCTTAAGATTCATTTATTTTTTTCAGAAAGCACAAGAGCAGGGGGAGGGGATGACATAGAGGGAGAGTCTATTTTTTTTTTTTAAGATTTTATTTATTTGTCAGAGAGAGAGAACACAAACAGGCAGACTGGCAGGCAGAGGCAGAGAGCGAAGCAGGCTCCCCGCTGATTAAGGAGCTGGATGTGGGACTCCATCCCAGGCCCTGGGATCACGACCTGAGCCAAAAGCAGCAGCTTAACCAACTGAGCCACCCACGTGTCCCAGAGAGGGAGAGTCTTAAGCAGACTCCACACCCGGTGTGGAGCCCACCCAACAAGGAGCTCGATTTCACATTCCCGAGATGATGACCTGAGCTGAAACCAAGAGTTGGACACCCAACCAACTGAGCCACCCAGGCACCCCCAGAGTTTATGTTTTTAATCAGTACATTATATTGCTTGGATAAGAAACTGGTTGAATTTTATAAAATTCCATGTTATACTCACATTTGGATTATACCTAGGAAAAATAAACAGAACAAATATAATGCAATTTAATAACAGCCACTAAAAATGACCCGTTCTACAGATCATCTTCTTCACTTATCTCTTCCAGTGTCTAGAATTCAAGCCTTGGAGGCCTACTCTTATCTCTTTGCTTTAAAAAAGAAAAAAAAATGGGAAGATTAAAACACTTAACCAAAGTCAGGCACTGAAATCTTAAAAATCAGTAGTACAGCAATTTGTAAAATTACCTTGTCATTTCACAAAGCTTAAAGGAAATTGGATAAGGAAGCTTTGTGGGTTAAGAGGCAAAGAGAGCCTTGAGAGATATTGTGCAGAGCTAGCTGGGTCCCACAGCTGGATAGCAACAATATGCCGGGTGCCTTTTCTGCAATGTATACACCATCATTAAGGATGCAGGGATGGGAATGACAGTGGGAAGTGAGAAAAAATTTTTAAACACCACTTTACAATTAAGAGAACATTTCAAATATCTTATCTCATTGTGGAAGATAATCATGATAGTAACCACTGAGATTAAAAGAATAAAAATTACCCTTGACCAGTAGCTCTCTGCTGGGGATGATTTTTGCCCCCAGGGAACATTTGGCCATATTTGGAGATATCTTTGATTGCCACAGCTTGGGAAGACAGGCAGAGCGAATGGAGTCCAGTCCACTGGGGACAGAGATGCTGCTAAATATCCTCAGAGGACAAAGAATTATATGGTCCAAAATGTCAGTAGTGCCAAGGCTGAAAGCCCTGCCTTAGGGCATAAGTAAATAGGGCAGGTCATACACTTAGCAAGTATCAGAGTCAAGGCTAATACCAGGTCATCCAATGACAAATCCTTTACTTGTTTCCTTATTCATACCCTGTTGGCATTAAACAGTATGATACAGTCAATGGTTTTAGGTGTTGGAAATTACAGTACCACTTTAATGGTACAAACTATTAATAGGCCTTTGTGCTTTGCAAGACTCAGCTCACCTCTCAGTGTTTAATATGCCCCAAATCTATGTTACCTCATGGAAAACGACTCCATATATAAAAAAGAAATGTTACCTTCCTTACTGAGATCTCATATGCCAGCATTTTACAATTTCCAGAGAATTATTTTATAAATGGGAATATGATTAACTCCTCTGAAGTTATTTTTGTAATTATTGAGAGAATTAGGATTTAATTACCACACAATTTTTATCAGTACATCTGCTCTTGGGCTAATGGGGTATCATATGGTCTTTACTGAGCAACTGTTATGTGTGTATTATGGTGTGAATGAACAAAGGACCTCCTTGTCTGCATTTTATATACTGATTTGGGAGGACTAGGTTAATTTGTATATTGACTTCAGATTGTCAAACGTAATAGTTGGAGTGCAAAAAGTAGGCTGACTTAATTACTATATTAAGGGAAATTATGTTCAGAGAATGTTATCCAATTTTTCCTATATGCACAAATAACTAAATAAGAGGACACAGTTTTAAAAGATGACATAATCACAACACCATAACTACTACCTAATAAATACCAGGAAATGTGCTAGAAATCTCACTGACATTATCTTACCTAATTCTTCCTAACAAAGTACCCAATTGGGATTATTAGCTCCGTTTTATAAATGAGGAAACTGAAACTTGGAGAGTTAGCCAACTGCCTTTGATCCCACGGTTGGAGCTGAAAGAACTGGAATCTGAATACCCATCCTTCTGATTCCAATATCCTTTGTAGAGTTCTTATAACTTCATACCTTCTCATTAGCCTGAGTCAAAGAACCTGGAATGAGTCATCAGGAAATCTGCGGCTTCTCCATCCTGGCTTCTCCTTTTCACATTCATGAAATGTATATACAACATTTGCAAACTGGTATATTTAAATCTTCACCTGTGGTTTTAAAATGATTAGCCAAAAGTTTTATTAAGTGAAGCTGTGACCACAGAGACCACTTTTTCAAATATTTATCAAAAACTCTTAAGGCTATCACTAGTGCTCAGTGGCTTAGCGATTCTGAATTCCTGTAACATATTATTGATTTTTCTCTTAGGATATTTATTTATTTACTTGTCCACTCTGCTACGCGTCATCCTAGGTACTAGTTCCTGGAGATTAAGTCATAAGATAAACATGAGTCTGTGGCCTCAGAAAAGCTCATATATATGCCAGGTGGCAAGTAAGACAGCTAACAAGTAAGCAAAACTTCTAGTTGTGTTTGATAGGAAAAAAGCAAAGTGGCTGCCAGAAAAGAGAATAACAAATTAAAATATCCACTTTAGAAATATGAGCCATAAGAAATATGAGCCATAAGAAAAGCGCCACCTCTAAGGTAAGGTGCTGAGAGGGTGAGAAAGTGGTCGTTAGGTCCTGATACCGTGGCAGGCAGAAGAGCAGATAGAAAGGCCCTGAGGTGGGAAAGGGTTCCAGACACTGCAGGGACTTGCAGAGGTCCTGTGTAATTATAGTTCATTGAAAGATAAGAAGAAGAGAATGAAATAAGTAGGCAAGAGAAAAGCAACGGCCAGATCCATCAGGCCTTGTAGGTTCTAGAACAGAATTTACTGATGGCAGTGGGGTGCAAAGAAGGATCTTTAAGGCTGAGCAGTGATGTAATCTGATCTAGCTTTTAAAAAGATCATCTGACCACTGACCAAAGAATGTATTTGAGGTACGAGAGTAAAAATAGACATATCATTTAAGAGGCTGGTGATAGGCCAGGTGAGAACAGGGGAGCAGAGAAGATAGAAAGAAGTGGGTAAATTTGAAGGATAGAGTAGAGGTTCAGCAGACAGTAATCTTCAATGAGCCATCTGTGTCCATTTTTTTATTTCTCTGGCTGGTGTCCCAGCTAGGCTGCATGAACTACTCAACTCTGTACCTTCCTCTTCTGCTATGTCTTAGGTCATGCTGAAGATAGGGTTCTCTAGAATCCTCCCTGTTCCAGTTTTGTGCCTGTCAGTACAAGTGTTTCCATCCCAGGTGGTAGAGATTTGTTCCTAATTATGGACCCTAAGATGTGCCATCCATGTTTGCTGTTCTGCCAAAGCCATACCATGTTGTGGGATTTTTAAAAAAATTCACTTCTCGCATCTCATTAAAAATGTATGATATATGTCAGAAATAAATATACTTAATAACTCATTTAATTTAAGCCACCATCTAGAAGAAAACTTTTTTTAAAAAGATTATTTATTTATTTATTTATTTATTTGACAGAGATGGTGGAGGGAGGAGAGCACAAGCAAGGGGAGCAGCAGGCAGAGGGAGAAGCAGGTTCCCTGCTCAGCAGGGAGCCTGATGCAGGGCTCCATCCCAGGACCCTGTAATCATGACCTGAGCTGAAGGTAGATGCATAACTGACTGAGCCACCCAGGTGCTCCAGAAGAAAACATTTTCTTTTCTTTTCTTTTTAAGATTTTTTTTTTTAATTAATTTATTTGACAGAGATCACAAGTAGGCAGAGAAGCAGGCAGAGAGAGGGAGGAGGAAGCAGGCTCTCCACGGAGCAGAGAGCCCGAGGTGGGGCTTGATTCCAGGACCCCGGGATCATGACCTGAGCCGAAGGCAGAGGCTTAAACCACTGAGCCACCCAGGCACCCCCGGAAGAAAACATTTTCAATGAAGATGTGTCAACTGGCCAATCAAGAGATTTTTTTTTTCTTATACCTCAATAGTGTTAAGACTGATGGTGATCAACAATGAGCCTTCTCTATGCATAATGTGGTGAGAATCACCAAAGACAGAGAATGGTTACAACCTATCTAGTATTTCCAACATTTATGCCAACAGAATGTTGAGACCACTTTAGTAAGAAAAGTGTTGAAAGTCCTAAATATGTCACGTGTCTTAATTATATTTATGAGTATGTAGACAAACATCCTGAACAAAGGTGAGACTGCCAAGCGACCTAGCCATGATTTATAGTTTAAAAGATGATGGAATGACAGACATCATTTTCAGTTAGTCATATGAGATAAACACCGTTTTGGTTTATTTGTTTTAATTTCAGGATTACCATTTCTGAAGATGGAAGCCTCAAAATTGTCAATGTGACGAAATCAGATGCTGGAAGTTATACCTGTATAGCCACTAACCATTTTGGAACTGCTAGCAGCACTGGAAACCTGGTAGTAAAAGGTAAGGACTAACCCAGAGCACACGTACGTTGGTATACCTGTCCTCATTTCTAGTAATGCGATCTATAGAAGTCGCATCCTTCATATTAATATGTACAGATATCACTGTGTTGCTAAATTAATACATCATGCCAAACATGATATGATTAAGGATTCTTAGAGAACTGTTCGTAATGAATATGATTGAAAGGCTATCTTATTTCAGAATCATCCAATACAATTTTGAGAATTACAGCCATTGTATCTATTATACTGTTGTAACTAATGTTATCTTCAATCCTTTAATTAAATTTCTTTCAAGTCTCTGTAGATTTGAAATTCATGTCTAGGAACACTGTGCTAACAAATTAAAAACCCATGACTTGAATACTATTTTTAGCAAACATTGTTTAAACAATGACATTGGCTATTTTTAAAAGAGCTGCCCTGGTTATTCAGAGATACGGATATGGATTATTACACCAGTAAAGGGATTTGATCATCTCTGTGCTTTGCTTTAGTCACCCTGCCAACCTTCTCCGTCTTAAGGAAATAAAATTTTCCACATACCTTAGTCTGGGTGCTTTATAGTATATGACAGAAATTCCTTTATTGCTGTTAGCACAGCACATGATATGAGTCTGTTCTTAACACCAGGTTGATGGGATGGGCTGAAAGCACTAAAATGCAAGGGATGAGACTTTAATTTACATTTTATTTGCATTTCTATTACTTTCTGTCTTGAGGAGTTGTAGAGTTTTTGAGTTGAAGTGATCTTGGCAATGAGTGATCTGACTGAGGAGGATAAGACTCAGGTTGGTGACATTCTCAAGGTCACCAGTAGTAGAAGACAGATGTTGACCCAGGAATCCTGATTGTGCATTCTGCTTGGCTGGTTCTGTTTACTGCACCAGGAAATCTTGTTAATTCAGCTGCTTTTTTAAAATAATAGATTTATACAAAATAGATATTTTTCTATAACTGATATAGATGACCACATCATATTATTTCCTAATTGCCCATTTATTTGTAGCTCTCTCTCAGAAATAAGAGAACCTACGAAAAACAAAAATATCTATTTTATCTATCCCAATTTTATTTTAAAGAAGAAAGCCAAAAATTACCTCATTGCATATTTTGGGGTCATTGGAAGGTGGAAAAATACTATCATTTGGATAAGACTTTTTATTATAAACAACATCTATGCATGTAAAAAAAAATGGAAGGCCAAAAGTTAGAAGTAAATTTGTATTTAGATTAACTCCACTTACCTCAGTCAGTTAATGAATCACTCAGAGCGATAGCATGGGCATAGGACTATGTGTTTACTCTATCTCACAGTGCAGAGGAAAAAAGAGGTTCAATAGTATTTGTAAATCAAAATTTCAGCTAGAGGTCTTTGCTAACGTGTGGCTTTCTCGGCTGCAAAAGGAAACAGTGATCAGCTAGGATCAGGAGGAGTCCCAAGGTTTCAGAGTTGTTAATGGCAAAGCTGGTACCTAATTATAGATTATTTGCTAGTTATGGAGATAAAAGAGACTACTAGGCAGCAGTCTTAGGTAGTGATCAAGAGACTGAGTGTGAGGCAGAAAGATCCGGCTTTGAATCTCATTTCTGTCACTTACTAGCTCTGTGACCTTCAACTAGACAATTTACCTGTGTGGGGATAATAGTATGCCAACTGCTTTGGGTTGTTTTGATGACTGCGATAATCCACCATAAGTGCTTAACATAGTGCCTGGCACTTAGGAAGTATTAGTAGTTTTTTGGTTGTAGTTGTTTGTATTTTAATAAAATGGCTAAACATACATTCTAAATCTTATTGAAATGAACATTTATGAAGTTGCCATCGCTGACCTATTAGAGTTATTAGCAAAAAGGAGTGAGCCTGCCACCAAAGAAAAAAAGCTCAAGAGTGTGAACGATTATAAACACCTAAGCCTAAAAACCTTTTTTTGCTGTTCCGTATTGCAGAAAGTGAGGTATTTTTGCATGTAGTTACAAGTTATATCCTGTGTTTGATCAGCCTCCTTCTCATAAGGATTTCCTTAGTTCTCAAGATGGAGGACAGAGGGAGCTCCTAGGTAGCTCGGTCGGTGAAGCAGCTAACTCTTGATTTCAGCTCAGGTCATGATCTTAGGGATGTGAGATCAAGACCCATGTAGGGCTCTGCACTAAGCTGAGTGTTCTGTGCTGAGCTGAGCATGGAGCCTGCTTGGAGTTCTCTCTCTCTCTGTCCACCCTCCTGGCCCTCATTTTGTGCATGCGCTCTCTCTCTCTCTCTCTCTCTCAATCAATCAATCAATTCATTCTTTGAAAAGATAGTGGACAGAAAGGAATATCCTCTGATTCCTATCAGAGTTCATATCCCAGCAATATGGGCAGTCCGGAGACTGACAATCCAGATGAGTCTCTGCTGCTCGTCTTGTACTGAATGATGGCACAGAACTTGTCATCTATCAATAATGAAATATGCAGTGGTCACCCCATGTTTTAGGTAAATATGAATGTTGTTGAGGTAGGGACTTCTAGCTATTTTAAGAAATTAAAATACTTTATTTCTAGATTTCTAGTGAAATGTAAATGGTGATTATCCAAGTATAGTATAAGGCATAGTTTTACTGTTTTTTTTTTCAATTTTAGTAATTTATTTGCTTCTTAAAATGTGTATTAAGAAAAGTCTAGTTTTCCATTCATGGCAATGATTAAAAAAATCTTTTAAAATATATTTAAGGGGCACCTGGGTGGCTCAGAGGGTTAAAGCCTCTGCCTTCGGCTCAGGTCATGATCCCAGGGTCCTGGGATCAAGCCCTGCATGGGGCTCTCTGCTCAGCAGGGAGCCTGCTTCCTCTCTCTCTGCCTGCCTCTCTGCCTACTTATAATCTCTGTCTGTCAAATAAATAAATAAAATCTTTAAATATATATATATATATATATTTAAGAAGTGAGTCAATATAAAGAAAAATATTAAGTATGAATTATTATACGAGGATATGCAAAATCATAAAGATGGGATATGAAGATTGGGAAACATGATGTAATGGCATTTTTCAGGAGAGTTTAAGCATATTTATTTTTCAGGAGAGTTTTAGCATACTTATGGACAGGACTTAGAAGGACATATGACAGGATCACCTGTTTTGCTGAGACACATGGAATACTTCAAAACTGAAATTTCCTAATAGATGGGGAAAGAAAAAGACCAGGGCAGGAAGAAAAAGAAGGCAGAGACCTGTAGGCAGGAGCCCCAAGGTCGTAGTACAATGGTTCCTGCTGGGAGGAGTTCATTTATTTAGAAGTAGTGCTCTTTCTGGGCTTGCCTGATGGTATTCTATTGCAGTCGGGTTTTGTACAGAGGTTCTCTGATTCTTTTATTATTCTTATAGGTGAGATGGGGGTGGGGGAAAGAAATATGAGTTTTATCTGATCCATATGTTCACAGAAGTTAGCAATCCTGTTACTTCCGGGAAGGTCAGAAGGTATTGGAGAGAACATTTATCTGCCGTTGCTTGGTTCTGAGTCCCATTAACATTAATGGGAAGAACACGTGTGTGCATAGGGCATCCAGACCACCAGGTCTCTGTGAAGGACATTAACATAAACTGAGAAATGCAATTTAGAAATCTGCCCCATAAAGCACGATAAAGGCAGAGAAAACCATTCTGAACTCCACGTGAACTGTGCCAAGTACTGAATCGCACATCATAATGCTTCAGCCCTGTACCTTTAATGTAAATGTAACAGTTTAGCCTGAAATATGACTGAGCACTGTATTTTAATTCAATTTTGAGATCTACAAAGGGACTAATTTATCAGAGAAGGTGTTCTCTAACCTTAAAATGTGCTTGTATTCATTTTGATCTCCTCATACATAGGATTAAAACACCGTGAAGGTCAGACATCAGAACACGTCTTTTCTAACCTTTTTATAATCATTCTGTCATTAACAACGCTTCTAAAATCCAATGCTCTTCCTCCTCACCCCACCACCATGTTTTGAAGGCAGGCCAAAGATAGTGTCAAACATAGGGTCAGTAAGTATGGGGGAGGAGAAGGAAGGGATAAATCTACTACAGCAGGTACAGGAGGTTTAAAATAAATCTCTGTCAGGCAACCATAAAATGGATAAATATTCAGATTATGCATGAGCAAGATTCCAAACTGCAGAATTCTGACAGGTGCCCAGGGGGCTCTTGATTACCATCCCATCATCTGAATTTCTAAATTTCACTGATTTTATTTTTTAAACTAGGTATAGTATATTTGGGATTTGGTGTGCTGTTTGATTTGAAGCAAGTACAGTTCTCATGTCAGACCCCTGAATCCTACCAGAAAGCATAATATTTGACCTTTCAATGAAGATGAGCTTTAGCAATTGTCGACATCATTAAGAACTATATGGAGGGCAGGCTGCATCTGCATGCAATATTGTACTTACTAATTCATTTTTATCTCTATAGCAGAGTAAAAGGCATGCCATTTCGAATGACATAGCATCCTTGCTGTACAGTTTTCATATGACAGCTATTTTAAAGTAGTACTCCCAAAAAAGAGTAACTTGGAGTATTTGTCTTAAATGTAGTTCAGCAAGATAACTATGGTAATAGCAACCCTAGCTTCTGTTGATCCCCTCCAGGGCTGAAAATGAAATGCAGAGCTTTAAGCTTTAAATGGATGTTATCGTCATAGTTGTCTTGTTGAACCACAACCAAAATGACCATGGGTAAGTCTGTGGCTGGTGATTCCAGATGATACAGTGAGAAACCCTGCCCTACATAAGAGAACTTTGTACACATAGCAAGTGAAAGTTCAATAGAATGCTTAACAGAAATACAGATTTCCAGTGCCCTAACCTAATCTAAATCTTTAAGGATAAGCCCTGAAAAATAAAAAGTTTTTAAAGAGTTATTTATTTATTCGAGAGAGAGAGTACAAGTTGGGGGAGGGGCAGAGGGAGAGAATCTCAAGCAGACTCCATGCCCAGCATGGACTGCCAGGAGCCCCACACCGGGCCTGATCTCACAACCCTGGAGATCATGACCTGAACTGATATCAAGAGTTGTGTCACCCAGGCACCTCCCCAAATAAATATTTTTAATAAACACCCTACTTGATCCTGATATACACTATATTTTGGGGAGTTGACCAACTATGGGCCAAAGCCAACTAACCCCCTATTTTTTTATAGCCCAGGAGCTAAGAATGGTTTCTATATGTTTAATTGGATGATAAACAAAAAGAATAATAATAATTTCAGACATGTGAAAATGTTACGATATTTGCATTTAAGGGTGCATAAACAAGGTCTCAGTGGAACACAGCCATGTCATTTGTTTACCTACTGACTGTGGTTGTTTTTACCCAATAGCTGAATCGAATAATCATGACAAAGACCATCGAAGATGCAACAACCTACATAATATCCTCAGTGTTGCTTCTTGACCAGCAAAACCTAAAATATTTGTTATTTATTCCTTTCCAGAGAAGCAAAAACAAGAACAAAAACTTACTCACCCTCTCTTTTTTGACCTTTTTCCTTTCCCAGACAGATCTCCAAAATGTGATCCAAGGTGTAGCTTAGCCAGGTTATACAGAACAGGGAATTTCGACATCTCCTTGAGTCTGATTACAAGCTGAAATTGGTGGGGATATGTCTTTCACAAGACCTTAGCCTCACCCCGGTATCAAAAGGGTTGACCTATTGGGCAGTCAGATCATTGATTGGGAGAAAGGAGAAAAAAATACTTGGCAGACACTAGAACAGCATATTCAGTCAGCTTCTGTAGGAATGAGGACGCCTCACACTGCTAGAACCAACTATTAGGCCAGGGAGACTCCTAAAGCACAAAACGTGTCAACTGGAGTTTATCAAGATATTTATCTCTTCCTGAACTTTTCACTCTCACCAGCCTAAATCAGTTGAACTGTTCACATTTAGTTTACACATCTCTCTGATTGCAGGTTGTTCTTTCACTGTTTTGTTTTGTTTTGTTTTTTCTTTTTAAGTTGTCCTAGGTGCACATGTTACCCTGTTTTCATTTGGGTTTTAGAAGATTTCATAATAAAATAATTTTTAAAAATTTAAAAGTAAGTAAAAAGATTAAATTTTGTCTATTCGGTACACAGAATTACTTTTATAATAAGAAAAACATTGTACTTTATCTTGATAGAAAAAAAAAAGAATCTCGGTAGCATTTAACTAAGACCTTATATATTTATAACAAGAAATTCTTTTGTATTCTCATTCTCCATTCCTGCAAAGTAAAGATGCTCCTGTGACTTTACTCAGGGTTTAATTGCTCTCTTCATTGCCAGAATGCTCACTGTCCATCCCATCAAGAGTTTATTTACATTTAGAAGAAGAGAATGCATACATATAATGGACCAAGACTAACAAGTTTTACAGCATTATCTGTAGTGTGCCCTATAAAATACTTCTGTTTTAACTGTAGGACCTTGAGGAATATCAACCTATCCATGCATAGCATGACCGATACAATAATGTAGAGTCTTCTCAATTGGAACCTTTTTTGAAAATGAGTTTAAAACAGCCCATATCTTCTATGTAAAATTATTCAAGGCTTTATCCATATTTGACTGGGGATCAATCAGAAATCAGTAACCAGCAATGACATTTGGCTGCTAACCCACAACAAAGGCTTTTAACATTGGGCCCTTATAACAGAATACATTTCAACCTAATTAGGTGTCTTCCACTGGAACCAATTATTTCTAGGCAATAATTAAGGATCTTTCTAATAGGATTAACGCAAATTCTGACCCAAGGCACCTAGAGTAGGAAAAGTTTGTTGTTAAAAGTGCTAAATGCTAATTATGTTAGGTCCCTGGGTAGAAGGACAATGACCAGAATATTTCAATAGTAGATCCTGTTAGGTCTGAGACCTGCCACAATGGAGCTGGCAACAGTTAACTAAGGAGAACCCTAAAGAAATGTTAGATAAGTGTATCTCTTGTTCTTCCTGTATTCACAGAGCATAACATAACCTGGAACTCTTTCTGTGAAGACATGAAGCCAAGATCTTGATGAAAGAGAGCATAATTATTTCCCCTGACATTCCTTTGAGCCCTAATGAGAGTCACATAGACTTAGCAAATAGTGTGCCTTTAGCAACATCAGTCACGGATAGAATAACTCCCCCTTTTGTCCAATACTTTTTGTAAAAGAGCTTCTCACCTTTTATAATGTTAAGGTTTAAGTTTGTGAAGAATGCCACTGAACATTATGTCAAAAAGTGAAAGAAAAGAAAAGAAAAAAAAAGATTGCGTACCATGACAGTCTACTCTGACTCCATCCTGCCATCATTTCTTCATCCTTGATAGAGGGAGGAAGTAATTTCCGTGCCAACTCTGCCCTTTCGCAAGCAGACATCTATACTGAGGCAGGCTTCACGTACTTGATTTTGGTATAAAAGACACACTGTTGGCCAACAAGACTTCGAAAAAAATCTCAATTTCACTAGTAATCAGAGAAATGCAAATGTAAATACCAGTGTGATAGGATTTTTTACATATGAAATTGGCAAAAGATAAACATCAACAAAACCTTTTGTTAATGAGAGTGTGAAGAGAATACTCAAACACTCACTGTAAGTAGGAATACAAACTAGAGTAGACACTGCAGAGAGAATATCATTGCAAAAGAGATGCTTCCTTGGCACATCAATTCCATTTCTGGGTGTCCACTCCAGAGGAAATTCCAGGTGTTTTGAGGTAGACTTGCAAAGATGTTCATTATGTTGTTTTTTGTAGTGAAAAACAAATACATAAGCAAAATAAAAAATAACGCAAAAACCATTATTTCATTTAATGCATATAATTATATTTAACATAAAATTAGTAATAGAAAATAATACCATATAAAGTTTAGAAATAAAAATACATGCTCAGGGGCACCTGGGTGGCTCAGTGCGTTAAGCCTCTGCCTTTGGCTCAGGTCACGACCTCAGGGTCCTGGGATCAAGCTCCGCATCAGGCTCTCTGCTTAGCGGGAAGCCTGCTTCCTCCTCTCTCTCTGCCTGCCTCTCTACCTACTATCAAATAAATAAATAAAATCTTAAAAAAAACAATACATGCTCAGTATAAACATCAACTCATGATAGTATTTGTGAGGGGAGGGAATCTGGAGTGACCTTATATGGGAGGACCTAACCTGTGTTGGTAGTATTTTATTTGGGTAAAATTTTAATATATATTCAGAGGGGAGAAGGCTAAAAAAAATGTTAGAGACTGCTGATTCTAGAAATGGGGATATGAGTACTGGTAAATTCTCCTTGTTAGTCTTACATGTATAATATCTCAAATTAAAAACACCAGGTCAGAATTCTACAGCATAGTAAGATATTATAGTCAAAATCATCTAGGTGGTAGATTTGATTTTCTAATTCTCCCCCAGATATTCTAGAATAAATAAAACCTTATTACTAGTGATATTTAACCTTTTGAATCCAAAATTGTCTTTTAAAGAAAAAACTCTACTATAGAATGAAATAAATGGTTTAGTTCCTAATGAATACTTACCAATCAAAATAAATAAAACAAACAAACAATAAAGGCAAACAGAATATGACTCTGGCTTCATTAAATGTGAAGCACATAATTAATTTCTTTTCCAGCAATTCAAACAGACTTGTGTTGTACTGATTCAGTTTAATTGAACTTATTACCACAAGCAGATAATAAGAAGTATATTGAAGATATCCATCTGGCTTGCACTGAAAACCTCACGTTTCATTCTTCATGGCTGTCATCGGCCGTACTAATTGCCTCATTTCAGCTCTTTTACAATCAGTATGATTTAGCTATTAATGTGATAAAATTCTTACTCGAGAGGAAGTTGATATTAAAAAGCATAGATCTCTGGCCTACCTCTGCTACCACTACTGAACACAGCCCCAGCGTTATTACAGTTATATATTTTTCAAATACATAAATAAGAACCCATCTCTCTCTCATGCATATAGTTTTAGGTTACATCTATCATCTTATATCTTGCCATAGAGCTCTTTCCCTGCTAAAGGAAAGAAGTGGTTTATGTTGAGCTTTTCAGTTCATAAAATGTTTAAAGATCAATGTGGTTTGTTTTCAGCTATGGTATGTTTTCTTTTTTATAATTTCCAAAGCTGAAATAGATTTTAAATGGGTAATTGTGTAATAAATAAAAAGGAAAGTAAGATTAAGCACTTTTATCTTCTGTTCCTCAATATCAGAACTTCCTGTGGTTTAAGAATGATGTTTTGTCATGCAGATTAGCATTGGATGGTCAGTCTCTCTCAAGAGCAGAGGGGGGTGTGTGTCTGTGTGTCTATTTGTCTGTGTGTCTGTGTGTGTCTGTTTTTTAAATCCTCCATCTCCTTTTATTTTAGAGGTGGTCCTGTGGGGGAAGCAAATGCTTGGTTCCAGCGCCGAAAAGGAAGGTTTCATCTATTACCAATCCGGAACCAGAAAAGAGATCTGTCAGGAAAATTCATGAATGATTTCACCTTCCTTTCTTGGCGTTTGTTTCCTGCGCCAGAGGCAGGAGGGGGGGTTTTGCTCTCCCAAAGGATTAACGCCACCAAACCATAATTGAATTTCTCTGGCTGTCATAGGCAATCACATCTAAGAAAACCTCCCAAAAGACTGTAGGCCTTTAGGTTAAATACAGAATCTGACCAAGATGAAGGCAAGTTAATTAACATTTCCATCATTTCTCCCTGATTTACTCTAGCAAGATTCATTTCTAAAAGGTTAAAATGGTTGTCTCTTTTATGCAGCCATTTGAAGAGCCAAAAGTAGGTTACTGGTTATAGGAGAAGAAATGTAAGCAGAACATTTAGACCATAGTGGCTTTTTACATGGCCTTCTAGCAGTTCTATAATCACTGTGCAAAAGTGCAAGACATGTTATTAAATGAATATTAGCAATATTGACTTTGAAAGTTTCCCATACTTGAAAACATGTCACCTATTGTCATATTAACTCCCCCCTCCCTTTCTGTCTCTTCAAAAGTAGAACTCCTTATAAGTCCAGCTTGGATTTTTCCCAGAAGAGTGGGATCCAAAAGGTCTAATCAGAGGTGCCTACTCTTCCATATCTACTTTCATGAGGCTAGCCTATATGCCTTCCAATATAACATGTATATGTCTCTGTTGGCTTTGTCTACGATATAAGTACCCACCTCTTGATGGGTAAGGCAAAGAAAATTAAGTATAATTTTAAAGACCAGTATAGTTGATAAGAAGACATTCTGATACAGTCCAAATATGAGAGAATAGTCAAAAGATACAAATGACATAGTTGTCACCCTCCCTATATGGCACCATGGGCCATGAACCACCCTGCTCTGATGAACAAAAATCTCCAAAGGTGCAACCTAGGAATTTCCTGTTTTAGTACGTCCTCCAGGAATGCCTGGTTGCAAGCCTAAAAGCTCACAGTTTAAGAATGGATCTTGATAGGCATAGAGATAGAGCTTTGTTGAAAATGTAGAAGGAACATGAGCCTGGGTGGTTCAGTTGTTAAGCATCTGCCTTCAGCTCAGGTCATGATCCCAGAGTCATGGGATTGAGCCCTGCATTGGGCTCCCTGCTCAGTGGGAACCCTGCTTCTCCCTTTCCCATTCCCCTAACTTTGTGTTCTCTCTCTGTGTCAAATAAATAAAATCTTTTAAGATATATATATATATATATATATATATATATATAACAAAAAGGAAGGAATGAAGAGGGAATTCACTGGGGCGATAAAAGTGATAATTGAACTGGGAGCTAAGAAATGAAGAAGAGCTCACCAGGTTAAAAAAAATATAAAGGTAGTATCAGACAAAAGAAATTTATCTAATAGCCAAAAGGCATAAAAGCTCCCAGTGTGTTTAAGGAAAACTGAGCAGAAAGGTGAAATGGGAACACATCCAGAGAAGAGGTCCCTGAAACACTCTTGACCATATTTTAGGAACTGTGGACAAAGGGGAGGAAATATTTTGGTTTTCTTTTTAATGGAAAGAAAACACATTCCCTCAGTTATACCTACATGATCTTGATACCAATATTAAGGGAAATTTTCCATCTTCTAAGAGGATTTAGAAGGGAAAGTAGTTATCACAAGCATAGGATTTCTTAAATTCTTTTTCAAGTGTGGGATAATCCATGTTATTTATAGAAATATTAGGAAAAAAGATAATCTCATTCACAGAGAGTCGCTTAAATATTTTTTACATTTTTTCCCAGAATGACATCTAGGCATGTGTGGTGTATGTGTGTGTATACACATGTATATTTAAATCTATATTTGGCCCTTGAACAATGCAGGAATTAAGGCCACCAACACACACACAAAAAAAATCCTACTGTATACACTCTTTTGTAACTTCTTTTTTTTATTAATATATTTCCACCAACATAGAATTTTGATCAAAAATAAGATCTAGCTTGGGGCACCTGGGTGGCGCAGTGGGTTAAAGCCTCTGCCTTCCACTCAGGTCATGATCCAGGGGTCCTGAGACTGAGCCCCACATCAGTCTCTCTGTTCAGCAGGGAGCCTGCTTCCCCCTCTCTCTCTACCTGCCTCTCTGCCTATTTGTGATCTCTATCAAATAAATAAATAAAATCTTTTAAAAAAAAAAGATCTAGCTTTATTTTTCTTATAAATATGTTCCTTTCTCCTGCTAGTCAAAATAACAAATGCAAGACTCCTTTAAAAAGGAAAATCTCTTGTGATACCTTTGTGGGCAAGGTAGAAAGAGAAACCTGAGGGAATGTTTAGAGGATTGGTTACCATGTCTCACCCCCATCATGGTGATTAGGGGATTCATGTCAGCCTGGAAGGGAGATCGCCAGCCATCCCTCTGCCCTCTTTCCTCAACCTGTTCTTACTGAAATTTCTTATCAGTAACACATGATGTTACGAATCATGTTCTGATCACATGAGTTATTAGGGAATAGATGAAATGATAGAATCAGTATTCAGAATTACCATAAAAAGATCATCATATGGATTACCATAAAAAGATCATCATATGAATCATATGAATGTAACAAGCCTAACTTAGTAGTGGCGAATGTAAAGATAAGGAGGGCATATATTGCATAGAGCACTGCATGAGGTACATAAACAATGAATTTTGGAACACACACACACACAAAAATTACATTAAGTTAAATTAAAAAAGAAAAAAGAGATTTGCAGTTGGGCCCGCAAATCAGGATGAGAGAGTCAAATTTCAGAGTTAGGTTGTGTGTTAAAAGTTTTAGTTGACTGGGGCCCATAGTGGCTAAGTTGGTTGAGTGTCTGACTGTTGATTTCAGCTCAGGTCATGATCTCAGGGTCTCTAGATAGAGCCAGGGCATTAGGCTCCAAGCTCAATGCAAAATCTGCTTGAGATGCTTTCCCTCTTCCTCTGTCCCCTCCCTGCTCCCTGAGCTAACTCTCTCTCTCAAATAAATAAATAAATAAATAAAATCTTTTTTAAAAAAAAAGTTTTAGTTGATTATAAGATTGTTGCTGAGTCAGCGATAGTCTTTTTTTTTTCTTTTTTTTTTTAGGCAAATTAAATCTATAATGTAATAGAGTATCCAAAATATGAGAGGGAACAAACTACAGTAGTAATGATGAAATACTGGGAAAGGACTATGTTTTTATTTTAAGACTGACAAAATTTGAAATCAGCCTAGAGGAAGACAGCTGGGCTGATGGCACGAGGCACAGCTAAGGAAACTGTAGCTTGAAGCTGTTGAGGCTACAGAACAGGACTGGTGAAGGGGGGATGAGAGGGATAGGTGGTGTTTTCAAACACCAGCAAACTCTAACTGGAGTTAGCCAGCAAACTCTAGGTGACAGCAGGGAGCAATACCAGAAGAGGTGGGTGGTAAGCATTAAAGCAGAAGATATTGTTGTATGTTCAAGAAAAAGAAAAGGTTTCAAATCATTAAACCATGCAAAAGATAAAAGTAGCGATTTTTCCATTATTGGTAATGATCAGTTTCAGACTGGACCTATTTTCTGGGGAAATACTGCAAAAAGAACACAGGCATCAGATGGGTGTGTGTGGTCTGAGTGGCCTGCCTGTAAGGGGCATTTTCTAGTTATTTTCGCATTCTCACAGCCCACTTGGGTGACCTCAGTAATAACCCATATGAACCTCCCAACTCTGAAATGTTCTCATTCTGCAGTTTTGTGGTTTTAAAGACTTATTTCTGCCCTTTGTTTTTCTACTCCTGAGCAAAAGCATGCCCCAAGGTAGAATTCTATCACATTGACTTAATTTTTCTTTTCTTTTCTTTTCTTTTTTAAGATTTTATTTATTTATTTGACAGAGAGAGACACAGCAAGAGAGGGAACACAAGCATAGGGAGAGGGAGAAACAGGCTTCCCGCCAATGCGGGTCTTCATCCCAGGACCCTGGCATCATGACCTGAGCCCAGGGCAGACACTTAACAACTGAGCCACCCACGTGCCCTGACTTAATGTTTCTCATTGCAGACTCTTTCTGATTTTTTTCTTCCAGTCTGAATTTATTCATAATCTGTAATGCAGTATGGGTTGAAAAGGTTATTCTGATAATTATGGATAGTATATTCTTAAAACACATTCCACTAAAGGAACCTCTATTATATGTTGGAATTTGAGAAGTTCAATAAACAATACCTTTGTCTGCTGCCTGAGGTTTACACCTCTTAGGGAAGTCAGGTCAGGCAGATGGCAACTGAATGTCAGCTTTATCATGGTGGAGCTGATAGAATGTGGCTAGGTACACAGCCATCGCCAGTTCCCTAGTGCTGAACTCCAGGTTTGGTAGACTTGGATCACTGTACAGCCTTAAGTCTCTGTCCCTACAAAACTTACAGAATGGGAGAATCAACCCATTCTATGTGCTTATTTCACACTTCCAGGAGAAAGAATGGCATGGAGCCATGAATTCTCCCTCTACCTCCAAACTCCCCTTTGAATAAGGTGGAGGGAGGGAGGTTGAGAGGAATAGCAGGAAGGATCCACCGTGTTCCAATGTCAGCTGTAGACCACAGGTTGCAATGTGGTGGCTCTCATGGCTAATTTGACTTGAAACCAGAGATTTGTTTTGTTTGTAAGTATGTTTAAAACTTCTGAATCAGAGTACCGTTAGAAGAGGGAGTCATGTATTCTTTAAACTGACCCCAGGCCTCATTATTCCTTATTGTCTCATATCTTCATATCACATGTGATACTATCAGGCCCTCTGTAAGCACTTGACATACAGTATTAAGTGGGTCTTATCGCTCTGTGGAAAAGGCTGGCCTTTCGATTATTTTCAATTAAATTATTAAGTAGATGCAAACTGAATATGATGGAGATATGAGAAAAAGAGGATGAAAATGCAGTGTTTCTAGTCATCCTATTTATAATTCTGTACATGATTCTGTTCTAAATCTACATTTTACTCCCACATATATGCCAGAAGGTTATCAGTGGGAAGAGAAATTCAGTTATCTGAATGGACATAGTCTTCTCAGGAGCAGCCAGTGGTTAATTGGGACAAGAAAACACAAGTCATTATCTTTGAGAAATCTGAAGCAAATTGAGGCAGGTTGTCACCTCTCACCAGGAAACAAATTAGTCCTGTCTTTAAAAAGCCTCTGCTTTCTCCAGCTGCTGACTGGGGATTCCTGTCAACTGCCAAAGAAATAGGGAGGATGTGGATTAATGGTACTAAAATAGTGGTCATGAAATACCCGTAAACTCACTTTCTCATTTTCATGAATATTTTTAATTGATTTGACTGGTGTGTTTGAATGACAAAATTTGTGCTAAGCATTAGCTCCAGAAATCAGGGTGCCATCTTTCAGCCGAAATCGTTAGTGTACTAGTCTGTTTGGGAAAGCTCTGGGAATAGAGGAAAAGCCATAATTTAGATACAAAATAGCTCTTTCCCTTACCTAACTTATCTTCACGGACTCCCTGCCAGCCTGGTTGGGGAGGAGGGGGTGGATTGTAGTGCAAAAAAAGAGAGAGAGAGAAATAATAAAACAGTAACAACATGCTGGGTTATAAAGGTTATGAATAATATAAAACTTGAGAAGGTATGACCTACTTTTCCTGAATTTTGTGAATATGGGAATGATTGCAGTCTAGTGGAAAGAACAGTGACCTGAGGTTCTGCCATCCTGGGTTTTGGCCCCAGGTCTGTTATCAGCCAACTGTGTAACACAAAGTAGATCTTATCATTCCAGACTCCAGTTTTCTCATCAATAAAATGAAGAATCTTGGACAGAGAGAGTTAAGACATCTCCAAGTTCTAAAGCTCTGTGATTTGATGAAGAAATACTTAATTAGATAAAAACCCTTTAAATGCCAATGTCTTTTTTTTTTCTAACTCAACAACAACAACAAAGAAATCCAAAGGTACTGTTATTCAGGCTCCCAAAGAAAATGAGATGAAATCGTCCATGTGCAGATTTGTATTGTACGAACATTTATTTTACATGAATTCAGTTTATGATCCCTGAAGGAAAAAGAAAAATTACCATTTAAGTGGTGCAGACAATTTAGCCAACCAGTTCATCCATAAGTACTTATGAGATAAGAATCTGAAAGGACACTGGGCTCAGTGCACCTCATTCTTCATGTACCTCTTAAAATGTGATCATCTTGCCACACTGAATGGGATTCCAGTGTCTGATGACATGTTGATTTTACAGTATGATCACCAAACACAAGCCAGCCGCTTCTACTGGCCGATAGCCAAAGAAAGAGCTAGAGATAAAACTGTCTTATTTGAATAACATATTGATTCCAAAGTGGTAACTTGCTGTGGAATTTTTAAGGGCAAATTTTAGTATATAAAATTTTGTTTTAAATACTGCCTTTAAAACTGAGTCCCATGTAGATCTATCAGAAAGCATTTAAAACTTGTATATGAATGTTCATAGCCTTATTACTGTTAATTGCCAAAAGTGAAATCCACCCAAATATCCACCAGCTGATGAATGGAAAAGCCAAAAATAGTGTAGCCATACAATGAATTATTATTTATACTCAAAAAGAGAGAAAATACTGATAAATCCTAGTGATACTTGAATGAACCTTGAAAACATGCTAAATGAAAGAAATCAGACACAAAAGGCTACATATTATATGATTCCATTTATATGAAATGTCTACAATAGGCAACTTCATAAAAACAGAAAGTGGATCACCTGTAATCAGAGGATGGACGTAAAGGAGAATTGGGACTGACTCCTAATCAGTACCAAGTTTCCTTTTGAAGTCATGGCACATTATGGACTTAGTGGTGATGGTTGTGCAAATGGTAAATATGCAAAAATCAGTAAAGTGATGCCTTAAAAGGGTGAATTCTTTGTTATGTGAATTATATCCCAGCCTTTAAAGATTTTTTTTTTAATTTCATAGATAGAGATCACAAATAGGCAGAAAGGCAAAGAAGAGGAGGCAGGCTCCCCACTGAGCAGAAAACCTGATGTGGGGCTCCATCCCAGGACGCTGGGATCATGACCCCAGCCAAAGGCAGAGGCTTTAACGCACTGAGCCACCCAGGTGCCCCAAATTATATCCCAACTTAAAAAGAAAAAAAATAAAATAAGTAGTGATCTCTTTCCCACACTAAAAAGAAGGAAGAAAGAAAAAGAAAAGGAAGGAATAAAGTAAATTTACCAGCTGTGATTCAGGAATCATAATTTCTAGAGAATGGCATATTCTTGGGGAACATCATCTTTATGATTCTTACTTAGGTGCTTCTCCCCATCCCGGTTCTACTGTGGTAACAGCCTTACATCTACTCTCAAAGATGTCACTGGGCAATAGTGCCTCCCTAAGTCTTCCACTCACTGTGGCCTCACACTTCCTCTCAATTCCTGTGACACCATGCTGGATATTGAGAGCAAGGTGTTTGGACAGAGAAGTTTCCTGGTATGTCCAATATAATCCACTTGTTCCCTTCTCTACTAATGCATTGCAGGGGGAAACTATGGGCTTTGCAGATAGACAAATCAGGTTCAAATCCCTTTGTCGCTTACAAGCCATTCAAAGTGAACTTATAAAATGGGTACAACAGGACCTATTATACAGACCTTGGGGGAAGACTAAATTAGAGCATGTATTTACATTAGTTAGCACAGACCAGCACTCATTTTGTTATGCCCTTGCCTATGCCATCACATACTTGGCTTCAGAAATAAAGTCTTTCTGACGTGCTGATTCTATCTTTTCCTCTCAGTCAGAAAATTAAGATAAAGAGTACTTGGTACAGTATTTGTCTATGCTGTAAGCATATTATGAATGTTAGTTATCATTATTAATACCATTACTATATAGATGGGTAATTCAAGGCTTGAAACCTCTAGAAAGTTATCTAGGAAATGCTCTAAGCCACCCTATAGCAGGAACGAGCATTGCTGGCTGTGTCACTAGGTTGAGTTGATTCCCTGGAAGCCATCTTTGTGAGACACGAGGAGGAACAGAAGTGATGTGTTGGGCTCTGAATAATATAAATCCCACCAGTTATGTTGACCAAGGCAAGGCATAGTGCTATGGTGCTGTTCCAGCTGCACTTAAATAACCTTCACTTTGGCCTAGGTCATTTGTCAGCCTGGGTGAACTTGAACCAAACTCATAATGTCTCTGCGCCCCAATTTCTAATTTAGAAAATAAGGCACATGGGCTTCATTTATTTATGTATCTATTTGTTTTCAGTTGTTTTTTTGTTTGTTTTGGCCAGTGGGCTTTGATAATGTTGTACCTCCAGAATTAGGGTGTGTTTCTCTATAGATGTGTGTGTATACATGTGCATGCAATTTTTTAAATCTTTCATATTATATTCATACTATTATAATACTATGAGGAACCTGGATAATTTTTCTCTATATGTTATAAAACTCTCCTCCTACCACCTCACTCCCTTCTCATCCTTCAGATACCAGATCTCCCCAGAAGCCCCTTCAGAAATTTCTGAATATCCCATCAAAAGAAATGTCTTTCTATTATTTTCTATTACAGTACCTTATATATTTCTTCTGTAATACTTTCAAAATCTAAACATGCTATGTTTGTTTTGCATACATATGCATCCATTACCTGTAAGCCTAATAAGAATGTAGCCTTTATGAACATCAGAACTGCTGACATATATCCACAGTCTTTAACACATCCCTTGTACATATTAGGTGCTCTGAAACTATCTCATGAGTGGAAGAATGAATGAATGAGTGAACAAACGAATGAACTACATATTCAGGTCTCCTTTTGCAGCATATTAGAATCATCCTGTTCTCAGTTGATTCATAAATTGGCCCAACTGGAAAAACCCTTAAATATTTTGGAAGAGATGATCTCATCTCTTCAAGCCCCTTCCTTTTGTAGAGGAAACTCTTAAGGGGAAATTCCATATCCAAACTAAGGCCCAATAGGCTATGCCTCTTCCTACTATTAACATGTGGCCTCCCAAAGGAGCTCAGCCAATTCTTGTTAAAGTAACAGCTGAGAAAATTAATAAGTTAATAGAGCATGAGGAAATAGAGGTTCTCAGTGGGGCACAGTGAAAGGGGTATGGGCTTTGGTGTCCTACAGCTTGGATTTGTATACAAACTCTGGCCCTTATGAGCAGCTCTGTGATCTGGGACAAATTAGCAGTTTGCGTTTCTTCCTTTATAAAATGGGAAACCCTATGTGATGCAAGAATTGTAATTTTGTCTGCAAAGCACCATTCTTTCTGTAAATGCCCCTGGCATTTAGTAGGTACCTTTAAATGATAGTCAATATCATTGTGTTTCTATTTCTTTCACTGCCTGCACCCCATTGCCTCAGCTACCATTTATCCAAGAGAAGTGCCTCAAACTGCTTAACTTTGTATCCTACTATGGTTCCCTAAAAATGTACCAAAACTCCAGCAGTGTTTCTGTAGCAGCACTGAGGTCTGAGAGATTAGTCACTCTCTTTTCAGACAAAGTAAATCATTACTTTATATCTACTTCTTATATTTATGTTGTTTACCATTGTGCATGTATTATAAAACCCACAAATCAATGCTCTCAGCAGGCAAAACTGTTCAAACCTGCAGAATGTCTTGTTTTGTCCTAGGTTTTGACAAACCAGTATCTGCCTGCCCTGAATTCTGTTTTCTGAGCGACGGTGATTTGGGCAGCTGGGGTCTATGATTGATCTCTGAGTGACTTGTACTTTATCAAAGAACAGATATGATTTCCCATGTATCTGATTAACCTTCTCTGTAAGATTGCCATCATTTCTGTAATGCCAGCGGATTATTCTGTGCTCAGAAAGATGGATATCAGCTCCTTTTAATCAATAGCCTACAAAAGGTGTCACCTGGCTCTGCCTGTGGTTAATCTATAATGTCTGACTGAAAGGGTGCTGTCATTTGTCAAATAACCTGGGTTAATTTAAAGCGTCTAGGAAGTGAAGTTGCCTTTGTTTTAAAACAGTATGCAGAACAATACATTAGGTTAGTAAACTGCATGCTTGTTTTCTGGATGATACCCTTTAGAAAGAGAGAATACCAAGGAGGTAAGATCCTCCCTTATCCACCTCCATTACATAGGACTGGCTTGGTAACAAATACGTTCACAGGGGATCAGGAGAGGAGTAGAGGAAACAATAGATTCTGTGCCAGCATACCAAAATGATGAAGTACCACTAGGCTGTCATATAATTTTTCATCCAAACTGGAGTGAACAGGATGCTATTGATAGACTGGGACAACCAATAAACCAGGACTGTCCTGAGGAAGCAAGGATACACGGCCACCCGAAGTCATACTGTCCTCATGCTGAGTAAGTGGGATATTTCGAGTTGATGATGTGTTTGTGGTATCATTCTCCTCTGGGTCCGAAAGCCCTGTAGGGTATAAACTAACCATCGCTTAGTACTCGGCCATGTATAGTATGCAGAGATCCATGGTTGAGATCATAGCTCCTACTAGGAGAAGAGAGCTGTTAATTCTTGGGACAGATCATCTAAATCAAGTACAGACAGTTTTCTGTCTACGCTAAGATCCTTTTTCATTGTCAGTTTAGGGAAAATGCCACTGCCTCATACTGAAATCTCGATTTGGAGATGCAGCAAGTCAAGCAGAAAACTGCCATTCTCCCAAATGAGCACTGGGTGACAGAGGGAGAAATCTGTCGGCCAGCAGTTTACCTGCACGGATCTTCCCAAGGAAACAAATGAGAGTTGAATTTTTGGACACTCATAACATCAGGCCAAAGAAGCAAGTTTTCCATGGTGAAAACTTTGGGATTCTTATATAAAAGTTGACAACACCCCCAACTCCTTAAGTAGGATTAGGAGGATTCAAATAGGTAGAGCTGTGGGCTCCTTAGCGTGGGCTTTGAAACCTCCCTTCAAAGCCAGATGACATCACTTCCTCTCTAAGCTTCTGACTTTGCCTTTGTGAAAAGAGAATGGTGCCCACTTTTAGGAGTTGATCTGAGTCTTCAGTGAGGTGGCTTTATGTAGAGTACTAAGCTTACGACCTTACACATAGAGACACTGCAAAATGATAGGGCTTTCCCCTTCTAGAGGCAACTCGCTAAACTGTCATGGTTAAGAGCACCCACAGAACCAGGTTCAAGCTTCCCTTGTATTGCTTACTCATTTTGTAAACTTTCTGAACCTCAGTTTCTTCATCTTTGAAATAGGAATATCAGTGTTCCCCTGACATTAGTTTGTTCTCTCCATTTTAACTTTTCTCCATAGTTCTATGCAGACAAAGAGTGAAGAAAGAAATCGTCCTAAAAGACTTAGTATGAGAAACATAATCTCTCCTGCTCCCCTTTCCCCTTTCTTAGAGGCAACCGCTTTGACTCGGTTTTTTTCCCCCCTCTTGGTTTTGTATTGATTATCTTATCTTTAAATAATATGTTTATCTCTCTTGATTCTTCTGTTTTAGGGATTGTCTTTTGCCTTTCAACTCTCTTTCACACATGCCCATCGTCTTAATATAAATACATCATAATTCTGATTAGACTTTAATCCATAATTACATAATTATGACTATGCAGTGCTATTCCTGAGTAAGCAATGAAACAATTACTTCGCTTTTCTTTTTTACTACATCTTTTTTATTTCTGTTTGTTTACTTAGTTTCTATATATATATACCACTGATTCAAACCCCAAACTTTTGACCCATTTGCAAATTTTTAGAAATATTATTAATCACATACTATAAAATATCCGTCTAGGATGTATCTTCACCATTTTCTTGAGAATTCCTCTCAAATCTTCCCTATTTTGGATTCTCTCTTGTTGGGGACTTGTTTATTCCTTTATTTCTTAAAGCATACCCTGCAGTTGTTTCCTGAAAAGCACTTTGCTTCTCTCCAAGTTTCTTTCTTTTACTATCACACTTAATTATAGTTTGGTTGGGAATGGAATTTTAGGCTAAAAGGAATTTTACTTCTGAATTTTGAGGTAATTGATCCATTGTCTTACAAATTCCGAAATTTCTATTAAATTTGAAATAATTCTAATTTCTGTTCCTTTATATATGACCTCTTTTGCTTCTTGTTTTTCTCTGTCTCTCTCTAGACATGTATTGATATTCATCTGCATTGTTCTGAAATATCATAATATTGTGATATGTCTAATTAGGTTTAATTAATTATGTCTCATCTCATTTTCTATTTTCTGATTGATACTGTGCAGGCCTATTTAATTTGGAAACATATGTCCTTCTTTTCTGGGAAATTGGGGGTTGTATTTGTTGAGAATTTCTTTCTTTTATTTTTTTAAGATTTTTTTTTTTTCTTTTGACAGGAGAGAGAGATCACAAGTAGGCAAAGAGGCAGGCGGAGAGGGACCGGGGGTGGGGATAAGCAGGCTCCCTGCTGAGCAGAAAGTCCGATGTGGGGCTCGATCCCAGGACCCTGGGATCGTGACCTGAGCCGAAGGCAGAGGCTTTAACCCACTGAGCCACCCAGGCACCCCGAGAATTTATTTATTTCCTTTTTTTTAAACCTGTTCTTTTTATAGATAAGATATAGATAGTGGTTCTATAATTTTATCTCTTATCCCTCCTATTTTTTTTTTTTTAAAGATTGATTCATTGATTTTAGAAAGAGAGAGACCATAGATGGAGAGAATGTCCCAAGTAAACTCCCCTCTAAACGCAGAGCCCAATGCGGGGCACAACGAGGGCTCCACCCGGAGCTCCAACTCATGACCCCCCAGAACATGACCTGAGCTAAACCAAGAGTCACATGCCTAACCCAACGTTTCCACCTAGATGCCCCATCCTTCCTATATTTTATCTCTGTGGTTTTGCTCTATACTCTAGAACTTTCCTAAGCTTTCTTTTCTAGTTACTTTTCATCTCAGTTGTTTCCAGGCAAACAAAGACAAATGACCAGGCTATACTCACATTGTACCTGCTGAAGCAGCATTTCCAGGAAGAAATTCATGGCGACAATAAAGCAGTAGTTGGAATACAAGCCCCCTATTGTCCATGACATTCTGGAACAACTAAAAGATCTAAAAGCAACTGTAAGATTACAAGAGGTGGTGCTGAAGCTTGGGCTTTAGGGTTTCAAGCTGAAGGATTATGGAAGCACAGCCTCTCTCTTGATGTGATCTGCAACCCAGAAACCAAATCTTTGGCTGCTGGCATGTGAGCAAGTGGCAGGAACAGCATGTCAGAGTTCACAGCTGGGGAAGTATTGCACTTCTACACCTGTCCCTGGCATGGTCTGGGGCTGGGGGCCAAGTATTAGGGTTGAATAGATTGATTGCCTTAAGCATTGGGCCATGGCTAGTCTCCATGGGACAGTGCATAAAGCCTCCTCCTTTTTTAGAAGCCAGCCTCCAGCCCATTAGTCTTATACCACTTAATCTCTACCACTCAATTATCATGTCTCAAATTTCTAAGAACTCTCTTTTAGTCTCTGAATATTCCTTATTTGTAGTATTGTTTTCTTGTCAATGCATGAATTCAATATCTCTTATTTCTCCTAAAATATTAATGATAGATTTTCTTTACTTACTTTGGATTTGATCTTTTATGTTAGAAGCTGTCTTCAGATGTCTAGTGATTCTGGGTTGTTGGCTCATACTGAAGGAAGAGGCACTAAAAAGCTAACTTGAAGCTATAAACCTGTGGGTAAAGTTTATTGACTATGCAATCAATATGACTAACCCACTTCCTTGGGGAATCCCCCCAACACACACACACGCGCACCCGCGCACACTCCAGTATTTTTAAGTCTTTCTTTTTGGGTTGATCACAGTCCCCAGAGAAAGAGTATTTAATGTCCTTCTTGAGACCAGAGCTCTCACTGCCAGTGTTCTAGAAGCCATATTGATAAGTGAGTTAGGAATCTTACCCTTCCCTACATAACTATTTACAAAATCCCTACTACGTTCATTTGAACCTGTTTCCTCTGGCCCAGAGACCTTTCTGGGTTATCTTCTTGGAGAGAAAAAACCCAGTATACTTTTGGGGTAAGGAGGGTTAGTCACCTGGTTGCGTAGAATAAAAAAGTTCTGGGGACTTAATTGATTCTAAACAACATTGATCCAGTGCTCCATGTCCTCTACTTCCTGTGGTGCCTCATGCAACCAATTCCTGAATCTTTGAGGAATATTCTAAAGAGTAAAGCCACTGCTTCTTGTGTTTTCCTACTGCTGGCTCAGGATTCAGTGCTGCTTGTCTGTTAACCATATACTTCCTTCCAACATCCCAAATTTTAATGGCTATTCCTCCCAACTATTCTTTCTTTTTTCTTTCTTTTTTTTTTTTTTAAGATTTTATTTATTTGACAGAGAGAGATCACAGGTAAGTAGAGAGGCAGGCAGAGGGGGAGAAGCAGGCTCCCTGCTGAGGAGAGAGCCCAATGCCACGCTCGATCCCAAGGACCCTGGGACCATGACCTGAGCCGAATGCAGAGGCTTTAACCCACTGAGCCATCCAGGCACCCCACTCCCCAACTATTCTTTCTTATGGGCTTAAGCCTTTGAATAAAAACAATTTCTGTTTAAAGACATTTTAGAAAGTTCCCAGCATCCAAGTAGAGTTATTATGAAGAGGAAATGGGATAATTTATGGAAAGAAGCAAGGACAATATCTGATACATAATCATAATGATTATTTTTGTTGCATTTTTACTATTTAATTCTTGTAAAACTCTCCCTGCATGTAAATTATTTGTGTGCAGTTCTGTATACCTAAATAATATAAAAAGGGAAGGCCCTGTGAAATCAAATCTTGTGTAATTTATATGATTTATTAAGGTTCCACTTGCTACCATTGCTAGGTTATCTATATAACCCTGATCCTTTAGACGGAGCTTGTAAAAGAAACAGGGTTTGAGTGTGCATAACACCCAACCACTAACATGATGGGGATTCCAGATTCATGGTTACTGTTTTGTGAGTATTGGAATCCATATCTCTTAATTATTGGTAAATTCTACTGACTCCTTTTGAAGAATGAAAGGAGTATTCAACCCTAATACTTGGCTGGGGGCTTGGTACCCTTCCTCCCACGTATATTACTTGTTCCAAGTTAAGCAGTGTGCCTTGGGGTGACCCTGTGAGGTAAACAATCCTACAGTGTCTGTGGGAATTTGTGCTGATGTTCCCAAAAGCAGTTCTTAGCCTTGTGTGATTTCTGGCCTCTGGAGAATTATAAAACAGAAGGCAATAGGGGAAAACAGCATATCGTGTTTTAAACCCAAGATTTCACTAACCTAAGCTATGCTCAGACCTTTCATGTCCCTCAGTGAAGTATATTTTGGGCTATGCCCCATAAACTACTCAAATAATCCATTAAGATAGCTGTAGAAATCAGCATAGCAAACTATCAGTGAGCTAGTTTAGTTATTCACCGGTTATTAATCTTCTCAGCTCAGGGTCATACTGTCCTGTCTTCAGCATTTTTCACAGTGTCTGATGATGTCCAGAGAGTTAATGGAGGTCCTGGAATGTGGATACAACAAGCATGATAATCTCTTCATTTGATGTCATTCTGGTGATCATCTTCAAAGTTGGTGTGTTGCCCTGGCATGTGAGCACGAAAGCATATGTGCTCTTTATCTGGGTATTTGTACACTGTTCTGGCAAACAAATGGCTATGATGATGATAATTTCCTTATGATACTTTGACTAGCAGCAAATTGTTTGGAGCATCTGCTATCATGTTTAGTAGCTGTCCGTTTTCTTTCTTCTTTGGTTTCCTTATAAAGTTGAGGCAGGTTTGTCATGACTTAGAGACCCGCGATATTTCTTTGAAGATTTACACAGACACTTTTCTCTAACTAAATTTTGCTTTCCCCTTCCCCAGTCTTTGCATGTTTGGGGAAGCTGTTTCTCTTTGAAAGTTCCTGCAGTTATACCACATGAACCCAGGCACAATTGTACTCACTTATGATCATGTGATGATGATGGTGATAGCTAACTTGTATCAAATGCTTACTTTGTTCCAGTAGTATAACATGCAGAATAGGACTGTTGAAGTGAAGAAACAAATTAACCGACTTAAAAAAAGTGACCTACCCATCATCAGTCAGCTAGTAAGTAGTAGAGCTAAAATTTGCATCCCTATTTCTAACTCCACAGTCTGTTAACCTATAAAAATCTCTTTTTTAGTCTGTAAGTGGAGCTTTCTATCTACAATCTACACCCTCTTGCTACCGGAGTCTAGACAGCAGTTTTCAGTTTTGATCTAAATGGTAACGGGTATCTATCCGTATACCTGAAAGAGTTTCCTTTACTTAGGATTTCTGTCAACAGAAATATCACTTGAGCAGGTTGGGTATTCTCAACTACTGTAAGGATTCGGACATTTACACTGAATGATATATGGAGGCAGCTTTGTTTGTGCTAGATTCTTAGTAACAGCTAACATTTCGTATTTGGCAAGCTCTGTTTTCAAACTTTATTATTTCACTCATTTAATCCTCAAAGTATGAGGTATAGGCTGTTATTCCCACTAAATCTAGGGAAGCTGAGGCAGTGAGAAATGAAGTAACTTCCCTCAGATTAACACAGTCAGTAAGTGGTTGAATTAGAATTAAAATCCAGGAAGTACAGGGTGTCTGGGTGGCTCGGTCAGCTGAGCATCTGCATTTGTCTCAGATCATGAGTCCTGGGATTGAGCCCCGCATCAAGGGCTCCCAGCTCGGCAGGAAGCCTGCTTCTCCCTCTGCCTGCTGCTCCCTTGCTTGTACTCTCCGTTTCTCTCTCACAAATAAATAAATAAAACCTTAAAGAAAAAGAACAAAAAAAAAAAAAAAACAAAAAAAACTCGGGAAGTCTGGTTCTATTGTTTACAAAACTGCCTCTCATTCAAGGGGTCCAATTTTCCAGTATATAATACTTTGAAAAGATTTTTTTTTTTTAACTTGGAATTTTTATTTGTATTTTGGCTTCTTCAGCTGGGTTGAGCCTTCCCTTGTGGAGCTGTGTTCCATAAATAACCAAAACATTACTACCTTTGGGAGCCATTGATAATAAAGTCTGATGATTCCTTTTTGGCTTTCCCAGACCTGTTACTTGTCATTCTTCTCTTGAATTCTTTTCTCACCTTATCAAGCTGGGCTCCATTGGATTCCCTTTTTTTTTTTCTTTTCTCCCTCTTCCCAAGTCCTGAGCCCTTCAAGTACGTCGGGTTCCAACATATCATGTCGCATTCTATCATAATAAAAAGAAAATTAGACAAAGCTCATTTATACCTAAACATTGGCAGCCACCCAAACACCTCTTTCACAATGAATTAAAGCAAGCAGTGAGCTGCAGGCAGTTATATTAGAATAGAAATCAGTAATTTATAGGACTTTACAATCAATCAGACCCCGGGGTGAATATTTATTTCCTCCCCCCAATGAAGTCTGTGACCTTGGTGAACATATTGATGCTCTTAAGGAAGCATTAGCTACATCTTTTATTAGATAGTGATAATAATGATACCTATATCTTAGGGTGGCAAAGTTTCACTGCTGGTGACTTATTTATCCTACAGATATTTCCTGAGCACCTTTGGAATCAGTAACTATACTGTGTTTAAGGTATCTATGCTGAACAAGAAAGATGTGTCCTCTGCCCTCTCAATGCTTACATTTCAGTGAGGTCATATGTATGGATAGCACAGATCCTGGCACATGGCAAACACATAAAATCTGTAAGATGCATTATTCTCATTAATGGTAAAGTTCTGTGATGGTTGGCCATCATGGTATCAGCACCATTTCACAAGAACATGAAAAAATAATTGCAGTCTACGGGAACTAGGCATCCAGAGGAAATCTCCTTGTTCTCTGTTTTTTCTCCTCATACACATTGTCTACTAAGTAACCACAAAACAAAAAAGAAAATGCTTAATAAGCATATTATTTAACCACTGTGATAAATGTACTGCAGCCTTAACCCTTGGTTGACGTAATAAAGGTAAATATTTTAGCCCTTTATTTTTAATCTCCTACATTAAGTATTCCATTGACAGATCTCCAAAAATCATAAATGAATGTAACCTCTTCCAGCACCAAGAAGAATGGTCATCTTCATCATTAGCAAATAGCAGTCTTGCCTGTTTTTAGCATCCAACCCTACAGAGGCTCCATTTTCTCTATTCATGTTTTACCTTCTTTTTTAACTAGTGGCTTAATGATTCTTTTTGTGTTTGCCACCTTTCTGATCAGTTTCTCAATTACTCCTCCTCTTGGGTGATTTTCCAGTGACATCTTCTCCTTTTGGAATGCACATTTATGCAGGCCTCTGACTTGAGAAGACAGGATATTGTTGGTGCATGAAGTGTCTTTGGTGTCTTTGGATTTAGCTGCTAGCTTGAAGCATCTGGCAATTGAACATAAACTCCTGTACTGGAGCATTCATGCTTGAACCAGAAATTATTTTGTCATCTTCACTGGCTTTTATTAAGCAGCCAACAGCTGTCTTAGAGCTATGACTTACTACAGTGAGCTTTTTTCCTTAGAATGTCACCCTCTTCTTATCCTCAAAATAAGTCCTTTCCTTTTTTTTTCCCCAAGTAAATCTTTGGCATCAATAGTATCAGTAATGATAGCATCTCACACTTGGGTAGCTCTTTATGGTTTATGAAGCATGTTAAAATCCATTGACCCACTTTGAATTTCATAATCTTCCTGGGATGCCAAATTCCATCACTTCCAAAGTACAGATGAGAAACCTACAGCTGAGAGACGTCAAATGACATCTTAGTGGTTACAAACCCAGTCAGTGCTATCTGGCCAAACCTGGAAACTTGGTTTTTAAGACAGTACATAGATTGTTTTGTACATTTCATCATGCTGACATTTTTAGCAAAACCTCTGTCAACATCAGTGCATCACTAAAAGAAATGTCATTTACTCTGTGAGAAATAAATCCCAGCCACCATTTTTGAGATGACCTATGGGTCTGGGTTCATTTCCCATGAACTCAGTGCCCAGCTTATTTCCGGTCCCACGGCATCGTTTGGAAGCCTCCACTCTCGATGAAAATGGCAGTGTTCTCCTGGCTGCTGTGTTGCACAAGTGAACGTTATTCACTGTGTGAATGGTAGTCTCTAGACTTGTACAATAAGAGCTGGTCTTAATGGGGTAGCCAAGTGCAAAATGATGTCTTTGAGGCTATTTGCTTCCCTGCCTAATGCAGAAACAACTCACATTGGGGCTTATCTTAAGTGAGAAGAGAGTTGTAGAAATGAATGGGAAACTGAGGAATTATCTATCGTTGCAAAGGGCCATGTGCTTTGTATATCTCGCCCTTGCTTAAATAAATGAATTGACTTTTCTTACATATTTCTCCATGAGTGTTGGTCTATGTGATGCTGCAGCCTTTGCAAATTCTGTTCACTCCTTTGCACCACAGCTCAGAGAGACACTCTAGGGACTTGCCATGAACAATGCAAGCAATGTATGCATACTTGTTATAACCGAGGCCAGAGTCTCGTCTCACTATTTTCCCTAACAGCTGTGAGTTATTAGATTCTAATGGATAATCTAGGATGTGAGTACATTTCCTGTAAAGTTTGAAAAGATTTATTGAGGAACGGACATTTGGATATGTACACACATACACAAAGACATGCATACACCCCTAGGGGTTTTTTGTGTGTATGTTTTAAGTCAAGTAACATGTTTCTGGAGTCAAGAATTAGTGGGTTTTGGTTTTTGGTTTTTTTCCAATTAACCAAGCCCTAGCCAGAAAATAGTTTCTCTTTTTACCTTTAATAAATCCCTTTCTAAAGCATCTGACCAATTTTTAAACGGTGATCATCATTCCTTATTTTTAGACAGTATTAGCACTACATTGCTTCACTAATCATGGCAAAGCCCAGCTGTTATTGTAGAGGAGAGTCAGTAAAGATGAAGAAAATGTAGGACTAAGGGTCAAACTAGCACTCTAACTTAAATTCCAAGCACCCTTCAGGTGGAAGTAGTAAGATGCAGCTTACCTGAAAATAACTGTAATTACACTGATGCAGCTAGTCCAGCAAAGGTTTTCTATTTAATATCCTGAAAAACCACAAGATGGAATGTTGCTCCACAAAAGGATGCCTTTTCACTTTCCCAGAATCCTTCTGTGACTGTGTGCCTTCCTTTTGGTGTGAGTGTCCTTCATTTAGCGCGTGATCTCTTTCATGTGTGTGTGTTTGTGGAGCACAGGACTCTACTGCTTTCTGCTGGTGTCTTTCTTCTCTGTTTTCCTGTATTTTCATTTCTTCTCCACCTCTCTGCTTTCCCTTTCTCCCCCAAGCCCCACCACTGTGTTTTACATAGATTAGGTCTAAGTTTTAAATTAGTGGATACATGTTTAGATCTGTATGCTCCCTATACCTAATTTAAAAGGCATGAAAATTTGTAAACATCTCTCTAAAAATAAAACAAGTTGCTTTATACTTCTCTGACCCTCAATTGATTTTTTTTCCTCTTTGGGTCAACAACTCTCAATGGAAAGAAAAGTTTCGCCATCTCTGCTATGGAAGATTGGACCAACTGTGCAGTGACCCTCAAATCTACCTCAGAAAGTAGTTCTTCCCAGAAGAGTGTGTTTTCCAGCTCTTTGCTTCCTTCTCCTCAAAAGGAAGTATACTAACAAAATCTGATTGAAGACTCTCCTAGCTTTCATTGTTCTTTCTTTAAGTTTCATTGAATGTGTACACAGATCACACTCTGAATGAAGCAGGCACTGCAACAGAAGAAGAATCTGTATTAGCTAAACGAATGACATCTTCCTTGCCATAGGCAGGGCGTTTCAACAATTGAAGGGGCCTCGTAGCTATTAATAGTTATCCATACTGAAGGGTTTCAGGAAAACATCCAGTTAGAGCTGTAGACAAACCCAAAACAAACCCCCACACTAGTCAGTAGTGACCCCGACTGCTGGGGTGGGTGGTGTTGTTTGCTTTTGTTTTGCAGAAAGCTTTATACATCAATCCCTCCTGCCTCGAATAAAGGGAGGATCTAATAATGTCTACAAAGATAGTGATACCCTCCCGTTTTAATCTTCATATGCTCCTCAGTGACCTTTTTTTCCAAATCTATAAGCAAACAAAGAAACACGGCTTTGAAATAGGAGAATTATTGCGTCTTTCCCAAGATGCAGAGACCTTAAAGTGTGGAATTTGAAAACATGTAGAAAATTGCTGACAGGAGCAGGATAAACAGAAAAAGGGATACCTTCTCCTTCTGCTGGGGAGTTAGCACCACCTACCGACCAGATCTTCCTCCTTCTTTGTGTAGCAAGCTGCATGAATGGCTCCTGGTTGGCACTTCGCATGTCTGTGGAATTCATTGTCCTTGTCTCAAAGTATACATTTCATTTCTTTTGTAGTTTAGATAAATACTCTCTTACCTTGTATCAGTAGATACTGCCAGATGTCCATCAGGTACAATAATGTATTCCTTTAATCAGCAAAGACCTCATTATGCCATTCTTATGCATTGTCTATGATACGATATACTTTATTTCAGTGACACTAATGGGATTTCTTTGGGACCCTTTTACCCAGTGACTCATAAGAGAGGGTTACTCATATATGGTAGCTGAAGGAAACAGCCCTGTAATCCCTCCTTCTCAAACAGAAAGAATTCTAATTATTATTTGTTGAGAATGTTTCTCCATGGTTAAAAGATAACCTGTGGTCCCAATTTATCATTCCTTTTTTAACTCCTGTTACAGAAGGGGGAAATTTTAGTGTAATTTTAGTGTAATTTTAATTATACCTTAGCTTGAACATACCAGTTTATTTGTCCATGAAAATCTTTCCCAAGGATCTGTTTAGGTCATTTCTTTTCAATCCTAAAGAAAGCTTCATGAAGAAAATGTGACAGGGTAAATCTAGAATACCTCCCTCCTTTGTTATGGCTTGCTGCTTTGCTTCCTTATTCATAGAGGAAGCTTAGACAACTGTAGAAAAGTCTTCCATTTGGAAAGACATCCCAGCTGAAAAACCCAGCCACTAAAACAAGGCACAAATCCCAAGCCCAGAGATTTGTTTTCCCTGGTGGCAGGTGAATGTAAGAGCACATGGATTGACCATGAATGATTTTAAGACATATTGTAACTACCCTATTGAAAAACAAGACAAAACAGACACTCATTATTAATGTTTATAACCAATTTGGAGACCCGAAAGGCAACCAAGCACCTTTGGGGTCATTAGAGTGGTCTTCGTAATTAAGTAGGTGCTCTCTGTGACCCATTTGACCAGCAAATCTCATAGCTCTATCACTTGGCTTCTCATCTCCCAAGTACCTATCTCTGGCCACCCTCATTTGGCTTGTGCACAGCAGTTTCCATTTGTGGCAGTCAAGCTTATTAAACAGCTCTGCTTTGTGGTTTTTTTCCCCTAGTCCTTGAAAACAGATCGGTAAGCATTCTGCTCAGGGGTGATTTGTAAATTGCTTTACAGAAGGCTCCTGTTTGTGCTCAATCTGACTGGGGTCAGAATTTGCCTTGTGTTTTCTTCTGATGTCATTTGTCAAGTCACAAACTTGTTCAAAGAACCAGGTCACAGTGCTTTGTGGCAATACTTCTTGGCATGAATCAATTAAGAACCTTGACTCGTGAAAGTGCCCTGTACCATTGCTGTGTTTTTTCCACTACCTAAAAAGGGCAGATTTCCTTGTCTTCAGCCAAGATAAAATTACTGCTGTTGTTGCTTTTTGTTTTTTCTTTTTTTGTTTTGTTTTATTTTTAGCTGGTTCCCTCTCCCTTGTATATACCACAAATCATATTTTGACTGTGTTATCAGAGAGATGAGATAAAGAGAAAAATAACCTATGTTTGTTTTAAGATTTTTTTTAAATTTTCAATTTACAGACATGGCTGCTCTCTAGAAAACAAATCTTAATGAGAAATAAATGTCCAAAAAAAATTACACATCTAAAGAATTTCCAAGGGAGTATTAATTTATAACCAAAATGGAGGCTCGGAAACAAATACCAAATGTGTAGGTGCCTGATGTTATCTAGATGATGATACGTTGAATATGTATTATTTCATCAGCATATTTGGGCAGTGAAAGCATCTATGCCTAAAGTTGGGGCCTGGATCTCAGCAACTTGTCAGGAAACTGGTCAGGGGATGGGAGAGTTGGTGGGGAACCTCTATCCAGATTTAAGAACTTTAAAAGGAATTTAACTATGGCCAGAGTGGGCAGCAAGGCACCCAAGGAAACAAAGACCAAGCCTGTACAGTATACAGAGGACTGCCCTGTATTTTGCTACCCTGTGGGATGTAAATCCCAAATTCCTCATGTAACCTGAGGCTTTGCAACCACACAACGGGGAAGAATGCTCATGGGGAGGATAGGAATCCCCTTGTGAGATATAATTTCCAAACCCAAAGTACAAAGACAGTGTCACCATAAAAGACAATCAGCAATACAACAAAGAGAAGAATTTCGAACCCTCAAAGGTAGCAATAATAGAACAATCTGGAAGGGACTTTTGTCTGAGTAGTATAGAAAAACCCAAGGGTAACCTCTCCTACCCCATCATTCATTTCCTACTTCCCATCTAACTCCCTGACAGAAGGGATTCATGGCTGAAAAGCAACTTAGGGGGAAAGGGACAAACTGGAAACTATGTTGGTTGTTTGTTCTCGTAGCTGTTTTAAAAGGCAAAACCTAATGACCTAGCAGAAAAGAGTAATTAGAATATTAATCAATTTTTCTTCTATTTAGTAATAAATTTATCTCTAAAAGCTTAATATAATTTGAGTAATGCTGTGTTCCTGATATTAGGTATTTTATGAAATGTATCGACTCAAGGTTTCACCCTGGTGTGAAAGGCAGAAACTTGGTGTTTCAATTTTTATGAAGTAATACATTTCCTGTATCTATTCATCTTCTAGGTGGTAGCATAAACCTTTAAATTTTAAATAACATATGCTCTAGAATTTGAGTTGGACATCTTTTTTATTTTTGTGCAGTGTATTTATTTTTAAATTTTACATTTTCAATATTAAAGCTATCCAAGTCCCATCTTCCCCACCATTCCATTTTCTTATTTTCCTACATCCCTTCCATTTCCAGCACGGCAGAGTCTGCATGGTAGCTGAGGATACAGGACGGTGAGTGGGTTGAAGAGCCATAGGGAGGTGCGGGTCTAAGAGCCTAGAATCACAGGACATGGGATAGTTGAGTGTGGGTGTAGAGGTGATGGGCAGAGAGGACAGTTGACAAGGTTGCAGATTGGTTAGACTAAGCAAAAAATAAGTTGATTAAGCAATAAGTAAATATTGTGGGGGTGTTTTAAATTTTAAATCCACTGTATATTATATACTATATAATATATATAGCATATATCATACATGTATACATATATTATACATACATATGTGTATGTATAATATAATATGTATATACTATACTATATACTGTATATTATGTGTGTAATATACATACAGCTTTATATTAGTTTCAGGTATACAATAGAGTGATCAGCAATCCTATGCATTACTCAGTGCTCATCAGGATAAGTGTACTCTAAATCCCCATCACCTGTTTCATCCATCTCCCCATGCACCACCCCTGAAACAAACTCCATCAGCTTGTTCTTTATAATTAAGAGTGTTTCTTGCTTTGTCTCTTTCTCTCTTTTTCTTTCCCTTTTGTCCATCCATTTTTTCTTTTTCTTTTTTTTTTTTTTGAAGATTTATATATTTATTTATTTGAGGGTGAGTGTGAGGCAGGGAAGAGGCAGAGAAATAATCCCAAACAGACACCCCGCTGAGCAAGGTATCAATTCAGGGCTCAATCTCATGACCAAGATCATGACCTGAGCTGAAACCAAGAGTCAGATGCTCGACCGACTGAGGCACCCAGGCACCCCCATTTGTTTTGTTTCTTAAATCCCACATATGAGTGAAACCATAGAGTACTGGTCTTTCTCTGACTTTTTACCCTTAACATTAAGTGAAATATCTCTCTAGCTGCATCCATGTTGTTGCATAGCAAGATTTCATTCCTTTTTATGGCTAAATAATATTCGTGTGTGTGTGTGTGTGTGTGTGTGTGTGTGCGCGCGCGCCACATTTTCTTTATTCATTTATCAGTGGGGATTTGGGCTTCTTCCTTAATTTGGCAATAAACATAGGGTTGCATGTATCTCTTTGAATTAGTGGGTTTTTTTTTTTTGTTGTTGTTGTTGTTGGTTTAAGTAAATACCCAGTAGAGGTATTGCTAAATTATAGCGTAGTTCTATTTTTAACTTTCTGAGGAAACTTCATACTGTTTTCCACAGTGGCTGCACCAGTTTGCATTCTCACCAACAGTGCACTAGGGTTCCTTTTTTTCCCACATCCTCACCAACACATTTTGTTTCTCATTTTGATTTTAGCTATTCTGACAGGTGTGAGGTGATAGCTCATTGTAGTTTTGATTTGCATTTTCCTGATGATGAGTGATGTTGAGCATCTTTTTATGTGTCTGTTGACCATCTGGATGTCTTCTTTAGAAAAATGTCTGTTCATGTCTTCTGCTCATTTCTTATCTGGCTTATTTGTTTCTTGGATGTTGAGTATGATAAATTCTTTATGTATTTTGAATACTAACCCTTCATCATATATGTCATTTGCAAACATCTTCTCCCATTCAGTAGGTTTTTAGTTTTATTGTTTCCCTCAATGTGCCGAAGTTTTTTTGTTTTGGTTTGGTTTGGTTTTTTTTGATGTAGTCCCCATGGCTTAGTTTTGCTTTTATTTCTCTTGTCTCAAGAGATGTATCTAGATAAATGTTATAGCAGATGTGAAAGAAATGACTGCCACTGCTCTCTTCTAGGATGTTTATGGTTTCAGGTCTCCCATTTACATCTTTTTTTTTTTTTTTAAGATTTTATTTATTTATTTAATAGAGAGAGAGATCACAAGTAGAGAGGCAGACAGAGAGAGGAAGGAAAGCATGCTTCCCGCTGAGCAGAGAGCCTGAGGTGGGGCTTGATCCCAGGACCCTGGGATCATGACCTGAGCCAAAAGTAGAGGTTTAACCCACTGAGCCACCCAGGCACCCCCCCCCATTTACATCTTTAATTCACTTTGAGATTATTTTTTATATGGTATAAGAAGCTGGTCCAGTTTTGTTCCTTTGCATGTAGCTGTTTAGTTTTCCCAATACCATTTGTTAGAGACTTTTTTCCCATTCCTTTTGATTCCTTTGTATTCTTGACTCTTGTCAAAGATTAATGACCATATAATCAAGGGTTTGTTTCTGAGCTTTCTATCCTGTTCTGTTGATCGATGCTTCTATTTTTGTGCCAATATCATATTGTTATGATTATTACAGCTTTGTAGTATAACTTGAAATCTGGAACTGTGATACCTCCAGCTTTGCTTTTCTTTTTCAAGATTTTTGGAAAAAAAAATCTTGAAAAAAAAAAAAGAGCCAAAACAAAATTGTGGGGGCTCTTCACGGTCTGTGGTGGTTCCATATAAATTAAGGTTGTGGTGTTGTAGTTCCATGAAAAATACTGTTGGATTTTGAAAAGGATTACATTGAATCTGTAGATTATTTGGGTAATGTGGGCATTTTAGCAATATTTGTTCTTCCCATCCATGAACATGGAATATCCTTCCATTTGTTTGTGTCATCTTCATTTGTTTGTGTGGTTTTCACTTCCTTGGTTAGGTATATTCCTAGGTATTTTATTATTTTTGGTTCAATTGTAAATGAGTTTGCTTTTTAAGTATTTCTTTCTACTGCTTTATTATTAATGTATAGAAATTCAATGGACTTCTGTACATTGATTTTGTATCCTGTGATTTTACTGAGTTCATTTCTCAGTTCTAGTAGTTTTTTGGTGGTCTTTTTTTTTTTTTAAAGATTTTATTTATTTATTTGACAGACATAGATCACAAGTAGGCAGAGAGTCAGACAGAGAGAGAAGGTGAAGCAGGCTCCCCCTCAGCAGAGAGCCTATGTGGTGCTCAATCCCAGGACCCTGAAATCATGACCTGAGCCGAAGGCAGAGGCTTAACCCACTGAGCCACAGAGGCACCCCCTTTTTTGGTGGAGTCTTTAGGGTTTTGCATATATAGTTTTCTGTCACCTGCAAATACTTAAAGTTTTACTTTTTTCTTACCAAGTTAGATGTATTTTATTCCTTTGAATTGTATAATTGCTGTGGCCAGGATTCCCAGTACTATGCTGAATAAAAGTGGTGAGAGTAGACATTTTGTCTGATTCCTAATATTAGGGAGAAAGCACTCAATTTTTCACCATTGAGTATGAGATAGCTGTGGGTTTTTCATGTAGAACCTTTATTATGTTGAGGTATTCCCTCTCAACCTACTTTGTTGAGGGTTTTTATCATGAATGTAGTGCTTTATCAAATATTTTTTCTGCAATTATTAAAATGGTCATATGGTTTTTATCCTCCTTTCTCTTATTGATGTGATGTATCACATTGATTGATTTGTGAATATTAAACCACCCTTGCATCCCTTGAATAAATCCCATTTGATCATGGTGAATGACTTTTTTAAATATATTGTTGGATTTAATTTCCTAATTTTTTAAAAAGATTTTATTTATTTGACAGAGACAGAGATCACAAATAGGCAGAGAGGCAGGCAGAGAGAAAGGAGGAAGCAGACTCCCTGCTGGGCAGAGAGCCTCATGTGGGGCTCCATCCCAGGACCCTGGGATCATGTCCTGAGCCAAAGGCAGAGGCTTTAACCCACTGAGCCACCCAGGTACCTCTAATTTCCCAATATTTTATTGAAGATTTTCACATCTATGTTCATCAGAGATATTGGCCTGTAGTTCTTTTTTTTTTTTTTTTTGTAGTATCTTAATCTGCTTTTGGTACCAGGGCAATGAAGGCCTTATAGAACAGATTTTAAAGTTTTTCTTCCTCTTCTATCTTTTAGAAGAGTTTGAGAAGAATAAGTATTAACTTTTCTTTAAATGTTTGTTATAATGCACCTGTGAAGCCATCTGGTTGTGGACTTTTGTTTGTTGGAAGTTTTTTTTAATACTGGTTCAATTTCATTGCTGATAACTAGTCTGTTCAAATTTTCTATTTATTTCTGCTTCAGTTTCAATAAGTTATATGTTTCTAGGAATTTATCTAGGTTGTCCAATTTACTGGCATGTAATTTTTCCATAATATTCTTTTATTATCCTTTTCATTTCTATAGTGTTGGTCATTATTTCCATTCTTTCATTTCAGATTCTGTTTGTATGAGTCTCCCTCCACCTCTTTTTTATGAGTCTGGCTAAAGATTTATCAAAGAATTTATCATTTCAAAGAACCAGCTGCTGGTTCTTTTGTGGGGTTTTTTGTTGTTGTTTCTATTCCATTTATGTCTCCTCTAAGCTTCCCTATTTCCTTCCTTCTACTAATTTGGGGTTTTATTTGTTTTTCTACTTCTAGCTCCTTCAGGTGTTTCCTTCAGGTGTAGCTTAGGTTGTTTGAGATTTTTCTTGCTTCTTGAGGTAGGCCTCTGTTGCTATAAACTACCCTCTTAAAACAGCTTTTACTGCATCCCAAAGATTTTGGACCATTGGGGTTTCATTTTCATTTGTCTCCATGTAATTTTTTATTTATTCTTTGATTTCTCGGTGACCCAGTCATTGTTTAGTAGCATGTAGCAAGTACAAATACCTGGAAGGTATTTGTGCTCTTTCTAGATTTTTTCTTGTGGTTGACTTTTAGTTTCATAGCATTATGGTTAGAAAAGATACATGAGGGATGTCTGGGTGGCTCAGTCGGTTAAGCTGATACCTTCAGTTCAGGCCATGATCCCAGGGTCCTGGAATCGAGTCCTGCATTGGGCTCCTTGCTCAGCAGGGAGCCTGCTTCTCTCTCCACCTCTGCCTGTCACTCTGCTTGCTTGTGTGCTCGCTCTCTCTCTCTCTCTCTGACAAATAAATAAATAAATAAATAAATAAAATCTTTTAAAGAAAATAATTTTAAAAAAAGAAAAGATGCATGAAATAACTCTGATCTTTTAAATTTTGTTAACACTTGTTCTGTGGCCCAATATGTGCTCTATTCTGGAGAATGTTCCATGTACAATTGAAAAGAATGTGTATTCTGCTGTTATAGGATTCTCTGACTGTATCTGCTAAATACAGTCATGTTTTTAGCATGTAGCATAGGTACAATGTGTCATTCAAAGCCACTCTCTCCTTATTGATTTTCTGTTTAGATCATCTATCCATTGATGTAGGTGGGATGTTAAAGTCCCCTAATATTATTTTATTACTATCAATTATTCCCATTTTGTTTGTTATTACTGCTTTAAGTATTTGGGTTCTCCCATGGTGGGTGCATGATAGTTGCAATTTTAAATCTTCTTTTTTTAAGATTTTATTTATTTACTTGTCAGAGAAAAAGACAAAACACAAGCTGGGGGAGTAGCAGGTAGAGAGATAAGCAGGATCCCCTCTGAGCAATGAGCCTGATGCAGGACTTGATCCCAGAACCCTGGGATCATGACCTGAGCTAAACAAAGGCAGAAGCTTAACCATGTTTTTGTTGGAGAATCCCCTTAATGATTGATTATGTAATGTCCTTCTTTTTCTCTTGTTACAGTCTTTGTTGATATGAGTATTGCTACTCTTGCAGGTAGTTCTTATTTACAGGTTAGTTCTCTTTTTAATTTTTTGAAGAACTTCTATACAATTTTTTATAGTGACTCTCCCAGTTTGCATTCCCATCAGCAAAGTACTAGGCTTCCTTTTTCTCCAAATCCTTGATGATACTTGTTGGTTTTTGTGTTTTGATTTTAGCATTCTGACAAGTGTGGGGTGATATCCCGTTGTAGTTTTGATTTCTTTTCCCTGATGATGAGTAATGTTAAACATCTTGTCATGTGTCTATTGGCTATCTAGATGTCTTCTTTGAAGAAGTGATTGTTCATATCTTCCACCCATTTTTATTTATTTTTTTTAAGATTATTTTTTTTATTTACTTGTCAGAGAGAGAGAGAGAGGGAGAGAGAGCGAACAGGCAGACAGAATGGCAGGCAGAGGCAGAGGGAGAAGCAGACTCCCTGCTGAGCAAGGAGCCCGATATGGGACTCGATCCCAGGACGCTGGGATCATGACCCGAGCCGAAGGCAGCTGCTTAACCAACTGAGCCACCCAGGCGTCCCTTCCACCCATTTTTAATTGTATTATTTGGATTATTTGTTTTTTGGGTGTTGAGTTGAAATGAGTAATGTTTTGAGGACAAGATCTAGAAATAATTATAGAGGTATATGTGTGTGTATTATACCTGTGTGTGTGTGTGTGTGTGTGTGTGTGTGTGTGCAATCATCTCTTTGGCTAAGGGGGCCTAGAATCAATAAGCACATGGTGTCAACATCTTGATTTCTCAAAACAATCTTCCACTAAAAAGAACCAGTCCTCCCTGCAGAAACTGCTGATTCTAGGACTACAGCAAAGTATAAGATGAGCCTGGAACATCTAATTGGGCCAGATAGTAAGGAACCACTCAACAAAGGAGCGAAATGTCACAAGGACACAGAAGCCAGCTTAAAAGGATTGACACTGGCCAAAATGGGACTATTTAAGCATCAAAATAAATAGCAATAATAATGTATTACAACCCATTGGATAAAGTAGGAGGCCAAGAGTGAATGAATGAATGAAGGAATGAAAGAGGAAAGTTCTTCTTTAAAGGAAAATGTCATTCAGTCATGTAGAAGCAATGAGAAACAGACTTGGCATTCAGCAATCATCAAAGGGGAGATTGTTTCAGGTAGGAATATTTAATAGATCCTAAGTCTGGGAGGTAGAGGTTTGATGAGTGTCAGAACATTGGTATAATTTCAGAATACCTCCCCCCCAAATTCTACTCAGTTACAAGAAGCAATTGTTAACTATGAGGTAAAGAAACTAATCAGGCACCAACATAGCCAGGTGAGCAGGGTTAAAATGGTCAGTGTGAAGATTGAGTTCACTTCACATCACATCACATCACATCACATCGCATCACATACCTCCTGATACAGTGCACTTAGAAGATACACCACAACATTTTAGTGTTGTTCCTGCTGAGAATGCACAATCTAAATCAGGTCATGCAACATCAGATAAATCCAGGTTGAGAGTCATCCTAGAGAACGTAATGCCTATTCTCTTTAAAACTGTCAAGGATTTGAAAGATAGGGGAAGACTAAAGAAATGATCTAACTTGATGGATCCTGAAGAAGAATGACAGATAAATTCAGCTTGCTTTCCTGGATAAAATCCTGGACTAAAATAATATAAAGAAACATGACTGAGAAAGTTAGGAAATTTTGAGTGGGATCTGAATTGCAAAGTGATGATGTACCAGGGTTGATTTCTTTATTTGAAGGATGATGTGCTGATTATTAGGAAAGTGTCCTTGTTTGCTGGACACATGCTGGAATGCTTAAGGGCGATGAGGCCTCATGTCTGTAGTTACTCTCAAAAGGCTTACAAAAAGACTAATGATAATGAGTAAATATTATATATTATAGAGAATATAATGTTTATTATATATGTTCATTACATGCAAGAAAGAAAGAAGCAAATGCAGTAAAATATTAACAATGGAGGGATCTGTGTGAAGGTGAAAAGAATTCTTTGTACATTCCTGGCAACTTTTCTGTAAGTTTGAAATTATTCAAAAATAAATTATTCAAGGGGAGGAGTCAAGATGGCGGAGAAGTAGCAGGCTGAGACTGCTTCAGCTAGCCGGAGATCAGCTAGATAGCTTATCTAAAGATTGCAAACACCTGAAAATCCATCGGCAGATCGAAAAGAAGAAGAACAGCAATTCTAAAAACAGAAAAACAACCACTTTCTGAAAGGTAGGACCAGCGGAGAAGTGAATCCAAAGCGATGGGAAGATAGACCCCAGGGGGAGGGGCCGGCTCCCGGCAAGCGGCGGAGCAACGGAGCACAAAATCAGGACTTTTAAAAGTCTGTTCCGCTGAGAGACATCGCTCCAGAGTCTAAACCGGGGCGAAGCCCATGCGGGGTCAGCATGGCCTCAGGTCCCACAGGGTCACAGAAGGATCGGGGGTGTCTGAGTATCTCAGAGCTTGCGGGTATTGGAACGGGAAAGCCGGCTACAGAGACAGAGCCAACAGTAAGCTTGCAGCTCCGGGTTACATTGAACAGGTCGCAGGCTCGGTGAGCTCGGAGCGCAGCCGGAGGTCAGGCAGACGGGAGTAACTGGACGCTGTTCTCTGAGGGCGCACTGAGGAGTGGGGCCCTGGGCTCTCGGCTCCGCCAGGCTGGGGACCAGGAGGCCGCCATTTGTATTCCCTTCCTCCAGGAACTCTACGGAAAGCGCTCAGGGAACAAAAGCTCCTGAAAGCAAACCAGAGCGGATTACTCACCCCCAGCCCCGGGTAAGGGCGGTGCAATTCCGCCTGGGGCAAAGACACTTGAGAATCACTACAACATGCCCCTCCCAGAGAAGATCAACAAGAAATCCAGCCGAGACCAAGTTCACCTACCAAGGAGTGCAGTTTCAATACCAAGGAGAGCAGCAGAATTCCAGAGGAGGAGAAAGCAAAGGACGGAACTCATGGCTTTCTCCCTGTGATTTTTTACTCTTGCAGTTAATTTAATTTTTTTCTTTTTCATTTTTTTTTCTCTTCTTCTGCTAAAATTTTTTAACTTTTACCTTTTTCTTCTTTAACGTTTTTTAACTAGTTTATCTAATATATATATTTTTCTTTTTTATATTTTTCTTATTAGTTTTCCTTTTTTTAAATTCTTTTCTTTTCTTTTTTCTTTCTTCCTTTTTGAACCTCTTTTTATCCCTTTTCTCCCCCCTCACGATTTGGGATCTCTTCTAATTTGGTTAAAGCATATTTTCCTGAGGTTGTTGCCACCCTTTTAGTATTTTACTTGCTCCTTCATATACTCTTATCCGGACAAAATGACAAGACGGAAAAATTCAACACAAAAAAAAGAACAAGAGGCTGTACCGGAGCCTAGGGACCTAATCAATACAGACATTGGTAATATGTCAGATCTAGAATTCAGAATGACAATTCTCAAGGTTCTAGCCGGGCTCGAAAAAGGCATGGAAGATATTAGAGAAACCCTCTCGAGAGATATAAAAGCCCTTTCTGGAGAAATAAAAGAACTAAAATCTAACCAAGTTGAAATAAAAAAAGCTAGTAATGAGGTGCAAAAAAAATGGAGGCTCTCACTGCTAGGATAAATGAGGCAGAAGAAAGAATTAGCGATATAGAAAACCAAATGACAGAGAATAAAGAAGCTGAGCAAAAGAGGGACAAACAGCTACTGGACCACGAGGGGAGAATTCGAGAGATAAGTGACACCATAAGACGAAACAACATTAGAATTATTGGGATTCCAGAAGAAGAAGAAAGAGACCACCCCTCAGAAACAATAAGAATAGGCCCACACCCCGTCACCTAATAGTAAAATTTACAAGTCTTAGTGACAAAGAGAAAATCCTGAAAGCAGCCCGGGAAAAGAAGTCTGTAACATACAATGGTAAAAATATTAGATTGGCAGCTGACTTATCCACAGAGAACTGGCAGGCCAGAATGAGCTGGCATGATATTTGCAGAGCACTAAACGAGAAAAACATGCAGCCAAGAATACTATATCCAGCTAGGCTATCATTGAAAATAGAAGGAGAGATCAAAAGCTTCCAGGACAAACAAAAACTGAAAGAATTTGCAAACACCAAACCAGCTCTACAGGAAATATTGAAAGGGGTCCTCTGAGCAAAGAGAGAGCCTACAAGTGGAAGATCAGAAAGGAACAGAGACCATATACAGTAATAGTCACCTTACAGGCAATACAATGGCATTAAATTCATATCTCTCAATAGTTACCCTGAATGTTAATGGGCTAAATGCCCCTGTCAAAAGACACAGGGTATCAGAATGGATAAAAAAACAAAACCCATCTATATGTTGCCTACAAGAAACCCATTTTAAGCCTGAAGACACATACAGATTTAAAGTGAGGGGGTGGAAAAGAATTTACCATGCTAATGGACATCAGAAGAAAGCAGGAGTAGCAATCCTTATATCAGATCAATTAGATTTTAAGCCAAAGACTATAATAAGAGATGAGGAAGGACACTATATCATACTCAAAGGGTCTGTCCAACAAGAAGATCTAACAATTTTAAATATCTATGCCCCCAACGTGGGAGCAGCCAACTATATAAACCAATTAATAACAAAATCAAAGAAACACATCAACAATAATACAATAATAGTAGGGGACTTTAACACTCCCCTCACTGACATGGACAGATCATCCAAGCAAAAGATCAACAAGGAAATAAAGGCCTTAAACGACACACTGGACCAGATGGACATCACAGATATATTCAGAACATTTCATCCCAAAGCAACAGAATACACATTCTTCTCTAGTGCACATGGAACATTCTCCAGAATAGATCACATCCTCGGTCCTAAATCAGGACTCAACTGGTATCAAAAGATTGGGATCATTCCCTGAATATTTTCAGACCACAATGCTCTAAAGCTAGAACTCAACCACAAAAGGAAGTTTGGAAAGAACCCAAATACATGGAGACTAAACAGCATCCTTCTAAAGAATGAATGGGTCATTTGGGAAATTAAAGAAGAATTGAAAAAAATCAAGGAAACACATGATAATGAAAATACAACGGTTCAAAATCTGTGGGACACAACAAAGGCAGTCCTGAGAGGAAAATACATAGCGGTACAAGCCTTTCTCAAGAAACAAGAAAGGTCTCAGGTATACAACCTAACCCTACACCTAAAGGAGCTGGAGAAAGAACAAGAAAGAAACCCTAAGCCCAGCAGGAGAAGAGAAATCATAAAAATCAGAGCAGAAATCAATGAAATAGAAACCAAAAAAACAATAGAACAAATCAACGAAACTAGGAGCTGGTTCTTTGAAAGAATTAATAAAATTGATAAACCCCTGGCCAGACTTATCAAAAAGAAAAAAGAAAGGACCCAAATAAATAAAATCATGAATGAAAGAGGAGAGATCACAACTGACACCAAAGAAATACAAACTATTATAAGAACATACTATGAGCAACTCTACGCCAACAAATTTGACAATCTGGAAGAAATGGATGCATTCCTAGAAACATATAAACTACCACAACTGAACCAGGAAGAAATAGAAAGCCTGAACAGACCCATAACCAGTAAGGAGATTGAAACAGTCATTAAAAATCTCCAAACAAACAAAAGCCCAGGGCCAGACGGCTTCCCGGGGGAATTCTACCAAACGTTTAAAGAAGAACTAATTCCTATTCTCCTGAAACTGTTCCAAGAAATAAAAATGGAAGGAAACCTACCAAACTCATTTTATGAGGCCAGCATCACCTTGATCCCAAAACCCAACAAGGATCCCATCAAAAAAGAGAGCTATAGACCAATATCCTTGATGAACACAGATGCGAAAATACTCACCAAAATACAAGCCAATAGGATTCAACAGTACATTAAAAGGATTATTCACCACGACCAAGTGGGATTTATTCCAGGGCTGCAAGGTTGGTTCAACATCCGCAAATCAGTCAGTGTGATACAACACATCAATAAAAGAAAGAACAAGAACCATATGATACTCTCAATAGATGCTGAAAAAGCATTTGACAAAGTACAGCATCCCTTCCTGATCAAAACTCTTCAAAGTGTAGGGATAGAGGGCACATACCTCAATATCTTCAAAGCCATCTATGAAAAACCCACCGCAAATATCATTCTCAATGGAGAAAAACTGAAAGCTTTTCCGCTAAGGTCAGGAACACAGCAGGGATGTCCATTATCACCACTGCTATTCAACATAGTACTAGAAGCCCTAGCCTCAGCAATCAGACAACAAAAGGAAATTGAAGGCATCCAAATCGGCAAAGAAGAAGTCAAATTATCACTCTTCGCAGATGATATGATATTATAGGTGGAAAACCCAAAAGACTCCACTCCAAAACTGCCAGAACTTATACAGGAATTCAGTAAAGTGTCAGGATATAAAATCAATGCACAGAAATCAGTTGCATTTCTCTACACCAACAGCAAGACAGAAGAAAGAGAAATTAAGGAGTCAATCCCATTTACAATTGCACCCAAAACCATAAGATACCTAGGAATAAACCTAACCAAAGAGACACAGAATCTATACTCAGAAAACTATAAAGTACTCATGAAAGAAATTGAGGAAGACACAAAGAAATGGAAAAATGTGCCATGCTCCTGGATTGGAAGAATAAATATTGTGAAAATGTCTATGCTACCTAAAGCAATCTACACATTTAATGCAATTCCTATCAAAGTACCATCCATCTTTTTCAAAGAAATGGAACAAATAATTCTAAAATTTATATGGAACCAGAAAAGACCTCGAATAGCCAAAGGGATATTGAAAAAGAAAGCCAACGTTGGTGGCATCACAATTCCGGACTTCAGGCTCTATTACAAAGCTGTCATCATCAAGACAGCATGGTACTGGCACAAAAACAGACACATAGATCAATGGAACAGAATAGAGAGCCCAGAAATAGACCCTCAAATCTATGGTCAACTAATCTTCGACAAAGCAGGAAAGAATGTCCAATGGAAAAAAGACAGCCTTTTCAATAAATGGTGCTGGGAAAATTGGACAGCCACATGCAGAAAAATGAAATTGGACCATTCCCTTACACCACACACAAAAATAGACTCAAAATGGATGAAGGACCTCAATGTACGAAAGGAATCCATCAAAATCCTTGAGGAGAACACGGGCAACAACCTCTTCGACCTCTGCCGCAGCAACATCTTCCTAGGAACAACGCAAAAGGCAAGGGAAGCAAGGGAAAAAATGAACTATTGGGATTTCATCAAGATCAAAAGCTTTTGCACAGCAAAGGAAACAGTTAACAAAATCAAAAGACAACTGACAGAATGGGAGAAGATATTTGCAAACGACATATCAGATAAAGGACTAGTGTCCAGAATCTATAAAGAACTTAGCAAACTCAACACCCAAAGAACAAATAATCCAATCAAGAAATGGGCAGAGGACATGAACAGACATTTCTGCAAAGAAGACATCCAGATGGCGAACAGACACATGAAAAAGTGCTCCATATCACTCGGCATCAGGGAAATACAAATCAAAACCACAATGAGATATCACCTCACACCAGTCAGAATGGCTAAAATCAACAAGTCAGGAAATGACAGATGCTGGCGAGGATGCGGAGAAAGGGGAACCCTCCTCCACTGTTGGTGGGAATGCAAGCTGGTGCAGCCACTCTGGAAAACAGCATGGAGGTTCCTCAAAATGTTGAAAATAGAACTGCCCTATGACCCAGCAATTGCACTATTGGGTATTTACCCTAAAGATACAAATGTAGTGATCCAAAGGGGTACATGCACCCGAATGTTTATAGCAGCAATGTCCACAATAGCCAAACTATGGAAAGAACCTAGATGTCCATCAACAGATGAATGGATCAAGAAGATGTGGTATATATACACAATGGAATACTATGCAGCCATCAAAAGAAATGAAATCTTGCCATTTGCAACAACATGGATGGAACTAGAGCGTATCATGCTTAGCGAAATAAGTCAAGCAGAGAAAGACAACTATCATATGATCTCCCTGATATGAGGAAGTGGTGATACAACATGGAGGCTTAAGTGGGTAGAAGAAGAATAAATGAAACAAGATGGGATTGGGAGGGAGACAAACCATAAGTGACTCTTAATCTCACAAAACAAACTGAGGGTTGCTGGGGGGAGGGGGTTTGGGAGAAGGAGGTGGGATTATGGACATTGGGGAGGGTATGTGCTTTGGTGAGTGCTGTGAAGTGTGTCAACCTGGTGATTCACAGACTTGTTCTCCTGGGGATAAAAATATATGTTTATAAAAAGTAAAAAATAAATAAATAAATAAATAAATAAATAATTCAAAAATAAATTATATTTAAAATAAATTTCTCTTTTAAAGCAAGAAATAAATAAATCCTAAATGTGGCCTTAGAGGAAAGAGTCAGTAATGAACACAGAGGAAAAGGCAGAGTTTCCACAGTGAGTGAATCCTTAGGTGGCTCCTTTTTTTATGGTCTATTGGGTAAATAGTAAGAAATATAATACCTTCCCAATCTACAACACTTTAAGGTTCAGGGCCTTGTTTCTATCATTAACCAATACCACCATTCACAGATTGTCAACCTATCCTTAACCACCTCTTATGAGTAGGTACAGAACTAGACATCAAGAGTTATAAAAGTGTAAGATGTGGTCACTCTCTCCCGGAGAAACTGGGTATATGTAAGTGATAGTCCATGACAGTGCTCAAGATTAACATTTAAGAAAGAGAACAAGCTTCACAATGGAGAAGATCCCAGTGAATAGGGTGGTCAGGGAAGCATTAGTCTTCAGATAGCTATAGGCTTTATCCAGCCTGGCTGGCCTTGGGTAGAACCTGACACACCTTCTCCGATGGTGCCTACCTCTGCTTGAATAATTTTAGAAGTGGTGATTTACGTTCTCCTGAGATGCCCATTTCCCTGTTGAAAAGGTCAAATTATTGGAAAGTTCTTGCTTATATAGAGTCAAAATATACCTCTTTGCTCCTTATACTTTGGATGACACAAAGTGAGTTTATTTCATCTTCTGCCTATAAACCCTTCACATATTTGAAGACCACTCTCATGTCTCCTTTCATTTCTCTTTCTCGTATCAAACATTTTCAGTTATTTTAGCTGTTACAGATCTATTATGTGCTTCACTAAACTAGGTGCACTAATCTGTCGGTGAAACCAGAAGATGTTCCTAGCCAAGCTGTGGCCTCATTAATATAAAATACAATGGGATTTTTACCTCTTTAAGACATTTGTGTCTCTTTGTGCAACTTAAGATTACATTAGCTTTTGGGGACAACTTCACAAGCCCTGTTGCCACTGAGATGTTCAAGTCTTTTCCATGTGAGCTGCCAATCCAGTCTTCTTCTTGCCTATACCTTTGTAGCTCATTTTTTAAAATGTAGTCTTTTGCCTTTATCTCTATTACATTTCAGACTAAATTAAAAAATTAGTCCATCTTGAAATCACTGTGAATTTTGAATTTCATCTCAAATTTATGGTATTCCTTTTATGTGTGTTTTATGCAGATTTGATAGATATAGTTCAACCCACACAGGTTTTACTTTTATTCAATAAATGGGACCAATGCAGAGATCCCTAAGATGCTACCTCCAGATTTATTGTGAAAGCTAACCCACCATCTTTGTTGCAGCATTTAACTACTATTAATCATAGTTCCCTGGCTATTCCTCCTTGTGTCATCTCAGGTGAGCTGTCAGCTCTTTGACTAGATCCTGTTTTTGAAGAATCCCATTTTTCAAGTTCCATAAAAATTAATATAAAAAAGAAGACACAACCTGACTCAAAGGCATCATCAAAACTGTTACAGTAAGGAAATACACTAATAAAAGGAGATTTATACCTTCTGTAAATAAAGAAGAATGAAACACACATTAAATACTTTCCTGAGGCGCCTGGGTGGCTCAGTGGGTTATGCCTCTGCCTTTGGCTCAGGTCCTGGGGTCAAGCCCTGCATCGGGCTCTCTGCTCAGCAGGGAGCCTGCTTCCTCTTCTCTCTCTGTCTGCCCCTGCCTATTTGTGATCTCTGTCTGTAAAATAAATAAGTAAAATCTTAAAAAAAAAAAAAAAGTACTTTCGTGATAGTCACTGAGTAAATATCCTGGCACCATGAGTGAAATATTTACCAACTGAAAGGAAGTGTTGGTATTGTATAGGGAAAGGAAAACAAAATAGAATTCTTGTCCTGTGAACCCACAGGTACTTGTTTTTACAGATAATAAAGCCCCTAGATCAGAAAGCTTTTCCACCAACAGGGAAATTCAGAAGATGATATGACTTGGATAATAAGTATTATAATTTATGCATCAAATTGTTGACCTAATCATTAACAGAGTTGTTAATAATTGTCTCTCTCTCATCATTTTCATACTCTTGAGAACAAAGCACTTAGTGTACTTTCTGTCCTCTATCATAGAAAGCAATGTAGAACATGAGGTGTTTGTTGTTGTTGTTTTTTAATTTTATTCTAGGACGTTTAAACACTTGGTAAATATGTACATTTTAAGCATCAGTCCTCTGGAGTTCTGAATTTATCATTCTCTGCAGATGAACCAGCCACAAGCAGAAAAGTTGAGGGGTGTCTTTGGTCGTATGTATTGTTGGTATTTAATTACATCCAAATCCAGACATCAATTCACATCTCGAGTCCTAATTGCCTTTGAGAGTTCTATGCACAGAACAATAGCTGAAGTGACTCTTCAGAACAGAAGTCATAAATACAGGTTCTTCCTGATCTTGATGAATTAAAACCCAAGGAGGGGAGACAGTTTTGCTTTGAAGAAGCCATCTGTTTATTTGTGTACAGCGTTTATATTCAAATTTAAGGAAATTAATCAAGTAAAAAACATCAGAATTCACAACACAGAAAACAAGAGTACTGAACAGGCATGCAATTTGAGAAAACCAAGTAGATAATGAGGTTTCAACCTCTTTAGTTTAATCTTCTCTAGTCCCAAGGAGACCTCTCTGCTCTGTGTATACTGCATGACTTGCTTTGTATTGATTTTTGCTCCTTCAAGGCTCAGAACATGAATCGGTGACAAGTGCTAAGTTAATGAATTAACAGCTGTCAGCACAGACTGGACCAGCATAATCCTTGAATTAGGGAACTTCTCTGGTTCTTGGTTAACAGACAACTGAGTTCACTGATAATAAAATCTGTCCCCACTCCCTACCTGTGCATAAAGGAATGAACATTTCTTCAGGAAACAAATGTCAGTTAAAAATGTGAGCCAGAATTGCAAATGACTCTAGGCTTTGGAATATGTGCCAACTCCTTGCTGCTCACCCAGAAGTTATCAGGAGATAGGAAGCCAAGACATTTTTTAAGGACTTGAGCCTGGACATTTGATACCACTCTCAGAAGTCTGATGTGTAAGCTTAGAGCCAGTGCCAGCATTTTATGCATTAAGTCATTACTACTTTTTAGCTTTTTAAGGCAGTAACTTCATTACTCCTGCAGTGAAACACTCTGAAACTGTCTTCACCCCACGGCCTTCTCTGAATTTCTTCTGCATTCACATATCTTAAGTTGACTGTACAAGAGGACAAATTGTTACATTATGCCCTTAGATTTGTTCTCTGGATGATTTATGAATGGGTATCATGTTTCCAGCTAAATGAAAGGACGTAGCTCAGTGCGTGTTTAAAAGGAATAGAGAGCTCCTTTTAAACACTCTTCAGTGTCAGTTTCCCTCATCCATTAGGTAGGGATGATAATAATACTTCTTTGTTAAGAATAAATGAAATAATCTATGTAAAGTTTTAACACAGTGTCTGGAATGTAAGAGGCTCAGCTAGTTATATGAATGCTTTTATTCCCTCATTCTCTTTTATATCTCTTTTGGTACCAAGATGCTGACATCCATACAACACACACTACACACTTGGTGAATAAATCAACAAATGAATGTTCTTTAAGATAAGAATCTAAATTGTGAAATCAGTAGTCAGCCAATTAAAGGAGAATTAGGCAACATCTTACCAATTAAAAACCATACACATGTATGATTTTGGCCTGGAATTATTTGTTCCAGTCTTCATTCTATAGATGAAGAAAATTTAAATTTAAAAGTGAGACTTATTCTAAGGTGTTTTGTTCTCAATTCCTTCCCTCATTTAAAAAAATCTCAATCTGTATTAATACCTGCAAATCAGTTAATCACTAGAGCAGATTTTGATTATGCGATTTGTAAAAGCCTCAGGTTTTAAAATAAAGGATTTTCCCTCCCATTGTCTCTTAGCTAGAAATACCTGTTTTTACCTTTTCTTTTCATGGACATCACTCATACAACACAATGACCAAAAGAACGGCAATCCATTTATGATCTTTTCCTAGTTTTGGAAAACAGCTAAAGTGTATTTCACTCCAAGCTAATAGTCTGTTTATGGACACAGACTTTCCTTTTCTAAAGACTTGAGATGTGTGCTTTCCATAGCTGCATAAAAGGGCAGAAAAACTCTTTTAAACACTCTCTTTAAAAAGGAGGTTTTTTGGGGTGCCTGGGTGGCTCAGTAGGTTAAAGCCTCTGCCTTCAGCTCAGGTCATGATCGCTGGGTCATGGGATTGATCCCTGGGTCCTGGGATTGAGCCCCACATCAGACTCTCTGCTCAGCGGAGAGTCTGCTTCCTCCTCTCTCTCCCTTCCTGCCTCTCTGCCTACTTGTGATCTCTGTCTGTCAAATAAACAAATAAAATCTTTAAAAAGGGGATTTTTTAATGCATTTTTGGAAAGTAAGACCCATCAAACATGTCCTATGAGACATCATTTCAAAATCTCCAGCTGAGATTTTAATCGAGGACATAGACTTAATAAATATTTATATACCCCACAGCGTGAAATGCAATCCTGTGAATATGGAAAGGTATTAATCAATGTTCTTTCATTGTTTTGTTTGCTTTTGATTTGTCTTCTTTGTTATGGTTTGTTTAGTTGGTTTAGCTTGATTTGGTTTAGGGCAGAGAAATTTCTGAAATATGGCTGGATTCAAAATTTCATTCTTTAGGTGTTTATATGACCTTTATCTTTAACTCAAATTTATTTTCACTCTTGTATTCTGACAACATTTATGAAATCATATTGCAGTGAAAAATAAAAGATCAGCATGTGAATGGTAGGTTATTAGGGTTCTTAAACTATCTCAGCTAAACAAGCCCATTTCATTTTCAATTAAAATCATAATGTAAAGGGTGAATTTAAAAGCAAATTAATACTTATTTTAAAGATGTAATATACATACACAAATATATATAATTTTGTCAATGAGTTCATCGCAGTGCTTTTATATTTATAAAAAAATTGCTAAAATGCCTTGGTTTCAAAATGGTTGAGATAATAAACAATATTATATTATGCAGATTATAAAAATAAGTGGGATAGAGGGAGGAGTCAAGATGGCAGAGAAGTAACAGGCTGAGACTACTTCAGCTAGCAGGAGATCAGCTAGATAGCTTATCTAAAGATTGTAAACACCTGCAAATCCATCGGCAGAAAGAAGAGAAGAAGAACAGCAATTCTAAGAACAGAAAAACAGAAAAACAACCACTTTCTGAAAGGTAGGACTAGTGGAGAAGTGAATCCAAAGCGACGGGAAGATAGATCCCGGGGGGAAGGGGCGGCTCCCGGCAAGCGGGGGAGCAACGGAGCACAAAATCAGGACTTTTAAAAGTCTGTTCCACTGAGGGACATCGCTCCAGAGGCTAAACCGGGGCGAAGCCCACGCGGGGTCAGCGTGGCCTCAGGTCCCGCAGGGTCACAGAAGGATCGGGGGTGTCTGAGAGTCGCAGAGCTTGCAGGTATTAGAACGGGAAAGCCGGCTACAGAGACAGAGCCGACAGTAAGCTTGCAGCTTGGGGTTACCTTGAACCAACCGCAGGCTCAGTGAGCTCAGAGCACAGCGCCCCTGAGCTCCCGTCAGGCAGACGGGAGTTACTGGGCGCTGTTCTCTGAGGGCGCACTGAGGAGTGGGGTCCCCGGGTCTTGTATTCCCGTCCTCCGGAACTCTACTGAAAGTGCTCAGGGAACAAAAGCTCCTGAAAGCAAAACCGAGCAGATTACTCAGCCCCGCCCCTGGTAAGGGCGGTGCAATTCCGCCTGGGGCAAAGACACTTGAGAATCACTACAACAGGCCCCTCCCCCAGAAGACCAACACGAAATCCAGCCAAGAGCAAGTTCACCTACCAAGGAGTGCAGTTTCAAACCAAGGAGAGCAGTAGAATTCCAGAGGAGGAGAAAGCAAAGGACGGAACTCATGGCTTTCTCCCTGTGATTTTTTAGTCTTGCAGTTATTTAATTTTTTTCTTTTTCATTTTTTTTCTCTTCTTCTGCTAAAATTTTTTTTTAACTTTTACCCTTTTCTTTTTCAACGTTTTTTAACTAGTTTATCTAATATATATATTTTTTCTTTTTTATACTTTTCTTTATTCGTTTTCTTTTTTTAATTATTTTCTCTTCTCTTTTTTTTTTTTTCTTTCTTGCTTTTTGAACCTCTTTTTATCCTCTTTGACCCCTCTCCCAATTTGGGATCTCTTCTGATTGGGTTAAAGCATAGTTTCCTGGGGTTGTTGCTACCCTTTTAGTATTTTACTTGCTCCTTCATATACTCTTATCTGGACAAAATGACAAGACGGAAAAATTCACCACAAAAAAAAAAGAACAAGAGGCAGTACCGAAGGCTAGGGACCTGATCAATACAGACATTGGTAATATGTCAGATCTAGAGTTCAGAATGACAATTCTCAAGGTTCTAGCCGGGCTCGAAAAAGGCATGGAAGATATTAGAGAAACTCTCTCGAGAGATATAAAAGCCCTTTCTGGAGAAATAAAAGAACTAAAATCTAACCAGGTTGAAATTAAAAAAGCTAGTAATGAGGTGCAATCAAAAATGGAGGCTCTCACTGCTAGGATAAATGAGGCAGAAGAAAGAATTAGCGATTTAGAAGACCAAATGACAGAGAATAAAGAAACTGAGCAAAAGAGGGACAAACAGCTACTGGACCATGAGGGGAGAATTCGAGAGATAAGTGACACCATAAGACGAAACAACATTAGAATTATTGGGATTCCAGAAGAAGAAGAAAGAAAGATGGGAGCAGAAGGTATACTGGAGAGAATTATTGGGGAGAATTTCCCCAAAATGGCAAAGGGAACAAGCATCAAAATTTAGGAGGTTCAGAGAATGCCCGTCAAAATCAATAAGAATAGGCCCACACCCCGTCACCTAATAGTAAAATTTACAAGTCTTAGTGACAAAGAGAAAATCCTGAAAGCAGCCCGGGAAAAGAAGTCTGTAACATACAATGGTAAAAATATTAGATTGGCAGCTGACTTATCCACAGAAGCGTGGCAGGCCAGAAAGAGCTGGCATAATATTTTCAGAGCACTAAACAAGAAAAACATGCAGCCAAGAATACTATATCCAGCTAGGCTATCACTGAAAATAGAAGGAGAGATTAAAAGCTTCTAGGACAAACAAAAACTGAAAGAATTTGCAAACACCAAACCAGCTCTACAGGAAATATTGAAAGGGGTCCTCTGAGCAAAGAGAGAGCCTACAAGTGGAAGATCAGAAAGGAACAGAGACAATATACAGTAACAATCACCTTACAGGCAATACAATGGCACTAAATTCATATCTCTCAATAGTTACCCTGAATGTTAATGGGCTAAATGCCCCTGTCAAAAGACACAGGGTATCAGAATGGATAAAAAAACAAAACCCATCTATATGTTGCCTACAAGAAACTCATTTTAAGCCCGAAGTCACCTCCAGATTTAAAGTGAGGGGGTGGAAAAGAATTTACCATGCTAATGGACATCAGAAGAAAGCAGGAGTGGCAATCCTTATATCAGATCAGTTAGATTTTAAGCCAAAGACTATAATAAGAGATGAGGAAGGACACTATATCATACTCAAAGGGTCTGTCCAACAAGAAGATCTAACAATTTTAAATATCTATGCCCCCAACGTGGGAGCAGCCAACTATATAAACCAATTAATAACAAAATCAAAGAAACACATCAACAATAATACAATAATAGTAGGGGACTTTAACACTCCCCTCACTGACATGGACAGATCATCCAAGCAAAAGATCAACAAGGAAATAAAGGCCTTAAACGACACACTGGACCAGATGGACATCACAGATATATTCAGAACATTTCATCCCAAAGCAACAGAATACACATTCTTCTCTAGTGCACATGGAACATTCTCCAGAATAGATCACATCCTCGGTCCTAAATCAGGACTCAACTGGTATCAAAAGATTGGGATCATTCCCTGAATATTTTCAGACCACAATGCTTTGAAGCCAGAACTCAAACACAAAAGGAAGTTTGGAAAGAACCCAAATACATGGAGACTAAACAGCATCCTTCTAAAGAATGAATGGGTCATTTGGGAAATTAAAGAAGAATTGAAAAAAATCATGGAAACACATGATAATGAAAATACAACGGTTCAAAATCTGTGGGGCACAACAAAGGCAGGCCTGAGAGGAAAATACATAGCGGTACAAGCCTTTCTCAAGAAACAAGAAAGGTCTCAAGTATACAACCTAACCCTACACCTAAAGGAGCTGGAGAAAGAATAAGAAATCCTAAGCCCAGCAGGAGAAGAGAAATCATAAAGATCAGAGCAGAAATCAATGAAATAGAAACCAAAAAAACAATAGAACAAATCAACGAAACTAGGAGCTGGTTCTTTGAAAGAATTAATAAAATTGATAAACCCCTGGCCAGACTTATCAAAAAGAAAAAAGAAAGGACCCAAATAAATAAAATCATGAATGAAAGAGGAGAGATCACAACTGACACCAAAGAAATACAAACTATTATAAGAACATACTATGAGCAACTCTACGCCAACAAATTTGACAATCTGGAAGAAATGGATGCATTCCTAGAAACATATAAACTACCACAACTGAACCAGGAAGAAATAGAAAGCCTGAACAGACCCATAACCAGTAAGGAGATTGAAACAGTCATTAAAAATCTCCAAACAAACAAAAGCCCAGGGCCAGACGGCTTCCCGGGGGAATTCTACCAAACGTTTAAAGAAGAACTAATTCCTATTCTCCTGAAACTGTTCCAAGAAATAAAAATGGAAGGAAACCTACCAAACTCATTTTATGAGGCCAGCATCACCTTGATCCCAAAACCCAACAAGGATCCCATCAAAAAAGAGAGCTATAGACCAATATCCTTGATGAACACAGATGCGAAAATACTCACCAAAATACAAGCCAATAGGATTCAACAGTACATTAAAAGGATTATTCACCACGACCAAGTGGGATTTATTCCAGGGCTGCAAGATTGGTTCAACATCTGCAATTCAGTCAATTTTGATGCAACACATCAATAAAAGAAAGAACAAGAACCATATGATACTCTCAATAGATGCTGAAAAAGCATTTGAGAAAGTACATCATCCCTTCCTGATCAAAATTCTTCAAAGTATAGGGATAGAGGGCACATACCTCAATATCATCAAACCCATCTATGAAAAACCCACCGCAAATATCATTCTCAATGGAGAAAAACTGAAAGCTCTTCCGCTAAGGTCAGGAACACAGCAGGGATGTCCATTATCACCACTGCTATTCAACATAGTACTAGAAGCCCTAGCCTCAGCAATCAGACAACAAAAGGAAATTGAAGGCATCCAAATCGGCAAAGAAGAAGTCAAATTATCACTCTTCGCAGATGATATGATACTATATGTGGAAAACCCAAAAGACTCCACTCCAAAACTTCTAGAACTTGTATAGGAATTCAGTAAAGTGTTAGGATATAAAATCAATGCACAGAAATCAGTTGCATTTCTCTACACCAACAACAAGACAGAAGAAAGAGAAATTAAGGAGTCAATCCCATTTACAATTGCACCCAAAACCATAAGATACCTAGGAATAAACCTAACCAAAGAGACACAGAATCTATACTCAGAAAACTATAAAGTACTCATGAAAGAAATTGAAGAAGACACAAAGAAATGTAAAAAAGTTACGTGCTCCTGGATTGGAAGAATAAATATTGTGAAAATGTCTATGCTACCTAAAGCAATCTACACATTTAATGCAATTCCTATCAAAGTACCATCCATCTTTTTCAAAGAAATGGAACAAATAATTCTAAAATTTATATGGAACCAGAAAAGACCTCGAATAGCCAAAGGGATATTGAAAAAGAAAGCCAACATTGGTGGCATCACAATTCCGGACTTCAAGCTATATTACAAAGCTGTCATCATCAAGACAGCATGGTACTGGCACAAAAACAGACACATAGATCAATGGAACAGAATAGAGAGCCCAGAAATAGACCCTCAACTCTACAGTCAACTAATCTTCGACAAAGCAGGAAAGAATGTCCAATGGAAAAAAGACAGCCTCTGCAATAAATGGTGTTGGGAATATTGGACAGCCACATGCAGAAAAATGAAATTGGACCATTTGCTTACACCGCACACGATAATAGACTCAAAATGGATGAGGGACCTCAATGTGCGAAAGGAATCCATCAAAATCCTTGAGGAGAACACAGGCAGCAACCTCTTCGACCTCAGCCGCAGCAACATCTTCCTAGGAACAACGCCAAAGCCAAGGGAAGCAAGGGCAAAAATGAACTATTGGGATTTCATCAAGATCAAAAGCTTTTGCACAGCAAAGGAAACAGTTAACAAAATCAAAAGACAACTGACAGAATGGGACAAGATATTTGCAAACGACATATCAGATAAAGGACTAGTGTCCAAAATCTATAAAGAACTTAGCAAACTCAACACCCAAAGAACAAATAATCCAATCAAGAAATGGGCAGAGGACATGAACAGACATTTCTGCAAAGAAGACATCCAGATGGCCAACAGACACATGAAAAAGTGCTCCATATCACTCGGCATCAGGGAAATACAAATCAAAACCACAATGAGATATCACCTCACACCAGTCAGAATGGCTAAAATCAACAAGTCAGGAAATGACAGATGCTGGCAAGGATGCGGAGAAAGGGGAACCCTCCTCCACTCTTGGTGGGAATGCAAGCTGGTGTAGCCACTCTGGAAAACAGCATGGAGGTTCCTCAAAATGTTGAAAATAGAACTGCCCTATGACCCAGCAATTGCACTATTGGGTATTTACCCTTAAGATACAAACGTAGTGATCCAAAGGGGCACGTGCACCCAAATGTTTATAGCAGCAATGTCCACAATAGCCAAACTATGGAAAGAACCTAGATGTCCATCAACAGATGAATGGATCAAGAAGATGTGGTATATATACACAATGGAATACCATGCAGCCATCAAAAGAAATGAAATCTTGCCATTTGCAACAACGTGGATGGAACTAGAGCGTATCATGCTTAGCGAAATAAGCCAAGCAGAGAAAGACAACTATCATATGATCTCCCTGATATGAGGAAGTGGTGATGCAACATGGGGGCTTAAGTGGGTAGAAGAAGAATCAATGAAACAAGATGGGATTGGGAGGGAGACAAACCATAAGTGACTCTTAATCTCACAAAACAGACTGAGGGTTGCTGGGGGGAGGGGGGTGGGAGAAGGGGAGTGGGCTTATGGACATCGGGGAGGGTATGTGCTTTGGTGAGTGCTGTGAAGTGTGTAAACCTGGCGATTCATAGACCTGTACCCCTGGGGATAAAAATATGTTTATAAAAAATAAAAAATTAAAATAAGTGGGATAAAGATATAAACCTTTATTATATCAACTAGAGAAAAAAGGAAAATCATATGTGTATTATGTTTACAAGAATGCAAAACAAAACAACTTGAAAAACTATAAACCAAAAAGGCAGAGGGAAATTATACTAAAATGAAGAAAGATGTTTATTCTGGACAGTAAAGAAACTAAGTGGGATTTGTTTTGAATTGGTTTTTTGGTTTCTTCTTTTAACTGTCTTAATGATATTTGCGGTGGGTTTTTCATAGATGGCTTAACTGCTTTCTAGTGACACTAGGGAGATACGAAAACCTTTTTAAAGAGGCAGTTTCTGAGAAGGCTGTCAGAAATAGGCCCTTCCGTGAGTGTCTTCAGAGATCTACCCTCTGTGCTCCCCAGCTGAGTTTTGTTGCTCTCTGGAGGTTCACATAATGACTGTTTTCAACTTTTCATATTAAAAATGACCTCCTGGCCTGAATCTCAGCTTCCCAGATGACTGAGGTTTACTGGTCACAGCCCCCCCCCCCAAAAAAGCAAAACTACTTAGTATTTCAGCCTGCTCTTGGATTCTACATTTTACTTCCATACAATTTCACAGACGTTATTGTTGGTTTCCCTTTGTTTTCACCCTACAGATCCAACAAGGGTGATGGTACCCCCTTCCAGCATGGATGTGACTGTTGGAGAAAGTATTGTTCTGCCTTGCCAGGTAACACATGATCACTCGCTAGATATCGTGTTTACCTGGTCATTTAATGGACACCTGATAGATTTTGACAAAGACGGGGACCACTTTGAAAGAGTCGGAGGGGTAAGTATTAATATCAAAGTATCTACAGCAAATTCACTATGCAACTGAACTTCTGCAAAGTGATGCAACTTGTTTAGCCTAACATGAAAAGAAACATAAGATTGTTCTTGATGATCTGTTCCAACACCTTCTTTTAAGAAATTATTGGTTAATTGTTGCTCCTTTTTGCCTGATCGGTGTGGCCCCTATGACTGAGTAACCCTACACGACAGTCCTCTTGATCCCCACAGCAATGATATAGGCTAGTTATTCTGAACAATGTATGAATGAGGAAACTGGAGCTCAGGGGCAAATGTATGGCTTCCCTTCGCCTCATAGCCTTAACCTGTGGAACTCAGCTTTAAACTTCAAATCCCCAGCTCTCTACCCCACTCAGTACCATATATCATAGCAGAAAATATCTTAAGGACAGTTTACTCATGTGTATTTAGGCTGCCGATTAAACTTTCCTTGGCTCTTATAGAAGTCTCATCATTGTGACATTAGGGCTCTCTTTCTTAAATCTGAAAGTCTGATCAGGGTATGTATTATCTCTAGGTAATTTTGAATTCAAATGTTTGAATTTTCATAGTGCCTTTCTTTCTGTAAAAATACATATTACCATTGAACACACACCAAGATGAGGTTAAATCTGGAAATAATTTGTATCTATCACAATTATTGTCAAAAAAGATTTTTTTACCCTAACACAGTCCTTATAGTCCTATTAGTAATAAAGATTCACTCTGACTGCCATTCTCATGGAGACATCCAACCGGAAGACAGCAGAAAATAAAAACGAGGCTATGATTTTAAAAGCTCTCCCCATCCTTCTGACAGAGGAATCTAATTTGCCTACTTCATTTTGCCTCCCTTGCCCCTTATGTTGAGAAAAAGTGGGGCTAAGGCTTATAAAAATATCTGTATGATATGCTGAGGGCTTGTTTTCCATTCAACTGTAGTACTAGTCCTGTTAATTACATTCTTGCACCCTTTCTCAAAGGATGTCTCTCACAGAGCACAAAGAATGATCTGAGCATTTTCTCAGTTTTTCCAAAGATCATATACAACTGGTAATACTTTAGATACATAGGAGAGAAGTTAGTTTATTACATCAGTGGATACCTTAGGTTATGAGAGAGTCTCTCTTGGAATCCTGATTGAGAAAGCCTGGATGAAATTGCCAATATTAAGCATTCTGGACTTCTTTGATATGATTCGGCTTAATAACCAAGTGGGAGAGATATGAATTTCACAAGGGCATTGAAGATATTAAATACCTTCAGGTCTAGAAAAGTGCATAGTCCAATGCCTCCCACAAAAGAAGTATCTGACAAATTTTAATAGTTGTACTAATTGAAGGAAGAATAACATTGATTTTAATAACAGGAAAGTATACATTGAGAAGACCTTCATAGATTAAGCAGAATATTCGTTTTCACACTAAGACCAATGTCGTGTCCAGGAGAGACATTAAAAATATTATCTCCCAGAATGCACAGGCACCAACCAATTAGAACAGCTGTCTGACCGATCAAAAGAGCTCTAGCCGGCCAGTCAGACAGATGTGGATGTTATCCTGGACTGGCTGCATACCAGCCAGGGCTGAGGCACAGGTGGAGACACCCTTTATGGAGTCAAGCACTAATGACCACCTTTGTGGAGAGCTCTATCTGTGGGATCACCCTCGTTAGCCTCTCAGATGGGAAAAGCTTGTCTCTTCTCTGAAACTCTCACCAATCAATTATTGCAAAGAAGTGAAAAATTTAGGACAGCACTACAAACTGTGAGAAGTAAGTGTGTTAGTCACCAGGATCCTTAATGTCTATAGAGGTAGAACTTGACAGTAGGAGAGGGAAGGAAGCAATTCTGAAGTCAAGCCATTTCACAGCAACTATTTCCTGGGTCATTGTGGTGGAAGGGATGTTGGGTAGAGCCAATCTGTTGGGGTTTTCAGTTTCCACTTGTCCTTTGACAGCCTCCAAATGCCCTGTCAGAAACAGAACAGACCACACCAGGAGAATATAAGCTGGTGCTGTTTTGTTCACTTTGGGAGGAACACAAAGATAGATCTCAGCAAACTGGGTGATCTTGATGACTTCAAAGGGAAAGAGAAAATTGATTGTTGTCTCCTTCTATGAGACTTACTTCAATCCTGACTTTATTATTATTTTTTTTGTTTCAATTTAAACTTTTAAAACACAACTCTGGTCCAAATCTGTAAATAAAGACAGCATATTCCATTAATATGGTGCTGTACTGTGAAGTTTTCAGGCTACAACTAGTTTATCCTGACTTTAAGACCTTGGAGAATAAAATGGATTATTGATTTGGTATGCCCATTTCTTTAAAACAAATTCAGCTTTCCACCTTCCCTGCACACGCCTCCTTGTGAGGCATATTTTTCTGTTTAAACCTATACCCTAGAGTCCTAATAACCACATGAATGTCTTAGGTAAAGAAGTATTAATGATGATGATGATGAAGCCTTATATTTGCCCAGTGCCTAATCATTTATTAAGCCAATATGTCTATTGGCTCTTTAATCATCACAGAAAGCCTGTGGAATAGGGTAGCAATTATTGTACTCTTTTACTGAGCAATTATAAGACTTGATTAAAAATAGAATCTGAATGAGAACCCAAGGGTTATAAATAAAAGAGCTTTCAGGTTAAAAAATATATATATATATCACAACTCTCCTTGAGGTAGATTTAATATCTTTGACATGACCACTCATGGTCATCAATAAGACCAATTTAAATTTACTCTGTGCTTCCCAGGTTTCAGATTTCACATACACATACAGTTTGATTTGATTCTTACAACCTCACCCAGTGGGCAATGTATCCTTCTTTCATAGGTCAGTAAACTAAAACCCAGAGACTTACATAAAATCACACAGCAGGGATCAGCCCAAGCTAACTGAGTACCTACACATCAGCTCTCCCTTCACTGAATGCTTGAGCCTGTCTTCTAAACTTATTTACAACTATTGGCAGTTCCAGGTTTTCCATTGTCCTAGATGGTTTTGTGGTATTTTGCTCTAAAACCTTTTGTTTTAATTGAACTAAGTACGCATTAACTTAGATTGAGAATAAAGTCTTTCGAATTTGTAGAATGGCCTGACCTTGTGGGTTCACATCCTGGCTCTGCCATTTATTAGCTAAGTGATTTCAGATAAGTCATAACTTCTTTGAGCTGGAGTTTCTTCACCTGTAAAGTAAGGACAATAGAGCACCTACATCATAGAACATGTGAGTATTTAGCCTTAATATATGGCTCCTGTATTTAAATATTATAGAACATTATTGTCATTTGGAAGAATAGCAAACAGGGCCAAAATAACCTATGCTACCTTGTCATCTATTGTGGGGTTAGAAGTAAACATAGCTTCCTGCATCTGACCTCTAGGGAGCACTCCTACGCAAGCCATCTGCTCCCCAAACTTTCGATGAACAGAGCTATGAAATGAAACCCCAAAGTGTAGCCACGTTCTTTAGTTAAAATGCCACCTTCGTGATAACCTGTAGAGGCATCGTCTCATTTTTATTAAAAGCACCGTGCTGGTGAGCGTGTAGGGATATTTCTAGGCACACCGAAATCCATACTGGGATGTAATCAGTCCTATTCATCTGCTAATCAAACTTGCATTTGGCATTTCAAAAACAAATTATAGCAGTCTTCCGCACTAGGTGATGCTAGATTTCCTTGGAGAGTGTGGTCTTCATACTCTTTTTTTAATTCAAACCTGGGAACAATCAAAATGCTGGCTGTAAGACAGAGCTGTGCAGTAAAATGAAGATGCCTCCAAATGTGGGCTTGCCTCCCCTTTCCAAATATAGAGTTCCAAAGTATGGGAAAGCCCAGTGAAGGCTGCAGGTTGAGGGCATATCTGAAGAAACCCATATGACGAGATCAAGAGCCACCTTCAGTAGGTTTAAGTGCTTCTGACACGGGTGGCAAACTGCTCCAGAGACCCAGAGAAGCCACATACCCCCAAGGTCTTGTCCAAGGTGTGTTCTGAAGGTATTGGGGTTCTTATCTCCCAGGCAGGCTCACATGTTTTTAATAGGCCATGGCTTGCATCACTAATGTTTTCATCAGCCAGTATAAAATAAATCCATTAGTCACAGTATCCTTCACGTGATAATGATATTTAGAGCTCATTAAAAAGTAATTGTAGCCACTTTCCCCTACTTTATCAGCAGGATTCAGCTGGTGATTTGATGATCCGAAACATCCAGCTGAAGCATGCTGGGAAATATGTCTGCATGGTCCAGACAAGTGTAGACAAGCTCTCTGCTGCTGCCGACCTGATTGTGAGAGGTATGGGAATGTTGGTTTCTGTTCCTGGAATGCTTGTGTGATATCTACTCCTGCACAGGTTGCTAAAAACCTCACCGGTTTAGAATTACAGAAGAAAGTCAGATAGAAGCTGAACATTGCAAACAGTGGCTAATAGCCCACAGTCCTCTGTGTATCTCTTTCTCATGGGAGGGATCACCAGAAAGTGCAGAGCAAATCTGGTTGCTCTGGACTGAAAATAACTCCTGTGAGTGCCCCAAGTGCCCCGATGTGTGGCTGTTGGAGTTGATAGGACCTTCTAGAATAATTTTGGATTAACAAAAGCAAATAGTTTTAAGAAGGATCAAACCATGCCTTTTGATGTTTCATCTGGGCTAAGCCAAATTAGTGATTTAGGGTACTGATAGAACTGTGGCTTCAGAAAATAACCTGTTTTTCCCAGTTCCCTTTTTTCCCTAAAGTTAATAGTTCAATCCAGTTCTTAAAATATGGCTTTAGAGGGAACACTTTGTGACTGCCTGGGATGCAGTAAATCAGCTGGCAGTTGATGTGCAAACTGACCTTTGTGAGGTTTTCTTCAGTCCTCCCAACATGGCCTAACTTCAACCTAATGGCTCCAAAGGCCCTGATTGAGCCCCATAGAACCAGTTTACAAAGCAACAGTAAATAGAGCTTTAACAAATATATATTTTTAAAAAATTTTTTTGAAGATTTTATTTATTTACTCGACAGAGAGAGAGAGAGAGAGATCACAAGTAGGCAGAGAGAGAGGGGTAAGCAGTCTTCCCACTGAGCAGAGAGCCTGACGCAGGACTCAATCCCAGGACTCTGAGATCATGACCTGAGCCGAAGGCAGAAGCTCAACCCACTGAGCCACCCAGGCACCCCTTTAACAAATATTTTTATACTGAAATTAAAATCTTTGGGAACCAGTAGATGTACAAGAATCAAACTGACGCATGCTCGGAGCTTTTCTTAAGTGTTAAAAGTGAAACCAAATCAGAACATGCAAATAATCTCTTGGGAGCACCTCCTTCCTCTGAACCCTAAGCATTGGTGTTTGGGAATCTTTAGCCAGCAGAACCTGGAGGGCAAGAATCACAACTCCAGGGGAAATCAGATACAGAGGCAGGGTAAATCTGAGTTCAGGGAGAACAAGGAATTACTGGAAGTGATAGACATGTTGCCCTACCCTTAGGCAGAATCTGAGAGGGGGAGATGTGTGGGAGTTCATGACTTAACCTCATTGTCAAGAGAGGTTAAAGAAAAATAGCTTTTCCAACTCTGTCTACTTTCCTTCCTCTTTAAATTGCCTACAAAAACCTTTCAGTAATGCTACAGATAAGAGCGAGATAAGAGCAAAAAACTTTCAACCTGGGTTGAACTACCCATTGAATAACTTATGGAAACGTGTTTATTTCCATTTTAAAATACATGAGAGCCGCTCAGCTCTACCCCTAGGGACAAAAGAATTCTGTTGCCAAAAATTTATCCTCTATTTAATTAGGATAATGTTCAGATCAGCAGTTTAAACACCAATAAATTAGACTAATAAATATTTAAATCAGTAATACTTGAAGTTCTTAAATGATATTGTATACTTCATTTCACAGAAAATAACATTAAATACCAAGAGGAATTTGCAAACTCAGTCTAAAAGAAAATCTAGTCTAATCAGTTAATAAGGCCAATAAATTAATATGCCATTTTAAACCATAATCTTTCATTTTATTTCCTCTAGCTCTGCCCTTGCAGCTTTTCTGCATATTACAGAAAGGACGCAGAAACATATTTCACTGCCCTGTAAGAGATTTTTGTATCTGAAACTGGTAAAGCTTTGAGTCTTGGCTCCAGCCCCCTTGATTCTCTGGTATCTACTTCATTCAGTGTAGAGCCCACTACCGGTGGGTAGAAAAGCCCTTCTTCACTGAGAGAGAAGCTGAACACTGGTCTCATACCAGTGCTCCCTCTTCTGTTGCCTTGACCAAAACATCTGTGAGCCCTGACCATGTGAACGTTTTGTTCAGAGGATAAACATTGGCTCATCTTCTCATTTTGAAAGAGGGACCCAACTTCCCCAACATGAAGTTGACAAACATACCGTGACCACTGGTGTGGTCAGGCAGGACCAGCAGAGCAAACAAAGTTATGCAAGCACCATCTTACCTCCAGTGGCCAAATTCATACCACCCCTTCATTTTCCTTCACTCAGCTGCCCAAAGTGGGCTCAAATAATCCCTGTCTGTTTAGTTCATAGAGGAGTTTGGAGGGGAACCCTTTCCTATTTATGGTACTTTGATTTTAAAGGCCATCAAAAAAGAGCATTCATTGAAACTGGGGTTGGTGGAAGGAATCTAGGATGAGCAAGGTAGTGAGAAAAAAGACGATGATAGGGTGTTCTGGACTTTATCTAGTTAATCAGGGTTGCAAAGACCAAAGTTTGCCTCAGCTCTATCCAGGTGGCATTAGACTGGCATGCTGAAATGTCACCATGGAAAATTAATCAGTTTCAGCATACAGATTTCCAGACCTTTCATACAGGAGTAGGAGGGAGAAGATAAATTTAGTTTCACCTGTGGGTCTATAAAAATGATTTTTTAAAAAGGAAAGAGAAATTTAGGGCATCCTATGAGGGATACAGGAGTGAAAATCTTACTTCAGGAAATTACAATTAACTTTTCACCACTCCGTTAGACATCTTTCTTCCCCACCCAGCCACATGGCCCAGTAGTGCATGGCAGTACACTTGACCTCTATAGGTGGCTAAGCAAAGCCCTCCCAGGAATAGATAGCTTCTTATTCCTGTCTCAGGGACATGAGGACTGTCATCATGTCTCCCTCATGATCACCTTCCCTCCTGAGGCGGTCAGTTGTGTCTTGCTACAAATGCATTGAATTGCCTGGTAAGAACCTTTCCTGCTGGAATCTAAGACACCTCTGGGGCTTTGCTTTGTTGCAATTTAGTGTTTGTTTGCCTATCGCTTTCCATCCTCTGTTTATCTGGGATTTCCAAGCCTTCATTTAGAACTCTTTCTAAACTTCATTTGAACTCTTTCCTCTCATTTCAATGGTTTAAATACATGGGAAGAAACAGTGAACATCAGGAAGATAAGTAGAAAAATAACAGGTGGATTTACAGAAGCTGCAAATGAGGGTCTTTGGACTCCAGCCCAGGTCTGAAGTTGTACTGAAGAAACCTTAATCTTGTGACTCTTGAGCGCCGGCCACTTTCACAGACATTCCCTTGTATACAAGTGTGTGTTCGCATATGACGTGGGGCAGGGCTGGGGTCAGTAATTACAGCGCAGTAGAAATGTATGGAGCAGCATCGTGACCATCGAAGTCCCAAAGCCAGTTCTGCTCAAATCCACATGCTCAGTCCTAGCAATGACCATTTCCAAAAGACTATCATCTTCATTTATCACTATTCTATCCACAGATAACACCGCCTGACCCATATCAGGAGCCTGTAAATATATGAGAGATGAATTAATGGACTTGAGCTTTTGTGATATCCCAGTATTCTCGCCTGCCTTTTGGAACCAGTATTCTATTTTAATTTCTTGCTGACCTATTATTTTTTTCTGATTATATAGTGACCCCCTCAGAAAGAAGGGTCCATGTCTCATTCATCTCTGTAGTTTCAGAGCCTTGTAGAATGTTGGGCACCAAATAGGCATTCAAAAAGGAATTGACAAGTGATGAATCTGTGAGTGGACGAATAAAAGGTTGACTGGATCAGCACTGCATTCAGTTCCACAATCGCTTGGACATGTGAACTTACTCCTCCACCTCTGAGGGTCTTGTTCTTTCACAGGTCCCCCAGGACCCCCAGAGGCTGTGACCATAGATGAAATTACAGATACCACCGCTCAGCTGTCCTGGAGACCTGGACCTGATAACCACAGCCCCATCACGATGTATGTCATTCAAGCCAGGACTCCGTTCTCCGTGGGCTGGCAAGCAGTCAGTACAGGTACCATATTGGATGCCTGGTGCTTGTGTCTCACAGAGGCTTCTGAAACTCAGCATAATGGACAGAGGGCACTGTGGCAGAAGCCAAGGGCCATCTAGGTTCTCATTAAGACACAACTATGAATGATACATTCTGGCAGTGTTTCCTAACCCTCAGTCAATGGTACTATCATTTCTTTAATATTTTTCTTTATATCAATTCACATTTGTTTGCTTGTTTGTTTTTCTTAACTTGTCCTAAGCAATAATGTCTATGAAATGCTAGGTCTGTATGTTGGTCATAGTTTTTCTTAACATACATATTAAAATACTTCAGTTATAAAAAAATATATATAACATTCAATCTGCATATTACCTAAAATTATCTGTGTTCTATTGATGATACACTTTGAGAAGTTGTGGATTATGCTAGTCTACATAGTCTATGTAAAGTTTATGTATGGCTCTCAACAAACCAGTAACTAAGGGCTGCCTAGAGCCTCTTGACTTGCTATCTATTTTTTTTTAAGATAGCTAAATTTGGACATGAAGAGTCATGAGATTCTGTTATATTAAAAGCCATGTGAGTTGCCTTACTATCCCTGCCCCTCCAAACTGATTCTTGTTATTTTACATAGGTTTCATATGAGGAAGAATGGACAAATAAGTAATTATTGCCAGCAAGATACACACTCCTCTGGTCCTCAAGGGTTGGCTGTGTCGTCTTGATATTTGAAATAGAAATACATGGGGTGATAGGAGTAGTTCTGTGCAATTCAGATGAATCATATTGATTTTAACAACCTCATTGCTTTTTGTTTTTTGTTTTTTGCTTTTTTACATCAGCTTGTCCAACCTCAGAAGTGGGTTTCTGTGTTTGCAGCTCAATCTCTTTCTTCTGAGTCACAGTTGTGCTTAGGAAGGAAAAGACAGAAAAAATCTGCAAGTTAGGGGATCATGCTAGCCCTGACTCTGCTACTCAGAAGATCTCTAGACAACTGCATCTTCTGTTAAATGGGCATGATGAGAATTGTGTATGAACCAAAAGAGAAACAATCGTGAGACATTTGAAGAACAAGAAGTACTACAGAAATACAATGAAGAAAAGGAAGAGGATGAAGATGCTGCTGATAATGATGGTTTAAAAAAAAAACACTACGATTTGCTGAGCCCTTGCTGTGTGCTCTATGCTTTGCTAAGTGCTTTTTTTTTTTTTTTTTTTTTTTAATTTTCTCAATCATGGTGCAAATAGATATTGTTATGAGCCTCATTTTATAGTAGGGAAACCAAAGCACTGGAAAGGTTAAGAGACTTGCCCAAGGTAATTGGGGTACTACGTGTGGATTCAAGTTTAGAATCCGGATGGTCTGACTCCAAAGCCAACACTCTTTACCTTTGGAGGCTAGGACTGTATTAGTATGGCCTAAGGAGCCTGGCAGCCACTGAACCCTAGGTACAAGGATGATGGCCTCAGCTTTGTCACAGGGGACCTCCCTTTAAGTCTTCTCGGCCACATGGGAAATCTTTATTTTATTTTCTTTTTTTAAAGTAAGCTCTATACCCAATGTGGGGCTTGAACTTACAACCCCAAAATCAAGAGTTGCATGGTGTACTGACTGAGCCAGCCAGGTACCCCTCATATGGGAAATCTTTATGATAACCCATTTAAAACTCAAACAGTTGTTCAGTGAGCCTGGAGGCAATATCCATTGCTTGTTGTTTTATGGCACCAAACAGTAGGCCATGTCCTATTGGGAAGAATCTCTTCTCCAAACACGTCTGGGTGAATACTATCAAATTCTGCCTCTCTGACTCCCTGATCTTCATGGCCTTTCCTTTTAGGTTTACAGATACTTTCTTAAGATGTGTTAGTATAGTTCCTGTCAGTGGTATTATAGGATTCATAATTTTATTAACGTCATTATTACAGTAAGTTATAGAACTTGGACCACACAGTCAAAGGTGCAAATTCAGTGAAATCTTGGGTCAGTAACTTAATCTTTAAAAGGCACCTTTTCCTCATCTACAAAAATGAAGACAGTGATTTTACTTTATTCATAGAATAGTTGTAAAAAGCAAACAGTATACACAACACTGTGCAGTAAATGTTGGAAAATGTATGAGGTGATAGCAATAATGATTACAGTCAAGTGCCTTGGGGCTTTGAAGACCATAATGTCATCTGTTGGTATCTGATTTGAACTTGTTAGTTCACCAAAAGAGACTTCTGGAATTACTTCCCTCTAACAGCTGTTGTACAACTCGTCTCAGACCAATTACAATGCCCTGCACACAGTAATGGTAATGATGATGGATGGAAGCTCCTCTCTGCTTGACATGGAATCCTGTAAAACATCCCCACCTTTTGATGTCTTTCAGTCCCAGAACTTATTGATGGGAAGACATACACAGCGACTGTCGTGGGTTTGAACCCTTGGGTTGAGTATGAATTCCGCACTGTTGCCGCCAATGTGATTGGGATCGGGGAGCCCAGCCGGCCCTCAGAGAAGCGGAGGACAGAAGAGGCTCGTGAGTAGCAGCCATGACACAGAGTCTGTGCCAGTAGCTATGATCTCTTAGGAAAAGGCTTTGAATTCTTCCTGCTCTTTAGCCCTAATGAGGCTCTGTATCAGCACCCCCTTCCCTTGAATGAGTGCATTGATCAGAAACCAGGTGAGGACTTGCTCAGCTTACTGAGTCTCAGTCAAGAGTTAAGTTCTTACTCTCCACTGGGTCTCCTTGTACAGGGGGAGACACCCTGTGCTTAGTTCTTCTAATGCCACCTCTTTCTTCGTTGGTTCATTTTCACCAAGATTCTTCAACCAGGAGTTATTTTTTAATACACGCCCCACATTTCAAATAAAATCAACACACAGAAATCATGAGTTGCAAAGAATAAATTTTTTAGAAGTATTTGGTAAGATTTTCTTACTGACCTTTCCCAGAAGCTGAGATTCAGAACATCCTGCTAATTCACACAAGCCCAGGCAGCAGTTCAGTATGAGACCCTCCACGTCCACAGCCTGAAGGAACACAGGGCGAGAATAACAGGCACTTGCATCCGTTGTACATTTCCTTCTCTCTTGTCAAGTGGGTGGCCTATGTGTGGGTCTTTGCAGAGTCCCCAGCTGTGACAAGGCCAAGTGTATGTTGAAGGTTCCTAAGCAAACAGGAACTCTGACCCTACTCTTTGGGCAGAAATCCATCTAGATCTATTTAATTAGCTTTCAGAGGGAACACACCCAGTCACCAATTCTAAATTCTTTCTGGAATCTTTCATTTATGTGGTGGTAACTAGCTAATCCCCATGCTCTCTTTTCCCCCTCCAAAACTGTCATTGACTTGATTCCTCTCAGCAGTCCTGAGGAAGAAGCTAGCATAATTTCCCCTCTTTTACAGAGAAAACTGGGGATCAAAGAGGTTAAGCACAGTGAGCCAGGGGTCAACCTATGTCTACCACTTCCTTCAGCACCCAGCTCAAAACTCACCTTCCTCCGAGAAGCCATTAGCCCAACCCTACTCTGAGCAGCCTGCTACTTCAGAACGTCACTGCACTTCATTCTGTCTGCACCGTATTGTTGTTTATTGTCGACATCCCTGTGTAATTGTTCTGCATGTCCCTCTCCCTCCAACAAGATTGTAAGCTCTGCACGGGCAGAGTGTGTATTGTCTGTCTTTTGTGTACCACCGCATCGTTAATAAACGCCTCTCCAAGCATTAGAACCAGAACCTCAGTCCTTTCAAAGCACTGAACCTCAGCCTCTAGGGATGGAGCCGAAAGCTGGTCAGACTTGTCACATACCTTGTGTACATTGTTGAATGGGAAACAGGTAACCAATAGCGATTTCCTTGGTACGTTTCACTTCTTTAAACTGACGCTTTGGGCGGCTTGAGCACACTGGTCCTGATCTCAAAACACAAAGATATATATTTATCAGCGTATTTGTTTAAAGGGAGTCACTTCAGCCAGGTGACCTTCCTGCCCCTCATTTGCTTTTACCACCTGACATGACTTGTTTTTTGTTTCCTGCACAGTCCCCGAAGTCACCCCAGCTAACGTCAGTGGTGGTGGAGGCAGCAAATCTGAGCTGGTTATAACCTGGGAGGTAAATGAATCATGGAACAAAAGGAACACTTAGTAGTCTAGGCTATTTTATTTTTTTCTCTGTGTTAAAAAAAAAAAAAAAAAACTCTGAGAAGCTTTCTCCTATGTTTTTAAGAGCCAAAACTTAGTGGAGTGCAAACACTCACTCTCACCTAGCTAATGAGTAGCAGGAAAAGATGGTGTTTGCCCATTGATTCTTGAATTAAGTTTTAATTGGATGCATCACAGAAAAAAAATCATGAAATGGATGACAACACAAGAAAAAAAAATATATATATACATATATATGTATATCTATTTATATACCCATGAAGGCTGGTACAAAGAAAACCAGTTTTCCTTTTTTCCTAAATTGAGACATAGGCAATTGATTTAAAACCTCTGCCAGCTATAGATTGGGTGTGCCAGCACGATTTCCTGGCCATTGGCTTTGCTTCTGGAGCCCTGTTCTGTGAGGTATTTTTAAAACAACCTGGAGGTAGGTTAGTCACCAATTTATTAAAAATTTATTTTGAGAGAGGAGATTGAAGTTTTATGAAGTGTTCTTAATGTTTTTGAAGGATTCTAGACAACAGTCCCTGAAGTTAAAATCTTTCATTTATTTGTTTTTTTTGTTTTGTTTTGTTTTGTTTTGTTTTGTTTTGACAGAGAGAGATCACAAATAGGCAGAGAGGCAGGCAGAGAGAGAGAGGAGGAAGCAGGCTCCCTGCGGAGCAGAGAGCCCGATGCGGGGTTTGATCCCAGGACCCTGGGATCATGACCTGAGCCGAAGGCAGAGGCTTAACCCACTGAGCCACCCAGGCACCCCAAAATCTTTCATTTAATTAAAGCCCCAGCAGTGAAGGAAATTTCTCACTCCCTCCAGCTTAGCTCCTCAGTTCTGAGGGGGAAGATCTTGCCTGCACCAAGATGAGATCTGCAATGCAATCTTTTGTCTGTTTGCCCCTGGAGGAAGATTCATATTGGATGGTACATGTTGCATTGTTGGTTTCTAGATCAACTATCCACTGAATTTCCTAGTCATTTCTAAGAATTTCAGAGCTGGGTCTCCCTCATCAACAAGGAGGCTCTCCACTGCAGGTTCTCCCTAGGGTTCGTTTAACCTTATTTCAGTACCTCACACATAGCTCAGATAGATGGATGGCAAGGCCCAAACCCGTCTCCTGACAAAATCCGAAGTAAGATAGGTGGGAAGAATGTCTAGAAGAACGTTGGAAGGTAGGGTGAAATGAAACAATCTTAGCATTTGAATCAAACTGCTGTGATTTCTGAAGACTACGTCCCTTCTTTCCCAGACAGTCCCCGAGGAGTTACAGAATGGCAGAGGCTTTGGCTATGTGGTGGCCTTCCGGCCCTATGGCAAAATGATCTGGATGCTGACAGTGCTGGCATCAGCCGACGCCTCCAGATACGTATTCAGGAATGAGAGCGTGCGCCCCTTCTCTCCCTTTGAGGTTAAAGTGGGTGTCTTCAACAATAAAGGAGAAGGCCCGTTCAGTCCCACCACAGTAGTATATTCTGCAGAAGAAGGTATGATTTATGTTGCCTCTAAAAGGGATACTTGTTCAGCTATGAGATGATGCTGACTTTAAGACCAAACTGCCACCAAGTTCTCCTGACTCTTACTCAAGTCAGTTGGCTTTCCTTTCTTCTTACCTTCTTATTTTCATAATCCAGTGACCAGGACTCTCACCTCTGGCAAATGCTAATTAACAAGGATCTGTGTTAAAGGAATTGCTAGCTACAAAAACTTGGTGCTTAAATTTAAGCAGTCCTGGATTACTTCCCTTCCATCTACCCCCAAATTTAGAAGCCAAAGACTTTTTGTCTTTACCATCTTTGTTCCCACTCCATTCCAGCTATTAATCATGGCTCCTCTGTAAAATGATGGTTAGGGTCCTAATCACTAAGGGCTGTTATACACCCATGGGTTATTTGTTCCTTATAATGCCAGTATCTAGAAGCCTATCCGGAGGAGGCTGATAGAGTAATTACTTTTTCCACATTCATCTGTAGAACCCACCAAACCACCAGCCAGCATCTTTGCCAGAAGTCTGTCTGCTACAGACATTGAAGTTTTCTGGGCCTCCCCCATGGAGAAGAATAGAGGACGGATACAAGGCTATGAGGTAAGTAAGAGATACGTGCATCGGGTCTGGGAACTTCAAGACACATTGTATTGAGAAAAAGACTCAGATTCCTATTTAGAGGAATTTGTTTCAGAGAATAATGGCTTCAAGTAGGCATTAGTTGAAAAATTAACATCCCACTGTGAGAGCACCCTTTTTCTGGTACACTGCAGAAATGTATTTTTCAAAATACATGTGGGTCTAAGCATTTATAAGAGGGTTGACAAAATGAGCTTTGACTTTTGACACACACAGAATCACTTGGACTCAAGATAAATATAGGGGACAAGTGAGAAATAGCCAATAATGGTTGTGCCAATTTTCCTTCCCACTATGAAGCTAAGAACAAAAAGAGGGGGCCCTTCCTATTCCGGGTAAGTTCTCAGAGCATACCAAGCCCTTGGCTCCAAAAGTTCTGCATCTGAGTTGGTATGAAAAATTAATTCCATCATAAGAATCTGCATTTTTTAAAAAATCAGCTGATGACATTGAAAATATCCCCAAAGATATGATTTCCAAGGTCTTCCCTTTTCTTTTCTCAGGTTAAATACTGGAGACATGATGACAAGGAAGAAAATGCTAGAAAAATACGAACAATTGGAAATCAGACATCAACAAAAATCACCAATTTAAAAAGCAGCGCACTGTATCATTTAGCTGTCAAGGCATATAATACTGCAGGGACAGGCCCATCCAGCGCAACGGTCAATGTGACAACCAGAAAGCCACGTAAGAACATTGTTGCTCAGAAATATTTTAGGGATTCATCAGACATATCCCCAGTTCATTCCCCATCCCCACCTCCCAATGATCATTTGCATACTAATTGGTATCATTATGTGGATTCAAATTTACCTTAGCATTTTAACTGAACCTTTCCGAATACCATGCAAAATTCATTGCTCCAGAGGACAGAAAGATAAATGTTTTTTTCCTCACTGGGAAGGGCTACTTCTTTTAGATATAAATGTTAGGCGACCAACTGAATCTTTTTCCATTTGCAATGCTGTATCTCGTCAGATTTTAGTGACCTTGAAGACACATATTAGTGCAATAGCCCATTAAATTGCCTCCACTCTTGAATTCTAGTAAGGATATATTCCTCAGAATCCATTGAGACTTAATAATCTGTGACTTCGTATATCTTAATTTTTTTATAGCACCAAGTCAACCCCCCGGAAACATCATATGGAATTCATCGGACTCCAAAATCATCCTGAATTGGGATCAAGTGAAGGCCCTAGATAATGAGTCGGAAGTAAAAGGATACAAAGTGGGTAATTTCTTTTTTGCAGAGGCCCCTAATCCTACTGTTAGTGAGAACAGTATCTTCTCAGGAAATCATATGACTATGTTCTCACTTTCCCTGATGTCCCCAGGGTGGCTTGCTCTGAGTTTTATAAATAGTCCATGGCAATAAGGCAGTTGTAGAAAATTGACTAAACTTTGGAGTCAGGCAGAGTGAATCAGAAATGGTTGAAGACCCTGTAGTTGTGTCATCAAAAACTCACGAAGAACCACGTTTATAACATCTCTCCAGTCAGCTTTGTTTTGTGCTTGTCCTGGTTGTCTTTTTTTTTAAATCAACAATATTATGAATGGTTAATCATTTTTGTTCATGTTCCTATAGTTAGATTTATTTAGAGAAAAAGAAGCAAGGAATTTGTAGAAGATTTATTGGCCTGATCCCAGAGTGCTAGCCTGACTTTAAAGAGCTAGAAAAGAAAATGTGAATAGCCTTGGTGCCACATTTAAAAGCAGTTGGTAATATCTTGTTTCGTTTTACGGACGTGACATTCGAGGCAGTGCAGTGCAGGCCAAACAAAAGCAGTTGGTAGGCTATGCTTTGTGGTATTTTTGCAGAGTGATTTTGAGCATAGCAGAAAGGCATTTTAACTAGTTTTAACTAGTTGAGGAACTAGTTAAAAAGCATGGGACCTTTGGAAAGTTCTTCATAAAACCAAAGCTGGAATTGGGAGTTGACATACTTGGTGGTAGAACCTTGGGTATTAAGATTAGAGAGAGATTCAGGAAAAGACTCCCTGTCATGGATTCCTTTTCTTTTATTCACATCGCACAGTGATTTGTATTGTACCAATGGAGAAACATTCCCTAAAAACTAATCTCCAGGCCTTTTACTGGGCCCTTTTCTAAGAGCCCAGAGTCTTCTAGCATATAGCATGTAGCATAAAGAGATAGGAGACCCACATATTGGTCCTATAGTTAGATTTATATAGTTAGATTTATTTAGATTTATTTAGAGATTTATTTATTTATTTACTTAGACTCTAAGTAAATCATTTAACCCCTTGGGACTGCATTTTCTCTTTCATTAAGGAGAAATTTTCTCTTTCTATTTTCTATTTCTATATTTCTCTGAACTTTTGTTCAGACATTTCAGTTGGACCATGAAAAAGGGAGAAAGATAGGTCTCTGGGAAAAAGTATTCCTAGCACAATGAGTGGGGTGTGCCAAGGTCCTGAGGTACACACATGCCAGTATGGTACAACAGGAAGCATGAGAGACTATGGTGAATTAGAGACTTTCTCATTGTCCAGAAGGAGCTGTGGCTTTTGAGCTCTTGCATATTGTTGCCAAACAGTGTGGCTATATCTTCCAGTTTCTTGGTAGAACCCAACATTTTTTCATGTTTTTGGATAGTTTTAAATATTGACATCTAACTCAAAATAAAATAAGCACTCCAAGGGCCAAACAGTTAAAATATGCAGGCCAGATGTGACCCATGGGCCATCAGTTTTCTACCTCTAACCTGCTTGTTTTGCATTCGTGAAGACAGAGACCAGAGAGGGGAAACAATTTTCCCACATAGATGGTGGCCAAACTAGACTGAGTTAAGAATATAGGCTATTGACCCAGACTACCTGGGTTTGAATGCTAAATCTACCCTTTACCATTCATAGGACCCTGGGCAAATTGCATAATAGCTTCAGGTCTCAGTGTCCTCATCTTTGAAATCAGAATTAGAGTGCCTACCTCAATAGGTAATGGTGTTGGTCTTAGAACATACAGTGTTCATTGGTCCCATTGAAGATGTCAGGCAGTTTCCTCCAAAGCCACAGTGCAGCTCCCCAAAGTGGAAGAGCCCAGGCATCCCATAATATGGTAGCAGGTGGTGACAAAGTTCTCATTGCTTGTGAGGAGGACATCTCCAGGCACCGAGTGTATGACTGTGTCAGTGAAGTGGAGAGGTTGGTTCCCTGCCAGGTTCCATACATAGTATTTTGGATCAAAGCACAGGCCAAAATAACACAGTTAGGGGCTCTTTCTTCCTGGTGTAGTGATCTTGAAATCCAGATCCCTGGTATGTATGGTTGTAGCCAAAGAGTGGGAACAGCCATAGAACATAAAAACCCCTAAATGTTGTTTGTTGTAGTATACAAGGACATCCAATGAAGGACAAGGAGCAGAGAAAATGCAGTTTGAGGGAAAGTAGCTAAGAGTCCTATTGTTAACCTTGATTATGGGAGTGTCTCAGTGATTTCAAAATACCCAGGGACCACAGTGGCAAGAACAGAAGCACAGAACTGTGCACTAAGTGCCATCCCCAAAGGGTCACTCAAGTCCAAGGAAATCACACCTTTGGGAGGCGGTGACTTCACTTTTTTGGGGACTGATGGTCTGGACACTTCACATATTGATCTACATCTGGTGAGGAAATCAGAGGTCCAACAGCTCCATTTTAGCCACTCTTCCAATTTCCAAGGCAAAACTTGTCATCTTTGATAACTTAGGACAAATCTCCACTTTGATGTTTCACCCAGACATTGAAAAATGGACTACAACTGAAATAATCTCAGTTGTAATGTGATAAGAACAAAAATTAAACTTCTCTTACTTTTCATTAAAATAAAGAACATACAGTATTCAAACACAAAGTAGGCATTGAATTGTGTTTGCTACTGTTAACTCCCATGAACCTGCATTACTCCCATAAACCTGCGCCCCCCACCCCAGCCCGTCTTCTGCCCTGGATTATATGAAATGCAAGCACAGCCTTCAAATAGGTCAGCTGAACCGAGTGTTTGGTGTAAATAAAGGTTTTACAGGCTTTTATTTAGGTTCCAATGCAAGTTCCTAATAATACAAGACTGATAAGCCATGCTGATAACAGAGCTGTTTTCTCCTGGAAGTGTTTCTCCTGGATTTCTATTTGAAACTGGTTGAATTCTGTGTGCTCTGGCAAGGACCAGAGGTAAATCAAAGAAGCAATTTATTCCTCAAAGCCAGATGTGCCCTCGCATCCCATCAGCCAGCCCACATTCCTGAAGGGCCGTGATGAGATGCTTTGACACTCCCGAATGTGCCTGAGGATTTATTTGAGCCTGATCATGAGCGAGGGGATGCCGAGTTGGATGCAACTGATGCTCCAGAGGGGAAAGGGGCGCTTATGAATCTTTCCACCTTAAGGAAATTGTGTTTTCCACCTTGTATTAGAGAGATATAAATTAAGGTGATGAAATGCCAGGGAACAAATGGGATCTATACCATTTTAGGGAATTTTTTGAATTTTATGTGTGTTTGGTTTTTATTGCAATAGTGGAGTCTTAAGTCTCTAACTTCAGCAGATCAGAATTTTGAAATGTGGACCAATCTTACCCGTCTCAAAGTGCCATTGGTGGACCTGAGGCCTTGGCATTATCTGAGAACTCGTTAGAAATGGAGATTTTTAAGGTACAACCTCAGAACTACTAAGTTGGAAACTCTGAGCTGGGGTCCAGTGATCTGTGTTTGAATGAACCCTCCAGGCGATTTTGATCCACATTCAGGTCAAATCCCTGGCTTAATCCAGAGTTTATAGCCACAGTAACATCACATCAAACTCTCTCTCTCTATCTCTCTTTTTTCCCCCCCCCAAACCACATCTCAATCTCACCTCTGTGGAGTCTAACTCTGGAGTGCGGCTCCAGTGGACTTTCTGAGCCTCCTCACTTAGGCCAGTCTGAGCTGGGTACCTCTCCGCCTACGGACTGTCCTCTGCATTGCAGGATGTCCTACAGCATCCCTGACCCCCACCTGGTAAACAGTACTGCCTCCTGTGACAACCAAAACTAGTCCGCAGACATTGTCAAATGCCTCCTGGGGGAGAGGAGCAAAATAGTACCCCCCCACCTGGCCCGTTGCGAAGCTAGAGCGACAGTATTTTTTACACGTTCCCCAAGGGCTTCTGCCGCATAGCCAGGACGGAGAACACTGACCGCCTACCCCTCTGTTTCTCACTATGAGGAGAAACTGGAGGTTTTGGAGGACCATAATTTAAGAGTTGGGGCTCAGGAGCTCTCACCTTGCCACGTACCTGCTTTTTGTCCTCATCCAGCCTCTGTTTTCTCATCTGTGGCGAGGAATACTAATGCCTGTGTTGTCTGATTGTTGTGACGGTTAAACACGGTGATGTCGATAAGGCACTTAGGTCAACATCAGAAAGTATTTGCAGGACAATCATCATCCCTGTTGTTATATCCAAAAAGGCAGATGTGCTTGACCAGGCTTTTAGGTTTTGTTTCTGTTGGTGGCAGTCGGGGTAGGCAATTCCAGGCAGGGGGATGTGTTTTCAGGAGACCTAGCGGGGAATCTCATCAAATGAGCCACCAACCCAGACTCCCATGCAGGGGAGGCCAAGAAGGGAAACATGAGTGGGACTGTTGAAGGTCAGACACTTCTGGAGTGACAGTGATGGCCATAGAATATTCCCTATTTTCCACATAGCTCAGAAGGAGTTCTGGGGCTGGGGGAAAAGGGGTTACTGCCCTTGCCTTTTGGAGGCTGAAATGGGCTCTCTCCAGAGGTTTCATGATAATAATAATGTATGATGCCTGCTTTGCGCTTCTCACCTTTGCCAAGTATGTTTATTTCGCGTTCCCTTTAAGCATCATAAACACTGTATGTCTTACATGCTTCCTTTGATCCAGTCCTTCACTAATATGCAATCCTCATGCAATCTTGAAAACAGCCCAGCGAGGTGGGCTCGTTGTTTGAAGCTCAGATTATAAAGAGGACTATAGTCCCACAGTGGCCAAGTTGCTTCCGAGGCTAAAGCCTGTCACATGTGACTGAGCTCTGTGCAGCCTCCAAGAGGAAGTCGTTTTCCAGGTGTGTTACCTGAGCCTTCCAGAGGTTCTGTGTGGCCACATGGTGCATTGGTTGACAGATGCTGCCTCTGTCCGCATGCTGCGTGTCCTGTACACTCGTTCCATATAATGAAACTGTGGCTGCAGATGTGCCCCTTACTATAAATGAGGCTCCCAGGGATGTGTGGGCAGCCTGACCGCCTCGGTGTGCCCACATTTCGCTGGTGCCCAGAGGTGAGAACAATGGATGTTCCATCTTTGGGGCCTTTGTGAGGACAGCAGGTGACACCTGTTCTTTCTGTATTGGCAGGTCTTGTACAGATGGAACAGACAAAGCAGCACATCTGTCATTGAAACAAATAAAACATCAGTGGAGCTTTCTTTGCCTTTTGATGAAGATTACATAATAGAAATTAAGCCATTCAGTGATGGAGGAGACGGCAGCAGCAGTGAACAAATTCGAATTCCAAAGATATCAAGTAAGAGTGTCTTTTTCCTCCCCTCCCCCTGCCTGCTGGCTCTCCTCTGTCTTCCCAGTGAGTTCAGCCCACAAAGAAAGGCTTCTGTAACAATGGTCAGTCCTGTCCCCTTTCATCAGACAACTGATGTTTGCTGATCACAAGTGGTTTCATAAAAAAGACAATTTGACTAGTTTTGACTGATTTAATCAGTTGCCAATCAAAAATCAGATTAAAGCAGCCTCAAATCCGTCAGACTGGTTTCCCCATGTGGACATGTATGCATCTATAACAACTATAAAACTATCGCTCAGAAAGTTAAAAGCATGAATTAGGAGAAAAAGCAAAGGATTTTTAAAAATGTTGAGGTAATTTGTCTTTAGCAAAACAGTGTAACTCAGGGTCTGTGGCTGAAAATATTTTGAACTTGACATTATTAATTTTGAGTGTGTGTATGTAACATGTACCTAAATACACATGTCTATATATAGTCAAGATTATTTTTAGTAACAAAGGCAGAATAGTGTGAGAATATTCTTTTTTGAGCAAACATAGTCAATCCTGTACTATATATATATATATATATATATATATATATATATATATATATGTATATACACACACACACATGTTTGCATATATCTCAGTAGAATATTATTTTTTATTATGTGGCTTCATTTATTATAAAAAAAAAAAAAACAGAAAAGGCAAATCCATAGAGACAGAGATCAGATTAGTGACTTATAGTGGCTGGCCAGTAGTATGAATTGCAGTGTAATGGGTTCTGTGTTTCCATTTGGGGTGATGGAAAAGTTCTGGAGCTAGGGGTCTCAATCTCACAACCCTGAGATCATGATCTGAGCCTAAATCAAGAGCCAGTTGCTTAACTGACTGAGCCTCTCAGGCGTCCCAGCACTTACATCTTTAAAAAAAAAAAAAAAAAAAACTGGGCAGAATTGAATTGTATACTTCACTAAGGCAAGGGCTCTAAATTCTGCTGAAAGGAACTAGAGATGTGGAACCAGAGATGTGGAAGTAATCACCAAGCCACAGAAACACAAGACTGGGGTTTGTTTGAGGGTTAATTTATCTCACTCTGTTAAAAGAAAATCTAACTTAATACTTTCTTATCATTGTAAGGATTATTTGGGGTTTTTTTTAGATTGGTTATTCTTGGTTTAATTCATTCTAAAAATAACTCTTAAGCAATTATATTGGTATAATTAATTGATTTTAGATGATAAGCTTAAAACTGTGAAAAAAAAACAAGTTCTGTCCTTCAAAACATTGTCTACTTTGTTGGTCAAAGATCTTATACTCGTAGAGAAACCTCAAACAACAGTTGGTAATCTGTTACTATGAAAAATGTAAGACCTACAAGAAAGGGTTTTATTTGAAAGGCTTGAGATTATTTTGTTGGGAAAAAAGAATATATTCAGGCAGACATGGGTTTGAATCCCAGTTGAGCTATTTACTAACTGGTTGATCTCAGACAAGTATCTTACTCCTCTGGGCCCTCATTTCCTCATCTGTTAAATAACATAAAAACAATACCAGATTTGCTTACAGTTTGTGTAAGAATCAAGTGTCCCATGGCTCTATGCCCAGTGCAAAGATAGAGTTAAAAAGGGAACAGCCATTTTTATTTTGCTGCATCATTGATATAACATTTATTAGTAATGTTATTAGTACTATTGACGTTTCTTCTCAAGTTAGATGTAGAATCCTCATTTTGTAAATGTATCAGCAGACCTCAAGAGATGTGAAATAACTTACTCTTAGGTTCCTGGCTAGGGAGTCAGAGAACTAATATTAAAAAGTCATTAGGAGGGGTGCTTGAGTGGTTCAGTTGGTTAATCATCTGCCTTCAGTTCAGGTCATGACCCCACCTTCCTGGAATGAGTTCCGCATCAGGCTCCTTGCTCAGCAGGGATCCTGCTTCTCCCTCTGCCTGCCCTTCTCTCTGCTTGGGCTCTCTCTCATTCTCTCTCTGACAAATAAATAAAATCTTAAAAAAAAAAAAAAAGTCATTTGGAAATTGTTATTTCTGGTAGGATCTGGCCAGTTCTGCTGCTGCCTAAAACCCCGTGGCCTTGTTTTCCTCTGGAGCCAGGGTGAAGCAACAGTGAGTGAATTTATTCTCTCTTTTCAGATGCCTATGCAAGAGGAGCTGGACCTTCCACGTCAAATGCATGTACGCTGTCAGCCATCAGCACAATCATGATCTCCCTCACAGCTAGGTCCAGTTTATGACAAAAGTTATCTAAAGGACTTGCCGTTGATAATATAAGCAACATTTAGCTAGTTGTTTTGAAGACACCCAGTACTAAGTAATATTGTTGTTCAAGTACATCTTATTACTGGAAAAAAATGTTTTTTGCTTCTTTAGGAATGGCATTATACAGTACTTCCTCAAAGCAAATCTAGCTTTGTCTGAAGTTTCTTTGGAAACTCTGCAATGCACTGAAGACATCTGTAATATGATGTTACCAAAGCAGTTTACATATGTCCTTATATGCATATTTTTTATTATATATTTAGTGTTTTATAGAATTTTTTAAAGTTAACATGAAATGTAGATATTGATTTTTTTCCTCTGCTGTAAAATGCTATGGGCAACACAATCATACAATTATTATTTGAGAATATTTCCTTTAGAGGAAGAGTTTGAAACTCACCTTGGTAAATAAATTACAAACTACTTGTACAGTTTTACAAGGATTCAGTGGCAGAAGAGCTGAAGATTTGGTCTGTAATCAAGGCTACTGTATGTAAATGACTCTTTGGATGGTTAATACATTGAATCAAGTCCTTTCGACATGTACAATATATTTTCCCAGCCTGTTGTGAATTTTGTTGTTCAACGCAACTCGAGATGGTTTCAGAAATGGCTGTAAATTCAAAACCTAAACTAACTGCCCAAGAGGTACCTTGTGCAATATTCCCATCCCTGAATTTAGCATTGTACAGTAAGACTTTCTTTTCACTCAACTAAGTTAGCATTGTCTTTGTAGTAGCATTATCTTAGACATTAAATTTGAAGTTACATATGCAGTAGTAACATAGGCCAAAAGTGACTGTAGTCAACCAGGTCTTTCAGAGGATAAAAGATAATTTTACTATCTTTAAATGTATCTGTCTTGAATGTACATTTTTAAAAAGGTAATTCTCTGTTGATGGAGTCATAATTTCTTTATATATGTGTATGTCTTTAATAATAAGAGTCCTTCTTTTGAATCAAAATCATATATGGAATTTGGCAAATTTCTCCTATTTCAGCAAATAGTCACCACAAAGAATATTTTCATGACATGATAAAAGATCTTTAGTATAACCGTATGTTATCTTGATGATTATCCTGTTTTGCTGTAGGTAGCTTAGTTGCTTTGTAAGCTTTACCTTCTAAGTCTTAAAATCACACATTGGAAAATGACAATATCAGAAAAAAAAAAAACATATTCTTTTGAAAAGAACTATTTGTTATAATGGGGGAGGTTTTGTAAGCTGACACTTGTGGAGCAGTGCATATAAAAGGCAATGAAATTTTCTATAAAAATTTTCACATGTAAACACTTTGCCACCTTTTCTTCTTTCTCAGAGAGCTCAAATTTGCCTGTAATTTGTCATTTTTGCTTAAAAATAATATAAGTTAACTTTTCAACCTTCTAGCTATATTTATCCAATAAAGTCATAATCAGGATTCCACTTGTGTAAAAACTAGGGCGGTAACCAGAAAAAATATTGTCAGTATTTCAAGCTGTGTTCCTCTCTTAGTTTGATATGGTTACTTCTATGTTAAAATAAAACAGAACTTAAAATCACACTCACAAAAAAATCAACAAAACAATAAAATGAATGAAAAAAAATGACACCCCAGGTAGTTCCCAACCCCAGTGTAAATGATATTTACCAGTGATCTAGCATATGTAATCTTTTTTTTAAAGGTATTGTTAATAAATATTCTGTCATTTGTAAAGATACTTGTCTTTTGGGAGCATTTTTCCTGCCTGTCTGTCAGGGAATTTGTTAGCTCACCCTTGTCCTTGTTATAATTTGAGATGATAGAGGGACTCAAAAGTCTCTGACCATGATCCAAAGCTAGATGACCCAGAGCTATTCCTTTGCAATTGACAGCCCTGAAGACACCATTTCAAATCCTCTTTGGAAGCACAGAGGGTCAAAATCCACAAATAAATATCCTGAAGCTCAAACTTTAATAGTTCCTCTTGATTAGCTAAGTCTTTTGTATGTTTAACTTAGGGATATCTGTTGTTTTAAGGTATCCTCCACCCCATTGCTAGAAGGATAAAATCTAAACTTGATCATTTAAGACCCTTCTTAATCTAATAATGTAAATTTGTATCCAGCCACACTGAGCCCTCACTGGCCCCTAAACACTGCTTGCTTTTGGTCTCACCTCTGTGCCTTTTGATCATACAGCTAACCCTTCCTGACATGCCCTCCCTGCTCTTCTTTCTCACCCAGTTCCCAACTGTCCTAGGGTAGCTCCAGCCCCAGCTGTCTGTGAAGTCTTCCCACACATCAGTCCTTCCTCTGAATTAGCCACAAGCCCTGTCAATACCACTCACTTAGTAATTAATCAGGTACTACTTTTGGAAATCTCTTGTACTGTTATCTTGCATTTTAACGTAACTCCTGTATTGTTACTTAATTTTCCTTGTACGTATGCCTTGTCTTCCCAACTAGATTGTAAGCTCCTTGAGGGCAGGGACTTTGGTCTTATCTTCCATGTACTCTCCATAGTGCCTAGCACAGTGCCTTGCAATAAATAATCATTGATTAATTCATTGAAGGGGTCTTTGACGTAGCATTTTGCATCAGTTGCCTGCCTGTGTGCCACAGTGACCCAACCAGAGGAAACTGTGTCACTGCTTTTGTTAGGTGGTGGAAAGCATTAGAAGGCCTGGCTTCAAACTTTATGCTTTGAAAAAGTCCTTTGTATCTCTCTGCTTCATCATCTGATAAATGAGGACCTGGATTAGCAGAGTCGAACTGAGCTGAAGGTATTTTTAGAAAGGGCATGGTAGGCACCTTCACTCACACCTGTCTGATTTTTTGGCTTCCAAGGTGGTTGCAGTTGGAATCACTGGTTGCAAGCAACAGAAAACAAAATTGAGTTAAATCGAGCAAACAAAAAGGAATGACACAGATTAGGTCACACGAGCTAAGGAAATGCTGAATGGCCAAGCGTTGGTGAGAATAAGAACCAGGTTACTCTAAGAATCCAGACTGCAGGAACTTTGGAAACTCTATTCCAAGTGCTCTTCTAGAAATTAATGGGCTTTTGTTTGTTATTTTGATGCTAATCTGCTCCCTATCCTTGATCACGCCAAACCTGCACTCATAGCTTGTTAAAGAAAAACTGAGATGATGTTTCCATGGATGGGATAATAAATGCTAGGAAGAGCTAAGCAGCACACTTTGTATGCTTAGCTATCCCAGGGGACACCATGGGCCCTGGGCCCTGGGCCCTGGTCCCAAATACTGCACTCACTGGAATATGTTCCTACCTGGGACAGTGACTCTGAATCAGGAGCACTAGGAAGGGGGCCTATGTGCTTTGGTCATTTAACTCTTTCAGCTGCTTACCCTTACCTTCTTTGTGTGTGTGTAATCCACCTGATCCATCTGTGACCTAACTGTTTAAAAGGAAATTCTATTTTGCCAGATAACTGGATTCTCTCAGTGTTCCTGCAGAGCACATAAGCCCTGTGTACAAAACAGCATCTTTGCATGGAGGTAGAAGACATGAATGATAAATTTCATTTCTCAGGTGAGCTCAGAATTCTTCCAGCCTGTGAGATTGGAGCTGCCATAAGCTTTTTATCTGAAGATAAAATTACTGAGTTATTCCTACCATCAGATTTTTGGTTATTTATATCCAGAAAGCAATGTTCCATGCTGATTAACCTTTTCCCAGTCTCTCCTACCACCCTTACCTTTCTGCAAAGTGTGCTCAAAGAACGTTGAATGTTGAGTGATGGATCATAAAAAGTACATAAATAGCACATAATTAGCCAACTAAAATGATGTGTAAATTTTAAGATAATTTGATGTAATCACCATCAGGTGATTTCTATATGCTGCATTGGATTATCCATGCCTCTGTTCTCCTCCATTAACACAGATAATCAAGAATTGACTGTATTTTCCTGTTGTAAACAATTAAAAAAATTCTCTGGCCAACCACAGTGAAGAGCAAGCCTTTTACAATGAAAGACATGTAGTCCATTTCTAGGCACATCCAAAATTACTCCATCAAAAATGGAAGATACTGGACCTTACACAGGCCACTTAGTACAGTGGATTCTGGAATCTGACCACCTGGAATGCATTCTGGCCATTGGTACTTATTATATAGGATTAAGTTTATAAAGTTCTAAATGCACAGCTCTCTAAACATTAGCCACAATTTTATAGATCACTTACTGTTCTTCTTCTCAAGCGACTGAGATAGTCACAGAAACCAAAGAATGTCGATGCTTCCCATAGCCAAAATGAGTTGAACTCAACACATAGGTCCATTATCCCCTTTTATGCAAATATTTTCATGTCTTTATATAAATATGTATTTATTTAAATAACAAAGTTAATAAAATAAAAATATTTAATAATATTAATACTTATGAAAGGAGTTAGGCAGTAGGGTCCTCACTCAGATGTCAGCTTTTCCACAAAGTCTTCAGTTTCTCCATCTCATCTGTTTGACTTCCAGGGCACCTCATCAGTACCCACACATGTCTATCATCCCATTATCTATTATTTATTTATTTGAGGGAGAGAGCACGCACGAGCAAGGGAGCACAGGCAGGGAGAACAGCAGTGGGAGAGGGAGAAGCAGACTTCCCACTGCGCTGGGAGCCCAATGCCAGGCTCTATCCCAGGACCTTGAGATCAAGACCAGAGCTGAAGGCAGCCGTTTAATCAACCGGGCCACACAGGCACTGGGATTTAAATCACTGTGTTCATGTCTTCTTCCCAGTACACAGAGAGCATCTTAAGATTAGAATCTGCTTGTGATTCTTAACTACTTCTCAAGCACCAGGCCTATATCTCTCCCCCCATTGCTGACACGAACAAAGCTAGAAGGAGAAGAGTGTTTGGCACCACATGGCGTGATTTGCTCAGCCCTTGCCCTCCTGGCAGGGTGTGATTACAACACGCCAGTCCAAGAGGAAGCCTTTTCCCTTCATGCTGTGACCCATGCAGTTTAAATGTTCCAATCCCTCGACTCAAGTGTAAATTGCGATTCTCAAGAGAGCTCACAGTTTAAACAAACTCATCCTCTGTCCTTTATCACCAACAGTTATGGTCAGTTGTAGATTAGCAGGGCTCTAGTAATAAAGACCACACCGAGAGATCGTATTTTTTAAAAAAAAGATCAACCATATAAGAGATCTGAAGGTCTGGAGTCTATAAGGCTGGGATATCTTAATGTGAGAGTGCCAGTAGCTGTACCCGGGCCTTTTGCTACATATTCTCACCATTTGTTACAAACAGCACAAATTCTACGGGGAGATACATACGTCTTGGGATTTTAACGAACAAAGAGTAATAGCTTAATTTGTTTTTATAGTTTTCAAAGTGCTCTTCACACTAAGAGGAGAGAGACACCAGTTTATTCTTTTTTCATTTAGGAAACGGAGGTAAGGAGGTGGTACTACAACAGTTTGTACTACTTTGTTGCTACAAAGTAACACAGATGATTAGAAAGTCAGGATTGGAATTTAGAACTCCTAATTCAGTACATTTCAACCTCCAGAAATAACTCTTACCTAAAAGAAAGAACAAGAGGGAATAAGGAGATAGTGTCTTAAGTGCACCTGGAAAGCAGTCAGGACACCAAGTGGGCGAGAGGAGAATGGTGAGGTCCAAGCAGAGCACATCAGAGGGGGAGATGGAGGAGTGAAGGAGTTGTGGAAGACGAGCAGATTCAGGGCATAGCCATGTAGAGGAGCAGGTCCCTGAAGGGGTTCTAGTGGGTCATTAAGGAAGGGACTAGTGGCCACCCCCTGCACGAGGTACAGTTCTAGCACAGGGCAATGCTGTAGCAGAGAGACCCCATGAGGGTCACAGAATGAGAGAGATGGAAACACCCCACAAGGTCAGTGTGAAGTCACCTTCCTTGGAGTCCCACGGTGTGTGTGTGGGGTGGGGGGTGAGACCAAGGGACCAGTACTGGCACTTTGCCACAATATGGAAAAATGTGATGAGAATACTAGCTGACATCGATCACACTTCTGGTATGTGTCTATCTCTATGCGAGTGAACCTACTATGGAGTCACTATTCATTATTCATATTTGACACGTGGGGAGCCAACACCAAGAAGTATAGTGGTATGACCCAGGTCACAAAGCTGATAAGAGAAACCAGTAATTGAGGTGCTGGTAGATTGACTCCAGTCAAGTCCAGTCCAAAATATTAGATAGATAGCTAGGTAGGTAGGTAGGAACATAGACAGAATGATATTTGTTGCCATACAGCAAGAAGAAGAAATAAGGTGGTGAGCTTCCCAGGAAGTTGTATATGAGTTGTTAAAAAGTGACCAGGGGTTTAAGTAAGCCAAGACCCCAGGTATAGGAATCTTGCAGGGAAACCTCATATAGCTCAGGTGTGGTGATTTCTCTGCTCCAAAGCAGCCCTGCTTGGCTATTATTTTTTTTACTGCAAATGGTGCTTTTTGCTTGTTTGTTGTACTGGACCTCAAGCATCCTCAGAGCTATTTTTCAAATGGGCTATCCTGCAAGATCCAAGTTGCCAAATAAAATGCCAGATAAAAAGTTAAACTTGGATTTCAGATTTTTGAAAAAATCAGTAATTTTATAGTATATATCCCACGCAAAAAAATTATCTGAAATCCAAATTTAACTGGGCTTCATCTATTTTTATTTGCTAAGTCTGGCAACCTCATGCAGGGAGGATTCATCCTCACTAACGTATTTCATTTCTAATGCGAAATTCCAGGATCTTGCTGATGTGTTATTACATGCCCAAAGGGCCATGATTCTGAAGTGTTGAGGCGGATTCCAGAAATGTTTTGAAGGGTTATAAAAATGGTCTTGTTGCCCAGAACATAACTATAACAGAAATAGTTGGAAAAAAATTACGAGGTTGAGTAACATTTATCACTTTTCAGAACCAAATATCTGAGACCAAATAACTGAGAGGTTGCATTGGCCCAGTCATTCCTCTTTTGTTTGTCAACAATTAAAAATGTCGACTGCTTTCTATGTGTTGAGCACTGTGCTGGGCACTGGAAAACCACAGAAATCTGATTAATGCTTCCCTCTTCAGGGTTCACTGGAGGTGACAGAAACACACGCTTATTTGCAAATGGTGTAAAACGTGTGAACAGATAAACGTATGAACAGAATTCTGGACCCTTGTTTCTTGCAAAACCATAAGTTTAGTCAAACACAACACATTTTTTTCACCACGACCTCCCTCCATAGAATGATTTTCTTTTTTTAAGATTTATTTAATTGAGAGAGAGAGTGACAGGGAGGGGCAGAGAGAGAGAGACTCTCAAGCAGTCTCTGCTGAATGCAGGGCCTAACAGGCTTGATCTCACAACCCTGAGATCAGGACCTGAGAGGAGCCAAGAGCTGGATGCTCAACCCAGGGCAGCATTGAGGTGCCCCCCATAGTAGAAAGATTTTTATTGATTAAACATATTTCCCAAATTGGTTGCTTTGCTTTAAAGAAAGAAAGCAAGAGAAAGAAAGAAACAGCCCATTCAAATTTAACATTTTGGATCCATTAAGCTATGTACAGATAAATATTGGCCCAAAGTCCAAACCTGGCTCATTGCCTAGTTTTTGTAAATAAAGATTTATTGGAATACAGCCACTCTCATTTATATACTGTCTGAGGCTGCTTTTATGCTATAATGGCAGAACTGAGTGGTTGCAGCAGAGGACAGATGGCTCTCACAGCTGAAAATATTTTCTATCCAGCTCTTTAAGAAGAAACTTGCTGACTTTTGAACTCTGACCCCAGTACTTTACTGTTGACTTCTTTCCCACCAATTCCCCACGCCCCTTCTCAGGTTCACGTCTTCTTTCATTTCATCACCTGAGAGGGACAGAGCTTTGCTTTTCGTTTTAATAAATGAAACTAAGCGGATAACACACCTTGGTGGTGAAAAGAGTCCACTAGAACTTTAAGATAACGCGCGTGGGCCACGTGGTCTAATTTTGCTCCGCCTGCCACTCATTTGTCGCGAGCCAATAGGTAGTGTCGGCTCCCGGAAGTTGGGCAGGAGCTGGGTGGAGCCTACGTGACGGGCCGGGGAGGTAGAGAGAACCGTTTTGGGAACGAGAGCCCCACCAATTGTGAGTTCTTATTACTTCATGTTTTAAGCTTTGGTGATGGTGTACTCTCCGGCTGTCACTGTCCAGCTTTAATAAATGAGTCTACCCGGTAGAGCTCCGTTCCTTCGAGCTAAAATTGAATATACATCGTTTTCTGTGCTGGTACATTTTTTAAAGAAATTCACTTTTTCATTGTCTAGCTAAATTCAGCCAGTTCCAGTTCGGCGGCTAAGTACCCAGGCGGGACATTGTTCTTGACCTCAGCATGTCTTCACTTTAAAGCCATTTTTAAATGAAACCCCAAAACTTTACATAGTATAGTCAGTGATACAATAGGATCCAACGGAAGTTACCTGGGGGACACAGCTTTCCTGGTGGCAAAGGAGTGAGATGTAGAAGTTAACTGTCAACCGATGACGAGTAAGACTGAGAAGGCCTTGTGCACAGGAGACAGCTTACACTGAAGCAGGGAGGGTTGAGAGAGCACGGTGTTCCTGACGGAGGGGCGCTCCTTGGGGATGTGGCCGGGGAGCCACTGGGGACCCGTGTGCCGGGGCGGGGGCGGGGGCGGGGGGGTTCTTAGCGTAGACCGGAGCTTTAGCTTGAAGGGATAGACTTATCTGAGGGCCTTGGAAGGGGATGAGGGAGGCAGATGGGCCTTTTATGTAGGTCCTTCCAAAACAGATAATACTGGAGGCCGGGATTTTAGTTGAGTTGTGATGGTCCTAGCTGAGAGATGGTAAGGACGATCTTGGGGACAAAGATGAGAATAGGGGGACAGGGAATAAGAAAGGGGTTCCTGTCCGGTTTGTGAACTTGGACAGCTCACCGTCCTCTGTGTGAAACGGTTCTCGTTCTGAAGTGAATTTACATTCACATGTATTACCTAAAACAGAGGGCTACTGGCCAAAAGATAAGATTGTCTTCTGGTTCAATATAATGTTCTTTGAAAAATGGCTTTCGAAAAAGTTTGTATTCTGGAACTTGATTTGCAGGGTGTGGAAGCAGGACTGGCTACACGGTCATTGTCACAAAGATCCTTGGGCTAACACCAAGTCCTGTTCTAATTAGGTTTTTCACCTTGCCTCGTGCCACCAAAGACTGTTTTCGGTTCTCTGTTCTCGCTTCTAGACACCTACTTTTTCTTTAACAAATTAGCACCTAAGGTTTATTAATTCCACCAACAGATGGTCCTGACACATACAAGTCTCACCATGAAAACGTTTGGATTTTTAATCAGGATGTTCTTTGCCCATGTGGAATTCTTGCCCAGCCTGCATAAATAGCTGGAGGCCTTGAGGCATTTCAATAAGGCTCAGATGGCTGTGCTGTTGGCACACTGAACTTCCCCCTCCAGTCTCCCCAGCACTTTCCCTATGCTGCACTCAGAGATTTCCAACTGCAGAGGAAATATTGGAATAAAATCCTTTTTGGAAAGGATGTCTTCGAGAAGCACTGTTTGTTCTGAGCTTTCGACGGAAGGCTCTTTGAGAGACAGTTTGCCCTCTCTCTTGTTCTAGTGGGTGATGGAAAGAGGTGGGTGCTAGTGACTAATCAGCCTGTTGACGAGGGCATTTATTGGTAAGAGAATGTTCACATTCTGATTTGTCATGGCAAGGCTAGTGAAAACTGGACAGACTGCTTAAAACATGCCACATCCAAAGCCTAACTCCTTCTGGACTGCATTTATACATTACCACTTAGCCACATCATCAGCAAAAAAAGGACTAGGGAACACTAGCCAGATGGTCGGGCACACATGTGTGTCCTGGTTATTTCCAATCATGTTCTCATTAGACACTCGTCTTCCTTTCCGTGATACTATAGGCCTTGGTGATCTCTGCCAAATACCACTCAGTTCCAACTACAGACAAGGATCTGTGCCAAGGTTGAAAGAGGGCTTAAAGGGTCTAGTGGTCCTAGTCCCTGCAGATAAAAAGATGCATTTCACATGATCCCCATCCTCCTGAAGCACACACTTTGGGGGGGCCATCCAAACTGTGAATGGTATGTCCTACAGTGCAATAGCTCCAAGGGAGGGGCCGAAGCCCAGAATGAAAACCCAGAGGCAGGATCAACCAAACTGTTTTTTAAGGCTTCACAGAGAAGGAGACATGGAATTTGGATTTCCGAAACATGGGTAGGAGCTGAGCTGTGAGGAAGAGGAAAGTCATAATGCACTGGGGAGACCCCTTGATCTACAATGTGTTCCTCCTGAAACACACAGACTAAGATCCAGGCACTGGTACTGGTTCAGTACCTAGGTGAAGGCTGGCTGCTGGGGTTGAGGGAAGCATCTATGATTCACACCCACAAATGAAGATGCCACAAAATTAGGGGCAGCTTCCTTTTTCTCTTCCAGCCTCCTACCATAGGCAGTGGCCATAACCTTAGGTTTCCACATTCTGGTTTTGAAAGATCTCAGAGAGGAAACAATCAGTCCTGAAAGAGGACCGTCTGGGGCAGGACCTTTCCATCACTTACTCCTTCAGTAGTGGGTTTTCAAATTTTGGTATTCATCAGAAACACCCTGGGCTGCTGTTCATGAAGTGTGACTGGGAAACAAACATCAGCATCACCTGGGAACTTAATAGAAATGGAGAATCGCAGACCTCACCCCAGATCTACTCAATCTGAAACCAAGGTTGGGGCCCAACAACCTGTTTTAATGATACCTCCAGGTGATTATTGCACTGGCAAGTTTCAGAATGTCTAAGAATGTTCACTAAAAATACAGGTTCTTGAACGCCATTCACAGAGATTCTAGATCAGTCAGATAATCATTCTGCCAGTGATTGTAACACCCTGATGGGCATGCCATCTTGGTCTTATCTCTAAGCAGGCTTCAACTTTTTCACAGCAGTCTTTTCTATAGTACTGGGCTTACTCAAGCCCGGTATGCAGCCCTTCATTGTGCACTTTTTTCAGTGATTGCACCTGTAAAATGGGGCAGCGATCCAAAGGATGTGGGCTTCTCAGGATTAGAGATGATGTGTGTGAAGTACCTGGTGTAGTTCCTAACCCTTGGCATCTTAGCTCAGGCTGCTATGACAAAGAACCATACTCCAGGTGACTTATAAACAACAGAGATTTATTTCTTATTTCTTGAGTCTGGTGTTCCCAGTTCAAGGTGTCAGCATGGCAGGGTTCTCAGAAAAGCCCTCGTACTGGTTGCAGAATGCCAACTTCTCCTATCTTTACACAGAGGAAAGAAAACTCCCTAGGGTCCCTTTAAAAGAACACTAATTTCCTTCATGAAGTTTCCACCCTCATGATCTAATCACTGCCCAAAGACCACCACCTCCCTCCTCCTAATATCATCCCTTTGGGGTGTAGAGTTTCAACATGAATTGGAGGGGGAAGGGCATAAACATTCAGCCCCTAATACTTGGAAACAGGCAATAAAAACATGTAGAGTATGCTGCCATACAGGGGGTTTGGAACACTGTGATCTCCTTTCTCTGTCCTAAGCTTCCTACTCCAGGGCCAGGTTCCATCAGCACTGTTGGAGTCCTCTCAATTACTAACTGTTCCTCCTACCTCTTCTCTGCCCTTGACACACTTGTATGCACTTGGTTCTATCTGTAGCCCGCTGCCCATCATGAAGGCCCCCAGTCTACATGCAGACTCCTATAGGAAGATGTTGAGAGGATGCCTAGATCGGGATGTTTGAAGGGATGCTTATAGGATGGACCCAGAGCTACTTGACCAGCACCCAACAAGCTGCTCTATATGTACAAGCAAACATCTCTCCAGAAAGTTCTTTCTTGATTGAGCAATCCCTTTCCCAACCCAATTCTACCTAATGCCTTTCTCAATATATTCCTGAATATCAAGGCTGCCTTCAAGACTATAATCCCAAATAAAATCCTATTCTCTGCTTTGGTATGGAGTGATATATTAGCTCTTCATGTTGAGTTTGCCTCTTAAATCATAAATAGCCCTCCACCCCCCACACATGACTTAAAAAGTATTCTAGAACTCAGGAGTAGGGGGAAGCACCATGGCTCCCACTTGTTCTAGGAAAGACAGCCTTGAATCTAAGTTCATAATTAACTCCAGGCTGGGCAGAATGCTTTCTCGCTGATATTTCAGTTGAGTATTACCATTGGCAGCCTCAGCTATAAAGCGGGTCCCACCAGTTGATATCAGCCTTAAAAACTGTCTCTTGCACAAAAGTTTGAGGTAAGAAACGTAAAGCACAGAGATTGGCAGGTGAGACGTTGGTACCCTGCAACATAGGAAGAAAAGACATGGCAGAATGGTCAGATTGATCAACCACCCTGAGAAGCAAGGAGTTTTTGAGGAGGAATCTATGCTTTTAAGAGATTCGTCTGAGTGTATTGCCTTGCAGCTAAACTGAGTGTTCAGTAAATGTGGAGCTCTTCTTAGCCAAGAAACAACAGTTCCTGTTCTTCTTATCGCTGAGGCATGTGAGTGTGAGTTCATTTTTGTGAATGTTACAGTGCCGATCAAAACACAGAATCTTCCAGGGTCTCAAGTTCAGACTCTTCCACGTAACTTATGACTTCAATTTCTGTTTCACTGGAAACAGTTTTCTGTAAAACAAAACATCTTCCCTTAGATGTCTTGTAGTACCATCTTTGTTCTCTTGAATTTCTTCACAATTATTTCCTTAAGTGTATTTTCCTTATAAAAATAGTAAATGTTCATTAAGAAAATATGGAAAATAAGAAGAAAACAAAAATCTATCCACCACCCTGTCTCCCAAACACAGCTCATTGTTTTCTCTCCAGCCCTGTTTTCTAGGTACAAAGTTACCTTTACAATTAAATGAAGCAAATGGATAGTCAGCTTCATAAATTGCTTTCTGTGTAACATCATGTAATATTTCAAAATATATATTCTTGGGCTGCATCATTGAATAGCTCTACATTCATAGCTCTTCATTCATAGTTTATTGTAGTTTCCCCTTAAATTTGGATATGTATTTGTCTAAGTTGGGCTATTATAATGTTATTAATGAGAAACTTTGTGACAGAAATAACCTACAAGAGATATTTCTTACTTTGTTTACTCATTCAACACATTTTTTAAAAGATTTTATTTATTTGAGAGAGTGCATTGTGCATTCACACACACACACACACACACACACACACACACACACACACATACAATCATGGGGAGGGGGGGCAGGGAGAGGGAGCAGGGAGCCCAACTCAGGCTTAATCCCAGGACCCCGAGATCATGACCTGAGCCTAAGGCAGATGCTTAACCAACAGAGCTACCCAGGCACTCCTCATTTAACACATTTTTTAATACCTATAATACCTGTTGTACCTTAGACACTGTCTTGCATTGAATATGCAGTGACAAACAGAGCAGATGTGCTCTCTGCCTTAGGTACTAGAATTTAATGGTTTATACTTCATTTTGGAAGGAACCCTCTCTGGTTACCATTGTAGAAATAAGGAAGAGCTAGAAACTGGTTTGTAACAAATCTAAAACACCGGATACATTTTTTTTTTGTTTTAAACAAAAAGCTGCCTTCTTTGTAATTGATCAAGGTCAACTTCTGCCCTTCCATCTTCCCTCCCACCTCTCCCTGCTGGTTCCGGTCTCTTGAACGTTACAAAACAATTTCTGACTTGGGTCTGAACAAGCAAAAACTTGCTTAATGAGAATTCAGGGATGGCAGATATCCTCTAAATCCCAGAACTCTGGGTACCCACACCAAGCTCAGAGACTCAGGTTGTAATTGAAAGCAGAACGCTTCCTTTCCCACTCACTAAAGGCTTCCTGGTGGGATGCAAAATCATCACTGCCCATAGCACTAATCGCCCCCACCCCCAACCTTGTAGCAGAGGCCCCGGTGAGTCTGAAGGGCTTTACCTTCAAAGCTACAGGCTGGGGCACTGCTACCTAGGGCCCAGGTTGTGGTCAGCTCTGAACTTGCTCGCATATTCTCCTAGGTAGAGCATTTAGGCCATAGGGTGACAGCATTATGGGGCAATACTTCATTTTCTGAGTTCTACTTGCTATCTCTGTTGGTCTCTGTCTCTCTTGTCTTTTTTTTTTTTTTTTTTACATGAAACTCAACAATGTGAGAAGAAAGTTAAGTTGTCTTAAGAGGAGTCTAGCAGTGCTGAGCTCTGACATTAATCCTTTGCTTATTTTGAAACCAGCTTGTCTACCCCAAGTTGTTGTTTTGTACACATGACTTGATTTTAATTAACAACAAACCACAAGCTTATACAATAAGCTCTTAAGCCAGTTTCTTTCACCAGCTTCAGAATATTAAAGAAAATCTTTGGGGGTTCTATAGGGAAATTAGATACCAGCATTAAGATGTTCCATTAAGAGACAAGACAAATGACTTCCGTGGGCTGCTAAAATCAGATGTAGTTTATCAGGGATGAGTATGCTGGAGCAAGGAGGGATTGACAGCACAAATTCAGATGAAACCAAAACAAACTTTCACACTGGGGTCCGTTCTTCTTCAAGAAAAGCTATGGGTTAACTAAAGCAAAGCCCCTATTCCCTGATAAAGGCAAACTCAGGATGGAAGTAAGGACAGAGTGGTTCTTCTGTCTGACTCAATTCTTTGCCTGACTAGGTTTGTAACTACTATGGTCTATAATTATTCCAAACACCCAAATCGAAAACTCTAAAGGTCACAGCTTATTAAAATGATCCATTTCAGTCAGTGTTTGACCCTTACCTGCCCTACAACCACCAATTTATTCATCCATTCATGAAGCACTTCGTTATAAAACTGAATTTGGGGGCGCCTGGGTGGCTCAGTGGGTTAAAGCCTCTGCCTTCGGCTCAGGTCATGATCCCAGGGTTCTGGAATCGAGCCCCACATTGGGCTCTCTGCTCAGCAGGGAGCCTGCTTCCTCCTCTTTCTCTCTGCCTGCCTCTCTGCCTACTTGTGATCTCTGTCAAATAAATAAAATCTTTAAAAAAAAAAAAAAAAAAGAAAACTGAATTTGTTAAGAAAATAGCTTGGCCTACATGAGGGATCTGCAAACTATAGCCTGTGGATAGAATCTGGCTTATTGCCTGTTTTTGTAAATAAAGTTTTATTGGCCAGAGTCAATCCCCTTCATTTGCATACTGTCTGTGGCTACTTTCACACCACAATGGCAGCATTAAAGAGTTGAGGGAATCCCTTTGGTTGTTAGGTATTTACAATCTGGCTCTTTATAGAGAAAGTTTGCTGACCCCTAATCTAAATAACCACTTAATTTAAGGACAGATTTGACAAAGTGTATAATAACTGTACACTGAAAATCATTAAACATTGCTGACAGAAATTAAAGAAAATCTAATGGTTGATATTTTTTGTTTGTATGGTATGATGCTATGTCATGTTCACAGATTGGGAGACTCATTTTTAAGATGTCACTTCTTTCCACATTAACCTACAGTACAACACAATCCTAATCAAGATCCCAGCAACTTTTTGGGTAGAAATTAATAAAGTTGCTCTAAAATTTATATGAGAATGCAAAACAAAATACTTAGAATGACCAAAACAACTTTGGAAAAAAATCATGTTTGGGGATGCCTGGGTGGCTCAGTCAGTTGAGCTTCCAACTCTTGGCTTTGGCTCAGGTCCTGATCTCAGGACCGTGGGACTGAGCCACACTTAGGGCTACACGCACAGCATGGAGTCTGCTTGAGATTCTCTCTCTTGCTCCCCCTTTTCCTCTCCCACTCATGTGCTCTCTCTTTCTCAAATAAATCTTTTTTCTAAAGATTTTATTTATTTATTTGATAGAGCACAAGCCAGGCAGAGCAGCAGACAGAAGAAGAAGCAGACTCTCCACAAGCAAAGAGCCCAATACAGGGCTCGATCCCAGGACTCTGGGATCATGACATGAACCAAAGATGGACACTTAACTGACTGAGCCACCCAGGAACCCCTTAAATAAATAAATCTTTTTTTTTTTTTTTTTTTAAATCCTGTTTAGAAGCCTTACACTAACCTGATCTCTAGGTTTGCACTAAAGCTATAGTAATTAAGACTGCTTTGGTATAATGATAGACAAATAGATCAATGAAAGCAACTAGATAGTCCAGAAATAGGCCCATACATATATAGATAACTGATCCGCAACAAAGATGCCAACACAACTCAATGGGAAAAGGATGATTTTTTTTTCCCCAACAAAATGATGCTAAAACACTTGGGCAGCCATGAGTAGGTGCGCATTCAGTTAAGCCTAAGTGTTCTGAATGGCAAATAGGGCCTCAGGAAATGCATATTTGGGGAAGTCATTTGCCTTCTCTGTTTTTTGTTGTTGTTTGTTTTTTTACTAAGGAACTAGGACAAGTTCCTCTGAAAAATGTTACTGATTAGGGTATCGATGTGCAGAAACATCAGAGCTAAACAGAACATTGGACCATCTCATCTATGGCCCTTGACTATACAGAAAAAGAAGTCAGGGCTCATGGGGTTGAAGGAATTGCCCAAGCTCAGTTAAGAGACGGCTGATAGAAAAAATTCCAGTCTGACTGGTGAGGACACTTATAGCTGAGTAGGACCTTTCCAATTCTCCAAGACAGTAGTGAACATATATAACATACTATTGAGCCAAAGAACAGAATGACTAGAGTAACATCAAGTCACTGGCCCCCCTGGATAGACATTCTGCCCTGGAATATGCAAAACCATTAACCTGATGACTAATCCCTGGAGACCCAACCCTGAGCAGATAGGACCCATCATGAGAGCCTTCAACATTACCTCAGGGCTGACGATTACAAGGAAATCTTTAAGACTATTTTTCGGTGCTGGAACTGGCGGAAACAGCCTGGCCCATAGGTGACCTCTGAAAACAGAGCAAAGCAGAAAATTAGGTGAGCAAAGCAGCCTTTCTTGTGTTCAGTATCTGCTCTACAAATTGACCTACTGAATCCCAGGACCTGCTGTTCTATAAATTTAAAAACTTTATTGACGAAGAGTTACAAATATTATATTTATCTATATTATAATATTAGTTGGGCTATGATGTGGCTTCTGAATCATCCAAGAAAGACATGATAGTAACCACTTCACACTGGCGCATGTTTTCAGGCCTAATTTCTAAACATGGGTGATTTGTAAGCCCTTGTTGCCCAACCACTCACTGTGATGCTGGCTCTAGCCCCTCACTCAACTGTGCTGGCTCATAGAGTTGTCTTTGGTGTTCCTCTGCTTTGAACTGCCACCCTCCAACCCACAGAATATAACATTTATAATAATGAAGCTCTTTCAAACCTAAGTAACTTTCTAAATTATGAAAGGACTGAGACAGAACATGTCCTTAAGCCTCCTAAATGGCTCTTTGCCTTACTTAGAGCCAAAGTGGGTGAGGAGTTCTTATGGGGCACTTGCAGGCTCGTGGATTGGTCACTTGATCTGCATGACCTTTCTACAATCTGTATTTGACCAAAGGACAGTAAGCCACTCAGGGACCAGGTGAACAAAGGGTGAAGGTAGGAGTCGACACCTCCTAACTGGAGATCATTCCGTGGGCACAGGGGTGACTTCAGTCTCCAGGGGGCTGCCTTCCTTTATCCAAGCTATAAAAGGAGTCTGCTAGTGGCTTACCTAAGAAAACCAAATACTGAGAAGGCAGTAAAGGAATCAAAAGAACATGAAAGTAAAAAGCTTCACAGAAATGAATACACTGTCATCAAATTCAAGAAGGGTGTGTAATGGCTGTGGGGCCCTGCTATGCTCTGTCTGGTTTCCATAAATCATCTAAAGATGTTTCTCACTTTTTAATTTGGTCCCTGCTCATCTTGGAAAGGCTGTCCAAAAGACAGCAAAGCGCTGTAATTCCAACTGCTAACAAGCACCCTAGCGGATGCATGGCGAAAGTGTAAAAATTCAATACTCAGACTTCATTGGACACATTGAAATAAAAAAATACCTACATTTTACAGATAAGGGTGAAAATTAACAGGATGAAGCAGATGGTTGCCACAAGCACGATGAGAAACCATTCTGTGGAGGGCTTCTGATCATCATTTCCTGATGGAAGAAGAAAGAAATCAGAGCTACAATCAGCTACGGATATGCAAAATTACTTGAGGCAGCCATTAGAAAGCTTGGATTTGAGTTGCCGATGCTGGGTGAGGCTAGGCAAGTAGCTTAGCCTTCCTGAGCCTGGGATTTTTTGTGAGGGTGAAATGAAGCCTCTTTTAATATTAAATCATGATTTAGGCAGTCCATAGGTATTTATAGACTGCACTTGTTGTAGTAATGCCTCCTGAATCTTGGACCTTATCAGCTTTGGATGAGTAGTAAGGTTTTTAGATGGAAAAGCTATAAAAGGTAAGCCCTCTTAGTAATCTAATTGTATTATAATAAAAATATATACAAGGTTGGAAACTTAACTTTTAGAGAAAGTAAATGATGGTTAACTCAGAGTTAACCCTAATGCATCAGACTCTGCTAAAAGTACTTTGCAATCTTAATTATGTTCAGCACCTCTTAACGATTATTTTCCCACTTCACGGACAGGAAAGTAGAAGCAAATTGCCATTGAGAAAGTATAAATATGTTGCATACCATCTCACTCTCCAGTTAAATTTGCTTCTTATCTGCATTCAAAGACAGATTCTTCTCTAGTTTTCATGATCTCTTTGGGGTATGTGATGATTTTTTAAGATACTGGAAAGGCTTTCAGGAAAAGCCCCAGGTCCTTAACCACATGGTTGTTAAGGAGGCAATGTACTTGTTAAACTGCCTGATTCACTTCCAGAGAATAAGGCAAATCCTGCATTATCTCCCGGGATGCAAGTTTGCTTTCTGTGGGAGAGGCCACTCACTAATTCATTCTTTTATTCACCCGTTTCACAAATATTTATCAGACTCCCACACTATGTTTGACCCTGCAGAGGTTGCTGGGAGCTGGATTAAAGCACACATGTGGGCTTTCCCTGTGTGCTATTTAGATCCATCAAAAAGGAAAGACTCTAAGCAAATAATAACACAGGTAATGACTTAATGCCAGCTGTGCTAAGTGCGTGGGGGAAGTTCAAGCCACACCACACCAGAGGAAATGGACCCCAAACTTCAGTTTGCCATTAATTGTTTCATTTATAAAATGAAATCGAGTAAGTGGAACTTTCAAGTCCTTATAAATACCCTAAGTCTTCCCAAAGCTCCGACATAACTTCAAACTCAAAACATTCAACATATCAAGAGGGAGAGATGTCTGGAGGATTTAATGCCAGTGAGCCCAACTTTGCCTTGATCTCTTGCTGTTTTGCCTCCTGAGAACTCTTCCTCGGGGTTTATCTTCTACTTCCCCAAAGCTTTAATCTCTCCTCCTTCATCTCTTCCCTTCTGCTTTCAAATATTCATAGAGTCCTTTATCTTGAATAAGCCATTACTTTGCTCTGCCATCTCTCCCAACTATCATCAAATATCTTCCTATTTTATTTCCTAGCCTAATTTCTTGAATAAGGGATTCAGGCTGCTTCATTTCCCACCCCAGAAACTGCTTTTTTATTTGTTGATAGTCAAATTCAAAGGACATGTGGTTTCTTTTTCAAACTATTTTACCTGGTCTCCTTCCTAATTTCAGACATGATGGCTGCGCCCACCTTGATACCAAGTCCTTGGCTCTTTAACCCAATATTCCCCTTCCTAAGTTGGCATTTCTGCCTTCTCTTTTTAATTTCAACGGACCCTCTCAGCTCAGCTCGGGACCCTTGGGTCTCTTCCACTGGAAAGTGTGTTGAACACAGCTGCATCTTTTAATTCCGTGTGTTCTTCTCCCAGGTCCTTAGACCTGGCCCAGCCCTAACACCAAGGTTCCACTTCTAGATAGGAAATTTCCCATAGGTGAAACCCACTTAGATATTTCTCCAAGTGGACAATGTTGAAAACTGAACATCTGCTCGCCTTCAGATCAGAACGCCTTCTCTCACTGACTTCCTCATGATAGTCTCCATATTGGGATCCTTGGAAGTCTCTGATTCTTCCTATTCTCTACAGCCCTGCCTTTCTCCACTGACTCAGTTAACATCATCACATCATACGCGCTCATAAAAGAGAGGCCTGCCTTGGTCTCATGGGTGCATCCTTGCCTAGTGTAGAAATCTGGAGTCTCTTCTCTGCTTGCAGTGGAGGTCACCATTCTGAGCCTCTGTTCCCTCATCTATAAAATCAAGCAAGTTGAAATACACAATCTTTAAGATTTGTGCCAAGTCAGGACCTTTTCTAATACCACCGACTCCATCCAGGCCACTGTCATTTCCTATGTACTTACCTTTAACAAAATTGATCTTAGAAAGGTAGTTGTTTGTATGGCTAAAGTTTTGTAAATTGTCATAAAGTATTAAAAATAGAAACAATAACTGGACATAACTAACAGCTTATTTTCTGTACTTATTTTTTTTACTGAGTGTTCATGGGTACCAGACACTATGCAAGGTGCTTATCATGGATTTTAGCATAATTCTCACAAGAGCATGTCGAGGTAGGCACCATGCTCACTTGGCAGATGTAGAAACTGGAGCAGAGAAGGGCTGACTCTGTCCACTGAGGACACAGCTCGCAGGGGGAGCTGAGTGGTGATGCTCTTAACCGTGATGGAGGGATCCATTCCACTGCCCGTCATCACGAAACTGAGGACACATGGCCCAGGCAAGAGCTCCACTTAAGAAATCCTAAGCATTTCTCTATCACTGAACATGCCCCTGAGATTCATCTTCCTAGGTGGGTACCAGGGAAGCGTTGTTTCACTGTTGGGTCCCCACTATTGGACATAGCAAAGTTGATGCACTGCGCTTCCTCAGGAGGAGGCTGGCTGCATTGTAAACCGGCAGTCCCCCTGATGTTCTCAGGCTGCCGTTGGGACCGAATCCCTTTATTAAAAACCTACAACCACAGTATCTTTTTTAGGGTTGAGGTTTGTTTTTTTAGAGAGAAAGAGCATGTGTGGTAGCAGAGGAGGAGGGGGAGAGGGAGAGAGAGAATTGCCAGTGGACTCTACACCCAGCATAGAGCCTGATGTGGGGCTCGATCTCAGAACCCAGAGGTCATGACCTGAGCTGAAAGAGAGAATCAGATGCTTAACTGACTGAGCCACCCAGGCGCCCCAAGTTTTAGGCATTTATATCTATTATTTTACAAAGAGGCATTAATCATACTTTGTGAAATGATAAAAACCAGATACTCAAGGAGGCAAAACTTTTATTTTCCCAAGTGCCACAGATACTGAAAGGTTTTAGGAGTAATACTCAGTTTCTGGGTTGTAACCGAGCATCCCGTGAAGCCTCGTTTTTATTGTGCTGGCTCATAGCTGATGGAAAGAACACCTGGAATGAACTAATACCGTCAAGTGCCATCTAGCTTTATTTCTCAGTCTGATGTCCTGAATAAGGGATTTTCCTGCTTCATTTCCCCCTTTCTGAAACCCACCATTCCATGCTCTTAACCATTATTCAAGAATGTTAATAAGTTCATTCAGAAACTCCAGACTCCATTTCCACATATGGAAAATAAATTTAGCAAGGGTTATGTCAGCAGAAAAAACTTATCTGGTTTGTAAGTAGGCTTAACAGGTAAAGTTTGAGTCCCACAGAAAGAAAGAGCTGTGTTGTAAATATTATCAGGGCCACACACTTGGTCCGATTTGTGTCTCCAATTGTGAAATACCTCATAGTCAGATGCATCGAGCGCTGATAATCGTACCGTTCACTTCTGACCATGATTACAAAAATCTTTTCAGTTAAACCACTCCACCTAGTCACTTTGGCTCTCACTTTGATAAAAGTTTTTCACTGAATTAGCAAAAATACAGAGACAACTGATTTTATTTCATTCAATCAAAAAAAGTTATTGATGCATGTAAGTTGCTATGTGGGAAGCAAAGTCATGGTCGCTGCCTGGAGGGAGTTGGCAAATGAGTCGTTTCTCCTGGCCTGGCTTCTGCAGTGTTCCTGATGCTCTTTAGAAAGATTCCCCTACCACCAAGTGAGAACAGAGCTCACCCCCAGAGAATAGAGCCAAGGTCAGTGTTATTGTGAAGGAAACATAAGCAGGCAGGTAAAATTAGTACAAGGAAAAGCTTTCACATACTCACTGCCGAAAGGAAATTACTTGTGGATTATCTACTGTTTAATTTTTTAATGTGAAAGTCTCGAGTCTGTTACATAAATGAGTGAATTAAAGTTAGCATCGACTCTGATTTTACTGAAGGTAGAAAAAATGGGAACAGGTCCCAAGGGTAGTACATATGTCCTTTGGGTCAAAGTGGTAAAAATTTCACTACCGAAAAGTTGGGAGATCCCTGAATATATCATTAATTTGAATTTTGGGGTCTCTGGCCTTAGATATTTTCTCAAGAAAAAGGATTTCCAGATAACTTGAATCTTTTCTCTGACTCAAGGAGAATGGCTTTCCTACCCTAAAACGGAAGCCACAGATGTTTCTTTTCAAGAAATTGACAGGCCCTGCTATTTAGTTATGCAGAGATGTTTTAGAAAGAGGAAGTCACACCATCGGTCCTTCTAAGGAGAGAAGCCCTCCAGACCCTCCACCTCATTCCTGGATGCTCTTCTGACATTGTCAACCTACAGCATTTGGGAACTCAGCTGTCTGGTTTCTGATGACCTCCATTATCATTTTTGACATCTCACCATTTTACCTTGAGAACAAGCCAGCTGCTGAAAATTCTGTTCTGTGACTTGGCAGTGTGAGGGGTGGGGGTAGGATGTTGCATGGAAAGGGGGAGGGAATGTGATGGTGGCAGCCAAGGGAGAGAAGATAAACCTAGGCACCCAACCAACTTAACGCCTTCACCTGCATCTGGCTATTTCTGGATCTTCGTCAGATCACTTCCCTCCTGATGCTGTGGCCCCTCTTGGTGCAGAAGTCTGTCATCTATGCGTTCAGGCTAATAACTCCGAGGAGGGTCAATTCAGTGTGGAAGCTGCTCCACCTTAAATTTTCCACACAAGTGTGGCTCTCAGCGCTTCCATATTGATTTTGAATCTGACTTCAGACTTAAAAATAGGTTTCAAGGGAAAAGAGCTAATTAGCAAATAGATGGGACTCTTCCAATGAAGCAGCCCTGGTCTGTGTTCATAGAACCAGCAGGTGCTGGTACAAGGCAGGCAGCACCAGCAGGTGCCAGGTCACGGAGAGGCTATGCCTGCCTCTGCCCATAAAGCTGCCCATAGTTTGCCTCTCGTTGCAAGGGGAGGCTGTGGCATCTTCGGTGAGCAGCACCCCAAACCAGGTCAGAGGCTCCCATCGCAAGCACAAGTCAGAAGTAACCCTTTTATGTGGATGAGCTTTTTGAGGCAGCTCTCAAGTGGGCTGTGGGTTTTACCTGGTTTTGGGAGAAAAAAGAGGGCAGTAAATGCAGCCTCAGTGGACAAAATGTAGGGTGGCCCAGGGTCCAGAGCAAGATAGACAAAACGTGCCCTGTGCTCCTATCTGGAAATGGGGCTCAAGTAGACTGAAGTATGGAGAGGAAATGAAGACTGTACATGCACGTGCACCAGTGTGTTCAGGATTCACTGGAGAGATGGCTGCAGGACTGCTCATTAGGCCTCGCAGGGCTAGACGTGAGGAAGTAGACAAGAGAACTTGTTTTTTTGTTGGCCTCTGCAGGATTTCCTACATAGCACTCCCAGGCAACCCAGCACTTTGTTCCCTAAGAGTCTCCTGGGCCTTCCATTAGCCTGCTAGCAAGCACCCTTGAAAGGCTGTGGTCATTGCATAAAAATAAGAAACAAGGCAGTGACATAAGTCAAGCAGAGACAGTCAATTATCACATGGTTTCGCTTACTTGTGGAGCGTAAGGAATAGCACAGAGGACACTGGGAGAAGGAGAGGAGAAGTGAGTTGGGGGGAAATCGGAGGGGGAGACAAACCATGAGAGACTGTGGACCCTGAGAAACAAACTGAGGGTTTTGGAGGGGAGGGGGGAGGGGTGTTGGGCAAGCCTGGTGGTGGGTATTATGGAGGGCACGTGTTGCATGGAGCACTGGGTGTGGTGCATAAACAGTGACTTTTGGACACACACACAAATTAATTTTTAAAAAAAAGAAAGAAAGAAAGAAACAAGGGAGTAAAGAGATGTTGGCTTGGTTGTTATTCACCACGGAGGTGACCTTGAACAGGTGACCTCTCCAGTTACCATTGTCTATTTGGTAAAATGGGGATAAGGACTGAGTGAGTGGGTAAATTTGTCAGGCCAGTGTTAGTACATAATAGGTGCTAAATAAATATTTGTTATTATAATTGCAGTTAAACACATTGTGTCAGAACGGAAGAATCAAGAGGGTTTCCCTAAATCATCAAAGCAAGACCAAAATTCAAGGGCTGTCAGAATCCTGAGAATGCAGAGTAATAAACTCAGACCTGGAGGGGAAAGGAATGCACCAAATCATCAAGATACTAGGGAAACAGGAACACAAGGCATGGAGGGTCTGAATCCTCAAGGGTCTGTGTTAAAATGAGATTACTGACAACTTGATCATAAGCTGGCAGAATGTCACCCTTTCACAAACCCTGGCTCCCACTGCCCATCTTCCTGCCTCTATTTCCCTGTCTGGCACCATGACCTCTGGGATGTGAAAGCATGATGGAAAGAACAGGGTGAGGAACCAGTCCTATGGCTTGGTTCCAGACCCAGGTTTACCACTTTCTTGCTTTGTCACTTCAGGCATTTCCTTAACTTCTCTGCAACTTTTTTTCACATAATCTATAAATCTACGTAATTAAGGAAATTTTTTGTTTGTGAAGATACACAAGATCACATAGATGAATAGGCCTAGCATGGTGCCTGGTTCAACAATAGTCCTTGCTTCCTCTGAGCTGTTGTCCCACCTGCAAGGCCCTTCGTGGGGTAGAAATCATGTGTGGAAGGCCGGCGTGGGCACCACTAGAGGTGGCCATGCCAGAAAACACAGTAGAATACCCTGTTCCTGACAGTTGGAAACTGAGTCTGGCATCTTCCCTCTAGCTAGTCTGCTAGTCCACTTCCCTCCGTCAGGCTACGAGGACCACATAAGGGTGAGATGGTCCCCACCCCCACCCTGCCAAACCCCCACCCCTTTACCCCCTCCCGCCCCCGCTGCTGAGAGCAAACAGTGGGCCTGCCAGGCACTAACCAGCCTTTGAAACCACAAGAACCTGGATCTGAGGACACAGTTGACTGACCTGACTACCATGTTCACCAACCTGAAATCCCCCATTTGCAAAGAAAACCCAGAATCCCCACAAGTTCCCTCAGCCTCAGGCAAGCCCAAGTGGGCTTTTCAGGTTATCAGGTCACCTCTTTTTATTTTTTTAGACCAGTTTTGTCAGCGTTCATCTCCTTCCTCATGAAAGCCTTTTCTTTTTTTTTTTTTTTTTTTTTTTTTTTTTTTTTAAAGATTTTATTAATTTATTTGACAGAGAGAAAGATCACAAGTAGGTGGAGAGTCAGGCAGAGAGAGAGGAGGAAGCAGGCTCCCGCTGAGCAAAGAGCCCGATGCGGGGCTCGATCCCAGGACACTGAGATCATGACCTGAGCCGAAGGCAGCGGCTTAATCCACTGAGCCACCCAGGCGCCCCAATGAAAGCCTTTTCACTTGCAGAATTCTTTTTGAAGACCTAGGGAAACTGAATTTGGGACCTCTGCCACGTTTGCCCTTCCTGTTTTCATTTGCTCGTTTTCTCTCTGTTCTACCACAGTGAGAGAATTTAAAAAGAAAGTATGTGGTGACAAAGCAGAAAATAAAGGAGGAGAGAGCGTAGGAGGTGTCCAGGGTGAGGCTGCAGGACCTGCCGCCCTTGGCTTCTGAGTCCGGGTGACCCGGGCCAATGCATGTGTTTCCTCACAAATTCACAGCCTCTCAAAGTCCACAAGAGTTGCCTGTGGGGACCTTACTTTCATCTCAACCCAAATGTTTAAACACATCCCTGATATTCTTCTTCCCCCTACTTTCCTTAAGTCCTTACAGGCTCTAGGCTGGGTCCCGTAGCTCTAAGAACCAGTCCCCCCACCGCTGCCCCAAACTGTGACGGGAGAGCTAAGGCCCGGATTTCCTCTAAAGTGTCTTGTGGAAAGAGATGCCTACGAAGGCAGCAGAGGATGGCGGGAACATTTTTCTCTACTCCTAGAGGTACAAATGCTACATATCTCAAGCCTAAAGAAATCTTTAAATTAAAAGGTGTTTTTTTTTTTTTTTGGGGGGGGGGTTGTTTTTTTTGCTTCTGGTTTTGTTTTTATTTTTGTACCTGTGACCTAGCTGGTGGCCTTCAGATAGGGCCTTCAGTGAAGTCGGGGCAAACCCAATCGCTGGTTGGGAGGGCCATGCCTGTGATTGCGGTTAAGACCCATCTCTGATAAGGTCTCTGAAAGACTGAGCCTGACCAGTGACAAGGCAGGAAAGGCGTGCAGGGTAGGCTCACATAACCAATACTCTCTTTTCCAAAGGGAAGGGTACAGCTGTAGGGCATTTGGTTTTCATAACTGCTTTTCTCATGCATGGTGTGCGAGGTTCATGGAGTGGGGAGAAGGAGAGAGATGAGGGACTGAAGCAAATGGAAGGCTTCATAGGACCAGGGTCAGGAGAGCAGAGGTTTAGGTAAACAGGAGACAGCAGAGATAATAGGGGAACAGAAGAATCCGGAAGTTAAGAAAGATTTGAAAAGGAGAAAGAGGAGTGAAAATTAGGAAGTTAGCTCTTAAGATAAGATGCAGAGGCCAGTCGAGGAAGGGCAGTTGATAACCAGTGTTGATAAAACAAAACCAACTGCTATTTCCATTTGAAAACAAACATGTTTTATGTGTTGGAAATCCTAGCACAGGAGGGCCCATGTAGGGCCAAGGTTCCAGACACTTGCCTGCCGGATTCTCTCACTGTCAAAACTTAGCCTTCCTGGGTCTCACTATTGAATAACCTTGGGCTATCATGGGTTCATGAGTGAAGCAAATCTATTCCATTTTGCCAATGGATGACTATGTCACCTATTCGAGAAAATTAGCTATTAATAGCCACTTCTGGGCTGTTTGAGAACTACTGATTTATTTAAGATCTCTGGGTCTCCATTTGCTTATATGAAAGGAGATGGACTTAATAATACTGGAGAACGAGGTGGTATTTGAGTGGGGCTGCAGAGTGGAAATGGAAGGAGAGGGCTCCAGGGCGCCATATATACAAGGTGGGAGAGGAGGAAGGTGTCTGAAGGAAATGAATGGAGCGACAAAATTGCCTGATAGACTGCAAGCTGAGCGGAATTATGGTTGCATCCTCAAGGGGGTAAAGAAGAGCCCTGCAACATGTCCCAGAGGAGCCCGGACTTCCTAGTATGTTTATTAATCATCTTGATAAAAATGGAAAGTCTGCATTGATTAAATTCACTAATGATCCTAAACTGAGCAGGCGAGTAAATTCCAGAAACGATGGATTTGTAAGGTGAGTGGTGATATTAATCAGCTCATCTTATGAAAAGGGTGGCAGTAAATGAAATGGGATTTGCCATAGATAATGGCAGTGAGGTATACCTGGGGGGGAATTATAATGAAGCTAGTTCTGAACTAGGAAGCTGTTATTTGGGAAATAATAATGGGAGGAAAGCTCTAAAGTGGAGAGTGAATAATAAATTAAAAACAAGCTTAAAATAAATTCTCATTATGGATCACAATTTCACTCTCAGCACTTCTGTGGTGGGCTGAGGGCGTGCAGAATAATCTTGGGGTGCAGCTTGCACATTTTGAAGTGAAGGAACTGGGAACTGGGACCCAGCGAGGTTAGGCACAGGTCACTAGTCAGGGGTGGCAAACCCAGGCTCGCTCATCACCACTCTGTACCCTGCCAGGGTGACAAGAGATTGGCACTCCTAAGACCTACATGTAGCCTGAGAATCCCTCTCAGCACAGCGCATGAAGCCAGCCCCAATCCCTTGGCTGGTGAGGTGTTATCTTCTGCCATCAAACGTTTGAGTCAGAGAACTAGACATTGACAGAGTCACGGCTGAAACCCAGATTTCCTGATCTGTCGCTTTTGCTCTGTAAGTTCTAAACTGTCTATGGTCAACACTGACCTGAACTTCACGATTCAAACATGCAGAAAGCAGAACCAGCGTCTTAGCCAGGGTTCTCATCTTGGTTTCTGCTGTGTTGGTTTGATGTCCTTGGGCAGCATGGAAAAAATCTCTGAAGCTCTCTGTGCAGTAATGTTCGGGAGACACTCAGAAATATCAATAATTCAGAGCCAATGAGTTTTGTGCCCTTGGGGAATAACGTAGACTTAAAAAAAAAGTGACCAAATATAAGTAATGAAAATTAAGCTTCTATCACAGGCATTTGATAAAAGGAATAATCTTGTTAAAAATTTCCTGGGACTGATTAATGTTCTCTTTTGCTCTTGGCAAGCAAAGTGAATTGACATTGTGCAGAAGAAGCAGTGTGGAGGGAGGTTGTGTGTGTGCTGGGTCTGTGTGGCCAGGTGGGGGCATCAGCCCAGGGAGGAGAAGACAGTGGGAAGACTGGCCTTGGCACAGTTGGGAAGTAGGTGCACTTTGCCCGATCTTTGTTCCTTTTATCCTTCTTTCTTGTCCCTCTTCCCAGGAAGACTTGTGCTGCTCCTCTGAGTTCCAGTGGGGGAATATGGGGGCCACCCCTTAAGGCTGTGCTGACTGTTTGTCACACAACTCTAGGGGGTGCCATTCCTTTTTGCAAACTCTGCAACTCTGCACGGCCAGCCCCCCTGCAGACTCATAGTCCCTCTGCAGGTCTTCAGCCTTTTCTCACCTCACCCAACCTTCTGTGGAAATCTACCTGATGCATGTCTAATCGGACTCACACCCACATAATCTAATGGGTCACTGCCCACGAATTTCCTGAAGACCCACCCATTAGCCTAAGTGAATGACTTAAATGTAAAATTTTACAACGGGCCTGAAAGAAAGCTCTCCTTAAGTACACTCTTCACATGATCAATGAATACCCCATAGGATGAGTGAGAAATAACATTCACATGCTTGACCAGCCATAGCCACACAGTTAGCTCCCAGGATCTCAAAATTGTTTAATTTGTTCAGCACTTTGTGTCTTGCCATAGTCCTGTCACCCCGTGGCCTTCCGCAGGCAGCTCTGCCACTTCATATCTACCACTCACTGGGCATACAGAGTTAAGCAAATTGCCCAAACTTGCAAAGCTACTTTCTCATCTGCAAAATAGGTTTGTTGGTAAGATTCACGGAGGTAATGGGCGTCGAGCATAGAGCCGTGTTTGGCAAACAGCCATCCATAAATGTCACCTGTGATCATTGTTTTTTATTTCACGGTACCCCGTGAGGCAGTGAGGTGGACATTATGTGTTTTGTCCGGGGAACCCAAGCGAAGTCAGAGGGGACTTTTTCCAAGGGTATGCAGTCATCACATACCACAGCTGGGTGTTACGTTCCTGCCACCTGGGTACGACTCCCGTGTTCCCTCCACTGTTCTGTGTTCTCATTGATCTCATGCAACACTGAGCCACGGAAGTCCATGTCCTCAGGCTGCCTAGTGGCAGCACACACAAGAGTTAGGTTAGCCGCTTTCTGACTGTCTACTTTGCCATAGAACATGTACGGAAACCCAGTACACCCAGGAAATGACAAACAGGCCTGTGGATTTTCTGTCTTGAAGGTGCAAGGCCACACCTGCAGGTTATGGGATCGCTGTCTGAAGCCGAGTGAGCACGGCAGCCGTCAAAAGGGCAGTAGGCTGATGGAAGAGGAGGCATTTGGGTCCATGAATGAATGTGTACACTTTCCAGGATTATCAGTGTTAACCATGAGGAAGGTCGCTCGCTTTAAAATAAACAAGAGACTCACCCACATATACTGTTTGGCTCCACTCACTCCATAACCCCGTCTGTCTGCACACAGAGCTCACTGCTGCTCTCACTTGAATGGAATACTTAGAAATATCATCAGTTATCGAGATGAATGTATTCGTTGTCATTTTTTCTGTCTAAATGGGGGAAAAAATAGCATTATAAGAATCTCTGGACATGTAATTTAAGTTATGTCAGTTATCAGAATAGAAGGTTGTACCTAAGTGACATGTCTCACTGTTACCTGATCCATTGAAAATCAATAGGACGGGCACTGATTCGTTTATTCTAGAAAGTTCCAGTTTGAATGTGTGGGCAGCTACCCTTTGGGGTAAGCGATCTTGTAACCAAAATAAAGAAAAAGTCAATGGTAACATCTAGATGATTTGTGGGGGTCTAGTGATGTTTCCTGATGAACAGACTGGAGTGGCCAATAGAACGCATAATCCCCCCTCATCTTGTCCCACCATATTCTGCAGTCATATTACTAGACAGTATCACTTGATTTCCATGCTTTTCAGCAAGCATCAGCAAACCACAGTGTGTGGGCCCATCCGGCCTGCTGCCTCTTTTTGTAGGGCCTATAAGTTATCGATGGTTACTGTAACTCTCAATGATTGAAAAATATCAAAAGAGACCTCATGACACATGAAACTGAACTTTCAGTATCCACAGGTAAAGCTTTACTGGAACACACCCGTGCCTATTTGTTTACATATGTTTACTATGGCTGCTTCTGTTCCCCAGTGGTAGAGCTGAGTAATAGTGATAGAAACCATACAGCTTGCTAAGCCTAATATATCTGGCCATTTACCAAAAAAAAAAAGAAGAAGAAGAAGTTGTTTGCCATTCCCCAATGTGTAGGAATGTCTCAAACTGAAGCCATCGGGTGGGCACCGTGATAGAGAAGAGAAAAGAGCAGAGTCCTTGAATCTAGGAAGGGCTGAGTTTGAACCCTTTACTCCAAACTACCTGCAAGGCAAATTCCTTGACCTGAGCCTCTCTTTTCTCATCCATAAAATGGGAATAACACCACCCAAGCATGAATTATTGAACTAAATGGAAGTACCTTTGTAATTCCAAGTTTAAGAACGTACTGGGTCGAATCCTATGAAAACTATGAATATTCAACCCATCTTTGATGAGCAAAAACAGCAATTTGGTTAGTTGAATACAATAATAGGTGCTCAGTAAATGCTAGTTTGCCACAGGATATCTGGGCCAACGTCTCTAGTGTGACAGTGAAGCTATTTTCTCACAAATGAGCCTTTCTCCGATCTCTCTACTGCTCAGTGCCCACACCATTCAGCTAATCCTGTAGGCCCCACACCAGAGATGTATCCCCAACACCTGCATCATGCGTTCTTCTGGGTGTGCCCCCCTTGCTCCCCTACCCCATGACCACTGCCTGACGTCTTCAGTGATCTTCGGCTTGGCCCGTTGCCAGAACCACTAACCCCACGAGCCTGTCCACATGCCCCCTCCACACGTGTCTATCTTTCATGCTGCTACCAATATTATTCTTTGATTTTGCAGATGCAGTCACAGTTCTGTACTGAATTGAATTCTAGAGTAGCTTTCAGTGCCTCTGGCAGTGGTATTAAAAGGAGAAACACTCCTTTTTTTTTTTTTTTTTTTTTCCTTTTAAATCTCAGTCATTCTGGGAAAGGTCCCAGTGTAGGATCTAGACTTATTATCCCAAGGTTGGCTTTATGTCCAGACCGACTCAGTTATGGCCACTTGGCTGAAGGAGCCTCGCTCTCTTATGCCTTCTGCCTAGACCCCCTGCCACTCCAAGAGCACTTGGCAGACTGCTGGGGGCCAGGAGCTATTTATTTCTGAGCCTCAGTGAGGGAAACACAGAAATTGAGAGGACAGCTTCAAAGCTGTTGTAGCAATTTGACATGGCCCCAACATCCAAGCCCATGCTTGCTGGGCTTCTCTCTGGGTATATTTGATTTTTCTAGCCTTTCCTTTTTACTGTATTTTACAAAAGAACAATTGGAAATTGAGTTAGAATTCTAATGAAAAATTAGAAATTAGAGTAGAAAATTTTTTAAAAAAAGAAGGCCAGTCTTTCAGCATAGGTATTTTGGGAAGTGCTGGTTACAGAAGTGGGTCTCCTCTGCTCACCATGCATGTTTCTACTCCCCTTTTCTGATTTTGCCCAATTGGCCCTCAGTAGGGGGTTGCTTGGCCTACCCCCTGTGCCTGCTAAACTAGGCCCTTTGATGGCAGAGACACTATCTTCCTTATCTTTTACTTCCCACACAGAAACCAATTCCTAAGTATTGGCTGAATTAAATTGGGTGGAGTGGAATTTGCTCTGCCTACTATCAGTAAGAGGCCAGCAGTAATCCTAACTTCCTTAAGCTTTGCCAGTTGAGTAACTTTGGGCCAAGGGGCTTAATCTCTTGGCCTCACTTTCCTATGTAATGGGAATGAGGGTGACTTAATGGAGTTACTGGGAAGATGGAATAAATTAGCATAATAAGGCTTGACCCAGAGCTGATGCTTCCTCAACTCTGGCCGGCTTCTCAGTTCTTTGTCCCTTCAACTTTTTGTTCCTTAGTGCTAACAAGTATATTTCAGTTGCAGTGAAGACAGAAAACATAATATTTACCATCTTAACTCTGGCAGTGAGTACATTCACCTTGTTGTGCAACCATTTCCAGCACTCTTGGACCCTCTGATACCGAAACTCTACTCATGAAAAACAGCCCCCACGCCCCCCCTCCTCCCAGCTCTTAGAAACCACCATTCTACTTTCTGTCTCTCTGCATTTGACTACCCTTGGTATCTCCTGTAAGTGCGGTCCTATAATATTGGTCTTGTTGTGACTGGTTTATTTCACTTAACACTGTGTCCTCCAAGGTTCATCCAGGTTGTAGTATGTGTCTGAATCCCCTTCCTTTTTAAGGTCGGACAATAGTGCATTGTACGGATAGACCACATTTTATTGATCCGTTCATCACCGGTAAGTGGACACTCGAGTTGTTTCCTCCTTTTGGCTGCTGTGAATAATGCAGCTATGAACACGGATGTGCAAATTTCTCTTTGAGATGCTTACTGTTGTTTTGGATGTATACCAAGAAGTGGAATTGTTGGATCCCACAATAATTCTATTTTTGATTTTTTGAGAAACCGCCATACTGTTTTCCATAGCAGCTGCAACATTTTATATTTGCACCAATAGTCGTGCTCATGAGTTGTTATCTGATCCTTTATGTTATTTTGAACCCAAAGTATGTCCTTTCAACACAGAATGTCAGTAAAGTTTGGTTTATTTTTACAAAACTTGCGTAGATGCAAGTTACCTTTGCTGTAGTTAGTTCCAAGTTATAAGCACAGCTGTCACTGAATAGAATTTTAAAAATGTTTCTAAGAGAATGCGATCATCAAATACTGGAATAATCTAAAGAATTACCTGAAAATAATTTTTCCTTGCATTGTAAATCTTCACTTCATATTCAAAGCAGTGAATTGGAAAGGCAGAAATGGGTTTCTCCCACTGAATAGAAAGATAGTTTCCTTCAATCTCTGCTGTGACATTCACGGGAGGATTAATTCGATCTAGGTTAGAGAATGAAAGGTCAGTGGTCTGGGCTGATAAATTCAATCCACTCATACTCCTCAAGGCATTTCTAAGATACAATCCTCTCAAGTACCTACCCTCGGGATTTAGCTGACTGACCCCCAAGCCCAAAGACCCCAGTGGCTCACTGATGACTCCTATGTTGTAGTGCTGAAGAGATTTCTACTGGAATCTTAAAGGATTCCTATTCCAAATGCCATTGAATGGTGGGGTCCCTTTCCCCTTCAGCTCACTGCAAGATCCACCTCGCTATCCCTGTTTCTCCTGCAGGACCAGACTGAGTCAACCTCATCCTGGAGAAAAATTGCTCTGGAGCTTTCCCCTGAGCCCTGCCTCTGCTGAGCCAGGTGTGTGACCCTGGCTAGTAATTTCCTCATTCTGAGCTTCAGTTTTGTTTCATTTTGTTTTGTTTGCCTTCTTTCAAGTTTGTTTGGGGGATGGAGTGGGAAGTTTCAACTTTCTCTTGTATAAAAAGAATGGATTGCACCACATTTGTCTTAATTTACAACTCTACAGTTCTCTTCCCTGACTTACCACTTGATTATCTTGTAGTGATGTGGGTGGAAATCATTTCTAAGTAAGCATTCTTCTCTTAGGTTATGTGACTTAGATCTCACAATTAATGAATCATAGGGGCAAGCTAAGAATGGGACCTGTTGGTTCCAGAACCTGCCATTCCCTAAGCAGATAAAAATGTAATCAAGAATGTATTTCTTTTAGTAATATGAGGAATTTATCTCAAAGAAATAAAAATCATACAGGAAAAAGAATTCCTGTGGTCTGTGTCAGGTTGTGTCCATTTTCATATTAATATTGTTTCCTAGGTCCTCCTCGGGATTTTTTATTACCAGTTTTCAGGAAAGTGACATTTTTAGGTCCTTTGAGAAATAGACTATTGAATAGAATTGCATAACCTCTTTAGTGAGATGGTTCTTTAAAAGAAGTTCTATTTCATTTGATATAGATTTAGATAAATCCTGTCCCTTTAAATAATATTTTATATATTTATAATTATGTACAATTACCAGGCACTGTGCTAAGCACTGTATGGTTATTAACATACTTAATTCTCACAGAAACTTTGCAGGAAGTATTAATTTCTTCCCATTTCTTTCTAATGAGAAGACTGAGGCACAGAGGAATGACCAGCTTGTCTACAGTCCCTCAGCCAGTCAGCAGGGGAGACAGGATCCAAGCCCAGGCAGCCTGACTCCACAGCCCATGCCAGTAAATATGCCACGATCGAAATCTTGAGCGTTAGTAATAATTTGACAGGAAAGGCTCCTTATGAGTTTCATTAATACAAGTATCTAGGATGAAGGAGACTATTTCTATTTTGAGAACAGAGCAAATGAAACCTTAATATGGTCAGATCTGAGAATCACATGTTGAGCAAGGCATTTTCAGATCACCCGCAGGAGACAGACCAGAATGGCAAAGGATCCTAAGAGGAAAGCATGAGGAATTGGGAGTGGGAAGCCTGCAGAGGAGAAATCTCAGGATAAGAAAGCTGGCTGTCTTTGGCTAGCTCTAAGACCGTCTTGGGATGGAGATGAGAATTATTTGGAGGTGGTACCAGTCCATCACAGGACCAATGGACAAAAATATCGAGTCAGAGCTGAGAAGGGGCTGCTCCCTCCAGCAGTGAGTTCACGTGCCTGGTTCAGTGATTCTCATGTGGTAGAGATTCTGTCCTACGTGGGACATTTAGAAATACTGGGAGACATTTTGTTGTCACAGCTTGTGGGAGAGGATGCTGGTCTAGTAGGTAAAGACCAAGGATGGTGCTCAAAATCCTGCAAGGCACAGGTCAGCTCCTGTGAGACAGTTACCCGACCAGGAATATCGGTGGTGCTGAGGCTGAGAAAGCTGGTCCCTGTGATTGTCAGGCAGGGGACAGATGGTCACTTAGTATTGGAAAATTAGTCAAACTAGGTGATCTTGAGAACGCCATCTAATGCTGGGATTTGGTTATCTCAGCTCTGAGTTGAGTCTACGTTACCAATTGCATGCAGAGCAAACAGCTGATCTAAAGGCTTGATTGCGGCACGTTGGCTGGAGCCATTAGCGTGCACCGCCAGCAAGTCACTCCCTCGGCTTCTGATAAACGTCCTCGGAAACCAGCACGCGATGTTTCTCTTCAGTGTGTCTTTCCTGTACTCCTGGCATTCTTCGGTCGAGGAACCATACCTAAATGGCAACACTCATAAGTGGTTAAGACGAGAGGAAAAAATGCATTTGCATAAGTAAAAATAGGTACTCACCTATAGTAGAAGAAGTATTGGGTATCCTCAGGGGCATCCTTGCCAACGAGCCAGGTACAGTAAAGAGAAACTTGGTATGGCCTTAACGGATTAGAGTTATTTAACATGGTCGTCGTAGTACATGTTAAATTCACAATTGAGGTTCCAGGAGACCCTGGATAGTCAATAAGAGGGTCAAAAATAAGAATAAAACATTGCCACAACACCTCTTAAATTTTGCCCTTTCTCTGAAACTGTAGTGATTGGGAACATCTTACCATGAAAAAAAGTAATTGTTACCACAAGATTTAGAGAAACCTACTGGCAAAGGGCCAGCTTATGAGGGTGTGAAGCTAGGATTCCAGAAGCTGAGTTTCTGGCATTGAACTTTCTGGCTACTTTGGACTAAGGAGGTGTGCGTGTGGGATTTCATATTTGTATGAAACTTTAAGAGCAGTGCAAGAGGTTGTTATTCAGGCCTTGGGGCCCAGGAACTTTGATATCCTAATGCCACATTTTTCATTTATTTATTCATTTATTCATTCATTCACTCATTCACTTATTTATTTATTTATTTATTTATTTATTTATTTATTTATTTGACAGAGATCACAAGTAGGCAGAGAGGCAAGCAGAGAGAGAGGGGGGAAGCTGGCTCTCTGCTGAGCAGAGATCCCGATGCGGGGCTTGATCTCAGGACCCTGAGATCAGGACCTGAGCTAAAGGCAGGGGCTTAACCCACTGAGCCCCCCGGGAGCCCCTAATGCCACATTTTTCTATAATGAGCTGTGATACCTTGAAGCCCACTCTTCTGGACCTCAGATTTTCCAGCTGTAAACAGGAGAGTTGGCAAAGAAAGGTCTCCAGTGCTGCTTTCCATCCTAGAAATATGTGATTCATTAGGTCGCACTCAAATGGGTCCTGAATAACAGAGATTGCTGCTCCAAAGGAAGTGGGTGCTGGCAGCACCGAAAAAATAACAATACTCCCTCCTGCACCGGGGGGCTCAGTGGGTTAAGCATTTGTCTTTGGCTCAGGTTATGATCCCAGGGTCCTGGGATGGAACCCCACATCAGGCCCCCTGCTCAGTGGGGAGTCTGCTTCTCCCTCTCCCCACCCTTGCTCTTGCTCTCTCGCTGTATCTGCTGCTATCTCTCTCTGTCTCTCTCTGTCTAAAATATTTAAAAAACAAAAACAAAACATTCCCTGGGAGAGTCTATGCACACTAGTCTGTGGAAGTCAGCTTTACTGTGCAAAGATATTAAAGAATCATGCAATTTTTCACCAAACGCATTATGTTCACTTCACCCAGAATTTGTGAAGATTTGACTGGAAAGCCTTGTTTCCATTTCAAACCACATTGTCACCATGTTAACTAGGGCTCTCTTCTGAACACACGTGGTGAAACTGGCCTTGTGGTTGTTCACAGGAGGGGAAAAACACTTTGTGCTGAGGGCCAGGGAGGACCTCATCAAAGTGGGAGCCCTTAGATTGAGTCTCAAATGATAGAAGGGGTCTTTTTAGCTTAGTTTAAGTCAATTCTGTGATCACATTTATCACTGTCAGCCAGGGTAGTTCAAAGCAGAGAAGACAACAGGCTCCTCTTGTCTGCAGAGAATTTGGACAAAAGGGACACTAGCTACTTTGTGTTATTACCACGCACTGCCGGATAGGTTTTTTCTGTATATTCAAATATAACAAAGGTACACGGACTTAACGTGGATGCCTTGCACTCAGTGTGCTGTTGCACACCCAAATATAGTTTGGAGTCTCCTGTTACCTGTCTCCTACCTCTCTTCCAAGTAATTATTTGGTATGAATTCATTTTGATTCAAGGGAGGGTTAATTTTTCATTCATGTCACCATATATTGACATGCTCAGAGAATAATTAGAATTGAGGACACATGATTCTGAGGTAGCCACACAGAGGTCTGTATTTGTGACCTTGTGTCTGTCTACCTTAGATTAGTCTCTGAACTTGAATCAAGGCCATTGTGCATTGGCTGCTCCATGGTCTTTGCAGCGTGTTCTCAAGAGTGAACAGAAAGATGTTCACAGTGCTGCTCTCCATCATCGATGCAACTCAGGGGTTGTGTTGCCATTGCATTTAGTGAGGTGACAAGATAATGGTTGGACGATTACCTGCAGGCCAGACGGGCCAAGACAGCTATTACTAGGAACACTCACATGACCTGGGACACAGTGATCCTTCTCTCTTTCCCGTGTGTGTGTGTGTGTGTGTGTGTGTGTGTGTGTGTGGTTTTTCCAAGGGTTTAATCACAGGTATCACTGATTCTACATATTAGAAACCCCAGTTTTCCACAGAGGACAGTATAGACAGTGGCTTCTGTCTATCCTCGTTACTCACGGTGGGTTGTTCAGTGTTGTGGCTTCTGTGAACCATCAGAAGCTTCCTTCAGTTTGCTGTGACACATCCTAGAGTGTGCGGAGCGGCATAGACAGGACAGGGGGGATCGCTCCTTCTGGAAGGTTGTATTGCTTGCTCTCCCGGCCCAGTAAAGCATGAGACACTGTCCCTGCTGCCCACCCCCACAAGGCTTATATCCAGAGGTGGCAGTGTATAAAGCTATTAATTTGTGAAAGATAGAGGCATATGTGCCAAATGAGTAACACAGCCCATGATTGGGTTTGGAGGAGGAAGAGCCTTCTTCGGTGTATAGGATGAAAAATAAAAGGGCTTTATAAAGGAGGTGCATTTTGATTTGGGCTTTGAGGTATGGGAAGGATTCAGAAAAGTAAGCAGAGGGGAATCCAAGAAAGCAAAGTCTCTGAGGGAAGAAAAAGCTGCTTCAGAAGAGGGGGTGCGGGGGCAGAGTCCATATTAGAAATCTGTCTGAGAAAAGCAGAGGAATCGTGTTGGGTATGGTTGGAAAATGTCTTACAGCCCAATTATGAAAGACCTCATTGGCTGTGATTTTGCTGATGACCCTGTGATGTGGGAGCTGGGAACTGAGACGTGCGAGCTGTGTGCAGGGGTGCACCAGATGGAATGGGGTGGGTTATGAGTTAGGAGGAACTGCCGACTGACTGTGGAGAAGAAAAGCCAATTACTTTTCCAGCTTTGCCTGATCTGCAAAGTCAGGAATACAATGTGAGGCTGTTAGGCACCCATCTTACCCGGAGGGGCTTTAAGCTCCGCAGAAACCCAGTTGCTTGCGAGGAGGGAGTGGCCGTCCCACGGAATGGTCTGCACACTTGCTGAAAAGCCTTGATGAAGAACGGTTACGCGTTTGCTTTCAGTGTTTCTGGTTTCATACTAAAAATAAACACCACAAGTCATGATACAGAAAAGGGAAAGAGCATTAAAAGAGCTATTTTAATCTGATAGGCATTTTCTTCCACTCTTTAAATGGCACATAAATAAAAGGCAATGAACTAGTTTGGATAGAACATAATTAAGCACGTGATTTCACAGGTACATATCTGCTTATCCCCAAACTCATCAAGTTAGGTAAATACATACAGCTTTTTATACACCACTCATACCACAACAAAGTTAATTTTTTAAAAATGAGCAAGTAAATAAATGACCCAATTCTAGCATTTGGGTGTTAAAAAAAAAAAGGTACAATAATATATAACGATTTATCAGTGATAGATGAACACATTCCTATAAAAACAAACAAAATACTATGATTAGGGCTCACATTCACCTCAGCCATCTCTCTAGTCCCAGTCTCTTCCGCAGAGGGTACTTTCTAAGGGAAAATTCTCTAGAATTCCATATTGAAAGTAAAAGCAGCTAATACTGGGGCACCTGGGTGGCTCAGTTGGTTAAGCCTCTGCCTTTGGCTCAGGTCATGATCTCAGGGTCCTAGAATCGAGCCCCATGTCAGACTCTCTGCTCAGTAGGGAGCCTCTTCGCCCTCTCCTTCTGCTCCTCCTCTCCTGGTTGTGCTTTCGCTCTCTTGATCTCTCTCTCTCTCTCTCTCAAATAAACAAAATCTTAAAAAAAAAAAAAAAAACTAATACTAATTGCGTCTTCCTTCATCTCACTTTACTACACATGTCCTAAGTATTGGGGGCTTTAACATAATCCCTTCAATGGGATACGGAAAAGCCCTTTCTCTGAGATGTGTAGTGACTGGCCCAAGGTTGCCAAGGCAGGAAGTGGCGGACCCTGAATTTGAACTTGGCTTCGCTGGCTAGGCCTCCGGCCGCCTCCCATTTTACTCCACTGCTCTCTTCCCTATCTTTTTCTCTTTGCCTATTTTCAAGTATCAAATCTGTTTTACCTTCACATTCACTACACTTTCTTTTCTTGGTGAAAGAATCAGAGCAAAGTTAAAATGTTTGTGCTGCTGCGGAATGCCTAGCAACACGCCTGGCAATAGTTCACTGTCATTTCAACAGGCACCCTACTCTGCTCAGAGTCTAACAGAAAACCCTTGAGTCCATATGTTTGGCGGGGAGGAGGGTGACTTAAAAGTTCATTCGCCAGGGAAAAAGCAGTCAGTGTTAAAATGGACTCTGAATAAAGACGACTGTCAGAATAAATACTTACATCTTCTTCTTGCGGAGCATTTATTCTCACTCGATAGCCCAGCTCCACATTCCCTGGCTCTTGATCAGGATTTGGTTCCCAGCGCAAAAGAACTTGGGCTAGACCAGTAACGTTGATGGTGAAATTGGTAGGTGGGAGAAGTAAAGCTGTTGGTGAAAAGGAGCCACGTGATGTTCGATTGCATGAAGGTGGCATTTTTAAATTGCCCAAGACCTTCAGGGTGTAGTATAGGATTTTACGAGTATTAGAAGGTATAAGATGGAAATAATTTTGGAAACGCAGTTGCTTAAAACTGCTTTTAATTCATTATCTTTCTAACTTTGCCCAGGTATTTCCCTATAGCATATGCAGGTTTTTTTTTTAAACTGAAATATGAATACTTTAATATGTCATTTATTATAAATACAGTCTTCAGGCTGAGGGCCATTATCTATAAATCGGCTGGAAAAACTTACTGGTTTGTGGCTAGAATTTGTTCTGATGACATGGAAGAAAATAGGATAGAAAATATCAGGGTTTATGACATATAATGACTATGTTTCATAAACCTCTTTTTTCTACTACATCAATGTACTTCAATATTTGTATTTGCACTGGTTCTTGAAGTAAAATTAATTTATTTCTCATTATGATTCCAAGTCAAAACAATTTGTGAGCAAAACTACTTAGACCTTAATAGAAAAAAGGGTTTTTTCTTTGAACCACTGTTTTCAAAATAAAAACTTGCCTTTAAATTACAAAATCAATGCCTGCTCATTTTAGGAATTTTGGAAAGCACAGGTGAGCAAAAAGAAAAAGAAAGAAAAATTACTTCTAATCCTGCAATGGAAAATAGTGTTAATATGTGATACATTCATTATTTTCTGTCCTTGGCATATGTTGCTACAACTTTTTAAATTGCTTCCTAAAACTAGGACAATATTGTACACACTATTAGGAAACTGAATTTTATTCACTTACTACATGGTTCGGGTATTTCCATTGACCTTTAATTTTGAATAGCCTTGTACAACTCTGCATCCGTACCTGCCACATATGGCTTGTAGGACTTTGTCTATAAAACACTGTCCACTATGGTAGCCACTGGCCATATACGGTTATTTAAATGTGAGTTAAACCAAATGTTCCTTACCTTAGTTGCATGAGCCATACATATTTCAAGCACTCTGTGTCGCTTATGTGTAGTGTCTTCTCCATTACAGAATGAGGATATAGAATAGTGTCCTTATCATAGAAAGTTCTCTTAGACAACACTATATACAGACTGTGTGATAATCTTCTTTTTTTAGACTCTGTCCTTATACCAGACCCATAGATTAACAAGTTTCTGAACCAAAACATAGTGGAAGTTTTTTATTCTTTGGTTGTGAGGACTCGTAACCAACCCCTTGCATGGGAAGCCATTCCACACATGGGCCCCAGCTCCATTCCACAGAGCCCATGTGCCCACACTCCGAATAGAATTCCCCGTTGTCATCAAATGTGCATTCCAGCCAACTTTGTTTTCTTCAAGTACTAGTGTGTTTAAAGAGTTTGGATTCTGATAAGAATAAGTATTCTTCTTTTAACAATCCAGTTTCAAACTGAGGGTTTTTTTAAGAGAAAAAAACAAGGCTATCATTTTTTGTTATATGTTATATATATACATATATATATGTATATATATATAATTTTTTTTAAAGAAACACTGCTGAATTTGATAGGTGGTACCTACATTTTTTATCAGGAAGTGAGTCTGCTCTCAGTATCACCACAGCCCACAACAGAATCAGTGATGCAGATGCCATGATAATCCCATCCTACGGAAGACAGAAGGATGAAGATCCAAATCACCACCAGAGGCCATTTTTAAGAGAAACTGGAAGCTACCTTTTACTGTAAAATGTAGACCTTTTCCCATTTAACATTATGAACTATCTGTTATGTGCTAAAAATACAAATAGGAACAAATCTTAGGTTTTGTCTTTAAAAAGTGGATCCATAGTCTGAAGGGCAGGATGAAATGTAAATGAATAATTGTAGTCCAGTTAAACACTGTTGCAATAAAGGTGTGAATGGGACACCGTAAGAAACAAGAGATTTTTGAATGGAGTCCAGAAGGATTAACTAGAGTTCTTTTTATTTTTTTCCCCCTAAAGATTTATTTATGTATTTTAGGGGGAAAAAGAGAGAACAGGGGAGAGGGGTAGAGAAAAAGGGAGAGTTCCATGCGGACTTGGGCTAAGCACGGAGCCCAGCAACGCAAGGCTCAATCTTATGACCCCAAGATCACAACCTGACCAATCACTCCACTGACTGAGCCACCCAGGCGTCCCTTAACGAGAGCTCTTGACACACAACGGGGAAAGGCAGTCCTTGTGGAATCCACAGCAAGGGCAAAGCCAGAAGAACAGAAATTAAGTGGGTGAGTTCGGGTACTGAGCAGGAAATCAGAGCAGATCTTTGAACAGTAAAAATTCTGGGAACTGTTAATCAGATAGAAAATTCTAATTTTAATTAACAAGTATTTAAGTATGAGCCAACATGACAAGAAACTTGAAAACAATTTTAATGTGAGGAAGAGACACTTTGTGTCACAAAACTTGGAATAAATTTATGACACTTTGAGCTTTGGAGAGGTTAAATATTTTGATGAATCCAAATAGGGGCAGGCCGTAAAAGGAATTAAAAACACAGTTAGAGGCCTAAAGAAAATAAACACCGGCTTGCTACCTACTTGAAACAACTGGACAATGAAACGGGCTCTAGGGTTGTAACGTTGTGATAAATCAACATGGCAGCCTGGAAAGTGTGGGTGTTAATGTCAGCATCCTGTTGGACACGATGTCCAAGAAGGGAGTGGATGCCTTGTTGGGAATTATCGATTAGAAATCTTGAGTGTTGGGCGCCTGGGTGGCTCAGTGGGTAAAGCTGCTGCCTTCAGCTCAGGTCATGATCTCAGGGTCCTGGGATCGAGTCCCGCATCGGGCTCTCTGCTCAGCAGGGAGCCTGCTTCCTCCTCTCTCTGCCTGCCTCTCTGCTTACTTGTAATTTCTCTCTGTCAAATAAATAAATAAAATCTTTAAAAAAAAAAAAAAAAGAAATCTTGAGTGTTTCCTCTGGAGATACTGAAAGGCATTTTTCATATGGACTGTATTTCAAGGAACAAAGAATTTTAACAGCTTCCCCGTGTTGTGTGCTACCCTGGATTTTACAAAGCAGTTCTTCCTTTCATCTCTCATGCCTCCTTTTATTCCGTGGGTGGCCCACATGGTTATTAGCCAATTGACAATGAAGAAAAAGAGTCTGAAAACTTAAATAATCTTCCAAAAATCAAACATCTAGTAGATAATGGAACTTAGACGTAATCTTGGATCTTCCAACGGCAAAGCCTATGCTCTGTACTAATTTAAATGACTTCAAGTATTCAGTTTAAAATTTTATTTGAAAAAGGACACCTAGCTGGCTCAGTTGGAAAAGCATGTGACTCTTGGCCTCAGGGTCATAAGTTTGAGTCCCACATTGGGTATAATGATTATGTAAAAATACAATGTTTTTTTAGAAAGCTTATTTAAAAGGATTGGTATTTGCAAATATAATGGTGGCAGAACCACAGAAGATGACTTTTGGCTAAATGGAGAAAAAAGAAATTCTGTTTTTGTTAAATAAATATTTTATTTATTTATTTGACAGACAGAGAGGGAACACAAGCAGGGGGAGTGGGAGAGGGAGAAGCAGGCTTCCTGCTGAGCAGGGAGCCGATGTGGGGCTCTATCCCAGGACCCCAGGATCATGACATGAGCCAAAGGGAGACGCTTAAGGACTGAACCACCCAGGCGCCCAAATAAAGAAATTTTTAATTATTATTTTTGAGCTTACTATTTAATCAACTTATTACTTTACTTACTACTATCACTCTTAACTTTATAACGAAATCAGTAAAATATCTCAATACAGAACAAACATAGCAATGTCATACAAATCATTCAATTTCTTTTTCAAATAGAGAATTGCTAATCAGAATTGTGCTACTTTTGATAAAAAATAATGTTCTCTTACTCCGATCTCACACTGTAGAAACAGGACTTTAAAAATGACAAGAACAATAAAAGGTATTTTAATACTTTAATATTTTTCAACAAGTAAGAATTTTAAGGAGTTACAGGGAAGCATTAGTAATTTGCTGAGACGCAAAGATACAAAAATAAAACTAAAAAAACCTTCAACAAATAACAATAAAGACAGTTTCCTCTGCAAGGTAAGGTCAAGTCTTTGAAACGTCAGCATTTCCTGAAATGTTATATATGCACTAACTTTGCACTAATTGTCATTAAGAGGAATTCTAGGTCAGAAAAAAAAATGCAAGATTGATATTCCCTAGCGACCTGTACTGACTGGCAAAGTAAATAGTATGTTATGACCAAACATGTATTTGTTCTTTGCAGTTAAGTAATTGAAAGATAAAACTGTTGAGTGTCTAAGTGGGGAGATAATTGAATATTTTACATAACCAAGCACCTTCCCCTAGAATTCATTACATATTCCAACATCGTAGCTGCTAAAAATGGAATTACGTTTTGTATTCAATCACTCAAAATTTTTCTGATGATTATTATTATTTTGGGGGGCTATTAAACAGCCATACCCTTTTTTTCTCATCTCATTGCGATATTTTCATTTCAAAAAGGTGACACAACAAAATTACGTGTTCTACAGACAACACAAGATACTCAAATAGAAGTCAAAATATTAGTGAGAATGGCAATTTTTTTGTGAGCCAGCTAAATTCCCCCCAAGACTTTGCTTTGGCAGTTGACCCGGGTTTTCCGTAATCCTGTTCATTCTCTGTTCTGTTCCCTGAAAGCTCCTCCAGCCTTTGTCCGTGATCCTTTATTATTTCTGGTCTCAGGCATAGCAATTACCACTGCTGGAAAAACAACCCAACTCTCTCCATGCTGTGTCTTTAATTCAACAGTATATTGTTAAATAGATGTCAGCTGGGCAACCTTTCACTGTAGAAATATAGAGCTACCTCTCTAGCTTAAAAAAATACATATCAAAATGACAATATGATCGATTACTTATGGCTACCAATTAAAATCCACCAGAAAGCTATCAAGTTGTTAAAATAACATTCAAATAAAGCAGAATGAAGCAAACTTGGACTTAATTACAATCATCACAAGTACAAACTCAGTTTTCTTAGAGATATCATAGGTTATTTGTTCCTGTGACATTTCACCGAGTCTACATAAAATTCCTCGAGTGCCTTCTAAGAATCTGCCTTCTGATAAGTGTTCTATTGGAAATTTGGGAGAAAACAGGAGCATAACCTCTTGCACTACAGATGTTTGTAGAAAGTTGGGTAAAGTTTTGGCAATTGGCAATGGATTTCCCCAGTGTTCCTACGAATTGGTCAAATTCTACTGAAGTTCAGACTTAAGAATATTTTCCCCTCTTTTTTTCTTCTCAACTTATTATTATTATTATTATTTGCCTGGGGCATTTGTTTTATAACCAAAGTTGTATATGCAACCCTGTTTTTAGAGCATTTTTGAGTCACTTGTGGTGACATCTAATTCCAGACTCAACCTCAGTGCACAGAAATTGAAAAGCAACGGAGAGGATTCATGCTCTGTTAGGCTCTTAAAAGTAGAGAGTTTACTTTTTTACTTCCTCTTTTTTTCCCTGTACAGAGTAATCAGCAATAAAACTCATCTCTTGAGTGATGAAAAATAAATAACCCAGGGTGTAAAATGCAAAGGACACATTTAACATTTAGGTATATTGCATTACCCCCAAATGAAAACCCGTGCAGGCTTCCTAAAAATATAAATGAGTGATAAGGACTGCGTATAATGCATGCAGTTTTTTCCTTCTTATTCCTGGATTTTAGTCAATTTTTTGAAATAGTCATAAAATATAAGTCATGGGTTCAAATTGTTGCTCTATACATTCATAAACAGTCTTTAGGCAAGGTAGGAATGGTGCTCCTTTGGGAAAATGAAGGAAGAAGGACTTCACTGCTAATCTCCCAACAGTGGTTAAAAATCTCCCAGCTAATCCCATGTGGTATGATTTGCCATCCCGCATCCCTGCTTCCCCACTCCTGGCCATACCTGCCTCTGGTGATCCTCTTGTTTCCAACCACCGTGCTCAATAGCAGAGGGCCAGGGCTAGATCCATCCTGTCTGTGCGTTTGGCTGCAGCCCCAGCACCTAGCACAGCATCAGGCACAGGGCAGATGCTTGAAGTGCTTGGTCCTGTAAAGAATAGAGGCAAATTAATACTCTACCAAGTCAGTAGGCTAAAACCTAGCCTGGGGAAAAACAGATCAGAGCACAGAAGGCTGGGAGCATGTTAACAAGCATGGTCCATTTCAGGGGCGGGGTGGGGTGTGTGTGTGGGGGGTGGTGGTGATGGGTGTGTGTGTGTGTGTGTGTGTAAGAGAGATACATTTGGTACCTTGCCTAAAAATTTCCGCCAGTAGCATTTCATGTAATGAAAACAAATGAGATGATTTGATCTCCAAATCTTTCTTTAATTTTGAAAGGCAAACTTTTAACAAATAGCTACACACCTTAATATATTTTTCAGTAACTACAAAAGAGAACACAACCTTTCATACAAAATAAAAATTGTACCAGGTAATGAAATTTTTGGCATGATAATCCGTTAAATTGAGTATTGAATACATTAATCAGTATGGCTATAAAAGCGATCACTTTTCATGTGTTCATGAATGTTAGGCTCATGGGGTATTGAAGGATTTTTAGTTTCCTTTTTTTAAAAAAAAATTTCATTCAATCTATTTCTCCTGTATAAATAAAAATTTTAAAAAATTATGTTGCTTTGGGTAAATAACAAAACCAAGTGAGATATTTTAGCTATTTTTGTTTTAGATACTTCAAATTATTTTACATCTTGTATCAAGTCAAACAATCTTGAAAAACCCCCGAATCCCCAGGAGAGACAAAAAGCAGAATGACTTCAGTTAGATACAATGCAATCATCTCCTTTTTGCTGTTGTTCCTTAATGTGTAGCTTTCTTAATTAACTCTGAAATGTCCTCACAAAGATATTTCATTAACTGCTATACCCTGTTTTCTAACCTCAGGTATTTTCTGAGAAATCTTGGCAGAGTCTATATTTTCCTTTTAATCCCTAAAGTACCTGCAGCAGTGGAAAACCATTCTCCCATATAAGGGTCAACAAAAACCATAGGTGTCTTGTTAATATGACTCACCTGGCCATGGACTTGCTCTCCTCAGTTACTTAGCTGAGTTATCAGGGCGCAAGAATAGAGTGCCATTCCCAGAATTGATATGAGCTGCCTGACAGATGTTTTATAGCACCATTATTAGTTCTGCCCCTGCTAATAATAGTTACAAGGGGTTTTGTTTCCCCTTTTTCTTTAAAAATTCACCATATTTTTAGAAATCATTATTTCCCCCTTTTCCTATTCTCCTTGCCCCCTTCCCCACGTACTGAAATTCTTAGGAGGTGGAGCACAGGGCGATCTTAGAGGAGAAAAAGGCATTTGCTCACTTTGCGATGAATCAGCCTTGGATCCCCACTCAGTGAGCAGTGTGCTGGCCGTGCCATCAGGAGCAGCTGCAAGGGCATTGAAAATGAATCTTCTTATCTCTGGGTGTACTTTTTGACTTAGAGGCGGTTCTCCTTCACTGTTTCATCATCACAGCTGTAAGGGTTGCACACTCCCGGGCCGTTTGCTTATTTGCCATGGGGGTAAAACAGAGCTTCTCTGAGCACATTTCCAGGGAGCCTTTCTAAGAGCAGTAATGGACCGAGCCTCAAGAGCAACCCCCGGAGGAATGAAGTGAAAGGATCTCTCTTGTTCTGATAGCCACTATCTGATAACGGTCTCGTCTGCATTTTCATTCTCTTTCAAGAGGTTTGGCTCTCTGTTCAGGAGCTGAAAGTAACTTTTACTCATGGGTGACAAGGTCAAGTGTTCTGTGGGTGGTCTCGAGCACTGCGTGTCTGCGTTCTTCATAGGCTTCATTCAGCCAAGGTATGCGTTGTGCCTCTGTCACCCACACAGTGCTGGGCACATGGGAGGACAAGCAGAATAGGTCTGTCTTTGTGCGGCGCGATAGCAGCACTTCTCAGGCCTAAGAGAATGTCTTAGGCTTTTTCCTCTTCACTAGCCGGCCCTGCACTGCCATACTTTTGTGTGCCAGGGGCAGGGCGAGTTTCTGAGTGTGATAAACTGCTGGCTAGCCCGGCTAGGAGCTCAGTGTAGCCCTGCTCATTCTATAAAGATTGTGACAGACAGTGGCAGTTGGGTCAGCGCCACAGCCCAGGACCTTGTTCCTCCTGTCAACTCCCAGGTTCCAGCAGAATGCCTCCGCTGTCCTCGGGATGCTCTAACTGAAGTAAAATGAGTTGCGTTTTTGTTGTTGTTGTTGTTGTTTTTGTTTTTTGCTTTGTTCCATTTCTGTCTAGGAATTTTGAGGTGACTGACTAGCAAAGCTAATTTTAAAAAATGGGGCCTAGGGTGTGGATGGATAAGAACAGCACTTATTAGGATGCCTGGGGTGGCTCAGTTGGTTAAGCATCTGCCTTCTGCTCAGGTCATGATCCCTTGGTCTTGGGATGGAGCCTCTTGTAGGCTGTGAGCTCAGCAAGGAGTGTGCTTCTCCCTCTCTCTCTCTGTGCATTCTTTCTTTCTCTTTCTCACTCTCAAGTAAATAAATAAAATCTTTAAAAAAGGGGGGGGGCTGCCTGGGTGGCTCAGTGGGTTAAAGACTCTGCCTTTGGCTCAGGTCATGATCTCAGGGTCCTGGGATTGAGCCCCACATTGGGCTCTCTGCTCAGCAGGGAGCCTGCTTCTCCCTCTCTCTCTGCCTGCTTATCTGCCTACTTGTGATCTCCATCTGTCAAATAAATAAATAAAATCTTTAAAAAAAAGAATAGTACTTACTGTATTAAGTATCTGAGCCAAAAAATAAAAAATTTAAAAAAAAAGTATCTGAGCCAGGTATCAGTTATTGCCTTTGTAAGGGGACCCCCGCTCTTAGCCCAAGGAGCTGAGTGACAGTGGCCAATGAGAAGCCAATGCAGGAGGAAGGGGGAGCAAGGGCCGGGAGGCAAGGAGGCAGTTGCCAGGTGAGATCAGTTCTACTTGCAAGACAAGGAACCACACGCACCCTGAATGAGACTTCCAGGAGGCTCAGTGTAGGTAATGTACAAGGACCGTGAGTGGGGTTCTTAAGGTACCTGTTGTAGCAGTTGCCAAAATGAAACTGGTCAATCATTATTGGATGACCTGAAAAAATGCGATTTTTCCCTGGAGAAGAGGGAAGTGGCAGAGAGACATCCATTTCTTTGCTAAGAAGCACCCAGAAGCGTTGAAATAGAGATCAGCCTCTGACATACTCTAGGACGTCCCGTACATCTAATGTCAGTTGTAGTGTACTTGTCACTATGGAAGCCCTAAAATAGGTATTAATTGTTGCGAGGGCCGGAATTTCTGGCCTGAGAGTCTGCTTTCATGTTCTATTTCTTGTATTCAGTTACTCGAGAAGTAGTTACTGAATGTGTCTGTGCACAGCATCAGGCACTGTTAAGGACATAGAATTAGATTTGGCTACTAGCCTGGATACCATCTTCTTGGATATCTGATCTTCTATCAACTATATCAATAATAACTTTAAAAATGCACTCACATTTTGTCTCCATGTCCTATTACCACTGTAGCCTGAAGGAAAATGAGTGCTTTGTGAAGTTAACTTGGCAACAGTTTTCTTCTTTAGAATAAACTGTAAATGTCAAAAGATAGTATAGTGGAATATGCTGGAAGAATCCCCCAAATTGTTGTGTTTGTTTTGTTTTGTTTTAAAGTAAAGTCAAATTTGCCTGTATTCTTTTAGAAGAAAAGCAATCTGAGTTCAGCCAAATAATATAGGTGAAAATATGAATAGAAGAACAGGAAGGAACACAGGATTCGGTGGTCCCACCTTGGACTCCAGTTGTAGAAGTTTACTACAGGTGTTTATAAATAGGAATCCATTTCATGGAAATATGAAATAGAGACCAAGATTTATATGAGAGAAAAAGAGTGAAACTCATTATATCTTTACTTGTCATAGGAAAAATAATACGGGGACAGTTGGAGAAAGATAACTTTCAAAGGTTGAAATATGTAGATAATAGAGTTTATCAAGAACTTTTAATAATACAGGGTACTATGGAAAGATGCTAAGTAAAAACAATAGACCAAGTATACATATATAGATTTTTTTCATAATCTCATTTTTAATCAAAAGACCAAACTGATCGGAGCAGTTATCTCTAAGTGGTAGGTTATTAGTTAGCTATTGCTGCAAACAACCACCCACAAACACCACAGTGGTAAACATTGATAAGCATGTATTTCTTGCCCAAGTGTCTGAGTTTTGACTAGACTCTGGCTAAATTTGGCTGGGTTCCAGATCAGAGTGGGGTCACATGTATTTTATGCATCTGTCATTCTCTTGGAACCAATAGCTACCCAAGGTGGATTCTTTCTATGGTGATTGCAAGTGTGCAAGAGAGCAGGACCAGCTGTGCAAGCCTATTTTAAGTATCTCTTTATGTCACGTTCATTGATATCCCAAAAGTCAGGACAGATGACATGGCCACCCCCAGAATCAAGGGGACCCAGCCCACAGTGTACTCCCCCACTATGATAAGGCCATGAGAAGAGTGTGAATGTGTAGAACTGCTAGAGGGCAGTGAAGAATTGGAACCAAAGGCTCGTCTACTGCAGTGGGATTAACATATCCCTCAATTTTCTTCTTATGTTCCTATATGTATAAATATTGTATGCTTTATAAATGCAAGAAAAAATAAAGTACTAGAGGCATACAGACTAATGGAATAGAACTGAGAGTTCCGAAATGAGCTCATGTTTATGATTGGATTCTTGACAAGGATGCCGAGGCAATTCAATGAAGAAAGAACTGTCTTTTTAGCAAATGGCATGTAAATATGTGAAAGAATGGTGTTCCACTCATAGCTCATACCACGTACAAAAATTAACTCCAAAGAAATCAAATACTTAAAAGTGAGAACTAAAACTCTAAAACTCATAGAAGAAAATATAGGTATGAATCTTAGTGACCTCACAGTAGACAGTGGTTCCTTGAACATGATCCAAAAGCAGTGGAAGAAAAGGTAGGTCTGTCAGACTTCAGTGGAATTAAAAGCTTTTGTGCTGCAAAGGATACCAGAAAGAAAGTGAGGATAATCCACTGAATGGAGGAAAATATTTACAAATTACATATCTGGTAAGGGACTTGTAACCAGGAAAAAAACCAAGAAATCTTACAACTCACCAATGAGAAGACAAATACCCCAATGAAAAATGGACAAAAATATTTGAATGGACGTGTCTCCAAAGTAGATGCCCCAGTAGGCAGCAGGTGCATAAAAAGGTGCTCAACATCATCCACTGGAAAAATGCAGATCAAAACCAGGAGGAGATACCTCTTCACATCCACTAGGATGGTTAAAATAAAAAAGACAGCTAATGGTGTTGCTGAGGATGTGGAGAAATTAGAAACTTCATAGGTTCTGGGTGAAACCTGTTGGTTCCCACTGTTGGTGGGAATGTGAAAATGGTACAGATGCTTTGGAAAACAGTCTGGCAGTTTCTCAGAAAATTAAACATAGAATTACTATATGAATCAGCAGTTGCATTCCTAGGCAAATACCCAAAAGAATTGAAGATCTATATTTGCACAAAAGTTTGTATGCGAATGTTCATAGCAGTATTATTCATAATAGCCAAAAAGTGGAAATAACACAGTGCTTGTCAATCAATGATTAAAAAAAAAACCACCCAAAACGTGGTATATCCATGCAATGGACGGGTTGCCTGGGTGGCTCAGTCAAGCGTCCGACTCTTGGTTTCAGCTCAGGTGGTGATATCAGGGGGGAGTCTGCTTGAAGAATCTCTCTTTTCCTCTCTCACCATCCCCCACCCTTGCTCACTTTTTCTCTCTCTCAAAAGATAAAAATAAAAATAAAGCAAATCCTTGAAAACCTGAAGTTAAGTGAAAGAAGCCAGTTCATGAAAGATGACATATTTTATGATTCTTCTTGTATGAAATGTCTAGAATAGGCAAATTCATAGAGGTAGAGGGTATATTAGTGATTGCATAGGTATGGTTGGGGGAGCGTGGGCAAAATGAAAAGTGACTGCCAATGGTGATGGGGTTTCTTAGAGGGTAAAGAAAATGTCCCTAATTGTGGTGATGATTGCCAACTTGGAGACTAGGCTAAAAATCATTGATTTACATACTTCATAGAGGTGACTTTTATGATATGAATACATCTCATTAAAACTGTGATTTATTTAAATATTTTTGGAAGATGCCCTAACAGGATTTAAATAAAATCCTAAGTAATTATTAGAATAATTCCAGCATAAAATCAATGTGTAGGTTTACCACGTATAGCTAAAATTAAGAACATATCTTGCTTCAAGAAAGAATCCCATATCTTGCTTAAGCATCTTGAGTTGTTAGTGACCAGTTCTTCTTTTTACTATTGCTTTTATTATTTTTTCACTTGTATTGAGGTAGAATTGACATATAACATTATCTAAGTTGGTGTACAACATAATGATTTGTAGTAATTACATATTACAAAATAACTTTTCAGGGACCAATTCTTTACATGCAAAGCCAGATACAGGAAATCAACCAGATGTAAAAACAAATGAACTATATAATTAATATTACTTTATTAACGTAAATTAGTATTCTGTTTCAATCGAGAGATAACTTACCTCATGCCTGGGAGTGTCAGTTGCTTTATATACGTTATCATAGCATAGCCCTATAGCTGATTTTGCAGATGAATAAACTGAAACTCAGAGAATTTAGCCCATTTTGGTTGTGATACTCACCATAGTCACATTGCCCACAATGACAACACTTCAGTTGTGTAATTGTCATGATTATTTTAAGAGAAACAGTGTAACAACTACTTAATAAGGACCAAGTCTCCTACTTAGTGGGGGACAGGGATGGGGGTGGGGAGATGCCTTTTGAGAAACTTCCAATTATTTCAGGTTAAGTCTGAACATCATTTCCAATGGGAAGACCTCTCTGACTCTACTCTTTCTCTCAAGTGAGTGTTCATTCTGCACCTGAAACTATTTTACTTTTATCCTGTTTTGAATATTATGTTTATATCTCCGTCTCCACCACTAGATGAGAGGGCAGGTCTTAATTTGATCTAGCCTGGTTTGGTCAGAATCCATGAGAGTATTCAGTTTTAAGGAAAGAAGAGGGATTTTGTGTTGTTACAATAGGGAATTCCATATGTTTCTCTATTTGATGGTGGAAATGCAATGCAGAACATCACAAGGAAGCTGGTTTAGACTCTTGGTTCCGATCTGAGGCTGCTGCTAAGTCAGAATCTTGAAGGTGATTATTCTCAGTCTTTACCCTTGGGCCTCTGTTCTTTTAACTATTATTGAAGTCCCATCTTTTAAAATTAATGACCCAGTATGAAATTTCAGAACAGCTAAAATTGATTTGTCTATTTACTTACCTCTTTTAAATGTAAGATAAAATTGCTTTTGTGTGTAAAATCCCCTAACACCAATGAAAATTGCGATTCTACATTTTCTGAGAAATCTCTTTATTTGTCCTCTGGGAGATCTTAAACTTTAGTTGGCTTCTATTAAACTTTTATGAGAGCAAAACGAGTGACTTTTCTTTCAAAGAGGTACTTTTTGTTGTTTCGAAGAAAGAATACATTCTTGAAACAGAACATGTCTCTTAAACAAATTGCTCAGTGTTGCTTACCCAAAAAAAGGGGGTGGAAGTGGGGGAAGGGTTTGAGGTTTAACCAGCCTCAAGTCCCAAATTTCAGAATATTAAAATTAGGTCAAAATTATGTTTTTTATCTGACTTGTCCAAGTATCACTTCAAATATCTTCCTCAAGGGGCTTAAAATGTTACTATAAATTCTTATGTTTATGAGAAGCATTCTTTTCCTTTCTATGTCCTATTTCAAAATAGAGATGCTCCTTGGAGCAGTGATGTTTTAAGGACATGGATGCCATAGGTCCTGGAGTTGGGTGCTGGCAGGTGGGGTGAGGAGCTCTGATCTCAGGGTGATCACTGTGCTGTTTAATGGTTTTTACCTCTGTTTAGCCATGTGTTTTTGCTTGAAATCAGTCCCTCTGCCTAAAACCAGAACTAGGAAGAAATGGAGAAAGTATACAGCACTAAAGTCGACACAGTTAATGCCCCAAGTTGATCAACCAGTTGTTTTGTGACATGATAATCATTGGTGTTCCCATGTCTTCCTATCCCCCTAACCATGAAAGCACACATTTGAAGGTTGCAGTAGGCTGAATAGTGCCCCCCACAAAGATGTCCACCTCCTAATTCCTGGAGCTTGTAAAGATATCACCTTACACTGCTGATGTGATTAAGGTGAGACTCTTTCAATGGGGAGGTTATCCTGGATTATCCGGGGAGCTCTGTGAGCTCCGTGTAATCATTTAAGGTCCATATAAAGAGGTAGCAGGAAGGTCAGAAAGGAAAGAGGTTATGTTGCTGGCTTTGAAGATGGAGGGAGGGAAGCTCTCTCTTGAGGCTGGAAAGGACCACAAACAAAACAGAGATTCTCCCCAAGTGTCTCTAGAGGGAATGCAGCCCCGTGGACCCATCTGAGACTTGTGACCTCCAGAATTGGTAGGCAATGAGTTCATGTGCAGGTCCTTCCACCCATTTTCCATGCTGCAGCCAGACTAGTCACATGAAAACACAGTAGATTTATGAAAACGCCTTCATATTACCACGAAAATGACGTTCAAGGGGCACCCTGTGGAGTGCCCAGCACTGCATGGTCTGGTCCTGCCTGCTTTTCCGGATTCATCAGCGCTCACTAATGATTCTGAGTCAGACTGAGTTGAATTCTGCTTGTGCTCCTCACTACCTGTGTGATGTTAGACAAATTAACCTCTCTGTGCTGATGTTTTCTCATTGGAAAATACCTTATTGCTTGTTCCTGAGGTTAATAAAAATACAGTGCTTGGCCCTGTTCTAAACATACTATAAATGACTATGTAGCTTTATCATTTCTGTGAGCATTCACACATGTGACTGACACATAGTAGACACTAAACAAACATTGGATGGGTGTCTGGATGGAAAAAGCATTGCAGTCACAACTGTTTGATATACTCTGTTACTTCTCTCTGATTTGCAGAGATGATTCAGTTTTAAAGAACACAAGCAAAACTCAGATGAACAGAGACAACTGAACATTTTGGAGCCACATTTTGGCTACTAAGTATATAAACTTGAGTAAAAAAATCTGATTCCCTCAAGAAAGTTGAAAGGTGCCCACTCCTAACGGAATCTTCAGCTAGCACTGAAGTGCAGGCCAACCACGTGATAACTAACCAGCACTGATAACTAAGACCGGGTTTGCACTTACAGCAAATAATGCTAAGCTGTTTTGAATCTCATTTTTTTTACTTTTTAATAACATGTTATCTTCTAACTGTGGAATAATACTCCTGGCAGTGTTGTTTCTGTAATACAATGGAAACTGGCCCTACTCTACCAGTCCTCTCTATTCGCATTTACTTGGGGGTAAATAACATAGGATGAGAATACTTCCTGTAGGAGTTCTGTGTAATAAAGGTCAGTTCCTTTGCAGGTAAAATTGTATTTCCCTCAGGCTGGGTCTGCACTAAGAGGTAATAATAAACCTCTAGGGTGCAGCAGAGAGGACTTTTGCTTTGCTTTGGCTGTCCTCACCATTATCCTGGGGCTGTGGGGGATGGGGGATAGGGGGACTGGGATGAGTGGTATTCTGTCTACAGACTTCTGCTTTAGTTTAATGGCCTCCAAGTTCTTCATTCTACCTTCCTATGGAAATACTTTAATAGTTGAATTTATTTGAATACGCATTTCTTGAGAGCCTTTTTAAATATATATTTTTAAACTTTCATGTTCTAGTTTTTGGCTAAGATATGGAAAGAAAATATTTGGTCAGGTTTTTTTTTTTTTCCAGGTATAATTTACATAAAGGAAAATTTACCCTTTTTATTGTCCTGTTCATGTGTTTTGACAGACACACAGTCATGCACTCACCACCACCGTCAGGATATAGAACCATCCCATCCCCCTCAAAGTTCACTTCTGCCACTTTGTAGTGAGCCCCTCTGGCCATCTGTAGTTCGCTGTGGCAACTGGGCTGTTTTCTGTCTCTATACTGTTGCCTTTTCCAGGAGTCATAAGAATAGAATCTTTATGTAGCCCCCTGAGTCTGGCTTTCTTTATTTTAGATCTGATACATATCAGGAGTTAACCCTTTTGTATTGCTAAGTGATACACTACAGGTTACTTATCCATCCATCTGTGCAAGGAAATTTGGCTTTTTTCCAAGTTTGGGTGATTATCAGTAAGGCTACCATTCACATAATTTTTTTTTTTTTTTTTTTTAAAGTGAGCTCCATGCTGTGGGCTCACAGGACTTAAAACTCACGGCCCCGAGATCGAGACCTGAGCTGAGATCAAGAGTCAGACATTTAACTGACTGAGGCACCCAGGGGCCCCACATGCATTTGGTAATGGAACATAAGTTTTCTTTTCTCTCAGTTAAATATCAAGCAGTAGGATTGCTGGGTTGTACATTAAGATTAGATATAACTTTATTAGAAACTGCCCAACTGGTTTCCAAAGTGATTGCAGCAGTTTGTATTCTTATCAACAGTGTATGAGTTCCGGTTGATCCACATTGTCCAAAGCACTTGACATTACCAGGTTTTTGACTGAAACATTTTAATAGGTATGTAATGACATCTCATTGTGGTTTCAATTTGTATTTCCCTAGTAACTGATGATGTTGCCTGTCTTTACATGACTCGTTGCTAACCATGTAGCTTCTTCTGTTATATTTCTTTCTATATTATAATCTGTATCTCTATACTTTAAGCTCTTATTAAAAGTGAAACTTACTGGGGCACCTGGGTGGCTCACACAATTAAGTGTTTTCCTTCTGCTCAGGTCATGATACCAGAGTCCTGGGATGGAGCCCTTATCTGGCTCTCTGCCCAGTGGGGTGTCTGCTTCTCCCTCTCCTGCTCCTTCTGCTTGTGCTTCCCCTTGCTCACTCACATGCGCTCTCTCTCTGTCAAATAAACAAAATCCTTAAAAAAATTAAAACTTATTTATATTTGCTGCCACTGAATAAAAATACATTTGTTTTTAAATTATTAAACTTGAATCCCAAGACCTTGCTAGATCCACTTATTCTAGTAGTTTTGTCGATTCGTATACAGTTATGGCATTTGAGAAGACAACGTTGCTTCTTTCCTGATTATTTTTTTCTCATGTTAATGATTATGAACTATGGTAAATATTGAAAAGAAATTGTGAAACTTGACATCTTTGGCCTGCTAGCAGGGAAAATATAGTCAGTATTTTACCATTAACTATGATGGTAGCTGTACATTTTTCATAAATGCTCTTCACCAGATTAAGGAAGTCTCCTAATCTGAGTTTTCTGAGAGTTATCATCATTAATAAGTGTGGTCTTTAAATGCCTTTTCTGTATCTATTGGGATGCTCATAAAATTTTCTTTTTTAGTCTGCTAATATAATGAATAACAATGACTGGTTTTCAAATGTTAAACCTTTCTCGAATTCCTGGGATAAACAAAACTTGATCAAAATCCAGTTTGCTGGATTCAGTTTGCTAATATTTCATTAAATATATGTGTTTCTAGGTTCATGTGGATATTGATGTATAAATTCTTTTTTAGTTATATCTGTTTGTTATCAGTGTCATGCTGGCCCCAAATAAGACGATAATTGTTTTCCCTTCTATTTTCTGAACAAAAATTTTGCAAGATTGGTGTTATTTCTTCTCTAAGTGGTTGATAAATTTGACCACTAAAACCATCCGGGCCTGGAATTATCTTTGTGGGAAGCTGGTTGAACAAACTTCATTTGCTTTAATTGTAAAGGACGATTTAGATTTTTAAATTTCATTCTGTTTGCGTTTTAAGGTCTGTTTCAAAGAATTTGTCCATTTCATCCTCAGTGTCAAATTTGTTTGACATAAAATTATCCAGAACATCTTCTCTTATCTTGTTAAAGTCTGTGTGTTTATGGGTCTATGCTCTTTCACATTGAATTCTCTCTATTTTTTTTTTTTTTTTGCTTGGACAGCCTAGTTAGGATATATGAATATATTCATTTCCATTGAATGAGTAGATTCATTCAATGCTTGGCCTCTGAACAGCAACTTGGAAAAATAGTCCTGTGCGTCTCAAAATGGGATACCTAGTAGCCCTGAAGATAAGAGGTGTGATCATTGGAAATCACAGAAATACTATGGCACATGAATTTTGGGGGGAAAATTTTAGGGAAATTAAAATGCTATTAAAAAGACTATACCTCTGAAAACATATGATGCAGGTTTTATTTTATTTATTTTTGGAATATTTTATTTATTTGTTTGAGAGAGAGGGAGCCTGCAGGAGCCAGAGGAGGGGGAGCAGGAAAACCTGACTTCCTGCTGGGCAAGGCGACCATCGCAGGGCTCCATCCCAGGACCCTTGGATCATGACCTGAGCCACAGGTTGATGCTTAATCTATTGAGCCACCCTGGTGCCCCTATTTTATTATGTTTTTAAAGATAATGGGTAAATTAATTGAAAATGTGCCTTTTTAAGGATTTAGAGCTTTACTTCTACTCCTTTGCCACTTTATTTACTCTTCTCTGCCTTGGAAACAATGAAAGAACTGAATCAAATCCAAGTTTTTCACTTTGTAGCTGCAGTAGCCTTCAGACTTGCCAAAAACCATGTGGGAAAATAAAATATGCCCCTTAATTCCAAGGAACCAGAGGGCTTAAATTTAGAAGTAGTGTGTTCGAAACCTTCTGCATAGGTCTTGACGAAGTGTCTCAGGCAAGAATAATAACATTCTCTGTGCATTCCCTGCTTGCTGGGAAGTAACATGACATGAGGGCCTGGCCACCCCCTGAAATAGGTTTTATTGACCTCATTTTACAAAGGAAGAGAGTGATACTTGTCCAAGATCACACAGGCATGAAACGCAGGTGGCCGTTTGACCACCCCAGGGCAAGAGAGAGGTGTAGGGAGATGTAGTTAAAAGAAGTAAGACTCCAGTGGCTCGAATTCCCCAGAAGCACCGCCTGCGGTGAAGGGTCGCCGGCTTCGGAGGCGCGGAAAACCCGCGCTCCGCCTCTAGCCCTGTCATAGGGAGGCGGGAGGGGCGGAGAGAGCCCACTCGGGCCCCGCCCACGTCCCGCTGCGATTTCCCCATTCGCTGATGACAGACGCGCGGCGGTGACGTTACGGCGTCCGCTGTCCGGAAGTGCGCGGGGTGGCGGCGACGGCGGCGGCTGCGGGGCTGGTGAGCGGCGGCGCAGGGGGCGTGCGGGTGCGCGCCGCAGGGAGGGCAGCGGGGCGATGAGCGAGGCTAGCCTTCTCTCGCGCGGGGCCGCTTGGTGGGGGGAGGGTGCGAGCCTGGGGCGGTGAGAGGCGCGCTCTCCACTGCGGAACCGAGCTCGACGTGCAGGTCGTGGGGCCGTGTCCCTGCCACGTTCCAGTGGCCGCAGGCTGAATCATAGGGCTTCCCCGGGCACTTTCCGTTCTTTGTGGCCGGGCCCCCGGGGCTCTCACTAAGGGTGTTCGGTCGGGCACCTGGTGTGAGGGGCGGGACACGCCACTTCAAGGCCTGGGTCCTCAGCGGGTTTTTCTGATCTGAGGCGGAGTTGGAAGCACTCTGTTTTCTTCCCCACGTGGTCTGGGCGGGGAGGACGCGTCTCGCCCCCTGGTGGGAAACGCGGCTTTTTGAAACGGGCTTCCCACGAAAGGCAGTGGCTCCCTAGTGGCTTGCGTAGGGGCCACTTGAAATCTTGCTGGTCCCTCACGGAGACCCACTTCACATGGAGAGTGTGGGTGAGACTCAGGAGCCGGCCGGACGGGAAGGAATGGTGGTTGAGAAGAAAGCGGGCGGGAAGACAAGGCTTGGGAAAATGTTTTAGTGCCTAGGAAATGCCCTTGGGACATAATCTTCGGTGCCAGTGGGGAAGGACAGTGGCAAACGTGAATGTGCCGTGTTTTGAGTTTCCTTTTCTGCAACCCCCGGTCTTGGCAGCCTGCTCTCTCCTGAAGCTTTGACTGAAACCCATCGCTCCAGAGAGTAATAGTAAAATGCGTAACGCGACTCTAGCAGTAAGTGCTTCCGGAGTACAAGACTGCATCGCCAGCCACAGGCCTAGATCTGGTCTCAGATTGTCACTGGTTTCAGTGTTTTCGTCTGAACGGGAGACGAGGGTCTCCCCGATGTTACATAGAATTGCAGTATATTCCTCGGTTTTCCTTCCCTTGTAAATTTCATTATCGCACCTGCGTGTTTGTCTTGTAGATGTGCGGTTGGTGACCCTGCCCCCCAGATGCTGAGGTGCCTGAATCCCTGGCGCGGGCCATTACTGAGCTGTAGTTGGAGTAGGCTGTGCCTTTTCAAGCAGTATCTATTTACAATGAAGCTGCAGTCTCCAGAATTCCAGTCACTGTTCACAGAAGGATTGAAGAGTCTGACAGGTGAGAGATTAGGATGCTTTCTTCCATTGGAAATGGAAGAAATGGAGGCTTAATGTGTTTTAGCCAACACTCAGGGCTGTTTTTGTTTTTGTTTTGCTGTGGAGCTAATGAAAGAAAGGTTTACTGTAGGCAATCTAAAACTATAGCCAGACATGAGTCAGTCAGTGACTTCAGTTAAAAAGCATGGTTCTTTTGTATCTTATGCTGACTACTTTAAAGATACATTACAGAATTGGGCCTATTAACTTCATGAGTAGATTCATTTTTTTTTCTTGTTTGTGGATGAGGAAAGAGGCTTAGGGATATGCCAAATTTTTTATAATAACTAGAGAGCTATGCAGTCTGCTTTCAGTACCTAGCTTGTAACTACCAAACGATATGTCCTTCCTGATCATAAATGCCTTCTGAGTGAACTGAAGGCAGAAGGAAATAGGAGTCTCCTCCCTTTGTGCACATGCCAGACTTACTAGAAGGGGCACAGGAAATGACCTAAGCTAAGTCCCTGATTACAGCAGCTTCATGTTGCTTGCCACAGTCTTACCATTCCTTACTTAGGTCTTCAGTATCAGCTGTGCTGTTGCTGAAGTAGCCACACAGCTGCATTTCCAAGCCAGTGGTATTTTATGGACCCTTCAGAAATACATAAAGGTATTTGTGTTTAGAAACATGACTGGTACAGTGGCAGCCCAGGCTGTGCATTAGGTTCACCTGGGGAGCTTTTAAAATACGCAGATGCTGGGGTCCCACCCTGACCTACCGGACTGGAATCTCTGGGGAGGATGGGCATCTATAAATTTTTATAGGAACTCTACTCCATTAATTCTGATGCACAGAAGGTGGAGGAACCATGGCATTAAATTGACTTTCCTTGTATGAGTTTATTCCCAGAGCTACTTTTCTATTCCTGAATTTAGATGCTTTTTTAGATACATGTCAGAGGTTTGTGGTCCAGAACTTGTTGATTCATACAGATTCTTCATGTGGTTTTGAAGTGGAGGGTCTAAAGCTGATACTTGATGCTGAGTTGTCATTACAGTGAAATATGCTAGAAACTCCAGTCCACTGGAAATACCAGTCACATGTGCAATGTATACTTTTCTAGTAACCACATTCAAGGTAGAAAGAATTGGGTGAAATTAATTTTAATAATTATTTTCGCATAGCATTTCATTTTATCACTTAAGATATCATCATTTAAATATAAATTTATGTAAACATTATTATTGAGCTGTTACACATCTTTCCTTGCAAGTCCTTGAAATCTAGAGGTTAGCGCATCCGACCATCTTTAATTCAGACTCACTACATTTCAGGTGCTCAGATCAGTAACTACATGTACCTACTGTTCGAACAGAACAAGTTGAGAAGCTTCAAATCTGAGTTGGATTTAAGCTTGTTCTTTCTTTATATGCCTTTCCCAGCTCCTAATCTTCTCATCTTCAGTTGCAAGAGGCCTCTTGGAAGAAAGGTGCCAAATGCTTGGATGTAGGTAATTAACTCTTAGTGGCCTGTTTCAGGTCCTTCTGCATTTTTCTTTTGGAAACAAGGCTCTGGATATTGATTGCTATCGGTTTTGAACATCTTTTATTTTAACCATTTTCATTTGGCTTACTAACCCTTACCTCAAGAGTGGAGTTGTCTCTACCTTAAGAGGTGAAATCCTATGGATTTAGAGACTCAGTATGGTGGGAAGATACAGATCTCTTTACCGCAGGGTCTTGTCCTCCAAAGCCAGGCAAATGGTAGCGTGGACATATTCTAAAGTTGACTTTTTTTAGGGTAGAGCGGAAGTGGCAAGAATGGAATCTTTAAGCGCAAAGCTCATCGGTTAGAAAATCACATAGTTGGTTTTACCTGGTTTTTGCTACTTTCTAAGACTTGCGTATTCTGGTAAAACAGGGTGTTCTGCATGAAAACAATTCACACACACACACACACACACACACACACGATGGCTATTGTGTGGTGATGCTATGCAGTTGAATACTATACCGGTTCTCGAATCCTAGTAGCTGCTTTGCCACATGTGAAATTAGTTCCCAGCATGCAAGACTTAGGGAAGCTAAGAGGGTGGATTATCTGTACACTGTATAGGATTTTGTAAGTTGTCAGTTTATTTCGTGTAATTTATTTTTCCTTTTGCTTGAGGACAACATCGTAGAGGCATGCTAGGGGAATAGGGGATTTTTCCCCCTTTCTATACATGAGACTGAACTTCAGACATTGTTTGGACAAGCCAGGGCTTCTTCGGCCACTTGGCTGTGGTGTGTAAGAAATGCTGGGCATTAGCATTCAGTGGTTAGCTTTTAACTGCTTTGGTATGTGCTGTCATGAAGCCATCATAGTTACTTTGGGGACAGTAGGAACACCTGATCACTCTTCAAGTTTGGGAGCTCCTGGAAACATGAACAGAACATTTCTTTTTTGGTAGTAGTAGTCATGACGTGAAATGGTTCTTCCCATTTTAGTTCTACTTTCTGCATCCCCTGCCTCCAAAACTTAAAATTCAAAATTATAAAGGGAAGAAGTTAATGAAAATTAGATTGAAAAGTAAATTAAAAAAAAAAGACAATCATAGAAGTTTTCTGACATAATATCCTTTTGATTGCTGATGATAATAATTACAAAGGTTTACTATTAATAGTTTGGAATGATGAGATTATGCATTTCTTAAGTCTCAGGCTTACATTTACAATTAAATTTAGCTGTACTAGGTATTATTTTTCTGAGTATATCATTGGAATGTGGATTTCTGTGAGATTGCAGATACCAGTAATTGAGGAAAAAGCTCTTCTAGGTCATTATTTACAATTTTTAATGGCTGTTCCACACAGGCACATACATATGCCTTAATAGCCTTTCTCAGTTGTATTATAATGTTAGAATTGTGAGTTTTTTGGAAATAGTTATCCATTTCCGTGTGACTAATCAAAATGATGAATAGATTACTTAGAATTTTGGATCTCTTTGTGTAATGCAGTTAATTATTAGGTGACTTTGAACTTAGAATTTTATTTTAGTTGAGTTAGCATGAGACTCTTAAAACAGAGGTTATCTTGTATTCAGTCTTGACTTTCTTTATCCTGTTAAACTAGGTTCAAGTGAATGTAAGACTTAGTCATTTTTTGCATTTCACAATAGTTTCCTGCTGTAGTGAAGGAAGAAAACCTTTAAAGAATATGCTTTCCAGTGGGGTCACTCTGATCTATTTATGTTTTTTGAAGCGGGGAGATCACAGTTAGGTTTCGTCATGAGCCGTGTTGGTGTAAAGATGGGTGAGATAGGTATTCTACCCTGACACTGAACAGGTAATTTTAATATAATTAGTATGCATAAAAAATAGGCTTCTGGGGGTGCCTGGGTGGCTCAGTGGGTTAAAGTCTCTGCCTTCTGCTCAGGTCATGATCCCAGGGTCCTGGGATCAAGCCCCCCATCGGACTCTCTGCTCAGCAGGGAGCCTGCTTCCCTTCCTCTCTCTCTGCCTGCCTCTCTGCTACTTGTGATCTCTGTCTGTCAAATAAATAAATAAAATCTTTAAAAAAAAAAGGCTTCTGTAGTAGTTTAGAAGAGATTAATTTAGGTCTACCATTAGGACATTAGGAGAGGCTTCCTAACCTGAATCACAAAAGATAAGTAAGGATAAGCTAGATGAGTGTTTTTCTCATTGTGGATAGTAACCTACTAGTGGACCGTAAAGTCAGTTGGGTGGTCATGACCAGCATTAGGAAAAAGGGGGAAAAGAGGGTGGAATCGATGAGATTGTGTGGTATGAAGTAACAGTATTTCCTGAAAGTTCGGTTTAGGTATGGGTGACTGACATGCAAAATGTCTTTCTGGTGTAAGTTGTGCACCAAGGCATTTCATGGCCAGCTGTTCGCTAGGTGAGTAAGTTGGGAAGGTGTTCGGGTGAAGTGACCTGTGCAAGCGAAGTTAGAGAGGGAAACTACAGGAAGAGTTTGAGGGTAAAGCGTGATGCAGAGATTAGTGAGAGGAGACAGAAGTGGGTCAGGAAGCCCTGGTATAATGTTCTGCAGAAATGTGGATATTGTGCTGGGAGTAGTCAGAGCAACAGTGGCATGGCCTAATGAAGCAAGTGATTTAGAACCCTCTGTCTAGACGGTGGAAGTGGGATTTCAGGGGGCTGGTGTAGCACTCTTGTTCAGGAAGGAGACGATGAAGCCCTGAACTAGGGAAAAATGAGGATAGAGTCCAGAAACATTTTGGCAGTCCTTAATTTACTGGTCATGGACCTCTATAAATCTCATGAAAACTGGAGTAACACACATGGCTTTTTGTTGTTGTTGTTTTGTTTTGTTTTTCTTACTACCATACATGGTTTTTATATTTTAAGAGATCATGAACCCTATATGCAAGAACCCTTATTAGAGACAGAGTCAGTAGGACTTGAGTAGAAATGTGGAATGAGAGGAAAGAACACATACTCTTGGACAGGACTTAGGGTGGTCTGGGACAGCTAAAAATTTAAGGCCAGAAGGTGGAGGGAGGGAGCCTTTGTTACTTAGTAACAGATCATTTTAGGTAGTCTCCAGAGTTGGGCTGAAGGTTTAGGAAGAACAGGAAGAGGATGAATAAGCACAGATTGCGGGTAGGGATGGAGGCTTGTGATTAGGGATGCCAGAACTCTGATGTATTTCCCTCAGTGCTCAGATCAGTGCCTTCCAGCTAGAGACCAGGTGAGTTATTAGTCCTTTCAGTGAGAGAGAATACTGACCATGGAGAACGTTGGAGTATCTCAGCCGAAGGTTTTTAGAAAGGATTTCTTGTAGGTCTGTGCTTGTATTCTGTGTTGGGGCAGGTGTAAGATGTACAGTTTTCCTGTGGGTTTGGTGGTATCAGGACGCAAGGATAAATCTGTGATGGGCATCTTGATTCTTACCTAGAAGGTGAGAACATGGCTCTCTGCTTTCTCACCTTTTAGGTGAGAAGATGAGAACACAGCTCTATGATCTGTTAACCGATGGGTAAATAAGTCACACATATTAATTGTCATAAGGTGGTGTCCGTGACAGTGTTCATGTCTCCTGTGTTCAGACATGATTACTAGTTGTCTTCTTTTAACCGATCTGTCATGGTTACCGAGCTTGTCTGACGTGGATGTTCTCTGACATTGTGTTGAACAGGAGAACAGCAGGGCCCGACTGTGGGTGCCAGGCCAGTTTGTGGCAATACCAAGGCTCAGGGGGTTGTATAAGGCCAGTTCCTGGATGTCATTCTCCCTGGGTGCCATATGCTGTCCTTTGGTCGTGAGTAATTAACAGTGGACTTTGTCTTCTCTAGTACCTAGAGGAGTCCCTTCTGGGTCTCCTGTACTGGGGCCCTCACAGTAGTTTTAGATTTCCTGTGGCTTTTCTAGAGCTCAGAGAGGAGCAGAAATAAACACTGTATGCAGATTAGTTCTTGATGGATTCTTAGCGGTAATATCATCACACCTGGGGCGATAGACTAATGTTTGACAGTGTCATAGTTTCATGCATGAACATTGTAGCCGCAGCATCAATACACAAAGGGAAATATGTCTAAGAACACCTCAAATTTCTGAAGTATGCACAGATACTTGGCGAAAAAGCAGAATTGTTCACTTTTTGGTTGTAATTAAAATGTGTATCGGTGACCTGGGGGGGTTGTGGAAGATAATTCAGAAGATAATTCCAAATTATATTCTGAATGTGGCAAGAAAAACAATCTGCAAATTCCCGGCTCTCAGAGTTGTGAGAGGCATTCTATTCTAGGTAAGTCAACTTCATTTCTGTGGGCCTTATTCTAATTTTTATATGGAAAGGCGCAGTTAAATAATTTCTGCTCTTCCTAATAGATTGGAAAAACCTTGTACTTCTGTAATTCGTAAATAAATTGAAGTAAAAAATATTCTTTCTCCTTTCAGAATTATTTGTCAAAGAAAATCACGAGTTAAGAATAGCAGGAGGAGCAGTGAGGGATTTATTAAATGGAGTCAAGCCTCAAGATGTGGACTTCGCTACCACTGCGACCCCTGCTCAAATGAAGGACATGTTTCAGGCCGCGGGTATTCGTATGATAAACAACAAAGGAGAAAAGCACGGAACGATTACTGCCAGGGTGAGTGGAAGGTTTGACAGCAATTATGTTGTCTTTTCTGTAATTTTTAAAAGTTTTCTGTGTTTGTGTTTGTTTAGTTTTAAAAAGCAAGTGACAAAAAACGACTCAAAATGTGTCCGTCTCTCCTCCCTCGTACACCCTACGTCCTCCTTTGCTATAGCTGCTTTCCATCCGTTTCCATCGTACTTACCTGTGAGCCGCACATTTCTAAGAAAGTCGTTTCTGTGCTGCAGTGTTGGTCTTTGCTTCACATTTCCCAGTTATGTGCTGACTTGCTGCACTATGCTTGGACCGTTGTGTCTGGTCGAATTCGTGTTCATTGTTTTCACTTAGGACTGTATTGCTTACAGCTGGATTATGAAGTGTATCGTGCCTGCATGTCTTTCTTAGGTGATTTTGCTTTTCCCTGCACTTGGCACCTTTTTTCTTTTCTGTAGCTCTCTGTGGGCCACTAATTCATTCCTGTACTCTGTAAAGTTCCTCTCAGTAGCCGAAACCCATCAAGTTTCAGTTCCCATGTTTTGAGACACCTCACCTGGCGCCTTCTCTTTTCTCACATGTGCGTGCTGTGGGCCAGCTCAGCATTCCTCGCCCTGAGATTGGCCGGCACCAGATCCTGGGAATTTCCTGGCCTCTTCCTTGTTAGACTTCCTGGTCCTCGAGTCCTATGTGATAATTTTTCTTGTTTTCTTTCTTTCTTTGTTTATTTGCTTGTTAATTTATTTATTTATGACTCTCATTTTAATCATCTGAAACCTGAAAAAGCCTTGCATGTCTGCTGATATTTTTATTTTACCTTCACACTGATCTGATCGTTTTATTGGCTGTGGAATTCCAGGCTGGCGATCATTTTCACTCAGAAGTGGAAAGCCTTTGTTTCCCACCTGCCAGTGCTGCCTCTGGGAAGTCGGATTTCGATTCTCCTCAGAGACCAGAGCCCCTCCACCCCTTTTAGGAAGACTTTGTGATCTTTTTAGGTAGTGTTAATAATTTGAGATGTTGTGCTTTGGTTTGGATGTGTTTTTGCATCAGGGACACTTAGTGAGCCTTTTTGTGATCCTCTTGTAATTCTGTCCCCTTTGCTCAGGGTCTTCACCTTTGGAATCTACTGTGATGTTGGATGTTGGACCACGGGGACTGATCTTCTGGTTTTATTTTTTGTCTCCTATTTTATATTTATTTAAGGATTTTTTAAATTCTTTTGAGAGAGGATGAGCACAAGCAGTGGGGAGGGACAGAAGAAGAGGGAGAAACAGACTCCCTGTTGTGCTCGGAGTCTTAGGGGCTTGATCCCAGGACCCTGAGATCATGATCTGAGCTGAAGTCAGTCACTTAACTGACTGAGCCACTCAGGTGCCCCTCTCCTATTTTATATTCGTATCTTTATTTTACTTTCCAAGAGATTGCATTAACTTCGTCATCCAGTCTCTTATGTTTGTAGCCTTTGCTATTTTTAACATTTTTTTTTTAAAGATTTTATTTATTTATTCGACAGAGAGAGATCACAAGTAGGCAGAGAGGCAGGCAGAGAGAGAGGAGGAAGCAGTCTCCCCGATGCGGGGCTCGATCCCAGGATGCCGGGGTCATGACTTGAGCTGAAGGCAGAGGCTTTAACCCTCTGAGCCAACCAGGCGCCCCTATTTTTAACATTTTTAAGAGGGGTTTCTCAGAATATTTCTTTTGAAAACTTCCTCTCTTCTTGTTTCAGATGCATTATCTTACTTCCTTTAGTTACAGTTACTTTGACACTGTCTCTCTTTCCTCTGAGCTTTTTCTGTCTTTCCTGTTGGCTTTCCTTAAATGGGTTTGGTTCTCTTCTTAAGTTTGGGTGAGCCTTTGGTGTTTGTAAAGTGACTTGAGAACTTTACTGTAATTTTGTGTAAGAAATGTCAGCCAGTTAGTTATGGAATCACCAATTTAGTATCAGCAGGCCTTTCCCTTTAGGGGAAATCCGGGGAATCCTTGAGTGTCATTCAGGTTAGAACAAGCCAGGTTATTAGCATTTGAGAAACCAAGAGGGGAAAGAGAATGAGGGTCTTGTTGATTTTTTTCACTTTATCTTGTTTTCATTGTGGTACTTCACTCCTACCATCATCTGTATCTGGTGTCCCAAATTGTGACTATTTATAGTTCAGTCTTTCTGCTGAGTTAATCTGTGGTTCTCTGCCTGGATAAGGGAGACATTCCAGGGGTCTGTTTCCTACAGGGATTTTCAGTCTTCCGTATTTCAAATCCTTTTCTTACTACTTACCTTTAGAGAAAAGTTGTGCTTCAAATTCTTGAGTTCTAGAACCCTGTAGTGAGCTCTAACTTGTTTCCAGAAAAGAAATGAGATTGAGAGGAGTTCTAGAACAGACTTAAAGTGATCATTATTAGCTTTCAGTTCCTATTGAGGAGATTCCAAATTCCTCAGTGGCACGCAAAAATCTTTGGTGTCTACCCCTAAATGCTAACATGCTATTTATCAGCAGTACTTCTTGTGCATATATCCCTCTTTCTCTCCATATGCCTTTGGTCATCTTTTCTCTTCATTGAAATACTCTTTCCACATGTGCATGTGCAGATCCTACTTAGTTTTCTTTCTCTTTCTTTCTTTTTTTAAAGATTATTTATTTATTTGAGAGAATGAGGGAGAGAGAGAGAGCATGAGAGGGGGGAGGGTCAGGAGAAGCAGACTCCCGCTGAACGGGGAGCTCGGTGTGGGACTCTATCCTGGGACTCCAGGATCATGACCTGAGCTGAAGGCAGCTGCCCAACCACCTGAGCCACCCCGGCACCTACTAGTTTTCAGGGCTCAGCATATATGTCATCTGTTCTGAAGCTACTCAGCTTTTGCCAGCTGGAGCTCATCTCTCTTCCCATGATAAATATATTACTTTATTTCAACATCATTGATGGTTACCAGTAAAAGAATTGCAGAAGGTTTTAGTGGTTCATATTTCTTCTTCTATCAGTCCTTTGCTCAGTGGTATTTGTTGTAAATTGAATTCAGCTCTTTGCAAACTGGAGCTATTAACTATTTCAGAGTAGCCTAATTGGAAATGAAGAATTGGAGTACACTGTTTTGAGGGCCTCTTCCATTCTCTGTCACAACATTTGTTAAGAGTTGTCATTTTTTCTTAATGTCAGACTCATCCTTCTTAATTGAGATGGATTTATTTGTTAAAAAATATTCTTTGGATCTACTTGAATATTGTGGGTTTCTTTCTGTTTCAGAATATATGTGCACTAGGTGACTTTTAAAGGAAAGAAGATACACATGTCAGGACTCATTTTTTTTTTAACTCATCCAGTGATACTTAAAAACTAATTAAAAAACATTTCATTACAGCTTCATGAAGAAAATTTTGAAATTACTACACTGCGGATTGATGTTGTCACTGATGGAAGACATGCTGAGGTAGAATTCACAACTGATTGGCAAAAAGATGCTGAACGCAGAGATCTCACTATAAATTCCATGTTTTTAGGTAATATCTGGAGATAATGTTTTAATCTAATCTTTCTGAAAGCGGTTTTTTTTTTTTTTTTTTTTTTTTTGGGGTAAAGATTATTTATGTGAGAGAGAGCAGGGTGACATACAGAGGGCAAAAAAGAGAGAATCCCAAGCTGAGCCTGTTCTGGGTGAGGTGCCCATTGTGGGGTACAATCCCACGACCCCAAGATCATGACCTGAGCAGAAACCAAGAGTTGGATGCCTAACTGACTGTACCACCCAGGTGCCGCTGAAAGCCTCCTTTTCAAGTGAATCTGCATCCTAGAAATGTTCTCCAACCTGAGAGGTTGCATTAGTTTCATCTGAGAGTGTAGCATATGGGTTAAAAGATGAGTCAAGAGCCAGAGTTCTGAACCCAGGGTTCAGATTCTGACTCTGCCTCACTGGCTGTAAACTGAGGATGCTAATATCTGCTTCCTTTGCAAGGCTGTCATGGGGATTAAAGGTGTTAATAATGTTAGGTCTTTAGAACAGTGCCTGACACATGTACACATTCTGTGTCCACTTACTAATTGCATCTAAAAATGGTTAACATTTTAGGTAAGAAAAATGCACCCACATACATTCCCCCATATCATTCTCCATTGCTCTGTCTTTCGTGCATGCCCACCCTAGGCTTTCTTTCCTCTTTTCTGGTGCCCATGGCCACACTTATGAATGACCTCAGAATCTTTTCTGTTGCTGTGCCTAGACACAAGGTCAGATTCTTTCATAGCATTGCATTTTAGGAATCACCTGTAATTCAGAGTTGGCATGCAAGAGAAAATCCATTTATTATCTCAACTTGATTTTTTTTTTGTTAAAAAATTTGAGATTCATAATAGGTGAATTAAGTTATTGCTTTATTGAAGCATTATTTTTTGTCCTTTAAATTGTAGTCAAGCCCTTTGTGTTTAAGACTTTGGATTAGAAAAGAGAGCTGAAGCAACCACTCTTCATAACATAGTTGTGGCAACTGTAATAGTGAAAGGATGAAGGACAGGTTCCTTGCTACCCAAAAGTATCCTGTGTTAGTAACCACTTTCAAGTTGAAGATGGTGTAAGGTATGGAAACGATTACTCTGTCATCACAATGAAAATCCTCTTCCAGATTTCTTTTGGTTAGCAAAAACAGGTATTAATATAGGTCTTTTATAAAGGGGATGTGGCCTTAAATGAACTTGAAGACAGTGGGGGAAAACCTGTAAATAGGATTTGCTTCATGGGATGGAGAAGGGGGTTGTATGCCAAGATGGGCATCTCTTGCTAACTGCATTAATGATGCGTTTCTAGAGCAGCTACTAGGTTCTCCGTTACTTGATACACTTTATCGCATTGAACTGTCAGAAAAACTTCATTTCATATTAAATCCATTTGATGAGGAAATAGGCTGAGATTTTAAGGAGCTTAGCTCAAGTCACAGACTGCCATGATTGGAACTTGGATTTCCCAAGACTAGGTGATTTAGGACCAGAGGAAGCCCAGTTGGGGCAGTGTTTTCTCTCATTATGTGACCAAACTGCATATGTTTATTTCATCTTAGCTCATTCTCACTAAGGGTGAACTGCTCTAGCTAGTGCAGTGTATAAAATTTGCAAACTGGCTTCTCCTAAGCATATCTAACTAAAAGAGAGAAGCTCATATTCCTTTCCAGTATACTGCTTGATAGAAATAAAAGCTATTCTTAGTGCTACTACTGTTTTCTAACATTTGCTGAGCCCTTATAATGTGACAGGCACTGGCACAAGCACATCACAGAAATTTAATCTTCCCAGCATCCCTATGACGCACATACTGCTGTTTAACCCACAGTAATTGGCTTAAAGTCGTGCAGCTGGTAGATTGCAGAATTAGGATTCCAACTTAAGCATCCTGGCTCCGGAGGTCATATTCTTAACCACGACATTATTCTTAGCAGCTCAACTTTATTTCTTATTTTTATGCACCATATTTTGAAAGTGCTATTCAAAGCAAAAAACAAAGTGCACACTGATAGGATATTCTCACTAATTTTAACTTTCAACCCATTTTTCTGTCCAGGCTTTTTTCAAGCCTTACTGGATGAAGCATTACGAGTTCTGGTATTTCTGGTTACTTTGCTTCTCGAACCTTGCTCCTGTCTTATCTTTTTTTTTTCTAAAGATTTATTTATTTATTTATTTGACAGACAGAGATCACAAGTAGACAGAGAGGGAGAAAAGAGGAAGCAGGCTTGCTGCTGAGCAGAGAGCCCGATGCGGGGCTCCATCCCAGGACCCTGAGATCATGACCTGAGCTGAAGGCAGAGGCTTTAACCCACTGAGCCACCCAGGTGCCCCTGTTTTTTGTTTTTTAATTTCCTGCAAAAATTTTTGTTTTTTCACTGAAAATGACTTTAGTACTTCCATGCTCAGCAGGGAGAGTCCAGTCTTATCATTAAGAAACAGATATACCACATATAGTTGCTACTTTGTAATCATATTTTTGCCTATTTCCTCTCCACCCTCCCTTTTTCTGTTCTTTCTTTGAATTTGGAGCCTTTTAAGTTTGCTATACATATCAAGATGCCATATAAATCAGTTTGGGAAGTGTTAAGCCTGAGCTTACTAGTATTCTGCATTTGGGTTATCAAAGAGCATTGAACTTGAAACAGAATTCAGTTGCATAGTTGTTTTTCAGTAGTAGTGGCAGTATCTCTTGGGATCACCAACCTCCCCACCTGGATGGTTGAATGGTATGGAGAGGGAGAGAATCTTACACAGAATCTTGAGCAGACACCGAGCTAAGTGCAGAGCCACAGGGGCTCGATTCCACAACTCCAAGATTGTGACCTGAGCTTTAACCAACTGAGCCACCCAGGTGCTCCAAAAAAATCTGCATTTTTATTTTTATTTATTTTTTTTTTTTTAAAGATTATTTATTTATTTATTTGACAGAGAGAAATCACAAGTAGATGGAGAGGCAGGCAGAGAGAGAGAGAGAGAGGGAAGCAGGCTCCCTGCTGAGCAGAGAGCCCGATGCGGGACTCGATCCCAGGACCCTGAGATCATGACCTGAGCCGAAGGCAGCGGCTTAACCCACTGAGCCACCCAGGTGCCCCAAAAAATCTGCATTTTTAAAGGTGTTTATGTCTCCTAGCTAATTCTTCTATTTATATATGGTATTTTGTTTATAAGAGCTTTTTGTGTATTAGGGAAGTTAGGTATTTGATTCTATGTTGACTTAAATATTTTTCTCAGTATGTCAGTTATTTTATGCTTTTCATTATGATGGTTCTTGCCATGCAGACATACTTGATGTTTAGGTGGTTGGATTGTTTCTTTTAAGGTTCTGGTGTGGGGTGTGTGTGTGTGTGTGTGTGTGTGTGTGTGTTTTCTTGGTAAAGCCCCAAGTAGAATAAAATCTGCATATTAATTTTTGACTCCCCCCCCACTTAATTACTAATAGCCCACTATTGGTAGGAAGCTTTACTGATAACAGAAACAATCGATTAATACAAACTTTGTGTGTTGTATGCATTATACACTGCTTTCTTACTATAAAGCAATCTAGACAAAAGAAAATGTTAGGAAAAATTAAGAGAAAAAACATCTATAGTCTTGTTAAAAAAAGAAAACAAAAAACACACACACGTGAGTGCGCTCATGCACACCTGGGTGGCTTAGTTGGTTAAATGTGTTGTCTTTAACTCAGGTTATGATCCCAGCATCCTGGGCTCAAGCCCTGAATTGGGCTCCCTGCTCAGCAGGAAGCCTGCTTCTCCCCACCACCCCCCTCAGCCCCCCAGTCCTGCCCATTGTGCTCATCTTGCTCTCTCCAATAAAAATATAATCTTCAGGAAAAAAGAAATTTACCTCTCAGTGAGCCCATAGAGTGCAAACCCGTGTTTAAGAATTAACTCTATATTTTGAAAGGTTTCCCCCATTCTAACATCATAAATTCTTCCCCCCCCTATGGATTATTGTTTAGTTCTTCCAGATTCTTTTTGCTATTTATTTTTTTTTCCAGATTATTTGATTCTTCTTGTTTATTTTCCCATATTAACTTGAAAATCAGCTTGTTTGGTGTCTCCACACCAATTCATTTCACTTCTGGGTATTACCTTTTTAGTTGCTGTTGTGAATACAGCCTTTTATTTCATTATGTCTTCATTTGATAGTGGGTATTTATGAATGGTGTTCATGTCTGTATTTTAACTTTGTAACTCTTCACTTAGTTTTTACCGTTTGTAATAGTTTTTAACCCACTGAGCCACCCAGGCGCCCGGTCGTTTGTAATAGTTTTTAAAAGAGAATTTTATTTTCCAGCTCCTATTTGCTAACAGTGATCTCTCCCTTTTTTTTTTTAATGAATAGGTTTTGATGGTACCTTATTTGACTACTTCAATGGTTATGAAGATTTAAAAAATAAGAAAGTTAGATTTGTTGGACATGCTAAACAGAGGATACAAGAAGATTATCTTCGAATTTTAAGATATTTCCGGTAAGAATTTTTAAAAAATACTTCAGTAATACAGATTTTAATATCCCAGAGCACAATTCCAATCATGTGAAATGCGCAGGTCACAGTACAACATGGAGACATCCCAAATATCTGTCTCTGATAGACTGATTAGTAAACTGTGACCTGTGAGATAGTACTTTGATATTTCCTATTATTTTTTCCCCCAAAACACAGATACTCCATTCTGTGATGATCTTGTATAAAATTCAGCTTTAAATCATTTTTTAAATGTCCATTTTTTTTCCTGCACTGATCATTCATTACATAGATAAGTATTTACCGTAGGCCAGCCACTTGCTGGGTGCTTTGAATATGGAGGAATGAGTGCCTTTGCCTTTATACAGTTTTAGGTGGTCATGGGTAACTCTTATAGATGAGCTTGCTAAAAGCATGAAATAAATTTGGATGATGTGGGTAGCACTGATTTTTAAACTCTGAGCTGTAACCCTTTTTAAAAATGATTCTGACTGGCTAGTTTATGTCTCGTATTTTTCACTGGTTAGGATCATATTTAGAATATTTTGTAATGGAGCCTACATATTTTGTCAGTAAATGCTTGTCCTTTATTTATTTATTGGAGTGAGAGGGAGAGAGAAGCAGACTCCTTTGCTGAGCAGGGAGTCTGACTTGGGGCTCCATCCCAGGACCCTGGGATCATGGCCTGATCCAGAAGCAGATGGTTAACTGACCAAGCCACCCAGGCACCCCAGTGCTGTTCCCTTAAATTTGAGTACTTGTAACACTCTTGCAGATAACAGAACACAGACTGACATCCATAGTTACTGTCATTTAATCTACATTATTAATGAACTGAATTTTAAAGATGAGTGTTAGGAGAGGCATACGTTAAGGCTTCCAGTTCCGAGATTGCTAGAAATACACTCTGTGCAGCTAGATCAGTCCTATTTGAAACTCTTCATTCAAAGTACCGATGGGCATAGACAAGTAAGCTTTGTACATGCTGTTCCATTGATGGCATCCCAGGCTTTCCAAGAATGTTCTGCATTATTTCTCCAGTAAGGGTACCAGTTTTAGGAAGTACATTTGATGGCCGTTCTAAATGTCTCAGTCACTCATTTGGAAATGAAAGTGAGCAGAGGGTTCTAGTTCATGCTAGTTTAAATTTTATTGGCTCCCAGATTTTGTCATCTGGGAGCAAAAAGGTAAGGAATTAAACAGATGTCTAAAGCCCCTCCTAAACCTAAATCATCTGTGTTGTCTCATATTAGATGTATAGAATAGTACCAGTAAAATGCAAAATGAGATTTTTCTTGTGATATGCCAACATAGAGATAACATGGCATGAGAATTTTGTTTTGCAGGTTTTACGGGAGAATTGTAGACAAACCTGGTGACCATGATCCTGAGACTTTGGAAGCAATTGCAGAAAATGCAAAAGGCTTGGCTGGAATATCAGGAGAGAGGATTTGGGTTGAACTGAAAAAAATTCTTATTGGTAACCATGTAAATCATTTGATTCACCTCATCTATGACCTTGATGTGGCTCCTTACATAGGTGAGAGCCAAGTTATAAAAGTATTTGAGTTTCTCACAGTGAAACATCTGGTTTAAAATTTCATAGGGAAAAATGTTTGACTAATACAAAAGGAGAAATGCAGTATTTTAAAATAAGATAAACTTTGGGGTTAGGGGTGGGACACAGTGGCCTTCTGTGTCAGACCTGGTTTTGGATGATGCTTTGCCACATATCAGCTCTGTGGTTTGGATTAGTTCCTCGATTATTAGTTGCTGAATCTAAAAAAGGGGTGTGAAGGTAACAGCATCTGTCTAAGAGAAGGGATGAAAGATTCAGTGAGTGAATACATGTAGAGCACTTAAAGAGTGACATACATAGAAATTAATAAATATATTCAGAAAGAACAGTGATCTATGCTGAAGCACACTTCAGAAACTTGGGGGGTATGTAAATACAGTTTTTGAATGGTAGTAGAGGTGGGTGGTCGGTCTATGAGAGTAGATCAGTGAGCAGTCATCTCTTGCAAGTCTGACACCACCACCACTGCCTCCGGACCTCTGGATGTAGTTCATTAATAGAAACTCATGTGTTAGGACTCTAGGTTTTGGGGACACTGTGGGAGGGAACCGCAGCAGTGTTTATCAGTGGTTAACCTTTAAGATGGAGCATCAGACTGAACTGGTGAGTTCTAGTGACAGGGCATTTTCTATACTATAACCGTGGTTGGTTGAGGATATGAGTGTGTTTTATTAAATTTACTGTAAGAATTGGTGAAAAATTTTTTTGTCCTTCCAGGCTTACCTACTAATGCAAGTTTGGAAGAATTTAACAAAGTTAGTAAAAATGTTGATGGTTTTTCACCAAAGCCAATGACTCTCTTGGCCTCATTATTCAAAGTACAGGATGATGTCACAAAATTGGATTTGAGGTTGAAGATTTCAAAAGAAGAGAAGAACCTTGGCATATTCATAGTTAAAAACAGGAAAGATTTAGTTAAAGCAACAGATAGTTCAGAGCCACTGAAACCCTATCAAGACTACATTATAGACGTAAGTATATACAGGCTTGGTCAGAACTAATTATTAACACTAAGACCCACAGTATGTTCTGTGGATTTCATTTACTGTAAATGAAAAATTTCACCTCGGTTATTTATTTGCATTTTAGGATAGGATCAATAGCAAGCATTCTAACATGTGGCTGGAAGTAAATGTCTGATTTTGGCTCTTAGGCTAGGGAATCTGATGCAACCACCCGCGTATGTGAGCTCCTGAAGTACCAGGGAGAGCATGGTCTTCTGCAGCAGATGCAGCAGTGGTGCGTTCCTCCATTTCCTGTAAGTGGGCATGACATCAGAAAAGTGGGCATTTCTTCAGGAAAAGAAATCGGGGCTCTGCTGCAGCAGTTGCGAGAACAGTGGAAAAAAAGCGGCTACCAAATGGAGAAAGATGAACTCCTAAGTTACATAAAGAAGAGTGAAAATTGATGAGAGCTGGCACTCAATAGCAGAAAATTTGGGGTAAGGTTAGATTCTCTCCTTCTCTGTGAGATTTAAGAGACTTGAATATGTAGGCGAAAGAAAGCCAGTTTAGACCAGCTTAGAGGACCTTTTCAGATCAACAGAGGTCTTCTGTGGTTTCAGGCAGTAAACTCAAGTCTACCTCCTCTTAATCTCATTTATATCCTTGAACCTTGTGATTCTTTTGGAATAACTCCTGCTGTGATAGTATAGTTGGCTTCCCCTGTCTTCATCTGTCTAGGCGTCCCCTCTCCCCTACCCCAGGGTAACGCATTACTGATCTTCATAAGTACTGTCTTTAAGAAAGAAGTGTTTGATGTTTGCAGTTGAAATAACTACATTATTTTACCATTGTCTTTAAGTGTCAATTCTTACTTGAATTTCAAAATAAAATTGTGTTTAAAGTAGCTAATAAAATATCCTGTATAAAATTATAAAGACCAGGTATGTCCCTGGTGGTTGGCATTCATACACTCAAAACTGTTCTAGCAGTCTCTAAGTTTTAGTACGTAGTCCATATCGTCCTTTGTTATCAACGATTTCTTTAGGCATACTAGGCCTGAGAAAGACTGGCTTGACAGTTACACTTGAGCCTTTTATTTTAATAAACATTCCCTTTGGAATTGGAAGATAAATGTGTTTATGTGGTATATGACAGTATACATCAGATTTATATATGGCAATAGCACTTCTATACCCTCAGTCATTAATTTTTTTCACAAATTAAAAAGATATGGCCTACATTAAAACATCCATGACCAGACTTGTATGTATGCTTTTTAAAATCTTGAGCCCCAAGTGCTTTCAGTAGGTAAAGGGGTGTACAGTGCCAAGTATTATTTCAGCTGTTACATTCTGACATTTTATAATTGATTTTACTTTTTGTGTAGCCAGTCCTAGCATCTCTGTCCCTTGTGGGGACAAGTTAGTAATTTAAGTCTCACTAAAATCAGAGAATCTGTATTTCTAAATACAAGTATGCAGAGAGAGAGAGGTATTTCAGAGGTCTTATTTTGTTACTTATAAAACCATTTTAAAATAGTGTTAAATGCATTTCTTTTATATATATGAAAATTTTATTGGCCAGTGTTAGTAAACAAAATAGAACACTGTGAGAATACACCCTTCAGGTGGCAAAAGTAAAAGTAGTGTGCCCTCTCTGTGACTGTGCTGCTGGCATAGTGTAAGGCTGTCTGAACAACTGGTTACAGTCCTGTAAACCCAAGGTTTTTAGTACTACAAAACCCTACAGCTTGGGGATATCCTACAGAATGGACAGTGTTCTTGAAATGCTTTTCACTTACCTCTGTACATAAATACACAACATGAGATCTTCGGTTGAGCATTTTAGCTTAGGCAATCATAACCACTGCACATTTGGTAAAAGAAAATATTAATAAATTAAAAAAAGAGATTTAGCAGTCTGTTTTTGGTCTCCTACATTTCTCCCCATTAGTTGAACTTTCCCCAATTATGTAAAGCAGTGAAGTCGTCATATTTACAGAAATGTGCAAGGATCCAATCAACACTTGAACACAGAAGCGAAGAGGTAGGTGGCTAATCGATCTATCTAAAACTTCATCTTAATGCTTAAATTACCAGCTTGTGAGTATATATTTTACATTATTTAAACAAAGATGTATAATATTGTTTGCTCTTAAATTTTACTTACAGATTTTCAATTTACATGGAATGGAGTGCTTACAAAATACAGTTACTTTTTAGCCAGATAGAAGGGAGGTGTGTTCTAATAAATATCTCTGTTCCATATTAATTTAGGTTCAAATTGGAATTTGGAACAGAATAACCAGGTTGTTCAGACAAACACTGAGCAAATAAGTTACATTTTTCACTAACAAATGCGTAAGGAAATGAACACTATTTTGGGGCTCAAACTGTATATTTTAACTCTTTAATATTTTCAAAATTTACAAATCAGTATGAGAGAAACTCAAGAAAATTAAAGGACCTTGTATTTGGCACCCTGGCTTTGGGAACTTCCGTCAGAGCACAGGTAAGAATTTGCTGTTGGTTCCATGTATCACAAGCAAGTGGCTAACCTCGTGTCAGAGGAATTACAAAGAGGTTCGTGCAGGAAACCCATCTCCTCCCTTCCAGAGAGGTCTTCATGTCCTAGCAGGCCAGACTAGAATGATACCAAGGTACTAAGGTAGATATTCCTAAAAACCAAGTTTTCTAGACTGTTTTTCATCCTTTCAATAGTATATTTTAATTTAAAACTTCAAATACCTTTTGACTAAGAAACTGCAACCTTCCATATAATGTTGCTTTTTACTTGGGTATGCATCAAATGCAGTAATTTCCAAAGCAGATCTGATTTTACAAGACCAACTTAATAAATATTAACTTTATCTCTACTGCATTTGTTTATAAGCAAAGTATTACTTTGTCAGGGCTTATCTCATCTTCAGTGTCTGGGATAGTGGGCAGCAGAGCGGATCGAGTCAAACCCCAAAATTTTTGAGGTGACATGTCTTTTTTGGTGGCCGTAAATTTCCATCCAATATGGCTTGCACAGATCCTACACTGGGCGATAGTCCAAGCATACCTACAAAATTAAAGAAGGGTATCAGCTAAGGAAACACATCTCTGTACCCCAAGCCTATCATTGTATAAAGCTGTTAACAAGACAGAGCTAAATTCTACATTGTTTCCTGAAACAAACTTGATTGTGGTTTTAAGCTGTGTTTATTTTTTTTCTTTCTTGGCACTGGACAAAAAACTGAATCTTGTTGATATGGGATTAACTTGCAGGTACCTTTCCTTGGTGGTTTTGTATTGCAGTCATGTTACAAAACACCATCCACCTCCAGAAATACATTCTTGTGAGTTAAATAGGTGGTGGGAGGGAGAGATACATGAATTTCTCATCTAAAAATCTAAGAACTACTTCACTGAAGTATGATTTTGTCAGAAAATTCATCCAGAAACTCAAATTATAACTAGCAAAATAAACCAAATCATGTAACTGAAACCATTCCCTAGGTATATTCCCACATATTTATTAACAAGTTAATTCTAGTTTTAATCCTTATAAATAAGACTGGACAATCCAAGTGATAGGGTCCTATGTCCAAAATGGCAATTATTATTTTTAATTTATTTTAGAGATAGAAAGGCTGGGGGACGGTGTTTTAAGCAAACGTGGGACTTGATCTCAACTATCCTGTGATCACGACCTGAGCAGAAACTAAAAGATGCTTACCCAACTGTGCTACTCAGGTGCCCCCCCAAATCTCTGCTTGCCTCTTTCAAAAATCAAAGAATGACCCAGAATTCCCTCAGCCTTACTCTTTTCAAGAACCCCAAGTATTTCCCAGGTGGTGATGCTGGTCCTAGGCTCCTACTTTGAAGGGCACTGGGCTAAACAGAAAAAAAAGCCAGCTGTTTTGTTTGTCACTGCTTGGGAAATACTCTCTGGTCTGAAATACTACAGAATGTGGTTTAGATACAGTTTTACTGGGTTATAAGCCAGCTGGTTTTCAGAATGAGCTAAAAGGAAAAATGAAAATTCTGGATTAAATGCATAGTTAATTTAAGGATAACTGCAGTTGGCAACCTTCTAACTTTATGTTTAGGGAGAGTATGCCAAAGTAGCTGTTACTAGCCATTCATAAAATGAAGAGCATTTAAATAGTATTCATCTCATTGTCTATTTTTGATTATAATTCTAACAACTCTGCTTAGGACTCTGTCCAATTAAGGCCCCCCACCCGCGGCAAAAGTAACCACCACATTACCCAGGAAACCAGCTGTGCTCTGTAGAAGGCCGGCCTATGAGGTTCAAGTTGCAAGCCTTATACACGGTCAGTGTCTCATGCACATATCCGTGAGGATTCACATAAGCTGCCATCGGTCCACACAATGATAAACTGCAAGAGATAATCAGCGTAGAAGATAAGTCAAAATGGGAAGGAGAAAGTCTAATTAGAGGTTATATGAGGTAACATCAGACCTTTAGTATGTAAACAGGAGGTTGGGAGTCAGCCCAGTTTCATTCAGTCTACATGTCTGTAAAACGGAGCTCATCTAAAGGAGTCTCTGAGAGTGAAAGTACAGTGAAAAGGTCCTATTAGGCATCCTTGGGTAACTGATTACTTTGTAGGCAACAGTTTCCTTACTGTCCTGATTTATAATTATCATTTTGTACTAAAGTAATTCTTACACATTTATGTCACACAGGATCAGTACATGTTCAGAAGGGCCCTATGTGTGCCTAGAAGATCCTACCTGAGGCATTCATCTTAGGTCCTTAATCACTAGGAAGGAAACAAATTATTTAGCAGGAATGGGAAAGAAAAGAATTGCCCCCTTGTTTGACTTTACCATGCCCGTTACTTGTGAATAAGATCTTAAATCACCACTGCTGCTGAGCACCCAGTCAGGAAGGGTTTCTTAAACTCCCTTAGAGCATTTGCTGAATGACTGTTTTTAATAAGGAAGATATATGGATAATGGAAATACAGTCTTGACTATAACTCTGTTAGAGCAGTTGGGAAAATGTATTCAGAAGTATACTGAACATTTCTCACCTGAATATTTCATTTTTGGTTGTTATTTCTGTTTCTTGACATTGTTTACAGCAAAGAGATGTACACTAAAAAAATTAAGAGAAAATTAGTGGGGAAAATTCACACTTGTTAATTATGTAATTACAAAGCCCATCAAGAAACTAAAGTATTGCTCCCTCTAAATACCATGCTTTCCTTCCAACCATTCAAAAACAGAGTTTTAAAGTAGGACTAAGAAAACCTCTGAGATCTGACACATACTCACTTTTAAACTACTGACTTTGTAGGACAAGAAGTAATAGACACTTATAAGCACAAATGCTTCGTGTAGAAATGGAAGTGTTTGAGGAATGTAAAAACAGTCTAAGTATCTGTATGATCCCAAATGAAATATCTAAATTATCCTTTAAATCATGTAAAACTGGGGTGCCTGGGTGGCTCAGTGGGTTAAAGCCTCTGCCTTCAGCTCAGGTCATGATTCCAGGGTCCTGGGATCGAGCCCCGCATCGGGCTCTCTGCTCAGCAGGGAGCCTGCTTCTCCCTCTCTCTCTCTGCCTCTGCCTACTTGTGATCTCTGTCTGTCAAATAAATAAATAAAATCTTAAAAAAAAAAAATCATGTAAAACTAATGGGGTGGCTGGGTAGTTCAGTTGGTTAAGTGTCTGCCTTCGGCTTAGGTCATGATCTCAGGGTCCTGGGACAGAGTCTCATGTTGGGCTCCCTGCTCAGAGGGGAGTCAGCTTCCCCTCTCCCCCCTCATTTATGCTTGCTGTCTTTCTCTAGGGCACTCTCTCTCAAATAATTAAAATCTTGAAAAAAATAAATCATGTAAAACGAGTAAACAACTAGTTTTCTAGTTGCATGACTATACGACTGGGTCGCATAGATAATCAAGCCTAAAATACGGGTGTCATGAACATGGTAACTTTACTCACTTTATTCATAATATCTAGTTCACAGCGAAGTCGTTGGATGGCACTGCCAATTTTAAGGAGCTGAATCCTTAATACATCATCAATAGGAAGACAAGCAGCTACTCTGTAAGAAAAATCTGAAAGACATGGTGGTTTTTTTAAGTTTTAAATATTTGAAGCAAATATGAATCATATAATAATGTCTTTTTGAAATAAACCCTCTCTACAGAGTTCCCAAAGAATGTATTGGACATAATTATAAACAATACTAAAATACACTAGCTATTGAGTATATATTCTTAGGAAGTTCCAAAATTAATTTCTTTTCCCATAATTGGCTTTAGAAATGTCTTTTATTTATTTTGAGCAATATAGGTGGGAAAGTTTATTGCAGTGAGAGTGGCAAGCTCCAAAGAGCTGTGCCCTGGAGTTTGGGTTTCTTTTATTAACATTTTTTTTTGATCTTTTAAACATGAAAATCAAACCCATGATAAAAGAAGTCAGTCTGCTACAAGACTAGAAAAATGGCTACAGTAATTGTACCTAATAACTAGAGAGATTATATGTACGTAAGATAAATAAGTCTTAGAACTAGGGTCCTTTTCAAAGCCATCTTAAAGAACAGGGAGAGTTCTGACACTCAAATTTTTGAATGTGCCCCATTTACTGCAATTTGGTCTATGGCCTAATACCCTGAACATGCCTGATAGTGTCTGTGATCTGAACTTAGCCGGTAAACTGCTTAAGATTAGACTGCTCACAAAATTGAAGAACTCTCTTACAATTAATTACTCATTTTTTTAAATGTTCAAAACAAATGTCTATGCTTTTTAGAATGAATAAAAATATTAAACAGAAAAATGATTTACTAAAACATCAAAGGCCATAGGAAGGAAGTAGACTTTGCATACCTATTGGATTTGAAGGAAGAGAGTCATCTTTTAGATTTTCATCCCATTCACGCAGCTGTTTCTTGATTCTATCCATTAAAGTTTCCTTGTTTAAAATAAAAGCAGCCATAATAAGGTTCACAGACTTTTTAGAACTTAATGCCAGATTTTCAGCTCATAAAATAAAACTAATGTATTAGTAGCAACTTAAGTCCTCACTGTACTAAAATCTGAATCCCCGTTTAAAAGTGTCTGTTTTCTTACGCTCTGATGACCAAAGCCCCAGTTCATGGGCCAGCACTAAATTGGCTTTCCAGGCCCCTCTCCTCCATTGTCTTTTCCCAGTGGCATAGGCTCCTGACTTGCTGTCCTTTAGGTGTTCTTTGATCAACTGTGTGGAACTGGCCTCTCTTCTCCCCCTTTCTAGGATGGCTTTTCTGACTGTTCATAGGGACAGTGGCTCCTATAAACTTCACGAGCACTTGCTACCTACATACCTTACTTGGCACCTCTTTGGTAAACAACAGTGCATACTATCTTTTCACAAATGTATGCGAACAGTACTTGTTTATCTGTAATGGCCCAAAGCTGCTGCAGGACAGAGTGAACTGTAGTTTCCTTTAGTGTTGTGCTTGCGGTAAGTGTTCAACCTTCAGTGCTTAGTCTTCTGAAGCAAGATTCCACATCTGTGCATGAGATGATTCACTAAGGGAAATGACTAACATTTGTTGAATGTCCTACTATGTGCCAAGTACAGTAACTATCATTATTCCCATTTTAAAAATCCAATTATTTAGGTAAGTAATTTACCCCAACCACAGAGGAAACGATAGGAGAGCTTCAAACACAGTCTTTTGTGTCTAAAACCCAGATTCTTTGAACAATTCCAGTTTAAGTTTTGAAAGGCATGGTGATGCCTAAGTATTACAATTTGAGAAGCAAAACACTTGAGGATGTAGAGGACGGACTAACTGGGGATCAGGAGATAAGAAGTTTCTATTTTCGTATAGGAAAAAAACCAAAATAATATTATGGGATTCTTTAATTTTCTAAATCTACCTTTGCTCACCACATTTCAAATCCTTAGTAGACCCCAAAATGTCTCATCCTATCCTAAATTTATAAGCCACTAGAAACTAGGAAAATGAAAAATCCTACAGATTAAAGACAAAGTGAATTCAGTAGTATCTGATTTCTTTGTGCTCTACCTAAATGTAAAAGATGGGATTAGTTCTGAAAATGAGATACCACTGAGTATGAAAGACTATGACCCTTAATTATGACAAGGCTTACCCCAGAAAAAAGTACAAAGTAATACTTACAGCATCATATAAGGAATATAGCCAGCGAGGCCATGAAGTCAAATTTGCACAATGAAACTTTCTCTGAAAACAGAAAAAAAAAAAGTCACTTAAGAAACTCTGTAAAGATTCTTATAGTGGAAAGAAAAATACCTGAAAATTAATTTTGACCCTGGAAAAAAATTTATACTTTCAAAAATATGGAACATTTTGTAGATAACCCTGTATCTGATGGTTTTCTATTAAATTTGACAATCATGTTTTCTAAGATTTTATTTATTTGACAGATCACAAGTAGGCAGAGAGAGGGGGAAGCAGGCTCCCTGCTGAGCAGAGAGCCCGATGTGGGGCTCGATCCCAGGACCCTGAGATCATGATCTGAGCTGAAGGCAGAGGCTTAACCCACTGAACCACCCAGGCGCCCTAGAATCGTCATTCTTACTGGCAAAGTTCATGAAATTTCAGTGCCAAGCAAACTTAGTAAAATTACGATGAACTTGAAGAGTGACTAAACATACTTCGGTCGACCACATTACCTGCTTTTATACTATTGATTATTTGTTGGTTCAGTATGTGCAGTGAAATTATCATCCAAATGGTCTTTGTGTAAAACTTGAAATGGCTTTCAACTGAATTACCAAGAGGCAAACGTAAGAAATGAGGCAATTCAAAGAAAACAATGATCATACACTTGAGACTCAGCATTATTAAGTCTCCATTTAACAGAATTCAGGAAAGGGGAAAAGCACTGTGTGTGTCTTCCAATTGTTGCATTTTGGAATCCAAATGAGAGTGGGCCTAAATCCATAGAAAAATGTGAATTATACTTAAATTTCAGTAGAATTTCTAATTTGATGAGAAGGCTCAATAATCACTAAGATGTCAGTCCTCAGAGTTTATATTCAATATAATATCAACATGATTGGAATTAAGAAGCATAAGTTAAAGTTCATTTGGAAAAATAAATGTATAACCTACCAAGAAAGTCTGGATAACAAGGTATTTTATAGGACACAAAAATATGATTGGGAGAATACACTGCAGTAGTGCTGTTAACAGCAACAAACTGGAGACAACCTAAATGTCAAGGAACAATGTAGTACATTGTTGTGTCTGTATACAGGAGAGGATATACTGCACCTGATCAAGCAAGGCCTATGAAACCTGAGGAGAATAAAGAAAGATTACATCTTTCTCCATAAAGAAAATAAAACCTACAGAGGTACAGATATTCATACTTTTGTAGACTGTTAACTAACACTGGGTATGACACAGGAAAAGTGGGTAGGAAAGGAGGAAGGTGGCTCAACACAGACTGTCCCACAGTAAGACAAGCAAAGCAAGCTTGTAAGACTTAACAAAATGAAAGGGAGATCCTATGCTTGTACTCGCAAGACCAAATGGATGTGAAATGAGGAAGGTACACGATGCATGTAGGAAAGACTTGGGACTTAGCTGATAGTTATGAACTAACCTTTGTGCTGCAGAGCTCCTATCCTACTCTCTTCTGCAATCCTGTGCTTGAAGAAGTCCAGAATCTAAGATGAGACAATAATGTTCCCCTTCTCTGACAGTCAGAAATGGGAAACTCCATTGTCAGGGGCCAGGATGCTAGGAGGAGGTCAAGAGTTTGCTCTACAGATGTTCAGTTTGGAGCTGCCTCTCAAGGGGACATGATAATTATTTTAAAATATCTTAGGGAAATACTTAAATGGATGAGGATAGACTTGTTTTTCAAGGCTCATGAATCAAAGGATTCTTTAATGAGATGAATTTTTGGTTCAATATAATCCTTGTATTTGAAGCTACCAAAAGATAGGTCTGGGATGGCCTCCAAGTACGTGTTTGAAAAGTAATTTAAGCCAGAGGAGCGAGAACATAAGACACTTAAGTTACTCTCCAATCAGTTCTTTATGTTTAAGCCAAAAAAAGTTAAGACTAAGGATTTTGGTCACCGTACAAATAAATACTACAGAATAAAAACACAAAATAAAAACACTAAAGCAGCCTAGCAGGCAACCCTAACAGAGGCGTCTATGTCCGTATGTGTCTTACAAAAGTTCTCTAGTTTGGTAGCATTATCATCCACGTTCCAAAGATAGGGAAGCAGAGGCACAGAAGGATGGTAAAACTTTCCCAGGGTCACAGCTCATAAATGGGGGCTGCTAGACTGTGCATCCAGGGAGTATGACTAACCATTATTCAAATATTCAAAAAACACTTTAAGCGCCCAGTATGTGTCAGGCATTTGGGGTAAACCAGGGATTACAACAAAGACTAAAATTCTTCCCCTGTGGAGCATATACTTAGTGCAGAGAAGCTTACTTTCTGGTGGTATACTCAGAATTACAATATGACAAAAATCCAACAAAGCTTCAGTGTGGCTGGCTGACACACACTGCACACTCCCCGTTCAGTTATTAACCTACACTTAGAATGATGGGAGAATGATCATTTTTATAATACAAAAACATATAATTTTATTTGGCACTCATATCAAGATAGGAGCCAAACCAATTTATTCATCTATAAACATTCCTTCCCATGAGAACATAAGGTGACCAGAGAGCATGGCCAGCTAGTCTACTGAGAGCAGAGCAGTGGGTCAGGATGGTAACCACATGCCCTACTGCCCATGCGTGCTTGGTGAATGTGACCAACCTGCAACACAGGTGTCTCAGTTCTGTACCTTTTTACAGTGAGAAGGCCATTAAAATTCTTTATCAGGATTATCGTGACAGACTCTAAAGTTCTAATCATAGATCAATTAAATACATTTATCCTTCATATTTGTGATGTGTTTTATACAGTCAACTTTACATCAGTATTATGGAGACTAACAACAAAGCAGAAGAAAATGAAGAATCATGAATTTGGTCTACATGACATCCGGTCATAGCAGTGAAGGAAATTACGACCTTTTCAGAAAATGCTAACAGGAAAATAGGGAGCCATCAGGGGAAAAAAAAAAACAACCCATAACTGAAGAGAAGTATACCAAAAAAGACCAGCTAGCTTATATACAGCAAATAATGCCCAAATTTAGGCCATTTCAATATCTCCAATTTCAAGTCCAATTTAGACTTCCGACACAATAAGCAGAGGCTCCTGTCTTGTATCTGGGTAATAGCAATGGTAAATTCTAGCAATTTATCGGCATTCTTCACATATATCAACACCATGACTGACTTCTTAAAAGGGCTATACCTCAAAAAGGTTTTAATACCAGCCCAAAAGTTAGGTGCTTAAAAATGACCACTGACTGATTCTCTAGAGAAGATATAGTCACTCTGGGAACAGGATTTACTACTGAAAGAAGGCAGAAAGCCCCTTAAAATGAAATATGTTACCTGAAGGAAATTCATCACATTCTTCCATTTTTAAACTTCATAACTATAGCTCCACCTTTGTCTTCCAATAATGTAGAATATTTAAAAAACGTGAAACTCTTCTTAAATGGTCGAAGTACAATGAAATTGGAAGAGTAATGTAAAAGGCTAAACATGAATAGTAAATCATCATCACTGATATACACAGTGACCAAAGGTGGTCATTTATTGTATTAAATCCCATCACGATCAGCAATGTAAATAATGAAAACAATCTATCCAAGTAATTCAAAAGCTACTATTTTTTTTTCCTTCCTTCATTTACCAAATTCCTACTTGAATGAAAAAAGGGGAAGAGAAGGATATGCTCTTTCCTGCTTTGAGAGTTCTAAACTCCTCAAGGCAGATACACAACTACAAGGATAAGATGGACGCCTGGGAAATCACAAATCTGTCCACGGAAGTCCTTGACCGCGCAGAGCCCAAATTTCAAGACTTTTTTCTTCTTTACTATAAAAATAGGTATGGATGTTACTGTTTTACTGCCCCTGTTATTATTCTGGGACAAGACAAAAACAAATTCTTAAGTTCCTATGAAAAGGCAAAGCAACAGCCAGCAACACCTTGAAAAAAGAGAAGACTAGCAAGGGGGTTACCAGTTATATTTATATTTACAAAAATTATAAATTGTCAATGGCTGTAACAGTATTATGGAGACTAACAACAAAGCAGAAGAAAATGAAGAATCATGAATTTGGTCTACATGACATCGGTCATAGCAGTGAAGGAAATTACGACCTTTTCAGAAAATGCTGACAGGTCAATAGGGAGCCATCAGGTAAAAACAAAAAACAAAAAACAAAAAAAACAGAACTGAATTCATAGTCGGATAAACCATAGATGGATAAAAGCTTATAAGTTTTGATTTCATTAAGAGCAGTGAAATCAACAATCAAAAGTAAAAGATTGCATTTTTAGTATTTTTTTTTAATAAGATTCCTCTGGGGAAGTAATTTCTAGATATAATTCAGAATACAGAGGCATTAACAAAGGTAAATTCAACTATGTAAGGACAAAAAAAAAAAAAACCTTTCTAAAATATGCCAAAGACAAGTCACAAACCAGGGAAAATGTTTGAAACCTATTAGGTACAGCCAAAGGGTAAGTTTCCTGACATATGATGAACTAAAAATCTACAAAGGACAAATACAATGAACAGATGCTTCTTAGTAAAGAAAATACAAATTGCCATTCAACACAAAATGTTACACCTCATTCATATCCAAAGAAATTCATATTAAATCTCCAAGAAGATTCTGTATTTTACTTATCAGATCATCAAAAATTAAGTTGAATACTACACTGTCTGTGAAGCTGATACAAGGGTACACTTAGGGGAAACCTCTTTAGTAAGGCAGTCTGAAAATACCTGTCCAAATTACAAATGCAGCTTCCCCGTCCTCCAATAATCCCATGTCTCAAAATTTATCATACATATTTACGTGTACGAATGGTCAGTGTACACGGTCATCTTTGGGGACTGGTTAGACACAGGCTAGTGCAGCCACACCAGAGAACACTGCAGCTCTGGCAGTAACAAGGAAGTTGTGTTCCAAAAGCCAATACAGAAAATCTCCTATAAGAAAGAACAGGCCTGGGACAGTGTATTTTTCACATAAGAAAACGGAACAAAATGAGAATATCTGTGTCTTCACAGAGAAAGTATGGCAGACTTAGAAACCAATGTGTGACCCTGCACTGGAGGGCTTTGCCCTTGGGAATAAGTCAGTGTTCAGTTCTTCCCTGTTCCATATGAGCATGGTTTATAAATTCAGCAAGACTGGAAAGAAGAGCATCAAACACTTTCTTAATTTGTTTCCACATTTCAGTTTTTTACATTTCACAGTCAGCTCTTTTCTGATGAACGCAGTACGGCTGTAATAAAGGAATGAAGAGATAGTCTGGGTAAGGAGGGAGTGTACTTAATACGTCATGCTCCCGAGTAGGTTAAAGAAAAGCTTCCTCACTGAGTACCCCACTACAAAAACCCAAGGAGGGGTGAAAGGCACTGAGATAGGAAATAAGTAAACATTAGTTTCAAAGATCAAATCACAGAACAAGGAACATTTCCAGATGGAAATGAACTCTGGAAGAGTGTTCCCTGATTATCCTGGCTGAACTCCTTAGGGATTAGGGACATCTTCTTTGATGCTGCCCCGCTAAAGTGGACGATGACACAGGAATACCTGCGGAAGCTTAATTCTTTGTCATTTGGGAGGTGCAGTTCTCAGTGGCAAATGTGGAGAAGTGTGTGCAGTTTCAAGGTTCACTGAATATACATCAGGAAGGCCACACTCTGAGACCCTCGAAATATCATTTCTGCTAAAAAGGTAGGGCAATTTGGTAAGTTTGGGTTGGCTAAGAACCACACGAGCATCTTCCAATTCTGACTACCTACTTCTCAGACATGGAAGACAAACGGATGCACTGCTTAGGATGCTGGTGGGTAGTATGGAGCAGATGTGAATAAACTCTATGAAGAGAGGAGTGGATTGAGCCTTAGATCCATCTAAAGACAAGCGATATTATGCGATCTAGTCCTGTGGTACGTTAGCACCTGGCTAACAGTGCGGTAAGCCAAACCAGAGACAGGACCAGCACATGTGGACACCAAGGACACCTACCATCCCCTTTCCCTTCACTTTGTGAGTGGCTCAGGGTGGAGAACAGTTTTTTAGGCCATCTGCAGTCCAAAACAGATAAAGCAATTTTTCTTGCCTAGTGATCTAGAGCCAAATTTCAGAACCTAACAAACTTTACTCAAATTTTAAGCAAGGGAACACATTTAACAATCTGCAATACACACAGGATGAAGGAACTGTATTTCCTAAACCTAAAACTTTTTATGCCTCTCTTCTTCCTTAGCATCTTCTGTTTAGTCCTTGGCAACTCTGAACATGAAAGTAACCCAGTGCTAATGTTTGAGGGTCTAGAAGAATTATTATTATTATTATTATTGAAATAAGACCTGGTTCCAAACAAACATGCTTCCTTGGTCTTTTCATGTCTGGCTCTCTTTGCCTATGGTAAGCCAGTGGCAGCCCTGCTGCCAAGGCCTAATTTGGAATTTACTGTGAACAAGCTAAGGTGCTTTAGCCACAGGACAGCAAGTCAATCAGTAATTCATACAAAAATTAGAATAAAAAAGCAGTCTTATTTGTTTAACTCATCATGTTCAGGGTTAAGATGGCAAGATCCCACAGACAAGGACACACAGCCAGCACGGAACACTTAAGCCAGGAATGAATGTCCGTCACACCCTACCGCTTACCACTTTACAAAGAAAAATTAGGATTTTTTCATGGTTAATTTTTAACAATCAATCTTCGTGCAGAAGAATGATACAAATCAAAACATTTGATATCTCCTAAAAAACAAGTTCATGGTTGAAACATGCAACTATCTAAATATGATAAAAATAGGCAGCATCTTGATGCAGTTTCCTTGCCACATAACATCACATCAGCACCCGGTGCTGAACACACTATTAGGCATTAAACAACTTAATAAATTCCAAAGCTACTTCCTTGGAGCCCATGTACCTCAGAGCTGACTCTGACATACTTATTTCAAGTGATATTTAAAATGACCACGATGACAAAATCTTCCACTGTTCTACCATTAAACTAAAACAGGGGTAAACTATGTCTCTATCAGGTTTGAAAAAAGAAGGACTGCCTAACTATACAAAAGTTGCCTGCAAACTTAAGGCAGTATTTCTTAAATCTTCAAAAATATTAGTGTTAAGGTGGCATGGGAATCCTTAAGCAATCTAAACATTTATTAGATTCTTTCTAGAAACACTTGTTAAAACACAGAAAACCATGTCTCTAATTGTCCAACTGAGAAATAGAATAACAAGATCAAGAAGCCTACAGACACCTGGTTATGAGCCTGCTGCCTGCCAAGAAGCCATTCTCACAAGGCCCACTCTGAAAACTAGGCGAACTCGACCTCAAGAACATTAAAAGTGGTGGTACATGGACTAGTGCAGAATACTCCTTCTTCAATTGTCTATACTGATATTAAATCAGGATCCTACGGTAATTTACTCACAATTAAAACCTGCATGACTTGACAAAGAATAGGGGTGATTAGTGCACAATTTTTCAGGTTAAAATAGAAATTATCTCCATATTTTAAAAAGATAAACCTTAAAGAACCTGTACTTCCTAAATTTAAAAATGGATAGTCATTTCCTTTAGGCAGGAATTGTATACTCAAAATTGATACATCTCAAAAATGAGTAGAAACAGGCTTCATCAATTATTTTCTAGCGTGATCTAGCCAAAAGGATATGTGTAAGAACTAATGCCGAAACAACCAATGCTTTAACAGAGCACAAAGTCTCAAGCCAACTTTTGTGGTGTCAACCACAATGTATAAACAGATAGCTAAAAAGCTTTTCTTTCAGAAGTCCAGAAAAATTCAAACACATGACTACTATGTGCTACTTGAAACTCTTTTTTTAAGACAATGTGTTTGTAATTCAAGAGCCAAACATCTGATCTGATGGTAAGAGATTTAGTAAGAGGTTTTTCCAGAACTAAAAATCACAAACTATTAATTAATATACAACTGATAGGCATAGCAGCAAGAACACCTTACAGAACTGTGACATTCTACTATTTTTGCAAACTGCTTTTACATAAATGGCTGCCCATGAAATTTTCAGAAGCTCCAGCTTTGATCAAATGCAGCTAGAGTATTATCACAGAAGGTGTCTGGGGAATGAATCATGAGAGCTGTTTGTGTTCCTTTCTTAAATACAGGAAAAAAGCAACCTGTCTTCATTTTTTGAAGATGCATAAAAAGTTTCTCACCTTCTGGTATTTCTGCCACCATTTACATGAATACTGGTCTTCCCATGAGACAGGTTTTGAAGGAAATATCTGGCATTTATTGAGGGATTCTAACTGAACTGCAGACATGGTTGAAGGCAACACACATTCAGGAAGAATTTGCACTTTAGCTTGCTGGATTCTAAAATAAAGAGAACCAAGCATGGTGTTCATTTTTAAAATAAACTAACTCAAACTATTAAGTTTCTAAACATTATGGGTAATTTTAAATACTAAGATTTTCAGTTTTCTTTTTTAAACATATCCATAGGATACTGATGTTAAGATGCAAGAATCTTCAGAAATACTTTATTCCAGAAATTATACCAATGTTAAAATCAAAATAACCTAAAGCATAGATTTTCAATCTCCCTGTGAAATGTAAAGGGAGATTTGTATATTTCAGATAAATATAGAGTCTACTAATGAAATTTAAAAAATCAAATTACAACCATCTACTACTGCTTGATACTTCTAAATTAGTTTCTTAGACATTCTTAAATACCCTACACCCCATCCCAGATCCCCATCTGCTGCCTGGCTTTTACACCTGTCCCTTCTCCTAAGTCTAATCTAACTGGAAGAATAGGTAGAGAAAGGAATAGAAAATCAAGAACCCACTTATATGGATAGTTAAAATAAGACTACAGAATTACATGTACCCTGTACTGATATGTGCATTCTTTTTTCTCCTCCTCAAACATTTAACCTGAAAACGCAAAGAATCAAAATATGCATATTATTTTTTCTTACCTAAAAATTACTTAAACTCCCATGAGAGTGAAGTCACCATTTCCAGACTACTTGAGAATATCATACCCACAAACATCTCATCATGAACAAATGCCAACAGGAAGACTGTACCTATGAGCTATTTTCTTTTGAAGCATTTCTCCTAGAGTACGGCTCTTAAAATGCAGAATATATTAGTACATTCGAATGCTGGAACAAATCACTATCAGACTGACAAAGTTCAATGTATTACAGTTTCTGCTTCATTATTAATTATGTTTAGAAATTCTCAAGTGGTTTTTCATATTAATCACTGCCTTGACCCACAAAAAGTTAGGAGTGAAATTTTGATACTTCTACTTATTTATTAAATGAAAATGGCTAACTTGGTTAGACTCGTTCCACTAACTTTATTTCCCTCCTGCAAGCTCAAATTTATGTATGCATGACTTCTGAAAATCTTTAAAAAAAAAAAACCCAAACATGTTCAAACTATATTCAAATTATTCTCATATTATTAGAGGTCATTAAAAACAAAAAAAATTCTCTTTCTTCAGCTGTCACATGAACACAAATAATCTTATTTTTAAAAACAAAAGTGTGTGCCATTCTACAGAAGTGTTTAGAAATCTGAGTCTTCCTGAAGGTCATCAGCAACTAAATCATGAATGATGTTTAACTCAACTATCATGTAAGATTTTATTGTATTATGATAAAAATATCAATGTTACTGAAAGATCGGCTTTCTGATCCTTTTACTGATTAGTCTGCTGTCCCAACTGCCTTGCAGGACTGAGCAACATTCTCCACTGCTTTTGCTAGACATGCCCAGGGTCTGCTGCACATACGTACTCGTTCTCCCACCTGGTGGGTTCTGTTTTAAATAAACCTACTTTTCTTTCTTTACAATCTGTTTATAGCAGTTGCTTTGTGATTATAGTTACATAATTTATGTAAGTAATATAAAAAAACCAATGAAATATTGACTTAAATAAAATGGCTTTAATGAATAAAGCTGAGCAATAAAAACTGCTTTCAAATTAGGTTCAGACAGTTCTAGTAATTCAGATAATTACTGATTATTGGTTTTGGTATGACAGGTAAGAGAACTTGTCCTGTAATTCCCAACAGGGTATTAATCTCCTTCTCTCCACATGCTAAGGAATCCTCAGGAATTTTTGAAGGGTTCTATGGTGATTCAATGACACACTTCTACTTTTTCATTAACTTTTCAAAACAAACAAACAAACAAACAAACAAAACCTTCCATGTGTTCAGAAAATGCCAAAGAAATAAAGACTCCTAACTCAGAAGAGGCCAGAAGGCAGTGCTATACAGTTTTTAAATGAAGGGTCATTTACATAAAAGAGATGTGACTATTATCTACTACTTGACTGGAGAAAAGGAAACTGGCTTGAGTTTCAAGGTGCTATGGAGGGAGTTCAAGTAGAGTAAGAGGAGTGTAAGTTTGGAAGTCAGGGGACCTAGAATCAACCAACTGTTGCTTACTAGCTGCATGAATTTGGGCAAATCACTTCCTCTCTCTAGTACTTAGTTGTCTTATTTGGAAAAAGAGGAAAATGCCCTATATTATCTCCATCTCACCATTTCTACTAAAGGGAGTTACAAGCCAGAGGGGCAAAGCAGAGAAATCCCACTCTAGGGAAGCCTTTTATAGTAAGAAAGACTCACCTCTGTGAGAGGTCTTAGCAGTGGGTCTATGGAATAATAAAGAGAATGTTCCCAAGCCGAATCTTGTCTAACCCTATCAGTTTCATGTTTATCTTCATTAGAGTCAAACATAGTCTTTGACCTGTTTTCAGAGTTAATGGTCTACTGCCATCTTGTGTTGAAAAGTTTCTTCACAATCAAAAGTGAAGAAAGCCTCACAAACATACTTTTCTCCCAAGTCATTTTTCTTTTATGGTTCCTATAATATAGTACCCACAAATAATAAAAATTTTCTAAGTAGGAGTATAAGAAATACTTTAAATATGGAACTGTTAGTAAAATCTGCAGTAACAAAACAGCTTGCTAATTATCACAATGCAGAGCCCCCAGGAGCACACCGTTTCATTCATTCACCTAGCATTTATGGTTCTAAGTGTAGAACATACAGGCAGCTCATCTACTGATGGAGACTGATATACAATCCTATAATGATAGTACAGTGTATTAACACCACAAGAGTCTGCACTGGGAATGTTCTGGCGGTACCACTGAGGGCTCTGGCATCTCATCCCTCATTTTTCTATGCTTTCTCTAGCCCCAAAAGGTTGCTTTATTGTCCATTATACTTCCATAATTCAGTGATATTTGTAAATGTCCACCATGTGAACAAGACAACACTTCTGAAGTTCCACGTGTTCAGAGGATATTATCTGTTCAACACAGAGGTCAGGTAACATTTTCAGTTTCGCTGTAAAGAGACCAATTCACTAGGACTGGGTGAATCCCAAGAATCTGTACCCTTATAACATATCACAGGTGATTCTTATGTGCCAGAGTTGAGAACCACTCCCTCAAGAGGTAACATCAATTATCTGGACAAATGCTTATTTTGTTTTGCTTTGTTTTTAAAAGGATAAAGAAAGATGAACTGGATTTTTTTTTCTTTTTTTTTATAAGGTTAGTGATACTTTAAAAGCTTGAGCCATGAGAACCATACCACAATAACTGTTAAAAAAACATACTCAGAGAATTTCCAAACTTTATAAGGCACAGAGACAACAAGCATTTACTGACCACTTATTATATGTTAATACATTCGTGGGTGATGTAAAATTCACACCAGAGATGGGTGCTAACTGCAAATGGCTTCTACAGTTCAGATAGAACAGCTGGCAGGTGCAACTGGTGTGGTTTTCAAGTATCACAGGAATACTGCAACCACCACAGTTGCCCCGGTGAGCACAGAGAGAGCTCAGAAGCTTGTGGCCTCTCCACTCTGAAGAGAGGTCTTCAATCCCAAAGAGGCCCTATCCCCAAAGACAATGCACTTTGGGTTTACATGACTATTCTCAAACCTGGAGGGTCATGAGAATCACCTGGAAATCATGAAAAAAAGACGCTACAGCCTCACCCAAGGTTAAACCACTCTGTAGGGAAGGGAGATGAGAACGAAACCCAAGCTTGTATAGTTTTAAAACTTCCTAAGTGGTTCTGATGCATAGCCAAGATGGAAACCACCAGGCTATACCTTCAAAGGAAAGAGAACAACTAATTCAAAGTTACAGAATGTTAAGGATCAGTACAATAGAAAAAAAATATAAGAAAACCACCTGATTTAATGATGTACACACAGCTTTAAGATCCATGTTATTTCTTACCCATCTGACTGTGTTCTTAGCTCAAGGACTTTGAACCTTTGTCTTCCAATTGCTTTCACTTTCACTATCTCAATTCCGAAATCCTGTTCTTCTCGATAGGCATATATCTCTGCTGTTGTTCCAAACTGTGCTTCCCTCTCCTGTATATTACTTCCAAGATAAATTTTAAAAGGAAATAATTTTGAACATTTAATTTTTAAATATGCAAAGGTGGCAAAAAAGTTTAAATTTAAATTTAACATGATAAAAAAGTTACAGCATTTAGCCCTTACTGCAAAGCTATTATCATTTTATTTTGAAATCACATGAGGAATGCAGACACGGAAGGCTTCAGTATTACAATGAGAGCAAAAAACAACAACAACAAAAAAAGGAATTACAATTAGAGCTCTTTAGGAAAATAATAGGTCTCTCTAGTCATTGAAAATGATCTAAGACTGACAGGGGTTTAATGTCATTTTCCAAAGGAGACATTCTTTTACTTCAGTAGACCATCATTGCTGCTGCTTAATATTAGCAGCATTGTAGTTGGGTGGGAAATCCCCGCATTCATTTCCTGCCTCTACCACTGATTTCCTTTGGTTGCCACAGAATACCTGCAATACCAGTTTGCCACTGGTCTATAACGGGACAACTTATGAATTCCGAGAGACAGAGAAAAGAACAAGTTACTCCTTTGTACATTAAAATGTCAAAGCCCTCTTTCTCTTTAAATAATGAGAGTGCTTGAAAATAAGATTACAGAAATTTTCATTAGACAGAAGTGATTAAATTTCAAATATCAGAAAGCTTGTGTGTTACAGTAAATGTCTGATCTAAATGGTAATAAGAACAGTAAAAATAGTCCAACTTGCACTTTCAATCTTTTCATCAAAATTTCTTACCTCACATCCTTATCTAGTCTTCTGTGCATGCAAAATAAGTCAGGTTTGGCTTTATCACTGACCTCTGTCTGCTGTGGCTCTACATGAGAGAGAATGTGTTAGGCAAATTCATTCTAATATTTTACCTGTATGCAAGAACTGCAAAGGTTCTGTCTTTCTGAATTAAATTCCGCACCATACTGACTTCCTGAGGACGAAAAAGCTGAAGAGGTAAGGTCTGCCCAGGGATCAGGATCATCATCACCTGTGGCAGAACTGGAATAATCTGACAGCTGTCGTCATCGTGCAAGGTCCTGCCATGAAATTCTTCCATATCAGCGCCCAGATACTATTTAAGAAAACACATATACACTGTCATTTTCGACATGTAATAAAAGCTCAACAGACTAAAGAGCAAATCAGATTAAAAGAAATATAAACAGACACAAGTATTTACTTAAATAACAAACTCAGTGCATCAGCCTCCCACACGAAAATCTAATTCTGATTCTTACGAGTGGAAGTTCTATTATCTTTTGAGGAATGTCTCACAAATTCAAGAACATTTTTTAGTTCAAAATATTTTTCTTTGACTAAGATAAAAAACCTCCCTATGTCCAAATATCACACATGACAACTATAAAATGTTAGAATGTTAACTAACACCCTAGTACCAAGTAGTGCAGAGAGTAAGGAGTACTTTAGTAGCTCCATTACTAGCAGAAACATACGGAGGAAGCCAATTCTTCAAAGAATTGTCCAGGACATAGTATCAAACCGCTTGAAAATTAGCACGTTTAGAGTTAAGCATGTGTACTTACTGGCAAATGCCCATGTCCTCATCCACAATTCCCAATATGAAGTAATATCCAATAAGGCAAACCTCAGCCACTTGTTGTAAGGAACCTCCATCTACTGTCCTATGTATGCATCTACTGTATAAGATTTGTTACAGTACATACTGTGTGTGATGTTGGCAGACTGGTGTCAAAATTTATGACGTTTGGTTTTTTGGCTTCTTTGCTGTCCTGGTCTTCGACTTCCATTTCAATTTCATCTTCTTCCTCACTCTCTGCTATAAAAGTAAAAGAGTATGAGAAACAAAAAATGGATGCAAGGAAATGTCAAAGCGATATTCCCCTTCAAATGCATAATTCCTTCATGAGGATTCTGAGCCCACGAGAGGGCTTCTTCTAAATACCACTCGCATGTGGTGATCTCCACATTTTGTGAAGAGGCAGCCAGAGACTGGGGTCTATGCCGGGCTCTGTCACTAACCACTTTTTTTTTTTTTTTTTCTTGGAATAGTTCAAGATTTACATAGAGATTGCAAAGACAGTACAGAGAATTCCTTTTCCTGTAGTCCTCCCCTCCACTTACCCTATAAGCTAACATCTTCTGTTAGTATGGTACACTTGTCTAAGCAATCAGTGTGGGTACATTACTACTAACTAATCACGTTTTATTCGGATTTTCTTATTTTCACCTACTATCCTTTTTCTGCTTCTGGATCCCATCCAGGTTGGCACATGACATTTACCTGTCATGTCTCCTTAGCCTCTTTGGGGCTGATTTTCAAACTTTCCTTATTGTTAATGGCCTTCACATTTGTGAGGAGTACTAGTTAGGCATTTTGTAGCGTGTCCCTCAATTAGAATTTGATATATTTCTCATGATTACACTGAGGTTAAATACCTTGGGGAGAACACCGCAAGGGGTTCGTATCAAGGGTGCATACTATCAATATGACTTATCACTGCTGATGTTGACCATAATCACCCCCCTGAGGTATTCTTTGTCCGGTTTCTCTACTGTAAAGTTACTCTTTTCCTCCTTTGTACTCTCTGGAAGACAATTACACAGCACAACTCACACTTAAGAGGTGAGGGACTATGTTCCCGTCTCCTTGAAAAGGAAGTATCTACATAAGTATTTAAATTCTTCAGTGTGCGAGATTTGTTTCTTCCCTCTTGCCAGTAGTAACTAACTTAGACTCCTTACTTAGACAATTCATTTCACCTGATTATGCCTTAGTTTCCACATGTGAAAAATGACAGCCAGGAACAAGAGAATCTCTAAGCTTCTTTCAAACTCTTAATTTTAAGAGTTTTTACAGAAGACAGGAATGAAGGAGGGAGGGAAGGAGCGAAGGAAGGAAGGAAGGAAAGCCCTTTAATTAAAACAGAAAAGTTAACATTACTACCCAGCAAAAATATTCTCATAGCAGGGACATCACCTCCTTGGCTGTCACTGTACTATTAAAAAATGAAATGTAGTAATCATTTTCATTCCAATTTTGTTTTGAATTTTAAATTAAAAAAAAAAAAAGCTCACATGGAACTTAAAACATATTTTAAAGTAGTACCTTAGAAAACTCTCCCCAAACATAATTTTTAAATTATGAAAACTAAGCCAATCTACTTTAAAACCTTGATGTTATTAGTAATAGAAAGTTAGAAAAACAGGTGCTATTATACTAAATGGGAATCTGTGCTGTTAACGCCAGCTGCGGGTAAAATTCCTACCCTAGATCAGCAGTTCTCAACCAGGGGAGATTTTGCCCCTCAAGGGATATTTGGAAATGTCTGGAAATATATTTGAATGTCACAACTAGGAGAGCCCTACTGGCATCTAGTGGGCAGAGCCCAGAGATGCTGCTAAACATCTTATAAGGATTGCATCGGGCCTCACAACAAAGAATTTTCCAGCTCCCCAAATCTAACGTGTTGCGGTTAAGAAATCCTGGCCTAGAAAAACTGAATCTCATTTTTTACCTCATATTTCCTATACTTTTACATGCCCCAAATACACTTCTAAACAGGTAAAATGTCATTACAAAACTGTCATTTTCTTTTGTGTATGTCACTATTTAAATCAAGTTACTTCCAGCTAGGTTCCTGACAAGGAAAAAAAAATGTTTTTCAATGTAGTAATTGCCTTAGACTTTCTATTAATTCTCAGGAATTCCTAGATACAGGGATTGGTCAAAAAGAGTAACACAATTATTTCAACTTATATTTAAATGGTTGGCCAGCTGTCTAACACTTCATACATATTTTTGCTAAAAACAGGATCTTCACCAAAAGTAAAAAAAAAAAAAAAAAGAATCTCTATCAATTTCCTTATATACAGTCGCCTTTCTCATAAATATGGCCAAAACCCACTTCCCTGTATTCGGCTATTTATTAATGTTTCCTTTGGCCAAGATGGATTCTATGCATCTTAAATATTAAACTATTTCCTTAGCATTTACAGAGTGTTGCTCCTCAAAACTCATACTACATAGACTTATGGGTAATCCATTGTTTCTTTACAAATAAAACTCATATGATTTAGAAAGCTTTATTATATCTACAACCTCTCTGGGACTTCTCACTCCTGATTCTTTTTTTCTTTTTTTTTATTTTTAAATTATTAATTTGAGAGAGAGAATGTGCACATGGGAGCGTGGAGGGGGAAGAGGAAGAGAATCTTCAAGCAGACTCCCCTCTGAGTGTGCAGCTGATGCGGGGGCTAGATCCCAGGACCCTGAGATCATGACCCAAGCAGAAATCAAGTTGCTTAACCAACTGAGTCACCCAGACAACCCCTCACTCCTGATTCTTTTCAACAAAACACACACTGTGTTCGGAACTACCAGGGTGAAGCCTGATGACTCATCTCATGGGGGAGCACCGCATGAATGCCGACAGAACATCAGTAACCTCCCTGAAAGAGTGGATCTGGCAGATTCAGAGTGGGGCTGATGTCTCTGAAATAAACAGCTCAGCTCTTCAGTCAAAGGCTGACACACTTACCTTCATGTCAATTCAGTTAGGTTGGCTTCAGGAACAACCACTGACTCTGACTCTGGTTTATTTTTACATAAAAGGTCCCTTCTAAATGGTGGGCATGCATTCAGTCTTCTCCTTCAATTCACACAACTCCCAGGGGAAAATTAATCCTCCAAGAAAAGCCTTCCTTGGGCAACTCCCCGTAACCCACTATTGTTTCTTGGCAACCCACAGAAAAAAGCCTCAACCCACTGGCAAGAAGACTCAAGCTTCCTCAACAAATTAGACTCAACCTACCACAGCCTAGGCCTTCTCTTCCACAACCCCATCCTAAGTGTATGCTTCTGGATGTCTCCAGATCCATTTCACAGTGCTTTACCTCAATCCCTCTTAAGGACAATAACAGCATTAATTTATCAGGTCCTAAATCAACTACCTTTTGCCTCATAGAGATTATAAACCTCCTCAAGTACCAGACTGTGTATCATACCTATTTTCAACTGCACAACATCTAACCTGCACGAGGTGAAGGAACTCACCTAACAGACCCAGTTTGTCTGGTAACCTCTTAAAAAGCATCACTTCTATAGCCTTCCACGACAAATTTGTACAATGAATTCATACACTTTTTTTTCCCCGCCCAGGATTCTAATATAAAGCCAAGGTCTAAATTTTTGTAAAGTACAATGGAAAAAAGAAAACTGAATATAAGATCACACTCCTAAGTCTCTATCGAACATATTCTACTACCTGCTTGAGCTACAAACCTTGAGAAAAACATACCAATACTGCCTTGGCAGTGAAGTGGTTAAGCGACAGAGGCTATGCTGACTGAAGGACTAGAACTGCAGTTCCGGCTCTGCAACTGTGTCACCTTGGGCAAGTCACTGAACTAATCCACTAGTCCATTTTTCACCTACCAAATCGGAATCAGAAAAGTTATGCGGGGAGGATTAAACCAGAGATGTATGCAAAGCGCTTACTGTAGGACCCCTGAAATGGTAAGTGCTTAATACTTGTTAGCTGTCACTCTTAGTAAACGGAAGAAGTCCAGAAAATAACGGCTGTTAACCTGCCGGGGTCCCCCATATCCCCTCCCTCTTTCCCCCTCAGTTTTAAACCGCTTCCTTGGAGCCAAGTTCTGGACACACAATGGACAGAGAGGGGAGGGTCTCTGTTCTTGGGAGCAGACCCCTCCCCAATTCAAAAACCCTCGCCCACAGCTTGGGGCGACCCGGCGTGAGAGAGATGCGCTCGGACCCGGTCTCCGGCCAGAGGCCTGACGTGCTTTCGCCTTTCCGGGGCGCCCCGGCAGGCCTCGGTGCCCCCCCCCCCCCCCACCGCCCGTCTCCCGAGCCCTGCCGCGCCGCTCAAGGCTCGAGCCTCGCCCCGTCCCGCCGCCGGATACCAGCCCCGGGAGGTTACCAGGGAGGAGCGGCAGGTGGTTGCCCATGTTGTGCGCAGCGTCCTGCGGGTCTCTCTCGCCGGCCATGTCTGTTTACCCGCAGAGGAGGCTGGGACAGGGCGGCGCCCGAGCAGCCTGGGGAGAGTCCGCACCGCGCCGCCGCAGCCGCGCACCGGGGCCACAGCGCCCTCTGGCGGCCCCCGGGGCCCACAGCGCGGCGGGAAACCTTGCGGCCCGCCCAAAGGCGGACGCGCCGCGGGGTCAGAAAGCTGTCCCTGCCACTCGTGACTTCCTGCCCACTGCGGTCTTTGCGGAGCCTTTGCTAGGTTACCGCCCCTGGCGTGACATTTCACCTGTGGGGAAACTGAGGCTTGGGTCCTTGTCTCCACCTTGCGCTTAATGAAGGGGGCGTGGAGCAAACAGAAGCCCGCTTATAGGGCATTAACTCTGATTCCCAAAATACAAAGTAGACCTATAAAGACTGGGGAAATGCATCAGTTATTCCCAGGGCAGCCAGCTTATAGCTGATACTCTTTTCAACAAATTTCAGTAGTTTCCATATGTGTTCCAAATTGATACGTATTAATCAGAAGCAAATGCTCGAAATGATTACACAGAATAGAAAAAGGCTTATGATTGTTAAGTAAGACTGTCTGAATATAAAATGGCTGAGTCAGTATGACTTCAGTTAAGTAAAAATAAGTTATTATATGGTGAAAGAAGTAAGGTATGCAACAACGAACATAATTCTGGTACAGTAGTGGGGCTGTGACTGATAAGATTTTGGTTTTGGAGAACGGACAAAAATTTTTGTAGTGTTGTCACCACCATTTCTGCTGCCGCAGAGGAGAGCTGAGAAATCTTGAAATTAAATAATATATCTCAACATGGTAAGAAGGGGAGGGGTTGCAAGGAACCAGCAGCATTGCTCTGGAGAAAACAATAATACATCTGAGATATAAATAGAAGTTCAGAAAATGTGCCTCACTGCAAAGTTTAAAGCTAAAACCTCCTAATGAGTGAAATTCAGGAATCCACTCGGTGTCATTCCGCCTTCTGTCCCGAAATCACTTTGTGGCCTTGGTAGAGTCATTTATGGCCTCAGGCCTCTGTTTACCCATTTGCAGAATGAGAATAGACCCAGTACTGGCGCGGATTTGTTCTGGTTAAAAATGTCTGCAGTATTTATGACAGTATCACCTTTTACATTTGGGTTAATGACAACTACATAGAATACATCATTGCGATATTTAGTGATCAGATGATCACTCTAGTCAATTGAAGGGTGAGTATATGCCAGAATACAGAAAAGAAAGTGCAGGATAGAATGTGGAGGGAATGGGTGTCAGAGAGGGTGAACCAGGGGAAAGGATGAAAGCAAGTGTGAAGTGTGCGGATACACACGTTTGATGCTGTAGCATTATCAACCTCACTGTGATTTATAGACTTTCGACAAACTGTTACCTGTACAAGATGTTTCTTTACACATCAAGCATCCGGCCTTGACGTGAAGAAGACGTGACCTGCCCATGGTCTTCCCCAGAGGTGACACCAAAATTGTGATCTGCACCCTGGGTCAGCCAAAAACCCTGTGGACAAGAAAGGACAGCTCGAAGTCTGGTGGGGTCAGCCTTTGCGGCTGGAAAAGCATTCGCTCATTCCTTCTTCTTTTGGGCCCTGCTCCAGGGTCAAAAATGCTACCATCTCCAGACCTTTTACTCCCCATTCTCGTCTTTTTCTCCCGACCATTCCCATTCACCATCTGCTCCCTCCTTCATTTCATCTCTCCAGAGTCTACGTAGTCATCCAAAGCTACATCTTTCAGTAAGGATGATAACAAATGATTCCTGAACAAAAACATCCACGTAAGCAGGTTTCTTGGATTAAGCCTTGATTATTAAAACCAAAAAGGAAAACACAATCATTTTCATTTATTTTTAATTCAGTAACTTTATCCTGAAACAAAGTATCATACCGAGTCCCTCACATTTCTTCTTGTTTGCATGAAATGTGTTCATTGATCAGGAGCCCCGCAAACCAGAGGGGAAGGAAATATATGCATTCATAGATGGTTGCCTTGTAGCTCAAGCATTGACTTTAATAGGACATAATTAAGACTGGTATTAGATGAGAGAAAATGAGAACGAAAAAGCCCACTGCTCTTAAAATTTCTGGCTTCTGCACTTTATTAGCAGCAAGGGATAAATATACTGGGAAGAGAAATTTCTGACTTCTTTCTGTTTTTCTGTATTATTGCTCTCTTGGTTTTTAATGTGTTGCAGAATATTGCTACCTTGGTTGAAGCAGTCAATTATCTCTTGCCTAGGCCTTCCACCCTTGTCCTCTACAGCTCATTCTTAACACAGCAGCCAGAATGATCCCAGGAAGGCACAAGTCAGATCATGGTAACTCCCCTGCCTAGAACACTTCCTTCAATTGCCATCACATATCAGCCAGTTCTTTCTTTTTTTTTTTTTTTTTAAAGATTTCATTTATTTATTTGACAGAGAGAGATCACAGTAGGAGAGAGGAAGGGAAGAGATCACAGAGAGAGAGGAAGGGAAGCAGGCCCCCTGCTGAGCAGAGAGCCCGACGTGGGACTCGATCCCAGGACCCTGAGATCATGACCCCAGCCGAAGGCAGCGGCTTAATCCACCGAGCCACCCAGGCGCCCCAGATATCAGCCAGTTCTTAACAGTGGCCTTGTAATGCACAGTGGGCTTCCATACCCTGCCCTGGCTCCACTTTGCTACTCTTTCCAGACTGTCACTACTTTCCATCAATCCTGGCCCTCATGTTTCACTCTCACACCGAAGTCTTTGCACTGGCTGTTCCATTTGCCTGGAATGCTTCTCTCCCCCTCCCCCACCCCAGACTCACAGCTTGTTCCCTGATCCCTTCTAGGTCTTTGATCAAACATCCCTTCTTGGTAAGACCTTCCCAGATCACCTAGTATCTAACTGTAACCCAGGTCCCATCATTCTCTATCCTTTTCCTCTGCTGTATTTTCCCTCAAAAGCATTTGTCAACTTCTAAAATTACTATAAAGCTTCATTTTAAAAATTGCACTCACTTCTCCAAGAATGTAAGCTCCTTGGGAGGTCAGATGTTGCTGCCTCTTTTGTTTACTCATGCATTCCAAAGGCCTAGCACAGGGCCCAGAACTTAATAAGCGCTCAAAAAATATTTTTTCGGGCTCCTGGGTGGCTCAGTGGGTTAAAGCCTCTGCCTCCGGCTCAGGTCATGATCTCAGGGTCTTGGGATCGAGCCCCGCATCGGGGTCTCTGTTCAGCAGGGGGCCTGATTCCCTTACTCTCTCTCTCTGCCTGCTTCTCTGCCTACTTGTGATCTCTGTCTGTCAAATAAATAAATAAATAATCTTAAAAATATATATATTTTCATGAATGAATAAGTGAATGGGTGAAGTATGTAGTCACGGCAGACATTACTGATTGACCTGACATCATTTATTCTCTTCTTCCTTGCAGACAACCCTCATTTGTTTGGGGCAACAGTGTGGGCAGCCCAGTGGGGTCATGTTTGCACAAGCCCACCATAGCTGCATGGCTCCCTCTTCCCCATGATCCTTTGCAGCACGGCATGGGCTGATGTGGTATAAAGTCTGCTGGGCAGCCATGGAGAATACGAAGAAGGCAAGGACACCTCCAGACAAGATTTCATTCCGGCTCACTCTGTTGTGATGAAAACTAAGCTCCAGTTAGTTTGATGGCTAAAACCAGCCCAACAGCCGAAAGAGTCTTGAAAGGAAATCACAGATTTTAGAGAAAGCAATGTGAGATTTACCTGTAGATATATTCTGTTACCATTTTTTAAAAACAAATATGTATTTCTTAATATTCAGAACACTGGAGTTATACCACAAGGAAAGAGTCTGGGGTCAATGAAGATTTTTGAATTTGCGCTTCTGCTGTGCTGGTCTTTCCACCTCCCATCCCCCACCCTGGACTCCCACTGCTCTGACCCCTCCCACTGCGAGGCAGTCCTGGCTGGGACCCTGTACCGGATGTTGATGACCAGCCAGGGGAACAGGAATGGTAGTGGAACTTTCTGTTCATTTTCCTGACAGTCTGGATGAGGAGGCCCTATTTGGGGTTTCCTGAGATTTTTTAGCTTAGCTCTTTAATGGTGTTTAAAAGCTCTGACTCTGGGCTCTTCCCTCATGATCAATGGATATAGGGGAGTGACTGGGACCTTGCAGCTGGCGTGCCTATTTGGGAAAGAGGGGCAGAGGGTACCCATATCCTACGTCTCAACTCCAGCTCCTCCGGCCTGTCCAGGTTCTTCTGAAGGTCACCTGGAGGTTACAGGTGACCTTCTGAAGGTACCTAGAGTCCTTGAGTCGGCTGTCTCCCAGATGCATGGAGATAGCAGCCAAAAGGGCAGAGTCCCAGCCCAGAAATGTGGCCCACTGTTGTTCCCTCGTTGACAGCTGCTGCTGAATCTCTGAGGTAAGGGCCAAAGTGGCCTTCCCCAGGTGGGCAGCAGCCCTCAGGGTGCAGGAGGGCAGGCTGTGCCCAGCAGAGGGAGAGTAGCCCTACCAGCTGGAAGGTGAGGCCTGGGTGACCCAAGGGGCAGTAGCAGGTTTGTGTCTGGACTTTCCACCTTTCCCCTGGGCCACCCAGCAGGCTGGAGACCTGGAATGGGGCTGGCAGGATGAGCAGCCATCTGGAGGCTAGGACAGCCTCCCTTCTGCTGGGCTCTGTTCAAGAGATTTCCACTGGCTGCCCTTCCTCCCTCCTGCTGTTTCTGGTATTTTCTGGGGCCAGTCTTGCACAGAGCAGGGTGGGCACCATGGAGCCTCTGTGGGCAAAGGGCCACAGCTTACACTTCAGTTTCCAGGCAAGAGGCCCAGCCACCAGATCAGTGAATCAGGCGAAACCTGAGCCCCCAGAGCCTCCACACTGCCGTTTGAGAGGGTCGGAAAAGGGTGGTGTTTCATCTGTTACCATTTTTAATTAAGAGATTAATTCATTAATTTTGAAACTGCATACGCCTTCCTGTTCTTTACTCCTTGGTGCAAAAGCACATGTCTCTTCCATTCCCAAGAAAGAGGCCAAATACTGGTGACCTCCCAGTGAAAATTATGAGAATTTGTTTGGTCTTCGTGATATTTTGAGTTTTTCAATTTGTGGGCAACATTTGGAAATTGAAAAGTACACATATAAATCAATCTTCCTTCCTTCCTTCCTTCCTTTCTTTCTTTCTTTTTAAATAGGAAGATTTGGCAGCTGTAGGTGGGATTCGAGCAGGGGAACAGTTGTCTGCAAGGAAGCGGCAGGTGGTCCATGTAGATGGGTAGCGCCTGTTGGGGCCAGTGTGTTACCTGCCCGGATCTGGCAGATAACTGTGTTTGCAACGTCTTGTGAGCACATATCGACAGAGCGACACCCCATGACTTGCCCGGGCAGCCCGGGCAGCCCAGGCATGTGTCTGGTGTAGCACGGTAATTACTGCCAGAGCACACTCTGCTTCCTCCATCCTGTCTCCAAAGTGTGCTTTGGGGACCATGAATTCTGCGCCCCTCAAAGGTGCTCCAAGCTCTGGGTCCGGCCTTTGAGGGCTGATATGACCATCATTCAAGACTTTGTGCTCACATTGTCTCCCTTGACAATTAAGAGTCGGAGTTGGAGATGGTTCAGTTCTTTGTAGCTCTTTGATTCCATCAGAAAGGGGATCATTTCCACTTAGTTCCAGTGAGCTATTCTACTGGTGCTGTCACTATCTTAAAAGTCTTTAGAATAAAGTTATGGTAATTCTCCTATTTATGGTCTCCAGAAGCCACAAATACTTTCCTAAACTTGTCCAAGTGGAGAAAGTTCAAATTTTTTGGCAACCTACCTATCAGGGGTCAATAAAACAAAAAACAAAAAAACACAACATATATCCAGGATTACACCCTTTCTTCAGTCTACTTCTCACCTTCAAGTGCTGGGTCTGGCAACCACTGCATCAGAATGTGTGTCTAGATATCTGTGATCCCATAAATCCCAGGGCTCTAAGGGGATGAGAGACGGATCTCGTCTGCTTTATGCAGACCTGCAGGGGAGAGAACAGGGAAAACTGCTCTGTGAGCAGGCATAAGAACGAGACGTAGTAAGGATATTTCATAGCCCTTTCAAAATGTTGACAATTTTATTAACTACTCACTTTCATATTTCAGTAATATTGGTGAATAATTTGGGATTTGAAAAAACACCTTTATATATGTCTTTCACTGCTTTGGTAATATTTTCAGGTACCCCAGAGCCTATTCAAGTCTCAGGCCTGTTGGATTATTTGCAAGAATGATTATTTGTGACGCTACTTAATGTTGCAATTTACTGAGACTTCTTGCCATCACATCCCTCTCTGGTTTGACAGGTAAAGTAGGGAAGGTTTTGCAAGATAGTAAAATGGTGAACAATTTATGTTTTTAAGCTTGTGTACAAAACTGTTTCATGATTCACCCTCTAGCTCTTCCTGATTGCATGGGGGTGTTTCCACTGTAGTAAGGAGTACCGAGTGCTGCAGGGAGAGGAGAACCATGCTGGGGGAGAGGAGTCCTAGATTCAGCCATGGCCTCGATTCCCGTGGTGACCTTGGGTCACAGCTAGGTCGTTTCAGTATCTTCTCTCTTGGCCTTGTATTCAAGTTTGCAATGACCGGGAAGCAGGGGGTTTTGCCACGGTAACAAAATCTCAGTGCCTTAACACAGATTTTTTTTTTTTTTTTTCAAATCAAGTCTGCTCTGGGTGTGGGAACTCTTGGACTGTACCCCCAGTGTAGACTGCTTCCATCTAAGGCACCCCCATCTCAGCACGAGCTTCTGGAGAACGGAGCACTGCCTCTTAGGTGCTTCTGGCTGCAAGTGACGCACACCACCTCCACTCTTCTTTCAATGGCCACCTTGAATCGGAGGGCCAAGCCTGACTTCAAGGGGCCAGGAAAGGAATATACTTACTCTGTATTTTGGTTCCAAGTTTTGTAACATCTGGCACAGGGTGGAAGGACATCAGAGGTTTTCCTGTGTGTGCATATGTACACGTGGGCGAAGGTATATTATTTGTATATACACATATGTTCACATAGGTATTCCTAAGTATATATATTTTAAAATAGTTCATTGAAACAATGTTTCACATGCATGCATAAACAACTATGAGGAAGGAAACTGGAATGGTTGAGGTTGACACTTAACTCTCCTCACCCTTCTATACTTGCAGAGGAACCAAGTTCCAGGATCCCTGGTGGTTCTAAAATGCTGTGATGCGATCCAATAGCCTGGAACTGAACAACTTCATAAGCCACTGGCTTGAAAATAAGACACCAGGACAATGACCAAATTCAGATATAATCAGAATAATCCATCTCATTGTGTCTGTGCATGAGAAAGTCCAGCAACTTATGAGGGAAATTCAAAGAGGGACAGAAAGCCAATCAAGTTAGGGTCTAAATACAAAGAATTCCAAATGCATGAATTGAATTTGGGTTCCCCAGTTCTAGTACATGTATCCTTAGCTGCAACTGACATCAGTTTGTCATTTATATTAGGAAGCAGCAGGAAAATGTATAACCTAGGTGCTCATTGGGAAAAATACCTTATATGCCTGAACAATGTGGCTTTTAATTAATGAAAAATAGAAAGATGGACAAAAGAGAGCAAATAATGTGCTCAGTGAGGAGCTAACTGGAGAGCCAGGAAGACCAAATAGAAAAGGGAAACAAAAGGGGCTAAGATGCTTTGCAAGCCAGGGCCAGAGCTAAGAAACGAATCCTGATGTGTTCAGAGAGAAAAACAATCACACTGAGACTCTCGACTCTGTATTGCTTGGCTATTCTCCAACTCGGGTTAATCATCGCATTCACTGTGTGTATGTCATGGGGCAGGGGTTGCTGCAGGAACTGAGGAAATGGCCAGAAAAAAAATCTAGACAGAAGTGCCTGTCCTGACAGAGAGAGCGGGTAATGAGCTAGCAGAGAAACAAGATGACTCAGACAGAATCTCTGTCCTTGACTGGGTTAAGATGTGAGGGTAGAGGTGGGGGAAACAGGCCTATGAACAACGTAGCAGGGTACCCAGGGCTGGGGGCCACAGTGCGTGCTTTTTCTATGATCAGTGAACCATGATGGCTGCTGGAGAGGGAGGGGCGCATTGCTCTACAATAAGGGCAGGGACTTCTCCCAGGAGAAGGACTGAGTGGAAGGGGGGCCACAGCCACTTTGTGTCAACAGTTACACACAGCGCTGACACGGGGCTGGTGTGACAGTTGCCGCACAAGGAGGCCCCTCTTCCAACTGCCCACGTTCCAACAGTGACATCAGACCCCTTCATCTGGCTGCAGCAGGAGCCACAGTTGGGACAAAGAGCAGTGGGTAGCCCTGATGTTGTATGTGTCTTAGATATGAAAGCACATGGAAGACGTTTATCACTCATTCTCCTTCATAAAAATTACTTCCAGACTTATGCTATCTATCCAAGAACTTAAAATTCAGGACCCCAAAACAGGGATCCTGTGACCTAGAAGAATTCACCTTGAGTCCTTCCTCCTAGAGTTCAATCCTATGGAAATAATTCAAATAACAGATAAAAATTTGTGCACAGATTGTTCTTGGCAGTTTATTTAAAACATGGAAGGTAGAAACAAAATGTCCAATATTTTGTAAATGATCGGCTATCTTCCTACTAAAATAGTATCTGCTTAAGTAACCCAGAGTCAGTTTCTGTTCATTACTGAAAACCCTGCCTTGTGCACAGAAAGAACAGCACAAACAAAACAACGTACAGCCTAAACGATGAAATATTCTGAAAGAGTGGTTGCCTCTGGATGCTGGTATTTCCAACCCCCACAGCATCTAAAACATTTCTATTTTTTTAAAGATTTTATTTATTTAGTTTGAGAGAGACACACACACACACACACACAGAGAGAGAGAGAGAGAGAGAGAGAGATACAATGAGTGTGAGGAGTTGCAGAGGGAGAGGCAGACTCCCCACTGAGCAAGGAACCCAATGCGGGACTCAGTCCCAGAACCCTGGGATCATGACCTGAGCCAAAGGCAGATGCTTAAAAGACTGAGCCACCCAGGTTCCTCTTTATTTTTCCAACAGGTCATAGTTCTAAGTAATTTATGAGTATATGAAATTATAGGTAATTACTTTCATAATTAAAACAAATTAAAAGGAAGTATACTTTTTTCCAGAGAAGTCACAGGAGTAGCTGAGATGAGATGCATGTAAATAATTGTATAAGCTATAATGTGGCAAGAGCTATGTAGCAGAAGTTCCTGCCACGGGAGGATAGCATAGAAAGACTTACTTTACTAGACGGAGTCCTAAACTGTGCCTGAGATTCATGCTTATCTGAACAGAAACATACGAACTCCCTCATAGTATACCAGAGTTCAGAGCCAGGAACATGCTCTTGAGATCACCACTGATTCAGTATGAATTTCCTGTGTTCTGGGGGATGGTTAGCAGCCTGACAAAACACTCCTCTAAATGAGAAGACTTATTCTGGTCCTTTCACTCAGGAATGAACAAACATTTATTAAACATTGACAGACTTCAAAATCAATCTATGTGCTTTGCATGTGTCCTTTCACCGAATTTACAGCAATCTTGGGAGGCTCATGTCATCATTTCTATTTTTTATGATCACAAGTCCCTTTCTCCCTAAGAAGTAAGAGGTTCAAGATGAATGATTTTCATTGTCTACAAATCTGTAAAAAATTCAAGTCTCCACAGATCTTAGCTCACTGTATGTTCCTTAACCTTTGTCCTATCCTCTTTGTCCCCGGACTTCCAGGACCTGGATCTACCTCCACATTCCTGCTCTTACCGTAGAGTTGTAAGATTTGTAGATTCTTGCTTGCAGTGCTGTGTGACACTTAGCCTCTCCCAAGAAAGACGAAAAGAGAACCACATGGGGGGACTAGGAGATGAAGAATGCATGTTGGTTTCATTCATTCATTCATTCATTCATTCACTCAGAGTATCTCTGAGTATCACTTGAGTCCACCCCAGTTTACCAGGCTTTTCCTGGATGGATTATAAATGGATCTGAGAATTTAAATCCTTTTGTTTATTTGTTTGCAGGTAGTAGACACAAGCCCATCGATTTTTCACTTTGAGGCACAACTAAGGATTGCTTATTAATAAGGTTTAAAAATTTGGATAACTAAAACTTGGCTTTCATAAATTAAAATTAAGGCATTATTAGAGTTCACTAAAAAACTTACACTGTATATTCTATCAGTAAGTCTGGAAGCCACCTAATGCTTGGCAATACTGCAAAGCTTCTGCTGAGAACATGCAAGCATGAAGCAGAGGGACTCCCATGGCTTTCTGGAAGGGAGAGCACCTGTGCTGCCTTCAGTTGGTTTGGTTTTGGATTGTTGCTCCTTTTATTGCATTCATTTTGTTAAGAAATTATGTTGGGATTTGCTTTGGTTGATCACCAGGTTGGTGACACATATTTTCAGGGATTTTACTGTTACGTGCTCGCTTCAATACTTAGCCATCACAGAATTCTTTTGCTTTAGAAAGCTGGCATGCTCTCTGCCTACTTGTGATCTCTGTCTGTCCCATAAATAAATAAAATCTTAAAAAAAAAAGAAAAAAAAAAAAAAGAAACTGGCATGCCCAGGATGTGTGGAGGTATATTTTTCACTCTGCTGCAATGAGTCAAGATCTAAAAAGTCGGACAGCCGCTGATGTACGGCCCAACCTGATGTTCTTGATACTTTATTACATGGCCATGTTTCTGTTGGCAGGAGTCTCTCTGTGCTGGCTGTAGATGCTTGGACAGTCACCACATTCCAATCAAGCAAATTGACAGTGCTGCTGGAAATTTATATCATGCCCGTCCCTGTAAAAGCATCCTGGGATTAACCAGGCCCACAGCACAGGCTTATTCTGTGCCAGGCTGGGCCTTGAAAGAACAGAATGGTGAAACTCTTACTATTCTGAAACACTCAAGCATAAATCTTGCTGATGATAAGAGTTTGGCCCCTTGCATTAGGCGTTGATATAATTGATGAATACAAAGAGAAATAACCCTTTTCCTGCAAAAAGTATTTCCTGCTTCACTCAGCTCAAGGATCCCTTCATCCAGAAATCTGTTGTGATGTCTACAAGCAACTAGGGCATTTGTCACTTTACTTTGAAATTTTATTCTATTGCCCAACTCTGAGGAAAGCCTGCTGAGGGCAGGGACTGTGCTTGACTTGTGTACGCTCAGCAAACAGCCCAGGGGAGGAGTGGGGCTTAATAAACAACTGTTGGACTGAATTCAGCTTAGAAAACAATGAGGCAGATCGAAGAGGCCAGCCTATGTCTGTCCGGTCATGGAGTGTGCTACTGGAGTGATGGCTTATAGACACAGCCCAACCATCTTTAAGAGTCGTGGTAGACCTCCACACTCCAAATTAAGATAGAAGGAAGAAACAATGAAGATAATCATATTGACATTTTCTTTATCTGGATGCTTTCCACTAGATAGGCTGTGGGAGAGGGACAATTATTTATATCCATCCTTTATTTCCATTAATCCTTCCAACAGCCCTGAAGGGAGACATTTGTAAGTCTACTAGAAGGGAACCAGGGTTGAAGTTCTGAGATGAAGCCTACCCAGCACTAAAGTAGCAGAGCTGGGAATTCAAGCCCAGACCAGTCTGTCTCCAAAAAGAACTTACTACAGGTGAAGACAACGAGAGGCAATATTTGACAATGTGAAGGGCACACAACATGGGAAGATGTGAAGAGTGGGGGTGTGGGAGGGTTATGGTGTAGACTTTGGCAAATACAAGGGACAGGTCTTCCCTAGAAATAGTAGGAAGGAAGAATGATATGGTGACGATTGGAGTGTATGCTAGGCTGTGTCACAATCCTCCAGAGATGTCCACATCCTACCTCTGGAACCTGTGACTATATTACATGGCAAAAGGTGTATGTTTTTTTGCAGATGTATTCAAGTAAGGATCTTGGGATGGATAATTATCCTGAATTCCTGGGTGACTCAACAGAATCACCGAGGGTCCTTGTAGGAAGGATGCATGGGGTCAGAGAAGGAGTCATGACAAGAGAAGCAGAGAACCAGTGAGGTGGGAGCCCATGCACACGGTGGCTACAAAAACTGGGGAAGGCAAGGAAACAAATTCTCGCCTTGAGCCTCCAGAAGGAACACAGTCCTTCCAACACTTGATTTCAGCCCAGAGATGGACCCTGGATTTCTGACCTCCAGAACTGTAAGATAGTTATACTTGCACCATTTTAGGCCTGGAGCTTGTGGGAATTTGGCACAGTAGGGAACGGAGATGAATGCAGGGCCCAAGAGGAAGAGGTCTTGAAGCAGAGAAAACGTTTCTGAGGTCAAGTTGGTCTGGGAGTGAGGATGGAGTATGGTGAGGGGCTGAGGCAATGCCATTCAAGGTGGGCCCAGGACACCTGGAGCACTTGCTCAAATGAACAACCGCAGGCCCCACCTTAGAGCTTCGCAGTCCAAATGCTCCTGCAGTGACCCTCATGGGCTCATGTGTGCTGCTGTCAGAAGAGTGATGACCAAGAATAGCCCACATAGATAAATAAATGAACACAGCTGATATGAGAATATGAATGTGTCCTGGCCTTTGTGGAGGGAGCAATTCAGACCGGAGGCAGAATAAACAGGTTGCTCGGTGTCCCCTACCAGCTGTGATCATGGATGTTAATGACTCCCTCATGACATCCTTCTCGAATGGTGACCATGTTCTTACCAGCGTTAAGTGCTGTGGATACATGATGGTGAGCAGTGCAGGCATGCCCATCCTCTCCTAGAACCTACAGTGTAGTGGGAGAAACAGATAAGGCTCACATAGACATGTGAACATATATCATAAATGACAGATGACATAAAGAGAAAATCCAGGGGACAGTGAGCCTCTAACTGGAGGACCTCACCTGTCCAGAAAGGGAAGTCAAAGAAGCTTCCCTCAGGAAATGATATCTGAAGCATTAGTAAGAGTTGGCTATTGGAAAGGGGTGTATATGGGGAACAGGAGACAAAAAGCAGAAAAAGCATATGCAAGAGCCCTGGGGCAAAAGGAACCTAGTGGGATAGAGGTCAGGGAGTGAAGGTGAAATTGGCTGAAGTCAAGTTCCAGGGAAAGCAGTGTCTGGTGCACAGAGTGAAGACTTTCAATCTCCCCCATAACAAAGAGTCATGTGATCAGGTTTGCATTTGGCTACAGGGTGGAGGGTCATTTGAGTTGGTGGGATGGATGAGCAGACCCCCCGTTGAGAGGCAGTGGCGATACCCACCAGAGTGCCTGAGACCCAGAGGATACCCCATTCATGTTAGCTCCCATGCTAGTTTGGGAACTAATTCCACAAGACTGCCATGCTGGTTTGTGTTTTCCAGGAGGTCAGATTTGCAGCTGACTCTACACTTCAGTCTGAGAATAAATAAGTTCATATATTTTTCTCCAAATGTCTGGCAGATCAGCACACTGAGACAGTGTCTGTGAGTGAGAAAAAGCAATATGGCGGTGCCCTGTTCATAGGTGGTTCAAATGCATCCAAACGATTGTGTACAGCCAGCGTGAGAGAGTTGTCTTGTGGGTGACGGCTCTGAGAGCAGCTCGGGCCCAAGTTTTGATTTTAGAGGAGAGAAAGAAGGACTGTCCTCACCCAAACACAATTATCATCTTTCAGAGCAAAGTACAGAAATCAAAGCAACTGGCAGCAAATGTAATTTTAAACAAACCCATCAGTAGAATCTGTGGTTTTTCTCCACAGTGACAAGGATTCCTAAAGGAACAACTGAAGGAAAATAAAGATGGTAGAAGGTAAAGAAAGAAAGATATTGATGCCATCTGCCATATTTTTACGAGCTAACATGACCAGAACATATTGATTACTATAAAAGTTCCCTTCAGTCAGGAGGCCTGCTATTAATTTTCATGTCTCATTTACCATAATCTTTTATAGCTTTTTTTTACAGTAAATCTTCTTTATTTTTGAGCTGGAGTGTGAAGATAAAAACGAATTACATGGGATCTGAATTGTTACTTACTCTATTGGGCACCTCCTGGAGGTGTGCCCTTGGGCAGGTTATGTCAACTTTCTTGCCTTTATTTCCTCATCTTTCAGGTGGGAATAATGAGAGTTCTCACCTGAAAGGCTTTTGTGAGGAGAGGAATGATAATGTGATAAAGCCTTGAAAGAAGGGGGCACGTGGTAACTTTGAGGTTGGCTGTTATAAACTTCTGGGCATCACTCAAAGCGATACCCACACCTATTGTCAGATACACATCTTCCCTCGCTCTTCTGTTTGCTCTTCTGTTCTCTGGCTAGGTACCAAGCTATCGCCTCTCAGCAACAGCCCCATCGTCCTCTCTCTGGCCTTGTGATGTTGTGGCTTGAAAAACCAGGGGTCAGCTTCGACAGCTGCCAGTAGGGGTGCTCGAGGGATACCTCAAGGATGGAGGCAGGGACTGGCCCCTTTCTGCAGGCTTCCTGTTGCTAAGACCTGCATTAGCCATGCTTCCCTGCGGCTGTCAGTTTGGTCCCATGGGGGCGATCAGAGCCAGTTTGCTGTTTTTCCAGCACTTACAGAGGAGCCTTAAGGCGTCCCTCTCAGAGACTCCAGTACCAGCTGAAGTCGCCAGGCTCTGAGTTTAATAATGTCATCCTTTCCCTTTGTTCTTGCCGTTCCAGGGAGTTAGCGTTTCCTGCAGTTGCTGTCTACCTGACGCCTTACTGTCTACCTGACGCCTTACTGTCTACCTGACGCCTTACTGCCTTCCTGTTGCCTATTCAGTTATCTGGTTAGCAGTTCTTCTTCTTCTTTTTTATTTTTTAATCTAGTTAATAATTCTATATCATTTCATCCTCTTTTTCCAAATAACTGGGGTGGATCATATACCTGATTCAACTCTACCAGAAACACTTGTGTCTTTTGAGGCACACAAGTTCTGACTTTAAATATAATCTGCCTTATCAGAAACTTGCACAAATAAAAAAAGAAAGCAATCCACATGAAAAAGGAGCAAGAGGTCTGAACACCTGCTTCACAAAAGATATCGGAATGCCCAATAAATGTGGGAATACAGTGTTAGGCTTCCTTAGTAATTTAGGGAAATGCAAATTAAAACTCTAATGAAATAGCTACTAGATGGATTATATTAAATGCACTGAAAATACTGCACGTTGATGGGCATGTGTAGCTTTGGGAACTCTCCACCACTAAGGGTATGAGTTAAAATTGATTACCAGTTACTCTGGAAAACTGTTTGGAAGCATATATATATATATATATATATATATATATATATGTGTGTGTGTGTGTGTGTGTGTGTGTGTGTGTGTATTTATATGGTGACCTTTATATATATATATAAAGGTCACCAAAAATAGACCCCATGACTCAGAAATTACAGTTCTAGATGTATTTCCAGGAAAAATGAGTGCAAAAATGCCCATAGAAGCATTTTATGTAATGACTCCAATCTGGAAGCAAGACAAATATCCCACAGCGATAGAACACATAAAGAAACTAAAGGGTATTTAATGGTAGTGAAAATAGATGAGCTCTAGCTACTCCAGAACATGGATAATTATTACAAAAATACTGTTGAATAAAAGAAGCCAGATATAAAACAATAAATAAAATGTGATTTTATCTATATAAAGTTCAAGAATTGACAAAACCAGACTGGTGTGGGAAGTCAGTATAGTTTTGATCCTTGGGGGCAGGTGTAGCAGATACTGACTGAGGAGGAGGACTGTGCTAGAAATGTTTTACTTTTTTTTTTTTTTTTTTTAAAGAATTTATTTATTTATTTATTTGACAGAAAGAGACTCAACAAGAGAAGGAACACAAGCAGGGGGAGTAGAAGAGGGAGAAGCAGGCTTCCCACCAAGCAGGGAGCCAGATGCAGGGCTCAATCTCAGGACCCCAGGTCATGGCCTGAGCTGAAGGCAGATGCTTAACAGCTTGAGCCACCCAGGTGCCCCAGAAATGTTTTATCTCTTGACCTGGGTGATGACCGATTCCTCCACTCATTGTGTGTGAATTCACTGAGCTGTGCATTTTAATTGAGGTCCATGTGCCATACTTCAAAGATTTAAAATATTTAAAGCCTAAAGTATCCCATCTTCACTGGGCATTTATTTTAAAAAAGATGGCCAGCATCTCCCTCACTTGACCTTTTTCTTCAGAGCATTATCTCTATCTTTGGTTTCTTGGAATTTCCTATGGATCTAAACACCAAACAAAGTTGGTTTGCATTTGGTTGACACAATTGGGTATGGCGTCAGATACTGCCTACCAGGAAAATAACTCATGGGAGACAGAATCTGGCTTGGTTTTGAATCAGAGTACATTGTCTGACTCGAGCAAGTGCTCAGTACATGTCTGCTGAATGAATGCTAGGGGATCTTTGCCTAGGCTGTCTTGTTACTACTCTCATTACTCTAAAACAGTACCTTGTAGAGAAGACACTAAAACATTTTTATTGACTGCATAAAAATGAACTCTGAAAGCACGATTATAGTTTAAAGTACATGGTACCTCCCTGGAAAATTAACTTCCAATTTTCCTAAATTATTCAGTGAAGGGCACCTGGGTGGTTCAGTTGTTAAGCGTCTGTGTTTCGGCCCAGGTCATGATCCCAGGGTATTGAGCCCCATATCAGGCTCCCTGCTTAGTGGGGAGCCTGCTTCTCCCTCTCCCACTCTCCCTGCTTGTGTTCCCTCTCTTGCTGGCTCTCTCTCTGTCAAATAAATAAATAAAAATCTTTAAAATTAAAAAAAAATTATTTGCTGAATTGTCACCAGTTTCCTAGGGAATGTACATCACCATCCAAAGATACTTTCTGCCCTTTTTTTCCCCCCTGCCAAAGTTTTTGGATACCCAAGAAACTCTTATTTGATTTTCTATTTTGTAGAAGTTAGGAGTCGATATTACAGAGCTAGCATGCTATGACAGAAACAGTAGTGGTTTGCCCTGCTCAACCACAGACCAGCTGGTTTATTTTGGTAACTCTCTAAGTATGCTTAGATTTTTGGCTACTCATGTTTAAAATGAAAGTGTTGGAATTGTTAAGGGTAGTATATATGTGTCCTACTAGTGATTATTCTTTCCCTCCACCCATGGTAGACATTGCTAATCATATTATACTTGTCTACCGAGCGCATGACCAGCCTCAGCATGGCATACCAGACCCATACCCATCAACTGTAGCTGGCAACTCTACAAAACCTAGTTGTCGATTCTCAACCAGATGACACAAAAAGTCCCTTTCAAGTCTGGAGTTCTGTGGTCCTATGATCTATAAAATGTAATATTCTCTTCAATGACGCTGAGGCACTGCATAATTTTAAAGTGCACTGAAAACGATCAAAGAAAGATTACATTTTATTACTCACAGTTTCAAAGTTAGGAGTATTTTATGGCATTATCAATCTTTGCAAATGAATAATCCATGGATAGTGCTCATTTAACGCAACTCTTCCTACCTGTGCATTTCATTTCTAGAATGAGATTTGAAATGAGCACAGGGACACAGATCCAGTACCCCAACAGAATTCAGATACCCCCAATCTGAAATTGTCCTGTCCCTTAAGTGTTAACAGTAAAATGAATTTTCCTAGAACAATAGTACCTGGCAGGTAAGCATCCCATGCGCTCCTTCGTTCAGAGAGTAAATTAGAGAAATCGGGAATAAAGGTATGAGTAATTGCCCTAGCAAAGCCTGAGGTTTGAAGTAATAGAATAATATTGTCAAATTACTATCAAAATTGAGTTTATCTAATGGCTCTGGATGGACATCTTTACTGTTAAATATATTAAGCTGAATGTCTAGGGACTCACTGACAGCCTGTTGACACACTGTTACTTGGTGGAAGAAAGGGAAGTGAAGTCTGGCTTTCCTAACACTGTGGCTGTTAGGGTATCAGATCGCTGGTTAAAAATGATTAATTAAATAATAATAATTAGTGCCTTCCATCTCAGTCCCCTTGAAGAAGTTGTGTCCTCAGCCTACAGGTAAACTGTCTTTTATTTATTGACCAAGAAGTTGGGAATCGAAGCCCATTTTCTTCTTTATCATTGCATATGAATTCTGAGGCACAACTTTCAGATGGACAGGCAAAGGGTAGGGCTGAGACTGAAGCTACACTTTGTGAGGCATTGAGGGTCTTCACACTAAAGCATCATCGAGGTTTCACGGAGCACGGTGAATGAGCAAGTGCCTGTGAGTTGACAACTGGGGCCAAAATCCTGGGCCCTGCCACTGGGATGCATCCCTTAACCTCTTGTCCCTGTTGGCATTTGTACAACTCTGGGGATAAATAAGGTCTCTTCCACCTCTAACATTCTAGACAGTGCCCATTAATGTTTCTTATGGAATCAAACCAGTGACAGTATTCACCAAGATTGCAGGCTGCTTTGAGATTCTACTTAAAATTTCCAGATATGCATGCCTGTTTGTAGCTAGCGTGAGTTGAGAGCTTGTGTGTCTGTTCTCATATCCCAGCAGCCTCCTCCTTCACCTGCTGACTCAGAATCATGATCAGCTTCCTAGTTTGAGTAGCAAGACCTCAAAATGTGATGTGACGGGTAACTTGCAAGATAGGCTCAAGCAGATTTTAGGACACGGTGATTGACGTTTACTTTGCAATCTTGTTTTCCTTCTGATCATAAGACCTTCTATTACATCAGAAAGAATACTTCAGGTATATTCTACTTAAGTTTTGGGACAGTTCCTGATCATTGAGTCTTGGTTTGGTTATCGGAGAAATTTAGGAGGCCTGGGAAACCTCCTAGGTATTCTATTCTATTCTATTCTATTCTATTCCATGTATCCATTCCGTCACATGTATCCAAATGCTGCTTGTGGCCTCCAAGTTTCTCAGACCCAGACCACCTATCTTTCTGATTCAGAACCTCATGACAGAGGCTTCTTGCCTCAGAATGTACTTTTATTATTTACACCGGGCATGCCCACTGCAACTGGCTTCACCTCAGTGACATTTGTTATAAGTCATCAATTCAGTTTTTATATTGGTCATCCAGTATAAAATCCAGTGGTTTTTCTAGGTGTGTGGAAAAATTAACCTGGCTAAATATGTTTGACTCAATGTATTTACACACACACATATATGTGATATATATGTAACATTCACACACACATATGATATATATATATGATATTCACATATATATGAATGAATATTTATGTGTATATATACACACACACACACACACACACTCTTTCACTTTTCAAAGAGATTGTTTGGAGATCAGTGTCAAAAAGTCTAAATTCGAGGGTTCTTAAATTGGAATTGTTAAGGACATCAAATATGCACCCAGTCTGAGTCCCAGGCTAAATGACCCTCAAGGATTCGCTTACAGATGACCCTGGTTTGCCCATAAATGCCATGCAAAGGGCCAGGCTTCTGAATATTACCCGTATTATTAGGGTATATTTGGTTTCTACTGCTGCCATCATAAATTACCACAGACTTGGCAGCTTAACCAATATACATTTATTACCTTATAGTTCAAGTCTGAAGCCTGACTCAGGTCTGAAATCAAGGTGTTGGCAGGGCTTCATTCCTTTTCAGAACCCTGGAGAAGAATTTGTTACCTTGTCTTTTGCAGCTTCTAGAGGCTGCACAACTTCCTTGGCTCATGCTCCCTTCCTTCCTTTTTAAAGCCACCAATGTCCTTTCTGATTCCCCTTCCACAGTCACATCTCTGTCTCTAATCCCAGTCAGGAAAAATTATCATTGAAGACTTGTGATTAGATTGAGTGCACCTGGATGAACAGGACAATCTCCCGGTCTCAAGGCCCATCACCTAATTACATCTGCAAAGGTCCTTTTTTTTCCATGTAAAATAGTGTATTCACAGATATGGAAATTTAAAACATGAACATCTTTGGGGGAGCCATTATTCTGCTTCCCACCATGTAATCAATGGAGACTTTCAAGAAAGTCTATTTTTTTTTTTCAACCAAGGATGAGGCATTTCAAAGCTACAAAGTGATATTAAGTAATATGCACCATTTGAAAAGGGCATTAGAAGCCATCTGGCTGAACCTCTCACTTTACAGAAGAGGAAACTGGGGCTCAGGCATTTCCAGGTCACAGGTAGGACTAGCAGAGGAGATTCATGTGGAATCTAGCCGTCCTTGCTCCTAGCCACTCCCTGTGGCCCCACAAGATGCTCTCTAAACTGAATGAAGACAAGTGCACACAACATCTACACAGTGTCAAATTCAAAACTCCCCACAAAGAGGCATTTTGTTTTTATAAAACCCTTGATGGGGGGGGGGGTGGTCTCTGTTCCACTTGGAAGAACAGTTTCAATGAGAAGAGAAATTTGTTAAAAGATTTGTAATGAAATGTCAAGATTGTTTGCCATTTTGCAAAAAAATATCACTTTTAATCCCAAGTGACAAAATTATTCTGTTGCCAAAGGGAGATGGTATTTAAATAAAGGTCACACAAAATCAGGGGCAAACGCAACATACGATATATCAGAAATTCAAGGATAAATTCAAAGAATCTTTGGACCTTGGCTATTTTACCTTTGGCTACTCTGAGTCCCTAAGATCTACATATTCATCATTCCTTCCACCATCCCACCCACCTACTGTCCCACACTATATGTTACTTCTTTTGTACCAACCATGTGCCAGGGGCATTGGAATAGAGTGGTGAAGAAAAAAGAGTCCCTACATTTACAGGGATGAAAGTAGTAATATAAGGTGTCCTAGAGTGGGTTCTATGCCTCACCTGATAACCAGATTTCTGACTTCTACACATCCATAGAGGTAGAAGGGGCAGAGCCTAGGACTCTGTATTTTAGCAAGCTTTGCAGGTGATCTCAATACACATTAAATTTTGAATCCTACTACTATAAATAAAAACAATTCAGTTTGCTAGATCCCCACCTCCATACTTTCTTCATGGTTTACTGGCATCTCTGGTGAGGAATGAGGGAGCTGGAGTAGAAGGAAGAGCCAACCAGAACACATTCTCTCCCCCAAATAAGACTAGGACTTTGCTGTACTATATGCATTAATTGATCTGCACCCCATTCCCTAAGGGAGGTTCACAGACTTGCAATGAAGTGAACAATGCCCCTTGACAAACTTTCGGAAATGCACAAGATGCTCTCTAAACTGAATGAAAACAAGTGCACACAAAATCTACACAGTGTCAAATTCAAAACCACGTGCAATTCCGCTTTCTATCTTTCCATCATTTCTTCTGCTGGCATTTGAATAGCTTTTACCCATGATAAGAATAGGTGTTTTGGGAAACACTTGGCATTTGTCAGAAGTCAAAGTACAGATGTGTACTAGGATTTAAAGTGAATATTTGATGTGACATGACTAAGTTTATATCCAAGAAAGCAGAGCCCTAGAAGGTTGCGTCCAGTGCCCTGACATCTACAAACTTAGTAAGTTACGATGCTAACTGTGTTGGGGCTTAGATCAATTATTTACATGTCACTTGATAACCCAGTGAAATCTGGGAAACATCAAGATGTGAATTTCCTAGCTGTCCTTTGAGTTGATTGTTGATTCTGAAAGGCACCCATTTACTGCTAAGATCCCAGCCTGAATAAGAGAGCTTTTCATTGCTAATGACCTATCACTGAAGAATGGATACATTCTAGCTGTTTATTGTGGGCAGCACTTCCCTGAGCAGCTTTTCAAAGTATGAGAGATATAGATCAGAACCAGTGTGACAGGATTCCTTGAACAATGTTACTTCACCTCAGAGGGATTTTTCTAATTTATACGTGTTCATATAACTTCTTTTTATGTGAGTGTATTTTATTTATGAAGTATTTTTAATCCAATGAAACTCAGTTGACAAGTATTTATTGAGTATCTATTATGTGCCAGGAATACTACTAAGTATTGGGCATAGGAAGGTGAAAAACACAAAAGCAACCCCTCATCACATGAAACTTATTACATTCTAACAATATTCCTGGAGGAAAGAAGCAAATAAAATAACAAGAAGTTGTAATAAATAATCTGAAGGAAATGATATGGGGTTGAAGTAGGGAAGGATGAGGATGACCTACTTTAGTTTCAGCAAAACATAAAAGTCTTTACAATTATAAACACTGATCTGATTCTCAAGTTTTGTGTGTAAGATTCTGGTAAAAGATTTTGTGTCTATTAAATTTTTAATTCTCTTTCATTTCACACAAATATTTTATAACAAGCATCTAACTAAGATATACTTGCATTCTAATTTAAACTCATGGCCTCAGAATTAATATTTTATTTAATGACTGAAGGTAATGAGAAATCATGTTATTGCTTCCCCCCGCCCAACATGATGTTCATTTTTCAAAGTGAAATTTAGACCCTGTGCACAAATGTCAGTTTGCCACAAGATGGCGTGGTTGATATTTAAGAGAGTGCCTTGGGCAGGAGGGAATTAGACCTTTGCCGTATTGTTAACAAACAGACTCACACACACAGGCAGGCGCGCGCGCGCGCACACACACACACACACACACACACACACACACACTCTGTTTCTACTTAAGGAACAGAGAAATGAAAACAAATGACAAAAGAAGGGCATTTTTAAAAAAAATCCTCAACCAAATTTTTAAAAATGGAAACAATTTCACTAAACCTGATCTGTGAAAACTAAAGTTGACTGGGTTTGTGGCCCCTCCTGGGTGGTCCGACTCTAGATACTGATGCCAATTTTTGAATTCACCAATTCCTAAAATATATTTGCTGCTAGGATAACCTCGTTCCCTCTCACTGAGAGAGAAAGAAAGAAAGATAAAAGCAAACAAGCAAGAGAAAATACCCTCTTGGTTATTTTAAGAGCCCCACTTTTCTGTGTATACTTTTTATGTGTCAGACCCTGGTGACAAATTTCTACATTTTCTACTTCTATACTGGATCAGGATCACCAGCTCCCTCCCTGCCCTGCCTGCACTGTATTCTGTACACTCTCCTGTTTAAATCATCATTATTTTCATCTTCTGGGTTAAATAAAAGGAAATCCCTGTTCTCCATTATGCAGCTTTGCCCCTTTGTATATACAGCTTTTCTTGTATATTTTTATTTCTGTAAATAGATTTCAAGAACTATAATTGGATTAGCTTTATAATTTAGCATTTGGATTTTCACATTTTTCTTCAAATTACCCCTTTCCCGTAGTCCTCCCCTTTGTGTGTACAACTCGTGCCTACTCCCTGCTGCATCCCCACCCCAGCAACTGGCTTCATAAAGCTCATCTATCCTAATAATCTTATTTTCTAAAGTTCTCACCTTTGCCTTCAACAGATTTTCATTTCTGCGAAACTGCAAAGATTTCTCATGCCTACCGTTGTTGTGGACACACCTCAGATAAATTTCAATTTCATTCTGCCCCACCATTAACGCCAGTAACTTGACCCTTACATTTTGCTAACGGATTTTCCTCACAGTGTGGAAACTTAATGAAAATGAGAGCAGGCCAGATTCACCTTATTTTAGTCAACTTTCTTTGTTTTGTGTGAAAACAGCTTGTACGTTTTATTTGACTTGTTGGAGTCCACCGGACTAGCATAAAATCTGGAATCTGGGCAGCTAGTTCTGATAGCTCCACATTAACCACATGACCTTATGCATGACCTTTTCAGGCCTTAGAGTCCTCTGTAAAAGGAGGGCCTTGCAAAATAATCTGAGATTTCTACTTCAAATACTTTTTAATTCTGCAAATCACTGGCTTTGTACTTCACACAACTTTCTCCAACATGGTGTTTATTAACTCTTAATTAATGCGCACAAGGCTGACCTGGCTGGGAATGGGGAAGTTGGGGTAGGGGGGTGATAAAAAGGAAGGTAGGGCAGATGGACCAAGGGGTAGGACCCTCCACTGTCTCACCTCCAAATCACATCTCCCCTGTGAAAGTATCCTAGGTATAACAGAAAGAGAACTAAAACCTCACCTACTGAAGATGACTGGCTTTTGCAAGTCACCTTAAATCCTATTTGCAGCAATTCAGGGAACAAATATGACAAACACACAATGAGGATAAAACTTACAGAATTATAACCTTCAGAAAACTTACAGGAATTTCTCCTTGACAAGGCATAAGTGAAAGAGTTGCCAGTCCTAAAAGCATAAACAGGATATCATTCCTTAATTCTCCATAGCATTCCTTAGGCTACTCATTCTTAAACTTTAGCAGTCCATCAACATCATCGTAAGGGTTCACTAAGACACTGATTGCCAAGTCTCACCTCCCTAGAGTTTCTAATTCTGCAGGTCTGAGGGGAAGCTTAAGAATGTTCCCCAGTGTTACTTCAGGAAGCGCACTGAGAACCACACCCCAAGCCAAGAAGACAGCCTAACTGCTCAAAGGTGAGAAATTGAAAGATTTTCCTCTAAGATCAGGAAAAAGACAAGGAGGCCCACTCTGGCCACTTTTATTTAACATAGTATTGAAGTCCTAGCCAGAGCAATTGGGCAAGAAAAAGGAAATAAAGGCATCCAAACAGGAAGAAGTAAAACTGTCATTATTTGATGATGTGATATAATATATAGAAAATCCTAAAGACTTTATCAAAGAACTGTTAGAATTAATAAATGAATTCAGTAATGTGGCAGGATGCAAAATCAAAACACAAAAATCTGTTGTGTTTCTAAACACTAACAACAAACAAACTATTGGAAAGAGAAATCAAGAAAATGATCCCACCTCAACTGCATGAAAAAGAATAAAGCACCTAGGAAAAAATTTAGCCAAGAGGTGAAAGAACTATATACTGAAAACTGTAAGACATTAAGAAAGAAACTGAATAAAACACAAATAAATGGAAAGATCTTCCTTCCTCAAGGATTGGAAGAATTAATATTGTTAAGGTGTCCATGCTACTCAAAGCAATCTACACATTCAATGCAATCCTTATCAAAATTTTAATGGCTTTTTCACAGAAATAGAACAATCCCAAAATTTTATGAAACCACACACACAGAGCCTCGATTAAGGAAAGCAATCTTGAGAGAAAAGAACCAAGCTGGAAACATCATACTCCTTGATTTCAGACTCGTAAATAGTTATGAAACTATAGTAATCACAACAGTATGGTATTGACAAAAAAATAGACACTTAGATCAAGAGAACAGAATAGACATTCCAGAAGCAAAATCATATATTTATAGCCATTAATTTATATTGAAAGAACCAAGAATATATAATGGGAAAAGGACCATCTCTTCAAGAAATGGTGTTTAGAAAACTTGACAGCCACATGCAAAAAAATGAAACTAGACCGGTATTTTGCATCATACACAAAAATTAACCAACATAGATTAAACAATTGAACATAAGACCTGAAACAATAAAGCTCCTAGAAGCAAATATAAGAAGTAATCCCCCTGACATTGGTCTTACCGATAATTTTTCTTGCGTCTGACAGCAGCAGTAAAAGCAACAAAAGCAAAAATAAACAAGTGGGGCTTCATCAAATAAAAAGGTGCACAGTGAAAGAAACCATCAACAAATTACAAATTACTGGATGGGAGGAAATATTTGAAAATTGCATATCTAATAAGGGTTTAATATTAAAAATATATAAAAAACTCATAAAAATATTTTTAAAAACCCAAAGAATCAAATTAAAAAATGGAAAGACCAACGATACAGATGTAATGAAAAAAAGGGCCATCTGTACCCCAATGTTTATAGCAGCAATGGCCACGGTCGCCAAACTGTGGAAAGAACCAAGATGCCCTTCAGCAGACGAATGGATAAGGAAGATGTGGTTTATATATACTATGGAGTATTATGCCTCCATCAGAAAGGATGAATACCCAACTTTTGTAGCAGCATGGACAGGACTGGAAGAGATTATGCTGAGTGAAATAAGTCAAGCAGAGAGAGTCAATTATATGGTTTCACTTATTTGTGGAGCATAACAAATAGCATGGAGGACATGGGGAGATGGGGAGGAGAAGGGAATTGAGGGAAATTGGAAGGGGAGGTGAACCATGAGAGACTATGGACTCTGAAAAACAATCTGAGGGTTTTGAAGAGGCGGGGGGTAGGAGGTTGAGGGAACCAGGTGGGTATTAGAGAGGGCATGTATTGCATGAAACACTGGGTGTGGTGCAAAAACAATGAATACTGTTATGCTGAAAAGAAATAAAAAATTAAAAAAAAATGGAAAGATCTAAATAGGCACTTTTCCGAAGAAGACATACAGATGGTCAACAAGTTCATAAAATGACCTTACACACAATTACTTACTAGGGAAATGCAAACTGAAACTATCATGAGATATCATCTCATACCTGCTAGAATGGCAATCATCAAAAAGGCAAGAAATAGCAAGTTTGAGGTTGCGGAGAAAGGAGAATCTTACTGCACTGTTTGTGGGAATACAGATTGGTGTAGCCATTGTGGAAAACAGTATGGAATTTCCTCAAAATATTAAAAATAGAACTGTAATGTAATCTAGCAATTCTATTTACCCCCAAAACAAAATAAAACAACAACAACAAAAACCCAAACCCTAACTTGAAGAGATATATGTACTACCACGTTCACAGCAGCATCATTCACAATAACCAAGGCATGGTAACAACCTAAGTGTCCAATGATGGATGGAGAAATAAAAGGGAGTACATGTACACAATGGAATGTTTCTCAGCCATAAAGAAGAAGGAGATCTTGCCATTTGTAGCAACATGGATGGATCCTAAGCATGTTATGCGAAGTGAATTAAGTCTGACAGAGGCTGACACATACCCCATGATCTCTTTCATCTGTGGACTCTAAAACAAACAAACAAAAAAACAAAATTAAAAAAAAAAACAGTCAAGCTCATAGACACAAAGAATAGATCAGTGGTTGCCAGAAAAGTGAGATGGGGATGTGTGGGAGAAATGAAGGGTGAAGGGGACAAAGGTTTAAAAAAAAAAAAAAAAGAGTCATATGGGAACTGGAAATGATCTAATCTGCCTGTTAATTCTGCAGGTAGGGAACATCAAGTTTCCCATTATTAGCATCTTTTAAATAAATAAATAAGTAAAGAGAGCGAGATCGCTCGATCTGAAAAACTCTGTAGGTGTTTCTCTATAGTCTTCTGGCTTCAAGTACTGCAGAAGAAAGCTCATAGACAAGCTGCTGTGCTGGTTGTTTTCTGTTGATTTTGTCCGGAACGGGATAAAGCGTCTCCATCTACAGATTCAGGAATATCTCCCATTCCTGGTCCTTCTTCAGGAGCATTTATTTTTTTCATTTAAGTTTCTACCACTTTCCTCCACATGTCCTGCTTCCCTCCCCAGGAATAGTTACTCCATATCCATCCTGCTGATGGTCTCTCATCACTTTGCCCTTTTTGTAACCTCCTATGTTCTGGAAATGTTCTCAAGTTGGTCCGCACAATGTCAGTTCCACCGTGTGCTTCCGCTACAGGCCCAGTCCCTTTTGCACTGCCAGCTTGCTAATTCTACATCTGTCCTTCTAGGCTTTTTATGTCATTTTTATTTTTTTACAAGACTTGTCATATCATAGAAACTCTTCTTACATCCTTTCAAAAATGCCAAGTGTTTTCTTCTGTGTCATAGAATTGATCATGTTCTGAAGTATGCTTGTATTCAACAGAATGTCTCTTTTTTGGTTTTGTCATATTTGTTTTGCTTTTTCTTTGTTCATTCTGGAATGTGGGGGAGCTTGAGTCAGATTGCCCTGCTGTAGACCCTGTTTACCATCTGTCCACGTGTTGGTAGGTTCCCCTTTTTAGATCTGCTCAAGAACACAAGAAGCTATACAAACTAGGTTCACAGCTCTGAGATTGATGGAACAGAAACCCAAATTCTATGAATCTGCCTCTGTTCTTTCTCTATCATTCTGAACGGAGGGAATACATTTGATCTATACTTCCATATTAAACTGTGTGTATTTTCTTTTATTATTGCTTTTGGTCTTGAAAAGTTCTTAATCACAGAGGATTAGTTGCATTCCTTGACTCACTTTGTACCAGGCACTGATCTGAATGCTTTAGGCATCTTAATTATATAAATTCTTGCAATAACCCTGAGAATTAGGCACTGTTGTCCTTATCTTAGAGAAAAGATTGAAGCACAGAAAAGTTAAGAAATTTGCCCCAAGTCACATAGGCAATAAAGGATTGGAGCAGGTTTCATATCCAAGCAGATCTCAGGTACTCTGTCACACAGGGAAATAACTAGAAGCATAGATATTGATCTCTGTTCCCAGTTCTTGAAACAGAGCTCCTAAGACCCTTACAATTGCCTGAGTGATCAGAGTATCTTTTCTTCTAACCAGGTGACTCCTGATGGGCTCCTAGGTAGGGGCTGGTCATCGGAAAGAACAACCCATAATAAGAGGCTTGGAACTTACAGTTCTAACCCTCATTCTCTGAAGAGAGGAGAGGGGCTGGTAACTGAGTTTTTACATTGATTATGCACACGTGTGGATGCCTCATAAATCCTCCACGTACAGAATTTAGAGACCACGCGCCAGTGGGGTAGCACACCCCACCTCCACAAGGACACAAGCTCCTGCACTCTGACTTTTTAAGATCTATGTATCTCTCCATCTGGCTGTTCATCTCTAGCCTTTATTATACCCTTTATCATAAACCCATACTTCTGTGAGCCATTCTAGCAAAGTATCAAGCCCAAGGGGGGGGGGAGGGTTGCAAGAACCCCAATTTGTAGCTGATTGGTCAGAGGTACAGGTGACAAACAGGGACTTATGAGCAACATGTGGTGGCAGTCATATAACCTCTGGGGTCTTCCTAACTTCAGGTTGACCATATTAGAACTGAACTGAAGTGGAGAACACCCAACTGGTATGGGGTGGTTGGTATTGGGAAAAACTGACACTTCAGGTCACAAAAGTTTCTGTGTGAATAGTAGAGAATAAACAAGAGGTTTTTGGGCATGTACCTTGTCTCTCCTATCCATCTTATTTTAGTAGATGTGGGAAAATTTACCCATTTTGTAGAAGTGGGGAAAAAGCACAGGCCTGGCATGGATATGAACTTGGAGTCTATCACTCCTCTCACCATACCAGTCATTTGAGAGTATGTGTTTTCATAAAGACATGCCAACCTTCTGCTCATTGCATGAATGTGTAAGCCTACCTACCCCCAACACCACTCATTCAGCAATGTCTGATATACAGAATCCACAGAATTAGACATACTGAATATATGTTTTCAAAATCACTCATTATTACATCCCCATCAATAGTACACTTAGGAGGAAATGTATTTGTTGGCATTTAGTGCTTTGTAAATCATGCCCATTAAGGACAAATGAGCAAAAGTTTCTAATACATTCTTGATTCTTTCTAGTTCATGAAACACACAAAATTATACTCTGTAACAACGGAGAGCCTGAGGATTTCCCCCACTCCATTTCCAGAGGAAGGTAGAGGCAATTCTTTGTAACACAAGCTGGAGTCTCATCCGACAAATCATGATTATCCAGGGTGCAATATTAAAAAAACCATAAATCCGGGGTGCCTGGGTGGCTCAGTGGGTTAAGCCGCTGCCTTCGGCTCAGGTCATGATCTCAGTGTCCCGGGATCTGGGCTTTCTGATCAGCAGGGAGCCTGCTTCCCCTTCTCTCTCTGCCTGACTCTCTGCTTACTTGTGATCTCTCTCACTGTCAAATAAATAAATAAAATCTTAAAAAAAGAAGAAAAAAAAATTAAAAAAACATAAATCCAAATATCTGCAGTCAAAGATACTCTCCTACCATGTGGCAAATAAATCTCCCAAATTAGACTCTATGGCCTGCATTTCTCTTTTCTTCCTGCACCACCTTTTGCTTAGGGTCCTAGAATTCTGTGCTATCTAATATGGTAGCCACTTGCCAAGTGTAGCTGTTTGAGTGTAAGTTATCTGAAATCAAATACAATGAAATGTTCATTTCCCAGTAGCACTTGCTGCATCTGAAGTAGTTAACAGTTCCACGTGACTGGTGGTTGCCACAATGGTCAGTGCAGACAGAATGTTTTCACCACCTGACTGAGTTGTTTCTCTAGGCTATGGGCAATGAGAAGGATTTCTTTTTCTTTCCTTTCCTTTCTTTCTTTTTTTTTAACAATTTGATTCCAAGAATTTTTAGGACTAATTACCTAGTTCCTTCATGGTGATATTAGCAACAGTTGACAGTTAAGCAGCATATGGAAATGTGTTGCTCAATAAATGTTTGCTCAGTGAATGAATGAATGAATGAATGAAGGTTTATGGTGGGTTCATTTACATAGTGTCTCACTGGAACTTTACCAAAATTCTGGTGGGTTGGGCTGATAATTCTATTTTAAAGATAAAGAAACAAAGGATTATATAATTTGGCTCATATCAACTAGCAAAATTAAGAGACGAAGTTAGACCATGTTTCTTAGTCTAAATTTAGCAAAGAAGTTGAGGTGTAAAACGGAATTTCTGTTATATTTTTAAGAACCCAGCAGTGCATAGCAGATACAGAACTAGAACCCAGGGCTCCTAAAGGTGGACCCAGGGTCTTTCTACTTCACCTTGACATCATGTAACTTTAGAACATACTTCTGAGGTGCTTTGGTGGCTGTTGGTTGAGTGCTATACTTTTAATTTTGGCTTAGGTCGTGGTCTTGGGGTTGTGAGATTCAGCCCCTCTTGAGGGTGCTTGAAAATTCTTTCACTCTCCCCCTGCCCATGCACTCAAGCGTGCACTCTCTGTCTCTCTCTCTCTCAACTAAATATTTAAAAAGAACGCACTTCTTATTTCTGTAGAAACATCCCTTCTTCACTACCCTCTTTGATGCTGAATTTGTGTCTTTGGTAATTATCTTCCATAAACTGTCTTCAAACTATGGATACTATATTAATAATAGCATTTATAACTAGATCTTATTATATACTGAGGTCTAGTCTTGACACTTTACACTGATAATGCTATTAAATTCTTCTCAGAGCCCTATAAGGTCAATTCTACTATCATCCTGTTTTCAGGGTGGGAAAGCTGAGGCACAGAGGTTTGGTAATTTTCTCATAAGTAGGGACTCCAACTCCTATAGGCTCTCCAGAGCCTGAGGTAGAGAATCCTATGAGACTGGTTGAAGAAAAATATCTCTCTACAGGGTAGTGGGAGATGACGAGAGGGCAATTTCTGAGAAGCAGAAAACAGCACCCTCCTAGGAAAAAGAAAAAAAAGACTTGAAGAGAAAGAGATGGTTTCAATCAACCTTGTATATAGGGTTCTCATTCCAAATTATAGCAGTACCAGCCATGGGACACTGTGTGTTTTTCACCTGCCTGCCACCCTCTGGTTCTGGACCTAGAAGGATCGATCAGCTAACAAGGGCTGGGGAACCGAGAAGTAGTCTGCCGGGCTCTCTTCCCTCTTCGTGGGATTCAGCACAACTAAAAGGTTTAACACAGTACCAGGCTTGGGGGCCGAGAAACCCTGCTATCAGGTAAGAATTTGGAGTTTTGATTCTTGCACTGGAATGGAGATTTTACTTCCTCGCTTTGAGATTGTTTGGGGAATGGAGAGTGATGGGGAGATTTTGTAATTATCTGAGCATGATCCTGATCAAGGATTCATCCAGGTGATAAATTCAAACATATACCGGAGGACAGTAGAGTTATCTTCTGCTCAGTCCTGATCTCAGCTGTGTAAGAAAAGTCACAGAAGTGAAGTGTATTGCCATCCAGGTTTTAGGACTTTCTAATTTTATCTAGATCTCAACTTAGCTCTTAGACTAGAGGTTGGGCTACTTTAAAAGCCTGAGAAGAAAATTTTTAACAATGATGCTGTTCAACTTCTTCTCAGAATAGTAGTGGGGAAGGGGATTTCTCTCAATGAAAATGCAAGGAGTGAACTCAGGAGGACCTATGCCGATGGCCAGACCCCTGTGAGAAACTGTTCTGTCAGGCAATGCTCAACTCTGAAAATCAGCCAAATACACAAGAAGCAGAAGAGCTCTCCTTCCCCCAGGTATTCTGAGACTTAGGCCCCTGAGAAAGAAACTTCCCATTCCAGGTCACTTAGTACATTTCCCTTGGTCAGGTAACTAAAAGAAAATTATATCAGGCATCAAAAGGGGTAAGTGATGTGAAGCAACAAGAGCTCTTATTTCTGGTGGGGACACAAAATGGGATAGCCCTTTGGAGGCCAGTTTAGTTTGTTTGTTTTTTATTTTTATTTTTATTTATTTATTTATTACGAAAAACAAACATACTCAGGATCTAGCAATCTTATTCCTTGCTATTTACCTAAAGGGGTTAGAACCTCATGTCTACACAAAAATCTGTACCACACAGCAAAGGCAACAGCCAACAAAACCAAAAGACAACTGACAGAATGGGAGAAGATATTTGCAAATGACATATCAGATAAAGGGCTAGTATCCAAAATATATATAGATCTTATCAAACTCAACACCCAAAGAACAAATAAGCCAGTAAAGAAATGGGCAGAAGACATGAATAGACATTTTTGCAAAGAAGACATCCAAATGGCCAACAGACACATTAAAAAGTGCTCCACATCACTCGGCATCAGGGAAATACAAATCAAAACCACAATGAGGTACCACCTCACACCAGTCAGAATGGCTAAAATTAAACACTCAGGAAATGACAGAAGCTGGCAAGATGTGGAGAAAGGGGAACCCTCCTACACTGTTGGTGGGAATGCAAGCTGGTGCAGCCACTCTGGAAAACAGTGTGGAGGTTCTTCTAAAAGTTGAAAATGGAGCTCCCTACAACCTAGCAATCACTCTACTGGTTATTTACCCTAAAGGTATAAATGTAGTGATCCGAAGGGGCACATGCACCCCAATGTTTATAGCAGCAATGTCCACAATAGCCAAACTATGGAAAGGGCCTAGATGTCCATCAACAGATGAATGGTTAAAGAAGATGTGGTGTGTGTGTGTGTGTGTGTGTGTGTGTGTAGTTTTCCATTGTATATATGTATATGTGTGTGTGTATATGAGCTGTGTATACACACACATGCACGCACATACATATATACATACATATAATGGAAAACTATACAGCCATCAAAAAATGAAATTTTGTCATTTGCAACAACATGGATGAAACTAGAGGGTATTATGCTAAGTGAAATAAGTCAATAAGAGAAAGACAATTATCATATGATCTCTCTGATATCAGGAATTTGAGAACCAGGGTGGGGGGTCGTGGGGGGAAGGGAGGTAAAAAAATGAAATAAGATGGGACTGGGGAGGGAGGCAAACCGTAAGAGACTCTTAATCTCAGGAAACAAACTGAGGGTTTACTGGAGGAGAAGGGGGTGGGAGGGATGGGGTGGCTGGGTTATAAACGCTGGGGAGGGTATGTGCTATGGTGAATGCTATGAATTATGTAAAACTGATGATTCACAGACTTGTACCCCTAAAGCAAATAATACATTATATGTTAATTAAAAAAAAAAACCTGTGCCAGATGTTCATAGCAGCTTTATAATTGCCATTATTTGGAAGGAATCAAGATATCCTTCAGTAGGTGAATGGATAAATAAACTTTGGAATAAATTCCACACCATCGAATATTATTTATGGCTAAAAAGAGATGACCTACCAAGTCATGAAAAGATGGGGGGGGTACCTCAAATACCTATTACTAAGCAAAATAAGCCAGTTTGAAAAGGCAATACATTCTATGATTCTAATCATATGATACTCTGGAAAAGGAAAGACTATGTAAGAGTATGACAGTAAGGAGATCAGCGGTTGCCAAGAGTCAGTGGGGCGGGAGGGATGATGATGTAGAGCACAGAGGATTTTTAGGGCAATGAAAATAGTCTTCATGATATTATAAGGTTGGATACATGTCATTATACACTTGTCTAAACTACAGAATGTACATTGTCAAGAGTGAACAGTAGTGTAAACTATGGATTAATGATGAGTCCATGTAGATTCACTGACTATAACAAATTGGCCACTCTGGTTCTAGACATTGATAGTGGGCGAGGCAGTGTGAGGACATGGGGGTTACGGGAACCCTCTGTACTTCACACTCCATTTTGCTGAGAACCTAAAATTGCTCTAAGGAATAAAATCTATTAAAAATTAAAAAGCTAAAAAGAAAGAAAGAAACAAACAAAGAGATAAAAGTGGAAAGGGAGGCTCCCAGGACTTTCACTGATCTATCTCTCTGTATCTCTTTCTAAGTTTGACTTTATCTCCTCTTTTGCATCATTTGGTTGTAATGGTAAAATGGAAGCCATCCCTAGCTCTGGCCTGTTGAATGTCTGACTTTGTCCCGAGGATATCCAGAGTCCCTTTCCCACCACAGTGTCCCCAGAGATCCAAGGGAGAAAGTAAACTAATTACAAAATGTAAAGCAGAGGCTGTACACTGGTGGCCTCTAGGCCAAATTCTGCCAGCAGATGTGTTTTCTTGGCCAACAATTAATTTTATTTTTTAATTTGAACTACTCAATACAGTTTAAAGTTATGCTTCATGTAAAAACTTTGATTTTTAGCTTCCCTTTAAGGTAATCAGAGGTAGCAACACAGGGCTTAGAATTCCACAAAGCCGCAGTTGGCGAACCCTCAACGGTTTCATTTGTACTACCTTCTGGTTCTGGAAGCAATGAGGCCTGAGACCCTGGTTGCAAAGGGTTGCATCTATTTAAACAGTTATTTAGGGGTAGATATGCTTCTTTTTTAAACTATAAAATTCATTTAGGATATGGACAGCATAAACCAGGATATTATATATCTGTTATTTCCTATAGGAAAATTCTGGAATCTTCTAAAAACTAGAAATTTATAAAGGTGTATCAGAGAAGCGTTTCCCAAATGAGGAGACAGTGAATGTACAGGAGGAAGCAGAAAGTTGTTTTGAGAATTGGGGAGGCTGAAACTGCATTTCTAGTTTAGTCTCGAGTCATCTGGGTAATCTCAGAAGAGTCTCTAATTTCCTAGGCTGCAGTTTTACTATTATAACATTAGGGACTGGTGTAGTTAATATTTCTCAAAGAGCATTTCTCAGCATACCCATCCTGAGTCTCTGTTCCATTTCTAAGTAGTTTGGGAAACCTGCATCCTTCATCTGGCCTTGGAAGACAACCTTTTATTATGGCCACATTAAAGAAAGTTCTTATAAGAATAAAACTTCATTAACTTTGTTTAATTTGGTGCATTCTATAAATTTACCTGACAGAAGATAGTATTTATTCACAGTGCTCAGACCTGCATCTTGTGGCACACATTTTGATGAGTCACTACACTGAGATCCATCCAACCTGTGTGTTCAAGAGCCCCATGAATGGTGTTAAGTACACATTGAGAATTTGTACACGTTGAGAATTTGAGAGATTTGTATTTCAGGATGTTTCTAATTAATTCACTTCACTTTATCCATTTTTTTTTTTTTCTGCAGAGAACATTCTGTTTTTCTCCCTTGTTAAGATAACTGTGCAACAAATTAGCAATGGAAAGTATATTCTTTGTATTATCTGAATTTGATTTTCCAAGGTCTTCCTTTTCTAGGTATAATGGATGTTCATCCCTTCCAAAGTGACCATTATGCCGCTAAAATAGTGAAGTCTGGCAAAAGCAGAGCTGTTGTGGAAACATTAAGAAAACATAATTATCGTAGAATGGCACCACCCAATTTGCATATTGTTGAAATGCATATTGATGGGAGAAGGAAACAATTTCAGGAAAATATTTTCTGTGTCATGATTTCCATCCTCTTTGTTTCTCTTATCCACGTGGGGCTGATCGGAATGCTTTATTGCACAAATTTGAAATAAATCAGGATTTAAAAAAATCTATTTCCCATGAACGAGGCAAGCTTAATCCTTTATGGCTCCTCAGGGGTGAATATGGGAGCCCCTAAAAAATATAGCTCCTCCAGGAGCACTAAAAATTCCTTCAAAGAGCTCATGGAAATGCCATTTCCTTCCAGATGATGTTACACCAGCATGCAGGCATGGGGAGGTTAGCCTTTGAGCCAAATGTACCAGATATTAAGCAAACCATTAAGGGTTATACTGATAAATTTAGATTTATGTCTTTATAACACTCCAGATAGGAACATCCACATTCTTCATATAGAGTGCTACATTTTTTCCCCCATACAAAGGGAGAGATGGCTACATGTAGTCTTTTCATTGTTGAACCTCAACATTTTTCATTCCTCTTCCAAAAGCACTCAATGGTGAGGGACTTGGGGCTGCTGGCACATGACTTCTTACAGTGCATTAGTTCACCTTTGGCACATCAGAGGATTATCCTCTGCTTAGCAAGAGACTTGGATCTAGCATCGAAAAGGTTTCTGATACTAATAAACTAAAAGTCAAGAGTCACGACATTAAGATAAAATTTGATGGGAATGTGTATATAGTGTTTTCGTAAGTTCAAAAAAGTCACTAATGCATGGTTATGTGGACCATGGAACTTGAATTATCTCTATGCTTATTGTGAGTAGGCAGGTTCTTAGGTTTTAATAATAAAAACACAGTATGTAACATATGCAGAAAGGTTTCTGTCCCAAAGAAGCCTGTCCTCTACACTGGTCAGTCTGGGTAAACACTACTGCTTTTGATCTCAAATGCCTTATTTTCATAGGAACAGTGATAAATCAGAGTATGTAGAAGAGGCTGACGGGAGGCTGGGGGAGGAGTGTCTGGAAACTCGGACAATTTGGAGACTGAGAACTCTAAAGCAGAGGTTGGGTCTGGATCATGTTTGTATCCCCCAGCAGCTGGCTGCTGGGAACAATTAAGACTGTATAGACCCCAGAAGAAAGAGCTTAAAGGAAAAGTGACAGATGGCTACACTGTGGTGAAAAAAGGCTGGCTTTTTCTCTTTCGGGGAAAGAAATTGGGTTCGTATTTGTAGATTATTGCCATGCAATACTGTAGAATATTATTATGTATAACGTCTAATGTTAGAAGTGAACTCAGGTTAGCTTAAAATTTTCCACTCTTTGCCTTCACCCAATGGTCTACCAAGCACCTGTGCTATTTCTTAAGGCAAAAGGACCTTAAATGGGTTTTCATGAATTGATGCAGATTTATATAATGCTTTTTGTGATTTCCTCCCCCACTTCCTGTTGTTCAGCTAAATGTTTTAGAAGATCTCTGTATTTTCTACATTATATCTCTTCTTTCATCTCCAACAGCTCCAATAATAAGCAAAAATTGTATTGTAAAATCACAGCAAGCAGAATTAATCTGATATTATAATTCTAGGAAAACCAAAGCATGAGATAGAACCCCTCATTAGATTTTCCCCTCATGGTCCTTTTGCTATGGGATTGTCATAGTGACCGGGGAAAGTGAATTTAAATATCATAACATTTTAGCTTAAAAGTATCTGTGAAAGTTTTTCCTGTCCAACTGGGTTTAGATTTGAACTTGGCATGATTTCTACTGCATGGGAATACTATGTATTAGTAAAGTCTCTCAGGTTCTTTCTGAATAGTTTCTACCTTGTTTTTAAGTAATCTTGGGTCCAGAAAGGATCACAAGAAAATGACAGTGGCAGGTTGGTGTGTATGTGTATGTGTATTTGGGAGTCTACAGCTGCAACACATAAACCAGACAAAAAGAAGCTAATAGTTCTAGGACTTTCAAACAATTAGGATCATCATTTAAAAGGCTTTATTTATTTATTTATTTATTTGCCAGAGAGAGAGAGAGAGAGAGAGAGAGCACGAGCGCACACAAGCAGAGTGAGAGGCAGGCAGAGGAGAAGCAGTCTTCCTGCCGAGAGCAAGAGACCCAATGCAAGACTCGATCCCAGGACCCCAGAATCATGACCTGAGCCAAAGGCAGATGCCTAACCAACTGAGCCATCCAGGTGTCCTACAACTAGGATCATCTAATGTCACAGTGGTAACCTCTTCACCCTGGGCATCTTCAAACAAGATGCTTAGAAGGCTAGCTGTGACAGGAGACATCATGAAAGAAAAAAAAAAGAAAGGAAGAAAGAAAGAAAAGGACTACTGGACTGTTTGAGTTTCCTATTATTACAAGTCAGTAATAATCAAACAACAATAACAAATAAAGTGTATATGTTCAATTCTACCTGCTACCCAGATAGTAAGCCAATTTTTTAGTCCAATGTCCAACTCGACTTCTCTGTCAAAACCTGAGAGGGACATCCATGATAACATGACCCAGAAAGAAGAAATACCTGTATTGCTTTACTGCGGGGACCAATCAATCACCTTCCATCCTGTGGGGAGCAGGATTTCTGGAACAGTCAGCCAAAATGTTGAGGGCCAGGATGAGATTCAGCAAACACCATTGAGCTTCTGCCCTTATCAAGAACATGCTAGACACTTCAGGAGATAGATGAACAGAGTCCCTTCCCTCAAAGACATAACAGACAGACCTGGAGGAAGCTGAATCATCTCTAACTCTTCCTTCTTTCCTCATCCCTTCATGAAGCCGACTGCTGAAATCACAGAATCAGTCCCCATAGGATAGCTTTTCTTCCTCTTTGCTCCTTCCTCTTCTATCCTGACTAGTTTAGATTTGTACCTCTGGGCCAACTCCCTCTGAAATGGTCTTCATATCTCTAAACTTGCCATTGCTAATTCTTTTAACACTCTGCCTCTCCAACTTTGATCATGTTACCTGAAAAACTAACTCTGACTTCCAGTGTCCTCCTCAAAAACTATCCAAAACTCTAAGGTTATCATGCAAGTCTTAAATTTTCTGCTCCAAATTACTTTCTGCTATTACCTATGGATGCCCTTTGTGATATTATTCGGACACATACAAAGCATGGCCATCTTTAGGCTTTTTCTCAATGTTCCCTCTAGCTGGAATATCTCCTTCCGATCACTAAATATTTAAACCTCAGCTGCCTGTATTATCAGTTCAAACTCCCCCTTCTTTATGAAGGTGATCTCAATTACCTCACCTGGAAGTAACCATTCCCTTTTCTTAAGGACAACAGCACTTCCTTGTCATTCTCTTATGGGCAGTTTTACACTCTCACTTCAACTATATTTAGCCGGAGAGAGTAAAATAAAAAGAAAAGTGCTTTTGGCAAATGATGAAAGAAGAAACATAAACGACCTATTTTAAGCTCTAGGCATTGCCCTAGAATGAGCCCAAGATGGGAGGTAAGAAAAATCTGCTATTCCTGAATTGGTCCCAGCCCCCATGGACTTGCATTCAGGGCATGCTGTAATAGAAATATGTATCTTTTAACATGAGTCCCACAGTTTACTGAGATGTTCACATAGTAAACCCTGACTATGGAGGTGGGCATATGGCTTAGGCTGGATGGAATATACTTCCCAAGACAGACATTAACAGTGAGGTTCATAAAATTTGATTTAATTTTCCTCTTCCTGGGATTTCAACTATTCTGTACAATACTCAACCAAAGAACTGGTAGTTTGTTCCAACTCTTGAAATCAATTGATTGTATTGGACTTACTAAGATATATTGATCTTCAACGTGGCCCACACCTTTCTTTGGAAGTTCAGGAAGAAAGCTGACTATGGGCATTTTCTGCCTCTCATGCTGGCTTTAGATTCTAGTCTCTGTGCCCTAGGTGACTCCACGATATGTGTTTTATCCCTCCAGCTCAAGTATGACTCTCGAATTTTGGAACCAGGCCCTTGTCCTCCCAGAACAATATCTAATGTACTTGGTCACTTTTAATGGCTTCTATTAAAGAAGAAAATAAACAAATCCTGAAATGTAAAGATGCTGCCATTAGGTGTGTCCTTTAAACTTTTTCTTTTTTAATTCCAGGAGTAACAATACCTTGAAACTGCTCCATCCTTTCTCTTTCACAAAATCTACCTGGGACATTTACAAAGCGGTTAATATAAGGCAAGGATCAAAGCTATGGCCGCAGAATAGGGTGAGGCTAGATTCTCTTCTCTTCACTCACTCCCCTGGGAGCCATAAACAGTTGTCTTTTTTTCTGAGAATAATGTTTTAATGAAAGGGGCTGAGACCGATTTTCTTGACAGACAAACCAGGAGCAGACAGGATAAGTGGCAAAATCCCTAGAGAAGCTGGTGTTCTAATCAAGATGGACTCTCATCTTGGTGTTCTTTTCTCTGCTTTAAGATATATGATGCTTCAGGTAAAGCCAGTTCATGGTAACTACTGAGAACATGGCACAGCTGATGGCTGTTTCCTTATTTACCAACCTCGAGATCAGCCATTTATCATTCACGTGTACAAAGTGGGTTGTATTGCAAATGAGATGATATCGCCCAAGCCATATTTCAGTTAAGAATAAGAGATTGTCAACTCATTGAAAATGTGTGAAAATAAATCCACCTGATATATATATTTTTGATCTGTTCCAGCAGGACATGATAAAAATGTCTCTGGGTAAATTTTATTGCTGATGAAAAGCAGAGGATGACAGCCCATGGGGCAGGTTTGCAGAGCACACAGCCCATAGATTATGTTTCCTCTCCGGTGTCAAATGCCTCTCCTTCCCCCCAACCTTTTTTTTTTTTTCACTCCTCAGAACTATCCAGTTGAATCATGAAATGTCAAAGTTGGAAGGGGCTCAATATATCATTTTCTAGGATTATGACTTGAAACACACAAGCTTTTAAAGATGCCGAGTCCCCTAAAACACTTATGCGCATATGCATTTTTGGGGTCCACAGCTTCTGCAAGATTTTTTAAAAGGCTTGTGGCTTCAAAAATAATAACTTAAAACAAAACAAAACAAAAATAATAACTTTTAAAGTCAGTTTTGTAAGGAGGTAGATTCTTGATAAGATACAGATCTAGGGCCAGAGCTCAAGGTTCTTGGTTCCTCAGCCAAAGCACTTAGTGACTCACACAACCTATCACACAGTGTGAACAATGGTTACTATGGCTCAGGATAATCTGTTTTTCCTATTCTCCTTTTGTAACTAAGACTAAAGAGGTGGGCACATGGCTTAGGCTGGGTCAAACACAGCTCTTAGAGCAGAGACTGCACCATAGAGTAACCAAATTCAATTTCATTTTCTTCTTCTTTGACACATAGAAAAATTTCATTATTTTCCAGCCTGGTCTCCTGTTAGGTGGGGCCATGTTACTTGGTGGGAGAGGGATGAAAATGATGTATGTAGCTTCCAAGTATGGCCCAAGTATAAACACATTTGCAAGTATAAAAACACCTCTTATAAACTTCTAGCTTTCTTCCCATGTCTTAGGACCTTGGAGGCCACATTTAGATCACCTGTGAGAAGAAGAGAGCCTAGACCCTTGAGTTCTCTGGTAGAGGAGAGCCCCTACTGATAACATACTGCTGTTTGTATGATTAGAAATAAAGTTTGAGATGCTAAACCACAAAGCTTTAGGAGTTATTAGCATACTACAGCCTATGCTACCTTTAGTAATGTCCCTGGACATGTAATTGGTCCAAGGAGGACAATGATACAAAGATAAATAAATACAGTCTTTTGGTGGCCTACAGGCAGCTTTGCTGCAACAGCAAACATTCTCAGTATCTTAGCAGAGGCTCAAAACAGTTAACATTTTCTTTTCATTCATGCTACACGTTAGCAGCTTTATGTTGGGTTTCTGCCTCTATGTACATTTTTATTCTAGGGTCCAAGCCAATGAAGCATAAGGGGCATACCTTACCTTGTGAAAGAGGAGAGAAGCAAAGGCTGGTGGAAAACTGTGATGCCTCTTAAAGTTTACATTCAAATACGGCATACACTGTGTTCACTTTCCTTCGGTTGACCAAAGCATGTCACATAGCCAGAATGAAAGTCAATGAGGTGGATGTACACTTGTCCCATAGGAGACTTGGCAAGTCATGTGGCAATGGGTGGGGAGGTACAGTCTTTTTATGATGGGGGGATTATTTTGAATAATAATTTATACCTTGGATTAGTGTCTAAATGTCGGGAAGGAGAAACTCTGTTTTGTCTGGGATTAGCAACTAGGTCGTTAATATTCATGTTTGCCATCCTGGGAAGGTGGTCTGTCAACATAATGTTGGAAACGTTAGATCTGATGCTCAAGAGAAGAAGACAAGAACAGAATTTCAGGTGCATAGGGAGAAAGAATTTTACTGAGTTGGGGCCTCATTTCCAGTTCTGAAACTCTGGTTCTCATAGCTTGCTTGTTCCTTGGTTCTAGGAGTTATCTACCCTGGTATCCGTCCCAGTATATGAGCTAACAGGGTAGACTATCCTTTCCTTATTTTTCCTTTTATGTTCCACATTTTTGCCTCAGTTAGCTTTAAAATTTCTGTCACTTGTAATCAAGAGACTTCTAACATAATTTGCTATATAATACATATTGTCAAATAATATATATTTTATAATTGACATTTGCCTTGTGGAATTAGCTAGGTTGATAGAATCAATTAGGGTTAGGGTCAAATCCACTCATTTTTTTTTTTTTTTTTCTAGTTATATGACCTGGGCAACTTGTATTAATTCCATGTCTCTGTTTCCCCTTATGTAAAATGGGGCAGTAATACCTTTCTGATTTAAGTTAATCTACTTCTTACTTAGCCTTTCCCATGTCAGAAAATAGCAGCTCCATTTGTCCAGTTACTCAGGACAATATCCTTAGATATCTGTTTGCCTTCTTTCTTTCTCTTACATACACTCCAATTCAATCCATGAGCAATTATATTGAAAATCCCACTACTTCTCACCACTTTTATTGTCACAGTCCATGCCACATCTCTTGCTAACTCTTGCCTTCTTTCTGTGCTTTGTCATACAACAGTAGGAAGGAACACAGGGAAACACAAAGCTCAAAGCTCCCCATCTCACTCAGGAGAACCAAATTCTTTTTTTTTTTTATTTATTTTTAAAATTTTCTTATCTTTTAAATAATTTTTTTATTGTGTTCATGTTAGTCACCATACAATACATCATTAATTTTTGATGTAGTGTTCCATGATTCACTGTTTGCGTATAACACCCAGTGTTCCGTGAAACCCATGCCCTCCTTAATGCCCATCACCTGGCTCACCCATCCCTCCCACCCCTCAGTTTGATTCCCAGAGTCCATAGTCTCTCATGGTTCATCTTTCCCTCTGACTTCCCCCACTTCATTTTCCTCTTCTTTCTCCTAATGTCATCCATGCTATTCCTTATGTTCCCCAAATATGTAAAAGCATATGGTAATTGTCTTTCTCTGACTTATTTCCCTCAGCATCATCTCCTCCAGTTCCATCCATGTTGATGTAAATGTTGGGGATTCATCCTTTCTGATGGCTGGTGGCTGAGTACAGCCACTCTGGAAAACAGCATGGAGTTTCCTCAAAAAGTTAAAAATAGAGCTACCCCATGACCCAGCAATTGCTCTACTGGGTATTTATCCCAAAGATACAGATGTAGTGAAAGAAGGGCCATATGCACCCCCATGTTCTTGGCAGCAATGTCCACAAAAGCCAGACTATGGATGGAGTTAAGATGTTATTCAACAGACGAAGGATAGAGAAGATGTGGTCCATAATATATACAAAGGAGAACCAAAATTCTAACCCTAACCAGACCATGCATGACCAGGCTACCCCCTTCCTCCCTGACCTCACCTGTACCACTTAGTCTTCTTTTTCTTCCCTATTTAACTTCATGCTACTCCTGAAAAATAGCCTGCTTCAGGGCCTTTGCACTTACGGCCCTTCTGCTTAGACCACTCTTCCCAGTCTTCACTCAGTGTTTCCTTCTCCTTTCCTTTCCTTTTCATCTTTGCTTAAGAGTGACCTTATCAGAGAGGCATTCCCTATCCCCTTTATTTAAGTAACACTCCTCTGCTCTCTGAGTCACATTCTTTATTCGCTGATTATGCTTTGCTTATTTTCATCAGAACACTGCCAACCACCTGACATGTTATATATTTAGTATATTTTGGTAAACTTTAGAAGACCTGAGAAGGTTTCATTAACTGCTTTACTCCCTTTGGGGGGAACACTGTAGATGCTTAGTAAATGTCTATTGTGTAAATGAATATGTGAATCAATACGATTGATATAGGGACTAACTTAAAGCACAAAATGTCTGTAAAATATGTAGCGAAAGACCAGGCACATAGTAGAAGAGAGAACTGCATTTATTATCTCAAGGTAAACTGAGTCTTGCTTTTGTCCATGATTGTCCAAATAACAGAGGGAGAGGTGGGAGAATTGGAGAGTAAGGCCCCTACCTATCTGAAGCCACATGTCATGAACAGCGGTCTGTGTAGCCTGCGAGTCAACCCTGAGCTCCAGACAGCAGGGTTCTAGGGAGAAGATTCCAGCTGTGACACTCTCTTGTCCCCAGGATGCCCAGCCTCAGCCTTCCTTATCAGGACTTCTCCAGCTAACTGTTTAGACGTCAAGTAACGAAGGGCTCGGGCAAAAACACCCCTGGAAGAGGATTATTGAATTTTAACAAGACAGATGAAAATAGAACCCCCCCAGGCCCCCCCCCCCCCCAAATCTACCTTTTAGAGAAAACAGGCGGCAGCTATAAAGCACAGGTGAGGGAAGAATGAGAACTGTGGGCAAGTATCACAGTGAGAATAATTCCACGGACTCTAAGGCTGACCATAGGCCGGGGGTGATGGTGGAGAGGGTCATCATTTTAGAATCCCTATGCCTCAGAAAGACTCATCCTTCCCACCCACCCGCCTTCGGTGCTGTAATTCCGGTGGTCCTCGTTTGAACACATTGTGGGATTTTCATCAGAGCAGCCTACAGAACTAGCAAGCGGGAGAAGCGGGGACCTCATCAGAGAGTCTATTATACACCCTCACACAGAGAGCCTGTTCCACGCTCTCTCACCACACAGGGTATTGTTTACACAGAGCGGCTCCGTTCTAGCAGAGATGCCACTGGAGAGCTGGAGGAGCCATTTACTGACCGGCAGCAGCAATCGCACGTGGGGAATCAGAGCCATCCACTCCGGCTCTGCTTTCCGTTCTCTCCCCTTCTCGGGGGGGCTGCTTCTTATGGGAGTATTTGTGTTTTCACCTTACATTTGCCTTCTCTGTCTCTGGTTCCCGGTCCTCTCCCCCCACCCCCTTTCCCCTTTTCCTCTGTCTACCTTGCTCATCACCTAGTATGTATACCGCGCCCAGGACCCGCGGGATGCTGGGATGTAACGAACGTGGCTGGGACGCGCCTCCTCCCCCCACGGAGCTTGTGGTTAATTGCAGAGTACGCATCTTCCAGGGAAAAGAACAGGAAGCCAGAGGTAAAATGGGACAGTCAGTAAAGGTGGGGAGCCAGGAGGCTTTATGGAGAGGGGCGTGAAGGATGGATTGGACTTGAAGAACTGGGGTCCGAAGAAGCCCGAAGGTGGGCCAGCAGAGAGAAGTGAAATTTATCCTTGCAACAGCTCACATTGCTGGCGAGCGGACTTCATGCCCATCATGGGGCGAAGTCCACGCCACAGACGATCTCATTTAATCCTCATTTAAGCCTCTGATGAATGATCTCTTTTACAGATAGAGATGGATACGAAGAGAAATTGAATAACCTTATCCAAGGTCGCACAGACAGTTGATGGTAGAATTAGAAATGAAATCCAGACCCATAACCCTAGGCTTTCCTATTTTCTGAGGGAGTCGTAAGAAATCTGTTTAACACTCAGAAGCAAAGGCCAGATGGGGAGGGGTCTAGAATACCAGAAGGAGTTTTAAATTTCCTTGGTAAGTAATGATTGGGGATGGGGGGGGGGGGTCTTCAAAGCGCTGAACAAAGCATTAATAAGCTCTCATTTAATCTTTGTCTTACCACAGTGTAAAATGGCAAGCAAACACAAATTAATCTCCCTCACCACATTTAACGATGTCCCATCCCTTTCATGAGCCTCCAGATCACTCAAGATAAAGGTATTTTTTGATCACAACACCTTCATTTCTTTCTATTCCGACCCTTCTTCCAAGTGTCTTTGTTACTGTTTGGTATTGTTACAAACGCCTTTTAGTACAGCTAAAATAAGATTCTAGAAATTCATGTTTAATTGATGTTGGTTATTTCAGATTTTGTGGTAGTGGTTTGTTTTCTTTCTAGTGCATTATTTAGTAATGAAGAAACTTTCAGGCTCAGAAATTGTGGGCTAATTATCATTTACATAATTATATGGTAAACACACTCTCAAATTGCAATTTTAAATTTTTTCCAAAGAGTCCCCAGGAATTTCATATTCTTTAAAAATCTGCTTATTACTTATTCATTAAATAGATTTATCCTGAAGTAGATAATATCATCTCTCTTGAGTGTAAGTTTCATTACCTTTCCTTGAGGTTAATAGACGAAGGTCAGATATAAACATGCCAGAGAGCTTTTAACTCTCTTGTAGGGCCATTATCTGGGTGGTTACTGGCTGTATTTTAAAATATTTCACTAGAGTTTTGTTGATTAGGGACTTGAACTTTGAGCTTCTCAGTGTAGCCCCCAAGGCAGAATGTTAAATAAAGGACCACTCTGTCTGTTGGGAATTGGGACTTGCTGTAACAGTTTCACATTTTCGAGAGATTTCTTTACTTGGGAAGAGGAAAAAGGCTTTAGTCTGTTCTTATCAAGACAAGCAGGCAAACATTTCCATTTAAGCTTAAGTCTGTTTAAGACAGAATGAGACCTCCTTATGATGAGCATATAGGAGGAGGAGGAAAGGAAGTAAAAAATGAATAAATAAATCCAGGATGATTCTAAAGCAGTAAATAAAAACAAACAAACAAACAAACAAAGGAAAAACACTTGTGCTGTCAAGTGTTTCTGTTTCTGGCAGGACTCAAGCTTCTTTGGAAAAGGCAAAGAACTGGGAATAAACAATCTTGATAATCATATACACATAACCATGACTGCAGTATGAAAAGTCGTTGGTTTTAAGATTTGTGGCATGCACTTCCAAACATTGATGAGACACCCCATGACAGCCTGCCTTGGTCTGTGACGTGTATATACATTTTTCCTCTGCATTAATTCATCTATTGATTCATACTTTTCATCCCCACAAGAACACTGAGAAGGTTCATTTGTCAATGTGACTAGGCTATAGGATGTCCAGATAGCTGATTAAACAAAACTTGGGGTGTGTCTGTGAGGGTGTTTACACATGAGATTAGCATTTGAATTGGTGCACTGAGTAAACCAGATGGCCCTCCCGGGGTGTGGGAGGGCATCATTCAATCTGTTGAGGGCCTGAATAGAACAAAAAGGTGAAGGAAGGTTGAATTCACTCTGCCAGCCTGTTTGAGCTGTAACATTGATGGTCTCCTGCCCTTGATGCTCCCTTGTTCTCAGGCCTCCAAGCCTTGGCTTGGAATATACATAACCGGCTGCACATCTCTCAGGCCTTGGAAAAACACTACCAGCATTTTTGGGTCTCCAGCTTACAGATGGCAGATCATAGGATGCGTCAGCTTCCATAACTGCACAAGCCAATACCTTATAATCTATCTTCCTTTCTTTCTCTCTCCCTTTCTCTCCGTTCCTTCCTTCCTTCCTCTCTCTCTTTCTCCCTCCTTTCCTGATTCCTTCTTTCTTTCTCTCTCTCTCTTTCCTTCCTTCCTTCCAGAGAGAGAGAGAAAGCATAAGTGGAGGCAGAGAGGGAGAGGGAGAGAGAGAATCTTAAGCAGACTCCATGCCCAGCATGGAGTCTGACATGGGGCTTGGTCTCAGGACCCTGAGATCATAACCTGAGCCAAAATCAAGAGTCCAGTGCATAAACAATGAATCTTAGAACAATGAAAAAAAAAAAAAAAAAAGAGTCCAGTGCTCAATGGGCTTTGCTACCCAGGCACCCCAATAAATCCTTTTCTAGAGATGTATATTCTAAAGATTCTGTTTCTTTGCAGAACTTTAATTAATAAAAACACAAAATAATGGGGAACAATGGGCTAAATCAGGGATTGCCAACTTGAGTGCCTGTATGAGTCTTAGAGAAAAATAAGAGAGTGTTAGAAGGCTCCCTCCCAGTTTCTGTGAAACATGCAGCCCTCTCTTTTCCATTTACCTATTTTTCTCATGTATCTTTTCTCTAGATACATGAAATATTTCACCTTAACTCCATTATAAGAAAAAGACTAGCACAGATATAAAATAGCAACTAGTAGTGTGTGTTCATAGGGACAATAGGACCTGAGACCACTGAGGCACAGTATAAAGAGGGTGTAGTATAAAAAGAGGCCAAATGTTACCAAGTTTTAGCTGATGGGTGCAGGTGGTGAAGCAATTCTACAAGATCTTTTTGGCTTTTTTTTTTTTTTTTTTTTTATGACAAGCTAGAAGTTGGGTTAATATAAACAATCTGATTTTGGAACCCAATCACTAATACAAATTTAAAAAATCTCACAGGTGTGGGGACAAACATGTGTAGAAGCCACTTCTGACTCATGAGTCCTGACTTTGAGAAGACTCTGGTTTATGGGGATGTAGGATGCCGAGAATGGTGGAAGTGAGAAAAAACACAGGAAGTACACGATACACTCATCATTCTCCAAACACTAAGAAAGCAGATGCATTCACATAGTTTCCTGTAACAGACAGCGAGAACTTGTCAAATCAGGACCATATTCACCATATTCATTTCAAGGTAGTTACAAAGATTATCATAATGATATGTTGGTAATTTGAATTAATTGCACAGTGATCCATCACAGATTACATTAAGTGAAGGAGAAATCAAAAATAAACACTGAACTGGAACAGATTTTTAGGAGGAGCAGAGAATGACTAATTCTGAGGAAGCGGCAGACAGGGAGTTCCTAATTCCCATTCTCTCAGCATTTACCAAAAATATGAAGAAGACATACATATATATGGGCAAAAATAGTTATATTTACTGCTCTTTTTTTTTTTTTAAGGTTTTATTTATTTGAGAGAGAGAACATGAGCAGAGAGAGAGAAGGGCAGTGGGAGAGGGAAAAGCAGACTCCCCAGTGAGCAGGGGGCCCAATGAAGGGCTCAATCCCAGGACCCTGGGACCACAATCTGAGCCAAAGACAGACTGAACTGACTGAGCCCCTCAGGGGTCCCTATTTATGCCCTTCTGTGGACGACTGATTTCAAATTCAGAAGCACCATCCAAGGATCTTCAAAAGGGTTAGCTTTCTTGACTGGGAATTATTTTACTGGCTTATCATAATTTCATATTCTGTTAAAATGTTTTGTGTGATTTATAACCTTGAGACGGGTGACAATTGTATTCAATCTTATTTATTTGGAAAAGGGTGGTGAACTTTATGGCTTCTGAAAGTTGTTCTTTTCAACTCTACTATTTTATGAGATTCTGTAACAAGAGGTGATAGCTGTCCAAGGATAACTGGTACTAGAAAAAGATCATTTACAATGGGTACAATTAAAATGGGAACCAAAAATTCATAGGACATAGTGAAATGTTTGATTGGAATGCTATCTTAAAAAATGATATCATATTGCAAAATTTTATTCCAAAGTTAACAGTATTTAAGATTTGAATGCAACATTGCATAAAATGTCAGAATGAGCACAGCTTAAATGAAGCATTGATTATTAAGGGACAAGAATGCTTTTTTTTTTTTTTCTAATTTGGACAGCAGAGTAATTATAATGTCCTTTCTTGCATGTTTGACTTTCATAGTATGATAATTAAAAGGGTCACTTCTGTAAAAGTGTTTGAAGGCTTCAATAATTTTCCCAAGAGCCTGTCTTTATTTTTAATATTTAAATTTTCCTCTTCTAAAGCATATATTTTATAAATATTCTTGTCAGCTTTCTCTGAATTGTTTCTCTACTGGATCCTCACATGTCAATGACTGTGTTCTTTCTCTCTTTTAGGGCTTTCTAATATCCTGCATTTCAGGGGCAAGAGTTGTTGGATTTGGAGTTTCATTTTGCATTTGTATTGTGCTGTTGAAGCACAGAAATGACAAATATTCAGTCAATGAGGTACCAGCCAACACAGACACTAGCTTCCGAGTCTGTGGAGAGGGGCTAATTATTAGTTAATATTTTTATTCTTCCAAGATACCCTGCCTTCAAGTAATTCTAGGATAAATCCCAAACAGTTACACGTTCTTTCCTTCCTTTATAATAGTGAATTTATAGGCTACATGGTTTTTCTCCATTGTAGTGAGTGACACTAGTATTTTTCACCAAACACAGATGAATCTCCTTATAGCAAAACCCTTGACTTTCCCTCTTCCTGGTAATAGAAATCTTTGATGAACTCATGTTTACTTTATGAAGTTTCTATTTAGAAGAAAGACACACAAAAAAACCTCATATAACTAGTCTGAAAATAAAATTTTAAGGTATGGACCCAGGTTGGTATAATTTCAGCTAGGCCCCCTACGTATCTTCAGTAACAGGAATGGAGGCTCAGAGTGCTAATATCACACCTGTTTAACTGCATGTGGTCAAGTACATGTCATCACAGAAAATGTTTTTTCAAGTCAAGTATAGATTTACAAGTAAAAGTGTGCATTAAGCTAATGGATAAAAAATCGTCAATCAGCGATGAAATAGTCCAAACGGCTGGCATAAAAACTATCACCCTCCTTTGATCAGAATCACCCACATGAGTTTCTTTTTTAGAGCTGAAACAATTAAAAAACGGGTAGCAAAATGTCTATTCATCTAGGACCAGGGTCAAGAATGCTGTTCACTGCCTGTACACTCTCTGAATTAAAAGTTAAAACAGAAGATACTTTATAATTAAATTATTTGTCTAGAACAAGCAGAAAAGTTCAACCAAAGGTCAAAACACCCAAGAATTGCCAACTATAATATGACACATGAACGTGATTAGCTAGGGTCTTGGCCTTTAGGTAAGACAAGCAGACAAGCACAGCACTTGCTGGATCACTTACGCTCAGGATAGAGCGCAGTTTCTCCACCTCAGCACCCTGGACAGGATGGGGTCAACTCCCTCTTGTGGGCCGTCTCACTGTTTTACAACTTTATGGTCTCTATCTACACAATACATGTCAGTTACATCATCCTCACAACCACCCCCAAAACTGCGACAACCGAGATGTGTCCAGACATTGCCAGAGGTCCCAAGGCAGGCAGAAACGCTCCCCGGACACTGGCTGGGACTGTGACTCTTCCATGCAGGCTATTCACCCTTCCACGGTGGCTTCTCTGAGGGCTCCTGTATTGTATTTCGTGGAGAATGTCTTACATCTTGATCATTCTAGTGCCATATTTGTGTTTCTGCTTATCACTGTGTATCTCTCCGAAGAACTTAGAACATTTTCACACCCTATGCTGTTATTTACTAATACTTCTTAAAGCTATCATTTTTTGCACATATATAGAACCATTCTAGATGCCGAGGAGGGCGGCTGATGCACCACACACAGCAGATAACTCTGTACAGCAGGGCTTGATTCATCTGGAATCCAGGTTGAGAACGTTTGTGTCTAACCTGAAACCTGGCGACCACCTGAGACTACCCCTCTCCTTCTCTTCTCCATGTGATTGTCCTCTTAACCCTATTTTTATCCCTGACTTCATACCGCGGGAGGCTCACATGTAGATTGGCTGAGTAACATTTTGTCTGCTTATTTTCCTGGTAGGGATCCCCTTCCTCTCTGATTTCCCCGTATTCTGATTAATTGATTGAGATATAACTGACATATGGCATTGTATTAGTCTTAGGTATATGTCTCAAAGCTATTTTTAATGGAAATAAAGTTATGATAAGTGGAAATACACTAATTTGAAAAGGAAACATATTCTGTTTCCATAAATGGAAGTACAGCAGTGACTAGAAAGCAATTAAAAACACATACTGAATGCAAAAACAGTTATTAAGTTCTAGCTAGGTAGCATGGCCTACAGAAATCTCATCAGGGCCTGGGGTCTGCTCTCCAGGAGATCACATGCTAGCACCTGGCTGAGAGGTTCTCTCTGGAGTATACAAAAGGGAGAGAAGTCATTTTTTTCACCAGGTTAATTAATGTTACTTAATGTCATCTATAACTTAAAATTATCTTCAAACAACCGGGGGTGGGGGCACAATCCCACACTCTGGGTGATACTCTATCAGCTTATCTCTGGATTTATCTGGTCTGTGCTGCAGGAGTTAGGTGCCATGCAAAGGAGATTAGGACTGGACATGTGAACTAGTGATGGTGGTAATCACCTTATTCCCTCATAAAGCTGTCACTTAAGGATTATGTGAGATAAGTGAAGTGGTCAGCATGCTTGGAACATCCTTGGCATACGCTTTTGAAAAATGCCTTTTTTTTTTTTTTTTTTTAAAGTGCCAATTCTCTAAAACCAAGCCTGTCTTTCTTTGATGGTATGTGTCTGGGTCAGTTAGTAATCTTCCATGAAAGTGAGATCTCCCCTCTCCTGCTAGTATGGTGTATGATTCTAAATGATTACTGTGTAGAAAACTCAAAAGAATCCCTTCCCTTGATGTTTCTAATTTCATTTGTTTTTTTTTTTTTAAACATTTTATTTATTATTTATTTGACAGAAGGAGATCACAAGTAGGCAGAGCAGCAGGCAGAGAGAGAGAGGAGGAAGCAGGCTCCCCGCCAAGCAAAGAGCCCAAGGCAGGGCTCAATACCGGGACCCTGGGATCATGGCCTGAGCCGAAGGCAGAGGCTTTAACCCACTGAGCCATCCAGGAGCCCCTCTAATTTTATTTCTAAACTCAAGAGGTTTGTGACGTGTAGCTAGAAGGGCTTGTCTGATAGTAGGCGAACACTCCGTTTAACAAGGTTCACCATCTCCGGTCAAAGTTGGCAATTCCTGAAGAGGTGACCTTACCTTCAGTGTTCTTGGAGGAATGCTGTGATTTCTGCTTGGGCTAGCCAAAGAAACAGATCATGCAGAGGCTTCTATTCAAGTGTTGGTTGGGATTTTTGGCAGCCCCATACAAAATCCTTCATCAAGGTCATCTACCTTCCTAGATGGCATCTAGCCACCTTTGTGCAGTGGAGGGGAGGGGAGAATTGAACTAACACTGAATAAAGATGCTGGCACCATGCCACATCCTTTTTCCTTAAGTTTCTAAAAATTCTATGAAATTCCTATTATTCCCAATAAAAGATGAAAGTGGATTTCACGTTTAGTAAATGGTGGATGTGAATTCAGATCTGAGTCCAATGTACGTGTTATTCCTCATCTGTAGCAGACATGCCTCTGTGGGATAGGAACAAATCTACTGAAAATATTAATAGTCTGCATTTGTGTAATATTTTAGCTCATCAAAATAACTTCACATCTCGTATCTCATTTGTATTTCACCAACCTCCATTTTGTTAAAAAAAAAAAAAAAAAAAAGCAACTTTTTGATACCAGAGAGTGGCTTACCTAGAGTTTCATAGATACTTATCTCATCTAGTGAACTTGACTTTGGCCATAAAGGGTTGTTCTAATGCAAATACATGTCCTCTGGTCTCTGCACACAAGAAGCTGCAGTTTGGGGTTGGAAGAGGTTTTAACTTGTATGACCAAATATGCCATTTAGTACTGATTTATTCTTGAGCTCAGACAGGTCCAGACTTTGCCAGTCTCAAAACCCCATGAAAGCCAGATAAAAAAAATTCTAGAACAGAGAAGCAAAGGGTATTAGATTTCTCCAGGTGCACAAATTTCATCAAACCTACTCTGTCCTATCAATCTTGTGCCTTAGTTTCTCCTACCATTGGGCTCATGGGCTGGCATACATGTGCACAGTTATTTTAAAACTACAGAAAATAATAGGCTCTCAAATTCTGATTCAAACGTTTAAGACTTACTGAAAAGATGTCCTAACTCTTGAAAAATCCATAACCTTAGACTGATGTTTTATTTTCTTTGGAAGAGCCTGGTTTATTTCTTCACCAGTCATTTTACTTTACCAGGACTCTCAATAACTTGGTAACAACTTTGCATTCTCACTTCATTTTTCCATCCCTCAACCCAGAGAGAAGGTAACCTGATATTCCAAAACCTATCTAAAACAAATCACAAAAGAATGGGAGGAAGAGTATTGCTTCTAGGAGCAGCAGGGACGTTTTCTCCTGAGAGAGGGGGAGATGCCGGCAAACTAATCTTCACTGAGTCAGTCTCTGCAGAGTCCACTGGACTCTCCGAGCTTTGAGGCCACTTTTCAGTTCTCTCATATTGTACTGCTTTCGATATCTAGTTATTACCTATAAAAAGCAAAAAAGGGAAACTATTTTCCTCCACTTAAAAAAATACTGCTAGGTATTCCTTTTGCTTTTTGAAGGCATAGATTTGCTATCTAAGATGTTAGATTGTTCTCGGGGCACCGAGGAGATGGCCCTGTGTGTATTTGATGGGGCTCTTCTTGCTGGCCTGGGACATGGTGCAGTAATTCTGAGATCTTCCAGAAGACATTTTGCCTCGGCAGTCAAGTCTCCAAAGTCACGCCAGACTGTGTCATTGATTTTAGATGCTCAGGTCTTCCTCACTCTCTTCCCTATGGGTCTTTGTCAAACCATGAAGTGGAAGGTTAATTTAGCCCTCTTTCTATTCTCTTTCAATTTCCCTCTTGGACCTTCCTCTGCCCTCATTTCTAACTTGTGCCATTGCAATGGCCACAGAATGACAGACACTGGTATGGATTTATGAACCTCTCTTTTTTCTTGTGGGCACCAGCCTTTATTTCCCAGATATTTTGAGTGGGCAGGCATGTGACCAGGTTCTGGCCAATGGGGTGTTAGCCAAAGTGAGGTCCCTAACTTTCAGGCCTTTCCCAGGCACAAAATGAGTCTTTCTTTCTTTCTTTCTTTCTTTCTTTCTTTCTTTCTTTCTTTCTTTCTTTCTTTTTTTAAGATTTTATTTATTTATTTGACAGAGAGAGGGGGATCACAAGTAGGCAGAGAGTCAGGCAGAGAGAATAGGGGAAGCAGGCTCTCTGCTGAGCAGAGAGCCCAATGCGGGGCTTGATCCCAAGACCCTGAGATCATGACCTGAGATGAAGGCAGAGGCTTAACCCACTGAGCCACCCAGGTGCCCAGTGACTAATGATTTCTCACTGGCACTGGGCTATTAAGAACTAGATAACTAAGTTTATTGGTAGAACCAACAGTAGGAGAAAGAAGCCTCTGAGTTGGAACTCTGCAATTAATTGGAGCCCATGAGCTCTGACATATGGTTATGATGGCATTTATTTGGCATAAGCTTTGGTAGGCTGAATAATGTGCTCCCCCAACAAGATGTCCGCATTCAGATCCACAGAACCTATAAATATATTGGCTAAAGGGACTTTGCAAATGGTATTAGGAATCTTGAGATTTTCTTGGATATCTGGGAGAACTGAGTGTAATCACAAGAGTCCTTAGAAGAGGGAGGCAGAGGGATATCTGACAACAGAAGAGGAAAATTCATGTAAGACCTAACCAGCCACTGCTGGCTTTGGAGATGGAAGAAGAGATCACTCTAGAAGTTGGAAAAGACTAGGAACAGATTTTCTAGTAGAAGGAACACAGGACTGCTTAGATTTCAGATTTCTGATCTCCAGTACTGTAAGATAATAAATTCACGTTATTTTGTACCACTATATTTGTGGTAATTCGTTATAGCAGCAGATGGACAGTAATATATAGGCCTTCTAATTTTCTTCCCCCTGGTTCTCTTTTGTATTCTGTTGTGTGTTGTCATTTGAGCCACTTTGGATAAATGAGACTGTCCTGTGAATAATAATAACAATAGATAATGTGTCCTGAGTGTTAACTCTGGGTAGGCTATTGTTACGGCTGTATCATTTTCCAATCGTTTTATCATGTAATCTCTTAAACAAGCCCATGGGATATGTCAGATCATTAATTTCCTATTTCTGGAAAATGAAGACAATTCTTCAAAAGATTAAGTCATTTATCTAAGGTCACTTAGATGAATCAGCTTGTTACTGAGAGATGCAAGTGGTCTGACCCCACAGTGCATGCAACATGTGCACGGAGGTGTCTACATGTGTGGGGTACATATGTCCATTCGACGCTCTGGTCAAATTTGATTTAGAAAACTTTTAGCATAAATAAACAAAAGCAGTAAAAACACCACTTAGAAATACTCCATTTAGAAAATGTATTCACATTTTCTCAGGCAAAAGGGCGCATTTTATGTTTAGGTGTGGCTCTGACTTAAAGATCGACCAATAAATCAGGTCAGGTTGGAGCACTTTTATCCAATAGCCCAGTTCCTACCATCGGGACAGCATGACGTAAAATAAGGGCAGTAAAAAAAAAAATAATGTAAGATTCCCTTAGGGTATTATAATAGGTTATAGGTGGCTGAAAATATTATAGTACTTACATTTTTACATGTAGCTTATTAAGTCATTTTCAGAGAATTGACTTTATTCAAGGAACTGTTAGGACTTGCCCAGCTTGAAAATCATTTATTCTTATTTACTTACTTATTTTTAAAGATTTTATTTATTTGACAGAGAGAGACACAGTGAGAGAGGGAACACAAGCTGGGGGAGTGGGAGAGGGAGAAGTAGGCTTGCGTTGAGTAGGGAGCCCAACACAGGGCTCAGCTTGATCCCAGCACCCTGGGATCATGACCTAAGCCAAAGCCAGATGATTAACAATGTAGCCAGCCAGGCACCCCCTGAAAATCATTTAGATTGTGGAGAAAGTCTAAGGGACCACAACAGTTTTTACTTTTATAAAATAGAAGTGCCTGCTATTCCTGTGCAGAAGAAGGTAGAACATATAATGTGTCCTGTATTCCCTTCAGCTCCATACTCTGCAAATTGCCCTCAGGAATGCCTAAAAACTAATGATGAACTGAACAGGTCAACTCACTATGTCTGTATCAGAGGTGTGGAGGTCTTAACTCCTCCCAGTCCAAGTTTATCCATAAAAAGAAGCCCCTTCCACCAGGGTCCCTGTGAGGCTGAACCAGGTCACATGCATGGAAGCACTTAGAAAACAGAAGCCCTACTGAAATTTAAAAAAAAAAAAAAATTACTATTAAACTTTAATCATAACAGAAAGTGCAAAAATACTTAGCTATTAAAATCTCCATTTTTCTGAACAGCATCGTGAAGTGTTTAGGAAAAGGGAAACAGACATTGAAAATACCTTTGTTTGATGAAATTTGAGTTTAAGAAGATGGAGATTCTCTTTGTTTTGCTAAGAGCCTAAGAGGAAGAAGCAACATAGAGCTGCTTGACTTCTAGCCTGAGTACATCTGCTTGGCTTCTTCTTGTGATGTGCTAGGCTTATTGGCTATACCCAGGTTTGGAGATAAGAAAAGGCCTGGAGGACAACCTGTGCCTTAACACCCTTGCTATGTCTCCCAAGATTATTAGATACTCCAAGTATCTCACCAACCTCTTCAGATTGGAACCGAATCAGAGCACAGGTTTTCTCTTAGCTCCTCTGAGCCAATTTCCAGCATCTGATCAAAGAAAGAAAGACAACGGCATCACACGTGGGGTCAGGAATAAATTGCTAGCACTGAAAAGGAGTGCAGTCCTTCACTGTACATCCAGCATCTGGAATTGGACCTGGCCTGATCCGGGACTGGGTGAGTGTTAATCCAATGTAAAACAAAAATAGAGGCCACTATTTGAGGGATGGGAACAAAGTCAAAATAGGGGTATAAGGTAGTCATTGCAGTAGGAGGAGGAAAAATGAGAAATTACTACAGATACTACCCTGTCCTTAGTACTGACTATTCTCATATAATGAATTAGGAAGTAAAAGTTATTTGGGAAGAAATAGTAAATATTGAAAGTAATTTAAAGGCCCATGGCACAAAGATGGAGATTTACCAGAAATAATACCCTTTAATGCAAACTTAATTGGATGAAGCCAGACTTCTTAGGTCCAAATCCACAGTCCATCACTTACCACTTATGTGACTTTAGTCAAATCCTGTATCTTCTGTTTTAGCTTCTTTATTTGTAAAATGAATTCTACCCCCAAAGTTGTTGTGGCTATTAAATATAAATATAAATTAATATAAATATAAATACATATAAAAGGTGAGAATAGTGTCTAGGATTTATATACTATGGTAAGCTGATAAGGGATCCCAAAGATGTCTGAATACCTACATGATAGTTAATTTTATGTGTCAACTATGCTGGACTATTGGGTCCAAATTCTTGATCAAAAATTACCCTAAGTGCGTTTTTTTTGGATGAGTTAACATTTAAATAGGTAATCTGAGTAAAGCAGATTATCCTCCATAATGTGGGTAGGCCTCACCCAATCAGTCAAAGGCCTTAATAGAACAAAGGCTGACCTCCCCCAAGCAAGAAGCAATTCTACCAGCAGAGCACTTTAGGATTTGAACAAAAACTCCTTCCTAGGTCTCCAGCCTGATGGCCTGCCTTGCAGATTTTGGACTTGACAAGCCTCCACAATAGTGTGAGCCAATTCCTTAAAATAAATCTTTCTCTTCTTATTCCCCTCACCCCCACCTTCTGTTGGTTCTGTTTCTCTGAAGAATTCTAATGAATACACTCTGGAGCTTATAAATTTTGAAAAATTTTGGAAAAAGCATCTTTGAAGGTATGAATAAGGATCTTGAGGTAGAGAGATTATCCTAGATTACCTGGGTGCTAGTCATAAGTACCCTTATTACAGAGACAGACAAAAGAGAAGACAGACACATAGAAGATACTATGAAGATGGAGACAAAGATTAGAGTGCTATGGCCACAAGTCAATGAATCCTAAGCAATGCCAAAAGCCATCTAGACACTAGAGGAGGCAAGAAATGTAGTCTCCCTCAAAACCTCCAGAGGGAACATGTAGTACAGCTGACATACTGATTTTGGATTCCTGGAAGCCAGAACTATGAGAGAATATGTTTCTATAATTTTATGCCACCAAGTTTGTGGTAATTTGTTATAATACCTCTAGGAAACAAACATACTTATTATTAAGTATCTTCTACTAGTGCTCAGTATCTCCTTGCTTATCAGCCATAAAACCTCAAGTAGACACCAGAAACAGGAAAAAAGCAAGTCAAATTCCCTAGCTTATGTCAATGCCCCATTCACTGATATTTTTACATATTACTCCACAGATCCTTACCCAGGGGGTCATGGTAAATGTTGACCCCCTACTTTTACAGATACTGATAGAAATACTTTCCCCTTCCCTGGCTCCATGAAGGATGGTAGCCCCAAACTGCCTTGGTCTCCAGTGAGGGTGTGAGGGAGAGCTCGCTTGTGAGTTACTCAGTGAATCCCCAACCTCCTTAGGGTTCTCTAACAGCAGTCAGTGGCACTGTCACTAGAAGAAGGGGCCTGAACTGCCGTGACACTGGGAGGAATCTCATCAACTCTGTCATGTTTGAAGAAGAAGCTGCCCAATCCTTGGGATGGGGAGGTTAGTGAAGACACTTGATGCCTGGGTCCAAAGTTGGCAAACACAACCCAGGCTCATCTGTACCCTGAGTTCTTGCACTGACTCATGGACTGGGCATGCCAAGGCTTGAGGATGAGGAAAGCTTGCTTCAGCCTGCCATCATGTCAATCTCTAGGGTGGTGTAGGGAATCAAGGAACCAGATGGGTACAAGGTTCCTGATAAAACCGTTCAAGTCAGCTGCTACACATTTCACCTCTGCTCAGGAATCCTCTATTTTGAGGTTTCTTAATCCCCCAATCACTTACTCAGCCCTTCATTATTATTTTTTGTATCTCTGTACCTCCTGTACTGCTATTCTTTAAATAAACCCACCATTTCTATGTTAGCTTCATGCTAACACAATCTACAAATTTATGAGTTTGATGCAATGTGATAATGTGATGACTATGTTACTCAGAGTCATCATAGACATTTTTTTATAAGTTTTTTTTTTAAAGATTTTATTTATTTATTTAACAGACAGAGATCATAAGTAGTCAGAGAGGCAGGCAGAGAGAGAGAGGAGGAAGCAAGCTCCCTGCTGAGCAGAAAGCCTGACATGGGGCTCGATCCCAGGACCCTGAGATCATGACCTGAGCCGAAAGCAGAGGCTTTAACACACTCAGCCACCCAGGCGCTCCCATAGACATATTTTTGCTGCTGAAAACTATCCTGGGTATCTTTAGCAGTCAACCTATCCCTGTGTATCATGCATACACTAGGGGAAGCAGATGCTGCCACTGTGTATATGGAATTTTGGGCTTGGGGCTCACTGGGGTATAAGAAGGTCCCCTGAGCTAGGGTCAAAGGAAGATATTATAGAAACTCCTTTTCTATCTAGTGCTAACAAAATTAACCAATGGTCAAGGCAGAACCCCTTTCTCTATCTGTCTATCTTAAACTCCTTGCATTTCACCCTTTCAGGGGATAAAGGGTTTCTCTTCCAATTCCTCAGAGCAGGGGAGGATGGAGTTGTTCCCTTGACAGGCTGTAAGTGGCAAAAGAATAAGGTGGCCTTGAGATGTAGAGTAGCAACTGGCTAACCAGAAGGAATCTGCAGACACTCCGGGTCAGAGAACCAAGGCATGAAGACTTCACAGTTCAGTCGTAGCAGAGTGGGGCAGGCCAGCAAGGCAACACCAGGCCATACAAGAAATATAAAAAAGACCATAAGAACAGCATCACTGGGGCCCTGACTCATTTTATATTCACATCTAGGAACTGAAGATTTAGGAATCAGCCAGCAGTGACATGTGGACCTGCCTCCACAGGGGCCGAAAGGAAATGCCTGGGACTTCTGATGACTCTGAGCTATGGAGGGGGTCATGGTAAATAACTCTGGAAAAGAAACTCATCATTCATGGAGTCTCAGCATCTGGCTTATTCCAGATTGGGGTCTATCACTTGTCTTCCCCCAGTTTCTTCAGCCAGCTTCACATTCATGACCTAATCACATTTCAGGTTCTTTTTAGCTATAGTTGTAGTTTTTCATTTTTCTTTTATTAGGTAGTAACACCTCGGCTGCATCCTTCTCCAGGGTTCTGCCTTGCACGGTTTCGGTTATAGTCTGTGCTGGGTTTCCCCAGCAAAGGAGCAGAAACATGACTGGTCTGAGAGGGGCAGGCTACCTGGTTATGCTCAGGACTCCGAAGCACCTGCTGGAATGAGGCAGCTGAGTTCTATTCACCTGGGTAATTGGGAATGGCAACCTCTCTCTCAGAGAACCCCCATATCTGTCCTCTCTGCGTGACCACCATGCCCCAGTGCATCTTATTATTCCTAGAAACCACCTCCTGAGAAAAAGACAACCCAGAGGCACGTTCTCTGGACAAATTCTATAGCTTTGAGCATCATCGGTCATGGAAAGGTTTTTTAAAAAAATGTTAATAACTTGGTTCATTTATATAAAAAGGTCAATATTAGATAATGTCTTTCCCCCTGTGTCTCATCTACACCGTAACATAATGTTCTGCCCTAGCAGTGCGCTCTCTGTGACACCAATGCAGGAAATAAATGGGTATGGATTGAAATAATTATGAGAAAAGGCAAAAATTATTCTGAAACTGATGCTGACTTTTTCTTCCAGTCTATTTTTTGTTTGTTTAATAAAACATCTAATGCAAGAAATTAAAAAATAATGATAGGACAATGTCAGTTTATTCTAGCGGATCAACAGGAGCCATAAATCTAAATTTAGCACTATATTTAATAAAACCCTCCACGTTCCCTGCATTAGAGTCCAGGAAACTGATTTGCTCCATCCCAATTGCTTTCTCTGCACATCAAGCTAAATATTCTATCTAATCACCTGCTTTGGTGCCTTCCAAACACACATAACTCAAAACCTGCCTCAAAACTGGTCTAGGTGATAAACCTTATTAGCCTTTTTACAGGAGTTATGTTGATTCTTCCTTTTTATACATTATTCTTAATTATCTTTGCTTCTTTGCAATTCATAACTTGGGCCACCTAAAAACGTACAAGTTATTACTCCATGTAGCTTTGCTCTCGCATCTCTGACAGAGCACACTTTAGTTTCGGAGAACTTTCACAGTCTGATTTTCATGCTTTGCCTAGGTGCTTCAGAGTTCTCCGAAGCAAACACAACATGATTGACACCAAAAGTTTCTTTGGGGGAGTGTGAAGGAAGAGGGCTGGGATAGAAATGCATGTGGGACAGGGGGCAAAGAGCAAGGGTTTCCACTGAGTTTCTACCAACAGTTTTGAAATCATGATAGCAAACGTACACCATTCAAATTATGCAGCCGCAGCTTTTTACATCATCCAAACTCGGGAGGACAAATATCCACTCAGAATGAAGAGATACGCCTTCTCCATCAGTATTTATGGGTTGCTGAAGACACCGTTTCATACAGAGCACATAAAGTATGCATTTCTGTATCAGAGGACGTGTGTTTACGACATACCAATACGTTTACTTAAAAAAAAAAAAGTCAAAATGGTTTGGTGGTGACAATTTCAAATAGTTCCACCTGAAAAGCAGGGAAAACTGAAACCTCTCTGCCAGTCCAGTAAATACTGAGAGCACTCTGGAAATGCCCAGGGTGGAGTCATGTCACTGAATTTCATAAATCAAAAATGACATTAGCTAACATTACATTCGATTCGCTTCTAGTTTTTGGACCATATAAAAATTTCACACGGTCGTTCCATATGTTGTTCATCAATCTGTAGCTATGCTTCCTTCGAGGAAGGCTTAACTGAAGCTTGAGTAGCCCTCCTTCCATGACATGACGGTTCTCAAGGCCGTTGGTCTAATCCTTCTCTTACATCCTTTCCCCCCAAAGAACATGACGACATACTTTTAAATTTTGAGCAATAGAAAATCTTATTCAGAAGTAAAAATTCCTTCATTTTCCTGAATCCCTGAGATAACCAGACCTTCCAGATTTCTTTTTTCAAGAGAGAGAAAGAAAGAGATGGGGGAGGGGCAGAGGGAGAGGGTGAAAGAGATTATCAAGTAATTTCTGCACTAAGTGTGGAGCCCAACATAGGGCTCCATCCAAGGACTCCGGGATCATGACCTGAGCCAAAATCCAGAGTCAGAAGCCCAACCAGCTGAGCCATCCACGCCCCTCGGATGGTAAAGAACTTTGCGTACATGTATTGACATTTGGATTTGTTCTTTTGTGATTTTTTTTCCCCCCTATTTGGGAGGATGCTTTTGCAATTATCAGTTCCCTATCTGAAATTGGGTTAAAACAAATCAACCAACAGAAAGAGGGTGAATGGGATCACCAGCTAGGAGGCTCACTGCAAGGACACTCAGAAATACGAACGAACAGCAGGAACATGAGTCTGATAGACTACATCAGCAGTGCTGCAGGGCACGGTGTCTCATTTCTGCTCGTCTTTGTGTGGATGTGGGGAATAGCCAGGCCCCCTCTACAAGGAAAGGAAAAATGACTATTTGTACCCCAGGTCCACTTCTTCCCAGTTTAGCAACCTCAGTGGACAGATAATATCTTTTTTCAATTTCTGTTTATTAATCTCAGGGAAGTACTCTAGTTGGGTTGTAGATGCTTGGGACAATACCTGTGTCCAGGAAAATGGGGTACAGTGACTACGCTTAGGGCAAGTGCCCAGCCTCATGTCAAGGAGGTAAGGTCTATTGTCACAGAAGTTTGATGGAGGATAAATATTTTGAGTAGCCCAAAATAATAGTCACTACAGCCAATGATATTGTCTGTTTATTCTCTTGACTTCCTACGGCAATGAGAGACTGCACCCACCAAATGTTGCTTATGTATGTTTCCCCTTCTCTCCCAGTCCTTGGGGCTAGCAAAACTGATTCTTAGAGCACTGGCCTGGACAATGTCTGCACGGATGTAATGCCACTGTCCCCTTCCCTCCTCCATGGAACTGGGAAGAGGGAGAGCTTGAATCCTAACAGTGTAGTTCCCAGTTCATTAACTCAAGTCTCTTTTCCTTGAGGTCTAAATTACAATTTTTTTGAGTTGCTGTCCTCTATTTATTTTGTATCTTACTCGGGACTTAACAAGTTGTCACCTTCTCCTGGATGTCCCCACTCTGGTTGGAGTGCCTCTTCACTATGTTGTTCTTAAGCCCCCTACCACCTGACCCTCACATTGCCAGGACTCTAAGGACCCGTATTCTGATCATTCATTACCACTGTACTGTCATCTCCCTGAGAGCATGGAACTTGGATATCCTCAGCATTGGGCAGCATACAACAGGTTCTCGTCAACATGTGTTGAAAGAAGAATGAAAATGTAAAATAAGAAAGAGCAGATGGCTTTTAAGTTTCTGATTCTAGTGTTCTTTGGATATTATTGTATCTTTTTCATGCCTTAGCCTAGCCAAAATACACATACTAGATAGTCTCTGAGGAATATACAGGCTCAGGTTTGGGTGAGAAGCTGATTTTCTTGGTTAGATGAGTCTGATTGTGCAATGCTGCAATTACTTCCTCCTCTGAAGATAACGTGATCTACAGAAAGAAGTCTAAAACGTAGAAACAGATGGCTCTGAGTCTAGTACTTAAAAGACAGGTGAGCTTGAGCAATTAATCTCTTTAGCATCTTTAAAATTAGACTAATAAATCAAGATGGAAAGATAAAAGAACAAAAGATGACTAACAATGACCGCCAGGTGCTCCCTTCGGCAGCACATATACTAACAATGAAGGGTACTCAGGAATGTTAGGATCTAAAACAACTGAGCAGGGTCCTCCCAAATGGTAGGCACTCAGTAAATTATTTACTAAGTGAATTAATCAAGTACCTGCCCATTATACAGTCACTGCTTAATGAAAGATAAGCCAACTAGATAATCTGGGTTAGATCACAGAATATCCACAGGAAGTCAGTGGAACTAATAGAAGCAGACTCATTAATGAACTAAGATCATATTTTGCCCATCTTTCTACTGAAAGTTACTTAAAGCCACCAATACTTATCCCTATTCTCTGTAATTAGATAATGGAGAAATCCATTTGGTCTTGTCTAATGCAGAATAGGTATAGTGAAATTCACATACCTCAGTTTTAGCACCTTACTATACTGAGCTCTTATCTGATCTATACTACTTTATCAATTTTTGTAGTATTTTGCTGGGATTTACTTGGAGAAAGATCAGCTAAGTCTGTTCCTAGATAGATCTGCTGTCCCGTTCTCAGTGGAAATGACATATGCAGGGGGCTCCAAGACAGTGCAGATTTCAAGGAAACAGAAAGAGAATGTGCATTTGAGATCAGAATGGGAATGCAAGTATTGTGTGTGAAATAGAAATTAAGCTTACTTCTTCCCTACAATATCTAATTTAGGTTACTGAGTATGTAAAACAGGTAACAAACACTATTCAGAAAGAGAGTCGAAAGAATGTGGGGTGGCACAATTCCAGATTTTGGAAAGAATTGGGTCTTTATTTACCCTTCTACAACCCATCTCTTTGGGATCACTATTTTTCATTTGAGTATAATACTATTTATTTTTATTTTTATTTTTTTATTTTTTAATTTATTTTTATTTTTTTTAAAGATTTTATTTATTTATTTGACAGAGAGAAATTACAAGTACACTGAGAGGCAGGCAGAGAGAAAGAGAGAAGGAAGCAGGCTCCCTGCCCAGCAGAGAGCCCAATGCAGGACTCGATCCCAGGACCCTGAGATCATGACCTGAGCCGAAGGCAGCGGCTTAACCCACTGAGCCACCCAGGCGCCCAAATACTATTTATTTTTAAAATGGAAAAATATGGTACAAAGAGGAGGGAATCCAACATAATAGGTTAAATTTTCTAGCAGACTTTACCTTGAACAGGTTAAGAGGATAGATACTTGTATTAAAAGTGGGATTTATATTGTGAGTTGTCACTGTGTTGAGAAAGAAACACTTGACCAGCAATCAGGAGATTTGCTCAGTCACTGTGACCTAGAGTAAGTCACTTGACCTCCCTGCAATGCAAATTCCTCCTTACCTAATCATATCTCTGAACAATATTACTGTGAAACCACCAAAAGGAGCCAGACCCTCATTCCCTCATATACATACAAGCACATTCATTCAGCACCCAGAGCAACTCCGTATGTGTTAGTTTCTTAGAGATTTAATGCAGGGACTTCACTGCATCAAGAAACTATACAATACAATGGTTAAGGAAGGGCTCTGGAATCAAATTGACAGAATTTGAGTGCCCATTCCACCAGTGGTCCACTGTGTGCTCTTCTGTCTCCCTTTTCCACATTTCAAGGACCCTTGTGGCTACAGTGGATACTTGAATAACCCAGGATAATCGTAACATCAGCGGAGTGGCAAAATTTTTCCCTTTTGCATCTTCAGTTCCCCCTTGCCTTGTGACATAAAATATTCACAGGTAGAGGAGATTAGAATGGCCATCTTTTGCGGGGTGGGACAGGAGGCCCAGCATTTTTCTGTTTACCAGTCTGCAGCCTCCCAATGTATAATATCATCAATTTTTTAAAATCAATTTATTTTAGTGGCTAGATAGCACCTAATTATGCTTTAAATTACATTTTCCCAATGACCAATAATGTTGAACATCTTTTCATGCCTTTTTTTTTTTTTAATCATCATATGTCTTCTATGGTGAAATGTTTGCTCAAATCTTCTGCCCATTTAAAAAATTGGGTCATTTGTTTTCCTATTATAGAGTTTGAGAATTCTTTATACATTATTGATTATAGCCTTTAATCAGATATGCATTTGGCAAATATCTTCTCCTGGTCTATGGCTTTTCTTCTCATTTTCTTTAGCAGTTTTTTTTTTTTTAAAAGAAGATTTAAATTTTAATGACATCCAATTAATAACTCTTCTTTTTATGATGCTTTATTTATTTATTTATTTAGGTCCCAAGAAATCTTTGCCTTACCCATGGTCACAAACATTTTCTTCTAATTTTCTTTCTAGAAATTTTATAGTTTTTGGTTTTATATTTGGATCAATGATCCATTTTGTGTTGAATTTTTATAGGTACCAAGTGTTGATTCAGGTTTATTGTTTTGTAACAGGACTCCCAGTTGTTCTAGTACCACTTCTTGAAAAGAAGAAATTTAATTTTCACCTTCATATATTTATTTAAAAAATACTAAAGGAAAGCTTTCCAACATTTTTGATTTTTCATAACTTCAAAAAGTTTCAGCTATTTTTGATTTTTTATTACCTAATGTGCTAATGATAACACTCTTGAAACTGAAACATCCATTCATTACAAACCAAGTTAGACACACAGCAAGACAGTCAATACACATCTCCAGATTTATGATAAATAATTGATTTCTCACTGTCATGAATAGGACCTAAATAATTTGATCATATATTTAACTAGTTAGGGACACTAATTAGCAGAATTTTATTTCATGCTTGTTTGCACCTGCAAACATTTTCTTCTTGTTTAAAGAATTGTTCCATTTGGTCTGCCTGATACAATTTTGCTCAATAACATTGTGTTGATGGCCATCACTCAACCTCACTTATAGAAGGTATGATGAACTCTCAAACTGCCCTTTCCCATCTGGTCTGACCACTTTGTACCTACTGTCAACTTCATTGGCACAATAGCCTTACAGTCCCATGATTGTTTTTGAGAATAGAACTTTGGGGGAAGTTACTTAAGCCAAGAATTAAAGTATGGGAGACCCATGGAGCTGATATTCTTGAAATCACATCTGTATGCATCTAATAAACTTCTGACATTTACTTTTCATAATCATCCAGTATAAGCCTTGTGTTCTATTGATGCAGAGTGGGTGGAGGAAAGAAGACTTCAAATACCTACCGATTTGGAAATCATTTGAAATAGCTTTTTACAATAGGGAGCAAATGATGTTGCCTCAGACCCAAATGTCATTGGCTGATTATAATACATATTCTTTTTTCTGTTTGTTTTAACACGAAATCACAAAAGTTGGGGTGCCTGAGTGGCTCAGTTGGTTGAGCATCCGACTCTTTGATTTCAGCTCAGGTCATTATCTCAGAGTCCTGGAATGGAACTCTGCACGAGGTTTTGTTCTCAGGAGGGTGTCTGCTTGAGGATTCTCTCTCTCCCTCTTCCTCTGCCCCTCCCCCTGCTTGTGCTCTCTCACTCTCTCAAATAAATAAATAAATAAGTTACAAAGCTCTTGAATCAGACTGAAGTTTCATTTTGGGAGGTGGATATATGCATTGATTTAGTCAATGGAGCTGTGACTGGCTGCTTTTTTTGTCACATTAGTTATATGATTCTTTTATCCATAGTCCTTCAGAACAGAGGATAGCAAGGATATAATGTCTCACAGTTAGTGCTTTGAGATACTTTATTAACTGTCTGAAGAGCTACAGATCTCAGATTCCTGATGGGAAAAGCAGCAAGGAAGTGGCCTGCACAAACTTGAAAAATGTTTGGCATGCTAGGCCCACTACCCACCTTTAAGAGATACAGTATACATGTTAGCAACCCTAGGAAGTCCTATAACAAGGAAATTTATGTCCCACAAACAGTGTAGCAAATGTTAAGCTAGAAGATACAAAGAAATCACAACATTTATGCCATTTTTTTCTTATTCTCTCAGTTCCTTAACTTCTTCCCCTCCTCTAAATGCTATGGTTTTTTTTTTTTTTTTCATTTTTCTTCCCTACTCTAAGTTTAATGTTTTCAAGTAATAGTGGGTTGGTGGGATATATTTTCTTAGTATGCATAAATCAACAAATGAAAATGGTGCCAGACCTCTCTTGAAAAGGAAGATAATGTTACTGACCAGCCTTATTATAGAGGTTAAGTGAAATATCTTTATGAGATAAAACAGAAAAGATAAAACAGAAATTGTTTATACTTCAAAATGAATGCCAGAAGTTGCATTTGCCCTAGGTGAACAAGTGAGGAAATATGTTCAATGGGTCCTTCTCATCTTTGCTTGTCCCCAGCCCTGGAGTTAGGATGCTCAAGGCTACAGTTATTTCAGATTTGGTTTATCAGGAAGACTTTATGGGATGTAACATCTTGGGAGCTTTTCACCTCCTTGAGAATCTACACATTCTTGTGTGATTTGGGAAGACATTTTACACCTGCCTACATAAACTTTACACTGTTTTGTGAGAGCAAGAGAATGACAGAAGGATCTCTAATAGCGAGGCGATGCTGGCTGTCCAAGAGCACAAAGCTTGTGTCTGGGACAATGGCTGGGGCAGCAGGTGATTCTATGAAGTGGGGGTGGGAGGGGGAGTCTAGGTCTTAGGCTCCAGTCTTCCTTGTTATGTGGACACCACTTTCTTTCTACTGGGCTCCCAAAGGTTCTGATAGCTATCTGAATTTAACCATCCAGTTCTTTGCTCAGTCTAATTCTGGATAAGGAAGAACTCATCGCTGGATTTCATGTATGAATTTCCATTGGAGAAATCCTTAGGGTTTCAAGTCGAGACTGACATAGGATCTCAGTCTTCTCTGGCTGACTTGGAACAACAGAGGAGTAAGGTCTTTGCAAACATCAGGAAAGGAAGGAGAGGCATGCAGACTTGTAACTTCCCTCCTTTAATTTGAGCGTCAAATTTGCAAAAGAGAAATAATCTCTCAGGAATTCCCTTTCGAATTGGATGATTTCAAGCATGACCCAGTAATTGGGCACTTGAGCAATTAGCAATATGAGTCATGGCCAGAGTGAAATCTCCTTGGTAAAAAAGCAACATTTCTCCTCCCCAGAGCACTTGACAGCTCAGACTGAACTGCCTACTGCCTCTGAGGCTGCCTCCTCCTGGGAGATGGTACGCTGCTAATTCAGAGATGATCTGTGGTGTGACAGATCCAGGGTTTACAAACCAGATTGGAAAACATACAGCAAGTCACTGTGAAAGAGTGAAATAAGTCTTAATCCTCTCGTTCAATAAAATATTTCTAAAATAGACTATTGGCATGACTTTTGATAACTTCTTCCTTTGGAGGGCAATCTTACTGTATTTTAGAGTTCCATTACAATACTTACTGTATTTTAGAGTTCCATTACAAAAGGAGTCAGATAAAATCTGTAGGCCAGGTTTTATGGTTTTGTTTTTTAATAATTTTTCAGCCTTTACATAAACAAAAAAAATTATTTTTATGGTTCTCTGGAGAGTTACTGACCTGGAGATAAGTGATTTTGTTTTGTTTTGTTTTAGAGCCTCAAGAAATGTCCTAAGAAATAATTTGACAGAACAGCATTCAAGTCATACAATTTTCAGCCAAAGGGAACAGCACTCAATTTTTATGCTGACACATTTGAAATTGGTAATTTAAGGGGGGGTGCTGCAGTACGCTCCTGCAGTCAACGAAAACTCAAATTCTAGAATTCTCCAAAGCATATGATCAGTTGGATCCCTGAGTCTTTAAGACCATGTTCTCAGGACACGGTGACATTTGTGAATTGCAATGCATCTAATGCAAAGATCCCCTGACTGGATCCCTAGATTAGCTTTAAGGCTGACGTAATGGCTGGCAAACCCCTTGTGCTGGGCACCTGCTTTGCGTGGGAGACCTTTATGTGCTCGATGCAGGCAAATCCAGGTATGCTGTCTTACTCCTCCAAGATGTTCTTTTCTGCCTCTGCTTCTTTTGTTTCCCCATCGTGCACCAGGAGATGAGACTGAGGGTTATACACAGGCCAGAGTCATACTGTTGTGAAATACACACTTGACAAGAGCTAGAATAACCTTGCATCTTTTAAAAGTTGTAAGTGAACTTAATGTCACCTCATTACATTCTCATAGAATTTCATGCTTATGAAAAAACCAGTACTCCGTTGTACCACTGCCACATTATGAACACTGTAGCACACTGCATTTCCTTTTTTATACTGGCTGCCAGGAAGCTCAGAAGTTGCCATGTGCTCTTTCCAAGTTTCATTAACCTCAGTGTTCTGTACAGTTTTTCTCTGCCAAGACATCTTCATTACATTGATTTTGCTTTCTTGTTTTTAGTCATTCTATTATGTCTCTGCCTTTCAGTATAAGCGGCTAGAAAGCACATAGAACCCGTTTATTCTACCTGTAGAATATTTAACCTGCTCTATCTTTGTTCCTGGTACTTTTTAGAGCAATCATTTTCTTATTGGGGGATATTCTTTTTAGGTGTCCATTCTTAGGTATATTACCATGAGCAGTGATGAAAGATAGGAATACTAGGTATGTGTGGTTCAGAAAAGCTCCTTGATTTTTACATGTTTTCAACTTCCTCCTCCTGTAAAGAGCAATATTTTAAAACTTCAGCATGATACACTCTGACCTAGTAGGTCTGCACTGGGTCCATATGTGTGCACTTAATTTTTTTTTTCTTAAAGGAATATTTTCATGGAGGATATGAAACACTGTTAGGAGGACCCAGGAGCAATGATTAACCAAAGTTAAAAAAACAAAACAAAACAAAACAAAACCGTGGGCAACACGTGGAGATTAACTTCATTCTACATATCAAGGACAAATGCAGATTTCATTTCCAAAGAATATTCCCTGCCTCTGTGGGACTGCAAGGCAGGTAAACTGTATTCTGGTCTCTGCTCTGCCTGGCATGTTGGTAACCTTGAGAAGTCCACTGAATGACCATATCTCTCAATGTCCTCAGCTATAAAACATTTCAGAAGGCTTGTGATCAAAAGGACTCTTTCCACCCAGAAAATGCAATGATTCTTCATCACCATCCTGGGAGGTGGCAGATTTAGAGCCAGGAGGAATTGTAATGCCACCAGATAGGCAATGAGTTGGAGAATGATGGAAAAAGCCTTTTCTGAAAAAAAGTCTATATGGCTTGGTTCTCTGCCAGGAAGTGCATATCCACTTTTGGTCCCCAGCATTATAAATGTGAAAAGTGAATTCACAATTTTTGCCAAATGCAGTTGTTAAATACTCACAATCAATGAAGCAGATCTGTCAATTTAATTTCGCTTGGAATAAGGGATGCTGACCGAAAGAGATCCCTGGAAGGCACTGAGCAGACCAGCTGGGCAAAAGGATATTTAAGCTCTGTCCCTTAAACTCTAGACCCATTTCACCTGGGGATTATGATTCCCTCAACTCTGAAAATTAAAATTCCTTTGCAACAATGACCACTTGAAATTAATCAGTTCATAATCCCATGTCTCTTTTGGAAGTAGACACGAACAAGACTAATTACCTTCAGTATGAAGAAATTTTTTTTGTCAGTAACCTCAACTCATTTTCCATTGCTGTAACTTATAGTACAGCACTATATTTTAAACAGAGAAGATGTAATTAAATTAGAATTCGTGGTGGAAACCAGTGGTCGCTGATAATAATTGCTTTTCAGACACCACTATAATTGGTGCTCCAAGGATTTTATTTCAAAGCATCAAAGTCAATTTAGAAAGCGTGCTTTATCTGGACTTGAGCTGCTTTGATGAAGACACTACGTCTTCATATGTCTAGGTTTTCTTAAATTTAACTAAGCTGTTTTTTAATGATTATGTTAATAATTACAGTACTACAACACTGTTTTATGGACACTGGAAGATAAATTCAAATCCCCTTCTGCCTATTAGTTCAAGTTGTAACCACAAAATGTACACAATCTTTGCTCATTAACTGTTTGATAAGCCTTTGAAACTCCACAACCAATAAAAATACCTTTATCATTCCTTACCTCCCATGCAGTATTTAATACATTAAAAAACAAGGCACAAGAGGAAGCTTGTTAATGAATACCTTGATATATCACTTGCTGTTGTTCATGCTGTTTCCTTTATGTGGAATGTCTCCCCCTTTTTGTTCTGGTCCAATGGGTAATATTCTACTTACCCTTCAAGTCCCAGCTTAGCTGCCACATGTTATGGACTGAATGTTTGTGTCTCCCTTAAATTCTTGTGTTAAAATTCTAACTCCTAGGGTGCATGGGTGACTCAATTGGTTGAGTGTCTGACTCTTGGTTTGGGTTCAGGTCATGATCTCAGGGTTGTGAGATCGAGCCCCATGTCTGGCTCCACACTCAGCAGGGCATCTGCTTGAGGTTCTCTCTCTTCCTCAGGTCCTCTCTCTCTCTCTAAAATAAATAAATAAATCTTTAAAAAAATTTTTTTGACACCCAATATGATGGTATTAGGAGGTTGGGCCTTTGGGAGGTAATTGGGCCTTGAAGGTAAAGACCTCAAGAATGGGATCAGTGCCCTTAATAAGAGGAGGAAAGAGCTTGCTTCCTCTCTTTTTGCTCTCTACCATATGAGGATACAATGAGAAGATAGCCATCTGCAATCCTGGAAGGAGGCCATCACCAAGAACCCAACCACTCAGGCACCCTGATCCTGGACTTCCAGCCTCCAGAGCTATGCAAAATAAATGCTTCCTCTTGAAGCCCCCACCCGGTCTATGACTTTTTGTTATGGCAGAGTGAGCTAAGATACCATGTTTTCTATAAAGTCCTCTATGATTGTCACAAGAAGAGTTCATCATTCCAAATCTCAGATTCAGAAGCTTAACTATGGTGATCACAGGGCTATGTTGATGATAAAATCAGTGAATTTGAGGGAGGGAAACTGAAAGGATAGCATTATCCCTGTTATCCATCTTTCTCTGCTTACCCATTAAGATGCTGCCTGCTTAAAAACATGGGATACAACACAAAAGTTAGCTAGAGGTTAGTCGTCAGGATGAAATTTTCACTTCTATAATCAGTTATCTGCAGAATGGCATTCTGTGTCTGACAGAAGGCACTGAGATCCTGAGGTAGACATATGATCTTGCTGTGTGACCTTGGTAAAGTCACTTGACTTTTCGGAGTTTCAGTTTTTCTCTTGTGCAAAGCAAGTTTATGAAACTAAATGATCATGAAGATTATTTTTGCCTCCAGTATTCTATGAATATAATTACAGGTGGTACAAACATTAAAATTGTGCCCAAGGTATTTATAGCATTAAAACTAATTAATAAGCTACCTAATCATGCCAACAGAGATCGAATTTCTCCTACGCAATTACTGTTTCTGGCTTCATAAAGACAAAGTAAAACAAAATGTCATTATCTTACCATTCTGTGCAAACTTCATCAGTTCTGTGGAATGTGCAGGGTAATTAACAACCAGAAGGAGAACTCTTTATCTCACTTTTACAGTATCACTTTGACACAGACCTGAGTCTCTCCACTTTTGCAGGGAACATGCACAATTCTCTAAATGTTTGCTTGTTCTGTGGAGGATAGAAAAACCAAAACCCAATGACAGATCTAACGATGGCTACCATTATGTTTTTATTGTTATTACTATTATCATTACTTGTAATAATAGCACTGCCAGTAATAGTGTTAACATTTGCTGACCATACTCTGTGCCAGGCACCAAGATGAGTATTTCATATGGATTCTGTCATGCACACAATGCTATGAGGTAGGTGCTCTCATCACTGCTTTTTTTTAAAAAATTATTTTTATTAATATATAATGTATTATTTGCCCCAGGGGTAAAGGTCTGTGAATCGTCAGGCTTACGCACTTCACAGCACTCACCATAGCACATACCCTCCCCAATGTCCATAACCTAAACACCTGGTTTCTCCTGAGCAAACAGGCTCAGAGAGGTCAAATAACTTGACTAGGATTGCCAGATGGTGCGCGGCAGAAACGGGATTCAAATGCAGGTCAAGCTGATCCAGAGTCCTGGCTCTCAGCAAGAAAGTTACACTGACTTATGCTTAGTATCACTGGTCAGGATTAGCACCCAGTTTGTAGAGGACTGGCTCTACAAGGAACTAACAAGAAGGATGATATTCAGCTGCTATGTACATGTATGGCTGCTAATTCTGTTATCCATTTCCAGTGGGGGAGAGGGTTTTACTGTACATCCAGTCAATTCTCAGAAAATAGCTGGGTGTCCTACTATTCAACTTAATTTTGACACTATCTTCCTGGAAATAGAGTCAGATTTGAGAGGTTAAGGGCTCAGTCTTACAAGCAAACCCACTTTCTCTCCCAACAGACAGACAGATACACACGCACATGCACACACAATGCACCAATATGAAGTCCAGGTTGTTCCCTGGTCTCCTGATTGACTGGCTATGGACTGCAGGTTCCCATGAGCCCCTCCTTATGTTTGATTAATTTTCTAGAGTGGCTCAGAGAACTCGGAGAGACATTTTACTTACTAGTTGGCTTGTTTATTATAAAAGGATATTATTGTTAATTGCCAAATGGAAGAGATGCATAGAGCAAGGTAAGGGGAAAGGACACAAAGCTTCCATGCCCTCCCTGAGCATGCCCTCTTCCCAAAGCTCCAAGTGTTCACCAATCTGGAAGCTCACTGAACCCTGACCTTTGGGTTTTTATGGAGGCTTCATAACATAGTCATAATTGATTAAATCATTGGCTACTGGTGATTGATTCAAACTCTAGCCCTTGTCTTCTCCCTAGAGACTGAGGGTGGGACTGAAAATTCCTACCCTCCAACAAGGTGTTTAGTGCACTGGTAACTGAGCTCCATCCTTAGGTTCTTTCCCAAAGCCACCTCATTTACTATACAAAAGGCATCTTCAGGGTGCCTGGGTGGCTCAGTGGGTTAAGCTGCTGCCTTCGGCTCAGGTCATGATCTCAGGGTCCTGGGATCGAGTCCTGCATTGGGCTCTCTGCTCGGCAGGGAGCCTGATTCCTCCCCTCTCTCTCTGCCTGCCTCTCAGTCTACTTGTGATCTCTCTCTGTCAAGTAAATAAATAAAATCTTTAAAAAAAAAAAAGGCATCTTCACTGTTCTCACCACATAGGAAATTCAGATAGTTTCATGAACTAATACATATATTAGTAACACAATGTGTGTGTGTGTGTGTGTGTGTGTGTGTCACATTGTGATAATGTGTTTTATAATAATTATACATGTTATAAAAACACATTATCACAATGGCTTTCCCAGTACTTAAAATGCAGCAACAGCCTTATTGGTTAGATGTTGTTGTTGTCCTGAGTCCTTGACCCTTGGCTTCAAGCTGCTGTGGCTCCTCCCATGGCTTTACTTCTACCTGCCACATTTTCAGCATCTACCCAAGACCTAGCTCTGCCCCAGGGTTAAGGCTGGCAACTAAGTTGTCTCGTTATTGCCCCTGGGGAAATGATGATGAATTAAAAAAATACTGCTCTTAGTAAACAGGACTATGTGTCAATTTGCTCTGTGTGTTTGGGGTTGAGGGTCTGTGTTTTTGTCTTATGGATGGATGGAGTGGTTGGGATGAGAGACTGTCTTAAGTGTTTTGGGCTGCTATAATCAACATATTATGGGATGGGGGGCTCAACAAACATTTAGCTCTCATAGCTCTCGAGTCTGGGAAGACCAAGATCAAGATGCTAGCAAATGTGGTATCTGGTGAGGTCCTGCTTCCTGGTTCATAGCCTCTGCCTTCTGGGTGTGTCCTTACATGGCAGAAGAGATGAGGGAACTCTCTAGGATCTCTTTTGTAAGAGCACTAATCCCATTCACGGGGGCTCCACTCTCGTGACCTAAGTACCTCACAAATACTCCACATTTTATTACCATTGCATTCGTGATGTGATGATGATAAATGTTAGTGTTAGGAGTTTAATATACGAGTTTTGGAGGGACACAAGCATCCAGTTCATAACAGAGACTTCCTAAAGTTCTGGTCTCCCAAGGACAATGTTAAAAATAATGAATTCATGACACTTCAATAGCATCATTCTAAATACCATCCATGAGAACACCAACCAAGGGCTCTTTGGTGACTTGGTCAACTTCAGGGTTGGGGCAGGGAAAACGCAAGATGAGCCTGGAGCAGTGTGGAGTGCCAGAGATTGAGAAAGTGCTCAAAAACCGAAACAGAGTAAGGAGAACGGGGACATATAAATGACAACACGAGATGACAACCCAAGGAACAAAATAAATACCCATGAGCTCGTAAGGCTGTACATAATTGAGGGAAAATGACAACTCTTCTTTCCAGAAAAGTTTCAATTAATAAATGTAAATGAAATTAAATAGAAAATCATCTTGAGAACACTACAGTAATAATTGCCTCTGGCAAGATCCACTGATGGATGCTAAAATTGGTGAAAGTTAAAGCAGAAAGAATATTTGCATAGTTTCAAAGGATCTCCTCTAAATATTTATTAGTTACAAAAGGGGAAAAAAAACTTCAGAGTGGAGAACTCTGGCAGATCATCTTAGACAAGTGACTGAATTAACATCACCTGTAATACCTGTTGATATCCTATGGCATCATGTGAATATGATATCATACCTCCAGATCTGACACAGAGAAAGGCACACCACTTCTATGGTATCTTTTCCAATAATGCATATTCCCAATTTAATATGGGAAAACAGCAGACAAATAGAAATAGAGGGATTTTCTACAAAATAGCTGACCAGTACTCTTCAAAAGTGTCAGCACAAATAAAGACAAAGAAATGGTCATAGATTGGGGAATACTGACAAAACATGATAACTAAATGCAATTTGGGATTACAGATTGGATGCTGGAACAGAAGTTCATTTGTGGAAAACTGGTAAAACGCAAAAAGTTCTACAGTTTAGCTAACAGTAGAGAAGTTTAATTTCTTAGCTTTAATCATCTTTCTTTCTTTCTTTTTTCTTTCCTTCCTTCCTTCCTTTCCTTCTTTCTTTCTTTCTTCTTTCTTTTTTGAAGAGGCTAACACAAGGGGAAGCCAACTAGAGAGTATGTGGGAACTCCCTGTACAACTTTTCCAACTTTTTTCCTAAGGCTAAAATTATCCTCAAATAAAAAGATTTTGAAAATGACTGTAAAAATCAAAGCCCAGGAGTGTTTTCCACATCATGGCATCTAAGGCAACATTTCCCCCTCTTCTATGAAATTAGGGAATCATATATGGAATTCATCAAAATAAGCACAAAGCTTGAAAAAAAATCTAAACCAATGACTACCAATAGGGACCTTTGTTTAAGTAAAAAAAAAAAAAAAAAAAATGCATCCAACAAATCTTCATGGATCATCCACTATGAGCTAGGTAGTATGCTATCATGAACATATTTTCTTCTATTTAACATTCACTCCACAATGTTCCTTTCTGACCTATGAAGTGGAATTTTCCAGACATAAGGCTATCTATTCTCTCTGAAGAAACTGTTTCTGGTCAGGTTGTGCCATGAGGAATGCCCGAGGTAGCTGTTGATTTTATTTATTCTCTTGTGTTATCCTTAATGTTGCAGGTTATGTAAGGGTTTGGGAAATTTTTGCTGTATTCCACTCTGGAAAAATGAATCATAGTGTCTCTAAGTTCCCACAGTAAATAAATGAGACCACGCCATCATTCCAATCTGCTTGGGAAACATCAGGCCTAGCTGGTCTTTTCCTCACAGGAGAGAAGAATCAGGAGATAAACCTTGACAATGGACCATCAAAGACTCTCTTCCATACCCCACCATGAAATCTACTGTCACTTTAATGTGATGTAACTTAATTCATGGTTGCTGGACTACAGCTTCAATTATATACATAACTTGGAATGGAAAAATCAATCAAACTTGATAGTTTTGCTCATAGATAATATTTTTTTAACGCACAGTTTGATGAGAGGATCAAACAGCATCTTGTAGGGAGTAACAGGAACATAATTATGGGCCATTACAGTGGTTGTTGCTCAGTCGGTTGACATGACACAGTTACAACGTTTCTATCAATTTCTTTTGTATGCTTTAGCTTAAGTGTTTACTTGCCTTGACCTTTAGACTATTGAGTAGAAAGATAAAGGCCCACTTGATTGATTTGATGGGGGTGAGCTGAGGGGAAAAAAAAAAAAAGACGAGCCAAAAGAGCCGAGAGAACAGGAAGGGATTGCTTGAATCTGAGGTCTTTCAGGACGTGGAAATAATTGTGGTTGTATTAATTGTGGTAATAATGATGATTTATGACAAAAAAAGCAGCTGGAATTTACACACACACACACACACACACACACACACACACACTAACTTAAAAGCATAGAATTATCAATGAAGGAAATTAAAAAAAAAAAAAAAACGTCTTTGCCTGTGCCTTCTGAAAAACTGTAAAAGGAATCGCATTGATACAGATCAGCAAGGTTCCTCCCAAGCTCCTTTTTGCATTCATTGTCCAATTCATTCCCACACCAAGTCACCAAACCCTTTTAAATCTGAGCTCAATGACTCTGTATTCACTAGTCTTACTCCTTTTCTCCCAGTTCATTATTCTGTAGGTCCATTCCACCACTTACCACTTGCCTCTGATGTGCTTGCTTCCTGCTTGTGATTCTGCTTCATAAAAGCTCAGGAAGGTGGAGTCCTTAAGACCCTCCTGAGATGTGTAATGAAGATGGGGGAATTCTGAGTATGGACGGGGGGCGGGGGGAGGTGGTCCTGGAAATGATCTTGTGAGAATGAAATACCACATAGAAGGTTTTCGCTTATTCTAGGCTCAACCTGGAACTGAGCAGAATCCCATTTGTCCACACAGAGATTCTTTTTCACCACACACTGGCTTTCCTGCCATGCCCTCAGTTACAGAATGAGGATTTCTCAGACTCAAAACCTGAGAAGCTCAAACATGGCGCCAAATTGTAATTGCTGCCCACTGGCAGTTTAGACACAGTGCACCCCTGGATGGCAACACTCTTGTTCTTGCTAAGCAGCAGTCTCCTCAGCCAGCCTTCTTTCCCACAAAAGTTTCATAAAAGCTTTTTATTAGATAATTATACTTCTATGCTTTGTAGTTATGTGAGGTAACTCACAATTAGCATGTTTAATTAGGAAATTAGGTGTTATAATCACAATATGGAACAAAAATTTGTCATGAAGTTTTAGTTCATAAACAAATGGCTTTTTTTTTTCTTCCTTAAGGAGGAAAAAACCCACAAAATCAATGTTAACTTTCCATTTTGGCATATAGTGAAATTTAATTTATGTTTAGAACTAAAAGGGAACATTCCATCTGTTTTCCAGATGGAGTCCGCCTTCCCCTGTAGCTGGGAATTAGTCACTCCGGTATGTAACTGTCCCCTCAGTCACTCCTGGGCTATGTTGGGTTTTCTCTCTAGGGCAGATGTTGAGCTGATTTACCTTAGAACATATGTTGTAGAGTGATGATGCTCAACTGATCTAGCTCATTCCTTGCAAGATATGTTTGGTGTACCCTGTTATGTGATAGGTACTTTGAGGTACTCAACATGAGTTAATCAACTTCAGTGGGAGACCATCTTCTAAATACAGTAGGCACTGAGAGTGGAAGGTAAGGAATGCTGTGGGAACATAGGGGAGGGAATACTTAATCATGTGGGACTTCCCAGGAATAAAAACTTATGGTCAAACCAACCAGCCAATCAACCAACCAACCAGCCAATGAAAGATGCAAAGAATTTATTCAGCTATACAATGTATCCTACACTATAGTTCTTAACATGGAGTCTGAGACCTCCCTAGAGATTTTATGAGTGAGCTTGATGGTCATCTGGGTCTTGCTTCATTCTAAATGAGGACAGGTGATATTGTGACACAAATGATATGGAATTATAGGTAAAATTTCATGAATTTGAATTTTTCTGGAGAAAATGTACATGACTTTATCTACATTTATATGATATATTCTCTGGTGTCTGTGAACTACAGAATATTAAGTTATTAATCTGTATTGACAAATATATCTATATCTATCTGTCTATACATATAAGTAGATAGATAACTGATCATTAACTTCATAAATATGTCTAGGAGATAGGGAGAGGGACACCGCCCCTACTTTCAGGCTATCAGGGAAGACAAAGGACATAATGATGGCAGAGACGGTCAGTTAACAAAAGATATATGCTCCTTTTCCATGGAGTAGCTCTCCTGCCAGGAAGCAGCTGTCTAGCCAGGCATATTTCACAACCCCCTCTGCATCTGAGTTGAGCCATATAACAAGCTCCTGCCAATACAAAGTGAATGATGTAATGTGTGTCTCTTTTGAGCTGACTAGGTTAAGAACTAGCTCTAATTTCTCTACTCTCTGTTTCCAATGACTGTGGAAGATGGCCAAGCCACAGGATAGAAGGAGCACAGGTCTGTGAATCCTCATTGGAATGCTGCTCTCAAACTCCTGCACTGTTCAGGTTCAATGGAAAGAAAACTTACACTCTTATAACAATTAAAATGTTTGTTTGTATCATATGGAAACTAAGGGTCTAAACTAAACTAAAATTTTTATTTGTATCATATGGAAACTAAGGGTCACGTACTGAATACAAAAGACAGAGTCAACAGAATGTAGTGTTACCAAAGTGTTAGATGCAATGGGATACTAGAGCAGGAGAGCTGAGGGTTGAGAGTTGATCTTGAGGAAGATCAAGGAAGACCTATAAAGGGGGTGGGAAATATAAGGAATACCTAAATGATGAGTGGGTATCAAGGTGAAGTGCCCATAGAGAGACATGGCTGGGGGTAGGGGGGTTGTGGGAAGAAAGTAAGAGAAGGTGAGCATTTCAAGCATGCAAAGCTCCAGACACGATAATGAGTAGGGATTGGCTGAAAGTGGTCCAGTATGGCTGGAGTAGAGAATGGGACAAGGGTGGAGGTAAGAGATATCTGTAAGGTCTAAATCTTGAAGGAGTTTACATTCGATTCAAAGGGCAAGATTAGTGGATTATGATCAGATCTGGGCTTTTGAAAGATAATATTGATTTCTGTGAGGAGGGTAAGGGGACAATAATGAATTTAGGAGACCAATGCTTACCTATCCAGGTAAGCAGGAACAGTGGTCCAAACTAATGAAGAGGCAATGGGAACAGAGAGAAGTGGAAGGAAGTGATGGTGAGTGAATAAGGGAGAAAAAGAAATATAGAGCTAGACTCAGAGATAAATGCCAGGAGGGGAGTGGCAGGTAGAGAGGACCTAGAATATATGCTGTTGCTGTCAGTTTTGGTTTTGCTTTTAGGCTGGTGTATGGTTTTTCTCTCTGGGTGTTTAGTTTCACCTGAAAAATATGGATGATAACAATTAGCTTGCAGGGGTTCTGTCAGGATTAAACGAGCCCATGCAAGTGGAAGTATTCTGTAACTCTATAGGGCTTTATAAAGGACAGACTCCCACCCACCTACAGAATCTATGTAAGCCATGTCCAGTTCTCTCAGCCCCAAAAGTCTAAGGATTGGAGTATCACTAAGACCCCTGAGAGGCGGAGCTTTAGAGATTCCACATGGAGAAGGACCACTCCCTACTCTGGTGGCTCAACCTCACAAGTCATGTGGGATTGTGTCTTTCCCTCTGAGGCCACCATTGCCCTCTAAGTATGATGTAAGGCCCACAAGGTGGCTCAGCCTTCCTTAACCAGATGACATTTGGGCCTATCACATGCATGATGTCTTTGAGGTCATCCTGTCTTCTGGCACAGTGCCTAAGGCCTTATTTCTTAGCTTCTCCAAACTAGTCACACAACTCAGTCTTTTGGCTACTAATAGCAGCAAGAAGTTCTCCCTGACAAAGACTGGTATTCCTATTTCCTCGTTTCTCAGGACTGTAGATAGTTAAACAACTCAGAATGGCCCTTCCTTCAACAAATTAGCTTGTAAAATGCCTCTTTGTGAGCACAGAGTAGAAACACTCTAGGCTCTCAGTAAACATTTGCTACGTGGCTCCTACTATCACAAAACACATCTTAGCACGGTTGTTTTCCTTGACTCCTGATACCAGCTGGGCTCACTGTACTACAGCTCACAGTTAATCAGCAAGAGCTCATTTTTATAAACCAAAACTACCTCTGCTTAACTAATAAGATTTAGATACTGACATGAAGAAACATTTGACATTTTCTTATATATCTGGACCTTGGGGGTAATTTAAAGACATTGTCTTTTCAACCAGACTGACAAAGCATTTTTTGGACCCAAAGAAACCTGATTCAAGCAATTACTCTTACATGTATCTTTCAAGGCTTCTTCAACTAACTTGGCAGGCAGCAAGTCATTGTTTTTATTAGAATGAAACTTTGATCAAACTACTTGGGTCAAAGATACAAAGGGAGCAGTTCATGCAACATGGCAGCTGGTATTACAAACTCTTTGCATAAAACTATAATTTACAACAAGTGTAGATGTATCATTAGTGCTTTTGGAACCATAAACCTCTCATTTTATGGTGCCATTTAAAATGTTTGATGGAGTGTATTGTGATATCTAATTTAGTTGTTCTTAAATGGCAGCATGGCTGATGCTTTCCATTTGCACTGCAGTTCACCAAGTGTCTGCCACTATCCTGTGATGAGAAATGAGTCCAGAAGGGAAAGGGAGGATACAGCCTAAAAGGTAGTGGAGACTGTCAAAGGGCAATGGCACCACCTTCAAGGTGGCGGTCCCAGGTAGACGGCCCTGGAGTCCAGGCTGGTCAGCCCTCTCAGACAGTGGGTCTGCCTGGTTCTGCTCCAGAACTCAGTAGTTACATTCTGTCTCCCATGGGCACTGCACTGGGCTGGGGGTTTATTTGCTCAGCAGGTATTTCCATCTCCCTTCTAGTAAGAAAATCTTTTTTTCCTTTGTGAAACTCCTCCACCAGTACATGGGGACTCTGTGGGGCTGTCAACCATAGGTCCTCACTTCTATCATGCCCCATATCTGGGCTCCATTCATGCTAGATTAGTGATTATAAAGTGTGTGTAGTGATTACCTATAGCACTTGTGTGTATGTGTTTGTGTGTAGGTGAGGGAGCAGGAGAGAGAGAGAGAAATCACTTTAGGGTAATGAAAAGGCCATTTTTTTCCAGATGTGGAAAGAAACTGTATTTAAATGTTAGAGCCAGGATGTTGCCAACATATATGGCAATTTCCTCTTGGACAAAGGCAGAACGAGTTCTCTTTAAAGGTAAAGGAATGTCACAGAAAAAAATACATGTCTTTGATTAAAGCCATCCTGGTGGGTGTGAAGTGGTATCTCACTGTGATTTTGCTTTTGCCTTTCCCTGATGGCTAATGAGGTAGAACATCCTTCATGTGCCTTGTGGCCATTTTTATATCTTCTTTGGGGAAATGTCTATTGAGATTATTATCCATTTTTTAATTGGGTCCTATCACTTTGATAGCAGTGGCAAGAGCACTTTGGTGAACAGAACTAGCCCTGGGGTTTTGGAATGACTTTATCTATTGCTGGGAAATACATTATGTATTTCCAATGGAAATGGAACTTATGTATTTCCAATGGAAATGGAATTTCAAATGGAACTAGGAAGATAAACATGGAAGTGGATAGAGGAAAGAGAAGACAAGTGTTCCATTCCACTCCTAGGGCTGAGGTATGGTGGATGGATGTGGGGGGATGAATGTTAATATATCTTTTCAACCTTCAGGATCCAGTTGGCATGTTACCTCCTCAGAGAAGTCTTCCTTGATTTCTCTTAGAGAGATCCTGTGAATTATAGTTTTATATTAGACTTGTTTTTTGTTTCCTTCATATATCCTTTTATGACCTAGAATTATTTGATTTTTTCTGCTTCCTTTTTTTTTTCCTTTTAACTCTATCTTCCAGCATTTTGAAGGCAAAGTTCATGTTTGTCCCACTACTTCTGTGTTTGTACCTGGTACCTGGGTACCTTTGCTCAACAAATATTTCTTGGATGGAAAATTTCTTGGATGGAAAATTGCTCAGGTTATAAGAGAGAATAGTAATGTTAGTTTATGTTCCCCAAATATTGGGGAAAACTTTATGAAATAGTCTCTACTAAAAATCCTAACTTTCAAATAAAAATCACTTTTGCCTCCTTATCTATAACATTTACTTAGCAGAATCAACATCTATAACATGCTCTCAATATTCAATTTGAAAATTACGACACGTTCTGAACACTGTTCATGTAGAGAATATATTAGTTCAAAATAAGTTCCTCCTAGAATCCAATATCTATGGACCAAAAAATATTATTAATGAGGCAATGTTATCTGTATTATAACCCTACTGTACTGAGTCTATCTGTATAGTACCTGGAATCTGAAGGCCCTGCCAAAGGACCCCTTCCTTTGTTCTATGTTCTCGGCTAAGGAAAAAATGCTTCTTGGAAGGAGAATAACTCATCTCACTTTACATAAGCACAAAATCTGAATTCCACTCTTACGGAATTTCGTGTCATTTCCTATGTCAGCCATGCTGTGTAGAATAAATATTTGAACAATATTCAGAAATAGGACATGAAATTTGAGACTGGGATGTGAACATCTTAAGAACTTATGAGAAATTTTTAATGCTTGTTCATAGATTTACCATATTGTAGAATTCTAGCACAATGGTAAGGCTTTTCTCTCCCTTCTCCACAACCCTCTCTACTGAGCACATAAGTAAAGATCTCTGGGAGTGGCAGATGGTATATAAAGGAAGAGGGAGGCATCTAGGTTCATCCTCAGGTGACTGGTTGGGTGGCAGTGTCATATTTTGAGATAAAGAGAAGTAGTATTCATGGTGGTATTGAGAGCCACTGTCTCTGGGTTTGAATCCTGACACTGCCAATACCAGCTAAGTACATTTGGGCAAGTATCTCTCTCTCTCACTCTCTCTGTCTCCATTTCTTTATCTCCAAAATGAAGATAGAAATAGCATTTACCTTGTAGAATTGATGTAAGAACTCACTGATTTAGCATACATGTGTTAGAGTTCAGTGTTTATAATAATTTGCTTTCTTCTTCTCTTCCTCTGTCTTCATTAATATCATCATCATCATCAAGAGTGTAAGAGAAGGACTCTAGAGGAAGGTAGGTAAACTGTTGACAGGTTTCATAAGGGGAGCATTCGCTTTAGAGTATCTGTGGGATATCCAGTTAGGGACTAGTAGGTAAGTGGGAAAAGTGGCCTGGAGCTTCAAGGACACACCTGGCCTGCTGATGTGGTTTGGGAACCACCAATGTACATGTGACATATGAATGTGTGGGTCTGGGTAAGAGCACAGAGAGGGAGCAGGTAAAATGAGCAGAGATGGGAGTTGTGGGCAATGCCTTAAAAGGCAATATAAAGAGGAATCAGTAAACAAATGCTAGTAGTCATAAAAGTAGGAAGATGCTACAGATAAGGCTGAGTTGGAAATTAAGAAAGGAGCAAATGTTTAACTGAGGGAATGGCCCATTACACTAAATGACCTAGAAAGTTCAAATAATATAGGAGACTAAGGAGCCTACTGAATTGAATAATTAGGTCACTGGTTATGTTTGCTAGAGCACAGAGCACAGAAACAGCTGAATTGAGGTTGGAGGTCGCAGCCTGGTGTATAGTTATGCAATATGATCTGGTAGGGAAGCAAGTGAATGGTTGGTAGTGAGAATTCCGGGAGACATGTCTTGCCTTGCTACCTCTTTCCCTTTAGGGAAGTGCAAGAAGCTTGTATCTGAGGAAGAATAATTCATAGAACAGGGATTAAGGTAAGAGCTTATTAGTCATGTAGCAAACATCGAATTCCTATGGGCGACCTTTTTGGTAAAGCCAAATTGGAACATGAATGTATGGACAAGCCCTTGGCCTTAAGCTTCTGATCTTTATCATAGAAAAGAAGTTAAAAGTGATGGGAGGAGTGTCCTCACAGAATGGGGAACAGAAACTGAAGAGTGAAGTGGGGCACCACTGCATGACATTGCATGACATTGCATCATACCTGACAAATTAGAGGTGTTGTGCTGCTATTGTTTCAGTTGCATGGCCCCAGACTCATTTGTTGAGTCCCCAAACCCAAAATGATAGTATTTAGAGATGGGGCCTTTGGGAGATAATCAGGGTTAGATGAAGTCATGAAGGTCAGGTCTTCATGATGGGATTAATTTCTTTATAAGAAGAGAGTAGTCAATTTTCTACCTCTGCGCAACTGGACGACACAACAAGAAGAGACAGCTGTCTGCAAGCCAGGAGGGTGGGTGAGGAGCTTTGGCTTGTACCTTCATCTTGGACCTTTCAACCTTCAGTATTCTGAGACATAAATGTCTGTTGTTTAAGCCACTGGGTTTATGGTGTTCTGCTATGAAGCAGTTCAAGCTAAGGTACCTGATCACTAGTAAAGTATGGCCCAGTGAGCACTCTACTGGAACCATTCTTGCTCTCTTAGGAGGGCTCAGTACCCCCTCTTGATTTCACAATATAGATGGTGCTGGGAATGTGAGATGAGAGACCCAACTCTGACCCTCCTTCTCCTGGCAGTTTGACTAAGCTGGGGTTGGGAGTTACTAGGGTATATATGCCAGAGGGTGGGATTTCCATATCTGTCTTACAATTCCCCAAAATAATACTTTTATGAACTTTTTTATAAAGTTCATAAGGACAGAATTATTGGAAGTTGTTATATGCTTCATAGAACACCATGAAATATTGATACATTTAATTCGAGGAACAATTTCAGGCAGAAAATATGGCTCTATTGTATGTCACAATATAAAATCATAACTACAAACACACATCCATAAAAAACATGCTGTTGAATTAAGAGTGATTGGCTGTTTGCTTTAACTTTTGCTTGCTACTTATTCATCTGATTTGCTATCAGCTACCACTCACCAGCAGATGAGCAGTAGCAGGTGCAGAAAGGCTGAAAATTTTGGCGAAGAAAAGCTTAAAATTGAGAAAATTTTATCCATTAAGTTATATTTTCGGGAAATTGCAAAAACCCAGCAATTATTCCAATTTAGTGATGGAACGTATCCGTTTTACAGAGACTGAGAATCTCCAAACTACTTTCCAAATTTCACACTACAAATTTTTCTCTACCACAAAGACCAAGACTTGTCTATTAACAGATACTACGTTAATGAAAGAGCTCAAATTCATACTGGCAGTGGGATGAGAACAGCTAAGGGAAAGCACTTAGCAGCTTATACTCCCTGTTTCCTATTGCTGAATAGAAATGGACTTTTCAACTCCTTTGCCTTTTCTTATATGTAACTTCCCTTGTTCTCAAGCACAACTCAATGTAAACAGAGTCTCTCCTTTCTGTACTTAGTTCTGAGAGTTTCTTGCTCCTCTGGTCTCCTGAATTGCTCAATGGGTAAATTTAAAAATATCTCCATGAAAATATAAGCACTGGGCTATTGTGGACATTGCTGCTATAAACATCGGGGTGCATGTGCCTCTTCTAATCACTATGTTTCTATCCTTTTGATGAACACCCAGTAGTGCAACTGCTAGATCATAGGGTAGCTCTATTTTCAACTTTTTGAGGCACTTCCATACTATTTTCCAGAGTGGCTGCACCAGTTTGCATTCCCATCAATAGTACGAGAATGTTCACAATAGCCAAAACATGGAAAGAGCTCAGATGTCCACTGACAGGAGAATGTATAAAGGGAAAGGAGTTGAAAAGTTCATTTCCATGTGGTAATAGGAAATAAGGAGTATAAGCAGATACACACACACACACACACACACACACACACACACACACACAGGAATATTACTCAGCCATCAAAAAGAATGAAATCTTGCCATTTTCAACAATTGGAACTAGAAGGTATGATGCTAAGCAAAATAAGTCAGTCAGAGAAAGACAAACACCATATGATTTCATTCATATGTGGAATTTAAGAAACAACAGATGAATGTAGGGGAAGGGAAGGAAAAATAAGATGGAAACAGAGAGGGAGGCAAACCATAAGAGACACTTAACTCTAGGGAAGATACTGAGGGTTCCTGGAGGGGAGCTGGGTAGGGGAAAGGGTGATGGCCGTTAAGGAGGGCCCTTGAAGTAATGAGCACTATGTGTTATATGCAACTGAATCTATAATGAATCACTGAATTCTACCTCTGAAACTAATAATACAGTCTATGTTAATTACATTGAATTTAAATAAAGCATTAGGAAAAAAAATATAAGCACTGGGGCAAGGTCTCTGTGCTATTAATTTCTGTAGCCCCAGCATTGACATTCGGACATGGCCCATAGTAAGTGCTTAATAAATATAAGTTCCATTGGATCTGATGTTCTGTAAAGCACTGTATTCAAAATGGAATGATTTTTAGTATGCCCAGATTCGATCTCAGCTTACTATCTTAGACAAGGAACATCATGTTTTAAAATAGATTTACTCATATGTTAAACTGAGGCAATAGTACTTACTTTATAGCACTGTCATGAGACATGAGTACTCTAAGCAGAGCGTTAACATCTTACTTTGCACATAGGAGTTAATTAATAAATGGCAGCTAATTGTTTTCTTTTTTTAAAAATTTATTTATTTTTATTTCTTTTAAGCAGTAACAGTATTCATTGTTTTTGCACCACACCCAGTGCTCCATGCAATCCGTGCCCTCTCCAATACCCACCACCTGGTTTCCCCAACCTCCCCCCACCTGCCCCTTCAAAATGCTCTGATTGTTTTTCAGAGTCCATAGTCTCTCATGGTTCACCTCCCCTTCCAATTTTCCTCAACTCCCTTCTCCTCTCCATCTCCCCTAGTCCTCCATGCTATTTGTTATGCTCCACAAATAAGTAAAACCATATGATAATTGACTCTCTCTGCTTGACTTATTTCACTCAGCATAATCTCTTCCGGTCCCGTCCATGTTGCTACAAAAGTTGGGTATTCATCCTTTCTAGTGGAGGCGTAAGACCATATCTTCCTATCCATTTGTCCGTTGAAGGGCATCTTGGTTCTTTCCACAGTTTGGTGACTGTGGCCATTGCTGCTATAAACATTGGGGTACAGATGGCCATTGGGGTACAGATGGCCCAGAAGTTGGGTATTCATCCTTTCTAATGGAGGCATAATACTTTCCAAAAGTTGGGTATTCATCCTTTCTAATGGAGGCGTAAGACCATATCTTCTTTATCCATTCGTCCGTTGAAGGGCATCTTGGTTCTTTCCACAGTTTGGTGACTGTGGCCATTGCTGCTATAAACATTGGGGTACAGATGGCCCTTCTTTTCACTACATCTGTATCTTTGGGGTAAATACCCAGTAGTGCAATGGCAGGCTATTTGTTTTCTAGACTAAAAATGAGATTTCTTACAATTGTATATACTTTACCAAACACATGATAATAAAGCAGTGTGGAGTTTTTATTATAAATACAGTTTTGACAATATAGCATTTCACATTTTTAAAACTATGTAAATTTTAATTATAATAATTAGTGGTTCATACAGTAGGAAACTATTTCTTATATTTATCCCTCTACTGTTATTAGTTAAAGATAAAATTTTTTAAAGACACTGAAATTATTTGGTTACAGAGAGAACAAAAGCTTAGGAACTATACTATTTTAAGGGAAAAATTTGTTGCTCTCCTATATTAATGCCATCTTCATTAATTAATACCACCAGATACTCTATAATTACAGTTCAAAGAAAACAGATGGGTCCTGGGTTTGATAGCCAATTTTCTAAGTTGATCTATCTATAAAGATAACTAACTATTGTGAACCATTTCTATAATTAGAACAGTAGATTTACCATTTATATATCCAAACTAAACAAACAAAAAAGCATCCTAAGACCAGTAACAAGGTCACACCATTAGACAGTATAAGGCAACAGAAACCACTGGGACTTTCTGAGCCAAATTTTATAATTTAGATGAGCCTCTAACACTAATTAGAACTGACCATCTTTACTTAAAATAGCAGAAGCACTCTTCCCTGGCCAGTAGATAGAGGTATTTTTTTCTGTTTGCAGTGGTGCACTAGATGGGTAAAGGCTAACCATGTCCTTCTTGTTCTGATACATACAGCCCTGGCTTGAACAGACTTAGCTGGCAAGCATATTATCCATTTGCTTCCCACAGATGATATTAAATGTCATCACCAGCCTGGAATTAGAGAGAAAGAGCAAATATTAATCATGAAGATGAGCCTGTGAATCTAATTTTGGAGAGCTGGTCTCAGGAGGTGACCCCATATATGTAAGCTGGGTTGAAGGACATCTGTCACATGCAGCTTCCTCCAACTAGACTGCAGTTTCCAAATTTCTAGCATTAAAGATAATCACTTCTGGTAGTTCTTATTCAAAATGTATGTAATTTACTTCCCCTTGAAACCAGTATTTATTGAGCACCTTCATCATACCAGGTGCTGCCGATACAGCAATGCACAATAGTCCTTGGATGATTAACATATTATCTCGTGAATGCCTTAGTGTAAATGTGCTTATTAGAAAAATGTTCTTTGCAAAAGGTGGCGAGCAATGGGCAGGAAAGGGAAAAACTGATAAACATTTAGAAGCTGGAGATAACTGTGGTACAGATTAATGACAGCTTTTGGCTGCAAGTAACATAAAACGATCTGATCTATCTTAACATATTATATTTTCAAAGAACCAACTTTTGGTTTTGTTAATATTCTCTATTATTTTTATTTTCAATGCTATTGTTTTTTCTTCTAGTTTTTATTATTTCTTTTCTTCTGCTTGTTTAGGAGTAACTATTCTTCTTTCTCAGTTCCCTAGGCTGGAAGCTTAGGTTATGAATTATAGAGCTTTATTCTTTTCTAATATATGTTTTTTCTGTTGTAAATTTCTTTTTTTTCCATTTTTAAAAAATTTTCAGTATAACAGTATTCATTGTTTTGGTACCACACCCAGTACTCCATGCAATCCGTGCCCTCTCTAATACCCACCACCTGGTTCCCCCAACCTCCCACTCCCCCACCACTTAAAACCCCTCAGATTGTTTTTCAGAGTCCATAGTCTCTCATGGTTCACCTCCCCTTCCAATTTCCCCCAACTCCCTTCTCCTAACTCCCCATGCCCACCATGCTATTTGTTATGCTCCACAAATAAGTGAAACCATATGATAATTGACTCTCTCTGCTTGACTTATTTCACTTAGCATAATTTCCTCCAGTCCTGTCCATGTTGCTACAAAAGTTGGGTATTCATCCTTTCTGATGGAGGCATAATACTCCATAGTGTATATGGACCACATCTTCCTTATCCATTCGTTCGTTGAAGGGCATCTTGGTTCTTTCCACAGTTTGGCAACCGTGGCCATTGCTGCTAAAAACATTGGGATACAGATGGCCCTTCTTTTCACTACATCTGTATCTTTGGGGTAAATACCCAGTAGTGCAATGGCAGGGTCATAGGGAAGTTCCATTTTTAATTTCTTGAGGAATCTCCACACTGTTCTCCAAAGAGGCTGCACCAACTTGCATTCCCACCAACAGTGTAAGAGGGTTCCCCTTTCTTCACATCCTCTCCAACACATGTTGTTTCCTGTCTTGCTAATTTTGGCCATTCTAACTGGTGTAAGGTGATATCTCAATGTGGTTTTAATTTGAATCTCCCTGATGGCTAGTGATGATGAGCATTTTTTCATGTGTCTGATAGCCATTTGTATGTCTTCATTAGAGAAGTGTCTGTTCAGATCTTCTGCCCATTTTTTGATATGATTATCTGTTTTGTGTGTGTTGAGTTTGAGGAGTTCTTTATGGATCCTGGATATCAACCTTTGGCTCAGTGGGTTAAGCCTCTGCCTTCTGCTTAGGTCATGGTCTCAGGGTCCTGGGATCAAGCCCCACGTCGGGCTCTCTGCTCAGCAGGGAGCCTGCTTCCTCCTCTCTCTCTGCCTACTTGTGATCTCTCTTTCTCTGTCAAATAAATAAAATATATTCTTTTAAAAAGACACTTTGGGATTTCCCAGTTAAGCCTCTATTACTGATTTCTAGTTTATTTCCATTGTATGGTCTGAGAAAATACTTTTTATAATTTGTGTAAATTTGTTCAGGTGTATATCATAGTCCAGATTGTGGGGTTTTTTTGATGAGAGTTCCATGTAAGTCTAAATAGAATGTGTATTCTGCTGTTGTTGGATGGAGTATTTTATAGATGTCAATTAGGTCAAGTTGACTGATAGTGCTATTCAGGTCATCTGTATCCTTACTGATTTTCCGCCTACCTGACCTATCAATTTCCAACAGAAGAGTGTTATGGTGTCCACTATGATAATGGAATTGTCTATTTCTCTGTTCAGTTCTGTTTTTGCTTCATGTATTTTGACACTCCGATTACATACATACACAGTGAGAATTGTTATGTCAGTTTGAAGAACTGAATCCTTTGTTATTATATAATGTCTCTCTTTGTCCCTGATAATCTTCTTTGTTCTAAAATCTGCTTTGTTTGAAATTAATACAGTTATTTCAGCTTTTAAAAATTAGTACTGGCATGGTATATTCCTTTATTTTTATCCAATTTAAGTCTTTACAGTGTAAGTGGCTGTCTTGTAGACAGCATAGTATTGGGTCTTGTTTTGGTTTTGTTTTGTTTAATCCACTCTAACAGTCTATTTTAATTGGTGCATATAGATCATTCACATTTAATATGATCACTGATATAATTTCTACGATGTATGTAACTATTGTGCATTCATTGTATTTGTTCTTTGATATTTTCTCTATTTTTCTGCCTTCCCTAGTTTTAACTGAGCATTTTATATGATTCCATTTTATTAATCATTTAGAAGAACAATTATATTTTTTAGAAAAGCATTTTTGGTGATGGCCTAGAGTTTATAATACACATTATTTTTTTATTTTGGTAAATTATACATAACAAAATTTACCATTTTAATCATTTTTAGGTGTAAAGTTCAGTGATATTAGGTATATCCACACTGAGGAATAACAACCATCACCAACTATCTCCAGAACTTTTGCTTGTTCCCAAGCTCTGTATCCATTTAAAATATATACTTTTAAACTAATCTAAGTTTACCTTCGAATAACAGTATACTCTTTTTTTGCAGTTCAGGTAACTTACAACATGATATTCCCAAATAGACTCTGTTGTCCTGAGTGTTATTGTTGTCATTCATTTCACTGAACCAAAGGCTATAATCACCAAAACAGTATTGCTATTCTTTCTTTAAACAATTATCTTTGAGATAAGAACAGGAAAAATACAAGATTTTGTTTTAGTATTAGTTATTTCTTCTCTAAAATTCTTCCTTTCTTTATAGAGATTCAAGTTTATTTATTTATTTATTTATTTATTTTTTTAAAAGATTTTATTTATTTATTTGAGAGAGAGACAGTGAAAGAGAGCATGAGCAAGGAGAAGGTCAGAGGGAGAAGCAGACTCCCCGTGGAGCTGGGAGCCTGATGCGGGACTCGACCCGGGACTCCGGGATCATGACCTGAGCCGAAGGCAGTCGTCCAACCAACTGAGCCACCCAGGCGTCCCTAGAGATTCAAGTTTTTGACGCTTTATTTTCTTTTTGTCTGAATAATTCTTTAAAATAGTTCTTCTTTGGGAAGGTTCCTTTTTTATTTGAATTCAATTAATTAACACATAGTGTATTATTAGTTTTAGAGGAAGAGTTCAGTGATTCATCAGTTGCATATAACACCCAGTGCTCATTACTTCTCATGCTCTCCTTAATGCCCATCACCAGCTACCCCATCCCCCCACACACCTCCCCTCCAGCAAGCCTCAGTTTGTTTGCTGTGCTTAAGGGTCTCTTACTGTTTGTCTCTTTCTCTGATTTTATCTCATTTTATTTTTTCTGGGTGTCTTTTACTAATCAGAATCATGCTCTATGTATTTTTCTTTGATGTGCTTGTTGGAGATGTTCAGAGCCTAGCACACTCCTTTTATCCATTATATATTCCACAGAATTAGTGTCACTGTTTGGGTTCCTTCATTCTGCTATTATGATTATGCCACAAACTTGAGCACAGGAGCTGGAATTTGAGGGGAAGAGCCCTTGACAATCTGAGGTGAAGGTGTATTGACCTGGCATTGAGCAGTTGGCAGACCACACATGCTGACTGGGGCAGGGGGATAGCTGGACTATGGATTTGGAACCCACAGGCTGATGACATCCTGTGTGACAAGTACATGGTGGTTTTGCTTTAAACTTTTGTTTTTCTTGGAAATGCTCTCTCTCCTTCTATTCTGAATGAAAGCCTTGCTAGACAGAATATTCTTGGCTGTAGATATTTTTGCTTTTACCACTGGAATTTATCATTTCACTCTCTTCTGAACCTCAAAGTTTCTGCTGAAAACCCACTAATAGCAGTGTGGGGTTTCCCTTGTATGTACCTGCTTTCCTTTCTCTTCCTGCTTTTAAAATTCTCCCTTTATCACTACTTTTGGCCATCTTACTTACTTTGTGTCTTGGTGCAGGCCTCTTTGGTTTGGTTTTGTTGGGAGCTCTCTGTGCCTCCTGGATCTGGATTTCTCTTTCCTTCCCCAGGTTCAGGAAGTTTTCAGCTATTATTTCTTCAGACAAATCTTCTGCCACCTTTACTTGCTCTTCTCCTTCTGGGATCCCTATCATGTGACTCTTATGCTTGACAGTATTATTGAGTTCCCTGGGTCTATTCTCATTTTGGGTATTTGTTTTCCCTCTCATCTGTAATCTGCTCAGCTTGATTACTTTCCATCAGTCTGTCCTCCAGGTTGCTGATCCATTCTACTTGTTCTTGTTTGCTATGTATTCCAGGTGGTCTATTTTTATTTCCATCTAGTGAGTCTAATATCTCTCATTGGTTCTTTTTTACATCTCCTATCTCTTGGTAGAGGGTCTCAGGGAGGTCCTGCACTCCTTTCGCAATTCTAGTGAGTATCTTTATGAGCATTAGTTTAAATTTACTAATAGACATATTACTTTATAACCATTTTGTTTAGGTCTCTTGCTCTGATTTTGTTATGCTCTTTCATTTGGGACATATTCCTCTGTCTCCTCATTTTGTCTATTGCTGTGTCTGTTTCTATGTGTTAGGAAAGTCAGGTGTATTTCCTGCACTTGAAAGTAGTGCCTTTAGGAAGAAGGGGTCCTGCAGTACGTCATATTTTCACCAGAAAATGGTGTTACGGGGGTGTCTTCTATGTGTGTTGCTACAGGGGTGTCCTACCATTGTGGCAGTTCCACTGTTTATCTTCAGTCCAGCCTGAAACAGTTCTCTGCCTATTGTGGGCAGAGTCTACTGCCTGTGGTATTAGTGGACTAGCCCAAGGCTACCTTGTCTTTGAATTGAGTCAGAACAGATGTTTGCCAGAGATGAAGTAACACCAACTTGCAGAGCACTTTTCCTGTGTTGTCCCCTGAGAAGCTTTTGTTGGTGGGTGGGGCCTGCAGTCAGACTGGGTTGTGGTTACCCTCCCTTTTCCCTGAAGCAGGACTCACTTTGGAGTTGCTGGCTCCTGTGTGGGCTGCTTACACACTACCAGTCTTGCAGACTATTTTGATGGGATCTTGCCAAAAGCGATTGGAGGGGGGTGGAGCTGTTTGGTTGTGGCCTCTTCTCTACCTAAGGCTGTAGAGTCTGTTCTGCTAGCATTATTTATGCCTAACTGCATGGCTAGGTGGCCATGTGGTGGGTGGTGAGCACAGGGTCCTCCTGAAATTTCTTTTAGGGCAGGTATGCTGGTGATTAATTTCCTGTTTTTGTTTGTCTAAGAAAGTCTCTAACTTCTTTATTTTTGAAAGATTAATTTTGCTGGATATGAAACTGTAAGTTGGGGGAACTCTTTTACAGTTAATATTTCACCCCACACTCCTAAATGATTTCTAACAAAGAGTATGCTTTAATTCTTATCCTTATTCTTCTGCAGTTAAGGTGTTTTGTTCCCCTGACTTCTTTCAAGATTTTCTCTTTGCTGCTTTCTATAATTTGAATAGGATATACCTGGATGTGGTTTTTTGGCATTTGTCTTATCTAGTATTTTCTTCACTTCTCATATATGTGGTCTGGTGTTTGTTGTTAATTTTGGACAGTTCTCAGTCATTATAGTCAAATACTTCTACTCTTTCTCTCTTCTCATGACATACCAATTACATATTTATTACAATTCTTGAAATTGCTCACATTCTTGGATATTTTGTTTTTTTTTTTTTCTGTTATTTTTTCTCTATTCTTTCAATTTGGTTTCTGTTGACTTATATTCAAACTCATGATTTATTACCTCAAATGGGTCATGTCTACTAATGAACCATTGAAGGCATTCTTCATTTCTGATTCTGTTATTTCTAGAATTTTCTATTGATTCTTAGAGTTTCAATCTATGCTACCTATCTTCTTGCACATTTTCTACAATTTCCATTAAAGCCCATATTATATTAATCACAGTTATATTAAATACCCCTGCTACTAATTCCTACATCTATGTCATATCTGAGCTTATTTCTAACAATTGCTCTGTTTCTTTAGACAATCTTTTTTATTGCCTTTGGCATGCCTTGTAATTTTTTGTTGAAAGCAAGCATTTGCTGCATCACATAATGAAATCTGAGGTAAAAAGAACTTTGTCAGAAGGATCTACGGTAATATGACTGGGACTGTGTTGAATATTTATTGTAGCTATCGGTGGCAGAAGCTTCAAATTCCTCTAGTATTCTTGTTTTTATCTCCCTTCTAGATTTTGGGTTTCCCCAAGTACACTTCCTTACCTAGAGTCTGTATCTTATAGCTCTTTCTGCCATAGTCCCCTATTATTATACTGAGACTCTGTTGGTGGAGTGCTGGGGGTAGAGAAAGGGAGAATTACAGTCTGATGAAATTTCAGTGTTTTAGTGGGCCTGAATCTTGAGATTCTGACCTTCACAAGTTTTTCTCCAGTGGTATAACTCCTTTCATCCCCCAGCTATCTCCTTTTCCATTCCGTGCCTATAGCATTCTCAATCTATTTCCTTGAAGCTCTCCCCAACCCACCAGCCTTTCTCCCAACACCCCCCTCCCCGCCGCCCAAAGTAAGAAAGGAAGGCTTGAGGGACCAGAACTAGAAGAATGCCCTTTCCCTTATTCAGATAAGCCTCCAGAAAAGGTTTTTTTTTTTTTTTTTTGAGAGTAGATCTTTGTTCTGGGGGAAGGCTCTGGGTAAATTTTACAATGATTATTTTTCCCCTGCCCCTCTCAGAAGCATGAACAGATCTTTTTGGGATCTGCACCATGAGTATTTGGCAGGATTCCTGGAAGTAATGTTCATGGAAATCTGGGTATCCCAAAGTCTGTGACCCTCAGGATTTTCAAGAACATAACTGATTATTAGCTTCCCCGGCTCTTTCTTGTTGGGAATAAGGGAATTTGTCTCCCAAGTTGTTACATGTCAGAGCTCATACCAGAGTCTCTATGCCAAGAAATGAAGACATATTTATTTACCATATAAGAAATTTGTGGGATGGGCAAAGGAAGAGCTGGCTTCAGGAACCACTGGGACTAAGGCCTCAAATGCTGCCAAGATTGATTCTATACATTTTAATTTATCTCTATTATAGCATCACTCTTTACTATTGCTGATTACTGATCTGTTTTCTCCAAGGCTGTAGGCAGCTCTGCACTCATACCCTAACAGCTGTTACCACATAAGCAAAGAAACTTCCTCTGTAGTTTCAAATTGAAAACAAACAAACAAACAAACAAACAAAAACAGTGGAAGGACTGCAATGGTCTCCCTTGTTTCATGTGCCCACAAGCCTGGACTAATCACTGTAGCTGTGCAGGGTTGGAGTTAGAACTGATTTTTGCCTGAACTATGGGCACATCCTCAGGTCACAAAGATGGGATAATGGAGATTCCTCCTACGCATAAAGACAATCGTTTTAGAAAAGGGAATATAGAAGGGAAAAAGCAAATAACCCATGCAAAGGAAGGGGAAGTAGAGAACAGTTCATTGAAGGCAAAATTTACCCATTTTGCAATTTCATCTACTTAGAAACCATTTTTAATACTTTGGATGTTTATGAGAAGGGATGATGTCAAATCTTGACTCATAGTTCTTGATGAAGTAGATAACTGAGTCTATTAATCTGACAATACACTTAAACTGAGTTATTGTGTCAAGGAACTTCCATTATGTATTTCATCCAGTTGTAAACTGTCAGAATAAATCTCACGATGGGGGAAGATCAAAGCTGCTTTCCCCTATTTGCCATTTTTATATTCCATGAATTCTTAGATTTGACAGTGATTTAATCCTCGACCCAGGACAAAAGCACAAGGTGGTGATTTCCACTATAAGCTTCTGTGCTCCCAATCCCTCCAAATAAAAGTAAAAAGCCCCCAAAGTTACAAATGTTGGCAGCTCAATCTGAATGAGATTGCTATTTTTTTTATTAATGTTCGCTCATTCAAGTTTAAGCTGAAACGGCCTGATCTCCATAAAAAACTTCAAAAAATAAGCCAAAGTTTCCATAAAACCTTCTGTAAAAATGATTAGAAGGGATATAAGATCTCTTTCTTTTACATCCACTTGAACTCATTTAAGGAAAAAAGGAAATTTATAGCTTCACATAAAAAAGGAAATATCAGAAGGGCTCAGTCTAGGGGTTTGAATGCCATTAGGACCTGCTCTTTCTCCATGTTTTGTTTTTACTCTTTTAATGGGCTTTATTCTCAGCCCACTTTCTCATTAACTCATGTCTAGTGAAAGAGAAAGCAAGCATGTCTATCACAATTCTGTCAAATCTAAAGGTTACAGCTCATTGGTTAGGTTGAGTCACATGCTCAAACCTCAGGCTTTCACTGTGCCAGGTGATGATTCTAATTGGCCAGGCAGGGTGATGGAGAACAGAGTCAGTATTTATAGACAGTCATTTGAAGTAAAGGAAGAGGCGGTTCCCCAGAACACACTTAGGGCTTTTCACTAGAATAGTAGTAATAGTAGTGACAACAAGAACATTAACAAGAGACATTTAAAGAATCTTAGTATGTGTGCAGCACTCTTTGGGGCATGTAAAACTAATTTAATTCTTATAACACCTTCACAAGAGGATGGGGAGTTTGAGTAACTTGCAGTAGTAGATTCTATATTTGAACCTAGGCAATCAAGCTCCGGAATTAGTGCAGTTAACCACTGCCCAATACTGCTGCTTCACACAAATGGGGAAAATAAAACATAAAGAGCAACACTAGAAGGCAGGGTACAAGAAAGGACAATGGTCATTATCATTTCTTGGGAAGCATTTCTTCATTTTCTTTTCTGTTGATTGTAAACTGTATCCTGATTCCAGACCACCTGGTCTATTTGGACAATAAACATATCTAGAATTGAAGGCTAAAAATCTTGACTTTCAATTTATGTTCACTATTTTGGCCCTGTATCCCTAGCCTCAGCTTCACTAGATGGATCTCTAAAATAAAAATTAGGTTTGAGGTCAAAGTTCATTTAAAAAAAATCTATATCTAGATCTATGTCTTATTCTATTTCTCCCTTGAAGGAAAATATCTCTATTTTACAAATATGTAGAAGTAAACCTGCTCCTCCATTCCCATTAACTCCATTTTATTTCTTCTCAAACCCCACAAGAAACCCCACGGAGTTGGACATCTGGAAATCAATTTCACCCTTCATAGCTATGCAAACCACCTACAGTGCCCTTTGACAACAGAAGAGTTTTAAGAGAATCCCAAAGAGAATTTACCCTGGCAAGGCAAAACAACTCGTTTCAACCTTTTAGAGATAACTTGTGAGATTTAGGGGAAAATGGCTTTAAAAAATTTAAAGTCCGGCAAGTCAATGGAAAGAGAGACAACATTTAGAATTCTGAATTAGGAACTCTGGTTAGAAAATATGAATAACATAGTTTGAAACAAAAATATCTTGAGGAATTCAGTTAGATATATTTTATACATATACTTGAATGTGATAATTTATTTATTTGATAATAAGTTGATCTGTTACTGGGTTTAAACAGATATTTTTCTTCCTAATGTGGTTTATGCTGTGTAACAAACTACCTAAAACCTGATGGCATAGAAACCCTGAAGGCATAAAGTCATGTCCTATTTCTCATTAGTCTGCAGGTTGACTGGGGACTGGCTCATCTAGGCTGTTTGGGCCAGGGATGGCTCAGTTTTACAAGTTCTTCAACCTCCTCTTGGAATTAGTGGATCAATTTGGGCATGCCCTTCTCAGGACAATGACAAGAGATGGCAGAGAACATGAACACAGCTGTGTAAGAGCTTTTCAAGCTTTTGTTTGTATTATGTCTGCCAACCTTCCACTGGCCAAAGCAAGTCACACACGAAGCCTGGAGCCAAGGCACGAGAAGTATACATAGTGCAACATTACACAACACAGGGATTAAATACAAGGAGGGGCTTTAATGCAATCTATCCCCCAACCTGTGTTGAATAGACCTCTAAGGGTGGTAGCTGACAAAAGATCAGTACTAAAAAATCTTGTAAGTTGATTAGGGGCCCACCCATGGCTGAAGTGAGCCAATCAGATACTGGCAACAGCAAACACCTATTTCATGCTTACTAGATGCCAGGCATAGTTCTAACTACTTTACATATATTATTCAATTCTCACAACAGCCTTATAAGTACAATTATTAGCTCCATTTTCATCATGAGGAAACTAAAGTCCAGTGGAGCAAAGTAACTTGACAGCTGGTAAGGAGAAGGGCCAGGATTCAAACCTGGGTAGTCTGGCTCCAAAGCTCATGTCCTTAACTACTAAATTCTTCCCTCTGGGAGAGAAACAGAAGGAATTTCTAAAATAATCATGGAGCAGAAGTTATAAGCATTCCATGGTGAGCTGTACCCACATGCTTAGGAAAGCATGTTTAAGAAGGAATAAGAAAGCATGCAGAGGTTGAAAAAATTAGTAGGGAAAGACAGGATGAGAACATAACAGGTGAAAAAAAGACATGAAGACCCTAAGAGCTGAGATCAGTAGCAAAGAGAGAAGAAGATGGATCTAGCTAGCACTGCTTGGGATCTGACACATTTCCAGTTCCCAGTTCTAGCTTTCATCCAGAGAAACCTCTGCACAATCATGATTTCTGAAGTATAAAAGGTAAAACCAGAACAACTGGGGTAGAATATGACACATCTTTCATTTAACCTCTTTCTGGAACATTTCCTTCCCATTCTCTGCTATGAGATGAGCTCCTTTGAACAATCAGAATTCTTAGGAAGTGGTTTTAAAACACTAACCCCGACTGAAGGTCGGCAAATTTTTTTTTCAGAAGGACAGTATTTTAGGCACCATGGGCTTTCACCAAGACCCACACCACTGTAGTGTGAAAGCATCCACAAACAAGATTAAATAAGTGTGCATGGCTGTGTTCCAATAAAACTTCAGGTTTAGTGTGGACACTAAAATATTAATTTTGTACCATTTTCATGTTACAAAATCTTAAATTTTTTGACCAATTTTAAGTGTGAAAAACATTTTCAGCTCACAGGCCATATGATAACAGATGGTGGGCCTGATTGACCTGGGGGCTGTAGATTGTCAAGGCCTGAACTAGACCTTTGTCAAGGGACCCTGGTTAAGAACTCTGCCCTTGCTTATGTATAATAGAACAGGGATGATCTCAGATACATGCTAAATGGGTGTATAGTATATAAAATATGACCTCAGCACTTGAGGTGGCTTAACTCTGCCTCTATCGGCTAAAATTTTTCTTCTACCAACTCGGACACTTGCTGCCCTTTCAACCCATAACCTCCTTTATGCTACAATAAATAAAGAGATTTAAAAACCCACCTGAAATTCTGCAGGCATGACATCCTTTATTGAGAGTAAGGATTGACCCAAAGGGCAGGAGGGAGGAGCAAAGCTTTTCCATTTTTGAGGCTCAAAGATTGTATGACAGAAACAGAAGAAGCTGGGGACACCCAAGGGAATGTGGAAGGCCTTGTTCTGGGCCAATGACAGTGGCAAGGCCCCAGAAGCTTCCTGATTTAGTTCTGGAACTGTATTGCCAACTTTCAGTAAGCTGTGCCAGTGAGACAATGGAGCAAGCCTGGTTGATGGAAATCTAACCAACTCCTGACAACTCTTTCATATAAAGTCTTTTAACAAGTGCTTCTGGACCATCTGTGGTTTTTTCCTCCTCATTTGGAGCCAATAAACAGAAAGAGAGGAAATGAAAGAAGGAAGAAGCTCTCCAGAAGGCCCCAAATGTAATCAGCTTCAGAGCAATTAAGAATCGACTATATTTTTATTATCATCTAAATTCCCTTTGAGGTTGATGATAAAAGCTAATTCACTTTGGCTGTATCTTTAATGCATGGGACTTTTTTTTTTTTTTTTTTTTTAAGTCATTTGCAGAAGAAAAGCAAAAGAAGACAAAGCTTCTATTTTGATTGACTACAATTTGTTAATTGCTTGACTGGTCAAATTAAATCGAGTTAAGTATTCAGGAAGCCAAAAAAAGTCAAGCACTTTTCCATAGATGGAACCACAGAATATACAATAGCAGCTGGATGGAAGTAATCAATCCTCCCCCCAAATTTCCACTCCCTTCTTTCCTTTTACAGAAGCGCCTCACAATTAAACTTCCCATCCTCAAAGGGACTGATTTAACCTGAAGCTTTGCTTTTCTTCTTTGACCAGGGAAAGCCCTGAATAAAATTCTCTATATTATCTGTCAAAAATATATCATTGAACTTGGAAAAATAAGATAAAACGGCAATTTGTGAATGCTTCTTTTCTTTTCTTTTCCTTTCTTATTCTATTCTTGCTTGCTGCTGTCACCCTGGTTTATGTGATATTTGTGAGTAGCAGATTTGGTTTAATGAAAACATAGGTGCATTGATACAGGAGAATGGTAAGAGAAAATAAAAAGTGCATATCTTAGAGTCCTTCTCTGTTGGGGAATCAGCAGTTATAGTAACTAATTGTATTTTTGCAAACTCTAACTATTCTATAAAGTGCTTAAAAAAATCCCAATTCATGATTTTCCCTGAAGCTGTCATTTGGTCTCAGTGGGTGGTCAGGAAGTGAAGTACAACACAGAAATGTGTTGTGTCTCAGCGAGTCTTCCCTTTGATCAAGCTTTGAGCCCAGACAGGAAACAATATGCTCATTGCTTTACTGCCATTGCGGATTGTTCATTAGTTTTAATTATTTTCTAAGATCTAGAGGGAGCCATCAAAAAAAATTAATCATGAATGGAAGGCAAGGCAGCCTTCTGTGATCATAAAAACACATAAAGCGTTTTGGATTATGGACATTTTATGATTTACACTCAAACTTGAACTGAGGGGGCATATGGTATATCAGCGTTTATTAAAAAAGCATGGGGATTTATGATGAATCATAAGTTTTGCTGTAAAATAAAATAACTTGCCTTTCTATCATGCTTTTAAAGTTTTGTGAGTATGTGTGTGGGGAGTCTTTCCCTAATTTTGACCTTGCCAGAAAAAGAAATTTTAAAAAATAGCATCACCACGTTAGAAATGATTTTGAAGATTGGCCAATTATATAGCGTTTGCATTTTCACCAAGCATTCTTACCAAGCTCTAGAAATTGTCTTTTCTGGAGCAGCCTATTCCATTCTGGAAAGCTGAAAAATTTAGAACCCCGTGTCTCCATGGCCTCCCGTACTCACTGAGCACCACTCTTTCCTGACATAAATTCCATCTTACTCCAGGGACAGCCCTTCAGGCAATGAAGCAGCTATTGATTGAGGCCCTTTACATCTTCTGAAGGGTTTAAGATTCCAGGCCCTGGAATCCAATGGCTCAGGATTCTGTCACTTATTAGAAGTGTCCCTGGGCAATTATTCAGCCCTGGTAAGCTTCAGTTTGGGCCTCGGGAAGGTGTTGGTGAAGAAGAAATGAAGCTATGATCTGAAGTGCTTGACAGAGAATTTGCCAAATGGCAAGTGCTACCATAGTAGTTGTGTTTCCAATATCTCCTCATGTGATACAATTTTGGGTCCCTTTGCCATTTGGGTGAGCAACTTGTCCTGATTTTAAAAGTGAAAGCACACATTCTGGGCACCTCTCAGTGCTTGGCAACTGGGATGACTTCCCACCCTACTCCTGCTGTATTGGTTCATCAATCACTTCAGGGTTTTTATGCCCCAATTTACCTTAAAAGGTACTTTTAAAATGTCCCTGGAAAGACCTGCCACATGTGAAAGTCCACTTATAATGTCAAGGAATGTGCCGGGGGATATAGCATGACCCACTCTTGGCTCAAATCTTGCTTTCTTTCCCATAACTGGTATCTTTAATTCTATGGCCTTGGCTTCAGATTGAGGCTCCTCCAAAGGAAACAGTCAACAAAACAAAGAGACAACTTACAGAATGGGAGAAGTTATCTGCAAATGACACTACAGACATAGGGCTGATATCCAAGATCTATAAAGAACTCCTCAACCTCAGCACTCAAGAAACAGATAATTATGTCAAAAGATGGTCAGAAGACATGAACAGACACTTCTCCAGAGAAGACATACAAATGGTTTATAGACCCATGAAAACATGTTCATCATCATTAGCCATCAGGGAAATTCAAATGAAAACCACATTGAGATACCACCTTACACCAGTTAGAATGGCCAAAATTAACAAGACAGTAAATATCAAGTGTTGGAGAGGATGTGGAGAAAGGGGAACCCTCTTACACTGTTGGTGGGAATGCAAGTTGGTGCAGCCACTTTGGAAAATGGTGTGGAGATTCCTTAAGAAATTAAAAATAGAGCTACCCTATGACACTGCAATTGCAGTACTGGGTATTTATCCCAAAGATGCAGATGTAGTGAAAATGGCCATCTGTACCCCCATTTCCATAGCAGCAATGGCTACAGTCACCAAACTATGGAAAGAGCCAAGATGCCCTTCATTGGACGAATGGATAAAGATGATATGGTCCATATATACAATGGAGTATTGTGCCTCCACGAGAAAGGGTATAATACCCAACATTTGTATCAACATGGATGGGACTGGAGGAGATTATGCTGAGTGAAATAAGTCAAGCAAGAGAGAGTAAGTATCATATGGTTTCGGTTACTTATGTAGCATAAGGAATAACATGGAGGACATTAGGAGAAGGAAAGGATAAGTGAATTGGGGGAAATTGGAGGGGGAGATGAATCACGAGAGACTGTGGACTCTGAGAAACAAACTGAGGGTTTTGGAGGTTAGGAGGGTTGGGGGTTAGATGAGCCTGGTGGTGGGCATTAAGAAAGGCACGTATTGCATGGAGCACTGGGTGTGGTGCATAAACAATGAATCTTGGACCACTGAAAAAATAAAATAAAATAAAATTAAAAAAAAAAGATTTAGGCTCCTCCAATTATAAAAATTCTAATTTGGTCCCTCTCTTATCCATCTACCTCTACAAGATGCTGCATCCCATACTGCAAACAAAACTCTACTGTGCTTATCTGGTGCCGAGTTGGCATTTCCCTAGAGACTATCTCCATCTTCTCCTCTGACACTCATCACCCTCCCTAAAATAAAATTGCTGAAAATCAATTCCTTTTTGCCCTTAGGTACTGGCCTTTTGGCCACTTTATGAACCCTCTCAGTGGGTACTGTCCTCTAATTCCCACTTGGCTGTGTGTGTCTATAATCATATTATGAAAGAACTTGTTGATGCCTTTTTGGAACTTTAAAACACTATTTCTCTTACATTTACTTTTCTTCTAGAAACTTTTCAAAAAGGAAAATGAGTTTGTTCAGGTGTAGTGGTTGGTTCCTAAGATGATTACTCCTTCCTTTTATAACAGATCCAGAACCATCTCAATGCATATTGTAATGTATATGCTTCATGAAAAGACTGCAACAGATTCAGACATTTTCCTTAATTGCCAAGGATAAAGACATTTGTCTGTTTAGAAGCGACTACTCAATTATCATATGGTTTTGCTTATTTGTGGAGCATAAGGAATCACATGGAGGACATGGGGAGATGGAGAGGAAAAGGGAGTTGGGGGAAATTGGAGGGGGGAGAAGAACCATGAGAGACTACGGACTCTGAAAAACAAACTGAAGGTTTTGGAGGTGTCGGGGGTGGGATGTTGGGTGAGCCTGGTGGTGGGTATTAAGTAGGGCACATATTGCATGGAGCACTGGGTGTAGTGCATAAACAGTAAATTCTGGAACACTGAAAAGAAGTTAAAAAATAAATTAAAAAAAAAAAAAGAAAAAAAGAAATGACTACTCAAAGCAGGAGATAATTAGCATCACTTGGTTTAGATGTCCCAAAATTCCCCCATGGAAACCTATGGTTGGTAATTCCTTCATGCAGTGTTAGAGTGTCCATAAGCAACAAATCTGCACTATATTATTCTCAAAGGTCTTTATATGCTCCTTGCCTTCCAACTACCCTTAAGATTTTGGCTGTGAGCCACCTAATCACCAGGTATAATTAATTAGTAGAAAATATCCCTCGCACATTCCTGAGTGCTTCTTGCCAGAGTTAGGTGAATCCAAGATAAATTTCTCAGGCATAGTCTTCTTCTGCACAGCCAAGTTTCAGACCTACTTTAGGTTTCTTTTAATATAACAGTTCAGAAAAATTGCCTAAGATTATAAGGAACACTGGTCACTGATACACAGAATCCACTTTTCTCCCCTAAAATTCACAACTAGACATGCTAATGTTTAGGCTTCTGAACAGTTTCCACATAGCTCATTCTCTTTTGAGCCTTGTGGTGTTTCAGATCCTTTTTCTCAAATGGAACTTCTCACATGGAACACAACTGGGAGTTCCAGAGAGTTGGTAATACATTAGAAGTTATAAGCAGGTTTGAAGGAGGATGGAGAGGTATGGAAATCTTTACTCTTTCTGAACTTCTATAGCATGTACTTTCTAATATTCTGTATACATTTTATCTTTTGTTAGATTGAAAACTTTCCGAGAGCAGAAAATATATTTTATTCATCTTATAGTCTGCATAATCTTTAGCATGGGGTCTTAAAAATTGATAATTTTTTTGTGTGTGTAAGAACATTTTCTAAATAGAGAAAACACATATACTCTTCAAAGTAAAAAGGTGATTTTGCTAGAACTATAGCTATCACTATGCTGAATTTCGGTTAGGTGAGATCAAAGATACCACTGAAGGGGGCTGTTTGGTGGAGTTCCACAAAATGGTCTGTGGATCCATGTTCCTGGCCATGAACCCTCTACCCCATGTGTCTTCCAGCATGAATAATGATCATGTCAACAATTTCCATTTACATGGTGGTTAATTATTCACAAAGTCAATGCTTAATTCTAATGTCAATTTTTTGAGGTAGATTATCAATAATTCCATTTTACAGCTGAGAAAACTAAGGCTCGGTAAGAAAAGTGACTTTTCTAAGGAAAAGGAACAACAAAGTGTAGAGCCAACATATAGTTATGTCACCTGGCTCTTTCTAGTCTTTCCACCTTCCTAAAGGATATTCCTCCTGACACTCTTGCCTTAACATCGGCAATTTTCAAAGGAATGTGCATCAGAATCACTTGGAGGACTTATTAAAGTATAGATTGCTGAGTCCCACCCAAAGTTTCTGATTTTGTAGGTCTGGATGCGACCTGAGAATACACATTTCTAGAAAGATCCCAGGTGATGCAGCTGCTGGTCACAGGCAACACATCTTGAAAGCCAGTGCTCTACACAATATATATCCCACATACCAGCCAGAGTGATCTTTCCTACACTCAAACCAGATTAAGTGTCATGCTTGCAAACAAGCTTCTGATTCTTTCATACTTATGCCCATTATAAAAACCGACCACTCACACCTACTTATGAGGTCTTTATATGGCCCCTGAAATCCTTTTGTCCTTATTTCCTCCTTGTTTACTGAGCTTCCTTTCTTCTGCTCAACTCTCAAACTTCCTCTCACCTCAGAGCCTTCAGAAAGGAATGTTCTACCTCAAATGTCTGAATATCATGGCTCCTCCTTGTCATTTAAGTGTCTGCTCTAGATGAGTATCTCCAGAGTCGTTCCCTGATTTTCTTGTTAAGAGTTGTCCTCCCAGTGATTAATCTTATTGTCTCATTCTTATTTTCCTATTTGTTTTACTTCATCATTTTCTTTGCCTACCACCAGAATGCAAACTCCATAAAAACTGAGCTGTTGCCCGCCTTATTTATCGCTCTGAACTCTACCTAAAACCAATGTCTAGTCTGTGGCGGTACTCAATAGATATTTGATAAATTAATGAAGGAGCCTCCAAAACTCTCTTAAAATCCACAAAATCCTTCAGGTTAGTAACCCCATTGAGATCCCAGGTCTCATACATTGTGAATCTCTGAGGATCAGTGGTCAGTTCCATTAACACGACAACTTGCTTTTTTGCTTTTAGAGACATGGAAGCGATATGAGACAAAGGGTAGCTTGTGGCTGTGTTAATTTGAAACCAAGCATAGGTCTTAAATACAGTGGCAAGTAGAGCTACAGAACATATTTTCCTCACTATTTCACTAAAGCAGGAAATGAAGGAATCTTGAAAGAGATGGGAAAATGACTCTAAGTACTATCTGTAAATACCTTTAGACTCTATTGATGACTCCAGGGACTGGACTGGGCTACACTCAGGAAGAAGGACAGTGGCCACAGAAGTGTGGTGTGTGTATAAATATATAGGCAAAACATCTGTGGTCTAACTTCCTTTCTTTAGAGAAAGCCCTAATTTTTTCTCAGTGGGGAAGATCTGGTGGAGATTTCCTTTGCCTCCAGCTCAAAGTCAGGACACATGCCCCAGGCCTGGCCAATCACATTACTCTATTCCTCTTCCCAGTGACTGGTCAAGGTATACACAACTGCATCATGCTGGGCCAATGAGAGTCCCGTCTATGAATTGTCCTCGTGCTGTCAGGAAATACAGTCTCTCAGAAATCCTGAGAAAGATTGGAGACTTGGCAACCACCTTGTCACTGTATGAAGAGAACCTATCTGGGAGTAAAACACAGAGTCTGGACGACAATGGTTTAGTCCCTGGATCTAGGTGTGCTTGAATCTAACACTTGAATTTCTTACTTAGGTGAACACGTTATTTTGCATTTGTACTTAAGTACATTGGAGATACATTCTGTCACTTACAACTGAAAGGGTGCTGAGGGATCCCGCATATCCCACATGTCCTTATGAGACTCCTCCCTGAATAGTTCTGCCGCGCTGTGTTATTTTTCTGTCAACACCTAGAGCAAAGGCAGTTGGAACCACCCACGACACTGCACTCAAGCTACTGTGAATTTGAAGCCCACACACCATTGCAGAAAATGTTATTAATAACAATTCCTCCATTTCTATGGAGTTTTCTCCCAAAGAGTTCAAAGAATCTAGTATGTATTTTTTTTCTCATCAGCTTGCTTCTGTAATGGAGGGAGAACAACAAATATTCCCCACTTGTGTGACCCTGAGCAGTTACATCATCTCTTGGGAGAGTCAGTTTTCTAAAGTGTTAACAACAATGGTAGGGAGGCGAGGTAGGAGGTTTGGATTTGACATTTGATGAGACTCAGACACAATGTGAAACAATTGATGTCGTGACTGCAAGATTTTGCAAAATAAAATGTTGGTATTGCATACTATTATCTGCAAGCAAGTTCTCAGAAAATATATTCTAGGTCACATCAGACTCTTTTAATGCCATTCCGAAGTATGGAAAAATACTCTCATGCTTCCTAACTGATCTCTTACCTAAAAGAAAAATGGACTGAAGCAGTTTCAAGAGATCCACTTGCTCTATTTCCTACCAACTTCAATAGGGAAATAACATTTTCATTTTACCATAAACCTTGGGGCCTTAGCCAACAGAGATGCCCAAGAGTTCAGCTATGAATTACAGATGTCTTCTCAGTTTCCCAAAGCAAATCTGACTCAGAGAAAGATGAGTTTATGTGATCCACACTTGTGAAAAAATACATCTAAATCATTCCTTCTTAATGGGTTGTATAATTCAATGATAATCTGTATTAGGGCACCTTATTCAAAGAAGTTTGAGCCAGCATCACTCAAACATGAGCAAATAAACTGCCACTGTACAGACAGGGAACTTTGTCATCATTAATATTTTTTGAACATTTGGTCTGTGCAGAATTGATTAATATGTTTTCTTAATGGAAAATATAAAACAGACATAGTTCTTGCTTCAAGTAATAAAACAACTCATTTGAGTCCATGGGTCCAGAAAACATTCCAAGGAAACATTTAACTATCTGATAATTGATATAATGGAATAAAAATGATGAAGAGAGAGCTAGATGGAATTAATGGGAAAAAAAAAGACTGGAAGATGGGAGGTTTACATTAGATTTTCTAGAAGGTAGGGAGTAGCTATATATTTGGGAATATTTGAAGAGATACATGCTTTTTTGTGAGTGGCAGAGGCTGTTCATAAATGAGGGCCAGAAAACAGTATCTTGTGGCATGACTGAAGAATATTTCATTTTACACGATCTAAAATATCAGCAAAGTGAATAGGACATCTCTTTAAGAAGTGATGTCTAACAACAATGGCTGTAGCAGGTTTTGTTTTTTTTTTCTTTAGTGAAAGTATGTCCAAATGCCCCAAATATTACATGGGACATATTCAGAATAAAAAGATTTTTTTTTTCTTTTCTGGAGTTAAAATTTAACAGGGCATCCTGTATTTTCATTGACTAAATGCGGGAACTCTTTGTAGAAGTATCTAAGATGAAGTCTGCTTTTTATTTTTAAGAGAAGGATTAGCATGTGTGAAAGATACGCCTGTCAACACCATATAGCACTTTTCTGTGCCAGGTCTTATTGTGAGCACTTTGCACATTTTTTGACTCATTTAATCCTTATAAAAACAACATTACTACTTTATCCTCCTTTTTTCCAGAGTGAGAGACTGAGGCACAGAAATATTAAATAATCATCTGAGTGGATAAGCCAACAATGGGCAGAGGCAGGATTTGAACCCAGGCAGTCTGGCTTTAGAAGCTGTGCTCTTCACAACCCTGTAATTTTGCCAGGCAGAGGTTACTGGCCACGCAGGGTGGGAGAAAAACACCTCATCATGGCTCTTTTAGCAGAGTTTAACTATTGCCTCAACCCTTCAAACCAAGCGCACAGTCCCTGGAAAAAAGTAGCTTCTCATCTTGAAGAGAGCTCCAGATATCCCTCCCGGCAGTTGGCTACAGCTGACTGGTTCCTCACCTTCCCATACCTTCCACGCACATCCTCCAAACTCACCTGAGTGCCATTAATGGTTCTCCTTGACTGGCTTCTAATAGTCATTTTCTGGTTCTATCACATGACAAGGAAGCAGCATCATAGTACACCGTACAAACATCTGCCCAGACTCCTGCCAGGTGATATCCTGGCAACATAGTAAGTGAGAAGGCCCCCTGGGAGCTGAATAAGGGATATGCCATCCACAAGGATAATTTATTGCCAGGGTCTCAGACACTCCTGAGGCCAAAAGCCAATTCCTTTTGCACTATTTTATATCTGTCTACATTTGTACCCAAGATTGAGGAGAGCTCCTGATACATATTCAAATACGAACAAATAGGATACAAATCTAAGAGACACATCCCTAGAATTCCAGAGAGAAAAAACTGGGAGATATCCCTGAAGGGGGCTCTTCACTGAATTGATGGCCCTAATTTGTACACCATAAACAAAAGCAAATCATAGATATGAATGTTTAGCATATTTAAAAACAGTGGGTCCTTGTATTGACTTATTTTGGCTTTTTATACTACACTATCAATTTGTGAAGTGTTCAAGCATTTTACTTCTCATAAGACATTTATTTTGGTGAAGTGATATAAAACCCTTCGTCCATTCCTAGTAGGAGCTGAGGAATAAGCCTGTTTGTAATGACTCTTACATGAGAATTGTATTGAATAGTTTTCTATTATAATCAGACATTACATGAAATTAGAAACAATAGGGGAGCAAAATCAATCAGCCATGGCGGAGGGATTGAGATAATAATGACTCATTTGCCTGGGTTGCTTTAGAAAATTAATAACAACAGAGGTAATTACTAACCTGGGAAAGCCAGACTCTTGATCATTCTTTAACACTTTAAACAGGAAGTACAAAGAAACTCATCGCTGCAAGGCACCTGCCTGTTTGCTGCCATCAACAATGAACTGGCTCAGGGGGCTCAAAACTCACATCTTCCAGATTACTGGTTCTCCACTGCAGGTGCCCTTGACCCCAGTGGGACACATGGCAATGGCAGGGGGCATTTCTGACTGTTCCAACTTGGGGCATGGGTGCTCCTGGCATCAAAGGGTAGAAACCAGAGGTGGCGCCACATATTCTACAATGCATAGGAGAGTCCCGGATGCAGTGACCCACCCCCAATATGAACAGTGCCAAGGCTCAAAATCCCAGGCCCTCAGCCCTGCCTCAGAGTTGCCAGTTGTCCAGAGACAGAGTTCACAAGGCAGGTCATGACAGCACCCAATAAAAGAGCAGCGATCATTGGTCCAAGAAGAATGGCTTATCTCCTGCTTCCTTTGGTTGAAGTCTCTATTCTGCACAAAAGGCTGGCAAATCCCTCCGTTTTTCTTCTAGTTCTATCTGCTCTCCAGTGAAGAGGCATATATCACAGTCTTCTGGCTGCGGGCTCTAAGAGATCAGACGACTCAATGCATCAGAGAAAGGGCTCCTCTGGACACAGCTGGCTAACAGGATGCTCACTGGCAATATTTACAGCTGCCTCTTTTCTCTGAGTCCCCAGCCCTTCGTGGTTTGGAAGTGCCTTGGTCTTTACTATTCAAAATATTTACGGAGCCAGCTTCCAAGGGGTGAAAGGAATAGGTATGTGTGAAACGACCAGATGGCTGAACAGATAGGCTGAGCACATCTGCATCTCATGCCCAAAGATGGCACGCTTAGGCCGCAAGTAATTATATGTGCACACTGCCTTACGCTGTGCAAAGCTAACAGTGATTGCTTTGCAGTGTAACCAAAACAAGACAACCAACTACCTACCGAGCCCACCAGGGGGTCCACAAGGCCTTGAAGATGGCTTTTCCTTGCTAACTTCCTTCTGTTAAACATAGGCTCCCATTCCACAGAACCAGAAAGCTTTATTTTTGCTATAATAGAAAAAGTCAAGTTAAGGTAAAATATTTGCCAAATAAGTGATATTAGGAATAATCAAAGAGCAAATGCAGTTTAATTTGTAATGTGACTCTCTTCTTTGCCCGCCATCCAAGGTCTTCCTATTGGCCTTCCAGTCACCTACAGCATCTGGATGCCTAGACCAGACCCCACTGAGGCTGACAGTGAATCTCCCTGTAAGGTCAGAGACCTGCTCAGTCCTCTTTCACCTTCAATCGTAATGGACCTACTCTTTGCTAAGGTGGCATTAGCACTGGAGTTTTCTGGTGAGACAGAAAGGTACATGGTTAATTGTAGGGATGTCTGGCCCGATGGCAGTTTTCTCATGGCACGAGGCTAGCTTAGCATGCCTCTGATCATGCCATTTGGAAGGCTTACTTAGCCACCATGAAACCTTTCAAAATCAGGCAACTATTACAACTCCTTCACCTCAAGTGATACAGACATTATATTTTATTGTCCAGGAAGGCTGCCCATGTCCTTAGATTTTTTTTTCAGCGATATCATGTAATCTCAGTCTCCATCACTCAACAAATATTACACTCATTTTACGAGAAGCACAGAATTTTCAGAGATGCCTAGATCCATCCTCCCATTTTATAGATAAGGAAACTAAAGGCCAGTGCCTTGTCCACTGTTACTTTGTAGACGGTTACTCTTCAAAATAGTTGCTGCTTCTCTTTGTGGACTGATTTTATTTTTTCACCCCTTTGCCACCTTGTGTTGGCCAAAGAAACATGAAAATTTCAGGCTACTTTCAAGCAGGAATTTTAAGAGCCATTATGTGATTCTGCCATGGGCTCTTTCTATGCAAAAAGTAATGTCCTGGGTAGGGACTGTTCCCTCAGCCTGGGTTCCAGATCAGAGACGAATCAAGGCAGAGCCATAGTCAACTTCGAGAAACGAAGATGAGAATTGTAATCATAAGCCACCACTTGAGGTCATCTGTTTCTGCAGTATCATACAGCCTACACTGACCAATGTAGTCACCAAGCCGTTAATAACTGAGCTGGTTAGTCTTTATTTCTACACCAGATGTTTTCAAACATACTGCACTGAACAAAACATAGTTCAGCTATAATGAGCTGCAAAAGGAATAACCTCCAACATTTGAGCAGAAAGACCATGGTTTTTGATATTTTTAGTTAGTTTCCCAAAACAAATTAGAAAGGCTTTGGGGATTACCCACAGCATGGATCAGCTGTATCTATGGGAATCATTAAGGGCAGATGCCTCTGCAAAGCATGGCCCCAAAGTTTACACTTTCCATAAACTTCTATTTCAGATTCTGCAGAAGGGAAAGTCTCCTCTTAAACAGTAGCCAACATAATGTTATTTAAAGTAAAAATAAACCCCAAACACAACAAAAATTCCTGAACTTCAGAGGACATCAAACAAAAAATAAGACAGAATGACAGAAAGTCAGAAAGGAAGGGAAAAGAAAGGATTAAACCCCTCAGACGTTGTGCAGAATTGTAAACATCATTTAGGTGTATAAATTTACCTCATTATTTTCTAGTTAACGAGTTTTCAAATAAGCTAAGAACATTCTGGTGATGTCTTTACTTAACACTGTAATTTCACAAACTGTCAAGAATGAGGAACTCCACTGGGGTAAATGAAGATATGCTTGAATTTTCTTAATTGCCACCTTGCTAAGGCTTCGAGCTCATTGTTTAGCAGTGTGACAAATGGTTCTAAGCACTGTCAGGCAGTCACAGGGGAGACTGGGTTGTTATACAATGTGTCTGTCTCATTATTGTGTTGCTGACAGCCCACAGGCAGAGAAAGCAAACAACACTTGCTTCAGGAGCAGAGCTTCAGGGCCCAGTGTGGCAGTGACTGACAAACCAGAGGAGCGCTCACTAGTGCTAGGATGTTAGCTCTTCCCCAGTCTGATCCTCCTCCTTGGGAAAAGGATTGGCTTGAGGAGAGAAACTAGGTCTCTGCATCAGCCACTAACACAGTACCTGGCACACAGTGTGTTCTAAATAAACGCTTGTTGAACAGATGGATGGACTGATGGATGGATGGATGGGTGGGCAGATGGACGGTTGGGTGGGCAGACACCAGATGGATGGATGGACATCTCTCCCACCCAGGCTTATCAGCACCTTCCTTTCTCCTGTCTACTTGCCAGAAACAAGACTGAATAAACTTAATCATATGATAACTGGTGTTCCAGGTTTTCACTCTGAGGTGGGGTCTTGCTACCCCCAGCCTACACAGACCACCTCCCCCTCATCGGTACAGTCACATTCTTATACCCATTTCTCTGACCCACCAGTTCAGAACTCCTCTGAGGGATGAGCTTGCTACTCAGTCAACTTTCAGTCCTTTCTGATGTTTGCAAAGCATATTGCTCTCAGCAGGTGTTCTATACATTTTAATTTTTCAAATATTGTTTTGTATTCTCAACGTGTTGTGTCTCAGAAGTGTTTGCTACTTAGAAGAGAGATAGGATGAGAATAGAAAATGCTGAACACAAAGGAATGAGCCACTGGAAGAGGGTTTCAGGTACGAAGATAGGAGAAATTCTTCTTTGAATCTTACTGCCTAAAAGAGTGGTCTCAAGTCCTGGTCCACAGGCTGGCTTTGGTGTATGGCATGTATTCTCAGTGGAGATATTATCACGTCCAAGAAGGGAGAATTGGTTCCTGAGGATCCAAAAAATTCTTAAGTATTACAAGGTTTATTACCCTCCAAAGGGCCACAATACATACACAGTACTTTTGTGATATTAAAATTTCATGGGAGTGTATGGGGAAAAATGTCTAAAAAATATAAAATAAAAACAAGGTTAAAGAACACTAGCTTATGAGGATATTTTTGCCAGCTCAGAGAAAAATGGGTTGTGCATGTTATTGTTTAAGTACATATATAAGTCCATATAGTGTAGATAAGATATAAATAGTTTATGCAATTTTTCTAATAGGACTTTTTGAGAAAAAAAAATGTGACTTTGAGGTCTTTCTTAACAAATTAAGCATTTGATAACTCTGTTGGTATCCCTATTTTTAAAAAGTGCCTCTGGTAATTAAAATCCAAAAGTCTGGGAACCACTATTTTGAACAATGGACAACTCCATTATTATTATTATTATTTTTTTTTATTTTTATTTTTTATTTTTTATTTTTTATAAACATATATTTTTTATATACATATATTTTTATCCCCAGGTCTGTGAATCACCAGGTTTACACACTTCACAGCACTCACCAAATCACATACCCTCCCCAATGTCCATAATCCCACCCCCTTCTCCCCAACCCCCTCCCCCCGGCAACCCTCAGTTTGTTTTGTGAGATTAAGAGTCACTTATGGTTTGTCTCCCTCCCAATCCCATCTTGTTTCATTTATTCTTCTACCCACTTAAGCCTCCATGTTGCATCACCACTTCCTCATATCAGGGAGATCATATGATAGTTGTCTTTCTCTGCTTGACTTATTTCGCTAAGCATGATACGCTCTAGTTCCATCCATGTTGTTGCAAATGGCAAGATTTCATTTCTTTTGATGGCTGCATAGTATTCCATTGTGTATATATACCACATCTTCTTGATCCATTCATCTGTTGATGGACATCTAGGTTCTTTCCATAGTTTGGCTATTGTGGACATTGCTGCTATAAACATTCGGGTGCATGTGTCCCTTTGGATCACTACATTTGTATCTTTAGGGTAAATACCCAATAGTGCAATTGCTGGGTCATAGGGCAGTTCTATTTTCAACATTTTGAGGAACCTCCATGCTGTTTTCCAGAGTGGCTGCACCAGCTTGCATTCCCACCAACAGTGTAGGAGGGTTCCCCTTTCTCCGCATCCTCGCCAGCATCTGTCATTTCCTGACTTGTTGATTTTAGCCATTCTGACTGGTGTGAGGTGATATCTCATTGTGGTTTTGATTTGTATTTCCCTGATGCCAAGTGATATGGAGCACTTTTTCATGTGTCTGTTGGCCATCTGGATGTCTTCTTTGCAGAAATGTCTGTTCATGTCTTCTGCCCATTTCTTGATTGGATTATTTGTTCTTTGGGTGTTGAGTTTGCTAAGTTCTTTATAGATTCTGGACACTAGTCCTTTATCTGATATGTCGTTTGCAAATATCTTCTCCCATTCTGTCAGTTGTCTTTTGATTTTGTTAACTGTTTCCTTTGCTGTGCAAAAGCTTTTGATCTTGATGAAATCCCAGTAGTTCATTTTTTCCCTTGCTTCCCTTGCCTTTTGCGTTGTTCCTAGGAAGATGTTGCTGCGGCAGAGGTCGAAGAGGTTGCTGCCCGTGTTCTCCTCAAGGATTTTGATGGATTCCTTTCGTACATTGAGGTCCTTCATCCATTTTGAGTCTATTTTTGTGTGTGGTGTAAGGAAATGGTCCAATTTCATTTTTCTGCATGTGGCTGTCCAATTTTCCCAGCACCATTTATTGAAAAGGCTGTCTTTTTTCCATTGGACATTCTTTCCTGCTTTGTCGAAGATTAGTTGACCATAGAGTTGAGGGTCTATTTCTGGGCTCTCTATTCTGTTCCATTGATCTATGTGTCTGTTTTTGTGCCAGTACCATGCTGTCTTGATGATGACAGCTTTGTAATAGAGCTTGAAGTCCGGAATTGTGATGCCACCAACGTTGGCTTTCTTTTTCAATATCCCTTTGGCTATTCGAGGTCCTTTCTGGTTCCATATAAATTTTAGAATTATTTGTTCCATTTCTTTGAAAAAGATGGATGGTACTTTGATAGGAATTGCATTAAATGTGTAGATTGCTTTAGGTAGCATAGACATTTTCACAATATTTATTCTTCCAATCCAGGAGCATGGAACATTTTTCCATTTCTTTGTGTCTTCCTCAATTTCTTTCATGAGTACTTTATAGTTTTCTGAGTATAGATTCTGTGTCTCTTTGGTTAGGTTTATTCCTAGGTATCTTATGGTTTTGGATGCAATTGTAAATGGGATTGACTCCTTAATATCTCTTTCTTCTGTCTTGCTGTTGGTGTAGAGAAATGCAACTGATTTCTGTGCATTGATTTTATATCCTGACACTTTACTGAATTCCTGTATAAGTTCTAGCAGTTTTGGAGTGGAGTCTTTTGGGTTTTCCACATATAGTATCATATCATCTGCGAAGAGTGATAATTTGACTTCTTCTTTGCCGATTTGGATGCCTTTAATTTCCTTTTGTTGTCTGATTGCTGAGGCTAGGACCTCTAGTACGATGTTGAATAGCAGTGGTGATAATGGACATCCCTGCCGTGTTCCTGACCTTAGCGGAAAAGCTTTCAGTTTTTCTCCATTGAGAATGATATTTGCGGTGGGTTTTTCATAGATGGCTTTGATGATATTGAGGTATGTGCCCTCTATCCCTACACTTTGAAGAGTTTTGATCAGGAAGGGATGTTGTACTTTGTCAAATGCTTTTTCAGCATCTATTGAGAGTATCATATGGTTCTTGTTCTTACTTTTATTGATGTGTTGTATCACATTGACTGATTTGCGGATGTTGAACCAACCTTGCAGCCCTGGAATAAATCCCACTTGGTCGTGGTGAATAATCTTTTTAATGTACTGTTGAATCCGATTGGCTAGTATTTTGTTGAGTATTTTCGCATCTGTGTTCATCAAGGATATCGGTCTATAGCTCTCTTTTTTGGTGGGATCCTTGTCTGGTTTTGGGATCAAGGTGATGCTGGCCTCATAAAATGAGTTTGGAAGTTTTCCTTCCATTTCTATTTTTTGGAACAGTTTCAGGAGAATAGGAATTAGTTCTTCTTTAAATGTTTGGTAGAATTCCCCCGGGAAGCCGTCTGGCCCTGGGCTTTTGTTTGTTTGGAGATTTTTAATGACTGTTTCAATCTCCTTACTGGTTATGGGTCTGTTCAGGCTTTCTATTTCTTCATGGTTCAGTTGTGGTAGTTTATATGTTTCTAGGAATGCATCCATTTCTTCCAGATTGTCAAATTTATTGCCGTAGAGTTGCTCATAGTATGTTCTTATAATAGTTTGTATTTCCTTGGTGTTAGTTGTGATCTCTCCTCTTTCATTCATTATTTTATTTATTTGGGTCCTTTCTCTTTTCTTTTTGATAAGTCGGGCCAGGGGTTTATCAATTTTATTAATTCTTTCAAAGAACCAGCTCCTAGTTTCGTTGATTTGTTCTATTGTTTTTTTGGTTTCTATTTCATTGATTTCTGCTCTGATCTTTATGATTTCTCTTCTCCTGCTGGGCTTAGGGTTTCTTTCTTGTTCCTTCTCCAGCTCCTTTAGGTGTAGGGTTAGGTTGTGTACCTGAGACCTTTCTTGTTTCTTGAGAAATGCTTGTACCGCTATATATTTTCCTCTCAGGACTGCCTTTGTTGTGTCCCACAGATTTTGAACCGTTGTATTTTCATTATCATTTGTTTCCATGATTTTTTTCAATTCTTCTTTAATTTCCCGGTTGACCCATTCATTCTTTAGAAGGATACTGTTTAGTCTCCATGTATTTGGGTTCTTTCCAAACTTCCTTTTGTGGTTGAGTTCTAGCTTTAGAGCATTGTGGTCTGAAAATATGCAGGGAATGATCCCAATCTTTTGATACCGGTTGAGTCCTGATTTAGGACCGAGGATGTGATCTATTCTGGAGAATGTACCATGTGCACTAGAGAAGAATGTGTATTCTGTTGCTTTGGGATGAAATATTCTGAATATATCTGTGATGTCCATCTGGTCCAGTGTGTCATTTAAGGCCTTTATTTCCTTGCTGATCTTTTGCTTGGATGACCTGTCCATTTCAGTGAGGGGAATATTAAAGTCCCCTACTATTATTGTATTGTTGTTTATGTGTTTCTTTGATTTTGTTATTAATTGGTTTATATAGTTGGCTGCTCCCACGTTGGGGGCATAGATATTTAAAATTGTTAAATCTTCTTGTTGGACAGACCCTTTGAGTATGATATAGTGTCCTTCCTCATCTCTTATTACAGTCTTTGGCTTAAAATCTAATTGATCTGATATAAGGATTGCCACTCCTGCTTTCTTCTGATGTCCATTAGCATGGTAAATTCTTTTCCACCCCCTCACTTTAAATCTGGAGGTGTCTTCGGGCTTAAAATGTGTTTCTTGGAGGCAACATATAGATGGGTTTTGTTTTTTTATCCATTCTGATACCCTGTGTCTTTTGACAGGGGCATTTAGCCCATTCACATTCAGGGTAACTATTGAGAGATATGAATTTAGTGCCATTGTATTGCCTGTAAGGTGACTGTTACTGTATATGGTCTCTGTTCCTTTCTGATCTACCACTTGTAGGCTCTCTCTTTGCTTAGAGGACCCCTTTCAATATTTCCTGTAGAGCTGGTTTGGTATTTGCAAATTCTTTCAGTTGTTGTTTGTCCTGGAAGCTTTTAATCTCTCCTTCTATTTTCAATGATAGCCTAGCTGGATATAGTATTCTTGGCTGCATGTTTTTCTCGTTTAGTGCTCTGAAAATATCATGCCAGCTCTTTCTGGCCTGCCAGGTCTCTGTGGATAAGTCAGCTGCCAATCTAATATTTTTACCATTGTATGTTACAGACTTCTTTTCCCGGGCTGCTTTCAGGATTTTCTCTTTGTCATTGAGACTTGTAAATTTTACTATTATGTGACGGGGTGTGGGCCTATTCTTATTTATTTTGAGGGGCATTCTCTGAACCTCCTGAATTTTGATGCTTGTTCCCTTTGCCATATTGGGGAAATTCTCCCCAATAATTCTCTCCAGTATACCTTCTGCTCCCCTCTCACTTTCTTCTTCTTCTGGAATCCCAATTATTCTAATGTTGTTTCGTCTTATGGTGTCACTTATTTCTCGAATTCTCCCCTCGTGGTCCAGTAGCTGTTTGTCCCTCTTTTGATCAGCTTCTTTATTCTCTGTCATTTGGTCTTCTATATCACTAATTCTTTCTTCTGCCTCATTTATCCTAGCAGTGAGAGCCTCCATTTTTGATTGCACCTCATTAATAGCTTTTTTGATTTCAACTTGGTTAGATTTTAGTTCTTTTATTTCTCCAGAAAGGGCTTTTATATCTCTCGAGAGGGTTTCTCTAATATCTTCCATGCCTTTTTCGAACCCGGCTAGAGCCTTGAGAATTGTCATTCTGAACTCTAGATCTGACATATTACCGATGTCTGTATTGATTAGGTCCCTAGCCTTCGGTACTGCCTCTTGTTCTTTTTTTTTGTGGTGAATTTTTACGTCTTGTCATTTTGTCCAGATAAGAGTAAATGAAGGGGCAAGTAAAATACTAAAAGGGTGGCAACAACCCCAGGAAAATATGCTTTAGCCAAATTAGAAGAGATCCAAAATCGTGAGTGGGGAGAAAGGGGATAAAAAGAGGTTCAAAAAGGAAGAAAGAAAAAAGAAAAAAAGAAAAAAAAAAAAAAAAAAAAAGAAAAGAATTTTTTTTTAAAAAAGAAAACACCTAAGAAAAATGTAAAAAAATATATATATATATTAGATAAACTAGTAAAAAATCGTTAAAAAAGAAAAAGGTAACAGTTAAAAAAAAAAAAAATTTTACCCGAAGGCGAGAAAAAAAAAAAAAAAAAATGAAAAAGAAAAAATTAAATTAACTGCAAGACTAAAAAAAATCACAGGAAAAAAGCCATGAGTTCCGTGCTTGGCTTTCTCCTCCTCTGGAATTCTGCTGCTCTCCTTGGTATTGAAACCGCACTCCTTGGTAGGTGAGCTTGGTCTCGGCTGGATTTCTTGTTGATCTTCTGGGGGAGGGGCCTGTTGTAGTGATTTTCAAGTGTCTTTGCCCCAGGCGGAATTGCACCGCCCTTACCCGGGGCCGGGGTGAGTAATCCGCTCGGGTTTGCTTTCAGGAGCTTTTGTTCCCTGAGCGCTTTCCGTAGAGTTCCAGAGGACGGGAATACAAATGGCGGCCTCCTGGTCTCCGGCCCGGAGGAGCCGAGAGCCCAGGGCCCCACTCCTCAGTGCGCCCTCAGAGAACAGCGCCCAGTTACTCCCGTCTGCCTGACCTCCGGCCGCGCTCCGAGCTCACCGAGCCTGCGACCGGTTCAAGGTAACACGGAGCTGCGAGCTTACTGTCGGCTCTGTCTCTGCAGCCGGCTTTCCCGTTCCAATACCCGCAAGCTCTGCGACACTCAGACACCCCCGATCCTTCTGTGACCCTGCGGGACCTGAGGCCACGCTGACCCCGCGTGGGCTTCGCCCCGGTTTAGCCTCTGGAGCGATGTCCCTCAGCGGAACAGACTTTTAAAAGTCCTGATTTTGTGCGCGGTTGCTCCGCCGCTTGCCGGGAGCCGGCCCCTCCCCCCGGGGTCTATCTTCCCGTCGCTTTGGATTCACTTCTCCGCCGGTCCTACCTTTCAGAAAGTGGTTGTTTTTCTGTTTCCAGAATTGCTGTTCTTCTTCTCTTCGATCTGCCGATGGATTTTCAGGTGTTTGCAATCTTTAGATAAGCTATCTAGCTGATCTCCGGCTAGCTGAAGCAGTCTCAGCTTGCTACTTCTCCGCCATCTTCTCCTATTGTCCTGGACAACTCCATTATTGAGTAAAATGAGTCTTTTGAAATATTAAACAAGACAAGAGCTTATGAAGGAATTACCTGAGTCCCAGAAAGAACTTCAGAAAGATATCACATTTTTATAAGATCCAAGCAGGGCTGGAGTTAATCATGCTCTTTAGCTCAAGCTAAATGATCATTGATTATCTGGGCTGTCTGCTTGATTCACTAAGTCTACCTACACCCATGTCTCTCACCCTCAACAGTTAGTGTGTTAATTTGTGCATTCTATTTGATGTATTATTGTAGAATGTGTATTGTTCTATGTGCGCTTTTAATTTATGCACATGGCACTGTTACATATCCTATCCTGTTTCTTCCTCCGTTTTTACGATTTTGTAAAGATTCTATTACTTCCTCTGCTACATAACCCTCCTGATGTGTGCCCATCTGACTTACCCACCACTATTCTAGAAATGCACACCCAGGTTGCCTTTGACTCCTCAGTAATTCAAATATCCTGGGAAGGAAATTGCTCTCAGGTGCCCCCTCCTCTGGGATCTGGGTCAGTTTCCAGGGATGCATTCCAGATGGGGACTTTCTAGATTCATTCTGAAGATGAGTGAATTACTTTGAAAACTTTTTTAGTATTGGTGACCATAACCCTATGTTTCCTATTGTTTAACAGTGTTTTAGAGATGTATTGCCTTTGATTAGGATATATTTTCATACACTGTTGAATTCAGTTAGCTAATGTATTTTTATACTTCTATTCATAAATGAAATGTGCCTATAATTTCTATAATTTTTTTCCTACTCTTGTCTTTATATTTGAAGTTAAGAATGCAAGCTGGATAGCTTTTTCTTTTAAAAAAATTTTTTTTCTTAAACAACTTGCATAGCAAGGAATCAACTGTTCCTTCAAAGTATGATAGGCCTACTTATAAAGACATCTGGACCCAGAATTTTTACCAAATAGGTAAAGATTTCTGGATAAGATTACCCAGAAGGGCAATCTTTGACTACCATCTAAAAATAGTTATTGGACAATTCAAGACATCTGTTTCTCCTTACTCTAATTTTCTAGGAATTTACCCTATTTTTGTCATATTTACAATATCAACAGCTAGTAGTTGCTGATAGCCCTCAGTATTTTCATAAATGTCTTGTATCTTGTATCTGTGGTATTTCTTTTTATTTTCTATGTTTCTAAATTACTTTCTTGAGCCATAATTTACATAGCATAAAATTTACTTGTTTAAATACACTTGTTTTAAGTGTAAATTCAGTGACTTTGTAGTACATTTAGTGTTGTGCAACTGTCATTACAGTCCAGTGGCAAAACCTTTCCATCACCCCAACAAGATCCCACCTTTGAGGGCCGGGGCCAGTTATTCCGTGTTCTTAGCCCCAGATATCCACAAATCTACTTTCTGTCTTTATAGATTTGCCTTTTCTGGACTGGATTTTGTTTCTTGTTTATCTCCATTCGCCTTTTCAAAGAAAAGCTTTTAATTTTGCTAATCGTTGCTATTTCTTTATTTCACTTATTTTCAAAGAGTTCTCAGTCCATCCGTCAGTGACAGCTAAGAACTGTAAGAGCAGGACTCATGAATGAGACTGGCCCATTATTCCCCTGATTATCATTTAGGCTTTGTCTGGGCACAGAGTCCGCTGAGCCTCTTTTCTTTGGAAACAGGGCTCATTTGTCAACAGAGACTTGAACTTTCTCTGGGCAGTTTGCCCCAAATCCTTGTTTCTCCCCTATGTCAGAGGACTGGTGTCTGTGAGGCCAAACTCTGAAATTCTCTTGGGGGAGACAAAAGATCCCGAGTTTTCTGGTCTAGACACCCAAGCCCTTACACAGGTCTGGGATCTCTATATTTAAATTTATAGAGCTTGAAATCCGGAATTGTGATGCCACCAACGTTGGCTTTCTTTTTCAATATCCCTTTGGCTATTCGAGGTCTTTTCTGGTTCCATATAAATTTTAGCATTATTTGTTCCATTTCTTTGAAAAAGATGGATGGTACTTTGATAGGAATTGCATTAAATGTGTAGATTGCTTTAGGTAGCATAGACATTTTCACAATATTTATTCTTCCAATCCAGGAGCATGGAACATTTTTCCATTTCTTTGTGTCTTCCTCAATTTCTTTCATGAGTACTTTATAGTTTTCCGAGTATAGATTCTGTGTCTCTTTGGTTAGGTTTATTCCTAGGTATCTTATGGTTTTGGATGCAATTGTAAATGGGATTGACTCCTTAATATCTCTTTCTTCTGTCTTGCTGTTGGTGTAGAGAAATGCAACTGATTTCTGTGCATTGATTTTATATCCTGACACTTTACTGAATTCCTGTATAAGTTCTAGCAGTTTTGGAATGGAGTCTTTTGGGTTTTCCACATAGAGTATCATATCATCTGCGAAGAGTGATAATTTGACTTCTTCTTTGTCGATTTGGATGCCTTTAATTTCCTTTTGTTGTCTGATTGCTGAGGCTAGGACCTCTAGTACAATGTTGAATAGCAGTGGTGATAATGGACATCCCTGCCGTCTTCCTGACCTTAGCGGAAAAGCTTTCAGTTTTTCTCCATTGAGAATGATATTTGCGGTGGGTTTTTCATAGATGGCTTTGATGATATTGAGGTATGTGCCCTCTATCCCTACACTTTGAAGAGTTTTGATCAGGAAGGGATGCTGTACTTTGTCAAATGCTTTTTCAGCATCTATTGAGAGTATCATATGGTTCTTGTTCTTTCTTTTATTGATGTGTTGTATCACATTGACTGATTTGCGGATGTTGAACCAACCTTGAAGCCCTGGAATAAATCCCACTTGGTCGTGGTGAATGATCTTTTTAATGTACTGTTGAATCCTATTGGCTAGTATTTTGTTGAGTATTTTTGCATCTGTGTTCATCAAGGATATTGGTCTATAGCTCTCTTTTTTGGTGGGATCCTTGTCTGGTTTTGGGATCAAGGTGATGCTGACCTCATAAAATGAGTTTGGAAGTTTTCCTTCCATTTCTATTTTTTGGAACAGTTTCAGGAGAATAGGAATTAGTTCTTCTTTAAATGTTTGGTAGAATTCCCCCGGGAAGCCATCTGGCCCTGGGCTTTTGTTAAATTTATACCATCAGGAGTCATCATGTGCTTAAAAAAAAAAAAAAAAGAAAAAAAGGAAGAACAAAATATCAAGTGGCTGGTCAACGCCCAAGGCTGGAAGTGCTTTCTGACCAAACCAATTTCTGATTACTTAGGAACCAGAAGACTGCCAACATTGTCCCTCAGCAGAAAAAGCAAAGGACATTTAAAGGACTAGAAGATATTTTGAAGTCCTGTGTTTGTTTCACTTTGCAAACATGTGCCCACAATTGCCCCCTTTTCCACACTCCATACAATGATTACTGATTGGGCCTTACAGAAATATGCCTCATCTTCTTTGTGGATCTGCTCCCTTACCAATCACTGGGAAAGGGCAGGGAGCTAATATTCATCATGTAGAGTAGACCAAGCACTTTATGGAATTTTCTCTAAATATTCACAGTTGCCCTTTGAGGTTAGTACTATTATCATTCCACTTTTAGAAATGAGGCAATGGGGAGAGGCAAGGGAACCTGACCAGGTCTCTTACTCACCAGTCACTTAGTGACTCCCTAGGGTCCCATAGATGGTGTCAGAGCCTGAATGAAAACTAACATCTGTCTCACTGCAAGCCTCATGCCCTCCCACCCCACTAAGATGTGTCTGCACTAAGTTGGAAGGGACTTTGGAGTTCATCTAGTGAAATACTTTCAACTTCCCCCAAGGGGCATGAGATAAATGCCTAGATGCAGAGTAGTTATTAATTAAAAGTCAGTACTGCGGGCATCTTCTCGATAGTTCTAAGACTTGGAATCACCTGCTCTGTCTACTGTGGTCCTTATATGGGCCTCTGGGATTGAGCTGCTCCAGGATTTAATGAGAAAATGCCAAGACTGGGTTTAATTTACCCGAAGGCTGCCTCCACCCCAACTTCACAACACAGAGAAGCATATTTCAGCTCAAGCTGGAGAACATTAAGAGTGTCTTAAATCCTTCTAAATCCTCTTTAATTGGATTTTGTGCTTCAGGGGAGAGCCCCCAGACAATTAAAATAACCTGGTTACTTGGAGGATAAGTCTTTGTTCAGGTAATGATCTGAGAGACCCTCCTGACTGTTTACATTTTTCAAATTCTTGACCAATCCTTCCTCTTCTCCTATGGAGCCTTCCCAAATTTCTCCAAACTCCAGGCCTGAAATCTGAATTTATAGCCCACGTTTCTTTTCCCATTTATTTACTAACAAACTGAGCCTGGCAATATGATGTCACCAACATTGTGTGTATGCCTACTGGGGTGAAAGGGGCAGATATAGAGTTGGGGTGCTGGAACACTGCTACATAATGAAAGCCCCTATCTTTTTCTTTATCTTTACCCCCCCCCCCCTGGGTGGGAACGTGTTTCTTCCTTAAGTGTCATTATATTGGTATCACAAGAAAACTAATTTACTCTCTTTTCCTTGGAATGTTTTTCTATCTGGCTCACTTTTTATCATTGATGAGCCATCATTAAATTCAGCTTCAGAAAGGCCTTCCTTATTTTTGAGTTACAAGACCCTCTGTGATACTTTCATGGTCCCTCTAAATACGACACCATAGGTCAGATAACATTTTTTTCCCTTAATTAATATTTTATTCATTCATTTGACAGAAAGAGAGAGCACAAGTAGGCAGATTGGCAGAGGGAGACAAATAAGTAGGCTCCCTGCTGAGCAGAGAGCCTGGTGTGGGGCTTGATCCCAAAACCCTGGGATCATGACCTGAGCCGAAGGCAGATGGTTAATCAACTGAGCCACCTAGGTGTCCCCAGATAATATATTCTATAAAATACCTGTAAATATATATAGTATATTCTATAAAATACTGTAAATATTTCCAGTCATGTAGTCCACATATGGCCTCTGTTACAACTACTCAATTCTGCCATTGTAGCTCAAAAATGGCCAAGGGTGTGTCAGAGTTTCAATAAAACTTCATTAACACTAAAACTTGAATTTCATATCATTTTCATATGTCACAAAATATTATTCTTCTTTTGATTTTTTTTCTGGCCATTAAAAACCATTCTTAGCTGTAAACTACAGAAAGAGGTGGTGGGCTGGAAATTCTTATTTATTTTACTTTTTTTTTTTAAGATTTTATTTACTTATTTTAGAGGGAGAGAGAGCACGTGAACAGGGAAAGAGGCAGAGGGAGAGGAAGATACTCTCAAGCCAACTCTGTGCTGAGCATGAAGCTCTACACAGGGCTTGATCTCATGACCTTGAGATCATGACCTGAGCCAAAACCAAGAGTAGGAGGCTCAACCCACCAAGATGCGCTGGTGGCCCTGTTTACTTGACTTTTTAATCTCATTGCATTAAAAACTCCTCTGGGAAACCTTCCATCTTAGCACACGTAGGACCTAACAGGATGACTGACTTGTATGGTAGAGTTGAAGCTTTACCACACCTAACAACGTATTGGTAGTCACCTCTCCTCCCGCACTGTGGTCCTCATGTGGGCTAGTGGGCAGGACCATCACAGTGTTTAATGAGAAAGTGCTTTAGTTTAGTTTAAGTAACACAAGGTATCTTTGCCCTCTATCACACACAGACAGAAAAGCACACTGTCAATACAAGCCCGAGAACATTAAATGGGCTTTAAATCCTTTATAATGTTTTCCAATTGGTCTGTGAACTCAAGAGAAGGCCCAGCCACTACTGTAAATGGAAATGTTCTGCTTACATCCCTCTCACCTACTATGTCTTAGTTCAATATCTGTTTACCTGGCAAAACTTCCCTGCTTGTTAAAGATCTTTTGAGGCTTGGACAATTTCTTTTTCTTCTCCTTCATAAAGCTTCCTCAAGCCTGTGAGTTTTTGTGTAAACTGTTCTTCCTGCCAGGAATGTTCTCCTTTGTGGCTCATCCTTTCTCATTTTTTTTTTTAGGTCTCAGAGATTGTGCCATATTCTCAGATGGGCTTTCTCTGTCCACTTTAACAGCACAGCCCCTCATCCCCATTCTGTATTTCACTACTAGTCTTTTCCCTTCCTAACACTATTCTGATTTATAACTCCTTCCCTATTTACAGATTTGTTTTTTATCTCCACAGTCTAACACAGTAACTGACATATAGTAGGTGCTCAATAAATACTTGTTGAATGACCAAACAAGAACTTGGTGTTCTGAGGCACACCACCTATATTTAAATCTCAGAAACCCACTTCCTAAACTTTCCCGGGCAATTAACTTGCTAAGCTTTGTTGTTTTTTTAATCAGTAAAATGCAAATGACCTACTTTAAAATATTGTAAGTATAAAATGAGAATAGCCCATGTAAAGTGCTTAACACAGTGGCTGGTACACAGTAAGAAGACAATTAGCAATATTTATCTATCTACTGTCTCTATCACATCTATAAAATCTATCAATCATCTATCATCAATCCATCATTTATCATCAATTGCTACTATCACCATCCATCTATCCATTATCTATGCCATCTCTGTCTATATATCAATCATCTATCATCCATCATCTATCATATCTATCAATCTTTATCATCTACATCAATTATCTATTTACCTATCATCTAGCTATCTATCCCTTATCCATCTCTATCATACATATCTTAGCCATCTATCATCCATCTATTGATTCATACATCTATTATCTTTCTACCTATTATCTATCTACTACCCTCATCTACCTATTATCTATCTATCTATCTATCTATCTAACATCTCCATCATCTACCAATCATGCATCTATCAATCATCATCGTTATCATTATAGTCTCTCGAATGTATGAATTTATATCAGAGCTAATTCAACTGATGGTTTTAAATCTGTTTTTCTGTCTTTGGCTACACCATGCTGAAGACCCCTAACACTGCTTTATTCTGCTAAAAAGGAGAATAAACAATCTAAATTGTCAGAGAGAGGATTTCTCATATTTTCAGTTTCTCATCATGTAATTGCCTTTTTATTACATGCATGCACGTTAGTGTATCCACCCCTGGATGATTCTTTCGGTGCTAACACTGAATTCCGAGCCACCACACTTCCCACAGATTACTTATACAACACAAGCAATATCATCCACAATATCTTGTGGATGTGGTTATTTGAAAACAGTCGCTTATTATATTTTTAAATCTCTGCTTCAGCTTTTAGCACTAAGAGGTCTCCATCAAGCCTAGATTTTATGCTAATGAAAGCAAGGCTGTCTTGTCCAAAACACAGAAAGGTACAAGGAGTTAATTGTTGCAATTATCCACTGAGTGGATTTGGACTGTGAATCCCTGAAAGGATGGATTGTTAATTGCTGTTAAATGGTGATTAAATTTCACTCTTCATGTTTTCAAGATGAACTGAAGTTTACCAGACCTCAAATAATGACCGGCATTAAACTAAAGGGCAGGGAGGACATCATAGGAGTTTGAAACACACACACACACACACACACACACACACACAAATTCAGAATTTGTTTGAAAATTTTTTCATTCCTGCTTTACAAGACACAAATGGTAGGATATATTTTACTAGATCATACTTTTTGCTGTTCCAAATAATTGGTCAAAAAGAGAAAATCGAAGCCTTTTGAATTGCAGATTTGAACTGCAGAAATTATAGGTAGAATTTGGATATTAATGCCATGTGGTAACACGTTTAGTGGTTGTTTTGAATTGACATAGTACTCTTCTCTTTGAAGGGTTTAGTATGGCTTTCCAAACTTGCCATAGTGGGCAGCAATTGTAGTGCTATATTAAAGCAACATTTTATTTATTTGTTATATGTTCAGTTAGTCAACATATAATACATCATAAGTTTTTTGTTGTAGCATTCAACGATTCATTAGTTGTGTATAACACCCAGTGCTCATCTCAACATAAAAGCAACAATCTAAAAAAAATTTTTTTTAAATCCCATTGTCTTTACATGCTTTGGTCTGCTTTTGTCTTTCTTTGTTTTACTACACATTGCATGTGCATTCTGAGGGCAGGCATGGGATCCTGACATAGGTCCAACTTCCACTGCCCCATCACAGTATCTAGTACAAACGTGACTAAATTAATGATACCTGAACTATTAAATACCTGAATAGCTGAGTATCAAGCAGAAGTGTATATTTAAGTGTGCTACTAAACCTAAGAATTATTATCCCCTAGCATTAATATCTTAAGAGTCCTAGAAGTCTTTAGAGTCCAAAGAGTGGTAGGTCTTCTTCTCCTTGAAATTTTCTTCTCAACAATATTCAGATATGGGGCTGGCTTCTGAGAACTTAAAACATGCATGGAACATGCAACCCCTAGGATTCATGTCAGACTTAACTTTCTTGGTGTTGCCTTTTTATCCCTTAATATGAATTAAAATGATACAAAACAGATTTGGAGATGTCTGTTTCCAAGTAACCCCTCTAAAGAAAAATGAATGCTTGCAAGGATGATGCTTTAAAACACTGTGCACACACAAAAAATCAAATGAAAGGGAAACATTACCTGCAATGAAATGGGATTCTAGGTATAACTTGAACCTACCTGTGTCCGAGCATTTTTCCACAATTACTAGTATCTGGCCAAGAGGTTTGCATTTTGCAAGAGGAATTTTGTAGTAGGCTAAATAATGGCCCCTAAAATATCAGGTCCTAATTCCTGTAAAATCTAAATATTACCTCATATGGAAAAAGGATCTTTGGAGATGTGATCAAGTTAAGGATCTTGACATGGGGATATTATCCTGGATGGTCTAGGTAGGTCTTAAATGCAGTCTTAAGTATCCTTATAAGAGTGGTGCAGAGGGAGACTTTAGAGAGACAGAAGAAGTGGGCACAATAGTACTATGAAGGCAGATGATGCGACCACAAGCCAAAGAATTCTGGCAGCCACAAGAAACCAGAAGAAGCAAGATCAAATCCTTCCCTGGAGACTCTAGAGGGAGCACTGCCCTGCCGACACCCTGATTTTAGCCCCCTAAAACTGATTTCAGACTTCTGGCCTCCAGAACTCTAAGACAATACATTTCTGACTTTGGAAGTTACCAAATGTGCTGTAGTCTATTAAAACAGCCACAGGAAACTAATACAAACATAGAATTTTGTTTTTATTCAGACTAGAACCTGATACAGTCTATGAATTCTTATTACTACATATTACTACTGCATGAGGGCTTACAAATGCTCATTCTCAGGCCCAATTTTGGAATCAGAATTTGCGATTTAGATCATGAGGTAATTCATATACACCTTCAAGTTTGAGAATCGCTGCTCTAAATGACTCTGCAGCCTTTTGGTGAGAACCTACTTCTCACTTGGAGGATCTGAGGTCACACTTTGCTGGAAGGTATGTGTTTTATTAGCAGGCTGGTGAGACTCTTATGAAGGCAGACAATGAGGCTAGATTCCTTCTCTCAGCTAGAATCTCAACACATCTGAGCAAGAAGGAATGCACCAACCTTCTTGGAGCTAGATCAGCAAGGACTTCAGGAGTAAAATGGTGCTTGAATACTTAAAAATGATTCTAATATCTACATGAGAAGATCATACATTTTTCATTTAATCTAACAATTAAGAGGAAGAGATTTGTGAGAGCCAGAGCCATCCCTGGAGAAATGAGCTTCTCATAGCAGGATAGGTGACACAGTGATAGGGATATAGCAGGGACATAAGTTTTAATGTGATTAGAGTGACCAAGTGACCTTTAGCATCTCTTTCAGCAAAGAACTTGTACTTCTATGATTCTTGAACATCATCAAAAATCGTATTTACACTTTTAGCAACAGTTTTTTAATAAAGCAAAAGGGTTGAATTACAGCATCTACAGTGAAGGAAGGACTCATTAAACAGTTTGGATGGGTTCCAAAAGCTGTGCAAGACCATTTCCTGACCTATAGAAGAATTCAGCAGAGGAAATTTACCTGTCAACTCCTACTTTAATAGGCAACAGCAAAATGCTGGAGTCAACAACACCATCTATAAATGTGTATGGCAGCTAATTTTTAATTGGCACTTTCTCTTGCACCTGCCATAGGAGTTTCGCACATTTATCAACATATTGAAAGTGCTTACTTGGTATTTGCAATCTTGTTCCTTTCACACGTGATCAACACTACTCAAATTAGTGTCCCTCTGAACACTTGCAAATATCTGAAGAAAAGAAATGATCATTTTACACTTTGCTGGTTGGAGGCGATCTCAGGTTATAGTTATATAACTATAACTATATAGTATATAGTAATAGTATATAGTTATATAACTATATATATAGTCATAGTTCCAATTCTTTCTTTCTAAAAATGAAGAAAACTTCACGTTAGAAGACCGATGCCTATGCTTTCTGCTTCAACTGTCACAGTACTAGAAGTTCCCAGGATGATAGGACATCCTAGCAGAGACATGGGTCAGAAACTGAGAATGGCTGGGGAGAAGAGAAGAAGATCTCAAAGCAAGAATATGAACTGCCTAAATTGGACTGAATAGTGTTCTCCCAAATCTGGGATGTCCCAATGTGACTCTTTTCCTTACTTGGATATAGGTCTTTAACATGTAATTATTTAAGATAAAGTCATCCTGGGTTAAGTGGGTTCTAAATCCAGTAACTGTTGTTCTTATTAGAAAGCCATATGGGACCTAGATACACACAGAAAGGAGGACATCATGCGAGAATGGAGGTAGAAATCAGAATAATTCAGCTTTAAGACAAAGACACCAAGGATTTCTAGCAACCACCAATCTTCCAGCAGATGGAAGAGACAAGGAAGACTCCTCCCCGAGAGCGTTCAGAGGAAGCATTGCCCTGCTGACACCCTGGTTTCAGACTTCTGGTCTCTACAATACATTTGGTGAGATAATATACTTCTGCTGTTTTAAGCCACTCTTTCTGTAGTAATCTGTTATGGCAGCTGTAGGAAAGTAGTAAATGTCCATCCTAACTTATAATGAAAAATGACGATGGCAATGCTGACAGCTTACTTTGACCAAATACTCACTATGCGTCAAGCACTATGCTAAGTTCTTAAGAAGGACTGTTCTACTTACTCCTCTTCACAATCCTGGGAGATATGTTTAATTATCTTCATTCTATACAGACTTGTCCAAGGAACCATAGCATGTGACTGAGCCAGGGTTAGATTTTTTAAAAATTCAAAATAGGGTTCATACACTTCACCACCGCGTTCAACTGTCTTCTGATAATGATGATGAAGAGCATTATCCCAAACTCATGGCTCTCACAGCCAAGAGTGCCCTCTTGCTGCTTCTCGCTCTTTTCCTACTCCTAAAGGCAAATTTAGAACTTTCAAGGAAATGACCAAGTACCTCATCAGCAGAAGGAAAATAAAAAACTTTACAGCAGGGAATTCCTGCAATTAACTGTTAGGCCTCATGGTAAATAATTGAAGTTAATGTTATCTTACTGGTTAGGACTCAATTGCTCTGATTGGTCTTAGTAAGGAGGGAAGAGATAGAGACAAAAACATGGGGAAATTATTATTTTTTTTTTTTCAGCTGGGAGCATGTTTAAAGGCATCCTTGAGGGAACTGAGTCATATATTCAGTCAAGGTTGCCTTTAAACATGCTTCCAGCTGAAAAAACTATCCAATGTTATTATATTTGTGCTTCCATCCATGTATTCTTTTGTTGACCCATTTGTTCATCCACCCATCCCCATCCACCCACCCAACCAAGCATCCATCCATCCATCCACCACTCACCCATTTAATAATTAGGAAGCACCTGCTAAGGATGGTTACTGAGGCTATGAGGCTAACTGGCACTTTCTCCATCCTGCAGATCTCAGTAACACATGATATTCAAAGTTCAGTTTATCATTTAAGAGTTTCCAGAAATAGAATGGTAGGAAAACACAAGTGGAGATCCATCTGAAGGTGGGGTGGACTGTCAAAACTGTTCCAACTACAATACCTTTTAAATCTGGGCTCCAGTACACACATTTCCCTTTTACTTAGTTTTCTGAAATCAGGGGACCAGTTTCAGGAAAATATAGTTATTGCCAGAACTACCCTTACCCCACCTAAATAAGCAAGTAAGAAAGTAAGTGAGTAAATATCATGGGCTCTATCTGTAAGACATCATCATAAAACTAGTTTTCTTGTTTAGTTTTCGACTAAGTTGCCATGTACGCATTTTTAAATGGTGTCTGTTTCATGTAATATAAATTTAAAAACACTAGAGAAGTGTTGTTACAGAGGAAAAATGTCTTCATATGGTTATATTCAGCAATGCAGTTATCTTTCACTGTTCCGTTTCCATTTTCTTCCAAATGCACAGTGATATATTTGCACTGAGTGTCAGTAGAGGGAATGGCTAAGAACTTGGCCTCAGATTGGGACTCAGACCTAGATTGGCTTCCTTTGATAACTGTAGGTGAAATTCTTAATGTTTGTATGCCTCAGTTTCCTTAATTATAAAGTGGTATTGATGAAAGTACTAGGTCTAATGGTGGTTCTAATATTAAATAAGTTTGGTTCTAAATATTAAATAAGTTTATACATGTAAGCATTTAACTCATGATTAAAATGGTCCAGAGTTCCTCCTACTCTAATATTTGTTAGTTTGCTAGCCACAGCAAAGGAGTACCTCTGAGATATAAACCAGTTGCGGCATCCACTGTCTGAACTTCTTTTGTGCCATGATTAATTTATATTTATACAAATAGTGTACTTCAGTGCCCCTGCCTGTCTGAGATGTTTCTGTGGCAAACACCATTGAGTAGAAAAAGCCCTTTTCTGAAAGCGCTCACAGGATAGGCTTTGAGTGGTGGCTCTTTTAATTACTGTTCGTGGGGCCCCAAGCAGCTTATTGATTCATCAAGCTGGAAGACATTTCCACAGTGATCTGGTATCAACATCTTCTCTACAGATGAAAACACTAAGATCCAAAGAAACTCAGGTGTAGTCAGGGTCCCACGGTTAATTTGTGACGAACTCAGTCACTTAACAGTAAGTCTTTCTCCTCTTAACACAGCCTAGAAATGTTTCACCATTGAAATCTAGTTTCCTTTACTCTGGGGTCACATTGGATTCAAATCCTCATGTTGTCACTTACGAGGCATTTAATAAGACAGGGTGAATGACTTATCCTTTCTGTGCCTTAGTCCTCAACTATAAAATGGGGAAACAACACCTATCTTGTTGTGATTTTGTACAGATGAGAATAATTTGCATAATACCTGGCATTATATTAAAGATTTGAATTATACAATCTATCTTCATATACTTAAAACATGATTACTTAATATTTCAAAACAGATCTTAATTTCATTGACCATTTATTCATTCATTATCCAAATATTTTGAATACCTACTATCTGCTAAGCACTGTTCTTTGCTTTGGGAGATATAAGTAACAAAATATCCTGAACTCCCTTATATTCTACTAGGGTTAGAGAAACCATAATAAATAAATACATAAATTATGTATGTGTTAGAAGGTGTTAAGTGCTATAGAGCAAAGTGAAACTGAGAAGGGTATAAGGAGTATGGTAGGAATTAAAAGAGTTGAGCAAAATCATTAACATTTTAAGTAGGGTGACCAAGGAAGGTGATGTCAGGAATACTTTTTTTTTTTTTTTTTTTTTTTAAAGAGGAGTGAATTAGCCATGTAGATACCAGGGTGAAGGGTGTTGAAGCAAAGAGAAAAAAGCAAATATGAAGGCACTGAGGCAGTAGTGTGCCTGGTGTATCAGTGCAAGAGCAAGGAATCCGTGGTGGCTGGAAATGAGTGAGTGTCCAAGAGAGAAGTAGGCCATGAGATCAGAGAGTAAACAAGCCAGGCCATCAATTCCTTATAAACCATTATAGGGACCTCAGTTTTTCACATTTCACAAATTATGAAGCTGTTGGGTGTTTTTAAGCAGAGGGGTACATAATATGACTTGTAGTTTAGTTGACTGTGAACCACATAATGTTAATGCTGCTGTGTTGAAAATAGACTACAGGAGTCAAGAGTGGGAGCAGAGACACTACTTTGGAAGTATGATACGGGCAATGTTACATGTTGGCCAAAAGAACTTTGTCTCTGCCACGGTGCACAGTGGAAGGCCAGTCCCTCTGTACCAGTCTCTCTGTACCACATGACGCCATATACCTAATTTTGGATGATGGAAGGAGAGTGGAAAAGATACACGCTTCTTCTATGGCCAGGCCCTGAAAGGTCCCAGGCTTTTATATGCTATGTCTCTCTTCCACCTGCAGGCCTGGAAGATAAGAACTCTTGAAAAGTAGACATGTGATGGCAGCACCATAGATCCCCAAGTCATCTCTTAGTGGAGAGCTACCCAAGGGTACCCTTAGACCTGCATCAAACAATGAAGTGAGTAAGAAAAGAACTTTTACTACGCGAGGCCACTGAGAACTGGGAAGTTTGTTTACAGCATCTAGAGGGATTCAGCCTCACAAAGACAGGAGCCTTGTGAAATAAACGGGATGAGATCATAATGACTTGGATCTGGGGGTGAGTGGTGGAGGTTATGAAAAGTGGCTTGAAACTAGATGTATTTTGAAGGTAGCATGCACCAGATTTTCTGGAAGACTCAGGAAGACATGGGAGAAAAAGAAAGATGACACCAAGAATTTCAGCCCAAACAATGAGAAGTATGGAGTTGTCACTAGTGGAGACAGGAGAGACCACAGGAGGAAGAGGTCTGCATGTGAGGGGGTGTGAGGCAGGCAAGAGCAGGAGTTCAGCTCTGGGCATACAAGGTTTGAGGTGATTAGGAGGCAGGTAGGTGGAGATGCTGAGTAGTTAATTTATGCAACGATACTCAGTGGTGCTGTAGCCAGCTTGTATTGGATGTGAGAACCAATTGCATAATTTTCAGGAATTTTATAAACCATTTATTAAACTATTGATAGCTTAGAATCAGCAATGATGGGAATATTTCCATCACAGAAAGTAACAAATGCTCAAGTCAGGGCTCCCCCCCACATCTCCCTGACAGCTGGTATTAAACATTCACATATTCCATTAGGTATAAGAGTTGAGGGGAGAGATTGTGTTTACAAATGAGATTATATGATTCCTTCCTCTCCCGTCAAGACATTTTGGAATGTATCTCAAGTGCCAAATGTATTTTTTATTTAATGCTGGATTTTTTGTTATGTTCTATTAGTCAATGCTATTTTTAGATGACTAGTCCTACTTATACAGTTCATTCTGTATTGACAGCTGTCACACACTGGAAATTTTAAGTATTTTACTTCTATTACCCAGTGTATTAAAAAATATAAAAATTAAATAACCTCATAATCTTAAATCTCAGAGCATGCTAACATACCTTTTCTGAAATTCCCCATATTCATAACATCCCAAAGACTCCCATCTAAACAAGGAGTCAACAACCCACTGAGTATAACAAACTCATCTAACCTCAGATTCTCCATCTGTAAAATAAGGATTATATTTTCCTTGTCTACATTACCAGGTAACTTTGAAGATCAAATGACATATGTACATAAAAGTGTACAAATTGTAGGGGCCTATTCAGCCAGAGCAGCCCCCCCCAGTTGAACTGCCATTTTGCTGTAAAACTTAAATTGACCTTGCCCCCCACCCCACCCCAGGGGAACTTATTTAAAAAGCAAGTCTGGGAAACCAGTCCCAGGTAACAAAGTCCAAATACAAGGGTGGGTCAGGCCCACTGGAGGTATTCAATCAGTGGGGGTGCATACTGTCTCCTAGCTACCAAGGAGTATGGGCCCCGCCCTTTGGGCACCTTTTGGGCGCCAATTTTGAACTAGGTGATAGGCTGGTTCAAATGTCTACTAGGCTAAATTATAATTCAATTGGTCACCTAGCATCACTGTGGAGTTTCCTGTGTTACAATCTCATTGGCCACCTGTGTGTGACCAGGCCCAACCACATGGCCTTCGCTCTACAAAAGTTAGTCTGGAAAGCAGGGAGGGGTCGTCCTCTCTGAAGGGGCGGCCCCGACCGGTCTGTTTGACAGTCGGTCTGATTCCTGATGCTTGGCGCGAAATAAAGCTTTGCTTGACCTTTGCTTTGTATCAGTCTCGCTCCTTTAATCACGGACCCATTATTGGGGTACCCAATTTTGGGGGGACCCAACAATATGTACATAAAAGTGCTTTGACAATTGTAAATAAAAACAACAAATATTTACACATCAAAAATAAAATGGCAGGCAGTCTCTACACTGACTGTGATGTCCTCAAGCTTCATTAATGCATTTTTCTCGATGAGTAGATACCACTGAGAGCCAATCAAGCTGATATAGTCTTGCTTTTCTAGAACTGCATAATATAATAACACATTATGGAAATTAATCTAGAAGGACTCCATGCCACCTTACATTTATCATGTGCAAGAAGAGTGTAAGAAAATGCCTTCTTATTATCTGACTTCATTACCTTCTTCACTTTAATGTTGCCATCTTCCTGGAAAGGAATCTGACTTTTCATCAACTATAAAGATGGGTTACTATTTTGTGGTATGAGATTTTTGCGTTTAGCTTTTAAACAATGTTTGTTGCAGAAGATGCTTCTCTCAGTATTTTAATTCAAACTGAGTTAAACTGCCAGGAGAAAAAAAATAGTGACCTAAAATAATCTAGTCAAATTAGTCAATATGTTTATGATATGCAGCAAGTAAAATTAATTCTTCTGTCATTGACTCTGTTATAGGGTTGCCTAACTATACAGTCTCAATAAATGGGATCTCCAATAATATTTCAAGCTTTTATATTTTTTATTTAAAATGACAAATTAGAGCATTAACAAATGGAAACACTTATTTGAATACATCAATATAACTTAAATGGAAATATTTATAACTATAAAAGGCCATAGGTGATTTTTACATTTAAATGTCTTTCAATGCACTTAACCTTGTATATATCTTAGTATCTTTGTTTCTGCTGCTGAAGCTTCAAGAAAGGGATTAAATCAAACTCAGAGGACTTGTGGCATATGAGGGAGGAAGTATTGTCTACTGTTTGCTGCCATATTTGCATGGAACTACCTCAGGCAACTTAAACTTTAATCGCTCCATGGGCCTGGAAAGCAAAGGGTAGATGACTGGAACAATAGATAATCAATTCTGAGATATTTATACTCCAGTAGTTTAATGGCTATATCCTCCTATTAAAGCTGGTGGTGTGTATGTAGGCCATTAGTAGGGAAAAGGAATGATTTTTGGTGATTCTGTTTAGGACCAATTTCAAAGGAGGAGAGTCTCACTAATGTAGTGAAACCTGATGCAAAAACCAAAAGGTGAAGTGCCTGACTGGGCCTTTTCTCATTCAACTTTTCTTTTTTCCCCAGTATCTTGATAACCCAGATGGAAGCGAGATCAACTGAATGGTGTATGACAATGAGTAAATTAGCCACAGTGACTACACTAAATGACAGAGAAGTAACCGGACATCAGGCAGGTGGAAGGAGGGACTAATTAACAGAGGGGCTATATAATGGGCACACATACTGTAGGTTACAAACATTAGATTAAAATTGCCGAAGTGTCACACACCCACTTTATACAGTGATACATTCTGCATCCTCTTTACCTTAAGGGTCTCTAGGCCCTAGTTACTGCTCCTGTGACCAGCTTTGAAAGGGTACAGCTGATTGCATCTTACCTCACACCTGCCTCCTACACCTCTAGCCTCCTTCTGGGAAGGAGACCTCTAAGGATCTGTGCCTTGATAGTGTGTGTGTGTGTGTGTGTGTGTGTGTGAGAGAGAGAGAGAGAGAGAGAGACTTGGAAGTGCAGGAGGATGACTGTCCCATGCAACAAGCCCTTGAAAATGGAAATTGACATGAACGCACTAATACACCTCCTTTCCTGGTGGTCCTGGCCACCTACTCTCTTGCTTTCTCTACTCCTACTCATTTTATGAGACCCCAGGCTAAGATTACCTCTCTTGTCTGACACTCTCATTTTACCTTTCCAGTCCCCTGCAAAAAACACCAACTACCAAAGTGTATCACGCATATAGAAAAGACCTGGAATTTTGATGTGATAAACATTCTGATGTAACTGTCCCCAAAATCCCAATTCAGTACCAGACTGCCTTTAGGAAACCAGACTGCACATGACTTTCCTAAATTTCTGCATATGGATTAGACTTCTCTGAGTCTAATCCATACGCCCTGACCCTCGGATCCCCTGCACTATGTGGATGGATTCAGATTCATTTAATAAAATAAATGGTTAAAATAATAAATATCTTTATTCTGAAAAAAATCCTTTGATGGGATATAAAAGAGGTCTTTCGACAAATGAAGGGCTGTTATTTAGAGGCTGTGGACTCATCGCATATAATTACATGATAAAAATTAAGTTGAACAAGCAGAATAACAACAGCGTAACAACTACAGCCATAATAAATTAAGAATTTACGTGTGCCGATCATTGTGCTAAGTGCTTTATAAAAATCCTCACATGTGTACACAACATCCCTATAAAATACTTACTGCTTTGAATTCTATGTTAAAGACTAGAAAAGTGTCACTAGGTTATATTGAGCTGTTCCGTTAAGGGGAGTCAAGGAAGGGGTGGAGCTAATCTGGTCAGCGCAACATCTGCATCTTTGTCACTATGCTAAACCGGCAACACAGAGGGGCAGCTGGCAGATCAGAGTTAGGAAGAATATTTAACAATCAGGGGTTTGAAGAGGTATGACTGTCCCCACAGTGGTGAATTCTCCATTAGTAGAGATTTGACAGCTGACTTGTGGGGTATGGTATGGCTGGTCCTCCTAAAATGAGACAGAGCAGACACAACATCATCAGCTCCACTAATTCCTCCCTGTAGGTGGGTTTGGAAGGCAGGAAGCAGTTTGAGTATGATGCCAGGGAACCAAAGTGAGAAAGGCTAGCATCCAGAAGACATTCCACAGAGGACTGAGAGGCTTGGGCTGGGGTTGGAACTGGAGTGAGCTCAGATTTGGTGAAATGGAACTTGACAATGGAAATGCTTAATTAAGAAAGGATCCTAAGGTGTAGCTGTTGACTGAGAAAAGCTAAGAGAAAAAATGAGAGAACTAACTGACTCAACACAAATCTCACCCCTTAATGAGACCTCAAATAGAGTGGGTCATAACAAGTCTCTAGAATGGCCTGTATATTCACATATGGAGCTATGATAGGCAGGGGTCTATCATACCTAGCTAAGAGTTGGGCTTCATGACCAAAATTCCTTCAAGCTCAAATCCAATTACTTTAGGAAGCCTAGTAAGGGCTGTACTACTGGAAGAAGCTACTGTAAGACGTAGCCGTTTTTCATGGTAACCCAAGAAGTTGAGAATACTGTCCGAGATTAGTTAGCAGTTGATTATCAATGAAATGTTTCATAATGCATTGCTGGTCAGCTTTGGGAATAACGAAAAATGTTGGCTCCTGTTTGAATTACATAAGACTTTTGACTCCATTCAAATCCTCTTAATGGATGCATTTAGGATAATCCCTTTAATTCCTCCCTCAGAGCTTCTCCAATCAGTGAACACATGCAACACCCATTAACAATCCTGAACAGTCATTTGTGCATAGATACAGAGAAATGAGCCTGGCAGCACTGACAATAGTAGGCACAAACTGGCATGAGACGAGATGACTCATGAATAGCAGGCACATTTGGAAGGAAGGAAATCACAATGCATGTAGTCCTATAGTCACCAAGCATTCCTTATCTTTTTTTAAGGCAAGCTTCTCTTGTCTTTTCTCAATTATGCTTCATGTGCACTTATCTCCAAATTTAATTGAATTGGTTGCTTCACAGATGGGCTTAAAGGATATTTTAGTTTCTAAGTACCAGAGACAAAAGGATGACTGGTATTCATTCTTGAATTAGAAGTCATTAGGAAGAGGGAGTTTTAGCAAGTTTATGAGAATTTAACTACCTTTGAAGGGAAGTAGGATGTTTCCCAAACATCAGGAGGATTTAGTCCTTGGTAAGGGGAATAGGAAGGACGCTGGAGCCTGACTATGGATCCAGTCTGTCTGAGGCTGAAGAAAGGAGAGTTACTTGCCAACCAAGGCTATGCCTCTCAGTCTTGGGGGTGAGAGGTTCATGTGTGAGGAAAGGAAAGTGGTCTCTTGGAAGGTGAAGTGAGGTGAGAAGATCTGGAAAGAAATGGGGGAGGTATAGGTGGGGGTTAGGGAGGTAGGGGGTGGAGACTGTACTGGGAAGAGGTAAAGCCAGCTCGTTTCTTTCCTACCATAATGCCCTGGACACACAATTAATTGTTTTAAATTAATACTTATATAACTCCAACAGTCACCCCTACCCCAATCCCAAACCAAATACTAACTTAATGGAAGACCGCATACCTGGGAGTCCAAATCCTGAAAGCTCTTAAATAAAACAACTGTGCTTAAATGATTTTTAGATCAGTATTTATCTGTAAAATTATGCTATACAATAACTGTTAAAAAACAAAATTCAACTGAATAAATTTTAAAGATCTTATTGGCTTTACCAATGATCCATGAATCAGACGGCATCTGATCTAGCAGACAGAAAGGACTCCCAAGAGCTATACAAAATGACAGACTTTTATAGGCAGGAGGGAGCAGAACAAAGAAATTGATATCAAAGAGTAGACTGTTTCAGGCAAGGTCACCTTCCTTGGAGGGTCAGCAGGGTCTATCAGGCAGATTACTTCACTAATGCTGACCAAGCAATTCCAGATTCCAGATTGACTGGTTTAAGATTCCACTCCTGGGAGAGGCTGAAATGGTAATTAAGTTAGGTATCTAGTCTGTTTGACAATGTTAGTTCAGCACAACTGACTCCATGATGGGCCTGTTGATGCTTTTTTTTTTTTTTTTAAAGATTTTGGGGCATGGTGAGTGGCTTAGTCGGTTAAGTGTCTGCCTTCAGCTCAGGTCAAGGTCTCAGGGTCCTCAGATGGAGCCGCCTGGGGCTCCTGCTCAGTGGGGAGTCTGCTTTTCCCTCTCCTTCTGCCTGCTGGTCCTCCTGCTTATGCTCTCTGTCAAGTAAATAAATAAAATCTTTTTTGTTTTTTTTTTTAAAGATTTTGTTCATTTATTTGACAGAGAGAGAGAAAGAGAGAGTGGGGTGGTGGTGAAGGGCAGAGCCAGACTTGGGGCTGAAACCCAAGACCCTAGGGTAACCACCTGAGCCAAAACCAAGAGCCAGACACTCAACTGACTGTCCCACCCAGGTGCCTCCTGTTGTCTCTTTGAAACACAACCAAACAGGGGAGTGTGGGTGGTTCCTCGGTGAAGTGTCTGTCTTCAGTTCACATCATGATCTCGGTGTCCTGGGATAGAGCCCTGCATCAGGCTCCCTGCTCAGCACTGAGTCTGCTTTCCCTCTCCCTCTGCACACCCCACCCCCCACAATGGTGCTTGCGCTTTCTGTCTCTCAGATAAGATCCTTTTTGTAAAATGACTGTTTTAATTCTATTTTCATTTATCTTAGATTTTATTTTAAGTCAGTTAATTAACATAAAGAGTACTATTAGTTTCAGAGGTCGAGTTCAGTGATTCATCTGTTACATGTAACACCCAGTGCTCATTACATCACGTGCCCTCCACCATGCCCATCACCCAGCTACCCCATCCCCCCAACCACCTCCCCTCCAGCAACCCTCACTTTGTTTCCTAGGGTTAAGAAGGATGAGAAGAAAGGGGAACTCTCTTACACTGCTGGTGGGAATTTAAGCTCGTGCAGCCACTCTGGAAAACAATATGGAGATTCCTCAAAACTTAAAAACAGAGCTACCCTATGACCCTGCAAGAGCCCTGACTCAAAGGATAGAAACAGAGTAATTCGAAGTCATACAACTAGCATGTGGGAGTGAATGGGCTAGAAATGAACTCAGTCTAATTCCAGAGAAGTTGTGAGAAAATAATAGGTGATCTGAAATGGGTCATTAGCAATGGAGACTGTGCACTGAGGACTTACTGATAATCTAGGCTCTATGTTAAGCAGTTCTTTTATATGATCTCATTGAATCCTCCCAACAACATATGATATGGAACCGTACTAGCATCCTTTCACTGATGAGGAAACCGGGGCCCCCAGAGGTGAAGTTACTTGCTTGAGATTACTTCTTTCATAATTGGGGGGAACGGGTTGAGGGTGGCACTCACGCCCAGAATTGCTCGATCCTAGAGCCCCACCTACCAATCTACACACAAAAAACATTTTAATGCTTTTGAAGGAAAATAATCACATGGGCTAGATGGGAGGTCATAGCCTCCCCTGTTTTCCTAGTCATAATGGCAACATTGCAGGTAATTGAAAAATATTTAAATTCAAATTTAATTCAAATTTTGATTCGTGTGAGTCACATGACAGAGGCTTTGATGAAACACAAAAATGAACTGAAAACTGAGAAGAATCTCTAACTTGGAGAAGCAGCTCTTCAAAACCAGAAATAATTGTATTAGCAAACATAAGGGATTTGGTGATCTAAACTATTAGTTTATAATCCTGTTTACATGTTTGGGTTAGGGGGACTTTAAAAAAATACTGAAGACTGAGATCTCACCTAACACCACAGTGAAATAAGAATCTTTGGGGAGGAGACCTGAACAGAGTATTTTCAAAAATTTCTTTAGGTGACCTTCACTGGTAACCTAAGTTAAGAACTGCATCTTCCCAATGGAGGCTCCCTTTAACCCTGAGGTGCCTGAGCACCTTAGTTGTTTTCTTAGTTGTTTTCTTTACTAGATATTTTTTCCCTAAAACCCAAACTGTAGAACATGTAAGCTACAAGTCCTTTCCATTCTAACAAATTCAATGAAGAATAAAGTTCACATAATGGCTGGTTCTCAAACTCTATCATGCACCAGACTTACTGGGAGGCATCTTGAAAGACAGATTGCTGGGCTCCACCACAGGACTTCTGATTCAGTAGGTGTGGGTGGGGACTGGGAATGTGCACTTCCAGCAAATTCCCAGGTGATGCTAATGTTGCTGGTCTAGGGACTCAACTTTGAGAAATGCTTTCATAGAACTTTTGAAGGTGCCGTGATGACAAAGAATACGGTTCTCTTCTGTCATATCCCATTAGTCTAACTTACTCAAAGTAAGATTTTTACCTAGTGGTAGCATTTATGGGACAAAGGGCATCACTCACTGCTTTCTTCTCATTTGGTCTTTATTTCCCTGGTTACTGCCATTTTAGAATCCTGCTTCTCAAAAGTTGAGAAAGTCTCTTGCCAAAATAATAGCTCTCACCTCATCTGCCAGTATGCAAGTTTATTTTGGCATTTGGAAGAAGTTGAAAAGTAGCCAAAATAACCAGATTCTTTAGTTTTGCAGATTCAGTTGGTAAAGGCCTCACTCCTGGGACTCACTAATATCACAAATACAGAGTATTATGGGCAAAGTCAGTTGTGTCTATGACCAAGAAATCAAGTAGCAGAGTGAGGAGGAAGAAAGGCCAACTCCGACCTGAGGTGCCATCCAGGAAATCTTTAAAAAAAAAAAAAAACTACCAGGCCTGGATTTGAGGGCTACAGCAGGATATTCTACCATCTTGGTCATTTTTGGTCATACAAACCAGGAAAACCAAGGCGGAATTGAGAGCATCACCTGCTTGTTTAAAGTGGTCCTGTTTGGTCTACATATCCATCCTCCCCTCTCTATCCCTGACTAGTTTTCCTTAAATTCAAAGATTGACCATGGTTTCTGACCAGCTTCTCTTTGATAGAATAGTAGGCCTGGGAGTTAAAAGACAGGGGTTCTTTTATTAGTGCATTGAATGAATGCAAGTATTTAATTCCTGAGTGAGTGGTACTTAGAGTAAGAAATAGAACATAACCAGCATCCCAGAAACTTCCTATCTCCTATCCACAGGGCAAGCATATCCTACTCTCTAACGCCTTAGATAAGTTTTGTCTATGTTTGAACATTCTTTAGATAAATGGAATCATGCAGTATGTATTCAGTTGTGCCTGGCTTTTTTCATTCACTATTATGTTCATGAGATGAATTCAAGAAAGTATCAGGAGTTTGTTTTCATTGTTTTATAGTATCCCAATGTATAGGAATATCTGAATTTATTTATCCATTCAGTTCTTTTTTTAAAAGATTTTATTTATTTGTCAGAGAAAGAGTGAGAGAGGCAGGCAGAGGGAGAAGCAGGCTTCCTCCTGATCAAGGAACCCAGTGTGGGACTTGATCCTAGGAGATGCTTAACCCACTGAGCCACGCAGGCATCCCTGTTGTTGATAAATAGTTGGGCAGTTCCTAGTTTGGACCATTAGAAATAACACTGTTATAATTATTCTTGTGCAAGTATTCTGGTGACCATGATAGGCAACTCTGTTGAGAATATACTAGGAGTGGAAGTGATGGGTCACAGGACCTATTCTTGTTCAGCTTTAATAGAAACTGCCAGATAGTTTTCTAACAGTGTGTCAATTTATGCTCCCAGTAGCAGGGTATGAATGTTCCACTTATTTCATATTCATGTTAACACCTGGTGCTGTCTTTCATTTAAACTACCATGATGTGTGTGCAATGATATCTCATTGTGGTTTCAAAATACATTTCCCTAATGAGTCTCTTTGATACATCTGGTTCAAGTGTTTTTCCCATTTTTCAATTGGGTTGCCTGACTTTTCTTACTGATTTATAGGCATTCTTCACACATTTTGAATTTGAACTCTTTGTCAGACCGTCTATAAAACATCTTCTTCTGCACTATAGCTTGCCTTTCCTCTCTGCTAATGATGTCTTTTCACTAATAGTCTACATATTTTTATGGGCCCAGCATGCTTCTGCTGCACGACTCTGCTTAGTCTACATATTTTTAAAGGGTGTTTTTGCTCCTAACCCTCACATAGTCTTTCTTCTACAAGTCTGGCAATCACAAAAACATATTGTTTTAATGAAAATGAATTAAGTGGTATGACTCCTGACAGTCTGAGCAGTAAAATTAATTTCCCTTAATTAACTAATCAGAAATCATGGTTGCATTATTTTTAATTAATGTATATATCTGGGCCCTTGGGTACTCATGTCATGTATACTGCCTGCCCACTACAAAGTCTCCACAATGGTCAACTGTCCATCAACTTTGGTAACATTCTGTCAAGTACAAAAAGACTTCCAGTTATTATTCAATCATACTCATTCTCACAAGTTCACACAGGGGATTACAGGACAAGCAATAGAAGGAGAATGTTCAAACATAAACAAAGTGACTTAAACGGGTGACTGGGCAAGCAGAGAAAGAAGGCAAGGTTTTATTCAGCTGCAAATTAGGTTTTGAATGAAGCCTTTTGAGGACTTCGGTTTAAGTGTCCTCAGAGGCCAGTTTCTTTTGCACTTTTACACAGAAGACAATTTACATAAGCAGAAGCCTGGTATCTGAAGTAACCATAGTAACCTTGCCTTTCCATCTTCTTTAGGGTATGCTTTTATTCCCTGTTTAGTAAAATCTTTCTGTGTGCTAGGTATGTTGATATAACATGAAATAAATGGATCAGAGTTGGAGGGAATGTAAGCAGAATTGTCAAGAGGATTGTGGGAACAGGGGATGGGGAAAGGAGACTGTCAAAACGAAGAAAGCAAATCCTTAGGGTTTTAGCGGAAATCACACCTGCTGAGGAAGGTACAGACCTGGACTATACTTGCCAAGATTTGTGATTTTTATTGCCTGAAATTATGTAAACTCAGAGAAGAAACAAGTTAGAAAGGAAGGGGGCTCCCCCATAGCTGTGTTATAATTAGTCTCTTAAAAATTCAATAAATTGAGCTCTAGCCCCAACCCTTAGGGATCCAGCCAATCCAATGACATATTAATCAGGGGACCAGCAGGTCTGAGGAGGGTTTACTTATAACCTGTGGCCTGAGAAGGAGATTCTTAGAGTTGCCCTTTGGGGCTGATACAAATCCTTATCATGGGTGGGTGTCTCCTACCAGACTGTCTCCAGATTTTTCTGGGTTTCATTAGCTATAACCTTTTAACTGAAGTACATGTTGATGGTCTTTTCAGCATTAAAAAATTAATGATCTCATTTAAATGATTAAAAATGATATCAACAATATCATTCATTATTTAAAGCATTTCTTTCCCTACTCTAGTGTCCTATCTGAAGTGATTTTTGGTGTAATTCCTGGGTGAGGAGAGAATCTGTTCCACCAAATCTTTGAGGGGAAGAAAACCAAAGACCAGTCCAATAAAGCTGACTTAACCGGCCTGCATTTTGATTTTAAGTGGGTTGAAATTCCAAAGAGAGAAGAGGGGAAGATTATCAAATTTCAATTCAGCAGTCCATCAGCAAATATTTAACATGGCCAAGCAATGCATTTATAAGCTTGTGGAAAAAACACTTAGATGATATCATCAATAAATGAAGCCATGAAGTTTATTTTTATTGCACAGATTCTGTTTCTGGGATTAATGGGCCCATGACTTGCAGCCAAGTGGAGGATGCTGAGGAATAACCTTCTGACACAGAAAACACTCAGTTATAAAAATAGTGTCATAAAATGCTCACTCATTCTAGTAAGAAATGAGCATGCATTTTCTCATATAAGGAAGTGTCTCAGCAAAAGAGACTTTAGATATCAATTTCCAAGAAGGAAAGAGGAAAAATTTAATAATAAATACAATCCTCAAGTCACTACAATCATTTAATATATAATAATGCTTGCTTATATGAAGGTTTATATATACTCCTCTTCACAAATAAAATCTCTCCCTATGCACTAAATTGCTTAAAACATTGTCCCTTCTGTTCTGCAAATATTCCCTGCAGTTGAAAACAACCTAAATTTGCATTCACGAACCAAAATATAGCTTGTGGCAACTTTGTGACTTTGCTTATTAGAAATGCCAGTTGCTTTTGCTGTTATTGTTTAAGAAAATTGGGTTTCTAGCTAACATTTCTCTTTAATAGACGCCTACAGTAAAGTTTCAATTGTGAACACTTTCCTTACAATTTCTCATGTATAATATTGCAGTAAATTTTATTTGTGGGTAATGGAACTATTTCTTTCAGAGCAAATTTGCTGATTATACACAATCTTTCCACCTTCTCTTCCTATAATAAAGGAAGATAAATGTAAATGAGTCACCTTAAATGTGATATGCACTATACATACATATGCATTTTAAAAATTATGTTTGCATTACTCTCATAAAAGCATACCAAAGGAAGCAGAATTTGACTTTGATACAGAAAAATTACTTGATAAGTACTGTCATGTTATCTAATTCAATTCCACAAACTTATAGTGATTCTGATGAATACAAATAAAATACAAAGCAAAACCAGTTCAATAATCGCAAACACAGGAGTTTTGACTAGCTATATAATAATATATAAGAATGTTAAAAATTATTAATTTTCAGATCAGCTACTTATGATTTGCTCATGCTTCAGTGCTGTTTAGTAAACAACCTTTGACAGACTGATGGGTTTGTGTAGATCAGTAGGTTAAAAATGAAGGCAGACCAAATTATTCACCATACCTAAAACATGGAAGCAACCCAAGTGTCTTTTGACAGTTAAATGGATTAGCTAAATGTGCTGTAAACATACAATGTTTTATTATTATTCAGCTTTAAAAAGAAATTCTGACATATGCTACACTATGCATAAACCTTGAGGACATCATGAAAAGGAAAACAGCCCATGATTTCATTTCTATGAGGTACTCATAGTATTCAGTCATAGAGACAGAAAGTAGAATGGTGATTACCATGGGCTGGGAGGGGGTGGGGAAAGGGAAGCTAGTGTTTAATGAGCATATAGTTTCAGCTTTGCAGAAGATGAAGAGTTCTGTGGATGGATGGTGGTGGTGTTTACACAACAATATGAATGTTTTAAAGCCAGTAAACTGTAAATAGTAATTTTTATGTTGCGCTTATTTTAGTAAAATGAAAAAAAAAGGGGGGAAATAGTTGTGGTGAAGAATATGAATGGTAACAGCATATTAAAGAATTTCTTGGATATCTCTATAAGAAATTCGATAAGATGGTGAATTTTGTGTGTATTTTACCACAAGAAAAATGAATGAAAAAACGGGTAAACTAAGAATTTGGTTTATCAAGTTTCCCAACACAGAACAGAGCCATTTGCCCCATTACAGCTTTCTAGATCTCTTTAGCTCATGACTTCAAATATTTTTTATATGCTGACAACTTGTATAATTTACTTCCAGGCCTAACTTCTGTTAGGAGCTCCTGGACTAGAGGGTTCCATTACCTACTAGGTATCCTCATGGATGTCTCACAGGTACCTGAGATTTAACATAACACAAATCATACCTTTTTTACTATCCCTCCTCAACCTATTTCTCCCTCATTTATTACCGTCTCAGTAAATGACACTATGATCAACTCAGCTGCTCAAGAGAGAAACCTGGTTGTTATCTGTGTATCCTCCTTCTATCTTGTGTACCACACCCAAGTAAGCCCTGTTGATTCAAACTCTCACCTGTTCCCCAGATATGTTTTCTCCCCTCCTTCTCCTCTGCCCAGTCCACACTGTCCTCACACCTCACCTGGACAAGTGCAGAGTCTCCCTAACTGATCTGCTTCCTCTCTCACTCTCTATAACCCACTCTCTACAGAGAAGACGGAGTCATCTGTTAAACAGGTAAATGAGATCGTATCATTCCCTGTAGAAAACACATTCAAGTTTTTCCCCTTGCACTCTAAATAAACTCTAAACTCTTTCCTATGGCCCAGGAGACATGGCCCCTGTCACACTCTCAGGTGGTCTCCTGCCAACCTGCTCTTGGTCATCCTGCCCCAGCCACACCGGCCCTCAGTCAGTGACTTTAACATGCTACCCTCTTAAGCCTTCATCCCCGCCATTCCTGGCTCTTTGGAAGGCTTCCTGTGCAGTGGCTAACTGAACTTAATTTTTTAAAAAATCCAAAAAAACTAAACCAAAAAGAAAGGAAGACTGCCTCCTTTGCATGTTTCAGGTCTTAGATTATATGTCAGCCCCTCAAGCCTGCCTTGACAACCCAATCTAAAATATTTCAACCTATTGTTTTTACTCATTGAACTCTCTTCCTTTGATACCATTTTCTCAACTTGCATTTATATATGTATAAATAAAATCATAGAAAAATTATATGTATATGAACATATACACTTATGTACAAATATCTAATTTCTGGATATATATCAATATGTATATATTTTATATGTATATTTAATGTCTATTTATCCTATTAGACCATACACACTTCAAGAAAACAGGGCTTACATTATGTTCATTTTTATCTCCTAAGCTTTTAGCACACTGGATAGCATATAGTAAAATCAATGAGCAATCTGTAGAATAGATAAGTAAATGAATGGACTATATCTATGTGCTATTCCAGAAAATGTCTGGGTCTTTTCATCAAGCCAAATTTCAGAGCTGACTTCATTTGGTAAAGGATGCACAAACCCTTTGTAAAGCCTTGCACAGCATTAGGTGTGATGATTTTCATTTCTTACTGAAGAGCGAGGCTGACTCAGAATCATAGCATCATACAGTTTTACAGCGAAAAGAACTCTAAAGATAATTTTGTTCAACCTCATTTTAGAGCTGAACAAACTGCCCAACTCGTTGAATCAGATGCCCTACCCCATCATTCCTATGACCTAAGCCACCTGCCTCATGCCTATCTTACCAGTTTATCTATGATATTGATGGAATATATTGAACTGTGTAAAGCTTGTTTATAAGAAAAATTAGCTGATGGTTATATTTAGTTTTTAAATACAAAGTTCTGTGTCATCATACACTGTTATTTTATCTCAGGAGAAGAAAGGACAAATGATCAAGAGATTATCACCCCCCATTTCCCCTTCTTCTAAATAACAGAGCACCAATGAGCATAAAAGCTGCAGAAATCCCTTCATTCTAGGTCTCTAGGTCTCTAGGTCTCGGTACTTTGGATTGTGAGACTGGATGGGGAGAATATAAAAATGAAGGGACATTTTCATTTCCTTTTCTTTTATCCCAGCACTACTGATCTACTATTCAGGAATGCGATTATGTTTTCAACTTCATGAAAAAGAGAGCTTCATAACAGTTATGTTATGTACAGGTTGCAAATATCTAGCTCCTGTGAAGTGCTTTCGTTTGTGTCTGAATCTAATTTTTTTACAAATGGGAACATCGATTTAAGTGGGCTATTCTGATGTCAACGTAAGTTCTGCAAGAGTCATAAGTGCGTGTGTGGCATGGGTATAACCACTATGCTAAAAGCACAGACACTGACTGCAATTTGCTGATCTTTGCTTAAAGGAAAAAAAAAATACACTTAAACCCTATGTGGTGTCTTCCTGAAATGGCTTCCACTTTAATCTTTCACTGTTCAGACTACCTATTCCATACATTGTTGCAAGTACAAAGTAGGTCAGTTGTCACTAAAGTACTAGCAATTTTAGCAGACAGCTAAGTTGATCAATGACTGCAAGACAGTGTGATAGGCACAGAGTGCTACGGGAGCCCACGGACGGTGCACATAATTTGGACACAGAGGTCCCAGAAGGCTCCCTGGAATTTTTTAAATTATGGAATGAGAGGGCATTTCAAGCAGAGCAAACCCTTGTGAAAGCAGAGAGGCAACAGAGAGAGGCAGAAAGAGGAAAGTGGAAAACAGTTCAGCTCACATAAGTGGACCTGAAACTAGGATGAAATAAGATGAAGACAGAGAAGGAGGCAAACCATAAGAGATGCTGATCTCTAGGAAACAAACAGGGTTGCCAGAGGGGAGGTGGGAGGGGGAGGGGTAACTGGGTGATGGGCACCCGATGGAAAGAGCACTGGGTGTTACATGCAAATGATGAATCACTAAACTCTACCTCTGAAACTAATAGTACGGTATGTGTTACCCAATTTGAATTTAAGGAATTAAAAAAAAAAACCAAAACACAACATATTCCCCTTCTTGACAGTGTACACTGGCAAATCTGGCTATTTGGAAACACTGTTGAATTTAACTTGTTAATATTGGTCATAAGGAGTGACTAACATTGGCTGCACTCATTTGTCAGGAAAACTAATTACATGAGCAGTCTTGGTGAGTAGGCCCGGAAACAGATCTGCGCAAACCCAAATGTTCCTTGGGGATATAGTGCTAATTTGCTAGGATGCCCCCTTTTAAATTGTATTTTCCATTTCCTAAATCTTAGGCATCTTGAAAGAAGGTCCTCCTGTACTCTTTCATTTTGAGCAGTTTATTAAAATACTCAAACAGATTCCAAAGGGAGCAGCTTTGGAATCTGACCTTTTTTATTAGTCATTATTCTTAATGTTTGCAACACTGTATCTACTAGGAAGGGCAATGACTTCTGTGAACCAGAAGGGAGCTAGGTAACAAATCTTGGTGTCCTCCTGTTTTCATCTACCTCATCGGTTTAAAATGACTCTGGGCAACGTTTGACAGATATGAATTATACTGTGCTCTGGTACACAAGCATAAATAAAATACTGGTAGATAGAGGAATAATTGCAAGGCTCATATATGCATTTATCTTTGTATGAAACCTAGTGACTCTGTACTTTGTCAAAAAGATAATAAAAAAGCAGATAGCCTGAATTATGAACATCTAGGCTTGTCTAGTGAAAATAATTCAGTTTTTGAAAATAACACTGCTCATAATACTCACAGGGTGTATATATATATTTGTTCTGTGGGACATATAGCAGGATTTAAACCAGAAAGCAGAATTTGTATTGGTAGGTTGACATTTCCTGATATTAAACCTCTTCAGAGTTTATTTGACAACTTGTTTTAAAGTTCTGAGATAGGCAGTTGGGCCCACAGACCACAACCTCCCCACCCCCATCAGAAAAGTCCTAACATTTAGCTCTGAACTTTAGAATCAAATCTGGCAAAAGCCTCTATGCCTTCCCTGAAACTTCCTTCTTTTTTAGGTATGGCCCCTAATTATTACAAAACTATGTGACAAGGGCCAGAGGCATGCTTGGATTCAAGGTGAAAAAAGGGAATCATCCTCAAACTTTCCACTCACAAATGAACATTATAACCCTGCAGGAAAAAAAATTCTATATTGTGACATGGGATCAGGGGAAGGGAGCTTTTCTGCAAACTGCTGCTTCCCCCACCTACTAGACACTTTTCCTCTGATTGGTTGTCTTTGCTACAAGGTGACTCAGACTGATCTGGTTGTGAAACCTGTTGTTAACCTTGTAAACACACATCTGTATCAAAACGCCTGAACTTTAACAAAACTTTAGCCATAAAGGAGGATAATTTTTATTGTATAAGATGTGACAGTGGTGGGTGGGGGTGGGGGGAGAGAAAGAAACTTAGGTAAAAATTTTGTGGCTTTCTCACAAATCTTTTAATTGTTACTAGTTATTATTTTTATTATTATTATTCATTTATTTGACAGAGAGAGCACAATCAGTTGGAACAGCAGAGGGAGAGGGAGAAGCAGGCTTCCTGCTGATCAGGGAGCTGGATTTGAGGGTGGGTTGGGCTCCAATGACCTGAGACTAAGGCAGATGCTTAACTGACTGAGCCACACAGGTGCCCCAACTATTACTTATTATTTACAGTTAAAGTTTTAAATGAAATGTTCCTTTCTAATTGTGACTTCTAGTTGGAACTTGGAACATCATTGAAAAATGTTGACTTTGCAAGGTGTACACTACAATCTGCTTAAGTATTCTGAGGCAGTAAGGCTAAGATTCCTTCAGGTATTTCTAGGAGGTGGATTTGCCAATGGGGGCTTTTTGTCCATAGCTAGAATTATTCCAGGCATTGATAAGGGATGTCCTGGAAGGGCTTCTGCCTTCCCTCTTACTAATTAAGATATCAGCACTTGAATCGATTAAGCTCTATTAACATTACAATACCATTCCAAACATGTTTTAAATAAGGAGGACTAATATAAGCACAACTGACTGTAACTAAGGTAAATTTTTAAAAAATCAAATGCTTTCAGGATTCTTGGAAGTGTAAAGAAGGCATTTTAGCCTGAACACACTAAAACTCCCATCCCCAATTACTCAACACAGAGGTCTCTAGAGACTGTTATTAGCTGGGCTGTTGTGAGATATGAAGCCGCAATTGAAAACAGAAATGCCTACGGGATCCAGACAGGCAGAGGAGTGAAGCTGGCCCGGTGGCACTCAGCACAGTCAGGCTGGCTCTACTGGAATTTTATTCCAATGCGACCAGATTTCCATGTCATTTTTACAGAAGGTCAAAATAGCAGATTTTTATGTAAAGTTTCTTGTGCCTTTTAGATGTTGGCTGATCACTAATCATTCACTTATACATAGGGTGGCCAATCCTATGCTGACAGTGGGCTGCATTCCAATCCAAACACAGCCACTTGGAAAACTCCTTCTTTTAAAACAAAGGCTTAGTTTTCATTTCTCTCAGCTAGAAACTACCCATTTTTGCCTCCCTGGGTTAAGTTTTCTTTCCTTTTATTCATTGTCCCCCTTGGCTTACAATTAGATCTATTAAGATATCATTTATACATAGCAAAATTCATCCTTTTCAAATGCATATTTTGGCAAAAATGCATAGTCATGTGACCATTAGTACAGTTAAAATAGAGAACATTTACTTCACCCCAAATAGAGAACATTTACTTCCTAGTATCCCTCTACAGTCAATTACTCTGCAGACCCTCAGGCTGAGGCAATCCTCACCTGCTTTTGGGCATGATAGTTTTGCCTTTTTTAGGATGTTGTTGAATGTGTTAGTAGCTTCTTCTTTTTTTTTTTTTTTTTTTTTTACTGCTGAGCAATATTACAATTGCTGAAGTTTACCACCGAGCCCTTGTTATTAGTTCTAATTTGGGCCTGTTATGAATAAAGCTGTTATATACATTCACCTAGGGGTTATCTTGTGGATGTATGTTTTCATTTTTCACAGGCAAACACCTAGGACTGGAATCCACAGATCATATGCTAAGTGTAGCTTTCACTTTATGAGTAACAGCCACACTCTCTTCCAAAGTGACTGTACCATCTGACATTAACACCAGCAATGTCTGAAAGTTCCACTTACTCCAAGTTGCATATCTATGTCTCATTGTAATTTTAATGCGCATCTCCCTAATGACTAATGATTTTGAAGGTATAGGTGTGTGCGTGCGTGTGTGTGTGTGTGTGTGTGTGTGTGTGTGTTCATTTGTAAGCCATATATGTCTTCTGGATAAGTGTTTATTCACATCTTTTGCCATTTTTATTGGGTTCTTGGTCTTATTGAGATGAGAAGTTCCTTGTATAATCTCGATAGAAGTCCTTTACCAAGTAGTTGTTTTGCAAATACTGTCTCCCAATCTGAGGCTTGTCTGGTCATTTTATTTACAGTGTCTTAAGAATAGATGTTTAAAATATTTTTCTTTAAGGTTTAAGTTTCTTAGTCTTATCTGAAAACATCTTTGCCTGATCCAAACTTACAAAGATGCTTCTTCTGTTTGGTTCTTCTAGAAATGTTGTGGCTTTATATTTTATGTTTAAGCCTATGATCCAATTTGACATTAAAAAAAAAAAAAACGATGTGAAAGGAGGATTGAGGCCTTTTGGGTTTAGAGTTATAGAAAGACCCAGAATGAAAGTATGGTATCCAGGCATATATCAAATACTACCCTATGTGCTGACTTTCTCTGATCAGAGAAAAGTGCTGTTTGGTTCCATAGTGGTCTCTGGCTGCCATATTCTCCCAGTGAAGTTACTGTTCATTTTTCTTTAGCAGCATGTTTAACACCATCTCACCTTATTACTGAGTTTATGCTGCTCACTTAGATAGCTGAACAGTCACCGTATCTCTTTTCAATTTTAGTTTCAAGCCTTAGAGGAGCATTATGTACCTGTTTAAGTCGGTTACTCAGTAGGTGTGGAATCTGGGACAAAACCTCTTTGTTTCCTCATTTCTAAATGGGCATGACATGTGATTTTTCTGCCACTTAGCTGTGCAAAATTTCTTGGTACACTATACAGAGGTAATGTAACTATTGTACGAGGGAAGAATGTTACTGAAAGAGCTTTGCTGTGATTTTTCCCTCTGAGCTTTTAAAGTGCATTTTATTATTTATTTATTTATTTAAAGAATATTTTATTTATTTATTTGACAGACAGAGATCACAAGTAGGCAGAGAAGCAAGCAGAGAGAGAGGAGGAAGCAGGCTCCCTGCTGAGCAGAGAGCCCAATGCAGGGCTAGATCCCAGGACCCTGGGATCATGACCTGAGCTGAAGGCAGAGGCTTTAACCCACTGAGCCACCCAGGCGCCCCTTAAAGTGCATTTTTAATGTAACAGAATTCAGCAAAACAGACCACTGCACATAGGAACTCAGATACTGGGACTCTGGCACGTGATCCAGGACTTAGGCTCGTGGCATGGAAGCTCTTCTGAGCATGCTTACATTTCAGCAGCCAATAATTTAAGTTACTCTGTCAAGAGTGCCCTTATCCCTGCCAAGTTAATCATAAAGAAGCTGGTGTGCCTTTCTCACTTCCAGGTCCTCACAATATTGGCTTCCCTCCTTCTGCACAATGTTAAGAAGCAATACAATGGGTCTAACAGTTACAAAGCAGGGAAATGTCATAATAAGTACAAAACCCTCAGAACTGTGTTTTTATTTTTTTCTTTTTCTCTATTAGGATACGATTTTCCACTTTGCTATATTACAAGAGGTCAAACCACACTCTCTCCTTTACAACTTGGCTTTTCCATCTCAGACACAGCCAGATTTTTATTTGCAGTGGTGTATTTCTTTTCTTTTTCTCTTTGTTTTTAAAGATTTTATTTATTTATTTGACAGAGAGAGAGAGAGAGATCACAAGTAGGCAGAAAGGCAGGCAGAGAGAAGGGGGGAAGCAGGCTCCCTGCTGAGCAGAGAGCCCGATGTGGGGCTCAATCCTAGGACCCTGGGATCATGACCCGAGTTGAAGGCAGAGGCCTTAACCCACTTAGCCACCCAGGTGCCCCAGCAATATATTTCTCAATAACACTCTAGCAACACTTCACAATATTCCACTGGCAGAAACTTGTTTTGGTGGAGACGTGGGGACAAAACCTTTATTGAAATGGGTGCAAGAGAGAACAGGAAGCCAAGAAGCAAAGACAGTACAAAAAAGGTGTTGCTAGAAGAGGAAAAGAAAAATAGGATGATAGAAATGAGGGTTTTTAAAGACAGAAGACACTGGTCATAAGGAATGGACAACTTACTGCTTTCATTTGGGAAACTGGTTATGGGAATACTGTTGGCAAGCAGGGCAGGAAACAGACTTGCACAAAACTCAACACCCAAACAACTTTCATCACACTCACCAATGACCTGCATACGGCCAAATTCAGCCATCCATTTTCAGCCCTCAATTATTTAACCTATCTGAAGCGTTGGCACAGTGGGTCATTCCCTCTTTCTTGAAAGACTTTTCTCACTGAGCTTTCAGGATGCCACTTTTTCCTTTTGTCTTCTTCCCTGCCTGCTTCTTCTCTGTCTCCTTTACTGGTTCCCCATGAACTCCTCAACCTTAGGCAGTGGACTTCTTTTCTTCTTTTTCTATATTCAAGCCTGAGGGGATCGCATTCAGTCTCATCAATTTATATACCACCGCAGTTGACAGAAGAGTGTCTCACTCTCCAAAGATGTCCACATCTGAACTTCTGGAACCTGTAAACATGTTACCTTACATGGCAAAAAGGAATTAAGTTTGCAGATGGAATTAAGGTAATGACTAGTCAACTGTCCTTAAAATAGATTAATCTGGATTATCCAGATGGGCCCAATGTAATCCTAAGAGGTGCTTAAAGTATAAGAGGGAGAGGGAAGGGGAGGTCAGAGTGACACATGGTGAGAAACACTCCAGTCACCTTTGCTGGCGGTGAAGATGGAGGGAGGCAGCCATGAGCTGAGGAATGCAACAGCGTCCAGAAGCTTTGAAAAAGCAAAGACACGGATTCTCCTCTAGAGTCTCCAGAAAGTAACATAGCCCTGTCCACATCTTGATTTTAGCCCAGTGAGATCTGTGTCAGGCTTCTGACTTACAGGATTATAAAACAATAAATCTGTGTTGTTTTAAGCCATCACATTTGTAGTACTTGTTACAAGAGTAATGAGAAGCTCATACAACTAAATGAAAGCTGTTATCTTTTTTATTACTATTATGTTCAACTAGCCAGCGTATAGTGCATGATTAGTTTTTGATTCAGTGTTCAGCGATTTATTAGTTGTGTATAACCCCATGCTCATCACCACACATACCCTCCTTAATACCTTTCACCCATTAACTCATCCTCCTACTCCCCTCCTTTCTGTAACCTTCAGTTTGGTTCCTAGAGTTCAGAGTCTCTCATAGCAAATCACTTGCTCTGATTTCTTTGCATTCAGTTTTCCCTTCCTCCCCCTGTGGTCCTCCGTGTTATCCCTAATGTTCTACATATGAGTGAATCCATATGATAATTGTCTTTCTTTGCTTGACTTATTTCACTTAGCATAATCCCTTCCAGTTCCATCCATGTCAGTGTAAAAGTAGGGTATTCATCCTTTCTGATGGCTGAGTAATATTCCATTGTATATATGAACCACATCTTCTTTACTTATTCATCTATTGAAAGACATCTCAGCTCCTTCTGCAGTTTGTCTATTATGGACACTGCTGCTATGAACACTGGGGTGCATGTGCCCCTTCTTTTCTCTACATCTGTATCTTTGGGGTAATTACCTAGTAGTGTAATGGCTGGGTCATAGGGTAGCTCTATTTTTAACATCTTGAGGATCCTCTATACTGTTTTCCAGAGTAGCTGCACCACCTTGCATTCCTACCAGCAGTGTAAGAGGGTTCCCCTTTCTCTACATCCTCACCAACAATTGTTGTTTCCTGTCTTCAAAATATAGGAATAGAGGGAACATACCTCAATATCATAAAAAGCCATCTATGAAAAGCCCACAGTGATTATTATTCTCAATGGGGAAAAACTAAGAGATTTTCCCTTAAGGTAAGCAGAATGACAGGGATGCCCATTCTCACCACTTTTGTTTAACATAGTACTAGAAATCCTAGCCTCAGCAATCAGACACAAAAAGAAATAAAAGGTGTTCAAATTGACAAAGAAGAAATCAAACTCTCTCTCTTCACAGATGACATGATACTTTATGTGGAAAACCTAAAAGACTCCACCTCCAAATTACTAGAATTCATACAGCAATTCAGCAACATGGCAGGAACCAAAATCAATGCACAGAAATCATTTGCATTTCTATACACTAACAATGTGACTGAAGAAAGAGAAATTGAGGACTCAATTCCATTTCTAATAGCAACAAAAAAAACTCCACAAGATACCTTGTAGGGGAGGGGTCAAGATGGCAGAGAAGTAGCAGACGGAGATGACATCAAGTAGCAGGAGATCAGCTAGATAGTTTATCAAACCATTCTGAATACCTACAATTCCAACAGGAGACTGAAGAGAAGAAGAACAGCAATTCTAGAAACAGAAAATCGACCACTTTCTGAAAGGTAGGGCCAGCGGAGAAGTGAATCCAAAGCAATGGGAAGATAGACTGTGGGGGGAGGGGCCGGCTCCCGGCAAGCGGCAGAGCAACAGAGTACAAAATCAGAACTTTTAAAAGTCTTCTCCACTTTTAAAAGGGACATCACTCTAGAGGCTAAGCCGGGGTGAAGCCCATGTGGGGACAGCGTGATCTCAGTTTCCATGGGGTCACAGAAGGATTTGGGGGTGTCTGAGTGTCTCAGAGCTCACAGGTATTAGAGTGGGGATGCTGGCTACAGAGACAGAGCTAAGGAGTTACTTTACACTGTGATCCATGGCAAAAATCAGGCCACCGCTCTGTGAGCAGAGGCCCCCCAACAAGATCCGGGGAGGACCCCCCCCCCCCGGAAGAGAGCAGGGATCTCCTGGGTTTGGAGACTCCAGGCAGGGCTATGTGCCAGAAACAAGAGACGCTTGGTCACAGGCTGGGTGAGCTCAGAAAATGGCCAGAGGCCAGGGAGATGGGAGTGATTGAGCGCTTCTCTCTGAGTGCACACTGAGGAGTGGGGCCCTGAGCTCTCGGCTCCTCCCAGGGCAGAGATTGGGAGACCACCAATTTCATTGCTGTCCTCCAGAGCTCTACAGAAAGTGTTCAGGAAAAAAAAACTCCCAAAAGTAAACCCAAGCGGATTACTTAGCCCGGCCCCTGGTAAGGGCAGTGCAATTCCACCTCAGGCAAAGACTCCTGAGAATGACTACAACAGGCCCCTCCCCCATAAGATCATCAAGAAATACAGCCAAGACCAAGTTCACTTACCAAGGAGAACAGCGGAATTCCAGAGGAAGAGAAAGCAAAGCATGGAATTCATGTCTTTCTCCCCATGATTCTTTAGTCTTGCAAAGTTAATTAATTTTGTTTTTTAGGCTAAAATTTTTTAACTTTTACTCTTTCCTCTTTTAACGTTTTAAAACTAGTTTATCTTAACAATACCTTTCATAAAAAAAAAATCTTTTTTTGAACCTTCATTATTATAGTCAGATAATATCCTTCATTGTATCTAACTTTATTTTTTGTATACACATAGGCTTTTGTCTTCTAAAAAGTTTGGGATATGACTCCTAATAGATCAAAATATACCCTAAAGCTAGCACAGGGCTTTGTTCTAGTCTCCAGCCTGAGCAAATTCTCTCCACTTTCTTTTTCTTTATTCTCCCAACCAACTTATCTTATCAACTCTTTTTTTAGAAAATTTTAAAAATAATTTTCATCTTTATAGGTATATTCCATCCCTTCATCGTGTTTACCCTTATTTTGTGTGTATATATATATATATATATATTTTTTCCATTCTTTAAAATTTTGGAGGTAGTTTGTTCTAAGAAACCAAAATACTAGCAAAATTAAGTGGGTGACTCTATTCTTTTCACCAGTCTAATGTATATATTTTCTTTTTAATATTTTTTCTTTATTTTTTCTTTTTTAATTTTTTTCCCTGAACTTCTTTACCTCCTCTCTTCCCCCAACAATTTGGAGTCTCTTCTGATTTGGTTAAAGCACCTTTTCCTGGGGTCTTTGCCACCCTTTTAGTATTTTATTTGCTCCTTCATATATTCTTATCTGGATAGAATGACAAGGCAGAAAAACTCACCATAAAAAAAAGAACAAAAGGCAGTACCGAAGGCTAGGAACCTAATCAATGCAGACATTGGTAATATGTCAGATCTAGAGTTCAGAATGATGATTCTCAAGGTGCTAGCCAGGCTCGAAAAATGCATGGAAGATATTAGAGAAACCCTGTCTGGAGAAATAAAAGAACCAAAATCTAACCAAGTTGAAATTAAAAAAGCTATTAATGAGGTACAATAAAAACTGGAGGCTCTTACTGCTAGGATAAATGAGCCAGAGGAAAGAATTAGTGATATAGAAGACCAAATGACAGAGAATAAAGAAGCCAAGCAAAAGAGAGACAAACAACTACTGGACCATGAGGGGAGAATTTGAGGGATAAGTGATACCATAAGATGAAACAACATTAGAATAATTGGGATTCCAGAAGAAGAAGAAAGAGAGAGTGACAGAAAGTATATTGGAGAGAATTATTGGAGAGAATTTCCCTAATATGGCAAAGGGAACAAGCATCAAATTCCAGGAGGTGCAGAGAAACCCTCTCAAAATCAATAAGAATAGGTCCACACCCTATCATCTAATAGTAATATTTACAAGTCTTAGTGATGAATAGAAAATCCTAAAAGCAGCCTGGGACAAGAAGTCTGTTGTATACAATGGTAAAAATATTAGATTGGCAGCAGACTTACCCACAGAGACCTGGCAGGCCAGAAAGAACTGGCACGACATATTTAGAGCAATAACTGAGAAAAACATGCAGCCAAGAATACTATATCGAGCCAGGCTATCATTGAAAATAGGAGAGATAAAAATCACATGGAACATTCTCCAGAATAGATCACATCCTGGGTCACAAAATCAGGTCTCAACTGGTCTCAAAAGATTGGGATCATTCCCTGTATATTTTCAGACCACAGTGCCCTGAAGCTAGAACTCAATCACCAAAGGAAATTTGGAAAGAACCCAGATACATGGAGACTAAAGAGCATCCTACTAAAGAATGAATGGGTCAACCAGGAAATTAAAGAACAATTGAAATAATTCATGGAAACAAATGAACATGAAAACACAATAGTTCAAAATCTGTGGGACACAGCAAAGGTAGTCTTGAAAGGAAAATATATAGCAATACAAGCCTTTCTCAAGAAACAAGAAAGGTCTCCAATACACAACCCAACCCTATACCTAAAGGGGCTGGAGAAAGAACAACAAAGAAAGCATAAACCCAGCAGGAGAAGAGAAATCATAAAAGATTAGAACAGAAATCAATGAAATAGAAACAAAAAAAACCCAAGAGAACAAATCAACGAAACTAGGAGCTGGTTCTTTGAAAGAATTAATAAGACTGATAACCCCCTGGCCAGACTTATTGAAAAGAAAAGAGAAAGGACCTAAATAAATAAAATGAATGAAAGAGGAGAGATCACAACTAACACCAAAGAAATACAAACAATTATAAGAATATATTATAGGCAACTATATGCCAGCAAATTTGACAATCTGAAAGAAATGGATGTATTCCTAGAGACATATAAACTACCACAACTGAACCAGGAAGAAATAGAAAACCTGAACAGACCCATAACCAGTATGGAGATTGAAGCAGTCATCAAAAATCTCCAAAAAAAACCAAGAGCCAATGGCCACACAGCTTCCCAGGGGAATTCTACCAAACATTTAAAGAAAAATTAATTCCTATTCTCCTGAAACTGTTCCAAAAAATAGAAATGGAAGGAAGACTTTCAAACCCATTTTATGAGGCCAACATTACCTTGATCCCCAAACCAGAAAAGGATCCCATCAAAAAAGTGAATTACAGACCAATATCCCTGATGAACACAGATGTGGAAATTCTCACCAAAATACTAGCCAATAGGATCCAACAGTACATTAAAAGGATTATTCACCATGACCAAGTGGAATTTATTCCAGGGCTGCAAGTTTGGTTCAACATCTGCAAGTCAATCAATGTGATACAATAAATTAATAAAAGAAAGGGCAAGAACCATCTGATACTCTCAATAGATGCTGAAAAAGCATTTGACAAAGTACAGAATCCTTTCCTGATCAAAACTCTTCAAAGTGTAAGGATAGAGGGTACATACCTCAATATCATCAAAGCCATCTATGAAAAAACCAATGCAAATATCATTCTCAATGGAGAAAAACTGAGAGCTTTTCTGCTAAGGTCAGGAACAGGGCAGGGATGTCCATTATCACCACTGCTATTCAACATAGTACTAGAAGTCCTAGCCTCGGCAATCAGACAACAAAAAGAAATTAAAGTAACCCAAATCAGCAAAGAAGAAGTCAAACTATCACTCTTTGCAGATGATATAATACTATATGTAGAATACCCAAAATATTCCACTCCAAACCTGCTAGAACTTGTATAGGAATTCAGTGAAGTGTCAGGATATAAAATCAATGAACAGAAATCAGTTCCATTTCTTTACACCAACAACAAGACAGAAGAAAGAAAAATTAAGGAGTCAGTCCCATTTACGATTGCACCCAAAACCATGAGATACCTAGGAATAAACCTAAGCAAAGAGGCAAAGAATCTGTCTCAGAAAACTATAAAGTACTCATGAAAGAAATTGAGGAAGAGACAAAGAAATGGAAAAATGGTCCATGCTCATAGAGTGGAAGAACAAATATTGTGAAAATATCTATGCTACCTAAAGCAATCTACACATTTAATGCAATCCCTATCAAAATCCCATCCATTTTTTACAAAGAAATGGAAAAAATAATCCTAAAATTTATTTGGAACCAGAAAAGACCTTGAGGAGCCAGAGGAATATTGAAAAAGAAAGTCAAAGTTCGTGGCATCCCAATTCCAGACTTCATTACAAAGCTGTCATCATCAAGACAGTATGGTACGGGCATAAAAACAGACACATAGATCAATGGGACAGAATAGAGAGCCCAGAAATAGACCCTCAACTCTATGGCCAACTAATCTTCAACAAATCAGGAAAGAATATGCAATGGAAAAAAGACATTCTCTTCAATAAAGGGTCCTGGGAAAATTGGACAGCTGCATGCATAAGAATGAGACACACCATTCTCTTACATCATACATAAAGATAAATGTAAAATGGATGAAATACCTCAATGTAAGACAGGAATCCATCAAAATCCAAGAGGATAACATAAGTCATAACCTTTTCAACATTGGCCACAGTGACCTCTTTCAAGATATATCTTTAAATGCAAGGGAACCAAGGACAAAAATGAATTTTGGGGACTTCATAAATATAAAAAACTTTGGCAAAGCAAAGGAAATAGTCAACAAAACTAAGAGGCAACCCATGGAATGAGAGAAGATATTTACAAATGACATCATAAATAAAGGGCTGGTATCCAAGATCTATAAAGAATTTCTGAAAGTCAACACCCAAAAAGTAAATAATCCATTCGATAAATGGGCAGAAAACATGAACAGACACTTCTGCAAATAAGACATACAAATAGCCAAAAGACACATGAAAAAATGTTCAACATCACTAGCCATCAGGGAAATAAATACAAATCAAAACCACAATGAGCTACCACCTTACACCAGTTTGAATGGCCAAAATTAACAAGACTGAAAGCGGTTATCTTCAGTTATTTTTTTATCCAGCCTAGATCTTGCTTCTGAACTTGAAGTTGCTCACTTGATAACTCTACATAAATATTTAATTCATAAAAACTAAGTTCAAGACTTGCCCCCAGAAGTTGATCCTTCCATTCCATGTCTTTTGCTCCCAGACCAAAGGACATGCATTCATCTCTGATTCTTTCATACTCACTTCACCCCTCAGCAGATTCTATAAGCTCTACCTTCAAAATATGACTCAAATTCAACCACTCTTTTCTTTCTCAGCATGACTGTCCTTGTATCAGTTTTCAAGTCACCATGATTTCTCAACTTATTGTAATGTCCTCCAAATTGGTTGCCCCTTTCCCTCCCTTTCCCCTTATCGACTAATCCATAAAATTTTGCTCCTTTCAAAATATCAAATATGCCACTTTTCTGATTATGGCTTTGTAACTCTTACACAGTGAAATCTAAGTGCCTTACTATCTATCACCTATCATGTCCCGCATTATCTGTGTCCTTTCATTTGCTTGTCCCTTTACCTGGGGATCTCTATTGCTTGATTTTGCCTTCTTTTAGGTTTTTATCAAATGTTACCTTATTAAACATGCCTTCTCTCACCACCCTTTATAAAATATTACCTCCCAACCCCCCATTTCCCACTGACATTTTTATAGTGCTTATTATTACCTGATATCTAACTTTTTCATGATTTTTTAAGTTCTGTCTCCACCATTAAAATATAAGATCCCTAGAACAGGGCCTTGATCTGCTTAGTTTCTTGTTATGGCCTCAGCACTTAGAACAAAGTCTGGAATGCAGCTGACTGTTCAATATAGACCATTTTGTTAATTCGGTTAATTTTCAATTTGTTAACTGAATTAACAAAATGGCCATGTATATTAATGATTGGAAACAAGTTCACCTTGCTAGAGAAGAGACATAATAGAGGGAGCCTTGGAGTTAGATTGCTTTAGAATTGGATGCAGGTTCCTGCACTTACTAGTTCTGAGGCCTGGGGTAAGTGAATTAACCTCTCAGAGCTTTCATCTCCTCATCTATAAAACATAAATTATTTTAAGCATTGAATGATGGGAGAAAAGTCAGGAATTTAGAGAAGGGATTCAGATTGGAGACTGAAATTTGGAAAGTCATACATGTACGGATGGTGTAAAAAGCCAGGAACATGGATAAGTTTACTCACTGAAGGGGGTAAATGGACAAAAGATCAAAATACAGCTCTAGGATCCTCCAAATATTGAGATATTGTGGGGGAAAGGATAAACAGCAGGAGAGAACATGAAGGAAGAATCAGAAAGGAAGGAAAAGAGCTAGAAAGAGTTGTCACTCAGAAGACAATAGGAATGATTCACTGTACCAATTCTACTGATAGCTTACGATGAGGTCTATATTAAGTACATGATAAAAATTAGTTATGTACAATATGTTCTTGTATTAGTTTACTATATTAGTTTACCATAGATACCATAACAAAATACCAAGAGTGGGTGGCTTACACAACAGAAATGTATTTTCTCATCCTTCTGATCTACATCCAGAATGAAGGTTTTGAAAGGCATGGTTTATCCCGAGCCTTCTCTCTGAGGTTTGCAGATGGCCACTTAATTGCTGTTACCTTACATGGCCTTTTCTCTGTGTCTGCACCCCTGTCTGAAGGGTGTGTCTCCAAATGTAGTCACATTGAGGACTGGAGCTTCAAAACATAAATTTTGGGGAATACACTGCAGCCTATAACAATGCCTATTTCTTATAAGGGTGCATGTGTGGGTTGATTTGCTTGTGTGCGTATGAGTGTATGAAATGGAAGCATTAATAAAGAAATACAAATAATGGTTATTTCTGGGTATGGAGTTCTGGAGTTTAAGTGGTTTTATTTCCTAATTTAACTTTCCTGGAATTTCTAAATTTTCTGCAATAAACACGTATGATTTTTATAATCAGAAAAAAATGTTTTAAAAGTATTACAAAAATTAGCACGATGGTGATTTTGGAGCAGGAAAAATGATGGTATTGGCCAGAGAGATATTCAAAGGCAGTATGAATGGAGATGTGGCTGGCCACCACGGAAAGGCTGTGTGTAATTATAAGAAAACATCAAAATTCCTCTTGATCTCTTAAAGTCCATGAAAATATTATCTACATATGTAAAGAAAATATAAGTAAATGTGGAATATTATAGTTGTAATACATCTGCATCACTTTGTTTTGAATACAAAGACTGCACTACTGATTTGCTCCCAAAGTGTATTTATGAAATACTATGTGTGGGGAATGTTAATAAGTATTGAAGGTACAAAGGTTTCAGTGTTCATGGAGGTTGATTAAACTCTAGGTTTCCTGATTTTTTTCACTTCAAAATTCTATTATGCAAAATTCTATTATTCTTTTCAGAATTCTATTATGCATATATAATAGGGTAAAATATATACTATTTTAAATTGTATTTGACCATAGAATCTTCATTCTTTTTAGTATAATGTTTGAGTAGTTATTTTCTTTGGGGGAGGGACACACATTGACAAGTACTGCTATATACAAATGACTGAAAAGCTTCCTAATTTTAAAATATGTTACAAAGATATAGTGTAGTACTGGCATTGGCATAAAGACAAACATATATGCCAATGGAACAAAATGACACAACATCTGAAACTAATGATGTTTTATATATTAACTAATTGAATTTAGATTAAAAAAAAATGTAGGGGGAGGAGTCAAGATGGCGGAGAAGTAGCAGGCTGAGACTACTTCAGCTAGCCGGAGACCAGCTAGATAGCTTATCTAAAGATTGCAAACACCTGAAAATCCATCGGCAGATTGAAGAGAAGAACAGCAATTCTGGAAACAGAAAAACAACGACTTTCTGAAAGGTAGGACCGGCGGAAAAGTGAATCCAAAGCGACGGGAAGATAGACCCCTGGGGGGAGGGGCCGGCTCCCAGCAAGTGGCAGAGCAACAGAGCACAAAATCAGGACTTTTAAAAGTCTGTTCCGCTGAGGGACATCGCTCCAGAGGCTAAACCGGGGCGAAGCCCACGCGGGGTCAGCGTGGCCTCAGGTCCCGCAGGGTCACACAAGGATCGGGGGTGTCTGAGTGTCGCAGAGCTTGCGGGTATTGGAACGGGAAAGCCGGCTACAGAGACAGAGCCGACAGTAAGCTCACAGCTCGGTGTTACCTTGAACCGGTCGCAGGCTCGGTGAGCTCAGAGCGTGGCCGGAGGTCAGGCAGACGGGAGTAACTGGCGCTGTTCTCTGAGGGCGCACTGAGGAGTGGGGCCCTGGGCTCTCGGCTCCTCCGGGCTGGAGACCAGGAGGCCGCCATTTGTATTCCCGTCCTCCGGAACTCTACGGAAAGCGCTCAGGGAACAAAAGCTCCTGAAAGCAAACACGAGTGGATTACTCACCCCGGCCCCGGGTAAGGGCGGTGCAATTCCGCCTGGGGCAAAGACACTTGAGAATCACTACAACAGGCCCCTCCCCCAGAAGATCAACAAGAAATCCAGCCGAGACCAAGTTCACCTACCAAGGAGTGTGGTTTCAATACCAAGGAGAGCAGCAGAATTCCAGAGGAGGAGAAAGCAAAGCACGGAACTCATGGCTTTTTCCCTGTGATTTTTTTTTAGTCTTGCAGTTAATTTAATTTTTTTCTTTTTCATTTTTTTTTTTTCTCGCCTTCTGGTAATTTTTTTTTTAACTTTTACCTTTTTCTTTATTAACGTTTTTTAACCAGTTTATCTAATATATATATTTTTTCTTTTTTATATTTTTCTTATTTTTCTTTTTTTTTAAATTCTTTTTTTTTTCGCTTTTCTTTTTTTTTCTTTCTTCCTTTTTGAACCTCTTTTTATCCCCTTTCTCCCCCCTCACGATTTGGGATCTCTTCTAATTTGGTTAAAGCATATTTTCCTGGGGTTGTTGCCACCCTTTTAGTATTTTACTTGCTCCTTCATATACTCTTATCTGGACAAAATGACAAGAAGGAAAAATTCAACACACAAAAAAAGAACAAGAGGCAGTACCGAAGGCTAGGGATCTAATCAATACAGATATTGGTAACATGTCAGATCTAGAGTTCAGAATGACAATTCTCAAGGTTCTAGCCGGGCTCGAAAAAGGCATGGAAGATATTAGAGAAACCCTCTCGAGAGATATAAAAGCCCTTTCTGGAGAAATAAAAGAACTAAAATCTAACCAAGTTGAAATCAAAAAAGCTATTAATGAGGTGCAATCAAAAATGGAGGCTCTCACTGCTAGGATAAATGATGCAGAAGAAAGAATTAGTGATATAGAAGACCAAATGACAGAGAATAAAGAAGCTGAGCAAAAGAGGGAAAAACAGCTACTGGACCATGAGGGGAGAATTCGAGAGATAAGTGACACCATAAGACGAAACAACATTAGAATAATTGGGATTCCAGAAGAAGAAGAAAGAGAGAGGGGAGCAGAAGGTATACTGGAGAGAATTATTGGAGAGAATTTCCCCAATATGGCAAAGGGAATGAGCATCAAAATTCAGGAGGTTCAGAGAACGCCCCTCAAAATCAATAAGAATAGGCCCACACCCCGTCACCTAATAGTAAAATTTACAAGTCTCAGTGACAAAGAGAAAATCCTGAAAGCAGCCCGGGAAAAGAAGTCTGTAACATACAATGGTAAAAATATTAGATTGGCAGCTGACTTATCCACAGAGACCTGGCAGGCCAGAAAGAGCTGGCATGATATTTTCAGAGCACTAAACGAGAAAAACATGCAGCCACGAATACTATATCCAGCTAGGCTATCATTGAAAATAGAAGGAGAGATTAAAAGCTTCCAGGACAAACAAAAACTGAAAGAATTTGCAAACACCAAACCAGCTCTACAGGAAATATTGAAAGGGGCCCTCTAAGCAAAGAGAGAGCCTACAAGTGGTAGATCAGAAAGGAACAGAGACCATATACAGTAACAGTCACCTTACAGGCAATACAATGGCACTAAATTCATATCTCTCAATAATTACCCTGAATGTTAATGGGCTAAATGCCCCACTCAAAAGACACAGGGTATCAGAATGGATAAAAAAACAAAACCCATCTATATGTTGCCTCCAAGAAACTCATTTTAAGCCCGAAGACACCTCCAGATTTAAAGTGAGGGGTGGAAAAGAATTTACCATGCTAATGGACATCAGAAGAAAGCAGGAGTGGCAATCCTTATATCAGATCAATTAGATTTTAAGCCAAAGACTATAATAAGAGATGAGGAAGGACACTATATCATACTCAAAGGGTCGGTCCAACAAGAAGATTTAACAATTTTAAATATCTATGCCCCCAACGTGGGAGCAGCCAACTATATAAACCAATTAATAACAAAATCAAAGAAACACATCAACAATAATACAATAATAGTAGGAAACTTTAACACTCCCCTCACTGAAATGGACAGATCATCCAAGCAAAAGATCAGCAAGGAAATAAAGGCCTTAAACGATACACTGGACCAGATGGACATCACAGATTTATTCAGAACATTTCATCCCAAAGCAACAGAATACACATTCTTCTCTAGTGCACATGGAACATTCTCCAGAATAGATCACATCCTCGGTCCTAAATCAGGACTCAACCGGTATCAAAAGATTGGGATCATTCCCTGCATATTTTCAGACCACAGTGCTCTAAAGCTAGAACTCAACCACAAAAGGAAGTTTGGAAAGAACCCAAATACATGGAGACTAAACAGCATCCTTCTAAAGAATGAATGGGTCAACCGGGAAATTAAAGAAGAATTGAAAAAAATCATGGAAACAAATGATAATGAAAATACAATGGTTTAAAATCTGTGGGACACAACAAAGGCAGTCCTGAGAGGAAAATATATAGCGGTTCAAGTCTTTCTCAAGAAACAAGAAAGGTCTCAGGTACACAACCTAACCCTACACCTAAAGGAGCTGGAGAAAGAACAAGAAAGAAACCCTAAGCCCAGCAGGAAAAGAGAAATCATAAAGATCAGAGCAGAAATCAATGAAATAGAAACCAAAAAAACAATAGAACAAATCAACGAAACTAGGAGCTGGTTCTTTGAAAGAATTAATAAAATTGATAAACCCCTGGCCCGACTTATCAAAAAGAAAAGAGAAAGGACCCAAATAAATAAAATCATGAACGAAAGAAGAGAGATCACAACTAACACCAAAGAAATACAAACTATTATAAGAACATACTATGAGCAACTCTACGCCAATAAATTTGACAATCTGGAAGAAATGGATGCATTCCTAGAAACATATAAACTACCACAACTGAACCAGGAAGAAATAGAAAGCCTGAACAGACCCATAACCAGTAAGGAGATTGAAACAGTCATTAAAAATCTCCAAACAAACAAAAGCCCAGGGCCAGATGGCTTCCCGGGGGAATTCTACCAAACATTTAAAGAAGAACTAATTCCTATTCTCCTGAAACTGTTCCAAAAAAATAGAAATGGAAGGAAAACTTCCAAACTCATTTTATGAGGCCAGCATCACCTTGATCCCAAAACCAGACAAGGATCCCATCAAAAAAGAGAGCTATAGACCGATATCCTTGATGAACACAGATGCGAAAATACTCAACAAAATATTAGCCAATAGGATTCAACAGTACATTAAAAGGATTATTCACCATGACCAAGTGGGATTTATTCCAGGGCTGCAAGATTGGTTCAACATCCGCAAATCAGTCAATGTGATACAACACATCAATAAATGGAAGAACAAGAATCATATGATACTCTCAATAAATGCTGAAAAAGCATTTGACAAAATACAGCATCCCTTCCTGATCAAAACTCTTCAAAGTGTAGGGATAGAGGGCACATACCTCAATATCATCAAAGCCATCTATGAAAAACCCACCGCAAATATCATTCTCAATGGATAAAAACTGAAAGCTTTTCTGCTAAGGTCAGGAACACGGCAGGGATGTCCATTATTACCACTGCTATTCAACATAGTACTAGAGGTCCTAGCCTCAGCAATCAGACAACAAAAGGAAATTAAAGGCATCCAAATCGGCAAAGAAGAAGTCAAATTATCACTCTTCGCAGATGATATGATACTCTATGTGGAAAACCCAAAAGACTCCACTCCAAAACTGCTAGAACTTATACAGGAATTCAGTGAAGTGTCAGGATATAAAATCAATGCACAGAAATCAGTTGCATTTCTCTACACCAACAGCAAGACAGAAGAAAGAGAAATTAAGGAGTCAGTCCCATTTACAATTGCACCCAAAACCATAAGATACCTAGGAATAAACCTAACCAAAGAGGCACAGAATCTATACTCAGAAAACTATAAAGTAACTCATGAAAGAAATTGAGGAAGACACAAAGAAATGGAACAATGTTCCATGCTCCTGGATTAGAAGAATAAATATTGTGAAAATGTCTATGCTACCTAAAGCAATCTACACATTTAATGCAATTCCTATCAAAGTACCATCCATCTTTTTCAAAGAAATGGAACAAATAATTCTAAAATTTATATGGAACCAGAAAAGACCTCGAATAGCCAAAGGGATATTAAAAAAGAAAGCCAACGTTGGTGGCATCACAATTCTGGACTTCAAGCTCTATTACAAAGCTGTCATCATCAAGACAGCATGGTACTGGCACAAAAACAGACACATAGATCAATGGAACAGAATAGAGAGCCCAGAAATAGACCCTCAACTCTACAGTCAACTAATCTTCCACAAAGCAGGAAGGAATGTCCAATGGAAAAAAGACAGCCTCTTCAATAAATGGTGTTGGGAAAATTGGACAGCCACATGCAGAAAAATGAAATTGGACCATTTCCTTACACCACACACGATAATAGACTCAAAATGGATGAAGGACCTCAATGTGTGAAAGGAATCCATCAAAATCCTTGAGGAGAACACAGGCAGCAACCTCTTTGACCTCAGCTGCAGCAACATCTTCCTAGGAACAACGCCAAAGGCAAGGGAAGCAAGGGCAAAAATGAACTATTGGGATTTCATCAAGATCAAAAGCTTTTGCACAGCAAAGTAAACAGTTAACAAAACCAAAAGATAACTGACAGAATGGGAGAAGATATTTGCAAACGACATATCAGATAAAGGACTAGTGTCCAGAATCTATAAAGAACTTAGCAAACTCAACACCCAAAGAACAAATAATCCAATCAAGAAATGGGCAGAGGACATGAACAGACATTTCTGGAAAGAAGACATCTAGATGGCCAACAGACACATGAAAAAGTGCTCCTTATCACTCGGCATCAGGGAAATACAAATCAAAAGCACAATGAGATATCACCTCACACCAGTCAGAATGGCTAAAATCAACAAGTCAGGAAATGACAGATGCTGGTGAGGATGAGGAGAAAGGGGAACCCTCCTACACTGTTGGTGGGAATGCAAGCTGGTGCAGCCACTCTGGAAAACAGCATGGAGGTTCCTCAAAATGTTGAAAATAGAACTGCCCTATGACCCAGCAATTGCACTATTGGGTATTTACCCTAAAGATACAAACGTAGTGATCCAAAGGGGCACATGCACCGGAATGTTTATAGCAGCAATGTCCACAATAGCCAAACTATGGAAAGAACCTAGATGTCCATCAACAGATGAATGGATCAAGAAGATGTGGTATATATACACAATGGAATACTATGCAGCCATCAAAAGAAATGAAATCTTGCCATTTGCGACAACATGGATGGAACTAGATCGTATCATGCTTAGCGAAATAAGTCAAGCAGAGAAAGACAACTATCATATGATCTCCCTGATATGAGGAAGTGGTGATGCTACATGGGGGCTTAAGTGGGTAGGAGTAGGATCAATGAAACAAGATGGGATTGGGAGGGAGACAAACCATAAGTGACTCTTAATCTCACAAAACAAACTGAGGGTTGCTGGGGGGAGGGGGTTTGGGAGAAGGGGGTGGGAGTATGGACATTGGGGAGGGTATGTGCTTTGGTGAGTGCTGTGAAGTGTGTAAACCTGGTGATTCACAGACCTGTACCCCTGGGGATAAAAATATATGTTTATAAAAAATAAAAAATTAAAAAAAAAATGTAGACCCCAGAAAGGAACCAATGCATATTGTACAAGGACACCAAAAACACACAACGGAGAAAGGAGAGTCACTTCAACAAAAGGAGTTGGAAAGCTGAGTATCCGCATGTAAAATGATTAAACTGGACTGCTATTTTACACAATAACAAAAATCAATTCAAAATGGGTTAAAAACAAATGTAAGAATTGAAACTATAAAAGTCCTATGAGAAAAACAGAAGAAAACTTGGCCTTGGCAAGACCTTGATTCAAGACCTTTGTCTTGGCAATGGCTTCTGAATATAACACCCAAACCACAGGAAACAAAAGCAAAAATACACAATGTATACACAATGATGTAGTTGAAACTAAAAAGGTGATGCACAGTAAGGAAAAACAATCAACAGAGTGACCTTGATTTTTTTTAAAACAAGTGATTCTATCCTGGCTGAGCCTGTTCTACGAATTGGACCCTCTCTAGCTCCAATAAAAATGAGTTAGCAATCTCACAGGGATGAGGCTGGGCATCTCTACTGAAAACAAACCCAGAAATCTCTCTGCAGGTCATTGTGATGCACGTCCATGTTGGGGACTAATAGCTTAGACCTTTGAGCAGTATTAAAATGGGAATATCCCCAGAATAAACAGGACAGGTCCCATTTCAAGACTGTGCTAGGAGTAATGATCGTATCATTAAGCAAGAAGGACCCAGAAAGCAGGTTTTGATCCAAGGATGGCTGGAAATAAGTTGAAGGCATTCAGAGTCTAAATGACTAGAAAAAGGAAGATGGCTGGGATTCAGACTGGGAAAAGTCTGGGCTTTGTCCTGAGGAACAACGGAATTTGAATCCTATCTCTGCCATTGCTATATAACCATGGTCACATGACTTAATCTCTGTTTCCTCCCTCCTTATTTGTGGGATGGAGAGATAGTAAAGAATGCCCACTTCCTAAGAATGCTAGGGAAATGGAATAAATGAAATTATGAGTGGCAAGGACATGATTTTGCCTTAACTATATTCCTGAAAATTTGGAAGAAATGTTAACAGTGTCTTTTATGACAAGCATAAAATACAACCCAAGCATACACACAACTAGTTATCTCACCAAGAGGCAGCAGCTGGGCTTGCCAGTTCCATAATGACACAACCATGAAATATTAAAATTGTCTATGGTTGGAAATTGCTAGGAGTGACACAAAGAGAAAGCATCCTGTTCTCAAGCTGAGAGTGAATAAAAGTGGAATTTGAGGCAGCGACTAGTAGTATTAAATAGCAAGTAATTCCCGCTTTTTAAGTACCAGAAATTATACTGTGGCAGTACATGTCCCTGCAGGAGATAAAGAAATAGTGACAAAGCAGGGGCTTTCAATCACACAACCACAATGACTGGATGTTTTGAAGGAAGACACCTCATCTCTGGTTTTTTCAAGGATATCAGTGTTTTTGGTTATTAATGTTCACTATTTCCTGGGAGTTAAATTTTTGTTGATAAAGCATCCATTAATTTATTTTTTGACTAGGAGGGATTTGGCACAAGAGCCAGTCTCTCAGGTGTATTGGCATTGCTTTTGCTCCCAAATAGGGAGTCAGAAGCAGCCTCAGGGCCATTTATGCAAAAGTAGAGCATGTTTCTTTCTCTGCATTTCTTTCTGGGTAGAGTTGAGTGTGGCAGAGCTGGCTTGTAAAGTCAGAAGAATGGGCCACCAGAGATGGCAGTATAGAGACTATTAAATAGAGTTCATTTCCCTGGTTTTGATGCACTCACCTCATCTGTATGTTACAGCACCCAGCTGTTTCTCCACTTAATCATTATTCTGCCGTTTGATTAGCTGCCAACGCTCTCCCCTTCCTTAACCATGTGCTGCCATAAACTTCAGAAGCCGCCATTGCAGGAGTGAGCCAGATCGGGGAGAACAAATATACAGATAAACAAATGGGATAAAAGTAGATTAACTTTTGTTTAACAACTTCTACATTATCTTTCCATCACTAGCTACTAATCAGACCCCTTAAATAAATCCTGCCCTTCTGCCAGTTAAGATTTGAATGTGACTTGAATCTTCATGGATAAACCTTTTGGGACTGGCCAAATACCCATTGTAATTATAATCTTTGGTTTGTTCCCTGGTGGGAACTACTTTAACCTCAGTCCTCACCCTTTCAAATTCATGATTCTGGAAGCTTTAGTGAATTGTGGGAAAGAGTCATTTTACATAATTAAGATGCTTTCCAGTTGTACGTTTTTGCCATTTGGAAGCTTTTCAATCCTTATCCTGAAGGAGGAAGTAGATGACCAACTGAGATGATGACTCCAGATGAATGTGACTGAGCCACCCAGCTACAGGGATGGGGCTGTTCCCTGGTGTCTCATGTCTGATTGTCTGAGAGATGGCAGTTTCCATGTCTAAGTCTTTGTTTGTCTGTGTTTTTTCCCCATCTGATAAAACAACATTGTTTTCATTGGGGAAACAATCTTTTCCCAGTCTTAGTTCATTTGGCTTGTGCAGCGCTGGTATTAACCCATGGGATGGGTTGGGTGTACAGCCTAAGCTTAGCCTATCAGAACATTCACCCACAGTCCAGTTAGTCATTGAGAGATGGGCATGTGAGCCAAGGCAGGCCAATGACATTCAGTTCTGGGACTTGTCCCTGGAACCACTGGGGTAAAAATACTGTTTCCACCGTTTCAACTTAGTTGATAAAATACAAGCTTCAAATTGCTGGTGGCTATCTTGTCTTTTGGAGAATAAAGACAACAGAGAAGAAAAAGATGCCAAAAGATGGGGAGGTGGGTGAAATGAGAATGAGAGCCGGAAGAACGAGGCGCCATTTGATCTCCTGTACACAGCTTTGCCTGAAGATACAGTGACCTTTGATTTTTCAAATACATGAATCAATAATTCTTCATTTTTGCATAAATGAATTGGAGTTGGATTTTCAGTTGCTTTAACTAAAAGATTCCTGATTCCAAAGCCCAAGGTGAAGATAGAGAACATGTTGAAATTATTCTCGGCTTTCTCTTCCTTCCTTTTGTATGTGTCAGTTCAGATAAATCACTTAATCTCTTTGCCTTAGCTTTTTGTTTTTTATCAACAGGACATAATAGATGCAGAATATTTGGACTATTTTTAGCACTTATTGTGTTCAATAAGTGATAGCTTTTTTACTACCGCTGCCACTTATAAATGAGTAACAGCAGTACTAATGGTAATAGGCACCTTCTCCTCCCCATACAACTGTCAGCCTTGACAGGAGCATCCTATTTTGACAATGTGACTTTGAGACTATCAGTTGCCTCAAAAAAGCCCAAGGATATGATTATTTTTTCCCAATTGCATGAAGAAATAGACACCCTAATTTTCTGGAGACCATACAGAATAGTTCACATCACATGAATACACACATACACAGATACACGCGCGCACACACACACAGACATCTTTTTTTCCTAACCGTAGCAGGGGAAATCCTCATGGAGGCTAGAATCTAACTGTATATTTCTAAAAGCATTACAAAAACATAACATATTAAACTTGCAAAATTCCCCTTCTTAAAGATCATTCTTTGGGGGATCAAATTTACATGCATGAATATTACAGTGATAAAGTACCACAAGAATACCTTATTTCACATCTTGGTTGGAAAGGTTATTTGAGATTCATATCTAAAATAGAACATTACCTGTGGGCTACCACTTAGGATTCAGCTATCAGTAAATACACCAATTTATTAAGAAAAACATAAAATGCTAGAATAATGCTTGAAACATAAAATATGCTTAACAAATGTCATTTCTTCTCTTCTCACCCATCCATCAAACCATCCAGCCATCCATCCATTCATCCTGCATTCGGAGCCTAAATGTGTCAGTACAAGTAAAAGTATTGTTTTTTTCAAACCTCCAATTACCAAACAGTAAGTTGACTAAATATTTCCACTTTACTAGTTGTATAAAAGAGAATTAGGTTTAGGGGCACCTGGGTGGCTCAGTGGGTTAAAGCGGCTCAGGCCATTTTCCCAGGGGCCTGGAATGGAGCCCCAATTGTGCTCTCTGCTCAGTGGGGAGCCTGCTTCCTTCTCTCTCTCTCTCTGCCTGCCTCTCTGCCTACTTGTGATCTGTCTGTCAAGTAAATAAATAAATAAATAAAAATCTTAAAAAAAAAGAGAGAGAATTAGGTTTATGTTGTACTTAGTAAGATCCTATGTTAATATACTATCATTAGTTGTGCAATTTTGTGTATATCATAAAGGATTTTAAGATGCACTGCCATATGACAACCACAACAGTGTATGATAGATAAGAAAACAACCAAGCAGTCACTGTTGAATCAGCAGACCTATTCCTGCAAGATGACATCTTATATTCTAGTCTTGATAGCTAATGGAATGAGAACCCGAAACCACCCCTGTGGTAGTTTATGTGCAATGGAGACCTTTTCTATTTGGAATGCTTTCAGAATTTCAAAATCAGTTTGTGCATGGTTCAGAAAGAAGAAACTAAAGACGTGAAAAGATCTGTGATCAGAATCTGTTTCTACTAATGTGAAAAAAGACATTCACTGTTTGAAGCAGAATTGAAGGCTCTCTTGATGTGCAAAAGTAGCTTCAAATGTATCCACACAATACTTGATTTTTCCCTTGAAAGAATAGGAAAGAATACTTCTATTGCAACTTCTCTGTAGCAACAAAGTTTTCTAACTTTTCTTCTTCTTTCCTCCTTACCTTTTAAAACAAATTTTCTAAAAGAATGCTCATAGCACAAAATGACTAAGTGCTTTCAAGAAGGAACATCATGTTTTTATTCAGGTAAAATCTAAGGTGAAATTGAGAAGCTGGTGGTCCATCTAGTCTTCCTCTTACTCCAAAGTTGTGGTAGAGGGAGCAGGAATTCTAGACACACAGAGACCTGGGTCCAAATCCTGATTTTGCCTTTGAATGTCTACAAAGTTGGGCAAGAACTCGTTACTTAAATTTTCTGAACCTCCATTTCTTTACTTACAAAACAAGAAAATTAGATCTAACTCAAAGAGCTTTAAGGAAACTAAGGAAATGGGTATAAGCAAAGAACTTCACCTTCTCCCTGACAGCATCACTTGTGTCTTAGTCGACAGTTGCCTACCCAGCCCTCCCATTCACCTGACCTAGAACCCTATATTCTCATGTTATTTTTTAACGTTTTTTTCATGATGCCCATGAAATAACCTGTTATACCTAAATATTTCTCTATCTTTTCCTAAATCAAAAAAATCTAAAAAATCAAAATATTCACCTGCAGCATATTTCATTTTTAAGCTGAAAATGGGTGGTAGAAGAGTCTGAAAGAAGTGCAGAATAGTATTTTGAAATGAACAAAAGACTTAGTTACCACACCCCGGAGAGTGACTTAGACAACTGAACGACTTTGGATAAAGCAGGAGACTCATACTTAAGCCTAAGCCTCATTTGCAAAATGGCAGTAATTTTCCCTAACTCAGGGTGCTGTTTAACTCACATGCCATTCTGTGCAGGAAAGGACTATATGACAAATGCCATGTCATATCAATATGGGAAATTATCGTCAGCTAGTAGTTACTTACTTTTTAGTTACACTAGTGTCTTTGCCGGGTAAAGGGTGAAAAGTAAACAGCAGTTCAAAATATCTTTCTGAAAATAAAATAAAATATCCTTCTGGACATAAATAAATAAATAAATAAATAAATAAATAACTCAGTAAAGCCTTATACAAGTAAGGCAGGTTTGTGGTATGGTAGAAAGAACCTACTTCTTAAAGTCAGAGCAACATAGATTCTTTTAATTCCATTATGTTCTATCATTGTGACTGAGGACATATTCACTTATCTTTCCAATCTTCAAATTTTTTCATTTGAAAAAAATAAGGATTTATAACTTACTATGCAGATTTTTGTGAAGAGTAAAGGTAATCATACATGCAAAATCACTAGCATAGCAAATGATACAAAGATAATAACAATTGCCGTTTTAATGATACAGATTTTAGGCAATGTGTAGGTTGAGTAGTATGGTGTCAGAATAATCCTACTAATATAGGTGCCTGTTGCTCTTTCTATCCTCATAAAAGTTGAGATTTTTGCTGGCAACGTTTGGGTTCTCATAAAAGCCAATGTACAATTGATTTCCTTTTTCATTGAGATGAGCTGGTAGAAGACAGGATACTTCTTCATGTAATCAGTTGAAAATGGGATTGTTGGTTAGTATCATCAAAAAGACATGGCTTCCAGGGCATCTGGGTGACTCTGGCTCAATTAGTTAAGCATCTGACTCTTGATCTCAGCTCAGGTCTCGATCTCAGGGTTGTGAGTTCAAGCCCTCCATTGGGCTCCATCCATTGGGAGCCAATTTAAAAACAAACAAACAAACAAAAAACAAAACAAACAAAAACAACAAAAAAACCCATGACCACCGACTGACCCATGAGCTAGACTTGGGAACACAGAGGCTCCCCAACCCCTCCTCTGTCCTTGAAATGTGGGTTCTATTTGCCTTTTCTGTTCTCAGAGACTGATCAAGGGACAAAACCTTGAGATAGGATGTTAAGACTACCTGCACAATTTATGAGACTGACCCTAGTTATAGCCTCTTTATAAACTTAGGATTTGTCGGGTGGGTGTAGGGATCCATTCATCTTGCTGCCACTCAAAACAAGCCCTGCATATAATTTCCCTTTGCTTATTCAAACTGACACCTACCAACCTGGAGTGACTTGCCTCCTTCTTGGGTATCTCCCTGCCCTGTGACTATGGGAGCTGTTTTCAGATTACCCTTGGGAAGCTCCTGCAAACAGTATGAACCAACAGGGTGCCACAAAGATTTCCTCCAGGTCCTGATTTTGGGAAACAGACCATAAAACGGTTACCTTCTTTGAAAGCAACTAGTAAGAACTAAACACAAAATGAAAGGCATCAGTCAACTGCAGGAATTAGCAGGATATTTGTAAATATGATTGTTAGGAGCCTTCAATGTTTCCCAAATCTAGCCAAGGTAACAAAGGCAGATCATCAGGTTGTATTGACTGGTTTCTAAGTGGTGTATAGGTAGCTGTACTTAGTTGTTCCGAAACTTGCCTGATAGAGTTAAAATGTGTAACATAATAACAAGTTCTGCCCAAGGGTAAAAGGTGATAGGGTTATAATAACAAGAAATGTTTTATATGGCCTAGTGAGATAGTCCTCCAGGTCATAAAAGAACCAAAACTTTGTTTTGTCCCATGAAACCTTTTGAAAACTAACTTTATTTCCTAGGTAAGGGTGTGCCATCAAGAGTAGAATATAGTATTTTGATTTTTGGGTTTTTATTGTAAATTAAAACACTAGTATTCCAGTTCATAGAATAATCTTTGATTTTCTGATCAGTATAAATCAGTTCACTAGGACTTGGAGAGTTTTTAGTTAATAGTTAAAATAAAAGGATAAGAAATGGCCTCCAAAATGATCAGGAAGAAGCAACCAAGAAAGAACATTATCCATGAATTCATTCAAGACATCGCTTAATTTTTTTAAGGTTTACATTGGGTCTTAAGACCCCCTTAAGAGAAAGGACTGTTGAGGAGACTCAAAGTGAAGTTGTCAATAAATCTGGAAAAATGGGGGCAGTCTCAAGATGAGAAATATGTGATAGAAATATGTGTTGCATGAGCCGTCCATGCCAAATTTTTAAGAGTTCCAGTTTATAAATATTACAAAAGCTCAAATATATTTTTGTTAATAAGGATAATTAGGACAGTTATTTAAAATTGGCAACAATTTATTAGAATTGTGATTTTTGTTGTAGGTTCCTGATATGTGTTTAAAGTGTGAGCATAAGGCTCTTATGGTCATCCTCTCCCCTGTGAAAAGCAAACAAGGGTATAGTGACTGCGAGCCAGATGGCTTAGATTTGTGCTTAGGTTGGTGTTTCCCAAGATTGTGGTTTGGACAACTTATTTTACCTCTCCATGCTTCTGTTTGCATTTCCATATAATATGGCATATTAGTTATTTAGTGTCATATAAAAAATTATCCCTAAACTTGGTGGTTTCAAACAATAAACTTCTATTATTTTATGTGTTTTCAAGGACGCAGGATTTCTGAAGCAGCTTAGTTGGGTGGTTCTGGCTTAAGGTCTCTAATGAGGCTGCCATCAAGATGTAGACTGGGGCCATAGTCAGCTGAAGGTTTTACTGGGGCTGGAGGTTCCAGTTCCAAGATAGTGGACTCACATGACTGCTGCTGGCTGCTATATAGTTGCATGTGGGAATCACTGTAGAATCTTGGAGGCTGGCTATAGTAATAGTTGATCTCATTACTATGGTAAGAATTAAATAAATTCTGCATACAGACTGCTCAACCTAGTCCCCGATACATGACAAGGGCTCAATTAGTGGTTAAGTCTAAGTAAGATCTTCATGTTTCTTCCATTATAAGAGTTTAAGTGTCTATTTATTATTAAGTATTGCCAATATTATTGTTATAACTCTCATCTATTTACCAAAGACTTCAGCACTATAGTAATTGTGACAATTAGCAGATAATGCCTCCTTGTGCGAGATTAACCCACACCCCCAAACACAAGTACTCTTAGTTTGGTAGTAGAGAGAGGTACTTGGGAATTGTATATTCTACTCATTCATGCTAAAAGAGATCACTCCTGAAATCCTGCACATACATCAAGGTGCTTCCTTAATTTAGTCCAGAAAGAAATATACTTTGCTATGTTCCTGCCAACATATTCTGAGTCTTAAAAAGAGAGAAACACAGAAAGAGAAACTTTTAATTACATTCTAGTTTTCCATCATTGCTCTCGGGAGTAAAAATGGTATTTCTGTCATTTTTATCTTGTTTCATAAATCGGGAAACTAAGACTCAGGGGAATGAAGTCACCTGTTCAAGTCTCCCTAACAAATTAGATGAAGGCCCAAAATTGAACCCAGGTCTTTGACATGCTGTATTCACTGTGCTTTTTCTTTCTCATCTGTAATCGGGACCCTCACTAGAGCCTGGTTTAATGAGCGTGCTCTGCCAGAGCGTGCACATCGCCCTTTCTTCCTCACTCCTTCAATAAGGAAGGAACACGAAAACGACATGGAAGTCACTAATATCAACCTCACCCTAGTGTTACTGAAAATGGTAACCCTTAGAGAGCTAAAAAGCAACTTCTGATCATAGAAATAGCTTCCGTCTGGTAGGTAGGCTCAGAAGACGTGATCCCATTTCCCAGAAAAAGAATGTGACTGGTCACAATTTGTATTTTGAAAGCTTGAAAGAAAAGCTATCCAATCCCCAGGAGAAGAAAAAGAAATCAGGGATTAAATGCAGACAATAATCATGGGTTCTTTTAGAACCCATGATCTGTCTGAAACCATCTCAACCCAGAGCTCCGGGGCTGACTTACTGTCTTGGACAGCTGTATGTGTACAAGTTGAAAGGGCTGATCAAGTTGATAGCGCTCTGTCCACCAACTTGACAGTAACCCACTTAGAACACCTAGGTTGGTCCCATTTTAGGCCTGACCCTCTAAAGGTTTTACTCAACCACTAGTTTCTCATGCCTATAATTTGCTGTGGTTGATGACTTGTCCTAATGCTGCTAGCTGTGAGCTAGACATTTGTCCTCACTTCTATCCTTCAGACTCACTCTAAAGGGTCAGCTTCTCTCCAGTCCTCAGCACCTCTTTTCATGATCCATAAGGAACACAGGGGCTCAGAAGCTGATTTTTAGACCCAAGCAATGATTAAAAGCTTTGAAGACTCCCCTGCTTGAAATATAATTTTCAGTGGTCAAGCATTCAGTTCGTCTAAAACACTTCAATGCTGTGCCTTTCCTTCCACTGGAATGTTTCCACAGTCACAGCTTTGTTCTGACTCTGTCTCTTTTATAGATCCAGACATTGCCATGGCCCCTTTCACCTACAGATGAATTAACATTAATGGAGGCAAGACGCGACCTGAGTTTAAACTTCCCTGGATTTTCTGAGAAGAGCAGGAGTGTGGTATCCATGTGTATTGGTCTTGTTGCAAGAAATAACATGAGACTATTCTTAAATAACTTCAACCCAAGAGTTTTTGTTTTTATATTTATACAAGCATCTGGCTGCCCATGAATTGAGCTGCGTTCTAAGTGGAAAAGAAGAGCCAAATCCCTCTCCTCTTACTCCCAGTGGACTGCTTCACTTTGTTCTAGAAAATCCCAGGGGTGCAGGTGGGCTGCTGCGGTAATTGCTGAGCTGTGGTGCGATACATGGTCTTGTTTTATCTCTGCAAACACAGTCCCCAAAGCCACAATATAAACAGTGTGGAATTTCTCACCCTTGTGTATAAATGAGGCTGAACGGTTCCTGAGCCTGCTAACATTCTCTGAACACTAAAGTGCATCTCTGTCCTCACCAAACAATTTCTTCCTTTTTAAGTGCTGAAGTGTGAAGAGGGACACCTTATTTCATTGCAAAATGAACAGCAAGTAAACAGAGAAATGTGATTAAAATTCAATTGAATGCAGGCAGGAATTAAGCCATCCCACACGATCAGTCTATAGCTTATCCTAAAGAGAGGAAAAGGAAAAGAAACAAAACAAAACCTCACCGCAGCTCAGCTGCAAAACTGTTGGGGCATTTTACTAACTGAATCTCGTTACCCTTCCTGCCCTTGATAACACAAAGTGTAGTACAATGTACTGTGAAACTCTGGGGTGGGGCTGGGGGTTAACAGTTGTCTTTCCCATCAGTGTGATTCTTTGTGGGGTTCTCATACATTCCCAAGTTCAAAAGCCTAAAGGGACTACTTTCTTTTTTTCTTTTTCTTTTGAGCCTTATGGAGCCAAATATCAAAGATGATCCAATCAGCTTTAGACAAAACAAGACAAAACAAAAAAACCTAGTGTTCTACCTATAGTTTCCCTAGCAATTCCAGATCATGAACAGGATTGTATAACAGAAAGAAATGTAGCTCAGTTGCAATGGGCCCTAATGACTCAATGGGTATTAAAAAGATCTCTCCTGAAATGGACCAGAAAATTATATTTCATAGATAGGAGGTGGTTGCAGAGTCAGCAGCTCTGGTTTGAATTAGTCTAGACCATTTATCAGCTGTAGAGCTAACTTTGGACAACTTCTTCAACTTCTTTAAACATCTGCAAGGTGAAGTTTCCTCACCTGTAGACGCCATTGAAAAGCAGAGCATTGAAAGTATTGCTGCAATGATTATGTGAGACAATGTGTATCAAGTCTTAGTACACTGCCTAGTGCATAGTACGTGATTAATAAATGTAAATAAGAATTCTTGTGGGTGAGGGAGAACACACTCAAAACAAACAAAGAAAAAGGATTCTTGCAGAAAAAAATGTGTGGGGAGGTTAAGTGACATATCCAAAGTTACACAGCTAAGGAGTTGGGAAGATTAGCACTAGAAACCACATCTCTTAATTCCTAGACTATGATTATTTCCTATTTCTCTGTACAGATGGATGCTGGGCAGGAACTGGGTCTTTCTACACCACTGGTTTCCCCAAACACAGCTATCTAAAAATTAAGTCACATATGTCTGTATAGGGTTTTATAATTTGCAATTTATCTCTATTAATGCTTTTTTGAATCTCACGAAAATCCTCAAAATAAGGTGAGTTTTCTTCCCAGTCTACAAGCTGAAACTAAGGCACAACAAATGGTGGTGAGAAAACAGGACAGCTACATGCAAAAGAATGAAACTGGACCACCTTCTTACACCATATGCAAAAATAAACTCATAATGGATCAAAGACCAAAATGTGAGCCCTGAAACCATAAAAATTCTACAAGAGAACACAGGTAGTAATTTCTGTAATATTGGCCATAGCAACATTTTTCTAGTAATGTCTCCTGAGGCAAGAGAAAGTGAAGGAAATAAACTACTGGGACTTCATCAAAATAAAAAACTTCTTTTTCTGAGAGAGAGAGAATGGGAGAGAGAGAGAGGAGAGAGTGCATGGCTTGGTCAGGGGAAAGGCAGAGGGAGAGGGAGAGAGAGAATATTAAACAGGTTCCATGCTCAGCACAAAGCCTGACATGGTGCTTAGCCTCAGGACACTGAGATCATGACCTGAGCTGAAGTCAAGAGTCAAATATTTAACCAAATGAGCCATCCAGGTGCCCCAAAATAGAAATCTTCTGCCCAGCAAAGCAAAAAATTAGCAAAACTAAAAGGCAATCTACTGAATGGAAAACATATTTGCAAATGACTTATCTGATAAAGGATTATAAAGAAGGTATACAACTCAACATTCTAAGTAAGTGGGTTGAAGCCTCTGCCTTCGGCTTGGGTCATGATCCCGGGGTCCTGGGATCGAGCCCCACGTTGGGCTCTCTGCTCCGCGGGGGGCCTGCTTCCTCCTCTCTCTCTGCCTGCCTCTCTGCCCACTTGTGATTTCTCTCTCTCTGTCAAATAAATAAAATCTTAAAAAAAAAAAAAAGTGGGCAGGGGACATGAATAGACATTTCTCCAAAGAAGACATTCAGATGTCAACAGACATATAAAAAGATGCTCAACATCACTTAACAGGGAAATGCAAATCAAAACTACACTGAGATATCATCACAAACCTGTCTGAATGGCTAAAATCAAAACTACAAGAAACAACAAGTATTGGCAAGGAGGCAGAGAAAAAGACACTCATACACCACTGGTAGGAATGCAAACTGGTGTAGCCACTATAGAAAACAGTACGGAGGTTCCTCAATAAATTAAAAATAAAACTGTCCTATGAGCCAACAATTTCACTACTAGCTATTTTCCCTAAGAGTACAAAATAATTCAAATGGATACATGCACCCCAGTGTTTACAGAAGCATTATTTATAATAGCCAAACTATTGACACAGCACAAGTGTCCATCAATAGTTGGATAAAGAAAATATGAATAGGGGCACCTGGGTGGCTCAGTGGATTAAAGCCTCTACCCTCGGCTCAGGTCACGATCCCAGAGTCCTGGGATCAAGCCCCACATCGGGCTCTCTGCTCAGCGGGGAGCCTGCTTCCCCAGCCTGCCTCTCTGCCTACTTGTGATCTCTGTCAAATAAATAAATAAAATCTTTTTAAAAATGGATAAAAAATAAGGAAAAAATATAAATGAATACTATTCAGCCTCAGAAAGAATGAAATCCTGTTGTTTGCAAAGACATGGACAGAGCTAGAAGAAATAATGCTAAGAGAAATAAGTCAGTGAGAGATAGACAAATACCATATAACTTCACTCACATGCGGAATTAGAAAACAAATGTGCAAAGGAAAAAAGAAAGAGAGACAGATAGACAGACAAACCAAGAAACAGGCTCTGAACTACAGAGAACAAACTGATGGTTACCAGAGGGGAGGTAGGGCATGGGTGGGACATGGGAGAAATAGGTGAGGGGGTTTAAAAACACACTTACCATGATGAGCACTGAGTAATGTGTAGAATTGTTGAATTACTATATTGAACACCTGAAACTAATATAACACTGTATGTTAACTATACTGGAATTAAAAATTTTTTAAAAAACCTTAACTAAAAATTTCTAAAAAGAAGAAAAATGCAGAGTCATATGTCTCACTCAGAGCTACTGATTTTGAACTTCTGGAATCTGGAGAAGGGTCACAGGAATCTATTTACTTGAGATCTCCAAGTGCTTCCTATTCATGCTAGAACTTGAGAACTAGGTGAGCTACTCTGCAGCCTATGTCAGAGAGTCACTGGGGAGAAGTGCACGCCTTCTGCCCCAGGGGCCCAGGAGCAGGTGTCAGCAATCGGAGAAGTATCTGGAGGTTTTCGCAAAGCATCTTAGCCAATAGGTAGCATTTGTATACACCTTCAGAAGGCAGACTGGCAAAGTGCAATATTTGTCTTGAAATCAGAGGAACATATTTTAACTGATATTACATCTTTAGGAAAACATAACACACATAATGGTAAAAACAAAATTCAACGTGCACAAAATATCTGAGACTCACCCACTTATTCCAAAGCTCCCACTGTTTTTCCCTAGGAAAGGCCAATGTTTTGTATTTCTCAGTTTTTCTGCCCAGAAAGCTAGGCAACCATGGATACATACTGTTATTCTTCCCTGCTTTAACAAAATAAATGATATCATATACTCTTCTGTGACATCTTTTCCCTGAAAATTGTTGCCATCGACACATCTAGAAGTTCTTTGTTCTTTCTAATGGTTGTTCTTCTGAACTCATCTGCTTATTTTAATTTGCATACTGCTTATTTTAATTTACTTACCATAGAGGTTGCTCTTGACGTTTTGCTATTACAAGCAATGCTGCAAAAGGTACTCCTAGCCTTTGATATGTGTGTGAATGTATCTGTGGGAGAACTGTCTGCATACAGCACCGGCCAGTCATGTTTGTCTCAATCCCCTCATCTGATGATTTCCAGGGACCATGATAACTCTGCGGACTCTAGCTTTCTTCACATGGCATCCTGTTTCAGCATCATTAGAAAATGAAAAACTTCGTTGATAAAAAGAACAACTCACTGAACACACGCCAGCTTCTGCAGTGTGTCCCGAAGTGCCACACAATACAGATCAGGACAAAGAGAAGTGTTTATGAAGTTAGCGAAACTAAGGTGATTCGCATAAAATATCCCCAGCCATGGGTGATAAGCATTTACATCCATTCTTTCTCCGGCGCTGCAATTGCTACTTATGTTTATAAAACCCCAAGGGGGTGGGGAGTGTTAATTTTCTTCTCCCTTGTGTTGTTGAACTCCAGGTGTTTCCGAGATTTCTACATGTTCTCAAGTTCGCTAATGGAGAACAAAGTATAACTGGGTGGTTTCTGTTCGCAGGGGCCTTTTAGAAAATAAACCTTTGTGCTTCTTTCCTAGACATGAGCTCACAGCATTCAGCAGGATATACATATTCACATGCATGTATGCTGTCACACACACATCGCTATGAAGATTGTGAGAAAATTCCACTACAAGAGGGTTATGGACAAGTTTTTCTTTGCTTCTTGGAAGATGGAAGACTCCCTGACAAGGATTTTATTTTCATTGTGGTGGGCTGTCAGCGTGACCATTTATCATCGCCTGAATTAATAAGGAAAGAACAGAAGAAAGATGGCTTGCTGCCAAACGGCTTGGGGATGCTCAGGGCTGCACAGATCAATCAGCTGGACACCCGGGCTATTGTCTGCTCATCAATTCATTTTCATTGAGTTTCAGAACAGAAAACACCAGGCGTTTTTCCGAGGCATGATCCCAGACTGACCGCCTATACTTGTTTTCCATTCTAACCTTTTATTCCCATAGGACACTATGTGTTTAGATTAAGCTCCTTCTCTGGAAATCAGCTAGTGGCAGAGCACACTGCTCCTTTCCACTGCCCAAATGCACAAAAGTCCCAACAATCCTTTGAAACTGAGAGGCAAAAGAGATTCACATCAAGCACATCTGAGATGCAATGGGAATCCCTTGTAGACTTGTGACCACGTAACAGATGATAAAGTGCTTTCTAAGGTACTGGGAGACACACAGGCCACAGAGGACAACTGCAATACAGATTTGTAGAGGGCTGGGGTAGCGGACATTCTGTTGTTTTCTTTTGCCCAGGAAGCATTCCCTTTCTATCAAAATTGGTTTTCTGACTTTTTCTCAGTAAAGCATGCTCTCTGCAAGTTTCAGATCTTATGCTTCTGATTGGACTTCACACTATTTTTAGTGTCGGATGACTTGACTTAGGTATGGCTCTCATTCCCCAGATAATGGTGTTTGGTTTATGAATGGACTCATGATGCAACAGAGCCAGTGAGACATAAATACAATTTCAAGGATCTTGGGCCTTTCTTTCTTTCTCTTTTCTTTTCTTTTCTTTCTTTCTTTCTTTCTTTCGCTTCAAGATGCTAACTACATAAATGGGGAGTCTCCAAAAGCCACTATGGTTGAGAACTTCTGCCAACATGGCAGAAGAATGAAATGAGAGAGACACTAAAACCAGTCCTGATGAGATTATTTGAGCAGCCGCATGAAACCCCTCCTGAAGCTAGTGTGCCTCTGGATTAAGTGAACAAACATTGCTAACTTTTAAAAAGTCAGTTTGAATTGGGTTTATATTACAATAAAAGGAATCAACTAATACAGGCAAAATTTATTGACTGGGTTATTGAATTAAGACCTGTTTATTCTAAAACTGAAATGGTCCCAAAAGTTTCTTTTTCGACAGAACTTAATGAATTTTTCACTTGGTAATCAGAAAACATAAAAATATCATATAATTGAATTCCCTCCATGAAATTAGTTCTACCCTCTGATATAAGAAGTGAGGAATAGGGCCTTTGACTTCTGATAATTGTTCACAGAGCAGTATGGACCAAATCTTTTGATGATGATAACTATTAAAGCTACAGAAAAATAAAATAAGGGTATTGAGATTTTAATAATGGAGGCAAGATTTATTTGGCCAAAACCTAAGAGAAGGTGATACTTGAGGGATGCAGTGTAAAAAATTTGCTATTCTAATGGAGGAATCTAAGAGTCTGTGCAGTATTTCTAGAAGGTTATAGGGAGGGGAAAAACCCCAGGTTTGCTAAGGGGGGAATCAAGACTAAAATCCCTGAAATTTGTGCTGAGGCCCTGAATGTCTGTATTGTAGGAGGAAGAGTAAATTGGAGGAAAAAAAAATGTTTTTCACATAGGCTGATCTCAGCTAAGAGATGCATGGATAATCTAGAAAAATAACCACTTCTGAAACTGAATTTAAGTAATCCTAGATTAATAGAGCCCCACCACATGTGGCAGACACACCAGAAACTCCTTCTATGGAGGAAGATAACATCACCACAGACCACAGATTATTGCTATAATTTTTAGAAACAATGGCTGGCACACACGCACAGATAACAGGACACACAAGGAAATTAAATGGCATAAAAGGGCTAAACCGGGGGCGCCTGGGTGGCTCAGTGGGTAAGGCCGCTGCCTTCGGCTCGGGTCATGATCTCAGGGTCCTGGGATCGAGTCCCGCATCGGGCTCTCTGCTCAGCAGGGAGCCTGCTTCCTCCTCTCTCTGCCTGCCTCTCTGCTTGCTTGTGATTTCTCTCTGTCAAATAAATAAATAAAATCTTTAAAAAAAAAAAAAAAAAAAAAAAAAAAAAAAAAAAAGGGCTAAACCGGGGGGGAAAGCAAAAAAGAAAAAAAAAGTTATGCACAGAATCTTCATATATTAAAGCTATACTTTAAAATGATTGTGCTTACATTTCAAGGAGCTAAAAGATAAAATATATTGACAAATAATGAGATACTATATAAGTGACAGAGGGGATCTCAAAAGGATCAAATAGAAATTCTAGAATGGAAAACCTGAACTACTGAAATTAAGAACTCAGTGGAAAGATTTAATAGATTAGACCCAGTTGAATGGGGAATTGGTGTCTTCTGAGGAAATAATTCAATTTTAATGTAGTATAATTCACCAACACTTTCTTTTCAGTTCGTACTTTTTGTGTACTTATTTAAAAATGGTGCCCTTCTGTGAGGTTGTTCAGATAGTCATCTAAATTATCCCCTAAGATCTTTATTGTTTTACTTTTCCTATTTATATTAGCAATCCACTATAATAATTTTGTGTGTATGGTATAGGATAGAGGACAAAAGTTTTTTTTTTTTTTCTTCCACATTGCATCCAGGAATCCTAGCACTACAATTGAAAACACCATCTTTACCCATTACTCTGCAGAGTAATTAGAAGATAATTCAGACCACTATCTTCATGACTTCATAGAAGAGGACTACTATGGAGTGGTAGAGGATATTTTAAAAATACATAACTGAGGGGCGCCTGGGTGGCTTAGTCAATTAAGCACTTGACCCTTGATTTTGGGTCAGGTCATGATTTAGGATCATGAGATTGAGTGCCACATTGGGCTCTGGGCTCAAAGGGGGAGTGTTCTTGAGATTCTTTCACTCCCTCTCCCTCTGCTCCCTACCCCCCACACTATCTCTCAAATCTTTTAAAAATATATAACTTAAAAAGTAATAATATACAAAATAATGAGTCTAAGTCATACAATAGACCACCCAATTTAAAAAACTGTGCAAGACACTTGAAGAGGAGGGTGCCTGAGTGGCTCAGTGGGTTAAGCCTCTGCCTTCAGCTCAGGTCATGATCTCAGGGTCCTAGGATCCAGCCCCACATCAGGCTTTCTGCTCAGTGGGGAGCCTGCTTCTCCCTCCCTATCTCTTCCTGCCTCTCTGCCTACTTGTGATCTCTCTCTCTCTCTCTGTCAAACAAATAAATAAATAAATAAATAAAAATCTTAAAAAAAAAAAAGATAGTTGAAGAGGAAATTGACAAAAGAGGATATCCAAATGACCTTGACTATATGAAATTCTACTCAGCCTCATTAATAATAAAAAACCACAGTGAGCTACTACAGCACAATTTATCAGAATGGCTGAAATTAAAAAGAATACCAATTGATATGTAGCAAGAGAAATGCTTATGTACTGCTGGTACAAGTATAAAATTGATACTATCATTCTGAAAACAATTTGGTGATACCTACCAAAGTTGAAAATATGCATGTCTATAGACCCAGCAATTCTATTTCTAAACATATATTTAACAGAAATTCATGAATGAGGCAAGTGACAGAGACAAGGATTTTCATGGCAGTATATTTTGTAAGTCTCTAACTGTAAACAGTCCATTAACATCAGAATTTATTAGAATTAGAACTGTCCAGGGCGCCTGGGTGGCTCAGTGGGTTGAGCCTCTGCCTTCGACTCAGGTCATGATCTCAGGGTCCTGGGATCGAGCCCTGCATCGGGCTGTCTGCTCAGCGAAAAGTCTGCTTCCCCTCTCTCTGCCTGCCTCTCTGCCTACTTGTGATCTCTCTCTCTGTCAAATAAATAAATAAAATCTTTAAAAAAAAAAAAGAATTAGAACTGTCCATTAACAATATACAGTGATACAGGTCTACAATGAATATATAGCAAAAAAAAAAAAAAAAAAAAAAAAAAAGTTACAGGACCAAAAGCTAGATGAATCTCATAGATATGTTCAAAAGATGCCAGACAAAAAATATTATATACTATATGATTCCATTTATATAAAGTTCAAAAAGAGGTAGACCTAATCTACACTGTTTAGTCATTGCAATCTTACATTGTAAAACTATTAAGATAATTACAAGAAATGCCAGGAAACTGATTATTTGGGGAGAGTAAGAAGGGAAGAGTAAAGGGCTTCTGGAATAATGGCAATGTTTCACTTCTTTCTTTCTTTCTTTTTTTAGGTTTCAAATGTACTTTTTTCTTCAATCATGCCATGTTTTAATGGGTACACAGTGCTTTTACTTGGCATCAAATTTGAGTAGGTTTTGAAACAATTCAGTTTTATACCAGCTGGGATGGTTACTGACTTCTCCTTTCTTTTAGATGATTCTGCCAACATGGATAGGTTCTGTTCTGTTTCAATTTGTGTTGCTGTATATGCCCACACAGCAACACAGAAATGGCTCCACTAGCTTATACAGTATTACCATATTTGTCAGAGAAATCAGGTATCTGTTTCTTGTGGTTCTGCCTTGCCATTGTTTGCTGAATGCTTTGAACTCAGAGACAACTTAGAGCATTTTTGGTCATGGAAACACTATGAAGCTAATGACAGAAGTGGCACCTGCAGCTATTTGTTTGCTACAACTTTGTGCCAGGTCCCCTTGCAAAGAAGCAATGATTCCTTTCTGGATGTCGGTAGCAGATACAGGAGTTTTTCCTTTATAATAATTTATTAATACCATTTTTACATATTTTCAATATATATGTTATATATCATAGTTAAATACCTTAAAAAATGTTAGCAAATGTCAACTGATCAATGCAACCGCATGCTACAGGTACATACCCTGTAGCATCCCAGGGAAAAGTCTCTGGAGTCAGAAGCCTGGGTTTAAATTCCAGGTCTTTGCTAAGAGATGTGTGGACATAGGTGAATAATTTAACTTTTTTTAAAGCCCCCAACATGGGGTTCAAAACCATGACCCTAAGACTAAGGTTGAGCTGAGATCAAGAGTCAGAGGCTTAACCCACTGAGCCACCCAGGCACCCTGAATTTAACATTTTTAACTCTTTATTTCTTAACGTGTTGACAGGATGAAATTAAATAAATCATGCAAAACACTTAGCAACTGTCTGGCACATCAGTTAAGTTCAATTTTTAGTTATTCACCTAGAAAAATGTTCCCTGTGTGAGACAAATTCATACCTTGGCAGCAATGGTTTTATTTCACACCCTTCTCCAACCAGCCCTTGCCTCTTTAATACTGCTAACACTGTTAGTGACAGAAATGGAGATAATCACAGTTACATCACATGAAATTGTGGGTGCTTTACTCTTTTGTAGTCACTGCCCAAAAGATGGGTCCCTAGATCACTTGGCTCTGATAGCCAAGAGGGCTTGCATCTGCAAGTCCCACAGTATTATGAGAAATAAAGGAAAAGACATTAATAGGCACAGGAGCACCCCTCTGTGGCTATACACACAGGCCCATCACAGAGAGGCAGACAAAGAGTACATCTCTGAGTATCTTCCTTAATTGCTTACTTTTCCAGCTGCTGCCTGAGGATCCAGCTTCCAACCAGCATACATTTAAATTCTGAATGTGATCATCCCCTTTGAGACAAAGATAGATTTCAGCATACCCTCAAATACTAGCAGTCACTAAAAACAGAGAGAGTGGCTTGGAAAATTACAAAGGTTTGAGAGACAACCAAGAACTCAGGCTGGGCTGATAGATAAAGTTCATTTTCTACATGAGAACACTGTCAAGACTGAGAGAAGTGACTGTTCTATCTAATGCATAGAAATCAACCCAGAGAAGTCAAGGAAAAAGAAGAAACAGAAAAATTATCTCCCAAAAAGGAACAAGAAAAAACTCCAGAAATAAACCTTAATGAAATGGAAATAAGTGATTTACTTGATAAAGAGTTCAAAATAATGAGTTCAAAAAATAATCATAAAGATGGGTTACTAAGATCAGAAGAACAATGCATGCACAAAGTGAGAATTTCAACAAAGAGGTAGCAAATATAATAAAGTACTAAACAAAAATCATAGACAAGAATAATACAATAACTGAGCAAAAAAAAAAATCAGTAGAGGGGTTCAACATAAGACTATGTCAAGTGGAAGAAAGTCTCTGTGAATTAAAAAACATGGCAGTAGAATTGATCCAATAAGATAAGCAAAAAAAAAAAAAAAAAAAAAAAGGGTGCACCTGGGTGGCTCAGTGGGTTAAGCCGCTGCCTTCGGCTCAGGTCATGATCTCAGAGTCCTGGGATCGAGTCCCGCATCGGGCTCTCTGCTCAGCGGAGAGCCTGCTTCCCTCTCTCTCTGGCTGCCTCTCCGTCTACTTGTGATTTCTCTCTGTCAAATTAATAAATAAAATCTTTAAAAAAAAATGGACAAGAGAGAAGAGAATTTAAGGGACCATGGGACATAATAAAGCTGACCAACATTTGCATTATAGTGGTCTCCGAAAGAGAACAGAGAGTGAAAGGGGAAGAAAACATATTCAAAGAAATAATGGCTTAACACTCTCTTAACTTTAAGGAAGACATTCAGATCCATGAATCCTTGAGGGTTCCAATAAGTTGACTCAAAAGAAACCCACACTGAATCATAGTGTAATTAAACTGTCAAAAGTTATGGCCAAAGAGAAAAATCTTAAAAGCCTAAGAAGAAAAGAACTTTTTATACACAGGGAATCCCTGTAAGACTTAGTCAGCTTTTGAGCAGAAAGGCCAGAGCCACAAGTACTTGGGAGTAGCACCAAGGGCTGGAAGAAAAATACTGACAACCAAGGATCTTCTACTAAGTAAAGTTGTCCCTTAGAATTGAAGGAGAGACAAAGAATTCTCTAGACAAATAAAAATGAAAGGGATTCATTACCAAGGGATTGGCATTACAAGAAATACTAAAGGGAATTTTTCAAATTGAAACAAAAGGGTTTTAATAGGTAAGAGGAAAACAAATAGTAGTATAAATATCAGTGGTAAAGGTAAATAGATAATTAAATTCACAATATTTTAATGTCATAATGATGGTGGATAAATCACTTATAAGCTGTATGAAGATGAAAAGACAAAATGTATTAAAAAGATCTATACCTGGTGCCTCAGTTAGTTAAGCCATTCTCTTCAGCTCAGGTCATGATCCCAGCATCCTGGAATAGAGCTAAGCATAGGGTTCCCTGCTTGGTGGGGAGTCTGCTTCTCCTTCTCCCTCTGCCTCTCTCCCTGCTCATTCTCTCTCACTCTCTCTTTCTCAAATAAATAAATAAATAAAATCTTAAAAAAAAAAAAAAAAAAAAAAAAAAAAAGATCTAGGGCTCCTGGGTGGCTCAGTGGGTTAAGCCTCTGCCTTCAGCTCAGGTCATGATCCCAGGGTCCTGGATCAAGTTCTGCATCAGGCTCTCTGCTCAGAAGGGAGCATGCTTCTTCCTCTCTCTCTCTCTGCCTGCCTCTCTGCCTACTTGTGACCTCTCTCTCCCTGTCAAATAAATAAATATATCTTTAAAAAAAGATTAAAAAGTATCTATAACTACATTAAGTTGTTAGTGGAAGCACAAGGTAAAAGACATAAATTAAGACCTCAAAACAGGGACGCCTGGGTGGCTCAGTTGGTTAAGCCGCTGCCTTCAGCTCAGGTCATGATCCCAGCGTCCTGGGATCGAGTCCCACATCAGGCTCCTTGCTCCGCAGGGAGCCTGTTTCTCCCTCTGACTCTGCCTTACACTCTGTCTGCCTGTGCTCGCTCTCGCTCGCTCTCTCTCTGACAAATAAATAAATAAAATCTTTAAAAAAAAAAAAAGACCTCAAAACATAAAATGTATGGGGGGTAGTAAAAATGTAGAACTTTAGTATGAATTCAAAGTTAAGTTGTTATCAGCTTAAAATAAACTAATGTAAATATAAAATATTTTATGCAAGCCTCATGGTAATGATAAAGCAAAAATCTATAGTAGATGCCCAAAAGATAAAGAGAAAGCAATCCAAGTAGTATATACCATTACAGAAAATCATCAAATCAAAAAAGCAAGAGATAAAGAGGAGAAGAGAAGAAGGGAACTATGTGACAGTCAGAAGCAATGAAAAAAATGACAATGGTAAGTTCACACCTCTTAATAATTATTTACTGATATTATTTTAAACGTAAATGGATGCAATTCACTAATCAAAAGGCATGGAATGGATAGAAACAGGGGACCCAAAAAACTCATTGCATCCAAAAGCACCAGAGTACACATTCTTCTCAAGTGCACATGTAACATTCTCCAGGACAGATCATATGTTAAGCCACAAAACCAGCCTTAATAAATTTAAGAAGACTGAAATCATGTGAGGCATCTTTTCTTACTGCAGTGGCATACAACTAAAAATCAATTATGAGAATACACCTGAAATATTCACAAATAAATGGAGATGGAACAATAATAACATAACAGTGAAAAACTGACCAGTCACAAGAGAAATCAAAAGAGAAATAAAAAAAAAAAATCTTAGGGTAAATGAAAATGGAAATACAGCATACCAAATTTATGGGATGCAGAAAAAAATAGTTCCAACAGGAAATTTACAGCAAAAATGCTTACATTAAGAAAAAAGGCTGTTTCCATAATTTGGCAGTTGTAGATACTGATGCTTTAACATTGGGGTGCATGTATCCCTTTGAATTAGTATGTTTTATATTTTTTGGCTAAATACCTAGCAGTGAAATTCCAAGATCATAGGGTAATTCTATTAACTACCTAACTTTTTGAGGAATCTCCATAACGCTTGGCCCTATTGTCCACTGACCAACAAATGGATAAAAGATAAATGGCATATTTATACACAAGAGAAGATCGCTCAGTCATAAAAAAGAATGAAATCTTGTATTACTCATATGTGGAATTTAAAAAACAAAACATAAGCAAAAGGGAAAAATGAGAGCAAGAGAGGCAAACCAAGAAACAGACTCTTAACTATACTGAATAAACTGATGGTTGCCAGTGAGGTGGAGGGATGGGTGAAACAGGTGGTGGAGACCAAGCAGTGTACTCGTAATGAGCACCAGGCGTTGTATGGAAGTGCTGGATCACTGTATACTTGCGAAACTAATATTACACTCGTATGTTAACTAAATGGAATTTAAGTAAAAATTTTAAAAAATTAAAAAGGAAGATCTCCAATAAACAACCTAACTAATACTTCCAGGAACTAAAAAAGAATAAACTAAACAAAGTGAGTAGATAGAAGGAAACAACAAAAATCAGAGCAGAAACAAAACAAAAAAGCAATAGAAAAGATCAGTAAGAGCTCAATTCTTGGAAAGATAAAGAAAATAGGAAAACTGTTAGACAAATGTTCTGAGAAAATTAAGAAAAGTCAAATAAACTTAAAAATGAAAGAGGAGACATTACAACCGATACCACATAAATGCAAAGGATTATCTGGGACCAGTAATAAACACACAAACCATGAAGATGAAACCATGAATAGAAAATATGAACAGATTAATCACCTGTAAAGAGATTGAATCAGTAATCAAAAACCTTCCAACAAACAAAAGTTCAGGACCACATGACCTTACTGGTGTATTCTACCAAACATTTAAAGAAGAATTTATAACAACCCTTCTCAAGTTAAAAAAAAAAAAAAATAGAAGAGAGAATACTTCCAAACTCATTGTACAAAGCAAGAATTAACCTTATACTGGATATTAATTTTTATGCCTATCTATCTCAAAGAAAATAAAACCAGGATATCAAAGAGATGTTTGCACTTCCATGGTCATTGCTGCATTATTCACAATAGTGAAGATATGGAAACAATCACCGTGTCTATCAACGAACCAATAGATAAAGATGTGATGTGTACAGCACCCTTCCACAATAAGATTTGTTCAGCCACAAGAAAGAAGGAAATCCTGCTGTTTTTGGCAACATGGATGAAACTTGAAGTAGCACACTAAGTGAAATAAGTCATACGGAGAAAGACAGATACTGCATGGTATCACCTATAAATGGAATCTGAAAAAAAGTCAAACTCAGAAAAAGTAGCAAAGTGGTTGTCAGGCTGGTGGGGGTGAACAGGGAGAGGTTGGAAAAGTGGTACAAATATGCAACTGTAAGACAAAATCTAGAATCTAATGTATAAGATAGTGACTGTAACTGATTACACTGCATTGTATAATTGAAATCTGCTAAGACAGAACTTACATGTTCTCACACACACATAAAAAGATAAATATGTGAGGGGATGGTGATGTTAATTAGATTGGAGAATCCTTTTCAATGTATATATACATGTATCAAATGTGTACTTTCAATGTCTTACAATTCTATTAATCACTTGATATCTCAATAAAGGTGAAAATTTTTAATGTCAGATGATATGATGATACCATTCACGAGATAATAATTGTTACATGTCTTATTATATAATTGTTATTCTGGGTATGATATATTGACCAAGGTGCCTTTGCTAACTTTTAAAAGCAAAGAAGTTCTATAACTTTAATGGAGTGTATTAGCTAGATGTAAAAGCAGCTTAGAAACTTATCCCTGACCCAAGGAAAAAAAAAATACTTATCTTTTAAATCTAGAATAAGCAAACTCCTTATATGGGAGTATACTGTGTGTACAGCATGCAGGGCTGCAGCCTTATTTCATGGCAAACAATTTAGGCTCTTGTTTTTTGTTTTAAATTAAAGCAATCAGAGATAAATCATAGACTGGATTAAAGTTCATTACTTTTTAAAATAAAACACATGCTGTCAAAGACATTTCAGATTTATGCTAGCTCACTGTAGGCTAAGTCTCCAGAACTGTGAGGGGCAATCAATCCTTTGCACCTTTTTTTTTTTTAAAGATTTATTTATTTATTTATTTGACAGAGATTACAAGTAGGCAGAGAGGCAGGCAGAGAGAGAGGGGGAAGCATGTTCCCTGCTGAGCAGAGAGCCCGATGTGGGGCTCGATCCCAGGACCCTGGAATCATGACCTGAGCCGAAGGCAGAGGCTTTAACCTGCTGAGCCACCCAGGTGCCCCAATTCTTTGCACTTTTTTGTTCTTACAGATTATTTGGTGAATAAGTTTGAGGTGCAGTGGATAAATGATCCAAAGAAACAATCCAAAATGGTAGAGACTGAATCAGAAAAACAGGAAGGTTCTCCTTCATGAACTCAATATTGCCATTCTCCTGTCGTGTTGATCATTTGCTTCCTGATGTTGCAATACAGGGAACCGTGTTGCCCTGATGGAGGATGGCTCCCAGTCAGCTGTTCTGGCCATTTGGAACAATACTCAAGGTACAAAGCAACAGCTTCTCAGTAATGAGAAGGCAAGATGGGTGCTCCCCTGGGTTCAACTTAACTTCTGGGTAAGAGTTTATCTGTTAGCATTGCCTGTACCATTTTATAGAGCACAATCATGAGGAGCTAATAGTTTTAAGAATGCAAATCTTGCCTTTTAGCTTGATCAGGAGCTCCTTGAAGACTCACAAGTTTTGTGTTTGCCAGGTGGCCTAGAACAGTGCTGGGAATAAAGAATTTTTTCACCCCTCTAACCAGATAGCTAGACCCATTTTATTTTCCACAAGTATTCAAGGTGGCTCCAGGCAATATAGACAATCCATAATACAATTAATTAAACCTGTTTAATTAATTTAAACCTAAAATTAATTTAAACCTGCTTTTAGATAACAAGATACAACCTGTGTCTTTTTCTATACAAATTTTGACTAAGTCCTCAAAACTTAGGCCAATGGATAAGCATACATTCTAAAGAGATGCTTGATAATTCTCTGTGAGAATTTAACGAAAGATAAAAGAAAACAACAATCTACTGACTACCTCCTCCATCTAAGCTGGAAAAAAAAAATAAAAAGGACTAGAGACTGGTGGAAGGGGTTTTTTGAAATAAATTTATGTGAGGAGACAGAGGATGGAGGGAGTTACTTGCTACCTTTCCCCTTTCTTAGTATTTGAAGCCTCTGTGAGACGGGTACCTTATTCTTTGACTAGACCTGCCCATTGTACCTTGTAGAAGGAAGAGGTGTCAGCAGTTTATTTTTCCACAGTTTGGAGAGGCAGACAAAATTGAATTCTTGAGAACCAAGCGAACTCAACCATGCTGAGAAAATGTTAGTCAATATCTGCCTGCATAAGTGTGGGGACCTCAGAGGTCAAAAAATGTGGATGTACCATTGGAGAGGTGTTCTAAAGGTCAGCTGGGAGATCTGTCAGTTGGGTCAGAAGTGCCTTTTGGGATCTCCAAAGAACACACTCAGGAATCCTACAAAAGAGCCAGAATTTGGGTGACTGCTAAGACAGAATTTGACAAGTGAGGGAGAACTATAGACACAATAAGCTGAGTAGATAAGCCTTTCCTTCTCTTCCTTTCATCCTTCTGTCACTCCGTCTTCTCCTTTTCCCTTATCAAATACCCTATGACACCAATCTTTGAAGATCCAGAGTCTAAAAAAACGAGAGTTGAGCAAGGAAGGAACAGGAAAGAGTGGACAGACCCCTTTTTCTTCCAACTTTGCTCTGGGTACTGGGGGGAAGAGGAGAAGCTTTAATTGAGAGACTGAAGTCTTGATTTAGACTGGGTCAGGGTTTTTAATTTCTCTGTGTGAGAAAACCATGGGGTCAAAGAGTACAGAAGAAAGATTCAGTTCTTTTTTTTTTTTTTTTTTAAAGATTTAATTTATTTATTTGACACAGAGAGAGATCACAAGTAGGCAGAGAGGCAGGCAGAGGTGGGGAGGAGGAAGCAGGCTCCCTGCTGAGCAGAGAGTCCAATGCTGGGCTCGGGGCTTGATCTCAGGCCCCTGAGATCATGACCTGAGCCGAGAGTAGAGGCTTTAACCCACTGAGCCACCCAGGCGCCCCAAAAGATTCAATTCTTAAAGATAATAATTGAGAAGTCCAGGATGTTTCCTGATTAAATTCTACTAAATTGAACGATTCAACAATGGAGTTATAGTTAATGGGCCTAAAATATTAAAGTCCTTCAATGATTCATCAATTAAATGTTAAGAGAAATATATTTAACTCCTCTCAAACCCTAAAATCAGAATAGCAGACCTTCTTACAACTGGGGAGCAGAGATTCATAGACTTTATAGAGGACAAAAAACAGCTTTCAGTTTGACAAGAGCATTTTAAGCACAAGAAAAGATTTTTTTCTTCTCTGTTATTAGAAAATACATAGAGTAAAACTCATACTGATTTTAGAGAAAGTTGTCACTATTTGTGATCACCCAAATGCCTACCAACAGTTAATAGGTCCATAAATTGGGATATAGACACACTGTGGAATCAGAATGAACCAAGAATTATCCTACAAGGTGCAACAATATGAATTAATATCAGAAGTGCAAATCAGACACAAGAGTGTATACCATGTGACTCAGTTTATGTAAAGGTAAAAAATTGGCACCACTAAGTTAAGTGAGCTGGTGGAAATCAGAGACCATGGTTACCCTCACTGAGGAGCTACAGTTGCACAAAAGATCTTCTGGAATCGTGGTAATATTCTGTTTCCTCATCTGGATTTGTAGGTATGTTTAGTTTGTGAAATATAAGTTATATCCTTACCATTTGTGTACTTTCAAATACATATGTTGTAGTTCAATAAAACATTCAAAATTTTTTTCTACCCCTCCTGCCCTTGTTAAGTAAATCAACTGTTAGGAGAAGTATATACAGGGGTTAACCTTATGCCTGGGGGAGTAACTAGAGGGCAGTCTGAGGAGGCTCTGGAGGTTCTTTGGATATGTTCACTTTATAAATATTCATTAGCTGCATACTTACATAATGTGTACTTTTACTTGTGTGTGTATGTGTATTATTTGATAAATTTTATATTAAAATGACGGAGTACTTGAACCTGAAATTTCAAACTTTATGTCCTGAATAAGACCTCAAAATTCTTTTTTTCTACTTTATTATTTAATAAAATATACAAGTTAGCTCTTTGCCAAGATAAAACTTACCAGCAATAATTGAGTATTTATTGATCAGAGGTCCAATTTCAGATCTATGAAATACTTTTTTGGTCCTCCTGTTGTGTTTTCGCATTGGCCTGTTGGGATATTAAAATGACCGTTTTGTTTGGGTTCGTGACAACTATATCCCACGTTGCATATATTTAAAACACGGTGGTCCCTACATGTGATCTATCCATGTGGCTCACAGTCTTCCTGCAAGTCTTGCAAATGTATCTTATTGGAGCCTCAGGAGCAGCATCTCTATCACGACTCTCAACAATGCATTTGAGAAGTTGTGAGACCGCTGACATCACAGGTCTTAAAAACCAGGGAAGCACCTGGAACAACAGATGGTCCATCAATGTGACAATTGGAGGCAGTTTTAATTTTCTGGGGTTATAGATCCCAGGCCTTACTCTGCTAACTACATAGAGACAAGGAGGGCAGTGAGAGTCATTTTACCAGATAACTAATATGATCTGGTAAATAGACTCATTTTACTAGCTACATATAAGATTATATAAGATTTACACTGGCCCTAAATAAAAAGATTTAAGGTGGCAACAAATGTATCTGTTGTGACTGGGTAGTGATCATTTTAATTATGCTATCTTTTTAATGAGGAAGGTTGAGAAACTATACTATTCAGAATAGAGATGAGCTTTAGTGAGCATGGATAGGGAAGATAAATACTGCATGTATCTTATTAACTTTTCCATCAGCAAAGCTAAACCTATTCAGTATGTGCCATTTGAAATCAGAAACCACTGCATACCCATGAAAAATGCGGGGTTGTGGCGCTATTTCATTCACAATTACACTGAAATAATCCCAGAAGGACAAAGCGGTACACTGTAAAACAGAAATGATGCTGTTAATTACCGAGCAGTAAATAATAAGAGGAAATGAAGGAAGGAATAAAAGTAGGAACATTCTTTCAGTTTCTGCCTTAAGCAATACATGCTTGGCAGCTGGATAAAATGTTTGATGTGAACCACATACAGCATGCCTACTGCAATAATCTCAGTAAGGAAGAGGCAAAAAAAAAAATGTCAAGAGTATTACCCTCACCATTTAGATAAAATTGTTATAGTACGTTGTATCCCATTAGTTTGCTTTTGTTTTGTGTCCTTACAGAGAGAGAGAGACAGCGAGAGAGGGAATACAAGCAGGGGGAGTGAGAGAGGGAGAAGCAGGCTTCCTGCTGTGCAGGGAGCTTAATCCAGGCCTGGATCCCAGGACCCTGAGATCATGACCTGTGTGGAAGGTAGACGCTAAATGACTGAGCCACTCGGGCTCCCCTGCTTTTAAGTTTTGATGATAAGAAATTCAACTGTCCCCTAAAGTGTATTATTAGAGGAAGTGCTTCATTGTGACGAGGAAAAAATGATAGGAGAAAACCCCTTTTCTCAAGTGTTCAGAGCTATGCAGTTCAGAGGCAGGCAATAGTTCAAGCAGTTGGACTGTCTATTATCAGGGAAGTCAGTGAGACATGAAACAAGGACGAACCCCATTTGCCTGGGCAAAGAGCCCAGGGAGGAATAATTGCTAGTTGGGGCGCAGCTGCAAAGAGAGGTTGATCAAATCCAAAGATCAAATGCTTATTTCATTCTGATGAAAATCATTAAATCATGAATCAGCTTACCCCAGGCTCCTCTATTCTCAGGAAATGACTATGTATACATCTGCATGTAACTGCCCCTTAATACATTAAAATGGTGGCAGTGGCTTTCGTTATGAAATCCCTAGATATAGACAATTCATCAAAGTGCAAGTAGTCATCATTCACATTTTATTTATCTACCAGAATGAGATTCCATGTTTCAACTCAGCATGGGAAATTTCAAAAACAAAACCAAAATGTGGGAGAACAAAACGAAATTTGCTTCCAACTTTTAAAAATATAGTGTTTTTCATTGGGCTGCTCTTTATTCACATAGAGCTGACTATAGAAAAACATTCCAAAAGGTTATTATAAATTATATGGTATAAATAGACTAATAAAGTGATAAAGAAATATTTAAGAATTAAAGAATATTTCTTCACCATCAAAGAATTCATAAAATGCCAGCAAAGAGGTATCTGATGACTTGAGCTCCAGAAATGAGTAGCTTAAAAATAATTTATTATTGTTTATCTAAAAAGTTGACAATAGTTGTAAAGATTGGAGTTTCTTACATCCCAAAGACAGAAGAATAGGTTTCAGTTTTACACACACAATAAACTGATTCTACTTTGTTTTCTGCTATTAGCTTTAGTTACTACCAATCTTCAGATGATTTGCGAATCTTTTTTTTCTTTTTAAACATTATTTATTTATTTATTTGACAGAGAGCGCTCACAAGTAGGCAGAGAGGCAGGAAGAGAGAGAGAGAGGAGGAAGCACTCTCTTCACTGAGCAGAGAGCGGGACACGGGACTCGATCCCAGGACCCCGAGACCATGACCCGAGCTGAAGGCAGAGGTCCAACCCACTGAGCCACCCAGTCGTCCCTGATTTGCAAATCTTTATCTACAGTCTCCACGCTCTTCTAACAACCAGATTCTACTCTACATTTCCTTTTGAGTGTCTCAAAGATGGCTCCAACTCAGTGTTCAAGATCAGACTCAAAGTCAGCCACGCCTTCCGTGTTTGTCTTTCTTCTCCTTGCCACAAGAACTTTGCTCACTTTGGCCTCTGCTGTTCCTCTTTCACTTACTTCACTCCTCTTTCAGCCCTCAGATCAAATGTTATTTCCTCAGAGAAGGCTTTCACACCTGTGACAAGGTTAGATTTCTCTCTGGATATATAGTCATATTCTCTGTAACTTCCTCGTAGCCCTTATCACAGTATAATTTTACATTGTACTGTATTTATGTTGCCTCTCATATTAAATTGGCATTGTCTCTTGTACATACATACAAAATAAATGTTTATTGAACGCAGGACAGAATGAGTGAATGCGTACATAGCGGAATTGCACTATCTTTTCTTGAAAAATGCCAAGCTGGTCTCTACATTTGGTCCCGGCAGTCACTATGAAAATGTGCCTCTTAACTATGAAGAATAGCACAATTGATGGAAGGTTCTGAATGCCGGGTTCTGAAATCCCTCACTGTGTATGCATCCAGGCCATGGCTCTACCACATAGTTCTCTGGCAACAATAGAGCATGACCAGGAGACTCCGGCAGCCCATTCCTGGGAGATGCAGAGCTCCTCTTGTAAGACTGGAGGGTTCCACGCTGACCTTGCCAAACTATCCTACAACCTTTCCTCCCTCTGTCCTTCACAAGGGTCTGACCTGAATCATCATCTGTCTTTCCTAGTCTCCCTTCCCATTTTCCCTCACAGAAATTTATCCTGGGAAATATCTTTCATGTCTAACTGCATCATGGTGCATGTTTCTCACAGAACTGAGATTAACATAGTCTGAAAAGACTGTGTGCTTGGTGGGAATGCATACGTGCTAATACAGTATGGGAGATGCAGTGTTGAAGGCACTGTGCCTTTGTTTTAGTCTATATTTTGAAGAATGTCATTTGTGGTATCTATTCAGTATTTCACACATAGCTACTGCGTGATACTGGCAACAGCTTTGTACCTCAGGCAGAACAGACACAGTAGTGGCAATTAAATGAGATATTTAAGATGAAAAACAGTATGACACCCAGCACATAGTAAAAGCACAATAAATATAAGCTATATTGCCATTTGCAGGGTTGTTCCCATCATTATTGCCACTTTCCTCTTCCTCTGCTCTCCTTCAAAGCATGGAGTGGGGTGTGTAAAAGGGTTTTACCCATTTAATTGTCTGGCCTCCCTAAAATACTCTATAACTATTTCTGATGATGGACACAACTTTACTCAATACCAACCATATCTTTTTTTGCAAACTGCCTTGTTTCATTCTATTGTTGATCAAATAGAAGCCCAGTTAAGCAGATTCCCACCCCGCCACCCCAACTTGTGGCCAACTTAAGCTGATCAAAATTTATGGCTTTATTAAGCAGATGGTAACAGTTTGGACACAGGAGATGAAATCCTGTTAGGATTCACCTTGGAACAAAGCAGTTTTTCTGTGATTTGACCCTGACTTCTGAGAAGTCGCATATTGCTTTTGGAACACTTGGTCACTGTGGAATATTTCCAAATATATCTCTCCGGCTGTGCTAGGACGTTGTTCAAGAGCCATAGTTACTAAAACTTGCTTCTAATTTTTGTAATCTATTTTAGTAATGTCAGAAGAAATATCGGAGCCCAGATAAAAATGTCAAAATGACCATTATTTCAAGTGAAAGAATCTCACTGAAAATATTTCAGTCTTTTAATGTTTTCTGATCTTCCTGCTTCTATGTCATCAGAACTTTCCCTTTCAAAGGCTCAGTGATGTTGGCACAGACCTTGGAGCTTCGGATCAGAAAGGGAAGATCTGCTTTTTTACTGTGTGCCTGTAGATTATAAAGGCATTAATTGAATTTCATCTTTATTAAAGTCCCAGGGAAATGAAAACATTTATAATAATTTATTTTTCTAATTGAGAAGATGGTGAATAGGAACATCCAGAAGGATTAAGATAACTGCATTTGAAAGTATAGAGACAAGATTTGCTTAAGAGATTTTTTTCCTCTTTGTTAGAAATATTATATATATGTTGTTAATGAAAATCTTTAAACTGTTAAAATTATCATCTGTGGACGGTAGAAAAATGGGAGTTAATTTTTCTTTCTCCCAACTTGTGATATTTTAATATATAAGTCTGGGAGGTACCGTTTTAAAGATGAAGTGAAAAGAATTGACTAGGACTAAAAATTAGAGATTAATAGGATTCAGGATGTCACGTTAGCTTTCTATTCTTTTGAGGATGCTGGAAGGAAAAGTCTGATGTCAAGTATGGCCTCTCTGAAGCAGTTGTCTGAAGCTCTGCTAAATTCAATCTCCACACTTGCCCTGTGGCCAACGATATGTGTTTTTATCCTGCAAATGCTTTAGAATTGTGAATTGTTTTTACACTGAAACATCACATTAAATTCTGAAGAAGAATGGCCAATTTACACGGATGGACTTCAGGATATGTTGTGCAGGAGAAAAAAATATTTCACTTCTAATTTAAAAAAAAAATCACATTCATGTTGGTATTATGTAGACATAAAATATATGCTACTAACTCATAAGGTTCTGTGCATATTATAATATTCATTAATTAGGATCATGAATTAGTAAAGTTTTAATTACTGGTCTCTTAGAATAAAATATTACCAAACAACCACTTGGAAAATGCAAGGAATTCTCACATAACTCTTGATTCAGTGGGGAAATAGAAATAATATCAAAGAGTATGTAGAAAGTAATGGCAATAAAGAAGACAAAGCCTATAAATATAAATAATGTTATGCTTGGAAGAAAAATTATAGACAAACACATTATTAAACAAAAAGAAATAAAAGAATGGAGTTCTTAGCATTAAAAACTCAGGAAAAATAGTCACAAATTAAACTTAATGAAAGCAAAAGTAAAGGAGTAACAAATAATTTTTTAAATATAAAGAAGAAGCTAGAGAGAAAGACATTTCAGAAAGAACAGAGTTTAAAAAAAAAAATCCAAGAACTATTTTTTTTTTTTAAACCAAGCCAAGTAACAATGACCAGCAAGGAGTAATAATGAAATAAACCACTGGCACACAAAGATTTTAAAATGAGAGAAAGCATCAGTTTGGGAAATGTCCTAAGATATAATGCAAACATAATTACATATATATTTTAAACTTCTAAGCCAAAAAAAAATTTAATATCTGGCTAAAATGAATGACTTTCCAGTAAAATATAATATACAAAATTAGTGCCAAGAGAAATAGATAAGTTTAGCAGTTCCATAATGGTAGATATAATTTAGAAAACTGTCAAGGATGAAAACATTTCAAAGTAGTAACAAATAGGATTTAGCATTAAACTTAAAGTATGATGATTCTCAATCAAGCAGGTTTATCTCAGGAATGAAGATTAATTGAACCTAAAGAAATGTAATAGCTTCCTTCATTATATTAATAGGCCAAAAGTGGAAAAAAAATATAATCATCTCACTAAATATCAAAAAGTCAGTTGACAGGGGTGCCTGGGTGTCTCTGCTAGTTAAGCATCTGACTCTTGATTTTAGTTCTGGTCATCATCTAGGGTTCTGAGATCGAGCCCCACATGGGGCTCTGCACTGGGCATGGAGACTGCTTAAGATTCTCTCTCTCAGGTGCCTGGGTGGCTCAGTGGGTTAAAGCCCCTGCCTTCAGTTCAGGTCATGATACCAGGGTCCTGGGATCAAGCCCCACATCAGGCTCTCTGCTCCGCGGAGAGCCAGCTTCCTCCTCTCTCTCTCTGCCTGCCTCTCTGCCTACTTGTGATCTCTGTTTGTCAAATAAATAAATAAAATCTTAAAAAAAAAAAAAAAGATTCTCTCTCTCTCCCTCTGCCCACTTCACTTCCTGCTCTTGGGGAAAAAAAAAAAGGGTCAACTGACACAATTCAACCACGATTCCTAATTTAAGGTGTGTTTAATACATTATGAATTTAATGTTTTTCAATGAAATTATCATTTATATACTTTATTTTAATGAAGTAATACTAAAGATCATCTGTAAAATAAACATGTAAAAATATCCAGAATAGTTCTATATAAATGAGTAATAGGGGTTTATCCTACAAGAGAGAATGACATTATAGAATGGACAATTAAAATAGTTCAATTAAAATAGTTATGTATCATGGAAGGAACAAGTTGAACAGTAGAAGTTAAAAGAGAGTCAATGAACAAACAGATCCAGGAATTCAGCACATGATTAAAGTGGCATTTCAATTTAGGTATGAAAAGATGGGTGTGGTCTTTGTTAAAACAAGTGGAAAAACACATTGCACCTTTCCTTCACTTCAAAATAAATCCCAGGGAATGAAAAAGACATTAGGGAAAAACTCTTAAAACACAAATAAAAATGTCAATATGAATTTTAAGATGGCCTTGAGAGTAAATATGTTTCCAGAATAACTGAGTCAGGAGTTCTTTGATTTTAAAAAAGATACTCAATTAATCTAAGTTGCTAATTAAAAAGCATAGTTCTTCCTGAAGGGTTTAAGACAAACCTAAAATAATCCTATTAGTCTGTTAATTAAATAAATACATTTAAGAAAGTTTTTGCACACAAGCTCAAAGTTAGTAGCATTCTAAGTTGTATTTATAAATTGATTTATTGAATTACATTTTTAGAATCTTACCAAATGAAATCATTTCTTAACTAAATCTTATAAGCACAAGTTAAATTTTTGTGTGTAAAGTCATATGCTATTACCAATAGTCCAAATGATCTTACTATAATTTCTGCTTATGATCCAGATCAATAGATGACTCAACTCAACATTTTGACAGCAGAGGGCTAGTTTATGATTCTACTAGGCCAGATTCATGCAAGTGAATCCTTAAAACAAAAGCGTTGCTATTTTAGAATATATTTACATCATCATCTCTACACTTAATTTTACAATCCCACAGAATTTAAATATGCTTTTCTATTAGGGAAGCAATGTGTCACCACATTTGGGACAGCCTAACGAAGAAGAATTTTAGGGGATACTATTTCAGCTGACTGAAGGTGAATATTGCCCAGAGATTTGGGAGATCTGGAGCTGCAGAGACCCAAGCCAATTTTTCTTAGGATGATAAGAAAAAAAGTGAAGCCAAGTATAAATTTTTTAGGCCAAAAGAAAACCCAAGTTCATGCCCTCTCTAAATGAGTTGGTCTGTGGCCGACATCCTTAAGAGTCAAGTCATCCAGTATTAAATTCTCAAGTTGTGATGAGGCTATATTCCTTCAAAAAGTTTGTTATCTGACCTCTTCACACCTTGAATTGGATTGTGCATTTCTCTAGGTCTCTTAAGTTATTTAAATGACATCCTCATATCCCTTTGGCTTTGTGTAGTTTCAGGCCACCATTTCTAGGGCTCCTATTCTCTGGTGCTTGTGCTTTCCCACACAACTGGAGCACCATTTCAGACATTTTTGTTGTTGTTCTCAAGCACTCTGCATTTCCCCCACCAGCTTCACCCAGAACTGATGATCTTTCTTCCTATTCCCCAAGAAAAATGAAGTGATCAGATGAAAACTTCTAGACTTCCACCACCACACTATCCACCATCAAGCCCCTGCCTCCAAAACTCAAATTAACTACCCCATGATGTTATTCAATGTCAAACATTTTCCTCTTGGCTCTTCAGCAATTCTCTCTTCCCTCTTTCTTACATCATGGTTTCTCTCCCCACTAGATGTTTTCCATTAGTATCTAAAAATGCTGTTATTTTTCCCATCTTAAAAAGAAACAAAAACAAAAGAATGTTCTCAGCCCCATTTCCGGTGCCAAGCCAGCTATTTCTTTATGTCTTTGCTTTGCTACAGCAAAACCCCTAGAAATAATTGTTTGTATTTGCTGTTTCTATTCCTTCTCCTCTTATTTTCTTTTCAATCCATTCCCATTAGACTTTTACCCTCAACATTCCATTTAAATTTCTCAATGTAACCAGTGGCCTTCATGTTGCCAAATTCACTGATCAGCTCTGTCTTTATCCTATTCTTTTATCAGCATTTGATAGGACTGTTCCCTCCTCTCAGACATAGATTCCTCCCTTTGTTTGCAGGACACCATCTGCTTTGGGATATCACCCAACTTTACTAGTTGCTTTTCCTTAGTCTCTTGAACTTTTTCTTCAATTGTTCCTTAATCTTCTACAGTTGGAGTAACAAGGTTCCAGTTCTTGTCTTGTATTTATCTACATTAACTATGTATGCTATTAAATGTGATAGCATCCAGCAGCCTGACCGTTCCAAAATGTCTTTCTTCAGTCCAAATTAGTCTCCTCGTCTTTAGACTCATCAGTCTACCTGCATCTGTGGGACCTCCCCTAACCCTAGGGCCAATAGAGGACTATAACTCACTGTGTCTAAAACTGAACTCCTGAGTCGACCCCCAAAACCTACTCTACCTATTCCTTTGCCATCTTGGTTGATTTTAACTCCAACCTACTTGTTCAGGCCAAGAATCATGGCATCATGCTAGACTTTTTTCTTTCCCTCATATCCCACACTTAATTGGTTAAGAAATCATGTTAACTCTATCTTCAAACTATGTTCCAGAATCCATTTCTCTCCTGCCCATGTTCCACCCTATTCGGAGCCATTATACAAATGACTGAAATAGCCTTTTTAACTATCTCCCAGTTTCTACCATAGTCTCCATATATTTTGCTTCTATTTCTGATTCATGCTACTAAAATGTAAGTTCTATTAATAGCTTCTCACTTCACTCAGAATAAAATCATCACACAGACTTACTGGGTTTCATATGACCTCCTCCAACCCGTTTCCCCCATTTTTGACTCCATTTCCTACACATCTCCTCCTTGATAACTCAGCTCCAGTCAAACCTCCTGCTACTAGGCAGCCTCAGGTCCTTTGCTCAGGCCTTCCCTGTAAGTAGACTGCACCCCCTTAAATGTCTACTTGGTCAACTCTCTCACATCCTTCACATCTCAGCTCAAGTCTCGCTTGCTCAATGAATATCCTGCCCTTCCTATTTAATATTCTGTCCTGCCTTTACCATGATCCTCACCCCTAATTCTCATTACTTTGCTCTACCTTTCCTGTTCACATAGCACTTGCCTTTACTGTACTATAGAACTTGTTTACAGGTATTTGTTGTACAGATTTGAGGACAAGTTCCATGAGGGCAGGCATATTTGTCCTTGTTTTCAAAATTTTGATAATGTCAAGAGTTGAAATTGAGAACAAAAAGGCATCCTCAGAAAAATACAAATTGGTGACACCTTTTTGGAGAGCAATTTAACACTAAAACAACTTTAAATTAATATCCTATGGACTCAAAAAATTTGCTGTTAGAAATTTATCCTCATGTCTACAGAATAAACATACAAAAGTGTTTAGCACAATGTTGTTTCCAGTTTTTGATGAAAAGAGTCAATGAGTCAGAAATATTTAAATAAATAAAACATGCAGTGTAATTCTCTGTAGCCATTACAAAGGACAGGGTAGATCCATATATATACTCTTAGAGAAAGTTCTCCAAGACACAAAAGCCAAGTACAAATAGATTAATTCCATTTTTGATAAGGATATACATGATCAGACATCGGTATAAGCATACAGAAACGTGTATATACTAGTATTTGCATACAGTTAAATGTAGTAGTGCTAACAGTCCTATTTCCCATGAAACATGGATGATAGTAGGTAGAGAGAATTTTCATTTTTATGCCTATATGCAATTCTAATTTTACTATGCTTATTAGTATCTTATTGAGTTTAAACTGTAATGTTAAAGAAGACATGCAGAATTAATCCTCCTCAATATATATAAATACATTTTTATGTCAGGTGTTTTGCTAGATGCTGACAATGTACCCACTAAATGATCATGGTGCCTGGTCTTAAAGACTTTCCATTCTATTTGAACAAACTGAATGAAATTATGATTAAGAAAGATTTATCTTATGGCCAAGCAAATAGATGGCTTTTAAAACATATGAAAATAATTTCCTTTATGTAAATATTTCCTTCTATGAATGAATTTTCTTATACTATTCATTCTTACAGTAGGGTTTTTATTAGATGTCAAGTTTTGATAGCATTCTACTTATTTATTGTCAAATGTTCTAAACTTTGGAAAGCATAAATATATGTGGTTTTACTGTATAGGTTAATGGGATTATATAACTATAGTATCCCCCAAAACAACTTGCTTGCCATATGTCCCTATCTTAATGTTGGCAGTGAGCTTTGCTTCTACATCTATCTAGTGCTAATCAAGAGATGAATAGAAAATGAATGCCGATTACAATCCATCGTTTAGTCACATCCTTAGGGTTTCTGTTCAGCTGGCTTCAATCTGGATGTCCAAATTAAACTTGTTATTTGGCTTTCTATTATTATTTACAAAATGTCCTGCAAACTAAATAATCATACAGTTAAATTTTCATATATTAGGATCAGTATTTTGAGAATCTATTGAAGAGATTAGGTTGTTGAAATTGTTAGTCTTCTGTTAAAGACTCCAAGGTTCAGAGGGTTGAGGGGCTTTGTCCAAGGTCACTTAATTAGATACAGGTAGATTCAAGTGTCCTGACCCCCAGTTCAGTGGTCTTCGTCCTACAGAATATTACCTGTACCACTGGTGTAGAATCAGGTGGGATTTCTATTTATCAGTCATGCAGTTTCCTTTTCTCTATAGTCCTAGAGATATTCCTCACATATTACATGCTTTCTATGTATGTGGAATTATCTTCCAGTTTTTAATTAGTCTATTCAAAACATAATTATTCTTTCATTTTCTCTATTTTTGTGCAGGATCCAAATAGATAATTACAGGTGTAGATCAAAAGGCTCAGAGGGAAGAGAGAGCAAATAATTTCCTTAATACTGTCACACATATGGACAGAATTGTGATGCTGTTTGGAGCCTGCTAAGTAACTCTGGTTTGGAAAATCTTGGACAAATATCTTTATTAATAAGAAAATGCCAAGTTATGGAAAGGGGGAAAATACCCAAAATTGTAATGCTCTTCCCTTTATTGTTTAATAACTAATTAGCAAAGTCATCTATTTCTTGACTTGATGTTTTAACTATGTGGCACATATTTAATTATTAGTATTTATTTTAAATATTATATGTAATTTTTATATTTAATAACATTGAAAAGATTTTTAAAATTTTTTTATTTTTTACTAACATATAATGTATTATTAGCCCCAGGGGAACAGGTCTGTGAATTGCCAGACTTATACACTTCACAGCACTCACCATAGCACATACCCTCCCCAATGTCCATAACCCCACTACCCTCTCCCCCTCCCCCAAGGAACCCTCAGTTTGTTCCGTGAGATTAAGAGTCTCTTACGGAAAAATAAGAATTTTTTTTTAACAAAATTCTAAACTTAGCATTTTCCCCCAATGTTCGATCCTGACCTAATAATACTTAAGTTTTAAATGTAAACACGAGAAAGAGTTTTATAAAAATTTATAAAATATATTTTGTTTATTTATTTAATTGACAGAAAGAGAGTGAGAGAGTAAGAGAGGGAACACAAGCAGGGGAAATGGGAGAGGGAGAAGCAGGCTTCCAGCCAAGCAGGGAGCCCAGTGTGGGGCTTGATCCCAGGACCTGGGATCATGACCTGAACCTAAGGCAGATGCTTAATGACTGAACCCCTAAAGGAAGCATTTTACTCACAAAATTATGTTTAAAGATTTTCAGGGTCCAATAGGATTAGATAGCAAAGGGCTATTCCTGCATATTGTACTGATTAAAGAAGTTTATTGCTCCATCAACAAAGATTTTTTTCTTTCTATACCCAATTTCATATGCTTTCTCTCTGTATAATTATGATGAGCCTAAATCTGGGTCAGGAAAAGAAAGGAAATTAAAAAATTAAAAAAAAAATGCAACCACACCTGAGTTGTAAAACTAAATGATGAGTGCTATTCAAAGAATCTAAATTATTTGCTGAGCACTTAAGAGTAGCTTGACAGATACGTACATACTCAAGTCTCTACAGATGGAAAGTTATATATAGCAAATTACTCACTGTAAGGGCATTACACTGAAGATAGTAGATACTGTTAGCATCCACAGTTCCCTTTCCATCCTTCCTTCATCTCCTGTCATTCAGGGAAATCATTACTTGGTCAGAAAATTAGAGAAGAGATTTTGAAAAGAAGCACTCCTTGTAATATTTCAGCTCCACCAACCACCCTCCCCACGCCCTGCCCCCCCGCCCCAAAATAATTTTTTTTTTCTTTCAGAAGAAAAGAGATGAATGAGCCCAGGTGTGTAACTCAAATCTCCTCAACACCTGCATTTGGTCTCTATTTGACACACACACTTTCTTCCTCTTGACTTTCCCTATCATCTCTAATGACTTCAGAAAGCAAATCTAAGCAACGATTGGGGCTGAGAGGTACCAGGTGTTTTAGTTCATTAAAAAGAACTAATGAAAGATTGTAACACACAATTCATATGATTGCAAATAGCCAACATATGATTATAAAGCATTATAAAAATATTGAGTTTTCTGCATGCAAATGCTAATGTAACTTAACGTCTCATGTATCTGGGAGACCATTTAATGCCAACTTGCATTCATGAAAGCCTTTTCCTCAGAGACAGGCACAGCAGTGCTTGTGGATAATGAATGACAGAAATCGTGCTTCCTGCCTTCTCATTGGCTCAAGGAAGAAGTAGGAATGAAAAGAAATAAAGTCATTTTTTTTTAATACTCTATATGCTTTAAGATAACAGCAGGGGATCCAATCTGTGAGGGGATATCACTTCTTCCCAGAACATTAGACCAAAGAATTGAGTCATGTCTGGAGTCATAGTCTGCATTAGTCATGAAATTATTCCTCAGCCAGTATTGGATGGTTTGTGTATCACCTCCAGAGGTGAAGTTGGGATGATGACTTTGCTCTCTGACCACCTCTATTAGTGTGTTAAGAAGAAGGGAAAGAAACCTGATTGAGTGCACATGATAACCTTTGATAAAAATTTTAGGCTTCTGTGTGGGAAAAAGTATCATTTATGTGTAGTTGTTAAGATGCATATTTCTGGGCCCCACACCTCATCTGATAGTGAGCATAACGAATTATCACAAAATACAGTGGCTTAAATTTTTATTTTGTTTATGGTTTGGGGGGTCAGAAATTGAGGAAGGGCTCAGATAAGATGTTCTCAATTAGAGTTTCTTGCATGTTTGGAACTAGCTGAGACTACACTCATTTGAAGGATCAAGTATACTGACATTCAGTATTGCTCACACACATGGTCAGCAGTAGAGGTTGATGGCTAGCTGGGAGCATAGCTGGGGCTCTTAAACAAAATCCCTCTATGGGTTTCACAAACACAGTGGCATCAGAGTAGACAGACTTTCATGGCAGCTCATTTCTGCCACAATGAGTATTGTCCCAACAGAACCAGGTTGGAGTAGCAGTGTTTCCTGGCCTGTCCACAGAGGTCACATAGTATTACTTCTAGTACAGTCTGTTGGTTGAAGTAGTCACAAACCTGCCCAGACTCATGAGGAAGGGACACAGTGCCTACATTCAATGGTAGGATTATCAAAGAATTTGTGACTCTTTAAAAAAAATAGACTTCCCTCTGTGATAAATTATTTATATTCTCCCCACTTATAAAATAGACATTCATCTTATGACCTATATTCTCAAAATCTTCTCTTACTGTGAAGTCCAGGCTCTTGTCACGTGATTCAGGTCTAGAATAAGGGACCTTACATACAATCCTTGAGTATGGGTCCTTCTGATTTGAAAACCTAGACACTAAAGATTGGTTAACTGTCTGCCCTTCTTCCCCATATAAAATATAACTGGGGACAGGTATAGGATAACCATCATAAGTACTCCTATTTAGAAAAAGGGAAATGGGAGATAGAAGCAGTCTCTGGTCCATAGCAATTTTGAAATTCAACTAGGCACCTGTTTTCAGATTCCTGAAGTAGGCTCTACCGTTTTCCAGGGATCTTCACTCTCCTTCTGCATTCTGGGTTTAACTTTCTAGTAATTTTTCCCTTTCTATAAAAAATAGTCTGTGTTTACATATGAGTATCATTCCTGTTCTACTTTCTGGTTATTTATTTTGTGCCAGCTCTTTCCTTTTCAACACCAGCTAATATAATATATTTAAAAGCCTGGTGGCTGGGACACCTGGGTGGCTCAGTCAGTTAAATGTCTGCCTTTGGCTCAGCTCATGATCCCAGGGCCCTGGGACCAAATCCCTCATTGGGCTCCTTGCTTGGTGGGGAGCCTACTTCTCTCTCTGCCTGCCATTCTCCCTGCTTGTTCTCTCTCTGACAAATAAATAAATAAAATCTTTAAAAGAAAAATAAAAGCATGGCAGCATTTCTGTGTATATATTTATAAACTATTCCACTTAAAAAAAAAAACCACATACACTCAGAAATCTCTTTGAAATAAACATCTTCTCTTTCTGTGGTTCTATATGTAAGTGCCATGGGATAACACCATTAAATATTCTTAGGAGCCCTACTGTTTTACAGAAAGGGTTTTCCTTAGAGAAAAGGACTTTAAGAAAGTCTATCAGATACTACTTAAATCTTTCTATCTTCTTAAGAGATTATATTTAATCACATACTTGTCATCATTTTTAGTAAGATATTTTACTCAGAGTTCTCTGACTTTGATATTTGCCTTGTGGCCCTTTCTTATTTCTTTTCTGAATTAATATAATATCACTTAAAACCTCAAAAGCCTTTTGTCATTTTTCATATGCTATATCAACATTTATTCAAAAATAACTAAGCATACCAGAGAAAAACATTTTTTTTATGAACACTAAAAAAGTGAAAAATTTCTGCTTAGAACTAAGCACTGTGAGAGAGTGAAATAAAGACTCTACAAATAAAAAATACTGAAATTAAGAACTCAAAGTATGGGTTTCATGGCAGATGAGACACAGGAGAATAAGAGCTTGTGAACTAGAAGATAGGGAAGAAGAAAATGTCTAGATGGAATATAAAGAAAGTAAAGAATAAAAAATATAGAAAAGAGTATAAAAGATATACAGAATACAGTAAAATATAAATGTATCTTTAGAATTTTAATATAGAAAGCATGAGGATAGAAACAATATTTGAAAAGAGTAATGACTGCAATTTTTCCCAAATAGATAAAATATATCAAAAATTGCTAGGAACCCCATAGGTTCAAGAAGTGCTACGAACCCAAAGTAGAGTAAATAACTGGTCATATCACAGTAAAATTACTCAAAAATCATATAGAAAGGAAAAAAATCTTAAAGACAGTTATGAAAGCATCAAAATCTAACCTTCAAAAAAGGAATGATAAGACCAATATGTGACTTTCTCAACAGAAACAAAAGATGCTAAAAAGGCAATGGACTGACATTTTAAAAATGCTAAAATAGAAGAAGTCTCAACACAGAAATTTAAACCCTAAAATGAAAATGAATAAGATATTTTTAGACAAACAACACTTGGAAGAATTTGTCACCATCAGGACTATGGAGAAGGAAATACTAAGGGGAGTTCTTCAAAGAGAAGAAAATGAACTAAGATGGAAACAAACACAAAGGAGGAAATGAGGAGATACAGAAAGGGAAAGCATGAGGGTAATCTGTATAATAAAGTGGTAAGTATACTGTCCTATGGGGTAGGATACTTCTGGAATGAAGTCCATAAAAGTAATAGTACAATGAACAGGAAAAGTTAAAGGCCCTCACATTGTGATTCTAATAAGTCAATATGAATACTGTAATATTTAGTGTCATCACTAAAAGAAGATTAAAGTGATGGATAACTAAAAAGCCAATAGAGGGGAATATAGAATATTAATATAAAAGACAAGAAAGATAGTATTTCTGAACTGGTACAACATACGGAAAACAAATAATAAGATGGTCCACAAATTCAAATATATCAGTAATTACTTTAAAGGTAAGTAGGATATTTCAATTCAGGTACACTACTGTCAGACTGAATTTTTATTTTTGTCTCTTTTTTTAGACTGAATTTTTAAATATATAATTCTATGTAGCTTACAAGAGTGTGCTTTAAATATAAAGATACAAAAAGGTTGAAAGTAGAAGGATGGCAAAAAAATATATGCCATATGATTTAGAAAGAGCTATACCTAAAATAGGTCTTACAGTGATACTAAGTACAAAGCAGAGTATAAGGAAAGAAGTTTTAGTGGAGATAAAGAGAGGCATTTCATAATCCTGAGTCCATTCACTAAGAAACTGCAAGAATCCTTGACTTTTAAGCACCAAATCAAACAGTTCAAGGGTAGGCCAAATGTGACAGAAAATGAAAAACTAAGAAGAATAACAAAAATAAACACTTCAACAATGATGCACACTTTTATCAGTATCAAATAGGAAAAGCAATCCTCCAATCAGTCAGTATAAAATAGTTAAGTAACACAATCAACAAATTGGTATAGTTGTCATTTGGAGAATGTTTCTCCAAATGCTGCAGAATATGTATTATTTTAAAGTACATGCAAAGTACACACCAAAATTTACAATACGCTGACCTATAAAGCAAGGGTCAACACATTTTCAAGGACTAAAACCTCCAGTATATTTTCTCTGGCGACATTAGACCAAAAATCAATAATAAAGATAATGAGGAATTCTCTAAATATTTGGAAGTTAAACCTGATACTTCAATACCATTAAGTAAAACAAGAATGACAGAAACTAGATAACATTTTCAACTGAATGATAATAAAAAACAAAATATAAAAAGGTAGGAGATGCAGCAAAAGTCACTAATAGAGGGAACTACATAGCTTGGCTATTTATATAAAAAAAGGAGAAAACTGAGAAACTATTATGCAAAGCCTAAGAAGTTGATAAGGAATAGCAAAATTGACACTCCTCAGGAAAGCAGAAGGAAATTAGAAACATAAGTACAAAAATTAATTAATTTAAAAATTAATTTGTCAGAATCAACAAATCCAAAAGATGGTTCTTTGAAAAAATTTAGTAGAAATGACAGTCCTAGTAAATTGGTCAAGGTCAAATAGGCAACAAAGAGCTAACATACATAAAATATCAGGTACTCCAATAAATACGTAAGAGAGAAACATAACCCAATTAAAAGAATAGACAAATATGTGAAAAAGTGCCTTACATAGAAGTATATTGAAATAGCCAATAAGCAAATAAAAGATACTCAATTAGTCATTGGGAAATGCAAATAAAACCACAAGGGCCTATCACTTTAAATATACCAGGATAACCTTTGAAAATAAAACAGGTAAACAAGAATGCTACTTGAGTATACCAAACATTGACAAAGATGTAGAACAATTATATTTTGTAGGTGGGAGGAAAGCCACATTAGCACAATGGCTTTGGAGAACCAACTAGCAATATTTGCTAAATGCTGAACATGCACAGAACCTCTGACTTATATAGTTCACTCCCAAGTATGAAAAACAAAAGAAACAGATACTGGAATGTCCATTGCAGCATTATTTAAGCCCCCACTCCATGGAAACAATACAATGGTCCTCAATAGAACATATTTTTAAATAATTATATCTGTGATATATTTTGTATATATGATCTATACCTATATAATAGTTCATTATTAAAAAACCACAAAATTACAGGCACTCTTTGCTTTGTGTTATAGTATAGAACTGTAAAAATGACAGTACTAACTAGAACTGTATAATTAAAGAAAATAATCAATGGAAAAAATTAAAGACTTTTATTAAATACCAACTATGGGTCAGATACTTTGCTAGGTGGCTGAGAGTCACAGATCGGGGAAACAAATATGGTCTCTTTCCTCAGGGAGCTTACTAATTAGTTGGGAAATAGCAATATTACATTGAACTATGGAATGAATTCTTCTGATATTTGCCTTTATTCACTATTAACATTCATGTCACTCATGTTGTGTCCTCTTAAGAAAACCAGCCATAATTTCAGTCCTCGCTGATTTACTACCCAGTGGAATGAAGCATGACGTTCTTCTGTTCTCACTGGCCATGGAAACATGCAGAATGTGAAGCCACTGTTCATTCGTAGCCTTGATCCTACACTCTATTCACTTACAGCTTTCTATGGCCTTACCTAATACTCACCGAGTTGCCTTTCTAACTGAAAGATCATTCGGAGCAAGTGGGAGAGTACTAGAAAGGCAAGTTCTAATGATATATGCCACGTGGTCTTTGCTTATGCTGTTTCCTCCTCCTCAATGCTTTTCCGTTAGGTGTTTTCCATCTCTTTCACATAATTAATACCAACTTACTCTTTAGAACTCTAATCCCCAACCTTCCAGTCTAGGTCAAGAATTCCCTTAGATGTTCTTATAGCACCATATAACTTTCTTTCCTAACACATTCATCAAAATTTTCAATTACATATTATTTGTGTGAAGATTTGATTAATGTCTCTCTTTCTCAAGAAGTACTCAACTCCACAGTACCTGGCACACAGAGTAGGCACTCAACAAATAGAGCTGAATAAAAGAGCTTGGCTTGTGGGTAAGCCAAATTTTAGAAATAGGAATGTGATAAAAGAGAAATTGTTCTTTGACTTTCAAATTTACTTTCTGATCGTTGGCATTCAGCCAGGGTAGAGCTGGTGTCTGAAGAGATTTTGTCATTACATCATTTCTGGCCTTTATCCCATGACCTTATTTCTTTCCCTCTGCTCAGGAGAACATATTGTATAAGGTCAGTAAGATGGATCTGGAGAACCAGTTTAATGTCTTCGCTCGCCAAAAAGATTGCTTCTGCTCTGGGGCACACACCTGCTTCTTCCTTCTCTGCCAGCTCTGTGAGGTGAGGCAAATTAGAAATGCTCTTCTTCCCAGGGTTGGTGGGATAAAAGCCTATAGTTCTTCATACCTCCATCAAATGGCAAGTATTCAATAAGCACTTACCATTTACACTGCACAAGACCAAACACAACAGGTGATGGAGTTTTATCAGTTATAAACTTAGTATAGGGGAGGGGTAAGGTAGACTGCTATCAATCAACAATCCTGTTGATTTAAGTTCCTGGACACCTTGCCAATCAACATACTTCTGTCTTTACCCAAGATCAAGGCGCCAGCTTTCTTTGCCTCTGTCTCTTAAGATATGTCCCAGCATCCATTCTGGCCCTATCCAGCTGATCTTCTCATTGAAGCTTAAGTAATATGTCAAATAGTAAGTTGGATCATTATGCCTTTATCTACGCTCTACTCCCCACACTTGTTTAAAGCCCTACAATGTTCTGCCATTGCTTTTAGGATATCAAATACCCACACCATACCACATAAGGTCCTGGAGGTTCATGTTCTGTCTACTCCTTGTTTTATCTCATGCTGCTTTTACCCTTACTCTGTGCTCCAGTCACTGTGCCTTCTTCAGGCTTCCTGAAGGAGCTATGCTCCTACTCACTTCAGAGCCTTTGCACATGCAGATACTTCAGAAGTGCTCCCCTGCCACCCCCAGTTTTTCAGCTCATCAATTCCTCTTTCACTTTTATTTATCATCTCAAGTATCGCCAATAAAGATAACAATTGGACTTCTAATCCAGGTCTGTTTGTCTCTAAAAGCTGTTGCTATTCCTACCATACTCTGTTTCCCAATAAAGACATAGGACATGGTGGGCAAAACACGCGGGGGGGGGGCACATTCTAGTTCAGAACCTAGGAAATACTTCTGGTCTAGCCTCTTTCTCAAGATCCAGTTTTATTTTCTCCTGGGCAGAGCAGCTGTTAGAGGGCCACTTCTTCCTCCTTCCTTCAGCATCTTTTCCACCCAGGAGTTTCTCTGCTTGGATCATGGCAAAACAGGTTTCATGGAAGAACTACAATACTGGGTGTCAGGCAAAGGTGGGTCCAAGCACCAGCTGTGACACTCACCAGCTGGTGTGAACATACTCAAGTGATATGATCTTGCTCAGCGTTAACAGACTGGGTCCTCCAAAAAAACACTCCAAGACAGAGGTGGACATGCAAGAGGTTTATTGGGGGAAATGCCTATGCAGGTTGAAGGCGAAGAAGCAAGAGTAGATAGAAAGAGTTTTCAATACAAACTTGACATCCACAAAAGAATAGGGGAAAGGAAGGAGAATTGCATCTGTGTTCAAGAAAGTTTAGCCTAGGGTGAAGGGGAGTCCTTTAGCTCAGGCACTTGGTGGAGGGGTGCCACTCCCCCCAGATGAGTGGACTCTCACTAGTATCACCTCCTGGTTCAGATGTTGGCTGAGAGCAGCCCGAGGAAGCATGGCTTTTGCACGAACATGCCGTAGATCTGGGGGACAGTGGCTGGGGATGCCCATCAATTATGCTTCCCTGAAAGGGCGATGTGAGTGGCATATTATCACCTTCAGCCTTGGTTTCCTCTTGTGTAAGATGAGGGGAGCATCCTCAGTGATCCGTGGGGTGGCTTATACCTCTGTAACTATGGGACTGTCTATTTGGTTCCATATTTTCTTATTTAACTCTTCTCATTTTGAGTTTTTTTTTTTCTTTTTTCTTTTTTCTTTTTTCTGGTAGTAACCAAAGAAACAAGAATGAAAGATCTTAAAGAGGGAAATATTTCTAATAAGCCTAAAAAATGAGTACTTTTTTTTCCCCTTTTTTCCTTGATTCAACTTTTAGTATAGAGGTGTAAGGACTTTAAGTCTTATGTACCCTTGCTTCTTCAGGACCCAGCACAATGTATGCTATATAATGTCACATAACAAAGACTTTTCCTTGACTGAATGACTAAAATTGAGTGGAACTAGGTCTGATTTTAAAAACATTCATTCACTTAACTTCTAGGTTTTCCTTCTGGGAAAGAGTACCATGTAAATATGCTTTTTCTCTTGTTTTGGCAACGAGGGCTCCTAAATCCCTCCCCTCAGGAGCATGCTCACTTTCCTCATCCTTGTCTCCCTCTAAAGGCCTCAAAGAACATTATTTTCCCATTAGAAAATCTCCTATCTCAGTGTTCCCTGATCTTCCTCCAGAAAAATAGTTTTTTTTAAAAAACAGAGTGTTTTTGTTTTTTTTTTGAGAGACAGTGAGAAAGCACCAGAGGGAGAAGGAGAAGACTCCCCCCACTGAGCCCCATGTGTGTTTCCATCCCAGGACATGATCATGATCTGAGCTAAAGGTAGATGCTTAACTGCCAAATGCCCCTAGAAAAACATATTTGATCATCTCCCCACATACGGTCCCTGTTCTCAAGGAACTCATAGTCTAGTTGGAAAATAAGACCTGAATCAGTAACAGATTCAAGATACATCATAATCATTACTAAAAACATAGCAACAGCTATTGCCAGGCATTGTACTAAGTGCTTTTCATAGCTGGGACCAGATAAATAAGTGAGAAAAGGCAACTGAACGGGACAGATGGATGCTGGAGAGCTTTGCCTCAGCTGAGTTGGGGCAAAGAGGAGCCACCATTCTCCCCATGGAGGGCAGGGCAGGGGGTTGGAATGCAGATCCAATGCTGCAGATATCCTTTTCCAGGGTGGGTAGAAACAGGAAATCAATTTCAATACACAGTCATCCCATTTTATAATAACAGGAAATAATTCAAAAAGTTTTAAGACAAGGTATTGGGAAAATAAGCTCATTTGATTAGCAAATCTGGCTCATGCATATATTGGGACCTGTGGAATAAGTAACACTATTTAATAGTCACTGAGTGCTAAATACAGAGTTCACATACTGGAGAAGTTTAGAAGAGGAATTAATGATTTTATCAGAGAAAGTTTGGTAGAAAAGGTTAGTACTTAAGATGATCCATGAGAAATGAGTATCAGATAGGTGGGGAGGAGGCACATTTTAGGCAAGAAGAAATAGGCATGTGATGAAGTTCTGACTAGTGGGAAGGAGTAGGATATCTTTCTAGTGACAAAATAAGACTGGATCAAGTTGGGAAAAAAATAAGAAAGGTACTGTCATTGGAGATCATCTTTGGAAGTGATGATCTGTGCAGCACCACACATGGACTAGGTTCTAAGGGATAGAAGGCTGGGACATATCTGACGCAGATGGAGGTTTTGAATGGAGGAAGGACATTGTTCTGCCAGAGTACCAAGGCAGTAGGAACTTAGCTCTGCTGAACGCAAAGTCCTCCTCCACTGCAGATGCTCAGCCAGTATTTGTCAAACAGAATGTAACCCAGGGGTAGGGTGGACACAGAAGACAAATTGTCCTCTGGAGTCATTTAATAACCTACTTCAGGTTTGTCAGTCAGTGCTTTTATAGTAAAAAGAATGGAAAAGGAGATCAAGCCCTCTGAGCGTAAAGATGGACAAGTAAGACTGATGTGGGGAGGCTCTTAGGGAGAAAGGACACTGGAGTGAGTAAAGGACAAGCTTTCACTGGTGATCTAAGAACCTGAGATGGAATACAACAGGATGATTTGCCCTTTCAGTATGTGTACATGAATATATCTTATAGTTAAATCCAGTGGCTCCTGTATGTGTGCTGGAAAGCAGAGGGAGGGAGGGAAGGGAAAGGAGGGGGACGAAACGGAGGTGGAGAGAGGGAAGAAAGAGAAGATGCCAGATGGAGCCAGAGACAGGGAAAATGAGGAAAAGAAGGAGGGAAGAAAAGAGGGAGACAGAGATTCTAATGGAGGTCATTTCAATGGCCACTCTACCTCAAGAGCTCATGTCCTAGGTGAACACAGGTGGTGAAACATCCATAGGCTGGTATTTGCAGCTGACTTCATGACCCCTTGTTTCTTACACTGTGAGCTTCTCACCATGCCAGGTGTGAAATCACACAATGGCTACTAAAAAACTCACAAACAAACAAATTAATTCATTTGGTGTCCAAATAAGGAAATGGTTACATGTTCCAATCATGGAGGCCAACCTGGTTGCTTTGAACCTATTGAGAGGCGTATGAGGCGTATGTGGTCTTCAGTATAAGATTCTCAAAGTTAAGTACACTACGTGGTACTTTTTCTTTATGTAATAACTGAGGACACAATTCCTTTACAGAATGCAGCTCCACCGAGGAACAGAATGTCCACTCTGGTAGGGCCAGCTATGGAAACCTATAATTCTGGTGAGTAATGACATGCAAGCAGCAGCTGCTCCAAAGTGGGCACCCAATACTTTTGTAAGAAATGGAGTCTGCAGGGAATGAAGGAGAGATCACTGCCAGGGAGAGAGAAGAGTTGAGGCCAGATCAGTAGATTCAAGAGCACGGACTCCAGCTGAGCTGCAAGGAGCCAGCAGCAGGCCCACAAGAGCCCTACAGACCAGAAGAGATCCACCAGACTGTCTAGAGATGCTGATGAGAGGCCAAGAAGAGCCTCTAGAGAGTGAGCTCATCCATCCTTAGGGCGGTAACGGTCCACACTGAGTGTCCAGGAGAAGTAGAGGAGCAATTTCCAGAAAGTGGAAAGCACACTCTCTGGAGGAAGAAAAATATCAAGAGGAAATTTGCTTTTCAAAGGGAATAATGCATGTTACTTAAAAAGAACGCAGCTGATGGCTCGCACTGTTATGCAGCCTGCTGTCAGTTTCAGCAGAACTCATCTCTCTCCCTGCTCCATCAGGCAGGAAGGCAGCCAGAGCCTTTCTCAAAGTTGATAGCATGGAACTTCTTCCATCTGCCAATTACTGCGACCTTAGAAATTCAACAGACTCTATCGGGCACATGCAAGCCACTTAATCATGAGGAACACAAGAAAACATTTGCACAACCAGAAGACACACTGCATATGAACACCTTAAGTCCTTTCCAACAACCAGGGGAAAAATGCACGTGTACACAGACCTAAGCAGAGCAGCGATGACAAGCCCACAAGTGGCAGAGATGGAAAATATTACATTTTATTAAGTCGTGGGCTCCCATAACTAATATTGAAACAAGTAAACAATATCACAGAGACTACAGCCTCATTCATGCCATTATAACGTGGCCCAGACTGAATATACTGTTGGACTGAAAACGGTCTCTGAAGCTCCTCACTGGCACTCACAATGACCCACGTCTCAAGCCATAAGCCTCTTGGTGGAAGTTGCCCCAAGTCTCAACACTGCTGCCCTGATACAACAGGAAAGGGGACATAAAGGGTGATTTCTAACACGATCTGCTGACAACTGACTTGTGGTCTGGATCACGCAGCCCACTCATCTGCCGTCTTGGAGGTGATGGGGGAGGAAGGAAGACATGTTGTACGGGCTCAGTCTCTTGCTTCAGAACATTGAGTCCAGACAGACTGACACCACCCTGTGACCTGCAAGCCACACACTGCCCCTGCGTCATGATATATTAGGAGTCTTATTTATACAAAGCTGAAAGGCTCCTTGACTCCATCTGTGGCTAGTGCCTGAACTGCAGGGGCAGCTGCAGGGGAACGGGACTCCTGGTGAATGCTCTCAGCCCACGAAGCTCGCCAGATGTTGCCCATGAACCTTAATCTACCAAGAGAATAGTCACCAAGTTTGGCGGGGAAGCACTTCTAAAATATAAAACTAGTTTGTAAGGATTTAGGGGAAAAACTCCTCTATGCACCTTAGAGTTTAGGAATGAAGGAATAGAACGTTGAAAAAGAGAACACATTCACTTCTTGCCTATTTCAAACCTATTCATCTTTTTAAATCCCAGGTTACATGTAACCTACTATACCAAGCTTTAACCTAAATTGCTATCACAAATTTTTATGTTCATTTTTATATACTCTAGGGCTCCTACATGATGCTGTGTTTACATCTATTAACACAGTTCTAGAAACTATACTTTGCACTTGTGTCATTTTCTTTTTTTTTTTTTTTCCTTAAGATTATTTATTTATTTATTTATTTGACACAGAGAGAGAGAGATCACAAGTAGGCAGAGAGGCAGGCAGAGAGAGAGGGGGAAGCAGACTCCCCGCTGGGCAGAGAGCCGGATGTGAGGCTCCATCCCAGGACTTTGAGATCATGACCTGAGCTGAAGGCAGAGGTTTAACCCACTGAGCCACCCAGGTGCCCCACTTGTGTCATTTTCTGGTCAGTTTCCCCTGCTATTTGTATACTTCTTGAGACAAAATCTGACTAATGAAAAAAAACTGTGTCTATCCCTTAATATGGAAAGCAGAGTAGTGCTCAACATGTTTTCACTGATTTAATGAATTCATTTTGAAATAAAGAAGGTTACAGATCCATAACCAGAGTACTGTTACCTTGCTTACCACTAAAGGTACTAATTCCAAAGCCTCACAAGCCTTAGAGAAAAGATTCAGATCTTGTTTACTTATGTTTTTTGTTTTTTTTTTTGTTTTTTTTTAGTTTTTATCAGTATCTGCTCACTGGGCTAACTAAAACAGTCCTCCTATTTAACCTCCAGTAGAGAACAGAATCTGGAGAGGGAATTGGGCTAATGGAAGTAAATGTTCAGAACAAGTATTATTTTATTTAATCTTATTTTGTTCACTGGGCTTCTTAATTGGTACTCCCACTAATTGTTTTCTTTGAGAACCAAAACAAGAAACACTAACAACCTAAAATAGCCAGACACAGGGAAAAGCCCTCTAGATTCTCAGACGCCAGCTTCCTCCAGGGAGTGATGCTCAGACAGATGTAACTATGGACAAAGCATCACAAATTCTTCCTGTGAGAAATGGATGTTCCTGTATTAAGGGCCCAGTGAGGGAGGGAAAAAAAAAAAATCCTTTTAGGGAGACTCACATGTAAAAAAAAAAAAAAATGTGTAGACAAAATGAATATAGAACTCCTTACCAAATCCTATGCTCAGTTAATCATAAATTTGCAGCACATATGCAGGGCTTTTCATCTTCAAAAAGAAACCTTGCTGCTGGATTTCAGAAATATCCTTGTTTTTTAAAAGAGAAATCCTAAAGAAGGGTTTCCTCGCATTGTCACACATATAAATGTCATCCTCTAGGAGTCTTAAAAATCTAGCTTTTCTAGCCCAGAAGAATTTTGTGTGCCTATTTCACTAAAGAATTGTTCTGTTATCATTATTATGACTGCTATTTTTATTGCTATCATTAGTTTTTCCAGCACCCTCCACCCTTCTGAGAAAAAAAAATACTTCTTTTCCATAGGAAATATCCCATCTGATTTGGGTGAGGCCCAACGCTCAATGCCACATGACATGGAAGGTTTGGTTCACACCCAATGGGATCCAGGCCCAGCCAACCTACAATACTCTATTCCTCTGATTGTTGGGATGGGCAAATGACTTACACGGTCAATTACAAGCTTCCCTGAGATTAGGTACTTAGAGAAATACTAGCTCCTTCCTTTTAATCATTGATCGCGATCAGGTGGGTTTGGGATTATCCAGTGCCCTATAGCTCTATAGATGGAAATAATCTGCCAGAAAATAAAGTCAGCCTGTAGAGTCAGGGTTGAGAAATGGAGAAAGACTCTAAGCTGTGAAGATGTCGTATTTAGGTCTCTGAGTCCAGTTGGGCTTGTGATTTAGTTAACCTCATACTTCACAGTCCCATTACCCAAAATATGATCTTTCAAGTAAATTTGATTTTATAATCTGTGACATGCAACACAAAGAGGTCTAATCAATAACCCATATTTTGCCTCTTTTAGGAAAAGGATGCAACAGTGAGGCTCTGAATACTCTACATCTAGAGCTTTTGGTCATGCTCCTCTCCCTGTTGGAGACACTTCTCCTCCTGCCCAGTTAAGTCTTAAGATCCAGCTCCCATGAACTTCTTCCCTTCATTTTTTGGGGGAACTTCTCATCTTGGATATACTATCCATGTTAAGAACTTTTCAAACTAGAATCCAAGAATGCCCAGGATCCTCAAGTTATCCAGGAAAGGCTTTTATTTTGTTATTCTATGTTAACTGTTTACTGAGCTATTACTTTGTACCAGGTTCAATCCTAAGTATTGGGAACAGACAAATGAACAAGATAGACAAGTTTTTTGATGTAGTTTTTTTCTAGTGAGGCATTACTGATGGGCAATAGACAAACAAATATCTGATAATAGAAATAAACAAGTAAGCAAGTTTCAGTTACTAATAAATGCTGTGAAGATGATCAAGCAAGACCATTTGTTACAGTGTCTATGGGAGGAGGAGGCTGTTTCAGATAGGATGGGATGGATGTTTAAACATATTTAAGCAGAGGACCATAATGAAAATAACCTAAGACAGCACTAAGAGCAAGCGATAGTTTTTTTTCTTTTAAAAAGGGTCCCCAAAATGCTAAAAACATAGAGTTACCATATTGTCCAGCAATTCCACTACTAGGTATATACCCAAGAGAAATATAAATATACATTCACATGACAATGTAGACTTGAATGTACATTGTAGTATTATTCATAACAGCCAGAAGTGGAAACACTCCAAATGTCCATCAGCTGATGAATGGATTAAAAAATGAGGTACAATCATACAATGGACTATTTGTTTAGAAAAAGGAATGAAGTATTGACACATGTTACAATATAAATGAACCTTAAAAACATGCTAAGTAAAAGAAACCAGTCACAGAAGGTCATATGTTATGTAATTCTATCTATGTGAAATGTTCAGAGAAGACAATTTCACACAGGTAGAAAGTAGATTAATGGTTGTCTGGGGCTAGAGAAGTGGGAATGGGAGTGACTGCTAATGTGCACAAACAAGTCTCTTTTGGGGATCCTGAAATATCCTAAAATGAGGTAATGGTGATAGTTACACGACTCTTCACAATGAAAAAAAAAATCACTGAATTGCCTACTTGACTTTTTTCTTAAATTGTATACTTAAATAGGTTAATTTTATAATATATGTATTATATCTCAGTGAAGCTATGAAGAAAATCTACCAAAAATAGAGAAAGATCTCACATTTGGGTTTGAGGGACACCAGTGTACAGTTCTACATTAACTTAATCAAATAGCACCTTGGGTTGTTACTTTGTGTTTCCTAGGGTTCTTTTGGCACCAACTAGACCATAAAGCTTCAGGAAAGTAAGGAATATGCACTTCTTTAATATTTCTTTGACACGACTTCAGAGGTGTGGATGAGGGAAGACATGAAGATCTTGAAGTCATGGTTTTCTAGGGTTACAGTAACAAAGTACCACAAACTGGCTGGCTAAAATAAGAGAAATTTGTCCTAATTCTGGCAGCTGGGATTTTGAAGTCAAAGTGTTCATAGGGATGGTTCCTCTTGAGGGCTGAAAAGGAAAGATCTGCTCCAGGCCCATCTCCATGACTTGCAGATGGCTGTCTACATGTTCAGATGGCATTCTACCTGTGCATATGTGTGTATGTGTGTGTGTCTGTGTGTGTCCACATTTCCTCTTTTTTTAAGGACACTAGTCCTGGTGGACTAGGACTCAAAAGAATGATCTCATTTTAGCTTGATTATCTCAGTAAAGACTCTCTCCCAAAGGGACCACATTCTGAGGGAATGGGGATTCGGGCTCTGATGTATTGTTTTTCGTGGGACACAATTCACCCCCTAGCAGAGTGAGATTTTAATTTCTATTTAAATTTTTACCCATGAAGTTCCTGATTCTGTAAACTCCCTGACAGCTCCCAGGCCAGGGTATTTCAGCCATGCCTCCAGTAGTGACTATTATTATATCTCCAAAGCTGAACAGAAAGTGTCTCACTCCAGTGACCAGGCTGTAATTCAGCCTTTTCGTTAAGACTTTCTTATTTTGCAGTCCACTACTTTGCCCTATCACGAGGTGAATTCATTTGGCTTAGCCTTATTCTTATGTCCACCGATTTCTTAATGTCAAATAAAAGGGCAAGCCAAGTGAGGCGCTCAATTTTTCTGAAATGTACAAAGCATTACTATTTCTCAAATCACTGGGAGGTAGGCCAGTCTGAATGACTAAAAATCTTGGAAAAATAAATAAATGTACAGGAAGTTTGAAGTGGATTAAATCCCTCTGTATACAGCCACACATTCAGCACCCATCCACAGGGACTGGGTTTAAACAAAATATTTTCTGAAATGGACACTTTTTTTAATAGAGTAACATAGTTTTCTTTTTTTTTTTTTAAAGATTTTATTTATGTATTTCTTTGTTTAAGGTAGAGAGAGAGAGGCAGAGGGAGTGGGAGAAGCAGGTTCCCTACTGAGAAAGGAGCCCCATGAAGGGCTTGATCCCAGTACCCTGGGATTATGAACTGAGCCAGAGGCAGTTGGCTTAATCAACTGAGCCACCCAGGTGCTCCAACAACATAATTTTTAAATCATCTTTCACTGGTTTTATTTAAATGATGATCCTAAAAATCTTGAAAACAGAGGAAATTTTTGTTTTGTTCTTTCCCACAATCAGGGAAATCTTTACCTTTACACTTGCTTGCACTCTTGCTTTGCTTAGCAGTTATTAGTAGAGGTGAAGTTCTCAGGGGTGTTAGAAACTTTGGCCTGCACGTCAGAACGTGTTCTGGATCTGTCCCATCTTAGGCAGTGGAGGGAGACATGCCCCTTAACCTCCCAGACTCCGATTTCATACATCCTTAAAAAGAGTATCGTACTCCCCGGGCAGATCACTGGATCACTGAGAACCAACTGACTCTACTCCAAAGAAATTAAAATTTGATAGTGTTTGTGATGGAGGTTAAACTGTTCACTGTTTATATGTTTATTGACTAGAAAAGTGGCACCTGGCACAAGCTAGGTGCTTCTCAAGTACAGGTTAAATGGATACAAAATCACAGATACCTCCCTAGAAAAAGAGAATCTTAAATGACGTTAATGAAATGTTGAATTTCAAAACCAGATTTTTGACTTAAAAATATAGTACCACTTTCGAAGCTTCTGGTGAATTTGCAATCATTTAAAAATAAAAACTTCAAAGCAACAGTGACAAAACCAAGTCTCAGTGAAACGGAGGTATTCCCATGGAATATCTCTAAAGAGAATGCCGGCTGTCACGTGCAGCAAGCCACAAAAAGTGTGAGGATTTGTGACTTAGGACACATGCCACTGCCTGAACAGGACAGATACAAAGGGGCTGAAGAGAGGAGAGAAAAAAATGAAAGAATAAAGAACAGCTCAATACACACAAATGTGTACAGACACATTGTAATAATTTAAAAGGATAGTTTATAAGAAATAATTTATAAGAAATTATTGTAATAATTTATAATATGAATAATTTATAATTTATAAGAAAATTATATATAATAATTTATAAGAATAACTTATAAGAGGTTTTTTTGGCTTTAGGTACTTAAAGTGGCTAAACAAAATTATACTTGGCACACAGGTTACTTTTTAATATTTGAAAAATTTTAACTAGTTCTGTCTCATGATCAGTAATTTGGGCTATGATAGGATCCAAATTAAAAGGCAGAGAGTATCTGCAGCTGATTTTCAGAGCATTTAGGAGAAATTTTCATTGTTCAGTTATATTATGCAGAACTTACTTGAGATATAAAATTTATAGAAAAATTGTTTTATTTTTACAGGGGTTAACTTCCTCTGATGGTTTTGTTCCAAACCCAAGAGAACTGTGAATGCTGGAAGTTACAATGTGTTATTATTATAATGCCTTTGACAAGAACACATTACAATAGCATTTAATTCTCTTTTTTTTTTTTCAAATAATTCCAATGGTGTGAAAAGCATTATGTAAGTGGTTATTTTTCCCCATTTATAAGCTTTTTTTCCCGAATGATGAAAACTTGAAAAAATAAGAACACTAGTGAAAAGTGGGGAAAACTAGATTACAGATGGTCTCAGTCAAGTAACTCCTCTACACTGGTGTTAATTTTGTGGCAAACTGCTTATATCTTTGGAAGACATCATCAGAAACAAGAATTTGTGTGAATAAGAGTCTGTGCAACAGGGCGAGTTAGTGTCTATGCTTCCAACAAATATGGACCGGTATTGATCATAAATCCATTAAAAAATGTAAAGCACAGCTATGACAGATAAAAGAAATGGCCTAAGATACCACAAGACCATGTAACTGGCAGAAGGGAGGTAACACATTGGCTTAGAGGCTGAGGAAAGAGAGCTTGGGCTCAGGTCTGAAACCAAGCAATACTTAAGAGAATTTAAAACATACATCCACACAAAAACTTGCACATGCGTATTAACAGCAGAATTATTCCTAATAGCCAGAAGTGGAAATAACTTACATGTCCATCAACTGAGGAATGAATAAGTGAAATGTGGTGCAGCCCCACGATGGGATGTTATTATTCAGTCATAAAAGGAAATCAAGTACTTATTCCTCTTGTAACATGGAGAATCTTAAAAACATTATGCTAAGTGAAAGAAGCCAGACACAAAAGGCCACATATCACATGATTACATTTTGCAAAAAGTCCATAATAGTCAAATCCACGGAGACAGAAATTACATTAGTGCCTGTCAGGGGCTGGTGGAGGGGAATGGGGAGTGACTGCTGATTGCTACAAGGTTTCTTCTGGGGATGATAAAATGCTCTGAAATTTGACAGCCGGGATGGTTGTGTAACTTTGTAAATGTACTAAACATCAGGGAATTGTACACTTTAAGTAGATGAATTTTCTAGTATATGAATTATATCTCCCCCCCCACCCCACCCCGGGGCAAAAAAGAACTAACTAAACAATGAAAAAATGCAGTGGTAAAAGCCTGACAGGTAGAAGGAAGTGCAGGAAGCCTAGTGTTGCTTGAGCAGAGAGCCCAGGGGACAGGGCAAGGAAGCCGGAAAGAGGGGGGGGCTTCAGACCAGACATTGCCTTGGGCGTGGTGTTGGCACGCTCTGCTTCTAACCATTTGCTGCTGGTCTCCACTACCACATTGCTCCTGTTCACTTTCGAGGGATATTCCAACCCAACTTGATCTCATGAACTGCGTTTGCCATTTTTCCCACAAAGCTCTCTCCCCCACCTCAATCAAGTTCCTTACCTCTGAATCATACCATGTTCTTTTCCATGCTGTTCTACAGCTAAAATACTTCTGTCTGACCTGTTCTGCATTCTAGGGAAGATGCAGCGTGCACGCCAATGGTGGGCAGGTCTCCTGCTTATCCTAACACCTGGCGGAACATTTCAGGTAAATGGAATGATATTCCTAAACACAGTGTTGATTTGTCAGGTAAAAAAGGAGCTATCGTCCTCTGAAAAATGAAGTCACAGAGACTGGGCTTTTGCAGTTTCTGTTTTGAGAATTTGCAGATGGGAGAGAATGGAAGGGGCTATCAAGACAGGATAGCTGTTCAAACTGAAGACAGACAAAGAATGGGGTTCTGACTCTGAGGTGTCAGAGGTGTCCTTCCCCTGTGATGGATTAGCCTTGCATTTCCTTCAGATTTTGGAAACAGCCATATTGTATATGTAGCATCAAGTCTTCTTTTTTCTTTTTCTATATTGAAGTTAGTGTGGTTAATGGACCCAAGTTTTAGTGAAAACTCACAGCCGTGGCTTACTTATTGATTGTTGGCTGGCTCCTGTGGTTTCTTTCTTTTGTGGTTCCCTGATGTTAATACACCAGTCTCTCTCAGAGCCATTCCAAAGGCAGAATGAAAGCAGTCTGGTGGATAGAATCTAAAGAAAAGAATACAATCCTTCATACAAAACGTGTTTATGAGTACCATCTACGTACCAGACCCATTTCTAGAAGCTGGTTATTCTGGAGAGTAGAACACAAATCCCCTGACCTCACAGGGCTTCCATTACATATGCCTCTCAATACTTACTGAACACCTTCTTCTTCAGGTGGTCTGTCATGCAATGGAGTAGAACAGAAGAAACTCATAAGGGCCTTTGGCAAATCTTGCCTATTATTTTGTGAAAAACTAGAGAGAGCATAATCCATTGATTGGGGGCTGAATCACCTGAAGTCCCTAAAAGAGTAGCTCCAGTCCTCCATGCTGGGTCTCCTTGCAAAGATACATGAGAAAGCATTCTTATCTTTTCTCAAATGAGAGCAACTACCTCCCGTCTACCATCCTATCCCCCACCCTTGGGGGTGGTGGAGGAAATTGGATCATTGGAGTCCATCTTACTGGTGTCAGAGGTCAATCTCCTGAGATGCAAAAATGAGCTGATAGACTCCTCTGATGCAGGTATAGGCCAAGAACTGTAAGGGATTCCAAACAGCTCAAATCTGCAATGCGGCTCAGTTTCCTCCTCAGAAATGTGGGTGACAACTGAGCTGTACAGTGTATCATGGGAAAATAGTGGACTTCTCAAAAATACTTTTTGTTCTGAAATAGTTTGATTCATAGGAAGTTCCCATGTACCCTTCACTCTGTGTCCCCAATAATAATATCTTACAGAACCACAGTCAGTTGTCAAAACCAACAAACTGACATTAGCAAAATACTAGTACCTCAAATACAGACTGTACTCAGATATGGTTGGCTTTTTTAGATACTTTCCCCCTGAGGATATGTAGCTCTAGGACATTTTATCACATATGCAGATTCTGATAACCATAACCAAAATTGGAATACAGAACTGTTCTGTCACCACGAAGGATGTCTCTCATACTATCACTTAATAGCTGTACCCTTCCCATGACCCCTCACCCCAGCAACCGCTGTCTTGTCTCAGGGGCTTTGGGAATGCCGGAGAAACAATAGAAATGACCACTGGGCCGCCATCTTCCAGAGCCCCCCCACCTTCCTAACGGTTGATTCTCTCACCATAAGGATGTATGCCCAGGTCACGTCTCCACAAGTAACCTGATACCTATGCAAGAAACCGGAACATCAGGACTTCCACAACCCTCCAATCCCCGAATACCATACCTTATGTGGCTGTGAACCTATTCCCTGTCTTAACCCAGATAAAAGACCCACTGGACCCCCTCCTGGCGCAAATTCCCTGACTCTCCTCACCTGAGTTGCGAAACCTCGCCCAAGGGCACCTTTAATAAATCTTGCCTTGTGCCTACCTTGCCTGGTGTCACGTTTATCTTACCTGTAAAACCTTACTCACTGGTATATTCACCATTGTCTAATTTTGTCACTTTGAAAGTAATGGATTTTTTAAAAATTTAAGCCCAGTGTCCTCCTTAATGGAAAACAAGCTTAATTATATTGGGGTTTTTTTGGGGGGAGGGGTGCTTATAATTAATCATATTTCCCACCACACAAACTCTCTTTTCCTTTTCTGCTGCTCTCTCTTTCATATTTTCCATTTAAAAATCTCTGAAGAGAACTTCACCCCACAGCTAAGCCATCTCATGGATTTCAGATTCCTTTATTACTTTAGTGTCTCCACCCTGTCACTGGCCCCAGCACAGCAAGAAGGAAAAGATTAATGTATGACTCTCTCAGGTCCCAGAGCTCAGCATGTTCATGCTACTGTGAGGGGAAAAAGAAAAAGAAAAGCAATCTAGACATTTCTGCTTTAGGTCCTCTTCTGGCCACAGCAGAACCAAGAGAGATTCACCTTAGGCTCTAGAGATTTTGGAAAAATCCTCAAAGTTAAGACTATGAAGATAGTTCAGAGACATTTGTCCACATACCATCCCTAAATTGATGTGGTATATGATTCCTTAAAAATAATTTTTTTAAGATTTATTTATTTGTCAGAGAGAGAGAGAGAGAGAGATCACAAGTAAGCAGAGAGGCAGGCAGAGGGGGAGGGGGAAGGAGACTCCCCACTCAGCAGAGAGCTCGATGCGGGGCTCTATCCCAGGACTCTGAGATCATGACCTGAGCTGAAGGCAGAGGCTTTAACCCACTGAGCCACCCAGGCACCCCCTTAAAAGCAATTTTTAAAAACATGGGTTGAAACCAAACAAACCAAACCAAACCTTAAACTATGAGCATACACTACTGTGGCCTTCTAGTACATTTAGTGGAGTTACTGATTACCATTCCATGGAAACCCTACGGGAACAGTCTTAATGTTCTGCAGTTGCTAGATGTAATCTAAAGCAAGATGGTAAGGAAACAATTTCACAAAAGGCTGTGTGATGTCACAACTCTTCTGAACACAGAGTAGCTGCCTTCCTGAAAAGAAATTAATGCTAGGGAATGCTGCCAGAAGTGTGCACATCTACTACATTTCTCTTAATTATTATTTAAGTATTATTTTGGGAAGGCTTGCTGTGAAATGAAGAGGCTAAACACAGTTTTTCAGTCCTGTTCTCTTACATAAATATGCTTCTAGAAAGTGAAGAACAAAATATATAACTAAGAAGTAGGAGAATATGGGTTAAATTCTTTAAGTGAATTAAAGTTTTAAAACTTCAGGGGCACCTGGGTGGCTCAGTTGGTTAGGTGTCTGCCTTTGGCTCAAGTCATGATCTCAGAGTCCTGGGACTGAGCCCCACTTTGGGCTACCTGCTGAGTGGGGAATTTGCTTCTCTGTGCCTCCTCATGCTTGTACGCTCTTGTTCTCTCTCTCTCAAATAAATAAAATCCTTTAAAAAAAAAACTTAAAAAAATTTTTTTAAAGGATTTTATTTATTTGACAGAGATCACAAGTAGGCAGAGAGAGAGGAGGAAGCAGGCTCCCTGCCGAGCAGAGAACCCGATGCGGGGCTCGATCCTAGGACCCTGGGATCATGACCTGAGCCGAAGGCAGAGGCTTTAACTCACTGAGTCACCCAGGCACCCCAAAATCTTTTTTAAAAAAACTTTAATTGCATTCATTAATTCTCTAAATGAATTTAAAAAATAGTTGTACTTTTAATGTAATTGTTTCAATCAACAAATCTGTTAAGCTTTGTTTCCATGCAGTTTACCTATGTGAGGAATGCCTACTTCCATGTGTCAGATATCATGCTACTTAACCATGTTCCTCTGGAAGCAGAAAGGAAAGGACGCTCTCCCGAAGTTCTGTAAAAATCACTCCTGGACCAATAAAAGTAATGCGGTGAATACACAGGGAGGGAATAGACCTTTCCACTGCTGGGCCATCTTACATAGAAGCTTGGGTTCCAGACCTCCCATGGAGGCAAAACCTTTGCCTCATTTCCCACCTGCTATGCAAAGAACTAAAACTTCACTCTGGACATTCTGTCCTGATAAGGATCCTCTGAACATTTGCTGTCTCTCCTACGCTGCCTTTTTGGTCCCCACTTTCTTTCCCTATCCTCGATGACGACATCCTCCATCATCTTCATGATCCAGCCAAAATTTTCAAAAGAGAGGGGAAAAAAAAAAAAAGCCTTTTCGAATCGCCAGTCCCTTTAGGAAAAGTATCTTGACTTCTGTCCAGCTCCCAGTTTCGTCTGACGTTCCCTGTGAGGGGAGGGGACATCCACTGCATATCCACTAAGAGCCAAGTGTGTTAGTGTGTATGGTCTACTTTAAGCCTCATCCCAGGAGAAGGCATTATTTTTTTTCGGACGAATACGAAAAATTGCCCAGAAAAGCCATTCTGTCCCTATTTTAAGTATAGCAGGGAGTGGTCTCGCCACAAAATTCTAATTCTAAAGCCCCTGTTCTTGGCAGGGTTCCCCCTTGTTTTCTGCTTCTCTCAATTACAGCCTCTTTCCCCCACCCGGAATGTTTCCTCAATATTGGATGCACCTCTATTTAGACTATCAACTGGAAGCAGGGACCCCTGTCTTTCCAAACCTTTATCACTCACAGTACCTTGGAGTGCTCTTTGAATAGGAAAAACTCAAAAATGATTCCTTTGTTGTTTCTTCCCCCTTTGTTCTCTTTTTATTCAAGTCCAGGTTTGCCGGACTTTAAGTAGCTAAAGAGGCACCATTCTCAAACACAGGGAGCTAGAGTGTGACGTGCAGATGGTGAGAAGGAAATACCCAGCTGTTCGGGCAGGGCAGGGGGCAGTGACACCACAGACAGGCAGGTCAGGACAGGGGTTCCCGGGCCTGTAGGCCCGTGTACTGCACTCTTCCTTCTGGCATCCGCAAGAGAAAAGAGTTGCGGAGGCAGAGGGACTTTTGGAAGTCAGCTGCCAGCCCCCACATTTTACAGTTGAAGAGCCCAGAGCCCAAGAGATAGAAAGTGGTTCAGAGGAATCTCCCAGCAGACTCTTTTCTCCTCAGGGCCCTGCTCTCCAAATCACTTATTTTCCCCTTAATCATAGAAGCATGTATACTCAATACCAAAGTTGTAAAATATACTAAAATTTATGAATATGAGGAGAGAAATGCACCAATAAGCTGACAAGGCAGTGATCAGCACCCTGGCTGGCTGGGCCTCACAGGCTTTGGCCCTGGGCCACATTCCTCCCTTCCTCTCACAGGCTCACCACGGACTGCACAGGCCTGAGAGACTTGCTTCAGTCCTTCCCAGTGCTCTGCTCTCACTCACCTCCCGCTCCTACCTGAGGTGCCCTTAGTCTTTGTCCTACCGCCTCCCACCCTGTACACCCCCCACGCCCCGCCCCTCCCTTCCCCTTCAGCCACCAGGCCTCTCATTTTCAGCAGGTCCAAGGCTTCCTCGGGGGGGCGCTGCCCCACTTCCCAGGCCCGCCCAGCTTCCCAGGCATGCCACAGCTGTGCACCGTGTATTTCTCCTTGACTGAGCTCCTCAGCTCTCTCATTACTTCCTTCCTTTCCGTCTTTCCTCACGAGGCTGCTGTTTTTGACCTCTAGTGCCAACCACTGTGTCCACCAGGCCTGCCAAAGAGATGCTTGATAAATGGTTGTGGAAAGAATGAGTAATTACTAGGACTCTTCTTCCCCTCTTCCCTCCCTCCGTCCTGCCTCTCCCCCTCTCTTTTACCTGGTCCCTTTACACACACACACACACACACACACACACACAAACATCCATTTAATTATGAACATAATTCATTCAATAAAACTTCATGAAGGCCCATGAAAATTTGCATACTGTTTTTTGTAGGTAACAGAGCATGAACAATTTACCATTGCAAAGGTGTTTTTTTTTTCTTTTTTAGTGAAAGGCGTTTTTAAATAATTGCATACATCTATAACTCTAGTTATAGAAATGTAATATAATTTACATATTTCGCTTTTATTGGCCTTTAAAGTTTTAAAAATTTTTCAAAATATAAATAATACTGCAATAAATGTGCAAATAGCTGTCTGCATCTCAGATTCTTTTTTGAAGGGATTTCTAAAAGAGGAGTAACTGGATTAAGGAAAAAAAAAAACATAAAACAAAACAAACAAACCAAAACCCCTCTTGAAACACACAGTCAACAGTTTCCAGAAGAGAAGTTTATTGTGGCACCAGCATGCGATTCTTCGATTCTTCGTATCAAAGTATTTGTCCCTGAATGATCCTGAACAATGTAAGTGACCTTGACATCAAAGGCCAGTGTCACCCAAGAGCAAGCTCTATGGTCAACACTGTTGATTGAAGCTAATGAAAGTATTTTTTGCTACCTCCCAAACTCGGCCCTTGCTATTCTGTCTGTCTGTCTTCTCTGCTTACTCAAGCACTATACATACTTCCAGGTGTGGTTCAAATCTTACTTCCTCAATCAAACTCTCATCTCTTTAGCACTTGTTATCTGCACAGTGTTAGGTATCTTTGTTAACCTTAAAGTTAAGGAGCAAATGTTGGAAGCTTGTCTAACACACTCTGCTATTTTCCTGAGGTGCTTAGCAGACTGTGGTACACAGAATTCCTTAAGATATGAACGTTAATAGATGTTGTGGATTCCTGTTACTTTTAGAATACCTAGTATGCTCTCATTTGGAGAGACTTTCCTTCACTGCCTGGTAGGAGCTGGTCATTCTTGTGGTCTTAGGTTTCCTAACTTAGGATTAGACAGGTAATAATTCTGATTCGGATTCCAATTCTAACATGTGGGGTTTTCTCCATATCAAGCAATTCCCCAACACCATCTGGCTGTCTTACAATCAGTTTTGATGCTACTTTCTCAGGGATGGCATCAGAGCCCACAGGTTCAGGGCTGTCCTACAAGATGGTCCCCTCCTCCCCCAACCCCAACTCTTCAGATCCCCATCACAACCCTGTACTCCTGACCAACCAGCTATCAACTGAGGGTACCAATCACCCTTTCCTTGGGTTTGACTAACTTGCTAGGGAGGCTCACAAAACTCAGAACATTTTACCCACTAGATGATTGGTTTGTAAGAAAAGGATATATAATTCAGGAACAGCCAGATAGAAGAGATCCCTAAGGCAAGGTATAGGAAAGGGCAAAGAGCATCCACACTCTCTCCAGATGCACGCCTCCCCAACCTGTTCACCAACCTGGAAGCTGTCCAAACCCTGTCCTTTTGAATTTTTATGGAGGTTTCATTAAGCAGGCATGATTAGTAAATCATTAGTCATTGGTGACTGAACTCACCTCAAAGTTGGGAGGGGTGGGTAGGGACTGAAAGTTCCAACCTTCTAATCACATGGTTGGTTCCCTTAGCAACCTCCCTCAGCCCTCAAAGCCTTCCAAATGTCAACTCATTAACATAACAAAAGACAACCTTATCACTTAGGAAATCTCAAGGGTTTTAGGAGTTCTGTGCCAGAAAAAAACGTATGAAGACTAAATATGTATTTCTTATTTCCAATTAAATCAGAACATGATACTCAGATGGACCAATATAAGCTCTTCCTGGGATTTGTGGTTGAAGCAATTGAGTAAAAGCATTTCAGCTAGAACACGAGCCAAGGATAACCATGTAGCTTGGAGCTGCTGGTAGTCAGATTTCCTCCCCATGGAGAAAGTCCATCTGGGAATAAAAGCAGCAGGAAGGAAAGCAGAGCCAGAGCCACGGAAAAGAATCTAGAAGACATCATCGAGTGCTCCGATCCAATTGTCACAAGCCACTAGCTCTGCCCTCTTACATGAAATGATAAGTTCTCCTCTCCTCCTTATTTACTTAACTTAGACTCGAATATTTGTCACTTGCAACTGAATGAAACCTTACTACTCCAGCTCTAATTGTGATAATAATATACATTGAAATAAGCACGTTATCCTGTGTATTTAGTTGCCATTTTAAATTCAACCCTGCTCTTCTTTGGAATGGGAGTTACCTCCTAATTCCCAAGAAAGGTTAATTTTTATGAGTTTGTAAGCCCTTAAGAATAATTTTTCATCTGATGTTTGCCTCTCTGCCCTGATATTTCCCTCAAGCCATCTTGCTCCTATTTAACTTTACGAAAATGAAAGTCGGTGATTTCAAATTACATTTTAATTATTTCCTTCATAATAAACCAAATTGCATTTTAAAAGCTAAAGACATTTTCTGCTCTTGAACTTAGAGCTGTAGCTTTTAATGAAATCTGCTGTACTTTTAAAAAATTTTAATAAATTTTCTACATCTTACCATGCAGCCTGTCTTTTTTTGAAAGAGATGATCAATGTTTAATTTTGCCTTATTATGATGTTCTTTTTATTAGAGTCATAGAGAAACTTCTCTTCGGGTTAGGTATTTCCTCGTAATACATGTTTTAATTTATTCTCTGACCAACTTTGGTTTAAGCTTTACAATTCTAGTCAACTGAGAATTTCTCCCCGTTGAGACATTCTAAATTCACTGCAAAAATCTGATTGAAGTCTGTCTCTAGAAGAATCATATTAATTTGTGAGGTGTCATGACCTAAGCCAAAATCAAGAATGGGATGCTTAACTGATGGAGCCACCCAGGAGCCCCATGAGGTTTTTATTTTGAAATATTGCCTGTCTAGTACCACTCTATCCAATGGAAGCTTGTGTCATTCCTCATAAATTTGTCTTGACTTTGTCTCCATGAGATAGTTTATCCAAACTTGTTAATTACTCAAATGTTTCTTTTCAACGGGCAGAGGGAGAAGCAGGCTTCCAGCTGAGCAAGGAGCCTGATATGGTCTCCATCCCAGGACCTTGGGGTCTTGACCTAGGCCAAAGGCAGCTGCTTAACCGCTTAACCGCTTAACCCCTTAACCCATGAAGTCAACCCAGTTGCCCCTGGGTTTATCTTTAAGCAGAAATACCTAAAGCAAATATTTTCATTGTTTTTTTCACTCACACATACTTTTAAAAAATATAGAGGTGCCTGGGTGGCTCAGTGGGTTGGGTTAAGCCTCTGCCTTCAGCTCAGGTCCTGATCTCAGGGTCCTGGGGGTCCTGGGATAAAGCCCTGCATCGGGCTCTCTGCTCGGCAGGAAGCCTGCTTCCCCCTCTCTCTCTGTCTGCCTGCCTCCCTGCCTACTCGTGATCTCTCTGTTAAGCAAAAAAAAAAAAAAAAAAAAAAAAAAAAATCTTAAAAAAAATATGTATATACATATATATATATAGAATATTCAAGTGTGTAAAATATACATAAAAAACGTCAAGAAAGGACCATTATTAAATTTTGGATTTAACTTTCTTGACTTCAATGCACGTTTAAGCATATAAACATACTTTGAATCAAATCTTACGTACTGTTCTATACTGTCCACCCCTCACCAAGGTACACAGTACATCATGGTTATTTCTACAATATGACTTCATGCAGATTTACTTTATTCCTTATATGGTAGCTTAGTATCCTACCAGATGACTGTAGGTTAATATAACCAATGCTCTTCCAGTGGACATTTAGGTTGGTCGTACGCTTATGCTATTATAAACAATGCTTGGAAACGCTACATTATCTATATCTTGACCCAATTATCTGACAATTTCCTTAAATATTCAACAAAAACTGTTTTAAATTTTTAAGTAACAGTGCTGGATTAAAGGGTATGCTTATTTAAAATTTTAACACATACTGCCAGATAGCCCTCCAAGAAAGTTAAATGAAATTACAGCCTCACCAAGATCACACAAGAGGGCCTATTCACACTATTAAAACCTCTAGGCCAGTAGTTCTTAAAATATGGTTTTGGTATAACCCTTAGCCTTAGATGTATACACAGGAACATCAGTGGGCCTCACAGCCAACTTAATTGATAATAACTGAAGTGGACTGAGCCTAGTCCACAAATATCTTCATTTTTTTAAGTTTGGGAAACATTATTCTAGCCATATCATTTTAGAAGGCATTTACTAAACAAATGGTTAAAGATATGTTCTCATATTTTAAACTACATTCATCTGGGTTTATCTTTCCAAATATATATTGGTTATTTCTTCATCTGTCACAACTGTCAGCATATCTGTTCTGTCCTTTTTTCGTCTGGGATCAGGTTTCATTCTTTATTGATTGATACCATCTTATTATATTTTAAGTATATTAACTTTCTCCAAGTCATATATCCTATAAATGTATTTTTTTAATCTTGTTACTCATGTGATGGGATTTTTTTGACCATGGTAGGTAAAATTGATAATTTTTGCAGAGTAAAATCATTCAGTCTTCTTAAGATTCCCAGCTCTCCTCCAATTCCCTGCCCAATATTAAAACCATCTTTCAGATTATTGCTTGTGACTTAAAAATTTTTAACCAATCTAGAACCTATTTTTGGTATCTTTATTTTTAAATAAAATGTGAATTTCTAATCATCATTTACAGAACAGTCCCCTAATTCTACCTTACCTGACACACAAAATGCTAGCAGTCTAAGGCCACTGATTTTTTTCCCATACCTTAAATAACATTTTTTTTTTTAATTTTGAAATTCAGAAAGCCTACTAGAGTAAGAAAGCGTTCATTTATATAACATTTAGAAAGATTGGTCAGTATATTTTTTTTAAGTTTCTTGACATTTTTTTTAACTCCAAAGATATTTGCTAATAGTTTATAAAAAAATAATTTTTTCATTTATGCTGTTCTCTCTATATTTTCTATCATGTAGAAGGAATTTGATGTTATGAGGCTTTCCTCTGTATCAATTTTATTTCTAGAAGTTTATACATAAACTTTTAGGAGGTAGGCATTAATAGAACACGTTTATGTACATAGATAAGTGCCTAGCTATATGATTATTTATACTCATGAAAAAGTGGAAATATTATTCAATATTATTCTTCAACCAGTAAATAAAATACGGCATCAAGAGCTAAGGATAACATAAGAAGATACTTTCGTGTGAACGTTCAGAGGAAAGGTGGGGTGGGGAGGGGATGGTGCACACCTGCGTACAGTAAGATTACCATGACATAAAAGAGTAGCCAAATCCACGCAAGGAAATACAGAATCCAAACTGTTGTAGTTATCACTGGGATAGGAGACCATGAATGACTTTTTTTTCTATGTATTTTGAGTGCTCCAGTATGCTTTGGGAATGTTTTTATAATGGGAAACTTAATACAGAGTCTTACTTTGAAGCTAATTCTGAGAAAATCAGCATCATGGATTCCTCTGAGTTGAAGAAAGAGCCACCATGGTGGTCTGGGAAGGCAATTAGCTGTCTTTGCAGCTGGAGTACATGGGGCTGGTAGGAGTAAAGGGGCTTTGCAAGGAAGGAAAAGAAAAAAAATTGGAAATGCAGCCCTGAAAATCCCTGAGATCTTTCAGACATGACCTTGAATTGTCCACAGGATGTGTTTCTCCTCCTTTAGAGCTTGGATGTTCTATGGCTCTTCCTTTTATTTTTATTTCCACCTCAGACAAAGAGAGTATCTCTAAGCAATTCTTATTTTCTTATATTTTATACCATTTGGGGACTTTCTCCAAAAGAAGATAAAATGGCAAAGACCACATTATGTGATAACAAGTTATTTGATATTACTGTTTCTATCTTTTATTTATAAGGAAACAACTATATTTGGCTTTTATTCATTTTTGCACCTGTTTTATTTTTTTACAATAAAATTCTAAAAATATTTAATCATTTCCCTCATTTATCATAACAAATCTTTTATCCATAAATCGCTTTTCTCTGCTTAAAAATATTTTTAAAGTATTAGTGATGCTTTTAATCAAGATGAAAAAATAAATTAGTATCTTAAAACCCATCTGCTTATGTTACTCAGAAGGCTTATGTATAGTCAAATGACAAATACTCAATGTCAAACAGTGTAAGATTCAGTAAGTTTTTGTTTCCTATTTCCAAACTTCTAAAAGGATAAGGGATGAAGTCAAAGACTCAACTGGACAGGCTTCTTCAGCAAAGGGTATTTTATTCCATCTCTGACCAGGCAGAGAAGGAAGCTATTCCAATATTCCCCTTAGAAGAGAATGGAGAAGAGAGCCCAATTAGCCTAGTTTGGGTCGTATGTCACCTACAAGGCAATCATTACTCTCTGTGAAATGGGTAAAATAGTTCCTAGTCCTGGTCTTGACTAGGGAGGGAAACCGTTTCTTAGCAGGAGAAAGATGTGAAAGAGGGCTAGGTATATATAACCAGCCACAGCCAGATTGCTTGTTTTCAAAAGCAAAAGACATTTTTAGATCTCTGATTCTACTAGACATGTATATAAACATTCTCGTAGGTAGATTTGGGTTCAGGTGTAGAAAAGCTTGAATGAAAACACGATTCTGTAGATCAGAAGACTATTCCTGGAAAAGCTGTTTGCAAAACAAGTATGTGTCAAAGTATTCCACCTTTGCATTAAAGGGCTGGTTCTCTGGTAGGTATTCAAATTCTTCCACTACAAAACACAACCCCCAATTCTGTATGGAGTGAAGTGTCTGTAACTGGCACGTCTCCCAGGTTAGCAACCTGAGAACCAACCTAAAACAGAAACAAAAACAAACAAACAAACAACCCCCCCAAAAAACAGTTTCTAAGCAAACTAAATGGGTACCCTAGCAATTCTGATACGGCAGAAATGAAATCATTTTGAGTCTAAAGATTATGTTCAAATGGCCATTTAGTTAAAATTTTATCATTTAGAAAAACAAATTCCTTGAGCACACTTTGTCAAGATGGTGTTTTGTATGATGATTTCCAAATTGTCAAAGAGTGGATTTCTTCTATCTGTCATGGGAAACTGGGACACTCTTTTCTGCTCATACTGTCTCAAGATGCTACAAGAAGGCAGTAAATGTTATGACTACATCTTTGATCAAGATTGTCTGTCTGCCAGGTTGTCTCCATCAAGAACACCTTTCTCTGGGTGTAAGGCCAAACTGGTGATTCAGGCAAAAAGTACTCATCATAGATCACATTCTCCAGTCAGTTTTAACTTTCTCTGGCTCAGAAATGCCTTTAAGGCTCTTTCTGGCCCTTGTTCGATGTCCAGATTGAAGACAGATAGGATTAACTATGTTGTGCTTGCACATAGGGTATCCTTGAGTGAGAAAACTTTGTGTATCATTTTTCCTTTCACAGTGCATTTAAGAATCCAAGTGCTTATTGGGTTATTCTCACAAACGTGTTCAAAAGATGTGTTACGATCTAAAAGGTATGTTGAGAAATGATAGCCAGGGGTTTGTAAAAAGGAAAAATGAATGAAAGGGAACGTGAGTGCTTTGACATGTTTTCTTTTCAAATTGACAATTTCATGTGTGAAGAAAAGGTAGAAAACAATATATATGGGCTTATAAATAATATTATATCCAATATACAGAAAAAACCCACTAAATTCTGAAGGGGTAGGTAACTTGCTCACCATATTTAAATAGCACCTAGAGAAGTTCCATCCAAAGTGACATAACAGGTACTGCATTTACTTTTTTTATTGGAAACAATTAAAAAAAAAGAATAAACAGAAAAAATACATGAAAGTGGTATTCAAGATAATGGACATCAGGCAATGAAGGACAATGATCTCTCAAAGACAGGAAACTAACAAACTGAATCCTAGGATCCTGTCAGCTTACTGCCCCAAGGGATTTCCAGGTCACAATACAATAAGGGGAGACTGAGTCAGGCTCTGCCAGATATACCAGGTTAAAGAGATGGAGTTAAGATTTGGGGCAGAAGCAAGATGGCTGGAGTTCACAGGACAGAGTGCTAAAGGCAAGAGAGCTGTTCCAGAGGAGATCCTGGGAATCTGCCAAGGGTCCCTCTTGAGTGTTGAGCAAGAACTGGAACAGTGCACAGGTGTCAGAGAGCTACCTACTCAGAGCTCCTGGAAAGACCCACCCAAAAGGAAGAGGGACAAGTATTCAGTGTTTACAAGAAGCTGGGAATAGCACAAAGTTTCCATTCATCATAGTGGTTATTCCTGTATCAATGAAATGCTTTATGCTATAAAATGGAGACACTGAAGCAGAGGAACACTTTGTTATACTGGTATTTCGGCCAGATCCTAACCCACAATGTCACAAACCTATTTTCCAAGTTTCATAGAAAATGCAAACAGGCTTGTATTTGCAGTCAGGAGAAAGGGGTCTCCTTTTACAAGCTGGAGAATGGAAAATCTTCTCATCCTAATCTTAGAACACTGCAGGGATGGTATATGTCTTATCCAAACAGAAATTAGTGGACTCTAGGGATCTGACTCTAAATCCAGGGGTACCTGGGTGGCTCAGTGGGTTAAAGCCTCTGCCTTCAGCTCAGGTCATGATCCCAGGGTCCTGAGATCGAGCCCCACAGCGGACTCTCTGCTCAGTGGGAAGCTTGCTTCCCTTCCCCTCTCTCTGCCTGCCTCTCTGCTTACTTGTGATCTCTGTCAAATAAATAAATAAAAATCTTAAAAAAAATAAATCCAACCATTTTTCCTTTACTCAAAATTGTTTCTTTTCATCATTATGACTTGTGTTAAGGAAGCACTGTAGTAAATGTAGTATAATAGACCTCCCCCACCCATTGGCAGTTTTGATTTCCCTGGTTCCAGGTACGCATAGTCACCTGCAGTCCCAAGCAGATGATGCTCCTCCTGACATATGGTCAAAAGCTCCATAGTAGCTACGGCACAATGCGTACATCATTCACCTCATGGCATCTCCTCTTATAGTTGTTTCACCACCTCATACCATCACGAAAAGAATGAGTTCATTACAGTAAAATATTTCCAAAGGGAGAAACCACATTCATATAACTTTTATATTGTATATGGTTATAATTGCTCTATTTTTTTATAAGTTATTAATCTTTTTTTTTTTCATGTAGGTTACATGCCCAGTGTGGAGCCCAACATGGGACTTGAACTCATGACCCTAAGCTCAACAGCTGAGCTACCATCAAGAGTTAGATGCTCAGCCAACTGAGCCACCCAGGTGCCCCTAGTTATTGTTAGTCTTTGTCTGCCTAATTTACAAATTAAACTTTATCATATGTATGTAGAGGAAAAACCCAGGATATATAGACTTCAGTACTATGTACAGTTCAGACATCCACCGGGAGTCTTGGAATGTATTCCCTGCGGATAAGGAGGACTACTGCATCTCTTCTTATCTGAGCCCTAGGCCATGTGAAGGGCTGATAGAGACTGAGGAGGACTGCTTTGAGGACTTCGCTGTCAATATTACATTCAAATGTTTATAATAATATAAATGAGGCCACACTGTTGCAGAGATCATTGGGGAGAACTGTGGCTTGACTCTGCTTGAGTCAATAGTTCAGCTTCATTCCAGCCCTTTACAGTTAAGTGGGGTCATGTGACTAGGTTCTGGCCGCTGGAATGTTTGCCTCTTTAAGGTGAGGACCATAAAATCTCTCTCCACATCATCTTCCTCCTTTGTCATCTTTTCTTGGTTACGAAGGAGCCACATCTGTAACATGGACGTGTCACAAGGAGAATGAGCTGGGGGCCCTGAATAACTACAGAGCTCAGGCCTCCCCCTTCACACAGCCAGACACTCAACAGTGATGTAAAAGAAGGACAAACTTTTACTCTGTTAAATCAAAAACATTTTGGAGTCATTTATAAAGAGAAAAACTATTATAAAAGACGTATCTACTCTGTATTAGATCAAATAGGTGAAGTATATCAGTTGGTGGGGGACAAAGATTTTTATGTATTGCCTAGTAAAATTAGCAAAGATTTATGATTAAATTCCATAGGAAATTTAACAATTTCCATAGTAAATTTAATGGCCATTTATTCTTAAAACTTGGTATGCAATTTTTGGGTAGTAATTCTTTATGTTATACTTTAATTGGGGAGAGGGGTGTCTGCTACTAGGGGGAAATATATTCTGTCCTTTTTCATTATCTATCTAAAGCTCTTGAAAAATATATAAAACCTATAGGTCTCTTAGCTTTCATTTTTCAAAAGATAATTTCTTGCTTGGAATGAGTAAGATTTGGAGCTCACACTGTGAGGAGTTCACCAAGACCATTTTTTATTGAATGCAGAGCACTTAGTGGTCAAAGAATACACTCTGTCAAAGTTAGGTAGGAACGACCTTGATAACAACTCACAGGGTCAAATAAGGAAATTAAAGGGTAAGATTTTTGTTTGGATTATATTATTTCAATGAATTACCCACACAAAGGAAACGGAATTTCATACACTATGTCACTCTATAATTGGTATTATTGTGACAGGGTGGGGTTTTTTTCCCCCCTTTAATTCCTCCTTCTCCTTTCGAGGTTAAGCATAAAACACGAAATAATGCTATTTCATAGTAGCTGCTCTAGAATTTCTGTGGAAGACGGTCATAATGCCTATATTCTGGAAGAAAAACGGGGCTCATCACTGACATTGCTTCACAAGGGTGCTATTTACATTTTTATTTAAGGGGATTTATTATTTATTTTTATTGAAGGGACTATAATAACAACAAAGTTCAATAACAACATCTTTTTTCCCATGTTATACATGCATTGAGAAAATATCAACTCTTTGTAAATGTATATTTTTCTTTGGGGTGGCTTGAGGGAGCTGATAGGGGTTGTTACTTTGTGGACATTCAATTATGAAATATTTAGTGAGTACTTGCAACGGGCTAAGCATTGGTCTAAGCACTGGAGATAGACCAGCAAACAAAACACAGGGATCCATTCCTTCATAGAATTTACATACTTGTGGAGATACAGGTGATTAAAAAAAATTACCTAAAATATATATTACACAATATAGGAGACAAAATATAAATATATGTAAGATATAAATATGTATATAGTGCCAAACATACTATAAAAAAGTGACAGAAAGGACTAGCGGTAGTAGGTGCACAGGAAGAGACAGTTTAGACTTTTGACAGGCTGGCTGGTCAGATCCTATGGGGTAGGTCTCAATGTGATATTTGAGTTGAAACCTGAAAGAATTGAACCATGTGGATATCAGGAGTAGATCATTCTAGGTGGCAAAAGTATCAAGTGCAAAGGTCTGGAGGCAGGAACTTAACTTGGTCTGTTGAGGACAATATAAACTGATCATAGTTATCAAATTTGCAGATGCCATCTGCTAAAGTCAAACCATTGTGAAAAGGCCTCCCCCCCACCCCCCCCCCCCCCGCCATTTCTCCCCAGGATCCTGAGCCCTGAGGGCACCAGGGAAACCCATGGAGTTGAAGTATTGATGGAAGGCCAACACAAGGAAAGATGTGTTCCTGAAGTGGGAAAATTGGCTGAATGTCATTAAACGAACCAGATGGTGGGCTGGGGATTGGTGCAGTGTGTCTCTCCTGCCTGTTTGAGTTCTCTCAAGTCAAGATCTGAGTCTCTGGGCCAGTGAGAAAATGTGAAGGAAAAGAAATAGCTCTGTGGAATGTGGCAAATGAAACCAAACTGGATTGATCTCTAGCTTTAAAAGGTCTCCTCTTAGAAATCCAACAAGTAAAAAAAAAAAAATTGTTCCTTAGAAGAAAACTAAAACGACCTAATAGAATCATGAACCTTCAAGAGAGGTGGGAGCAAACTTAGAAATTGCTTAATCGAACTTCTTTCTTCCATGAAAGAGAAAAAGAGGCCTCGCTAAGGAAATTGATTTTGAGAGGTTAAATGACATGTCCAGCATGATAAAGTCAGTTGGGAGCAAAAGCAGGTTGTCTGGCTGACTTTTCAAGGCTGTTTCTTCAACAATTTAAGTGATGTTTCTCCCTTTTAACTGTGATTATCTTTGAGATTCTTTTCTGGAAAGAACTGGTGCTTTAAAGCAACATAATTGGCTATAGGCAATGTAATAGAGTAGACAGCCTTCTGACTCAGCCCCGGGTTTACGTTTTGGTTCCAAAGGAATGACCTTGTTAACTAGGTGGCTGGGATGTTATCACTTTCCTCCTGGATGTGTTGAGATTATATTTGAAGTACTTGGCACACATTAGGAATTCCTGAACTATAATGACAAGAGCCTTGAAAATAACTTATCTATGGAGGAATATCACATCTTATCTGATAGCCTCCAAATCTAAACGTTCCTCACCCCAGTTGGCAGAAGTACATTATTATCCACAATGCCTGCCAAAGGGTCTTGTTCACTTGACCTCAGACTACATGGGAGAAGACGGCACCCCGGCCTTGGAAGAGCATCAGGAGGCTTCCCAGGTGGCAGGCAAGCAGTGTTTGGAAAAATCCATATAAGTCAACCTTCCGTGAGAGTCCATACCCATCGCATTCCCACGCTATTAGATGGAGGGCAAGACTGGGTCTCAGGGTAGACTCAGGGAAGCTCCACAAACACCACTGTGTTTCCAAGGCAACAGTGTGCGAAATGATGGTGAAGGCTACAATCACCAGACTGGTGAAGCGTGGGTTTGAGCACAGGATCCTATTACAGACTTATGAGCTGTGAGCTCTTTCCATCTAAGTGCAGGGCAAACACTATTACATGTTGGGGACAACGGTGTGTGAAATGATAGTCCTTGTAAAAACAGCTGGAGTGTGGAAGCAAATTCTTTAAGGTAAAAAGCTTATTACGGACTTAGGAGCTGTTAGCTTTGCTTCCTTCAGGCAAGGGTCTGGGGATGTCTGGGAGTTCAGTCTTTCTCCTGACTTTGGAGACCTTAACACACTTGCACGAAGACAGTGGAGGGTGTGGGTGGTTGCTGCCCAGGAGCTGAGCTCTGCTTACTTTGCGGCCATCCCCACGGGGCTCAGCTCTGTGAATAACTGCTCCAGCGAGGCTCCTTGAAATAGTTTTGTCCTCTCTGTGCACGTGCAAAAGTGCCTGCAATTTCAACATACAATCCCTCTCGAGGTATCCTGCCCTTTACAAGATAAATATACCACAGGGTGCTTTCCACCCAATGGGAATTAACTGGCCAAAGTATGTTTTCCCACACTCACCGACAAGGTCATAGCCATAAACTTGCTTTACAGACCTTTGAAATTAAAATATGGATGAATAGGAAAAAAATTGAGAGAGCATGAGCCCTGGAAAGTGATTGTTTTTCTAAAACAAAATCTTCCCTTTCATTTGGAAGTTATTGTATTTAAGGTTCCTTTTCATTTCAAAGATAATTAAAATTGAAAATGACATAGTTTCTAAAGGTTTTCCTAGAAAAGAACACATACAAGTCCTGGGAAAATGGATTTTATTAGATCAAAACCCATGTTCTTCTCTTTAAACAGCCTTGTACAAAGACTGCTTTTAGAGTACAGAAGGAAACTTCAAAGCTGTGCCTCACTGTGCTTCCAACTCCTTTTTGCACCATCAGAAGCTGAGGGTGTTCCGTTTTCCTGACTTGGAGGAGCAGGATCCAAATTAGAAGTCAAATGTGCTCACTTTACTATTCTATCTCAGGCTCACACACACACACAAAAATCTGAATTGTGATCAAAATCTGACTATCATTATAACTGAACATTATCACAAGACACTAAGAGAAGGAAGGAGATGAATTTTCTCCAAATGATTCATGTAAATCCTTGAGATTTATTAACAGTTGGAATTATATGGCTTATTGTCACAAACCAGTAAGTCTACTGAGGCTTCCATGGTGTCTTCCAGACGATGGAAAGACACAGCAAATTATAAGACATGATCTCTGCCCTTTAGGAGGTGACAATTTCCTTTAATAAATACAATTTGGGAATTTTAATTAACTAAAAGAAAGTATAACTAACTAAATTTATGAATTTACATGACTTACTGAAGTCATTCCCCAGCTGTCAGGGGAAGCTGAGGAGATGAGGAAAGAAAACAGAGAAAGTCCTGGTGGACCTAGAGGCTTGAGAAGGGAGACTTTCAAGTTTGGGTGAGACTTAGAAATACAAAGAGGAGAGTACAAGACAATCCTCAGTCTAAATGAACATGACAGCCCTCAAGTTTAAATCTACTGATGTGTAAGAGTGACAGACCCTCTGAGCACAGAAACACCATATGACATGATATAAATGACTTGGAGGAGCAATATGACTTAACTTTATCCAACTGGAATGATGGAGAGTGAACAGATAGAAGGTACAGATAGTTTCTTAGGTTCTTTTGAGGGGTCAAGAGGATCATGAAAAGGAGGGAAGCAGGTTACGTCTGAGAACTTAAGGAGTGGTGGCAACCACTGTGTGCCTTGCCTAAAGGCAGTCAAATAATAAAAGCATTTGACAGGCAACATAAGAGTAGGCTCATGGCTAAAATGCACCAACATTCCTAATTCCTCTGAGCTGTGTTTTGCCTCAACCTAGAACTTTTACACACTCAGTATTAACAGTAGCATTTTCCTGAGGACTGAACTTGGGACTCCCAATGACCCCCTAGTTACTTCCCCAGGTAGCTCTTCTATACTCCCCCTACTTCAATAACTTATGCTAATGCTGAACTAGAACATTTCGTTCCCTGAAATGACCCTGAGCTTTTTATCTCCTCCTTCTACTCTCTTCCCTGCCCTCTGTCTCAACTATTCTTCTCGTCAAAGTCCTCCACATTCTTGAAGGCTGTGTTGGTTGTGCCTCAATTCTCAGTGGTAAAAACCCAATGCAAATGAGCTTTACTGAAACACAGAAATTGCTTAGCTTAGCCCTATGCCCTGGAAGGACTTTGCTTTTTATCTCTTCAATCTCTTGGAGCTCTGTGTTTTGTTTCCTTTTCTCCCCATTGTGGATTAGCATCATTCTGTCTTTTTGTGGCCTTACTTCTTTGTGCAGGGGGGTTGGGGGTGCTGGTGCAGGAGGGCAGGCAAAAGGAAGGTAGAAAGCAAAGCAGATCCAGAAGTACATCATCCTAGCTTAGTGACCCTGGAGGAAGGAACACCCTTACTTCCAGCATCTATGAATAAAGAGTGTCAGAAATCACCCTGATTGGCCTGATTCGCTCCTTTGCTGTGGCATGGGAGCCTATAATAGCCAGAGGTACCACACGGAGTAGGAAGACACCTTTCCACAGAGAAAGGGAAGGGAATCTAGGCAAAGGTTTAAAGGGATTCTGAGCAGCCATAACCAACGGCAACCACCCGCAGCCACACCAGCCCTGTTCTAAGGCCTTACTTCAGGAAGCAGTATAATCTTAGCAGGAAAGGCACAGAATTTATGAGTCAGCCTGAGTGCAAATTCTCGTGCTAATACTTCCTGCTGCATAAACTTGAGCGAATGAACCACCAGAAACCTCTGTTTACTTGTTAAACGGCAGTGACATGTGCTTCCTCTCCCCCCGCCCCGTGCTAAATGTGTCATGAAAGTTAAATGAAACGGTACATGCGGTGTGCCCAGCTCAGTTCTTGGAATATAGGAAATGCCTGATACACAGCCATTGCTATGAGGGGGATGATGCCTCCGGTCATTATTACTACCTGCCCTATTAATGCTACTCTTCTACCCACTTTTCCTTCGTCCTCCCTGAGCCAAAAAAGACTGTTCTCTTTTCCCTTCATCTGTGGACAAATTTTAGCATTTCTAATTCCCTTTTATGACAGCTATTGTTCACACCTGTGACAAGGACAAAAGACTTGGAGGTCCTGAGTACTTGTGAAGGTTCTCAGTGTTTTTACTTTCCCTCTTCTTGCTGAATAGAATTTCTTGATGTCCACTCCCTTGCCTCCACCCGCCATTCTCTTTGAGTAGCCTGGTTCCTTGATATTTGCATGTGTTTGTGTTTATTTATTCATTTTTTCATTCAAGTATGGTTGACATACAGTGTTAGTTGCAGGCAGACAATTCTACACATTACTCAGTGTTCACCATGGCACGGGCAGTTTTAACTTCCTTCATCTATCTCACCCATCCCCCTCCACAGCCCCCCTGGCAGCCATCTGTCTGTTCTCTGTATTTGAGTGGGTTTTTTTTTTTTTTTTTTGGTCTCTCTTTTTTTTTTTCCTGTTTATTTATTTTGTTTCTTAAATTGAGAATCAGAAGATAGGGGTGGTGGGGGGAGAGGGAGGGAATAAGAGGAGGAGAGAAGAGGGTCAGGTAGCCTGAATTTGGAAAAGGTGTGACTAGGGGCATATTAGGAAGGGAAAAGTTCCTGTGTGGCTACTCATATGAGGAAACAGGAGGAGATGAAAGAGGATGAAATGGAGATGAAATGGAAAGTTCTAGTCAGATTTTTTTTTAAGATTTACAGACTATATGCATCGAATATATTTATAGTCAAATTTCTATCTACCCACCTAGATATATACTCCCCAAAGTATTAACCACCAAAGGTGTAAATTTTTTGCTGTTGCACAATTTGTGGATTGATTATAAGCATGGGTTCATAGAACAAATGGAGAAAAGCCTGGGTGGACAGTTTTTAAAAAATCTTTTAAAAATCTTTTAAAATCTTTTAAAAATCATTAAAATATCTTTTAATGATATTATTTGTGTTTGTTAAATTATCCATTAAAGTCCATGTCCAGGAACAAAGCAAATAATTAGAAGTAATGACCCTTTATCACCGTCTTCCTTGAAGCTAACATCCTTACGCATGGCGTGGTCTATCCAGGGATCGATCGGGCAGTAAAGCTGTGATTATCTGATCAGACAAAGGGCTTTGCGGCCTCCATTCACACAGCATCCACAATGCGGTGTTTTTGCCTAAGCACCTGTAGAACATGGGCTGGAATCAGAGGGGGAAAAGCACCCTTAACTATCATTGATGACCTTGAAAATTCTCCAACACATATACGACATATATTGCTCACGATTCAATCTTCGCATCCTAGAGAAATAAGGGGAGTTATACTAAACATTGATAAGTCTATTGAGACAAATGCCAGCAATTTCTCAGAGGGCCCAACTGACTTATTTTAGAGGGCTGGGGACACCTTTCTGCCTTAAACCTAAAAAGAGGAAGCACAGATGATTGCTGCTGCCTTTCTAAATATGTCTTCCCACTTCCATTTGCAGAGTTACTAGAGATTTAATGCTCTGAAGGTTAACAGAGCATCCCTAGCTGACTTTTTCACCCTCCTTTCCACGTAAGCTACAAATAAGCACATTGCCAGCTCTTAATCACCTAGTGCCCTCTGCTCCCTAAGGCAGCAGCCTGAGATTCCTGGGGCCTGTCAGGACAAGCAGGTCAAGGTTGGTTCTTCCTTTCCTCTATCATTCAGACCACTCTCATAGGTTTATTAATCCAAGTTTTTCCAGATTACACTTTTACAAAGATAGAAGAGAAATTTTTAAGAACAAATTTAAAAGTAACATTAAGATAGATTTTAAATGGTCCTATCCTTTGGGTCAAGTAAAGTAAACAAGTATTATCTCCTCATTCCAGATAGGACAGAGGATGGAGGTTATAACACTGAGTAAGGTTTCCTGACTCTGAGGCTCCACCAGAGGAGAGAAGTCCTGGAGAGGTGTGTTGTTGGGGAAGGGCTGACACCTTTCCTCCATCCCCAGGATACTGGCCCAGTGTTGGAAGAGTTTCAGGTGGTGTATGGTCTTAGGATACACACTGAGGCCAGCCAGATGCTGAGCTGTGGCTTTGATACTGCTGTGGTTGGTGAAAAAACCCACTATAAGAGGCAGCTGTGGTGAGCAGCAAAGCCTCATGGGCAGTGGGGTAGCAGCCCTCACCAGTGCTATCATGTGCAAAACAAACATGTGATGCCTGGGGCCAGTGAATAGATGTGCAGAAGTCTTTCCTCTGAGTTTGGGGCCTGCCTTAGTCTCACAGTTCCAGTATCATCCCAGTTTTGGGGGTAAGGACAGAACTCATACAGAACTTCTCATTAATTTTGGTAAATGAGGTTTCCAAGTTGGATTTGGCTACAAGCTATCAGAAGGGAAATCTCTCACCCTCTCTTTACCAAATCTCCCAACGCATGCTCTCTCTAACCATATTGTCTACCACCCCCCATCCCAATGGATTTACCAATCATGCTCCTACTTAAAGCAGCCCCTCCGTTTGTGCAGGAGACCCTCTAGTGCCCCCTCTCCTCCAATCAAGGACAATGCTCCAGCCATGCTCCTTCCTGTACCATTAATACCCAATCCCAATCATTCTCTCAGCAGGGCAACTTGCTGTAGTAACTCATCTTAAACACATGCCGTCTTGATTCTAGATCCTCTTCCAAAGGTGCATGGTCTCACCACTTCCTTTATGGTGAAACTGCAGAATGGTTACATATACTGCAGTCCCTGTTTTGTCACCTCTCCCGCTCCACCATTCTTTCATCAGCCCACTCCAGTCAGCCTTGTCTGTGCACTAAAGTCACTAGCAGTGGCTGCTCTGCCAAATTCAGATACCATTCTCCAGCTCCCACTCTCTTCAACCTCTCACTAGCATGTGATATTGATACACTATTCACTTTCTCCTTGAAGGGCTTTGTTGCCTTGGCTGCTGGGCTACACTCCCATTCTGTTTTCCTCTGGTGCGAAAAGAAGCCTGCTCTTCCTCATTCACCTCTTCTGGGCTCTCCTATTCTTCCCATTTCTACATGTAGGAATACCCCAGAGGTGAGTCCTTGTCTCAATTCACACTTATTTCCTTGACAATCTCATTGAGCCCCATGGCTTTAAATACTATTTCTATGCTAATCTAGCCCAGATTTAATCTCTAGCCTCCACTTTCCCCTGACTCCACACTCCTATTCAATTCCTACTCAGCATCTCTACTCACCTACTAGTAAGTACTTCGAAGTGAATATATCCTATATTTAACTCCTTATTCCCAAGCCCACTCCAAATATGCTAATACCTAAGGGCTTTCTGTTTCATTAAATGGTTATAACATTTACTAGTCATTCAGTTAAAAAACCTAGGAGCTGTCATTGTTTCTCGTTCTCACAGTTTGTATCAAGCTTATTAACAAACCCATTGGGTCTACCTCAGGGAATACCACTTGCCACCTTCTAACCACCATCTTAATCCAAACTGTCACCATCTCTCTTGTACTGTCCTTTTTATTAGTATGTATCATTCTTAATGCTGCCACATATTCTCCATGTAACATACAGAGTAACAATTTTAAGACTGTATATAAGATCACAACCCTGTTCAACTCAAAATTCCCCAATGGTTCCATAATATTTAGAATAAAGCCAAAGTAATTGACAAGGTACATAACTGCAGACCTGGTGTGACCTGGCATGTTCTTGCTCTCTTTATCCCTCTCTCTCTCTTACATGCTCATGTACACATAACCCATCCACACATTTCATTCCCTTCTATTCTTCCCTGACCTCTGGTTTTTGAACACATCTGCCATGCTCCTACTGTAAGACCTTTGTGCTTGTGTTCTCAGCCTGGAACATTCTTTCCCTACACATGCTCATGATGCTACTCACTCACTCCAATCCCTGACTACCCAATCATTAACTTCTTCTAGAGCTCTTATTCCTAACTAAGAGATTATAATTATTTATGTATTATATATTGATTATATCATCATTTATGCTATTATAGAGTTGTTTGTGTATTTGACTAATGTTTATCTCCTCCACAAGATAATACAATTTTAGAACAGGGATTCTGCCTGTTTTGTTTGCTATTTTATCTGAGTCACCTGAAAGAATGTGATAGAGAATCAGGGTTAAATATTTTTGCTGAATGTATAAATGCCAAATTTCAATCAACCCAGTAGATTTCAGTAACTTGTACTGAACCAAAGTGGTGAGGTAGCACTAAACAATTATAGCAACGGCACTTACAATGGTTTCCTTATGATTAATCTGTGGTTATTTCAAAGAGGTTTATTGAGCAAGAAAATGCTAAGAGAAACCAAACTGCATTTACAATTCTTTTGTGCAAAAAAATATGATCTATTACACAACAAATGGTTTTAAAAATTACATTGTTTTTAGCTGCCTCAAGGGTTTTGTACTTTCTAATCCCTTTGCTAGGAACATTATTTTCCCCAAATATTTTCATGGCATCACATGCTCATTTTATATAAAGATTTCCTTCTCTGAAAAAACAATAGTATTGATATTATTCGACTGAGGAAAAAATTATTTACATGTATTCCTACAATAAAAACCAGCTAGCAGGAGAAGGCATTAGCAATATATGTAACTGACAAATTACTGTATAGAACACATAACCGATTTTCCTAAATCAATAAAAAAGATAAGCAAAACAATAGAAACATAAGAGTAAGAAAATAGAAATTTCGTAGAAAAAGAAGTACAAGTGGCATACCAGTATAAAAAATATCAACTTCAGAAAAATAAAAAATCAACTTCAGGGTACCTGGGTGACTCAGTCTGTTGAGCATCTAGAGGCCTTTGGCTCAAGTCATGATCCTAGGATCCTGGGATTGAGTGCCACGTGGGGCTCCCTGCTCAAAGTTTCCTTCTCCCTCTCCTTCTGCCCCTACATCCTGCTTGTTTTTGTTTTGTTTTGTTTTCTCTCTCTCTCTCAAATAAATATTTTAAATATTCACCTTCATAAATTACTGGTAATGGCAAATTGAAACCACAGTGAGATTCCATTTTGTACAAAGAGATTAGGAAAAACATGAGAATTTAATAGCATTAAATATTATTGGCGGTATGGAGCAACTGAAACCATTACAGTGATGATAGTGCTTTGGAAACTTTTCAGTATTACCTATTAAAATGAAATCTCTGCACACTTTACTTCCCAGCGTGTTCACTACTATATATGTAAGGTAGAAAAACTCTTCCCATTGGGTATAAGACGTTATATAGCAGAATGTTACTACAGCTCACCTTAAAGATATAACACACACACACACAACCCCAAAATTGAAATCAATCCAAATGTTGTGTAACAATGGAATAAATAAGGTGCTTTATATGCATATTGTGGAATATTACTGAGTAAAGAATATATCAGCTACACAACTCAGTGTGGATACATACCAGACACATTGTTGACTCAAGAAGTAAAACATATCATACTTGCATCCTATGATTCCATTTTTCAACATTCAAAACAAAACAAAACAAAACATGATTAAGTATATATGCAGAAATGGTAAAAACTATAAAGAAAGTAAGAGAATGATAAATATAAATTCAGGATAGTGATTATCTCTTGGGTATCAGGGAGGGGAAATATGATTGGGAGGCATCTGATATAATCATGAATTATGTCTTAGATGGTGGGTACAAGGATGTAGTATGGTTCTGTTCTTTAAATTGCAGTTATATATAGTCATGTAGTCATATTTCTTAGAAAGAAAAAGATAATACCATGCCAGAACTTGAATGGTGAAAAGCCCAATGGAGCAAAGTCAGTAGAACTGATGTATAAGTGCTCCCTCTCCCATTCCATGGTAGGGTGACCTTCCCTTTTCTGTACCTCATTGTCTTTCCATCTACAAAATAAGGAGGCTAGGTAAGATGAAGGACAAAGTTTCATACTATTACTAATATTCTTCAGTTCTCCAATTCCCTAAGGGCCAGGCATTTAAACAATCTGATTTCATTAGCGGAAGCCTAAGTTTTACCAAGTATCTGGAAGTAGGATATCAAAATATTAAAAACGTAACAGACTTTGGGTAATTATGTTGAAATGCAATTAGCATAGGTGATGTCTAACAAAAGACAACAATTTAAATAACTTTCAGGGAAAAACGGTGTCCTGGATTTATTACCCTCCATTCTTTTTCTCTGCCTTTTGCCTCCCATGCCCTAAGAAAAGGAAATAAGAATCTGTATTTGGAATAGTTGTGTGTTAGTTGTGATTTTAATAAATGGTCCCATGATTACATAAGATTTTGGAAATATATAGTTTATTTTTAATATTTTATTTATTTATTTTAGAGAGATATATAGAGATTGAGTGAGGAGTGGGGAGAGGGAGAGAATCTTAAGCAGACCAGATCTAGACTGAGTACAGAGCCAAATGTGGGGCTCACCTCATGACCCTGAGATTATGACCTGACCAGAAATCAAGAGTCAGACACTTAACCAACTGAACCACCCAGGTACCTCTGGAAATATATGGTTTCTCCTTCCAAACAGTTAGGGATTTAAAGGAATATCAAGGTGGGATCATCAGAGAAAGTGAAAGTGAAATACGGAACAGGCCTAGGAACCTCATCTATAAGGTAAATTCTGTTCTGTGCTTAAATGCCAAGAACAACAAAATTTGAATGCAGTAAACAATTAAGTAATAGTATAATTACTTATTAGAATTTGAGAGTTTCTTCCAAATCATGGTCATGGAATACCTACCTTAAACTGTATTCAAATGAATAGGTTTTAGGCTGATGAGGTTGAAAGTTTTAAAAAGAAGGAGATATAATTATTATTATTATCCAAATAATCTCTATACTTAGGGATACTTCAGTATTTTATTCAGTAAAAAGTAAAAGCTTTGGAAAAAAACGGAGGCACTATATATATATATATATATGTATGTATGTATGTATTTATAGCCTGTCTTGTTCCAGAGAAAATTTAAGGGCTATATATATGTTCTTACTGTATCTGTATTTTGTATATTTAAAGAAGGTTTTTTTTTTAAGATTTTATTTATTTATTTGACAGACAGAGATCATAAGTAGGCAGAGAGGCAGGCAGAGAGAGAGAGGAGGAAGCAGGCTCCCTGCTGAGCAGAAAGCCTGATGCAGGGCTCGATCTGAGGACCCTGGGATCATGACCTGAGCCAAAGGCAGAGGCTTTAACCCACTGAGCCACCCAGGTGCCCCTGTATATTTTTATCACTCTGAAAACTACAGCTTAAAAATATTATCTAGACTATGGGACCAATGGAGGTTCTATATACTCTGCTTCTCTCTCCCTCCTCCAAGAACTAACCACTAATAATCCTAATTATGGTACTCTAAACTGTATTTTTAAATTTCATGCAGTCTAACTTCTGAAAATAATATACAAACAGAAATATGTAGATAAACATGTGAGTTGTGTATGCATTTAAACAAAATCATGTTATTGATACTGATCTGAAACTTGCATTTTTTCATTTCACAATAGGATAACTATTAAGCCATTCCATATATGTGTTACAATATATAATATGTCATGTTCTTAAGGTACCATAAGTCAAGAATCACCTCTTACTGGGCAATTGGAGTTTTTAAAAAAATTTGTTATTCAAATAGTGTTGCACTGAAAAACAAATTTGCTGTTACAGAATGCATTTCTGCAAATGCAGTTGCTGAGTTAAAGGGTAAATGCATTTTTTAAAAATTTTACAACTCCATGGAATGTATTTCCTATGCTCTTTCTACCACTAGGTGTTAACAATTTGATAATATCTGCCAATTTGATCAATGGAAATTCTATCTCAATTTTTAACTTACATAACTACCAATGAAAGTATGTTTTTAAGTACTTGTCCAATTGTATGTATTCTCCTATAAGCAGCTCATTAAGTTTTTTCTTTTTTTTTTTTTTACCGGTTGTCCCTTATTTACAGGACTTCAATATATATAAAGTTATTAATCTTTCCTGTGTCATAAATATTCTCTCCCAGTATGATATTTATGTTTTCATCTCATTTATGCAGATTTTCCCCATAATCCATTTCTAATCAAATCTGTCACTTACTTAACGAATCCTGGCTTTCTTGTTTTTCTTAGGAAGGCCTCCTCATGGTGAAATTGCAAATCTACTACTGTACATTTTCTTCTAAATTTTCTTGAAAAGTTTAACTGTTTAAATTGAAATACTTTGTTCTTCTGGAGTTTGTTTTATATATGAGTAAGACAGGAACATAGTTTTATAATATCCCAATTTTAGCCAGACATCCTAAACCTTTGTATGGAATAATCTATCATCCTATCAACTCTGGATTGGAATGATAATTTCGGTGTGATAGCTTCTAAAATGTTTTCCCAGGATCACTACCTCCTAATATTCTTGTCTTGTGTAATCCCTTCCCCTTGAATGTGAGGCAGACCTTGTGATCTGCATGGAATAAATAAAAAATGGGAAAAGTGATGGGGTCTCACTTCTGAGATGAGGTTCAAAAGACTATGACTTTTGTTTTATAAGCACTGTCTTTTGGTAGCCCTCTTTCTGCTTATACATTCTCATAAGGCGGCTGTCTTACAAGAGACCTGTGTGGTAAGTAACTAAGGGCAGCTTCTGGTCAACAGCCAGTAAGGAAGTGAGGCCCTCAATCTGAGTCTGGAAGGAATCAAATCCTGCCAACAGTCAGTGGAGTGAACTCAGAAGTGGATCCAAGCCCACATAAACCTTGAGATAAGACCAGTGCCTTTTGAGTGACTATGAGAAAGAAGACCCAGCTAACCTGCACCCGGACTGCTGAGCCACAGAAATTATTAGATGATAAATGTTAATGTTTTAAGTTACTAAGGTTTCAAGGAATTTGTTACGCAGAGATAGATCACTAATTCCTTCATCGATTGCTACTTGGTGTTTTTAGAGGATTTTTTTTTTAAAGATTTTTATTTATTTATTTGATAGAGATCACAAGTAGGCAGAGAGGCAGGCAGAGAGAGAAGGGGGGGAAGCAGGCTCCCTGTTGAGCAAAGAGCCTGATGTGGGGCTTGATCTCAGGACCCTGAGATCATGACCCGAGCTGAAGGCAGAGGCTTAACCCACTGAGCCACCCAGGTGCCCCCTAGAAGATTCTTAATCTTTTAAAACTAATTTTATCATGCCAGGCATCGCTTTTGGCAGTGTGATGAAGTCTACAGAAGCCTCCTCATTATAATCTTTTTAAATGAATAAAATGAAATACATAGCACTATAAAGGAAACAAATTACATATACTGAAATTGGGAGGGAGACAAACCATACGTGACTCTTAATCTCACAAAACGAACTGAGGGATGCTGGGGGGAGGGGGTTTGGGAGAAGGGGGTTGGGATTATGGACATTGGGGAGGGTATGTGCTTTGGTGAGTGCTGTGAAGTGTGTAAACCTGGTGATTCACAGACCTGTACCCCTGGGGATAAATATATGTTTATAAAAAATAAAAAATTATTAAAAAAAAAAAAAGTTAAAAAAAAAAAAAACGGCACCTAGTCCCTTCAACCATGTTTTAATTAGTGCTAGGTTCACATTGTTTTGATTATGTTAGATACATGTTAACTTTAAGCAATTTGTATGCAAGTTCCTATTAACTATAGTGTTTAATTTTCTTGGCAATCATCACTAGTTTATTCTTTAATATAATGCCTCAAATCTTTTATTTATCTTTCCCCCAACTGATTGTGATTCTTCTTTTAAAAAAAAGTTATTTATTTGAAAGAAAGACAGACAGACAAAAAATTCGAGCAGTGGGAGGGGCAAACGGAGAAGCAGTCCTTGCTAACAGGAAACCTGATGCAGGGCTAAGCCAAAGGCAGATACTTAATCAACTGAGCCACCCAGGTATCCCCTGATTGTGATTCTTATTTAAAATATAAGAAAAATATACATAGAAGCATTGACATTTTTGTGATATTAGCTCTTCTGTTCACTCAGAACATGTTCTCTTAACACCTTTTTTACTTTCTACATCTTTTCTGAGTAACAGTAATAATCATTGTAATAGTATTATCAATTAAATGTCACTTATTGAGACTTAACTATGTGCCATACCATGTGCTAAGTGCTTTACAAAATTTAGCCAAATACTTGCAACGCTGTAAGATGGGGGAATTGCCCATTTCTAGACAAATAACTGAAGTTCAAAGATGCTAAGTAAGTTTCCCCAAAATGAAAAGTTAGCTAATGGCTAACAGGTATATCTGCCTGGAAATCACAGCAGCACTGAATATTTCACTTAGTCTTTTAGGTACTGCCATTTATAAACCACAGTTAATCCATAACACCAGTGATTCTACATTGAATTCATTTCTTCCAAGAGCATTTATTAAGTATCTACTATATAGACACACTATTCTAGGTGTTCCACTGGTACCAAGGAATTTGTCACCAAATAATTATAAGACTCTATTCTAGCTTTGAAAACGAAAGTGTGAGCTAGAAATATAAAGCCAAATACAGGGCCCAGGAGGAGGGAGGTACCTATAGATTAATTAAAGATAATTAATGTACTATTCCCCTATCAAAGAAAAATTAATCTATGGCTAATTTAAAACATTTGCTATTTTAATCATTTGAAGAAATTAAAATTTTTTTTTTCAGATAAAGCTGGGGGTCACAATGGATATTTGCTTTACAATCAAAAGCCATTGATTGTTTTCCATTAAAACTTTCTTACAGATTTAAATTTCTTTGATTATAAGATGACACCTCCCAAAGTCTGTGAAGATAACAACATAAAAGTTGTGGTAGTTTAGGAGCTCCAACAGTGGACTGGGGATAGAATTCTGACTTGACTGCCAGCCCTGCCAACCAAAAGAAACCTCAGAGTGGGCAGCACAAAGATAGACCTATGTAGTTCAGGCTCACTGGAGCCCCCAAAGACAGACTAGGGCCAAACATCTGGTCTTGCTTCAGGATCTACCCACAAATGACAGCCACAAATGGGACAATGGAGGGAGAGTGCCCTGCAGTTAATTCAGTATGACCACAGTTCTAGCAAATGGGCTGAGAGCAGTTATCTGGTCTGTCCCAACTACAAGCCCAAGGAAGCTTCAGACTAGCTCTCTAACAGCATAGAGACCAAACTCTGCCTTAAAAATGAGGACCATTGCAGCTAACTGGACTGAAGGAAAATATGGTTTAGCCACAATAGTGGGGTGCATGCAACACACATAGGAGACACCCCTGCAGTGTCAGATTCTGGTGAATGAAGAACATTGCACTACAGGGCCCCACAGAACTTCTTCTTCATAAGGCCACTGCTTTCAAGAACAGAATATGTAGCTGACTTTCTTAATACACAGAAACAAAAACAGTGAGTTAGACAAATGAGAAGATAGAGGAATGTGTCCTAAATGATTGAACAGGACAAAAATCACAACAAAAGAGCTAAATGAAATAAAGATAAGTAAAATGCATAATAGAGAAATCAAAGTGATAGTTATAAAGAAACTTAATTGACTTGAGAAAAGAATGGAGGATCTCAGTGAGACCTTCAACAACAAAAAATATTAAAAAGAATCAATGAGAGATGAAGAACTCAATAACTGAAAAAAGTACCAAAGAGGGAACACAAAGCAGACTAGAGGAAGCAGAATAATAGGTCAGCAGTTGGAAGATGGAGTAATGGAAACCAACGAATGGAACAGGAAAAAAAAAAAAGATAACAGGTTAAGCAACATCATCATCAAACGTATAATAACATTAATATGATAGAAGTCCTAGGAGAAGAGAGACAAAAGGAAGCAGATAATTTAACTAAAGAAATAATAGCTAAAAACATTTTTACTCAGGGGAAGAAAAAAGATATCCAGTTCCAGGATACACAGAGAGGCCCAACAAAATCTATCCAAGGAGGCCCACACCAAGACAGATAATAATTAAAATGGCTCAAAGTAGTGACAAAGACAGAATTCTAAAAGCAGCACACACACACACAAAAAAGTTACATATGAGAGAAATCCCAAAAGGTTATCAGTTGAATTTTCAGCAGAAATTATGCAGGCCAGAAGTGAGTAGTATGTTGTATTAAAAATGCTGTAAGAAAAAAAAAAAACTTTCAGCCAAGAACACTCTATCCATCAAGGGTATCATTCAGAATAGAAAGAGAGATCAAGGGTTTGGAGGCAAACAAAAGTTAAAGAAATCCAACACCACTTGATCATTATTACAAGAAACACTAAAGGGAATTCATTGAATGGAAAGAAATGGCTATAATCAGGAGTAAGAAAATTAGGAAAGGAAAAAATTTCAAAGGTACAAATATAATAAAAATAGATTAAAAACATACAGGACCAGTAGCAATGTTAAAGCACAAAACCTATAAAACCAATTATATCTATAAAAGTCAGTGAAGAAACTCACAAAAGGATATAAAGTATGACATCATACACATAAAACATGGAAGGGTAAGTAAAATTGTACTGCTTTTAGAATGGGTTCAAACTTAAGTGACCATCATCCTAATATAGACTGCTATATGCACAGGATGTTATATATAAACTAATGGTAAGGACAAATTAAAAAGCCTGTAAGAGATGTACAAAAAAATAATGATAAAGGAATCCAAGTATTTCACTAAGGAAAGCCATCAAACCACAAGAGAAGAGAGCAAGAGAAGAAAGGAATAGATAAGAATTACAAAACAGCTGTAAAACAAGTAACCAAAACTATTATAAAAAATTACTTTGAGGGGCACCTGGATGACTCAGTGGGTAAAAGCCTCTGCCCTTGGCCTAGGTCATGATCCCAGGGTCCTGGGATTGAGCCCCGCATCGGGATCTCTGCTCAGCGGGGAGCCTGCTTCCTCCTCTCTCTCTGTCTGCCTCTCTGCCTACTTGTGATCTCTCTCTGTCAAATGAATAAATAAAATCTTAAAAAAAATTACTTTGAATGTAAATGAATTGAATGCTTCAATCAAAAGATACAGGATGATTTAATGGATAAAAGAACAAGACCCATCTATATGCTGTCCACAAGAAATTATTTCAGGCCTAAAGACACATGCATATTGAAAGTGAAGGAATAGAAAAAACATTTGTAAATTTATAAGCAAAAAGAAAGCATGGTAAGAATACTTATGTTGGACAAAATAGACTTTGAAACAAGATTATAACAAGAAACAATGAAGGATGCTATCTAATCATAAAGAGGATAATCCAACAAGTAGATATAACTACTATAAATATTTATGCACCCAACATGAGAGCACCCAAATACATAAAGCATCTATTAACAGGAAGAAAGGAAGAAATCAATAGTGATGCAATAATAGTAGAAGATTTTAACATTCTACTTACATTGATGTATGGATCAACCACACAGAAAACCAACAAGGAATCAGCGACTTTGAATGACACATTGGACCAATAGACCAAACAGATATATTTAAAACAGATCACTCCAAAATAGAATACACACTCTTTTTTTTTTATTATATGAATAATTTATTTTGAATGTCTTTTTAAAAAAAGATTTTTTATATGAATAATTTATTTTGAATGTCTTTTTAAAAAATCTTTTTTTAAAAAGATTTTTTAAAAAATTTCTTTTCAGCATAATAGTATTCATTGCTTTTGTACCACACCCAGTGCTCCATGCAATCCGTGCCCTCTCTAATACCCACCACCTGGTTCCCCCAACCTCCCACCCCTGCCCTTTCAAAACCCTCAGATTGTTTTTCAGAGTCCATAGTTTCTCATGGTTCACCTCCCTGTCCAATTTCCCCCAACTCCCTTATCCTCTCTAACTCCCCTTGTCCTCCATGCTATTTGTTATGCTCCACAAATAAGTGAAACCATATGATAATTGACTCTCTCTGCTTGATTTATTTCACTCAGCATAATCTCTTCCAGTCCCATCAATGTTGCTACAAAAGCTGGGTATTCAGCCTTTCTGATGGAGGCATAATACTCCATAGTGTATATGGACCACATCTTCCTTATCCATTCATCCATTGAAGGGCATCTTGGTTCTTTCCACAGTTTGGTGACCGTGGCCATTGCTGCTATAAACACTGGGGTACAGATGGCCCTTCTTTTCACTACATCTGTATCTTTGGGGTAAACACACTCCTTTCAAGTGCACATGGAGCATTCTCCAGAATACATCATGTTAGGCCTAAAAACAAATCTCAGCAAACTCAACAAGTTTGCAATTATATTATACATCTTTTCTGACTATAAGGTTATGAAACTAGAAATCAATCACAAGAAATTATCTACAAAAAAACACAAATACATGGAGGTTAAGTAATAGGTTACTAAATAATGAATGGGTCAATGAAGAAATCAAAGAGGAAATAAAAAAATACATGGAGACAATTGAAAATGAAAACACACTGGTCTAAAATCTTTGGAACGTATCAAAAGCTGTTCTATGAGGGAAGAGAACCTTTGGCCTATCTCAAGAAAAAAACTCAAAAAAAAAAAAAAAAAAAAAAACCAAACCAAACCAGAACAAAAAACAATGAACCAAACCAAAAACCAAACCTAACCGTCCTCCTACAGGAACAAGGAAAACAAAAACAAACAAAAAAATAAAAACAAAACCAAAACAAAACAAAACAAAAAAACCAAAAGCTGACATAAGAAAGGAAATAATAAATATGAAAGCATAAATAAATGAAATATGTACTAAAAAAACAAATAGAATAGATCAATGAATGAGGAGTGGGTTCTTTGAAAAGATCAACAAAACTGATAAAACTTTAGCCACTCATAGAAAAAGAGAAGTGGGGAGGGGATCAAATAGATCAAAAAGGAATAACAATTGACCTCACAAAAATGTAAAAGTTTTTAAGATAATATTGTATGCAAAATGATGTACCAACAAGTTGGACAACCTAGAAGAAATTCTGGAAAACATATGATCTCCCAAAACTGAATCAAGAGGAAAGAGGAAATTTGACTAGACCGATTATCAGTATTCAGTCATCTGTAATAAAAGTAACCCCAACAAATATAAGTCCAGGACAAGAAGACTTCACAGGTGAATTCTACCAACCCTTAAGAAAGAGTAATACCTATGTGTAGGTACTCTTCTCAAACTATCCCAAAAAACAGAAGAGGAAGGAAAGCTTTCAAATTCATTCTGAAGACAGCACTACCTTGATACCAAAATCAGATAAAGACACCATAAAAAAGAGAAATATAGGACAATATCTGTGATGAGCATAGACGCAAAAATCCTCAACAGAATATTAGCAAACTAAATCCAACAGTATATTAAAAACATAGTTCATCACGATTGAATGAGATTCAGTTCCAGGATTCAAGCATGGTTCAGTCTTTGCAAATCAATCAATGTGATACATCACATTAACTAGAGAAAGGACAGAAACTATATGATCATTTCAACAGATACATACAAAGCAGTTGACAAAATAGAACATCCATTCATTATAGAAACTCTCAACAAGGTAGGTTTAAAGGGAACATACCTCAACAAAAGAAATTTCATATATGAAAAGACCACAGCTAACATCATACTCAATTCAAAAAACTGAGAGCTTTTCCACTAAGATTGGGAAAAAGACAAGGATGTCCACTCTATTTTTATTCAGTATAATACTGGAAGTCCTAGCCATAGCAGTTAGACAAGAAAAATAAGAATTGTTAAGGAAGAAGTAGAACTTCCACTATTTGTGACATGATACTCAATATAGAAAGCGCTAAAGACTCCACCAAAAACTGCTAGAACTGATAAAGGAATTCAGAAAAGTCACAGAATATAAAATTAATATACTGAAATCTGTTGCATTTCTAGACACTGATAATAAAGTAGGAGAAGGTGACATTAAGAAAACAATCCCATTTACTACTGCACCCAAAACAATACAGTATCTGTGAATAAACTTAATGAAGTACTTTGAAAACCTTAAAATATTAGTAAAAGAAATTGAAGATGACATAAATGAATGAAAAGACATTCCATCCTCATGAACTGGGAAAAAAATATTGTTAAAATGTCCTTACTGTAAAAAGCAATCCACTAATTTAATGCAATTTCTGCTAAAACACCAATAGCATTTTTTCCACAGAACTAGAGCAAATAATCCTAAAATGTGTATGGAACCACAAAAGACCCCCAATAGCCAAAGCAATCTTGAAAAATAAAAACAAAACTGGAGATATCATCATCCAAGATTTCAAGATATACTGCAAAACTGTCATTATCAAAACAGCAGAATACTGGCACAAAAATAGATACATACATCAATAGAACAAAATAGAGAGTTCAGAAATAAACCCATGCTTTATGGTCAATTAATCCACAATAAAGGAAGCAAAGTATATGAGGGGGAAAAGACAGTTTCTTCAACAAATGGTGTTGGTAAAACTGGACAGCTATGGGCAAAAGAATGAAACGGGATCATTTTCTTATACCATACACAAAAATAAACTCAAAATGGATTAAAGACCTAGATGTGAAACCTGAAACCAAAAAATTCCTAGCAGAAAATATAGGCAGCAACCCCTGTGACAACAGCCATTGAAATATTTTTCTGGACATGCCTCCTTTGGCAAAGGAATCAAAAGCAAAATTGAACTATTGGGACTACACCAAAATAAAAAGCTTCTGCACAGCAAAGAAAATCATTAACAAGACAGGAAGACAACCACTGAATGTGAGAAGATACTTGCAAATGACATATCTAATAAGAGGTTAATAACCAAAATATAAAAATAAGACAACTCAACACACACACGCGTACACACACACACACACACACACACATGCATGCAACAAACACCAAACTGACCCACAAATAATTTAAAATGGGCAGAGGACATGAATAGACATTTTTCCCAAGAAGACATACAGAGGTCAATAGACACATGAAAAGATGCCAAAATTCACTAATCATCAGGAAAATGCAAATCAAAACCACAATGAGATATCACCTCACACCTGTCAGAATGGCTAAAATACAGAACACATGAAATAATAAGTGGATGGTGAGGACATGGAGAAAAGGAAACCCTAATGCATTGTTGGTGGGAATGAAAGCTGGTATAGCTGCTGTGGAAAACAGTATGGAGGTTCCTAAAAATATTAAAAGTAGAAATATGATATGATCCAGTGATTCCACTATTGGTATTTACTCAAAGAAAACAAACACACTAATTAGAAAAGATATATCCACTCTTATGTTAATTGCAGCATTACTTACAATAGCTAAGATATGCAAGTAACCCAAGTATCCACAAATAGATGAATGGATAAAGAAGTGGTATAGATCTACAATGGAATATTATTCAGTCAGAAAAAGATTGAAATTTCACCATTTGCAAGGACATGGATGGATCTAAGAGGATATGATATTAAGTGAATTAAGTTATTCAATGGAAAACTACCATATGATTTCACTCATATGTGGAATTTAAGGAACAAAACAAATGAACAAAGGAGGAACAAGTTTAGTAAAAAACCAGACTCTTAAATGTAAGAGAACAAACTGGTAGAAGCCGGAGGGGAGGTAGGTAGGCGATGGGTGACACAAGGGGATTAAGAATACATTTATTGAGATGAGTACTGAGTAATGTATGGAATTGTTAAATCGCTATGTTGTATACTTGAAACTAATGTAACACTGTATGCTAGTTATACTTGAATGAAAAAAAGCTATACTTGACTGTCAACACATTCATGCATTCAATGATTTGCTAAATATTTATAGTACATTCATACATTAATTTGAAAAGGATTGACTTATTTACAGTATTGTGAATTGAGAGTATGTATATATATATCTATCTGCATTATTCAAGTCTAATTTAGTACCCATCAGCCAAATTTTATGCTTTCCTTGTACTTTTCTTGTTAAATTTATTTTTAGCTCTTTGAAATTTTGGTTTGTGATGAATGATTTTTTTTTCCCATTTCAAGTTTCTAACTGGTTACTGTTAACATAAAGAAAAAATATTGCTTCTTTTGTGGTATTTACCTTGAATCTAGCTGCTTTACTGAATTCTCATATTGGCTTTAATAGGACTGTTTATCTGGGAAGTATGTGATCATATCATCTGTGAATAACAAAAAAAGTTTGTCCTTACAAATGATTGTAATATTTAATACATTTTTATCTTAATGTATTAGTTAGAACTTCTGAAAAGATGTTGAATAATTGTGATTACAGTGACTATAACATATCCCTGGTTTTAATAGGAATGCTGTCTAGTAAGACATTCACTCCTGGTTTTTATTCAATGTTCTTCCCTAGTCGGGGACTTTTTTTCTATTCCTATTTTGCTTTCATTTTTCCCCCTTTCCATCATTTCCTTTTCAGATAGAAACATCACAGCCACTCCTTTATTTACTTCAGGTAAATACTAGCTAAATATCATCTTGAAACTTTCTTTTTTTAAGGGCAGCTTTATAACTATGGTTTGAAGAGTCAAGGAATGCCACTTGTAGCAAGTTTAGAATACAGCTAACTTTAATCACTAATAGGTGGCTATAATCTCAGAGAGCCTTTTAATGTTTTGATTTATGTTAGGCCTGATTTATAATTATGTGCTTTATTGTTTTTTTAATTTTTATTCATTTAAACTAGGTATAAACCTAATATTAAGTACCAATCTACTTTTCATGTGGCACAGATAGCTCCATGACAAGATACACTTATCAAAATAAAGAAAATGGAAAAACAAGTAATATTCAGCAACATTTAAATAAGGCTTTACAAAGTGCTAAGACTTCTAAGGGGATAGCAAAATGAAAATGCAGTTATTACATTGGTCTTCTGATTCATTTTCAAGCATATTTTCAAGTATGATTAATGGTTTTATAAATATGTTTCTCACTTCATCCGTACCAACAAAAGATTTCGAATTAATTTACTATTTCTGACTCCTTCCTTAATGGATTTTTAAAGTCCATGGCCACAAATCAATCCACTGCAGACTCAAAACTGTGAAATATGATATATTCTTCTATATTCAGAAAGGAATGAGAATGCAGTGCTGTAAATAATACTGCAAAATAGATTGGTACCATTTGCCCTAAATAAGGAAAGTGGCATGGTCATCTCAAGATATTTTATTTCTAATACCAAAAGAAGTTATGCTTTTTATCTTTCTTAAACAACCAATGGGCTCTAGAATATTTAAAAGGTTTAAATATAAATACTGTAAAAAGTTTGGGGGCACCTGGGTGGGTCAGTTGTTAAACGTCTAACTTCGGCTCAGGTCATGATTCTCAGGGTGCTGGGATCAAGACCCATATCAAGATCCCTGCTTGGCTGGAAGCCTGCTTACCCCTCTCCCACTCCCCTGCTTGTGCTCCCTCTCTTGCTCTGTCTCTCTCTGTCAAATAAATAAAAGAATATAATCTTTTAAAAATAAATAAATAAATACTGTAAAGTTTTAACTAAACGTGTTTTTCATTAAAATTTCTTTCTCCAGATATTTGAGCTTTTAAAAGGTACAAGATAAGACTGTATGCACACAGGATATATAAACAGTTCTTAGGGTCAAGGAACCACACTTACAAAAGAAAGTAACATTGTTACTTGGAAAGACAAAAAAAAATTTTCAAGAACTGTCAACAGGAAAGACATTTCTGAAGACTCACAAGAAAGAAAATTGTAAATACCAAGGGTTGAAAAATTGTAAGAAAAGACAAATAGATCTATGACACAAAATAGAGAGGCTTAAAATAACTCCAAATATAAATAAAAATATGGAGTATGACAGAAGAGGGAAGTATAGCAAATCAGTGAGGAAAAGAAGACTCATTCCATAATTGATACCAGGGAAATTTGTTCTTCAGGTGGGAAATGATAAAATTAGATCCCTACTTCACACCATTTCCGGAGGGATTAGAATTAGAATTGCCAAATGCAAATAATTTATAAGAGAATACAAGAAATACATTTAGCATATTAGGCTAGAAAGCATTTTCTTAAATAAAACACAAGTACAAACTCTAAAGGTAAACATCAAGTTTGTCTATGTTAAAATTAGGGTGGCTGGGTGGTTCAGTGATGAAATGTCTGCCTTTGGTTTAGGTCATGATCCCAGGGTCCTGGAATTTAGCCCCACATTGGGCTCCCTGTTCAGTGGAGAGCCTGCTTCTCCCTCTATCTCTGCTGTTCCCCCTGCTTGAGAGCCCTCTCTCTCTCTCTCACTGTCTCTGTCAAACAAATAAATAAATCTATTAAAAAAACCCTAAAATTTTGTATATGAAAAAAAGCTATCATAAAACAAAGTTAAATGACAAGTTACTGACTAGAAAAGTTACTTCTAACACTGTCAAGGAACTAAGGTTTTATCATCATCATCATTATAGTAATAATAATAATGCTATAAATAAATAGATCAGTTAAAACAAAATCAAAATAACAATATGGTAGCAAAGGTATACAATAATATGTGCCAGACACTGTTCAAAGTACCTTACATTAAACTCATTTAATCCTCACAACAAACTTATAGGTCCTATTATTTTTCCCATTTTACAGAGGAGGAAACTGAATCATGAATAGACTGAACGAATCATCCAAAGCCACAAGGCCAGTGAATGGCAAAATTAGGTTACATAAATACTTCCTACAAACTGAAACAACAACAAAAAAAGAGGAATAATGCAATAGGAAAACAACAAGGCTATGGACACATAATTCACAAAAGAGGAACTTCAAATACATATCAAGCCTTGCCCAATTTAACTATTAAGAGAGTACAAATTAAAACATTGACCCAATTTCACAACCATCATATTGGCAAAATTTTAAAGTCTAGAAAATTCAAGTGTTGGCAAAAATATAACAAATGGGAATTTTTTATATATGGCTGACATTCTATAGAGTTTTAAAAATTATAAACTCTCTTTTTCAATAACTATACTTCAAAGATGCCTTCACATGTATAAGCAAAAAAAAAATACTGTACAAAGATATCCATTAGAGCACTAATTGTGGTAATTATAAATGTGAAAAATTAGTTGTATAAGTTTCAAAAAGATATATTCAACATGAAAGAATATTTATTTAAATGATAAAATGTTGCTTGTGACTATATTTTTATATCTGTCTATCCATCTAGCTAGCTTCTATCCATGAAAACAAAGTAAAGAATTAAAAAATACATAGGAAAGATAGACATAAACTTCAAGTTAGTTGTTACCTCTAAGAATGGAAAGAGAAGAATAGAAGTGGGGCTTTAAGTTTATTTCCCAAGGAAAAAACATATAGGAATCAAAAGTGGAAATTATTAGTACTTACTAAGTGTGTGTAACAGATGCACAAGGGTTAGTTATATTGCATTTAGTACTGAGCTGTATTTTCTGGATATTTTTCAATTAAAATTTTTTTTCTAATTAACGATACTCTGCTTTTACACAGTGAAAGAAACCATCAACAAAGCAAAAGTAACTTACTGAATGGTAGAGGGTATTTGCAAATGACATATCCAATTAGGCGTTAATATACAAAATATATAAAGAACATATAAGCCAACATCAAAATAATAGTAATAATAATGATACAATTAAAAGTGGGCAGAGAGGGGCACCTGGGTGGCTCAGTGGGTTTAGCCTCTGCCTTCGGCTCAGGTCGTGGTCTCAGGGTCCTGGGATCGAGCCCCACATCGGGCTCTCTGCTCAGTGGGGAGCCTGCTTCTCCCTCTCTTACCTTCTTTGCCACTTGTGATCTCTCTCTGTCTGTCAAATAAAGAAATCAAATCTTTAAAAAAAAAAAGTGGGCAGAAAACCTCAATAAATATTTTTTCAAAGAAGATCTACAGATGGCCAATAGTCAATGAAAAGATGCTCAGTATCACTAATCATCAGGGAAATGCAAGTCAAAGTTATAATGAGATATCACTTTACAACTATCAGAATGGCTAATATAGAAAAGACAAGAAGTATCTAATGTAGGCAAAGATGTGGAAAAAAAGGAACTCTCAGGCAATGTTGGTGGAAATGTAAGTTGGTGTAGCTACTGTGGAAAACAGTATGAAGGTTCCTCAAAAAATTAAAGATAAAAACACTATACATTCCAGTGATTCCATTAATATGTATATACCCAAAAAACAAACACACTAATATGAAACATACACTCATGCATATGCATAAGGATATATGCAAAAGACTATATAATAGACTATATGAAATATATAAAATGGAACACCAATCACAAAAAAGAATGAGATCTTACTATTTGTGGCAACATGAATGAACATAGAAAGTATTAGCCTAAGTAAAATAAGTCAAAGACAAATATCACATTTTACTTATATGTGGAATCTAAAACAACAAACTAAACAACCCACATAAACACACCCTGCTCCAAAACAGAATCATAAATACAGAGAACAAACTGGTGACTGACAGAAGAGAGGAGTTTGGGGGAATGGGCAAAATATTGAAGAGAATTAAAAGGTATAAACTTTACCATATGGTAGTAACATTATATGGTGACATATGATGACTACACTTATTATGGTAAGCAGATAATTTTGAATAGAATTGTCCTATCACTATACTGTACACCTGAAACTAACATAACAGTGTATGCCAATTATACTTCAACTAAAAAAATGATACTATGAAAATAACAGAAAAAAATGTTGGGACTTAAGAATGGTGAGGGCAGAAAGGGCCATGAAAGTGAAGTATTTAGTGACTAGTGGTTGAAGGAAGAATGTATTCCTCAAAAAGAGTTCTATGGGCAGGAAAAAGGAGGATAGAGTAACCTTCAAGTGTTTGAGAAAGGTGAAGTCATAAACTTTGATCAGTGAGCCCAATTTAGCCAACATCCATGCATACTCAGCCAGCACAGAACTCTTCAGAATTTGATTAATTTTATATGTGTGTGTGTTTGTGTGTGTGTGTGTATATATATATATATATATATATATATATATATATATATATATTCTATATTCTATTTCATCATAATCCTCACAATATCCTTATGTCTCCTACCAGGTCATTTTATTTACCTTGTTTATGAAAACTTCTGAGTATGAAATCCTTGCAAAAGAATGAAATTAGCAGTTAGAATGTTCATTTTTTTAAATCAACATATAACATATTATTTGTTTCAGGGGTACAGGTCTGTGAATCATCAATCTTACACTATTCACAGCACTCACCATAGCATATACCCTCCCCAATGTCCATAACCCCGCCACCCTATCCCTACCCCCGAACCCCCAGCAACCCTGTTTGTTTCTTGAGATTAAGAGCCTCTTATGGTTTGTTTCCCTCCCCAGTCCCATCTTATTTCATTCTTTCCTCCCTTCCCCCCATGATCTTCTATCCTGCCTCTCAAATCCCTCATATCAGAGAGATCATATGGTAATTGTCTTTCTCTGATTCACTTATTTTGCTTAGTATAAACCCTCTAGTTCCATCCACATCATTGGAAATGGGAAGATTTCATTTTTGATGGCTGCATAGTATATCTATCTATCTATCTATGACTTCTTTATCCATCTTCTTCTTTATCTTTATCCATTTTTCTGTTGATGGACATCTAGCTTCTTTCCATAGTTTAGCTACTGTGCACATTGCTGTTATAAACATTGGGGTGCATGTGCCCTTTTGGATCACTACATTTGTATCTTTAGGGTAAATACCCAGTAGTGTGATTGCTGGGTCATAGGGTCGCTCTATTTTCAGCTTTTTGAGGAACCTTCATACTGTATTTCTAGAGTGGCTGCACCAGCTTGCATTCCCATCAACAATGTAGGATGGTTCCCCTTTCTTAACATCCTCACCAATACCTGTTGTTTCCTGACTGGTTAATTTTAGCCATTCTGACTGGTTTGAGATGGTATCTCACTGTGGTTTGATTTGTATTTCCTTGATGCCGAGTGATGTGGAGCACTTTTTCATGTGTCTGTTGGCCAATCTTCTTTGCAGAAATGTCTGTTCATGTCTTCTGGCCATTTCTTGATTGGATTTTTTGTCCTTTGGGTTTTGAGTTTGATAAGTTCTTTATAGATTTTGGATACTAGCCCTTTATCTGATATGTCATTTGCAAATATCTTCTCCCATTCTGTTGGTTGTCTTTTGGTTTTTGTTGACCATTTCCTTTGCTGTGCAAAACTTTTTATCTTAGTTAAGTCCCAATAGTTCATTTTGCCCTTGCTTCCCTTGCATTTGGCGATGTTTCTAGGGAGAAGTTGCTGCGACTAAGGTTGAAGAGGTTGCTTCCTGTGTTTTCCTCAAGGATTTTGATGGATTCCTGTCTCACATTGAGGTCTTTCATCCATTTTGAGTCTGTTTTTTGTGTGTGGTGTAAGGAAAGGGTGCAGTTTCATTCTTCTGCATGCGGTTGTCCCATATTCCCAACACCGTTTGTTGAAGAGACTGTCTTTTTTCCACTGGGCATTCTTCCCTGCTTTGTCAAAGATTAGTTGACCATAGAGTTGAAAGTCCATTTCTGGGCTCTCTACTCTATTCCACTGAACTATGTGTCTGTTTTTGTGCCAGTACCATACTGTCTTGATCATCAGAGCTTTGTAATAGAGCTTGAATTCTGGAATTATGATGCCACCAACCTTGATCTTCTTTTTCAACATTCCTCTGGCTATTTGGGGTCTTTTCTGGTTCCATATAAATTTTAGGATTATTCATTCAATTTCTTTGAGAAAAGTTGATGGTATTTTGATAGGGATTGCATTAAATGTATAGATTACTCTAGGTATCATAGATGTTTTCACAATATTTGTTCTTCCAATCCATGAGCATGGACCATTTTTCCATTTCTTTATCTCTTCCTCAATTTCTTTCATGAATACCTTATAGTTTTCTGAGACAGATTCTTTGCCTCTTTGGTTAGGTTTACTCCTAGGTTTCTTATAGTTTTGAGTGTGATTACAAATGGGATCAACTCCTTAATTTCTCTTTGTTCCATCTTGTTGTTGATGTATAGAAATGCAACTGATTTCTGTGCAATGATTTTATATCCTGACACTTTATTGAATTCCTGTATGAGTTCTAACAGTTTGGGCTGGGGTCTTTTGGGTTTTCCACATAAAGTATCACATCATCTACAAAGACTGAGAGTTTGACTTCTTTGCCAATTTGGATGCCTTCTATTTGTTTTTGTTGTCTGATTGCCGAGGCTAGGACTTCTAGTATTATGCTGAGTAGCAGTGGTGATAGTGGACATCCCTGCCACGTTCCTGACCTGAGGGGGAAAGCTCTCAGTTTTTCCCCATTGAGCATGATATTCTCTGTGGGTTTTTCACAGATGGCTTTGATGATATTGAGGTATGTAGCCTCTATCCCTACACTGTGGAGAGTTTTAATCAAGAAAGGATGCTGTACTAGAACGTTTGATTTGTAACTCAGGAGGATTACCTCTTCATCAGAGAGAGCGAAGAAGGGGAGAAGAAGAGAAGAGACACAAAACATTTGAAAAAGAGTAATTAATTCAGGTGAGGTTTTGAATAAGAAAATATGGGTCCCTTGTGTGGTTCCATCGGTTAAGCGTCCAACTCTTGATTTCAGCTCAGGTCATGATCTTATGGTCATGAAATCAAGCCCCTCATTTGGCTCTGCACTGGACATGGCATCTCTCTCTTCCTTTCCCCTCGCCCCTCCCCCCTCTTAAAACAAAAAAAGAAAAAAAAATTTTACAAAAATGCTAGTGAGGATATAAAAGGTGAAAACACCTGGGTACATCTTGAAACACCACAAAAATGGGTCTTTGGTATGGCCATATTGTTAAAAGCATCTTTCCTGAATACTTTACCCCAATCTCATATTTTCTGCCTCCTGTCATCGAGATTTTTTTTTCTGCTTGGAGTTTTATCTCAACCCACAAGTGTGAAGTTTATTATTACTTCTTTGACTTCCAGATTTCCTCCTAGACTATGCTTTGTACTAGCTCCTCTTGGGCTTCTTTGGGTAAACCCTTCCTTAGTCTCATCTGGAGAAAAACCTGGGGTTGCTCCTCTCCTTCATGAAAATGAGTTCTGCTTCTACAATTTTCCCGAGTATCTAAGAAGATATCTTCTCATCAACTCTGGAGAAGTGTCACCAATTTTTTCTTCAAATCCATTTTTTTGTCATCTCCTTCAGAAAGTTTTTAAAAAGAAAACTGTGTTACCATGTTTGGAATCATGGCACTGGTATTAAAATGCTGAATAAGACTATATCTCCAGAACACCATAATAATTGATGGATCCAATCAATTTTATAGAACCCTCTTCTTTTCTTTATCATTGGGGAAAAATATGCCCAGCCAATTTTATCACCCTGGGAATGGTGGATTTGCTATTTCCATTGAACTGGCTGACCAATCCAATCAAATAAGTAGTTTACTGTTTTTCTCTGGTGAAATAATGAGTTGTTTAATTGAACTGAACAGATTTATAGGTTTCTTGGGCACCCATGCACAAAGCCACAATGAAAATCAATACTTCAACGTGTGACCATATAGACAAAACTATTTGAATGAAAATTTTTTTTCACACTTGCAATTAAGTCTTGGCTAAGCTTCTTATTCTTATGGGGGCTTTGTTTATACAAATTCAAAGCTAACATATCTCACAATGTGCTAAATATTTTGGAGGACTGGTCAAGAGAATTACTGTAAGGTACTGGGAATAGAGTAGTATGGGGATGTGTCACAAGCTTGGTGGAAGAAGTAAATTTCTTTGGAGAGAAATTGAACGTCCTACATCAAGATTTATAGAGATTTTATATGCAAATATTTTTAATGCAAACACTGTTCTAAGTACACTAAGTACACTATAAGTGCCCCCAAGATGAAAATGACAAAGTCTCCACCTTTAATGAGAACACTTGTTAGGAAACTTTTGTCTGCTAGAAATAAAATGTACTATTTGGGCTCAATAGTTTTAAAAGGCAAAGAATGTATCATTATATATGTATCGCATATAACTAAAATTCTTGAGAGAAGAGGTTTTTTGGGGGGTGGTTTAATAAATGACTGAATTATGACACTACAGACACAGTATTAGAGTAGGCAGTTAGGTTCTAATAGACACCTGATGGCCAGCAAAGAGGAAGTCATGGCCAGGTATGGGGAGAATCAGATGCCTGTAGCAGCAGCACACCCCAAGGAGCCAGGTCAAACCAGAGAGAACCAAGATGGTGGGTGTTATGACAGGAACCCCCTGATTAAACAGGGAAATAAAGGTATGAAACCCTGCTTCCAAGAAATCCCTACCCCAAGTAGTGATTATTCTACCACCCCTAGTTAATAACTGCTAATAAAAGATAGAAACTTGAAACCCAGAGGCACAGCTCACTCGTTCTCATTCTCTTTTGCTCTAGCTCTCTAGATTGCTTATGAATTTTCTCCCTCTTTTTCCCTCCTGCCTACTCTCACTACTGGACAGTGTACTCTCCTTTTTAACAGAATTTCCCTATTTGTCCCGCTCAACCACTGTGTCTGGTCATTCCTTGAATTCTTTCTTACCATGAGACCAAGAGCCTTTAGCAATGTCTTTGGGAGGAGTTAGGTCAAGGCCCCAGGGCCAGGGTCTCCCCAGTTTACTCAGCAACAAAAGTGTCTGGTGTAGTTCATTCTGATATCCTCAACATGAGATCCACTATAAATTAAGCTCCTCTTTTGGTTACAAGGGGAACTGTCATAATTATATGCTCTTTTGTTCATACCTAGTATTTGTGAATGAATATGTGAATAAGGAGGGAGAGATCAGGGGAGCTAGGGAGAGAGGGAAACTGAGGTGGGGGAGAAGATAAGAGTATAGAAACACACAGTGAAACACTCCCATCATTACAGAATATAAGCCTTTCTCTTTCTTTGGGTGGGGCCAATTTGCTACAGCTATTCTGGACCAGAAACACACTGCAGCAGGAATGCCAGCATTGGCTTAGAAGATTCAGTACCTCCACATCAAAGAATGGGCATGTTTAGTGGAAGACTGCACAAAGACAGAAAATTGCGATTTCTGTTAAGTCAGAAGAAAAGAGTGGGATGTTGGATAATGAAATGATTACTTTTAGATTAACTTTACAATTTATATTTGATGGTTGCAGGGAAGATGGCAAAAGAGACATATGAGTAATTATAACATAAGACAGAATGCAATAAGTAGGCATCTTCATCAGTCAGTCAAGAGTTGTTGTTAGAGTTGAATCATGCTTTCCACTCCTGAAACAAACCCTTGCAATTCTGAATAGATATACTTTTATCTTCATGAATAATTTGTGAATGCTAATTTGTATAGATTCCTGAAGTCCTCTGGAATTATGTTTTATTTTGACTTTTTTTTTTTTAAGATTTTATTTATTTATTTGACAGAGATCACAAGTAGGCAGAGAGGCAAGCAGAGAGAGAGGGAAGCAGGCTCCCTACTGAGCAGAGAGCCCGATGCAGGGCTCAATCTCAGGACCCTGGAATCATGACCCGAGCCGAAGGCAGAGGCTTTAACCCATTGAGCCACCCAGGCGCCCCTATGGCTTTCTTTTTTGCATGTACTCAGAATGTATATTGATCTTTTAAACGTCATTGAAGATTTTTCTCTCATTTAGCCACTTTCCACAAAGTAGCAAAGGTTTCAATTACTGCAGAGGAATTACCATATATCCGTGAGGAGAGAACAGTGTAAGTGTTGAGATGTCGGTGTCAGGCAGTGAGCTGAAATTACCCATTAGCTACATGACTTGTTCTCACACATCAGCCTGTCTGTGTGTTCAATTTGAATATGTGCCTCAGCAAAATTTCGAATCAAAGCATGTCATGGGCTATCAGGGTCATCTGCAAACAGTCAAAACCACTTATATTAAATTCATAAATGCCAAGGGTCCTCAATACAAATGTAAGCTATTAATAAATTTCATGAAAGATGTGTGGGCCAATTATTATGGAAACTTAAAGAAGGAAAATCCCTTCCCAGCAGAGTCACTAGAAATATTAAAGTCAATTGTCAAATATTCATGGCAGATTTAGAAGCTGCTTTTGTATCTTCTGGGGTGGTGATTTGATGTGGACAACTAATACAGCTTTATAATATCTGCTCTAACTTAAAGGAAAGCAATTCTTAATCTAAACAATGGCTTTTTGAAAAGGAAGTAGAAATATTCAACTACCATTATCTTAAAGACATATTTAACTGTGTTTCTTCTTTTTTTTTAAAGATTATATCTATCTATCTATCTATCATCTATCTATTTATCTATCTATCTGACAGAGAGAGAGAGAGAACACAAGCAGCCAGAGTGTCAGGCAGAGGGAGAGGGAGAAGCAGACTCCCCGCTGAGCAGGGAGCCTCATGCAGGATTTGATCCCAGGACCCCAGGATCATGACCTAAGCCAAAGGCAGACACTTGACCAACTGAGCTACCCAGGCATTCTTAATAGTGCTTTTGAAAGATTTTGAAAGAGTATGAAGAAGTGAAGAACAAATGTGCTTTCAAGAAAATCAGGAAACTGATTTCAAAATAGAAAAACAGATGAAATGGGTCACTTTGCACAATAATCAAATAGCTTTCAAGATACAGTGCATTTGCCCAAGTCCCATGTAGAGCAATAATTCTGAAAAGATGGAGAAGAAAAAGAATTATGTAGGAATGGTCTTTTGCCTCTCTCCATGCTGCTGCAGGCCAATGCCTGAAACTTAATGCAGTCTTGAGTACTCACAGCTTAAACCCTTAATTCTTTTCTTGGACATTACAGCTAACCTCATACAACGATCAAAATGGATAGTTAACATGTCCAACTAAGCAATTTTACTGCTAGTTCATGCTAGGAGAACCAGATTAAGTTAGATTGTAAGCCACAAAGGAGAATTACCAATTTTTAAATGCTCCCTTCAGCCTTGACTTACATGAACTGTATAACTTTGCAATAACAAATTAACTTATAATTGATCAGGAGATTTGGCTGTCTCTGTATAAAGAAACACTCATACTCCATAATAATTTGAGAAGAAATTATTCTCTCAATATTATATTGATAATATAATAAAAATATGTGCAGCTGTTTGCTCAGAACACTTAGAAATAGAAGTTACTAGTGCTTAGTTGGCTGTAAATACAAGAGAGATGACTTCAATATGACTCATGAGAATTTCTGTGCTATCTGGAACCCATTGCTTTGTCTCACTAATGCATACTTGAAATATTTATTTAAATAAATTCACGTCTTCTAAATTAAAAAAAAACAAAGCTAGAACTGATGAATATTATCACATGCTCATATCTTTGAGTTAATTATTTTAACAAGAAATTTACCCCTAATATATAGTTACAAACCTATCTAAAATGAGGGAATGAGAGCCTTGATAAGGATAAAGAAGAGCATGAGGGCACTCTGGGAGAGCAAGACTGAGTGGGTGAGTAGAGTAGGGGGTACTTTGGGAACCCAGAAAGTTCTTAGGTTCTACAGACTAGCAAGGCTAGATAAGATGAATTTCCTAAGGTCAAGTCTGCATAACTTTCACATAAGAAGCTAGGAGACACAAAATGGGGACTCAAAACTAATCTTTCTCTTTAAAAATCGTTGCTTCTTCCCTATTAATTTTTCACTGCCTATGGCTTTATGGATCCAAGCATCAGAAATTTACTGAGTACCTACTCTGTGTCAGACATTCTATATATACCTTACACAGATTTTATTTAATCCTTTAAATAGTGATAGATGTATAATCCATGTCTTACAGACAAGACAACTGAGTAATTTATCTCATACCACTTAATGTGAAATGACAGACATATAATGTGAACTCAAATTTTCTGACTTTGAAGACAATGTCCTAGGTTCCTAGTTCACATTCTGACCTTCTTTTTATGTGACTATGACATAGGCTCATTTTAATTACTTCTCTATCCTGATGGCTCCTTTATTCTAGAAGTTCTTTATTATTTTCTGATCATAACTTTTTTCCCTGTGACCAAGCTCTTCTGGCTAAGAACTCAAAGTTTGCTGTGTCAGCCTGTCTCCAGTAACCTTGGCTAACAGTGGCCCATAGGAATAACGAAGCTCCCAATTCCTTGATTGGAAAGAGAAATCAAGTAAAGATGGATGAAGGAAAAGAAAAAGGGAGGTTGATGAGATCAACTACTACCAACTGTTTGTTTTTAGGTACTAATATGGAAGAATCTTGGCAAGTCAGTGCTATACCATGATCTTTAGGTAAATTACTTAACTTCTCTAACACAATCAGCTAACAAGTTATATTTGAGGTCTACTTTGGACAAAATTGACATATTCCTTTTTCTCATGGGACCTAAAATTCTATAAAACAGTGCATAATAATCAAACTCTTGAAGAGTTATTTTGAAAATTAACAACCCAATGTTCATAATAAGGCATGTTTGTTTAAATTCCATTTGCTTCTTCTGGGTAGAAATAAAATATCATTGATTCATATTTAGTTGAGTTAAATCTCTCTTCTATGTTGCTATTACTAGTATTTGAGTTATGAAACCAAGGCAACAGCTGATCACTTCCCTTGTCCTTATAAGTCTAAGCCTAAGCACAAAAAAAGCTGCAGATAGGTAAACTGACAAAAGTACATGATTGTATTGCTGCTGAGTGCTTTTTCCATACAGAGATTTTTAGGCTTTTGTTGTTCTTATTGCCCCTAGAGTAAGAGCAAAGTTTTGTTTGTTTTTTTTCTTTTTAGAGAGAGAAATAGTGTGAGAGAGCATGAGCAGGGAGGAGAGGAAGAAACAGGCTCCCCACTGAGTAGGAAGCCTGACATGGGACTTGATCTTAGGACCCGGGGATCATGACTTGAGCTGAAGGCAGATGCCTAACCGACTGAGCCACACAAGTGCTCCAAGAGCAAAGCTTTTTTTTTTTTTTTTTTAAGATGAAAAGTGGTATAAAGTTAATGTTCACACTGCTAGTCAGCACAACTCTGTTCCAAAATATGGGGCTCCTGCCCCACACCCAAAGATTCCGTTATGTCTTCCCTATACAATTCAATTAGTTTTAATATATACAGCTTAGAACTCAAAATATTAATCAAGATAAGTGTAATTTCTATTACCTCCTAAACTTCTCTCATTCCTCATTCTTGTGGATAAGTTCTTTAAAAGTTTTATTGACCCAATAGCACAAATTTCAAGTAAATCTCAAGCTAAGTTTACAAAACCCAAAAGAATATTTTTTCATGGTCCAAATATTTAAATGCTTTTTCCAGTGTTTAATTAACCAACATTGATTTATTTTTTAATCCAAGTGCACATATGCTTTATAATCTCACTCAACTGTTACCAATTTTGAGTGTTTACTAGTGAGTTAATAAAGGCTAATTAGAGTGGCATTTTTTTGTTGTTGTTTAAGTCATTTGCTATTTCAGGAATTTTGTTTTGTTTTGTTTTCACTTTGGCTGTGGTTTGCATTTTCTAAACCTTCTCTAGGTACTTTACTAAAGATTAATTATCTATCAGACTTATGTAAATAGGAGAGCTAAGATTGCTGTGCATATTCATTCATAAATTAAAAACAATGCTTTCTACCAGTTAGCTCTATAAAAGGGAAATAGACCTTGACTAGATGTAATTAGGCATTTCTGTTCTCCATAACTGTAATTTACCATTAGTGTTTGAAGAACTATCAGTTCTCATTTACTCTGGTAAGTGACAATAAGTGAGGCTAAAGTAAATTCAAAGCAACACTCCTGGGTCACCTTAGTGAATTTATGGAGCATACCATAACATTATTTAAAACAAATGTAATTTTGGTCCTGTTGTGCAATAGAACAAACCTCTAGTTTGATTTTTCATTCTGTGTATCCAATGACACTCAAAGTGCATGTCCTCAGGAAAGACAAACTTGACTAGAGCCATGGCTATGTGGTAGGTGCTTTGTACTCTCATTTAACACGTGATGCTCAAGGTGATCCATGTGGTGAGACTGTCTTGCAGAGTCAAACATGAATTATTCACTCTTTGGAGATGCATCAGTAAAAGCCTCTAAAACTACTGTGTGGTATATAAACCATAGATTATAACTATGTGTAAATATATATAAATATATATATATAATATATATATAAATATAACTATGTATAAATATATATAAATATATTTAGATCTATAAATATCTTTTCCCCTAAAGCTAGTAATAAAGGGGAAAATTGATAATAATTTAGGGGCTTTTTTTGTTTTTAATTGTATTTAGTTAACATAATTCTCAGGTTATCAGGTGGGTCAATTTCAGAAAATTACAACATACAAAACACAATAGAAAAAGTACATAAAAATACTTTGAGGCTGAAGATTTTAAAATGGTGTTACCTCCTCCTTAATGGCTTTTAGAACATGTAGATTCAGGAGAGAGTGGACTTACGGGACTTTACCTCCTGCCTTTCAACCAGAATACTTTTGTTTTTGCCTAATGAATTATTTGAAATTCTGTTCAGAGAGTGAAAGAGAGAGAGTAAATCACAGGCTTAAGCTGTATATTAGAAAGCAGGTGTACCAAATCCAAACTGTTCCTTAAGGGAGGCTCCAGAACTCTAGTAATCCACAACTTGGTTGCCTAGCATTTTAATTTACATAGATCCAAGGTAGCAAATCTGAGATGGGATAGCAAAATATAGAGAGTGGGAGCACTTACTACCTCTAAGAAGCAATCACTAGTACAAAGCTACAATAATCAAAATGTTTCAGTGCTGGCCTTGGGACTGACATAGAGACCAATGGAACAAAATTGAGAGTCCAGAAATAAACCCATCCATCTTTGCCCAGTTGACTTATGATAAGGATACAACGTCCATTTAATGGGTAGAGCACTATCTTCAACAAATTGTGCTGGGACAAATGGATTTCAACATGCATGAAAATCAAGATGGACTCCTATCACATACCATATAAAAAATTACCTTGAAATAGGTCAATGACCTAAATAGAAGAGTCAAAATCATAAAGCTAATAGAAAAAATGTTAAGCCTTTATAAACTTAGATTTGGTAGTAGATTCTTAGATATGTCACGAAAAGTACAAGAAGCAAAAGAAAAAAAGTTGGATAAACTGACCTTTATCACAATTTTAAAAATTTTGTACATTAAAGGACATTATCAATGAGGTAAAAAGATAACCTACAGATTGGAAGAAAATATTTACAAATCATATATCTGATAAGGATTTAATATCTAAGGCGTACAAAGAGCTCCTCCAACTCAACAACAACCAAACCAAACAACCCACTTAAAAAGTGGGCAAAGGATGTGAATACACCTTTCTCCAAAACCCATGAAAGTCACCAATAATCTCTTGAAAAAAATGCTCAACATTATTAGTCATTAGGAAAATGCTAATCAAGAGCACAGTGAGAACAATACAGAGAAACTAGAACCCTTGTTCAATGTGTGAGAATGTAAAGTGGTACAGCTGCTGTGGAAAACAATTAAGCAGTTCCTCAAAAAGTTAAAAAATACTCACAAGACACAGCAATTCTACTTGTATGTATATATTCCAAAGAACTGAAAACAGAAACTCAAATAAATCCATGTATATAATCACAGAAGCACTATTCCCAATAGCCAAAAGGTGGCAACAACCCATGTGCCCATCAGTAGATGAATGGATAAGCAAAATATGATATATACACATAATGGGTTATTATTTAGCCTTAAAAAGAAATGACGTTATGATTTCTGCTACATTATGGATGAATCTTGCAAACAGTATGCTAGGTAAAGTCAATTCAAAAAGACAAATATTGTATGAATCTACTTATTCAGAACAGACAAATTCAAAGAGACAGAATGTAGAGATTATCAGGGATTGGGGGTTGTGGTAATGGGGAATTGCTGCTCAGTGAGTACAAAGTTTCTGTTTGGAGTGATGAAAAAAGGTTTGGAAATAGTGATGATGTTTGTACAACAATGTGAATGTAAGTAATGAGGTTGCATTGTACATTTAAAAATGATGAAAATGGCAAATTTTAGGTTATATTTTACTACAATTAGAAAAGCAATCACTGAAAGACTAGATGCAAGGGATAAACTTTTTTTTAAAAAAAGATGAGTGATATTTATATATGACACAGTAAATATTTATAACTGGCACAACTGAGCAGTAACTAAGCAGCAAAGATGCCAGCTGCAAACACACATTCAGAGCTACTGGTGAATTCAGTTTAATTACTACCTTGAATCTGACGCAAAATTAGTAAAGCTCATCTCTGAAGAAGCAGAGAAGAAGGAAGACTCAGCTCTTTATAGTGTCATAGTATCAAAGCACAGATTCTTTGAACAAAAGCCCTATTTAGTCAGGGCCCTCACTTTGCTGGTGAGAAAAAAGGAGGTCTTCAGAGCTGAAGACTGGCCAGAGTTCCTCTACACCATGCACACAGTCTGCACCACAGTTCTGTTCCCATGACATCCATCTCTCCTGATCCTTCCACAATGCATGTCATCAGAGGGTGGGCAAGAAATCCCACTTGTATGGAAATGATACAAATGTAAAAAGGAAACATCAGTTACTACGATCATAATGAGAATATGTGGAATATTTGATTTTCTTCCCTTTTTTTCTCATCCAGCTTGTTCAATGACCTACTCAGTTGACAATGCCACTGTCCCCCATTCTCTTAGTGGTGATAGTGCTCTTACACTTTCTTAAATGGAACGAGGTTATAGCATGGGCAAGAATACAGGCAGACACACCAGTATTTGTTGCCAGTTCAGCAATGTACCTGCTGTATCAACTGGAGTATGGATTATGATTATGAACAAGAAGTCATGAACTAAAACCTTGCTAAACCTGTTTCTTTTCTTTACTTTACTTTTTTTTTTTTTTTTTTTTTTTTTTTGGTCTGTAAAGATGGGTTTAATGAAGCACCTATATATTCCCCCATGGAATTGCTAGGAGGATGGAATGAGAGATTACATTCAAAATGTCAGTGTCTTACATGCCATCATCATCTCTTCAGTGGTAAGTTCGTTAATTACACCTCCCCCACTTTCCAAATGCTGCCACCACCATCCTCAAGTTCACTGTTCTTCTACCTCTCTATCACTACTCTATCATCTCTCTATTCAACTACCCTCCAAGTCACCTCAAAATACTACTCTGAAAGTTAGGGTCTTCCATCTTACTTTGTCTTCCCTCACAATGAAAAAACCTTGTTGGCAATTTGACTGTTCACATATTGGTCCCTGCATAGCAAAGGCATCCTAGGCCTCTACTAAGTACTGCCTACCTCGAGACCTTTCCTCCTTATTTTCAGGAGAGGGTAGCACTGGCACAGGGACCTGCTTGGGGGATGCTGAGTGATATACATTTAGTTAATAGTAACCTTTTGTAATGATCACACAGGAGAGTGAGAGGAATGTGGCTACATGAGACCAAAGTCCATTCAATGACTGAGATGGGAAACTCAGTTTTCATACCTTTCATTACTAGTCAGGCCCCATCATTAGTCTAATAAGTCTTATACTTGATTAGGATTAATGCAGAACATGAACTCTCCATCCCTCCTAGGTTTCTTGGGGAGACACTGATGTATGGCTCAGATACATGCCCATGGGTGGAGGAAGTTACTTCATGGAAGCAATCTGAGCACACTTCTTGCCCCTGTCTGGCCTTGACCTTTAAAACAAAAACATTTGGATGTTTCTGCCAAATACCTGCCTATGACTAAGCAGTACATGAACTTACATCACTACTTTATAAAATGATGGCTGTCTGAAGAGCACTCATGGGAAAATAAAGTCTAAGATAAAACACAAACAATGGAAGCTCTAGTTTTAACATCAGAACGATTGATAGCTACAACCCTGGGAACAACATGATTAAAATCAATATGAAGCTCTCAAAATGATTTCTTAAAAAAAAATCTAACTATATACTTATAAAAATATATACTTCAGATATTGTCTATATCTTTCAGAAATTAATGAAAAAAATTCTATTTCCAAACTTATCTTCTGTTAGATATTCAACAGAATCTCTTCTTAGGAATAACTTTTGATATTTTGGTGAAATACACATGAGGGCACAAAAGCTTTATGACTATTATACGTCCTAACCAAAAAGATACATTTTTTAAAGACTCTTGGAACCTTGTGTAGTGATTATTTTATTCACTGATTTTTTTTTAAAGATCACTTTTATTAGGTGAAATACAGATAATTTATTGACTAATGTTACTAATTCCAGGGTCCTATCTTCAGGCACAGTTTGATCTAGGAGGCAAGAGATAACCGTTTTTGGCTCTGCTTATCTTTGTTGGTTGCATTTAGAATATTTTTCACCGTTTGCCTCCTGTATCACCAGGTCTACAGCACACACTTTCGGCAACCTCAGTAGCAAAAGAAGGTCTAACAGATCAAACTGTGGCTACACCATTATTCTGAGATTGCTCTCTTTAGAGTAGCCAGGAAAATAGACTATACCAAGTCGTCATGTCTGGTTATATTCTCACCCTTAAAGCCAGAGGCTCAACATCATCCCAAACATGAAGTCAGAAAGTGGGAGAATCCAAAAATTTTAGACTACTGCTCCCAAAGACCAGATTCTGAATAGAAAGAAATACAACTTGACCTTTTAGCCCAGGTCACTTGTTTTTCAACATGGAAAATACTCAGTTCCCATTTCAGTTCTCACAGTGACTAAGAGCCCCAGAGTAATAACATCTCTCAGTGCTTGTGCTTCTCTATCTGTGACATCAGAATATTTAGTTACCTGGCTTGTAGGCACACTATTTACACTTAATGCTGGTAAAATGCTCAGGGCCCAAAACACACTATATAAATGCAAAGTGTCAATATAAATTGTGCTAAAAGAGGTATTCCCCAGTTAACAGAAGGAACAGCATGACTGCAAAGATACATCAAATGCTATAAAAGAAATGCTAATTTCTTTTGCTTCTTCACCACATATTTTAAAAATTGCTTTACTCACATCCTATATTTTAGAGGTTACATTTTTTTTTCTCAGAATGTCTGCACTTCAGTCACTTGACTTTCTAAAGGTTATCATAACACAACATTTTTTTTAAAACTGAGCCAGTCCTAGAGGATGACAGAAGAGTTTGTTAGAATTCCAATACAGTGACAAAATTCTCTGTGCCCTCACTCTCAGTCCTGAGAAAAATTGATTTTTCAAGTGCCTCTGGTAAAAGATTATAGTCATTTGGGTTTGGGTCGTTTGTTTGTTGTTTCTGTCTTTTTTCTTTTTTTTTGGGTGGGGGGGCTTTTAGAGAAATAAAAAGAAGTGGTTTGGGCTAGACGTATAAATGCCCCTGTTTAGTCACAGAAACAAATTTAAATCTTAATCTAAGATGAAAATCCAGTGAAGATGAATGAAAATCCAGCACCACAGAGATGCTGCCAGGATAAGAGGTAGAAATCTCACCTGACAGGTGGTCAATGAGACAGTAAAGATTAGAAGAATTATTAATGGGGATGCAGAAGAGCAAAGGACAACAGGAAAGGCCAAAACGACAAACATCTTTTTGGTGATTTTGTTTATAAATCACTATGTAAAATGATCTATGTATAATGGATTACCTCTTGCAGTTCTCAGTGTTGGTTGAAGGCCAAGTCAAAGCATTTTCTGACCTGATTCTGTTCTGACCTGATTACATGCTTTGTGGTGATAGGGTTGTGGTTTTCCATTTTTGTTTTGTTTTCATTTTTGTTTTGTTTTAATTTTTAGTAATGAAAATTAATTTTGAATTGAAGTGTTAAGGAATAGGGTGGAAAGATATTTTCATTAACAGAGTCATGACCAATAACAATGTACAATAAAGTGGATTACAAAATAGTTTGTTTTATTTATTTTAAAATGATGGTATGTTATAATAGTTAGCACTTAGATGGCACTTCCCGTGGGCCAGACAGTGTTCTGAGTGCTTTATATTTAATAACTCATAAACTCTTCACTTTGCATGTGTTACCAATTACCATGTGATAAATGAGAAAACAGAGAGAGCAGGTAAGGAGGTTTCCCATGATCTCATTAAGATGGAAAGATGGATGAATGAAGGGATGAATGGGTGGATTCATCTAAATAGTGTTCACCAAAATGTTAGTGGTAATCATTTCTGGATACCAGAGTAGGAATCTCTGTTGTACTCATTTTGTAACTTAAAACTGATAAATATTTCTCATGGAAAATACTTATCTTTTTAATCTGGAAATAAATATCAATAGCTATGGTCACTTTGGGGAAAATATTTCATATATTGAATACATTCTTCTCCGGTTGAATACATTCTTATCCTGTTGAACATCTTATACAGACAACTCAAACTCAACAAGCTCCAAGTGGATGGACGTCTACCTTCTCTCCAGCCCTTTCTTCTCATTCTCATTCCTTTTTTTGGTGAGTGGTAGGTACCATGAAGAGAGAATTGTGGGAGTCACCTCAGACAAGGATGAGCAAACTCAATCAATTTTATCATCTACCTTGTTCTCAAACCCAAGGGTTCCTCCTGTTTGCTCATTCACTCTACACCATCATTTTCACCAACTGATTGAAAAGCTCTCAGCATTTTCTGCCAGGATTACTGCATACAACCCATCCCCTTCCTTCCATCTATCACACTCATGTCTTGTCTTCATCCTTCTAACTTACCCTCCTTGCTTACAAAGCTACCTTTGAGGGAAGATGATCATACGGTGCTCCTGCTTAAAATTATTCCCCTTACAAAGTTTTGCCCCCTTATGAAAAACAAAAACTCAATTCCTTAGCATTAAATATAAGACCCTCCAGGATCTGGATCACACATACCTTTCTTGTTTACAGCACAAGCCTCCCTTTTACTTTGTTTACTTGGGAACTGCATGGGTTTTTCCTGTGTTTATACAACCATATACTAAAGGCTCCCACCTCTAGAATTTCACATGTGCTATTCCCACTGTCTGAATGTCTTCCACGGGATTTAAATCTTTCTGTGCTTAATCCCTAAAACAGAGAGCAGTATCTATTCATTATTCAATTAATATTTATTAAGCACTTGCTTTGTATGCATCAAGCAATTTGCCAGTGCTGGTGATAGGAGAGTAAACCTAAAAAGACCTGGTTCCTGCAAAGAGTGACCAACTCATCCCAGTTTGGCTAACACTTTCCTGATTTTAGCAGTGCAAGTCTCAAGTTCCAGGAAACCTCTCAGTCCTGGACAACCCAGGTTGATGATATGAATGGTCATATCATTCCTATACCCAGCAAAAATTCCAACAAGGGAAGCAGCTTAGTAATGGACAATGAATAAAATAAGAAAATGAACAAATGAAGAATTTCCTTTCATAGCACCTAAGGAGGGTCATTACAAACATCGTTTATCTTCACATGATTTTGCAATAAAGTCTTTATGATAGAAAAAGATATAAATAGCTTAACATGCAAACACTAATTCTAACATGGAATAAAGCAGATTATCTGACTCACAGGGTAGAGAGGCATTCAAGGCACCTTGTGAAGGCAGGTAAGAAGGAAAAAAATCTTTGCTTTTCCTATGAGTCAGGTGGAAACTCAGCTTGTGTCTATTCCCATGACATATTGCCAGCAGGATGAAACGTGCCTGGAACAGCTTCAAAAAAGGTTTGAAATGCAGGAAATAAAGGAGAGAGTATTCTCCATCTCTCCCACGAAACTCTTCATTATCATCTTCTGTAAAGTGGGGGTAATAAAAATAGCTAACTCATAAATTTTTATAAAGATTAGGTTAATTCTATTATCTAAGGTGCTTAGGACAGTGCCTGGCACAAGGTAATACAAATTATGTATTAGCTTATAACACATACTCCTCCATCTCCTACCTTCACTACTCATTCTACCTGGGGTCAGCGGAAAAGGCTGCAGAGACAGTGGAGCTAGTTGAGAACAGTCTCTCTCATCTCAGCTTAATTTAAGAAGAGGCTTATGGAAGGAGGGTAGAAGGAAGGCTTTGATTTCTGGGTCCACCAGCTTTCCCGGTCATGCACTGGTGTGAAGAACAATTTAAGAATTAACCTTCTAATCTGCTCTGTCCAACTCATGAAATCATCTGTATCCCCATGGTTATGTGCCAACGGGAATAGATTTTTAAAAGATGGGTCAAAACTGCACTTGAAATCCATATTAGTAATAAAATATTCCATGTTGGTAATAAAAATGAAATTTGGTAAATAAGGAAATTATCTTTCAGACTTTACCCAAATAGTACTGAACTTGAAAGTCATAGCAAATTGAAGCTTGTTCACACAGATCAAAATTAGCCTTAATAAATAAAGACCAAAATAAAATCCATCTTTTGCCAAGAGGTTTAACACACAATCTGATATTTATATTCTAGAAGTAGGAATAGAGTCATGTCTTTTCAAAAGTTAAGTTAAACAGGCAAAATAATCAAATTAAGTATATGCATTGACATGTTTTTGGCTCCCTTAAAAAAAAAATTGGTTATTTTCAGTTAACTCAAATACAGAGGAATAATTTTTTGCTCAGGTGCCAAAATTGCAACCAGATGGTAAGATAAGTCCATTTGAGTTCAATGGTTTGCATCCCAACAATGCCCATCTGGGGTTCTGGAGTACATGTGGCCAGTGCAGCACATACCTCCTCATCTTCAATCATTTAGCCCAAACATATGGCCTCAAGAGGTACAGCTGATTATTGGGAATTTTAATTGAGACCTAATCTCTGACTTTGACGGTGAATGTTAGGCTAAAATCTGAAAAACAGATGGTTTGGGTAAAGATTCCTCAGGCAGAGAGGGGAAGAAGTATGGAGATGACAGCCTTTGTGTAATAAAGAGCAAAGACAAAGTAGGTGTTCCCTTGAAGAGCAGACTTCTTTGTCTAAGGCCTTCTGCTCTTTCCAAAAGCCCCTCTCCTCTGACAGCTATGTGCAAATGAGAAAATGGCCATATTTCTCATGAGTAAAACTGTCCAACATTCTGAGACCATTCCAACCTTTTATCCTACCCCTGCCTGTAACAGAACAAATAAAAATAAAAAGTGTTTCGAAAGGAGGTGTGTGTGAATTTATATTTAAAGCCAGACTCACTGGTTTGAAAATATTTAATTTCTTCCAGGCACACAATGTCTGGGTTATTTTAGCATTGCCTAATCAAACAGACATGAAAATAGCCAATGGTCAATTTAACTGGTTTCCAATAGAAATCATGGTAGGTTGAAAGTAAATCATTCAAGATATTGAAAGAGAAACATATTGTGGTCTACTTTGTAGCTCTATAATCAGTTGAACAATTTCCTCAAGAAGGTATGTACTGCAGGAAGCCAAATTATATTCCTTTTACCTAACAGACAACGCAAATCTGATAATGTCACATTCTTGCTGAAACCTTTCAGTGATTATCCATTGCTGATGAATGTGGCCCAAAATCCTTAACAGCCTTAATAAGACTGAGAAAGAATAGAACAGAGCTAGATCTTTCCCTCCCAAGCTCCCCTTTATTATTCTCTATGGTTGACCCCTCTGCATTTCTCTATTCCTCCAAATGACCAAGTACTTCACCTCAGAGCCTTACACACACACACACACACATACACAGAGTTCTTACTGCTTGTGTGCTTTTATTGCCCCTCTTTACTCAATAAACTCTTATTTATTCATATCTCTTTTGGCCTTTACACAACAGTTAATCACTTCCTTGGGAAGTCCTCTCTTTCTCTCCTGGGCAATTTGGGACCCTTATGGTTACTAAACCCAAAGTATTTTTTTCTTTATAGCTCTCATTACAAGTGTAATCATTTCTGTAATTACTTCTTTAATTTATGTCTCCCTCATTACTCATAGCTCCAGTCCAATACCTGGTACAGCACCTCGCATCTAGGACTTATAAACTTATATTTGGTGAATGAACAAGTGAATAATGATTGTTTGACATGACAAGCATGTGGAAAGCAGAGGGACCATGAAGAAAGAAAAGGCTTTGATACTGCACATAGAGTGTGGCCAATGCTAAATAAAGGTCTAGTTAAAACTGAAAAAACTTGAACAACTGATCAGAAAGCTGAATCACAGAATTCTGCTAAATCTGATTCCAGAATTACCTTCTTAAAAAAAAAAGTACAATTAGACTTTAATCAGAAAATTGCATTACTCTACCATAAATTTCAGTGTATTTTTGAAATTATAGTCCTGACAATATCAACACCTACATTCTCCAAATATCATTAGTGCCTCCCAAATTAAATCCCCTCAGTAACTAATGGTAACTTTTTTCTAGTATAATATTTAAGGATTTAAAGAATCACAAGATTTTAGAGAGAATTTTGTGTTCATCATGTTCAGACATGACCTCTTATGTATTATCTCTTATCAACTTTGTAAAAGGAGAAGGTTGACAACACAAAGCCCTTCCCTTATACTGATTAAAATTATTTTTAAAAAGATTTTATTTGGAGAGAGAGAGAGAGAAAGAGAGCGTATGAGTGGAGGGAGGGACAGAAGGAGAAAGAGACTCTCAGGCAGACTCCATATTGAGCATGGAGCCCCACAGGAGGTTCTATTTCATGACTCCGAGATCATGACCTGAGCCGAAATCAGGAGTTTGATGCTTAACCAACTGAGCCACCTAGGCACCCCACTGATTAAAATTATAAAAATGCAGGGGCGCCCGGGTGGCTGAGTTGGTTAAGTAACTGCCTTTGGCTCTGGTCATGATCCTGGAGACTGGGGATCGAGTCCCACATTGGGCTCCCGGCTCCACGGGGAGTCTGCTTCTCCCTCTGACCTTCTCCCCTTTCATGCTCTCTCTCACTTCCTCTCTCTCTCTCTCAAATAAATAGATAAAATCTTTTTAAAAAATAAAATAAAATAATAAAAATGCAACTATGTGGCTGTACCACATAGTCGGAAGAAGAATACCAAGTCATGATTCCCAAAAGACAACTATGATGAGTAAATGCTGGTAATGTAACTGAAGACTGTATGTGGTGACCATACTTCTCTCTGGACATGTGGCTTTTCTAAAGGGCAATTCTCAATGTTTAATTTAGAAATTTCATCTTTGTATTAAAATAGGATCTTCAAGAGTTTTCGAACTCATATTGGCTAAGCACATGATCTTCAGTATAAAGTTGAATTATGACAGCAAAATGGGAATGCCTGTAACTCTAGCTCAACAAATTCAATGTTTTATTCAATGGATGATAATGTAATCTTTTGTAAAGTTGCTTTACTTGTATTAATAACAAGGTGGCATTTACAAAACTAATAAACTATTAAGTCCATTAAGGTTTATCGCTGATTCTTGAACATGACCCTTGTAATATGTTCATTTATAAAAACCATTTGAGTCATTTAAATATCATTAAATTATAGCAGAATTAAAATGAGTTTTTTCTCTGTGGGTTCAGGTATAGGAGAGTAAAATTATTTGCATAAGCTAGTCAACCAGTTTGGAGTTTGATGTATGACATAGCGTGCTCCTCCTGCTATCACCCAGGGTAGGGAGTCAGATCAAGGCATGAATCATCTTCCCAGTGTAAACCTTGGGGAAAGTGTCTCTTTTTTTCTCCTTGTGCAGTCAGAAAAGTGGTGGGTCTTTTTCCACATTGAAGCATTATTAAGAGCTTTCTCCCATTTTCCTGTCTATGTGCTTTTCCATGGTTCTTACCAGAAACTGTGGGACTGAACCATTAACTGGGGAAAGTCAGGGGAGTCTTCTTCCTGAGATCAACTCTATCTTCACTATCACCTAAGTTCAAGTTTGTATCCTTTTCATCTAAAGTGTTGCCAGGGCCCAAGAGCTGGGTCTTCTGGCCCTCAGGACCTTTTCCTTCCTAACATTCTTCTCCACTGTCCTTTTAAAATGATATTAAGTCTCTGCTCAAAGGCTATAGTCAAGATTATATTTAAGCTCTGAAGTAGGTGAAGAGAGAGAAGGAGAGAGAAAGAGATCTTCATGTGTGTCTCTTCTCAATTCCTAAGGCAGGTGGAAGTCACAGAGGGAAGGAAGATGTGTGTACCTAATCATTCCCTAAGAGGGAAATGTAATGGGCATGCTGATAAACTTTTGTCAAGGTAAATACCTAAACTCTGTTTCTGGCCTATCAGACTGACAAATTATTTCCTACATTAACACCGTGTAATCAGAAAAATGGCCCAAAGTTAGGAATGTGGTGAATCCCAACATTTTTTTTTTTCTCCAAATAAACAAAGGAGTTTGTCAACTCATTCTATCAAAACTCCCTTCTGGTTACTGTCTGCATTTACTAGACGCCTGCAGTGTCCAATAGCTGTATTTATTTAATCTTTATTGCATACTTGTCTATAGAGCTAAATGATCGGGGGAGTCAGCTAGACAGCTGCCTGGGACATCAGTTCATAAAGCATATTAAAATATCCCTAGAATAAAGTGTAAATACAGTGCTAGTTAACTCAGGTTTCCACATGAGACTACTAACATAATTGGCAAAAAGAGGCAACATGCTTAAGTGGAAATTGTGAAAACACTTCTCCCGGTGGTGAACTTGCTCTGTTGACTTACTTTGCAAAGCATAATTGCAAATTGCATGTTGCAATTATAGGCTGCTCCAGTAGCCTTGAGACAGGCCTGCTGACAATAAGCTGACATTATAAAACTGAATAGTGTTGGCAAAGTGTTTCCTTTCTTCTTCTTTCCTCTTTAATGAGTGATTTAGTTCATTATCTAGATTTTAACCCTCGGAATATGCTCTCAAGGTATATTCTGTTTCAAAAACTTAAATATAAAGTGTAAGCAGGCATGGTAATGGTGAAAGATAGGAAGTGAGTTATCAACCAGAAGGCCGGACAATGAGGACTTGGAGATATAATTTGAACAAAATGTAGTACAGCTACGTAGGTAAGTTACCTCTTCTCTTCAAGATTGTGGGTGACTGATGCTACCTAACTGTAGGTGGCTGAAAGAAAAAATCCCCCAAAACAAAGAATTTCAACTAAGTTTAGAAAGTGACCAGAAAATATATGTGCCTTATCAATAAAAAAGCCAATTCTCCTGGACTCTGTCAAATCAATGCTAAACAAGCATTTGAAAAACATCAATTTGAAGGGGGTATCTCTATACTATGAAGCTATCTGAGGAGCCTACTTGTCTCCAACAAGCCTGGTTTCTGAGGTAGGTACTGGGATACCCACTGCACCCCTGACAGAACAGACCTAGAGAAGTTGGTATCTTCAAGAGATTATTTTTAAGAAATAATTTTGTCAAAAGCCTAAGAGTGAGTGATAGTATTTCCATCTTGGATCCTTGGAAGTTAATAGTAGCCAATAGCTCAGAATTGTTGAAAACTGTTTTGAGTGTGTGTGTTTTAGTTTTTTAATATGAACTGACAGATGACATGAAATAGAGATGGGGGAAAACTGCTAGATAGCTGAATCAGGATCTCAAGAACTTTAAATGTGCTGAAACTAAAAATTTGTACTTAAGATTAACTATAGAATAAATAGGAATATTCTTCAGCATAATAAAGAGCAAAAAATTTACAGAATGAGAGAGGCATGACTCACTAACGTGTGAAATAAGTATAGAGTGTTCATAATATGAGCAGCATAAAAAGTACAAAAGTATAAAAAGTATAAAAGTAAGTATAGAGTGTTCAAATTATGAGCAATATAAAAAGGGTGATAAAAATATGGGCTTTAATATTATTTGAGGTCACATGGCTAAATTGAAAAAATGATGAGTGAAGTCTGTGACTGCTTTTACCAAAAAAATGCACATGCAAACCAAATGTGGGATTCAATTTGGGAATTGAGGAAGTCATAAAGACTTGAAGCCCAGGAGCACCTGGGTGGCTCAGATGGCTGGGCATCCGACTCTTGGTTCTGCTCAGGTCATGATATCAAGTTGTGAGATTGTACCCCAAGTCAGGCTCTGAGCTCAGAGGTGAGTCTGCTTAAGATTCTCTCCCTCTGCCCCTAACCCCACTTGCATGTTCTCTCTCTCTCCCACTCTCTTAAATAAATAAATACAGAAATAAATAAAAGGCTTGAAGCCCACTTAAGGATCCCTGAGCTATTCCCAGATCTCAGATTTAAGGCAGAATTAGCAGAACAATCTCAGAATTCAAATAATCACAGATTTGAATACTGAATCCACCAACACTAATAGGATGACATCAGGCACATGACAGACTCAATCAATCTTAGAATCCTCATCTGCAATAGAGGACTAAAAATACCTAGTTTGTAGAGTGGGTAATATGTTAGGAATGAGAGCATTTTTAAATAGAAATTCACCTATTACTTGGTAAGTACTCAATGGCACATTATCATGGGCAAGATGGTGGTCAGATGTATTGTGTATGACTCTACCTGGTGGGTGGTAGGTGTGAGAAGAGCAGAGCATGAACAACCCTAACACTGAACCACACATCTGTTTCCAAAATGTGGATACTAAGTGTTGCTATTTGTGACTTGTCAACCTTCTTAGGTAGGTGACACCTTATTTTTACTCTTATGCATAGGTTTAATACATATAAATTTTCTTCCAAGACTGTAGTATGTATATCATTGAGAACATCATAAATCATTAGATTTAAATGTCTTTAGTAGTTCTTTGCTTGTAAATTTTGACTCTCTTTAGCACCATGTTTATTTTAAAACGTCTTAAACAGTCTGCTTACATAACCGTACAAAGAAATTTCTATGAGAAAAGTAGTTTTCTGTAACAAGGAAGAGGTTGGGAACTAAAGGATTCAATATTCCCCTGAGGTCACTTCCTAAACCAAAGTTTTCAGGCTTGGTTATCCTTCCAAGGCAAATGAATATTCTAAAATAAGGGGGTGAGGCAGAGAAAATCTGGGAAAGGAAAGGGTGTTCTGAATATATCACATCTCAGGCAATGTACCAGAAGGATGCTGGCAAATCTGTCACGGCATCGTGAACACATTCTTCAAATGACAAAACTTCTCTCTGACAAGCTCTTAGGAAGCAACACAGCACAGTATATCCTTTTGAAGCAGTCTCAGGGGTAGGGAGGGAAGACGGAAGCTATGAAGATGAGGAAAGACAAAGAGTAAGACAGATGCATCTGGGTTATCAACTGTCACTGTAAAAAAATAATGAAACAAGGAAATCAAGCTAAAGGATTGAAGACTTTTAAGCTTGTACTTTCAAAAAATGCATGAATATTGCTACTTGTGATCAAGAAAATGACTGTGCTTGCTTATCAAATAACATAAGAAAAGCAGTAATTAGCTGATTCTTGGAGATAGCATATCACCCCAAGTCTTAGTTGCTACTGGAATGGAATACCAACTACCTCAAATTAGAAGACTACATTCACCATCCTTAGTCTGGCTTCTCAAAACCTCATAAATGAGGCAGCCATCTGAGCTCTCCGGCACTCCACTCTAACTCTACATATTACATTTTTAATGATAGCTGAGAGTTTTCACTCTTCTGTCTGTTGACAGAAGCCAATTGATAATGCACTGTCATAGCAATCCTGTAAGAAATGCTGGGATTTGTTTTTTGTCCTACTTCCCATCTGTAAAGTCATGTTTAATATCTAAGTGTATGTTTTTATGATGAAAAGATAAAGTAGAAAGCTCCACTCCTTTTCCCCTCCACCAACAACCAGTTTCTTATTCTAGTTTTCCTTACTAGAACAAAAGGAATTTATTTCCTACGAGAAGACTCATAAATGTCATCTTTAATTTCAAAAACTATACAGGCAAATGTGTTTTCTTGTTCATTCATGAGCACCACTGAGAATTTGCATGAGCTGTGTTCCCTTTGGGTGATCCACTGTAAGAGCAGTCTCTCTACATTGAGTAAATAAACCACAGGGCTGGAGATTGCAAAAAACAGGGGGTAAATCAAAGAAACAGAGGCAAGTCAATAGCATGAGTAATATTAGTACTGCTAAAAAGTCTTCTTGTGACTATTAGAATCTTGGTAGTAGCAACTACCATTTACTGAGTGGCAGCTAGATGGTAGGTATATTGCTGTTTGTGCCATATTGCATTATTTCATTTCATTCTCACAGCAACCCTATGAGGGGGCGATTACTTTGTCCATTTTATGGATTAGGAATCTGAGGCTAAGTAAATTAAAGTAATATCTATGTGTTTAGGAGGAGCCATAATTCAGTTCCAAGCTTGTCTGGCTTCCTATCCAGGTGCGACACTACATTGCTTCTTGTATTCAAGTAACAGTCATCTTAACCTCACACAATGGAATAGGTTAACTGGACAATAAGCTGGTAAAATTTGTTTTTCTTGTTCTAGAAATGGGAAAAGACATTTTTTCTTGTATGAGCATTCAAGGCATGTTGTCTTAAGTGTATTTTTCAAGGAATGGGGCATTCTTTGTGCTGAGCTTCAGTATGATTTTGTGAACCAAAGGATCTTAGAATTCCAAGTCCAACCAAGTGCTTGTGCTTGAACCACCTCTAAGCCATTCAAACCAAGCTTTCCCAAAAGTTGGCCAAGGCATTTTATTCCATCTTTGCATCATTCTTAGTATAATGGAGCATCCCCATTTTCTTCCCCATGTGGCATACAATGTCACCTCGGACAGACCCACCCTTTTAAAGGAAGTTTCACCCTTAGTGGTTCCTTGCAACTGTGTAGCTGAAAAATAAAACAGGGTAAGAGCAGTCTTATATATCATGACAAAGGTAGGTCCTTATAATATTCCACAGTACACTGTATTGGTCATTGATGGGTAAGGGGATCGATTTGCATAGGAGACAGGGATCTTCTGGGAAGAAAATATCCTGTGACTTGAAATTGGTGAAAATTTGCAAACCAAGGAGGTTTTGTGTAAAACACATACATTCAGAGGGGCGCCTGGGTGGCTCAGGTGGTTAAGTGTCTGCCTTCGGCTCAGGTCATGATCCCAGGGTCCTGGGATGGAGCCCTAGTTTGGATCCCTACTCAGTAGGGAGCTTGCATCTCCATGTGCCTCTCTCTGTACCCCCTCCACTCCCCTGACAATGCTCTCTCCCTCTTTCAAATAAGTAAAATCTTAAAAACAACAACAACAACAACAACTCACAAAATACCCATGCAAACAACACACAAATATATACTTTGAATTGTGCTATAGGAAAAAGTTCTCTACTTTCCACATATTGTTCAACTAGCATGGGCCCCTGAGTCTTGTCTTTTCTTAGCTTAAGTATCCCTCCCTCCTTCAATTATTCCTCCTATGATAAGTTTGGATGCTCATGTCATACTGGCCCACTTCTCTGAAGTGTTCTTGATGTTCTATATCTCACTTTTAAGTTCTCTTGTGCAAAACCTACTTCAAAAATCCAACTCTAGTGTGAGATGTCTCTCAATCTCTCTCTCTCCCTCTCTCTCTCGAACAACAAGAAATGATACTTTCTCATTCCATAAACTATACTTGTATCTAAGTAACTAAAAAATCCATTATCATCTTGAGCATCTATATCACACAATTGACAAACTTTCGAGTTTACTGTCAAGTAAAGACCACAAAACCTCTTTGAGTCACTATTGTACTTTGATGTATTATTTCTTCCTCATCCTGCATCTTGTCATTGGTATTACAGGCTCAAGGTCAGAAGACTATGCCGGAATATGTTAAGCTGAAAAGAAATTAAAAAAAAAAAAAAAAGAAGACTATGCTGGAGTGTATCTTGTTAGATTCTGTCTACAATTCTGGCTTATTGCCACCTTGGTGTTCCCATTCTGCCCTCCAGTATATTCTCAACCTCACTTGGCTTTTTAATCCATAGATAAGTCAAAGATACCTTCTTAATACAAGTATAACTAGATGACTAGTTACAATTAGGGATTCTTTCTATGGGCATAGATCTCAAATATACCTAAATAGCAAGATCCATGCCTCTAATTCCTCTTAACACAATGTTCAAGTTTTTTTAGGGAACTGCTCAAAGAAAAATGATAAATGCTGATGGAGAAGAGGTTTGTATAAAAATTTTAAAACATTGGTAACTTTCTAAAAATAGAATGATATTATGATCCAGCAATTGCACTATTAGGTATTTACTCAAAGGATACAAGAATACATATATGAAGGGATATATGGACCCCAATGTTTATAGCAACATTATCAACAGCCAAACTATGGAAAGAGTCCAAATGTCCATCAACCGATTAATGGATAAAGAAGATGTGGGGTGATGAGCACTGTGTGTTGTATATAAGTAATGAATCACTGAATTCTATTCCTGAAACCAATATTGCACAGTTTGGTAACAAACTTAAATTAAAAAAATAAAAAGAATAATAAAAAATAAAAGTAAAACATTGGAAACCTCCAATTTATATTTGTTTAGTGGCTAAATGGTGAATCTTAATTTTACCTTTTATACTCTAAAATTTCAACATTCCTCATCCATCCATCTGTCCATCCATCTAATACACTGTTTCTAAGCACTGACATTGCACCACCAGCTGCATGCTAGGTCTTGGGGCAAATAAAGCTGAGCCCTCCTCCCCCCAGACTGGTGATAACACTCTTTCTTTTGTAAGAACAAAAGAGGAGAAAGTCAGTTTCTCAGCAACTACAGCACAGCACACAATAGTGAAAGCACAAAGGATGAAGAGCTACCTCTGCCCAGAGTTTGTAGGTGGAGATGGGGCTCAGTAAAACTTCCTGGAAAGGTTGATATCTAAACTAAATCCTGAAGGAGAAGTACCAGGCAGGTGAAGAGTCAAATATTTTTCATTAGAAGAAGTAAAAGAAAGTACAGCAGGCCTGGGTAAGGGCAAGTTATTTAAAATAAAATCTCTGGTGAGGGTTGTTACTTCTAACGTAAGATTTTCACATAGCTTTTGATAGAATATGAAAATAATCTATTTTAGTCAAGTGACTAAAAGCAAGAAAACAACGAAAAGAAGAGATATACCACAGAATGATTTTATAGGGACAGGGAAGAAAAATAAAACAGACAGATGGAGATTTTGGCACATGTACGCTTTGCTCTTTAAAATACCCAGGAAGGTTATTCACTTTCACACACACACACATACACACACACACACACACACCCCTCTTCTATTTTTCTTAAAACATGTAAGTCTTCCAGTTTATATTTTATTTTGAATCATTTTTTTAATAATTTAAGACTGATGAATCCCCAGACCTGTACCCCTGAAACAAATAATACATTATATGTTAATTCTTAAAAATAAATAAATAAATAAATAAGAAATAATTTCACTTTACTAAAAAAAAAATACAGTTCAAATAAATGGTGAGTGACAGATGTCAACATCAGGAGCAAAGTAAGATCTGGTAAAGACTGGAAAATTCAGAACTGAAAAACTCATGTCCCAACCAAACAGGGTAGATGCTGCTCAAATAATGTCACCTAATTACCAAGAAGAATTTAAGTCCCATAGAACTAGTTCTCCATTTTTCTTTTTTTAACAAAAATTAAAATTCTGGTAAACTAAATTTTACTTTATACATGATATCTTTTGGGGGGGGTGCTGGGAGGGAGTTGGGGAGGGAACAACTAAATAAAAATGTTGAGAAGCTTAAAACAGGTCATTATTTTAAATTAAACACATATGTTGGCCACCACCAGTCTTCAAATTTTAGTTTAGATGCTTGATAATCAATTTCTTAAAAATTAGTGATTAGACATCCTCGAAATCTCAGGTCCAAGGTTCAGATTTCAGCCAAATAACGACATACTTTAGGACAATTGCAATGGATAACATTTCATTTTGGCCGCTGGGTGACTTAAGACTTGAAACACACCTGACTCTTCACTCTTTTTCCAGACCCCAGAATGATCTCCCCTTTTTATGGCTGCCAGGACAAGCACATATATTAAGTGCCTTATCTGCTGGGAGTTTGTCAATGTGATTAATTAAAGAGCCAAGTGTAGGAGGGAAATCTCTTGCATGTCCTTCCCCATGCAGTGATTTTTTTTTTTTTTTGAGAGACTATCTTATCACAATTAAATTCCAATTTCACAGTTTACTAGCTTTTTTCACTATAAACACGGATGCATTCATAATGCCACGGAAGTATAGAGGAACTGACATCCTGTTCACTGTTTGACTGCAGATTAAATTCCCACATTAAGCAACCAGTACACGGATATACATGACTTGGGGAAACTCAAATTGGTTTCTGTGAGATTAAACACGTCATTTAAAATGGATTTTCCTTTGGGAATGACTTTTTCTCCAAGTGTAGAAATAATTCAAGTGGTTCATATATTTTCATGTTTGAATTATCTGAAATTTTTGTTTGATGGTCACTCAGCTTTCTGTGGAAAGGCCAGGAAGTGTTAGGGGGTTATTTTACTACTGATGGTGTAGGGGAGCAAATTTTGCCACTTTAAGATATACCTCTTTGGCATACTGATTATTTTAAGGTGGTGATTTTCAAGAAACTGCAGACAAAGGAGAAGCTCTGAAAACCTTGTAAAAGTTACCCTTTTGTAAGAGACACCTACATTCATAAGGGAAATTTCCATTCTTTTTTTTTTTTTAAAGATTTTATTTATTTATTTGACAGAGAGATATCAGAAGCAGATGGAGAGGCAGGCAGAGAGAGAGAGAGAGAGAGAGAGAGAGAAGCAGGCTCCCTGCTGAGCAGAGAGCCTGATACGGGACTCGATCCCAGGACCCTGAGATCATGACCCGAGCCGAAGGCAGCAGCTTAACCCACTGAGCCACCCAGGCGCCCGGAAATTTCCATTCTTAAGGGTGTCTGCCTGGTTCTATCAAGAAGGGGGTGGGATTATGGACATTGGGGAGGGTATGTGCTTTGGTGAGTGCTGTGAAGTGTGTAAACCTGGTGATTCACAGACCTGTACCCCTGGGGATAAAAATATATGTTTATAAGAAATAAAAAATTAATTAAAAAAAAAAAAAAGAAGGGGGAATGACTCTAAATCTCTACAAACTCCTACCAATGGAGAAGCCAAGGACTTAAACCTGCATAACAACCCGACCATTTTTAATTGTGCTTTTCCTGGTAACCTTTCACAAATTACACCCACCCCCAACATCTTCTTTTGTCTTTAGCTGACAATGGCATTTAAGGTGATAGCTTTGGCCATTGTGTGTGTGTGGGGGGGGGTTGTTAATCAGTTTTCCCAGCTCTTTCCCATGTGTACAAGGAGTACATGTTTTTAAATTGTCTTCAGTTTTCTCCTGTTCATGTCTCATGTCAGTTTGATTCCTAGCAAGCTAGAAGAATCTGGAAATGCAAAGTAGCACCTTTTATCTCCTCAACAGCAGCCAGTTGGATAAGCAACAAGCATTTATTAAGTGCTGACCGAAAAAAACAAAAAAAGGTAAATAAATAAAAGAAAGAAATAAAGTACAAAATAATGAGCCAGAGCATATTACTGGCCCTTAAGAAGCTTCAAGTCTGTGCTGGCAAAATAAATGTCCATATACCAAACAGAGAATACTTTCAATGGAGCACATCACAATTTGTTGACTACGAACATGTGCAAGGAGTGCTGTAAAATAGAATGTGTCAGATGTGATATAAACCTGAGCCAATTCCAAAGTGGCAAAAAGTTTTCCACAACTTGGATACTCTTTATTGGTATGCACATATTTTAAAAGGTACCATTTGAATGTTTATTAAATGTCAGGAATGATTCTAAGCATTCTGCATACATAAATGTCCAAAGCCAGGAGGTAAACACTATTATTATACTCATCTTTTGGATGAGGAATTTGAAGCTTAGAGAAGCTGAATGACTTGTTCAGAATCATACAACTAGCAAGTTCAGCTTTAATACCTAGTTCTGCCTGATTCAAAATTCAAGAGTTTTTTAAAAAATTTTATAGATTTTATTTAATTATTTGAGAGAGAGAGAGAGAGCATGAGTGGGTTGGGGGAGAGGGAGAGGGAGAGGGAGACACATACGCCCCGCTGAGCAGGGAGCCCAATGATGGGCTCAATCCCAGGACCCAGGGATCATGACCTGGGCCAAAGGCAGAAACTTAACTGACTTAGTCATCCCAAAGCCAAAAGTTTTAATTACCATGCTATAACTTTCAGTACCTGTAACACTACTTGACACAAACAAAGCCCCAGAAAGTTTCTCATGAATGACTATTTCCCTGGTTATTATTAGCCACAAATATCTTTTTCATCCATTCCAAAAATGCCTTCATGATTTAAAAGTTCTGAATCAGTACAACATTTTGACAAAAGACATGATGCTTGACACCATGCATTATCAAATATAATACTTTAGTCAATTAACAAGCTTTTAACCACAGTTTTAAAATTGTATTTTAAATACTTTGACAATTTTTGTCAGGCCTTCTAAAAACAAGTATTCCTAAATTATTACATTAAAAAATAATTATCTGACATTTGACAAAGGAACATGTACAACATGAGGTTTTTAGAAGGCTGCTTGTTCTTGACCAAATCACCTCCCTCTACTGGATAACAATTTCAGAGACTGTCCCTTGAGGGTGTGACTTTCAGGGTCACAATTCTTACCTCTTGTTTGGAAACATGAAATAGTTTGGGATCAGCGATTCAATTAAGGGAACTTTATTAGTTATTACTCTTAAGGCAACATATAGCCAATGTAGAAGGACAGGAAACCAGGACCTATTGGAGACCCACCAGGGACAAGAAGGACAATGGGGGAAGGAAATCAACCTGTCTGTAGGGGCTACCAAATCTAAAGCTATTGGTTAAATCATCATAATTTGAAATTTAAAACCATAATTTGAAACTAAAAAAGACATTTAAAAAGCCAGCAGTCTTCTGGTTTAGACCCAAAGGGAGTTCTACCTCATGGGGTCAATAAAGTTCTTCTACACATAGTAGGTGCTTAGTATTTGTTTAATGAATGATCTCCCACTTAACTTCTATGAAAATGGCTTTGGACCATTTTGACACATCAAAGAGGTTGTGGATGTCAGCTTCTGTGGAAGATACTTAAGTGTTCAAAAGCAGATGTGCTTTCAAAGTTTCACCAAGTAGAGGATCCTTGTCTAAGAATCAATGCCCAGGGTTCTTTATCTCTAAGATAACTTGCTGATGTGATGTACATTTTAAATTAAGGTCAACAATTTATGAGATCATTGTAAGAAAGCCAAGTTTAGATATATACTCTAAACCAATAGGCAAATAAAACTTTCCTTATTTTCAGTGCTGTTATCTCTAAATTATTTTGTCTTTAACTTCTCAAAGACTCATTACTTTTTTAGAGTGCTGATAACAGTACAAAAAGTTAACACACACACACACACACACACACACACACACACACACATATCCCAAGGCAGAGGATTTAAGCACTGCTGCATTCATTAAGCTAGAGCCAAGGGGAAAATAGGGCAACAGGAAAAAACATTAAAATTGAGAAGATCAGCTATGAAAAAATGAGAGAGAGGAGCAAAAAAATTTCCTATTGGGTATGAATTATGGCTCATATTTTATAGACAGTAACAATTTGGTTCTGAATATAGGCTAAAGGAAGGTTATGACAGTTATAAAGGTATGGTACAGGGTGGGTTTAGGAAATTGAAGGGGGGAATGGAAAATTGTTTGGCTTCTCTGGAACTGTTGGTTAAATGAAGGAATAATTAGATATAAATTATGAAGAGAAGGAAAAGAAGAAACTCATAATAACATTGGAATTCTAACTTAAGATACAGAATAATAGGCACTTTGATTTCAGAACAGGGATTAAATATAAAGATAAGAATATTTATGGAAGATTATTGGGGCATGTATATGTGGGATGGACTGACAGAGGTAGGGGAGACGACAGAAAAGCACTGACATATTTCAGAAACAACTGTCAAGTTTTTGCCCAGGGTGGTGGTCCTTATTTCCAAATCACAAAATGGTCTAGTAGAGGCTCAAATTTGAGCAAGTAGAAAAGCAAAGTATTATGCTCGTTTCCACCTCTCCCTTGAATTCCTTCATTCAAGGATAGGTGGATATTTGTAGGAACCTAGGTATTACCTAATCATTTTTGGAGCAAAATTTTGTTTGACAACTGGGGACAGGAATGAAGGAGATTTTGTTTGTTCACTCCTTTTCATTGACATAGAGCATCAGACAAGATAATCAGAGACTGAGAAAATGTTTAAGTGAACTCTATGTGTCGGATCCGTACATTCAAATTCTCTAATTGACTTTCAGTGGCCATGATGAACTCAATTCAATGTGTACTGAATCAAAGAGAAGTAGATTACTTTTTGAATAGTGACTGACAATCATGATGGCAATGAAATTACTCACCATTTAGAGAAACCCTACTATGTACTAGAAACTTAGCTGTGTCGGCATTTCGTATACAGTGTCTAAAATGTTTCAAATTTTCACAAGAGTCTTGGAGATTAGGCACAACAGAACTATCTCAATTTTGTAGAAGAAACTGACAAGTTTAAAGGACTTGCTCGAGATCTCAGCTTAGAAAACAGAGTCTGGATTTGAACACAGGCTTGAGTCTCTGACACATTGTTCCCGTTATGCCATTCATTTGGAGAGTAATAAAGCACACCGTGGCTTAGAAACTTATAAAATACAGTTTATAGTAAGATCCCAGTGCTTCAGAGTATGATGAAGATATCTGAAATCCACCCTCTGTGTGGGATTCACAGACCTTATATTGAAATACAGATGCCAATATTTAGCGAATTTGAATGTGTCGTTTAATCTGTTTAATTGGTATTTTGATAGAATTACCAGTATCTTTGGAGAGACATCAAGGATAAGTAGGACGCTATTTCAAAAGATGCTATCTTATCACACATTATTTCTCTAGCAAGCAGGCTACTACCCGTGGGCTCGCAGTTAACATTGTAAGAGGTTTGTTGAAACCCTAGTGGAAATAAAAATTTATGAGGCACTGCTTTATCTTTCAAACTGAAGTAATTCAGCCTTTGTGAACTTGAAGAGATCAGTTCTGCATAATTTATTCAACAAAATGTAGAACCATAACTACATTTTATTTGTACTATATCTAAATGTGCACATAACCTCAATTGTCTAAATAATAAATATGGTAGTTGAGGCCTTTCCTCTCATCTCTCTGGAACACCCTGCAGCCTACACCTTGATCAGTCTTCCTGGCTCTTGTCCACTCAGCCTCCCCGAAAGGTGCCTGGGTGTCTTCTGGGAAGACTGCTCTCACTTTCCAGGCAGCATTAGGCCCTGTCATCTCCTTCAACTCCCTGCTCGAAATCTGAGCCTCCTGACAGCAGCCACTACAATGCTGTTAGCCTTACACTAGAGAAGAGTCAGAGAAGAGCACTTGCTCTTATTTGGAGAGCTGGAGAGAGAGACAGAGCTAACATTCTTTCTCGGCTAGTCAGATTCTAGGGCCCAATACTCCTAACCAGTAAGTGAGGGGCCTTTCCAGGGTACACACTTTATATATTTTTGCATCTCAGGTCTTAGCAAAATGTCAGACACATCAGAGGAAGTCAATGAAAGAATGAACAAATACTTTCAGTTCAAAGGGGGTATCAGCTTTAGCCCATCCCACAGTTACTGCTGACCCACATGGCCCTGTCACATAGGCAGGGAGTGAAAAGGCAGTGATAACTGAGTTCTTCCCCTACACTATCTTCTGGAGGAAAATAAAAGCAAAAAAGATAGTCTGGGGAGAAAAAGAAACAAAACAAATCTCTGCTTCTCCATTCCCACTCCTCCCCTCCCTCTACCCCCAAAACAATGGCAACATTGAACCAGCTTGCTCTGCCATGATCTCTTTTCTTGCTAAGTGCCTGAGTCAGGTCTCCTAAATACTGTAAGGAAGAGCCTCGTTCGAAGCTTTCAAGAACTTATTTTCTAATCAAAAACTCATCTGTCTCAGTCTATAGATCTCTCTAATACAGTCTGATTTCTCATTATTTCCCAAAACACATTCTTTAATTTCTACACTGTCACAAAAATAAACCATTCTTACAACCCTTCTGAATTTCATTACATAGTCCGTCTTTAATGTTCAGGGTGATGCGGGGACCAGCAATCTACATTGCCCCACCTGTTTTTTATACCATCTTTAGGCAAAGAATTTTTTTTTTTAATTTTATTTTTATTTATTTATTTATTTTTAAAAAACATTTTATTTATTTATTTGACAGACAGAGATCACAAGTAGTAAGAGAGGCAGGCAGAGAGAGAGGAGGGAGAGCAGGCTCCCCGCTGAGCAGAGAGCCCGATGCGGGACTCGATCCCAGGACCTTGGGACCATGACCTGAGCCGAAGGCAGAGGCTTTAACCCACTGAGCCATCCAGGTGCCCCTTTTTTAAAAATTTTAAATGCTTAAAAAAATCAAAAGGAGAATACTCTATGACTTCTGGAAATGCTATGAAATTCAAAATTAGTCTATAAAGAAAGCTTTATTGGGACACAACCAAATCATTTATATATTGTCTAAGGCTGTTTTCACGCTGCAACTCTAGAGGTGAAGAGTTACGACACAGACCATTTGTTTCTGGAAACCCTCAGATATTTATAATACAGTACTGTGCAGTAAAAGTTTGCTAGCCTCTGGGATAATGGAATAACATGATGGTGTGCTGTCACTGACTATCTACTCTGCATGAGACATGGTACTAGCCGTTCTTTATTTTACTCAGACCTCCCACCTGAGGAAGCTGGATGTTATTCTTCCAAACTGCAGATGAAGAGACTGGGATTGAACAAGTATAAAGAACTGAAAGCAGAACTAAAAAACCTTCAGACTCCACAGCTCATCCATGGTTTTTCCTCTATGACAAGCCATTTCTCCATATACTTAAGAAAAAGCGCATATATAGACAAGTGTGAAATCATACAATCCATTTTCAATACGTAAATAGTAATGGGATGACTAAGTGATGACATGGTCCTAGAGAAACCCAGCTAATCCAGGAATTACCAAATGCATCAATAGAGTTGCTCAGGTCTCTTTTTCTTTCCTCAATTCTTAACGTTACCTGGCATATAGTTTCTTTTTTTTTTTTCTTTTCTTTTCTTTTAAACATTAAACAATTGCAGATCCTTTCAGGTAGAACTTCAAACTTCCTTTTTATCCCTTTTGTCTTTCATCTATAGATCAATTTATTCTTTAAAAGAATAGACTTTTTTCAAGTACAATGCTGTTCCTTGAATTTCATATGACAATTTTTAAATCAGTGCTTCATAGCATATCTATGTGAGCTAGCTAGGCTTATTGCCCTTTAGATTTCAGGACATCCGGAATGGAATAAAGAAAAAAGGACAATGAAAACAGTTTAATCTTTTTCCCCCCAAACATCCATATCTTGAATGTCATAGGCCAAACTAAGCAGAATCACAGTAATATGGAAAGTAAACAGAAGACATCTAGCCAAGATAATAGAAGAAAGCCTGAATGATGATTTTTTTTTTTTTAATCCAAGTGAACCTGATGCATCCTGACTTCTAGGTAGTTTTAGCTCATGTTTAGAAACAATCCTCAGAGCTGGAGATCTCAAGCTTAAATCTTGGAAAGGTAACTGACCCTTAAGAAAACAGTATTATTTTTACATAACTATATTCTGAACTTGCCTCTAATAATAAAAGCCAACATTTATTGATCATTGCCATGTTTTACAATCTTAACATGCATTAATTTTTTAATCCTCACAATGGCCCTACAAGGTAATACTACTATTAACTCCATTTCACAGATGAATAAGCAAAAGTACAGCAGGTTAGGGGACTTGCTCACTGGTATTCAGTTAGTGACAGGGTCAGGACTGAACAGAATAACTCAGAGTGTGCACCTCTAACCACAAGATGGACTGCTTCTGGTCTGCTTCCCAATGTGTCACAACTACTGAATTAAATATCAAATGGTAAATATATAATTTAATCAAACATTTTCGTTGTGTAGCATGGTGGCTGCTCTCCAACAAAATTTTGTTCATTTGGTTTTCGCTATCTTTTCCTAAGGGGTAGTTGTCATGAAGATAGATTTAAAAAAGAGTCTTTTGATAAAAGCCTTTAGCTGGGCACTTTACAAATAAACTGGAAAAATAACAGCAAAGATTTCCTTGTGAGAAATTCTGAATCTTATTTAACAGTTTTAAGATTTTAACATTTACATGAAGATTCTGAGAGTGTCTATGACTGCCTAGAAAGTAATTTCCCATCTTTGAGGAAGAAAGACGATCAATATAAGAGTAGATTATCATGTTTTAACTAAAGCAACACACACAAAAATCAATATGAAGTCATTAATCCAGTTAGAATGGAAACTTAGAAGCCAAAAATTATCCAGATACAATGAATTTTTTTGTAGTGACATTCTATTTTTTCTTTTGAGCTACAATTGATATATAACATTTTACTACTTTCAGGTGTATAACATAGTGACTCAACATTTGTAGAGTCACAAAATGGTCCCCACCATAAGTCTAGGTACCATCTGTCACCTTTCAAAATATATTATTATTGACTATATTTTCCATGCTATATATGACTTATTTTATAGCTGTAAATTCATACTTCTTAATGCTCTTTACCAGTTTTGTTCCCCCCATCAACAATAATCCACCCATCCCTCTGGCAACCACCAATCGATTGTCTGCCTCTCTGAGTTGGTTTTGTGTTGTTTTGTTTTACTTAGCTTCCATATACAAGCCAAATCATATGGTATTTGTCTTTCTGTGTCTGACTTATTTCACTTAATAAATAGCCTTTGGTACACCCATGTTTGCTGTGGCAAGTGGTAAGTTTTCATTCTCTCTCTTTTTTTTTAATGGCTGAGTAGTATTCGTGTGTATGTGTGTACACACACACACAACTTTTTTTATCCATTCATCCATTGATGGACACTTTGGTTGCTTCCATATCTTGACTACCATAAATAATACTGCAGTGAACATCAGAGTGTCTATATTTTTTCAAATTAGTATTTCTGTATTCCATAGTGGCTGCACCAATTTGCATTCCCACACAGTGCACAAGGGTTCCCTTTGCTCCATATCCTTACCAACACTGGTATTTCTTTCTTTTTTTTTTTTCAACACTGGTATTTCTTTTTATACTAGCCACTTTTAGGTGTACAGGATTATCTCATTGTGGTTTTTTTTTTAATATAATTTTTTATTTTTTATAAACATATATTTTTATCCCCAGGGGTACAGGTCTGTGAATCACCAGGTTTACACACTTCACAGCACTCATTGTGGTTTTGATCTGCATTTCCCTAATGAGTAGTGATGCTGAGCACCTTTTCATATGCTCGTTGTTAATCTGTATGTCTTCCTTGGAAAACATCAGACAGACCCTCTTCCCACTTTTTTAAATGGATTTTCCCCCTCATTATTGAGTTGTATGACTTCATTGTGTATTTTGGATATTAACCCATTATCAGATATATGACTGGCAAATATCTTGTCCCATTCAGTCAGTTGCCTTTTTATTTTGTTGATGATTTCCATCACTGTGGAGAAGCTGTTTGGTTTGATGTAGTCCCATTTATTTTTTTGTTTTCCTTGCCTTTAGAATCATATCCACCCACCCCACACACACCCCAACACTGTTAAAACTATGTCACAGAGCATACCACCTATGTTTTTTTCTAGGAGTTCTATGGTTTCAAGTTTTATATTCAAGTCTTTAATCCATTTTGAGGTTTCTCCTTTTTTTTTTTTTAATATGGTACATTAAGAGTTGTTCAGTTCAGTTTCATTTCATGGACTGTTCCATTCATTCCATTGAATTTATCCCAAGCGCCATTATTGAAGAGATTGTCCTTTTCCCATTGTATATTCTTGGTTTTTTCATAAATTAATTGACCATAAATATGTAGATTTAGATTTTCTTTCTATTCCACTAATCTATGGTTCTTTTCTCATGTCAATAAAACAGTTATGATTACTACACCTTTGAAATCTGGGAGCATGGTACCACCATCTGTGTTCTTTTTATCTCAAGATGGCTTTGACTATTTGGGTTTTGGGGGGGTCTCATATAAATTTTAGAATTATTCTAGTTCTGTGAAAATATGCCATTAGTATTTTGATAAAGAATGCACTGACTCTCTAGATTGCTTTGCATAATAAGGACATTTTAACATTACTTGTTCCAATCCATGAGCACAGAATATTCTTTCATTTATTTTTTCTTCTTCAATTTCTTTCATCACCGTTGTAGTTTTCAGTGTAAAGTCTTTTACTTCCTTGATTAAATTTATTCCTACATATTTCATTATTTTTGATACAATCATAAATAGGATGATTTTCTGGATTTTTCCTTCTGGTAATTTATTATCTTGATTTTTCTTTCTGGTAATTTCTTTCTGGTGTATGGAAATGTAAGAAAGTTTTGTACATTAATTTTGTATCCTATATCTTTACTGAATTCATTTATTACTTCTAACAGTTTTTTGGTGGAGTCTTCAGGGTTTTATATATATAGTATCAAGTATCAGAAAATATTAACAGTTTACTTCTTCCTTTGCCATTTGTATGCCTTTTCTTTCTTTCTTGCCTAATAGCTATAGCTAGAACTTCAAGTACTATGTTGAATAAAAGTATGGAGTGGGCATACTTGTCCTGTTTTTGATTTTAGAGGAAAGGCTTTCTGCTTTTCACCATTAAGTGTGATGTTAGCTATGGGCTTGCCATACATAGTCTTTATCATGTTAAGGTAAATTCCCTCTACACCCACTTTGTTCTTTTTTGTTTTTTTTAAATCAAGTTAGATGCAGATTTTGCTAAATGCCTCTTTTGCATCTACTGAAATGGTACCATTTTTATTTTTTTAACATGATGTATCACATTGATTGATTTGCTGATATTAAGCCATACTTGAGCACTTGGAATAAATTCCCCTTGATCATGGTTTATGATCCCCTTAATGATTGATCAATTTGGCTTGCTAATATTTTGTTGAGGGTTTTTACATCTATGTTCATCATGATATGAACCTGTAAGTTCCTTTTTTGTGGTGTCCTTGTCCGGTTTTGGTATCCAATAATGGTGGCCTCATAAAATGAGTTTGGTAGCTTTCCTTCCTCTTTAACCATTTGGAATTGTTTGAGAAAGATATGATTAAATCTTTGAATGTGTGATATAATTAATTAGTGAATCCATCTGATCCTTGTCTTTTGTTTGTAGGAAGGTTTTTGATTACTGATTCTTACTAGTAATCAGTTTATTCAGATTTTCTATTTCTTCATTATTCAATCTTTGAAGATTATAAATTCATTAAAAAAGTCTATTTCTTCAGGATGCTCAATTTGATGGCATAAAATTTTTCATAGTAATCTCTTATAATCCTTTGTATTTCTCTATAGTATCAGTTGTAATTTTACTTTCATTTCTGACTTTATATACATTTGAGCCCTCTCCCTCTTTTTTTCTTGGTGACTCCGTCTAAAGGTTTATTAATGTTCTTTATCTTGGTGAGTCCACCTAAAGGTTTATCACTGTTCTTTACAAGGAATCAGCTCTTAGTTTTGCTGATATTTTCTATTGTCTTTTAGTCTGTATTTCATTTATTTTTACTCCGATCTTTATTGTTTCCTTCCTTCTACTAACTTTGAACTTCATCTGTTCTTCTTTATCTGTTTTCCTTAGGTGTAAAATCTTTTACTTCAGATTTCTCTTGTTTCTTGACACAGGCTTGTATTACAATAAATTTCTTTCTTAAACCACTTTTGCTATATCCCATGGATACTGTCATGTTGTATTTCTGTTTTCATTTACCTCTATATACTTTTAAGTTTCTCTTTTGATTTGTTCTATTACCCAGTAATTGTTCAGTGGCATGTTGTTAGACTCCACATATGTGTAGTTTTTCCAGTTTCCTTCTTGTAATTGATTTCTAGCTTCATACCTTTGTGGTTGGAAAAGATGCTTGATATAATTTTGATAGTCTTGAATTTACTGAGACTTGTTTCATGGCCTAACATGGAGAATGTTCCACTGCACTTGAGAAGAGTACATATTCTACTGTTTTGGAGTGGAATGTTTTCTACATATCTAGTAAGTCCATTAGGTCTTAGTCCCTGTTCTTCAAGGCTGATGTTTTCTTACTGATTTTCTATCTGGATGATTGATGCAATGACATAGAATCCCCTACTATTAATTGTATTACCATCACTTTTTCCCTTTAATTCTGTTAATATTTGCTTTATCAATTTTGATGCTCTTATGTTAGGTGGATATATATTTACAAACATTATATTTTCTTAATGGATATAACCCTTTATCATTATGCACTCCCCCTCTTCTATTATAGTCTTTGTTTCAAAGTCTATTTTGTTTGAAAAGAGTACAGCTATACCAGCTTTTTGTTTTCATTTGTATAGAATAGCTTTTTCCTTCCTTTCACTTTCAGTCTGTGTGTCTCCTTACTTCTAAAGTGGGTCTCTTATTAACAGTATATATATATATATGTCTTTTTTAAAAATCCACTCAGTCACTCCAAGTTTTTTTGATTAGAGCATTTAGTCCATTTACAATTACAGTAATTACTCATAGGATTGTACTTACTGTCATTTTGTTACTTGTTTTCTGACTAATTTTATAGATCTTCTCTGTTCCTTTTTTCTTCTCTTTCTTCCCTTGTGGTTTGTTTACTTCTTTAGTGTTTTGGTCAGATTCCTTTCTCATTTTGTGTATTCACTGTAAGTTTTTGCTTCCTTGTTATTGGGAAGTTTACATATATTATCCTGTGAATCTAAGAATCTATTTTAAGTTAATAGGAACCTTAAATTTGAACATATTCCAGAAGTCTACATTTTTATTCTCTTCCTTCATGTTTCATGTTTTCAGCATCACTTTTTACATATTTTATGTAATCCTCAACTAATAATTATATAGTTAATTTTACTACTTTTGTCATGTAAACTTCTTAGTAGCTTAATAAATGATTTATCTACTACTTTTACTATATAGTTATTTTTTCAGTGAGATTTATACTTTCATGTTTTCTTATTATTTAGTACCATTTCTTTTCATCTTAAAGAAGTCCTTTAATATTTCTTATAAAACTGGTTTAGTAGCAATAAACTTTTGCTTGTTCTGTAAACAACTTCTTCAAACCTGAATGATAACTTTGTTGAGTATTCTTAGTTGGAAATTATTCCTTTAAGCACTTTGAAGGGGTCATGCAACTGCCTTCTGGCTTGCAAAGATTTTGCTGAGAAACCTGCTGATAGCTTTGTAGGGCTTCCTTTGTATGTAACAGTTTGTTTTTCTCTTGCTGCTTTTAAAATTTTCTATCAACTTCTGCCATTTTAATAATAATGTGCCTTGGTGTGGGTCTCTCTGGGGTCCCCTTATTTGGAGCTTACTATGCTTCCTGGATTTTAATGTCTGTTTTCTTTCCCAGGTTAGCAAGTACCACAGCTAATCACCCCACCCATCCTAGCATGGTGGTGGGGGGATGACATGTATGTGCATGCCTACTTGTGCTTGCAGGCCATGTAAAGAATACAGCAATGGTATCTTCCAGTGCTTCCAACTCCAGGGAACATCTCAAACGTCCCTGTCCCTCCAGTCAATGTTCCCAGATCTGCAAATGAATCTCCCTCACATACAGTGTGGGTACTTTTCAAACTGTTGGGTGTTTCGTTTTGTTTCATTTGCTGCATCTTGGAGTTAGTCTTCCAAGAGGAGAATCTCAGTTTTCTATAGCACTTTGGCACCCCTGGACATCAGCTCTGTTGGTTTTCAAAGCTAGACATTCTGGGGGCTTGTCCTTCCAGTTGCTGGGCTGCCTGATGTGGGGCACCAACCCCTTGCTCCTCTAGTAGAAGCACCTGTCTGGTGAGATCCCTCCCTACAGTGTGTTGGCACACTGTGGGTGGGTTTTTTTGGTCAGGCTGTCTTGGTGTTTCCTACCCATCATGATACGGTCCTTTTATCCTATGTTGTGAAGAGCAGTTCATCTAGTTTTCAGAGCTTTTTCAGAGAGCAATGATCCTTATGTAGCTATAGATTTGGTGTGTCAATGAGAGAATGTAAGTTTGTGATCTCCCTATGCTTCTGTTTTGGACTCCATCCCCCATCATAACATTCTTACTATAAATCTGTTTGGAATTTTGAAATAATCAGTTCTAAGGACACACCAAATTATACCAAGAAGATGAAAAATCAGAAAAAAAAGCTTCACTTTTCTCAAAAGACAGTTGTTTAAAATAAAAGAAATAGCTTCAATTTCCTCATAGTTATAGTCTCATTCATTTTGTTAGTGCAGCGGGACCACTTATCAACACTTACTTTAGAGTAGAAATGTATGTGGGTTTTTTTTTTTTTCAATATTTTCGATTCTATCTTCTAAAATAGTTTCATGGCATCAGGTAGACTACAGAAAAATAAAACAATTTGTCTTAGATTCTATTGTAGTCTTATAAATAAAGGTATTTTAAGAATCAAGGAAAAGTACAATGACCTCCAAATCAACTGTTCGACCCCTGAGTTTCTTACAGGAAAACTGAGGAGATTCAGGAAAGAACATTTGTAACAGATTTTTCCATTTTTGCAGTATTTTCACTTCCTAGCTGTCATCCTTGTAGGCAGTGCAGAGTAGAAGGCTGCTTGAATTTTCCAGAAAATGGCAACTTCAAAACTGAGTAAAGCTCAGGAGCCACCATGCTATAGTCTAATAATGTAGAATAACTGATTTAGTCAACCAAATGTAAAAATCATATTCTGATTCCCTTCATTTATTTAAGCAAATTTCTTTATTACATCCCTGAGTAAAACAATGAATATCTTTGAACTTGATTTTCTTAAGATGGCATGTTAAATTTTAAAAAAAGTCCTAAGATGCATTTTCTTTAGTAAAAGCACAGTAATTGATGCTAAGCTATTTTACAATGTTCTTAGCTGCTGAAATTTGTGCGAGTGCCATATTATACGTCATTTTTATTAGAATACTATATTTGGTTGTAATTGGTTTATGAAAAAATATGGTCAATAACATTGAAGTAAATCAAAAACCTGGAAAGTAGTATAAAGAGTGTCAAATGAATTATTATTGTATATGTATTACTCTTTCATTTTGTTTTTGATTAATCTGGATTAAAGGATACATGGGTATTTATTCTGAGTAATGCTACTAACAGCATAACAAGAGAAATCTTGTTTCAATCACAGATTTTTACGTTAATTAAAAACAACATTGTAAAGCAATGTTCTCATCTTTTTTACCTATTTTGCTTCTAGTTACAGTGGTATAGTTTTTATTCGAGGTAAACTATAAACATTCAACAAAATTACTTGAAGACATTGGAAAGTGAGACAGAGAAGAGAATAGGCAGATACTGTGTGGAAAGCAGACCCTGTGTTGGAGCAGGAAATAATACACACTTGGAAAAGATAATGACACATAAGGCCTCGGTCAATAACATGTGAGGAACTACAACTCAAATAAAAACCAGCCATTTTACTCCCTTGAAAAACCAGAACATAGAGTTTCAAGTGCCCCAAACAAACAGAAAGTTAATGAATATGATGAAAAGGAAATACAGATGAAAAACCCCATATTATGGCCTAAATTCTGTCCAAGTCCCTGGCAGACCCCATGAGTGGGACAGATCCCAAGCAGTTCAGTTATACTAGTTAAGACTAAAACACATGGCACAGATTCTAGCTGTTACAATCATAAAGAGATAAGAGTTTGGAATTTGGAAGCCAAATTAGCTGATTTTTTCCCCCATATTTGAAGAATAAAATAGTCTCTACTTAACAAAATTAAGGATAATATCCAAAACAGACATGTAGGAAAAAGAAACTATGGTTTATAATCAAAAGAAAATTAATCCAGATTGACCTTGAATGTTGAATTAGCAGAAGATCTTTTTAAAATAGTTAATACCAGGGTGCCTGGGTGGTTCAGTGGGTTAAAGCCTCTGCCTTCGGCTCAGGCCATGATCCCAGGATTCTGGGATCAAGTGCTGCATCAGGCCCTCTGCTCAGCAGGGAGTCTGCCTCCCCCTCTTTCTCTGCCTGCTTCTCTGCCTACTTGTAATCTCTCTCTCTGTCAAATAAATAAATAAAATCTTTTTTTTTTAAAGTTAATACCAAAAGCATAAACAATACAAATAAAAATGAACAAGACTATCAAACTAAAAAGCTGCACAGCTAAAGAGATGATCAACAAAATGAAAATGCAACCTACATAATGGAAGAAAAACTTGCAAGCCACCTTTCTAATATGGGGTTAACTTTCAAAACCCATGAAGTACTTGAACAACTCAATAGCAAAAGTAATAATAACCTGATTTAAAAATGAGCAAAGGCGGGGAGGCGCCTGGGTGCCTCAGTCAGTCAAGTGACAGACTTGATTTTGGTTTGGTTCATGATCTTGGGGTCATATCAAGCACACCATCCTCCCCTCCCCCATAAGCTCTGCATTCAGCATGGAGTCTGCTTGGGATTATCTCTTTCCTTCTGCCTCCTGCCCCCACTTGTACCCCCTCTCTTTCAAATAAATCAATAAAATCTTTTAAAAAATGAGCAAATAACATGAATAGTCATTTTCCCACAGATGATATTCCAACGGTGAGCAGATACATGAAAAGATGTTTAACATCACTAACCATCAGGGAAATACAAATCAGAACCACAATGAGAAATCTCTTCACACTTGTTAAATTGGCTACTATCAAAAAGACAGGAGTGTCGGTGAGTATATAGAGAAAAGGGAGCCCTGGTCCACTCTGGTGAAACCACTATGGAAAACAGTATGGCTGTCCCTTTAAAAATTAAAAATAGAACTACCATATGATCTAGTAGTTCCATTTATGGATAACTATCCAAAGGAAGTGAAAACACTAATGCCAAAAAATACATGCATCCCCATTTTCATTTCAGCATTATTTATAATAGCCAACACAGGGAAGCAACATAAGTACTCATCAATAGATGAATAGGCAAAGAAAATGACACACACACACACACACACACACACACACACATTATTCATCCATAAAAAGAAGGAAATGTTGTCATTTGTGATATGAATGGAAGTAGAGGGTATTTTTCTAAGTGAATAAGTCACAGAGAAAGATATATTGTATCATCTCACTTCTATGGGGAATCTGAAAAAACTGAACTCACAGAAACTAAGAACAGATTGGTGGTTGCCAGACATGAGGAGGGGCAGTGTTTGGAATCAGGGAAATAGGTGAAGTAGGTCAGATTGTACAAACTCTAGTTATAAATATGGTCTCGAAGAGTAATATATTACATAACTATATTTAACAATACTGTACTCTGTATTTGAAAACTGCTAGAAGAATAAATTTCAAAAGATCTCCCCACACACAGAGAAAGTGTTAACTATATGAGGTAATGCATGGTAGCTAAACTTATTGTGGAAATCATTTTGTAACATATAGATATATCAAATCCTTACACTGTAAACCTTAAACTTATGCAATATTTTACATTCAATTATAATTCAGTAAGGCTGGAAAAACTCCATAAATACTTGAAAAATATGAATGATATGCTTACAATTTCATATACTTCCATAAAACAGACTCAAAACTGATCAAAGGACCTTCTTTACAAATGCAATGCCTTTATTACAGGGTGATGGTCTAAAACATTTCATTTGTTTTTCATTTAAAGCCACACTATCTTCATCCCTAATTAACCAAGTTCCATAGCATTTCCAAGGGACAAGATATAAATTCTTCCTTTAATGCATTTTATTAACTTTTTTGAAATTCACATTTACACTGTCAACTCTTTTAGCCTTTATCATTTCACACACACAGTCTTGCCTATGCTCCTTCTCTAGTCCTAGTTCCCCCAGATCTTTCCTTCTTATCCTCAACTTGATCATTCTTTATAAAATATGGCTCCATAGAGCTTCAATTTTTTAGTTAGTCAGCACATTATTCTTAAAATAGTATTTTACTAAATGTCTAGAATTCTACTTATCTGCAATCTAATGCCTTCAACCTGATCTTCTAGAGCCGCTTTATTCTAGGCCTCAGAAAAGAGAAAAAGAACAGCCATGATTTCACATATCTAAATATTTGAAAGATGTAAAGTAAGTCATGTAGTAAATAAAATATACTTTGTACTTCTACTTATACTTACATATCAATAAAATTAAAAGCTATATGCAAAGGTATGTTTTTATGACTTGGAACAAGTAATTTGTTTTAAAAAATATCTAACTATTTAAAAAATATCTAACTATGCTAAAGGTCATATAGGTCATATAGGAAAATATGCACTTAGTAAGTGAATAGAAACTCTCAGCAGAGAAAGTATACAAAAGAGCCAAATGAGAACTTGTGAATTAAAAATACAGTGTTTGAAAATAGTAAATTTGGTGAATTTAATGGCAGGTTGAGGGACATAAAAATCAGTTCCTTTGGAGACCAATAAATCAAAAGCAACCAACTGTAAAAATGTGGGGGGAGAGGTAAAAAACAAAACACACACACACACAAAACAGAGCCTCGGATAAAATAAAATGGTCTAATATACAGGTAATTAGGTTCCAAAAGAGAAGATAAACCTGGGATGAAAAAAAAAAAAAGGCCAAAAAACTTAAAGAAATAATCGCAAAGTTTTTCCAAAATTTGGTCAATGTTTAAATTTAAACATTTTAAGAAACACAGCAAATCCAAAGAGGAATAAATACGAAGACAACCATACCTAGACACACCATAATTAAATTACTGAAACAGAAAAATATAAAAATCTCAAATTAGCCAAGGGGGAAAAACATATTATAATACCATTTGTTACTTATTTCTTATTAGAAAAATGAAGTCCAAAGATAGTAGAATGACATCTCTAAAGTGCTGGAAGGAAAACAAAAACTCTTAGCCAAGAGTTCTATATCTAGCAAAAATATTCTCTAAGAATTAAAACAAAATGGAGTTTTAGCTAAATAAAAATTAAGAGTTTATCATTAGCTGAACTGCATTACACAAAACACTAAAGGAAGATCATTAAGCTGAAGGCAAATGTTACTTGGATCTTTAGAAAGTAACTAAGAGCAGCAGAAATGTGGCTAAATATAAAAGATTACTTTTTCCCTCCTAATTCAAAACACAAGGCTCATGAAATTATAGTTTGGGATTTATAATGTATTTAGATGAAATAAAAACGTAGGACAACTAGAGAAAGGAATGGGGAATAATGGATGATTAGGGCTATACAGTAGCAAATTTCTTTCATTTTATGTGAAATGATACAATATTAAATTTGAGTTTATATTGACAAGGTAAAGATAGATATTTTAATCCCTAGGAAAACTACTAAAAATAATTCAAAGAGGTACAGTTAAAAAGACAGCAGATACATGAAGTACAAGAACAAAGACTCCTAGAATATCAAAGATGGAAGAGACTGTAGAGTACAATGTTTGATCTAATGTCATACCCCCTTTTATAAACATTTGACTGCTCATTTAGCCTAGACACTGCTCACATACTTCCAAATGAAAGGGCTCATGAGGCACCCCACTGCCCTCATGTTTCTGGTTCTATGTTACACTTCAATAGAAAAAGTTCTCTTCCTTCACAGACAGTTTCTATTACCTCTTAGTTAAATATCTAAACATTCATTTCTTCTCCACAATTTTCCCAGTTAATGGTTGGAGAAAGGAGGTTATTCTCTTCTAGATGAGCTCCTAGATGACTTTATGCCCCATGTTCTCTCCTCGCACCCTATTTATTTCCTTTGTAACCCTTGCCAAAAATGTAAGAGATGTGATTGCCTATTAATTTTATTTGTTTAGTGAATGTGACTGATACCTAATAGGTGCCCAATGAAAGTAAGATGAAATTAAAACAAGCATCATGGGACAACTGTGTGACCATTTGCCAAAAGATAAACTTAGACATACATCTCATACTATATGGAAGAAAAACCTTTAAAAGGATTAGAATTCTAATGTAAAAAAAGAAACCAAGCAAGTATTTGAAAACATGAGTAAATTTCTCTTTAACCTTGGTGCAGGAAAAGGCTTTCTAACTATTATTCAAATTTAGAGATGTGGTAAGAGAAAAAGAGTAAATTTAACTCTTCTTTAATATGGGAGACAAAGATCCACTATGAAAAAAATCCAAGAACAACTAACCAAATGGGAAAAAATATTTGTGATATATTTAGGCATAGATATAGATATAGATATAGATATAATGACAGAAAAAAAGCTAATGACATGCATAAGAATAATAAAATATAGGGGCACCTGGGTGGCTCAGTGGGTTAAAGCCTTTGCCTTCGGCTCAGGTCATGATCCCAGGGTCCTGGGATCAAGCCCCGCAATGGGCTCTCCGCTCAGCAGGAAGCCTGCTTCCCTCTCTCCCTCTGTCTGCCTCTCTGCCTACTTGTGATCTCTGTTTGTCAAATAAATAAAATCTTTTTAAAAAAAAAAGAATAATCAAATATAAATCAGAACATAAATCAGAATCATATTCAGTGGGTATGTATCATGAACCAGATATACTCTTAAGTGTTTTTTACAGGTATTCTTTTTTCTTTTCTTTTCTTTTTTTTTTTTTTTTTGAGAGAGAGAGAGAATACAAGAAAGCACATGATATCCTGGTTGTAATATGTGTGAATTTCCAAACTTATCTTGACTGTTTTTTTAATTTCCACATTTGATTTAGCTCTGAGTTATATTCTGTATTGATCTTCTTGGTGTATATTCCTGAAGTATATTTTGTGAATAGAGCAAAATGAGGTATGGATATGTTCTGAGCAGCAAACTCTCAGCTTTGCTGACAAGAATTTACTATTCTATTAAAGAGTTACATAATTTACTTTATGAGCCATTGTTTGATGTAGTCTAGATTTCTTAATCATGTCAGAGGTTGAACAAACTGTGATAATAGCCAATAGTGTTCAATTTTGTATTTCATTGTCTTATAATATCAGTGTTCACATATATTATGAAATGAAGTTTAGTTTTTTATTCCCTTGTTATAATTAATGTCAAAACCATGACTAGACAGAACTTCTGTCTAGTCAAAATCTTAAGCCATACTGAAAATATCATTTTGCTTTAAGTGTAAGTTCCATTGGCGATGGTATAAAGATCTAAACTGCAGCTGGTGTGATCAAGTGAGATTTATTCCTGGGTTGCAAGGGGTTCAATATTCACAAATCAATTAATGTGATATACTACATCAATAAGAGAAGTGCTAAGAACCATGGGATCATTTCAATAAATCCCCTTCCTCAATTTTTTTTTTTGACAAAATACAACATCCATTCACAATAAAAGCCCTCCAGAAAGTAGGTTTATAGGGAGCATACCGCAACATAGAAAAAGCCATATATGAGAAAACAAAATAAAACAAAACCCATAGCTATCATCATCAATGGGGAAACACTGAAAAGTTTTCTCCTAAAGTCAGAAACAAGACAAGGATGCCCACTCTCACCACTTTTACTCAACATAGTATTAGAAGTCCTAGCTAAAGCACACAGACAACACAAAAAAATAGAAGGCACACAAATTAGCAAGGAAGAAGTAAAACTTTCACTATTCACAGATGACATAATACTATATATAGAAAACCCTAAAGGTTCCACAAAGAAAAACTCAGAACTGATAAATGAATTTGGTAAAGTTGCAGGATACAAAATCAATGTACAGAAATCTGTTGCAAACTGGTGTATACTAATAATGAGGTGCAGAAAAATAAATTAAGAAAATAATCCCATTTATAATTACACCCCAAATAATAAGATACTTAGGAATAAACCTAACTAAAGAGGTGAAACACCTATACTCTGAAAACTATAAAACACTGATGAAAGACATTGAAGATGACAGGGATGTCTGGGTGGCTCAGTCAGTTAAGCATGTACCTTTGGCTCAGGTCAGGATCCCAGCATTCTGGAATAGGGTCCTGCATGGGGCTCCTTGCTCAGCATGGAGCCTGCTTCTCCCTCTGCCTGCCATTCCCCTGTTTGTGCTCTCTCTGACAAATAAATAAATAAAATCTTAAAAACAAAACAAACAAAGAAATTGAAGATGACAAAAAAAAAGAAAAAAAAAGACATTATATGCTTATGGATTGGGAGAACAAATATTGTTAAAATGTCTATACTACATAAAGCAACCTATGCACTTAATAAATTCCTATCAAAAGACCAACAGCATGTTTCACAGAACTAGAAAAACAATCCTAAAATTTGTATGGAACCACAAAAGACGCTGAATAGTCTTGGGAAAGAAAAGCAAAGCTGGAGGAAACCCGAATTTCAGACTTTGAGTTATATTACAAAGCTGTAGTAATAAAAACAGTACAGTACTGGCACAAAAATAGACACATACATCAAAAGAATAGAACAGAAAATCCAGAAATGAACTCTACAATTATGTAGTTGATTAATCCTTGACAAAGCAGGAAAGAATATCCAATGGGAAAAAGACAGTCTCTTCAACAAACGGTATTCAGAAAAGAGGATAACAACATGCAAAAGAATAAAACTGGACCACTTTCTTACACTGTACACAAAAATAAATTCAAGATGGATAAAAGACCTAAATGTGAGATCTGAAACCATAAAAATCCTTGAAGAGAGCACAAACAGTAACCTCTTTGACTTTGGCCATTGCAACATCTTTCTAGATATGTCTCCTGAGGCAAGGGAAAGAAATGCAAAAATAAACTATTGAGACTACTTCACAATAAAAAACTTCTGCACACCTAAGGATACAATCAATAAGGGGTGCCTGGGTGGCTCAGTGGGTTAGCCTCTGCCTTTGGTTCAGGTCATGATCTCAGGGTCCTGGGATTGAGACCTGCATCGGGCTCTCTGCTCAGCAGGGAGCCTGCTTCCTCCTTTCTCTCTCTCTCTCTGCCTACTTGCGATCTCTGTCAAATAAATAAATAAAATCTTTTTTAAAAAATCAATAAGACCAAAAAGCAACTTATGGAATGGTTGAAGGTATTTGTACATGACATATCTGATAAAGGGTTAGTATCCAACATATATAATGAACTGATACAACTCAATATAAAAAACAAAAAAGAGCAAAGTAAGCCAATTTTAAAAATGGGCAGAAGACATGAACAAATATTTCTCCAAAAAAGACATACAGACGGCCAACAGACACATGAGAAGATGTTGAACATCACTCATCTCTGATGAGAGAAATGCAAATTATAAGCAGAGTGAAATACCATCTTATACCTGTAAGAATAGTTAAAATCAACACAAGAAACTGTAGGTGTTTGGGAAGATGTTGGAGAGGAAGTGGAGAACCCTCTTGCACTGTTGGAGGGAATGCAAACTGGTGTAGCCATTGTAGAAAAAAGTATGGAGTTTCCTCAGTAAGTTAAAAATAGAACTACCTTATGATCCAGCAATCATAAATACTGGGTATTTTCCAAAGAATAAAGAACATTAATTCAAAGGGATACATACCCCTCACAATGTTTACAGCAGCATTATTTACAATAACTAAGCTATTAGAAGGGGCCCAAGTGTGTCCATCAATTGATGAATGAAGAAAGAAGATGTGGTATTTATACATAGAATGGACTCTTATTTAGCCATAACAAAGAACGAAATCTTGCCATTTGCAATGACATGGACAGAGCTAGAGAATATAATGCTAAGTGAAATAAGTCAGTCAGAGAAAGACAAATACCATATGATTTCATTCATATGGAATTTAAGAAACTAAATAAACCAGCAAAGGGGAAAAGATGAGAGACACACACAAATCAAGAAACAGACTTAATTATACAGGACAAACTGATGGCTCCTGGAGGGATGGGTTAGGGCAATACAGAAGTGTTGAATCACTATATTATACACCTGAAACTAATATTATACACCCAAAACTAATATAACACTATGTTAACTGGAATTTTACAACTTTAAAAATGTTAAAAAATAAATAAAACACAGCCAGTGTTCTTTCAACAAAAATTAAGATCTACAAATTTTATACTGAGTAGTTATTTTTAAGACTCTACTAAACTCTTCAAGGGAGAGTGTTGAATAAGTCCCAGGTCCACTTCAAGTAGGTTACAGTTTACTTAATGGAGATGAATATATCTGCAGAAAACTAATAGAAGGCATCACAAAAATGATTTGGTTGCTTTAGCTTCATAGTAACAAACTGGATACAGGTAAGTTACAGTGAATTATTTTGGAATAACCCAAAGCAGAGTTTATAAATTCACTTTCAGTTACTTTGTGTAGGATAACTAGTTCACTTCAATTCTCTACATCACCGTTACTCATAGTGTGGTCCACAGACCGCGAACAAGCATTTAGAAATATTTATAAAAATTTGATAAGGTAATTCTTTCTGCTAAATAATAAAAACATTGAGACTTGTATTTGTACTACTAAAATTGATATTAACAATGAATTATAGATTTTTATGTACTTACATTCATCAGTTCTGGAAAACTTCGAAAACGAAGCCAATTATTACATTAGCTCTCATCACAACAGTGATGAATTTGAGAGGATTCCAGCAGACATTTACCTAAACTGTAAAAATCAAAATGCTGGATGAGCTTGCTTCTTATGTCGACATTTTATTTTATTTTATTCTCAATTTGGAAAATTGATCTAACAGGAACAGGCTAGTATTTTCCAGATATCTTTCAATTTTCTTCATCATTTTCTAACTTCTTTAGAATATAATGTTTCATATTTAAGTTTGAGTCTACTCTATTACATGGATTTTAAATAGCTTTCTTGAGGTACAATCTCATACAATAATCTGTACACTCATTTTAGGTATAGTTTCTTAGAATTGTGGTAGCTGGATATAGTCATGTAAACTCTACCAAAAATGAGAACCCAACTATAAAAGCGCCCCAGCTGCTCTTAAGGGTTATCTTGCTTCAAATTGACATGCTGCACACTTCCTAACCTAAGGCCCTTGATTTCTAGTGCAACTAATTTACTTTCTTTGAGATTTGTAGACCATTGGCCTTGGGGAATAAAGTACCAGAACATTCCCAGGCCACAGAGGCCAGCAAGTTGGTTTGAAGCCATCTCAGCTCTCTGATTGGTCCAGCGATTTTTTGTTTTTTAAGCAGATTTTTTTTCTTTTTTAAGGTCACACAAATGACTTCACTGATCTCCCTTTACAAATCTGTAGAATTTACCCTCCTTTTCAGAAAGAACAGAAGATTCTTGTACAACTCCCTGAGCACCGAGGAACCAGACCTTCTTGCCAAACCCACCCTGGGCACGAAGGAACTAGAACTTCTTGCACCACCTCTGAGCACACAGATATCTCTGAAGCTGGCATCATCCAACCTGCATATAGTCAGGAAATGTCATAGCCCATCACACTCCTTTTATCGAACCACTGTAAAAATCTCTGGACCAGGCAGAAACTCAGAGCTGGCCTTCGGACGGGAGCCTGCCTTCTGTCCAGGTGGCTGGCCTCCTGAATAAAGCTCAAATTCCTTTCCAGTCAAAACTCATCTCTTGAATATTGGCCTATCAAGCTACAGACAGCCAAATGTGGGTATCCGTAATACAACTATATAGTTCAAGGGTAAAAACTACAGAAATGGAGAACTTACCAGAGCTAGCTCCCTTCTGTACTTCATCTGACCACAAACTCTGGACCAGAAGCTGTCTGCTTCTGTTCACTCTCCAGTGCTCCTGGGTTTTATAGCTGTTTTCCGTGTGAGCCCTCTGGTAGAATCTAAGAGTCTATCACGCCCCCAGACTTATATTTTATATTTGTTTTTAAATTGCCTTGTTTATAAATTAGTTATATTGCATTTTACAAAAGTATTAGCCTATGGTGACTAGAAATTTTTCAAAAATCTGGTTCATTGTAGATTTCTTGAGAAGCACAAGTCTAAACCAGAGGTCCTCCAGCCCTGCTGTAAACTCATCTGAGGAACTTGGCAAAAAAGAGAGGTGCTAGCCCCATACTAATTCATTGATCCTGGCCCTCTGTATTTTTTCTCCCAAACCCAGGTAATTCTGATTCTCAGGAAAGGCTGCACAATAGAGTTGACTAGGCTAAGGCCTTTTATCAGCTGAAGAATTTTTTTTTTCCTTTTCAGCATAACAGAATTCATTGTTTTTGCACCACACCCAGTGCTCCCTGCAATCTGTGCCCTCCTTAATACCCACCACCTGGTACCCCAACCTCCCAGCCCCCGCCCCTTCAAACCCCTCAGGTTGTTTTTCAGAGTCCATAGTCTCTCATGGTTCACCTCCCCTCCCATCCCCCCTCTGCCTACTTGTGATCTCTGCCAAATAAATTAATAAAATCTTTAAAAAAAAATAAAAAGGCAGTTCTATGGTGTAATGGTGAGCCCTCTGCACTCTGAATCCAGCTGAAGAATTTTGATTATATGACAGATGTTAGTTTATCACTAAATGTGGTCTTTTCACCCACAGATTTTAAGTTGGACAGAGAAATGAATAAAGACCATGTTCTGATAGGACCTACTAGCAGAAATACAAAAAAACTTTTGATATTAGTCAGTTAAATGGGCATAGAACATGAGGAACAGAATTTTCCTACCGGTAAACATTTTCTCTAAGTTGCTAATATTCTCTCAAACACAACTTGCCTCTCAATTTAAGCTTTGTGCAATGAAAAAAAAAAATCTGAAGTCCTATGTGATCCAAGCAATGAGCCTTACCTTTTTCAATATAATGTACATCTCTTCCTTCCCTTCTCCCCCCACCCCAAATGCATGTCAGTTGCCCACCTAACAGTGATATTTCTATGGTGTGGCTCCTAAACCAGGAGTATCAGAACCACCTGGGAATTCTTTGAACTGCAGGTCCTTGAGCGTTGCCCCAAACATGCTGAATCAGAAACCCTGAATGGGGCATTAGAAATAAGAGGCCCTCCCAGTGATCCTAATACAGGCTAAAGTTTTAGAACCATTTCATTAAGATAGATCACATACTAACTCATACCACTCACCTTGTCGGTGGACATAAATGGACTTAAGCATACAGCTGAATGCCACCCAAATTACTCATCTTCTCTTTATAGCCCTCTCTACCTGCATGCCAGTGCTCCTGTCACATTTACCCATTTGGACAAGGACAACCTAAAGTAATCTCTTTAGTTTAACACTTTAAGGAGTATGGCTAAAGAAAGCCAGTTTCACTCATTAACAATTTAAAAACCTTCTTAATGCTGGGACTTGGGGTATCTGTCATGTATCTTCATACCGCACAATAAAAGAGACACTTCTGTGATTCACATTTAAGACTGGCGCTGGTATAGAGTACTGAGAATTTCCCTCCCACAACTATGTTAATGTCAACAGGAAAGCATTTACTTCTATCTACCTTTATTTTTCCCTTCCTTCCTTCCTTTAACCATTTATTATAAAATAACTACATGGCAAGATTGAAAGAATATATGGATAAATTTGGTTGACTTAATTCCTGGATGTAAATAAAACTTCCTTCCTATCTATTAAAATAAAATTATGGTGTTCAACTATGATTATGCCTATAGCTACAGAGCACATAATGTCCTTTTTTTTTTTTTTTTAAGATTCTATTTTTAAGTAATCTCTGCACCCAAAACAGGCCCAAACTTATAACCCTGAGATCAAGACTCACATGCTCTACTGACTGAGCCAATCAGCCAGGTGCCCCACAAAGCACATAATGTCTTCAAGTCCCCTTTAGAGTGACCAAATTCCACTTGAAGTTCTAACACACTCTCATACAAATCAATACATCAAGAACATCAAATAACTACAGATTTTAACCTAAATATTTACTTAGAACTTCCTAATGCTTCTTTGTGTATACATAAGCTAAGCTTTCATCTCTGAAAACCAATTAACATTACACAGAGTTGTTTGTATAAGCAACTGAGGCATATAACAAATTTAAATAATATAGTTTGGAAAGAGTAAAAAAAGCAAAATTACATCTATCAAAGTCCCTGCTTCCTCTTAATAGAAGAATGGTTGAAAGGGCCTATCTTAGCATTGACTCCAGTAACCCTGTAAAAGCTGAAATGTAATTTAATTATTTTCCTTTCTAGTAATTCACTGAGAATTTCTAATCATTCAATCTGAGTATGTTTGATTTATTAAGTATCCTGTTCAAATTTTATTTTTGCTCCATCAGAGAGTATTAAATCCTCTTAGCAGCAAGCACGTGGAGAAACTGAGGTGTTGAGGCCAGTCTTATGGTTCTGGCTACATTGATTATGCCAGAGAGGACAGGACAATTTCTGATCCAAATTATTTAACAATTGCCTGATCTAGTGATAAATTGGCAGGGTGCTAATTGAGTTACACCTGGAAGGCAGACATTACAGGACTCAGGGGAGATTAGGAGTGGTTTCCATGAAAACCACCGAGTGAAAGCAAAATAACAAACCCAGATGAATGCTAGAAATGCACTAAAAAAAGTGCCATGGTAGGAAGTGCTTAAACCCGTTTATTTTGGCAGAAAATGGGAAAAAGTTTGCTTTGCAGCAGATACAACCATACGCTGTAAAACTCAGCACTAGGAAAAATGTCCTTCAAGTGTTCCAATCCTTAAAGAGTTAGTGTACGCATTCTTGACATGCTCAGGAGTCTCCCTCCCGTCAGGTGAAGAACCTCAAAACTCTCTATCTCTATTAAATTTGGTACATGTCTCTGAAATGGTAGTATAGAAATCAGTGGTTTGGTAAAAGGATGTTTTATCCTTGGATTTTAATTGTTCTAGAAACTGATCAAATGATGAAAAATTATTTTTCTAGTTGTGTCCATAGAGAAGGTTTTTTCTCCCCCACCAAAAGTTTTTGGTACTGAGTGTGTATTACTTCCAAATAAAATTGTTGCTTGAGTATGTAGAGATTTATCATTTTTACAGTTATATTTAGGTCATGAAATTCTACATGTTAGCTCTACGGCACTTGAAACAAAGTCAAATTCTAACTGTGTCATTGCAATTTACAGGGAGCCAAACAGCAGTGGGAAGCAATGAGAGTGGCACATATGGTTTCTGTCTCAACCAGTCAACTCCGTAGGACAAAAGCAGCCATAGGTGATATGTAAATAGATAAGTATGGCTGTATTCCAATAAAACTTTAAGGATACTGAACTTAGAATTTCATATAATTTTCAGGTGTGACAGAATATTATCCTTCTGATTTTTTAAAACCATCTAAGGTGTAAAAACCATCATTAGTTTGTGCACCATACACAAACAGGTGTTGAAATGGACTTGGCCTGTGGGCTATTGTTTGCTGACCTCTGGGATAGATGCAGCCTAATTTAATCCCCTAAAGATAGTGATCTGGGTCGATTCTAAAATTTACTGTAAGAAACAATGCTTGAATAGAGAACAATGTACATATGACATTTATCATCTATAAAAATATCTTTTTCTAAATTGCTCAGAAGCAAACTCTTAGCTTAAAGGGTCTTTGCTTTTATATTTTTGATAGATACTCTAAATTGTCTTCTCACTGAAGTTGTATCAATTTAGATGCCCAGACAGACTATGAGTAAACCTGTTCTCCATAGCCACATCAGCAAGTTGTGTTAAGCTTCTAGATTTTGTCAGTTTGATAGCTAAACAATAGTACCTATATATAGTTTTAATTATATTTCTCTCATGAATGGAGTTGACTTTTCTGTTTTCTTGGTTAAGAGTCATTCAAAATATTCTTTGCTGCCAACTATTATTACCTTTTTCTCACTTTTCTATTAGCTTACTGCTCTATTTAATTTCAAAAGGCCATTTACATGAAGAAGGCACAGGTGGTTAACTACAATGTCAGGTACAAGACAGCAGAGATTTTGTCAGTTTTTGTTACTGACATAACCCTTGCTCTTAGGTAAGTGGCAGGTATAAATTAGTCTTTATCTAGAATTACAAATGTTTCCTATTTAGTCATTTGTATTTTGACTTTGCTTCAGCTGATATTTGCTATGCACATCTTTTTTTTTTTTTTTTCCCCCATGTGTATGGCTAAATCCATCAATCCTTCAGAGCTTCTAGATTTTGGGAGGTATTGAGTAAGACCTTCTTTACTTCAAGCTTATAATGTAGTTCTTTCATATTTTTTCCTACAGTTTTATACTTTTTTTCTTAAATCTTTAATGCATTGGGATTTTTTTCCTGATATATAGTTGCAGAGATGGATTAAACTTTTTTTTTTTTTTCCTGGACTATAACCCAGTCTCACTACTTGTATCACATACTCCATCTCTTCCCTTGATACTTTTCTACCTCTGATATGAAATGCCTCCTTTGCTTGCTGTTTACCTCCATGAAGGCTATTAATACTTGTACATTAATAGTATATTCTAATATCTAACTGAATCCATGATTTGTAGTTTCATGATTTTAGTTACCCTTAATATTTCAAGGATATGATCAAATTATATATATCATCTAAAAAGAGTAATTGTTTATCACTTTCTTTTTAAAGAATAATGTCATGTGGTTATAATTCACTTATCATAAAATTCACCCTTACTACCTCCTTTTAAAATTTGTTAAGATGTAGAATGTTTCTCTCACTTGTGTAATTACACATCTAACAGATGTTAAACAACAGTGGTAAAAGAAGGCTTCCTTATTTTGTTCCTACCTTTAGTCAGGAATGAATCTAATATCCCACTGGGTTTGGTGCTAACTTTGAGTTAAAATAGATGTAGTGCTATAACATTCAGAATGCATTTATGTATTCCCATTATAAATAGATTTGCCAAATGTCTTAAGTATCTGTAAATATGATCATGACCCTGACTCCCAGCTACTATAATCAGTGTATATTTTCTTTTCCCCCTATTCTATTTCACATTTCAGCCCCTCTCCTCCAATACCATTCTGATGAACCTTCTATTTCATATCATCCCACATGGCTTCTGTGGTAATCTTAGCTGCTTTTGACACTTTTGACTCAGCATATCATAGCTGTCACCTACTTTTACTCAAAAAGGTGTTATTTGGCTTTTTTCTCTTTCATCTTTATAGTATAGTGTGATGTCCAGAAGAAAAAGGACATGGATGTCTCATTCTACTCTACTCATACAGGAACTAAATCCTTTCTAAAATATAAGCACTGCTAGGGGTGGGGGGACAAGGTGGTGGAGGAATAGGGGACCCTATTTCAACTGGTTCCCTGAATTGAGCTGGATATCTATCAGAGCACTCTGAAAACCCATGAAACCAGCCTGAGTTGTAAGATTATACACATCTGGATCTCTACGGGAACAGAGGATCATCAGTCCAGAGGTACAAAAGATGGAGTTGGGATTGCGCAGAAAGATATCAGAGGATAAACAGATGGGGAGGGAGCCACCAGAAGTGAGCCATTGGAAAGTAATACTCCAATGTGAAAGTGCCTTGCACTTGGGGACCAGTGATAGCTTGGAAACCGGTGGTCGTGGTCGTGAGATGGGAAGGGACTGATAACAGCACTCAAACAGAAAAAAGGGGCTTAAGAGACAATTGTTGGGACTGGGTGGCCACAGGCACAGAGCTAAGCCCATGGTTCCAGGACCAGCCACAGTCACCAGCTCACCTGTGCCTGAGAGGACCCAGTGCAAACTTGAGTCAGCAGTCCCAGGAATGGCAGCCACCAGGGCCAGGCTCACCCAGACCAGTATTTCTCATGGTTTTGGTGGAACGGGGGTACAGAGACAAGTGGGGGTCTCAGGCAACCACTGAGATGGTGGCTACAGGTGCACACCACCTGTGGGAGGCTGCCGTGCTCAACAGGGCTTGCAGAGGGGGAGAGTGTGTTTTCTGGAGGATTCAGATGATAGCAGACTGTGGCTTCTCTCTGAGAAGGAGGTCTGGGTGGAGACAGTTTACTGTGCTTTGACCATCCAAAAAGGTACAAAAAGGCACCAGAGAACAAAAGCCTCCAGAAAACAAACACCTCCAAAAATGGTTTCCACCATTTCCAGAGACCCCAGCCCCTTGATGGGGACAGGGCAACTCTGCCCAAGCAGGATTGACTGAAAAACAATGAAGCAGGTCCCTCCCCCAGAAGATAGGCTGAAAGAACAAGAGGCCAACAACCACAAGGTCCCCATAAAACTGTAACCCCAACACCAGGGGAAAACAGTATATTAATCTCCTGGTATTGCCTCACAGCCTGTATATTTCTTAGATACAATTGTTCTCTCTCTTTCTTTAATTCTTTCCCATGATTCTTTTTCTTTTTTTTTTTTAACCTACTTATCATCTCAACTACATGTTTATTTTTTTTTTAAGATTTTATTTATTTATTTGACAGAGAGAGATCACAAGTAGGCGTAGAGGCAGGCAGAGAGAGAGAGAGGAGGAAGCAGGCTCCCTGCTGAGCAGAGAGCCCGATGCGGGACTCGATCCCAGGACCCTGAGATCATGACCTGAGCTGAAGGCAGCAGCTTAACCCACTGAGCCACCCAGGCGCCCTCAACTACATGTTTAATACAACATGTTCCATAGTAACTTTTTAACTTGAACTTTTTATACACATACTTTTTTCTTTTTTTATGTATATACAAATATAAGCTTCAATATAGTCCTTTTTTTCCCCTATTCAATACTACCTTTATATATATACCAGTTTCAATTTCCCTGTATCTCTGGAAATACAGAGATATTCTCAGCTCTGGAAAGTTCAGTTCTCAAGCGAAGATAACAAGATACACCCAGGAAGAACTGAAATACTCTTCCTTGCCCACACTGAGGGATCATAACCACATTTCTATCACCCCCCCCCATTTTTATTTTGAGGGGGTTTTGTTTGTTTGTTTGTTTTTTCATTTGTCAGTCTTCTTGTTTGTTTTTTTTTGTATTTTATAAATCTTATTCTTGGGGCTATTTGTTGTTGTTGTTGTTTGTTTGTTTTGTTTTGTTCCCTTTTTGGCAGTGACTTCCAATTGCTCCAAAACTTCCCAGAGTCCACTTTGCCTGGATAGTGGTTGATATTTTCAGCTACATCCCCTCAACAACAACTCAACAGAATGACAAGGAGGAAGAACTCCCAAAAAAGAAAAGATCCAGAGACAATGTCCTCTCCAGAAGATCTAATGTATATGGATCTAAGCAAGATGTCAGAAATAGGCTCCAGGGTAGCAGTTATGAAGTAGTCAGGCTGGAGAAAACTATTAATGACAACATAGATTCATTAAGGACAGAAGTGAAATCAGACCTGGCAGAACTTAAAAATTGTATCAATGAGATACAATCTAATCTAGATACTCTAACAGTTAGGGTAAATTAGGCAGAAGACTGAATTAGTGATCTTGAAGACAACTGATACAAAAGAGGGAACAGGAGGAGGCCTGGAATAAATAGCTTAAAATCAATGAAAACAGAATTAGAGAAAAATGATGCCATGAAACACTCCAATGTCAGAATTATTGGGAGCCTTGAGGGTGTGGGGAGAGAGAGAGGACTAGAAAATATCTTTGACCAAATTGTAGCTGATAACTTCCCTAATCTGGGGAATGAAACAAGTAATCATGTCCTAGAGGCAGGGAGGACATCCCCCAAGATCAATGAGGGTAGATCAATGCCCAGGCATGTAATAATAAAACTCACAAATCTTAGAAGCAAGGATAACATTTTAAGGGCAGTAAGGGGGAAGAGATTCCATACATACAGAGGGAAGAACATCAGAATAATGTCAGACCTGTCCACAGAGACCTGGCAATCCAGAAAGGGCTGACAAGACATATTCAAGGTACTAAATGAGAAAAATATGCAGCCAAGAATTCTTTACCCTGCAAGGCTGTCATTCAGAATAGATGAAGAGATAAGAAGCTTCCAGGACCAGCAGAGACTGAAAGAATATGTGACCACTGAGCCAGCCCTGCATGAGGGGGGTTCTATAAAAGGAGAAAGACCCCAAGAGTGATACATATCAGAGATATACAGAAACAATCCATACAAACAAGGACTGCACAGGACACATGATGACAATAAAATCTTATTTGTCAATAGTTACTTTCAATGTGAATGGCCTAAATGGTCCCATAAAACAACACAGATCAGATAAAAAGACAGGACTTACCCATATACTGTCTATGAAAGACTCATTTTGAACCTAAAGATACATTCAGACTGAAAGCGAAGGGATGGAGAATAATATTTCATGCCAATGGACATCAAAAGAAAACTGGGGGAGCAATTCTTACATCAGACAAATTATATTTTAAGCTAAAGACTATAGTTAGAGATACAGAAGGACACTGTATCATTCTTTTTTTTAAAGATTTTATTTATTTATTTGACAAAGATCACAAGTAGGCAGAGAGGCAGGCAGAGAGAGAGAGAGAGAGAGAGAGAGAGAAGCAGACTCCCCGCTGAGCAGGGAGCCCTATGTGGGCCTCGATCCTAGGACCCCGGGTTCATGACCTGAGCTGAAGGCAGAGGCTTTTACCCATTGAATCACCCAGGTGCCCAACACTGTATCATTCTTAGAGGGTCTATCCAACAAGAAGATCTAACAATTATAAATATATATGCCCCCAATACCGGAGCAGCCAAATACATAAGCCGACTATTAACCAAAATAGACATATTGATGAGAATATGTTAATTGTAGGAGACCTTAATTTTCCACTCTCAGCAATAGAGAGTTCAACTAAGCAGAAAATCAACAATAAGAGCTTGGGATGACACACTGGATCAGAAGGACCTCATAGATATATATATAAATATTCCACCCTAAAGCAACAGAATATTCATTCTTCTCGAGTGCATATGGAACTTTCTCCAGTCACAAATCAGGTCTCAACTGATACCAAAAGACTGAGATTATTCCCTGCATATTCTTGAACCACAATGCTGTGAAACTGGAACTCAATCACAAGAAAAAGTTTGGAAGGAATTCAAACACTTGGAAGCCAAACACCATCCTGCTCAAGAATGTTTGGGTCAATCAGAAAATTGAAGAAGAAGAACTTAATCAGTTCATAGAAACCAATGAGAATGAAGACACTGCGATCCAAAACCAATGGGTTACAGCAAAGGTGGTCCCAAGTGGGAAATATATAGTCTTCCAAGCCTCAATCAAAAAAGTAGAAAAATCCCAGATACACAAACTCTCTTTTCTCCTTAAAGAGAAGATATCAATGAATTAGAAACCAGAAATACTATAGAGCAGATCAACAAAACTAGAAGCTGATCCTTTGAAAGAATTAATAGATCAATAAACCACTAACCAGAGTTATCCAAAAGAAAAGAGAAAGGACCCAAATTAATAAAATTATGAGTGAAAGTGGAGAGAGATCACAACTAATACCAAGGGAATAAATACAATCATCAGAAATTATTATCAACAGCTATATGACAATAAATTAAACAACCTAGAAGAAATGGGTACCTTCCTGGAAACCTATAAGTTACCAAGACTGAAACGGGAAGAAATTGACAACCTAAATAGACCAATAACCGATTCCCAAACATTCAAAGAAGAAATAATACCTATTCTCCTGAAACTGTTTCAAAAAACAGAATAGAAGGAAAACTTCCAGACTCTTTCTATGAGGCCAGCACTACCTTGGTACCAAAACCAGACAAAGACCCCATCAAAAAGGAGAACTTCAGACCAACATCCCTAATGAATACAGATGTCAAAATTCTCAACAAGATCCTAGCCAATAGTATCCAATAGTACATTAAAAAGATTATCCATCATGACCAGGTGGGATATATCCCTAGGATGCAAGGGTGGTTCAACATTCACAAGTCAATGTGATAGAATACGTAAGAGACAAGAATGACATGGTCCTCTCAATTGATGCAGAAAAAGCATTTGACAAAATACAGCATCCTTTCCTGATTAAAATTCTTCAGGAGTATAGGGATAGAGGAAACATTCCTCAGCTTCCTAAAATCCATCTATAAAAACCCACAGCAAATATAATTCTCAATGGGGAAAAGCTGAGAGTCTTCCCATTGAGATCAAGAACATGAAAAGGATGCCCACTCTTGCCACTATTGTTCAACATAGTACTAGAAGTCCCAGCAACAGCAATCAGACAACAAAAAGAAATAAAATGTATTCAAATTGGCAAAGAAGAAGTCAAATCCTCTCTCTTCACAGATGACATGATACTCTATGTGGAAAACTCAAGAGTCTATATCCCCATAATACTAGAACTCACACAGCAATTCAGTAATGTGGCAGGGTACAAAGCCAATGCACAGAAATCAGTTGCTTTCTTATACACTAACAGTGAAACTGTAGAAAGAGAAATTAGAGAATCAATTCCATTTACCATAGCACCAATAACCATAAGATATCTTGGAATAAACCTAACCAAAGAGGTTAAGGATCTATACTCTAGGAATGACAAAACACTCATGAAAGAAAATGAAGAAGACACAAAAAGATGGAATAACATTACATGCTAATGGATCAAAAGAATAAACATTGTTAAAATGACTATGCTGCCTGGAGCAAGCTATACTTTCAATACCATCCAAATCAAAATACCAATGGCATTTTTCAAAATGCTGTAAGAAACAATCCTAAAACTTGTATGGAACCAGAAAAGACCCCAAATCACCAAGGAAATGTTGAAAAAGAAAAACAAATCTGGGGACATCATGTTGCCTGATTTCAAGCTGTATTACAAAGCTGTGATCACCAAGACAGCACGGTACCAGCACAAAAACAGAATATAGACCAATGGAACAGAATAGGGAGCCCAGATATGGACTCCTACCTCTGTGGTCAACTAATCTACAAGGCAGGAAAAAATGTCCAATGGGGAGGAAAAACAGTCTCTTTAATAAATCCTGATTGGAAAATTGGACAGCTATATACAGAAGAATGAAATTGGACCATTCTCTCTTACACCATACATGATGACAAACTCTAAATGGATGAAAGACCTTAATGTGAGACAGTAATTCATCAAAATCCTAGCAGAGAACATAAGCAGTAACATCTTCAACATCAGCCACAGCAACTTCTTTCAAGGTATGTCTCCCAAGGCAAGGGAAACAAAAGTGAAAATGAATTTTTGGGACTTCATCAAGATCAAAAGCTTCTGCACAGCAAAGGAAATAGTCAACAAAACAAAGAGGCAACCCATGGAATGGGAGAAGATATTCACAAATGAAAATACAGACAAAGGGCTGATATCCAGGATCTATATATAACTTCTCAAACTCAACACCCAAAAAACAGATAATCAAGTCAAAAAATGGGGAGAAGACATGAGCAGACACTTCTCCAAAGAAGTCATACAAATGACTAACAGAGACATGAAAAAGTGTTCATCATCATTAGCCATCAGGGAAATTCAAATAAAAACCACATGTAGATACCACCTTACACCAGTTAGAATGGCAAAAATCTAAAAGGCAAGAAACAACAAATGTTGAAGTTGTAGAGAAAGGGAACCCTCTTACAACTATTGTTGGGAATGCAAATTGATATAACCACTTTGGAAAACAGTGTGGAGGTCCTTCAAAAATTTAAAACTAGAGCCACCCTATGACCCAGCAATTGCACTACTGAGGTGTTTACCTCAAAAATACAGATGTAGTGAAAAGAAGGGCCATATGCATCCCAATGTTAATAGTGCCAAAGTCCACAATAGCCAAAATTGGATGAGCCAGATGCCCTTCAACAGATGAATGGATAAGGAAGATGTGGTCTACATACACAATGGAATATTACTCAGCCATCAGAAATGATGAATACCCAACTTTTGCATCAACATGGATGGGACTGGAGGAGATTATGCTAGGTGAAATAAGTCAAAGAGAGAACGTTAATTATAATACAATTTCACTTATTTGTGGAACATTAGGAATAACATGGAGAACATCATGAGAAGGAAGGGGGAAACGAAGGGCGAGAAATTGGAGCAGGTAACAAACCACGAGAGACTATGGGCTCCACCAAACTGAGGGTTTTAGAAGGAAGGACGGTGTGTGGTGGGGGATGGTTTAGCCTGGTGATAGGTATTAAGGAGGGCATGGGTTGCATGGAGCACTGGGTCTTATAAACAAACAATGAATCATGAAACACTATATTCAAAACTAATGATGTACTGTATGGTGACTAACCAAACACAATAAAAGAAGAAAAGAACATAAGCACTGCTAGAGAAAAGTTATATGACCTGAAGTCTTTAAGTGGACACTGAACATTGTCCAGTTATCCTATTTTTCTCTAGTAGGAAGGATGTTGTGCTATCCACATAGTAGTCACATACCTTCCTAATTCTCCCTAAATAATAAAATAGCTTAACTTTTACTGTTGTCTTGCTATATATTCTTAGTACCATTCTTAACCCTTCCTAAGTACCACCTAACTCTATCTTCCTAGGACACTTATAAGGGAGGCACCAAGGAAGCAGGGGAAAGTAATGGTTAAAGGGTGGGCTCTAAAGCTGGAGAGCCTGGTTTTGAATTCCACCTCTACCACCTATTTTGCCTTTCTCTTACTGCTTCTGCTGCTTCTGGAACCATAGATGAAGGATGCTGATGGAACCTACTTGCAGGGCTGTGAAGAGCATATGAGAAAGTAGACCAATACTTAACGATGCAACAGAAGATGAGATGCTGTGAGATAAAACAGACTAGCACCCAAAGTAAGCTCTTACCAAATGTTTGCTCTCATTATACTAACTTTACAGATGAGAACAGTTAAGTGGCTTACCCAGTGTTCTTTGGCTACTAAGTAGAGCTGTGATTCAAATCAAACCAGTCATTCTCTAAAGCCTTTGCCCTTATATGCTGTATCAGTTTGCTATGGCTGCCATATAAAAATGCCACAAACTGGTTTGCTTAAACAGAAATGTATTGTCATACAGAAACACACACATAATGTCCATCCATTTACCCACCTATTGTTCTTCACTTGCTCCTATTGTCATATCTTTTTTATGGATAAAGAAACTGAGTGACATAAGGGTAAATAGTCTTTCATTCTCTCTCATCCTCACGCCCTCTGTAATGTTTGATCTTGCACTTCATGGAGCCAAGATAAACCACCACACAAGATTCTACCAAGTTCCCACCTGCATCCATGCACAATCTCCTCTTCCATTTCTGCCCTTGCCATGGAGACAGCATCTTGACCCAACCTGTGGGGATTGTGTTTTGAGAAGCACCCTCTTTTTCAGCATCAGTCAATAATCACAGAAATAAATACATAAAAATTAACCTAAGTGCTATGAAAAGAAAAGAGGTTTTGACAGAAATAACCAGCCAGTGTGGCTAAAGTGCTGTAAGAAAGGCAGTGGCACTAAATCAAACTGGAGAGCCTCGCACTGCATGGTTAAGAGGGTTGCTTTTATCCTCGCTATAATGGGAAACCATTGCAGGAAATGGCATGAGCCAGTTTACACGGAGACAGATAATTACAACCATGTGTTAAGTGCTGTAATTGAGCCGAATAGTGTGAGGACACAGAGGAAAGGCGACAACACTGGAAGTGGAGTCAGGAAGGTTACAGAAAACATTTGATTTGAAAAATAAAGGGTCCGTTGAGTTTTCCTCAAAGATGACTAGTACTTAATTATATAATTTGCTTCTTTCATAGCAATAGGGCGCTATTATCATGCAAATTCATATTAAACAAGCTACCTTGGGCCTTAAATTCAGATTTTTATTTGCCTGATACACTTAAAGAATGAACTCAATCTCCGTAATAATATGGAAGTCCTATTTCTAAAAGAATCGGGGGGGGGGGGGGGGGAGGGTGGCGTGGTAAACAAACAATAAATAAAATTTAAACCAAGCTGGGATCAGAGCACAGAAAACAGTCACATTAAGGCAAACAAATGAACATGAGAAAAATAAAGCCATGGCCACAAAGAGCTAGTGAAACGACAGAAACAGATTAAGGGCCCAGACAGGTGTGGATGACAGGAGGCAGGGATGGCCCCACAGTTCCATTCCTCGCTTTGCCACTTTCTTGTGATTCTGAGGTTACTGAATTTCCCCTGGTTCCATTTCCTCATCTGGGAAATAGGCAGTTGAGTCTGAGGATTTGTCCCAGTGGGCTTTGAACATTCAAAGTGTCTCTGAGTTGATGACAGCTGAAGCAGAAAGGCCGTTCCTCTGGATGACTTACTAATTTGTGCTATGGCAAGCTAGAAACAGGAGAATGGAGGGCTGAGTGTTCATTCTCAGTTGCTTCTGGGGGAAGGTATCTAGGCTTCTTTTCTCTCATCCCTCACCCCTGTCCTGCACAGTTCTCTGATGGGAGAAGTCATAGGAGATTAAAACATCAGCATACATGTGTACATAAAGCTGATCTTCACTCCTGTCCTCTAACACTAGAAAGATAAATCAACTCATAACCTAGTCATTTCATGTGGAGACTTTCTGTCCCACAATTTGCCTTGGAGACAAACTCACCCACTTTCTTTGTCTGACCATGGGTGGGTTTGGGGGCAAGGACTGTGATATAGACTATGAGGGCACTCCCCTCTCTTCTATCAGAAGCTGCTTTGGAAGAAGTGCAGCTCCATGGTGGGGGAAGGAGGGGGTCCTTCTCAGCCCCCCAAATTGGTCTGGGGCTGACACTCTCCTCATGAACTTTTGGCTAGCTAGAAACTGTAGTACCCCTCTCTCTTTCAGGGACCCTTGTGAACACTGCTGATTGGCAATAAATGTGATGTGGGTATTCTTATAGTCTCTGCCTCAATGACATTCTAAATGCACCTCTGGTTTATAAATCTGGCATAACTGGCAAGAACAGTATCAATAAATCCAATATTTTTAATCTTTTCCCCTTGGAAATCAACCTTTTCACATTCCTCAGGTTGTTTTCACTTGGCACAACTACAAATAGCCAATTCTTTTTCACTGTATTAAAGATCTAAGTCAGTTAAATGACTAGAAAAAGAAATAGAACATGTTATGGTCGCTGGTAAGTTACCATGGAAACTAAATTCAGACTGGAATCCACTTCCAGTATCCCTTGGGTTGGTTACTCATAGACTCAATCTGCATTGAAGTACCAAAAAGAAAAAAGAAAAATCAAAAGATAGCCAACTCTTAATTATCTTTGTTACCATGTATATAAAATTATATTTATATTTATACAGGTATAGATAGATCTTCTATAATGGTAAATTATTTTTAGGTAAAATCTTCATGTATCTGTATGCCCCAAGCTTTGATTAATTTAGGTGGGATGAGACAACTTAAAAAAATCTTTTATATTCTAAAGAATGCAAAACCAGGGATGCCTAGATGTCTCAGTCATTAAATGTCTGCTTTTGGCTCAGGTCATGATCCCAGGGTCCAGGGATCCAGCCCCACATCTGGCTCTCTGCTCAGTAGGGAGCCTGCTTCTCCCTCTGCCTGCCACTCCTCCTGTTTGTGCTCTGTCTCTGACAAATAAATAAAATCTTAAAAACAAAAACTATGCAAAATCATAAATTTCACATAGTATATTAGTGAGTCATTTTTTTATCATCTGATTATTCAAAGTTTCTATACCATTGTTCCACTGCAATATTGTGATTTATAATATAGATTAATTTGGTCATTTAGATGATCAAAACACATTTCTCATATATATATTTTTTCTTGAATATATGCATATATATTTAATATTTATAGTTATATAAATACACACACATAAATATATTTACTCTTTGTCCACTGTTTCTGGCTCACATCTCCACAAACCTTTGGAATTCCATAAATGTTAAGAATGATAAAAGTAGGGGCAGCTGGGTAGTTCTGTCGGTTAAGTGGCTGACTTCAGCCACCTGGGATTGAGTCCCACGTCAGGCTCCTTCCTCAGTGGGGAGACTGCTTCTCTCTCTGCCTGTTTCTGCCTGCTGCTCCCCCTGCTTGTGCTGTCTCTCTCTTTCTGACCAATAAATAAAATCTTTTAAAAAATGATTAAAGTGTCTCATTAACATAATGAGATGACTTTTGGAGACTTTAAGAATAGGGACTAATTGCAAGGAGAACCAACCATGTGATGAGGGAGGTGCAATTTTCAGTTTCACTTCCAGACATCCAAGGATGAGTAAAGGACTGGATATTACGTTCAATTGCCAATGGCCAATAATTAATTAATTGGATCTATGTAATGAAACCTCCATAAAAATCCAAAAGGACAGGGCAGAGATTGGTCAATTTCTGAGTTGGTGAACACATGGAGGTTGGGGAGAGTGGCATTCTTGGAGAGGGAACAGGCCATTCCTGAGTTACATCCTTTTATAATAAACTAATCATCTAGTAATTAAAATGTTTCTCTGAAATTCTGAAAGCCACTCTAGCAAATTAATCGACAAAGGGAAGAGGTCCTAGGAAGTTTGGATTTATAGCCAGGTGGTCAGAGGTATAGATAATAACACTGACTTGTGACAGGGAACTTGAAGTCTCAAGTTCAAAGAGGAGGTCATGGAAACTTCCAATCTATACCAGTCAGTGAAAAACACAGGTAACATCCTGAAGTGGAGAGTTGGCAGGTTAAGGGCAGTCTTGTAGGACTAAACCCTTAACCTGTGGAATCTAATGCTATCTACGGGTAGTGTTAGAATTAAGTACACTTGAGTTAATTGGTTGAATTGTTTGGTTGGATGTGTGGGAAACCCCCCACCCCCAAACATACATTGGAGTTGGTCTCAGTACACCTATTTATGCACCAACTCAGGTTTCAGGGGTTTGTAAAATATGGAAAAAATCCCAAAGAACCCAATTCTGCAGCTGTTCTGCCCTCATTAACCTTATCATTAAGTGGTTAAGAAAAAAATCTAATGTAGATTGAAGATACTGAAAGTGAAAAGCCTGCCCTATGCTGTCTTCAGTCTAAAATGGAAAATCTCTTTTTCCATTCCTCTCTCATGTACTGCAAGACTGTATTAGGAGCCACTTCTTCACATTTTAGTTCATATGGCAATAAATATGACAAATTTTTTTCTTATGCCATTGATTTTGGGGTTGTACTATATCTGTGCTGCCAGGTCATTGTAAAAAGAAGTTCATGGTGGAAGAATTCAGGTAATGTATTTCCTTTCTGTACATTATCTTATGCACTTGAGGCTTCCTTAATATCAAGTAATGAACCAACAATTCTATTTTGGCCTCCCAAAAGGGCTCTTAAGCCCTTTTCTGGGTTCACACTTAGTTAATAGAGGTTCCCCTTTGGGAAATTGATGACCCATGATAATGGATTTGGTTCCAAGAAGACATTTGTACTTTGGAGCAAAATGACCACAGATCATTTTGATGGTCTTTTTTAGTCTTACTATGTAAGAATTGGGCTATTAATTCTTCCCATGGAGACAGACTAGTATTTCAGAATTCCCCCTCCTTTTAGATTGATTGATTTATTTTTAGATTGATTGATTTATTTTTGAGAGAGAGAGAGGAGATGGGAAAAGGGGGAGTGAGAGAGTCTCAAGCAGACTCACCACTGAGCACGGAGCTTGAAGTGAGGCTGGATCCCACAACCCCCAAATCATAGCCCCAGTGGAAACCAAGAATTAGATGCTCAAATGAATGTGCCACCCAAGTGCCCCTAGAAATACTACTTTTACAGTCTACTGGGATACTAAATATCCCAACATCACTCAGAGTTCTAGAGAGTAAGCTCCAGTAAGGGGAAAAATGTAGCCCAGTTGGTAGTGCATTTGCTACAAAACCCAGAATCCCTCAAATGGAACAGTCCTCACATGCATCAATAAGAAAAGATAAGCACAGCTTCAGATCTCTTTAAATCATAGTAGAGAGATTACTGGAATATTAGTGTATATGCTAGGAGGAACCTTAGGGTTCCCTCAGCAAAATCCCTCTTATTTCACAGATGACTTAGTTAAATAATTTGCTTAAAGACACTCAGGGAACTAATGAGAAAATCAGGATGAAGAACTATTTCTATATTCATAATATGCCCTTCTCCCCAGAAAATCTAAATTTGCCTGTCTTGGATTATGCATGGATTTAAATGGAGTCACATAGTAAGTAGGTATGCTTGGATGCTCTAACTAGTGATTTATACTGACTGACAAAAAATACAAGGAACATTCCTTCAAGATCTGCCAGAACAATTCACTTACCACTTGATTATATATTTAGAATCTAAGGTTTAAACTCCTTCCCCTCAACACCCAAAACTGCTTCTTTGGTTCAGTCTAATTTCTTGACTAATATTAACACCACCTTTTTAAATTTTTCTATTAGTATTCTGGATTGTCAGAATTTGAGAGATTCAAGTTCTAGTCTTGGCATGGTTACTTATTTTCCATGTCATCTTGGGAGATCATGTATTTCTGCCTATAATCCTATTACTTTATTTAAACATCATAATATTTGGGTCTAGTCAGAGGTTCTTTATTTGGAATCTAGTCTCCAAGTTCTGTTGAAAAACTCTATGTTCAGTTTTGTGTGCATAAATTGTGAGCATTATAGTGCTGAAAGATTCCTAAACTTGATCAGTTAAGAATTTCTGCTCTGAAAGATTTCTGCAATCCATGCAATGTGTAAGATTCTACAAATTACATTATATGATGAAATGACATCTCAATACATCTACAGAATGCATTTATTTATCTATGGTTTTTTCCCATTGGTCTTCAGTTTACCTAAAGCCCAAGGGATTAGGAGTAATATTTTATAACAAGTATCTACTGATTACAAATTATTTAAGAAAAAAAAAAAAAACCTGTAATTGCCTTTCCTATAGCCTCTCTCCACTGTTGATTCCTTGAGCTGCTGCCTAATTTCCCACTGCATAAGTCCTTTGATAATCACATTCTAATTGCCTTTCTGCACTTCCTCTACCACCCACTACTGGTACGAAGCTTGAGAAAGAAATGCATGGAAATAGAAGAAACCAAAAGGAGTGTCTCATTAAAGTTGGGCAGCTGAATGTCACAACCATAGAAATTAGGTATGAAATTAGGGACAAATAAAAATCATAAGGACAAAAGTAAATATCAATGTCCTACAGCAGGGATTAAGAGGTACATAAGTGAATTTGGAGTTTGAAATGGATTGTGGCATGCGATTCAGATTATGAATATGTTAATAGATGACAAGGGCCTGTGTTTATGCGTTGTTGTAACCCTCAGTCAGAGGTAGAAGCCTCACTTTAATCCTAGTAAGAAGATTTAATTGCAAGTGCTGTTCCTTTTGCATCTGCATTGTTGATTAAGAGTAGCAATTGGTACCACTGCTGCTGTTACTAATAATACTAGTACTGCACCGAGAACTGATTTCATGACTTTCTTTTCACTAAGGGCCCTTCACATATCATTCATTTAGTTTCCATAGCAACCTTGAGGTTGATCCTACGATCTCTATTTTATAAGTGAGGTAGTAAGCTATGGGAGGGATTGACTTGCCCCAAAACTCTAACTCATAATTTGTAGTCAATGTGGACTCAATGTCCACTTCTCAAATTTGTTGAAAGGTTGCATTTGACTCTTCATCAGGGTTCCTAGGACTGTCATAGCATATTAAAACTAAAACAATAAAAACTTATTTTCTCACAGTTCCAGATGTAACAAGTCTAAAATCAAGGCGTTATCAGGGCTAGCCTTCTGAAGGCTCTGAGGAAACAATCATTCTGGTCTCTTTCTAGTTTCTGATGGCTTGGTCCAGTCTCTGCAACCATCTTCACATGTCATTCTTCCCTCTTTGTATCCATAGATGTTGTATCCTCTTTTTATAAGGATATCGGTCACTGGATTTAGGGGGTCATCCTAACACAGTAATGACCCAATTTACCTTCACTAATTACATCTGCAAAGACCCTATTTTCAAATAAGGTCACATTCTGAGCTTATGGGTGGGCATGAATTTTGGAGAAGACATTCTTTAACCCACTACCACACCTTTATAGATAGCTAGACATATTATGGATAATTATAATCATTATCAAAGAGCTACCCATAAAGCAATATATTTCATTGTGAACCATTACATATTCATTATGTATAATGGTAAGATGTAAAATGGTAACAGTAGTCTAAGAGAATTCTGTATCCCTTGAGTTACCTTACTGTATTAGCATCGTGAGCATCATTCTCCTGTCACTATGTGTGACATGTTCTCTAGGAAATAACTTTCGGAGGTGGATCAGGCTATGGTCACTGTATCAATTTTCACTTCAACTTCAAAGCTCTGAGAAAACTTTACTCAGAATTACAAACAATGCTATATTTGACTTACTCTGAAGGAAGATTTTCATGTTTAATAAAAAAAAAAAAGAATAAATGAAGAGTCCTATATGTTCAAGAAGAAAAGTTAACAAATAGGCCTGGTCAGTTTTGGCTTCTAGTTCAGATCAAAACGATGTAATTTCAATAATACAAGTTAAGTGCTTTCCCCCCATCAATACTGGAACTGCAGGAAAATAACCATGAATTGTATGGTTCTTTCAAATGATGTTAACTGTCTTACCAAGGTGTGTGTTAGGAGAATATGGAAGGGGTACTGTGCTTCTGAACAGAGATGAGGAAAGGAGCTAGGATAGGCCTCCACCACAGTATTAAATGTGCTTTCTACCTCTTCCTATGGAACTTGTTTCCCTCAAAGTCAGTCTTTATTACTCAAAGATCATATATCTCTGCCTTAAGAGTCAGGGCAGTTGAGCCAAATTGTGAACCTTAGCCCAGGTCTTTCCTGTTCCTTCAGAGTCAGTGGGGGCAACAGTACCTTCATGTGACAGACCTTTTAGTTTGGTTCTAACTACCTTTACTGTAAAAATATCTACTGTATCAAAACCTCTGTAAATGTTAACTGTACTCTGTATTTTCATCTTATAGATGACAAAACAAAGGTGTAGGCAAGGCATTCACAAAAACATACACACTCTAATGACTACTTTTATCAAAGTATGACACATGAAATTAGAATAGGTAGAAAAACTGACTTTAGTAAAGTTTTGCCAAGAAAGAATAATAACTCTATCTTATAATCTTTAAATGAAGGCACATGACTACCTAAGGTGAAAGATTAGAATCCTAAATACCACATTTTAAGACTTATGGGAACTTTTAAGAGAAAAGATATACAATGCTAGTAAAAAAGGGAGTCCTGAAAGCATTACACATTTTGTGTCCTACCCCTGGAGTCCATGTTCAAGTTCAAGGTCAGTTAGATTTTAATGGTTACCATTTTTTATTAACATATAAAGTATTATTTGTTTCAGGGGTACAGGTCTGTGATTCATTAGTCTTACACCATTCACAGCACTCACCATAGCATGTAATTTCCCCAATATCCATGACCCAGCAACCTCATCCCTCCCACCCCCCTCTACTCTAACAAGCTTCAGTTTGTTTCCTGAGATTGAGAGTCCCTTATGGTTTGTCTCCCTCTCTGGTTTCATCCCATTTCACTTTTTTCCTCTCTTACCCTATGATCCTTTGCCTTGTTTCTCAAATTCCACATATCAGTGAAATCATATGATAACTTTTTCTGATGGACTTATTTCACTTAGCATAATACCCTCTAGTTCCACCCATGTTGTTGTAAAAGGCAAGATTTTAATTTTTGAAGGCTGCATAATATTCCATTGTAGATACATACCACATTTTTATTCATTCATCTGCTGATGGACATCTAGGCTCTTTGCATAGTTTGGCTATTGTGGACATTGCTGCTATAAACATTGATATGTATGTGCCCCTTTGGATCACTATATTTGCACCTAGTAGTGTAATTGCTGGGTCATAGGGTAGCTCTATTTTCAACATTTTGAGAAACCTCCATACTGTTTTCCAAAGCAGCTGCACCAGCTTGCATTCCCACCAACAGTGTAGGAGGGTTTCCCTTTCTCTGTCTCGCCGACATCTGTCATTTCCCAACTTGTTAATTTTAGCCATTCGGATTGGCAGGAGATGGTGTCTCATTGTGGCTTTGATTTGTATTTCCCTGATGCTGAGTGATGTGAAGCACTTTTTCATGTGTCTTTTGGCCATTTGGATGTCTTCTTTGCAGAAACGTCTGTTCATGTCTTCTGGCCATTTTTTTTTTTAAGATTTTATTCATTTATTCAACAGAGAAAGAGAGAGATCACAAGTAGGCAAAGAGAGAGAGGGAAGCAGGCTCCCGCTGTGCAGAGAGCCCGATGTGGGGCTCGATCCCAGGTCCCTGAGATCATGACCCAAGCCGAAGGCAGAGGCTTAACCCACTTAGCCACCCAGGCTCTCCCTTCTGGCCATTTTTTGGCTGGACTATTTGTTCTTTGGGTGTTGAGTTTGATAAGTTCTTTATAGATTTTGGATACTAACCCTTTATCTGATATGTCATTTGTAAATATCTTCTCCCATTCTGTTGGATGTCTTTTGGTTTTGTTGACTGTTTCCTTTGTTGTGCAAAAGCTTTTGATCTTGATGAAGTCCCAATGGTTCATTTTTGCCCTTGCTTCCCTTGCCTTTGGTGATGTTTCTAGGAAGAAGTTACTGCGGCTGAGGTCGAAGAGGTTGCTGCCTGTATTCTCCTCAAGGACTTTGATGGATTCCTGTCTCACATTGAGATCTTTCACCCATTTTGAGTCATTTTCATGTGTGGTGTAAGGAAGGGGTCCAGTTTCATTCTTCTGTACGTGGCTGTCCAATTTTCCCAATACTATTTGTTGAAGAGACTGTCCTTTTTCCATTGAACATTCTTTCCTGCTTTGTTGAAGATTAGTTGACCAGAGTTGAGGGTCCATTTCTGGGGTCTCTATTCTATTCCACTGATCTATGTGTCTGCTTCTGTGCCAGTACCATACTGTCTTGATGATCATAGCTTTGTAATAGAGCTTCAAGTCCAGAATTGTGGTGCCACCAGCTTTGGTTTTCTTTTTCAACATCTCTGGGTATGCAGAGTCTTTTCTTGTTCCATACAAATTTTAGGATTATTTGTTCCATTTCTGTGAAAAAAGTTTGATGGTATTTTGACAAAGATTGCATTAAATGTGTGGATTGCTCTAGGTAGCATAGACATTTTCACAATATTTCTTCTTCCAATCCAGGAGCATGGAACATTTTTTCATTTCTTTGTGTCTTCCTCAATTTCTTGGAGTATTCTATAGTTTTCTGAGTACAGATTCCTTCTCTATTTAGTTAGATTTATTCGTAGGTATCTTATGGTTTGGGTGCAATTGTAAATGGGATCAACTTCTTAATTTCTCTTTGTTCTGTCTTATTGTTGGTGTATAGAAATGCAACTGATTTCTGTGCATTGATTTTATATCCTGACACTACTGAATTCCTGTATGAGCTCTAGCAGTTTGGGGTGGGGTCTTTTGGGTTTTCCACATAAAGTATCACATCATCTGCAAAGAGTGAGAGTTTGACTTCTTCATTGCTGATTAGATGTCTTTTATTTCTTTTTGTTATCTGATTGCTGAGGCTAGGACTCCCAGTACTATGTTGAACAGCAGTGGTGAGAGTGGACAGCCCTACTATGTTCCTGACCTTAGGGGAAAAGCTCTCAGTTTTTCCCCATTGAGAATGATATTCACTGTGGGTTTTTCATAAATGACTTTGATGATATTGAGGTATGTACCTTCTATCCCTACACTGTTAAGAGTGTTGATCAAGAAAGAATGCTGTACTTTGTCAATTGCTTTTTCTGCATCTATTGAGAGGATAATATAGTTATTTCTTTTATTAATGTATTGTATCACATTGATTGGTTTGCAGATGTTGAACCAATCTTGCAACCCAGGAATAAATCCCACTTGGTCATGGTGAATAATCCTTTTAATGTACTATTGGACCCTATTGGCTAGTATTTTGGTGAGAATTTTTGCATCCAAGTTCATCAGGGATATTGGTCTGTAATTTTCCTTTTTAATGGGGTCTTTGGTTTTGAGGTCAAGTTAATGCTGGCCTCATAAAATGAGCTTGGAAGTTTTCCTTCCATTTCTATTTTTTGGAACAATTTCAGAAGAAAAGGTATTAATTCTTCTATAAATTTTTGTTAGAACCCCCCCCCCCCCCCCCCGGGAAGCCACCTACCCCTGGGCTCTTGTTTTTTGGGAGACTTTTGATAACTGCTTCAATTTTCTTGCTGGTTATGGGTCTGTTCAGGTTTTCTGTTTCTCCTTAGTTCAGTTTTGGTAGTTTATACTCTCTAGGAATGCATCCATTTCCTCCAGATTGTCTAATTTGTTGGCATATAGTTGCTCATAATATGTTCTTATAATCGTTTGCATTTCTTCAGTGTTGGTTGTGATCTCTCCTCTTTCATCCATGATTTTATTTATTTGGCTCCTATCTCTTTTCCTTTTGATAAGTCTGGCCAGGGGTTTATCAATGTTATTAATTCCTTCAAAGAACCAGCTCCTAGTTTCATTGATCTGTTCTACTGTTCTTTGGGTTTTTATTTTATTGATTTCTTCTCTGATATTTATTATTTCTCTTCTCCTGCTGGGTTTAGGCTTTCTTTGCTGTTCTTTCTCCAGCTTCTTTAGGTGTAGGATTAGTTGTGTATTCGAGACCTTTCTTGTTTCTTGAGAAAGGCTTGTAGTGCTATATACTTTCCTCTTAAGACTACCTTTGCTGCATCCCAAAGATTTCAAACAGTTGTGTTTTCATTTTCATTTGTTTCCATGAATTTTTAAAATTCTTCTTAAATTTCCTGGTTGACCTATTCACTCTTCTTTAAATTTAATTTTACTTTTAAATTTTAATTTTTTCAGTGTTCCAAAATTCATTGTTTATGCACCTAACCCAGTACTCTATGTAATATGTGCCCTCCACAATACCCATTCACTCTTTAGTAGGATGCTCTTTAGCTTCCATGTATTTGAGTTCTAACTTTCTTCTTGTGATTTGAGTTCTAGTTTCAGAGCACTGTGGTCTAAAAATATACATGGAATAATTCCAATCTTTAGTATCAGTTGAAACCTGACTTTTTGACCCAGGATGTGATCTATTCTGGAGAATGTTCCATGTGCACTAGAGAATAATGTGAATTCTGTCTTTTTGGGATGGAATATTCTGAATATATCTGTGATGTCCATCTGGTGCAGTGTGTTATTTAAAGCCTTTATTTCCTTGTTGATCTTTTGTTTAGATTATCTGTTCATTTCAGTGAGGGGCGGGGGTGTTAAAGTCCCTTACTATTATTGTATAATTGTCAATGTGTTTCTTTGATTTTGTTATTAATCGGTTTATATAACTGGCTGCTCCCACGTTAGGAGCATAGATACTTAAAATTATCTTGGATAGAACCTTTAAATATGATATAGGTTTCTTCCTCATCTTTTATAGTCTTTGATTTAAAATCTAATTTGTCTGATAAAAGGATTGCCATCCCAGTTTCTTTTGATGTCCATTAGCAAGTTAAATGGTTTTCCACCCCTCACTTTAAATCTGGAGGTGTCTTTGGATCTAAAATGAGTCTCTTGCAGACAGCATATCTAGGGGTCTTGTTTTTTTGTTTTGTTTTGTTTTGTTTTTGTTTTTGTTTTAATCCAATCGGATACCCTGTGTCTTGTGATTAGGACTTTAGTCCAATTACATTCAGGGTGACTATTAAAAGATATGAATTTAGTGCCTTTGTATTACCTGAACGGTGACTGTTACTATATATTGTCTCTGTTTCTTCATGGTCTATGTTACTTTTAGGCTCTTCTTGCTTTCAATATTTCTTTTAGGGGCTGGTTTGTGTTTGCAAATTCTTTTAGATTCTGTTTGTTTTGGAAGTTTTTTTATCCGGTGACAGCCTAGCTGGATATGGTATTCTTGGCTGCATATTTTTCTTGTTTAGTGCTCTGAATATATCATGCCAGTCCTTTCTGGCCTTCCACATCTCTGTGGATAGGTCTGCTGCCAATCTAATATTTCTACCATTGTATGTTACAGACCTCTTGTCCTGAGCTTCTTTAAGCATTTTCTCTTTGCCTCTGAGATCTATAAGTTTTACTATTAGATGTTTGGGTGTTGATCTATTTTTATTGATTTTGAGGGGGGGTTCTCTGTGCCTCCTGGATTTTGATGGTTCTTTTCTTCCCCAAATTGGGGGAGTTCTCCACTATAATTGTTCCATTATGCTTTCTGCCCCCTACATTCATTCTTCTTCTGGGATCCCAATCATTCTAATATTGTTTCACTTTATGGTATTACTTATCTCTCAAATTCTCCCCTCATGATCCAATAGTTGTTTATCTCTCTTTTTCTCAGGTTCTTTATTCTCCATCATTTGGTCTTCTATATTAATAATTCTCTCTTCTACCTCATTTATCCTAGCAGTTAGAGTCTCCATTTTTGATAGCACATCCTTAATAACTTTTTTATTATGACTTGGTTAGATTTTATTTCTCCAAAAAGGGATTCTCTAGTATCTTCTATGCTTTCTTCAAGACCAGCTAGTATCTTTATAATCATCATTCCAATCTCTAGTTCTGACATCTTACTAATATCCATGTTGATTAGCTCCCTGGCAATTGGTACTGTCTCTTGTTCTTTTTTTTTTTTAGGTGCTTCCATTTTGTCATTTTGTCCAGAGAGGAACAGATGAACAAAAAACAAAACACAAGGGTAACAATGACTCCAGAAAATTATACACTAAATAAATCAAAAGAGACCTGAAAAGGAGGGTGGGGTGGGGAGAGAAAGGAAAAAAAAAAAAAAAAAAAGAATATGATCAGGCTAGTGAATAGAACTATAGAACTGAGGCACACACTAGATTTTTGGTGTATTTTGGTCTGTTGGAAGAAAATCACTTCTCAACACTGAAAAAACAGATAATCAAGTCAAAAAATGGGCAGAAGACATAAACAAACACTTCTCCAATGAAGACATAAAAATGGTTAACAGACACATGAAACAATGTGCATCATCACTAGTTATCAAGGAGATTCAAATCAAAACCACATTGAGATACCACTTTACACCAGTCAGAATGACCAAAATTAACAATTCAGTAAACAATGTGTGTTGGAGAGGATGTGGAGAAAGGGGAACCCTCTTATGCTGTTGGTGGGAATGCAAGTTGGTGCAGCTACTTTGGAAAACAGTGTAAAGATTCCTTAAGAAATTAAAAATAGAACTTCCCTATGACCTTGCAATTGCACTACTGGGTATTTACCCCAAAGATAAGATGTAGTGAAAAGAAGGGCCATATGCACCCCAATGTTCATAGCAGCAATGGCCACAGTCACCAAACTGTGGAAAGAACCAAGATACCCTTCAATGGATGAATGGATAAGGAAGATGTGGTCCATATATACTATGGAGTATTATGCCTCCATCAAAAAGGACGAATACCCAACTTTTGTATCAACATGGACGGGACTGGAAGTGATTATGCTGAGTGAAATAAGTCAATCAGAGAGAGTAAATTATCATATGGTTTTGCTTATTTGTGGAGCATAAGGAATAACATGGAAGACATGGGGAGATGGAGAGGAGAAGGGAGTTGGGGGAAATCGGAGGGTGAGATGAACCATGAGAGATTGTGGACTCTGAAAAACAACCTGAGGGTTTTGGAGGGGCGGGGGGTGGGAGATTGGGTGAGCCTGGTGGTGGGTATTACGGAGGGCATGTATTGCATGGAGCATTGGTTGTGGTGCATAAACAATGAATTCTGGAACACTGAAAAAAAATTTTTAAAAAAAGGGGAAAATGACTTCCAAATTTTAAAGAAAGAAACTTTATACACACACACACACATATACATATATATGTATATGTATATATATATATTTAAATTAAATTAAATTTATTTAAAATATACACACAAAAAATAAGTAAATACAATGAATGGATGGAATATAACTGTAAAAATGAAAATTTAAAAAAGATTTTAAAAAAATGAATTAATAAGGTAAATGGTTAAAATAGAAGAAATAATTTTAAAAATAGAAAAAGAAAATTTTAAAAATTAACTTTGAAAGACTATAAAGAATCATGGGGGAAAAGCCATGAATTCTATGTGATATATTATCCTAGCAGTTTTGCAGTTCTCATTGATTGGTAACCTTGGTCTCAGCTGGACGTTCTTGCTGATATTCTGGGGGGAGGGGTCTGTTGGAGTAATTCTCAAGTTTCTTTGCCCAAGGCAAAATTGCACTGGTCAGGCTAAGCAATCTGCTTGGGTTTGCTCTTGATAGCTTTTGTTCCCTGAAAGCTTTCTGTACAGATTTGGAGGACCAGAATGAAAATGGTGGCCTCCCAATCTGACCCAGATGAGCCAAGAACTTGGGGCCCCACTCTTCAATGCATCCTCAGAAAAAAGCAATCATTCCTGTCTCCTGGCCTCTAGCTGCACTCTGGGCTCACCCAGCCTGTGACCAAGCATTTCTATCTCTGGCACATAATCCTGTTTGCAGTCTCCAAACCCAGCAGATTCCTGAGGTGTTCTCCCATGCCACTCTTCCTGGGGCAGGAAGGGAAGTCTCCCCATATCTGGTGCTTGTTGAGTCCCTGCTCAAAGTGCAATGGCCTGATTGTGCCTTGGATCATGGTTGATGGCAACCTCAAGCTGAGAGCCCACTCTTCAGCTCCGTGTCTGCAACCAGCTTCCCCAGTCTGATAGCTGCAAGGAGGTTCTACATTCAGGGCCACAGCTCTAAGTACCCTATAGACATGGGTGCCCCTTTGGCTATGGGGATGAGGGAGCTAGACAGAGTTCCAGGCCTGCTTAGACATGTTCTTACAAAGTTTCATCTCTTTTCAAAGTACTTTCAATATTCAGTTATCTGATACAACTATCACAGCTTTGGTGATTTCAGTATAGCATGAAGAATTGCACCTAATTTATATAGGAAATATAAGGCACAATTGGTTTTTAATTTCATTTTTAAGCTAATGAAAAATTACCAATTTACCCCTATGTGCCAGACTAGTGGTGGGTAGATTATGAATAAAATGCAAACTTGGCTCTCATGAACTATTACTAGTACTATTGAGATCCCTGGTTAGTTTTCAAGATTTATGGAGTTGATCCCAGTTCAGACTCACAGTTCTGTTTTCATTACATCCTGTTATCTCTTAATTGAAAACACAATTCCAAAACTATTTGTTGAGATAAGTATTACCTACACCATTAGCAGAGAAACTAGATTAGTTTCTGGTGTTAACTGTTTAACAGTAATCAGACTAAAGAGTCTCCTAGAGATAGCAAAGATATTACAGGCTTAATTCAACTATTTCCAATAGAGTGTGTTATGACTGATGTATATCTAGGGTAGAAAACAAAAGGTGTCATTCGTCTATTTGAAATATTTATTGAACAGTTACTTTCTGGAAGTCATGATAAACAAGTAGGCATGACCCCTGTCATTCTAGATTTTTAACTAGTGCGAGAAATATTAAAAAGTAAATCCCTCTACTTTGGAAGTTGATAATATTCATACTTATCAAAACACCTAACTATGGGCACTCATGACTTTTATAATAAAAAGGAAAATGAATTAGGATGCTGGCTAGTACAAGTCACCACATGAGAAAACAATCATAGTTTATAAGAGCCTAGAAGATATAATTACAGGATTAGTTGCAGAACACTGCATGAACTTGCATTCTGATTTCATGTCATAATATCATGATTGAAGGCTTCAATGTCAGAGTTAAATTTAAATCTCCCACTTAGAGATTATGGTAATCAGAATCTTCTGTCACTGAATCCCAATGTATTTGATATATTGCACTCCAACAGTGAGGTGACAATATGAGGAAAAGCAGCAGAGCATTATTTCTCTCCTTTCTAAGGAAGATTAAGACTTTTTCCTAGGTCATTTTTAAAAAAATCAATAGGATATATTATATTTCTAAACATTTTACACTTCTCTTACATGTTTAAGAAAAATGCAATCCAACATCTATGTAGACAAGGAGGAAGAGAAAAGAGGATGTGCATTTAGAGCCTATCTCTGCTATCAGTAACCTTCTAAACTTCTTATGAAATGGAATGTACAACCCTGCACATTCTTTGGTTGTGAATTACTGAATACATATAAAAATTCTAACAGAGTGCCTGGCACAGCATAGGTACTCAATAAATATTCTAAAAAGACTTTATCATTCTGTATGGTGTGAGGTAGTAATAAACTTGCTTTGCTAAATGCAGACCAGCTTATCCCAAAATTCAGTAATGAGTCATATATTTTCCCTACTGATTCTTTTCTTTCTTGTTTTTTCTTTCTAAAGATTTAATTTATTTGACAGAGAGAAAGAGGGAGGGAGAGAGCACAAGCAGGGGGGAGCAGCAGGCAGAGGGAGAAGCAGGTTTTCCACTGAGAAGAGAACTTGATACAGGGCTGAAACCCAGGCCTGAACTGGAGGCAGCTACTTAACTGACTAAGCCACCCAGGCACTCCTACCCATTGATTTTTTTCTTAATTAAAAGTTTTAACTTACAAAGGTAAAGTAAAATCAATGTGAAAATATCAAATGGAACAAAAGAGAAGATAAATTTATCACTTTCTCCAAGGGACTTCTACACCTGTTTCCTAGAGTATTTTTATATGTGTTTAAATAGATTAAAGTATAATACTATACATGTATGTGTGCATGAACACGTAATTTCTTCTTTCAGACATTGGGTTGAATTATATACACAATTCTGTGACTTCTGTCACTCAGTAATGTACCTTGAAAATCCTTTCCATGGCAGTGCATGTGGATTCACATCACCCTTTTAAACATCTGCTAATATGTATACGTGTACATATATTTAAAAATATTTTAAAGTAATCCATATTTATTATAAAATCCCAAACAGTATTGAAAGTTAATCAAAGATTATAGGCTCTTTAAACCCCCTACTTTCAATTAACAAACCCAGAGCCAAATGCTCCAAATAGAAAGCTATTTCAAACTATAAAAGTCTTGACAAAGATGTGGAGAAAGGGAACCTTCATGCACTGCCAGTGGGAATGAAAATTGGTGCAAACACACTGGAAACCAGTATGAAGTTTCCTCAAAAAATTAAAAATAAAAAAAAAATACAGTCAAGTAATTCCACTACTATTTACCAAAAGAAAATAAAAACACTAACTCAAAAAGATATATGTAGGGGGAGGAGTCAAGAAGGCAGAGAAGTAATAGGCTGAGACAACATCAGGTAGCAGGAGATCAGCTACATAGCTTATCAAACCATTCCAAACACCTACAAATCCAACAGGAGATCGAAGAGAAGAAGAACAACAAATCTAGAAACAGAAAATCGACCACTTTCTGAAAGGTAGGATTGGCGGAGAAGTGAATCCAAAGCAACAGGAAGATAGACTGTCGGGAGAGGGGCCGGCTCCTGGCAACTGGTGGACCAACAGAGCACAAAATCAGAACTTTTAAAAGTCTGCTCCACTGAGGGACATTGCTCCAGAGGCTAAACCAGGGTGAAGCCCACATGGGGACAGCATGGCCCCAGGTCCTGCAGGGTCACAGAAAAATCAGGGGTGTCTGAGTGTCACAGAGCTTGCAGGTATCAGAGCAGGGAAACTGGCTACAGAGACAGAGCCGAGGAGTGAGCTCTCAACCTTGAACCATAATCCATGGCACAGGCTACTGTTCTGTGAGTGGAGATCCCACAGGATCCGGGGAGACCACCCCTGGAAAAGCTTAGGGATCTTCGGTGTTCAGAGACTCCAGGCAGGGCTGTGTGTCAGAGACAGAGAAGCTTGGTCACAGGATGGGTGAGCTCGCAGCACGGCTGGGGGCCAGGGAGACAGGAGTGATTGAGCGCTTTTCTTTGAGGGCAGACTGAGAAGTGGGGGCCTGAGCTCTCTGCTCCTCCAGGCTGGAGACTGGGAGGCCGCCATTTTCATTTCAGTCCTCGAGAACTCTACGGAAAGCATTCAGGGAACAAAAACTCCCAAAAGGGAAGCCAAGCAGATTACTTAGACTGGCCCCTGGTAAGAACAGTACAATTCTGCCTACAGCAAAGACACTTGAAAATCACTACAACAGGCCCCTTCCCCAGAAGATCTACAAGAAATCCAGCCAAGACCAAGTTCACTTACCAAGGAGAACAGCAGAATTCCAAAGGAGAAGAAAGCAAAGCATGGAATTCATGGCATTCTCCCCATGATTCTTTAGTCTTGCAAAGTTAATTAACTCTTTTTAATTTTATTTTTTCTTCTGCTATTTTTTTAAACTTTTACCCTTTCCTCTTTTAACATTTTTTAACTAGTTTATCTTAACAATACCTTTCATTTAAAAAAAAATCTTTTTCGAAACTTCATGATTATAGTCATATTTTATCCATCGTTGTGGTCTAACTTTATTTTTTGTACACAAATAGGATTTTTTCTTCTAAAAAATTTGGGGTATAAATTCTTCTAATAGATCAAAATAAACCCTAAATCTAGCACCAGGCTTGTTCTAGTCTCCAGCTCAAGCAAATTCTCTCCATTTTCTTTTTCTTTATTCTCCCAACCAACTCACCTTATCAACTCCTTTTTTAGAAATTAAAAAAAATTTTTTTCATCTTTATAATCATATTCCATCCCTTCATTGTGTTTACCCTTATATATGTTTTCCATTCTTTAAAATTTTGGGTAGTAGATTCTTATAAGAGACGAAAATACTCCCAAACTAAGAGGCTGACCCTGTTCTAGTCACCAGTATAATAGATGTGTATATATTTTTTTCTTTTTTATATTTTTTGTTTTATTTTTTAATTTTTTTTTCTGAATTTCTTTTTACCCTCTTTCTCCCCCCCCACGATTTGGGGTCTCGTCTGATTTGGTTAAAGCATGTTTTCCTGGAGTCTTTGCCACCCTCTTAGTATTTTATTTGCTCCTTCATATATTCCTATCTAGACAAAATGACAAGACAGAAAAAATCACCACAAGAAAAAAAATCAAGAGGCAGCACCAAAGGCTAGGGACCTAATCAATATGGACATTGGTAATATGTCAGATCTAGAGTTCAGAATGATGATTCTCAAGGTTCTAGCCAGGCTTGAAAAAGGCATGGAAGATATTAGAGAAACCCTTTCTGGAGAAATAAAAGCCCTTTCTGGAGAAATAAAAGAACTAAAATCTAACAGAGTTGAAATCTAAAAAGCTATTAATGAGGTACAATAAAAAATGGAGGCTCTTACTGCTAAGATAAATGAGGCAGAAGAAAGAATTAGTGATATAGAAGACCAAATGACAGAGAATAAAGAAGCTGAGCAAAAGAGGGACAAACAGCTACTGGACCATGAGGGGAGAATTTGAGAGATAAGTGATACCATAAGATGAAACAACATTAGAATAATTGGGATTCCAGAAGAAGAAGAGAGAGGGGAGCAGAAGGTATATTGGAGAGAATTATTGTAGAGAATTTCCCTAACATGGCAAAGGCAACAAGCATCAAAACCCAGGAGGTGCATAGAACCCCCCTCAAAATCAATAAGAATAGGTCCACACCCCATCATCTAATAGTAAAATTTACAAGTCTTAGTGACAAAGAGAAAATCCTGAAAGCAGCCCGGGACAAGAAGTCTGTAACATACAATGGTAAAAATATTAGATTGGCAGCAGACTTATTCACAGAGACCTGGCAGGCCAGAAAGAACTGGTGTGATCTATTCAGAGCACTAAATGAGAAAAACATGCAGCCAATAACACTATATCCAGCTAGGCTATCATTGAAAATAGAAGGAGAGATTAAAAGCTTCCAGGACAAACAAAAACTGAAAGAATTTGCAAACACCAAACCAGCTCTACAGGAAATATTGAAAGGGGTCCTCTAAGCAAAGAGAGAGCCTACAAGTGGTAGATCAGAAAGGAACAGAGACCATATACAGTAACAGTCACCTTACAGGCAATGCAATGGCACTAAATTCATATCTCTCAATAGTTACCCTGAATGTGAATGGGCAAAATGCCCCTGTCAAAAGACACAGGGTATCAGAATGGATAAAAAAACAAAACCCATCTATATGTTGCCTCCAAGAAACTCATTTTAAGCCTGAAGACACCTCCAGATTTAAAGTGAGGGGGTGGAAAAGAATTTACCATGCTAATGGACATCAGAAGAAAGCAGGAGTGGCAATCCTTATATCAGATCAATTAGATTTTAAGCCAAAGACTATAATAGATGAGGAAGGACACTATATCATACTCAAAGGGTCTGTCCGACAAGAAGATCTAACAATTTTAAATATCTATGTCCCCAGTGTGGGAGCAGCCAACTATATAAACCAATTAATAACAACATCAAAGAAACACATCAACAATAATACAATAATAGTAGGGGACTTTAACACTCCCCTCACTGAAATGGACAGATCATCCAAGCAAAAGATCAGCAAGGAAATAAAGGCCTTACACGACACACTGGACCAGATGGACATCACAGATATATTCAGAACATTTCATCCCAAAGCAACAGAATACACATTCTTCTCTAGTGCACATGGAACATTCTCCAGAATAGATCACATCTTCGGTCCTAAATCAGGACTCAACCGGTATCAAAAGATTGGGATCATTCCCTGCATATTTTCAGACCACAGTGCTCTAAAGCTAGAACTCAACCACAAAAGGAAGTTTGGAAAGAACCCAAATACATGGAGACTAAACAGCATCCTTCTAAAGAATGAATGGGTTAACCAGGAAATTAAAGAAGAATTGAAAAAAATCATGGAAACAAATGATAATGAAAATACAATGGTTCAACATCTGTGGGACACAGCAAAGGCAGTCCTGAGAGGGAAATATATAGCAATACAAGCCTTTCTCAAAAAACTAGAAAGGTCTCAAATACACAACCTAACCCTACACCTAAAGGAGCTGTAGAAAGAACAACAAAGAAAGCCTAAACCCAGCAGGAGAGGAGAAATCATAAAGATCAGAGCAGAAATCAATGAAATAGAAACAACAACAACAACAACAACAAAAAACCAATAGAACAAATCAACGAAACTAGGAGCTGGTTCTTTGAAATAATTAATAAGATTGATAAACCCCTGACCAGACTTATCAAAAAGAAGAGAAAGGACCCAAACAAATGAAATCATGAATGAAAGAGGAGAGATCACAACCAACACCAAAGAAATACAAACTATTGTAAGAGCATATTATGAGCAACTCTACGCCAACAAATTTGACAATCTGGAAGAAATGAATGCATTCCTAGAGACATATAAACTACCACAACTGAACCAGGAATAAATAGAAAACCTGAACAGACCCATAACCAGTAAGGAGATTGAAGCAGTCATTGAAACTCTCCCAACAAACAAGAGCCCAGGGCCAGATGGCTTCCAGGGGAATTCTACCAAACATTTAAAGAAGAACTAATTTTTTTTCTCCTGAAACTGTTCCAAAAAATAGAAATGGAAGGAAATCTTCCAAACTCATTTTATGAGGCCAGCATCACCTTGATCCCAGAACCAGACAAGGATCCCATCAAAAAAGAAAATTACAGACCAATATCCCTGATGAACACAGATGCGAAAATTCTCACCAAAATACTAGCCAATAGGATCCAACAGTACATTAAAAGGATTATTTACCACAATGAAGTGGGATTTATTCCAGGGCTGCAAGGTTGATTCAACATCTGCAAATCAATCAATGTGATACAATACATTAATAAAAGAAAGGACAAGAACCATATGATTCTATCAATAGATGATGAAAAAGCATTTGACAAGGTACAGCATTCTTTCCTGATCAAAACTCTTCAAAGTATAGGGAAAGGGGGCACATACCTCAATTATCAAAGCTATGTATGAAAAACCCACCTCAAATATCATTCTCAATGGAGAAAAACTGAGAGCTTTTCTGCTAAGGTCAGGAAAATGGCAGGGATGTCCATTTTCACCAGTGCTATTCAACATAGTACTAGAACTCCTAGCCTCAGCAATCAGACAACAAAAAGAAATTAAAGGCATCCAAATCAGCAAAGAAGTCAAACTGTCACTCTTTGCAGATGATATGATACTGTATGTGGAAAACCCAAAAGACTCCACTCCAAATCTGCTAGAACTTGTACAGGAATTCAGTAAAGTGTCAGGATATAAAATCAATGCATAGGAATTAGTTGCATTTCTATACACCAACAACAAGATAGAAGAAAGAAAAATTAAGGAGTCAATCCCATTTACAATTGCACCCAAAACCATAAGATACCTAGGGATAAACCTAACCAAAGAGGCAAAGAATCTATACTCAGAAAACTATAAAATACTCATGAAAGAAATTGAGGAAGACACAAAGAAATGGAACAATGTTCCATGCTCCTGGATTGGAAGAACAAATATTGTGAAAACGTCTATGCTGCCTAAAGCAATCTACACATTTAATGCAATCCCTATCAAAATCTCATCAATTTTTTTCAAAGAAATGGAACAAGTAATCCTAAAATTTATATGGAACCAGAAAAGACCTTGAATAGCCAGAGGAATATTGAAAAAGAAAGCCAAAGTTGGTGGCATCACAATTCTGGACTTTAAGCTCTATTACAAAGCTGTCATCATCAAGACAGTATGGTACTGGCACAAAAACACACATAGATCAATGGAACCGAATAGAGAGCCCAGAAATACACCTTCAATTCTATGGTCAACTAATCTTTGACAAAGCAGGAAAGAATGTCCAATAGAATAAAGACAGTCTCTTCAACAAATGGTGTTGGGAAAATTGGACAGCCACATGCAGAAAAATGAAACTGGACCATTTCCTAACACCACACGAAAATAGGCTTAAAATGGATGAAGGACCTCAGTGTGAGAAAGGAATCCATCAAAATCCTTGAGGAGAACACAGGCTGCAACCTCTTTGACCTCAACCACAGCAACTTCTTCCTAGAAACATCGTCAAAGGCAAGGGAAGCAAGGGCAAAAATGAACTATTGGGACTTCATCATGATCAAAATCTTTTGCACAGCAAAAGAAACAGTTAACAAAACCAAAAGACAACTGACAGAATGGAAGAAAATATTTGCAAATGACATATCAGATAAAGGGCTAGTATCCAAAAATCTATAAAAACTAAACAAACTCAACACCCAAAGAATAAATAATCCAATCAAGAAATGGGCAGAGGACATGACCAGACATTTCTGCAAAGAAGACATCCAGATGGCCAAGAGACACATGAAAAAGTGCTCCACATCACTTGGCATCAGGGAAATACAAATCAAAACCACAATGAGATACCACCTCACACCAGTCAGAATGGCTAAAATTAACAAGTCAGGAAATGACAGATGCTGGCGAGGATCCAGAGAAAGGGGAACCCTCCTACACTTGGTGTAGGTGTTGGTGGGAATGCAGGCTGGTGCAACCACTCTGGAAAACAGTATGGAGTTTCCTCAAAAAGCTGAAAATAGAGCTACCTATGACCCAGCAATAGCACTACTGGGTATTTACCCTAAAGATACAAATGTAGTGATCCAAAGGGGCACGTGCACCCAAATGTTTATAGTAGAAATGCCCACAATAGCCAAACTATGGAAAGAACTTAGATGTCCATCAACAGATGAATGGATAAAGAAGATGTGGTGTATATATATACAATGGAATACTATGCAGCCATCAAAAGAAAAGAAATCTTGCCATTTTCACCGACATGGATGGAACTAGAGGGTATTATGCTTAGCGAAATAAGTCAATCAGAGAAAGACAACTATCATATGATCTCCCTGATAAGAGGAAGTGGAGATGCAATGTGAGGGGTTTGGGTATTCATCAATGTGAGTGTTCATCAGTGGATGAATGGATAAAGATATATATTTGTACACAAACACACACATTTATGTATACATAAGGTTATATACACACAGACACACATACAAAGTGAAATATTATTCAGCCATAAAAAAGAATAAAATCTTGCCATCTGTGACAACATGGATGGACCTTGAAGGCATTATGCTAAGTGAAATAATAGGCAAAACAAACAAACAAAACCTAAATATTGTGTTATCTCATGTTAATGTGGAATCTAAGAAAATTTTTTAAAAGCTTCATAGATTAAGAGAAGAGATTGGTGGTTGCCAGAGGAGGAGGTGAGAGAAATGGGTGAACTGGGTTAGCAGTTTTTTGGTTTAGTTTAAATAAACTGAATAAAATTTTAAATATTTATTTTAGAGAAAGAGAGCATGAGCAAGTGGTGAGGGTGGGGAACAGAGGGGCAGAAAGGGCTCTCCACCAGACGCTGAACTGAGCATGGATCCACATGAAGGGGGGCTTGATTCCCACCACCCCAAGATCATTACCTGAGCTTAAATCATGAGTTGGATACTTAACCAACTGAGCCATCCAGTCGTCCCTAAATTGAACAAAGTTTTTAAAGATGTTGCTAGGACAAATGATTAGCTATGTGGAAAAACAAAAACAAAAAGTGAAGCCTTACCTAACTACCACATGTAATATTAAATCTGTGATATTTTTAAAAAAGCAAAACTATAATATTTTATAAACATATCTTTATGACCTTCAGAAGCATAGGAATTTGTTAAACAAAACACAGAAGTGAAAACTGCAAAGGAAAAGATTAACAAAATTCATATCTAACAAGAGTTTGGGGTTCTGACCATCAAAGTCAATACAAAGAAAGTGAAATGAGAATTAGATATGGAAAGACGTTAGTTTTCAATACTTATAAGAGGCAAAGGATTAATCAATACAAAAATAAAATAGAGAATTCCTGCAATCTACAAACAAAGGAAAAATAACCAAGAAAAAAATGAGGAAAAACCTTAATAATTTTATAGAAAGGAAATTTAAACAACCAATAAAAGATTCCCAACCTGATCAGTAATCTCAGAAATTAACATTAAAACCACAAGGATAGATCATGTGTTGATGTGGATGAGCGTTAACAAGAGCACTTCTGGTGCATACAAATTGATGTAACCACTTTGAAAAACAATTGGTCATTATCTGTTAAACAACAACAAAATAACAATAACAAAAATAACAAATTTAAAAATCCATTTGTTTTAAAAGTCATCTTAAATACTGAATACTGAATTTGCATATTTATATGGGTTTCTCTTCAGTTTCTATTTTTTTAACATATTGTTTTGATCATTCTACAGTGAAATATGTTTTTAAAGATTTTTTTTGTCATAGAGTGAAATAGGTTTTCACAACTTAGAAGGCATGCCTTCCCTTTAGTATTCTTATCTTCCAAAACTTTCTCAAGTAAAATTTGAAATTTGCTTTTTCCAGATGAAGTTTAAAATCAATTCCTCAAACTTAGCAACACCACTAGAAAAAAAGAGAGGTTTGAATATGATTGCTTTGAATTTCTATATTAAAGCAGAGAATAGATTTCAAAAATATTGAGTCATCGGGACGCCTGGGTGGCTCAGTTGGCTGGGCAGCTGCCTTTGGCTCAGGTCATGATCCCAGCATCCTGGGATCGAGTCCCACATCCAGCTAATTGCTCGGCGGGGAGTCGGCTTCTCCCTCTGCCTCTGCTGCCACTCTGCCTGCCTGTGCTTTCTCTCTCTCTCTCTCTGGCAAATAAATAAATAAAATCTTAAAAAAAAAAAAAAGGAAAAAAAATACTGAGTCATCATATGAAGAAGCATGGCATATTTTTCAATTAATTTAAATCTTCCTATGTCTTTTAAGAAAAATTTATAATTCTTACACTGTACATTAATTCCTACATTTGCTTTAGATATTTAATAACTTGTATTGCTATTGTGAAAGCAACTATTTTATCCACTGCATTTTTAACTTTATTGATATGTAATTGAAAATAAATTTCACATATTTAAAATGTACAATTTGATTTTGACATGTATTTACACCTGTCAAAACATTACCCCAATTGAAATAGTGAAGATATCAAGGACACCCCCAAACTTTTGTTCCTCTTTATAATCTGTACCTCTTTTTTATATCCTCCAATATGCTTATGTTCACTCCGCATCAGTTTAGATTTTCTAGAAATTTATATAAATGAAATCGTACTATTTTAAAAAATTTATTTTACTCAGCACAGTTATTTTGAAATTAATTCACATTGTTTAGAAGTTTCTTAAAAAGCTGAACATACACCTACAAGACAACTCAGGAAATATATGTAGGAACTTAACCAAGAGAAACAAAATCAAGTGCCCCAAAACTTGTTGGATTTGCTTTGGAATTGTTTTGTGTAGAGTTTTTGCAGGGATGGAGGCACATGCGTGACTCAGTCGGGTTAAGCACCTGACTCTTGATTTTGGCTCAGGTCATGATCTCTGAGTTGTCAGATAGAGCCCAAGTCAGACTCTGCGATTGGCATGGAGCCTGTATTCTCTCACTGCCTCTTCCCCTCTCCCTCTAAAAAAAAATTTTGCAATTATAGTCATAAGGTAAGTGGTTATTCAGTTTTCTTGTAATGTTTTTGTTTGGTTGGGGTATTAGAGTAATGTTAAGCTAATAAAATGAGCCACAAAGTATTTCTTCCTATTCATTATTATTAAAAAGTTTGTGCTTGATTAACTGTATTTCTTTTTGTTTTTGTTTTCTTTTTTTTTAATGGGTGAAGGGGAACGTGAGATACAGGCTTCCAGTTATGGAATGAGTAAATCATGGGAATTAAAGGTACAACAGAAAGAACAGAGTCACTGATATAATAATAGTGATTTACGGGGACTTGTGGCAAACACAGTATGATGTATAAACTTGTGAAATCATTGTATTCTACATGTGAAATTAAAGTAACATTGTGTGTCAACTATACTAAAAATTTTTTCTTTTAAATACGATTGACTATATTTCTTCTGTTTTTGGTAGAATTTACCAGATAAGACAACCAGGCCAGAAACTTTATGGGCAGATTTTTAAGTATAAAGTATAATTATTTAATGGAATAGGAGTATCTAGGTTATTTATTTCTGTTCATGTGAGCTCTTACTCATAGAATATGTTGCTATAAAGTTATTAATAATATTTCCCTATTATCTTTTTTAATATCTGCAAGAATCTTTAACACCACCACCTCTCTCATTTCTAATAATGGTAATTGTTTGTCCTTTTACTGTACATCAATCTAAGTTTATCAATTTCATTGATCTCAAAGAACCAGTTTTTGTGAAGTTTTTTTTTTTTTAATTATTTCTGCTCTGATCTTTATTATTCTCCTCTCCTTATCCTGGGTTTGACTTACTCTTTCTCTAAAGTCTTTCTAGTAGAAGTGTAAAACACTAATTTAGGGCCATTTTTCTTATCTAATATAGACTAGTGTTATAGATTTTCCTATAGGTACTCCTTTAGCCACATCCAAACATTATAATATATTGGGACTTTTTCCTTTTAATTAAAAATAACTTATAATTTTCCTTTTGGTTTTTTCTTTGACCAATATGGCATTGAGAAATGTTAATAAATTGGGGTGCCTGGGTGGCTCAGGTGCTTAAGGGTCTCACTCTTGATCTCAGCTCAGGTCTCAATCAGAGTCATGAGATCTCAGAGTCATGATCTCAGGCTCCATGAGAAAATAAGTAAATAAAAATGTTATTAAATTTTTAAATATGCGGGGATTTTTCAAGGTATTCCTCTTATTTATGTCTAATGTAATTCCACTGTGTTCATAGAATCCTTTTAAATTAATTCAGATTTGTTCTGTGGCCAAAATTATAAACTCATCTATTTTTCTTGCAGCTATCAAAACTTGATTCAAGTATTCTGAAGCTCTGTTTTTAGATGATTAAATATCTGATATTGTTATGTCTTCATGATGTAACAGTCATCTTTATTATTTCGGTGTGCTCCATTTTATCCCTTGTAACATTCTTTGTTTTTAAATCAACTTTACCTTATATTAACATAGCTACTCCAGTTTTCTTTTGCTGAGTGGTGTATTTTTTTTTTTTTTAATTTTGAGTTGGCTTTTTTCTATTTCATGTTTTTGTGTTCTAATCTTTAATATTTCTTTTTATGATATTTATTTTATTTTAGGAAGGTCTTTTTTCCATCCTTTTACTTCTTGTATATTTGTATTTTTATACTTAAAGTGTGCTTCTTATAGGTAGAATATAGTTGGGTCATGCTTTTTTATTCAATCTGACAATTTTTGCCTCAGGTTATATAGTCTGATTACCCTTAGTGTGACCTAGTTGAACTTAAATATACCATATTGCTATTTGTTTTCTCCTTACTGCCCTTGTGACATCTTCTACTTTAATACTTTTTATTATTCCTTTAAAAAATTATGGTAAGATGTTAATGTCATATTATCTACCATCTTAAGTATAAAGTGCTATAGTTTTAAGGATAGTCACATTGTCATGCAATTTTATCCAGGACTTTTTCATCTTGTAACTCAATTAAAAAATGGGCAAAACCTTGAATAGATATTTCTCAAAAAAAGATGGACAAATTGCCAAAATGCACACAAAAGAATGGTCAACATCACACTAATGATTAGGGAAATGTAAATCAAAATTATGGTGAAATACCACTTCATTAGGATGACTATAATGAAAAAATGATTAAGTAAATATTAGTAAGGATGTGGAGAATTAGAATTCTTGTGCGGTGCTAGTGCAAATGTAAAATGGTTTAACCGATATGGAAACAGATGGTGGTTCCCCCAAAATTAAAAATGGTATTATCAAATTATCATATAATCTAACAATCCAACTTCTGGGTAATACCTAAAAAAATTGAAATCAGGGTCTCAAACAGATATTTATATACCCACATTCAGAGCAGCATTATTCACGATAGCCAAAAGAGGGAAGCAATCAAGTGTCCACTAACAGATGACAGAAAAAACAAAGGCAGTATATACATACAATGGAATATCAGTTGGCCTTAAAAAGGGAAAATAAAGTTTTGATAAAAGCTACAACAAAAATGAATCTTGGAGATATTACGCTAAAAAAAATAAGCCAGTCACAAAGGGGCAAATACTATATAATTCCACTTATGTAAGGAACCTAGAGTCATCAAATTCATAGACACTGAAGGTAAAAAGGTGGTTGCCAAGGGGCTGGAGTAGAGATTGGGAAGGTATTACTTAATAGATATGGAGTGTTTGTTTAGAAAGTTGAAAAACTTGGGAGATAGTGCTGATCATGACACTACAACATAAATATACTTAAAACCATACACTTAAAAATGATTAAAATGGTAAATTTTATGCTATTAGTATTTTACCACAATAATAAATAAGATTTAAAATTTCCTAGAAAAGAAATGGGCAATGGATAGGAACAGAAAAATCCCTAAAGAATACTTAATGTCTAATATGCATACAAAATACGCTCAGTTTTACTAATCAAAGATATGCAAATTTTAAAAGCACCTTTGAGATATAACTTATATATCATAAACTGTAATATTTAGTGATTTCAGTGTATTTTATAGGGTATACCACTACCCAACTTTAGAACATTTTTATCATTCCAAAAAGAAAATCTGTACCAATTCAGTCACTCACTGTTCCCCAGTTCCTAACTGCTAAACTACTTCCTGTCTCTGTTGATTTGGTTATTTTATATAAGTGGAAAAACACAATGTGTGGTCTTTTGTATCTGGCTTCTTTCACTCATCATAAAGTTCCTGAAGTTCATCTGTATTAACATGTATCAGAATGTATTCCTTTTTAAAGCTGAATAATATATATTATACAGATAGACTAGGTTTTATTCATCTATTCATTAGTTGATGGACATTTGGGTTGTCTCTAATTTTTTGCTACCACTAATAATGTTACCATAAGTATTTGTGTAGAAGTTTTTTTGTGGACATCTATTTTCATTTTTCTTAGAAAATATCTAGGAAGGGAATTATTAGATCATAGAATAAATTTTTGTATAAGCATCTGGGAAATGGAAAGACTGCTTTCCAAAGTGGTATTTTAAATTTTACCCATTGGTGTTTTGATTTCTGCACATTCTCATCAACACTTATTATCTGACTTTTTGATTCCAGCTATCTTAGTGGGTCTGAAGTGGTTTTCTGTTGTAGTATTGATTTACATTTCCCTAGTGACTAAAGATATCAAGCATCTTTTCATAAATCACTGCACTTCTGCAGTTTGAAAATCACTATATTTACCCGTCATTCCCTACTTTGCTTTTGGAAACATCAACCTGTCCAAAGAGAGGTCTTTGGTCTTTGAAAACTTGACCTCAGAGGCATGAGACTAATTCCCATGTACTAAAATGGTGACGATTTTAGACGCAAGAGCATTATCAAGAGATGGCTGGTTTTCAGAAGCCAAATGAAAACTTCAAGTTAATAAGAACGCATGACAAAGGAAATGCATGGAAGTCTTTAGTCCAACTGCTTTGTTTCACCATTGGGCACTGACTTGCTAAGTTGACTACCTGCTCATTTGTTAGAAATTTGGACTTTTTCTCTTTTGCACCAATACTACGTGTTTCCACTTGGAGCTGCCATAACACAGGGACATGGGACAGTACGCCTGCAGTGCCTCAAGACATTTAAGCAATGGAGCTCTTCCAAGATGGCAAAGTTACTTGTGGTTACATGATACAAAATTCTTCTAAGAAGAAAAAGCTAGAAAACATGTATCATAGAGCAGAATAACCATCCTAATGAGATCCTCCAGGGTTTTGATATTGCTTATGCATGTGAAAGGATGATGCCACTATTTGAGAAGTTCTCCACTGTACTACATTCAAACCAGTGCACATTATTTAATGGATACTATTTACTTCTTTGCTTAAAGCTGAGCCAAGCAAGATGTTTTTGGATCCCTAGGGCTTTCCAACTAAATGGTAGATTGGCTGTGACTGTTTTTCAAAACAGCAGGTGAAGACCCATTAGAGGGCTATGAAATCAGTTTAGTAGGTCATGACTTATGCATTTTTAAGGAAATAGAAAAAAAAATAGTAGATTGTAGTGCATGTAATAACGACAATAATTGTTTTTTAAAGATATTTCAGCAGTGTGTTTATTTCAGCAGTGCGTATTCATACATCATTATGTATTTCTTATTGTGGATCATAGTTAAGCACTTTTGAAAACTGCTATTCTATCTTTACCATGATCCCATTTTAACACAAAACAGATTGTCCTTACAACAAACTAGATGTCTACACAGTGATTGACAGGGATATGTAGGAAGCCCTAAACAAAAATGTACTCTCCCTGAGTATTATAGTAAATTAAATTTCTAGCCCAACCCAAACCAAAATCTATGGGACAATGAAAACAGTTAACATGTCAGCATGGTAGAACTGTGGGGTGGGTTTCCTTTCTTTACTATCTGATACAAATCAAAATCAAGAGAGAAAACCATGCACTCTATAAAATTACCTGCACTTGCATAAGGGATTTGGGAAAAGCAGTATCATACCCTGCCACTTTAGCAGGTCCCAGAATAGTGGGGGGTTTTTGTTTGTGGATTTTTTGTTTTTGTTTTTGTTTTGTTTTTTTAGCTCTGAGGAAATTATCCAGATTATTTAGGTCATCGTGTCTAATGACGTTGAGTGACCTTTTCAAGATGATACAATTCATTGAAAAACAAGAGATAAACGAACACCCGTTTGACTCCAAATCTGATGTTTTTTCTGCTATGCTCTCCTGCCCTAGTTGGCAGCTGTCTGATACAAACAGACTACTGTAGAGTAGTTATCTAGGAAGAAACAGAGAAAGAGTGGAAACATACAAAGCAGGGAAATAAAATTCCACTAAAGAAAACTTAAATAATTTGACAATTTTATTAGGACTCTTAGGTGAAAAATGTGCACTTGAGTTACCATATCCCAGGGAAACTAATCATGAGTATCTTACTTGGGATAGGAAAGACCTAACAGAGAATAATACTGCCTGACTCTTCTTAGACCTGAGAAACTGAGGTCTACAGAGAAGAGACTTGGTGAGGGTCACGCATTGGCCTGGATGGAGAAGGACTTCAATCCCAGTGGCCTAATCCCCAGTGTATGGATTTTTTTCATAGTATCATGCTCTTTCTTCCCCATAAAGACAAATTAAAAAGACAACAACAACAAACTGCCCCAAACCTAAGAAGGGCCAAAGGAGACCTGCAAGTCTTGATAAGAGTTCCTCTTGAAAAACATCAGCAACTATTAAGGATAACTGACATTATAAATGCCTACTTCAAAGCAGTGAAAATGTTCTCAGAAGGATAAATCACTTCCCATTTTTTAAACTTAGCTTCTTTAACAACCACTCTTTCCTCCTAATGTGTGCCTGGGCAAAGCAGATGCATGGATTTTAGGTGTAAAAGTAGTTTATGAACTTTAAGTAACTTTCTCCTATAATGACATTTTTTAAAAAAGATTTTGTGTATTTATTTAACAGACAGAGATCACAAGTAGGCAGAGCAGCAGGCAGAGAGAGAGGAGGGAAGCAGGCTCTCTGCTCAGCAGAGATGATGCGGGGCTTGATCCCAGGACCCTGGGATCATGACCTGAGCCGAAGGCAGAGGCTTAATCCACTGAACCACCCAGGTGCCCCTCTCCTATAATGACATTTTAATTTTGAATTTTAATTTTGAATTCCTGGATGTTCATCTCTTCCTGTCAGAATATATATGGGTGTGTGTGTGTGTGTGTCCCATATATAATCTCCCAAACTTGGCTGGTCTTAAAAGTTCTTCTGGGAAATATTAATCCCAGATGGCAAAAGTAATCGATATTGGTGGGCAATGTTATCACTAGTTGTTTTAATAGGTGAATAGGATAAAAATGCATGAGTTCACAACTAGACTTCTCAGCATCTCTTTTAGTGGATGACTTCATATACTGTGGTAACTTTTATGCCTTGATGACTCCACACTCAGATTGGAGATCATGATAATCTACCCTACATAATGGGTTTTGTATAGCCTGTCAAACAGAACTTCTGGCAAGCAGAAATATAATGACTACACTAATGGAGACATTATTGATGAAAATGCAGGAATGTCTCCTGAACAGTAAGTAAGTCAAACGTATGCAATGATATCCATTTTCAGAAAATTTTGAGAACTTTACAGCAGGATAAAAATTAAGTTTTTAGAGTTACAGAGACTTATATTCAAATCTCAACTCTGCCATCTAGGAATACAGGTTTGAGGCTCTCAGTACAAAAGTAACTTACCTAGCTTCCCCAGTTGTAAAGTATGAATATTACTGTGTTCCTCCATTTTATTGAAATATTTTGAAAGGTAACATATGCTCTTAATACAAAATATATGAGGTAAAAAAAAGAACATTCATGACAAAATTCTACTTCTCTCCACTGTCCCACACCCACTTAATACCTCCTGGCACAACTGTTAATTCATGAGTTCCTTCTTGGATATACTCTATGCATTTACAAACACACACATTTACATAACACATATTTTAAAGTTAAATCAGAATACCTAGCTTCGGTTTTGTCATTAGGCAGAGGGATAAAGTTTGTAAGGCATCTAATTTATGGTTATAGTATTAGAGAATTCTTCAAAGCACTTTCTAAGACCATTTATGAAGTAGAATGTTTGCTGGTTCTCAAATTCAAGGAGCAGTAACTGGGAGGAAGCCATCACCCACTGAGGAGGAAGAACATCTGACATATCACTCAGCTGACACACTCTATGGTACTGATGATGCTAACCATCTGTTCCTTCCTTCCACTGCCAGAGTATCATAAATTATCTTATGCAATAATCAAGTTCTACCCCTTTCTGTAACAAGCCTTCATGGTAGAAAGAATACCTTAGACCAAATCAAGTTGGGGCAGAACTGAAATTCTGCTTAAGACTAACTTTAAATGAAGTTTAATAAATCCATCATCTTTGAATTCAACTTAATCAAAAATCTCAAGAGATGCACAGACAAGGACATAGCCTTAAAACCATTGCACACTTGAATTGGAAGTTCTCTCTGCATAGACAGTACCATTGCTCCTAATTCCTACCTTTCCTTATGTTTATGCCCTTAAACATGTGATTTCAAAATTTTTACTGCTAGAGGTAGAATTTATTTTACCACCTCTAGGATTCTGGTTTTAGTTATATGACATGCTTTGGCCAAAAGAATGTCATTGAAAGGGGCAGTGGTACAGATCTGAGCTCAGATCTTAATAGGTATTGAATATTTCTACATGTACTTCTGTTGCTTTTTTTCCACCATCATGAAAGGATGATGCTTTGGAAAACTTACTAGTCCAGGAAGGATGAAAGTCACATAGAGCATCAGAAGTGGATCCTAACCAGGACATAAGCCATGGTAAGTTCTGTTGAACCCCAGCCAATCTGAAATCCATGAATGAGAATGTATGATGGTGTTTTCAGTGAGTGAAATTTGATGTGGCTTATTACACAGCATTATCGTGTCTATAGTTGTCATATAAACCCTCACATATCATTACCTTTCAAGGGGAAGGAACTTTTCTGTTTCAGCTTAATACAGTAACAGATACATAATAGGCACTGGTAATTTATCACATTGTATTGATCCTAATCAATATCTCATTTTCAGGTAAGACCACCTCCTCCCGAGTTTAGAGAGGTCAATTTTTTTGCATAGTATACAGCTAAGTGGCAGAAATGTAGAATTAGATTTTCTTCTTTTCCACATTACAGGATAATGACCACAAAGCAGGGTATCTCAATTTTGTCACTACTGGATTTTGGGCCATCTCTAATCTCTCTTACTAGCATCCCCATCCCAGTTGTAAAACCAAAAATGTCTGTAGACATTGCCAAATGATCCATGAGGAGTATAATTCTCCCCCAGTTGAGGAACAATGACCTACCACACAACTTTTGACTATATAATTTTAAACTGTTGAAGCCCTGTGGTTTTTATGGTGAACTACATAATGCTTAAAAGAATGCAAACTATCTAAAACACAAGATGAAATAATACTTAAATTTTATCACAAGTACTCAAGAAACTGGAATTCAAAGTCATTAATCAACTAACATCCAATATGTAACTCAAATGAGGAATCCTCATCAGCCACATACTGGAGCACAATGAAATTCTTTGTAGTTAAAATGCTTTAACAAAGCAAGTATCTAGAAGCTGGTTCTTATGAATCCATTTTGACATCACAATTTTCTGATCTTTTTCCTTATTACAACCCAGAAAGAATCTTCTGGGCCAACAGGGAGTCATATTAGTTTCTTAACCAATCAACTACTGAGATCCTTTTCTAAGAGTACTCTTCTACTTTAAATACCTATTAGCATCCCTCAGAATGGTTCTCACCCAAATTATTTAAATCTGAGTCTCTGGCAACAAGCACTGGTATTTTTTAAAATATCCGTAAAAAATTCCAGTGTGGGGTGTTATACACAACTAATGAATTGTTGAACACTATATCAAAAACTAATGATGTACTATATGTTGGCTAATTGAACATAAAAAAAAAAAAACACCAAAAAACTCATAGTAAAGAAATTCCAGTGTGTCCAGAGAAGTACTGTTTTATTTTTTTTTTTTTTTTTTTTTTTTTAAGATTTATTTATTTATTTATTTATTTATTTGACAGAGAGAAATCACAAGTAGATGGAGAGGCAGGCAGAGAGAGAGAGAGAGAGGGAAGCAGGCTCCCTGCCGAGCAGAGAGCCCGATGCGGGACTCGATCCCAGGACCCTGAGATCATGACCTGAGCCGAAGGCAGCGGCTTAACCCACTGAGCCACCCAGGTGCCCAGAAGTACTGTTTTAAAATGTGTGTTATATCACGTCACATTCATCCTCAGAATCACCCATCATACCAAGACCACACTTAAACCTCTTACCACAGTCCATGAAGGTCCTATGTGACCTAGCCTTTTTGTTTGTCCTAATCTCCAACCATTAGACACACTGGCTTCCTAGCTCCTCCTCACACAACTAATACCCTAGCCTCAGGACCTTTGCCCTTGATGGTTCTTCCTTTTGGGATATCCTAAAACAGGGTTCGTATGGTTCTTAACTTGACTTTTTTCAGGTGCCTCTTCAAGATTCACTTCCCCAGAGATTCCTTCCCTGACTTCCCTGTAGAAAAGAGCACCTAGTTACTTTCTCTGTTTCAAGCTTGCTTTATTTTTTAACACTAATATTATTTAGATGTGCCTGTATATTTACTCATTCACTCTCTTCACATAAAGGCAGGTACTGGCCATGTTTTGATTCAGTTCAATATGCCCAGCATCTATATCAGTGCCCTAAACCCAGAGGGCACTCAAAAAGTATTTGCTGAAAATATTAACAAACAAGAATCACATAATGTATTAATGTTACCTCTATTTTAGGTACTGAAATAGGTACTCCCAGAACACTATGACCTCATATCATCCTCGGGGTAATTCTCATTATCTTTAATTCATAATTAAGAAATTTGAGAATAAGACAGTTCAAGAAAATAACCAAGATTTAACAGATAATAAGTTCCAAGACCATGATTAGTACTCAGGACTTTTTTCACTCTTGAATTCATTTTTTTCTCCCAACACTGAGAATACCCCAGGTTGGGTGTCATAAACAGTCCCTTCACTGGGGTCCCTTTTCGTGGACAGAGTGTAGTTAAAAAAAAAAAACAAAAAAACTCAGGCAATTGTACAACTTAGGTTGTTGATGGCCACCAGCTAGCTTAAGGACTTTAGGCAAAATTCTGACCTTCTTTGGCTCTAGTTTTCTTACCTGTAAAAGGATAGGTTTAAACAACATGATTTTGAAGAACTCTCTAGGGCTTGGAATTTCTACTGGATTCAAGACTGTGACTTGTGCAACGTCCATAGACTGAAGAACCGTTAGGAGAAAGTTCACAAAGAACCAGATTCAGGTCAACACAAGGACCTGATTTTTAACCAATACCAGCTTTCTGAAATGTGTCAAGTCTCTGTCACTAAAAGGCTCAGTGAATACTCTAAAGAGCTTTCCACTTTGCACTATGGGTTGAACTTAAAAACTTCTGAGTTCCCTACTGATACTATGATGCTCTATTTTTAATACAACTCTTTATTAATCACTGCTTTCTGACTTGCTATCCTATCTGAGCACAGAGAAATGGCCTGTCTTTATCTCATCCTGAGACCTGATTACTGTCATCATAGGGAAGCAGTTACCCCGACTCTCCTTTCCTTATCATTCACCTTGCACATCACCCATGAGAGAAGTGCAGCCAATCAGCATTCAGACTTTTCAAAGAAGAAACTGTTTGGATCCCAGCAGTTGGTTTTATTATGCTCCAGAGAATGTGTGCAGTTGAAGTTCCCCATGGACAGTCAATCAGTGGTGGGAGAAGATTCTAAGTTGTTTATTTTTAAGTGAGAGCTTCATCTTCAAACAGCTTTTAGAGAAAGCTTGTCACTAAGGACTGATTTTTCCATTTCAAGCCTTAATTCTCTGAAGGACTAAACTGTTTCTCCTGCTGCTTCTACTTCCAGAAATAAACAAAAAGCCTACAAAGTAATGTCTATCGTACCACTCATAAGATAGTGGGTTGCATTATAAAACAACAGATGAGATCTTTCTGTTAAGCCCAAAACAAATTGCAGAAACCCTGCAAGCTTTTCTTTTGAATCCACATGATGAAGCAGACCTTTCATTTCTTTATAATTCATACCCTCACTATACTTTTACCTAAAATTGATATTTTGGGGGTTAGGGCTAATAACCTCCTCAACTCTACTCAGAAGTGGTGAAACTTAAACATTGATGTCTTCTGTTCTGCAGAAATGCTGTTAGAAACAAACCAAAGCTTCAAAGAACAATTTACCAATGGCAAAATAGCCGCTGAGACTATTTAAGAAATACTACTTAGATTTGGCTCAGCAGGGTTAAATAGGCACAAAAATAAGGAAATGTTTACCCGGCTCAAGAGAGACATAAGGAGAGAGTATGCTTGGTAATGAAGCCTCAGTGCATCCTTGCTGATGAGATTCAGAGCAGATGATGGGGCCAGTCATTGAAAACCTTATTCAGGGGTGCCTTGGTGTCTCAGTTAAGTGTCTGACTCCTTATTTTGGATCAGGTCATGATCTTAGGATCACAAAATTGATTCAGAATTCTTAAGGACATATTTTGACTTAATCTTCTCTGAATCTATTAGTTTCCTGTTGTTGCAACAAATTACTACAGATTTAGTTCAAGAACACAAATTTATAATCATACACTTTATGGGTCAAAAGTTGGTGTGCATCTCACTAGACCAAAACCAAGGTGTCAGGAGAGCTCCTTTCTGGGGCTTCTAGAGGAGAAATTGTTTTCTTGCTCACTCAGATCGTTGACACAATTCAGTTCCTTGTGATGTAGGACTGAAGTCCCTATTTCCTTCCTGTCAACTGAAGGCCAACTCAGAGTCACAACTTGTCAACTGAAGATACTTTAGGATGATTCCTTCTTGTCTTGCCTTGTCTTGACTACTTCTTGTCTATGGTAGTACAGATCTCTTCTCCATTCCTACCCTTTCCCAGTTATTAGGTCATCTGCCACAATGACGGGACAACTGTTGCTGACTGATCAAGTTCAATGGCATTCACTAAGATTTATTTTCTAGGTTTAGAACTGTTGCAGAGGGGTGCCTGGGTGGCTCAGTGGGTTAAACCTCTGCCTTCAGGTCATGTCATGATCTCAGGGTCCTGGGATCGAGCCCCGCATTGGGCTCTCTGCTCAGCAGGTAGCCTGCTTCCCCCTCTCTCTGCCTCTCTGCCCATTTGTGATCTCTCTCTTTCTCTCTCTCTCTGTCAAATTAAAAAAAAAAAAAGAACTGTTGCAGAAATACCTAAATAATCTTATTTGGGGGTAATTCTCTTTAGGCATTTTCTTTCGTTGAGATTGGGGTGACATAACAATCAAGGATGTGCAGCCCTACTATCTTGTTCTCTTGTGGCAAAATTGGAAGGCTGTACTTCTGTCTCAGAGTTGTTCAGACCTGAAAAGACTTAGGGGTGAGAGATTCTGGGCAGTGGGACATACTCTACCATGCTCAAACCTCCTTCTCTTGGCCTTGCTTCATCTCAAAAGAAAAAGTGCTTTTCCTAGAAAGGTCTTTCCTTGACACTAGAGTGGTAAGATCAGAAGATTGAGCATCAATAGGAACTTGGAAAATGGCTCTCAGCTGGCTCCTTAGATTTGTTTTGCTTTTGGATTCAGCCAACCATTGCAATGGTTGAAGGAGCATCTCTCAGGTCAACAGAACCTCTGACTCCAAGGAGCTACAACTACAGTTCCACACTGGTTTCAGCACCAAGACCATTACTAGTAATGAAAGCATTATCTGCCTGGTGTCATTCTCTTTCTCTAGATCTCAAACAGTGTTAGGCAGTCAAAGTATTGTAATAGTCAAGGTTTCCGTATCCCAAACTTAATTATTTCAATTTGTCCCATCCCATCATCCTTCATTTTACAGATGTAGAAAATGATATTCAGAGATGCAAGTCCACTTGGTGATAGTAACGTTGTTTGCTTAGGGCAGAACTGGGTATAGGGCTCAGCAGATATTATACACTGTTTTCTTCATACACTGTTCAATGAATGAGTGAATGAAATAATTGAATACATTTCAACTATTTGACAAGGTTGAAAAATCCATAATTCTGGTTAAGCAAAATTTAGACCATTTAGCAAGTGACATGAATTAAAATGCATCTGGAAGTGCCTAACCTTCCACGGTGGGAAAACTTCTGTCCCTGTGCTTTCAAAAACAGAGCACTTTGCCAAACACCACTCTTCAGTCCAGGAAGAAGCTCATCCATCACACTCGTAGCATACTTGAAAGACTTCTCAAAGTTGTAGAGCTAAGATGGCTCCGACAACTTCAGCTAAGCAGAATAAATCCTGGAGAAAAGATTAATTCTGTTCCCCAAACTTCACAAAACAGAAAGGAAAATGCTTCACAATTTCTACCAGCAATAGTAATAATGAATTATAGTTATTTCTAATATAATGTTTTAATTCAAAATTATAAGCTAGAAAAGAATCTGAAGAATAAAAATCAGCCCATGTTTATGTTTATGAAAGCAATCATTGAGAGAAAATGGGAACTTCTATATACCTCTTGCCTCCTCAACTGTCTACCCAAACTAAGAATAGGATGAGGCTACTGTGGAAGTCTTAACACCTCTGCAAACAGGTAAAAAATACTTTATCAGCCATAGCTGTCCTTTCATAACATAGGCTTTGTTTTTTATTTGCTAGAGGTTGCACGGGTACTGATTTCCTCTTTAGAGAGCAGCAGGATCACTGAATTTAGGATTCCAATAGACATGGATTTCCCGATTGCTGCCATCCTACCGCACGGCCTCACTCCCCTTCCTAAATGTGTGCACTATGAGCTTCTCCTTCTCTTTTGGCTGTCAGCTCACATGTAACTCCAGAGAGCCCAGCCATGACCTAGGAAAGCAGTCTGGCTCCAGGCTCACCTGCATCTCATGACCTATTTTCCCTTCGGCATAACACCACAAAGTTATTCGTGGGTGTTTGGGATAGAATCCATTGCTTCCTATGCGTAAATTACTTAATCTTTGTAGGCCTCCCTTAGTTTCCCCATTTAAAACAGTCTAACATTCCCTACTGCACAGGGTTCCTTTAAAGATTTGATGACAACACATGTTAAACACTTAAATTTGGGACCAGCCAAGACTGGCAATTTAATAAATTTTAGCTGCTCTTATTGCTATAATCTGAAATTCTTTATTTAGTTTACTGTTTGATTTTTCCCCTGCTCTCCAACCTCCCTGGAAGCTTCCCAAGAGGAGAGAGCTAGTAAGTCTTGTTCACAGACATACTCCTATCTAGAAGAGTGACCAGCACATAATGCTCAAAGGATTTGCTGCATGCATCAATCACTAACCTAGGGGAAGTCCCAGATTACGTAAGCCTCACTGTTGTCATCTGTAAAAAGGAGATAATGGCTCTCAACCCATATGGTTTTGAAGCATCAAATGAGAACTGATGTCTCTATTTCTTGAGTCAGAATGCACGCATCCTGGGAAATACTTTGGAATCCTTAGACTATGTAAAGCTGAACAAAACACTTAACATGGCTCCTGAGAGGTTTGATTTTGCAAGAATATTCAGGGGGGAAACCATTTTGATTTTTATAGCCACAATAGGATAATTTTTCAAGTTTTTAAAAAATGTGTATTTTGCTCTTTCTGCATTTTCCTCTGCCCCATTACAAGAAGGAATCTGGTATTTTTATTTCTTTATCTCAGGAGTATGTATGTTACTGGATGAAAATAGCAGCTAACTTTTGTTCTCAGAAAATCTGCAAGTTGAGGGTGATTATGTTGAACAGGCTAGAGGGTAAGTAGATATGAGGAGAGGAAGAATGATTCCTCCATGTAATGGAAGAGATTCTTTTTGGTGGAGTGAAGAAGGTAGAGGAACAGAGGTCCATATAGAACTGTGAAACAAGGAGGGCTCTCCAAGGTGGAAAATATTAGCTTCTGGGAACTATAGCTAGCTCTAAAGGACAAGGAACCCCAGTAAAGATTGAGACTAAATTTCCCACCAGCCAAGCAAGCTAAGGTCTCAGAGGATTTAAATACTGGTTTAGAGAAATAAATTTATCATTTTTTACAAAGTTATAGAATAAAAAATCACTTCAACAAGCACTTCACAAAGCCTCATAATCTTTACTGAAATCCTACACAATCATCAAAAACTGCTTTCCAATGCCAGCCTATTTTTGGTTTTTGAGTATGTGTATGTATAAGGAAGAACATTAGCAGCCCAAGATTCCAAAAATTAATTTGCAGCAACTGACTGGAAACTATGCCTTGGAGTTCTGGGAGCCAAATATCTTAACACGAAGAATGTAACAGACAAGCCACTTTCAAGAAAATGACAAACCTCCTATGACTGGCACTGAAAGAACCACAAGTATCCACCAGAATAGCTATTTGGGAATTTCTTGATGTTCACAAACTAATTTGACATGTGTTCTCATCACATAAACCAGATCCCTTATGTAAATCTACTAAGAAAAATTACAGTATCCATGGCAAAATAAGCATTACAGCATTTGCCATCTTTCTTCCCTCAAAAACTTCCTATGATTAGTATTTTCCAGAGGTGATAAAAGAAGTCAGCCACAATAAAGATCTTTTCAATCTACTAGTAACAGAAGTACCCCTTGCAAATGAGTTTAGAATGGCCAATACAGCCTGAAAACATTCTGCTTGATTATCTATGAGTAACATTAGGGGGCATCTTTCCTCAGTGATGAGACTGTGATACTCAAAACTGACTCAGGAAGTTTAAAATCAGAAATAGTACCATTTTCTGTATCTGTATAATTATATGATTCTGGGCTCCTGAAAGATCTGACACTAAGATACCGAAGAGAAATTGCCTGAAGGTTCAACCTGTTATGCTGGGTGATGTTTAATTTGCCCTAATTTGCTTCACTTGTTCCAAATGGGTAACTTCAATATAACAACATCTTATCATTAACCTAGAAGTATAAAACTACATCCCTCCTAGTGGGACTCTTAAAGTAGTATTTCAATATGCGAAGTAAATACATATTAGGGACTAGAATACAAAATATATATCAACTTAAAACTTTAAAGAAATTTCTTGCCACACATTCAGGAGTCCACTACTGACTACTTCCACTGAAGTGATATTTGTTCACTTTTGTGAGTACATTAAAAAACACTTAATATGTAAATTAACTTTAAAAGCAAAAAATAAATGTTCTGCAAGTTCAAGGTATATTTCATTACACAGCACAACACAAAGATTTTTGAGGGAGTCCTTGAGTTTCTAGGTTCTTTCTGTCCTACAGAATGGATCCTTGTTTTGACAGTGTACCAAAGCTGATATTTGGTGTTATACACAATAAAAGCAATGCTGGTTGGTATAATATTGAAATACTCACATAGTGGCTGGTGAATGATTGTCAGCCCACGTTCCTCTCACCACCTGCCACCAAGAGCCCCAGAATGTCCCCTGATCCAGCAAGTCCTTCCATTCGGGTCCTTGAGAACCCTGAAGACCTTTGCTCTTACTGGACAGTACCCATGCCCTAGAGGTTAAGTACTGTATTTTCGACAATTTAAAATAGTATATAAATAGTATATTTATATTAAGTTACTTATAATTATAAAAAATTAAATTACTTATAATTATTAAAAATTATATAAATTAGACTATATTAAAATAGTATATTTCGACTAAAATAGTATATATTTCGACTATTTAAAATAGTATAAACTATTTTCTTCCTGTGTTGGCCTTGAATGTCTTCTGCTCTTCCTTCATCTTCCCTTTAAGGTGAACTCCAGTCCTCGTCTCAGTCAAAACATCCTCCATGTCGACAGGATATAGTGATCAGTTAAGGCAAAGATGTATGCCATCTGCCTCAGCCTTGAGCATTTGGCTAGAGTCACTGAAAGAGAGGCATCTACTTTCCACTGGGATATAACTGTGGTTAAATGTAGACAGTGGCTGGTGGGTACCATCTTTGCCACCCCAGGGAAGAAGTTTAATGAGAGATTAATGCCAACACGAAGAACGCCAAGTGCAGGGATGGTACCCTGGACCCAGGTACTTGATGCTGGCTAGATCAAGCCCTGGACTCTTTAGGGAAGGAGATCTGAAACCGATCATTTTTTTGAATTGGGATGTCACTTGGAACAGAGTTAAAATCATTTTCCCACCTCCAAAAGGTGAAGAAAGCCTAATTTTTCTCCACAGGCTCTCGAGCCCTCATACCTGGTATCTTACTCCTCACTCAAGTCTCTACCATTCATTATTGTTAAAGTCAAAGGTTAAGTTATAACCAGAAAACATCACTTAAGGCGATTACCTCCCTTGTATTTGCAAGGGAAGCATGAAGCCTAGATATTTTTAATAGAACCTAAGATAGAGAAACTGCATAGGGAAGGACAAGGGAATGTCAGGAGAGAATTTAAACTCTGCTACAGAATTACCTAATATCAACCTGGGCAATTACATTCTGACTAAATGAACTGCTGGGAACTAAGACACAAAAAGCAAAATGGCCTCCTGCTAAGAGAACAGCCTCTGTTCTCCACTTTCTTATAACACAAAGATAATGGTGAAAGAACAGGAAGTAAAATTAATATTTAGAAAACAGAAGTTGAGGTTTCTTTTTTATTTTATTAATTTTTAAATTTTTTTATAAACATAATGTATTTTTTATCCCCGGGGCTACAGGTCTGTGAATCGATGGGTTTACACATTTCACAGCACTCACCATAGCGCACTACTCTTTCTGTCTGAGGAGAGAGAGATGAGGAAGGAACAGACTGTAGTGAGTGTCATGTTTTGAATTTTACTCTGCTATATGCCACTTTCCCGTTGATTAACAGGAAGAAACAAATTACAGGAATAGCTCTCAAAATGCGGTTCCTGAGTCAGCAAGCAGCATCACCTGGGAGTTTATTAAAAAAGGTAAATTCCTAGGCCATCCCCTAGGCAAACGGGACCAGAGACTCTGGGAGGAGGAGAGAGAGATTGCAGAAACGTGTGCTTCGGTGAGCCAACCAGGTGATTTAGATGCATGTGAACATATAAACTGCTTTAGCGTTTCAACCCCAGAAAACATGAGCATCATCTGGGGAGCTTTTTCAACCCTCCAGGGAGCACGCCGTACCAATTTTATCAGAATCCCTTAGGAGAGGGAGTCAGGTAATAGTTATTTTTTAAACTCCATAGGCAGTTTCCAAGTTCAACCAAGTCAGAGCCATGCTTGAGAGTGTCACTGGCTCAGTATGACTGTCACCTTGGGGGGGTCCCAAACCAATTCCGCTTGTTCTTTCTGGCCATGTAAGTAGCTGCCCACGTGGAGAGGTGGCAGCGAGGCTGGTGCCCGATCCCAGAGAACTAGAGCCCCGCAGCGCATTACTGTCTCAGTGTGCTCCCTGCTCTTAGCAAGAAAAGCTTCTCCCTCCATTATTCCCTTTCGCGCTCTTCTCTTTCCATCATGGCATTTATCCCTGTCAATATTCACCTTCCCAAGTAAAACTACAAGCAGAGGGGGCCAGACGTTATCTTTTTGGCTCCCCATTGGTTCAGTAGTCAGTAGTTTAGTGCCTGGGATGCAGTTAAGCATGCGAATATTGGTCGGTTGACTGAAAATATTTTGACGTAACCATTATCAGGAAAGGACAATTGAGATTCTTCCTCAGCCACTGTGTTTCAATGACTGGGCTGCCCCAAATTCCACAAGCATCCAAGGCAAGGAGCTCTGGATATAGAAACAGAATGATTAAATCTACCTTTTAAAACAGTAACATCAGAAATGGAGTCAAAATTCCTAATCTTTAATTTATTTGAATAAGCAAGTAGGTTAATCTCCTGAACCTTTCTTGTAGTCGAACCCTTTTATATTAATAAAACTTTCCTTTTTAATATAGCCAAGTCCTTCCCTCTTTTAAAATCTCACTTTAGGTAGGGTAATCTTTGTGAGGAAATTCAGGTGACCTTGGCCTATTTTCTCTGATTGTCATTCACAAAGTTTGGTTTAAGGTTCTTTCTGGCGTGGCTAAAGTGATCCATCTTTTGCTTAACTGAAGAGAATTACCATGGGGGGGGTCATATATCAGAAGCAGGTGGGAAGTATCTCGTATTTATTACCTGCCATCTTTTTCCTTAAAAATTCATTTTTCCTTAAAAATTCATTTTTCATTAAATCACTTAAACCCACAGAAGTTAATAAATTCACTCATGCATTGCATCCCTGAAGATTAGATCATAAAGTTCAGTCAGTAACTATATGATTCGGTCTTAAAACCAGTAACAAAAACATCGACAGCTATGAATATATGAAAATGTTAATACATACCTTGCTTAGTTGTGCTTTTATTACCAATTTGCCCTACTTTACAGGAACGTGAAAATAGCTTACATAAAGCACTTCCTATAATAAGAGTTCAATACATTTTACACCCACCAAAGAAAACCAGAATAAAACCCCCAAAATGCTTAATTCCTCACAGGCAATATTATAAGCAAAAACACTAGCCAGGAAGTATCCCCAGAAACAAATTCAACATTCCCGGTACCTTTGCATTATATTCTTTTCATTCTGCTATAATTTATGTTTCAAGTTATAAAAACCCCGATCCATGTCCCTAAATAGCTTCCAGGTATTGGCCCTGACCACTCAGACCAGGCGCCAGACAACAAACACAGAGAGAAGTCAACAGGCTTCCTCATGAAGTTAACTTTCTGAGGCTGTAATGAGCACAACCTGTGCTTATTTGAACAAGAAAAAAAACAGGATGAAATATTCAATACCTTGGGTTCTAGGACCCCATGGACAGCAGGCAGGCCTGCATATTTAACATCAGACAAGAATGCAAAGTATCATATACATGTACTAGATGTCAACACCATTAGAGTTTAATAAAACACCAAGAGAACAAGACGAGATCACAAATCTGAAAGTAGCTTTAAAAAGGAAATGACTGGGAAGGCTAAGAAAAAAGCATTAGTCATACCGAGCCAAGACCATACTCAATTTTTTTAGAGACTATAGTCCCCAAATGTCCTACCTGCCTCAGTTCTGATGTCCACCTCAACTCAGGAATATGGAGAAAGCAAATTGGGTTTAATTTTTCACAGGACCTGCTTCCTGAGGCGTTCTGACCAGCAGCCGGCAGCACGAACTTTCTGAGAACAGAGGCTTCGAGCAAACACTGAAGCATCCGGTGCCCACAGGTGTTGACAATATACAGACACACACACCTGTGTCTAACTAGGCCTGTTCCCACTATAGGAAACAGGCCCTATGATAGAGGGGGAGGCCCTCCCTGCGCAGCTGAGTCAACTTGCTCATTCCATCCTGCTCCTGACTCAGCAAGCCTGATTCCTTTCCATTCCCTTTCTCGTTCATGTCACCATCCAGCATTATGGGAGACAATGACACTTCTACTCAAATTGTGGTCCACAGACCAGCAGCACATACATCACCGGGGAACTTATTGGAAATGCAGAGTCCCAGGCCCCACCCCATCTGCCAAGTCAGAACCTGCTTTGTACCTAGGTCTCTGGGTCCTCTTTTTCCTTTTTTTTCATTTATTTATTGTGATAAAATACATATAATGTAAAATTTACCATTTTAACCATTTTTAACTGTAACACCTCAGTGGTATTAAATATTTTCATAATATTGTGCAACCATCATTACCATCCATCTCCACCATCTTGCAAAGCAGGAACTCTATACCCATTAAGAAAGAACTTCTTATTCCTTCTTCCTCCAGCCCCTGAAAATCGCCACTCTACTTTCTGTCTCTTATGATTTTAACTACTCCAGATATCTCATATAAATGAAATACCCAGTCTTTGTCTTTTTTGACTTCAAGTTTCATCTTCAAGTTTCATCCATGGTGTAGTGTATGTCAGAATAGTCTTTCCTTTTAAGGCTAAAAATATTCCATTATGTGTATGTACCATATTATGCTTAGCCACTCCTCTGTCAGTGGACACTAGGATTGCTTCCACATTTATCTATCGTGAATAATGCTGCTATAAACATGGGTGTACAAATCTCTCTTCAAAACCATGCTGTCAGTTATTTTGAGCGTATACCCAGAAGTGGAGTTCCTAAATCATATGGTAATTTTATTTTTAATTTGTTGAGGAACTGCTATATTTTTTTTTCCATAGAAGCTGTACCATTGTACATGCCCAAAAACAGTGCACAAGGGTTCTAATTTCTTCACATTCTTGCCAACACATCTATTTTGGGGGGTAGTTCTTCATAGCAGCCACCCAAACGGGTATGAGGTGGTATCTTTTTGTAGTTTTGATCTGCATTTCTCTAATAATCAGTAATATGGACATCTTTTCTTGGGCTTACTAGCCATCTGAATGTCTTCTTTGGAAAAATACCTATTCTATTCCTTTGCATGTTTTAATCATTTGTTGTTGTTTTTATGTTTTAGGAGATCTCTATATATTCTGGACATTAGTCCTTTGTCTGATATATGGTTTGAAAATATTTTCCCATTCCACGAGTTGCCGTTCTACTCTATTGATATTGCCCTTTGATATACAATTTTTTCAAAAAAATTGATGAACTCGTTTTTCTATTTCTTCTGTTACCTGTGCCTTTGATATCATTCCGAAAACACCATTGCCAAATTCACATAATGAAGCTTTTGCCCTATATTTTTTTCTAAGAATTTTATAGTTTAAGGTTTTACATTTAGGTCTCTGATCCATTTTGAATTAATTTTTGTATATGTTATTAGATAAGAGTCTAACCACATTCTTTTGTATGTGGATATCCAGTTTTCCCAGCACCAGTTGTTCAAAAGAAGGGTTTTCCCCATTGACTGGGGGAAATCTTGAAATCCTGGTTAAAGATCATTTGACCCTGTATTTGAGGGTTTATTTCTAGCCTCTCTTATTCCATTGGTCCATGTGTCTGTCATTATGCCAGTACCATACTGTTTGGATTACTATAGCTTTGTAGTACGTTTTGAAATTAGGAGGGATGAGTCCCGAAGTTTTGTTCTTTATTTTCAATATTGTTTTAACTTTTGAGGGTCTTTTGAGATTCCATGTGAATTTTAGTATCATTTTTCTTTTTCAGCAAAAGACCCCACAAAAAATTCACTTGATTTTTGATAGGAATTTCATTGAATCTGAAAATCACTTTGAGAATTGATATTTTAACAATATGAAGTCTTCCAATCCATGAACATGAGATGTGCTTCCATTTATTTATGCCTATTTTTTTTTTTTAAATCTTGTGTGTCTTTTTTTTTTTTTAAGATTTTATTTATTTATTTGACAGAGAAAAGAGAGATCACAAGTCGTCAGAGAGGCAGGCAGAGGAGGAAGGTGAAGTAGACTCCCTGCTGAGCAGAGAGCCTAATGAGGGGTTCTGTCCCAGGACCCTGAGATCGTGACCTGAGCTGAAGGCAGAGGCTTAACCCACTGAGCCACCCAGGCGCCCCTATTTCTTCTTTAATTTCCTTTAGCAAGGCTTTATGGTTTTCATTGTACAAATCTTTTATCTCCTTGGTTAAATTAATTCCTAAGTATTTTATTCTTTTTGATATTATTATAAATTGAATTGTTTTTATAATTTCCTTTTCAGATTGTTCATTTTAATACATAAAAATGTAATTTTTTCTGTTTGTTTTATATTTCTCTATTTTGCTTACTGAATTCATTTTTTAATTCTAAAACTTTGTGTCTCTGTGTGTAATCTTTAGAATTTTCTACATGTACGATCATATCATCTACAAACAGATAATTTTACTTCTTCCTTTCCAGTTGGTATGACTATACAGATAATTTTACTTCTTCCTTTCCAGTTCATATGACTGTTTCTTTTCCTTCCCTGATTGCACTGGCTAGCACTTCCAGTACTGTGCTGAATAGAAATGGGAAAAGTAGACATCCCTGTCTTGTTCCTCTCCTTAGAGGAAAAACCTTGACTTTTACCATTTAAGCATGATGTTTGTTGGGGGCTTTTAAAATTATTATTATTGTATTATCATTATAAATAGTCATTTACTTCTATTCTTATTTGTTGAATTTTTTTATTATAAAAGGGTGTTGAATTTTATCAAATGATTTTTTTTTTTTTTTTGCATCAGTTGAGATGATCATATGGTTTTTTCCTTCATTCTGTTTATGTAATGTATTGGTTGACTTTCATACATTGATACATTCTTTGCATTCCAGGAATAATCACTTAGCTTGGTATGTAATCTTTTTACTACTTTGTTCAATTTGGTTTGTTATTATTTTGCTTGGGGATTTTTGCATCAATGTTCATAAGGGATATTGATCTGTAATTTTCTTTTCTTTATAGTGTCTGTCTGTCTTTGGTTATCAGAGTAATGCTCACAAAGTGGTTTAGAGAGTGTTTCCTTTTCTTTAAATGTTTGGAAAAGTTTGAGAAATGTTAGTATTCAAAATATTTGGTAGAATTTACCAGTAAAACCATCAGGTCCAGGGTTTTTCTAGTTTGGGAGATTTTTTTGGGTACTATTTCTATCTCCTTATTGGTTATAGTAGGTCAGATTTTCTTTTTCTTCTTGATTTAATCTTGGTAGGTTTTGTTTTTCTAGAAATTTGTCCATTTAATCTAGGTTATCTAATTTGTTAGTATTTCATTCATCACAGTACTCTTTTACAATCTTTTCTATTAATTTCTGTGGAATCAATAGCAATGTACTCATTTTTATGCCTGATTTTAGTAATTTGAGTCTTCTCTCTCTCCTTTTTATTTTAGTCAATTATTATTATTTATTATTATATAATAATTATTATTATTATTTTCCTGGGGCTTTTTGGATCTTTACATCCATATCTTTCATTAAACTTTGGAAGTTTTTGGCCATTTTTTTTTTTTAAGATTTATTTATTTATTTATTTATTTATTTATTTGACAGGCAGAGATCACAAGGAGGCAGAGAGGCAGGCAGAGAGAGAGAGAGGGAAACAGGCTCTCTGCTGAGCAGAGAACCCGATGCGGGACTTGATCCCAGGACCCTGAGATCATGACCTGAGCTGAAGGCAGTGGCTTAACCTACTGAGCCACCCAGGAACCCAGTTTTTGGCCATTATTTAGTCAATTATTTGTCCATCATTTTGTCTTTTCAAATAATTTCAAAATTATTTTTCTTTTCAAAGCTTTTCAAGCTTTTATCTTTATTAATTTTCTCTATCACTTTTCTATTCTCCATTTCATTTATCTTTGCTCCAATTTTCATTTCCTTCTTTTTGCTAGCTTTAGTTTTAGCTTTTTCTTTTTTTGCTAATTCCTTAAGTTGTAAAGTAAGGTTGTTGATTTGATATCTTTTTTTTTAACATGAGCATTTATAGCTATAAATATTCCCTTTCATGCTGTTATTGCTGCATTCCATAAGTTTTGGTATGTTGTGTTTTCATTTGAATTCATCTCTAAGGATTTTAAAACTTCTCTTTTGATTTCTTTTTGATACATTGGTTGTTTAAGAATGTGTTGTTCAATTTCCCCAAGCTGGTCAATTTTCCAGTTTTATTTATCTTATCAATTATTACTTCTTATCATTGGGGTCATAAAAGATACTTTGTATGGGGGCGTCTGGGTGGTTCAGTGGGTTAAGCCTCTGCCTTCCGCTCAGGTCATGATCTCAGGGTCCTCGGATCAAGCCCCACATCCAGCTCTCTGCTCAGCAGGAAGCCTGCTTCCCCCTCTCTCTCTGTCTGCCTCTCTGCCTACTTGTGATCTCTGTCTGCCAAATAAATAAATAAAATCTTTTTTAAAAAGATACTTTGTATGGCATTTTTATATTTTTGTGTCTATTGAGACTTAATTTGTGGTCTAACATAGATACTACCCTAAAAAATGTCCCATTTCTTCTCAAGTGTCTCATTTCTTATCAGATATGCATTTGAAAAGAATGTGTGTGATCTTTTGTTGGGTAGTGTGTTCTGTTTTTATCTGTTAGACCTAGTTATTTTATTGTGTTAAGCCTTCTATTTCCTTACTTACGCTCTGTGTGATCATTCTATCCATTATTAAGAGTAGGATATTGATGTAGAACTGTTTATCTTTCTCTTCAATTCTATTAGTTTTTGCTTCATATATTTTAAGGTCTGTTCTAATGTGCATAAATGTTTTTATTTTTTAAATATTTTTGATGTATTGAAGATTTTAATAATATATAATTTCCTTCTTTGTCTCTTTACCTTTTTTATTTAAACTCTATTTTGTCTGATGTCAGTATAGTCAGCCTTCCCCCTTTCTCCTACATTACTGTATTTTTTCCTGCACTAAAGTCTTCTTTTGTATTTTGTAGTAATTTGTAGTATTCATATGGTTTGTAATAAAATGTTTAAGTTCCTTTCCCATCTCTTTTTGTGTATAATGTATAATTCTCATCTCTTTTTGTATATAATTGCTTTGTTGTTAGTATGGGGATTACATTAACATTCTAAAGTTATAACACTCAAATTTGAATTTATACTAGCTTGACTTCAGTAAAATACAAAAACTCTGCTCCTTTACATATATATATTCTCACCCCTTTCCACTGTTGATATCATAAATTTGCATCTTTATGCATTGTGTACCCTAAAAATAAACTAATAATTCTTTTAAATACATCAGTCTCTTGGGGTGCCTGGGTGGCTCAGTGGGTTAAGCCTCTGCTCAGGTCATGATCTCAGTGTCTTGGGATCAAGCCCCACATGGGGCTGTCTGCTCGGCAGGGAGCCTGCTTCCCCCTCTCTCTGCCTGAATCTCTGCCTACTTGTGATCTCTCTCTCTCAAATAAATAAACAAAATCTTTAAATGCATGTTTCTTGAATTATGTGGAAAATAAAATTTATAATTATAAATCAAAGTCACAAAAATATTAGCTTTTAGATTGATAATTGCTTTTTAAAAATATATATAAGTATTAAATCATGTAGAAAACAAAAAGTGGAGTTACACATTATTGTTACAATAATACTTTGTCTTTGTCCTTTGGAAGTTAGATTATGTTTTTCAGTATGGTATCTTTGAATCAGCTTACTTGGAGCTCATGGAGATTTTTGGATGTTTACATTCATATCTTTCATCAAACTTTGGAAGTTTTTAGCCATTATCTATTCAATCATCCTCTGTCTCTTCTCTTTCTGGATTCCCAAAATGCATATCAACATACATATTTGATGCACTTAATAGACCACCTGATGGTGTCCCAGAGGTCCCTTAGGCTCTGTTGATTTTTCTTCATTCTTTTTTCTTTCTGTTCTTCAGGTATGGTAATTTCCATTATCCTATCTTTAAGTCTGCTGATTCTTTCTGTTCAAAACTGCCTTTGAATCCTACTAGCTGAATTTTTCATTTGAGTCTATGTACTTTTCAGCTCCAGAATGGCTTTTGGTCTCTTTTAAGGCTTTCTCTCTATACTGGTATTTCCCTTTTTTGCATACATTATTTGCTTGATTTTTCTTACATCTTCTTTTAGTTTTTTGAGCATCTTTAAAACAATTATTTTAAAGTCTTTGTCCAATATATCTGCCATTAGGTCTTTTTCAGGGACAGATTTTGTCAATTTGTTTCCTTTGAATGAGCCATACTTTTCCAGTTTTTGTTCCATTTTGTTTTGTATGCCTTGTGATTTCTTTGTTGAGCACTGGACATTTGAATCTATTAACATGATTACTTTGGAAATTAAATTCTCCACTTCCCCTGAGTTCATGGTTTTTTGATGTTTTGTTTTATTTTCTGCATTGTTAAAGTCTCTCTGTGCCTAATATCAGCCCAAGGTATAAATTTAAGATCTTTACAGGTCATTTCTGAGCTCCTCCCTTCTAGTTTTCCCCATATATGCAATTGTTTTTGAATATCCCAGTCTTTAATGTTTGGTTCACAAGAGAGGAAAAAGAGTAATATGAAGGGAGAAGGGAAGGGTGCCTTTCCTTTAAATCACCTGGAAGTCACTTTAGCCAGAGAAGGAGGGGCTTACAACAATGGGGAGAAGTACAGCAAATGATCATTCATCTCTTTGCACCTCTGTGATTGGAAGCGATCAGAGTTATTACAGCACAGATTCCCAATATTTGGAAGACAGGGTCCTTCTCGCCCTCCGTGGTTCTTGAAAGCTCTGTGCAGATTGGTTATTTTCCAAACATGTGCACAGCTGCCTGCCTCATGGCTGGGACTGGAGATGAATTAGCCCTTAATGTTCTAGGAGCTGTTATTGACCAAAATTATCCACAATTTACCATCTAAGCTTTCCCTTAGAAGTTGCAAGACTTCAATGGATTTCAGAGTTCCAAAACAGTTACACAGAAAGATTCTTCCAGTGCAATCATTGTCTAGGTAGAAAGACAGATTCCTAGTGTTTCTCAGTCTGCCATCTTTCCTGAATCCTCTCAGAATCTGGGTGATCTTTATGCGATTTGAATTTGGGAAGGCTGCTCTGAGTCACATTGTGGCTCACCGTTTGCTACAGGCCCTTTTCTGAGCATATTTTCTCCATCTCCAGGCTTGGATGAAAACTAGCTTTCCTCTTGATGGTGATACTTTATAACTCCTCATAAGTAAAGTTTGCCCATTGTTACCTGCCTTTGGATAACAGGGACCAAGATTGCTTTGTTATGTAAAGACTACTCTATTCAGTGCCAGTTCTGTGCCCATGCACTGTTACATACTTGTACATCTTTTACTTCATCTGAACCTAACCATTAGCTTGTATAAGAAATGCTGTTAATATTTCCATTTTGTAGAAGAGGAAATCAAGCTTTGTAAGAGTGCAATCTCCTGAGTAAGCTCACTCAGCTAGTAGGTATCAGCAAGGATATGAACTTTAGTATATCCAAGTCCAGAGGCATTACCACTATTGCCTCTCTCCCCATGCCCACTCCAAATTGAAGTTTGTTACCTCCCTTGCAACAACTCCATTGCCCTTTGCATTCATTTCTATTACTGTCCTAACAGATTACCACAAATTTAGCAGCTAACAACATACGTATTTATTACCTCACAGTTCTGTAGGTCAGAAGTCCCAGGGTGGTAGACTGATTTCTCTATTCCTTGTTTCACTTGGCTAAAATCAAAGCCATGGCTCTGGAGGAGAACCTACTTACCAACTCATTCTTACCAACTCATTTAGGTTACTGGCTGGATTCAATCCCATGTGATTATAGAATGGAGGTTACTATTTTCTCATTAGAGGTTGGCCAGTGTAGAGGTCATTGTAGAGGCCTCTACATTCCCCAGTTTGTGGCCCTCTCATCTTCAAAGTCAGCAATAGTTGGTTGAGTCCTTCTCATTCTTTGGATCACTATAATTTCCCCTTCAGCCTCATCTCTCCTATTCTCAGATGCACTCCACTTTTAAGGACCCATGTAATTAGATTGGACCCATCTTGAAAATCAAGGATAGTCTCCATATTTTAAGGCCCTTAACCTTAATTTGATTGGCAAAGCCCCTTTTGCCTTGTTGTACAGCCTATTTCCACATTTCAACTTTTAGGCCATGGACTTCTTTGGGGAACCTTTCTGCCTAGCATACCTCCAAGCTCATACCACTTAATTATATCACCACTTTTTCTTCTTGTCATGTTACTAATATTTTCAACTTTCCCATATAGTCACTTAAAATTGTGCAGTCTAGCTCTCTGACATTTTCCTCCTGTCTCGTTCCTAACACCACCCTGAGATATATTAGTGACCATTCTGGTGACCTTCTTTCTCACTACCAAGGATTTTTACTTCCAAGCCACATTTCATGGTCACACTTGGTTGTGCTGCTGACAGTGGGGAACCTGTAATAATAGACAGAAAATTGTTCCCAGATGCATATGGAGCTAGATTTTGATGACAAAATTACTGGCTTTTATTTGATAGTTTATGTATGCAAAATGAATTAAAATCAAATTTAAAAAGGATGAATAATACCTGGTAACAGAAGATATGATTATACAGCATCCGTCAAAACATGTCAGTAAACTGATTTAAAAAAAAAATCAAGGGTAAACAATTTCATAGACTTGGATGTCAGAGTTCAGTAGAAAGAAATATGATTTTAGAATGAAACCTTTTAACAGTCCTATGGAATGACAGGAATTGATTTTGGCATCAAAACGTGAATTCCCTTGCTGCTTTTAAAAACATATTAAGCAAGAGATTAGTACTAAATTTGGTTACATCAGTATGATTTTAGAGAGAAGGAGTATGATTTACCTGCCATATAAAACCCATTTTCTCCATTAGGGATAGAGAAATGGACCATTCTCTCAATGAAGTCATGTATGATCTCAGTTAAGGAGGAGCTGTGGAGATGCTGTCGTACATAATGCAGAGTTAGGAGGATGATCCGTTTTTCTCTGTGGGTTGTTGCTGTATCCACCGCAGCTGTGAAAGACAACCCCTCCCACTGTTCCTAGACTGCCGCAGAACTGCCAGCTGGGAACCTTTGTATTTTATAATAGAAAAAAAAGACATCTTTTAAAAGTGAAGTTTTTATAAATTACTTGTAAAAATAAAATATCCACATCTCAAGCAAAGCTTTGTTTTTTAATTTGGCTTGATGTTACTTCTCTGAATCCAGCCACACATCCAAATAATTCATAAACTTAAAGTGCATAACACCGGGTTCTTATTAAAATTTTACATCGCGTGGAGAGTGTCCTGATTTGCTAGGTCTGGAGTAATGGTCAGAAATCTGAATGTTTAATAAACCCTTCCTCTAATCTTGGTGAGAATCATAAGTGGACCCTGTTTTAGGTAATACTGTTCTAGTGTTCCTTGTCCCAGATATCATATCAAACTATGGGAAAAAAGAGGAAAAAGGGAAATAAAAGGGTAAATGGGAAACAGCTTCAACTTTAACCTTCAAAAGACATTTTTCTCTTGCCTTCCCTTTTCCCATTCCTTCCCATCTCCCAGCACTAACAATCAAACTAAAAGTTAAATTTTGCTTTTCATTAGGAATTCATAGCTGCTAAAAATCTGTAAGGCTCTAAAAGCCCTTCGGTGATTCAGGTGGAAATGTTTCTAAAGGGCTAAATAAGAGCCAAAGTTTGAGCCATGCCTCCCAAATCTCCCTGAAACGGGATTCTATCCAAATGGATACAATAGTAGCTTACTCTCTTCTCATTGTTCTTCTTGCAAAAAGCCTCTAAAACATCAAGAGAAAAAAAATTATATATTCTCAGTGAATGGTCATCCTAATCATTTCAAAATGCAAATGCTTATAGAAATTTGGAGCAGTGGTGATAATCACAAATCACCAATGACAATGTGGTCATTGAAAAATAATTGGAGCCAGCTACCCTTTCAAGAGTTTTAATTTGCAATCAAGTCAAAAACTATTCTAGTGAAGCAAGAAGATGTTTGAGGAACAGAAGTTCAACCCAAAGTGGGAAAATAACACAGTAAGGGTACCTTGAAAAGTATCCAGTAGCCTAACGTGCAAAGTCAATCTCTCAAGTTTTTCAAGTTCTTGCAAATTAGGCCACCCCTGATGACTCTCCTTCAGGTACTCTTTCTCAGACAAGTGACTTAACTCCTTTTAATGAAATATAAAACTGAACAAAGGAAGTAATCCTTCAATCTTAACAATACTGTACTTAATTTCAATGATCTTTTTAACATGTATTGAGCACCTGTTTCATGCAAGCTCCATGCTATGAGGTTGGGAATGTGAGATTGTATAACTAATAAGTCATGGTAAGATGGGGTTTACAATCCAGTAAGGATCTAGCTGTGAGTAAATACTTCCCAGACAGGAATAGAAGGAATATGAAATGAAATGAGAGTAAAGAAAGAAAAGGAACAAACATTTCTTTAGTGCTTCCTCCATAGCTGGCACTGTTCTAAGTTCGTGCATTTGTTATTTATTGTTGGTTAAATACATGGTTATTTTTCCATCATTTCCTAGAGCCAGATTGTCCTTCTGGGTCAGAAAGGTTGATTACTCCTCAAATGACTGGCAAGAACATGGTTAAAAACCATCCTCTTTCTTGATTGCAAAAGAATTAGTTTCCAGACTAACAAAATATGTTCCAACAATGTATGAAAAAATAGATAACCTCTCTCTTTCCTTACTCATGATAGTCAAGACAGTTCTCTGGTTTGTCACTAATAATTGTGAATAATTAGAAATTCTGCTTCACTGGACACCAAGCCTACTGACAGCATTAATAACTTGAGTGTTGGACAACTCCCATCTTATTTCATCTTTACCTATGAAGTATGAAAGATTATTATAATTTTACAGGTGATGAAACTGAAGCTTAAGAAATTGAGTAACTTGTCCATGGTTCTATAATTAAAAAGTGTCAAGCTGAGAATCAAATCCACATAGCTGACTCCATACCCTCTGCCTAACCACTCTGCTATATCACCTTAATATACTATATGTTATGTATATGACTATTTCAATAAAGTAGTAATAGAAAAAATGATACCCAGGTCTGAGATTGGTTCACTCCTGACATCTGCTAGTATGTAAAGGAAATTCTTTACTGTACGGCCATCATTTTCCCCATGAAACAAACAAACAACAAAAATCACCTTTAGTTTCTTGAAGATTTCCTCATTTCCACACACATGGCTTGTTTTATTTTAAAATACCTCTTTATTAAAAAAAAAAAAAGTTTAGTTAGTATCTAAATAGCCCAACAACAAATGCAGATATCAAAAGAAAAAACACAATCTGTTCTCAGGTCTGTTACTTCATACTCATAACGCCCAGAGGGTTCTCCTGGAACCATGTTCCCTTACAAAATAGGTGTTCTCCAATGTAGTACCTAATGTGAAGACAGGGTGAAACTAAGCCTTGCCTTTACATGAAAGTGCATCAGAACCTAGTCCCAACCCCAGAACTTGTGTCTTGAGTTTTCCTACACTCTCTTCTTCTCTCCAAGCCAAATGCCTGTGCTACAGGGGCATAGTTAAGTTTGAGTCTGTACCACATTCCTGCACTCTCCCTGGATATGGGCTTTTTGGAAAGAAACCAGTTCTCCCTCTCCTTTCTCCAAAGGATGAAACTGGGTACACTGAGCACAGAACTATGCAGTCTTTTCATTCCTCCTTATACCACCTGAAGACATGATGCAACTATTTTTAAAATCACGAGGTCTTAAGCTACAGGATTCCAGGTCTTGAATGCAAACACTGACCACCTACTTAAGTCAGAGGCAAAGTGGAAAATAGGAATAGAACTAAGCAATTTAACATGCTGCTTCCACTTCCAAATTACTGAAAGAGTAAACTTGGTAATACTTACTTACTTCTCAGGATGAGACAATTAATAAAAAATTTTTGGCTTTTTATGAAATTCCAAAACCCAAAGGAAATTAATATTTTAGATTCTACTTGCATTGCACAAATTAATGGGCTTCCTTGTTCAGAATAAGCAATGAGGACTTTGTCCTAATTGGGAGGAGTCCAAAATGTTGTGAAAAAAATTTTTTTTTGGTCCCTCTTCAATTCATTTTAATCTTTGTCTATTGCATGGTCTTGAAAATTAATTTTCTGAAAGGGCGGCTTTATACATTATTGTGATTTTCTCAACTAATCTTTCTGTGTGGGCTATAAAGTAAAAAAACTGGTTGATTTCAAACAGGCAAATAACAATTTCTCTTATGACAATTACTTATTTTCATTAAATACATTGCTCTGTAAATTATGCTTGACCTTCTCATTACTCAAAATGAAAGCCTTTAAGGTCTTCAATACCCTTTGGATATGAACACCCTTAAATACCCTTTGGAACAATATATTCTGTTGCTTTTCCCTAATGGTAATAATAATAATAATGACAATGATAATAATAATAACAGAATGAACTCATTTAAATAAATGAAATACTTTATATGTTAATCCAAATGGTGTAAGCTAACCCTTTTCACCTGTTACTTTTTATTTTTTTAATTCTTTATTTAAATTCAACTCAGTTAACCTATTCTGAAATTTTTAGTTTCAGAGGTACAGTTCAATGATTCATCAGTTGCTTATAACAGCCAGTGCTCATTACATCAAGTACCCTTTTCATGCCCATCACCCAGTTATCCCTTACCTCCACCAACCTCCACTCCAGCAACCCAGTTTGTTTCCTATGATTATGAGTCTCTTATGGTTTGTCTCCCCTTCTGTTTTTATCTTATTTTATTTTTCCTTTCCTTCCCCTATGTTCATCTATTTTGTTTCTTAATTTCCACATATGAGTAAAATCATACGGCATTTATCTGACTTATTTCACCTAATAAACTCTAGTTCCATCCACATTTTCGCAAATGACAAGATTTCATTCTTGTTGATGGCTGGGTAGTATTCCATTGTGTATATACACCATCTCTTCTTTATCCCTTCATCTGTTGATGGGCATCTGGGCTCCTTCCATAGTTTGGCTATTGTGGACATTGCTGCTATAAACATTCGGATGCATGTGCCCCTTTGGATCACTACGTTTGTATCTTTAGGATAAATACCCAGTAGTGGATTGCTGGGTCATAGGGTAGCTCTATTTTTAACTTTCTGAGGAACCTCCAGGCTGTTTTTCACAGTGTCTGTATCAGTTTACATTCCCACCAATAGTATAAGAGGGTTCCCCTTTCTCCACATCCTTACCAACATCTGTTATTTCTTGAGTTGGGCCTATTACACATTCTGACAGGTATAAAGTGGTATCTCATTGTGGTTTTGATTTGTATTTCCCTGATTCCAAATGATGTTGAAAATTTTTTCATGTGTCCATTGGCCTTTTGTATGTCTTCTTTGGAAAAATGTCTATTCATGTTTTGTGCCCATTTCTTGACTGGACCTTTTGGTTTTTTGGGTGTTGAATTTGAAAAGTTCTTTATAGATTTTGGATATTAGCCCTTAATCTGATAAGATTTGCAAATATCTTCTCCCATTCCATAGTTTGTCTTTTAGTTTTGTTGACTGTTTCCTTTGCTGTGCAAACACTTTTTATCTTCATGAAGTCCCAATAATTCATTTTTGCTTTGTTTCCCTTGCCTTTGGAGATGTGTCTAGCAAGAAGTTGCTGCGGCCAACATGAAAGAGTTTGCTGCTTGTGTTCTCTTTTAAGATTTTGATGAATTCCTGTTTTACATTTAGGTCTTTCATCCATTTTGAGTTTATTTTGGTGTGTGGTGCAGAACAGTGGTCCAATTTCCCAACACTACTTGTTGAAAAGACTATTTATTTTTATTTTTAAGTTACCTTTTAAAGAAAGCCAGAATCCCTCTCTTATTCTCTCTCTCTCTCTCTCCCCAACAAACAAATAAATAAATAAATAAATCTTTTTAAAGAATTTTTAAAATAAAGAGGAATTGACCCAAATATGGAAATGAATTAATCTTTAATTATAATTTTTACTTTTCTAAGCTAAAAATAAGTGCGTGCTCTATTATACAACATTAACTTTCGGTTCCTTTTGCCTAGGGATTATGTATTTTTGTTTTGACAGCTTCTAAAGTGTTAAACTTGGGAGTTTTCACTTATTTGGCTTTTAATAAAGAACTATGGAGATGGCTGGGTATTACATATATATCGTTTCACTAATTTTTAAGATTTCCTTACCTATCATGATTTTGGAAGGCAGTAAATTGTCATAAAACACACAACTTTTGGTTAGATCTGTTTTCTATCCCAAGAAAAATCCTCATATGTCATAAAACATTACCAGAACTTCTCTTTACAGTCTCAATATTGTTATATGTCCTGTGCTTTATATATCTACCTGTTTATGAAATCTTACATAAAAAGTTCTAAAATATCAGCAACGTCATCTGATTACTGTAGACCCATTCCTTCCTGCTTTACATGCTCACAGACTCTGAGTTCCACTTGACATATAAGAAAAAAATCCTAGATCTTTCCCTGTATCTGTTCTGGGTACTTCATGAGTGATCAATAAATGCTTCCTCCCCAGTTGGCTTTCTAAGGAGTCAGGGGTAAATAATTCAGAGAGCAATCTCACATCTCCCCCCACCCAGAGTCAGTTGTTAGTCACTGCTATTTTTTAATGTTTTAAAATCTTTTCTTAGACAAAGGAATTGCAATAATACTCACCCTTTCCTCCCCTGAATCACACTGAGAAATCTAGAGGAATGTGATTAATGGCTAGCATCATGGGACCTTAATATATGTCATCCTAACTGATTTTTAGGTGATACTTGAGCTGTAAGTATGTATTATACTTACATATCCCTTAGGATTATAAGGGTGGACCTATATACTTTAAATTCTTCCAACACTGTTTCTGAAATATGGCCTAAAATAAGTAAATGAGGCACTTTAAAGAGAATTATTTCTATTCATTGAAGTATGATGCATAATAGCAGAAATTTGGAGATAATCAAAAGCTCATTGATAGAGAACTGGTGTACCCATTCCATGGAATATGCCATGTAGCCCTGAATATGAATGAGGCAAATCTGTGTGTATTCTTATGTCGTGTTGTCCATGATGTAATAATGTACAATCAATAAGAAGAAAGTATGAATGGGGATGCTTAGGTGGCTCAGTTGGTTAAGCGTCTAACTCTTGGTTTTAGATCAGGTCATGATCTCAGGACTGTGAGATCGAGCCCCACCTCATTCTCCACACCAGGTGTGGCGCCTGCTTAAGATTCTCTCCCTCTCCCTTTGCCCCTCCCCCTCTAAAAACGTAAATAAAATAAATAAAAATTTAAATTCAAAAATTACCTTTTTAGGGGCACCTGGGTGGCTCAATGGGTTAAAGCCTCTGCCATCAGCTCAGGTCGTGATCCCAGGGTCCTGGGATCGAGCCCCGCATAGGGCTCTCTGCTCAGCAGGGAGCCTGCTTCCACCCTCTCTCTCTGCCTGCCTCTCTGCCTACTTGTGATCTCTGTCTGTCAAATAAATAAATAAAATCTTTTGAAAAATTACCATTTTAAAGACAACAAAATGTGTTTTAATAAAGTTAGTCTTAGACAAGCATTATCTATTGCCATCCTACCAGAAGACATTGTCTACACAGCTTCCTTCTTTATATATTTATTTTGTTTTCCAAGTTTGATAATTCTGAAGAGACATATGGCCCCAAGGCCATGTTTAATGGGCCTTTCTTTTTCCAGTGTGGGAGACCACTAAACAGAAAATGACTTAGAGTAAGCATTGATTGGTTTAGGTCCAAAAATGAATCTTAGATCCATTATTTACAAGTCTAGACTTTTGGTTTTCAGGAATAGGAACCTATCAAAGCCACCTAAAGTCCAGGGAAGGATCTTGTTAGAATATAGATCATACTCCTAAATGAATCACAGCTGGAGGTCCTGAGAAGAGCTGGTTGGAGCTATGAAACTCTCAGAGACCCAGCCAACTACCTTCTCTGCTCACCTCTATCTCTCACTTGACTTCTCCATTTTCTACTTTATTCTCTTCTCTGCAAAATAATTTCCTCTTCTTTTTCATGGTTTTGATGCCCAGCAATTCATTTGCACGTGACTTTTTCTTGCAGTAAAGTCTATTCAGACCTGGGCTCCATGGGACCTTTCAGCTTCTCATAATTCTTGGATCTCTTGTTTGTAACAGATCACAAGAATTAAATGGGATAACACTTTGTTAAAAAGACTCTCATGTTTCTTAGACTGTGGACTCTGAGAAACAAACTGAGGGTTTGGGAGGGGAGGGGGGTGAGCCTGGTGGTGGGTGTTAAGGAGGTAATATATTGCGTGGAGCATTGGATGTGGTGCATAAACAATGAATCCTGGAACACTGAAAAAATAAAATTAAATTTAAAAAATAAAATTTTGCAAGGAGGGTAAAAAAAGACTCTCATGATTCTTGATACAATATATAAAAGATACCAATCTTCTTTAAATATCAGTGTCTTTGGCCATAAAATATAAGACTAATAGTATCAACAGCATAACGTTTCTGTAAGATTCTTAGTATAGTACCTGCCACAGACTAACTGCTTCATTAATGTTAGATTATATTGTTATTGCTGTTAAATCCATCATGATTATTATTTTAAAGATTTTCAGAAAATGAATGAACTGCTCCATTCAAGTGAGTAGACTTCACAAATTCCTCTATTTCTGCATAGATTTTTGGAGCAGACGACATCATATCATCTGACAGAGAAGTGTACAGGCAATAAGCCTGACAGCTCTGTAAAACAAATCATCATACACCAACAGTTTCTCAAGGCCAGGCAACAACAAGAAAAGACAGAAATGCTCTTATTCTCGTTTGTGGTAAGGGAATGTGCAGTTAAATGAAGACAGTGATAACATCATTTAAAGCAAAGGCTATCGAGATGCCTCCATTAATCACTAGCCAGGAGCTTGCTCATAATGTAAAAGGGGAAAAAAAAAACACTGCTCAGTCTTCTCTGTGTCTTGGTCTGGAAGAAAAGAGTTTGATCAAGTACGTAACAGGTGGTTTCCTGCCAATTATCAGACACACAGCGAATTCAATAATGAACACCTTCCAAACCATCAGATGACCCATTTCCTATCTATATATGAGGACGTCCTGGCATGAACTTTGGAGATGTGGAAACAGACATGCAGACATGTTTTAATCTCATGTTTCTTATGAAATTAGCAAACAATGTGCTTAGTGATACTCTAAACATAACACACCACCATCTGATTAATGAAACATGTCAGTTCAGCTATCAACACTTAACATTTATTATGCTCAATGACATTCTTGTCTTAGATCTCAAAATAACAGGTGTTTCAGCATTGCAAAGTCAAGACAAAAGTGTGAAGCTAAGGCTTTCACATATTTTTCTTTAAATTTTCAGCAACATAGTTTTTGACAGAGGGCTTCTGACTGCTCAATTTGATGGCCACACAAAATTATAAAACCTGAAGTGTAGAGTTTCCCAGGGGATGACATAATGAAATAAATGCACTCATGAATATGTATGCTGGAGGAGGCCATCTGTTCTCCACCAACCTCTTTTCTTTCAACAACTCACAAATATCCAGCCCCACCCCCATGCCTACCTCACTATCCAGAAAAAAAAAAAAAAAAAAAAAAGAAGTATATCTTCATCTGAAGAATTGAAAAATCAATATTGTTTCATCTCAGGCAAGAAATATAATTGTAATAGAATTACTTTTATTGTCCCACTAAAAATAAATTAATAAATCAAAGAGTGCTGTGCAACTGTGAGCCAAGAAGCTCCTTGCTGCTCTTCCACTCTTCATGAATGATGTTCCTGCATCTTCACCAACTTGAAAGCCAGATGAACCTGCCTTTTGGGCTACAAACATGAGAACAGAAGAAACATCAACACCAGAGAGTAGGTAACATTCCATCACTTAGGAATTTGGAGTTATCTCCAGTTGCTGTATGTTCAAGTTCAATATTAAGTACTTCCCATGATCCCTTTGGAATCCATTATTCATCAATAATTTTGAAAACAGAGAATGAGACCCCTCTTACCATTCAAAGGTGACAGAAAAGAAATCTTTAAGAAATGAGATAGTCAGCAAAGAGCAAGAGATGAACTTCTGAGAAAAACTGATTGCAAAATGATTAAATTTTTTGGTCAACTGAATCATATCTGAAATGCATAAAGAACACTTGTGCATTATTTATAGGATTCTTTTGGTAAATCTTTTATAAAGTGAATACATATGAAAAGAATAATCACTTCTAATTCCTTTGCTTTGCAATTTCAACTTTATGAATATCTTACTTTCTTTGAGAACGACTTCTAGCCAGTCTCTGTATTTCAGAAGAGAAGTGATTTAAGGTTAAACTCTTCTCACAACAAGTAGAACTTAAAAAATAGTCACAGCAGTAGCCCCTGTACTTTATTAAATTTTCACAAAGTACTCTTGTAGATATAATCTGTGATAAACTGTTAGTTTTATCAGAAAACAGAAAACCAAAGGACAACAATATCCAAAAGGTAATAAGATGGGTTGGGAAGAGCTTATATGTTTTGAAATGAAAAAAATATTTAAAGGCTCTGATCCCTCCTCTGTTTCATTAATAGTATGACTTTGGGCAGTCTGCCCATGGTTTCTAGCACTCTACATTTTTATCTGTTAAATCAGAATAGCAATATCAACCTCACGATGCTATTAGGATGATATGATAAGGTAATAAATGTGAAAGTACTCCATAAACAAAAAGGAACTTTCTAAAATAAGCCTGAAACAGATGTTAAAGTGAATTAATTTATAAATTATATTCCTAATAAAAATAAAATGTGTTTACTGCCCAATCATTTCTTACATCAAGATGGTCCTCCCTAAATGGTCGTTTATATTGTCTGAAACAGTTCCACTAAACTTTGTTCTCTTAGCCCACTACAGTGGCAAGATACAGAAAATAAGCTGAAATGTTCAAACTGTTCCCTACATTTAGAAATCTTAAGAACACCAGCACCACATCCTAAAGGAATGCTACCCAAGTGGAAGAGAGCTCTGAGACCACCTTGCAGAAATGGTCAGCTGCCCAGCCATGAGGTCAAGAGATCAGAGGACTTTGTCTCAAAGTTCTCTCCAGGCTCTGAGATTCTGTGATGCTTTAAGAGAGCACTGTGGCAAAACAAGCAAGAGTCAGGGACCTACCAAGTGATTGTGTGGTATTGGACGAGGCCAGTTACAGACACTCCCTGGGCATTAGTTTCTCCAACTGCAAAGGGAGAGGACTGCGCTATGTATCTCCCACTGTCCTTCTAGCTCTACCATTGCATGGTGCTGTAACATGGTTCAAGAGAGACGGGAATTTGAGGACAAACTGCTGGACCCATGTAAATTGTTTCCAAAGGTTTAAAACAATTTAGTCAAGGCCTCTCTAAATAAAAAGAAAAAGTCTCAGCTTCGTTTGTGTCATTAAGGCAGAACTTGAGACTTATTTAAGCAATATGATTCTTTTCAGACAAATTAAGGGTCTAGAGAAAACATGTCACAGGTCAATTTTTTTTAAAGGCATAGTTTCATGGATTTTTTTCTCGAAGTTTATCTCTAAGTTTTAGTTAGATAATGTACAGTGAAATGATAGTTTCGGGTATTAGGTCATTTTTTTATTATTAAAAAAGGCACTTAAAGAAGTGCTATATCCTTGGAATGATGTCAGGTAGGTCTATAAAGCTTTTCACAATTGGAACATCACAAATTTATTTCAAAATTGTAAATGATACAACTTTTACCCAAGGGAGATGGTGAAGCTTCAGTTTTACAGAAATGTCAGACTTTGATGGTTTGATGATTTGTTTCAATCATGAAAATCTTTCTAAATTATATTCAATCAGTTTCCAGAATGCATATTTGAATACTGTGGTAGATCCTATATAAAACAAGTAAGTTAACACATGTTTATGACAAAGGGACAAGTGAACATGCCAAAAATAGGTATTGTAAGTAAAGAGGGACTTTGATAAGCACAAGAACCAGCCCTAGGGTCTCTACTCCATGATACTTTGTACTCCATAGTGCACACTGAAAAAGAATTTGTAGAAGATGCAAAAGGAAACCTGAGTAAAGTAAAGTAAAGTAAAGGCCTGGTGAATGAAATACTCTTAGTACGTAGATACAGAATGCAATTCAAAATTAGGCATTGAAATTGAGCCTGGCTTCTGTCAGGAACTACTCAATTTTATACATTTTTCTCTAGATTCTTAGGTAAAATAAAGTAGACAGGGATATCTGGAAATAACCTCTCTATTCCTTTGAGACTACTTTTTATTTTAACAGCTTTATTAGTGTACCATTTATGTAACATAAAATTCACCTATTTTAAGTGTATAATCTGATGACCTTTGATAAATTTGAAGTCATACAAATATCATCAGAAAGATCCCTTGTGCTCATTTTCAGGCAATCCCACTCCCTGTCTGGGCAACCACAAATCTGCTTTCTTTCTAAAGACTTAACTTTTTTGGACATTTTGCCTAAATAAAATCATATAACATGCAGCTTTTTACATGTGGCTTTTTTCACTCAGCTTATTCTTTTTGAGGTGTATTTATGTTGTACATGTATCAGGATTAAGTTCCTTTATATTGCTGAGTAGTATTCTATCGTATGGATATAGCACATTCTCCTTATCAGCTGTCCCAGGTGTTTGGTTTGTTTGTACTTCTTGGCTATTATACATAATGGTGATATGAACACTTATGTGCAAGTCTTTGTATGGAGATAAGTTTCATTTCCCTAGGTGTCCAATTGCTATGTCATACATTAAGAATACGTTTGCCTTTTTAAGCAACGGACAAACTGATTTCTACAGTCACTGTAGGATTTAACTTTACGGGAGTATAAAGGAATCTAGCTTCTCCATAGCCTCACCAATATATGTTATTGCCTGTCTTTTTAAAGAAAGTCTCTTCAGTGGATGAGAAGTAGAATTTCCTGTGGTGATAATTTGCTTTTCCCTAATAACTAATGATGTGGAACACCTTCTTCATCCACTTTTTACTCATTTGTATCTTTTCTTTAACAAAATGTCTATTCAAATCTCCTGTCCAATTTTAATCAAGTTGTTTGTCTTACCATTGAGTTCTAAGAGTTCCTAATATATTTTGTATGCTAGTTCTTTTTCAGATATAATCTTTCCAAATATTTTCTTCTGATCTGTAGCTTATCTTTTCATTTTCAAAACTGTGTCTTTTGAAGCATATGTCTTTAATTTTTATAAAACTGGATTTACCAATTTCTTTTGCAGGTCCTGCTTTTGATGCCCTACTTTAGTCTGTGCCTAATCCAAAGTCACAAAGATTTTCTTCTAAAAGTTTTGAGTTTTAGCTCTTACTTTAGGTTTGATCCATTTTGATTTAATTTTTAAATCTGATAAGAGTCTAAATTCATTTCTGCATGTGCATACCAAATTGTACCACACTATTTGTTGAAGACTATCATTTCTTCTTTTTTTAAAAAATATTTTATTTATTTATTTGACAGAGATCACAAGTAGGCAGAGAGGCAGGCAGAGAGAGGGAGACAGGGGGAAGCAGGCTCCCTGCCGAGCAAAGAGCCTGATGCTGGGCTTGATCCCAGGACCCTGGGATCATGACCTGAGCCGAAGGCAGAGGCTTTAAACCACTGAGCCACCCAGGCGCCCTGACTATCATTTCTTGTAATTAAATTTCCTTTGCATCTTTGTTGAAAATGAGTTGACCATAAATATAAGATTACTTGTTTTTAATGAGGCAAACTGGAATAGTCCTTAAGGGTATGGGCTGTGAATCCAAACAACTTAGAAAATAATTTAATTCTGCCTTTCAGTAGCTATTTGGCCTGGATCAAGATACTGAATCTGTGCATCAGGGTTCTCCTCTGTAAAAGGAGGCTAAAAATAGTGCGTACCCAGTTCCTGGGGCGGTGTGATGGATTAAAAGAGATAATACATGAAAAGTACTTACAAAAGGACCTAGAACAAGGTAGTAAATGCCCAAGAGTAGAGACCTGTCATTATTCCATTCTCTTGGAGCAAAGAAAAAAGAACCTGGCTGGCTTCTTTGTACCTTGGAATATAAATTGGAACCACCTAGCCAAAATTTAGAGGATGGCCTATAAGTATGGGTAAAATCTCTGGAAGAGATTCTGCTTTTTATCTGGGTCTTGTCTTCCTTTCTTGAGTCTTCTTATATTATTTTATTTCTTTTTCAGTTTTGTTCAATTGTCCATGTGCCTTTTAAAAATACTCTTCTCTCCAGATTCCCTTGCAGCTAAGACTGACTTTGCAACCCAACGAGATATAAGCACAAGAAACTGTGGGATATCAGAGAAAAAGTAGATGAACTCAGCCCCGCGGACTACTTCCTCTTCAAGCACTCTTTATCATCTTGCTTGGAAAACTGCCACAGTGCCTCGAGGGAGAGCAGCCATTGAACAGCCATCTTGCAGCCATGAGGCCCAAACCGTCGTGTTCACAGTAATGGGGCAGAAAATGAAAAGTCGATGGGATCAACTACAGCGAGGCTCTGTTGCCTTCTGGATTTCTTGTATTGTCTTGTGACCCTCGTCATCGCTACTAGCAATGGATCGCCTGAATGGGCAAATTATTTTACATACCCTCTCTCTAAACATGATAAAAGCAGCCTGTAAGATAAGTTTTCCTGTCACCATTTTACAGAAGAGTACGTTGGAAATAAATAAATTTAAGTAAGGTGTCTGAGGACAGGCAGTGGTTAAGAGGTAGGGTTGGGCTCAAATGCCCAATTTGCAAATGCAGATGGCTCAAAGTGTGTCCAGGTCACTGTTCATATGCTGTCCTGGATTAGCTATCTGACTTATGACTATGACGTCAGGACAGGAGCCAAGTCTGGTGACTTTTCTGTAGCACACGCTCAGCCTCGCTTCTTTCTTATAGGAAATGGGCAAGGTATTTCCTCTTTTTGTCTTGTAAAGCATAGGGCTAAGGCTTCACATTTTAAGTGGGTATTTTTTCTTCAGGGAATTAGCATTTAGCTGCAAATAGACGAAGTTTGTGCTAATTGTTTTTAATCAAAATGGTCAAGCAATTGACTATGGATTGCTGTGTGGGCTCCACAGATTAATGGTTAGTAACAGAGTAATTTAAAGCATTTAGGAATTCATTGCACAGAAATCACCCTTAGGTGGAAAGTAAGCCAAACAATTTTGCCTTCTTTCCACCTCAGCTGGTTGCCCTTTTTCTCCAAAGAATATTAATTGTACCTTTTATGCCTTCTAGAATATGAAAGATTCTAAATATATTTTCCATAACTCGGGCAAAGTGGCTTTAAAAAAAAAAAGGTGAATTAGGAAACAAAACCCCTTATTATTGTTGTTTTGTTTTGTTTTGTTTTGATGGGTTTTCAAGAACAGTTTCCTTTTGAGAGCATTTCCTAAGCAAACATCCTAGGTGATATTGACAAAATCCTCAAGAAAAATGTTCCCTGGTAAATTTTGGAAATGTTCTTTCTTAGAAATACTTAATTCACATCAGCATGTTCAAGTCTCTAGAACAAAAACCTTTTAATTTTGCTTAACCCAATGCTTTCCAAATTTATTCGATCTCAGAATTATTTTATTTATAACACCTACTGATATTTGTGGTAACAGAGTATAGAAATTGCTGTTTAAGGAGAAATAAGACTATCCCCGCTCATCTGTTTAACTATTCAATCCGTCTAGGCCAGGGGTCAGCAAACTATAAAAGCTAGCCTTTGATCTGTTTTTATAAGGAGGAGGAGTTAACAAGATTTTTATGTTAGTAAACAGTTATAGAAGCTAGAAAAAAAAACAAAACTACCAAGAATATACAAACTGTAAGGTTTTTTCCGGCGAGATAAACACAACACCAGGCAAAGTGGGTGCAAGGCAAGATTTATTAAAAATGCTCTCCGGCGAAGTTTCAGGGCTCAGGAGAAGGGGAGCCAGGAAAGTTGCGCCGGGAGGAGGTGGGCACCCTCGGGCGAGGTTCCACCACTCTGGAAAGCAGAGTGGCGGAAGTCGCGCCCAAGGCAGGGAGGAGGGGGCTTTTAAGGGGTCTTGGGGAAAGCTCAGGGGTCTTTTGGCAAGTTTCCCTTATTTGGATATCCCACCGCTCATCGGGATCCCATTGGTCCACAGGAGCCCGGGGCGGGGGTCTCAGATTCCTGCTTGGGCCTTTGTTCTCCTGTCCGGAGCTCAGGTCTTGTGGCGGGAACTTTCGCCATCTTTGGTAGCCCTTCCTGCCAGCCCAACACAAACTACCAAGCCTATGTGGCTCAAAGGCTGAAAATGCCCTCTATAAAGCACATTTGCCCATCCTTACCCTAGTACATTAAAATTTTTAAAAATTAAATCCATATATTCTGAGAGTATAAAGACTGGTTAAGAAAAGGGGGGAGAGTGTAGAGGGAAGGAAGAGACAGGCCTACTATCTAAAATGTAGTGGGTAGTGTAACATGAGAAGTTACCCTTAGGACTGTGCAGAACAATTTTCTACCATCTTCTATAGGCAGTTCATCAAGTATTCTTATACCCAGGGTAATTGTCTCTAGTTCTTTCACCTTTCCTTGTATGTATTCAATTCTCCTTGTCACCTTTGTCCTTTATCTCTAAATATGTTCTAGATTGTCTATAACCCTCAAAAAATGATGCCCAGACCACCTATTATTCTCCTGAAGGCCCCTCATAGCCAAGTAGAGCAGGCTTTCATCTCTGCCTCTCAGATCATAGGATGAAAATCGGCCAGCTAACAGCCCAATTACACACCCTAATGTGTTTTGTGAGGTTTACTCAATGTTCTAAAGTTACATACAGAAGTCCAGACTTCCCGCGTTCTATAGAGGAAAAGGTAAGTGGGACGATCTGGCAGCATTAGCCCTGCATTCCTCCATGCCACAGTCAGCTGGACGTATGTAGAAGCTACTCAACTTTAGACAGAGAACAAACTCTCTAAATTGCTATAGTCCCTACCACTCCCTAGTGTTGACAGCAAAACTATGCCACTCATTAGCACTTCCTTCCTGGCCCTGAGGCATTTGAGTCTGTATACTATTTTATCCCTGCTGGCCTATTTCTAGAATCATTTGTTTAAATATCATATATTTTGAAATTATTCATTAGCACAGAAGAGGTCCTTTTAAAATGATACATTGGACAAATTTGTGATGAGAGAAAGGCTTAGGAAAAGATCCAGAGCCTAGTTGCCCTGGTAGTCTAGACTGGCCTCAGTGACAGAGTACATGGCACAGTCAGGGTTAAGTAGGTAGGTAGTGCTCAGAACCAGAAAGAAAAGGAGAGTAGAGCTTAAGGATGGAGCTAAGTATAAAGAACACTGGACCAGGACATGAATACCTGGGTTCTATTTCCCATTTTCATTTCTCTCACTTTGTGTTAGTGGGCAGCTCGTTTAGCCTCTTTGGGCTTTAGCCAGTTCTACAAACTGCAGTAACATAGCCTTGCCGGCTTTAGTTTGTGAACACCCAACAAAATCAAATAAAAGATGCAGAAATACTTTAATACCTATAAAGTGCAACACACATGTAAAGTACCATTAATTCCCGACTTTCCAATTTGACTTAAGGCTGACCTAGTAGGAAAAAATCAAAAGCAAAAACAAAACAACCAAAAGAAAAACATATCCACCAAATAAAGAACTAAGTGCCTCTTAAAACTAAGACACATCTATCTTCTACACTGCAAACTGTGTGCTGTTAAAAAGCACAGATGGACCCAGTATGAGCTGCTAAAGATGGATAATGATGGGCTCATGTTCACCAAAAATTCCAGCCCAACTAGGCTTTTTGGCACGAGATACCAGCCTCTTGGAATCACAGCATCACAGGTGAGGTGTTGAGACTCTGGCCACCACTGAGATCAGCAGTTTTACAATGGAACATTCTGAAAGGGTTCCTCAATACAGCCCCCATGTTAACTCTGCTCAAAGTTCTCTCAACTTTCCTTGTAAGTTCAGTGCTACAATAATTTTCTACCTGCCTCTCTTCCACCTGAATTCACATCTTCTTGAGGTTGGTGCCAAGGACAGACACATCCATATGAACACCACTCCCTACCTTCCCATGAGGGAGCCAAGGATGCACTGTGTCATATTGCTGAAAAAGAAGAAAAAGAACTAAAAATCAAAGCAAGAGAAAATATTCCTATTAGGGACCATTAGAGCTTAATACCCATCCTGAAGTCATGCATTTCAGCATAGGGAGCTATCTAGAGATTTTTCCTGAGTGTAATTTCATTTGATAATTTTCCCATGCCTAAGCCTTGATCACATTAGAATAACTAATGGTAGTTGAGCCTGATTCTTTTCCTGCATAGTTGATCTCAGAAATAAGTTTTTAATGGAATGACTGCACTATAGCTAAAAGCTGTTCTCACCCTAGTTCTGCAAACCATATTGACAATTCTTTGCAGGAGAAGAAGGGATGATAAAGAAGGCCAATTTGGACTCAGAGCACAGAAAAATGATCCACAGTCCGCAGACCTGATGAAAAAATAGACTTTTTACTTTAAGAGGCTGTACTCAAGTACAGTGGTAGGAACTTTTTTTAAAAAAGAAAAAAAAAAGATTTCTATTTATTTATTTATTTATTTAAGATGGGGAGAGGGACAGAGGGAGAGGCAGAAGGAAAAGGAGAGATTCCCAAGCAGACTCCATGCTGAGTGAAGAGCCCTGTGCAAGGCTGGATCTCATCACACTGAGATCATGACCTGAGCTGAAACCAAGAGTCGGAGACTTAACTGACTAAACCACCCAGGTGCCCCCAGTAGTACAAATTTTGCCCTGAGGTATATAAAAGAGACACAAACTCCAATAGGGTGATAGACTAGAAGCTAGATGACCTTCCTGGTCCCTTCCAAAGAGCACTTTGGTGGCAATCCTTGCTGTTTTGGCCATGGATAACAGTCTTGGTCTCAGAGTTCATTTGCACTAAATTAAGCCCAGGCATATATAATAAGCAAGAAGTGGCGGCCGTGTGATTTGTACGGTTGTGCAGGTGTTCTCTGCCCCAAATGAGTATGTCCACCAGTCTAGCAGGCTGAACTTGAAAATAGCAGTTTAAGAGAGTGCCAGGCCTGGTTTGCATATTTTAACAGAAGCGTGGAGAAAAATGATTGTTACAGTCAGGATTTTCAACTCCAATATTAGCCAGTGAAAGGAGAAACAGGTTGTGATGGTTAATTTCATGTCTCAATTTGACCAGGCCATGGGGTGCCCAGATTAAACATTATTTCTGGGTGTGTCTTTAAGGGTATTCTTGGATAAGATTAGCATTTGAATCAGTGCACTAAGTAGATTGTCCTCCCCAATAGGGCTGGGCATTATCCAATCCACTGAAGGCTTGAATAGAATAAAAGTATAGAGGAAGGAAGAATTTGCCCTTTTTGTTTCTTGCCTGCCTGCTTGAAATGGGA